>NC_132845.1:59440436-61991686 GCF_048164855.1 Canis lupus baileyi
GTCTCCGCAGGCTACATGCTGTGTGATTCTGCTTCTATGAAGTGTCCAGAAAAGGCAGATCCATAAAGTCAGGAATTAGAATAAGCAGTTGCCCATGTGTGAGGGGAAGAGGGACTGAAGAGTGACCACTGATGGGTACAGGTTTTGGGGGTCATGAAAATATTCTAAAATTAGGTAGCAGCGATAGTTGCACCACCTTGGGGATATTCTAAGAAGCCACTGAATTGAACGTAAAGGAAGTCGAGTAAGTGCACAGGTAAGTGCTCAACATCATTAGTTACCAGGAAGTCTGAATTAAAACTACAATGAAAAGTGCTTCACTCTAGCTAGAATGGCTAAAATTTTTTTTTAATAAAATGAAAATGACAACACCGTACACTGGCAAGGAGGTAGAGGTACTGGAACTTCTGTACATTGTTGTTGGGAGTGAGCACTGGTACATCTCAGGGAAAGGGTCTGTTCCGGCCCTTTCTTGTAAAATTAAACATCCACCTCAGACCTAAGTACTTAAGGAAAGTAAGTCTACAAAAAGACTTGACATGACTACATGGCAGTTTTCTTCACAGTGGCCCCAAGCTGGGAATAACCCAGGTGCCATCAGGACGGAGCTAGCTAAACAGATTTGTTCAGAGGAGAGAATGCTGCTTAACAATAGAAAGGGACAAACTCCTGATACACGCACCACCACTGATAAGTCTCTGAAATGAGAATCCAGATGCTAAAGAATGTGGATGGCATGATTACATTTTTAAAAAATTTATTTAGAGAGGGAGCGCATTTGAGTGGGAGGGCAGGTAGCAGGAGGGAGAGTCCCAGACTCCACCCTAAGTGGAGCCCAACATTGGGCTAGATCTCAACCTGAGGCAAAATCAAGAGTCAGACGCTCAACCTACTACTCAGCCATCCGGGTGCCCCATGATTACATTTCTGTGAAGTTCTAGAACAGGTGGAGCTCATCTATAGTGAAAAATTTCAGAATGGTGGTTCCCTCTGTGGGTAGAAATAGAAAGTGTGGCTTCTAAATCAGTGGGAAGAAGAGAGTGCCAGGAACCAAAAAGTTGAGAGTGTTGGTCCTTTCCTCAAAATTTGTAAGAAAGCCTAAAACCTTGCAGGGGTTGTCTGGCCTCTGGAGGTTGAGAATCGTGATAGGATCACCAGGGGCCCTCAGACTCTTATAACGGACAGCTTGGACTAGAAGCCACTTCTTCTCAGCTGGGAGCACCAGCCTTCTGGTCACGTATGTTTCCAGTGCCCGGTGCTTTGTTCCCTTGGGCTTTGGCATTGAGGGTGTTTTCAGGGGAAATTCAAGTTCCTGACTGAATGGATCTGGAGATAACAGTTTGTTGTAACATAAAATGCGGTGGTTCTCCCAAGCCAGGCACTACCCAGTAGGCAAACAGGAGCTCGAACAGGAGAGCACTCCCCAGTGGTATGCTCTTTGCGTGGCCTATCATCTCAGGTTGCTTCCCTTAGGCTTTGGATGCATCCGTGGGTTTTTTTTGTTTGTTTTTTGTTTGTTTGTTTTGCCTGTGTTTTTGCTTTGCTCCACTTAGCATCATCCCTGTTTCTTTCCTGGTAGTTCCCTGACCACAATTCCAGATAAGGAGGGGGCAACTCATGTTTACTTAGCATACACATCGTGCCAGGCACTGCTTGGACCTTACCTATGTTGTTAATCTGGGTACTCTGGTTGAGACTCAGAAAGGTTCAGGAGCTCCCCAAGGGGAGTATATGGCCCCATGAGAACTTAACAGCTGTTCTGCCCCTGTTCCCCTTCTTGGAACATTCCTCAAGTGTGCATGTCAGTTTATTTCTCTGTTGGCCATTTTGCAAGTTGTGTATTTCATTTCTTTATATGACTTAACACTGCTGTGAGTGCTGGGCATGCTGTTTGCCTCTTCATGTGTTTACCAGAGCAGTTTCTGACAAACAACTGCCAAGCCCTCCCTATGTTCTCGGCTTTATTTTGGGTGCCAAGATACAAAGATGACTATAACTCGGTTCTTATACTTGAGGGGCTGGAAATATGAGAAGTGGACTCCCTCACAAATAGAAAACAGTTTTACAAGAGCATGTGTACTCTGATAGCAATGACATTGCATGTACAGAGAGTGGCACACAAAATGAAAATTGTTTTAGGTTGCTGGGATTTGCTTTAATAATTCTTTAATATTGTTAGACTATTTTTTTTCCTGCTAAATTAGGAAAAAGTAGAAAGAAAAGTGTGGCCAGAGTGCTGTGGGAAGCCAAGAGAGTTCTGACTGCTGAGTGGTTAAAGAATGCCCTCAAGAAAAAAGGGCATTGAGCAAGGAGAACATGAGGTGAGGTTTTCCCATGCCAGCTCCTACCCAGAAGGCAAGGCAGCCTTTCAGAACGTTGTCGCCCATGTCACCACTTCACAGTATTTCACACTGGAAAGAGACAAGAGGAGATGAAACCGTTTTTAAAACCATCAGTAACTGTTCACATGTGAGGGGATCCTGATAATTGGTGTAGGGGCTAAGTGTCAGGGGATGAAGGTCTCCAAAAATGAGGCCCAACAATCCCCTCCCCGCCCCCCTGCCACTGCTGCCTGCTTTGGTATTTGATCTACTCCCCCTGCCCCAGACCACGTGGATCAACTTTTCTGCCCAGTGCTGCACGTGCCAACCTCCATTTCTCGCATGTGTGTCTGTCTGTGCATCTTCCATTTGTGAAAGGTTTTGGGAAATAACATGCCTTTTCCCCCTGTGTATCCATGGGAGACCTCTGGAGAATACCCAAGAAATAATAGCGGTTGCTTCTATGGGTAGGAGATTTCATTGTACTTCTGGTATCATTTGAATTTTATTATTTGCATTTGTTTAATACATATACATATATATTAACTATATAAATATAACTATAAATATAGTTAACATGTATGTACCTATTTAAAAATTTTTTTTTATCTTGAGGGAAACAGGCTTTGTGTCCAACCTCAGTGAGTCACAGAGATAATACGATACTGTGATAATGTGATGAGAGCCCCAACTAAGACAGTGACAGGTGTGGTGGAAGGGAGGGGCTGGGTTTGAGAGAAACTTCTGAGGCAAAATCCCTAGAATTTGAATGAGGTGGACCAAAGAGATGGGGAGCTGTAGATGATCAAGAAGGGGGAATGGATGACTGGAATTTGCAGCCTGGGAAGCTGGCTGGACAGTGATGGATGCCATCAACCCACATTTGGAAGGCAGAGCAGGGCAGGAAGTATGAGGTATCTGAGGGGCATCTTGGTTGAGCCATTGGGTGGCAGTTGGAAATCTGAGTTGGGAACGTTGGGGAGAGATCAGGGCTGATGATCTCCATTTGGAAATTTCAGAATATGGGGCCTTATAGCTGATGAGATGCCCAGTGAGTGCATAGAGACAGAGAAGGGCTTCCTGGGGTGATCGTCCTCTGGGGTGGAGGAGGGAGCAGCAGAAAGACTGTGCAGGGCGGTAGGAGAAATAAAGGGGACTGGAGGTCTGGAAATCCAAGGAGCAGGGCTTTGAGAAGCAGTGTGTGGTCAAGTATCAGTGCAGTGGAAGAGTCCAGGAGCTGGCAGGAGATCACTGGGGTCTGAGGGAGAGCCATGCTGTGTTGGGTTGAGGCATGAACACGAGTAGAACTAAAGATGGTGAATACCATGGCCCAGCTCTGTGCTGGGTATGGAAGGTAGAGTGATCCCCACTCTCAGAGACTAGGCAAGCTGGAGAGGAGACAGAAACACACAAAGAATTCTAATATGATTTGGTAGGCACTGTGGTAGAGAGATGCATAGAGAAGGATAACTTTTGAGAACACAGAGAAGGGTAACTTAACTCAGCCTAGGAGACTGGGAGCAGGGGGGGTTCTGACCATGGCTGGTGGAAAGAGAGGACTTGGTAAGCAAGCCAGGTCTTAGAGACTAAATCAAGCAGATAATTAGGGGTGTCCTGTTTGCAGGAAGGGCATCCCAGATAGAGGGAACAGCATGGGGCTAAGAAATCAATCACGTGGTGTATAGTCAAAAGCAGAAGAGTTTTTTTTTTTTAAAAAAAGCAGAAGAGTTTGGAATGGCTGGAATATGAAGTATGAGGTGGGCAGTGATGAGAGGAGATGGTATGGGTGGCCTGTGGATGTAGGTGTGGGAGTGGGATGGTAGGTGTGGAATGGGGATGGAAGCCCCTTCATTGAGCCAGTGTCGTGTGTAAAGGGCTGGACTTATCTCAAGGCAGGGGTCGAAAGCTTTGTTAGGAGAACATGACTACACTTGTCTCTCTTTTTTTTTTTTTTTTTTTTTTACACTTGTCTTTTAGAGGGTAGTTCTTGGACCATGCAGAGGATGGATTCGATGGAGAGTAGATGCAGGAGGGCTGCTGCATCAGTTACAGGGAGACCATTGGTATGGTGGGAAACAGTGTCTGAAAGCCAAGAAGGAGGGGATGGGTTTATGGGCAGTAAGTCAACAGAAGTGGTGACTGATTGGACATAGGGAGATGGCGGTTCGAAACTCACTCTCTTCCCAGCACAGGCCGCTGAGTGGGTTATGGACACATCAACAGGGAAGGGGAGAACTACCACACAGGAGTTTCGGGGGTGGGGAGGGAGAGAGGGTTTTGGACATACTGATTTGGTTTTTTTAAGTTCTATTGAAATATTCACATACCGTACAATTCACCCAAAGTACACAATTCATTTTTTGTTTTTTTAAAGTATATTTGTAGACTTGTACAACCATCTGTTATTTAATTTTAGAATATTTTCTGGACACATTGATTTAAAATCTTTTTCAAATTGTAGAGTATTTCTAGCATATAAAAGTAGGGGGCTCATGTAAGGAGTGTCTTTGCCGATAGGGATTTGGGGTCTTCTCTGATAGAGCTGTCTAGCTGGCATGAAAATAAGATACTGAATCTTGGGGAAGTCATAGGGCTGGAGGTAGATTTGGGTGTTGGTACCTTGTGTTCATCGTTGATAATGAGGTAGCCTACAGGAGCCAGAGGAAAAGCCTCTCGTTAACAACAAAGTTTGGAATAATTGAAATGGGAAATTCAAAATGGACCTAATGGGAAAGATGGGATGGGGGATTAGGGCAGGAGAGACATGGTGTGTGAAGTAGAAAAAATAAAGTTCCTGCCAAGTCCTTGACCCGACCTATCGGTGGTTCTTGGTGTAGGGATTGTTGATCAAAGCAGAGGTGTGTGTCCTTGCCTGAGGAACTTCCAGTCTGGTTGGGGAAGAAAAACCAGAAAAAACCTACATTTATAAAAGTAGGTTGGAAAGTCTAGGTAGGTTCCAAGAAGAGTCCAGCAAGAGACAGGTTTGGTTTACTTACGGACAGTCCAGCAGGACGCATCTTGAGCTAACATCTGTATCCTTGGAGGAGGGAGGTGCAAGCTGGGGTGGAAGGGGAGGAGTGGAATGAGACAGGACGGCCCTGCTGTGTGTATGTAAGTAAGACAGGAGAGGAGCGAGAGCAGATGATGAGTGCATAGAGACAGAGAAGGGCTTCCTGGGGTGATCGTCCTCTGGGGTGCTGCATGTGTGTCAGGGCTGGAGCCCATTGCTCACCCACCTGTCTCTTCTTCAGATGCAACCCAGTTCTCAGGTCCCTGATTCTCAGCGTGCTCCTGCCGCTCAGCCAGCATATTCCTGTTTCCCCACCTGAAAACCTCCGTCTGCTCTGCCTCCCCCTCAGGCCTCCGCTCTCTGGTGCCACAGCTCAGCCAACAGGAAATTCTTATGTACATTTGCTGCTCCTGTCTCTTCCACTGGAGACGTTTTCCCTGAGGTCCTCAGTTCTGTCAGGCTCAGGAGATTGCTCCAAGTCCTTTTCTGTGGCACCTGGGGGCAGGGAAGGGGGAAGCGAGGAGACTTGGAAGCCTGTAGGGCGTGCCAGTGTTTGCAGGACAGGCAGGTGAGGGGCCAGCCCCAGAGACTGGAGGAGCCAGAGTGAGGTGCAGGGTGAAGGCCCTGAAGCCAGAGGTGGTCGCAGTGGGCACCTCTGTCAAGTGAGAAAGAGGCAGGTCAGGTGGGCTCAAGCAGGAAAGGATCTAATGCTTTGACCTGTATTAGCATCATCACTGGACTGGTGAGGACAGAAGCTAGACTGAAGTGGGTTGAAAAGTCAAATGGGGGTGAGGACAAGGGGCACATGCTTGGACGACATCAATTTTTCTGTGAAGAAAAACAGAGTGGGGAGCTGGAGGTGAGTGGGAATTGGAAGCTCTTAGTCTTTTTTAAGGTAGGCTCTCCTAAAGTATGCTCATTTTGCTCATACAGCGCAGGAAAGGGGTATCAGGTGACCCAAGAGGAGACAAGTTCAGAGCACAGATGAAGGGCTACTTTTCAGTAAGTCGGGGGAGTAATTCCTTTTCGAGGAGGCAGAGGTGGCAGGTGCTGCTGCATGTAGCCCAATGTGTTGATGGTGGTAACAAGATTTCTGGCTTGTGAGCAAAGTAGGAACCGGGGCTTCAGCTAGCCAGGGCCCAGACCCAGGTCTGAGGGCAGCAACAAACACATTAAGAAAGTTTGAAATGTCTGACAGATTTACTGGGAAGGATAACTGGTTTACGTGACAGCATTGTGGGCACACCTGCTGCCAGTGTTTGTGATGGTGCAATGTAAAGTTTCCCCCCCGCACCCCCGTCCGTCCACTGTGGGGCATGCCCCAATTTTATTCTACATAGGTGTGGGCAAGTAGAAGGCAGGTGGTTCTACCTAGAATTCCTGCTTTATTTAGCAGAAGAGAACAACCTTCTTCCATGCTAATCCTTCCCTTCCTGGGATCTTTCTACTGAGCTTGGGGTAGTCTTTCCTCCTTCCTCTTTTCTCACTCAGCAGATCAGTTCCTAGAGTTTAGCAAGGAACTCCATGCTGATAATTCTCAAATTTTACACTTCTAATCTCTAAACCCAAGATCCATCATTTTATGTGGTTTTAGCTCATGCAACTAGACTTTTTTTTTTTTAAGGGACACGTTCTTTATACTGAAACGTATTATATAAAGCTGTGGTGTTACAAATAGTGTCACACATGTGAGAAGACAGGTCTGTGTCCCAAGCAATCAAAAATAGATAAATTGGATTGCATAAAAAATTTTAAAATGTGTTTCAAAAGATAAAACTGAATAATAAAAAAGATAAAAATAACTCAGTAAAAATGGACAAAGGGCAGTTCTCCAAAGAAGACACACAGATGGCTAATAAACGTGAAAACATGTTCAGCATTATTAGCCATTGGGGAAATACAAATCAAAACCACTAGTTAACATTTCACACTCCACTAGAATGGCTGGAATCAGACAATAACATGCATTGGTGTAGAGCTGTGGAATCCTCATGCGTTGCTGATGGGAAAGTAAAATGGTGCAGCCACTTTGGAAACAGTCTAGCAGTTCCTCATAAGGTTTAAACATAGAGTGACCATATGACCCAGCAATTCCACTCCTAGTTATAGATCCAGAAAATGAAAACGTGTCCACAGAAAAACTTACCCACAAGTGTTCCTAACAAAATTCTTTTTTAAAAAAATATTTTATTTTAAAGTAATCTCTACATCCAGTGTGGGACTCAAACCTACAACCCTGAGATCATGAATCGTGTACTTTACTGACTGAGCCAGCCAGGTGCTCCTCATAACAGCATTATCTCAATAGCCAAAAAGTGGATATGACCCAAATGTCCATTGGTTGATGGACGTGTACAAATGTGGTATATGCAAACAAAGGAATATTATTCCACAATAAGAAGAAAAGAGGTACAGAACAAGCAAATCTATAGAAACAGAAAGTAGATTAGTGTTTGCCTAAGGCTGAAGGGGTAAGGGTAGGGAGATATATCTAAAAATAACAAGACTTTAGATTTGGATTCTGGTTATTTCATCTAAATGGACATAGACAATATTAGTTGTGTGTAGCTTTTACTTAGCATAAGGTTTTCAAGATTCACCTGTGTTGTAGCACACAACAGTACATGACTCCTTTTATTGTTGAGTAAAATATTCCTTTGTGTGAATAGAACCACTCTTTATCCCTTCATTTACCCTCCCCGACACTTTTATTATTTCTCTTTTTGATTATAACCATCCTGGTGAGTGTGAAATGATACCTCCTTGTGGTGTTGATTTGTATCCACTTGATGGCTATTGATACTGAGCATCTTTTCACAGGCAACTTGGCCATTTGAATATTGTCTTTGGAAAACTATTCAGGTCATTTTTGTATATGGTCTGAGATCGGGGTCCAAATTCATTCTTTTACATATGGATATCTAGTTGTCCCTGCACCATTTGTCAAAAAGACAATTCTTTTCCCATTAAATTATCTTGGTATCCTGGTTGGAAATTAATTGACGGTGGGTATGAAGGTTTATTTCTGGCCTCTCAGTTTTGTTTCATTGATGTTTGGGTCTGTCTTTATGCCAGTACCTCACTGTCTTAATTACTGTAGCTTTGTGTTATGCATTTTGTAATTGGGAAAACTTTATTTTCGAGATTGTTTTGTCTATTCTGGATCCCTTGAATTACTGTATGAACTGTATGATGAGCTTGTTAATTTCAATGATGAGGGACAGGAGCAGGAAGATGTTTACCCTTAGCCAGGAAGGCTGACTTAAGCCTGCATGCTTTTGATAGGGATCAAATACGTGCTGGTTGCTACGTTTTTTTGGGGGGGGGTTTTTTTGTTTTGTTTTGTTTTTTTTAGATTTTATTTATTCATTCATGAGAGACACAGAAAGAGAGGCAGAGACAGGCAGAGGGAAGAGAAGCAGGCTCCACACAAGGAGCCTGATGTGGGACTCGATCCCGGGAATCCAGGATCAGGCTCTGAGCCAAAGTTAGGCGCTCAACTGCCAAGCCACCCAGGTGTCCCACATGTTTTTTTTATTAAATTTCTTTATTCATGAGAGACACAGAGAGGGAGGCAGAGACATAGGCAGAGGGAGAAGCAGACTCCCGACAAGGAGTCTGATACAGGACTGGATCCAGGACCCTGAGATCTCGACCTGAGCCAAAGGCAGACACTCAATCACTGAACCACCCAGGTGTGCCCCAGTTGCTACGTTCTTTAAGGATCTCATGACTGCCTGTACACCTCACCAATAGTTCATGTCAAACTGAATGATAAACACTAGAGGAATCTTGCAAAACTAGTTTTTTGAGTAGAAATTTGAAGAAACTTTTGTAATCTGATACTCCCTGCATGCTTCTTCCCATTGATTGCTAAGTGTATAACCACCAGCCTCACACAGCAAAAGTGCAGCTCTTTCTGCCCATAGGTCCTGTCCCTGTGCTACATTTATTTATTTATTTATAAAGATTTTATTTATTTATTAATGAGAGACACAGAGAGAGAGGCAGAGACACAGGCAGAGGGAGAAGCAGGCTCCACGCAGGGAGACCGATGTGGGACTCGATCCTGGGTCCCCAGGATCATGCCGTGGACTGAAGACGGCGCTAAACCGCTGGGCAACCCAGGCTGCCCCCCTGTGCTACTTTTAAATAAACTTACTAAGTTGCATTGTCATCAGCTCAAGAATTCTTTCTTGATCGTTGCGCTGAACAACCCCCCGCGTACTTTTTGGTGGCCTGTATGGGGACTGTGCCAAAAGAAATCCAGGAGATTTAGTGCAACTTGGTAAGTCTTCTTTACACACACACACATACCTGTCTTTGTGTCTTACCTGTTCTTTTTTGGAGCTGTCCTCACAATAGGACCCTTTGGAACATGCCTTGTCTGAGTGCTCGAGAGAGAACCTCTGTCCTGTGGCTGCAGTACAGGAAGGAATAAACTCCTGCCGCTCAGCTGGACACTAGTACCTTGACCATAACAGTGTTGGGCTCAGGCTCTCCCTGTTGTGCCCATTCTTTCAATACTCATATTCTTCTTGGGCACAGGATGGCTATACATTCATTAGGATGGCTGCTGCAATCTTAAAAGACTCCTGTGTAAGGTTTCCTTCTAAATAACCCAGTGTGGTCCCTTTATGAGCATAAAATCCAAGATACATTTGACCATGTGCTTCTAAAAGGAATGGGTGGGAGCTGTCTTACCCTGTTGGGTCACTCCCCTGACAGGGGGACCACTTAATCTGAGAGCAGGACCGAGGATGCCAAACAACCCATGGGTAAGCACAAATGAGAGACCTGAAGAAACAAAGGTTTGGGACCTCTCCCTAATCCGGTCAGTTTTCTTTTCTTTTTTTTTTTTTTTTTCGGTCAGTTTTCTCATGAGCTTTAGCCATAGTCCAGTCCCAAGGGAGTGATCCCCTGTCAGTGCCTAGCACACCTCCCCAAGAGGTCCTGTTTCTTGTGTACTCCCCCCTCCTTTCCTGTAACCAGGTTGCCGCCAAGCTCCCAAACGCTTTGTTTACTGTTTATTTTGTGCATTGGATCTGAAATGTGTTGTGAGGACTAGATGAGTGCTGCCTGTTTCTTTCTTGTATGTGGGGGCCTCTCATTCATTTCCGTGTTGATGGCTATAATTTCCGGTTGTCTATGGATAGTCTACCTCTGGACGGTGACTTTAAGTATTCCCAAGCAGCTGCTGAAACTCCTTTTGTTTCAAGGAGGTTCCCTGTATTCTCACCTGACATGGACTGCCTGTTCCCACTTTTTGTTGATGGGAAGAAAATGTACATCTGCTCTTCTCCAGGCTGATGAGCTTTAGGACCGTAGTCCTATTTCTTCTGTTTGGGCTTTTATCACCTCCAGCCTTGTTGGCAGCACCTCTCCTGCCACACCTTCCCCCCTGCCCCACCCTCCCCTCTCAAGTTTCTCCACCACCTTCTGGTGAGGCTTACAAAACCTGCTCTGGTAAATCCTCGCCTTTGGTGCCATTGGCTCCTGCTCCTCTTACTCGCTATGGAGGAGCAAAGAGCACCCCAAGCTGTTGAGCTGTCTCCTTATGTGGTTCAAACTGAAGCACCTCTTGAATCTGCATGAAGAGGCCCAGGAGTTCCCTTGGATTTAACCATTCCCTTCAGATTTCCCTCTGGGTACCCCAAGGAAAATTGACAGTGGGGAACAAATTGACTTTTAATAGGCACAGGTACCACATATTCTGTTTGGTTTTTTTTTTAAGATTTTATTTACTCATGAGAAACACACAGAGGCAAAAGCATAGGGAGAGGGAGAAGCAGGCTCCCTGGAAGGAGCCTGATGTGGGACTCAACCCCAGGACCCCAGGATCATGACTTGAGCCAAAGGCAGATGTTCAACCACTGAGCCACCCGGATGCCCCCATATATTCTGTATTAAAGCTAATTTAAGTTTGTTAGTTTAAGATGTGTCTTTAGACTTATCAGTGTTAAATGTAAAACTTTTATTCTGCCGAGGTTTATTAAAGGTCAGATAAGCTCGTTATTTTTGCTGCAATTTGTCAGCAAAAAAATGGCTTAAAATGATGGTTAATTTTACCTGTCTCGTAAAGCTTTCGTGCTAATTGTTAAGGACAAGTAGGTTGAATAAATAAAAAGGTTTCTAGGTTGGGGTGCCTGGGAGGCTCAGTCAAGTGTCCAACTCTTGATCTCATGGCTGTGGGTTTTTTTTTTTTTTAATTTTTATTTATTTATGATAGGCACACAGTGAGAGAAAGAGAGGCAGAGACACAGGCAGAGGGAGAAGCAGGCTCCATGCACCGGGAGCCCGACGTGGGATTCGATCCCGGATCTCCAGGATCACGCCCTGGGCCAAAGGCAGGCGCCAAACCGCTGCGCCACCCAGGGATCCCATGGCTGTGGGTTCTAACTAACTCTATACTGGGCTCCATCCTGGATGTGGAGCCTACTTTAAAAAAAAAGTTTGGGATGCCTGGGTGGCTCAGTGGTTGAGTATCTGCCTTTGGCTCAGGATGTGATCCCGGGGTTCTGGGATTGAGTCCCACATCAGGCTCCCTGCATGGAGCTTGCTTCTCTCTCTGCCTGTGTCTCTGCCTCTCTCTCTCTCTCTCTCATGAATAAATAAATAAAATCTTTAAAAAAAAAAAAAAGATGAGAAAAGAATCCTACTGCCAGCTTGGTTAACTAAATACTGAATTTTATAATGATCTGTGATCCTAATTAGGCATGTACTTTGAAACTTCGCGAGATTCAAATTCTGAAGTCTTTTTGACTAGTAAGGCTTGTTTGTGTGGTATTTTAAGTTATTCAGGAAGCACTGTCAAAAAAATGATGATAGGGCACTTGGGTGGCTCAGTTGGTTAAGCGTCTGCCTTCAGCTCAGGTCATGATCCCATAGTCTTGGGATCGAGTCCCATGTTGGGCTCCCTGCTCCATGGAGAGTCTGCTTTCCCCTCTGCTGCTCCCCCTGCTCATGCACTTGCTCACTCTCAAATAAATAAAATCTATTTAAAAAAATGATTCTGGGGCAGCCCTGGTGGCACAGTGGTTTAGTGCTGCCTGCAGCCCAGGGTGTGATCCTGGAGATCCTGGATCGAGTCCCAAGTCCGGCTCTCTCTGTGATGCCTGCCTCTCCCTCTGCCTGTGTCTCTGTCTCTCACGAGTAAATAAATAAAAATCTTTAAATAAAAAAAAAAAATGATTCTGTTGTTTTGTAGGTTCTGTTGTTTTGTAGGTTCTGTTGTTTGGGTAAATGCTATTATAACTGTTCTAGAAATTATGTGAAATTCCTAAAGTTTTAATATTTTCTGGTATAAGGTCATCACCTGACATTCTAATGTTCAACATACAACAGCCACTAGCAGGGTTCTCTTCTGTTCGCCTCCACTGCAGGCACCGCAGACACAATGGCCCTGGTGTCAGCCGATTCCCGCATCGCAGAACTTCTCACAGAGCTTCATCAGCTGATCAAACAAACCCAGGTAAGAAGCCGCAGCCCTTGGCTCCTGGAGGGCAGCATGTGAGCTGCAGAGGGGCGGGTACAGGCGGTGCAGTTAGAGACTTTGGACATGGCAGGGACCCAGGTGACTGATGAATGAGAGAGGAGGAAAATGTGGAGTGTGACTATCCCTCCTGCTGGATTTTCTATCGGCAGCAGGACTTTGTGATTCTCTCTTTTCAGTAACAGCTATATTGAGATAGGATTCACATACCGTATAGCTCACCCATTTGAAGAGTACGATTCCATTGGTTTTTAGTATATTCAGAGTTGTGCAACCGTCACCACAATTTCAGAACATTCTGGTCATCTGACAGAAATACCCTGTACCCATTATGGTCACTCCCCTTTTCCCTCCATCCCCTTATCCTAGTTGAACAAAGATACTTTTATCAGGCAGGATATTCCAAGAGTACAGAGGTTCTCTCCCAAGAGCTGGTGAGGGGCCTTTTCTGGAACATGCAAGATCTGAAAATAAACCTATCGAGTTCATCTTTTACCTCACAGCCCCTCCCCTCCAAGCCCTCTGCCTAGGCTCCCTTATAGCAAAATGGTATTTATTGGAGCATCTGTAGTTAGTGTAGCATTTATCCAGCAGGTACAGCAACCGCGTGAGTATGAGGATGCCCAACATTTGGAGGAACTAGTGCAGTGAGGGACAGACTCCAAGAAACAAGCAGTCTGTCCCATAGAGCCATTCTGTACATTTCCATATTTTTATACTAATCTGATTACCTGTTTCCCCCCATTTATCCAGTACTGTTTGTGGCTTATTATAAATTTGTGTAAAACTCTTCAGCATAGAAATTAGTTAACGGTTAGCTAAATCCAGTCCTTCCTTGGGCCAGTTGTTTCCGATCAATGTTCCAATCTGCAGAGGCTCTGGCTCTGTCTCCCAGTACTAGTCATTAATCCTGGTATTAGCATGCGACATCTTTATGTGAGGTAGCTGAATCTCACTAGCCTTGCCAGTGTATGGCACCTTGTTCAGCTATAGTCATGGTAGAAGTCAGTTTCATCATAGAAAAGGTTGGTAAGAATTCCAGAGCTATTTGTGACCCTTCCCAACAGAATTAGCCTTGCCCATTTGTCAGGCATTGTTATGGACGATATTTTTACTTTACAGTATTTTTACTTCAGAACATTTGCTTTCTTCTAGTTGGCCACGATTCAGTCATTTCTGGGTTCTGAATCAGCTGGGGACAAAGCCAGTCTCCCTGTTGCAGCTCACAGGCTTGTGCTCAGACTGCTTTTCGTTATGTGGCCACCTCCTACCTATGGAGAGGACCCAAGTGGTACTCAGAATAATAGTCCATCTCTGCCAGCTATAGCTTAGAATGTCTTAGTTTGATCTGTTCTTGGATCAGGGCAGTCATAGTGCATTGATTTAAATGTGCATAGTGCATTGTAGTGCCCTTGAAGGGCTTCCACACGTTCAAAAATCCTTGCTTACCACAAGTGTGTTCTTGGGGCTCAGTGGCTGTGATGGAGGGCCATTGCCCCCTGGCTGCTTCAGCCTCTGTTGTATTAAAGTAACCCGAGGTCCTGGGGGGTCAGGATGGTAAACCCTTTCCCAACAACAAAGACGTCCTAGAATTATCCAGCACTATTTACTGGGTTGGCCTGACCCACTGCACTAACTCCTCATCGTCTTGCTGCATTGACACCCATTCCTTGTCTTCTTCCTTATAAGAAAACTCACCTCATTTTGTTCATTCTAATTAAGAAGTCTTCCTTTGGGGATCCCTGGGTGGCTCAGCCATTTAGCGCCTGCCTTTGGCCCAGGGCGCAATCCTGGAGTCCCAGGATCGAGTCCCACATCAGGCTCCCGGCATGGAGCCTGCTTCTCCCTCCTCCTGTGTCTCTGCCTCTCCCTCTCTCTCTCTCTCTCTCTCTCCCTCCCTCCCTCCCTCCCTCCCTCCCTCTCCCTCTCTCTCTCTCTTTCTATGTCTATCATAAATAAATACATTTTAAAAAAAATAAGTCTTCCTCTGAATGCTGCTCATTAAAAGTGTATTCAGTTGTCCCACAATGCATATACCAACACCTGTCTTCCTGAAAACCTTTTCCTGTCTGTGGGACAGTATACTTCCTCCAGCCTGTCTTTTGCTGCCATTGTGTCCAGTGACCCAGATGCAGTTAGGAGACCTGTTTTGTACTCCAGCATACTGGGTGCCCTATACTGGCTGAGTGGTAGTCACACCTAGATGTGATTTGGTTTCTCAGAATCTTCCTTGCCTCAGGATGGAAGTGTTCCCCAGGAGAATTTGGATCCACCATGTGGTGCTTGCTGCTTTGATCGTATTAAAAAGCCATTTTTTCCTATTCTAAAAAAATAGCTCTTCATTCATAAAAATAAGGATGATATATATTTGTGCATGGCATATCAGGCGTGCTGCTCCTACACTTTGTCCATTATTATCAGGGACCTTTCTAATAAGCATTCTGTCATCCAGGTTTTTTTGTTATTGTTGTTTTAAGTAGGCTCCACACCCAGTGTGGAGCCCAGTGTGGGGCTTGAACTCATGATCCTGAGATCAAGACCTGAGCTGAGATCAAGAGTTGGGACACTTAACCAACTGAGCCACCCAGGCACCCCTACCCATGTTTATAGTTACATAATGACCCATCTCCTGGGAGCCATATACCACACAGTCCTGTAGCCCAAAAGGGAGCAGTCCTGGAAATTCCTTCCCAAATGATGTCCTTTGTAGTGGAATGTAACCTGAAAAGTAAGGGTCAGGAGATGCTGATAGACATATTTCTGGGGACTCTGGCCTGGGTGCAGGGTGCCACAGCAGGATAAAGGGCCACCTCGTGCCCCGTTGACCTTATCCCTGCAGGAAGAGCGTTCACGGAGTGAACACAACTTAGTGAACATCCAGAAGACCCATGAGCGGATGCAGACAGAGAACAAGAGTAAGTCACTGGGCTCAGAAGAGAAAGGGGAAGAGCAAGGGGGGAATGGGCTGAGACCGGGGAACGTGGCTATTAATTAGTTTCAGACAGGACTTCTGGATATATCTACATAATCCAAAATGAACTGCTCCTCAGCCATAGGGACGGTTTTTCCTTCTGCTGAGTAACTAAAGGTGACCCAGGAAACAGATGACAAGCTACCTAGCACTAAAGAACCTTAAAGTCCCCCAACTCTAGGCACTGGGAAGTCAGTGTAATGAGGCTGCATTTAGGGGAACCCCTTTGAGTGCACAAGCACCCCCCAGTTAGCTGATGTTTTCTAGAAAGAGAGCTTCACTCCCGGCATCTCCAGCACATGCCCCAAAGGCCCTCATGCTCAGCCTACTGGGTAGGTGCTTTCCAACTCTGAGCAGCTTGGAGAACCATGGTCTATTTTCCTATGTGCTGAGAAATATTTTCTTAATGTGTTATGCTATGGCAAAGGTTAGAAAGCCCTCTGCCAAATACAGTGATGGCATCTGTGCCATAAGAAAATGAGAACTCGTTAAACACAGGGCATCAGCCTCAGGGGTCACTTCCCAGCCACTAAAGCTCATGTCTCGATCCATGGCCTCTGTACTCTGGAAGTCCCAATTCAGATGTATGGGCAGCAGCACCATAGGACTGCCAGCTGCGCCTTGCCCACGCCTCTTCCTCTGCTTACTTTGCAGTCTCTCCCTACTACCGGACAAAGCTGCGTGGGCTCTATACAACCGCCAAGGCTGATGCAGAGGCTGAGTGCAAGTGAGTACTGTCCCCTCTCCTTTGTCACCCGCCCATGTGGTGAGCCATAGGAACCCACAAACCCTCGCCCCTACTGTCTTTCCTGCCATTTAGAAGCAGATTTCCAGGCAGCCCAGGTGGCTCAGTGGTTTAGCGCCACCTTCAGCCCAGGGCATGATCCTGGAGACCTGGGATCGAGTCCCAAGTCAGGCTCCCCGCATGGAGCCTGCTTCTTCCTCTGCCTGTGTCTCTGCCTCTCTCTCTCTCTCTCTCTCTCTCTCTCTCATGAATTAAAAAAAAAAAAAAAAAGTAGATTTCCACTCCCTGGGCTGTCTTTTGGGGCCTCCTCCTCCCTCCAGCTCTGCTGTTTCCTAGATGACAGCAAGGTGGGGGCCAGACCCCAGCACAGCCTTTTACTAGTCCGGTGACCGTGAAGAGTTCGTTGCTCCCACTGAGCCCCAAGACCCAGTTATTCCGTCATTAATTACAACAGGGATCATAATTACTACAGAATTGTCAACATAGCACGAGATAATGTATATAAAGTGCCTAAGACCAGTGATTTTCAAACTCTTGACCATAACCCATGGTAGGAAATACATTCTCTGTTGTAGCTTAATTCTGATATTAAAGATCTAGTCATCATTGCCATAGTAATACTAATAAGGACTCTTGTGTTGTCGTATTGTGCCAGGTACTATTCCAAGTACTTTATGTATTTATCTCCTGTAATGCTCAGAACGACTAAAAGGTGGACATTACCCCCATTTTATGGTTGAGGACACTAAGACACAAGGAGTTCCTGTAATTTGCTAAAAGTCACATAACCAGTAAGTCGGGGAGCCCAGTTGTAAACCAAAAGTCCATATTCTTTAATACCATGCTAACATGGTGTAACAATCGCCTTTCCACAGCACACACATGCATTTCTTTTTTTTTTTTTTTTTTTTTCACACATGCATTTCATATGTATATATATCACAGGATTGGAACAAGAAGTACAGTTTTTACTGTTACTGGTTATATAGTCTGGTTTTGGTTTTTTGTTGTTTTTTTTTTTTTTTTAGATTTTTTTTTTTTTTTTAAGATTTTATTTATTCATGAGAGAGACAGAGATACAGACACAGGCAGAGGGAGAGAAGCAGGCTCCATGCAGGGAGCCCGATGTGGGACTTGATCCCGGGTCTCCAGGATCAGGCCCTGGGCTGAAGGCGGCACTAAACCGCTGAGCTACCCGGTCTGCCCTGTTTTGCAAATCTTTGCTGGTATTTACCCTGTGCCTGGTGCTGGGCAGTCCCCATACAGGCACATGAGGATAGAGAGGACCCTGCCTACAAGGGCACACAGTCTGGAAAGGAGAGGAACCCTAAGAAAACAGTGACCAGGGCAGTGTCGTTGGTGGGCTAACAGAAGTGGGCTCACTGTGCCTGGGGCACTGGGACGGCCACAGGGAGGAGGAGAGACTTGAAGTAAGGGTCAGCAGGTGGACACGACAGAGGCTGTGGAGGAGTGTGTGCCACATGTGCACACTGGAGGAATGAGAACCAGTCCTGTGTGACTAAAGAAGGGCAAGGCAGGAGGTAGAGAGCTTCCAGTAACTGGACTTTATCCTGGAAGCCATAGGGAGCCAGCAAAGATGTAAAGCAGCAGAGAAACCCTTGGCTGTTGTGTGGGGTTAGATGGGGTGAGATTCAAGCTAGTTAGGAGGCCAGACAAGAGATGGTGGTGGAATTGAGCCAAGTTAGTGGCAGTAGGGATGGAGAAGCAAGGGTGGGTTCAAGTGCAGGTTCTGGAATAAAATTGGGGGACCATTTGGAAGAGGGGGAGCTGAAGATTCCAGGCTTTATAGTTTAGACAGAGGGACCTGATGGGGCTCCCTGTGCTGAGCTGGGGTGGGGTTGGCTTAAGCAGGAGGAAACACGTGCCTTTTGATGGCTGATGTTGCCTACTGGCTTCCCAGCCCACCCTTCCTGCCCCCTCTCCTTCCTGATTTGCAGATTTGTCATCTGGCCACAGTCAGGCCCTTTCCCACTCATCCATGCTAGAGCAACCTAACTGCTGGCAAACTGACTGTTTCTGAAACTAGTTTGGTGTACGCTGTCCTCTGGCACTGACCTACCTGGAGTTAAACATTTATAAGCTTACTTAAGAATTGCAGGGCCCAACCCCTTAACAATTCTCCTGCTATTTCACTTTTTCAGACTCTCAAAAGTTCATACATTCGTCACTAGAGTCTCTGTCAGCACCGAGTGCCATGCTGGGCATGGGAGCAAGTGACAGAGCAAAGCGCCACCTCTGCCCACAGAAGGCTCCAAGTCAGGATGGGAGACATATGTCACTGTGTGTTCCTACAGCACTCTTCTTCACCACACATGTCTTAGTAAATTAATTAAAACCCTCGGGAAGGGGCACCTCAGTTGCTCAGTAGTTAAGCAAGGCTCAGGGCATGATCCTGGGGTCCTGGGATCGAGTCCCGCATCAGGCTCCCTGCAGGGAGTCTGCTTCTCCCTCTGCCTGTGTCTCTGCCTCTCTCTCTCAGTTTGTGTGTCTCATGAATACCTAAAAAATAAGTAAATAAGTAAGTAAGTAAGTAAGTAAGTAAGTAAATAAATAAATAAATAAATAAAACCCTTAGGAAACTGAAAGGGCACCAAGAGCCAGCCTCAGGAGCTAGCCCAGGTCCTGTGATGCTCTTGCACATGGTCCAGGGCTTCCCTGGCTGGTTTTCATCCTGATTTGCAGCAAATGGAAAAGAACCCCTTGTGTCTTCGTTTAACAATTTTGTCTCTCTCTTTTTTATTTTATTTTTTTTAAAGATTTATTTATTCATTCAGAGAGAGCGAGAAAGAGGCAGAGACACAGGCAGAGGGAGAAGCAGGCTCCATGCAGGAAGCCCAATGTGGGACTCGATCCCGGGTCTCCAGGATCACACCCCGGGCTGCAGGCAGCACTAAACCACTGCGCCACCAGGGCTACCCTCTCTCTCTTTTTTAAAAAGATTATTCCCTTTTGGGGGGAGAGTCCTCAAGATCTAGGATGAAGAAACTTTCCTCTAGTGAGGATTGTGTTCACTCCTGCTGGATTGCTTGGGCCCTGGTCATTCTGGAACCCCGTAAACTACTCTAGAGATTTCCTGGCGCTGCAGCCTTTCAGAGACAAATTCAAATTCCTTTCATCCTTCAGCCTGGCTTGGAGCCCAGAGAACTCCCCACAGTCTTCTAGGGTATCTCCTTTCACATGTCCCAGCTTGGGCAGACCCGGAGCTTTAACTTCTGTCCTCTACATTTCCACACTGTTCCAGGCAGCTACCACTGCAGCGCAGTTTCTCCAGGCTCTGTCAAATGCATCTCTCTCTGCTATGGTTACCACTCTGGGATCCTCTTGGATTCTTTGGGCCTGCAGCCTCTCCTTACCTTGTCAGTTTCTTTTCTTTTTTTTTTTTTTAAGATTTTTTTTTTTTTTAAGATTTTATTTATTCGAGAGACACAGAAAGAGACAGAGGCAGAGAGGGAAAAGAGGCTCCATGCAGGGAGCCCAATGTAGGACTCCATCCCAGATCCTGGGATCATACCCTGAACTGAAGGCAGACGCTCAGCCTCTGAGCCACTCAGGCATCCCCCTACCCTGTCAGTTTTAAGGACCTTAAAATGTAAAAGAGCACAGGGGCCCCTGGCTGGCTCAGTCAGTAGAGCATGCAACTCTTGATTTTGGGGTTGTGAGTTCGAGTCCAGATTGGATATAGATGTTATTTATAAGATTTTATTTATTTATTTATGAGAGCCAGAGACATGGGCAGAGGGAGAAGCTGGCTCCTTGCAGGGAGCCCGATGTGGGACTCAATCCCAGGACCAGGATCATGCCCTGAGCCACCCACGTGTCCCTAAAATCATAAATATCTTAAGTAATATCCTAAATAAATAAATATCATAAGTAAATAAAAAATGAATGAATGAATGAATTGAAAAAATACTTAGGGTTTATAGTTTTGGCAGTAGGTCTGGTCTGTTACTCAGCCTACTATAAGCAGAAAAGGAAGTCTGTGCTTTGTGCTTCATCCAGATCTCTTCTCTCCCTTCTCCCCACCCTCAGTATCCTCCGGAAAGCTCTAGATAAGATAGCGGAAATCAAGTCTCTGTTGGAAGAAAGGCGGATTGGTGAGTGGGAGACGTTTGGCACTTCTTGACCAGGCGGAGTGAGGCCTTCTGAGAGCAGCAGTCATGGCTCCTGCAGGAGGGAGTCCTGCCACCTCAGCCCCATGTGCTCATTCCGTGGATTTCTGATGGGGAAGCACATCTGGGCAGCCTGGGTCTGGGAGGGGTTGGAGGTCATTACCAGCGCTAAGAGGCAGGGGCTCTCAGTGACCCTCTACAGACTTGGAAGATTGTGCCCCGTCCCCTAAGGCTTCTCTCCCCCTTGTACCTGAGGCAGTAGCCTCCTTCCTGCTACCCTCCCCCACTCACACTTCTTGCTGCGGTAAGCAACCTGCTGCTTTGTGAGAACCATCCTTCAGATGGGAGTTTACAGAGGGTGTTGGCTTCCAAATCTGAACTTTTAGACTGCTGTGGCTCTCCCACCTCTCTTACCCTTTCAGTGAACCCACAGTAGGCAGGCTGCTTGCCTATCAAAACGTCACACTGCCAGTTGGCTTTGTGCAACTTTGAGTGTGTTGAGCCATGCCTGAGAAGGTCAGGAGACTGTCTACATTCTTTTTTTTATTGAATGACATCTACTCAGTAGAGGACTGACCTAACTGTACAGAGAACTTTATGAAATTTTCACTAACCAAGCAAACAGATGTGACCAGTACCTCAGAACCCTTCTTTTGCCCTCTTTGGTTCCTTCCCTGCAAGGGGATCTTGAGAGCAACATCTACCAGATCTGTGAGAGCAGATTGGGCCTCTGACGGCAAGCATCTGCTGGGGGGCCCTTGGTGGTAATTAAGGAGGTGGGCCCCAGGCTGAGCTCCACTGATGGCTCCGTGCACCGGTACAAACGAGGGTCCGGGGCAGGAGCCCCATCTCTGGGGCCTCAGGGGCGCGCTTCCTTCCTGCAGCGGCCAAGATCGCGGGCCTGTACAATGACTCGGAGCCCCCCCGGAAGACCATGCGCAGGGGGGTGCTGATGACGCTGCTGCAGCAGTCGGCCATGACCCTGCCCTTGTGGATCGGGAAACCTGGTGACAAGTGAGGGCAGGCCCGGGGTCAAGGGGCGGAGCTGACAGGAGGGAGGGGCTGGGACTAACCTCTCAGTTCATCCTCAGGCCCCCACCCCTCTGTGGGGCCATTCCAGCCTCTGGGGACTACGTGGCCAAACCTGGAGACAAGGTGGCTGCCCGGGTCAAGGCCGTGGATGGGGATGAGCAGTGGATCCTGGCTGAGGTGGTCAGTTACAGCCACGCCACCAACAAGTAAGTGGACACCCGGCCCTCCGTGGACTCTCCCATCTGTAGGCTGGGAGAAGAGCCCCCCACCCCACTCCAGGGTCCCTGTGGGGACAGGGATGATGTGTGACTCCAGCTCCCTGGGATGCTTCCCCTCCTCATCGCTCTCCGGTTCGGACCGTGCATCTCCCTGCATCCTCTGTTTTCTCTTTGTTCTCCAGGTATGAGGTAGATGACATTGATGAAGAAGGCAAAGAGTGAGTGTTGGGCAGGGAGGGACCATGGAAGCTGCTGGGAAGGAGCCTCCCACCTGGCTGTGGGTTGATCTAAGCCCCCCTTCCAGGAGACATACCCTGAGCCGGCGGCGCATCATCCCTCTGCCCCAGTGGAAAGCCAACCCAGAGACAGACCCCGAAGCCTTATTTCAGAAGGAGCAGCTCGTGCTGGCCCTGTATCCTCAGACCACCTGCTTCTACCGTGCCCTGATCCACACGCCCCCACAACGGGTAAGGTAACCCCTGCAGGGGAGACAGACCATGACACCAGGACTGGGCTGACCAGATGGTCTTGGGGTCACCTTCCACTTTTTCCCCTCCTGTCCTCATCTGACAGCCCCTCTGAGCTAAGAGAGTCCTGCAAGTTTCTCCCTCTCTCCTGCTTACTCTGCCCCATAGGGGCCCTCAAGCCCTGTCCCCTAAGGCAGTGCCAGCTAATCCTCAGAGTCCTAGCAAACCCCGAGTGGAATGGAACCAGTATATCCTCTAGTCTCACCCCACTTTTGCACTGAGACGAGCAGCCCTGAGGTGGGAAGCACTGTGCCCAGGACCTGTCTTCCCTGCCTTGACTCATCCACCACTGGCCTTTCTTCATCTGAGGCCATGCTCCCTTGTGCTGGTGACCCAACACCTGATGGCAGCTTCAAGGCTGCTCTGCTTGCTTCCTCCAGGATCCCTGCCTGCTGCCCTCGGTGTTTTCCCTGATCTCCTTCTTAGAGGGTCCCCAAAAGGCACCAGACTCTCCATGTAGAATCCCCCCAACGTAGACCGCGAATCTTCCTCCTCCCTGCTCTTTGTCCCCTGGCACTTTGTTGCCGAGAATAGGGTTGTGTCATAGCAGGAACTAAATTCTGAGTGAAGATGGGGACAGGAGAGGCTGGGAGCCCGTGTACCAGAGGTTTCTGTCAGTCTGGGCTGGGGGGCCTTGCCTGGGGGTCTCTGACTAGCCCCTCCTGTCTGCCCCCTGCCGCAGCCCCAGGATGACTATTCAGTCCTGTTTGAAGACACCTCCTATGCAGATGGTTACTCCCCTCCCCTCAATGTGGCCCAGAGGTACGTGGTGGCTTGTAAGGAGCCCAAGAAAAAGTGAAGTGGGCTGGCAGACTCAAGATCTCCTGCCACTCCCCCAGGGGAATGCAACAAAAGATTGTGGCAAATAAATATTGTTCCCCTTTGCCCACGTCTCCTCGGTTTTGTTTTTCCAGGCCCTTCTGCCCCTCCCCATACCAGGGCAGGTTGGGGAATTGGAGAGCTGGAGGGAGGGAAGATAGCTTCATTTGATCCCAGGGGGAATTCCTTCCAGCTCAGGTTTGCTTTTTGCTTGCATTAAAGGCTCTCAGTGTAATACCAATGGAATTTTATTTTTGAAGCTGGGGGCTGGCTGTGTCAGAGCACGGGGCCTTTGGGTGCCTCCTGGGGGCACTGCTCACAGCTGTGTGCGGAAGCTGAGGCCACAACCCTCCATCTTCTTGGCATAGTCGGCATCAAAGCGCTCATTCTGGGCCACAGTGAAGGTGGTCTTCCAGTCCCCCGAGATGCCTGTGGGTGGAGGGGAAGGTGGCTGCAGGTCCCGGCTGCAGAGCAGGCCCCAGATGGCCCAGGCCAACTCTTGCCTCCGTTTTCATGTTTGCCTCCCCAGATGGCCATCCTGCATGGGTACTCACCTTTCCTCATGAAGGCAGAAATGCTGTGGTCCATGATGTCAGGAGATAAGGTGGTGTAGTTAGCCATGGAGTTGTTCTTCATCTCCTTGAAAGACGTGTGCTGGACAATGAGATCCACAGTCTCCTCTGGCAGGGAGCGCCCCACAAACTTCAGGATCTTCTGAATCTCCCTTTTGGGGTTCTGGAGCAGCAGAGGGGCTTTTCAGTGGAGATTGGGCTTGCTTACTGAGCAAACAAGAGGGAGGCCACCCAGCTCCTCCCCAGGGGATCTGGCCACTTCCACTTAGAGATCTCTCAGCCTCAGGCTCCTTGACTTGGGTTGTCTTTCCCTGGGGCACATTAGTTGCCCCTGCCCTGTGACCCTTGGGCCCTCTTGTTTGGGTACTGATGGGTGAGGGCAGGGACAGTCCTCTTTAATAACTGTGGCCCCAGGGAGAGCAACAGCAGGGAATGGCCGGTGTCACTCAGGTCTGAGATCTGAGCTCCACAGTGTTGCTGCCCAGGTAACACTGTAGCCCCAAGTCTCGGGCAGGAAGGCAGGCGGGGGGACCAGGGCACTGGCTAAGGCAGGTGGCTGAGAAGGCCTCGGCAGGTCCCTGCCTCTCCACATGGGACCTGGAGGGAAGCAGCAGCAGGTAGCCTCACCTCTTTCATGTCCTCATAGAAGAGGTAGAGAACAGGGTGAGTGTGACTCAGCTCCCACCATTCCTGCACATGCTGATACCAGGACCCATAGGACACTGGGGTGGGGGGGGAGATATGGACACAGAGGCTGGTATTAGTTTTGGTTGGCTGCTGCTCAGCTCCACCCCACTCCTTCCTCCAGACTCAGGCTCACCTTCCCCAGCCATGAACTTCTCCAGGAAGCTGTCCCAGGTGTCAGGGTCAGGGTGCACCTTGGCCATGCGGTAGAAGTGGTAATAGGAGACAGCTACATCTTTTGCGTTGCGGGCGACGTAGACCACCTGGAGGACATCCCCCACACACAGACAGCCCCCCCAAGCATCATCACCACACAGCAAGCCAGGCAGTTCCACCCTTCAGCGCATCCCTATGAGGAAGTTAGCTCTTGGTCTGGCAAAGGGAGAAACAGGCTTAGAGGCTGACTTGCTTGTGGTCCCTGGAACCTTATTTTATGCTAATCTAATCCTCTCAGTGCTGCCATACCCAGATTTGGAACAAGGTATGCCAGGTTTTCACCAGCCCTCTCTTCCACGGGCCTGAGGAGGCCTAGAGAAGACTGCCTTTCTCAGCTCTGCACAGAGAAGTCTCACTTCCACTGACCCCCCACCACACGATGAAGCAGACAGCCATCCCCCTTACCGTGAGACCTTCCCAGCAGAGAGGGCCAAAGCTAGGATGGCCCCAGTGGCCTCCTTCCCTAGATTCCGCTGCCACTCACCTTGACCTTCTGATCCAACAAGGTCTGGGGGAGCAGGGCCAGGGGCAGGTGTGTCTTGATGAGTCGTGGGGCTGGTGTATCTTTTAGAACCTCCAAACCTGTGCCATGGGTAGAGAAAGGTCTGCTGAGCTGGAGCCCAGTCCTGCCTCTTCCCTCTGCTCCACTCATCCCCAGAGCCCCACCACACACCTGTGGGAATCCCTGGAGCCTTGAACTCAAGGAAGGGTACCCGGATGAAGACGGGGGCCCTGCGACACTTCTCTACATCACCGTCTTGGTAGATCATGTCCAGGATCTCGCTCACCCAAGTGGTGCCTGGAGAGCAGGCAGAGGGGAGGTGAGCAGGACCAAGGGCAGGCCTCTACTGGCCCAACGCAGGGGACTGTGGCCCAGGAGAGGGGTGGGTGGCCCTCATCACCTACCAGATTTGGGGTACGTGCTGATAAGCAGGTCATCAGGCTGAGCTTGGAAGTCCTGCAGTGACTCCAGTGCCTCTGCAAAGTACTTGATTAGAGGGATCCCCTTCACATACTTCAGTGGTGGGCGCGAGGTGTCGGGAATGTCCTCCATGCTGCGTCAAGGACCAGAGTGTGGTCTACTTGCCTTAACAACATCACAATATGCCATGTGTTGAAATCTTGCTGTAAGATAAGGAACTGAGGCTGACTTGCCCCTGCTCACAAAGCTAGTGGGTGGTGGGAGCTGGGGTTCAAGCTGAGATGTGACATTCATGCAGTGGGTCATGCAGTTGGCTGCACCTTTGATTTACCTGCAGAGCTTTTTAAAATCCCTGTGCCTGGAGGCACACCCCAAACCAATTAAATCAGTCTCTCAGGGCCCAACCTGTTTTCTGGAAGCTTTCCAGGAGACTCCACTGTGCACTTGAGAGAACTACTCTAATGTCTGCCTGGCCTAACTCCCCGCCTGCCAGCTTGCTTTCTCCCACTACTTTCTGGCAGCCCCTGGCCTACAGTATCAGCCTGCTCTCCCTGCCATCCCCTTGGGCCCCTGGGGCCCCTCACACAGGGAAACATTCCAAAGGCTAGCTGAGCCTGTGATCCCTCCTGCCCAATCACACTCCCGTCTTGGCTTAAGGATAAACAGGCAGCTGAGCAACTGAGCCTGTTTGGGAGCTAGAGTCTGATATGCAGATGAGCAAAAGTGATGAGTCACCAGAAGGGGATTTCATTCCAGATTGTGGTTGGCAGATTGAGATGCCCCATAAAGAGAAAGGGCAAGGAGGCCAGTACAGGCCAGAGAGAGAGAGGAGCTAGCCCTGCAAAGGGAGGGAGGCCTGGCCCAGCCCACCCCACCCCCCCCGGCACTCACCAGATCTCTTTGGGTCTTGGCCTCCTGACTACTTTGTGCTGTGGCTTACTGGGGCAGTGTGGGGAGTGCAGAACTGCTTTCTGAGTTGAGGGTTTATAAATCCAAAGTGGGAGGGATCGGAGCCAGCGATGGGATCTGGCTGTCTTCCAAGAAGGAAAGGGTGGAGTTTAGAGTGGGAAGGTCCCACTCTGCTCCCCTCCTGAGACCAGCCCTACCAGAACCAAGCTTAGACTGGCCTGAAAACCCAAGATGTGGGTTTAGGATATAGAAAATAAAAGGAAGACTGAAACTAGGCAAAAGGTCCAATATGTTTTCATTTTTATTTTGGGAGTGTTTTTTGAGCTGTAATCCTGGCTCCTGACCTGCCCTCTAACTCCACCCCTGCAGGGCGGGCCAACTGACGTTTTTTCTAATGGAGCTAGCCAGATTTGAGAGTGCAGAGTGGAGGGGAAAGGTGGCATGCTTGTGAGCAAGCCACTCACCTTCCTACTGGCTCCAGGCCAGTTTTGAAGATATCAAAGGTTCAGGCTGGGAGTGGACCCCAGACCCCCAGCAGTTCAAGCATTCTAGAACTGTCACTCTGACCTCTGACCACAAGGCCAGTATGGAGCAATGGGAGGGGTGGGGGTGGAGGGGCAGAAGAGGTGGGGCAGGAGGAAAGAGCAAGAACCCTGGGAGTGAGTCCAGCTCCACGGCTCCCGAGGATTGCATGGATTCACTCACAATGGGTAACAGAACCATGGCCCCCACAAGGTACTTTTCTTTCACTGGGTTTGAAGGGGCTCCGCACAGAGACCAGGAGTTGGGGCCTGGAGAGCCACCGGGCCATGGGGTCATGTATCCCCCTACCCACCCTGCTCTTGGCCTTTGTCCTTACTATTTGGATTAAAGTTCAAAGTCAGGGCACCCGGGTGGCTCAGTGATTGAGCATCTGCCTTTGGCTCAGGTCATAGTCCTGGGGTCCGGGATCAAGTCCCACATTGGGCTTCCTGCAAGGAGCCTGATACAGGACTCGATCCTGGGATCACACCCTGAGCTCAAGGCAGATGTTCAACCACTGAGCCACCCAGGTGCTTCCCAGTAAGTAAAATCTTAAATAAAGTAAATAAAGCTCAGAGTCAAGCTGGGCACTGATTTTGTGTTTTTAAAGGTGATTTCTTTCAGGATATACTTGTTTTTGTTTTTTAAGATTTTATTTTATTCATGAGAGACAGAGAGAGAGAAAGATAGGCAGAGACACAGGCAGAGGGAGGAGCAGACTCCCTGCAAGGAGCCCGATATGGGACTCGATCCTGGGATCACACCCTGAGCTGAAGGCAGATGTTCAACCACTGAGCCACCCAGGCATCCCAGTAAGTAAAATCTTTAAAAAATGTAAATAAAGCTCAAAGTCAAGCTGGGCACTGATTTTGTTTTTTTAAAGGTGATTTCTTTCAGAAAATACTTATTTTTGTTTTTCTTAAAGATTTTATTTATTCATGAGAGACACACACACAGAGAGAGAGAGGCGCAGAGACACAGGCAGAGGGAGAAGCAGGCTCCATGCAGGGAGCCTGACATGGGACTCGATCCCGGGTCCCCGGGACCATGCCCCGGCCAAAGGCAGCACTAAACCGCCGAGCCACCCAGGCTGCCCTGGGCACTGATTTTAGATGGGCTCTAAGTCTCCCAAGTACTCAAAGGACTCTGTGCCATCACAAGCATGCTGGGGAAAGCTGAGGTGTACAGACCTCTAGGAAGAAGAGAGGCTGGTCCATGCTGGCGAGTGACCCCTCCCAATTCTCCTCTTTTCCTCAGGCCCCAGTGACCCGCAGGGCCTCTGCCTCCTAGCACCAGCCCCCCCAAACACCACAAAGTTCCCTTAACTCAGACTCTTTATTGTAATCAAGTAAAAATTGCCTAGACCCCTGCGGGGGGTGGATGGCACAGACGGAGTGGGCAGAGGGCTGGGGCTGCTGAGGTGAGTCAGGGTCAGGTCTCCAGCATGTCCGTCCAGTGTTCCTGTAGAGACAAGAGAACTGGTCAAAGGCAGCCTCAGGTATGGGGTGGGCTAGGGAGTCTGAGGCCCAAGCCACCTCTCACCTCTTCTAACTCCAAGTCCTCCTCTTCCTCCTCGTTGCCCATTCGGCACAGCCAGATCAGGTCTCCCCACAGCACTGAGTTCTTACAGCTACCAAGGGGTACGGTTGGTAGGAGATACAGTCAGGATCACAAGCTGCCTCCAGGCTAGGCCCTGGGTGCCAAGATAAGGACTTAGCTTATCTCAGCTTCAGGCCTGGGCCTGGACATAGACAACTGGCACCATCTTCCCAGAGCTAGACCAGGCTGGGGTGGGAGTGTTGGACTCACCCAGGGCATTGGCCCTCTAGGGGCAGAAGCTGCCCTGGCTCCTCTTGCAGGAACTCCTCAGCTAGGCAGATCATGTGGGCCCTTAGGCGGCAGCCAGAGTGGGGGCAGCACAGGGGGCCCTCTTCATCCTGTCGAAGGTGGCAGGTGGGTGAGAGAGAAAACCAGGGGGAATGATGTAGCTAACACTCAGGATTTCTATGGACCAGACACTGTTGCAGAGGCTCTACATTAACAACGCTATGACACACATACTATTATTTGCATTTTACAGATGGACCTGAGTCATGGAGAGGTTATACTACTTGTCTACAGGGACTAAGCCAGCCAATTTTCTCTGAGCATTAGCAGTGATTATATAAACAGCATGACCACTGCAGCCAGACCTATAATTCTTACATGCTAAGTGATCTCAGGCAGGTCACTTAATCTCTGAATGGCAAGTATTCAACTTACACACTTCCTGAGAGCTCAGAAGTCAGGCCCATCATCCCAGTTAATTTGTTAAATATTTATTGGCCACCTGCTCTTTGCCAGACCTTTTTACAGCAGTGAACAAGAACTGCCTTGTATTGGGGCAGGGGAGAAACTGACCATAAGATCTAAAAAAAAAAAACCCATCTATGTTAGTAAGTCCTTAGGCTTTAAAGGAAAAAAAAGGGGGGGCAGGGGAGTGTACAAGAAAGAAGTGCAGTTTTAGATGGAGAGCCAAGGAAGACCTCGTGGAGAAGGAGAAGGCATTTTATAAAGACCGAAGTGAAGGTCTAGGGCAGAAGCTAACAGTCAAAGGGGAAGAGCAAAGGCCCTGAGCAGGACGGTGCCGGTTTCGAAGAATGGCAGCAAGTACCATCCCCATTTTAGCGGTGACCAAGGTTGTCACTGGGCCGCCCGGTCCTTCCATGAGCAGCTGGATCCCAAGCCGGCCCTGGCGGCCAGGTGGGCGGCTCACCTGGAAGGAGCGCGCGCACAGGGCGCAGGAGGCGTCGGCGTCTCGGTCGCGCTCGGGCTCCGGGTCAGCCGAGGGCCCCGCGCGGCGCTCCCGGGCGCGGGGCGGCGGAGGCCCGAAGGCCAGCGGCATGTGTGGCGGCGGCGGCGGGCACAGCTCGCGACGGAAGTCGGCGCGCAGCCAGCGCACGGTGAGCGGGAGGCGCGCCCAGGGCGGCGCGCGCAGCATGTGCGCCAGCACGCGCAGGTGGAAAGCGAAGGCCGCCTCGCTGCGCAGGCGCGGGCCCACGTGCGCCAGGCGGCGCGAGGCCCGCGGGTGCTGCCAGGCCCACTCGAACTGCGGGCGGGGAGTAGGGGCTTCAGGGCCGCCCGGGGGAGGCGCCAAGCCCCGGCCTTCCTCCCACCACCCTCGTCTCCTTTCTTACCCGAAGGGCGGCCACGGCAGAAGGGAAGCCGTGCACGATAAGCACCATCTCCCTGGGGACAAGAACGAGGCCCGTGAGACCCGCCCCAGCCCGGGTCAAGCCGAATCCCCTCGCCATGGCTCAACCCCAGTCCGACCCGAGAGCGAAGGCCTCACGCCCACCCGGCTTCAAACCCAGTCCGCGGGGCCCTGCCGCCTTCGCGGAGGTCAGTCCCTTCGCACCTGCCAACTTCAGGCCCCACCTCCAGCGGAAGTACTTAAGAGCCCTCCTCAGCTCCTCTCCCTTGGGGGCTCTCTTTTCTAACCCCAGCCTTGTCCATCAGCGTGCTGTCGCCGGGCCAAGCCCAGATCATCGTCCCCTTCCTCCCCAAACCCTTCCTCATCATCCCACAGCTGTTTCACAGGCTCCGCCCCCTCGCCACGCTCCTCCCCTGTGATAGGCCCGCCCTGCTCACCGGGGCCCCGGCTCCGCCTCCTCGCCACGCTCCTCCCCTGTGATAGGCCCGCCCTGCTCACCGGGGGCCCCGGCTCCGCCCCCTCGCCACGCTCCTCCCCTGTGATAGGCCCGCCCTGCTCACCGGGGGCCCCGGCTCCGCCTCCTCGCCACGCTCCTCCCCTATGATAGGCCCGCCCTGCTCACTGGGGCCCCGGCTCCGCCTCCTCACCACGCTCCTCCCCTGTGATAGGCCCGCCCTACTCACCGGGGCCCCGGCTCCGCCTCCTCGCCACGCTCCTCCCCTGTGATAGGCCCGCCCTGCTCACCGGGGGCCCCGGCTCCGCCTCCTCGCCACGCTCCTCCCCTGTGATAGGCCCGCCCTGCTTACCGGGGCCCCACCCCCGGCCCTGTAGCAGCCACCACAGGGCTCCGCCCCCTCGGCAGGCCTCTCCTCCTTCGAGCCCCGCCTCCTTCTTGAAGCCCTCCCTCCGGATAGTAATCCGCTCCCTCTTACCAGGGCCCGCGTCCGCTGGTCCGCCAGGCCCCGCCTTTTTTGCGGCCCCCGTTGTGCTGCTGGACCCGACGAGCAGGGTTGACGGTGAACCCCACGTAGACGCGACCCCGGTGCCGAGGGTTCAGGCAGTAGAGCAGGTAGACGCCGAAGAAGGGCCCGGGCCTCGCCGCGCCCCCCGCAGGGCCCATCGGGATTTGTGGGTTGATTGCTGGGCCTGTGACCTCAGAGAGGGCTGGGCTGCCTGGGCCGCAAGATCCTTGTCTCGGGGAGAGCGTTTGGGGGCGAGCCCGAGGTACCTTAGAGGCCGCAGCAATGCAGGTTCGCGCACCCTCTCCTGGCTGGAGTAGGGTGTTCAAACCGGCTCGCAGAACCCAGGCTGCGGTGCAGGCGGCGGGCCCCAATTAGCGCCCGAGTCCGTCCTCGTGCAGACTCTGATTGGCTGCTGGATGGTAACCGCGGAAAGCCGGGCTTACGTGAGGGCGGAAGTGCTGAGGTTACGGACGCCCTAGTAAGGGCGGGAGGAGGGGCCTCAGCGGAAGTGGCGTCACTAAGGGCGGAAGGAGTGTGGCTGGGGTCGAAGCCGGGGTTCCATCCCGGCTGGGCTGCCGCCCCTTCTGGACTGCTGCAATGGAACTCAGCGCCGAATACCTCCGGGAGAAGCTGCAGCGGGACCTGGAGGCAGAGCATGTGGTGAGTTGAGAGGCCTGGATTCCCCAACGAGGGGAAAGAGCGCCTGAGGGGAGGGCTTCACAGCCTGCGCGCCGTTCTTTCTGCCCCATAGGAAGTCGAGGACACGACTCCCAACCGTTGCGCGTCCAGCTTCCGAGTGCTGGTGGTGTCGGCCAAGTTCGAGGGGAAGCCGCTGCTTCAGAGACACCGGTGAGGTCCCGGGAATACCTCGCTCAGCGCCATCCCAGCGCTGGAGCCACAACCCTGGCCCCTCCCCTAACCCTGACTCCCTCGCCCCAGCCAGCGGGCCCCGCACGGTGAGCCACGGCCCCAGGGATCCCGCCTTCCAAGGATCCCTGTGCTGAGACCGAGGCCCTCTGCCCCTTTGGTTCCCAGGGCCCGGGGACCTCCAGCGTCCTGGGTCACCCTGCTTTCTGGGACCACGACTGAGACTCCGGCCTTCCATTTCCTCGCCCCATCTCTCCCCCAGGCTGGTGAACACGTGCCTGGCAGAAGAGCTCCTGCACATTCACGCCTTTGAGCAGAAAACCCTGACCCCAGAGCAGTGGGCCCGTGAGCGCCAGAAATAAGAGCCCAAGGCCCACACAGCCATTAAATTATGAATCAGGGCCAGCTTCTGTGTCAGCGTGTTGTATATGGGAGGGTGGGAGGGGTGCTGGGCTGGAGTCTAGAGCCTGGTTTCTCCCCGCCCGCCCGCCCGCTCTCCATCGTCTTACCTCGGACGAGCCCTTCACACACAGGCCTCTGTGTCCCCACTTACAAAATCGAACTTCCATCCTTAAAGTCTTTTTCAGGGCAGGCACCACCAGCCTCTGCAATTCCTGGCACAGCCCTATTCATTGGCCATTGCTGGGGATTCCTGGCCTCTCTGCCAGTCTTCGGGACACACAGATGAAAAAGTACCCGGGTTTCAGGGTGATGGCCAATTTAACAAACTTCCCCCACTCCCCAACATCGCCTGATGTCAGAGGCATACTGGAGGATTCGCACTTCCCTGCAGGTTACCCAGCCTTTCAGGGTCTTGGGGTGTGGTGCCCCAGCAAGGACGCCACAGCACCTGGAATGTGGATGCTTTCTGGTCCACTGGAGGAAGTCCAGTGAACCTTTAGCCCAGGGCTTGATGTGGCCACATTGCCCCTGGGTAGACCATGAGGGCTTCAGGAATGGAGCTGTGGGCAGGAGATAGGGATAGGGTTAAAGTGGGAAAACAAAGCCCCTTGAGCCATAAAATTGGGGCGCACGATGTCCCTAGTATCAATCTTTTTTTTAAATTTATTTTTATTTATTTATTCATGAGAGCAGCAGAGACACAGGGAGAGGGAGTAGGCTTCCAGCAAGGAGCCCAATGTGGGACTTGATCCCATGATTTGGGGATCATGCCCTGACCCAAAGGCAGATGCTCAACCACTGAGCCACCCGGGCTGCCCCTAGTATCAATCTTAAACACAGGTACCAGGATTGGTAAGGCCTGGCACAGATGGGGTCCCTCAGACCCAGGAGGGCAGCAAGAGACCCAGATGGGGCCAGGGCTCTTGGGTAGTGAGGGGTCTCAACCAAGTCTTCAACCCAAGTCTTCAACCACTCCACTACTCTGATCCCATTTTTCAGGGCCAGTTTTTTGACCCCTAAATAACCATCCCACTTGCTACCTCTCTCTTGTTCCTGTCAGAGGGAGAATGGGCTAGTAAAGCTATAAGTCATGGTGATAGTGGGTTAACCCTTCTGTGTTCCTAGGATCCTCTCCTGAACTTTTTTCAGTTCCCTTGGGCCAGGAGGAAAGCTAGTGGCTAAGTATCCTCAAGTACTACTTCGCTATAAGGGCTCATATACCCACACTCCCCCTGCCCCACCCCCCACCAATGTGCAAGACAGGCTCAGGGAAGGAATGTCACTTTAAGAGGCCCAGGGTCCAGATTTTTGCTGCTCCCTTTTATCACACCTCTGATTGGATCCACTTACTGCATTCAGAGCTACAGTGCTATCCCTTCCCATTCTATAGAGCAGCTGAGACCTGGAGAGAAGTGACTTGCCCGGGTCACATGGCTTGCATAGAGATTGAGACTCAAATGGTTGTTTTTCTCCCTCTTGCTGAAGCAGGGCAGGGGGCCATGAATGAGGCACTTAGTCCTGCTGTGGTCCTGTCAGGAATGAGGGAAGCTCTGCTGTGGCCAGGACACCCATCCCAGTCACCTTGTCCTAGCTTGGGGTCACACACTGAGCTGGGCATCAGAAGCCCACTTCTAAGCCCCCACTTGACAGGGCCTGATGGGTCTCTTCTGTCTGGATCCCAGAGTAAGGGACTGCAAGGCGGCCACACTGCAGGGAAGACTGGGAACCAGGAAGGGGAGATGGCTCCTGAGCCCAGGTCTGCCTCCCACAAGCCCCTCAACTGCTCTGTGCCTCAGTGTCCTCACCTGTAAGCTTTTGCCTCACAAAAGATTCCCTGATTTTGCTCTCTTGGGCTTGCAGTTTGAAACATGCCGTGTAAGCGCCAAGTGTCATGTGAGTTTTGTTTCCCCACAAGTGACAGTGACAGTACAGTCGCGTGCAGCCTGTTGTGGTTGCCCAAGAAAGGCAAATTCTGAGTAACCGTGGGAATTCCTGAGGCCCCAGGCAAGGGGCCTGAGATGCTGCCAGCTCTCAACCCACAGGAACATGGGGTGGCCCCCGCCTACCACAGCCTGTTCTTGTGGCATCCCCCAGCTCCTGCGATGGACCAATCTCATCAAGGTAACCAAGGGGGAAGTTCGAGGGCAAGTCAGTTCAGCAGACCCTCCATTCATGTGACCATCAGAGTCAGAGGTACCAGAAAATAAAGCCATTTTATTATTATTTTGTATCTCCATTGTGGCCTGAGGAGAAGGGTGTGAATGGAGGGAGGGAGGTGATACCGTGGCCCCAGCTGAGGCCCTAGGGTCCTCTACTTGGCCTGGACTGTCTCCTCCAGCCTATCCAAGCGCTTCTGTAGCTCCTGCACTGTGGCTTGGAGCTTCCTCATCTCCTCCTCCAGGCGGGATATGGCATCCTGGGGGATCCAGCGCCACATCAGTACCAGCTCCACCCTGGGCTCCCCTCATGCAGGCACCCCCCTTCCCCTCTACCAGGAGCCCCAGGGCTTGGCCCTTCTGTCTCTCAGTCAGCTGCTGCCCAGACAGCTGCAAGCCAGTAAACATGAAACCTGTTCTCTGGGGCCTCAGGATTACCCGCAGAGGATCCCCAATGTGAATGTAGCACGGCCCAAACATCAGCCTCCTTCCAGTAAGACAGTGACCACCTCAGTAGCAGCCCCTGCCCTATCCGTCTTCCCGTCCTGACTCCCAGGTCCCCATCCACTTCTCACCGAGCTGGGGGTCCCACTGGCCTCTGGCACTATCCTCCTGCGCCCGGTATCCAGGCCTCGGTTGACCCTCAGCTCCCGGCTCTTTGGGGGCACGTAGCCATCCTTGAGGGAAATGAGGAGGGGCCCAGCATCTCGGCCCCCCAGCCACTCCTCAGCCGTGAGGGCAGCATCAGGCCCAGCGGTGGGTGGGTAAAGGTCCTCCTGGAACAGGTCCGACTGTGGGCAAGGCCAAGGCTGGTTAAGAGAGTGTTTGGGCCACACGGCTACCCTGCACCTGTGCAAGCTCAGTGCCTGGCCCAGGGCTCAGGAAGGGACATGGGGGCATCACCTTTCTAGGCACGGTCATGGCAATGGGCTCGCACCTCCGCTCATGCAGCTTGTAGAATCTGTGGGAATAAGAAGGTGAGCGGTGCCCACAGCATGCTCGGCTGGAGTTGAAGGTCCGCATGGGGTCAGCACTGCCCAGGGAGCATGCTCAGGTCGGGGTCAGGGGTCAGTCACCTGGCAATCTCACACTTGTTCACCTCCAGGCCACGCTTGGGCATATAGCCCATGCCCCGCTGGGACTCCTTGGAACTGAACATGGAGAGATAGTGCAGGAATGGGGCTTCGGAAGTGATCTCGAAGTACCGGATAGAGCTGTCTCCCTGCAGGCGGTGGACGCACACCCCAGGATCAACACCAAGATTCCTCCAGCCTGCTCCTTTCCAGCCCTCCTCCCTCCTCCCTCCCTCCGGCCACCCCTGCCCAACTAGGACACCTTGCCACAGAGGTAGACTATGTTGGTGTCAGGGTCAAAGAAGGGCAGCAGGACGCCGCTGCTCGTGTCCAGTTCCTGCAGGGACAGTGGCTCTTCCAGGTGCTTCTGTAGAGATGGGTGAGACAGAATGATGAACTAGGCCAAATCGGGCCTGTGAAGAGCTCTGGGCAGGGACTCAGGGAGGGCCCTCACAGAACAACCAGCGGAAACCCCATCCCACAGAGGGTAAACTGAGGCCCATGGCTCTATAGGATCAGGCAAGTGGCAGGGCAGGGATTAAGTCTCCAGTCCAGCCTGATGGCTGCTCCCCACTGGACGCTCACCGTGTCCCAGAGCGCCACCTGCCGCTCGCTCATGCGGCTGAAGCCGGTGGTCAGGATCTTTCCATCAGATACAAAGACAGCACGCACAGGCCGGGTCCCCTCATGGGGACGGTCCTTCTCCTGGAAGGAAAGGGAGGTGGCCAGTCAGGTACACACATCCTAAGCACCAGACTCCAGCTGAGGGCAAGAGAGGGCAGCATCTAGGGACCTGGCTGATGGTATGTGGGAGGGCAAAAGTCTTAGGGTCAGAGGTCACGATTCATGGCAACTCACAGCCACAACAGTGCCTTTGCGGGGCTCGATGATGCGCACGCGCTTGTCGCGGCAGGAGGTACAGATGAGAGCGCCATCTCGGCTCCAGTCCACGCTGTAGATTGTGTCCGGATGCACATCGGAGCCCAGCGTCAGCACAGCTGCACCGGTGCCCACGTCCCACACCAGGATCACGTTGTCACAACCTGGGTGATATCCCCGGTGTCAGAAGCCATGAGCCTCCCACCTTTGCTGTCAGGCAACCAGCCCACCCCTCTTCTCCCCAGAGGCACCTGCACTGAGCAGCACATTCTGGGCTGTGGGGTGCCAGGCTACGATGCCCACGCGTTTGGTGTGGCCCTCCAGGGTGACGACAGGCTCCCGCAGGGGCAGTGTCAGGCCCCCATCAGGGATCTCCCACACCTGCAGAGAAGGGGCGAGTGACACATGGGGGCTCCAGATGTCAGCTCCAGTGCTACAGCTCCCCCGGCCCCCCACTACTCACCATGACTGTGCAGTCCTCGGAGCCACTGGCAATGACGTTATCATTGTGCGGGCACCAGGCAATGTCCAGCACGGGGGCTGTGTGTCCACAGACCGTGGGTGCATTCTTGTCCACACGTCCAGTCTAGGGAGCACAGCAGAGCCTCTGAGGGAGGGGCTTTTGCTCACCGAACCAGATCTAACCTCCCCACACCCCTCAGAGAGGCCCAGAGAGGAAGGCAGTGGAGTCCCTGGGAGGTGGGACAGGCCCTAGGGTGGGAGGGTTTGGTCTTCCACCCCCATCCCAGAGGTGTCAGGGCAACTCAGAAGGGCTGGCCGTGAGAAGTGCACAACAGGAGTGCAGGGCTGGGTAACAGGGACACACTGGGCCCCAGTCCTGCCTTACTGGCCAACTCCTGACATCTCTACCCCCACTTTCTTGCCGATGCCCTGAGGGCTGGCACTCCCACCCCAGCTTCCTTGAACCAGGCTTCCCAGGGGATGATAGGCCAGGGCCCTGGGCAGGGGAGGTTGTATTAAGGGTAGGATTCCCCAGGAAGTGTGGGAATGGGGATGGGTCCTTCCAATAGGATAGGGACTGGGGAAGTCTGTCATAACTGGCCCCAAGCAGGAGCAAAGGTTTGGAAATGGCTGCTTCCGGGGACAGCTGCCGCCACAGGGCTTCCTGTGTGAAGAGCTCACCCAGCTCTCGCCCCACAACCACTTCCTCTTCTCTTGGCTTTCATCAGCCCTTTTAAGGTAACAACTTAGGGCCCATGTCCCCTTCCTGTCTCACCCCTCAAGGCAAAGGAGTGTGCTGGGGGTGGGGGTCAACAGAGCGGAAGGGGGGTTGTGAGCAGCAGAAGCAGAGGGAAGGCAGGTTTGGGGGAGGGGAGAGGGCCTTTCATGTCCTCCCTGCTTGTAGCCCGGGGCCAGAACTGGCTGGAGCTCTGGAGGGTGATGGGGGCTCAGACTGGCCTGGCCCCAAGCCCCTCCCACCCCGTGAGCACCACTGGGTCTGCCCAGACCCCATGGAGCCCAGGCTGTGCTCCAGAGGGGAGAAGTCCCTGGGCTAAGACTTGGGACACCTGGCCCTGGGTCTGCAGGACTCGCTATATGACCTTTCTGGTGTCACCTGAGCTTCAGTTTCCATGCGACCACTGCATGTTGGAGCTGGAGGAGGCTTAAGGCTCATGTGGCCCAGCTCAGTTTTACATATGACAATGCTGCAGCCCCAGAAGGCCTGGTGACAGTCACCTAATCAGGATCAGAGGCCCCTTCAAGTGGAAGACTACTGCCCCAAGGACTCCAGGGGCTCACCTTGCCCAGGGGCAGCACCAGGAAGGCCCCTCCGCCACTGGCCTCGCAGATCAGGGCCATGAACTTGGGGTTGACAGCACAGAAGCCACTGTCCCAGGTGGTCTGTGAGACACGCACATCCTCATAGCACTGGTCAGCCTTGGCTGGTTGTCCAAACACATGGCGGAACTTGCTGGAGCGGACCACCTGCCGGCTCATCCTGGGGGGTAGGGGCACGTGGGCTTGAGGGCCTTTCTCCCTTCAGGTTGACTCTGACCTTAGAGTGTTCCCCATGTCCCCCCAGGACACCCCTCAGCTGGTGTTTAGGGTCTCAGCTAACTTCCCCAGCATCTTCCTGGGCTCCCTGCTCCGTCCTCTGTAACTACCATCCTGTTGCCCTCATGCTCACCTTCCTCACCCCTTGTCACTCCTGGCAAACCTGCAAGGCCTACCTTTTCTGCCCACCCAGGCCTCTGGTCTGTACCCTCAGCCTCTATTCCAGAGCCTGGGGGTGGGGTGGGGGCAGTAGCACCAAGAGCCCATCTGTCGGCTGCTGCCAGACACAGCCCTTTCTCTCCATGGCTCACCCTCCCACCCTCTGGGGGCACAGCCTGGAGGGTAGCTTCACTCCATCACAGCAGCCACAGCTCACATTGCTCACACCCACACAGAGAGCTTCCTGAAGGCAGGGGCAGGGCTGGCCTCCCTCACCTCCTGGCACGGGGCTAGGCATCCAGGGGGAAGCAGCACGTTGACCTGCCCAGGATGCAGGTCATCAGAGGCAGGGTGGCCTCCCCAGCAGGTGTCTGGGCACCAGAAACAGGCAAATGGCCTGGGTCCCACTCTCTCCTCCCCACACCTCTGCCTCTCGAGTCTGCCTGAGCAGGTGCCCCTAAGTGCCATTTCCACCTGCTCTGGAACTATGCACAGGGAGAGGTGGCACTGATTTCCCTGAGGTCCAGCGGGGCTTCTCCCACCTGGCTGGTCAGAGAGCGACTGAAGAGGATGGTGTTGCCTCTGGCTCCCCAGGCTCCAGGCTCCATCCTGAAGCCCAACTGCATCACCTCCCTGCTCAGCGTGGGCGCCAGGCCTCTACCCCCTCCTCGGTTTCACCCCTTAGACTGCCTTTGGCCCTGGCCCTTCTCGCGGGGCACCCCGCTGCCCTGGTCGGCCCTGGTCGGCCCTGGTCGGCTCCGGGAGGCTCCGGGCCCACCTGCCCAGACAGCAGGTGAGGAGCACGTGTGAGGAGAAGCAGTCCGGGGCCAGAGGGATCAGTCCCGGGTCAGACCCTGGGCCTGGAGCGAGGGTAGCCCCGAAGCCAAGGCTGGGGAACAGGAAGCCATCGCCCCACCCGCCTCCTCCCCCACTGCAGGTACCAGGCCCAGAAACCGCGGAAAGGGGAACTTGGTCTTTTCTTGTTTTGCTCTCAACCCCTTCCTGTCTCGGAGCTCAGGGCAGCCGCTCGGCTCACCCCACCCTGCCCCCCCGCCCCCGCCGCCCGTTCCGGCGCGAGCCAGCCCCCCGCCCCCCACCTCCATCTTGGCTGCGGTGGTCCCTCACCCCGCCTGCTCACGGCGCCCCGGACGCGCAGACGGACCCTCCCGCGCACCCCCTGCCCCCCGGCGAGCCCCCTGCACGCGCGGCGCGCACGGCCCCGTCCCCGGTCCCCGCCGCGCGCTGACAGCCCCGCCGCCCCCGCGGCCGCCTCCCGCCCGGCTCACGCCTGCCCCACAGGTGGCCCAGGGCAGCGATGCCCGGCGCCTCGCCCGGGGACCCGGGCTTACCTGCCGCTGAGAGAGGAGGGACCCCCCGGATAGAGGAGGGAGAGGAGGAGGAGGAAGAGGAGGAGGAAGGCGCTGGCGGAGCCAGAGGCTGCCCGCTGAGGATGCTCTTGTCAAGACAATGAATGAGAAGCGCCGCTGCCCGCCTCCTTAGGGGTGGCAGCGCCCCTTTGGGCGGAGCTCCTGAAGGGCTCCCCGCCCCCCAGCCCGCGGCCGCCCCGCCCTCCGCCGCGCTCGGCCGCGCCTGCCAACTCCCAACCCAAACAGATGCTGCCGGCCACTCGCTGACAATCTAATCGGCACTTTTGTAATGTCAAAATGCAAAAATACCCTGTTCCTTCTTCCCTCCTTCAGTCCGTCCCCAGCCCACTCACCATCCTGTCCCTGGCGTTCGCAGAAGCGCCCATCAGGCCCCCACGCCCACCCCCAGCTAAGGCTGAGCTGCCTTCCTCGCCCCCCCACCACCACTCCCAGACGAGGAACGGAGAGGAGGGGAGCCCTGGGGTCTCGTCTAGGCTCCTCCGTTTACAAACCGTGGCCTCGGGAGAGTCACTTCTCTGCCATCTCAGGTCTTCACCCTGGAGCACCTCTGCCTCGCCTACCTCACAGGGAACAAATGAATTACTCTGGCATTCTGGAGGCTTCTTCCTGCAGGAGCGGCAGAGGTCAATGAGTCAGGGTCAGGTTCCTGCCCCCAGAGGGCTCTCAGCCTCCCAGAGGAAGAGGAGAGGAGGGCTCCAGGGATGCCAAGCAGAGTAGAAGCCAGACTGCATACTCAAGAGGAAGGAGGAATCCATCGTCGCCCTTGGATTTGGAGAAGGCGTCAGGGAGGTGGCAATGCAGAGGGCAAGAGAGGCATACTCCAGAATCAGGATGCTTGCTGAGTTTGGCTCCTGGTTGTCACACTACTGAGTGACCAGGGCAGGATACTTAACCTCCCTCAGCCTCAGTTTCTCCCTCTGTAAGAGTCCTACCTAACTCGAGAGGTTATAGGGGGAAGCAAAGCTTTATGCACCTCCTCTTGGGTGTAGCAAGTGCTTAATAAATGTTGGCTCTCCCCATGATCACTGGGTATTTGGGCTGACAGCTCCGTATGAGGGGCGCTGGGACAGTGTATCTGTTGGGTGTTGCTGGCCCACCATCTTACCAAACCCTCTTTACTGACGGCCACCTCTGGATTTTCCTTTGGGGGACCAACCTTTCCTCACTGGCAGTCCCTGAAGTTCAAGAGGGGGTCCAGGGTGGGCACAGGGCCACAGTTCCCCAGTCAAGCAATCTTTTTTGATTGGTTTAAGGATGGGCACTTGATTCAAGGCTATGTAATCAGAAGCAGACTGGTTGAAGCTGCAAGAAAAAGCTATAAGACCGGCTATAAGATTGGCTATAAGACTGGCACTAGTAGTGACCATCTGGTCACCATCTAGGAAAAGCTGGCGGCAATCATCAGCCCACACAGCTGCAGAATCGAGATATGAAGACTGACATATTCTTTTTTTTTAAGATTTTTTATTTATTTATTTATTTATTTATTTATTTATTTATTTATTTATTCATGATAGACACAGAGAGAGAGAGAGAGGGGGGCAGAGACACAGGCAGAGGGAGAAGCAGGTTCCATGCCGGGAGCCCGACACAGGACTCGATCCCGGGACTCCAGGATCATGCCCTGGGCCAAAGGCAGGTGCCAAACTACTGAGCCACCCAGGGATCCCCAAGACTGACATATTCTTGACATCAGTTGAGTACCTGGATCAAGCTGTGCCTGAACTCCTTAACCTTTCTGTCACAGTGCATATTCTGGCACATAAATTTTTTTTCCACATAAGCCATTAATTTTGAGTTGGATTTCTGGCACTTACAACTGAAAGAGTCCTGAGGGGTACATCCACTATGGAGAGAGACAGGACTGCCCTCAAGAGGCTGTAGAACATGATGGAGTCAGAGCTGGAGAACTGCAGCTTCACCATGTCTTGTTTTCTGGGGAAAGTGACATTTCCTCACCTGTAAAAGGTGCACAGCGTTGTTCACTTTCTAGAATGTGTACCCATCCCTCAGCTTCAACAATTATCAACACATGGCCAAACGTTGATTCATTTCTTCTTCCACATTATTTTCTTGGAATCCATCAAAACAAATCCTAGACACCACAGCATTTCAACTTAAATACATTAGTATTCCTTTCTAACAAATAAAGACTCCTTTAAAATCTCTTAGAGGGTAGCCCAGGTGGCTCAGCAGTTTAGCGCCGCCTTCAGCCCAGGGTGTGATCCTGAAGACCTGGGATCGAGTCCCACGTCGGGCTCCCTGCGTGGAGCCTGCTTCTCCCTCTGTTTGTGTCTCTGCCTCTCATTCTCTCATGAATAAATAAATAAAATCTTTAAAAAATAAATAAAATCTCTTAGAATTTTTCATAAAATTGAATTAACTTTATAGATTAATTAAGGAATGATATTGAGACTTCCATCCATGAATGTAGTACATTTGTCCACATATTTATGTCTTCTGTTATGTCCTTTAATATAATTTTATAATTTTCTCTGTAAAGGTCTTATATTTCATTAGATTTTTTCCCCAATAGGCATATTATAGTTTTGATGCTATTTTGAATGGATTTTTCTTATTTGTGTTATAACCATGTTTTTTTTTTCCTTCTAAAGATCAACTTTGTTTCCAATAAAATACATCTTTCTTTCCATACAACAAAACACACTCATTTTAAGTGCATGGTTCCATTAGTTTTGACAAATGTATATACCCAAGTAATAGTCACCATAATCAAGATATGAAATATTTCCATCTCCCCTAAAATTTCCCTCATGCCCTTCTACAACCAATCCTTATCCTCGGCCCCAGACAACCACTGATCTGCTTTTTGTCAGTATAGAATTTTCTATGCAAATAAAATCATACAGTATGGGTCTGGCTTTTTTCATTCAGCATGTTTTGAGATTCACCATGTAACTGTATGTCACATAAGGATTTTTATTTTACCCAAGCACAATACCATTATGTAATACATAATTACACCTAAAAAATGTTAGCAATTTCTTATGTTCACCTTTACATGATTACCTAAAAAAAAAAAAGACTCAGCAGTCAATCTTAACATCACTTAAAGTAGGATAAGCAGACATTATGTATCTCCTATAAAATGATGCAATAAGCATGTAGTAGTACCTCTGTAGTATTGTTACCAAAATCATCATTATCATCATCACCAGCATCTTGAATCTAATCAAGCCTCTAGCTCTAACTATTAGCCTGTATGAAATAAGGGGGATAGAATAACAGGGTAAATAATACCATGAGGAAGCAGTTACATCTACAATGTGAAAATGTGTGGATCTAGAAATGTGTGAAAATTTTATAGGACAAATTACTTGGTTTCAACAAATAAATGGCATTAAAAGAAAAGGAAGGAAAACAGTAAGTCTTTAAAAATGTCAATCAACTGTCATATTTGGGCTTTCTTTGGATCCTGATTCAACCATAAAAGAAGATTTTTTAAATTAGCATCTGTCACGTGAAACCAAAAGAGTCCTGACTTCTCCAGGCAGCACTAGGTACCCAGTGCAGCACTAACATTCCATTGCTGGGGTCTCAGGAGCCCTGTGAGCTATTTTACTGTTCCTCTTTTCCAGGTGACGAAATTCAGGTTCAGAGGAGATGAATGACTTACCTAAGGTCATGCAAACTGGGATTCAAATACAAATATGCTGACTCTGGAACCCAGGAGTCCATTCAAACTGTCCAGGCAACCCTCTCAGAGCAGATGGGTTTACAAGCTGAAGGGCAGGTGGGACGGCAAGCCAGGAAGAAGCACGGTGGACACTCCATAGGTGATGCAATGGATGAATGACGCCATATTAAAACTGGGTCTTAAAAAAAAAAAAAAAAAAAAAACTGGGTCTTGGAGATGCCTGGGTGGCTCAGCAGTTTAGTATCAGCCTTTGACTCAGGTCATGATTCCAGGGTCCTGGGATTGAGTCCCACATCAGGCTCCCAAGGGAGCCTGCTTCTCCCTCTGCCTATGTCTCTGCCTCTCATGAATAAATAAAATATTTTTTAAAAAATAAAAATAAAATTCGGGTTTTTTTTTCTTAATTTTTATTTATTTATGATAGTCACACACAGAGAGAGAGAGAGAGGCAGAGACACAGGCAGAGGGAGAAGCAGGCTGCATGCACCGGGAACCCGACGTGGGACTCGATCCCGGGTCTCCGGGATCGCGCCCTGGGCCAAAGGCAGGCGCCAAACCGCTGCGCCACCCAGGGATCCCTAAAATTCGGTTTTGAATAAAAGTTTGCCAAACAGAGAAGGGAAAGGAGAAGGGGAAAGTAATTCCAGTGAAGGCAAGGAAGAGACAAGGACATTTTAGGGAATGGTGAGCTCTTCACCTTGGCCAAAGCCTCAGGTGCCTGGGGTGAAGGGGAAGGTGGTAAAGCTGGGAGGATCAGCAGGAGGCAGACCAGGAGGGCTCTCAACCCATGTCTTCTTTTTTTTTTTTTTTTTTTTTTCAATTTTCATTTATTTATGATAGAGAGAGAGAGAGAGGCAGAGACACAGGCAGAGGGAGAAGCAGGCTCCATGCACCGGGATGCCCGATGTGGGATTCGATCCCGGGTCTCCAGGATCGCGCCCTGGGCCAAAGGCAGGCGCCAAACCGCTGGGCCACCCAGGGATCCCTCAACCCATGTCTTCTTAAGGAGTTTGTTCCTAAGACAAGGAGAAGTGCACACAAGTCTCTAAGCAAAGAACTGATGGGGTCTCACGTGCAAGGGGTCCCTCTGATAGTCTGGTCCCTTGCTCCTCTGGCTCCCCAGCCTCCTCTCAGCTGGTCTTCCAGCTGCCTGTAGGTTCAGCTCTGACCCACATTCAAGAACGAGTCCCTGCAGGAGGCACATAAGGATGCCTTTCCCACAGGCTCAGGCCTAAGCCAACCTTGCCAGACGCTTCTGGCTGGCCGTCTGCTCAGGCTGCCTTCCTCACATTTACGAGATGATCATCACTCCTCTTTTATGGAGAAAAGAAGTGAGAACTCCTTCAGCCCCTCCACTCCCACCAGCAACAGCACCTCCAGTCCCTATAAATAGTCAGAGACTGTCACCACAGAGATGTCCTACTTGGGCCCTGGGATCACTCCTCCTTCTTGGGACACACCCCATTTCTTCAGCAGCCTCACTCTGTCCCTCAACCCTTGCACTGCCAAATTCTACTCTCCACGGACCCCTTCTCTTGGGTGTGTACAAAGGCTCTGCGCCTTTGGGGGAGCCTCTTTCAACTTGGCAGCTTCAAACCACTTCCCTATCTCACTCCTGCCCTTCACCATCAAGTTTCTTGAAAGAGCTGTTTACGCTTACTGCCCTCACTTCCTCATCTTCTATTTACTCCTCCACTTATGTGAGTCTGGCTCCAGTTCCCACCATCAGACACAGACTTGCCCTCACCAAGGCCACCGATAACCTGATCATGAAATCAACTGTTTTGGTGATCATCTGATGTCCCCTGACTACTTTTCTTGGTGTCCCTCTCCTGCTTCTCTGCATTGCTCTGCAGCTCTCTCTCTCAACTGCCTGCAGAGCAACTCCCTTTGCTTGGCTTGTGGAGTGCTCCCAGGGCTCTGCTTCTTCTGGCTCTCAGAATCCCCACACTATCTCATCCACATCTGCAGCTGTGTTCCATAGTTCTGACGTCTCGACCTGCACATCCTATTAGCACTTCAGGGAGGGCCTCCCAGAGGAAGAGGTCTTGACCTCGAATCTCTCCTTTTCCCTCTGTGCCCAGCACCCCGTCTGAGTTGTGTTGCTTGGACCATTGCACTAGTTCTCTGACTAGTGACCACACTCTGATTCCTCTTTAATGGCATGGCCAGAGTCACCTTCATGATCATAATATGCCTACCCTACAAAACCCTATCAGTTCCTCAAACAAAAAAGCTGAAACTCCCCCAGCACCATGTATAAAGCCCATCCTGATCTTCCTCTTCTGGTCTTGCTATTCATCGTTACCCAAACCCAACATGCTCCCTCACTCCTCTGGTCCAGAGGCTGGACCCTCAGATGTCTACAAGGGGAGGAGAGAAGGCAGCTGGTCCAGTTACCTGTTGCAGAGTAAAATACTCCAAAATTTAACACTATTAGTGCTCAGAGTTAGCGTTAGACTCTCATTATTCTAGGGTTTTGAGAGGGAGTGTGTTCTAGAGTTTTGAGAGGGAGTGTGCCAAGAGAGAGCACCTCAAGATGGTAAGCCAGGTGATGGACAGGGGTCCTTCTACCACATTCTACTATTAAGCAGTCACATGACCAGCCCAGATTCCAGGGGAGAAGAATTTGACTCTTCCTTTTGATGCAGTGGAGAGTCAGAGATTTTACAGCTATCTTAATGAATGGGGTACAGAGGACTGGAGGGTAAAATGAGCAGTTGATGTGGGTCAGGTGAACTACAACAGAGAGTGGAGGGGCTGTGGCTGCACTAGCCCTTTGTTATCACTCAGGAATGTGGGCCCTGTGAAGCTAAACCCAATTTTTCAAGACAAGTTAGAAATATGGATTTTTATATGAAAGCTCCAGATCTTTCATGTTGGCAGCTAATTCAAAAATTTCTAAAAATGTTATATGAGCAAAACTAAATATGTCTTTGGTTTGGATATGGTTTTTCTGGCTAGCAATTTTTTGGACTCTGTTCTTTGCCCTTGGCACAGGACTGAAATCTCTTACTCTGTGTTTGTTACCAAACTCTTCTGTACCTTACTTATCCTTTTAAGACACGAGTCCAGGGATCCCTGGGTGGCGCAGAGGTTTGGCACCTGCCTTTGGCCCAGGGCGCGATTCTGGAGACCCAGGATCGAATCCCACATCGGGCTCCCGGTGCATGGAGCCTGCTTCTCCCTCTGCCTATGTCTCTGCCTCTCTCTCTCTCTCTCTCTCTGTGACTATCATAAATAAATAAATAAATAAAATTAAAAAAAATAAGACACGGGTCGAAACTCCTTTCTCTGTGAAGCCTTCCTCGCCCCACACTCCCCCACACTGCCACTCCTAGACTGGTTTCCTTTCTCCTCTGTGCCAGTGACCCCTGGTGCCTTTCTCTATCAAGGTAATTCATATATTGGAGTTTTATTTCTCCAGCATAGGGCCCAACATTCAATAAAAAAAAAAAATCTTTCTTTCCCAATACTGCTAATCAACCACCAACTCATATACACTCTACCTTCACCATTTTTCTTTCCTGGCCAGTCCACTGCCATTATCCCTGTTCAACCCCTCCTCACTTCTGCCCAGAATGATTCCAAGAGCCTCCCCAATCCCAATCTCCTCCACTGCCTTCAATCCCTGTCCCTTAGCCAGACTCCTTTTCCTAATGCACAGCTCTGACCATGTCAGTCCCATTTCCTTTATTCTTCAGAATAGAATCCACTCCAGGGACTGGGTTAGAGGACCCAAGTTTTGTGCCTGTCCATTATCTCTGGTCCAGAAGTGGAAGTAGCACCAATCAATGTCAGCTTTGGGTGTTTTTCTTCTGGAGTCATTTCTGTCACTATGTGAGGAAAGCCTTCCTGAGAATGAGGCTAACGAAGGAAAACCAAGTGGGAGTGAGGTGTGGGGACAAAAATGATACAGAGTGATTTGATGATTTTGCTGAGCCCCTTGATCTAATTGTGCCTGAAGACAAATACATTCCAGGTTTTCCAGTTCTCAGAGTTACAGTGAGATAAACAGCCTGCTGGCTAGGCTCAGGGGCCTGCTTTGACTAATCTGAAAAGGAGAAGTGATGTGCACATAAAGCAAAGGACATTCAGCAAAGAAGGCCCCAGCTTGATTTATTTATTTCCAACATGTTGCATTTTCAAAGAACCAGACCCATCACGGACCAACTTCCATTTTGGAACCAAATTCACCACACATGGGAGCTCTAGGGAGAATTTTATTCCAAAACCTTGTCAGCCCCAGATAGGGTCTCTTCAACTGATACAAATCCCTCCTGCAGTCTCCTTTGGAGGTTCTTCAATAGAATTTTGGGACATTAACCCTAGAAGGGACCTTTTCCCCTCCTTCTTTTTATGGGGATGAAACTAAGGCCCAGAGACCAATTAGTTAGAGTCTGAACAAAACTTTCCACAAAGTAAAATCAGGGTGGAAGAAAGAACAGTGCCTGGCAGGTAAAAACACACATGAAACTGCATGATTTAGGTAGGTACAGTCACTTTTATGTTTCTGATGATATAGGAGTCTCATTGTACATGAATATTAGGGTAATGAGATTTTGGATTTTTTTGGTTTTAGATTTTTTAAAATTTATTTATTCATGAGACACATACACAGAGAGAGAGAGAGAGAGAGGCAGAGACATAGGCGGAGGGAGAAGTAGGCTCCCTGCAAGGAGCCCAATGTGGGATTCAATCCCGGGACTCCAGGATCATGCCCCCGGGCCAGAGTCAAGTGCTCAACCCCAGGTGTCCCATTGGGTAATGAGATTCTGAACGGTAGTTACAAAAGTTGTTCTTATGTTGTTATCAGAATTTCAGAAAAGCATGTGTGCCTTTTTTCATTGCTAGAAGGCAATGTATATAAATATAAATACATACATAAATATTTACACACACACAATTGCAGTACTATTTAAAAGCTGGAAAGAGGGATCCCTGGGTGGCGCAGCGGTTTGGCGCCTGCCTTTGGCCCAGGGCGCGATCCTGGAGACCCAGGATCGAATCCCACATCAGGCTCCCGGTGCATGGAGCCTGCTTCTCCCTCTGCCTATGTCTCTGCCTCTCTCTCTCTCTCTGTGACTATCATAAATAAATAAAAAAAAAATTAAAAATAAAATTAAATAAAATAAAAGCTGGAAAGATAAAAAAAAATAAATAAATAATTTTTTTAAAGCTAGAAAGACTAAATCCATTTGAAGAAACTGAAGGCTAAAGAGTCCAGTAACCTCTAAACTCACCAATAAGTTAGTGGCAGAGTCCAAAATTCAAGTCAATGATTTTTCTCACCATATCCTAGCTGTTTCTGATGGTGAAGTAGACATTTGTTGGTTTTCCCCGATCATTACCATATAGAATAGATGTGATTCTATTTCTATTCATAGTCTATACTCTAGTAACAGGAACCAGAATTTCCTTTGGAAGTCTGTCGTGGTGCTATGATGGTTGCCTACCAAAACCCCCATTTTGGGAATCCCTGGGTGGTTCAGCGGTTTAGCGGCTGCCTTTGGCCCAGGGCGTGATCCTGGAGTCCCGGGATCGAGTCCCACGTCGGGCTCCCTGCGTGGAGCCTGCTTCTCCCTCTGCCTGTGTCTCTGCCTCTCTCTCTCTCTGTGTCTTTCATGAATAAATAAATAAAAATCCTAAAAAAAAAAAAAAAAAAAAAAAAAAAAACAGAAACATTTTGCTCCAAATGATTCAATCATGGAAACCCTATCGCTCCTGCTAGTGATTGGTTCAGAAATGATCATTTGTCTCAAACTAGCCAATGAGACCAGAAGTCATTAGGGGTGGCTTCATGGAAAGATGTCTTTACTCACAAGAAAAGATACGCCGATGGGATCCCCGGGTGGCGCAGCAGTTTAGCGCCTGCCTTTGGCCCAGGGGCTGATCCTGGAGACCCGGGATCGAATTCCACGTCGGGCTCCCGGTGCATGGAGCCTGCTTCTCCCTCTGCCTGTGTCCCTGCCTCTCTCTCTCTCTCTCTCTCTGTGTGACTATCATAAATAAATTTAAAAGAAAAGATACACTAGTGATTGCTTTCTTCTAAAACTTGTAATTATTTGACTCCTTCCTTATAGTCACCTTAGTAAGTGTGAAATGGAGTCTCGTTGTGCTTCTCCTTTTTTTTTTTTTTTTTAAGATTTATTCATTTATTCATGAGAGATACACAGGGAGAGGCAGAGACATGGGCAGAGGGAGAAGCAGGCCCTCGCAGGGAGCCTGATGCAGGACTCGATCCTGGACCTCGGGATCACAACCTGAGCCAAAGGCACACACTCAACCGCTGAGACACCCAGGCATCTCTTGTGCTTCTTATGTTCATTTCCCTTATGTACTTATTGGCCATTTGTATATTTTCTTTTCTTTTCTTTTCTTTTTTTTTTTTTTTTTGCATATTTTCTTTGGAGCAACGTCTATTCAGATCTTTTGTTTACTCTCAATTGGCCTTTTTATTATTTTTTAAAAGATTTTATTTATTTATTCATGAGAGACACACACACACAGAGAGAGTCAGAGACACAGGCAGAGGGAGAAGCAGGCTCCATGCAGGGAGCTTGACATGGGACTCGGTCCTCGGACTCCAGGATCACACCCTGGGCTGAAGGCTGCGCTAAACTGCAGCCTGAGCCACTCAGGCTGCCCCTGGCCTGTCTTTTTATTTTTATTTTATTATTATTATTATTTTAGTCTTTTATTTATTTTTTTTAAAGATTTTATTTGTTTATTCATAAGAGACACAGAAAGAGAGAGAGAGAGAGAGGCAGAGGGGGAGCAGGCTCCAAGCAGGGAGCCCAATGCAGGACTTGATCCTGGGACTCCAGGATCACGACCCAGGTCGAAGGCAAGTGCCAAATCGCTGAGCCACCCAGGGATCCCTGGCCTGTCTTTTTAATACCAAATTTAAATTTTAGATATTTGGGATATTTGGATATATTTTGGATATAAATTCTTATAAGATGTATGATTTGCAAATTATTTTCTATGCTGTGAGTTGTTTTCTCACTTTCTTGATGGCATCTTTTGAAGATCAGAAATTTTAAATTTTCATGAAATCCAAGTTATCTGTTTTTTCTTTTGTCGCTTATGCTTTTGGTGACATGTCTAAGAAACCACTGCCAAATTCAAGGCCATGGAGACTTATCCCTATGTTTTTCTCCAAAAGTTTTACAGTTTTAGCTTTTACATGCAAGCTTTTGATTGATTTTGAGTTAATTTTTGTATGGTATGAGGAAGCATGTCTAAATCCATTCTTTGCATATGTGTATACAATTATGCTAGAACCATTTGTTCAATGACTTTTTCCTCCATTGAATTATCTTGGCATCCTTGTGAAGAGCCTATTGACCATAGATATATGAGTTTATTTCTGGATTCTATATTCTATTCCATTGATCCATATGCCTACCCTTATGCCAGTACTACACTGTCTTAATTATTGTAACTTGGTAGTAAGTCTTGAAATTGTGAGTCCTCAAAATTTGTTCTTCAAGATTATTTTGGCTATTCTGGAACCCATTGAGTTCCCATGTGAATTTTAGAATACACTTGCCAATTTCTATATTAAAAAGCCGCTGGGGTCGGGGTAGCTGGGTGGCTCAGTCACTTAAGCTTCTGCCTTGGACTCAGGTCATGATCCCAGGCTCCCTGCTCAGCGAGGAGCCTGCTTCTCCCTCTCCCTCTGCCCTCCTCACGCCCTGCTTGTGCTCTCTCTTTCACTCTCTACCTCAAATAAATAAAGTCTTAAAAAAAAAATGTGTCTCTCATTCATGAGAGACACACAGACAGAGGCAGAGACGTAGGCAGAAGGAGAAGCAGGCTCCCTGTGGGAAGCGCGATGCGGGACTCAATCCCCAGGCTGGGATCAGGCCCTGAGCCGAAGGCAAACGCCCAACTGCTGAGCCACCCAGGTGTCCCTCAAATAAATGAAATATTTTTTTTAAGATTTTATTTATTTATTCATGAGAGACACACAGAGAGAGGCAGAGACATAGGCAGAGGGAGAAGCAGGCTCCCTGCAAGGAGCCCGATGTGGGACTTGATCCCAGGACCCCAGGATCACGCCCTGAGCCAAACGCAGACACTCACCACTGAGAAACCCAACCATCCCTAAAAAAATCTTAAAAAAAAAAAAAAAAAGAAAGCCACTGGGGTTCTGATAGGGTTTGTGTTTAATCTGTAGATCAATTTAACAACATTATGTCTTCTGATCCATGAGAATAGAGTGTCTTTCCATTTGTTTAGATCGTCTTTAAAATCTTTCAAAAATTATTTGAAGTTTTCAGAATATATGTTTTAGATTTCTTTTGTTAAATTTATTCTCGATTATTTTATTCTTCTTGGTGCAATAAATTGATTGTTTCCTTAATTTCCTTTTTGGATTATTTGTTGCAAGTGACCATACTATAATTGATTTTTGCATATTGACATTATATCCTACAACTTTGCTGAACTCATTAATTAGTTCCAGGGTGTTTGTTTTTTTTTTTTTAATAGTGAAAAAGACATAACTAACGAGACCAACTGTTAACAAATTTTAAGTATATAGTACAATATTGTCAACTGTGACCACAGTGTTGTACAACAAATCTCTTTTCACCTGTATGACTGAAATTCTGTACCTATTGAACAGCAATCCCCTATTTTCTACTTTCCTCAGCCCTTGGCAACCAACATTCTAATTTTTGTTTCTATGAATTTGATTGCTTTAGATATTGCATTTAGTGGAATCATGCGGTATTTGTCTTTTGGTGACTGGTTTGCTTCACTTAATGAGTTTAATACCCTCAAGTGAATATAATACCCATGTTATAGCATGGCAGGATTTTCTTTTTTATGGATGGATAATATTCCATTGTATGTATATACCACATTTCCTTTTTCCTTTCATCCATCAATGGACACTCAGGTTGTTTCCATATCTTGGCTCCTGTGAATAATGCTGCAAATGGACTTGGGTGTGCAAATATCTCTTCAAGTTCCTGATTTAAATTCTTTCTGGGTAATTACCCAGAGATGGATTGCTAAATTGCTAAATCATTTGGTCATTCTATTTCTTTTGTAACTTTCATACTGTTTTTATAGTGGCTACACCATTTTACATTTCCACCAACAATGCAGAAGAGTTCTAATTTTTCTACACCCTCACCAACACTTCTCATTTCCAGTTTCATTTTTTTATAATGATCATCCTAATAGGTGTGAGGTGATGCTTTACTGTGGTTTTGACTTGCATTTTCCTGATGACTAGTGATGTAGTCCTCATTTCTTAGTGGATATTTAAGATTGTCTATATACAAGATAATGTCATCTGCAAATAGAGATACTTCTTCCTTTCCGATCTGGATGCCTTTAATTCATTTTCTTGACTAATTTTCCTGGCTAGAATATGCAGTACAATATCAAATAGAAGTGGCAAGTGTGGGGATCCCTGGGTGGCTCAGCAGTTTAGCGCCTGCCTTCGGCCCAGGGCATGATCCTGAAGTCCCAGGATCGAGTCCCACATCAGGCTTCCTCCCTGCATGGAGCCTGCTTCTCCCTCTGCCTGTAGCTCTGCCTCTGTGTGTGTGTGTGTTTCTCATGAATAAATAAAATCTTAAAAAAAAAAAAAAGAAGTGGCAAAAGTGGATATCTTTGTCTTGTTCCTGAACTTTCACCATTAAGTATGATGTTGGCTGTAGGATTTTCATAGATGCTGTTTATCAGGTAGAGGAAATTCCCTTTTATTTCTAGTTTTTTTAAAAAAATATTTTATTTATTTATTCATGAGAGACACACAGAGAGGCACAGACACAGGCAGAGGGAGAAGCAGGCTCCATGCAGGGAGCCTGACGTGGGACTCGATCCCAGGTCTCCAGGATCAGGCCCGGGCTGAAGGCAGTACTAAACCACTGAGCCACCCAGGCTGCCCTCTAGTTAGTTTCATGTTTTTATCATGAGAAGGTGTTGGATTTTGTCAAAGTCTCTTTCTGCATATATTAAGATAATTATGTGGAGTATTCTCCTTTAGTCTAATAATATAGTATATGATGGTAATTTATTTTCAGATGTTAAACCAACCTTGCATTCCTGAGATAAACCTCTCTTGGTCATATAGTCTACTATATATTTTTTAAAGATTTTATTTATTCATCAGAGAGAGAGAGAGACAGAGACACAGGCAGAGGGAGAAGCAGGCTCTATATAGGGAGCCTGACATGGGACTCGATCCCAGGTCTCCAGGATCACACCCTGGGCTGAAGGCGGCGCTAAACCACTGAGCCACTCGGGCTGCCCAACGAATGTTCAAGCCTATATTTTTTATAGTTGCTGGATTTTGTTTGCTAGCATTTGTTGGGATTTTCTTTTTTCTTTTTCAGATCCTATTCATTTATTCATCAGAGACAGACAGAGAGAGAGAGAGAGAGAGAGGCAGGGACACAGGCAGAGGGAGAAGCAGGCTCCATGCAAGGAGCCTGACGTGGGACTCGATCCCGGGTCTCCAGGATCACGCCCTGGGTTGAAGGCAGGTGCCAAACTGGTGAGCAACCCAGGGATCTCCCCATTTGTTGGGATTTTTGCCTCTAAATTCATAAACAATATTAATGTATAGCTTTTTAAAATTATTCTGATATCTTTGTCTAGTTTTGGTATCAGGCTAATACTGGCCTTTTAGAAAGAGTTCCCAAATGTTCTTTTCCTCTTCTGTTTCTTGGGAGAGTCTAAAAAGAAATGGTATTAATTCTTCTTTAAATGTTTGGTCAAATTCACCATTAAAGCCTTTGAGCCTGGGCTTCTTTTTATGGGAAGCTATTTTTTTTACTAATTCAATTTCTTGTTATAGGTCTATTCAGATTTTCTATTTCTTCTTTTTTTCTATTTCTTCTTGAAATTTGGCAGTTTTTTACTTTCTAGGACTTTGTCCATTCCATCTAAGTTATCTAATTTGCTAGTATACATTTGTTCATAGTATTCCTGCATAATTTTTTTTATTTCTGTAAGGTTAGTAGTAATGTCCCCAAGGTGTCTAATAACAAATTGGCTCTAAATAAATAGAAGCTGTAATAAATCAGTTGATCCTCAAATAACTTTTCTGGGGCCAGGCACTATGTTTTAAATCTCTTTCACTTTGCTGATAAGAAAAGCTATCTATAAAAATAGACTCGAGGAATTACTAATCAGGTTTAGCAAAAACTTCCATCTGGCTTGTCCAGAATAGGCAAATCTAGAGACAAAAACTAGGCTTCATGGTTGCCAGGGATGAAGGGTGTAGGAAAGACATAGGGAGTGACTGCTGATGAGAGTGGGGTTTTGTTCTTGGAGAGATAAAAATCTGGAATTAGATAGTGGTGATTGATACACAACTTTGTGAATACAGTGAGGGACAAAAACCACTGAATTGTACACTTTAAAAGGTAAACTTTATATAATATGTATTATATTTTAATAAAACTTTTTTAAAAAGATTACATGTGGTCTTACTCTGTTCCTAATTTTTTTTAAAGATTTTATTTATTTATTTGAGAGAGAGGGAGAGAGAGAGCCAGAAAGAGAGCACGAGTGGAGGGGCAGAGCAGAGGTAGAAGTAGATTCCCCATTAAGCAGGGAGACTGATTCAGGGCTACATCCCAGAACTCTGGGATCATGACCTGAGCTGAAGGCAGATACTTAACCAACTGAGCCACCCAGGCGCCCCTCTCTGTTCCTAACTTTAAGGAAGTAAATGTTTTATTTTCCTTCTATTCAATGAAAAGACATAAGAGCTCTCTTGCTGTCAGCTTATTTTGTTACCATTTAAAAATATAAACCTTTTTTTATAAGAATTATGTAATATGAGGCATCTGGGTGGCTCAGTGGTTGAGCATCTGCCTTTGGTTCAGATGGTGATCCCAAGGTCCTGGGATCAAGTCCTGCATTGGGCTCCCTGCAGCGAGCCTGCTTCTCCCTCTGCTGATGTCTCTGCCTTTCTCTCTGTGTCTCTCACGAATAAATAAATAAAATCTTTGAAAAAATAATTATGAAATATATATGAACCTGATTTACAATTAAATTTATGAGATTCCCCATTCAAAATTTCTTTAATTCCTTCAAACTGTAAAAAGCTGGTACAGTTTTTAGTTTTTGAGATAGCCAACACAATTTTCTATCTTCCTTCTGCAGAAGTTAAAAAAACAAGCTTAAATTAAAACAACAGAAACAGTACTTACAGCAGTTTCTAAACCTAAACATGTCTAGGAAATTTGTTAATATTTCACGACTACTCCATTCCAATATTTTGTATTGGCCTTGCCAATATTCCTATAACTGGTTTTTTATTGAAGCTTCTATTTCAAAGACTCAACTAAAGAAACAGAGTTTGTCCCCCAAGCCCAAACCCTCTGGTGCTATGACCAGCTATGGTGCTAACATCAGGTAACTCCCTCTCAGGGAGGTTGATGACTCAGGTCAGGGTGATGACCAGAGAAGTATAAGAATGGGGGGACTTGGTACCTATCTGAGTTGGGGGACATTTCATAAAACACTGGTGCTCCTGTTTCTTTGCATTTGAAGCATTTCTTTAGTTTGGTCAGCCACAGAATAGAAAAGAATTTCTCAATGTTTTCACAATGAAGATTTTCTAATCTCAAAAGCAATACATGCTCATTGTATATTAAATTCTGAAAGGGACGCCTGGGTGGCTCGGCATTTGAATGTCTGCCTTCAGCTCAGGGCGTGGTCCTGGAGTCCTGGGATTGAGTCCCATGTGGGGCTCCCCTCAAGAAGCCTACTTCTCCGAACTCTGCCTATGTCTCCGCCTCTCTATGTCTCTCATGAATAAATAAATAAATAAAATCTTTTTAAAAAATAAATACATATATAAATCCTGAAAGATCTGTAAAGAAAAAGTTAATCATTCACCACCAATTGCTTTCTCATTGCCCTGAGGTAACCAGTGTCAACAATTTTTTTCTAAAAAAAATTGCCTTTTTTTAGTATAGTTGAAACATGAAGTTAATTTCAAATGAAATGACAGCAACTTAATGTGTATTCTTGCACACCTGGTAAAGAATATCCTAATGTATTTCCCAGATAGCTCCCAAAAGTCCTGGCCAACATAAGCATTCCAATGAAGATAAGCCTAAACAAGAGAATAAAAAGAGAAAGCCAACAGACTGGGGCTCCTGGGTGGCTCAGTTGGTTAATCATCTGCCTTTGGCCTGGGTCATAATCCTGGGGTCCTTGTACCTGCTCAGGGGGGAGTCTGCTCCTCCCTCTCACTCTGCCACTCCCCCTGATGCACGTGCTCTCTCTTTCTGTAAAAAAAATAAAATCGTAAAAAGAAAAAAGAGGGGCATCTGAGTGGCTCAGTGGTTGAGCATCTGCCTTTGGCTACCGTCATGATCCCAGGGTCCTGGGATCAAATCCTGCATCAGGCTCCTCATGGGGACCCTGCTTCTCCCTCTGCCTGTGTCTTTGCTTCTCTCTGTGTGTCTCTCGTGAATAAATAAATAAAATCTTTAAAAAGGAGGAGAAAGAAAGGAAGGAAGGAAGGAAGGAAAGGAAAGGAAGAAAGCAAGCCAATGGTGTGGCAAATCTTTCTGAGGTGATGGAAATGTTCTAAAAGCAGATTGAGGTAATGGTTGCACGACTCCATGAATTTGCTAAAAGTCATTAAATTGAGGACATAAATGATTGAATGTAAATTATACCTCAGTGAAGCTGTTTTTTCATTTTTGTTTTTTAAAGTAGTCAAGGAGATAGGAGGAAAACCAGCATGGATGTGAGAGAAGGACTGCCCTTTGGAAACTACAGAATAATGCCCCTTCAGGGATATCCATACTCAACCCTGGAACCTGTGAATATGTTATCTTACATAGGTAAAAGGACTTTGCAGATGTAACTAAGTCCACAGACATGAAAATAGAGGCATTATCATGGATTATTCAGGCTAATAATGGATTACATTATTCAATGTAATCACATTAGCCTGTAAAAGCAGAGAATTTTCCCAGCTAGAAGCCAGAGAAATGTGGCAGAAAGAGAAGTCAGAGATCCTACATGATGCTGGTGGCCCTGGGATGGAGGGCTCTGTGCAAGCATAGGAGTGAGTCCTCCAGGAGATGAGGGGGCTGCCAGCAGCCAGTAGCCAGGGAATGGAGGCCTTACCCCTACCTACAACCACAATGCCATTGACAATCTGAATAAGTGGATTCTTCACAGACCCTCCAGAGTACAGCAGGCCAACATCTTGATTTCCACCTGGTGAATCCCAGAGCAGAGAAACCAGTTGAGCCAACCCTGACTTTTTTTTTTTCACTTTAGACTTTTAATATTTCATACAGCAATTGTGGTGCATTCAGGAACCTGCCCCCCAAACCCCACTAGGAGGGCCCCCACCCCAGCTTTCCCACCCCATTTGAGGGCCCTGGATTTAGAGTGGAGGATGGGGAGGTAACCACCTCATCTGGGACTGACCCCAGAGATGTCCCTGTCCGGCCTCACCCTCCCCAGGAGTTAGGGGATAATCCCTGGGCACAGAATCCCATGCACCCCTCTGCCTTTGTCTGTGTACATATACACACTACGGCTCCTTAAAGAGTTGGTCAGTTCCTGGCAGGGCTCCTATTCAGTGGCATCAACCTTGAACTATAAAATTTTTGAGGCAATAAATATGTGTTATTTTAAGTCTTTAAGTTTATAGTATCTTGTTAGGGTAGCAGTAGAAAACTAATAGAATACCTAAATTATACATCTGATGGCAGACCCCATTTCAAACCTTTTAATGACTTTTATTGCCTAAAGCCAAGTAGAGTCTAAACTCCTTACTGTGGTATGGATGGCCCTCCATGCCCAGACCTTTGAGTCACTCATTAGCCAGAGGCTATATATCCAACCTGCACGCGCTCTGCTACCTCTCATCTCCCTTCTTCTCCCTCCTACACCTTTCTCATTCTTTTGGACTACACTCAAGCATCACCTATTCCAGGAAGACTTTCGTGTCTGTGTTCCATAGCACCCTCTGGATAGTTCCATCATTATACATAATAATAATAATAATAATAATAATAATAATAATTAGTATAGTGTATATCTACACTTATAAAGTATTACAATGAACTATTTACGTACATTATTCCCCCCTTAGGCTGTAACTTCTTCAGGGCAGGGTCAAGTCTTACACCTTTGCTTCCCCAGGGCCTTGTACACCGTGGATGCTCACCAAATACTATTTACATGTCCCATTTGGAAGAGAAAGTTTTGGTAACTAATAAAGAAGCTCGTTATTCTAGAAAGAGTTTAGATTCTGAAGTGCTATTCACATATCCATTCATTTGTAAGGAAGTAAGTGGGGGTTGGGCTAGCATTCCTGAGATACATTTCCATGAAACTGGACTATGAGCTTGTTAGAACAAGCTCCTCTTATCCTCCTTGCAGATGTCTTTACAGAACATTGTTGTTGACATCTGTGGCAGAAGAAAACCGCCTTCCTTGATATCTGGGGGTCAGAGGTATCTCCCTGCAGCCACACCCATCCACACTTGCCACCTGGTTATTCATTTGGATGCTGCCTATGTCAGAAGGGCCTTGGTATATGAACCTACCAGTCAGATGACTAAAGTTTCCACACAGAACCTTAGCCAAGCCAAGCCTGTAAGTTTGCCTAACTAATATCAAGTGAACAGGCCTTGGAGGCATTTGACAATTGCCTTTCCTCTTCTCTTGATGATTAATGTGAGTGACCCATTTCTACAGGTTGCATCATTGGTTCATTGTTTTTCAGGATGGATTTCTATTGGGGAGAAATTCATCCCGCATACACACGACTATTCTCCATTCTCTTATGACTTATGATTATTAATTGCTCCCAGCACACTTTCTCCTTAGTACTTTTAACACTGATGAGGGATGGCAGGGTTCACAACATTTGTAAAACACCTCAAAACCAAGCACAAACCCAGGAAACACACCAAAGATTAAGAGATAATGCTGATGCTGAGTAATGCTAAAATGCTCACACACAACCACTAATCCCATCTGTTGGTTCAAGCAGAGTTGGCACATGCTTTTTCTCGGGTACAGCTTGGTTTTCCCTATAAAGGTTTAGAAGTTGAACAAGTGGAGAAAACTTTGTGCTTCCACTTGAAATTAAAATTGTGTTATCATATTATAGCATGCTCATTTAGAGACAAATGTTCAAAACATTCACCATTAGCTTCCACAGATTGTTGAGAATGATAAATCCTGAACTGACAAGTATTTTGTTTTCTACGCTTTCTCTCTGATCTCCCCTTTTCAAAAAACTAGCAGCAGATAAGCTCTGTCTCAAATCTGTCGTGTAATCTAAAGGTGGCTGCACATGTTGGTAAACGAGTTTCATATTTATGTCTCTGGCATTGCTGAGCCCTTGGAAACATTTTCCTTTTCCTTCAAATGCATTTACAGTGCTCAAACATCAGGTACAATCCTGAGATCCTGAACTTCTACCTTTTTACTCACACTATACCTGGTGCAATCATATGACATCACGAACACCAACCAAGAATCTTCTCAGGAAATGGTACAAATTATCACATTTTATCTATTTTTGTAAATGTCCTTATCAACATTCAAACGTGTAAATGTTTTCCTGCAACACTCTGAAGCTGAGTAACATGATAGGATACTCTCATCTGGCACAAAATCCAATCTTATCCTAGCCCTTGGGATTTCTTTATAATCTGTCCTTGGGGCCTTCTCCACACGACCCCTTCATTTCAGGCAAACTCACAGTCTCTGGCTTTTGGTTTTCTCATCACTTCCTTTTACCTATTCCAACCCAGTCCATATCCCTGAGGTCCCAATTTTACCAGAAAGCTATTCCTCTTCTGAACTTCTAAATAATTTATCAAGAATTAGACAATTTGGGGTGTGTGGGTGGCTCAGCCAGTTAAGCATCTGCCTTCAACTCAGGTCCTAGGGATAGAGCCCCACGTTAGGCTCCCTGCTCAGATGGGAGCTTGCTTCTCCCTTTCCCTCTGCCTGCCACTCCCCCTGCCTATGCTCTCTCTCTCTGTCAAATAGATAAACTCTTTTTTTTTTAAGATTTTATTTATTTATTCATGAGAGACACACACACAGAGAGAGAGAGGCAGAGACACAGGCAGAGGGAGAAGCAGGCTCCATACTGGGAGCCTGACGTGGGACTCGATCCTGGGTCTCCAGGATCAGGCCATGGGCTGAAGGTGGCACTAAACCACTGAGCCACCAGGGCTGCCCAATAAACTCTTTTTTAAAAAAATAATTAGACAATTTACTCACAAACAAACTGGATGTCTGCACCTTATACTTCAAGAAAAGGTTTACTGTTAAAAATCGGATTAAAATCAAAATGGCATGTTAAATACAGGTATTTACCTCTCTGTTCCTGCCAGATAATAACTGCAGTAAGAAGATTTTTCTAATGCCACAAGCCTACAAGCACAATAAGAATGGAAAAGAAGGGATGCCTGGGTATCCCTGAAGGGGGAACCTGAGCTTCCTTCCACCTTTGGCTTAGGGTGTGATTCCGGGTTGGGGGATTGAGTCCTGCATCAGGCTCCCTGTGCCTTCTTCCTCTATGTCTCTGCCTCTCTGTCTCTCATGAATAAATAAATAAAATCTTAAAAAAAAAAAAAGGCTTCAGGGCAGGGTCTTTAGGAAAATAAAACCAATAGAAAATCTAATGTGTTTGAGTGTAATGAGATATTTATACCTCAAAGCAGAGTTTAAGATGGAACTACTGGGGATCCCTGGGTGGCTCAGTGGTTTAGCGCCTGCCTTTGGCCCAGGACATGATCCTGGAGTCTCAGGATGGAATTCCACATTGGGGTCCCTGCATGGAGTCTGCTTCTCCTTCTCTGCCTCTGTGTGTGTGTGTGTGTCATGAATAAATAAATAAAACCTTTAAAAAAATGGAATTAGTGTTGTACATACAAAGCAAACAAACAAAACAAGAACAGGACATAATTATTAACTCAGTAGGGAAAAGAGGAACAAAAAGTGCAGGAAAAGGGATCCCTAGGTGGCGCAGCGGTTTGGTGCCTGCCTTTGGCCCAGGGCGCGATCCTGGAGACCTGGGATTGAATCCCGCATCGGGCTCCCGGTGCATGGAGCCTGCTTCTCCCTCTGCCTGTGTCTCTGCGCCTCTCTCTCTCTCTGTGACTATCATAAATAAATAAAAAATTTTAAAAAAAAGTGCAGGAAAAGAAAAGTAACTACCTGGTTCAGCTGTGGATACATTTACATAGTTACAGTGATGTCAACTGGGAATATCTATGTAACTAAAACTGTGTGTGATACAGTAACATGGTGAGGGGTGGGGAGGAAGACAGGAAGTGAAGGAAAGATGAGTTAGTTTCAATCTCCAAAATGATCATAAAAAATACCTAAAACAAAAAAAAAATCAAGAAACAGCAATATGCACATGCTATTTGTTTTTTTAAAGGTTTTATTTGGGGTGCCTGTTTGGCTCAGTTGGTTAAGCATCTATCTTCCACTCAGGTCATGATCTCAGGGTTGAGACTGAGCCCAGCATCAGGCTCCCTGTGTGTTCAGTGAGGAGTCTGCTTCTCTCTCTCTCTCTCTCTCTCTCTGCCTCTCTCCCTCTCCAAAATAAATAAGTAAATCTTCTTTAAAAGAAAGAAAGGAAGGAAGAAAGAAAGAAAGAAAGAAAGAAGAAAGAAAGAAAGAAAGAAAGAAAGAAAGAAAGAAAGAAAGAAAGAAAGAAAGATTAGTTACTTAAAAAAAAAAAAAAGATTTTCTTTATTTAAGAGAGAGAGTACAAGCGGGGGGCAGAGACAGCGGGAGAAGCAGACTCCTCACTGAGCAGGAAGCCTGAGGCAGGGCTGGATCCCAGGACCCTGAGATCATTACCCGAGCCGAAGGCAGATGCTTAACCAACTGAGGCACCCAGGCACCCAGAGCATGCTGTTTAGATATTTGGAGACCATAAAGGAATTCGCTAATGAGGTTGAATATGGTGCTTCTGGAGAAGAGGAAACAAGGGATGGAGGACCCAGGTTTTTCATAATAAGCCACACAGAATTCCTAAACATGCACATATGTAACTTTAGAAGATAAGAACTAAAAAAACTCAATTGAGATGGAAGAGAATTTTCTCACTTGCTGTATGTCTGCATTTTTATAAGAAGCATAGATTTATTTTTATAGATGTTTATAAATATGCTTTTATTGATCAAAAGAAGAAATTTGTTGAAAATAAATATTTCCAGGGGTGCCTGGATGCCTCAGTCACTGGTCAAGCCCACATAGTGCTCCCTGCTCAGCCAGGAATTCTGCTTCTCCCTCTCCCTCTGCCACTCTCCCTGCTCATTCTCTCTCTCTCTCTCTCTCTCTCAAATAAATAAATAAAATTAAAAAAAGAAAGAAAGAAAGAAAATAAATAAATAAATATTTCCAGTCAGTGGTTTGGCAACCATCCATCCAGAGATATATACTTCACCTTTATATATATATATAATATGTATATATATATTAAATATTTTATTTATTTATTCATCACACACACACACACACACACACACACACACACACACAGAGGAGAGACACAGGCAGAGGGAGAAGCAGGCTCCATGCCGGGAGCCCGACGTGGGACTCGATCCCCAGACTCCAAGATCATGCCCTGAGCCAAAGGCAGATGCTCAACTGCTGAGCCACACAGGCATCCCATACTTCACCTTTATAAATTATTATTTGTTATGCTGAGGCACTTTTAAAATATGGCTATAAATTTTTTAATGGCTTGAAGCAATAACCATTTTATTGAGCTTATAATTCTGTGTCTTGGCTGAGCAATTCTTCTGAACCATAAATTCTTTGACACTTCTCCTGTCATAGGGGTGGTCTAGGGTCTTCATCTGGGCAAGCTGTGACTGCTTCAATAAACAGAGGGTGGTGGAAGGGATGCTAGTGACTTCCAAGTATGGGTCATTAAAGGCCATGCAGTTTTTACCCTGCTCACTGGAATGCTTGTTCCTGGAATCTGGAACTTCCAGGTAAAAAGTCCAACTTCTTGGACTTCTTCAAGGATTATACCTTGCCATAATCATGCTAGTTAGGATAGCCATTGACACTATGGTTGACAGTCCCATTTGAGCCTGCCCCCAACCATCCTAGGCCAGGTGACTGATGAGTTAAGAAGCCATCTTGGAAGTGGGTGCTCCTAAAAAAAAAAAAAAAAGGAAGTGGGTGCTCCAGCCATAGCTATTCCAACCCTGGTTGGAAGAGTCATCCCCAGCCATTCAGGTCATCCAAGCTGAGGCTGGACATTGTATAACAGGGTATAGCTTTTCCTGATATGCTTTTTCCAAATTCCTAACCCACAGAATCAATAAGTAAAGTTTAAAAAAAAAGAAGTCATTTTATGCTACTAAATATTGTGATGGTTTGTTACATAGTAGCAGATAAATGCAACAAAAGCTAAGGGAAGGGGCCTTTGGCTGGCTCAGCCAGTAGAGCATGTGACTCTTAATCTCAGGGTGGTAAATTTGAGCCCCATGTTGGGCATGAAACCTACTTTAAAAAAAAAGTTAGGGGAAAAAGCAGCATGTAACTATGCATCAATATACTCAGCATGAATAAGACAATGCTTATGACTATTACAATACTAAATTAATCACTGGATGATAAATTGATGATGCATAAATTAGATACTGAATGTGAAATTAATGAACAATTATCTCATTACATGTACTAAATCTCTTTATCTTCTAACACTAAATTAATACCTGAGTTTTTTAAAGATTTATTTATTTATTTATTTATTTATTTATTTATTTGAGAGAGAGAGAGCAGGAGGGGCAGAAGAAGGAGAGAGAGAATCTCAAGCAGACTCCTCAGTAAGCATGGAGCCTGACACAGGGCTCCATCCCATAACCTTGAGATCATGACCTGAGCCAAAGTCAAGAGCTGTTTGGTTAACTGACTGAACCATCCAGATATCACAATATGTGCGATTTCAATGACCATTTCAAGAATATCTATCTCTTCCATCTCCTTCATCCCTTTTAGATCTTGATGAAGAAGCAATGGCGGAGCATTTAAAGGAACAAGAGTGGCTGCATAGGAGACTATGACAGAGACTAGAAGAAGAGCCACCTACTCAGGGATAAACACAAAAACTATATAAAGCTATAGGGCTAGTGTCAGGATGGCTATAACTCGGAATGAGCTGAGGTTGTGAAACATACTATAGACAACAAACAGTGTTTTTATAGCTATATTTGGAGCAAGAAAAAGGAAGAAATGGGCCCATTGCTTAGAGTAGATGGTGTAATATTAACAGATGACCAAGAGAAAGCAGAACCTCTCAACTTTCATTTGGTTTGTCTTCTATAAGAATGATGCTCAAGATTAAAATTGTCAAAGGTTGTAGTGGAGGATAATGACGTCCCAAAGAAGTGAAGAATGATAAGAGAACATTAACTCAATTAAAATGTTAAAGACCTCAGATTTGGATGCAGTCCATTGCCCAAGATACTGAAAGATATGGTTTTGGAAACATTGCAGACAAACTCTGAGAAATTTTAGAAAATAGGAAAAGGACTAAGGATAGGCAGACATCCTGACTTTCAAGAAATTTAAAAAGTAATTTATGAAACCATTCACCAATGACCTTGGTTAGTCCACCCTGGCAAGGTTCTAGATACTATATTCTTCAGATCATTTGTGAGCACCAACTGGCAGGAGCAGTGAAAATTATTCATGTAAATAAACCTCATTTCCTTTTTCATAGTGTTACAACAGGGAGTTACCCTGTTGTAACTCCCCACACGGTTAGACGGGAACCTGCACAACTTCATTTGCTTTCTGTCTTGATTTCAAGGAAGAAACACAGTCTTTTAGGACATCATTGCAGATCCTATCAAGAAACCTGAACACAAGTACAGGAGTTTAGTGTATTTATAATAGTTTGAACATTAATATTAATGAAATGTTGATTTTGGTGATGTCCTCAAAAATAGCAAAGAAAGGACCTATGCAAATTCACTCCTACAAAAAAGCAACGAAAAGCCCCATGAGGGCCTCCTGGCGGTTTGGTGCCGCCTTCTGCCCAGGGGGGGGGGGGGGGGGGGGGTTTCCTGGAGACCCATGATCCATGATCGAGTCCCCATCAGGCTCCCTGCATGGAGCCTGCTTCTCCCTCTGCCTGTGTCTCTGCCTCTCTCTCTCTCTCTCTCATGAATATATAAATAAATAAAAATTTAAAAAAGAAAGAAAAGTCCCATGAAAGGGCCAGGATCAACTTTTTTTTTTTCAAAACTCTGGAAAGTAACCAAAGGCTTATAGCAACCTGAAGAATGCTCATTCAAGAAAAATGGCTGAATCTTGGTAAGAAAGTGAACTTTGTGATATTTTAACTTGTCCTAGTCCTGTCCCCAACTCTCCAGTTCTGTTGCAACCTTGAAAAATAGCCCACATCCCCAGTGCAGACTAGCAGCCAATGAAGAAAGTAGCACAGGGCTGGAACTCTTTTCAAGTCTTCCTCCCAAAGAATTGTCATTATTGGCACTGTCTTGTGGCTCCATTAGAAGACCACACTTACAAGGCTGTCTGCATTTGACTTCAGTTGGAGTTTGCCCAGAGTGAAAAAGCTCCCCAGGAGTAATTTGCTGAAAGCATTTACAGGCAAGTGTTATAACTTTGCAGATGCTGGAGGTACTTTACAAGCTGGTAGGGCAAACAACAGAACAACCAAAAAGTTATAAAAGAAAAGCTGGGTGGGGCACCTGGATGGCTCAGTGGCGAGCTCTGCCTTTGGCTCAGGTCATGATCCCTGCCTAAACCATAGACCATTTAACTTAGGTCCTGGAATCAAGTCCCACATCAGGCTCTGCTTCTTCCCCTGCCATGTTTCTATCTCTCTGTGTGTGTCATGAATAAATAAATAAAATATTTTTTTAAAAAAATAGAAAAGAAAAGCTGGAGGAGATAAAGCTCTGAGATAACAATGTGAGGAGTTCTATATGTCTAATCCCTCCAAAAACAAAGCTGGCGAAATTATTTTTAAAAAGAAACAAAGTTTTTGGAAACTGTCCTAATGACATAGAGCCAATGAAGACACATACTTAAGAAAACCTACTACAATTTGGGAAGAATAGGGAGAGTCTGCAGAATGTGAGCCACAACCAATTCTCTCCTTCCTCTTACTCTCTGTCTCCTCAACTCAGCTTGAGGGAAATTCCACTCTGAGTAGGTGTGATCAAAAAGACAGTTTCTGGGATGCCTGGTTGGCTCAACTGGTGGAGCACACAACTCTTCATCTTGAGGTTCCCAGTCAAGCCTTACTATATTTCACCAGGAGGAGCAAGCTGCCTGCATTTCTTATCCTCTCCAACTCCAACTTGAAGAGATGAAACTTCCAGTGAGTGTGGCAGAAAGGGCAGGGGAGGGGGGCTTCCTTCTCCCACCCAGACCCTATTCATAGGACAGACTTTCTGTACCAGGTATGACAGCCAAAGAATACCAGGTTCTGCTTGCTCTCATCGCTGCTTGCTCATAGAGCAGAGATCCCATGCTGGGAGAGGCAAGCCAAGAAGACTAGAGGATAAGGGTACCTGGGTGGCTAAGTGGTTGAGGTCTGCCTTTGGCTCAGGTCATGATCCCTGAGTCCTGGGATTGCATTCTGTATCAGGCTCCCTTCTGGGAGCCTGCTTCTCCCCCTGCCTATGTCTCTGCTTTTCTCTTTGTGTCTCTCATGAATAAATAAATGAAATCTTTAAAAAAAAAAAAAAAGAAGAACCACAAGACTAAACCATAGACCATTTAACTTAGAGAACCTTGGAAAGATACAGCTAAGAAAAGCCCTCCTTAAGGTCAGAACAAACCTCAAAGACCAGCTTCACAACTTACCTCTGGTTGTGGATTAATTTAATTGGATTAGAGTGCTGAGCAATATATGCTCCAGGGCACAAACAATAGAGCAATCAGTCAGTAATTGGTGGAGCCTAACAATGAGTGTGTAATACCAAATGAAGCAGATAGCTTAACAGGGAAGTTAGGGAAAGGGACAATCAAAGAGAGCTTGCTACATCCACTCCCATCCCAAAGTCACTGCCCAAGGCTGTGTCCTCTGAGGAGCAACACTAAAGGTTTCATGCTGAGGGGAAACAGACTTAACTAAAATACCCTAGTCAAGTCAGAAAATAAACAAACCAAAACCACCCCCTGGGAGGAAGATAGGAATCTGTATCCAGAGTTGCTACAAGATCTTACCTAAACTGCCCAGTTTTCAACAAAAATTATGAGACATGAAAGAAAGACAAAAGTGTGACCCACACACAAGCAAAAGATCAGGTAACAGAAACCACCTGTGGTTTCTGTGAGAGGAACTGAGTGTCAGATTTTTAAAAATATTTATTTATTTAATTTACTTTAGAGAGAGAGACAGAGAGCACAAGTGGGGGGAAGGGCAGAAAGGGAGGGAGAAAGAACCCTCAAGCAGACTCTGCTGAGCAAGGAGCCTGATGCGGGGGTTTTATCCCAGGACTCTGAGATGATGACCCTGAGCCAAATTCAAGAGTCAGCTGCACAACTGACTGAGCCACCCAGGGGCCCCGGGTGTCAGATTTAATAGACTCCAATGTAACTCTTACAAGAATGTTCAAAGAGGGCAGCCTGGGTGGCTCAGAGGTTTAGCACCGTCTTCAGCCCAGGGTGTGACCCTGGAGACCCGGGATCCAGTCCCATATCAGGCTCCCTGCATGGAGCCTGCTTCTCCCTCTACCTGTGTCTCTGCCTCTCTCTCTCATTCTGTGTCTCTCGTGAATAAATATAATCTTTAAAAAGAGAGAGAGAGATAGAGAGAGAGAGAGATAGGAATTGTTTAATAAAAATTCTGGAGTTGAGAGCAGCCCAGGTGGCTCAGTGGTTTAGCACTTCCTTCAGCCCAGGGCGTGATCCTGGAGACCCGGGATCGAGTCCCATGTCGGGCTCCCTGCATGGAGCCTGCTTCTCCCTTTGTCTGTGTGTGTGTGTGTGTGTGTGTGCGCGTGTCTTTCATGAATAAATAAATAAAATCTTTTAAAAAACTCTGGAGTTGAAAAGTATACTAATAAAAAGGAAAAACTCACTATAGGGACTCAATGGATTTGGATGGGCAAAAAAAAAGAATAAACAAACTTGAATATAAACAGAATGGAATCCAGAGAACAGAGAGAAAATAAAATGAAGAAAAACGAACAGGGGTGCCTGCATGGCTCATTCAGTTAAGCATCTGCCTTTAGCTCAGGTGATGATCCTGGGGTCTAGAGTTCAAGCCCCACATCAGGCTCTCCATTCAGTGGGAAGCCTGGTTCTCCCTCTCCCTCTCTCTGCCTGCCACTCACCCTGTTTGTGCTCTCTCTCTCTCATATAAATAAATAATCTTTAAAAAAAAAGAAAAGAAAAATGAATAGAGCCTCAAAGAAATGTGGAATACCTTTAAGAATACCAACGCATGAGTAATCAGAGTAACCAGAGAACAGGAGAAAGGAGCAGAGGGACGCCTGGGTGGCTCAGTGGTTGAGGGTGTGCCTTTAGCTCAGGGCATGATTCGAGTCCCACATCGGGCTCCCTGCAAGGAGCCTGCTTCTCCCTCTGCCTATGGTTCTGCCTCTCTCTGTGTCTCCCATGAATAAATAAAATCTTTAAAAAAAATAAGGAGCAGAAAAAAAATTGAAGAAAACTTGGCTAACCACTTTTGAAATTTGCTAAGACTTGCTAAAATATGAACTTTAAGTAGGATAAGTACAAAGAGATCCACACTCAGAAACACTATAGTAAAAGTATTGAAAGAAGCATTAACAGAAGAAAGGAGTCATCACATGCAAAGCAGCTACTATAAGATTAACTACTGACTTCTTGTCCAAAACAGTGAGGGCCAGAGGCAGTGGGATGACACATACAAGGCATAGTTGAGTCTCATTGTTCATGGTAGTTATATTCTATAAAGTCACTGCAAACACTGAATTAGCAAATACTGAACCCTTGCTCTTTGGAGGAAATACTGTATTAAGTTCCTTCCAGCCTCTGATCACAATATTTTTGTCAACTGATCAACATAAGGTTGACCCTTGAACAACATGGGAGTTAGGATGCCAACTCCCCAGAGTCAAAAATTCACATATAACTTTTGACTCCTCCAAAACTTAATTACTAATAGTATACTGTTGACCAGAAGCCTTACCAATAACATAAACAACACATATATTTTTTAAAGATTTTATTTAGGGACTCCTGGATGGCTCAGAGGTTTGGTGCCTGCCTTTGGCCTAGGGTGTGATCCTGGAGGCTCCCTGCATGGAGCCTGCTTCTCTCTCTGCCTGTGTCTCTGCCTCTCTCTTGCTGTGTCTCTCATGAATAAATAAATGAAATCCTTAAAAATAAATAAATAAATAAATAAATAAATAAATAAATAAATAAATATTTTATTTATTTATTTATGAGAGGCACAGAGAGAGAGAGAGAGAGAGAGAGAGAGGCAGAGACACAGGCAGAGGGAGAGGCAGGCTCCACACAAGGAGTCCAATGTGGGACTCGATCCCAGGACTCTGGGATCACACCCTGAGCCGAAGGCAGATACTCAACGGCTGAGCCAACCCAGGTGTCCCAACAACACACATTTTATACACTATATATATTATATGTTGTATTCTTACAATAATTCCTAACTGTTCTTTTTTTTTATTTCAAGGTACATGGTTTGTCTGTGAAGTTTTTTTAAAGATTTTATTTATTTATTCATGCAAGACACAGAGAGAGAGAGGCAGAGACATAGGCAGAGAGAGAAGCAGGCTCCATGCAGGGAGCCTGATGTGGGACCCGATCCCAGGACTCCAGGATCGTGCCCTGGGCCGAAGGCAGGCGCTCAACCGCTGAGCCAGCCAAGGATCCCCATCTGTGAGTTTTTAAACTGTAAATTGCAATCTCCAAAAAATTTTCCAATGTATTTATTGAAAAGAAATCTGTGTATAAATGGATTCATGGGGTGCTTAAGTAACTCGGTTAACCGTCTACCTTCGGGGACACGTGGGTGGCTCAGCAGTTAAGCATCTGCCTTCCAGCTCAGGGCGTGATCCTGGAGTCCCGGGATCGAGTCCCGTGTTGGATTCCCTGGTGGAGCCTACTTTTCCCTCTGCCTGTATCTCTGCCTCTCTCTCCCTCTCTCTCTGTGTCTCTCATTAATAAATAAATAAAATATTAAAAAGAAAAAGCATCTACCTTCAGCTCAGGTCATTATCCCAGGGTTTTGGGATCAAGCCCAATGTCAAACTCCCTGCTCAGTACAGAGCCTACTTCTCCCTTTCCCCTGGCCTCCCTCATATCCCATGCTTGCTCTCTCACATGCACTCTCTCCCACATGCTCTCTCAAATAAATAAATAAAATCTTTATCTTTTAATTTTTAAAAAAATATTTTATTTATTTATTTGAGAGAGAGTGAGAGAGAGCATAAGCAGGGGTGGGGCAAAGGGAGAGGGAGAAGCAGACTCCCCACTGTGCATGGAGTCCGATGTGGGGCTCAATCCCAGGACCACAGGACCATGACTGAGCCAAAAGCAGATACTTAACTGACTGAGATACCCAGGCACCCCAAATAAAATCTTTAAAAATTAAATTTAATTTTAAAATGGACTTATGCCATTTAAACCTGTTCCTCAAAGCTTGTATAATCTTGTTTTATATGTATTTCTGCTTAAAGGTGCCTTATCTAATATATATTATTGATTCACTAACATTGAACTCATGGCCAACAGCACTATAATTCATACCTGAATGAACCTTCTCTAGCACATGTATTTTTCTCCTAAGGCATTTCATGGCCTTCTTGCACTTAGAAACACTAGACAGTACTTCAGAACTATGTTTGGAAGCTATTTAAACAAGAAACACACCACCAAAATGCACAAAAATGCAAAATCACAGCACCAAATAAACCATGACAAGGACACTTGCTTATAGTGTAAGAACTGAAATAAGGGGCAGCCCGGGTGGCTCAGCGGTTTAGCGCCACCTTCGGCCCAGGGTCTGATCCTGGAGACCCGGGATTGAATCCCACGTCAGGCTCCCTGCATGGAGCCTGCTTCTCCCCCTGCCTGTCTCTCTCTCTCTCTCTCTCTCTCTCTCTGTCTCTCATGAATAAATAAATAAAATCTTTAAAAAAAATAACTGAAATAAGAAGGCAGATCATCTAGAGAAACACATTGATAATAATAAAATAATAGTAGGGGACTTTAACACCCCACTCACAGCAATGGATAGATCATTGAAGCAGAAGATCAAGAAGGAAACAAGAGCTTTGAATGACATTGGACCAGATGGACTCCACAGATATATTCAAAGCATTCCATCCTAAAGCAACAGAATACAACTTCTTCCCAAGTGCACATGGAACATTCTCCAGAATAGATCACATACTGGGTCACAAATCAGGTCTCAACCAGTACCAAAAGACTGACATTATTCCCTGCATATTCTCAAACCAGAATGCTTTAAAATTTGAACTTGATTGCAAGAGAAAATTTGGAAGGATGGTTCAACACCTACAAATCAATCAATGTGATACACCACATTAAAAAAAGAAAGGACAAGGGATGCCTGGGTAGCTCAGCAGCTTAGCACCTGCCTTCGACCCAGGGCATGAGCCTAGAGTCCCAGGGATCGAGTCCCACATTGGGCTCCCTGCATGGAGCCTGCTTCTCTCTCTGCCTATGTCTCTGCCTCTTTCTCTATGTGTGTCTCTCAAGAATAAATAAATAAATCTTACAAAAAAGAAAGGACAAGAACCATATCATCCTCTCAATTTATGCAGAAAAAGCATTTGACAAAATATAGCATCATTTCTTGATTAAAACTCTTTGCAGTGTAGGGATAGAGGGAACATACCTCAATATCATAAAGCCATATACAAAAAGCCCAAGGGGAATATCATTCTCAATGGGGAAAAAATTGAGAACTTTTCCCCTAAGTCAGGAACATGACAGGGATGTCCACTCTCACCACTTCTGTTCAATATAGTACTAGAAGTCCTAGGATTGCCTCAGCAATCAGACAACAAAAAGAAATAAAAAGCGTCAAAACTGGCAAAGAAGTCAAACTCTCTCACTCTTCACAGATGACATACTTTATGTATAAAACCCAAAGACTCCACCAAAATATTGCTAGATCTCATACAGGAATTCAGCAAAGTGGCAGGATATAAAATCAACACAGAAATCAATGGTTTTCCATATGCTAACAATTAGACAGAAGAAAGAGAAATTAAGGAATCAATCCCATTTACTATTTTACTAAAAAACATAAGATACCTAGGAATAAACTCAAACAAAGAGGTAAAAGATCTATACTCTGAAAACTATAGAACATTTATGAAAGAAATTGAGGGGGATGCCTGGGTAGCTCACCAGTTGAGCATCTACCTTCCGAGGCAGAAACCTCTTCAACGTTGGCCATAAAAACGTCTTGCCAGATACATCTCCAAAGGCAAAGGAAACAAAAGCAAAAATGAATTATTGGGACTTTATTAAGATAAAAAGCTTTTGCAAACAAAGGAAACAGTTGACAAAACCAAAAGGCAACCTACAGAAGGGAGAAGATATTTGCAAATGTCTTATCAGATAAAGGGCTAGTATTTAATATCTATAAAGAACTTATCAAACTCAACACCCCAAAAAACAAAGAATCCAGGCAGGAAATGGGCTAAAGACATGAACAGAAAAAAAAAAAACAGAAAAAAAAAAAAAAGACGTGAACAGACATTTCTCCAAAGAGGACATACAAATAGCCAACAGATACATAGAACATGTCCAACATCACTTGGCATCAAGGAAATACAGATCAAAACCACAATAAGATACCACCTCATACCTTCAGGATGGCTAATATTGACAAGTCAGGAAACAACAAATGTTGGCAAGTATGTAGAGAAAGGGGAACCCTCTTACACTGCTGGTGGGAACAGAAGCTGGTACAGCCCCTCTAGAAAGCAGTATGGAAGTTCCTCAAAAAGTTAAAAATAGAGATACCCTATGACCCAGCAATTGCACTACTAGTATTTACTCAAAAGATACAAATAGTGATCCAAATGGGCACCTGCACCTCAATGTTTATAGCAGCAATGTCCACATTAGCCAAACTATGGAAAGAGCCCAGATATTCAATCTTACCATTTGCAATGACAGGGATGGAACCAGAGGGTATTATGCTAAGCAAAATAAGTCAATCAGAGAAAGACAAGTATCATATAATTTTACTCATATGTGGAATTTAAGAAATGAACCAGAGGATCATAGGGGAAGGGAGGGAAAAATAAAATAATATGAAAATCAGAGAGCAAACCATAAGAGAGTCTTAACTATAGGAAACAAACTGAGGGTTGCTGGAGGGTAGGTTGGTGGGGGGATGGGGTAACTGGGTGATGGGCATTAAAGAGGGCACGTGATGTAGTGAACACTGGCTGTCATACACAACTGATGAATCACTGAACTCTACCTCTGAAACTAATAATACACTAAATGTTAATTGAACTTAAATCTAATACAATTTTTATTTTTATTTATTTTAATTTAATTTAATTTAATTTAATTTAATTTAATTTAATTTAATTTATGATAGTCACAGAGAGAGAGAGAGAGAGGCAGAGACACAGGCAGAAGGAGAAGCAGGCTCCATGCACCGGGAACCCGACGTGGGATTCGATCCTGGGTCTCCAGGATCGCGCCCTGGGCCAAAGGCAGGCACCAAACCGCTGCGTCACCCAGGGTTCCCTACAATTTTTAAACATTTAAAATTTTTAAAAAGAAGGGAGAGCATCACTGTTCAACCTCATCTTGGAACATGCACATCTGTTGATCTAAATTTCTTGCTGTTCTTCACATGCCCATGAATGACCATGAAAGCACCATAAGTACTCATTCTGTGGTTGCAAATAAGTTTAGCAAGTAAGAAAATTTGCAAATACAGAATTTGAGAATAATAAAGATCAGCTGTACTGACAGAAAAAAAATCAACCAATAAATCTTATATCCAGCAAAACTATCTTTCACAAATGAAGGCAAAATAAAAATATTCTCAGATAAACAAAATTGAGAAAATGTGTTAACAGACCTGCCTTACAAGAAATACTAAGAAATGTGTCAAGCTGAATGCAAGTAAACCCAGATGGAAATTCAAATCCACACACAGAAAAGCAAAAGTACCAATTAAGGTAATTATGTTCTTATGTCAGTATGAAGGCATATTTTTCTTTCTTTCTCTTAAATGATTTTAGAAGCAATAATATAAAATAATACACATATAATTGTATTGTTGGGCCTATAACATATAAGAATCTAATATATTTGACAACAGCTCAAAGGTGGGTGGGATCAAAATTGTATTGATATAAGTAAATTACACCAGATGGTGACTGAACCCACAGAAACAAAGAGAACCAGGAATGGTGGGATAAACATAAGAAACTCTAAATATATACTTCCCTTCCTTTCTTACTTTTCTCAACTTCCTTAGTGACATGAAATTATATAAACTTATAGCAATGTATTGTTGGGTTTGAAATATGCAGTAACATGTTGGGTTTGAAATATGCAGTAACATATATAACAATAATAGCACAAAAAAGGGGAAGGGGGAACAGAGTGACAAAGGAGTAATATTCTATACCTCAATGGAATTAAATTAGCATAAATTTAATGTAGATTCTGATTAGTTAATTAATATGTAGATGGTAAGTCCTGGAGCAACTATTAAGCATATAAGTAAAAAATACAGTAAAAAATTAATAGAAAAAATGACACATGAAAACATGTATTCAATGCAAAAGAAAGCAATAAAGGGAATTTAGTTTGAAAGATACAAATAAGTTGAAAGTAAATGAATGGAAAAAGATATACTATGCAAAAGGCAACCCTAAGAAAGTTGGAATGGCTACACTAATATCAGACAAAATAGACTTTTTAAAAATATTTATTTATTTATTAGAGAGAGAGTGAGTAGGAAGAGGAGCAGAGGGAGAGAATCTTCAAGCAGACTCCCTGCTGAGTTTGGAGCCTGACTTGGGGCTCCATCAGAACCCAGAGATCATGACTTGAGCCAAAACCAAGAGTCAGAGGCTCAACTGACTGAGCCACCCAGGCATCCCCAAATAGACTTTAATACCAAAAAGATGATACTACAGATAAAGAGGGACATTTTAAGGTGAAAAGGTTGGGGCACTTGGATGGCTCAGTGGTTGAGCATCTGCCTTTGGCTCGGGTTGTGATCTGGGGTCCTGGGATCAAGTCCCACATCAGGCTCCCCACAGGGAGCCTACTTCTCCCTCTGCCTATGTCTCTGCCTCTCTCTCTGTCTGTCTCTCATGATAAGTAAACAAAATCTTAATAAATAAATAAATAAATAAAGTGAAAAGGTCAACCCATCAGAAGAATGTAGCAATTATAATCATATGCCTACCTAACAAAGAAATAAGGCAGACAAAATTAAGGGCAAAACAAATTCAGCAACAATGATTGAAGATGTCAATACTGCGCTTTTGGTAATAAATAGAATAGTTAGGCAGTAGTGAAACAATGAACACCCAAACAACACCAAACACAGGACAGACCTAACAGGCATAGAATGCTCTCTCAACAGCAGAACATACATATCTTCTCAAGTGCACATGAAACATTCTCCAGGAGAGACCATATGCTAGACTGTATTCTCCATAAATGTAAAAGGACTGACATCATAAAAAATATGTTCTCTGATCACAATGAAGAGGGAAATTAGTAACAAAAAGAAATTTTGGGAGGACACCTGGCTCGCTCAGTTGGTAGAGTATGCAACTCTTGATTTCGGGGTGGTGAGTTTGAGCATCAACTAGGCACAGAGATTCCTTTAAAAATAAATAAATAGATGGTACACCTGGGTGGCTCAGTGGTTGAGTGTCTGCTTTTGACTCAGGTCATGATCCCAGAGTCCTGGGATCAAGTTCCGCATCAGGCTCCCTGCATGGAGCCTGCTTCTCCTCTCCCTGCCTATGTCTCTGCCTCTCTGTGTGTGTGTCTCTCATGAGTAAGTAAATAAAATTTTAAAAATAAATAAATAAATAAATAAATGCCCAATCTCTTAGTAACTCTGCTATTGTCTATTTAAAAAAAAAGAAATTTGGGAAATTCACAAATATATGGAAATTAAACAGCATGCTATTTAAATAATCAGTGAGTCAAAAAAAAAAAAAGAACTAATGAGGGAAGTTAGAAAATATTTTGAGGGATGCTTGGGTGGCTCAGTGGTTGAGCATCTGCCTTTGGCTCAGGGCATAATCCCAGGACTCTGGGATCGAGTCCCACATCAGGCTCCCTGCATGAAGCCTGCTTCTCCCTCTGCCTATGTCTCTGTCTCTGTCTCTCTCTCTCTCTCTGTCTCTCATGAATAAATAAGTAAAGTCTTAAAAAAAAGAAAAGAAAATATTTTGAGATGAATGAAAATGAAGATACAATATATAAAAACTTATGGTGTGCATCTGAGAGTGCTTAAAGGGGAATAGCTATAAATTTGAACCCATATAAGAAGTGCCGGTGTTAGAAAAGAGGAAAGATCTCTAAACAACAACCCAATTGTCCACCCTAAGACACTGGAAAAAGAAGCATAAGCTAAACCCAAAGCAAGCAGAAAGAAAGAAACAATGATTACACTGATGGAATAGAACTGAAAGTCCAAAGATTAAACCCATATATTTGTGGTGAGTTGACTTTCAACAAGGGTGCCAACACAGTTCAATGAGGAAAGAATAGTATTATCAACAAATGGTGCTGGGATAACTGGATATCCACATGCAAAAGAATGAGCTTGGACCTCTACTTCATATCACATTCAAAATATCTAAGAGTGGATCAGCGACCTAAATATACAAACTAGACCCATAGGAACACCTGGATAGCTCAGCGGTTGAGCGTCTGCCTTTGGCTCCGGGATCAAGTCCCACATCGGGCTTCCTGCATGGAGCCTACTTCTCCCTCTGCCTGTGTCTCTGCCTCTGTGTGTGTGTGTGTGTCTCTCATGAATACATAAATAAAGTCTTAAAAAAAAAACTAGACCCTAAAACTCTAGAAGAAAACACAGATATAAATTTTCATGACCTTGGAGTAAGCAATAGTTTCTTTTTTTTAACATAATAATACAAGGACATAATTTTTAAAAAGACAAATAATAATAAGAGGTGAGGAGAGAAACTGAAGCTCTCATATACTGCTGGTGGTAATATAAAAGTGTGCAGCCCCCACGGAAAACACTTTGGCAGTTCCTCAAGAAGTTAAACATAAAGTTACCATATGATCCAGCAATTTTCCTAAATATATACTCAAGAGATTTGAAGATATATGTTCACACAAAAACTTTTACAGGAATGTTCATAGCAACATTATTCATAACAGTAAAAAAAAAAAAAAATGGAGGGGTGGGCGCTTGGGTGGCTCTGTTGGTTAAGTCTCCAGCCCTTGGTTTTGGATCAGGTCATGATCTCATGGGTCATAGGTTGGACTCCTCTGTGCTTGGTAAGGAGTCTGCTTGAGAGTTCTCTCCCTCTGCCCCTCTCCCCACCTCTCTCAAAACAAATAAGTAAGTCTTAAAAAAAACAACAAAAAAAAGAAAAGTGAAGGGGCACCTAGCTGGTTCAGTAGGTGGAGTATGCAACTTTGGATCTTGGGGCTGTGAATTCAAGTCCCACGATGAGTATAGAGCCCACTTAAGGAAAGAAAAAAAAAAAACATAGAAACAACCCAAACATCCACCAACTAATGAATGGATATGTAAATATGGTATCTTCATACAATAAAATATTACTCAAGCATAAAGAACGCTACAACCTAGATTAACCTTGACAACATGCGAAGTAAAACTAGCCAAGTGCAAAAAGCCACATATTATATTATTCCATTTATAAGCAATATCCAGAATAGGCAAGTCCATAGAGACAAGAAGGAGATTAGTGATCGGAAGGAGCTGGAGGGAGTGAGGGGAACAGGCAGGGACTGCTAATAGGTACAGGGTTTCTTTTTGAGGGTGATGAGAATGTTTTGGAGTTAGATAACAGTGATGGTGACATAACCTTGCAAGTATACTAAAAATTACTGAATTATACACTTTAAAATATTGACTTTCATGATGTACGAGTTATAACTCAATAAAAAAGCTGGTTTCAAGGAATGAAGTATTAATATACAGAAGAGCACAGATGAATCTCAAAAATATACTAAGCGTAAGTAGTCAAACACTCCATAGTGTATGATTCCATTTACAGGAAATCCTAGAAAAAGCCAAAGTAGAGTGACAGAGGGGCATCTGGGTGGCTCAGTTGGTTAAGCACCTGCCTTCAGCTCAGGTCATGATCTCAAGGGCCTGGGATGGAGCTCCACATGGGGCTCCTTGCTCAGCAGGGAGCCTGCTTCACTCTCTCCCTCTGCCCCTCCCCCTGCTTCTGAGCTCTCTCTCTTTGTCAAAACACAAAATCTTTAAAAAAAAGAAAGAAGAATACAATCCAAGCTTCTGCAGGTAAGAGGAGCATACCTCATCTCTCCATTCACAGTTCTGGGAAGCAAATCCACAGAAGCAGAAAGAGAAGGGACCTTGCAGCCCCCACACTGCTAATCACTGCACTCCATCACCTCACAAATGAATCTGTAATGACAAATTGTGCTAAGTTCCATGCAAGAAAAGAACACTGTGAGGGAGGCCTATGAAGAGCAGATATTTCAGATTGGGGGTTCAAGGAAAGGCTCTATGTGGAAAAAAAATAAAATATTGGCCCAATACAAGGGAAGCAATACTCCCACTGCACTCCCACTGGTTAGGCTACATATAGAAAATGGGATTCTATTTTGGATGCTGCATTTTAACAGGAACACAGTCAACCCTGAGCTCATCTAGAAAAGCGCTATCCCAGCTGATGAAGGGTATGGACACCATGCCATAAATATTCAGGTCCCTCATTCAACAAACACCTATCGAGAGCAAAACAATACCGGATACTGGTAAGAGTTTAAAAGTAAAGATGCCAGCTCTATAGCCTTCAGGACGTTTAACAACTTAGTAGGGAGAGCAGGATGAGTCCATAAATAAATATAATAAAAATCTGACATTAGCTCTTTGATATAAGAAGCATAGGTGCAGCACGTGCAGGTGGAGGAGACCAAGAAACACCTCATAAAAAGGTGGTATTTGAGCTAATTCTGGAACTGGAAAAGATTCCTTTTATTGAAAAACCCATGCCACATAAAGAGCATCCATAAAAGCAGAAACAGCGAGGCACCTGGCTGGTTCAGTGGTTGAACATCTGCTTTTGGCTCAGGGCGTGATCCCAGGATCCTGGGATTGAGTTCCACATTAGGCTTCCCGAAGTGAGCCTGCTTCTCCCTCTGCCTGTGTCTCTGCCCCTCTCTCTCTGTGTCTCTCATGAATAAATAAATAAAATTTTAAAAAGAGAGAGAGAAACAGCATGAGCAGAGGTGCCGAAGCAGGAATGTTTATGGTATGCAAGCCCGTGAAAAATCTAGTTTGGCTAGAGCAAAAGGTTCATCTAGAAAATGAGTGCAAGGAGCACCTGGGTGGCTCAGTCAGTTGAGTATCTGCCTTCACCTCGTCATGATCTCAGGGTCCTGGGATTGAGCCCCCACATCAGGCTCCCTGCTCAGCGGGGAATCTGCTTCTCCCTCTTCCTCTGTCCCTCCTCCTCACTCCTGTGCGCTCTATCAAATAAATAAATAAATAAATAAATAAATAAATAAATAAATAAATAAATAATCTTGAAAAAAATTTAGGCCTTAAGAAAAAAAAAAGAAAAGAAAAGGAGTGCAAAAAGATAGGTTTGGATCAAACTAAGTAGGGCCTCAGAAGTTGATCAAGGATTTTATTTGGTAGTTAACGGGAGGCATTAAGAATTTCTATCCAGGGGATCCCTGGGTGGCGCAGTGGTTTGGCGCCTGCCTTTGGCCCAGGGCGCGATCCTGGAGACCCGGGGTCGAGTCCCACGTCGGACTCCCGGTGCATGGAGCCTGCTTCTCCTTCTGCCTGTGTCTCTGCCTCTCTGTCTCTCTGTGTGACTATCATGAATAAATAAATAAAATTAAAAAAAAAAAAGAATTTCTATCCAGAAACATTGTAATGGATACCGCTCTTTTGCCTGGTCAATCCTTTCTGGGGCCAGCACCCCGATTTTCTGTGGGAAACCATCCCTCTCCCTGCCCAGTTCATGTCACACAGGTAAAGATAATTAAACCCCCAAATCCACATTGATTGGTTTAGGGATTCATACAGGTTCCAAACAAAACCAATTGCAATGGGATTCAAATCTGGGGTTTTAGTTACAAGGAGACAGAGCCAGGCAGAGGTAAGCTTTCCCCCTCCTGGAGTTACTGGGGCAAAAAAAAAAAAATCAGACATAAATCTGGAATTGCTGGCACTCTTTTTTTTTTTTTTAAAGCAAATTGTATTTTTTTTATTTTTATTTATTTATGATAGTCACAGAGAGAGAGAGAGAGGCAGAGACACAGGCAGAGGGAGAAGCAGGCTCCATGCACCGGGAGCCGGACGTGGGACTCGACCCCAGGTCTCCAGGATCGTGCCCTGGGCCAAAGGCAGGCGCCAAACTGCTGCGCCACCCAGGGATCCCTGGCACTCTTGACACCATAAGAGGAACCACTTGAGGATGGAACCAAGTCAGAAGAAAACAGAGCTTAGCACCAGGACCAAAATCCTAATGATATTGAGTCCCTGGAGCCAACTGCACCTTAATATCTTACCTCTAAACTTAACTTTTCCCTTTCCCTTTCCCTTTTCTTTCTTTTTTCTTTTCTTTTCTTTTCTCTTTTCTTTTTTCTTTTTTCTTTTCTTTTCTTTTCTTTCTTTCTTTCTTTCTTTCTTTTTCTTTCTTTTTTTTGAGATTTTATTTAGGGATTTATTTAGGGATGCCTGGGTGGCTCAGCGGCTGAGCATCTGCCTTTGGCTCAGGGCATGATCCTGGAGTCCTGGGATCGAGTCCCACATCGGGCTCCCTGCATGGAGCCTACTTTTCCCTCTGCCTCCCTCCCTCCCTCTCTCTCTCTCTCTCTCTCTCTCTCTGTGTGTCTCATGAATAAATAAATAAAATCTTAAAAGATTTTAGGCAGAGGGAGGAGCAGGTTCCCTGCAGAGAGCCCAATGTGGGACTTGATCCCAGAACCCCGGGATTATGACCAAGCCAAAGGCAAAAAGCTCAACCACTGAGCCACCCAGGTGTCCCTACCTCTAGCTTTTCAGGAAGCCGATAAACATCCTATCTTGTTGAAATCGTTTTAAGCTGGGTCTTTGACCTCTTGCTACTGAAAGATGCCTGCTTAATACAAACCTCGTAAGGGCTGAAGAAAGGAGACTTGTCAGTACAACAGTATCGGGGAGAATATAATAGTGAAGACAAAGCGAAATGACAAATCACAAGGAAACATTAGACAAACCCAAACCCAAGGACAGTCTACAAAATAACTGGCTTAGGACACCGGGGTGGCTCAGCGGTTGGACGCCTGCCTTCAGCCCAGGGCATGGTCCTGGAGTCCTGGGATCCAGTCCCATATCGGGCTCCCTGCATGGAGCCTGCTTCTCCCTCTGCCTGTGTCTCTGCCTCTCTCTCTCCTCTCTGTGTAAATAAAATCCTTTTTAAAAAATAAAACGTGGGGGATCCCTGGGGGGCGCAGCGGTTTAGTGCCTGCCTTTGGCCCAGGGCGCGATCCTGGAGACCCAGGATCGAATCCCATGTCGGGCTCCCAGTGCATGGGGCCTGCTTCTCCCTCTGCCTATGTCTCTGCCTCTCTCTCTCTCTGTGTGACTATCATAAATAAATAAAAATATTTAAAAAAATAAAAATAAAAATAAAAAGTGGGGATCCCTGGGTGGCGCAGTGGTTTGGCGCCTGCCTTTGGCCCAGGGCGCGATCCTGGAGACCCGGGATCGAATCCCACGTCGGGCTCCCGGTGCATGGAGCCTGCTTCTCCCTCTGCCTGTGTCTCTGCCTCTCTCTCTCTCTCTCTCTGTGACTATCATAAATAAATAAAAAATTTAAAAAAAAATAAAAATAAAAATAAAAAAAATAAAACGTTAACGTTTAGAGAGCGTTGATGAAGGGTATACAGAAATGCCCTGAAATATTTTTGTAACTTTTTGGTAAGTTCTGAAATTATCTAAAAAGTAAAAAACAAAACAAAACAAAAAAAGCAATTGGGGTTTGATCCACAGTAGGGATGATGGTCTCAGTAACTATGATGATAATAAAACAGCAAGGAGTTTGGCTGGACAAATGAAACAGGACAGGGTTCAACGCTGAGACTGGTGGCAGAAATGCGGCAAGCAGAGTCTGGAAGACAAAGGTTTGAAGTAAAAGGACAAGTTTCACTGGATGTGAAAGCATCTGCAAGCCTCCAGGTGAAGCTGTCCAGCAAACACTGAAACTCTGAACTAGAACTAAGGAGAAAGGCAGAGATTTACATAAACAGTTGATACCACCAGAGTATGACATAACCAAGGGTGACACTGTAGAGAAGGGAGCCCAGTGGGGCAGGCAGTGCTGACCACAAAGATTTCAGAGAAGGGATTGTGGTGCCTGGGTGGCTCCATCACTTGTGTGTCCAAGACTCTTGGTTCTGGTTCAGGTCATGATCTCAGGGTCGTGAGATGGCACCTCGAGTTAGATTCCTGCTGGAGATTCTCTCCGTCTCCCTCTCCCCCATGCCCTGACATGCAGGTACACACTCTCTCTCAAATTAATCATAAATTAAATTATGATTTTAGAGAAGGGGTGATCTTCAGAATGCTCATGCCAAAGGAGAGATGTCTGAGTAGAGCTCATCTCTAAGATAGGAAAAAGTGATGCAAACAAACAAAAACCCAAACTATATCAGGGGGTTTTGGGTTTTAAAAAAAGGTCAGTTCTTAAATCTTCATAAATTAGTAAGTATGTTCTGATCCGATCCCTGTTCCTGCACATCTGCTGCCTTCTTGGGTTGTGCTGACCAGTTGAGGTGGTTGGAATGGGAATGCTCACTTGTGCTCTTCAGATGTTACTCACTTGTTACCCTAGTCGAACTACCCGCTGGCCTCTCTTGTGACTTTGACATCACAGATAAGAACTGGTTTAAGGGCAGCCTGGTAGCCCAGCAGTTTAGCGCCGCTTTCAGCCTGGGGTATGATCCTGGAGACCCGGGATCGAGTCCCACGTCGGGCTCCCTGCACAGAGCCTGCTTCTCCCTCTGCCTGTCTCTCTCTCTCTCTCTCTCTCTGTCATGAATAAATAAAAAATTTTTTAAATCTTAAAAAAAGAACTGGTTTAAGATTTAGTCTGGATAGATCCAGATGATAGAACTAAGCCAAATGGCAGCTGTTAGAAAAACTCTAAAGAGCAATGAGCTGTGAGAGAAAATTATTCTGAAAGCTCCTTCCAACTCAGTAGTTCAGTAAGCTTCTGGGTTTTTGTTTTTTTTCTGTAAATGTTCATAGTACTTACTTTATATCGCTGCTATGAGGATGATGGGAGACAAAGTATATAAAAGTGCCGGCGCAGAATAGCTGTTCAGCCTTTAATAGACAAGTATTGGGGATCCCTGGGTGGCGCAGCGGTTTAGCGCCTGCCTTTGGCCCAGGGCGTGATCCTGGAGACCCGGGATCGAATCCCACGTCGGGCTCCCAGTGCATGGAGCCTGCTTCTCCCTCTCCCTCTGCCTGTGTCTCTGCCTCTCTCTCTCTCTCTCTCTCTGTGTGACTATCATAAATAAATAAAAATTAAAAAAAAAAAAAAGACAAGTATCAATCTACGAAATAGACCAAGGAAGTACCAACCTCAGCCACTAGAGGGCAATCTGAGTCACACTCCTTCGAAAAAGACTAAAAAGCAGCTTGATGTGGCAGGCACCACTCCCGATGCACCAGCCTTTCCTCTGCCGGGAAGCTCGGTCCCGCTCAGGAAACCTGGCTCCACGCTGAACTCCGTGGTGCTTTCTCTGAGTCATTAGATTCTCCCACAGTCGCAAAATGATCTGGCAAAAGTCCCTCAAAGGCTTTTACCGCTTACTGAGTCACATCCAAACTCCCTGCCTGAATCCAAGGCCTTCCTCAATCTGGCCCCCAACCTACCTCTTCAGCCTGAACCCCTTTTAATCCTTTATACTGCAGCCACACTAGACAAATCATGCTCCTGCCTCTGTGCTGGGGCTCACGCTGCTCCTTCTCCTTGATGCCTTCCCTCTATGCCGACCTTCCAAAACCCCACTTCTTTTTCCATCGTGCAAATGTTATCTCCTCCTTAGCTCCCTCCCTGTTTCTCTAAAGGAGGGCGATCTCACCAACCCTGAGCTCACACACCATATACGACATCCATCTATCTTGTATTACAGTGATTTATGTATGTGCATCTTTTCTCTTCAATAGATTAGAAACTCCGTGGGTAGAGAGACCAGAGAGTAATCTGCCCAGGGTAACACAGCAAGTAAGTGGTAAAGATGAGATTCTAACCCAGGAAATCCAGACAGCTCTTGCTCTTACCCACTAGTTCACAACTATATAGTAATCTTTCATTAGCCACAGTGCCTACCTAGCTAGGAGTTTTGCACACAGTGCAATTCAATTGCTTATCAAATGAATAATTAAAAACAAAACAAACAAACAAACAAACCTACCCTGAAACATTGATCTAATTAGCATCTCTTAAACCTTCACTGACTTGTAGGCTATTGGGAACCAGCTACTCAGTCTCATTAATCTGAATTAGAGTGCCTGGCTGTAGATCTAATTATGAGCAATTTCAGAATCATAATTACTGTTCCATTTGGTCTCTTGATCTGTAATGCACATAAGGATCTACTCTTAGCTTCTAAGGGATTATAAAACAAACAAACAAACAAAACCCAACGTGGTTACTTACTGAAGGCTAGGAGATGTGTTTTGTGAAGCGTCCAGCTCACAGCTTCTCTGTGAAGTGAGGGGAATGGACTGGATGGCCTCGGAGGGCCCTTTCCTGGGTTTTAACAGGCTCTGATTCTGGGAGATTGAATGGAATTGAAAAGAGCCTCTGCCTCTGTGTCAAAAGATATCATTTTAAGTCTCAACTCCCCATCCATACAATTTGATTTATCCAGTCAAAAATCTTTGAACGTCTGAGCGTCAGGTACAGGGGAGGATACAGTAATGAGCAAGACAGACATGGCCCCTGCTCATCCTGTTAAGAAAATCGGAGGACACCTATAATGTGCGGTTGTCCTATGGAAGAAACCCAGCTGGTCCAAGTATGGTGTAAACTACAAAATCTTGCATCCCATCAAAAGATGGTGATCCTGCCAGGATTCCAGTTTCACCAAGTCCAATGACAACAAAATCGTCACCTATTTTGCTGTTTTTTGAGAGAAGCCTGATAGTGTATTTTAACCAAACCTGGTCAACACTGCAGGCAGCTTTCCCGCCCTTCTGTTGCAGTTCCACCTAAATGGGCTGAGGTTATGGGTGCTCACTTCCAGCACTGTACTGTCGCTGGCAAGAGGCCAAGCCCCTAGTCCACTCTCGCAGGCCTGTCAGAAACCCATTAGGCTGAGTCTGGACCTGCGGGTTCTCGGTGGCTCCAAGTCACCAGCCTCGGCCCCTCATCTGTGAAAGGCAGGCCGTATCTGCGAAGAAGCCATCTCCCACGCTACTGGGAAATGCGGATGCGGCCGTGTGTCGTCGGGCCGAGCCTCGCTCGGAGGCCACACTCCAGAGGGCTGGGGAGGGCCCCCTTGGGGCTCCATCTCGAGCCCCGGGCCGCGACTCGGTTGGCAGCAGAGCTGGCGGGGCCAGGCGACTCGGTCCCGGCCCCAGCTCCCGCACCCGCTTGCTGGGTGGCTCCGGGAAGGTCACCTGGCGGCCCTGCCGGCTATAGCCTGCATTCGGCGGGAGGGGTGCACCGTCTCCCGGCCGCCGCGCTCGTCCCTACGGGCTGCCAGCAGCAGACGGAGCGGCCGGGCACCGGGGACCCGGGCAGCAGCCGAGGGCGCCCGGGAGCGCGCGGGGGTCACGTGGGGCGCGCGGGGGCGCGCGGGGGCGCGCGGGGGCGGGGCCTGGCGCACGCGGCTCAGCCGGCGGCGGGGCGCGGGGCGCGGGGCGCGGGGCGGGCGGGAAGGGGCGGGGCCTCGGGCGGGGCCGCCGGGGGGAGGCGGGGAGGCGGGAGGGGAGGAGTGGAGATGGCGGCGGCGGCGGCGGCTCAGGGGGGCGGGGGCGGGGAGCCCCGGGGAGCCGATGGGGTCGGCCCGGGGGTCTCGGGGGAGGTGGAGGTGGTGAAGGGGCAGCCGTTCGACGTGGGCCCGCGCTACACGGAGCTGCACTACATCGGCGAGGGCGCGTACGGCATGGTCAGGTGAGGGGGCGTTCCGGAGGAGGGGGCTCGTGGGGGGGCGCGCGCGAGGGTGAGTGCCCTCGGGCCGGGGCGCTCCCAGGGTCCCGAGGAGGCGGGGGCTTCACGAGGCCGGCGGGGCGTCCCACGGCGCGGCCCTGGGGTGCTCTGGGGGAGCGGCGCCGCCTACGTTCTAAGGGGAGGGGGCTTGGGAGGCCTCAGGAGCGACCATTCTGTAGTGAAGGGAGGGGCATCGGAGTGTCCGCGGGGGAGCCGTGGGGGGACCCTGGGGACTCTGTGGACGCGGGAGGAGGCGGAGACACGAAGTATTCTTGGGGAGGTGATATCAGTGAGGACCGAGTGAAGGACCCTACTCTGGGGAAAGGATGCCTTGGATTCTCCCAGTGAGGCCTGCCAAGGAGCTGGGGAGAGCAGAGCTCAGGGCTGGGCAGGGTGGGGCAGGGCTTTGGGCCTGGGGCCAGGAGCCCGGTGACCCATGAGGGGTCCAGGGGTGCGTTCTTGCAACTTTTAGAAGGGGTCTGTTAGCTCTCTCGTCCCCACTGTGTGCTCTGGGCCTTTGTTCATCTGGGAACAGCTCTCCTGCCCAGGTGCCTGACCCTAACACCTCATCCCTTCTTTCCCATCCCTCCTGACCGCCTCCTTCTCACTGTGCCTCACTGTGCGTCCTGCACTCACCTCCCACTCCCTGGACCTGTCTTGGGTTGAAGGAGCCCAGCCTGGAGAGGGGAGGATGAGAGGTCAGGGCAACTAGAATGGACAGGGCTGAGGAGAGGGGAAGTCAGTGAACGGTCAGTCTCTTCCTCTGTTTGTGAAGTCACCGAAGGGCTGCCTGGCTGGTCCCCAGCTTTCTCCCTGGAGATCCCAGGCCTTCACAGCAGGAAGGAACCAGCATTGTTTATGACTTGGCCAGAGTCCTCTCATGCTCCCTCCCCTCCCTGCTCAGGCCTGGGTAGGGCCACCAGGCCTGGACTCCCCCTATGTAAGGCCACACCAACAACATCTCTCTGACCCTCTCAGCTCAGCTTACGACCACGTGCGCAAGGTTCGCGTGGCCATCAAGAAAATCAGCCCCTTTGAGCATCAGACCTACTGCCAGCGCACACTGAGGGAGATCCAGATCTTGCTGCGCTTCCGCCATGAGAACGTCATTGGCATTCGGGACATTCTGCGGGCGCCCACCCTGGACGCCATGAGGGATGTGTATCCTTCACCTTGGCCAGATGGCTGGCTAGGCATAGCCTCAGAGCCGGGCTGGGAGAACGTTGGCTTTCTTTCTGTTTCCTTCTTTCCTGCCACACTCCAAAACAAACCCAGTAAATGAAACTTTCCAGCAGAAAAGAGACCACAGAGTGTAAGAGGACTGGGAGGCCTGAGGTGAATCCTGGCCTGCTGTAACCAGGCTGTGTGGCCTTGGGCAAGTCTGTGCTCCATGCTGTGCCTCATTTGGGGGGAGGGTGAGAGTTGGGCTCTATGGGAGCTTTGTCTTTTGACATCTGCATTTCTGTGACGTGACCCAGCCTCTGCCCACAGACAGTTCTTGTTTAACAGATGATGATTCTTTCCTCTCTGGGTCTGCAGACTGGAAGGAAGGCAGGAAGGAAGAAAACTGCCCGTTCTGAAGGGCCTACTATGAGTGAGGTGCAGTGCACGCCAAATGCTTTGACACTTCTTATTCTACCTCCCAGCTGCTGTATGAGATGGGTCTCATCAGCTCCATTTCAAAGATGAGAAAACTGAGGCTCAGAAAGCCCCAAATCAGGTGCTGCTGTTGCTGCCTCCTAACCTCCCCCAGATGAGAACTGTCCTTTCTCTGACATTTCCTGCTCAGAGCCTCACCCCAGTCACCTGTGGACTTGCACTTCGCCCAGGGAGGGACAGCCTTGTCTTTGTTGCCCTCCCCCCCCCACATTGCTTCCCTAGCTTGTCGTCCACTTCCTGTCAGGCCCTGTTGTTAGCAGCTTATAGCACCCATCACCTCTCCCCACCCTACCCACCCCCAGCCAGTCCCAGTTCTCCACCCAAATGTGGGGATTTGTGCTGCACTGTCTGCAGCCCCCACCACAAGCTGTGGGCAGGAAATCTCCACACTCGCCACTAGCTTGCTGTGTGACCTTAAGCAAGTCACTGCATCTTGCTGGGCCTCCTCACCTCTCAAACAGCATAATCGGCCCAGGTGTCTTCAGAAGGCTCTTTCAAGGCTGATTCTAAAAGACAGCCCTGACTTATTCTTTCAGAGAGCAACCAAATGGCATTTATTTATTTATTTATTTATTTAACGTATGTTTAATCTTTGTTTTCTCTTAAAATACCAAAGGACATTTACTCTTCCATCTTCTGATGTATGGCCAGGCACTCTTTGAGGAGGAGCATGCTGTTGGGAGTTTCTCCTCATTTGTCTTGCCCAAACCATTCCCCATAAGGCAGGCATTTATTTTTAAGCAAACATTTATTGCATGCCAGATGGTGTTCACACTATCTCATTTAACCCTCTCAACAGCCATGTGGCTTAGGCATTTATCATAGCAACACTAGTTCATGTTTGCTGAGCACTTACAACATGCTAGGCTCTGGACTGGGCCGGCTGGTTTCCATGGGTCACCTCACTGAGTCTTCATAACTGCTTTCCAAAGAGCCACTCTCTCTCCCCTGCTTTCCACATGAGGAAATGGAGGTGCAGATGGGTTGAGGTCATGAGGCCAATGAGCAGTGGAGTGGGGGTTTGGCCACCAGCAAAACAAGTCCAGAGTGGTTGCTCTTAACCGTGAAGCTTTCCTGCTTCCTGCAGTTTATCATCCCTGCTTTTCCCAATAAGGAAACAGAGGCCACGGAATGGAAGTACTTTTGTTCAGGGGGTGCCAGCCGAGAATGCAGCAAGAGGCCCTGAGCCCAACTGCTGAGCTTGGGCCTTGTCCAGCTCATGATATGGGTTGAGTCTTAGGGACACTAGCTGGAAGGGGATAGGAAGCCTAGCTGCCAAAGTCTGTTCTTCTTAACCAAGCGCCTCCCGCTACCCCCACCTGGGGGGGCTCTTGTGCCATCCTCAGCTACATCGTGCAGGACCTGATGGAGACAGACCTATACAAGTTGCTCAAAAGCCAGCAGCTGAGCAACGACCATGTTTGCTACTTCCTCTACCAGATCCTGCGAGGTCTCAAGTATATCCACTCAGCCAATGTGCTCCACCGGGATTTAAAGCCCTCTAACCTGCTCATCAACACCACCTGCGACCTTAAGGTCAGAGGCTTGGGTGCCTGTCCCCTTGTCCCATGGGTCTGGGGCTTCCAGGTGACCAGTAGACCCCTTGAGTAAACCATCACAAGCAAAGGGAACAGCGTGGGCAGAGGCAGGGTGATATGACCACGTGGGCCTTGGGCCTTGAGCACTGAGCTTAGCAGCCTTGGTTGGCTTCCAGATCTGCGATTTTGGCCTGGCCCGGATTGCCGATCCTGAGCATGACCACACTGGCTTCCTGACAGAATATGTGGCCACGCGCTGGTACCGGGCTCCAGAAATCATGCTTAACTCTAAGGTATGGGGGGGGGGCACCCACCCCTAAAGGGCAGGGGCCAGGTCTCAGAAAGCCCTGGAGCCAGGCATGACCCCCATGATGCAGGAAGTCTGCCTCCAGGCCTCTGCCCTGCTCCTCCCTGGCTGGTATTGAGCCTAGATTGGAGTAGTGGCTTGGCCCAGACAGCAGAGCCCTGTTGAGGCTGATCCAGGAGCCCACTGCTTTTTCCTCCTCCCCAGGGCTACACCAAGTCCATCGACATCTGGTCTGTGGGCTGCATTCTGGCTGAGATGCTCTCCAACCGGCCCATCTTCCCTGGCAAGCACTACCTGGACCAGCTCAACCACATTCTAGGTGAGGGGGGCCTGGCCAGCCAAGTAGGAGGAGATTAGTGGGAGGTGAGATTTTTTGATGGTCAGGGTACTACCATGTGTGGAGCCCCTACAGCATCTCACAGTATTTCAGTGAGATACAGACACAATCCCTGTTCGATAGATGGGAAGAGCAAGGCTACACTCCACACTTATGAAGCATTCACATCAAGATTTGAATCTGTGGCTGCCCAAATCCAGACCCCTTGCCCTTCATCACCATAGTATTGGCTGGGAGATAACTGTCAGAGCTTGGAGCTCATTGGAGGGGACTCCTGTTTGGGGTTCCTTCTGTTCCCAGGAGGGAGAGAGCTCTCACTGAGGCACCCACCTTACCCACAGGTATCCTAGGCTCTCCATCCCAGGAGGACTTGAACTGTATCATCAATATGAAGGCCCGAAACTACCTACAGTCTCTGCCCTCCAAGACCAAGGTGGCATGGGCCAAGCTTTTTCCCAAGTCAGACTCCAAAGGTGAGAGGGACATGGGGGCTGGTACAGGGTAAAAACTCAGTGCAGAGGAGGGTACATGAGCCAAGCAGCTGCCTAAGTGGACACTACCCTGGGCACAAGAAGCAAAGTGATGCTTCTGGGAGCTTCTCCAGCCTTTTCTTTGACCCTGACTCCTGCCCTTACCTAGCCCTTGACCTGCTAGACCGGATGTTGACCTTTAACCCCAACAAACGGATTACAGTGGAAGAAGCACTGGCTCATCCCTACTTGGAGCAGTACTACGACCCAACAGATGAGGTGGGCCAGACACCAGCAACAGGGCTGGTGGGTAGGTGGATGGGGGACCCAGCGTGAGCCTGACTTCTTTGCCACCCCAGCCAGTGGCTGAGGAGCCTTTCACTTTCGACATGGAGCTGGATGATCTACCCAAGGAGCGTCTGAAGGAGCTCATCTTCCAGGAGACAGCCCGCTTCCAGCCTGGGGTGCTGGAAGCCCCCTAGTCTGGACAGACACCTCTGTTCCTTGGGGCCTGGTGAGTGCTCCCCACTGCCCACACACAGATTCACCAATACCAATGTGTCCAGCACACCTCCATATAATCACAGGCTTGTTCACACCCATGAGTCAGGTGCATGGTAGCAACAGAAAGGCTAGAGCCTGCTCAGGCCACAGACCTGTGGGCCACCAATTCTTCACATCCCTCTCCCTCTCCCCCAGCCCTGAAGGTCTCCCACCTCGCAACACCCTGCATGCTCCAGCTTCCATAGCTGGAGGTCCCTGAGGGCCCCTCTCCCCCATCTGAGGACCAGAGCCAGGTGTGGACAGAGAGGCAGGTGGGGCAGTAATTGCCTTGGGAGGAGCCAGCAGTACCCAGCCTGTCCCAGATGCCAAGTTCCCTCACACCTGGTGCCCGGGTCAGTAGATCAAGTGCCCGCCCACACAGATCTCCTTCCTCGAGTCTCTTTTCCGTCTTTCTGGCCAGCTGCAGCCTGATGGAAGGAAGGCAGACACACCTACACTCAAACTCCAGCCCTGACACTTAGTAAGAGCCATGTGACATTGTGCAAGACACCTCAGCTCTCTGTGCCTCAGTTTCCTGGGGAGTGTCCCAAGGACGAGAGCAAACACTGAGCACTAACCACTGTTCTCTGGGGTTTATGTGCATTAACTCATTCTGCCCTCCAGCTGTACCCTGAGATAGGCATTGATGCTCTCACCAAGTATGGTTAAAGAACACAAGGCCCATCCCAGGCAGCCATGAGGATGGGATGAGGGAGGTGGAGGTCAGGGCTCCGGCAGGTCCACTGGTGGGTGCTAACGGTTCCTTTCCCTTTCCCATCTGCCTTTTTGTTTAGGCTCTGCCTCCTGCCTGCCCCTCCCCTGCCGGACTGTTAGGAAATGGACACTGTGCCCCACCCAGACCCCTGGTGGCCCAGGTCGGGGCAGAGGGTGCACCTGGCCACCTTCCACGGCTTTGCTCTGGCCTCCTGCTCCAGGCAGGCCAAGTCTCCCTCTGCCCCGCCTCCCCTCCCAGGACCTGAGGGGCTTAGGTGGCCCCAAAGTAAATCGCCCTCTGCTGCTTGCCTTCGTCTACCCCAGCTATCCCAGTCTCTGGTAGTTCTGGAATGGAAGGGCTCTGGCTGCCCGGGGACCGACTGAAGGGTGGTGGGGGGATGGGGGACACTGACCCATTGAAACCCCACCCCGTTTTCCCTGAAGGAATATTCCTAAGGCTCCAGGGCTAGTCCCCCTGAGGAACAGGGCCCAGGCCTAAACCCCCTCCCTCAAAGCTGCCACATCTAACACCCCCTGCTGCCTCTGTGTGTGGGTGAACAGAAGTGGAGCTGGGGGCACGAGGACAGCCTGGTGCCCCTGCCCACCCCTGTGCCTGTATCTAATATATAAATATAGAGATGTGTATATGATGGCCCTGGCTCTGTCTGTATTTGCCGACGCCCCGACCCTCACCACTGCTTTGAGGACTGACACACCTGCCCAGCCATTTCCCAGTTGTGTGGCTTCACCCAGTCTTGGTGATCTTTGGCTCCCCAGGATTGTCAGGAACACCAGCCTCCTGGACAGAGTGGGGTCAATTTTCCCCTTAGTCACTGTCCTCTCCCTCTGTACTGGCTTCCTGTCTAACTGGCTGGGGGTGTTTTGGGGGTGACTCAGGGGCATCCTACACACCCCTAGATTCTCTGGAAATGGCTAAGGGTGGCTTGTTAGACACCCAAGCTGCAAACAGATGGGAGGGGGAGGGGGGAAGGTTGTAGCCAACCCAGTGGGGGAGGGGGTTTGTTTCCTGCAGTGTGGCCAAGGAGAGCAGGGTGCTGGGGTCTGTGAAAGGTCTAAAGGTGGGAGAGCCAGGGCTGCTGGAGTCTCTCCTCCTGCCTTTCCCCCATCCCCAGCTGAGCACTGCAGCCTGGCCTGAGGCCAGGAGCAGGCTCAGCAGGTCCCAGGGGTGTGGTGGCGACCAGTGGCGGAGCCAGCCTACACCGGGCAGGCAGTCAGCAGAGGCAGCACAGTACATCAGGAGCGTCTGGGTTCACTCGGCGGGAGCCCAGCGAGGCAGCATGACCATGAGCCCTCTGCTGTACTATGCCCTACCCACCCTGGGCGGCTATGTCATGCTCTCCATCTTCTTCCTGCGCCGGCCTCGCCTGCTGCACACACCCTGGGCTCCAGCCTTCCTGCCGCGCCTGGGGGCCCACCGGGCAGGTGAGCTGGGCTCCAGTAGGAAGGGAGGATGGCGATGGTGACTACTGAGGGTGGAGTCGGGACAGCAAGGTGCCAGGGTGGACAGCAGCAGGGGAGGCCCCGGCAGCAGGCTATTAGAAAGCAAGCCGAGCCCCAGGGGGGAGGAGAGCCAGGTGGCAGGGCAGGATGTGGAAGAAGGAAGAAGAGGCAGGGGATAAGGGGAGAGGTGGGAGGCCAGGCCCTGGGACCCACCCAGTTGCCCCACACAGGATCTGGAGAGCGACTGGAACACACCATAGAAGCCATGGAGAAGTGAGTGTACCTGCCCCCAAGCTGCAGCCTGAGGTGGTGCCAGACGTGCACTGCATGACACCAGAGGGCGCCACTCACTTCTTAGCCTGAGTGACTGGGGCCCCCTGGAGGTGTGCAGCTATGCGCTGCACATCCTGCTGTGAGTCCTGCCCCACACTCCCCTAAACCTCTGCACCACCCTGTGATCTGGTCTCCCCCTTTCCCTGGGTGCCCCCCTGCACTGACCTTCACTCTCATAGCTCCATGGCCCAGCGATCCGACTTCCTGGAGCTTGACTGCCAGCTGACACGGGATGGTGTGGTGGTGCTGTCCCACGACGAGAACCTGTCTCGCCAGTCAGGCGTGAATAGGGATGTGAGCAGCTTGGACTTTGAGGTGGGCTTTGCCTGCCCCCCCCCCACAATCCCCAAAGAGCCACTATGCTTCCACTCGAGCCTCCTGGTCACTTGCTCCCTATTCTCCCCAGGAGCTGCCCCTCTACAAGGAGGAGCTGGAAGTTTACTTCTCACCAGGTGAGAGCATGACCTTACCAAGTGGGGTCATGTCCTCACCTCCTGCCCTCTCTTCTCCACTGGGACTCCGTTCCTCCCACCAGGTTCCCACCCCACCCCACCCATCCCCCTCTGATCCCTCTTGCACAACCCACCTAGGCCACTTTGCACATGGGTCAGATCGGCGTATGGTGAGTCTGGAGGATGTGTTCCGGAGGTTCCCTCGGATGCCCATGAGCGTGGAGGTCAAAAAGGGAAATGAAGAACTCATTAACAAGGTGGTACTACAGGCAGGGGTGGGGGGAGCCTGGGGCCGGAGAGAGGCCTGACTGCCCTTCATCATCATCATCATCATCATCATCATCATCATCATCATCCCTCCCCACCCCAGATAGCTGGCCTGGTGAGGCACTTTGACCGCAATGAAATCACCATCTGGGCCTCGGAAAAGAGCTCAATCATGAAGAAGTGCAGGGCTGCTGTGAGTCCATGCTTTCCCTCCTCCAGCCACCCCTCCTCTCAGGAGCAGGAGGCTCCAGGGCAGAGGCTGGGCAGGTCTGGGGGTGTGTGGAGGAACTGACTGGCCCTGAGAAGGGTCTCAGAGGGTAGAATTTGGAGAGGAGAGATGCTAGAGAGAATGTGAGCACAGGCATGATGGTGGGAACTGGGGGATTGGGGAGGAGGGGAGGGGTGCAATTAGGCCTGAACACCTGGCCAAGGTTATAGCTTTGATCCTGCAAGTAGTAGAGCTTCTGAATGTCCAGCACTGTTCCCCCTGCAGCCCGAGCCTCCTCTCTGCTTTTCCAGAAGCAGACTGACCCCCGTCTCACTTCCCCTTGCCTCCCAGAACCCTGAGATGCCATTCGCCTTCACGATAACCCGAGGATTGTGGTTGGTGCTGCTCTATTACCTGGGGCTGCTGCCCTTCGTCCATATCCCGGAGAGGTTTTTCATCTGCTTCTTGCCCACCATCATCAATAGGTACCCACAGGGTTCCTGTTTTCCTTCTGCATCCTCCCCCAGGTCCCAAGATGCTTCTGTCCTCAGAGAAATACACCTCAAGTCCCAGCTCCCTGGCCATCCTCAAGGATAGCCCCCAGGGTCCTCTGAAGACAGTGGTTCTCCGCAAGCATTCATGAATTCTGAGCAGGGGCCCACGTACCCCTTGAAACTCTATGCAGATGTGTGTTGATGTGGATAGAGTTTAGGACAAAGTATTTATTTATTCATCCATTCATCCAACAAATATTTATCGAAATGTTTACTCTGTTCTAGGTGCAACTACACTAGTAAATAAGATGTGGGTGGGGTAAGGTCCCTGTCCCCAGTGAGCCTACACAGTCTGGCTGGGAGACAAATATTAATCAGTTATAGTATCATTCTCTGATTCTCAAAAGGAAAAGCAAGCTTTCTCCTGCTGGGAGACCAGGATTAACAAAGTAACAGCTGGGTAAAGTATCAGGAATTTGGATACTTCGCCAGCTCTTAAGCCTGGCCCCTCCCTTCCCTTTTTGAGAACTCTGTGGCAGCTCTAGTGCTTTCTTCTCCCCTCTGTTGCCCTGAGGGAGGTCCCAGCAAGCCCCCACAATCCCTTGCTACAAAGATATCATCAGACTACTGCGCTCTGTGTGCAGAACCTTATATAGGGTTTGCAAAGTGTCTTCACATCCCTTAGCTGATGAGAGCTTTACCTTGCAGCAGCCCAGAAGTTACAGGAATCGTGACCCCCACAGTACCCCCGGAGAATCTGAGGTTCAGAGAGGTTCTATTATTTGCTCAAGGCCACACAGCTGGAAGTGTAGGGTACGAATTTGCCTGCCTGGGTCTCACTCCAGAGCCTGCACTGGGACATTTATAAAGGGCCCCTAAAATCATCCCTGACGTGGGCCAATCAGGACGATAAGCAGACCCACTGAGCATTGTCTGGCCTCAGGAAGCTGGTCAGGCCCAACCAGGGGACTTTCAGATTGCACATCCAGCTTGAGAATCGAGTGGGCTCAGGTCTTTGGCTCTCAAAAACTGAGCTTCCTCTTTTGTAAAACAGTGAGGGGAAGGCACACTCTCCAAGTATGCAGGCCCGGATGTCAGGGTAGAATCTCACCCAGCAGTAGAGGACTTGTTCATCTGGGGAGTTGCAAAGGTTCTTCTAGACCGGCCCGGGTAACACTGGCCAGGGGCCGCCAACACCCCACCCCTGTGACAGAGTAAGATGCAGGGGACTGACCATGACACTATCTCTCTGCAGGACCTACTTCCCATTTCCCTGCTCTGGGCTGAACAAGCTGGCGGCTATGGTTTCCAAATGGTGAGGGGGCAAGGATGCTGGGTGGCATGTCCCCATAGAGACCTACCACTGCCCTTCTCCCTCGTCCCCTCTCATCACCGCCTTTGGCACCCGCTTCCCACCAGGTTAATCATGAGGAAAAGCCTGATCCAACACCTGGAACAGCGAGGAGTGCAGGTGAGGCTTGACCGTCACCCCCTCAGCAAGTGGGTGGTTCACAACGTGAGCCTAGTACAGCGTTCCAGGCACAGCTCTGCTACCAGCTAACTAGGTCACCCGGGCAGGTCACCTTTAGAGTCTCAGTCTTTCGATCTGTGAAGTGGGGGTCATGGTATATTTAACTGTTACCTAGCAATGGCTTGATAAGCGCCAGCCATTATGATGATGATGATGTATTGAACCTACTGTCCTGATTCCTGATGAGGGGGTGAGTGGGGCTGGGAAAGAGACCAGAGAAGGTAAAAACCAGCCCAGTCTCCTCCCTGCCCCTCTCCTGGGCATCCACTTTGACCAGGTCATTTAATTAGCAGACCTTTGTTGAGAATGCGCTACAGTCCAGGCATGGCAGTGCCAGGGAAGGAGCAGGGAACTTACCATCAAATCAGGGACAGTGGAAGGAAATGAAGCAATCACAGGGCACCAAGTGGACAGAAAGGAAATAGCGCTGTGGTCTGTAGGGTCAAAGGAGGCCTTCAGGAACAAGTGAGGAGCTGGCTGGCAGGGAGAGAAAAGGAGAGCATCTCCTGCAAGAGGCTCAGCATATGGGAGAGCCAGGAGGAGCCAGAGGCCATGGCAGTGGGAGGAACTGAAGAGAGGTTCCACTGGGCTGCAGTGTGGAGGAAGTGGTACAAGGGGAGCTGGAGAAGGCAGCAGTGGCTGAGGCAGGAAGCCTGTGAGCGTCAGTAAGGAGCCCAGACATCAGCCTAGAGGAAGGGAAGCTTTTGAGGACCTTAAGCAGAGGAGAGCCCTATCCAGTTGTTTGTGACTAAGGGTCACTCTGGTCATCATGTGGAGAAGAGACTGTGGGGGCCGGTGGAGGAGGCAGGTGCTGTCACTGTCAGGTGTCGGGCTTAGGTGGCAAGCAGCAGGATGGATGGAGGAGTTAGCTGACAGGCCAGGACTTGACTGCCCAGATGTGGGGGTGAGTGAGGCATGAGGATGACACCCCTCTTTCAGATTAGCCGCCCCCCCCCCCCCCAATTCTGAGGGTTTTCACCACAACTCTGGAGGTTGGATCATCATTTTCATTGGTCACATTAAGAAACCAAGAGATCCAATGACTTGCCCCAGGTACACATACCATCTCTCCCCATATCCATGCCCACAAGAGAAGACTCAGGCAGCAGGGAAGATGCAGAGCAGACTCAGGGAGACTGGGAGAGGTCCACAGCTAGCTTTGCAGGGGAGAAGAAAAGTGGCTCCAATCTGAACCATAGATGATTTCTCTGGCATATGTACTCTCACCTTGTCCAATTTCAGGCTGCCAACGTGAAGTCATTGAGCACAGAGTTTGGGTAACATTTCCACCTTAAACAGTCAACAGATGTGACTAACCTCCAGGGTGTAGGTAATAGTAACATGTAGTAAAATAATGAGGAAGTGATGAGTTTTGAGTATTTATTACATTTTTAAGAGCATTTATTGAATTACAAATTTATATAACTTAGTATTACATAATGGCCGTGTTTAATAACCAACTTACAAAATTCCTGATGATCCAACAGTCCTCTCCAGCGTCCCACTGCTGGGAGGTCTCCATACAGAAGGGCTCCCACCATCTGGATGCAAGGGGACGTTCCAGGTAAAGCTGTGTGAAACTATGAGCCCCTCCCTCCCCACTCAGGTGATCTTTTGGTGCCTTAATGAAGAGTCGGACTTTGAAGCAGCCTACAGCCTGGGGGCCACCGGGGTCATGACCGATTACCCCACAGCCCTGAGGCACTACCTGGACAATCACCGAGGATCTGCCCAGGCCTCCTAAAAGCCCAGAAAACCTCACCCTCTTGCCTAGGTCTCTTTCCCAATAAATATCCTCTTTTGAGTCACAGCTTGGTGTTTGGGGGGCACAGATGGGACAAGGTCCTAGGCGACTGCAAAGATGGCCACTGAGGGCAGAAGAGGCCAGTCTATGGCCAGAGTTTGGGGCCCTAACCAGCCTGACCCACTAGTTCCACCACATTCCAGACCCAGAGTAATGCCACACCCTGTGCCAGCCTGGCCTCCACGCTTCTCAGGAATGTCCCTTGCAGGAAGGAGCAAGGCCTCTTGCCCCTTCAGAGCCACAGGTTCCACTCTCTTAAGGCCCTGAAGAGCCCCAGGCACACACAGCAAGGGACTTCATCTAGTCCTGTGGGCCTCTTCACCAGGCTGCAGAGGGTGGACATGGCCTTGGAGGCTGGATGCTCAGTGCCCATTGATTGACTGCCTCAGCCTTTCCAACCCTCCATACCCACACCTAAGCCAGAAGCTCCCCCAAACTCCTCAGTCCTCTCCAGCCCTAGTACCTTATTCCCAAACAAATCACATCTCACAGGCATTTGTCGACTACTTTAGGCCAGGCTTCTTACTGGGGCCGCTGCAGGGGGGAAGACAGGTCTAGTAGGGTAGAAACCCGTGGAAACCCGTGGAAACCCACAGCAGACCCCTAACCCAGCCTGCATAGGCAAGGGCATCATAGGAGGCTGCCTGGAAGAGGTGATGCTCAGCAGTAGGAACTGGCACGTTCTGAGGCTCCAGCTCCCAGAGGTCTAACGCGGATGGGTACCGTTAGCTCTCCCATTCCCAAAGAGCGGGCGATCGGACCAAAGTGAGAATCCCAACTTTGCCTCTTTCCGCCTGCATAACCTCCGGAGAGCTGCTAGACCTCTTTGACCTCTGCTCCCCTGTAAAATGGGAACAATAGCAAAAGCTGCCTCGTAGGATTGCTGCGGGGATTAAGAGAGTGGGGCACGGGCGGCGGTTAAACGCAGATAATTACGGCGATTATTTCCCCGGGGCGTGCGTCCAGACACCACCCCCCTCCTAACCCGGCGCAGCTCCGGCACCGCAGAGCCCGGCCCCTTCGAAGCCCGCGGGGGGCAGACGGCGAGCGGCCTCGGGCTGGCGGGCGGGCGGGCGGGCGGGCCGCAGCCGCATTTCCGGGCGGGCCGGAGCCCGGAGCAGGGGGAAGGGCAGCCCGGGCCTGCGCTGGCCGCTGTGTGACGCGCCCCCTCATTTGCATGCGGCGCGCCGATTGGCCACGGCGACCGCCGGGACCAGAGGCCGGCCCCCTCCCCCTCCCGCCGCAGCGGCGGCAGCAGCTGGTCTCGGTGTAAACAAGTCGCGGCGGCTGCGAACCCGGGCGGGGGGGGACGGCGCCCACCAGGAGCGCCCCCCACTCCCAGGCCAGGCCACCCCGGCGGACTGGGCCCCCGCGCGCCCAGGCGAGGTGAGGCCCGCATCGTCAGGGCTGCGCGTCGCCCCGCGCCCCCGCCCCGCCAGCGAGGACTGCCCCCTTCCCCCGGCGCCCGCCCCCCACCCCCGCGCCCCAGGTGAGCCCCGGGGTCTCAGGTAAGGCTCCGCGACGCAGGTAAGAGACCCTCGGCACAGACCGGGCCTCGGCGCCCCCCACCCCACCCCCGGTAAGAGCCCCTTCCCTCCTAGGTGACTCTCCACCTTCAGTGAGGGCCCCTGCCTTCTCCAGGTGAGGGACCCTCTCCCCAGGTGAACGCCCTGTACTTCACGTGCAGCCGCTTCCCCGCCCCCCTCCGCCCCCGCCCTTGGCAGTTCAGGTGAGGTCCTAAGGACCATCCAGCTCCTCATCCCTCCCTACTTCCCCCTAAATGAGAACTGTCAGCTCATCCCCTGCAAAGCCCCTTCCTCCAGCTTCAGTTACCAGGTCAGCAGGGGTGAGGCCGGAAGTAGATGGATGACTCACTTCAGGCTCCTCCAAGCCTCAGTTTCCCCGTGATGCAACTTGAGGCCTTCTCAGTGAGTCAAAACTGAGCTGGCTCTGGCCCCTGGAGAAGCTGCTGGCTCTGGGGAGAGAAGACAGCAGCCAAGTGTGACAGAGAGAGTCCCCATGGCCCTGGGTGTGCCTGCATGTGTGTGGCCCAGGCCCTGACAGCCCACTCACTCCCTTCCCTGCAGGCACTGGGCTCCCTCTGCTCCCCGTGGGCTGCTCCCCGCGTGGGGCCACTGCCCCCGGCCCCCGCCATGGTGCGGATTTCAAAGCCCAAGACGTTTCAGGCCTACTTGGATGACTGTCACCGGAGGTATAGCTGTGCCCACTGCCGCGCTCACCTGGCCAACCACGACGACCTCATCTCCAAGGTAACCAGGTCACATTTGGGGCTAGAATGAGAGGCTAGAAGGGCTACCTGGCAGCTTTCCACCAATAGCCCTGACTCCCTTCCTCTCTCCCTCCCACCCTTTAGTCCTTCCAGGGCAGTCAGGGGCGTGCCTACCTCTTCAACTCTGTGTGAGTATTTGGTCCCCCTTCTTTCTTTTCCTGATCTCTGTCATGACCTATGACCCCGGCATCATGCTGAGACTCCCAAAGTCCCCTGATTCAGGTTAGAAGATGTGATCGCCCTTCTCTTGGATACTAAGGACAGACACAGTTGGATACAAGCTAGAGGGGGGCTTTGTGATGGCAGGACCCTCCCTGCGACTGCCCCCATCTCCCCGCAGGGTGAACGTGGGCTGCGGGCCAGCCGAGGAGCGGGTGCTGCTGACAGGCCTCCATGCTGTTGCTGACATCCACTGCGAGAACTGCAAGACAACTTTGGGCTGGAAATATGTGAGTCTGTGACCTCTGACCCCAGACTACTCTTTGACACAACCTCACATCACCTCCTCACAAGCAGTCGTGTAGTAATCTTTCAGAGCACACAGGCTCAGCTCCCACAAGTCAAACTGTTTTTTCATCCCCTGACTATGCTCTTTTCTGTCACATCCTGCAAGGGGTTTTTAGAATTTTTCTCTCCACCCATCCCTCTCCTCACATGCACATGCATCCCCATTTTAGAGATGAGGCCATCATCAGAATGACCATTTATTGAATGTTTATGGGCCATGCACTCTGTGTGCTTGCCACACATTATCTCATTCCATCATTACAACAATCCTGTAGGTAGAGTCTATTATTAGCTCCACTTTACAGAAGAAAAGAAGGCCCAGAGATGTTAGGTAACTTTCCCAAGGTCACACAATGGTAAGGAACAGAATAGGGACCAGAATCCTGGTTGTGGGTTTTGTTTAACTCCACATCTTTGACCGCCAGCTTCCACTGCCATTCAGAGGTTCAGAGAAATTGCCCAAGAACTCACAGTGACATGGAGCTTGTGACCATGAGCCTCATTTTCACTGCCCTCCTTGCCAGAGCTGCTGTCCAGGGTCTGATTTCACTATCTTGAGTCTCATTTCCTTATCTGGCAGTGGAGGATAAAGCCATTACCTGGCACCCAAAATTGTTATGGGGATCAGATTAGATGCAGCAAGAGAAGATGCTCTGGGGAAACTGCAAGGGACAGGACTCTTCAGGCATCACTTGGAGTTGCAGTGCCTCTGTGGGGTGGATGCCCCAGACAGAGGCAGGCAGGCTGCCTAACCCGAGTTCACCCTTGCCCTTGCCACAGATTTGCTTTGCATCCCCAGACGGGTGATTTGACCTCTCTGGACTTCTGTCAAATAAAGCGATGGCCTAATCCAAAGGCCAAAAACTCAAGTGCTTGCATCTGGGGAGGGAGGGGCCGGTCTGGCAAACTGGAGTAAGCCTGGCCCACCTATATTTTAGTATTTTAAAGTTATTTTTACTAAACCCTGCTGGCCCAACAAAACACACGCATAAGTCAAAACTGGCCTTCAGGCTACCAGTTTGTTGTAATCTCTGGGTCTTTAAGAAACTTCCATATCCTCTCTGTTGGAGCCAACAGAGAGTACTTAAAAAGTCCCGGTAATTCAGAGTTTTGTCTGTCCCATTAGTGAGAAGCCTGGCTCTGTCATTTCCCGGCTGTGTGTCTTGTGGCCAGCTGGTTTGGCTTCTCTGCATGACAGCTTCCTTATAAGTAAAATGGGGCCAGACATACCTGCTCCCCAACCCTAATCTCTTTTTGGTAAAGCCCTTGCTCCAGGGACGATGTCCTCTCCCCTCTTTTCAGGAACAGGCCTTCGAGAGCAGCCAGAAGTACAAAGAGGGGAAGTACATCATTGAACTCAACCACATGATCAAAGACAACGGCTGGGACTGACCCCTGCTCCTGCCGCATGTGGCTCGAGCCTGGCCTGGCCGCCAGAGGGCGCCACTGGCTTCCCTCCACAAGAAGGGAGCCCTGGACCCTCAGGGCCCCCGCAGAGGAAGGATCCAGCTCCTGTACATATATTTTATTGCATGCACTGTGACCTTGGGGGGAGATCAGAAGGTGGACGACACCCCCGCAACTCCCTGCGATCTGGCTGGCTTGGATCTCGTTTTTAACCCCTTCCTGCCCCGCCTGCCCTATAGATATGGCCTGTGTGCTGCTCCCCCGGCCCCAGTGCACCGTCTGCCCTGTGAACTCCCCCCACCGGGCCCCTCTTACCCCACGCGTGTCTGCTCCCCTCGTTCTGTAGCGTTTGTACATAATAAAACAATGAAGTGGAGACAGCCCCAGGCTCACGTGGAATCCGGGAAAGGGGACTCAAGCATACAGACTCCTCTGTAGATCTTTTCTGGGCCCCCACATGACACGGGTGGGCGCCGCGGTCAAAGCGGCAGTCTGCGCCCTGGGGGCTCAGCCATCTGAGACCCAGGACCCGTCTCCCTGCCCTTGGAGCTTCCCGACACCACTCAGCCCGCCTAGGCCTTGACCTCGGCTGATCTGCGCCTTCTCAGCTCTAGCGTTTTGCCGCCGCCTAGAGGCAAAGCTCTCCTGGGAGGCGACCGCGCCGCCAGGTTCACCGCCCGATCTTCGCGACTACGATTTCCAGCGGTCCCAGCGGCGTCTGTCCGTCTCCGCCGCGTCGAGTCTCGGCCCCGGGCCTGCTGGGAAGTGTAGTTCCGAGGGTTCCCCAGCGCGGGACCTTCTGGGAAAGCCCGGCACCGGCCGTCAGAGAAGGTCGAACCGTGGGTGTTTCTGCTCTCCAGAGGCTCGGCGCAGGGTGGAGGTTTTGCAGGATGGGAAGCAGGAAGGAAGGACTCCAGGGTTCGGGCCTCACCTGCGGACTCCTCGAGGTCCCCAGTGCCCTGCGTCACGATCATCTCAGGCCGCATCCCTCCAGCCCTGCTCTTTCCGTCCAGTCATGCTTCATCCCTCCAAGTGAAGGAGGGGTGGGGGTACCTGCTAGAAAAGTATGGGGCGCCAAGGTCTGCCCCAGGACTCCAGGCTCCATCCCAGGGTCCAGGCCCCGCCCTTCAGTAGCTTATCCTTAGCCGGGGCTCCCCCCGTGGGAACGGGGACCAGCTGGCCGGAAGCGCCAAACTGCGTCCCTGTGGAGCCCCGGGGATCAATCAGGCCGAGGAGTTAATTATGTAATGAGGGGGCAGGGGGTCGGAGCTAATGAAGCCTGGGGGGGGAGGGAGAAGGGGAGGGTACCCAGGTATCCGGCCCCCTCTTGGACCCCTTCCAGGCCCCAGGGGTCTCCACCCCAGCCCAATTCCAGGGCCCCACATAGGGGAGGGGCTGTGATCCTGGGTCTGTTGGGGGCTGAGCTGTGAGCTATAAAGGGGGCATCTCTCAGCACCGGGAACCGACTCTAGGCAGCGTGACCTGAGGCCAGACAGGACTACTCCATGTACCATCCACGGGAGTTGTACCCCTCCCTGGGGACAGGCTACCGCCTTGGGCCCCCCCAGCCTGGGACAGATTCCAGCTTCCCGCCTGCCCTGGCAGAGGGCTACCGCTACCCTGGTGAGCATGGGACCAGCTCCTGTGAGGGGCCGCGGGGGGGCTGTGGCCCTCTGCTGGCTCCTCATTCTGCCCACCCCCTTGTCTCCAGATCTGGACACTCCCAAGTTGGATTGCTTCCTCTCCGGGATTGAAGCTGCTTCCTGCACCCTGGCCGCTCCCCCAGCCCTGCCCCCGCTACCCCCAGCCCTGGGCACTGAGCAGGCCCCCCCAGCCCCAGAGGTCCTTCATTCGCTCCCCGGAGTCAGCCTGAGCCTGGACAACCGGGAGCTGTGGAAAGAGTTCAGTTCTGTGGGAACAGAGATGATCATCACCAAAGCTGGGAGGTGAGGGGCTGGGCCAGAGTCAGAGGGCCCACCCAGTGTGTTCCTGGTGGGGGTCTTTTGGGAAAAGCTGAGTTCCTGGTGCTGGGGTTAGGTTTGGGGGTTGCTGGAGGGTCTAGATCTCTGCCTAAGTCCAGGGTGCAAGTGTGGCCTGGGTCAAGGGTTACTCTAAGGCTGGATCAGGGGTCATTCGGTGGCAAGGGCCAAGGGTCAGTCTGTGGAATCTGTAGCAAGGGTCCTAGGTCAGTCTGGGCCTGGGTCGGAAAGTGTGGCTGGTGATAGGTTCTTTTGTGGCCTGGATCAGGGGTCGATCTGTGGCTGGAGACAGGGTTCAGACCATGACTAGGATCAAGTGCCAGCCAGTGGCCAGCATTCTGGGAAATCTGGCCAGGATCAGGGTCAGTATGTGGCTAGGTCTGGGGTCACCCTGGAAGGAGGGATGTGGTCCGTGTGTGGCCTGTGTCTTTCTAGGCCAGGAGCTCAGGCCAGGCATGCTAAGTCCTCTGCCCTGCTGCAGGCAGGACATTTTTTTGCCCGAAGCAGGTTTGCCAGCAGTGTAGACTCTGGTGCTGGAGATTAGGTGAGGAGACCAGAGTGGGGAGCAAGATCCTGGCAAGATCTTAGGGACAAAAGTGTGTCCCCACTGCTTCTGTGGATGGAGTTTGAGGGGCTAAGAGTCAGGAGTCCTGGCTCTGCTCCTAATCAGCTATGTGACCCTGGTCAGATCACCTGTCTGTCCTGTTTCCTGAGTGTGAAATGGGATGAGACAAGCCTCCAGCTGGAAGACCTGCCCTCTGAATTCTAATTCCACCTCCCTCGACGTTTCTCTGACAAAACTGGGTGAGCCAATGGTGGCTGTGCCCCTGCCAGCGCTGTGCCCACTGCTGGCCAGCGGGTAGCGCCAGGCCTCTCCCATCCCCCCTCCCCTGTCCAGGCGCATGTTCCCTGCTTGTCGAGTGTCAGTCACTGGCCTGGACCCTGAGGCCCGCTACCTGTTCCTTCTGGATGTGGTTCCAGTGGATGGGGCTCGCTACCGCTGGCAGGGCCGGCGCTGGGAGCCCAGTGGCAAGGCGGAGCCCCGCCTGCCGGACCGAGTCTACATTCATCCCGACTCTCCAGCCACTGGTGCCCACTGGATGCGGCAGCCTGTGTCTTTCCATCGTGTCAAGCTCACCAACAGCACCCTGGACCCCCACGGCCATGTGAGGCCCTGGCTGGGAGGACAGGCTGAGGGGTGGGGGTGGGGGTGGGGCCCCAGTCAGGGAGTCATCTGGTTCCTTCTCTCCCAGCTGATCTTGCACTCCATGCATAAGTACCAGCCCCGCATCCACCTGGTGCGGGCAGCCCAGCTTTGCAGCCAACACTGGGGCGGTGTCGCCTCCTTCCGCTTCCCCGAGACCACATTCATCTCGGTGACAGCCTACCAGAACCCCAGGGTAAGTGACCCGCTGGAGGGGGGTGGTAGGCACTGCCCAGGCCATGGGAGCTTTGACCCTGGCTGTGTGTCCCCAGATCACACAGCTGAAGATCGCAGCCAATCCCTTTGCCAAGGGCTTCCGGGAGAATGGCAGAAACTGTAAGAGGTAGGCATTGTTCGTTCATTGATTCGTTCATTCAGCACATGTTTATGAACTGACCGCGATGTGCCAGGCACTGTGCCGGAGGCCAGGAACGCAATAGTAAGTAAAAACATGTATTTGCTCATGGATTCTGTAAATACTCATTTAGCACCTGCTGTGTGCCAGGCACAGTTCTAGCCGCTGGAGATCCATCAGGGAACAAAACCAAAGCCCCTGCCCTTACAGAACTGATACTCTGGGGGACAGAGTAGACAAGTAAAATAAGTAAAATATAAGTGAGCTAGAAAAAAAAAAAAGTAAGCTAGAAGTTTTTTTTTAAGATTTTTTTTAAAATTTATTCATGAGAGACACACAGAGAGAGGCAGAGACACAGGCAGAGGGAGAAGCAGGCTCCATGCAGGGAGCCCCATGTGGGACTCGATCCCAGGACCGCAGGATCACGCTGTGAGCCAAAGGCAAACACTCAACCACTGAGCCACCCAGGCATCCCAAGTGATAAGTTCTGAAGAGAAAAGCAATAAGGGAAGGAAGATAGGAAGGACTGGAGTGAGGTATTTATTAGATGAGAGCCTTGGAAAAGTCCTAAAGGAAGTATAGTGTGTATCTGAGGAAAGGCGGGCTAAGAAGCAGGAACAGCATATGCAAGGGCCCTGAGGCAGGAGCTTGACTGTGGTGTGGCTGGAGTGGAAGAGGCAAGTCAGAGGCGAAAGGTAGCCACGTTACGTTGGACTGTGAGGGTTTATTTAGGACTTTGGCTTCTGAGTACAGCTCCCTCAGAGCTGTCCTTTGCCCTCAAGGTGTGTGGTCGTGGAGAAGAGGCAGCCATTAATCAAGGGGTCACCCTAACAAATGTGAAGTAGAACTATTGGCAGATGTTATGAGGGAGGTTTGTGGCATGCTGTGGGAGGGCGGGAGGACTTCCTTGAGAAAGGGAGACAAGAATGAACCTACGACAAGGACTAGCTAGACCGGTGAGCAGGGGCAGAGAGAAGAGGATTCCAGAGTCCGGTGGCAAGGCAACTAATGATGGCGAGGGCAAGCTAGGCGAGATGAGCTGGGTTCAGACCACACCCTGTCCTTCTAGCTTGGGGAGCAGTTTCCCAAATGTGATAGCCACAAGAGGAAACCACTGGAAAATTTTAGGGGGAAAATCAACTCCAGCTCCCCCACTTTCTAGTCACTTCATTCTCCAGACTTTGGTTCCTTCATCTGTAAAATGGGTATAATAATGGCACCTACCCGACAGGGTCCTTGGGAGGGTGAAATGCCTGGCACCTGGCAAGTGCTATTATTACCACCATCATTACCATCATCATCACCATCACCATCATCATCATCATTGTCACTGTTCTCCAGGGAGCGAGATGCCCGTGTGAAGAGGAAACTGCGGGTCCCAGAGCCAATAGCTGCAGAGGCCTATGGGAGTGGAGGTGAGTGGCACCTTGATGGTGATGGGGCCAGTCCCCAGCTGCCAATCCTCATTAGCCCAACCTTTCCCCTCCATCTCCCTAGATCCGCCAGGCGGACCCTGTGATTCCACACTGGGGGGGGACGTCCGTGAGTCGGATCCAGAGCAGCCCCCGGCCCCTCGTGAAGCTGCTCCCACCCCAGCTCCTCGGTGTGGTGGTCCCAGTGCCGAAGCCTACCTCCTGCACCCTGCAGCCTTCCACGGAGCGCCCAGTCACCTTCCAACCAGGTGAGTGGGACAGGGGCATGGAGCTGGGCTGTTCCAGATTGGGGGGGGGTGGTGGTATTTCTCTATTCTGTTCTGACTCCTCTCTTTGCTTCAGGAACCCCAGCTTCCCCGAGGCTCCAGACTCAGGGCGTCCGGCCCCCTACTCAGCTGCATTCCTGGAGCTGCAGCCTGGGCCAGGGGGCTCAGGATACCCAGCAGCTGCACCAACGGCACCCTTCCCCTCGCACTTCCTCCAGGGGGGCCCCTTCCCCCTTGCCTACCCTGGTCCTGGGGCTTACCTGGATGTGGGCTCCAAACCAATGTACTGAGCTCTCCCCGGGGCCCCTCTGCCTCCCTGGCTGTGTTCCATCACACACCTCCACTGCCCTTCCCCCAGGCCTGCGGCCTGCCACTTCCACCGGCCCCATCCCCCACACCAAATGGCTGCCTGGGGCCTCCCCCCACCCCACTTCACACTTTGCTTTCACTCCCACCCACCCTGGCTTCAAAGCTCTGGCTAAGCTGCTGGGAGTCCAGCTGGGGCCGGCTTCCCCTTCCAGGCTCTCACCTCCGTGTGAATGGAGGGAGGCTCTGCGTGGCCAAATGGGGCCACTGCCCTGTGCTCCCGCCTCCTGGGCCTCAGCCCTGGGCTGTGCAAGTTCTAGCCCCTCGGCCCAGTGCGAGCCACACCAGTCTGTTCTCAGGACCAGAGTATTTTTGTTAATAAAACTCAAAAGACTTCAGTGCTCCGTACACATCGGCGAGTGGTGTTTAGCCCCGGGGCGGGCTGGGTGAGCAAAGGTGTTGTGGGGAGACCTGGGCCCTCACCTCCTATGCAGACTCGCAGGTTTCCAGCTGCTTGACCAATGGTCTGGGCTGTTTCCTCTTCAGGGACATGGGGAAATCTGAATGTCCTGACACTGCCTTGTTTTGAGAATGAAATAAGGCTGCTGCCGAGAACCCAGCTCTCTCTCTGCTGGGAACAGTCACTGAGGCGCTGGGGCAGTTCAAGGCCCTCGGTACAGCCCAGGGCCAGGCCGGCATTGCTGCTCATTCCCAATCAAGTCTGACACACACCCAAATACCATTTTTCTCCTTTTATTAGAATTTTTCTTTTTTTCTCTCAAAATTTTTATCTAAAAACAAACAAAAAAAAAGAAAAAGAAAAAAGAAAACCAAAAAATTATTGGAAACTCCATGGTTCAAGTGGGGAGAAAGGAGAGGAGCATGGAGCTGAGGCTCCAAGCCTCTCCAGAGAAAGTCCTCACCCTCGAAGTGCCCTCTTTGGGGGGAGAGCAGAGCCGAGACAGCCCCCCCACCCCCGATGCCCAGCCTCTGTCTGGAGAAGAGGGCAGAGTCACAGTGGTCCGAGGGCCAGAGGGGCTGGAGGTTGCAGGGGTTGGAGGGATCACAGGAAATAATCGGCCACGGGCTTCTTGGAGGGGATGCCCCGGGTCTCTTGGGGAGCAGCCTCGAAGATGATGAAATCTTTCTGGAGATGCTCATCCAGCTCCAAGATGGCTGCCACATTCCCACAGCTGGAAGTAGGAGGGCAGCCGTGTTAGACGGGTGGGTCAGCCTGCCTCCCACCCCCACCTCGTGGCCCGGGCTGCTCACCGGTAGCAATAGTTGGGTGCAGACCACACAGTGAGCACAGTCTCATTGAAGTGCCACTTGTAACCTTCCATCACCAGTTGATGGGCGCGGCAGATCATGTCAATGTCGTTGGCTGCATTGAACTGGGCCACCACGTCACTGCCAAACAGGTAGCCAGCCCCGCGGGGGCTCACACCCCAGCCTGTTGTGTCTGAAGCAAAAGAAGGTAGGGATGGGGGGAGAGGGTGTCCTCCAGGCTTCTCTGGTGCCCATTGCCCTTTGAAAAAGAACATTCCATCCCCTTCTCCCAATGAGGCCCATGGGGCAAGAGCACAGGGCCTGAGTGTATTCTGGGGGATCCCAGAGTCAACCGCAATTGCTGGAGCAGATAAGCTCCAAGGAGAAAGAATTTTCTGACCATTGGAGCTACCCCATAATCAGAGTGGCCATGTGATTCACTGGCCAAACAGGCGTACCCAAAAGTGAAAGGAAGCGCCCATTATGACCACACAGGTCAAGCAGGTGTGAATGAGGCCTGCCCTGGCCGCCCTGGGAGGAGTGGCCAGGAAGCTGGGCAGGGCAGTGAGAGAGTGGAGGCTGTGTCATCACAGAAGGAGCTTGGTATTCGGGAGACTTGGCTTTCAATCCAGTCTCTGCTCTATTTTAGCTGGGAAGTCCCACAAAATCAGGGACAATCCTCACAGGGCCAGCATTCTGGGCATCTACCCTCTGCAGAAGCCCCTTCACATTCAGGGCACGGATGTTTCTGTCCCAAACAAGCCTCCGAACAACGATCTACATGCCTGACCCCTCAGAGCTCAAAACACCAGCTGCCCCCGCTCCTCCTCTTCATGGACAGGGCCCATGGAAACCAACCTGTTCTGCTCTTCCCCAAGCCCACCTCGCTAGACCCCTTCAACACTTTAACTGTCCCTTTAACCAAAGGACCCCTTCAGTCTCCTGCCAAACTAAGGGGAGAGCCGGCCCGCCCTACTACCCTCACCTTCAGGGTCAGACCAGAGCAGGTCACACATGGGCCCGTCATGGGGCACCTCTTGCTTTCGGTCAATGGTCCGGATCTGGTCCAGGGTCTGGATGGAGGGGGAGAGACCCCCGTGCACACAAAAGATCTACACAGAGACCAGAAAGGAGCGAAGGTGAGCTGAGCCCAGCGGTTCCTCGCCTCCCCACCCTTCCCCATCCCTGCAGGGCCCAGAGGCCAGCCTACCTTGCCATCGATGATGGCCGACAGGCTGAGGTAGTCAAAGATCTCTGTGCAGTAGCGCCACACAGTCACCGAGCCGTATTTACGCAGACACTCGTCATAGAAGCCATAGACCTGGGTGATCTGGCGGCTCTCGTGGTTGCCCCGGATCAGGGTGATGCGGTCAGGATAGCGAACCTGGAGGCGGGCTGGGGTCTAGGCTCTGCTTCTCCCCTGTCACCTCCCATGTCCCTCTCAGACCCCTCACATGTGTCAGCCCTGTCCCAGCATCACATCATCCCGTGCCTGCCTCTGCATGGCGCCGCATCCACCTCGGAGGCCCCAGCCCCTCCTCCAGGGGATCTGAGGCTGATCTCTCTCTGTCCCAACTATAGACCCAGCTCCGCTTTCACCACCAAGTCCTGAACAAGACCCTCAGGTGCCTTGTCATCCTGCCCACCCATGGATGCCAGACCCGGGAGAACTCCATGCCCCACCCCCCACTTTCTGAGCACAGGGCGCCTCTATTCCCTCCCCTTCAATGCTGCTGCTCCAACTCCTGCTCCAGGGGCCCCGTCAGATGCCCCCAGGGCAGGGGAAGCTGCCCTGTCTGCTCCCTGGCAAGCTGGGCACTAGCAGCACAGGTCAAGAGATGGGGGCAGAAAGGAAGCAGACAGGTCAGGCCTGAGGTGGCCCAGGTCCCCACCTTCAGTGCCAGCAGCAGGAGGAACGTTTCGACGCTGTAGAAACCACGATCCACAAAGTCTCCCATGAAGAGGTAGTTGGTCTCTGGGACGTCGCCACCCACCTGGGGGGAGAAGAATCTGCTTGGTCCCCAAAATGTCCCCCGCTATGGCAGCCCTTCTTTCAGAAAGCCACCAAACTAGAGGCTTCTCACCTATACTCCACTCACCAAATTAAAGGTTCCACTCTCAATTCATGCCCCAGGTCACCTTTGGGTCCCAGAGTCTCCCCACACTTACTCTGAACAGCTCCTTGAGGTCATAGAATTGTCCGTGGATGTCACCGCATACCTGCAAAGTGAGGAGAGGTGGGTCGCAACTCACAGTCTGAAAGCTCTGCTCCCAGGGACTAACCTTCAAAACACCCACTGTTTAGCAGCTCCTTATCACTCCTGGCCAAATCTTTACTTCTTAGGGCCAAAATCTCCTCTCCTACCCCGACTCTGCCTGGTTTGGAATCACAACCCATCCCACACAGAGTGCCAACTACTGTGGGCAAGAGCTAGAGCCAGGTCTTTCCAGTTAGACCTGTAGCTTCTGGAGGACCTAGCCCGCTCCTCTCCCTGTTCCCCTCAAAGAACCTAGAATAAAGCTGCTAATAACAGAATACACAGGAACATTTGGAGTAGAATCACTCACCATAGTAAGAAGCCTTCTGCCCTGGCCAAGAGTATCCCCCCAACATATTAAAAGACCATTCCCATAACATCTGTTTCATATAGCAAGGCTCCCTTAAAGATGGGAGAAGGAGCAGATACACAGGGCCCCTGGGCTCTCAGGGATGGGGGTAGCCCTCTGCAGCCCGTAAGATTAGGGGGTATGCCCGTGTGCCTAAGACGAAGCTAGGCTCCGGAAGGACAGGTACTCACTGTGACTGGCGAGTCCACCCTCTGTACGTTGCTCTCCTCTACCAAGATCTCTCTGGAGACAGGAGAAGACCAGGGTCACCACGGCCAGGCCAGGCCAGGCCAGGCCAGCCCAATTCCTGATCTTTTCCAGGGGAGGATATGAGGTAACCTCTAGGGGGCAGGAGTGAGGTGTGCAATATCCCCAGGGTGGGTTGACCAGGCCTGGCCAGGCCTCCCAGAGGCCAATTGGCCAGAGCCCAAACTCTTAACTGCATTCAAAGTTTTTCCAAGGAGGCAGCAGCCTTCTGAGTCCTAACCCTCCCTGCTGCCCTCTTTCACACAACCGGTGCTCATTCAGAAAACAGACCTCCTCTCCGCACAGAGACCTCTGCTCACGCTGCTTCCTCAGCCTCGAGTACTCTGAGACTGTGTCCTCCACTTAGCTTACGGTCTCTCTCTGCTCATCAGAGGCCTTGCACAGACCATCCCAAGGTACCCAGTCATCAGACACACCATCAAAGTGATGTGCTGTGTTTTTCCTTACTTAAAGGGAGTGACAACGTTGTTCTTTCATTTCTCCCTGCAGTGGAGTCTACTACTACTTGCCAGCACATGACATAAAATCACTTTGTCAGTTACAGTCAACTGGAGAGGAGCCACACTTCCAGATTTCTACCTTGATGACAGCAGCAGTGACCACTCTAGCTGATATGCCGCAGGACTGCAGTAAGAGCTCTGCATCGACGACACAATCAAAGAACCATCCCCAAAGCAGGCATCGTGATGACACCCACTGCTCGGATGAATAAACTGGCTATAGTCCTACAGGTGGGACTTGAACCAAGCAGCCTGGCTCCAGGATCTGGCACTTTTATCAAGCTGCTCTGGTTTTGGAGGGCCCCAGGCACCTGCCTACCTTTTTCCGCCAGCCTCCTCCTAGGAGACTAGGAGCTCCCTGAGCTCAGAGAACCCGTGATTTTACCTATGTCCCTGAGGGCACTCTCTCAGACAAAAGCAGCTTGAGGGAAGTGTGGTTGCTTGGCTTTCTGGGAATGGGAGGGCGTCCCGGCAGGGGTCTGGGAGGCCATCTGGCCACCAAGCCCTCCCCGCCGCTGGACTACATCATGGGTCCAGCATCCTTCCACATCAACTGCTTGTGAAGACATTTTCAAATGACTCAGGGGGGTTCTTCTCATCCTCATCTGACACAGAAACTGAAGCTCAGAGAAAAAAGGGGCAGGACCCGGCGAGGTGGGGGAAAGAGAACCAGCCTCCGACCCCAGCTCTGTCACTCACAGCACATCACCCGCCCTCTCAGAGCTCACACTTACCCACCTTTACTTCCACAACAAATGCCAGTCCCTGTCCCTACATATGTAGAATCTCATCTGAGCTCCATAATGACTTCAAAGACTTGGAGAGGTACAGTGACTTGACCAGGGTCACACCATTTTTAGGGGACAAAGCTGGGATTCACGATGAAGACCACCCAATTCAAACCCTCTGCTCTTTTACCATAGTGATATACATTATATATGTATTTTTTTAAAGATTTTATTTATTTATTTATTCATAGAGACAGAGAGAGAGGCAGAGACACAGGCAGAGGGAGAAGCAGGCATCATACAGAGAGCCTGACGTGGGACTCGATCCAGGGTCTTCTGGATCACGCCCTGGGCTGCAGGTGGCGCTAAACCGCTGCGCCACTGGGGCTTCCCCTATGTAAGTATTTTTTTTTTTTTTTTAATTTTTATTTTATTTTATTTATTTATGATAGTCACAGAGAGAGAGAGAGAGGCAGAGACACAGGCAGAGGGAGAAGCAGGCTCCATGCACCGGGAGCCTGACGTGGGATTCGATCCCGGGTCTCCAGGATCGCGCCCTGGGCCAAAGGCAGGCGCTAAACCACTGCGCCACCCAGGGATCCTATGTAAGTATTTTTTAAAGTAATTTCTACACCCGATGTAGGGCTCAAACTCACAACCCCGAGATCAGAAGTTGCATGCTCTACCGACTGAGTCGGCCAGGCACCCCTACACTGGTATTTCAAAGACGACCAAGTTTGGTTCACATACTTCAGGCCTCTCTAGTTCCAAGAATTTACATCTATGTACCCTGGGGGCAAGCTGAGGTTCCAAGATGCTACTGGCCTGGGCCTCGGCCCCTTGTGGGTCTCCAGGAGGCCACGGCCAGGTGCACAAGTTGTTCTCCCTTCAGAACAGACCCTGGATAATACTGGCCAACTTAGGTCTCAGCCCAGTACCTCCCAAGCTCTTCTCAGTTTCAGCTGGGCAAGACTCCCCGACCCCTCAATCCTCTATAGCTCCCCACTGCCTTGCTGACTGGTTGGCTATCAGTTTACAGGCAGTATAGTAAAAGACCTGGATCCAAACAAAGTGAACCTCTCTTCCTACCAGCTATGGGACTACAGGCAAGGCATTATGTCTTCTGAGGCTCAGTTTCCTCTTCTGTGAAACACTCTCTCCAACCTGCCCGCTCTATAGGGCTGCTGCCAAGAGCAGGTGAGACTGGATACATAACCTGTGTGTCATTCTGAAAACCCCACCATGCTATGCGAGCACCAGCTATCATCACCACCAAATGAATTCAGGCCCTCTGGGCAAGATGAGTCTTACAGGAAAAAGAACAGTGCCAAGCAACAGTTGGTTTAAGTTCCTAAAAATGCTGTCAAGACTGAGGGAACAGCGGTGACTAAAAACACCTTGGGGCTGGTCCAGTCAGGAAAACTTTCTTTCACTGCCAGAACACAAAAGAGTCGCAGACAAGCATTTAAGAGGCCTTGCCTGTTTCCCAAACAGGCCCAGTCTGGCCACTATGGGTCTGTCTGAGGTAAAGCCAGGCAAGAGGCCTAGAGCCACAAGGCCGGGACCTAGCTCTGCTACTTTCTTTCTGGGTGACCTCAGTCAAGTCACTAGGTCCCTAAGGAGTCATGTTAAAGGGAGCAAACAGCTTCCATCTCACAAGACTCCTGTATGGAAAAGAGAGAAGTTCCTTGCCAGTACAACACCTGTTGTTCAAGGAATGTAGGGTCATTGTGCTGGCTCTTTCCCCACAATCTCCAGCGTGGTACAAGCCACAAACAGTACCTCAGGGGAGGCCGGTAAGTGGTCTCCTCACTGGTGCCCATACATCCCAGAGCTTCCACTCCTGCTCTCATCCTCCTGGGAATATCCTTGGTCCCTGGCTCTGCTTCCATTAGCTACCCAAATTATTTTCATCTTCCAAGGCCACCTTCTCCTAGAAGCCTTCCCTGGTGACTTCGGTCCTTACTGGCAATGCCCCCTTCCTACACGGTAGTAACGTAACACCTAAAGACTGTTGAACACTTACATTGTACCACAGCACTATGCTAAGCTAGTCCGAGGCACCAACTTACTGCCTCTTCACCATCATCTTCTTAAATACTATTATTCCCACTTTACAAATAAAGAAACTGCCAGAGACCTCAAGATCACCAACAGGGCCAGTAAGTGGCAACGCTCACATTCCCACCCAGAACCATCACATTCCAAAGCCTGAGCTCTTAACCACTACATGACCCTACTTCCCACAGGCCTCCCTTCATGTCAGGTTTAATTTCATTCTGACTTATTTGCTACTATTTCACACTGAACATGAGGAGATCCAATTCCACCATCTTGCGTTAAGGCCTGAAAAGAGACAGGATATGGAGCACTGGCTTCGGACTCCATCCCTTACTTGCTGGCTGACTCTGAATAGAAGAGTCCTCGGCTGCAAAATGGGGACAATACCACCCACCTTTAGGGGTTGTTCTTGGGATTAATAAGAAGTCTACAAACCATAGAGCCTTTAGCCTTGAACTGCCTTGAACTTCTGTTTTTGTCAACGCTCCCTTTTATCATCTTAATTTTCAAGGCCTATCCCCAAAGTTCGGTTCCTCCCAGAAACTCTGTTCCCCCGACAAGTAGGACTGTCTCCTTGAGCCTCCTTAGGACTTTTTATAATTCTCTGACGCCACTGAAAACACATCACCTAATACTTTAAGTGTCTTTCTCCAGGTCTGTCTTCTCCCAACGGGCTGGTTGCTCCTCGAGGGAAGTGGCCCTATTCTGCTCCTCTCTGGGAAAGATTCCAGGATGAGCCAGGCCCCAAGTTCTCGGCTGGGTCTGCCCCAGGCCGGAACCCCGGGTCAGCGGGGCCAGCCGGCTCACCTGGCCTTAGCGCACAGGGCCTTGACTTCGCTCTCTTTGATGAGCTCGCAGCGCCGCAGTTGCTCGATCTGCCGGTCCAGGTCGCTGATCTCCGCCATGGCCCACCCCCCGGCGCGGGTCAGAGCCGGGGCCGCCGCCCCCTCCGCACCGCACAGGGGTCTCCTGAGAAAGGCGAGGGCGAGCCCGGGGATCAGACTGTTTGTAGGGGGCGCCGGGGGTGGAGGTGGGGAGGCAACTCGATCCTGGAGCGGGCCCGGCCCCCCCACCCCCGCCTCCCCTCCCCTCAGCCCCTGGACCCCCGAAGTCCCACGGCCCTGGCTGCTCCCAGCTAACTCCCGTCGAACCCCGTGGTCCCGCGCTCGGGACGGTGGCCTAGAGGAGTCTCAGACTATTACCGCCGCCGCGACTCCGGCTCCCGCTCCCGGGCTCCCTGCCTTCCTCCTTCCCTCGGCTTTGGGCCGCCGCCACCGCCGCTTCTACTTCCGGCCCCGCCGCGGAAGCGAAGGAGGATCAGTTCCGCCGCGCGCCGGATGTGGCGTCATACACACCCTCCCCTTCCCGCGCCGCGCCCCTAGCTCCGCCTCTCGAGCCTAAGAATGGAAATGAGCGAAGGAACCGGATGTCGGCGGCTCGCCAGCCGAGGTGACCGCGGTCCCGGTGGACAGCTCAGTCCCCTCCGCGTGGCCGTCTCAGTGAGACGCAAGCTGAGCCGCGCCTCGAGATACCTGTTTGGGTCGGCCTCCCCCAGTACAGTCCCCGAGGGTCACGCTTTCAGCCCGTGCCTGGCACAGAAGGCGCCTCAGCGGGTGTTCAGAGGCTGGAGGAATCCCGTCCAGATCCCTCTCCACGGCCCCGGAGAAATGTCTGCCACAGAGGACCTCTGAAGTTAGAGGCAGAAACGAGGCCACCTTGCTCACACTTGGCGTATGCCTCAGGCAACATGACCTCCCGATTCCAGAACGGCCCCTGACAACCCTCAGTTGCTTTATAGTGTCTGCAGTTGTATTTCTTTTTGTACGGAATCAGTTCTTTAAAAAAAAAAAAAAAAAAAAAAATCAGTTCTTGTTTCTCATCCACCTATTGCTTAGACTCGGTTCTGGAATTCACTGTTACTAGAAAAGCTCCGAAACCCTCAAACTGTCATTTGAGGAAATGGTCTGTAAGCGTACTTTGCCCTGTATGGGCCTTTGCACGGGCTGCTCCCTTTTGAAGCGTCCTTTTTGCTATCTTCTGTTGACCTTCCATTTTTACTTGCTTTACTTCAGACTTTATTTCACAGTGAGGTTAGGCACAGAAGTAAGGCCAAAGTTGAGAGAAACACTAAGAGTAGGTTTGGTTCTGTATGTAGTCAACAGATGCAAATGTGAACTGGAGGAAAGGACCAAGTCCTTAAACTCCTAGAAGGCCCTGCACAGCACTATAGGGATACAGTAGGCCCAGAGATGACAAGTCAAGATTTTTTTTTTTTCTGGAGGGAAGCTCAGGCAGGAAAGGGCCCCTTATCAAAAATTCAGGAAATGGCAGGAGTCATGAGGTCCCTGGTTATGACTAGGATCTTCAACAGCTCAGAAGCTCTGATGCAGCTACTACTTTGCCCTAGCCTGGGTGACTGGGTAAGGGCTCAGGGCATGGCAGAGGGGTAAGAGCAAGGCCTTCCTTCTGGCTTCATGGAATATCGCTGCTGCATTGACTTAGTGCTTAACCTGGAACCTGAGGGCCACAGTTCTGTTGTTGAGGTGGCTGTTAAAAAGGGATTCCATGTTCGTCAAGGGGTTCCCCAGCCCAAAGAAGATTAAGAAGCCAGTTATAATCCCATCTCCTGTTAAGTCGGGAAAACAGACAGCTCAACCATGTAGATTAAGGACATGTGCATTAATAATCTTGTCTTCATCCAGAAAGTGCTATCTCAAGCAGTATGGCACTTAAGCAGGAGTTGGGAATAGCACATGCTCATATAGATTGTGTCATCTGGCTCATAGCACTCGGGAAATGTTAGCTTTTGTCAGTGACTTTTTGTGCCAGGGGCCTCCTACACCTGAATTCTCAGTCTATAAGGGAGGCTGAGTGGGAGCACCTAGATGGCTCAGTGGTTGGGCATCTCCCTTTGGCTCAGGGCATGATCCCAGGGTCCTGGGATCGAGTCCTACATCAGGCTCCCAGCAGGGAGCCTGCTTCTCCTTTTGCCTGTCTCTGCCTCTCTCTGTGGATCTCTGACGAATAAAATCTTTTAAAAATAAAAAAATCAAAGTGAGGCTGAGCCTAACAGTTACACATGTAGTCCCCAACTATGAGCCTTATTGGGTACTGCTGGTAGAAGGGGGCAAAGCCCTTGATGGTTGGAAGAAAATGTCACAAGATCTCTTCTTGAAGCCCTCGGCATAAAACAGGAAGGTTCTCTCTCAACCTGTTCAATTTTTTCCTGCCTCGCAAGGAAAAACAGAAAACAAGGGCTCTTCTATGCTCTGTCACCTCCCTGGGCCCTCCCCTAACCTGAACACCAGACACAGACAGCAGACTCCCCCTTAAATAGTTGTTTATTGGCAGTGGGCTGGAAAGAGCAACGGAGTTAGCATATACAGACAACACCACACACCAATGTCACATGGGAGGCCAAAGTGATGGGAAAGAGCAGCCTGGAGCCCCAGGTGAGGCCCTCTCTTCAAGAGTGAGTGGGAGAGGGTGGGGGCTGGAGTGTTGAGGGGGCAGCCTTAGAACACCTCCGCTTAGTAGGCGTGGTTAGAGATGAAGAGGGACTCGCTGGCTGCAGCCCCGGCCTGACCACTTGGGGTGTACTTTCCTTGACAGGCGAGGCTGTTGGCCTAAGAGGGGAGAGGAGCCAGAGTGAGGTCTCATCAGAATTCCATCCACCCCGGCACCCGGCCCACTTCCGGTCCCATCCTTACCAGGGCTCGCTTGATATACTCTTCCTGGGCAGCCTTCAGGTTCTCCTTCTTTCCACCCCAGGCCTTCAGGGCAGAAGCCTGTAGGGCTCGGCCATAGGAGAAGGTCAGGGCCCATGGCTTCAGCAGGGGGCACTTGTTGATGGCATTGAGGTTGATGGATGCCTCCTCCTCACTCTGGCCGCCTGATAGGAAGGTGATCCCTGTAGAACAAAGAATAAAGTAGGGTAAGTGGTTATCATCAAAGACCTGGGGATTAGCAGAAGCCTCTAGAAGCTGACCTGGAAATCTGACCAAATGAGCATAAGGGCTGTGGTTACAGTTCATCTACCCTCCAGGGATCAAGATGAGGATGTGGAGTCTCACCAGTAACAGCGGGGGGTACTGTGCGGCGCAGTGCTGTGACAGTTGCCATGGCAATCTCCTCATGAGAATATTTATGGGTGCAGGCATGGCCTGGGGTTACCATATTGGGCTTCAGCAAAGTGCCTTCCAGGTAGATGTGGTGGTCACTCAGAGCCTTGTAGACAGCAGCCAGCACCTAGAGCAGAGCAGGGTCAAAGTGGATTGGGATGGAGTTGGGGGGCGGGGGCAGGAGTCAGCCCAAAAGGCGTTGGCCCAGCTGCCTAGCCCCCACACTGCCCAGCCAGGCAGGCAACTTACCTTCTCAGTTACATACTGACAGCGCTTCAAGTCATGGTCCCCATCGGGGAGGATCTCAGGCTCCACAATGGGCACGATGCCATTCTGTGGGGGTGAGGGACAGAGTAGCCATGAGGCCTCCTAACCTCTAGGTCCCCACAGCCATCAGCCAAGATCTGATCTCCATGACAGAGACTCCGGCTTCACAGCCATCAGTGGACTGTACTCCTACAGGCATCTCCTCTGAGCCACCCACACAATCCCTATTCTGCCCCTCTGCTCACAGAGCCCTCCAGGGTCCTTCACGGGTCCAGGCCCGATGCTTGGTGAGGATCCAGAACAGTTGCCTCAGGGAGGGGGGTGGTATGTATACTGACAGATGGGTGGCAGGCTAGCTGACACTAGAAACAAATGAGGTGGAAGGTGGCCTGTTGGGGGACCTGCAGGCCCACCTGCTGGCAGATGCTGGCATAACGGGCCAGAACGTTGGCATTTTCCATGATCGCAAGGGCTGAGGGAGTGTGTTCCCCAATTTTCAGCACACAGCGCCACTTGGCAAAGTCAGCCCCATCCTTCTTGTACTGGGCACAGCGCTCAGACAGCCCATCCAGCCCTGGAGGGGGAAGAGAGGAGTCAGAGCATGGCAGAAGAGGTGCACTCACCAGAGGGATAGCAGCGTGGAAGGGGTTGGTCTGGAGAGCAAGGAGAACAGTTCTCACCTTGAGTGGTAGTCTCGCCATTTGTTCCTGCCAGGGGTACCACACCTTTGTCCACCTGTGGGGGGGGTTGCAACAACGTAAGACAGGGTAAGTGGCCTCTAATACTCTACTCTGCCCTCGACTTTCCTTAACCTCTCAAGCAGTATCTCATGGTTTGCAAATATTTTTTTTTTAATTTTAAAATTTTTATTTATTTATTCATGAGAGGCACACAGAAAGAAAGAGGCAGAGGCACAGGCAGAGGGAGAAGCAGGCTCCATGCAGGGAGCGTGATGTGGGACTGGATCCCAGGACTCCAGGATCACGCCCTGGGCTGAAGGCAGGCACTCAATCGCTGAGCCACCCAGGCATCCCGCGAATGTTTTCACTTAGTTACACAACCTGATCCTAGGAGAAAAATACACGGGGATGTGACTGAACAAGAGCCGGGGCTCCTACCACTAACTCGGTGAGCCAAACACTTCCAACTACCCTGAGCTTCTGATTTTTTGTCTGTACAATGAAGGGAATACCGTGCTCTGAGAATTACAAGGATTAAAAATTCCAAGCAGGGGCACCTGGCTGGCTCAGTCGGTGGTGTGTGTCTCTTGATCTCACAGTTGTGAGTTTGAACCCCACACTGGCTGTGGAGAGGACTTAAAAATAAAATGTTAAAAAAAAAAAAAAAAAAAGGCCAAGCAGGTTCCAGAAGTTTCTAGCTTTTCTTGCATATGCTTTGGAGGTGATCTGGGACAGACTCCATCCCCAAGTCTCCAGGCTCCCACCCCAATCCCCCAGCCTACTACTCTGGCCTTTTCTCTCCAAGACTCATCTCAAATCTCACATCCTGAGACCCAGGCTCCTCACCTTGATGCCTACAACACCACCCTTGGATTTGATAACTTGGGGGAAAGGACGCCCATCGTCGGTCTTCTGGTACAGTGTCTCGTGGAATAGGATGACACCCCCAATGCAGGGGTTTACACGGTCGTCGGCGGTCAGCAACAGCTGGCGGTAGAAGCGCCGGTTCTCCTCCGTGTTCTCAGTGCCAATGGACTGCAGCCGCTTGGCGATGCTCCCTAGAAGGGGGAATCATACAGAAATAATGGGATCAGCCCATCACCCTCAACCCTAGCGCCTCCTCCTACTGTGTCCTGCCCATACCAGTGGACTCATCTGCAGCCAGGATGCCCTTGCCCGGAGCCACAATGCGGTGAGCGATGTCAGAAAGCTCCTTCTTCTGCTCCGGGGTCAGCGCTGGGTATTGGTAGGGCATGTTGCCGGTCAGTTCCTACGCAAAGGATACAGAAAGGGGGAGAACTGGTTAGCTGGGTCTCACCATGGTCTCCCAACAAGCAGGGCCCCTTGCCTGGTGGTCCGGACAAAGGTTCCTTACCTCCCCTGCTCCATACTGGTATGTCTTGGGGCACATTCTGTCCCCAGCCCTCCCCTACTCCCAACTTCCTTATACTAGGCCTGCCTCCTGTACCTTTCCTAACTCTGTTTGTTGCTGGGTGTTTCCCAGCTGAGGGTGGGGTAGCGTACTGTCATCTGGGGAAACGCAATAGGCCAGAGCCATGGACAGACAGGTCATGTAGAAGATGGACCCTTCTGGCTTGCGCTCTGCCATGGGGTCACCTTGCCTAGAAGCAGAACTGAACCAGAGTAGTTTAGAATTTAGAGGTGGTAGGCAGGCAGAGGGCCCAACCCAAGGACTGAAATGAGGGAAAGTTCTGTGCTTTGAGTCCCACAGCAGAAGGGCCAGAGCTGAGATTAGAACCCAGATCTTCTGACCACCAGGGCCTTTCAACCCACCCAAGATCCCAGGGCTGGCCCAGGCTTGAAGGCCTCAAGGACATCCCAAGGTCAAGTTTCTCCCCCCAGGTTTGAGGGAGGGTGTTAGAAAAAGGGGCAGAAATGTAATCAGAAGCCCAGGAAAGGTAAGCAGAGGAAGCCCAGCCGGAGGTGGCGGAAAGGGGTAAGGTTTGCCGATCTCACTGCTCATACAGGGTTAAGAGAATTGTAGAGAGGCAAGAGCCCCACCCCTTCCCCTGAAAATGCTCTCGTCTTTTCGCACGGCTGCAGCTGCTCCAGGCTCCCAATCAAGGTCACCCGATAAGGAAAGACACGGAAAGTGTTAACGGGTCATCAGGCGCCTCCTAGGGGTTTCCCCCTCCTCGCCGGGGTCGCCCACCTCCCAGGGCAGAGACCAACCACGCTTTCGGAAACCCTAAAGCACTATAAGAACTGGCCCCCACCCCTCGCGGCCTCTTAGGATCCCCGCAGAGGCAAAGGGGTCATAACGCTTTGCACCTGGGGTCTCAGCAAGAAGAGGAGAGGAAGAATGGCCCTTCATCTCGTCCTGCTTCCTCCCCCGCCATGACTCAGCGCGCGGAGCCGCGGCACTGCGCCGCAAACCCGGGGAACCCAAGCCGGAGAGGGTTGCGGAGCCGGGACTGGAGCATGTGGGTGGTGGTGGGGCGTGGGAGATGCTGGGAATGGGGGGTGGGGGCGGGGAGGGCTTCCGATTGCCCTCCCCGACGGTCCCCCAGGATCCTTCTCCATGGTCCCTGACCTTCGCACGTGGCAAGGGGCGCTCACCTGGCACGGGAGGGGGCGGGCTTGCGGGGCGCGGCGGTGGAGGGCGGCGGGCGGGCGAGCGGGCTGAGGGAGCGAACGCGGCCGTCGTCACCAGGACCCCGGTTCTGCGGCGCGTTCCAGGAGGAACGCAGCCTATTCAGCTCCGAGGGGGCGGCGCAGGGGGCGGGGAGGAGGGAGGCGGCGCCGGGCCTTATAAAGGCGCCGCGCCAGCCTCCGCCGGGTTTTTTCCCTTGAAGGGGGCCGGAGGCGCCCTGGCGTCCAATTGCAGGCGAGGAACAGTGCAGAGGCCGCCCCCGAACGGCGAAGCCCGGAGGCGGCGCTTGGGCGGGGACGGCGCGGCGAGAACACGATCCCTCCCCCGGCCCCCTAAGACGTGACTCGGGCCACATCCTGCGGGTCGCCGGGGCCCTCCCCTCCCTCTCCCTCCCCCATCCCAGTTGGCACGTTCTGGGGCGCCGTGACTCAGCCCATTTGGGGCACCGGAGGAGGTGGGGAGGGGGAAAGCGGGTGCGAGAGCCTCCCCCGCCCGGCGCGGCCCGGGGCAGCCCGGCTTCCGGCCCGCGGGACGCCCGCGAGTGACCCGCTGGGGCAGAACCCGGAGGCCGGGCGTCGGCCGACCTCGCCCGCGGGCTCCGCTAGCCGGTTCAGGGGCTCCGGGGCGTGGGGCCGCCCTCCCGGGGTCACCAGTCCAGGCGGAAGAGCGGCCGCACGGGGAGGAGCGCGAGAGGGCGGCGGGGCGGGCGGAGGGCGGAGGGCGGAGGCCGGGCGGCAGCGGTTCCGGGCAGCCGGCCCGCGCGGGTGTGGGCGCCGCAGCCGCGCCCGTCGGGCTCGGGGCCCCGGGGCCGGCCCCGCACCGCTGCGCACGCGCTCTCCGCCCGGGGCCAGCGCGGACCGGCCTGCAGCGGCGCCCGCTCGCCCCGGCGAGTCTGGGAGTGCGGCGCCAGAGTCCTCGCGGAAACGTCTCCCTGGGACCTGGCTTCCCCCTCCGAATCCAATCTGCCCCTAGGGGTCAGCCCCAGCAACACCGCGAGCCCCTCGTCCGAGGGGCCAGGCCTCCCTCCTACTCTGGGCCCCTTAGGCCCCACCCCACCCCACCCCTGCTGCGTCCCGCTGGCGCCCACCTGCGAGGAGGCTGAAGGAGAGGGCAGAGCCTGGTCAGCAGCGAGTGAGCCAGGCTGCTCCCGGGCTGGGTTATAAGGCAGCTCCTGCCCTCCCCCCAGCCAATGTCCCCAACCTCCTCCGGTGACCCCTGCCCTTTCCTTGCCACGGATCCCCTGGCAGGGACCTATATTTAGGGAAACCTGAAGCCCCTGACATTCATGCCAGCATGGGGCCTAAAGTGAGGGAAGGGGGAGAAAACCGTGGGCCTGCCCTACTTGGGGGGCATGGGGAGCCCTGTCCACTCACCGTACTTCAGAAGAATTTCCTTGGAAATCCAGCCCTCAGAAGTTGGCAAAAGAAATCAATCTTTGCACAGGGATCTGTGGGGAGGGAAGAAGAGGAAAGGAGATTCAGATCTGTGGGCCTCCCTGTCTTCTCAGACCTCCCTCCCCTCTAGGCCCTGTGATTCTGGAGAGACCATTCTTTTGGTGGGAGAGCAGATACAGATGCTACACTCACCTCAAAACAACCAAGAGTCCATGGATAAGGTGTGGCTGGGGTACCCTATATCCTGAAACTCAGGGCTGAAGTTTGTCCCATAAGGTGGTCAGTGGTGAGCAGTGTCTCCCACCCTCATGTTCAATTATAATAGTTTATGTGGGGAGGGGAGAGGCAGGCAGAGGCTCGTGTCAGAGCACTAGCCCCTCTCTCTCCTGGCCCTCCAAAGGGGCTTCGGTCCAACTGGCCAAGGGCTCCCTGAGTCCTGCTCTGCAGGGAGCCAGGCTCTCCACTGCTGGTTCCCAGGGGGAGGAGCTGAGCAGGCCATCTGTGGTTCCAGTGGCCTGGAGAAAAGTGCCTGGAGGCTCATCAGGGATGGGGGCTTGGTGGCCCCGGGGGCTGGCCACTCTCCAAGGGGCAAGAAGTCTGGATCTTCATCGGAGCTTGATCTCGAAGCAGAGACAGTTGAGGCTCTGGCAGTCAGGAAGTTGGCACGCACAAGCACAGTCACAGAGTGGGCAGCAGCGAGGGCAGCGAGGGCCCCAGCCCTGAGGGAAAGGAGAAGGGGGTGAAGGAGGTGGGCCAGAGTCCTAGTCCCCGAAGCTGTTTCCCTCTCAAGGGAGAAGGCAACAGAGAGGCCTGGAAAGCCCCATTTGCCCAGTGGAACAAAGGGTACCATCTACCAGTCCTGGGAACAAATCAATTCCCTGTGCTGTTGAGAACTCAGCAAGGAAGCAGTGTTCCAAACAGCTGAGTGCAGGAGCTGGAAGAAATTATCCAAGGGGTTCTTCCCTTCCCATTTTATTTTATTTATTTATTTATTTTTTATTTCTTTATTCGTTCAGAGAGAGAGAAGAGAGAAGCAGAGACACAGGCAGAGGGTGAAGCAGGCTCCATGCAGGAAGCCCGATGTGGGACTCGATCCTGGGTCTCCAGGATCACACCCCCGGCTGCAGGTGGCGCTAAACCGCTGCACCACCAGGGCTGCCCTCCCTTCCCATTTTATAGGCAAGGGGACTAAAAGATCAAGTAGCCCTGTTCCATTAGGTCCCAATGTTCAGTTCAAAGATGATTCTACTATATCCTTGTGGCCCCATTCAGTTCCAAGTCAGGAGACAAGGGGGAATGCACACACATTTTCCATCCATGATGAAAAGAACCTGGTTCTGTGGCTTTCTTCCTTGGCCTAAGACTCAACTGCAGGATCTCCATCATTTCTGAGTACCTACTCCTTGCAAGGCATGCCCTGTATTCATGAATGATTCTGAAAAATCTCAATTGTGTTTGAAAATGGTAATTTGCAGGTGCACCTGGGTGGCTTAGTGGTTGAGTGTCTGCCTTCGGCTCAGGTCACAATCCTGGGGTCCTGGGATCGAATCCCACATCAGGCTCCCTGCTTCTCCCTCTGCCTATGTCTCTGCCTCTCTGTGTCTCTCATGAATAAATAAATAAAATCTTTTTATTTTATTTATTTATTTTATTTATTTATGATAGTCACACAGAGAGAGAGAGAGAGAGAGGCAGAGACACAGGCAGAGGGAGAAGCAGGCTCCATGCACCGGGAGCCCGACATGGGATTCGATCCCGGGTCTCCAGGATCGCGCCCTGGGCCAAAGGCAGGCGCCAAATCGCTGCGCCACCCAGGGATCCCAAATAAAATCTTTTTTAAAAAGAAAATGGTAATTTGCAGATTTAAAAAAAATTTTTTTAAGATTTTATTTATTCATGAGAGAGAGAGAGGTAGAGGGAGAAGCAGGCTCCATGCAGGAACCCTGATGTGGGATTCGATCCCAGGACTCCAGGACCACGCCCTGGGCCAAAGGCAGGCACTAAACCACCAAGCCACCCAGGGATCCCTGAAAAAATGTTTTAAAGAGTCACCTCTCTTCTATTTATTAGAATCTTGTGCAGGGGGCCTCTTTACAAAAGAGGAAATGGAGGCTCAGAGAGGGAGCTCCTCCTCGACCCCACTGCCTCCTAAGGCCAGAAATATCAGCTTCTTTCTGGGTCTGTGGAGACAGGGACAGTTCATCTCATGTCACCAATGAGCTAGCATGGGGACTTGTGCTCAACAGGTATGCGAGATAGAAATGAATGTTGAACGAGTGGATGAATGAAAATCATTTCCTCCTCTTTGGGCAAAGAAGAAAGAAGAGGACTTCTCAGCTCCCAGGGGAAACAGAAGAGTTTGTCTCTTGGGGAATAGGACAGCATGTCCTTAGTGACAAGAAGGGAGAACTGGTCTATTTCAGCCTACTCCTCTCCTGCCTGGTGACTGGGGTGATCTGTGACTGCTTCACGCATGGACTGGAGTCAGGCCAAGTGGCCGAAGTGGGCCACACCCAGGATGTGACAGGCGGTTGGCTCCTTGAGGCCTGCGGCAGAGCTAGTGACAGTCACAGTTGCACAGTTCAATCAGATGCCAGGCCAAGCCAGGAATAGGGGAATGACCTTTGAAACAGCTGAGGTTTGGGGGTGCAGTGTCAGATGACTGGTAAGATCAGATATCACTAGGGGCTCCAGTGAGGGGAAGGGATCTGCTGGCTGCAGGGACCGGGGTCTGAACTGGGCTGGCTGCTGCCAGCAGAACTGTGTCTCAAGGAGGAGGCTAGAAGCCATGGTGGAAGGGAGAGTGAAGTGGTTTTCTTGCATCTAATGAAGGGGTGGTTTGGGGGGGTCCCTGAGGAGTCCCAGTTTGGGATGAAGTGGGCTCTGGGGGTTTTTGGAGGACCACACGGTCATTCTGTGCACAGCACTGGTGGCTGAAAGAGGCTCTGCCGCCTTCACCTCAAAGGAGAGAGTATTAAAAGCATTTCTGGACTCTGTCCACTAGTCATTAATAACTGTCTAATGGATGTCTCGACTCTCACAAGCAGCCATGTGGCTTCTAGAAGGAATCTGTACTTCAGTACATAAACAAGAATGCCACAAGCCTCTTAACCCTTGTGTCTCTCTAGGCTCTGCAGGTTCTGCTTTGATTCCTTTCACTGTGATTTTGTGATGGCTGGCCATCTCTGGTGGTCAGAGCTCAGGCCCAGATTTGAATCAGGCTCAGGCCCAGGTTTGCTAACTCACATTTTGAGCCTATTTGGTCAGCTCTGAAACAGAATGCCAGCATCAGAGGCTCACAGTGGGGAATCAGGGAAAGGAACCCAGCACAATGTCTAGGACACAGTGAACACTCAAGAAAAGGCAGTGATTCTTGCCACAGCTCTCTGTGCTCCCTGCCCCCTGACCCGGCTGCCACCTCCAACCAACAGTAGTTCTTAACCCTGGCGTGCAACAGAATCACACAAGAACTTGTTAAAAATTCATAGACTCCAATCCCATCCCACACCTACTGGGGTGTGGGGAGTGGATGCTGGGCTTTGCATCTGTCTCATCTGTGCCTCTGATCATGCACATGGCTGAGAACCAACCATCATACTATGTATCATTACATTTCTCATGCTCTAGCCTAACTGCCTATTTCCTCCTCTCTTCCTTCGCTGCACAGTAGAAGCCCCATGTGGGTTGGGACTGTGTCCACCTTATTTCGCAGAGCCCCTAGGGCCTAGCACAGTGCCTCAACTGTGACTCCACAGATCTTTGGTAGGTGAAGAAATGCGTGAACAAGTGAATGAGATCCTTGCCACATGCTTGGTGAAAAAGGCAAAGCAGCAGGTGTCTCCCCCAGAGGGGAAGAGAAACCTGGGTTTGAGTCCCAGCCTGAGCCTCAGGTAAGACACTCCAGCCTCTGGATTTGAAGCCCGTTTCTCACAGCTGTAAAGTAGGCAAGAGCTTTGTCATAATTGTGGTTGTTTGGTTGTTACTGTTACTATAAGGAAACTGAAGAACAGACACTTTACAGTACTTTATGCAAAGGCAGCTCAAGGACAGAATGACTCTGCCTTGCCCCGTGCCATTCTAGAATCCTTCCTTCCTGGCTCTGGCAGAGGCCAGGTAGATCAGGCTCTGAGGTCTCCAGGGCTGGAACTCCCTGCACCTCACTCCATCCTCACCCTGACCAAGGGGAGGCCCTGACCAACAGAAGGGGCAAGGGGCAGCACACCCCCAGTAGGGGCCAGAAATCACTTTGTAACTGAGCATTTCCTATAAAACAGGCAGTGTTTAGGACCCAGGGCCATCTTCGTTTTCCCCTTTGCCCCCTTAGCCTCAGGCTTGGGATCCCTTCCCCAGCTACCCCTAGGAAACCAGAAACTGTTTTTTTTTTTTTTTTTTTTTTTGTAAGAGGAGAGCCCCTTGCCCCATAATTTACTTCAAAACTCACAACATCTCCTGGGAATTTGACCAGCTACAGTCAATCTAAATTATGAAATTGCTTCATCTTTTACCTCCCTTTTTCTTCCTGGGGAAGGTCACAAATTCAAGGGCAAGAACTTTGCTGTCTAGCTTGGAGCCCAAAATAGGAAGGTGGTCAATTACATTTAACATCTTTAAACCCACAAAAGCAAAAATGGCCTGTCCTCTGGGAGCCAGGCTTCTCCCTGAGGAATCTGTTTCGACACACAATGGAGCAATTTGCTGTGCAAGACTCTACTATGTAACATTGCAGAAGTGACTGAAGCTCCCTCAGCCAACTCCTCCCCCTGAAAAAGGAGGATAAAAATACTTACCTATCTACATACATAGGCATGGAGAGGTGGTCAAGGTGTGATGTCAAGTCAAAGAGGACAAGTAGCAGAAGTGATGAAACAGTATTCATGGTATGACCCCATCATTGCCAAACAATGGTATATAACACAGCAGTGATAGTACTCTATGTTAGTATACCGGGGACACATACAAAATGCGGCAGCCTTGATTACATGACTGCTTTATACGGTGACTGGCACTTTCTGTTTCTTTTCATTTTTTTTTAAGATTTATTTATGATAGACAGGGGAGGGGGCAGAGACACAGGGGGAGGGAGAAGCAGGCTCTATGCAGGGAGCCTGACGTGGGACTCGATCCCGAGGACTCCAGGATCACGCCCTGGGCCAAAGGCAGGTGCTAAACCGCTGAGCCACCCAGGGATCCCCTTCTGTGTATTTCTACATGCACACTTAACAAATGCTTTTCATACTCAAAACTATATGTGTATATATATATATATACACACACACACACACATACATATGTGTATGTATATATATAGTTTGCTTTTTAAAAACATATATACATATATATGTTTTTAAAAATACCCAGCTCTCAGGGTTGTTGAGTAAATGATAATGACGATAAAGCGGCACAGGATCTGGGGTGTAGTACTCACTCAGTGAACAGAAGGAGCTCTGTGCAGGGTTGTTTTCTCTTTTAACCACCATTTTCAGAAGCCATTGTATGCCCTCCATGTTACACACCCGTCCCAGCTGCCACCCTGTTTTCTTCTCTCCAAGTTTATGCTGTCTTTGGCTGTCTCCAACCAACCCAGTCCTCTGGAACTGGGCCCAGCCCAGAGTAGGTGCTCAGCGATCAGTGTTGTTGAACACCACCAACAAAAGAATGTGCGGAGAGTGTCCAGGTCAGGGTTCAGGGGGTCAGGGCTGGGAGGAGAACTCACAGCTTCGGTGGGCTGGGGGCAGCAGGCATCCAGGCAGTGGGCTGGGCTAGGCAGAGGGAAATCGCAGGCTTCTGCACAGGTCCAGCAACAGTCCTGGGGCCTGGAGGCGCCTTGCTTCCTGCAGGGGGAGCTGCAGTCTGTGCAGCAGCCCTGGGCCTAGGAGAAGAAAAGGCGTGGGATCTGAGCCAGGGTGAGGGGGGAAAGGAGGGACCTCGAAAGGGAGAGATGCAGGGACAAATGGCAGAGGAGCCTCAGGGTAAGGACCTGCAGATGAGGGCACTGACTGACCGGTTCCTCTTCCCCAGAGCCCACCCTTCGGCCTCCACCAGGCCCCTCACCAGCAGGCAGTGCCTAATCAGCAGCACTACGCCGAGCAGCAACAAATAGATGCCCACAGCGATGAACACGATGGCAGGGATGGGGAGCAGCAAGGAAGGACTGCTGACGGAAGCCGGGGTTGGATTCCACGGGCTAGAGGAGGCCTGGACAAGCACAGGAGGAAGGGGTGACAAGGAGGTGGGAGGGGCCACGGGTCCAGGAACACAGAAATACCAAGGGGGGACAGCAGAGGTGTCTGAGATGAGAGGGGAGGAGCAGCCACCAAATGGGGGGTAGAGAGTCATTAGGATTACACTATCCTATTCCCCAAATGTGACTTTTCCCTGTCATCCCCATTTCAGGACCATCAGTACCTGTTGGTCATTGGAGAACTTTCCAAGACTTGTTGATCTTCCGCTCAGAATGCTTCTCCATACATATCTATCATCTCTGATTCCTCTGCACCACGTTGCCATCCCTCAGGCCACATTACTGGCCCCTAGATATCTTCCAACCTGCAATTTTGCCCCTTTCCATACTAGCTGTGCTGTGTATCCTGCCCTTTCTTACAATCCATCGATGGCTCCCACTGACTCAGTCCAAACTTCATATCTCGGTGACAAAGCCCCAATCTAGCTCTGCCTACCTCTCCCCCCTCCTCCTCTATACTCCAGCCATATTAAAGTCCTAGCAGCTCCTCCAAAGCCCACCCTCTCTGTTCCCTCAGCCTGGGATGCCTCTTCTCCTTGATGACTTGGCAAGCTTCTCATCTCCCCTGGAAGAGTGGGAATGTGCTCTCCGTGTGATGTCTATGCCTGGTGCTCTCACAGCTCTGGTCCTGCGCTGGAAGGGTCTAGGTTGGGTAACCAGCCCCCCCTCCGGTTCGGGCTCAAGACAGGGCGAATCTAAGGCCCTAAGAGGGCCGCTCCTGGAAAGGGGCCTAGAACTCACGTCTATGGGTCAGGACAGGGCCAGTCAGTCCAGGAGCTGCAGAGGAGAGAAAGTCCTGGGTCTCAGAGGCTGAGAGGGGTGAACTGGGGTGTCCACTCTCCTCCCCCCCCCCATTTCCCGTTTGGAGAAACTGAGGCCGAACGCTGGTTCCTGGTCGGGACAGTGGGGATGGGAGGTCCGGGGATGCAGGGCGGCGTCCCCCTCGCAGGCCCCAGGCTGACCCTGGCCGCACCCCTGGCTGTCCCCGCACCCCGGCTTCCTCCAGCGGCCCGTCCCCAGCACCTGCTCTCTCCCGGCCACGGCCAGTTCGCGGATTCCGCGCCGCGCTCGTCCAATGGGCCGCGGCGGCCGCACCGCCCAGGAGCTCCCGCTGCTTCAGGCCGTTGCCATGGGGATTCCGGCGGCGCTGCTACGGCGGCCGCCGAGGCCCAGATTCCTCCTCCCGCGGCTCTGCCCCGCGGGACCCTCGGCGGCCACCCGCCCCCCTCACAGCCGCCGTCCGCCAGGCTTTCCCGCCATTGCTGAACCGAAAAGGCGGTTTCCCGCTGCCACCTGCCCGGGTCGGGTCCTCATCCTGTGCCGGGTCCTGCGGCGCTGCAAAGGGAAGACCGACAGCCAGGCTGCACCACCAACGTGCTGTGCTGTGCGAGTTTGGTCCAGTCACCGAGCCTCGCGGAACCCATTTACTCCCCAGTAGAACCGGGAAACACCTGCCTTAGGGGGATGTTGTCAATTGTATTGCATTCTTCCTTTTTTTTTTTTTCCCCTCTCACAACTTTACCCCACTCGTTTGTGTGTGTGTGTGTTTAAGATTTTGTTTTATGTATTCATGAGAGGCACAGAGAGAGACAGAGAGGCAGAGACACAAGCAGGCTCCACGCAGGGAGCCCGACGTGGGACTGGATCCCGGGTCTCCAGGATCGCGCTCCGGGCTGAAGGCGGCGCTAAACCGCTGGGCCACCGGGGCTGCCCTACCCCACTCATTTTATTTTTTATTTTTTTTAAATATTTATTTATTCATGAGACACACACACAGAGAGGCAGAGACACAGGCAGAGGGAGAAGCAGGCTCCTTGCAGGGAGCCCAACGTGGGACTCCATCCCGGGTCTCCAGAGTCACGCCCTGGGCCGAAGGCAGGCGCTAAACCGCTGAGCCACCCAGGGATCCCCCCACTCATTTTAATTGACAGTGCTCCAGCTTCAGACCGGCCCATCTCTTCAACCTTCACGTCTCCCAACCTCCAAAGTGATTTCTTCCCACCCACCTCAGATCTTGTACCTTTTCTATTTTAAGCTCCCAAGAACAAAGTCCAAATGCTTGGCTGTCAACTTCATCCACTCTGGGCCCCTCCTCTCTTCCCTTCGTTCATTAGCAGCATATCTCATCTAGGCTCTGGGCCTCCAGCAGGGAATAAAGCAGACAAATTTCCTGCCCTCATGCTGCTTACATTCCACTGGGACAGAAGGATCAGATCGTCTGTGAACAAGTAAGACTGTTCCGTGTTCCATCACTCTTCCAAGCTTCCACCACAGGATCTGTTCAGGGTTCCTGAGCCAGCAACAGGTCCCACAGCTCCACACATTTGCAGATACTGTTCCCTCTGCCTAGAGCACTTCTGTTTCCCCCTGAAGAACTCCCTTGTCCTTCAAGCCTCTGCTCAGCTTTGCCAGGGGGAGTTCTTCTCAACTGCCTCAGGTAGAGGTGGCTGCTTCAGGCACCTTATATGCATGCTGTTCCAGCACAGATTACCAGGTATTTGAATTCTCCCCAGTTAGGGACACCTGGATGGCTCAGCAGTTAAGCATCTGCCTTCGGCTCAGGGCCTGATCCTGGGTTCCTGGGATTGAGTCTCACATGGGGCTCTCTGCAGGGAGCTTGCTTCTCCTTCTGCCTGTGTCTCTGCCTTTCTCTCTCTGTGTCTCTCGTGAATAAATAAACAGAATCTTAAAAAAAAAAATTCTCCCCAGTTAGACAGCAAGTGCCTGGGTCTGATTTATCCCCATATCCCAAGCCCTGGCAGTTGGTGTGGTCTTGGGGGTCTCCAGTGAGCATTCACTGATTCTATGAATGAGTCAAATCCAATGCCATCCACCAATGAAGGGTTGTTATCCAAAGCCTCTCAGACATCCTACTTTCATTCCTGATCTTTCAGGTTCTACGCATACATGATTGCACTCTGCACACTCACATAAGCACACCTCCCCCACGGAGGCCTCAGACTTCATGATTACTACATCAGGGCATGCATGTTCCCCTGAAAGCTGTGCCATCATCTACCTACTTCTGTCCATGTTCTCTGCCCCGATGTACCTCACCATAGCTGCTGTTCCTGGGGATTTCCTGCACCACAAGGCAACCACAGAAACTACCAGGGTTCGTGTCCCTGGTTCCCAAATCTCCCTTCTTACCTTCAGCCACACTGACAGAATCGCACCCACCTCCCCTGCCACCCCCAGCCCTCTCAGAGGGAACTTCAGGCCCAGGAAACAGGAGGCTGGCTGTCCCCAATGTCACCATGGCTGATTCTAAGGCAGAGTCAGATTGCCTTCGGGGAGCTGTCTTCTTGTCTGTCTTCTTTGCAGAATCCTGAGGCCCAAGATGAGGCCAGTTCCCACCCCAGCCCCAGGGAAGCCTTCAGGTGACACATACTCCCTCCTCCTGTTCTGTTCCTGCCAACAGAGAGACGTCAGACTTGGCAAGGCCTCTGTACACGTCCATAGCCTCCAGCGGTCAGACTCACTGCTGATGGTATTCTGTTCCTACCACAGGCTCATACATTATGCAGGATGGTGGACAGTACACTGGGCCTGCCCTCTTGAAGACAAACCAATGGGATGGGTGATGTATGCACCCACTCTGCCAAGGCCACTTCTGCCCATATCACACCATTTGTTGGAGGCAGGGAGAAACTGATTTCACAATAGCCAAATCAACGTAAGGTCTTCCTCTCCCTAAAGTTCAAAGCCTGAGATATCAGATATGATCGTGTGGAGTTTTCCACAGTCCCCAGGAAGGAGAGGAAAAGATTATGTACTCTCAGTCATCCTGGGGTGAGGCAGGAGACCTGAGACCCACCAAACACCCGGGAGATGAAGGAAACCTAGTCAGGCCTGTGCTCAGGCATGGGAACAGAAACTGGCAGCTCCAATTTTGATCTTAGACTTTCAGCCCCTCCTATGGATATCAGACATTATTGCCTCCTAGAGACTAAGAGGACGTTATTAGCCTCCTTTTAGGAAAATGAAAGGCCTATGCTTAGTCACCCCCAGAGAATAAGAAGTCAAGGTGACCAGAGGTAGAGCAAGCATCAATCAAGCCCTCTTCCCAGACTTTATCTTATTTAATCCTCACAGTAGATCTGAGTGGCAGGAACCATTATTTCCATTTTATACATGAAAAAGGTCCTGATGTGGTTGAAAAAGAATTTTAGGTCAGGTAAGATGTAGGTTTGGATTCTAGTTGTGCCACCGTTTATCTGTGTGATCCTGGGCAAGTCAGTTACCTCACCGAGCCTAAGTCTCACTCATCTGGAAAATAGGAATCACCTAAGACCACAGAGGTCTTGTGATAATTGGAGGAAAGGTATGTAGAGTCCTCGGCATAGAACAAGGGCTCCTGAAAAAATATAACCAGAACAACTAGGAATGAATATCACAGTGAGAAATTACAAGGTGGCACATAGGAACCATGCTTTACACACCTCTCATTCACTCATCCTAGCAGCCCTGGAGAGTACTGCTCCTGTTCCTATCCTCCTTCTAACAGGTAGTAAATCACTTGCACAAGCTCTCCTGGCTAATAAGTGACAGAACTAGGATTCTAGCCCAGGCAGTGGAATTTTGTGTGTATATAACAGAGGCTCAGAGAGGTTCTGACATTTGATCAAAGTCACACGGCCAATCTACAGGAGAAAAAGGGGCCTGGCCAGACTCTTCCTTTTCTCATTCCATTCACCTACCGTGCCCCTCAGTTTTTTCTACTGCACAGACAAAGGGTGGGGCTGGACTTGTTTAGAACAGCACCTCACCTGGGACAGGTACAATAAGAGTACTAAATAATAAATGCTCTGGCACGCTGGGCGGGACTCTCCCCAAAGCACGGGTAGGGGGAATTGGACCCTTCCCTGGGTATCATGTGGGAAACAGGCCACTTCTAGCTGCTTATTGTTTACTTATTCACAGCCTTCGATGATATCACACCGGCACACCTCCCAGGGCCCAGGCTGCGCTCCACCCAGGCGGAGAGGATGCGCAAGGCAGCATTTGTACACAGGAGCCTGGAGTCGCAGGAAACGGTAAACTCCAGGGCCCGGGGGAACTGTGAGACAGGTGCATGAGGACTGCGCGGGGTCGGGGGGAGTGGGGCGTGGGAGGGGTGGTGAGAGACTCACCTGAGCCACCAGACTGGGGCGGGGAGCCGGGACCGGCCCCTAGGGGGCGCCACGCACGCAGCCCGTTTGGGGGTGGGGGGCGCTGTCCCCAGGGCCGTAGAGTCCCCGCGTAGAATTGGCGGCTGGCAGGTCTCCCTTCCTCCTCGGGGAGTTCAGGCACTCCTGGAACGCCCAGACCAGGGACCACCGTGTGTGGCACGCGGCTCGGCTCGGGTTTATTTTACACGCTACACCCATCTGCAAGAAAGCCGGCGTGCACACGAAAGCTATCCTCTTTCCAATCTCTCTTCAACACTTTCTGATTATTCCGGGAGTACGTCTCATTTTGCTGCCAAAAGCCCTTTAACACCTCTGTATCCGTGCTTATCTTGCCATGTCTTGTCTTTAACAAAGAGAGTGCAGGCCTCCAGCTCAGAATTCGAAGCAGGTGACAGTATCTAGCTGGAAAGTTAAAATACTTTTTTCCTTTTTTTAAAAAAAGATTATTTATTTATTTATTTATTTATTTATTTATTTATTTATGATAGACAGAGAGAGAGAGAGAGAGAGAGAGAGAGAGGCAGAGACACAGGAGGAGGGAGAAGCAGGCTCCATGCACCGGGAGCCCGACGCGGGACTCGATCCCAGGACTCCAGGATCACGCCCGGGGCCAAAGGCAGGCGCAAAACCGCTGAGCCACCCAGGGATCCCCAACTTTTTTCCTTTTTATTTATATTTTGTTACCTTCTATTTACAACGAGTGATACTGGTTTTCTACTTTTCGGCAGTGATAAAGAGTCTCCTTTTAAAGTACGTGGTGAGAGTAGATGCTCTACAAATCAGACAACTAGGTTCAACTCCCAGCTATGCCACTTAACTGCCTGTGAGACCTTGAGCAAATCACACAACCTGTCTGTGCCTCGCCTCCCTCCTCTGTAAAGGGAAAGTAATAATGGTACTTAGGTTGTTGTGATGATCACAAGTTTAGTAAATGTAAAGGGTACCTGACATCTAGCATGCACTGTATGGATGTTTGCTATTAGGTCAAATAGGGCAAAACCAAACAAACAAAACCCCGAAGTTTAGAGAAAACCTCTTTGGTTCAGTCATACCATCGTCCATGTGAGAAAGCACAGTTTTGAAGAAGATAATTAAGTGGCTGAGCTAAGAGCTCTGGATTCCCAATCCATTCACCAGCCATTTCAGTCTTCGATAATTAATGTAACCTCTCACTGCATTCATTTGTGGAATGGAACTAATACTACTTCACTGGATGTTGAGATGGTGCCTGTGAAGGTGGCTAAAAACCCGAGTTGGTATGATGGCTCTCATGCATTTTGACAGGGGTAATATCGCCCCCAAGGGGACAGAAATAGGTTTTTGGTGGCAAACAAACAAACAAAAAAACAACCAAACCAAACCAAATTAAACAAACCACCCCTCTTTCTAGTTACTACTAAGCACAGGTAGTGTATCTGTGTTATCAATATTTCATGATGAGTGGTGATTAGGAAACAAAATGTCTAAAAAAGGCTGCTTTGGGGAGAATAATGGAAAAAAAGTGAGAAACAATGCCCTAAACCCATTTTTTTAAAAAAAAGATTTTATTTATTTATTCATGAGACAGAGAGAGAGAGAGAGAGAGAGGCAGAAGCAGGCTCCATGAAGGGAGCCCGATGCGGGACTCGATCCTGGGACTCGATCCCGGGTCTCCAGGATCGCGCCCTGGGCCAAAGGCAGGCGCCAAACCGCTGCGCCACCCAGGGATCCCTCTTCTCTCTCTTAAATAAATAAAAATCTTAAAAAAAAAAAAACGTATCCTACTCGTGGTTTAACCTTTAATTTGATGTTCAGAGATGTTTCCTATCCAGAGGAGGAAAATGGAGTAAAGAAGCAAGAACTATTCACAGAGATAAGCTCTGAAATTGTGACTAATGTCTAAGTTGTATTAAAATGATGTGTTTTTTTTTAACCTTGCAGTTCCTTTAGGAAAATGAGTTTGTGGGTTTTTTGTGTGTGTGTGTGTGTTTTTTTATATCTGCGTAACATTATAGAGACCAATGCAGTCAGAAACTAAGATTTTAAAAATCCTACCTCATTCACTTCCTGTGTAACCTTGGACAAGGTACCAAACCTCTCTGTGCCTGTTTTCCCATCTCGGTAAAATAGACACAATAATAAACAACCCACAAAGCTGTTCCTCTGTTAATAAGGAAATTAGACACCCAGATCAATTTCTGGCCCATAGTAAAAGCTCTAAAAGTAGCTTTTAGTGACCTGGAAATATTATACCAGCTTCACAGAGAATTATTGAGGTTCACAGAGATTGGCCCACCATCATTCAGAGAACAGAACAGCTTAAATTTGTTTAACATTTTAAAAATTCTAGCTTAATTTAATTAAAGTGCACACATTTTAAGCGTACACCTTGGGCACGCTTACCTATGTGTAAAGTGGTGATCAAGATAAGGGCATCCCCAACACCTCAGAAGGCTCTCTGGGGTCTCCCCTCCGTCAACACCTCCCCCCAAGTTTAGTGCAATTCTGATTTTTCACCGAAGATATGCTACCTGTTTTGAACTTTGTCCAAATGGAGCAATACAGTTTCTTTTATTATCCACAGAGTCTGAATTTGAAGCCAGATGGTCCCACCCTAGAAGTTGCCATCTTAACTATTATCCTATACTGTTCTGCCTTATAAAGCCATGACTCCTTCGGGTGTTCTTCTTCTGCTGCTCCTTTTCCTTACTCCTCTCTCAGCTCTGCCCGAAATGAAGCTCTCTATCAAGCCATCGACGAGTTCTAATTGGTCAGTTCTGCGTGAGAAGCCCCGTCCACAGCCAGATGGGTGCCTCTGGCAGGAAGCATATGATTGGGCACATGTGTCAGGAGGTGAACCAATGGGGGAGAGCATGTTCTAAACTGTCCACCTGTCCACCAATGGGAGCATGGTATTCCCGCCCTCTTCAACTGCCTCTGCTGCCCTGCCCCAGCCTCGTGCCCTTGCAGTTTGACACCTCCCTTGTGTCCTAAAAGAAGGTCCCCTCACAGCTGCCTAGGAGACGCAGGATGGCGGGCCCCAACCCCCTGCATCCCCCCTGGGCCTTCTGCACCCCTCCCCTCCCTGGACTGGATGGGAGGGGAGGCTTTTTCAGACAAAAATGACATATATGTAAATAAGTATGTTTTCAGGAGTTCTATTGTTTCTCCCCCCCCCCCTTTACTAATGGATAATGCCTTGGTTTTTCTTTTTATTTTAAAAAAAGTATTATTTTAAATTTTCAAATATCTTTATAATTTAAACACCCACTTTCCTTTTTCTGAGTTCTGGGTGCCGATGAGAATCACCAGCCTTCCTCTGCAGCCTCCACCTTGCCCCTCAGAGGTGAGAACCTAGGAGAAGGGAGAGGTGACTGGAATAGCTTGGGGGCAGGCAGAGGATGGGCTGGGGTGGAGTTAATAAGGAGCAGGTACGTCTTTAGGGTTGAAGGATGAAGAGAAGGAATTTTAACGTGTGAGATGGACTGGAAGGTGGAGACCAACTCCAAGAATTTTTTTTTTTTAAGATTTTATTTATTCATGACAGTCACACAGAGAGAGAGACAGAGAGGCAGAGACACAGGCAGAGGGAGAAGCAGGCTCCATGCAGGGAGCCCCACGTGGGATTCGATCCCGGATCTCCAGGATCGCGCCCCCGGGCCAAAGGCAGGCGCCAAACCGCTGCGCCACCCAGGGATCCCCCAACTCCAAGAATTACAGGAAGAATGAATGGAATTGTTGGAATGGGTTGATAAAAAAAAAAAAAAATCAGATGTCCAGCTGTCCTGGATGAGAGATATTTAAAGTGCAACAAAAATCCCAAAGGGAGGTGCCTGGGTGGCTCAGTCATTTAAGTGTCTACCTTGGGCTTAGGTCATAATCTCCAGGCCTGGGGTCCTGGGATTGAGCCCCATCTTGGGCTTCGGGCTCGGTGGGGACTCTGTTTCTCCTCTCCCTCTGCCCCTTCCCTGTTCATGCTTGCTCTCTCACTCTCTCTCAAGCAAATAAAATCTTAAAAAAAAAAAAAAAGATTCCAAAGAGATTAGGGAAGACCAATGCCTGGTGGTTTAGAGATGGATGGATCCCATGCGCCACTGAGTTATGGGGGTAAAGGGAGTGTCCAGGTCTGAGGGACACTGTGCGTTCTCACATTCTTATCTTTTCTCACCTTCTCTACCTCAGACAGGCATGACCCTGCTCTTTGTACTGGGCTGCATTTTCTTTCCACTGAGTTTTGCTATCCTCTGCTGGGGCCTGCAGAACCACTCCAACCTGCGGATGGACAGACCAGAGGCTGTTTTGGTGGCATCCAAGTAAGAGGCCAGGATGAAGGTGTCCTTTCTGGGGTCAGGGCTGGTGGAGATGATCTCTTGCTTTCAGGAATAGTGGTGAGAGCAGAAACAGAGAGAGAGCATGCCCATGTGTACACACATATGCGTGTGCCAGGGGGAGATTAAGAGTCAAAAGAAACTGGCTATGAGATCTTTTGCAAGTCTTTAATCTCCCTGAACTTCAGCGCCCCTCCACTTGCGAATGGGTTTACTAAGAACAACTACCTTCCAGTCTTCATCGAGATGTTTTGTGAGGATCAGGTGAATTCATGTCTGTGAAGTAGGTGTGGGAGACTCCTGCAAGGGACAAGGCTATAGGCTTTGCGGGGATAAATGGTGAGCCAGAAAACTCAACATTCAGCCCATCAGATGGGGCAGCAGCAGTTCGGCTCCAGTCAAACGTACGGAGCTAGAATGTGGGCTCTGTGTTGTCTATCTGATTCTTTAAAAAAAAAAATTATTTGAGAGAGAGAGAGAGAGAATCACAGGCAGAGGAGGAAGCAGGCTCCATGGTAGGGAGCCTGACATGGGACTCCATTCCGGGTCTCCAGGATCCGGGCTGAAGGCGGCGCTAAACTGCTGAGCCACCCAGGGATCCCCCCCTTTTTTTTTTTTTTTAAGATTTTATTTATTTAATCATGAAAGACACAGAGAGAGGGAGAGGCAAAGACACAGGCAGAGGGAGAAACAGGCTCCCTGCAGGAAGCCTAATGCGGGACTCCATCCTGGGTCTCCAGGATTACGCCCTGGGCCAAAGGCAGGTGCTAAATCGCTGAGGCAACCAGGGATCCCTCATATGATTCTTTCTTAAAAGAAGTTGAGCTTTGATGTGAAATCTCCTAATTTTCAAGCACAACTGAGAATTTAAGAAAGTACTGTACTGGCAACACCATACTGGCTGCGCAAAGCATGTTTGTAGGCTGGATTTGGCCCTGATGCTGCAAATCTCTGACCTGTTCGACACAGCCTAACACACATGTGAGCTCTCATGGAAACGTGGGTAGGAGAGGGAGCTGACCGAAGGCAGAATTTACTTGGGTGTCTAGGTGGATTCCTGGAAGACAGAAATGTGTCTTTGCTTGCTGAAATTCATGTCATCCAGAGAGAAGCCACACGGCCACCAGGTTTGTTGCCCTCAATCAAGTAGTGATGATGCCCTCCCATAACCCATGCCCCATCCGCCCCAAACTCGGCTTTGCTCTTTGGCTTTGGAGCACTCCAGTTTTGCCAGTCTCATAGCTGTGTTATCTTGGGCAAGTTTTTTGTCTTCTTCTTCTTCTTCTTCTTCTTCTTCTTCTTCTTCTTCTTCTTCTTCTTCTTCTTCTTCTTCTTCTTCTTCTTCAATCTCTAAACCCATTTCTTGTCTATAAAACAGATATTACCATCTGGGAAGATTAAATAAGAATGAACATACACCATCTTGCCTAATGCCCAGCACCTAGAAAACACTTAAGAAGTTGGGTCCTGGGAATCCCTGGGTGGCTCAGCAGTTTAGCATCTGCCTTCTGCCCAGGGCATAATCCTGGAGTCCCTCATCGGGCTTCCTGCAGGGAGCCTGCTTCTCCCTCTGTCTGTGTCTCTGCCTCTGTGTGTGTGTGTGTGTGTGTGTGTGTGTTTCATGAATAAATAAAATCTTAAAAAGAAAAAAGAAGTTGGGTCCTTTTCTCCCCTAAATGAAGCCCTGAGGTCAAGAAGGGAGGTCCTTAACTCCTGCTAAAGGCGAGACCTCTCAGAGTCTGTTCCTGCTGCATACCACTAGAGGGCAGCACAAAATTGCAAAATCCAGCCCTTTGCCTCTTTTGGGGAGGAAATGGAATGGTCTTTGGATCGGTAAAGATAAATTGTAGGGTTACTTATTGAGGTGTACCTTAGGGTGGGCCTGGAAACCAAAGTACGGTTTGGGTCCAGGACTCACATCATGTAGAAGTTCATAGGACAGTTGGGTTCAGGACAGGAGGGCCAAATTTCAGGAAGGCAACACAAAAGGGTGAGAAGCAGCTCAGAGGCCAGTGGGATTCCAGCTGCACCTCCAACATGCAGTGTGACCCTAGCCAGTCACTGCGTCTCAGTTTCCTTGTGGATGAAATGAAGGGTCTGAACCAGCTGGTCCCTGGGGTCCTGCTGCTCTTTGAAGTCCCTGAGGAAGGGGAGCCAGGAAGATAATAAACCTGAAGAAAGAGAAAGTGATCCGTGCTTAGGAGAAGCCAGGAGAGGCCAGGCACCCTGAAGGACAGAGGCAGAAGCATCCTCGAGTTCCAGGTGGGTTTTCACGGAGGCAGGGTTTCCCCACCCTCTTCAAACCCTGCAGCCACTCTGATACCCAGCATGGAAGGGTTTCTGCCTCCTCTTAAGTGATCTTGGGGAGGGCCACTGAGGCTCCAGGACCATTTCTTGACCTGTATAAAGGGGGCAAGTGCTGTTATGTCAGTGCTATTACAACCGTTAGACAAGATCACAGGACAGACTCTCAGCAAAGACAGGACCTAGAGGCACTTGACTTAAATCTTGGGTTTTCTTCCTTCCCATTGGAGTGAAGGATGTGAGGGGTCTCTGAGCCTGAAGAATGCTGTGTTGGGGTGTCTTTATTCTCACCCAGTCCTTAAACTCATCCTTCAGAGACAGCAAGATGTACCACTTTGTCTCACTGCCTCCTCCTTTTTTCCTCTCTGATGGAGTGCTTCCCCTAAACTGGGGCCCCAGCAGACCGCTGAGAAACGAGTATTTGGAGGCATTGAGAGAGGAAAAAATGGTAGCTGTTTTCAACGTGCTGGTGGGAAACAGGGTCAAGCCCCCTCCCAGCTGGCCAGGGAGTCCAGGGTCACGTTCCTCCCCAAGAGGAGATCCGACCCTCCCCTGGCCCATGTCCCCAGCAGCCCCCTGTGCCGCAGCTGCTGTCTCTTTAAGGGCCTCCCCCTCCCTTTTTCTCTGCTCCCCCCCATCTCTGTCGCAGCCGCTGCTGTGGCTCAGAGCTGCATGGGGAGACGCTGCTGCAGGTCCGGTTTCTTGGTGTCTGGTCGGTGCCATCATTCCCCGCCCCTCCCCCGCCCTCCCCAAGCGGGTGACTCCCCCTCCCCCTCCCCCTCCCCACCGAGGGGGCAGGGGGCTGGGCAGGAACTCTGGATAATGCCCCGTGCAGCCTCCCTCCGGGCCGGGCAGCTCGGTAGGGACCGTGGCGGCAGCAAGAGGCGGGAGAGTGCTGACCGCTGACCACTTGCCGGGCAGCTCCTCTTGTCTCCCTCCCTCCCTCCCTCCCTCCCTCCCTCCGGCCGTCCCTCCCTCCCTCCCACTCTCCCTCCCTCTCAGGGCTGGCACCACAGTCCCACCCCGCCTTCTCGGGTCCTCCCAGCCTCTCCACGTAAGCCCCCCCTCCCCACCTGCCTCTCCTCTCGTTCCCCTCCCCCACCCGCATCCTCCTCCTCCGGTACCCTCTCCCTCTCTGTCCTCTTATCAAGTCCTCTCCTCCTGTCTCGCTTCCAACCCTCCAGCCAGCTTGCTCCCGCTCCCTTTCCCGGATCCTCCCTCTCCCCAGTCTCTCCCCATTTCCCCCAGTCTCATTTAACTCCCTTTCTCCCTCGGTCTGGTCTGACTGGCCTGCCCCATCCCGTCCCCGCCCTGTCCCTTTTGTGCCCCTTTTTCTTTTTCTCTCTCCTTCCCCGGCTTGGTGTCCCTGCTCCACCTCCAACTCCCTTCAGCTCGGCCTCCCTGTCCCCTCACGGCCACCTGCCTCCCTGCCCGAGGCCTGAGCCACCATGCTGACCCCAATGGTGGCTGGGGGGGTGGTGTTCCCCGGACTCTTCCTCCTCTCCAAGAACACGCTCCAGCGGCTGCCCCAGCTGCGCTGGGAGGAGGCCGACGCGGTCATTGTCTCAGCCAGGTAAACGGCCTCCCTTCCCCTTGGCCCCGCTCCCCTTCTCAGGCATCATGGGGGTGGAAGGGACCCAGTCCTCCCCTGGACCCCTTGGCCCATTGGGGCCTGGAGGTTACTGAAGTGGTTGGTGGGCTGTTACCTCCAAGCCTCCTGCCCCCCTTGCTGCCTTACTGTCTGTCCCAGGAGACCTCGTCCAAACCCAGCCATCTGGTCTACTAGTATCCAGACTGCTTTCCTGTCTTCTCCCCCATTCACTCTCCCACCCTCCAAAACAGGACCAGCATGGGACTCAAACATTTCTACCAGATATTAGGGAGTGAGGCAAGGGGCAGAGAGCTGTGTCTTACTCAGGGCATATGTTTGGGGGTACAAGGGACAGAGGAATGAACAGCAGAACTCTGTACAACCTGGAACGAGGGCCAGAGTTGGGGAGGGGGCATGGGCACACAGAGTGAGCGGGAAAGTGGCCAGGAGAAGGGGGGACTTGGTGTCAATGAGGAGTGGCATGGTGACTAGATGGCTGAGCGCCACAGGAACAGGCCCAGGGCTTCCCCTCACCACCCAGTGTTGGCCCTTTGCTGTCCCTCCCCGGGAAGAGACCTTGTTATCAGCATTGTCTCACCTCAAGATGACCTCCCTGGTGTCCTCCTGAGAGGAGGGTTACTCTGTGTCCCCGACTGGCCAAGAAAAGGAAGACAGCAGCCAGGAGTAGGGTGTACAGAGTAGTAGTAGCTGCAGTGGGGCGAGTCCTGGAGCCTGAGGTGAAGGGCGAGCTGTGGGCAAGCTCACCTCAGGCAGAGATGGGCAAGAGTGGCCTGAAAAGTGACTGAGTCTGAAGGGCAGTAATTGGAGAGTAAAGAGGAGAAACAGAGGACTGCATCTCCCTGCTCTACCTCTGTTCCCTCTTTCTCCCCCCAGGCTAGTGTCCTCTGTCCAAGCCGTCATGGCCTCCACAGCTGGCTACATCGTCTCCACCTCCTGCAAGCACATCATTGATGACCAGTAAGTGCCACCAGACCACCTTTACCCAAGTTCCCTCAGCCTGCATGTGTGTGTGACTCCTGAGTACCCCAGGTCTTCTAGAGGACTCTTTCAGTGGTCCCCAAGCCCTTCGCTTGGGACTGAGCAAGTTAACTGCATTAGCTGCAACTCAACACCCAGAGATAAATTTATCCATGTCCTGTCCTTAAAGGTCAGACCAGGGGGAAAGGAGTGGGGATCAAAAGAGATTGTCGAAGCAGCTCTTAGGCTTCCTGGGTTCTCATGTCATAGTAGGTCCCGTATGCCCATTCCTCTCCACTTCCTCCCACCCTGGCATCCCTCAGACCCCTTGTCTAACCAGCATCCGATGGGGGTGCCTCCCTTCTCACGCCAGGCTCACCCCTCCGCTCCTCCCAGAATCCACGTGTCCAGTCTCAGCTCCTTGCACAAGAGGGAGACAGAGGAGAGAGATGACAGAGACAAGGCCACAAACGGTTGGGCCATGGGGGGTTGGGGGAGGGGAAGGGTGAAGAGGCCAAAATTTGGCACTGGCAGCTGCTGCAGTGCCTGGCGCTTGCCAAAAAAGCCCGGACCTAAGAGGTGGGGCCGGAGGAGGAAGGAGAGGGGCCCTGTCCGTGGTGCTGACGGGCCGGCTCCAGGTGACCCGCGGGCTGGGGCAGAATGGCCTGTCAGGGTGCTGAAGACACCCACGCTTAACTTCTGGCCCTAACCCCCTTCTCTAGTGCCTGTTGGGCCGTAGGAACATTGTCTGGATGACCCTGATCTGGCGGCGCTCCTCTTTCTCTACAGATGAGTTCCCTTCTCTGTGGAGTGAGGTACAGCGCTTCCTGGAAGGGCTGCCCTGAGGAGGAGTTGAACTGTGTGTGTCAAATGCCTAAAGCAGTTCTGGTTCTCACACAGTGGGTGCTTAACTCTTTCTTTCTTACGCATTTGGTAACTAGGCTTCCTCTCCCACCCCCCCACCCCCTTCTTCTCCACTCCTGGGTCTAAGATGAGCCTGGATTCCCAGGCATTTCTTGCCCTCGCCTTTTCACACAGAGGTCACCTTTCCACTTTTACATGCCCCCCCACCCCCGACCCAAGTCTGTTCCTGTTCCCTCCCCTGTAATCCTCAGGTGGGTGGGGAAGATCAGGGTTAATCCAGGGACAACAGCTGTTCCTGTGTCTGAGCACCTAACTGCTGAGAGCACCTAGCTGCTGAGAGCATGGAGATGGGTTTAACTTTCAAGTTGCAGCATGGGGTCCTGGAGGGCAGTCCTGGTCCCCCCCCCAAACCATACGGATCCTGCAGCTGGCTCTCCCAGCCACTCTTGCTCCAGCTTACCCTGGGCCAGTTGGATCCCTTTCCATCAGGGTTCTCCCTGCTTGCCTGCCCTGTGTGTCAGACCTGGGCTGCTGCTCCCCCTCCTCTCTCCCTTTCCTGGTCACACGCTCCAGCATGGGTCTCAGGTTCTCTTTGCCCCAAATCATCCCTGCCTGTTCCCTTGCAGGCCAGTCTTCCCAGGGTTTGCATTTTGTCTCCATCTCACCTGATCCTTCGCGGACCTACCCCCAGCCCTCATTCCTCTTCTCCCTTCTGCAGCTCCTCATATTTGGTCTCAGCAACTTTTCTGTGTCACTCTGGCTGATTTTGCTTTCATCCATCCATGTAGCTGGGCCAGTTCCCTGGGCCAACCTCCCTGACCTCGCACCCCCACTTCGGACCTGCCACAGGGCTACAGCATTTAAGAGAAAGTACTCAACATGCTGAGTCAAGAAGAAAAATGCAATGTTGCATATTCATGCACTTTTCATTTTTGTTTACTCTCAAAGTACACAGAACTTTCTCTGCTCTTGGCTCCTTTTGCTCAGCGTTTTCTCCTTAATGCTTGGCTGTACCTGAAAAAAACAAGAGGTTGGGCCACATTCAGGCAGAACAAGTACACCGACGACACCACCAAATCCCCAGTGAGGCTTGTCGGTGACACCTGTCTGCAATCTTCTAGGGAGAGCCGGGCTGAGGGCTGGGGGCTTTTGAGCCAGACTTCCTGCAATTGGCTATTCCTTGCCAAGTTACCTAGCCTCTCAATTTCCTCAGCTGTAAAATGGGGGTGATAACCATCCTTACTTTGTATAGGGTTTCTGTGGGGAGTGAATAAGTTCATGCTTGTAAAAGGTTTTGGATATTAGAACAGTGACTGCATGGCAGTTGGATGTCAGCCCATACGATCCCTCTCCGCTGCTCTTGCCTCTTCTGCTGTTATTTGCTCTAACCTCAGATGTCTGTCATATAATGCCTGAGTTTGCTTTCTCACTATGTTGCTGCCCTGTGATCTGTGGCTGTCCTTTGGTGTCTTTTCCCCTCCACCATACTGCAGTGAGAGAGAGAGAGAGAGAATGAATGAATGAATGAAGAATGAATGAATGAATGAATATGAAAAATGGCTGGGTTCTGAGATCAGCCAGTCTGGGTTTAATTCCCAGCATTCCTACCTACCAGCAGTGTGACTGTCTGACCTTGGGCTAGTTTCTTGCACTCTACCTTTGAGCTCCATTAACCAGGAACTAGGTTGTTTTGATTATCACTTGGGGTCTGACTCCTGTGGCACATCCAGGGTTGACTCTGGCACCTAGTTGCTGCTCTGTCCATCTCCTTTCTTCTTTGACTCTTCTCTTTCTCTCTGCCCAACAGACACTGGCTTTCCTCTGCCTACACGCAATTTGCAGTGCCCTACTTCATCTATGACATCTACGCCATGTTCCTGTGTCATTGGCACAAGCACCAGGTCAAGGGGCATGGAGGGGACGAAGGGGGGGCCCGAGCTCCGGGCAGCACCTGGGCCGTGGCGCGCGGCTATCTGCACAAGGAGTTCCTCATGGTGCTCCACCACGCCGTCATGGTGCTCGTATGCTTCCCGCTGTCTGTGGTGAGTTGAGGTGCTGAAAGCCAGGGCCCCCTGTCCTACTCACACCAGCACTGCCAGAGCCTGGGAAGCCCTGCGGCCAGGTCCCAGTAGCAGGGCAGGCCCAGGATGGAAAGTTCCCACAGAAGGCTCCCCACCCCTACCCCTGCCCAAGCACCCCTGCCCCAAACAGCGGGAGGGCCTGGGGTCAGCCTGGCCTGGACTGGATATGCCCAGCCAGCCGTGGTACCTGGGAGTTGCGGTTGCATGTCTCTTGGCCTCAATTTCCTCATCTATAATGCAAGGTATACAGTCTCACCTGAGGGATGGTTGGAGGGATACAGTGAGGTCACACCTGTGGCTTTGCTACTGTGCATACGTGTTCATACTTTCAGAGTTAAGCATCTCCAAAATTGGCCGATAGAGAAGGGAGGGAGGGAGTCCAGGGTGAGGCCAGGCTAGTTCCTCCTTCTCCTCCGCAGGTGTGGCGTCAAGGCAAGGGAGATTTCTTTCTAGGCTGCTTGCTGATGGCTGAGGTCAGCACCCCCTTCGTCTGCCTTGGCAAGATCCTCATCCAGGTGAGACTGTACCTGAGGGTATTTGAGCCTGAAGGGAGGGCGCTTTCAGGGACCTGCAGGAATTCTTTAACATGCCAGGTCTGGGGGGGCTACAGGCCCGGGTTAGGGGAGGTGGGGCCTGGAGGGGCTGAGTAGGGGAAGTGGGCAACCCTTCCCCTGCTGCCCCTGCTCTCTGACCTCCCCGCCCACCCACCCACCCACCCGCAGTATAAGCAGCAGCACACTCTGCTGCACAAGGTGAACGGGGCCCTGATGCTCATCAGCTTCCTCTGCTGCCGGGTGCTGCTCTTCCCCTACCTGTACTGGGCCTACGGGCGGCACGCCGGCCTGCCTCTGCTTGCGGTGCCTCTCGCCATCCCGGTGCACGTCAACCTGGGCGCCGCGCTGCTCCTGGCCCCCCAGCTCTACTGGTTCTTCCTCATCTGCCGCGGGGCCTGCCGCCTCTTCCGGCCCCGGGGCTCCCCGCCTCGGTCTCCATGTCAGACCCAGGACTGAGGGTGGGGCCGGGGACCCGCCCCACCCCGCCCCTTGGGGACTGGGCTCTGGGGCTGCCAGGCAGCGGGTGGGAGCCAGGGGCCTCTTGCCCTGACAGCCCCTAACAGATGGACTCCAGGGGGGTGGGACATCTCCCCTCAGGGGCAGAGGGGCAGGGATCAGGTGAAAAGGCAGGCAGGGAGGGGGAGCCTCTTCCCCCAGCAGTGCCTGAGCTGAAGGTAGCAAACCCCTTCCTGCGCACCCTTTCTCCCATTACCAACCTTGGGGCCCTGGGGAAGCAAAGGACAGAGGAAGGGCTAGAGGGCCATGGGGAGACTGACTCAAGGGGACTGGGACTCAGAGAATGTGGGGGAGGCCTGTCACCAAGGCCATCCCAGCCCCCTGCTGCAGACTCCTCTCGGTTCCCCACCATCCAGGAGGGAGGGGGACACCCTAACTCACCCCCCCTCCCCCGCAGGCCTTGCTTGGGGCTAGCTGCCTCCACTGCTCCTTGGGGAGGCCAGCCTGAGGAATCTTATTTATTTTATTTATTTGCCCAAATTCATACTAATTTGTGGGGGTGGGGGGAGGGAGGTAGCTGCTACCCCCAACCTTCCCAGTGCTGAGCAATCCCGGGGGCAGGTGAGGGGGAGCCCCATCCCTTCCCAATTAGGCTGCACATCTTGCCCTCAGGCCCTGGCATGTCCCTGGTGCTACAGACCTCTCAAGGCTTCCTCCAGTCTGGGGTCAGGGGACCCTGGGAGGTGCTTTACAGACCGCTAATAAAGACGATCTGATCTGCGTGAACGCCACCAAGGCCCTCTTCACCCAGTTCTTTGGTGCTGGGCAGGGTGGGGGTCTGGGGCTAGAGAGCACGGATGACCACAGGATGGGGTAGGACTCCCTGACTGGGTACCAAGCAGTGAGGGAAGAAAAAAGTAGACTTTAATTCATCAGCAGGAGAGGAGGGGCAGTTTGGGCACTCAGGGCAGAGTCCAGGGCCTGTGTCCAACTCCTCAGGCCCCTTTCTGGCAGGTCCTATGGAATATGAGATCAGAGGTGGGAGGCCACACCCTGCCTCCCTAGGCTTTTGGGTTCTTCACCTTCTCCCAAGGAAGGCTGAGGTGGGAGGGGCCAGGGGAGAAGGGGGGGCCTTACATGTGTATGAAGAACTGGTACAGGAGGAAGAGGAAGGCCACCACCAGAGCGCCCACCAGGATGTGATGGAAGAACTCAGAGTTGGATCCTGTTAGACAAGGAAGGGGAGATGGGGACCCTGGACTCATCTCCAATCGAAGGGCCAAGGGCAGCTCTTCTCCAGGCCCTGGCAAGGAAGGAGGCCCCTTCTCAAGCTGGTTCATACCTGAGTTAACAAAGATGACAGGTTTCTCCCCAATAAACTGGGCCACGGCCAGGATCCTGGCTTGGTCTGAGTCTGGGTAATCAAAGAAGTCAGGTCTCTCTATGAAGAGTAGAGACTCTGCTCCTCGGGCCAAGACATTGGCATTTTCCCGCCTGGGTGCTAAGGAAGCAAAGTCTACGTCTAGAATCCAGCAGACCTCTGCCCTCCACCCCAAGAGGCTGAGGCCAACCCAGGACCCTGCCAGGCCACACAGCCTTAGTATGGCTGTAGAGGGACTTGATTTGGTTCCAGGAATTTCTCAAGGATCAACTGAGCTCTCCATGCGAAGGCCCATGCTGGATGGGGAGGGTGGGAGAGACATGTGGAAGGAGAGGAAGACCCTGGCTTGCCCTCCCAGCTCCTAAGGCCAATTAACCCCTCACCCCCAAGACTTCCTTGTCCCCACTGCTCCCAGGATAGCTTCCCACCTGTTTCTATGGCCCCGAGCCCAACCAGCCACGCCCATGCTCTGGTCCACTGCCACAGCCTCATGACCCTTCCACTCCTGTCACAGGGGTGGGGGCTCTGTGATGTCATAACCTGGAGCCATTCTGAGCACAGCTCTGGAGGGAGGGAAGAGAGAAAGAGCTGGGAACTGGGAGCTGGGGACACCCCCCCCAGGGCTGTCATCCTTTGGGGTGATGCTGATTATAAAATAGTAGCTGGGGCAGTCCCAAAATTTAGAAATAGGAGGGGCTTAGCAGGGACTAAGGAGAGCTGCATTTGTGTAGCATGCAGTCTCTCCTGGGCTGAGGAGCAGGGATAAGCTCCTTCAATAACCCCCCCCCCGCCCCCCCCCCCCCCCCCCCCCGCAACTCCACTCTCCACATGGACTACATCACAGACAGCAAGCCTGTCCTCATTATACAGGAAAGGGAACCAAGGTACAGAGGGGCAAAGTAGTGGGGGTGACGCACACTTCCCCGGGCTCTGCATTTTCCTCTCTGAGGCTCCCCCTTGCCTTGTGTCCCCAAATTCAAAGGCACGGGGTCTCAGCGCTCTGCAGAGGACGGCCCTGGAGTCCCGCGCCAGGAGAAATAACAGGCTTGTCCCACTAGGTGGCAGCCGTGTCCACGCCTGCCGGTCCCCTCGCCCCACCCGCCCGCCCGCCCGCAAGGGCAGCGCTCCAGCAGCTCCGAGCCCTCCTCCCGCTCCTTTCCGCAGGTGCCGCAGGAAAGGATCGTCCGGGGAAAGGCCCCGCCCACCTCGAGGCAGGTCACTTGGTCACCCACAGCACCCTCGCAGGCTCCTCTTTCTGGGTGGGCTCCCCCAAGGGCCTTCCCATTTCCCATTTCCAGTCCGCGCTTTTCTCTATTTGTCACTTCCCAACGGCCACTGGCCATCCTGCGGGCCCCTCTCAGCCTCCAGGAGTTAGCGTCCCTCTGATTGGCAGGTGGGCCTGTCTGTCACAGATATGTCCCGCCCCACTCAAGCCCAAGGACACTTCAGGGTCTTCTTGGTTTGCTTACACAGATGCCTGTTCAGCCATCCCTGACAGTCCCAGTTCCCTGACTTGCCCCAAACTGGGCACGTGTCTGTGGCGTGTTGGAAGCTCTTCTCTCCTCGGATATAAGCGCCCTCCTACCCTGGGTCCCTACCCCTCGTCTGTCTTGCCTTCTGGGGGGTACCCAGCCAGTCTCCCCCCAGTAGCGGGGCAAGGTTGCTTCCCTGATCAGCCGCTATTTCCTGAACACTAAGCCCAGGAAGGAGGAAATGGGGTAAAGGAGACAGACTACCATCTATGGGACCTCCTGTGAGCTTCCTTCGCCTATACTTCTCTCTTCTGAGAAAGAGGGAGTGACTTACCCAAAGTCACCTACACGTGAGGGTCAGTGGAGAGTCCAGCAACCTGACTCTTTGACTTGAGAGCCCGGGTTCCTACCCCCAGGCCTGTCTGCAGCTGCTGCCTCCTTTAGCTAGGAGAAGGGGTCCAGAGCCTTTAGCCATTGGAGTGGATCTGGCAGTTTCCTCAATCTCCCCCAAAAGCATACAGCTGCCCTCCCCACCAGAAAAGGCCCTTTTGACACAGGCAGTGATTTATCATTCATTCATGCATCCAATCATTAAGTAACTGTATTGCGTTCCTGCTCTGTGCTGGGCTCCATTTATGGCTTAGATAGAAATCACCAGGGCCCGGTCTGCCCTCAGAGGTCATAGGGGAGCGAACTCTTGGATGGTTTAGACGGACAACCTCTAATGGGCTGTCTATTGCTGTCTCTGCTCCCTTGCCTTGAATGTATTCTTCAATCTCTTCCAACCCGGCTCTGTCCTCACCACTCTACTGAAACCACTTTTGCTAAGTCTACCAACGACTTCTTAACTTGCCAAATCTAATGGTTACCTCTGTTCATTCTGAGGGCACAGCCCTGTGCCTCTTGGCAGGGGACCCATGCTTGGTGATTTTTCAGAGTTCCTCCTTCTACAGCCAGCTCAGCCTTGGACTTTCTCTTCTCTGTCTATATTCTCTCTCCCTAGGTGATCTCATTCAGTCTCATGGCTTTAAATACCATCTATATGCTGGTGACTCACAAATGTATATTTCCAGCCTAGTCCTTTCCTCTGAGCTCCAGACTCCTCTACCCAACTTCCTGCTTCGTGTCTCTGTATGTCCAAAACCATCTCCAACTCAATAGATCTCAAATGGAGCCCTTGGTTCTCCTACCCCAGACTGGGCTCCTGCTTCCCATTGCTGCAAATGGTCTCACTGTTCTGGAGATGCTCTGCTGGATACATACACCCAGGAGTCATCTCAACCCCTCCCTCTCTCTCTCTGGACAAAGCCATCATCAAGACCTGTTAGCTCAACTTCCAACATAAATCTCAAATCCATCCACCTCCCTCACCCTCCATTGCTGACTATTTCAATACCCATACCTCCCCTGGTATTCCAACAGCCTGTGGACTGGTGGACTTCGGTCTCTTCATTCTTCCCTCGGGGAGAACAAACCAGAACACTCAGATGCACTACTTAAAACCCTCCAATGGCTTCCCCTAGTACCTGGGTAAATTATGAACTTCTTACCCTGACCTGCAAGACTCTTGCTCAGCCCTGTCCACCCACCCACCTCAGCTCTTGCATGACCTCCCTCACTCAGCACACTGCAGTCTTTGCACACACCTATGCCTAGGACTCGCTTGCATCCCCTTCCAGTTAGGAAATGGTTAACTTCTCTTATCTTTCGGGTCTCAGCTGAGATAACACTTCCCTAGGAAGGGAACTCTCATGGCCTTCTGATCATCCCCTGTCTGTCTCACTGCATTAGACTTGTCTGTGTATTTGTCTATCTCCCCTACAAAGCTACGAAGCTAGAGATCACTGATCGTGGTTATAGACTTGCACCAAAGTATATAGTAGGTGTTCAATAAATATTTATTGGCTGAACGGATGGATGAAAATCTATCTGTGGACAAGCCAGGGCTGAGCACTGTCTACCATTTGCCCTGCAACTGGCTCCAGCTCCGGCTTTATCCTCACCTTCCCTCAATAAGGCTTTCTGCAGGTGTGTTGCTGGATCTGAGTGAAGCCAAGAGAAAGGCAGAAGCAGAGGAGGCAGGAATTCATGGCCAGCACCCCTGCCCCCCCCCGGAAGCCCCCAGCCCCCACTCCCCCAGTTCTGCCTCTTGCCAAACCCACCAGCTCTGGTCCTGGATGGAGTCTCCCTTTGTCCTGCCTTTTTTCTTATCCTGGACAGTCCCAAAGGACACCTGTTGGTTGCCTCTAAATATATTTTAACATATTTTTTTTTAACATATTCTTTTGCATGGCAACATATGTGCCTGGTACGAAATTCAAAAGGTACAAAAGGATGGAAAATAAGCGTTTCCTATTTCTGCCCTACTCTACCCCATAGCAATCTCCTCAGAGCTCAATGTCTTCTTGGGCAGGCTTCCAGGGATAAGTTACACACAAAAAACCAAACACATATAAACTCTTTTCTCCCCATTCCACACATAGTGTTCTGCATCTTACTTTTTTAGGTTAACCTGAGACTGGGAAGATGACTCTGTGCAAGTGCATACAAGTACCATGGGCTCTCTTTTTTCATGGCTGCATACTATTTCATCACATGACATTGTGTCAAAACCCACTGAACTGATACCCCGCTCGTGGACATTTAAGTTATTTCCAGTCTTTTGTCATTGCAAACATGTTGCATTTCAGAGCTCTGAACTTCTATTATTTTGCTCATGGGCCAGCCTATAAGCTAGAAGTAGAAATCCTAGAAGTAGAATTTCTGGGTCAAAGAGTCTATGTATTTGGCATCTTGGCATCCACCATCAGAATGGCCTCCGCAGAGGTGGTGCCTGCCCACTTACCCACAGCGTTGCACACATTGCGAGTTAATTGATGCTTTGAGTTTTGTCATCTGGTGGGTGATAAGTGCTATCTCAGTGTGGTCTGACTTTGCATTTCTCTCTCTTTAAAAAAAAATATTGTGGGCAGCCCGGGTGGCTCAGTGGTTTAGCACCGCCTTCGGGCCCCCCCCCGGGGGGGGGCATGATTCTGGAGACCCAGGATTGTCTGGTTCCCTGCATGGAGTCTGCTTCTCCCTCTCCCTGTGTCCCTCATGAATAAGTAAATAAAACCTTTTTTTTTTTAAATGTGTACTTTTAAAAAATACAAATAACAATATTTCTATCTTAACCATTTGCAAGCATACGTAAGGTTCAGTAGTGTTAACTATATTCACATTACTGTGCAACCACACTTCTCTTACTTTTAAATCACAGTACTTAGGGATGCCAACTTAGTGCTAGGCCCAGCTTGGGGCAGCCTCCATAACACTCCCAGGTGGTGGGGGAGACAGAAATGTAAGCAGGTAGAACTGAGCCTAAGGCAGGCAGCACACTGGAAGCAAGGGGGTGGGGTGGGGATGCTCCAGGAAAGGTCCTAGGAAGAGGTGACCCAGGATGACCCTGAAGAAAGGGAAGCTCTTTCAGGCAGAGGAGGTCCTATGAGCAAAGGTCCAGAGGCCTCAGGGATCCAGGTCTGTTCTAGGGACTGTAGGTAACCTTCCTGCCAACAGCCACGGAGGTGGGAGTGACGGGATGGGGATGGGAGGAGTCAGGGTCTTGGACCTAAGGGCTTGAAGGCCACTGTAGGTGCTCTGTTTTAGGGGAATGGCGGGTTTGGGGCAAAGAAGAGCAAAGATCTGAGGCTGGAGTTTGACAGGCAGATGGCAGGGTTCAGGTGGGAAATGGCGAACTGCAAGGCTCGGAAAGAAGCCCGACGCCTCACGGGAGGGATGGAATTGGACATGGCAGAGGGTGGGGTGAGGAAGGGTGGATTCCCAAGGGAGATGCCATCCCCGAGAAGGGGACCCCGGCCCTTGGGGGCTGGCTGGACCACAGGAGAGAGGCCTGGACAGCCCCAGAGAAGAGGCGTGGGGGAAGCCACAGCCTCGGACCCGTCCCCTCCGTCAGACTGTGAGGTTCCCCAGCCCGGCTTGGCGGGGAGAGGGCCCCCCAGGGTCCCAGGCCAGCGAGCGCGAGCGGATCGGATACCGTCCCCCGGCCCACCCCGGGTGACTGCGGATCTCTAAGCCCCGCCCCTACGGATTTGGGGAGGGGAGGGCCCAACAACCTATTCCCTCCCCCGGGCGCTGTCCGTGGGGGAGGGGCGTGAGGAGGCACGGGGGGGGCCGGGGAGGAGGGAGGAGGCGCAGCGTCGCCATGGCAACCAGGCGGGTGGTCTGGGTCCCGCAGGCCCGGGGTGGGGGAAGCGAGGAGCCCGCAGGGGAGGGAGGCGCCGCGGGCTCGGTGCCGGGGCAGGGGCAGGGGCAGGGGCGGGGGCCCGGGGTCTCCGGGGAGTTGGGGAACACCGGGCAGTTCTCGCCGCTGCTTCTCGGTGGCGCAGGGAGCCCGTGTGTCCGCGAGTGTGTGCACGCGAAGTTCTCCGGGGTGGGTTAGTGCATGTGTGCGAGCGTGCGCACGTGGGCGCAGGCGTGTGCGCGGGAGTGCCCGTGTGTGTGTGCGTGTGTGTGTGCGCACTCGCGTGCGCCCCTAAGTGTGCCCGGCGGGCGCGGGCGGGAGAGTCCCGCCCCCTCCCCAGCCTCCGGCCGCCCCTCCCCGCCCCCCGCCGCCTGCGCCGGCTGCATCCTCGCCTCCACCTCGCTCACCCCCTCCTCCCCGCACTTTCTCCTGCTCACCCTCCCTCCCTCTCGGCTCTCACCGCCGGACTCCGCGCTCTTCTCGCTGGCCGCCCCGGGAATCGCCGGCCGCCACCGCCCAGCCTGTCCCCGCCGTCCCCCCAGTGCTTGGGCACCTGTTGGAGGCAGAGACACAGGTGCAGAGGGCTGGGCCGCCGGGGGCGTGAGGGTGAGGGCGAGCGTGCGTGTTAGCCTGTGTGCCCACGGGGTGTTTAGCTCCCTGGAGGCTGCAATTTCTGGCTCGTCTTGAATTGCCGGTCTCAGGAGGAGGCATCTGAGGCAGGGGTCCCCGCGTTGGGCTGCAGGGCGGGGGGGCCAGTCAGGCAGGCGGGCAGATCCCGCGGCTGCATGAAGGACAGTGGGCAGGGAAAGCGTAGAGGGGTGCGTGCCCCCTGGGCCAGACAAGCGCCTGGTGCAGAGGGATGGACAGTGCCTGTGGGGCTGCTTCCGAGGGAGGCAGGAGCCCAGGGGCGGAGGGCATCCCGGGATGAGGGCCAGGAGCCGGAAAGATGACACCGGGACCATCCAAAGGTATGTGGGCACGGCTGAGGTGGAGCTAGGACCTGCCTGGGGGAGTGGGCTGGCAGCCCGGCGGGGGTGGGGGGGGAGCAAAACAGGGGTCTGGGGGGCCCAGGCTTCCTGTCTGCCTGCGGGCTGGTACAGGCCACCTTCTCCCTTGACACCTGGGCAGGGAAGCCCGGGAGGGCCCCACCAGCTGGGGAGGTGGCCGCCTGGCCGTCTGCCAACAGCCGGCAGGTATGAAGAATCCACCTGGGGCTCACACTCTCTGGGACCTCCCTCTCATCCTTTTCGCAGCCAGGGGTGCTGCATGAGGGGCCGCAGGGGCGACCGCATGACCATCAACATCCAGGAGCACATGGCCATCAACGTGTGCCCCGGGCCCATCCGGCCCATCCGGCAGATCTCTGACTACTTCCCCCGCCGGGCACTGGGACCAGAAGGCGGGGGCAGAGATCTCAGGGAGGCCCCTGCTCGGCTGGCGCCCCTGGCCCTGGCCCCGCCTGCAGCCCTCCTTGGGGCCACCACACCCGAGGACGGAGCTGAGGTGGACAGTTACGACTCGGATGATACCAGTGAGTCTGGGGGCTTGGATGGAGGGCCCCGGGGGCTGAATGGGGGCTTTGGGGCCCGGGGCTCTGCGGGACGCGTGTTGGGGGAGGCGGGCACTGCCGCCTCAGCTGCAGTCGGGGCGGAGATTACAGTTTCAGAAAGGCTCAATATTCAATATTTCTGCTGAGACACTCAGCCACCCACACAGCCCCAGTTGCGGCCCAGCCAGGGACCCAGACACTCGCGCACAGGCTCGCAGGCTGACAGCCGCTGCCGACAGGCACACACCTTCACCCGCCAGCACCACAGGCTCCACAGCCCGCCTGCCCGGTGGTCTCTCACACGCCTGCCTTACACATCAACTCAGGACTCACGCTACCTCTTCCCTCTTTGCCAGCCGCCCTGGGCATGCTGGAGTTCGACCTTCTCTACGACCAGGCCTCCTGCACTCTGCACTGTAGTATTCTCAGGGCCAAGGTGGGCACTCCCTGCCTCCCCAGCTCTGGCCCTGTGTGCCTCCCACCCTGGGGGCGGGTTCCAGGTGTCCGGTTTGGACCTGTCCTCCTTCCCCCGACCCTTGTCCCCCAGCACCCCTCTTCTTGACTCTCCACACCCCAAGGATCCACTCTGCAGAGGGAGGGAGGGAGGCAGGCAGCAGGGCTGGGAGCTTGCAGCCCTCTTTCCTTCTGTCCTCTGCAGGGCCTCAAGCCCATGGATTTCAATGGCCTTGCTGACCCCTACGTCAAGCTGCACCTGCTGCCTGGAGCCTGCAAGGTAATAGCCTCTGACCCAGCTGGTGGGTCTGTCCCCACCCTTCCCCTGCCCTCAGGCTCTGTATGTCTGGGGGACATATATTGAGAATCTTCGTCCCCACACCTCAGGCCAATAAGCTAAAAACTAAGACTCAGAGGAACACACTGAATCCTGTCTGGAATGAGGACCTGACATACAGTGGGATCACGGATGATGATATCACCCACAAGGTGCTCAGGTGAGGGCTCCATTCTCCCTGTTCCTGAGGATTCCAGTCAGTACCTCCTCTGAGAGCTCTTTTTGGCACCTTCTTTGGTTGGTTGATCTGCTTCCCATTAAGCCCTTCTCAGATGCTCAAGAATAATCACTGGCTCCCCATCCCCTTTGGCAGGAAGCCAAAATGTTTCCCTGGCATTCCTGCCCCCCAAACATTTCCTCCTACTGCTGCTCCAGCAGAGGACGGACTTCTTCAGACTGACTTCTTCAGGCTGACCAGGTTCAATCAGCCTGACCTTTGCCTGTTATATTTCTTACACGGAAAGTGCCCCCCTCTCTTGGCCAGCCTAAATACCATTCATTCAATACTTGAGGCTGTGCCTCCTCTTGGAAGCTTTCCCTGGTCTCTGAGAGCCCTCCTCAGAGCCCCGACATGTCTGCCCCTTCTGTTGCCTGTGCCCCCCTAACATCCAGTGCTAAGGAGTGAAGGAAACGTGCTCCATCATCCCAGGAGGTGGAGCTGTGGGGGCTGTAGTCCCCGACTGGAGACCAGAGACTGGAGTGAAGGGGACCATAACCCAGGGCTTTATCTGTATTCTTGGCAATGGGGAAAGTGGGGGAGGGCTCGCATGGGGACAGGGGCATGGTCAGGGTTGTTTTGGAGGTCACCCTGCTGGTAGTGAGGCAGAAAGTCTGGCCCACCTTTCTGATGTGAGAGCATTAGGCCTGAGTAGCTGAGTACTCACGGGTGCCCAGCGCTGGGCTCTGCCTCTTTACATCTATTTCTCTTGATCCTGGCAGTTGATGGAGGTGGGTACTCCTATCTCCATTTTATGGATGGGAATTGAGGCATAGGGAGATGACTTGGCCAAGGTCACACAGGAAGCTAGTAGGTGCCAGAAGTGGAAGATAAATTCTCCCCTGTGACATAGCTTGAGTGTCACAACGGAAGCACCAGGAGCTGCAAGAAGGGATGAAGAGAACTAAAAATCATTTCTTACTCGCTGGGCTCCTGGGTCTCTCCCAGACTGGTTCCCTGCTGCATGCAGACAAGGCCAGGAGTCCCAGAGGTGTGGGGTCCTAGTGTGACTGGCCAAGGCTCCTCAAGGTGCTTCTAGCCCTTGCTCACACAATCTGACCCACACCCACCAACGTGTGCTCTGGGCACGTTGTTCAGTTGGCTCCAATCCCCAGGCTCTGAATGGAGGCTCCAGAGGGTGCTGGTGCTCGGGCTTTGTGAGGGCCTCCTGAAGGAGCAGTGCAGGTCCTGACGGACCCGGGATGGCCTGGACAGCTGGAGAGGGAGGGCCAGGGGAACAGGGCAAATCACAGCGTCCTTCTCACTCCTCCTCAGCTCCAGGCCCGGTGCCCACCACACAGCCCGTGAGACAGGTGAGGCGTAGAGTGTTTGGGGCAGAGCTAGGATAGGCTTCAGGTGCTGAGTTCAGTTGGAGGACCTTTCTCCCACAGGGGAGCAGGCTCAGGCATGCCAGGGGGCCCTGACCCTATAATTCCCCGCCAGGATCTCCGTCTGTGATGAGGATAAGCTGAGCCACAATGAATTCATCGGGGAGATCCGAGTACCCCTCCGCCGCCTCAAGCCTTCACAGAAGAAACATTTTAACATTTGCCTTGAGCGCCAGGTCCCGGTCTGTGTGAGGCCGGTGGGGTGCTGCAGGTGGGGTGGGGGGGCAGCCCCAGGGAGACCAGGTTTCCAGAATCTTCTCTTCACCTCCTCAGTTGGCTTCACCATCCTCCATGTCAGCGGCCCTGAGGGGCATCTCCTGTTACCTGAAGGAGGTGAGGTACCTCAGAGGGACCACATCTGGGTGGGAGGTGGCAAGGATGCAGGCTGACCCCTAAGTCTGCCCCACAGCTGGAGCAAGCCGAGCAGGGCCCTGGGCTGCTGGAAGAGCGTGGGCGCATCCTACTGAGTCTCAGCTACAGCTCTCGGCGCCGGGGGCTGCTGGTGGGCATTGTGCGCTGTGCCCACCTGGCTGCCATGGACGTCAATGGCTACTCCGACCCCTACGTCAAGACGTGAGCCCATCCTCCCTCTTTCCTCCCCCTCCCCCCAGCCTGACCTCTGCACCATCTTCCTCTGGGGCCTGATCTGTCCCTAACTGCCCCACTCCACTACCCCGCCCCCCCGCAGGTACTTGAGGCCTGATGTGGATAAGAAATCCAAGCACAAAACGTGTGTGAAGAAGAAGACTCTCAATCCGGAATTTAATGAGGTAAGCAAGGCAGGGCCCAGAAATTGAAGGGTGCTGGGGGCAGGGCCTCATGGAAGCTATGGCTGTTCCACCTCAGGACTTCTTCTATGAGATGGAGCTCTCTGTTCTGGCCACCAAGACTCTGGAAGTCACAGTCTGGGACTATGACATTGGAAAATCCAATGACTTCATCGGTGAGGGAGGAGCCTGCCTGCTGGGTGGTGCTGATGGATGGGGGGTGGGTGGTGGGGTTGGAGGGGTGGGCATATTGGCAGTGAGATGGGCCCCGATTTTGCCCACCCCTTCCTCCTTCCCAGGTGGCGTGTCCCTGGGGCCTGGGGCCCGGGGCGAGGCCCGGAAGCACTGGAGCGACTGTCTGCAGCAGCCGGACGCAGCCCTGGAACGCTGGCACACCCTGACCAGCGAGCTGCCCCCAGCGGCTGGGGCCCTGCCCTCAGCCTGAGTGGGACCGCACCTGCCCTGCACAGGCCCCTCGGGCCGGGTCCAGTACCCAACCTTCGCACGAGTGTGTTGCACGTTTACACGGGGTAGATGCCCCGCCCCCACTACCTGTCTTATTTTGTGAGAGTCCGCGTAACCGTGGGTCTGTCTTCTCGTGAGGGACCGTGGAGATCTATATTCACATATGCAAACTTCCTCCTGCCTGACTGCTACCATGCAAATATGCAAACACCCATCCTGTGCACGCCCGCAGGGGGCTGCTGGCTCCTCTCCTGCCTCTCCAGGCTGCCCCGTCCCCCTCAGCCCACAGGGAGGAGGTCGGATTAGGAGGGGTTCGGAGGAGGAGAATGTTTCCAAAAGAGAGAAGGACAAAAAAAACAAAAACAAAAAAAAGAGCCACTCCTTTAATACAGAATCTTCGTTAAAAACCAACCAACCTAGCCCTGTACAGCTGCCCTTTTGAATGGGGGGACCACTATGCGGTCTCCGCCTCTCTGAGAGGCGGCAGATGCTCCTGGCCACTCATTTAACTAACTGTCCCCTGGATGGGGCCCAGATGGGAGGGCCCCCCTCCCCAGTGGGGACCCACCTTCCAGGGGACATTCGTGCATGTTTACGCCTTTTCTGATTGTGTCAGTGGCCGCGGCATGGCAACTGGGCGTCAATAAACGTCTCTGCGGAAGCTGGGGGGCTTGTGTGTGCTGGCATCGGGCGAGGGGCAGGGGCTCAGCCACAGGGGGGCGGGTCACTCCGGGATGTCGATCACCAGGTCATCGTCCCCATCCAGGGCATCGTCCCCGCTGCCCGCGTCGCTGAACATCTGCCGAGGGACGGCGCTCAGGATGGTTGGCGGGGGCATCTTGGGTGGAGGCAGTGGGGCCAGGGCTGCCCCCACCCCAGCCCCGGAACCCCGGCCCGGGAAGGTCAGCGGCCCTCCCACAGGGCAGTCGGGGGGTCCCACCGCCATCTGCAGCAGGGGGAAGAAACACAGGGAGGGCTTGTCAGGGAGGCACTGGACCTCCAGAAGGCTGGTGGGGCCTCTGCAGGCAGTTCTGGGGGCAAGGAGGGGGCAAAGGCTCATGCCGGGGGAGTGGACACAGCTGAGCCAGCCAGTGCTGGAACTGGGGGGGCCTGCCTCACCTTAGCCCCTGGAGTCTCAACCCAGCAAGTGCCTGCAGGTGAGGGGTAGTGATGGAGGCAGTGATGAGGGTGGTGGTGGTGGTGGTGGTGGTGGTGGTGGTGGTGGTGGTGGGAGTCTTACGGGAACCAGGAGAAGGCCAGGCCCTGCCCTCTCCAGGGATGCACCTTGGCTGCCCCTGTGATAGCACTTAGAGCCAGTCAGAGGCAGCCTGCAGCGCCTGCCGGCCCGCCCCTGGGCACCTCAGACCCCATTTGGCAGCACTGGCCTCATCTCCCTCCTACTTTGGGACTCACTGGTTAGGTGGAGGGGGTCCTAGGTCTTCGCCCCCCGCCGTGTGAGGCTACTACCTCTTAAACCTTGGACGGGCCCCTCTTTGGGATCCCCGCAGCCACTGGCCTGGGCCAGGCCCTCCTCTCAGCTCACCTGGGCTACCACGGTACCAGCCTCCTAACTGGACTCCCTGCCTTCAGCCTCTCCCAGAGCCAGTTCCTCCTCCACACTGCAGCCAGAGTGAGCTCTCTAAAACACAAACCTGAGCACGTCATTCCTCTACTCAAGGGACAGGCGGTAAGGAGTGCCTGAGAATAGGCCAGTCCCTCCATCTCAAGTGTCCTTTTCTATTTACCAAATGTCCTGCTGTGTCCTCTGAGGCTGGGGAGTGTCCTCTGTCCTGCCCAAGCATCTGGCCCCCGCCCCCTGCCAGGAGTTCTCCCCACAGAGAGCTCTGTGGGCACAACTGTGAGCACCTGCTATGTGCTGGGTGATGTCCATTCCTGATCTCTGACCATTCTGACTGCCCTGAGGGGGGGTGGGGGTGGTCAGAGGTGGAACCTGAGACTTGCAAATGGAGACTTTCTAGGCACAGGCCCACGGGTGCCCTCCCCGGCCCCCCCGGAGCAGTGTCCCATTTGGCCCCAGGTGGGGGTGGCAGGAGCGCTTGTGTGCCTTTACAGTGGCCCTGGGATTGCTTTCACTCCATCGGCCCTCATGGCTGATTTCTGCCTCTTCAGGAGCTCCCAGGCCTGCTGTTGTCCTGGGAGGGGGTGTCAGAGTGGGCTTGTCTCTCCTGGTCAAGGGTTCAGGGTACAGGAGTTGCCCAGGACTGGTGACAGACAGGAGGCCCAGCATCGTGAGGACAGCCTCCCCCTCCTCTGGCTGCCACCTTTCCATCCCATCCTAGTCCCTACGTCCCACCTCTGCACAGTCTTCCTCAGTGGCCTCTGGGACTGAGAGCAGCTCCTGTTTATACACAGCTTACTAGGGACCAGGCACTGGGCTATGTGTTTCCTCTCTCTTGACTCATGTTATCCTACAGTGAGCCCCACCCCCCGCCCTGAACGAAAAAGCAAGCCAGGGCTCAGAGGGTGAAATGACTTGCCCAAGGTCACATGGGGAGCTCGTGGAAGAGCCAGGACTCAAACCCACTCTGTCTGACTGGGGCCCAGGCTCTTACCTGACCTGTTCCCATCTTCACGGCTGTCCCTTGTCTCCTCAGACTAATCCGGAAATTTCAGTTACTCCTACCCCTATACAGGACATCCTGGCTCCAGGCACCCAGGCCTTCTGTGATCCCACCTCACCTGACGTTTTTTTCTGATGTCCTCCTTTCTCACTCCTGCATCAGCCTCAACAATACTTCTGTGACATCCTTGTGTTCCTTCCACTCTTGCTCAGCCTGCAATTTCCAAATCTCACTTCTCCTGGCCTCAAATGTTACCTCTTCTTTGAGGCCTTCTTAGATTTACCCCCTCCACCATAGCAGCTGATCCGGGGCCCTCTCTCAACCAATCTTCTCTCTCCTCTATGGTCACTTCTCAGCTCCCCATCACCTCTATGTCAGGACCCTGCAACTCAGAAAACCTCACTCATGCTACACCTCTACCCATCTGCTCAGGTTTCACTGACCCTTGCCTTCTATACCATCCTGCTCTACAGGCCAAAAGCAAAACTCCTGCCAAGGAGAGCGCAGGCCTAGCATTATCACCCATTATCTACCCACTTTTCACGCTCAAGGGCCAAGGTCACATATAGAGTAAGAGGGGGAGCTGGGATCTGAGCTCCAGAACCCACACTCCTAACTACCACAAACGTGACCTCCTACTTTGCTTTTGGCTCCAGTGCCTTGTGTTTATAATCTACCCAATTTGAAAGCTGTCTTGTCTAGTCCCAATTCCACTTTGACTCAGAGTTGGAAGGGCAATGTGCTTTCTGTGTCCTCATTGCTCCTGGGGCTCATTCCTTCTCCATGTACGATCTCCCCCAACAATCACACCCGCCTCCATGCTGAGGATTTCAAAACGTGCACCCCACGAGCCCCAGGCTCACGTTCTCCTGTTGTCTCACTGGCATTTCCAGACAGCATCTCAGTATGTCCAAACTCCGTCTTCCCTTGCAGAGCTGCTCCTCCCAGACCTCCCTGTCTCAGAGAAAGGCTAATACACTTTTTCAGTTGCTTGGCCCCCAAACCCTGGCTTTGCTGGTCTTCCCACTGCTCCCATCTTCGAAACTGATCTGCCAGCTACTTTTCAGCAGTTCTAGTTGCTTCACTGCAGGACCTTCCTCAGAGGCCTCCCCACTTCCATCCTGACCCAGCCCTCCTCAGTCTATTCACACAGCAGGGAATCCCATAAATCTGAGTCGACTCCCCTCTGCCCAACCTTTTGCAATGGCTCCCTGTTTCTTTCAGGGTACAAGCAGCCTTTACAACACTGGGGAGGCTCTTCATGATCTTGTCCCTTGGTTATTTCTCTGATCTGTTCACCCCACCACCCACCCCTCCCTTCCCTCCAGCCACGCTGGCCTCCTTCCTGGTCCTTGAACAAGGCAAACACACACCTTCCTCAGGGCCTTTGCATTGCTTGTTCTCCCCGAAACACTTGCTCAGAGAGCCACGTAGTTGGTTCTCATTTCTTTTAAGCCTCTGACCAAATAACATCCTAGATCCTAGATCCACCCATAAGTACCAGCCCCCATCTACTCTGGAGCTTCCCATCTCTCTAACTGGCCCCATTTCTAGGCATTGACACCTACTTATCTTGTGTATTTTCCACTCTCTTGCTAGAATGGGAGCTCTGTGAAGGTGGGGATTTTTGTGTTTTGTTCACTATTGCATCTCTCTGCATCTCCTAGAACAGTGCCTGGTACATAGTAGGTGCTAAAGAAACACTTGTTACACATGGTTTGATTGCTCATTTACAGATGCAGAACTGGACCTGGCGGGTCAGAGAGACCTGCTCAAGGTCATGTGGTTTTTAACTAGTGCAGCCTTGACAGGAGTCCACGTCCCATAGCTCCACCCGTTCTAAGGCTGCCTGGCATCACAGGATACCTGGGAACAAGGAGCGTGGCCCCCACTCTGAGCGTCCCAAGCAAGGTTGGTCCTGTCCCTCATTTTTCTCCACATCAAGCCTGTGGACTAGGACTTCTCTGATCCACCCCTCAGTGCCTAGCCCTAGGCTGGGCCCCCAGCAGCCCCAAATCAATCCTTAGAATTTCCTGGACAGGCCCCAGCCCCTGTCTTGAGCCTCCCTTGCATGGCTGTCCTCCTGCCATTCTGGCCCCTCCCTAACATCCCCCAATCAGGGTACCTTGAGTTTCCGGGGCAGGCGGGGCCGTTTCTCCCGCTTGGGCCTCAGGGGGCTGGGCTCGGGCAGCTGCAGGGCCAGGTAGTCAGAAGGGAATGGGGGGTAGGGGGGGGAAGCCAGCTGCAGGCAGGAGTGGGGGGATGGAGATGGGAAATGGAGTAGATGGGGTGGGGGAGAGGGAAGAAACGCAAACAGGAGGAGGAATGGAAAAACAAGAGGTGGTGATGAGTGTGGCTCCCGAGAACAGAAGGGGAAGGGACAGCAGCAGGACTGTGTCCTGAGCTCTGCTCTCCTCAGCCGCGCCTGTCCCCCATTCCTAAGCCAGAGAGAAGTGGGCAGCCCCGACCTCACACCCCTCCAATGGAGGCTTGCTGGCCACACCCAGACAGATGTCCCCAGAGTTGGGCTGGCCTTCCCCTGAGGCCCATCTGGCCAACAATGCCCACCTTACTCCCAGGTGGCTCAGTTACCACTTCCCACCCATGACCGCAACTCACCGAGCTCAGGTACGGGGAGGGGGCCGTGGAGGCCTGAAGGGGAAACCCCGTTGAAGGAGGCAGGGAGAGACTGGAGGGGGAGGGGGCACCCCCCAGCGGAGGGCTTCTCTTCCTGGAGAAAGGATAGGAGAGGGGGACGGTCAGAGGCAGCCAGACGCCCGGGTGTCCACTCCCACTCCACCCCTAGAGAAGAAGGTCGGCTTCTTCTCACCTCTTGGGGGCTGGCGTGTCCGACAGCTTGGGTGTTCCCTCTGTCTCGCTGTTATCTGAAGATGCAGTGGCATCTGAGTCTGTGAGACGGGAGGGCTGGTCAGAGGGAGGGTGGGGGGCTCTACCTTACCTCAGAGAAGTAGAGTCTCAACTCTACAGAAGGGCCCCGGGGACTCTGACTCCCTAGTTGGCACATATGTGCTATTCTGGGGGAGGCTCACAGCTTCACCAGCTTCATAAAACATCCTTTTCAACTGACTTCCTGCCTGGACTCCTCCATCGTAACATGTCTGTCAAGCACTTAACTTTGTGCCAGGCTCTGCAGGAGTGCTCTGGTTCACCACCGCTCCTGTGTTCATAACTAGCCAAGGAGGAAGGTGAGGGCATCACGTTCTCTTTCCTGATGAGTTCATTGAGGCCCAGAGAGTAAGGTGAGGAGCTGGGACTTAAACCCACATCTCTGACTCCTTGACCGTCTCCTAAGCAACCTTCAGCTACTGCCTCTGTTGCACTTCCCACATCCCGAGTCCTGTTCATCTACCTTCATCTCTCTCCTATCTTTATCCTCGTTCCAACTACCACCAGGTCAGGTCATCACCACATCAAAATCACCAGCTCAGCAATCTCACTTCTCCTGCCATCCACGGTCTACTCCAACTCCAGAATGATCTAAATGTAAAGCTAATCACAGCCTTCCTGGTGACATCGTCTACAGCCTGCAAGTATGTGGAGTGCTTCTTAATCTGGCCTCAACCTACCTTTCTGGTCTTCCAACCAAACTGTACTCTTCCTTCACATCATGCCCAACTATTTCCTCTAAAAAGACAGTGAACTCCCAGTTATGCATTTCTACCAAGAAGGCCCATTGTTCATTTAACAAATAACTAGTACCTGGGGTAAATGCCACCCCATTTCTCTGCTCAGATCCTTTAAGAAGCAAATTAACCACCACGATTCTGAGAAGTCTTCCATAATCCCTCAGGCTCAGTTACTTGCTAGCTTTCCCTAAAACTCAACTCTCACTTGTCAGGGCTCTCCTCACACTGCGCTAAGATGTGTCATGTGTGGGTGTCTCCCTGACCAGACTGTGGGCTTTTCCAGGATACAAGTGGTGGCTTCCGTCCCTGGCTCTCTCTCACTCTTCAGATTTATCCCACTCTGATCATGAACATGCTGTTTTTCTCATGGCTCCTGTCCTAAAGACCCCCTCCAGCAGGAAGATACCTGGAAGACCTCAGGGAAGGAATAGGCAGGCAATGAAAAACAAGAGTATGAGCCAAATGATTTGTCTCAACCTACATAAGCTGGCTCCTGCCTATTTCTCTGACTTCATCCATCATCTACCATCCCTATCGTACATAGACTAATGGCCATTGTGTGTTCCAATAAAACATTATTTACAAAAACAGGTATCCTGGCTGGCTGCTGGCTGCTGACCCTGACTCCACATCAGTGTTTAAAGGCACCACAGAGAGAGATTTGTATGCGCCATGGGTTATAAGGAACCCACGCTGGAACAGGACCACCAAAGTCTATCTTAGCACTTTTTCAAACTGTGGGTCTTGATCCATTGGTGGGGCATGAAGTCAATGTATTGGTTTGCAACCAACATTATAAATTTAAAAAAAAAGGAAAAAGCGGTCTAAAAACCATCAGAACTAATTATGTATGACTTAACATTGTTTCATTAAATTGTCTTGTAAGTATGTATGTATTCGGGGACTTGGTCTGACATAATAAGCAGGGCTCAAAACACAGTTTGGAAACATGCTTTACATGCTTCAGCCCTTCTGCCCTTCAGGCAACCTGACCCATTTTTACCTCAGGGCATTTGCCTCTGTCATTCCCCCTGCCTAGTAATCTTTCACTTGTATCTTCACAAGACTGGTTTCTGCTTCTTATTTAGATCCCAGCTCAAACACTACTTCCTGAGAAAGGCTTTTCTTGAGCACTCTATTGATGCTGCCTTTATCTGCTTTTGCATGGTCTGCAAACTAAGAATGGGTTTTACGTTTTTAAAGGGTTTGGGGTGGGGGTAGACTCAAAGAAAAAATACTACATATGACATGTGAAAATTTCAGGAAATTCACATTTCAGTATCCATAAATAAAGTTTTATTGAAACACATCCATGCTTGTTTACTTAACGTATCACCTGTGGCTACTTTTGCACTACGACAGCAGAACTGGGCAGTTGCAACAGTTCTGCAAAGCCTGAAATATTTTTTACCTGGGCATTTACAGAAAAAGTTTATCAACTCCTGTTCTACTCCAATCACCACCATACAACCCTGATTTTCCTTTCAAATCTAAACTCCTAGTTTCTCTGCTTTCCTGTTACTCCCAGCCAGAATGAATATTCCACTGTATCCTCTGTGCAAAGCAATAAATGCTTGAGGGAAAGAATGGTAGAGGTGAAGAACAAGCAATAGATTTAAGAACCACTGGAGATGTTATGAGCCTCCGAAGCCTATAAGGAAGGGCCCAGGAAGCTTGCTGAACTGCTAGGAGCCACATCCTCCACCAATTTTTCATGACCTTGCTCACCAGAGGAATCTTCATCCACGTTCTCGTACTGCAGAAGTCGGTCTAGGAGGAAACTAGGGTAAGAGGCAGGGAGAACAAGAGTGTTTATTCCCATCTCAGCAATGTTCTCCTGTACCCTGTCCCTTCTAGCTGGCCCGCTGGATCCCCATATCAGCCCCGAGCCAGGCGCCATGCATTCGTGGCCCACTTCCAAGGATGGGATCCGAATGCAGATCCACAGGAGCCACAACACCCGCAGGAATGCAGCCCTCCCGCCTCCCCACCCCCACCCCCACCGTGTCCCACCTCTTATCCCGGGACACCTTCAGCAACTTCCTCTGCGCCTTCCTCAGCTCCTCCTGGAAGCACTCGTGTTCCTGTGTCACAGGCAAGGTGGACGCTGAGCCAACAGCCATCCGTAAAGGGGCCGGGAACCCGGCGACAGCTCACTCCGCTCCCTTTACACGTGGGTAAACTGAGGTTCTACAAGCGCCAGGCCTCAACCCCCACAACCTCCCACCCCAGCACTCACGTAGATGAGGAACTTGAGCTTCCGCTTCAGGTTCCGGTATTTTTTCTTGTAGTCCACTTCGCCGTCCGCCGGCCCGTTCATGACCTGCTCCGGGAGCAGTGCCCCGCAGGAGTCGGGCGTCCCGCTACCCGGAGCCTGCACAGCCCGGCCTCTCACGCCTCCACTTCCGGAGACTCCGTAAGGCTGTGTCCGCCGGGACTACAACTCCCGGCGTACCCCGCGCCCAAGGATCTTAACCAAAGGGGCTGCCCTGCTAGGAACACCGGAAAAAGAACGTTGCTTCCAGGGGCTGCGCTGAAGATGGTGTCGCATCGACGCGATGATGTCATAAAGATGGCGGACGCCGGAGGCACCTTTGCCGATTCTGGTTGTGCTTAGCAAATCGCAAGCCACAAGACTTTCCCCCAGGGACTCCTAGTCTTCAGGCGAGGATATCCTTTTTTATCTGTCTTTCGAAATCGCAGCGGCCTAACTTAGTAACAGTGACCACGGACGGAAGCAGTGTCGCGGGTTGATTACGTTACACCCAAAGGCTACAGGCGACAAGTCGGTTTCTAATGAGAACTTTAAAAAACGATTGATTCTAAGAAAAGGAAGGAGCCGCGAGACTCTCCAATTACCTGGGGCAAGCAAGTTTTGTCTGGCAAGGTTCTCGGTCCAAGCGACCAGCCACCGACCCCCCAACGGTCCCTCTCCTCACGGCGCCACGACCGTAGGAGTGCGCAAGCTCCTGTCAAACGCGGTGACGGAGGCCGAGAAGAAAAAAAGGCGGGAGCCACCAATTCCAGGTGGAGCAAAATGGCGCGGGAGAACGAGATGCAGGAGTTCATCTGTAGCTTTTTCCGAGGCCGCCCGGACCTCAGGTGCACTAGAGGCTAGAGTTGGGGTTGGAAAGGGCAGGGGCGGGACGGGGACTCCGTTTTGACACCTGTCTCCGCAGCACGCTCACGCACTCCATCGTGCGGCGGAGGTTCTTGGCTCACGCGGGCCGCGACCACCTGGAACCCGACGAGAAGCAGGCGTTGAAGCGGCTAGTGGAAAAGGAGCTGCTGAAGGTGCAGGTGTGCACGGAGTCTGGGCCACGGGAGGCGGGGTTTGTTGCCGAGGAGGAGGGGATCTGGGAGGGGCTAGGGAACGACACTTTGATACACGTTTTGCCCTCTCGCGCATGCACAGGTGGATGAAGCAGGTGCCAGGGAAGAGAAGGTAGATCTTGCCAAGAAGGCAAAGAGACCTCCCACCACGAGCAGTGGCCCCCAGAGGAAAAGGTTCCGTTTCAATTCGGAGTCAGGTTAGTGCCTTCTGCATAATTGGTTCATTCAAAAAGCATTTACCGTGTATGTATTATACCAAGGCATTAGAGATCGGCAGGAGGCCAGTGAGTCAGGAATCGGTCACAGGGGTTTGATTGATTGGTAGCTGTTTCCTGTTGCCCCTCTCCATCTGTCAGAGGCAACCAATCCCAAGTGGAGGGAGAAGGGACAGGAGGAACCCATCCCAACCTTCTTCTCTTTCCACATTCCAGAGCCCAGTTCTGCAGCCTCCAGTCCAGACTGCTTTGGCCCCACAGCAGAGAATGAGATGGTGGCAGCAGAAGTCAGTCCAACTGAGGAGAGTCCAAAGCCAGCTTCAAAGAAAGCAGTTGAGGAGAGTAGTGATAAAGAAGAACAGCAGAGGGGCCTGACTGCAAAGACTGGATTAGAGGTGGAGAAGGAGAGCAGTGAGGAGGAAGAGGGCTCTGCCAGAACAAGTAAGGTCTCCAAGGAACAGAGCGAGGAAGAGGAGGAGGAGGAATCTAAAGGCAGGATTAGGAAGAAACCAGTGACAAAGAATAAGCAGGCACCAAGCAAAACTTCAGCCAGTAGGAAGCAGGCAAGGGAGGAGAGTGAGGACAGTGAGAAGGAACCTACCCAGAGGACAAGAAAGGCAGAGGGAAAGAAAGGTACTAAAAGCCACCAGGAAAGTGAAAAGGATAGCGAGGAGGAGGACACCCTAGCCAAGAAGAAAGACAACAGAGAGGAAGAGGAGCATTGGAAAGCTGGAGCCGGGAGCAATGGAGGGAATAAGTCAGCGTGGGAGGAGAGGAGCTGTAAGCAGAAAAGCAGGGCAGCAAGACTGCTGGGAGACTCAAGGGACAGAGAGGAGGAAAAGGAAAAAGCAGAGACAAGTAGTGGAGATAACAGCGGGGGAGATGAAGAGTCCCTAGTGCAGAGAAAGAGAAAGGATAGGACCCCACGGAAGGGTGGGAAAAGGCAGAGTGGAAGCAGCGAGGATGAGGAAGACAGCTGGAGAAAGGTGAAACCAACTACTGAAGGCCCTGGAAAGACAGTAGAAGTGGGCAGTATCGGTGAGGCGAGTGACTCGGAGAGGGAGGTGAGTGACAGTGAGGCAGGGGATAGCCCTAAGCGGGAGATGGAGAATCAGTCTTCCAAGAAGAGCTCCAGAAAGGGCAGGACCCGAAGCTCCTCCTCTTCCACAGATGGCAGTCCGGAACCCAAAGGCAGGAAGGTGAGGGTAAAGATAGTGTGGGAGGCCACCTTCAGGGAAGAGGGAGACCCTGACTCAGACCCTGAAGGTTTGGCCTGCAGCTGCCATCTCTCCTTGCCAGGCTGGCTCTGGTCGCCGTGGTGAGGACCACCCAGCTGTGACGAGGCTAAAGCGCTACATTCGGGCCTGTGGTGCCTATCGCAACTACAAGAAGTTGTTGGGCCCCTGCCGCTCACACAAGGAGCGTGTCAGTGTCCTCCGGGCAGAGCTGGAAGCCCTGGGCATGAAGGGTGAGGCCAGGTGTGCCCTGGGGGCTGCAGGAGAGGGCCTGGGCTGCTGGGGAAAAGAGGATCACCAATGTCTTTTGCCCCAGGTAACCCTTCCTTAGAGAAGTGCCGGGCCCTGAAAGAGCGGCGGGAGGAGGCAGCTGAGGTGGCCTCCTTGGACATTACCAACATCATCAGCGGTTCAGGTGAGGATTTCCTCCCACTCCCCAAGAGATGGGGCTTAGATTTTCTCAGACAACTGATCTCCCGCTTTTCCTGCCCTCCAACCCAGGCCGGCCACGCAGACGTACAGCTTGGAACCCGTCAGGAGAAGCTGACCCCCCAGGGGAGCTATACCGCCGGACTTTGGGCTCAGATGATGAGCAGCCCCGTGTCCCACCCCCGGATTGGTCACATATGCGTGGCATCATCAGCAGTGATGGAGAGAGTAACTGAACTCCTCCCATTCCAAGAGGCTTTCCACTTGTAGAAGGCAGATATGGCACTTGCACCCCCCTGCCCCCATTCCAATCTTTGCCTGCAAAGCAGTAACAGCTTTCTTCAAAGACTTTGCAGCCCCCACGGACACAAGTTATTGGGATCCTAATTCTCATTAGTTTAAGTTGTTTGCAGGAGTTTATTTTTTTTTTTTTTTTTTTTTTTTTTTTTTTTTTTTTTTTTTTTTTTTTAGGAGTTTATTTTTTAAGCCTCAATAAAGGAGTTGTTTTAATCACTTCGCCAAAACTGGTCCCCACTTGGGGCGCCTGGCTGGCTCAGATGGAGGAGCATGTGGCTGTTGATCTAGGGGTTGTGAGTTTGAGGTGTAGATTACTTAAAAACCCAAACAACAAAAACCTCGTCTCCATTCTCACTCCCTGTACTTTGAGCCAGGAAGGTGAAGAAGGTAGCCAGTGTCCCCACCCAGTCTGGCTCCATTTCCCCCAGGTTTTCCAAATGAAGACCCAGCCTCCAGCCCCTGCCATCCAGTCTGCCACTAGGTTCTATCAGAGAAGAGTGTGGCTCCTACCCACTTCCTTTCACCCTGACCAGCAGGGTTCATCATCATCCTTTTAAGCTGTGTTATAACCTGATGCCTAGCTGGGAGGAGGGTGTGAATAACTGGCCTTAAGAAAAATGTGAAAAACAATGAAATAACTTGGGGACAGCTGGTGTTTACGTCTTCTTTCTCTCCCCTTCTGGAAACAGCCACTTAGTCCCTGGGCCAATTCTTTCGCCTTAAAGGGGTGGGTACAGGTTGTAGACCTGACCAATCCAAGTACCCCAGGCCTCTGGCTTCAGACTGAGCCAATGAAGTCACTTTAGGACTTTGCTGGCATTCTTGCTGTTGAGGCTGCTGCTAAGATGTAGGCTTAGAGCTGCCAGGAGCCTATGTGTGAGGTGAACCTTCTGAAAATGTTTGAAGTCAAAGCAAAGGGAAGTAGAGGCCAAAAACCTGATGAATTCCTTTAAAGTTTTGGATCCAGTCATGCTCAAAGTCCTTAAAATCATTGAAATTTTTAGTTACACAGCCCAATACTCTTTTTAAACACAAGTAACACTATCACTGCCCACCAAGAATCCTTAATACAAACCTTAGACAGAAAGGGTGAGTCCTAGAGTCTGTTAGAATAACCAACAGTTTATTAAAAGCTTGCTGTGGGGCTCTGTGCCAACCCCGTAGCTGGGAGGGGCTCCCATGACTGCCCCCAGGCCTGAGAGCAGCCCCTTCCAAGGTCCTTCCCTTGTTCCCCTGCCCCAGCTCTGATCTCAATTAAAAAAAAAAAAAAAAAAAAAAAGGTAAAGGACAAGACGGCACAGGACGTCAGACAGCAACGGGGGTGGGGAATGGAGAGACCAGGCAACCTGACCCCAAGACCCCATCCTAATCCTTCTTTCCTAGGAAGGCCTTTTCTTTCTGTTCTCCCCACCCCAGACCTGCTCTGCCACACCCCAGGTCTGGGGGTTCCTGGCATCCCCAGTCCACGGCCCCATTACAGGGGGTAGTATAGTTCTCTGAATATAATATATCTAGACCCACCCTTCCCCTCCCCCAGGGGACCAGATGAATATTTGACACGCACATCTCCCTCCTTTCCCGAGGCTGTGATGGAGAGAGACCCTGGCACCATGGTGGGGAGGCAGGGGCTCCTGGTCAGCCTTGAGGCACCTATGCCCAAGCTGGCCCTGGGCCACTGGCCAGCCCAAGAAGCTCATGAGATGAGGAGGTCTGAGGGGAGCTGGAGCCAACATCCTGTTCCCCACCCTCGGGTGGGCCTCAAGCTTACAGCCCTCCAGGATCAGGCTCCACCCACCCCTGCCCCTGCCCCCATTCATCTGCTCATCCACCCTACACTTCAGGAATAGAAGTGGGAGGAACCATTGAGGATGTGGGAAGCAACACTGGTGCTCCGGCTCAGAGGCCCAGGCACTGCAGCGGCAGGTGGGCCCACGTTATCACTACCACTGCCCCCTGATGCTGCCCGCCGGAGGGGCTGAGGGCTGTTTCTTAGCAGCAGTAGGGCTCCACCACGGGGTGTCCCACTCTGTGTGGGGGGCCCCAGCCAGTTTGGGGGACCTGGAGGAGCCAGCAGAGAGGGCTGACGCCAGGCTGGTGGGGGCATGCCCGGAGGAGGAGGGCCATGGCTCCAATGTGCCCCTGATCGGGGAACAGGACGGGAGGGCCAGGCAGGGGCAGGGGGTGGAGCAGGATAGCCCTGGGCAGCAGCCTCGGCTGGGATGCCCCCCAGAGCCATACTGGAGAAGCCCAGCCTCATGCTCTCAGCATCGAAAGCCTCGATCTCACGGGCCTGCCGCTCGAGCAAACTCCGGATTCGCTCGGAGCGCCCTGTCTGCAAGGCCAGCAGCTCCTCTTCCACCTGGGACACCCAGAAGAGAAGTTAGCATGTCCAGGGCAGGAAGTGGGGAGCCTGCCCTCCCCAGTGCATCCCAGCGTCAGAACCCCCTTACCCGCTGCTCTAGCAGTGCCCGCCTCAGAGCCACCCTCTGCTCCAGTTCCCGCAGCTCCCGCTCATGCTGACTCTCTGTGCGGATCTTGATCTTGCTCTGGTAGGCATTGAGCAGCTCCAGCTCCTGTTGAAGCTGCTGCCGAAGAGCCTGGAATTCCGCCTCCTGGGTCTCATCAAGCCGCAGCTGGCAAACAGGAAGAACTAATTTTAGGGGCCTCCTCCCCCATCCCCACAATCCTCCCCTGCCCCAGGTAGGCCTGGGCCCTAAGGTTTCAAGAAGCAGCCAGTCTCAACATCTATCAAAATGAAAGGTCGTCATACCCTGTGACACAGCAATTACACTTCCAGGAATTTATCCCCCAGGTATACTTGCACATGTGCTCGAAGGTGTTCACTGAAGCGTTGTAATAGCAAAATACTGGAAACAACCTAAATGTCCACCAATAAGGGATGGGTTAAATAAATTATGGTACATCCATACCATGGAAAATTTTACGCTGTTTCAAAAATGAGACAGGTGTACTGACATGGAAAGATGTCCAAGAAATATTAGGTGGAAAAAGAACAGTATGTATAATACAAATCTATTTCTGTTCAAAATTTTATGTAATTTTCCAAATGCACATAGAATGAAAATCTAAAATATAATTACCGAGTTACCTCTGAGAGGTCGGATTGGGTGAGAGAATGGCAACAAATAGGGGCACTTTGACTTTTTACACTATATGTATTTTTTAGTTGGCCCATTCCCGTGTTGTAGTGTGATCACTCTCAGAGCATCAATCTTCAAAATCCTCCAGAAGTCTGAGTAAATTGGCCCGAGGGCCACAATCATTCTGATTTGCTCTCTGTTAACACATTAAACTAACTCAGGCCCAGGAAAATATTATAGCCACTTTCCATGGTGGTTCTTGGTAGTCAGGCTGGCTTTGTCAAGACCTTAAGAAAATACTTCAGAGACAATAAAACCATGGCAGAGAATACTAACAGTGGGAGAGTATCCAAGATTCCCCCAAGAATAAGAGCCCCGTCTTTGCCCACACTACCCCATTCCCACTCTCCATAAGTAAGCCAGGCATACAGACGCCAACCTCCACCACGCTCCCTCCCGGGACCCCAGGCCTCACCGCCTGCGAGCTGAGCATCTCTGAGATGGACTGGTCGTACTGCTCAGCTAGGATCGCCAGCTTGCGGGTCTGCTCTTCCTTGAGCCGCTTAAGGAGGCTCTTGTGCTGAGCTTTTGGTGTGGTCTCCAGCAAGTGTGCCCGCAGGGCCTTGTACTGCCGAGTCTGGATCTTACACGTCTCCTGGAACTGCTTCTTGATCTGCAGCTCCTTAGACTATGCAGTGGACGGACCAAGGGGAGATGGGGGCAAGGGAGAGGAGGAGCAGGAGGAACAACCAGGGAGAGGGGGAGAAGAGAGAGAGAGAAGAGGAGACAGAAGCAGAGACAGGGAGAGGGAGAGAAACAGAAAACATGTTAGACAGAGGGGGCGGGGGGAGCTGTATACAGACAGACATGGAAAGATGGGATTGTGTTGAGAGAGATCAGGAAGATTCTCAATGGGCAAGAGATACAGGGTAAACAAGACAGGTTCCAAGAGCATGTTCAAAGTTGGGTAGACAACTCACAAGAAACAGCAGGAGAGTTCATGGACAGGGAACTGAAAATCTTTAGGGTACTGAGTGCACATGAGCAGCTCTGACCATGCAAAGAGGGAGTAAATACAACCCAGAGACAGAGCCAAGTGAGCAAAGACTGTGCATGGGACTGAGAAAACCGAGTCACATAACACACCCATGGAAGAGAGCAACACAGCTAAGGAAAGACAGAGGAAGTCCCAGGTTCAGCACCTCGGGGTGGGAGGGAGGGAAGGAGGATAAGCTCCGAGCAGAGAAGTGGATAAGGGGTAGCCCCATCTCGGGTCACGTCAGGGAAAGGGGCAAAGGAAGTGGCCGGAAAGGGCCTGACAAGTTCAATGGGCCAGCAGCTGCTACCCTGACCAGATCTCCACCTTCTAGCCCGGCCCCTCATGTACTCAGCTCCCACTCCAGGCCCACAACCACTCCCATTTCCATGGTCCCCCAAAACTCACCACCCCCTACAGTGGAGGGTTTGCAGTCCCATCCCAAGCCCTCTAGGGTAAAACCTAATGCCAGGAGAGAAATTCAGCTCCCAGACAGAAGGGAACCACATAGGGAATGGGTTGGGAGAAAAAGCAGGGTATGAGGGCAAAAGGACCCAGAACCTAAGGACTCTCTGGAAAGAATCCACCAATCAAGGAATTCTGGGACCAAGAAGTTCCTGTGGAAGCTCAACAGGGGCTGAGACCTCCCAGCTGGTGGTGGTCATGGCGCAATGAAGCTATGAAGGCAGAGAGGATGAGGCTGAAGAGTGAAAGGGATTAAGATAACGTAGATGGGGGTGAAGAGGTCATGGAACTGGGGGCCAAGGGTCCAGATTGGGGGCATACCCGGGAGGCTAGGCGGCAGGACAAAGCAGACAGAGGCAGCCTGGGCCAAAGGTACAGTTCCGCTCAGATATTTTATTTATGTTTGTCTTTTTCTTTTTTTTTTTTTTTTTTTTTGGTGGGGGAAAGGGGACAGGTTGGAAGGGAGACAGAAAAACAAAATCAAAGAGAGAAAAAAAAAACATGACTTCCCACCCACGGCCACCCCTGGCCCCAGGCCTGAGTTGATGAGGGTGAGGATGAGCACACACACAGCGGGAGAACAGCAATAATTTAGGGTGGGAGAGGAGTGTCAGGAGAACACAAAGTGTAACTTCTGGACTCCATGATGGAGGAGGCTGCCTGTCTAGAGGTCCAAAGGACTGGGGTATGGTGGTGAAGTATACTAAGGAAGGAGGGGTGAGAGGGAGGAGAGGATTGGGACTGGAGAAACCTTACTGAGTAGTGGGAGATAAAGTGCTCAATGCTCTAGATTCAGGCTGAGGAGGAGCTAGAGTTGGTTACCTCCAGGGAGGCAGGGCCCGGGACTGGCGGGTTCGGGATCGCCGCCCAGCTAGAGTTTCAGGCGCTGGCTGGCGAGAGGCAGGGGGTCCTAGCCGGCGCTGGCTGCGTGGCAGCAGCCGGGGGATACGGCTGGGCCTTTCACCCCGGAGCAGGCCCCAGCTGGCCAGTGTGTGGATGGCCCATGGGGGCAAGTGGGAGGCTAAACCCTGGCTGGCCCGTGCCAGGCGCCAGTTCCAGCCCTTGCACAAGGTCCAAAACCTCGACAACAGGACTAGTGGGTGACGGGCAGTGCGGGGATTACCCCGCCGGGGCCCAGGGATAGGCAGACGGCTGCGGAAACCATCCTTATTGGTTTTGGGGTAGAGTGCAAACAGGCCCCGGTCCCCCACAGCCCCACAGCCCTGTAGGGCACGAAAGGCCATGGGTGACAGGCGCAGCAGAGCCCGCAACCAGAGTCGAGAGATACCCCGGCGCATCCGGGGGCCCTGCTCCCGCACCCAATTGCCCCCAGCTGCGAGAGCTGCCAGAGGTAGAGCCAGGCCTGGCCAGGCTAGTAGCCAGGCGGCCCCAAGGCCCAGAGGAACTCCCATAAGGCCACGGCGCCAACTCAGACCCAGGACAGCCCCCAGTGCGGTGCCCTGGGCCAGGAGTAGGAACAGACTGGGGGGCAGGTGCAGAGCTGTACAAAGAAGTAGATAGGAGGCCCCCAGGCCCACCAGCCCCACCTCAAGGGCCAGCAGTGCTGCCTGCAGGCCACCCCCACCCTGGGCTGCCAGCAGTGGGAGCAGCAGCAGAAGTAGTAGGGGCAGGAGGCCAGAGGAGGATCCTACTGCAAAGGAAAGGCCGGCCAAGAGACCATGGGACAGAAGTCCAGGGAGCTGGCTAGCAGGGCCGTGCCTCAGATGTGTTGGAGGGGGCTCAGGGGGGATGTCTGGTGAGGGACAGCCATCTCCAGGATCCCTTGGGGTCCTAATCGGAGCACCCTCTTCCTCTTCCTCCTCCTCCTCAGGGACTGGGGTCAATGCTGGGCCTGGGATCCAGCCCAGCTCAAATTCCTCATCCAGGAGGCTCCCATCCTCCTTTCCCCATAACCTCCACTCCTCGGCTGCCTCCTGGCCTATAATGCTCCTCTCCTGGGGTGCCGGGGACGGGGCTCTAAGTTCTTCTATCTCCCCCTCAGGCAGACCCCATACTTCCTCATCAACCAAGCTCCTATGTTTTTGTGGACTGGGACTAGGGGTTCCTGATTCTTCCCCCAATATCCTCTGTTCCTCTGGCTCCAAGGTGGCCCCTTCCTTTCCCAGAATCCTCTCTGGAACTGCTTCCTCCTCCTCTCCCAGAATTCTTTGGTTCAGGACTGCCTCCTGGCCAGATGAGCAAGGCTGCTCTTCTCTAGGGGTGCCTGTGCTGGGTGGTCCCAGAGCCCCAGGAATGGGGAGCGGGAGGCCCGGGGGACGCTGGCCTGCACGTACTTTGAGGCTCTTGGGCTGCTGGCGAACCTGGGCCGCATGCTTCTGCCGCAACTCTTGCTCACGCCGCTTGTTGTACTCCAGCTGGTTGCCCAGCTCCGTCTGGTGCTGCAGGCGGGTGAGCTCCGCCCGTGTGCGCTGGACGGCCTGGAGCTGCCGTAGCTCTAGCTCCCGCGTGGCCTCATGCTGCCGTAGCAGCAACGCACACTCCAAGTCCTTCTGGGTCTGCTTCTTGTTCAAATCCTGAGGCAGAAGGGAGGCAGGGCCCCGAGCCTGGTCAGGAAGCCTTGTTGGTGTCAAGAGAACCCCAGGACTCCTTGGCAGAGGGAGCCGAGTGGTTTAAGGGAGTCCAGCTTCTGACTGGCCTGGCAACATAAGCCTAGGGAGCTATAGCAGGGTCTGACAGGCACAAGGAAATAAGAGGTGTGGAAGAGAAGCCAAGCCATAACACGAAAGAGGGCAAAGGGGGATAGAGTGGCTTACTTCCCGCAGCAGGTCCTGGTCCAGGCTGTGACGAGCCAGCAGCATCTTGCGCTTATACTGGCGACACTGAAGCTCAAAGTACTGGCGCTGCCGCCGTAGCAGCCCTGCCTCCTCCTCCGCCTGGCACTGCTGGAGCTGCTCCTTCTGCCGCAGAAGCCATTCAGCCTTCTCCCGCTTGGGTGTGCTGGGGTTCTCCTGAAGCTCCTGGGCAAGGCAGTGGGAAGGGCAGGGAGTCAGGGCGCCTCGCCCACCAGGCCCTACCCACTGCTGCAGCCCCATCCCACCTCTTTTAGCTGCTCCTTCCGAAGTTTGTAGGTTCGCTTCTGTGCCTCAAGGAGGGCGGCCAGCTCCTTCTTCTGCTGCCCAAGGATATGCTGCTGGAACTTACGCTCCTCAGCCTGGGCAGCTCGAGCCTCCTTCTCACCGATGGCCTGATGCCGACGGGACAGTTTTTCTGCCTCGGCCCCAAAGCCAGCCCGCTGGGCTTCAAGCTCCCGCTGCAGCCTTGCGCTGTGCTCCTCACGTTCACCCCTCAGCCTCGACTCCAAGGCCAGCAGCTGTTTCTGATGCTGTCGTCGCATCCGCTTATAGCCGCTCAGCTGCTCTCGTAGCGCTGAGTCCTGCTCATGCTCTTGGATCTGGCGGCTGACCTGGAACAGGAGAGAGGATGAGAAGTGGGACTCAGCCCTGCCCCATTTCATTAGCACACACGATTGTCATGCTCTATTGGAGAACATGTGTTTCAGACTCATGGGTTTATTTATTTTTTCAAAAAAGATTTTTATTTATTTATTCATCTCACACACACACACACACACACACACACACACACACACACAGAGGCAGAGAGAGAAGCAGGCTCTATGCAGAGAGCCCAACGTGGGACTCGATCCCGGGTCTCCAGGATCACACCCTGGGCTGAAAGCGGCGCTAAACCGCTGAGCCACCCTGGCTGCCCAGACTCGGGTTTAATTCGCATTTGCTGCTTTCCTCACATATGGCCCCTCTGAGTCTGCCACCTCCCCGGGATGATGGAGATACAGTCTACTTCACAGATTGGTGAGACCCGCACAGGGCCCAGCACAAAAGTGTAAACAATTCAAATTAATTCAAAATCAGACATACCTGGGCCCAACTCCCAGCTCGGTCACTTACTAACCATGTGACCTCAAGCAAATTCACAACACGAACCCTCAGTTCCCTCATCTACTAAATGAGGCAATAATACCTTTTTGTAAGAAGCTGTGGAGATTAAATGTGATAGAGATGTAATAGTATTTAAAACACTCTGACCTAACAAGTATTGGCTTCCTCTCCTTTTAGTAAACACTAAGGACTCATTCATTACATAGAGGGTATGGAGCTGGGCCATGAGATGTTGGGATTATCAAGAACACTGGGCCTGGATGTCCCCATCTGAGGTTTGGAACTCAGGCCCCATTGTCAAATGGGCATTAATTCCAACTAGTCCAGGTGGCCAAGTCCCTGGAAGTCACAGACCTTTTTGCACAGCACCACAAAGCACTAAGCATCACAGGATCTAAAGAGCTGTCCTAGCACAATAGTCAACCATAAGCATTAGCCTTAAGAACATATTAGACCAACCAACAGCCTCTAAGAAAATAGATGTTGATGCTTGCAGCTAAGCAAATATATAATCTAAGTGTTTATTAGAAGTATAGATGAAAAACTATGCTTTATGAAAAGCTTATCCATCTTTTCCTGGAAATGGAGAAAAACATCACAACTTAATTTTAGGAGGAACAAGGTCCTGCTTAATTTGAGAACCACCAAAGGTGCCTGAACAAGCAGCACGTCTGAGTCATAACTGCCTCATATCTCTCAAATGGGCATGTATCCTCTCTTTCCAGAGGAGTCAGAAGGCTGAGATATAGATATGGGTATGGGCCTGAGAGCTAATCAATGGTAGGGGGCAGACACTGGCCACCATTACTTGCCTTCCAGGGATATAAAATCCAGCACGCCTATCATCATGCCATTTAGAAACATCACAGCACAGGGATGTGAAGCACCTGGCTGGCCAGGAGCCTCAGAAAGGCATCCCAGAACATGCTACTTAAGCATGTATGAAATGGAATGAGAGTTTACACCAAGCTAGGAATACCCACATTGGGCAATATGACCAAAACAGTCTGTTGGGAGAAGAGAGTGGGAAGGATTGAGGAGAGAAAATGGTGAGACAGCAACAGAAAGTGAAGGTGGAATCTCAACTTAATCCAGTGCCACGGAGGGTGGGGGTGGGGGATCATCTCAGGAGTTTAGGGCATCAGGCTCAGGGAAAATGGCTGCACTTACCAGGGAGGCAGTACGGATGGTGGCAAAGTGGTCCCGGTTGCGGCAGTAGGCCCGGCGGCGGGCAGAAGATGTGGTAGAGGTGGGAGCCGGGGCTGCTGGAGGCTGCAAAGGGCCTGGGGTCATCTCTGGCTGGTAGGGGTCATCATACAGGTTGTCAGAACCCTAGAGGAAGGGAAGGTGAAAGGAATGCCCAAGGTTCAGAAGTCACTGGGCCCAAAGGGAGTTCCCTGGAGACCCAACCAGACCTAGAGGAGGAGCAATCACTCTTGGGAGGGAGAGCTGGGGGTCAGCTTCATCACTGTCAGGCCTACTGAGGGTGAGATACATACCGGCAGTCGGTGGATGATGGAACTATGGGAAGTGACCGTGTGCTCCCCCTCCTGCATCATGGCCATCTCTCGGGCTTCGGGCCCTTCCTCTTCTTCTTCTTCCTCTTCTTCCTCCTCTTCCTCCTCCTCATTGTCTGAGGCATCTGCTAGGCTGTTGACTGAACTGCTTTGACTGGAGGCGCTGATGGACATGCTGGGCACTGAGTGGCTACTCTCTAGGCTGGTCAGTGTCCCAGCTCGGTGCATGTAGGGCTCAGCCTCCTGTGGACAGGGTGCAGGCTGTTGGGCAGGGAAGGACAAGGGGTGTGTATTTGGAGGTAGCACAGGGAGACAGAGGGTAGGAAGAGGGATAGGGAAGGTGAGCCAAACAGTTGCTAGGAGGCAAGAGCAACAGTGGTACAAAAGGGTGGCATGCTAAGCTGGGTCACCTCCTCTTCCTCTGGGGCCTCAGCACCAGGGCCATTGGGTGCCTCTTGGAACAGTATTTTCTTCATCTTTCGGTACTGCAGGTTGTCTAGCTCTCGCACAGCATCCTTGGTCCTCTGGATTAGGTCCATGATGACTGTGGGTGGCCGCTCCCGGAGCACAAAGCGGTGCTGAGGGGAGAGAATGCTGAGGCCTGCTGCCAAGCACCTCACCCCTGCATGTCCCATGGACCCTGGAGTTCCCTCTACCCTGAGATACTTCCCTGGGGCCCATGCCCACTAGGAGCTAATGCTAGTTTTGTCCTAACCCTTGCTCCCACATTAACTTTCACCACCCAATCACTACTCCCCAGCCAGGCTCCTGTTCCTCCAGGCACAGTTGACAGGCAAGAACAGTCAAGAGATCTGGATTGTAGTCCAGGTCCTCCATCAAAGTGCTGTGTGCTCCTGGACACGTCATGAGGCCTCTCAGGACCTCATAAAGTATCCCACAATTATAAAACAAGGAGATCAAATTAGACTGTCTACATCAATTCCCAACTCATTTGGCTCCCATGGATCTATGAAGGGAATGCAGGCCCCTCTACTCTCCCCTTTGAGAACTCAAAACACACCTAAGGGAAATCATACATTTACCCATGACAAGGCTACACAGGCTTTTGGCTTGAATTACATCAGATCAGTGTGGTAACCCTGGTTATCGCACGCAGACCAGAAGCTCTGGCTGGCAATTATATACATCTTTGATTAATAAAAGATGGGAAAACAAATGATTACTTAATAAATAAATAAAGGCAGTCTAGTAGACAAAATCTTGCAAAACACAGGGAGTCCACTGGGCACTGGGAAGGGGGGTGGGAATTCATAAATGAAGTTCTTGGTGGAGAAAGAATTGGGAATCACTAATTTCACTGAGGGGTTTTTGTGGTTCTAACAGGCAACAATTCTAGGAGAATACTAGGCCAGTGAGCCCTTACCTTCAGAAGAACCTCTGAGGTTGGTCTATCTTGAGGGATTTTCTGAAGACAGGAGTCAACAAAATTCCGGAAGTACTCAGACCTAGAAGTCATGGGAGGAAAAGGGAGGAGTGGGGAGGGTATGAGCCAGACACCCTTACCCTATATAGCCTAACCCCTGGGCCCTGGAATCCCGGTCCTCACCAGTGTCCTGACTGGAGCACGGGGGACTCGTTCTGTGCAATGTGGTATAAGGCACTCATCGCATTCATGTTAAACAGCGGTGGTTTCCGTTCCGCTACAGAAAAAAGTCAATAGGGAGAAGGTGAGAGGGGGAAGGTGGGCAGAGGAGGCTGGAATGGAAATCAAGATTTGGGTCCACATTCCAGCTCCCTGACTTCCTCATTGCAAGACTCTGACCAGTATTCATAATCTCAATTCATTCCCTCTGTAAAATGTAACACCCATCCTTTCCCTGGCACACGGTAGACCAGGGATCAAAGAAAACAACATATGCATGAGCACCTAAGAAGGCAGAAGAAAGCATATTCATCAGCCCACCTAACATTTATTAGGTGCCAAAAAAGAGCAAAAAACTTGCTAAGTATTATGGGGAAGGTAAAGAAAAACAAGAGACCAGGCCCTGTCCTCAAGAAACTTCCAGTCTAATAGGAAGATTACACACATCTGAACAAGTCTATCAGGTTTCCTCTATAAGGAGACAGAAAAATGGCTGGAAGCTGGCTATGCCTGCTGGGTCTTCCAGCTGGTACATGTGTAGGGGATTAGGGCAGATCTTCTGGAAAAAGGGATATTGGAGCTAGGCCTCAGATTGGAAGTTACAAACTAGAAGCTCTCTGTGGCCCAGACAAATGTCTTGTGTTGTTTATGTTTTTTGGCCTAAACAGTGATTTTTAAATTCAATTCCAACCTAACAAATTAATAATAATCTAAATTTCCAGTTTCTCCTAAAAAATTAGATCTGGTAAAAAGGAGCCAACATTCCTGCATAATGATGGGCTAGAGCTAAGCAATAGCAATCTGCAGTTTGCCATAGCCTTCTCCATACTGTTTCTCTGATATGGATTATCAGCTGCCATTTATAATTAGGATTAATGGTTTCTTCAATAGTAGAGAAATAGTTCTCTGTGTTCATGTCTCTACCAAAAACTGGGAATAAAAAGAACAGCTCTCAATTTTTCTTATACCTGGCCTACTTCACATATTTGTGCCTGGCTGTGGCCACAAATGACAAATGAAGACATGTGGAGATGGAGGGAAAGGGTGTGCCCAAATCTTGGACTTTGGGCAAAAGACACAATACAAACCAAGGCAAGAAAGTGGAAAAGTTCATGGCACACTCAAGGTGTGGTGCTCATGAAGGGGAGAGCCAACTTTTAGGAAGCAGAGCTTGGTAGGAGGAAGGGTTGGGATGGTGTCAGTCTTGAAGGCAGTGGGGAGCACTAATGGCTTTGAGGAAGGAAGCAAAGTAACAGCATCCAGCTAGGGCAGATCTCTCTGACATAAGAGAGTCTGGAGGAAAGAAGAAACTAGTGGGATAGGACAAATTACTGCAGGAAGTTGTTGTTAAGAGGAGCTAAAGGCATCTCTTTCTTGGGCAACTATCTACCTGGCACTATGTTGAAGGCTTTACAAACATTACCTCACAAATAGTTGTTTCAGTAGTGTAAGCCGGCAGACACGAGAACCTTGACAGGGTTCCAAGGCCTCATGAACTCACTTCAGCCTAACTCTCTGGCCTTCTCACTCACTGCATTTTACATGTCATTACCTGCAATATTTCAAACAACTGAAGCTAGTATCAGCTCCCCATGCCTGCTTTTCCCTATAGTCTTCAAACAGCTACTATTTGTCTTATGATTCTGCTTAGACCTCTCTGCTATAAGGAGATTGTCCTCAGCCCCTGAACTAGGTCAAGTCCCTTGTTTTATGGTTGTACTGTTCCTGTAACTTCTCCATTCGGCTTCTATCACACTGAGAGAAAACATGCCTATTTCCTCAACTAGAATGTAAGTTCCACAAGAGCAAGAACCTTGTTCACTGCTATAACCCCCCCAAATCTCCTAGCATAGCATGGGACACAGTAGGCACTCAAAAAATATGTAGAACTAGAGTAGTGAACAGGAAGAGAAGAATGCTCCAAAATCTTCAGGTCTAAGAGCTGGTAGGATTTGACAGCTGCCTGAATTGTGGATCAAGGGCAGAGTCAAAGTGGACAGGAAGCTTGAGGATGAGATGGTATAGACATGGTAAGAGAAAGAGAAATGAGAAAAAAGAGGAGGAAGGAACAGAGAATATCATCCTTACCCAGCTCGATGCAGGTTATCCCCAAGGACCAGACATCCACCTTGCCATCATACTGCCCCTCATCCATTGCCAGGATCACCTCCGGTGCCATCCTGGGAGAAAGGTCAGGAGAAAAAGGCTGATCATCCACCCACTCTGCCAACTCCTGCTCCCAACATCCTGGGTACTCTCTCCACTCACCCCTACTTACCAGTACGGGGTGCCCACAAAAGAGTTGGCAGGTGCCATGATAGATGCGGAGCCAAAATCCCCCAGCTTCACCAAGCCTGGCTCTGATAGCAAGATGTTTCCAGCCTTCACATCCCTGCCAGAGACAAAGCACAGGGATAAGGCATGCATCTGAGGAAGGGTGGACAGGGGCTTTAGCACCAAGTTTCCAAGAAGGTCATAGCCCAGCTGAATGAGGAATGATGTAGAGTGCACCCCCTCCCAGCCATCGTCAGTGCAGCTTGTACCTATGGATCATGTTGTGGGAGTGCAGATAAGCCAGGCCCTGAAGGGCCCCGTGGGTCACAGCTGCAATCTCCACCTCCTGAAGAGGCTTCTTGTGCACTGGGGAGCGAGGGAAAAACATCAAACTGAATGGAATCCAAGGGTAGGACTGGAACAAACTCCTGTGGTCCCTTCCCCTACAGTTTCTTTGCTCTTCTCCCTTCTCCCACTTGTTGGCCAGAACCACTTACCTTCTAGAAGGTCAGAAGCTGAGCCCAGGCAATACTCCATCACGAGCTAAGAAAGGGTGAAGGGTCAGAGATCAGCGTATCTGGCCACTCCTTACCCCATCTGCCTTGGGCAGGGAGCCAGAGAGCTTCTTTGCCTATCTTCCACTCAGGCACTGTCCCCCTGCCCCCCACCCCTGGAAGGCTGGTGGTGGTAAAGACAGAGGAAGGACAACTAAGAACACGAGGTAGTCATGGGAGAGTCCAGAGAGTCAGCACCACCTCTAAAAACAGCCCAAGACACCGCCACTCCCCCATCTGAATCCCTTCAAAGCCCAATACTATCTCCATTTTGTCCAGCCCATATGGCCCTTTCCAACTTCTAACAGTTTATGCCACTTCAAACTAGCCTCTCCTTTTAGATAGCCATTGCTGTTCATGGGTTTGTCTGAGGACTCAAGAAGTTGGGGGAAACTTCCTTCTTTCCAAGGTCCCTATAATGACACGTGGAATAGGGCCTGCCTAAGAGACTGGACCAGGACAAGGATGGGGGCAGGGACCAGGTCAGTCAGGATGCTAGCTCACCCAAGCCGTGTGCTCCCTCAGGTAACAGCCCCGGTACTGAATGGTATTGGGGTGCCGGAGTTTCTGCAGGAACCGCACCTCCTTGATGATGTCCTGCCACTTCTAAGAGGAGGTCAGGGGAGGAGAGGCTTACTCAGCCTGAACATTGAGACTGGGGTCCCCCACCCCCACCCTGCCCCCCACCAGTCTTGTCAAACCTGACACACCTCATTTGACTGCTTCCCACTGTAGGACATCTTCTTGATGGCCACCACCTCACTATTCCGGACATCTCGGGCCTAGAAGACCAGACCAGAAGGTGGTGAAGGCCCCTGGTGAGAACTGAGCAGCAGGAAGACTTGTTGGCCCAACAGGAGAGGGCAGGAAAGGCTGGTGTGGTACAGCAGTGTAGAGGGCTGTTTGGAGGTCCACAGCGTGAAGAATGCAGTGCCCATCCCTACCCCATTTTCCTAAGCCCCAACTCACAAAGTATACGGCTCCAAAACTGCCATGGCCAATTTCCCGGAGATCAGAGAAGAGCTTTTCAGGGTCATCCTTGAAGAAGAGCTCAGCCACATCAGGGTCCTTCAGGCTCCCGGCCCGGCCCCCAGCTGGCATGATGGCCCCTGGGGGCCCTGAGAGTGAGGTCTGACCTGCAGAATGAAAAGGGGGACCCTTAGAGCAAAGATGGGACTCTCAGAGAGAGAGGAAGGGGCCTCTCAAGTTTCTGCATTCTCCTCCCCTAGTTCCCTGATGAGGGGGAGGCACCGCCAAGGAAGGGCAGGGGGGAGATCAGAACATCAAAGCTCCAAAAAAATGAAGTTGCCCTGGCAACCAGAGCACGGGGGCCGGGTCCCTGGAGTCCCTAAAACTGCTAGGAAGACTGAGAGCTAAGCATCCTCACCACCCCCCAGCCCTCAGTAAGATCCATTTCGCTACAACCCTCACTTCTCCCAAGAATAAAAGATCCCGCCTCTCAGCCAGAACCCCAGATTCCCAAGTGTCCTGTCCCACAAGTCCCATACCCCAAATATTTCCAGGCACCTTCCTGTTCCCCTTGGCGTCAAGGCCCCCTCCTCCCTCAACCTCTCACACCCTGGAAGAGAGCAGGAAACAGCCAGGCCGGAGGCAGTGGAAATCCGGCCATTGTTAGAAGTGGGTACTGGCCCAGAAGGGCCAGAAGACTTGCTCTCAAAAAGGGCCTGGGACAGGGAGGAGACCTAGACTGGGATGGACAGGGATAGAAACTGTCTTTCAGTCTTCTCTGTGATCTGGGATGCCTTATTTGACCAGTTCAATTGCATACGCCATCACGCACAGGTACAGAGTATTTGCAGTGTACGAATAACATTTATTGAGCGTGTACAGTAAGCACCTTACATGGATCTCTCTCATTCAATCCTTACCGCAACCTTATGAAGTATTACTATTACCCCATCTTGCAGATAAAGAAGTAGGCTCAGAAAAGTTAAGTGACTTGCCCTGGTCCTCTACTGCTATGCTTTTAGAACAGCCCTGTGAGTAGGGCTAGATAGTGATCACCATTTCACAGATGAGGTGACTGAGGCATAGAAAGAAAGAAGGATTTCTCTGTGGTCAGAGAATAGGATCTTCTTTCAAGTCGGGCCAGTATGCTTATTACTATCTTAGCAGCTCACCTCAAGCTCATCACCCTCCTCCAAGAAGCCTCCCTTGACCATTCCAGCCTTTGGGGAGAGCTCCTAGAGCACCCAGACCAAAACCCAGAGAAAGCTCCTGCAGTACAAGGGAGTCAGGGACCCTGCCCCTACCCCCAGGGAATTCCAGGCCAGGCTCCTGGCTAAGCACTTGTTGGAATTTAGGCACAAAAGAGCCTTCAGCAGAGTTGGACTCCCAGGGCAGAGTTCTAGTTCTTTTAAAGCACCTAACAATTTAGCATGTAATTATATTCTGTCGTGCATTGTTTCCTGTTGTGTTGTTAATTTTGTCTCCTTAGCTCAACTGGAAGTTGGAAGGCAAGAAGTAAGCCTGACTCTCCGGTGGGCCCCCAGGGTGCAGAGGGCTCAGAATAGCCTAGGAGATTGATTGATTGCCCTCAGCCAAGCCCTCAGCAGCTCCCAAGCTGCTCAAAAACAGGCCCCTCTCTCCATTCTCATGCCAGCCACCCTGCCAAGCACCCCTCACCCCACCACACACCCACACACAAAGGCAGGTGCTCACAACTTGTTAAAGCAATCTTCTTGACCTCTTTACCTGCACCCAGCCCAGAATGCCAACCCAGGACCCCATGCCACATGTAAGAGATGCCAACAAAACATCACAAGAGGCCTCTTCTTCAAATAATGAACATTTGAGCAATTATCAAGGTCTGTGCTAAATCACAGCCACCTTCTAAAATGGACAGTATCACCATTCACCAAAATGAATATCAACATTCTTCAGATGAGGAAACCCAAGTCTGTCTGTCCCTAAGCTACACCAGCAGTACACCTCAGCAGCAACATACAACAACAGGGTTTTGAGTAAGTTCCTTATACTTGGTCTTCTCTTTGGTAAAATGGATTATAGCATAGGGCTGTTTTGAGATTTTTTAAATGAGATCTCATACCTAGGAGCACTATGCAGATACTTAGCATACCGTTTTTTATCCTTCCCTGCCTCCAGGGTTACCACAAAAGGATTTAATACTTTGGGGATCATCCTACCCCAGCAGCTTGGCTTTTACTGTGAAGAGACACCACGGCTATCATTTTGTCAAAAGAGCCCTCTCAGGAACCCAGGCCAAAGAAGGGAATCAGGGTAAAGATGAAGGTCACAGTAGAGAGAAAAATCCAGGAGACAGAAGACAGGAACCAGAGCCTCCCATCAGGAAAAGCTTCTGAGTATAGCCCTCCTAAAAAGAAAGCTCTTCTCCCCCTCATTCTTAAATCTTACACCAACTCATTCTCCTCTGGATCCCTGGCCAAGAAGAGATGTCAAGAGACAAGCATGGAGCAGGGGGGCAAAACTTGATCAAGAACCTGGGTTCCTGATTCTGTCATTGTGTGACCTTGGGGAACCTCTCTGGGCCTCAATATTCTCAACTGTAAAATGGGAAGACAGCAATAAAAGAGGCCCCCACAGGATGAATGGGAGGGGGTCACATGAGAGAACAAATGTAAAGCACTTTGGAAATGACAGATCACTTGACAAATGTATGAGATTACACCATCAGCAAGAGGTTGGAAGGTAACGATATAGCTGAGGAAAATATTGCCAGGCATTCCCGAACACAAATACACACACACACTTACTTCCTTGAAAGGACAAGAAATCACTCAGACCATTCCTAAAAAACAGTAAGTGGACCCACCACGGAGATCAAAGGCAAAGGAATCAACACCCCAAAGCAATCCAGAGAAAGGTGTATAGTCATGGAGAACAGGTAGCTGTGAGGGGCAAAGTGAACCTGGGAGAAGACCAGAAGAGTGCAAACCCATCTGATTAGCTCAAGCACTCTAGGGCGTGACCCCCATGACATCAAAGACCCTGTCACCTGAGGTCCCCCATCAGACAGATATAATGAAGGAAGAGGAACAAGGTGGCAGCAGAAGGCCAGAGGCTGACCACTAGCCCACTGGGCTTCATCCTGAGGAGAGGGCCTGCCCAGGCTCGGTTCCTCAAAAACGAGCACCCTTTCTCCTTAATGCTAGACACAGGGACCCACGCCCCTGCACCCCGTGTCTCACCTGGTAGGGGTCACTATGGTGCCCCAGCGCTTCCGCCTCCTCCTGGGGTCCTCCAGCGGCTCTGCCAAGCAGGGAGAGGGGCAAGGAGACCTTTCCCCTTGCCACCTCTTCCTCGGCTTTCGCCCTTCCTGAGGGGCGGGCCCGGGAAGCCTCCCCTGGAGGGGAGGGGGTGACAACCTGATCTGACCTCGCGGTCCAGTCCTCCTCCTCCTCGAGGGCGACAATTGCTGAATCCCGATTTCTGGTTGTGGGGTCTGAACCCCAGATATTTGAACGAAGGGAGGCTGAATTTGATATCTGAACGCGGGGGCCTGAACCCCGGATACTGGTGCACGCACGGGCCTGAACCCCAAATATTTGAAATCCTATGAAATAGAGCCCCAGGTTTAGAGAGGTTGGGACCCGGGTCCTGGATATGTGGAGTCTGAGGGGCTGATACCCGGATATTTGAGAAGCGAGGGGTCAAGCCCGGAAATTCGCGACCGAAGGGCCTGAGCCCCAGGTCTTCGGCCACCGACAGGGGGCCCACCCCGAGGACGTCCGGCCGCACGGCCCCTCTCACGCCGGGGTCCGAGGGTGACAGCCCTCACTCCCGCCCCGGCCTCCTCCCTTTTCCCTTCTCTCTCCTGAGGGCAGCTGAAAGATTGTAGCTAAGGGCGGTCCCCGCGCCTTCTCTCCCTGTCCGCTTCTCAGTCTCAGTCTCTCTCCGCACCACAGCCCCGATCTCGTCCCGGTCTCCCTCTCCCTCTTCCTCCCAATTCCAAGATGGAGACCGGGCGGGAGCGCGCAGGCGCGGTAAGGACGCCGGGCCAAAGGGGGCGGAACCCCCAATGAAATAGCCCCGCCCCCCTATCCTCACTGCCGGGGCCAGGGAGATGGGCAGCCACCGAGCCAGAGTGCGCGCGCGCTCCGCCACGCGGACCCTGGATGGGAGGAGGTGGACATAAGGGCTAGGCTTGGAGGGGGAGGAGCTCAGCACGCAGTCCGACAACTGGCGGTGGAGAGGACTGCAGCGCATGCGTTCGCCCCTCCTTAGCGCTGAGCCCGAGCTTGTTGCTAGGGGAAGCTTTGAGGGGGCGCCAGTGGAAGGAAAGAAGCAGCCGTGATCTGCGCCTGCGTATAGGTAGCGGTTGGGAGGAGCCAGGGAAGGAGGCTTGCTGGGCGTGGAAAAGGCGGGAAAACGGACTCCTCTGGTTAGTAACCATACAGCCAGGACGTGGCCTCCCAAGTTCGAAGAATCTTTGCTGGGAAAACTCAATCCGTCAAACCCCTTCAGGAAGCAGGCCTCTCACAATTGCATGACCTAACCAAGGTCACACAGCATTTATGTCAAAGCATTCCCAGACCATACCCACCTGATTCTCTCAACTAGTTGAAACTATCGATTTTATTTCATAGAAGAAAACAAGACATAAAGTGGCAGTTCTGTGATCAAAATCAGGTGTTTTCCAAAGGTAAGTCACAATAGAGGACATAGCTGCAGCAATCCATGCCCTAGCCAGCCTGTATCCCAAACTTAAGTGTCAACAAGCAAAAGTCACCCAAACCTGTTTACCCTGAAATTCCCACTTCAACCCAATCCCCAATAAACACCCTGGGCAACATTGGGCAAAACAAAAACTTTTATTCCCCCCACATTCCAGCTCTTCATGTTTTGTAACATCTCTTCCAACTCAGAACAAAGGCTGGAGAAAAAGATTCACACCTGGAGAAAAAGACTAAAAACCAGGGCAGATGAGAGGTCCCTTGGGTGAAGCTCTGGGATGGCTGAAAACAGTGAGGAAGGAGCAGAGGAAGTGGCAACTATAGATGGGTCCAAGTGCTTATTGGGACTGGGTGAGTGGCTTTAGGACCCCAGGATCCACCAGGAGCCAGAGAGCTTTCCTTTCCCAGTCTACTCAGATCTAAGAAAGGCAAAGAGGATTCCACCATCTCCTATCCCAGGTTGGTGGAGCCTAGCCCTGAGGAAAATAAGCAACGTTGATCTTGAGTGGCCAGTTCCTCTGGTCAGAGCCCTTCCCTGGGCTTGGGGTGTCTCCATTTCTCCCATGGCTATCTCCGAGGGCCCAGCAACCAGTTGTTGAAGCTGAGAACAGTTTAAGAATTGGGTGATAACAGATAACTCTCAAATTATATGATGTCCACCTGACAGAGTGAGACTTTTTTAGAGAAATTTTTTTTCCCTTAACGACCAGACACATGAACTAGTTAGCCAATATGTTCCCTGCCCACTGCTACCTTTTTGTGTTCCTCCAAAGATCCTGTTAGCAAAATCACTTTTTTCTAAATGTAATGAAGGCTGATGGAAAAGATAAAGCATGTAAAATTCTTGGGCACTGGGACACGTGGGTGGCTCAGTGGTTGAGGGTCTGTCTTCAGCTCAGGGCATCATCCCGGGATCCAGAATCGAGTCCCACATTGGGTTCCCTGCGAGGAGCCTGCTTCTCCCTCTGCCTGTGTCTCTGCCTCTCTCTCTGTGTGTCTGTCTCTCATGAATAGATATATAAATCTTTAAAAAATAAAAAATAAAATGCTTGGGCACATACTATGTGCCTAGTAAATGGGCATCATCAATCCTTTTGCACTGCCCAGGATGAGTTTTACAAAATTTGCATCATAAAACTGGGTATCAGAATTTCAGGGCAAAAGCAAGGTAAGCATAATTCATATTCAGGATGCATCATCAAATCTGAACTCTCTTAACTCACCACTGTTGCCAAAAAGCTTGGATGTGAACTACAGGTATGGATGAATCTTAAAATCAGAATGCTAACCAAAAGAAGTCAGTCACAAAAGAGTATGTATATTCCATCTACATAAAATTCAAAAATAAGTAAAACCAAACCATAGTGTTTAGGAATGACTCTTATCACAGGTATACTTGCCACCCCCACTCCATCTCCTACTCCCACAGGACTGGAGCAAAGAACCTTACCTGAGAACAAGATGGGAACTAGGCCAGTGCCCTCAGAGCCGGGTTCTAGACCAGTGGGACTCCCGGCGTGGGTGGAAGCACACAGCAGTGAAACAGCAGAGAAGGCCACAGAAGAAAAGCAGGAAGGAGCCCAAAACAAGCAGTCTGGAGCCACACAAAGCCAACTCCTCCTAAGGATGAGCAAAGGGGGGTAAGGAGGAATAAATGAGAGAGAGGGAGGGTAGAGAATCTTCTCCTAAGGAGACACCTTATCCTAGGGCCATAGAGAGAAGCCCCCATCGGGGGAGAGGGCTCTCTACAGCCAGGGAACCAAAGGGAAAATCTAATTTCTATATAAGGTAACTGTTTTGATGGTATACGAACTGCTTTCTTGCCCAACCACTGAAGTGAATCCCCATAATGTCTCCATGAGATAGGAAAGTTCCCTACTATCCACATTTTAAATATGCTCAAGCAGGGCCAGGTCTGGACACCAGTATTTTCTCTGATTCTAAGCTCCTAAGTGATGCTCCTTGCCAGGCTCTTTGGCAACGTGAAGGCAAGTACACAGCAGCCTCCTAACTGGTCTGTCTCCTGCACTCAGGCAGGCTCTCCCCACTCAGCACCAGTGGCCCCTATGGCCTGCAGCATCAAGTTGTAGTGTTTTAGCCTCACAACCAGGCCCCTGCATCTCTTCTGTCTCTTCCCTTCAGCCATTCCTAAGGCCCTCATTATGGAGTGCCCTCAAAGACTGAACACTTTCAACTTCTAGGCCTGTGTGCTCATGCTGGTCCTTTTGCCTGGAATGTATTTCCTTCTTCCAAACGCCCTCTATCGCATTCTCTGCCCACATCTTCGTCCTCTTCGTCACCCTGAAAGGGCAGATAAAGCCTGGGAAGGCATAGGCAGTCAGAAGGCATAGGTTGCAATCCTGGGTCTGCCACTTAACCAGTTGTGTGGCCTTGGGCAATTCACTCCCTCTTTCTAAGCCTCTTTCCTCATCTGTAAAATGGGATAATAACAGCTACCTCAAAAGGCTATTTTAAGATCAAATGAGATAATGAACCTGAAAGCACTTTGTACATTATAAACTACTGTACACAATTCCCTTTCATAAATGCTACCTTTTCTGTGAAGCGCTCTCCATAAATGTTCAAGTTAGGGTTAATTGCTCCTTACTCTGTGTTTGAATAACACTTTGCTCACATCTCTATGATAGCGATTAGCCCATTCTGCCTCTTATTACAGCTTCTGCATTCCTTTAAAGTGGAGATCGTATTTTATTCTGTTTAAAGACAATCATTAATAGTAATAACTGTCACTCATCCGATCTCTATTACGTAGCAGGCATTGTATGGACCGGGCACCTGACATTCATTCTCATTCATCTTTATTTGTTGGCATCATGAGGTAGTATTATGTTTTCCATTTTACAGATGAGGAAGCTGAGGCTCAGAGAGGCTCTGATGCTTGCTCAAGGTCATACAGCAAGCTGAGGCAGAATAATAGAGCCTGTGCCTTTTCTACTAGGTAAAACTGCCCCCAGAAGCCTTCTGGACAGAGCATTCAGCGCGGCAGTCTATGAAACCCCAACAACCTAGGCTCTTACCGAGGTGAGCAACTTGGTGAGCACAAGGCCTTCGTGGCTCCAGACCCTGACACACTCCTCAGCCATCCTATGACTCAAGGTGGCATTTCCTGCTCCCTCCTCTGAGCAGGATATGGGTGGCTGGCTGGAGGGCAGGATTCCTGGAGCAGCACTAAAATACATGCAGGTTTCTGGGGTCCTTTCTGTGGTCACCTTGGCAGTAATGAGGACCAGCTCTCCTGCAGAAGATCCTATGAGAGACATAGGAGAGGTGGTGGAAGAAGATGGAGGTTGGGGTGGAAGCCATCCATTTTCAGACTTCCATTCATTCCTAAGGCTTCCTTCAGTAACAGCTGGGTTGGCATTGAGTCTGTTCAATAAAGTACTCTCTATACCATCATTGTGTCGTTGAGAAAGGACAATAACTGTGTACCAATATAAACAAAAAGTGAATTATGTTTGCTTACAATCAATACAACAATCATGCCAATACTCACAAAGTTGCAGTGAAATGGGGTGCAGATACACATTGCCAACGTCAGTCTGTATAAACTAGTCTGTCCTTTTTAAGAAAGCAGTTCCCTGCTAGGTACCAAAATCCATGAAAAGGTTCACACTCCATTTCAAATTAGCAGGGAAAGGATGGGCAGCCTACTCAGTCAATGGCCTTGGGACAATTTCCATTTGGGAAAAAAAAAAGTTAGACTCATCTCACACTATAAAATAAAGTCCAGATGTGTTAGAGATCTATACAAACAAACTAAACAGAACAAAACCCAAAGAAAATACAGAAGAATATTTTCTAAGTTTAAAGTGGGGAAGGCCTTCCTAGAAAAGACACAAGACCTAAAAGCTTGAGTAAAGGACAAGAACAATAAACTTTACTTTGTAATAGTTGAAGGCTTCTTTATGATGAAAGATAACTTAAAAAGCGGGGCACCTGAGTGGCTCAGTCAGTTAAGTGTCTGCCTTTGGCTCAGATCATGAACCTGGGGTCCTGGGATGGAGCCCTTCATTGGGCTCCCTGCTCAGTAGGGAGCCTGCTCTCCCTCCCCCTGCCCCCACTCCTGCTCATGCTCTATCTCTCTTTCTCTCAAATGGATAAATAAAATCTTAAAAACAATTTTTTTAAAGTAACAGAATGGATGAAAATACCTATATATGTTTTGTAAAGATTTATTTATTTGAGAGGAGAAGGGGCAGTGGAAGAGATTCTTCAAGCAGACTCCTCTCTGAGTGGAGCCCAACATGGGACTTGATTTCACAACCCATGAGATCCTGACTTGAGCTGAAACCAAGGGTCAGATGGTTAACAAACTGAGCCACCCAGGGACCCCAAAATGCCTATATTTAATTAGCAAAAAGGTTTACAATCCGGAACATATAAGGATCTCCTAAAAATCAGGACGACAAAGACAAATAACTTAAAAGACAAATGAGCAAAGGATTTAAATGGGAAATTCGCGGAGGCATGAATGGGGCCAATAAACCTACAAGAACATATTCAACCTTACTAATAATCAGAAGAAAGTAATGAAAAGCAATCAGGTAATCCCTTTGTTCATTAAGTTGGTAAAAATTAAAAAGACTAATAATAACAGGAGTTGCTGAACATGTAGGGAAATGGGCACTCTCAATGAATGATACCTTTTAGAAGACAATGTGGCTGTATCTGTTGCAATTTTAAATGAATACAGATCCTGACTGAAAAGATGCCCATCAAACTGTGGACACTGCAGGGGTGAGGTGGATTTTTACATGTGTTTTGTATACTTCCATGTGGCCAAATCCACAACAAAATGAATTTATCTATTAAAAAAAGTCCATACCCTTTGACTCAGTAATATCATTTATAGAAACTCATCCTAAGGAAAAGATTCAAAAGAAAAATGAAAACTATACCAAGATGTTTATTGTGACCACAAAAAATACCAAAAAATAGGAAGCAACAGAGATGTTTAACACTAGGAAAAGCATTACAAATGAAGGCCCAACCACTTAATGGATCACCTTACATCCATTAAAATAATAATGGTCAAGCCAGGCAGTAATAAAAAAATATAAGTGAAAAAAGAGAAATACAAACTAGTATATAAATCATAAGAACTAAGAAATGTAACTGTAAAATTTTCTACGAGAAACTCCCCCTTTCTCTACGTTCCCCAGATTTAATCAGTCACCAAGCCCTGTCAATCCACTGCCAATGTCTCTCTGGGATCAGTCCCCTTCTTTCGTAGCACTGTCTTAGCTCAGGTTTTCTCATTTTCTTTCCATTGCAATCACCTCCTACCTGGTCTTCTTGCTCTGGACACGCTTCCACCAGGCAGTCAGCCCACAGAGTGTGATCTTTTCAAAAGAACAACAACAAAACCCTATTTTCCTGACTAAAATTTTGAGCTTGCCCAATGTACCAGATAAAGTTCAACTACCTGGGCCTGGCATACAACATCCTCCAGAGGATTCTGTCTGCTTCCTCAAATGCATCTCTTGCACTCAGTCAACACCGCTTCCCCTGCACCAGTCAAACTGAACACTTTGAAGGTCTCAAACATGCCAGTATGGTCTCCATTGCACGCCTTTGCATATGCTTGTCCTTCTGCCTGGAAGAGTACACTCCGAAATCTTCCTCAAGCCTCAGCTCAGGCACTAAATCCTTGGAAAAGCCTATCTTCACTAACCCTGCTTGACAGACTCCTGAGTATTCCCACTGTACCTTGTGTGCTACTTCACACATTGGAAGGTATTTACTTTGGTTCACATCTGTATCCTTGCTAAACTATAAGCAGCTTGAGGTGTCTTAGATATTTCTATAGTCCCATGCTTGGTACACAATAGGTGCTCAATAATTATTACTTAGATGATACAATCATAGGTGGATTATTTTTTATTTTGTCCAGAATAATCTTTGATGGTATTATTCTCTTTCTAACTGTTATGAAAAGGAAAGGGCTTGTTTACAGAAGCAGGACTTGAGAAGCTGAATCTAAAATTCATATGGTAATTAAAGGGGTCTGGAATAATCTAAACAGTTTTTAAAAAGAACAAAGTTGGAGGACTTATATTTTCTGATTTCAAACTTAATACAAAGCTACAGTGATTACAACTGTGGTGCTACCATGGATACATACATATGTCAATGGACTAGAACTGAGAGTCCAGAAATAAACCTATATATACATCCATGGTCAATTGATTTTCAATAGGGTGCTGATACTATTAAAAGTTAAAGAACAGTCTTTCCATAAAACATGCTGGGACATGGGGATCCCTGGGTGGCTCAGCAGTTTGGTGCCTGCCTTCGGCCCAGGGCATCATCCTGGAGTACTGGGATCGAGTCCCACGTCGGGCTCCCTGCATGGAGCCTGCTTCTCCCTCTGCCTGTGTCTCTGCCTCTCTCTCTCTCTCTCTGTGTCTCTCATGAATAAATAAATAAAATCTTTAAAAAAAAAAAAACATGCTGGGACAACTGGTTAGTCACTTGCAAAAGAATGAAGTTGGACCCCATCCTCACACCATTCACAAAAATTAACTCAAAATGGATCACGGAGCTAAATGTAAGAGTTAAAACTATTAAATTTTAGTAGAAAATACAGGGGAAATCCTCATGAGCCTGAATTAGGCAACCCCTGCTTAACCAAGACACTAAAAGCACAAGCAACTGAAGAAAAAAATAAACTGGATTTCATCAAAAGTAAAACTTCTGTGCTTCAAAGAACACCATCAACAAAGTGAAAGGACAACCCGGAGAATTGGAGAAAAAATCCGTATGTCATACATCAGATAGGGGAAAATATAAAGAACTCTTATAACTCAATAATTAAAAAACAAATCATCCATTTTTTTTAAAAGGCAAAACTCTGAATATATATTTCTTCTAAGATAGACAAAGAGGGATGCCTGGGTGGCTCAGCAGTTAAGCGTCTGCCTTCGGCTCAGGGCGTGATCCTGGAGTCCCAGGATCAAGTTCCCCATCCAGCTCCCTGCATGGAGCCTGCTTCTCCCTCTGCCTATGTCTCTGCCTCTCTCTCTCTCTCTCATGAATAACTAAATAAAATCTTAAAAAAAATAGACAAAGGTCTTATAAGTGCATGAAAAAAATGCTCAGTACCATGAACTATGCCAATCAGAACCATGGTGAAATACTACTTCCCAATGACTAGGATGGCTAGAATAAAAAAAGCCAGATAATAACAAATGTGGAGAAATTGGAACTCACATAGTGCTGGGGAGAACACAAAATGGTGCAGTCACTTTGGGAAACAGTCTGGCAGTTCCTCAAAAGAGTAAATATAGAGTTACAATATGACCCAGCAATTCCACTTTTAGGTATTTCATTTCCCCCAGGAGAAATGAAAATGTATGATCACACAAAATCTTGTATGTGAATGTTGACAGCAGCATTGTTCGTAATAGTCAAAAAGTAGAAACAATCCAAGTATCAATCAACGTGATGAATGAATAAATAAGATGTGGAATATCCATACAATGAATATTATTCAGCACTAAAAACACAAAGTACTGATTGATATGTGCTATGACATGGACATGCTATACTTGAAAGAAGCCAGCCACAAAAGAGCACATACTATATGAAATGATATGGGTAAAGCTACAGAAAAAGAGAGATAAGTAGTTGCTGGGTCTGGAAGGTTAAGAGGAAAAGGGAAGCAACTGTTAATGGGTACAGGATTTATTTTGAGAGAATGAAAATGCTCTAAAATTGATTGTGGTGATAGTTGCACACTTCTGTGACTATACGAAATTGTACATGTTAAATGTGTGAATTTTACGGTAAAGCTGATGTATATATATTTACAAAATAAAAAGAATAGGAAAAATTATCTCAAGTCTGTATATATCAGATACCTTCCTTTATTCTCATTTTTTTTATCACAACATGTACACCTGGACATAAGAGACCCCCCACACACACACACACGCAATCTCACAAGAGAATCTTAGAATGGTAGTGTCGGAAAGGACCACAGAAGCCGGGGAGTTCCACCTTTCTCTCCTCTTTTTTCATTTCCCCAACTTCAGACAAAGAACCTGAAGCCAAATCTCATACAAGAGTCAATGGCACCCACTGACTCCCTCCCCTCCCCCCATCATTTTCCCAGGAGACTCTAAGCTCTGTGGGAATGGATGATATCTAATTTTTTCTGTATCCTCCATAGCACATAGAGCTGTGCTAAGAGTGCCTGAGAGCAGGCACTCAAAACACTTGCTTAATTGAACAGGGTATGTTTCTTGAATATCCATGAGGAAAAAGAAGGTGCCTCTAAGAGAAGAAAGCAGTAGGGACGAAGAGGGATGATAAAGAACATTAAGTCAAATCTACCCCATCTTATCACACCTCCAAGATTAGGTGCTGAAAGAGGAGAGAGAAAGCACAGGGAACCCACATAGTGTCACTATGTTCACTGAAAGTATCTAGTCCTTACTAGAAGTGACAAAGGCCAAAGGATATTCCCAAGGTCACCAGGTTGGGGAGGTCAGAGACAGGGCCCACCCCTAAGTGTTCTGATCCTCAACCCATAGTCCTCCTCGATCTCACCTTTTTTTTTTTTATATATTTTATTTATTTATTTATTTATGAGAGACACAGAGAGAAGCAGAGACATAGGCCAAGGGAGAAGGGTCCCTGTGGGGAGCCTGATGCGGAACTCAATCCCAGGACCCTAGGATCATGATATGAGCCAAAGGCAGCTGTTCTACCACTGAGCCACCCAGGTGCCCTTGATCTCACCTTTCAATCCCATCTGACTACCCAGGACCGTGGCTTGGAATGTCTGTGTCTTGTTCCCTTCTGGACCATCTCCAAAGTTCAAAGTGGTCAGTAAGCCCACGACGTGAGGGCCACGCCACTTCCCTGTGACTGTCCCATTCACGGGGCACAGGGTCAGCTGGCCAAAAGATCTCAAGAAAGAGACCCAGTCCTGTGTGCAAAAGAAAAGTGGGAGAGAGGTGAGAGATTAGCAGCATGTGCAAGCTTGTATGAAAAGGATGAGGAAAGTACTCACCTGGGGAATGTCAGGGCTGCGCAGGCCAGTTCTGTGAGTAAGGAGGAAGCCGCCGAGGCCTAGGCCTGAAAGGCCAAGAAGCAGCAGGATCAAAGTGGCACAGACCAAAGGCGGATGGTGGGCCAGACAGAGATGCAGGTTGTGCCCTGCCTGGCAGCTGCCCATGGGGAGGAGAGAGGTCCGGGGCTCCACGGAGAGCCTGCTGGAGGACAGGATGGACAAGAGCCTGCCAGTCAGAAGGCACTTACCCATTTTATTCAAAGGGAAGCTAAAGCATTGAAAAGACCAAGAACTTGCCCCAAGGCCACACAGCCACTTAATGATAGAGCCAGGACAAGAATCCAAGGCTCTTGACTTCCAGTGTTCATCCCCCTGCACCACTTAATAAATGTTTGCTGCATTTCATTTCTGAAGTAATCAAGGCAGAAGCAAAGCAGAACACACTGTGCTGGAAAAAGGAACCCAGAAGAATTGTCAAGGGGAGAAATTCAGGAAGCAGCTTTTCTGGGGCGAGGGTCTGGCTGAAGAGCGGTGCCATCCAATAGCCTAAACAAAGGAAGTGTCTGATGAGAACTCCACTTTGGAGCAAGACCGTTCAATCTGTATCCTCCTCTGCCACTCACTGGCTATGTTAGAAAAATCAGTTAACCTTTGTGAGCTTAAGGATCTGTGAAAGAACACCAAATAATGAAGACTAAATGTGACAAATAAAGCAGTTTTGCATAGTATTCAGCCATGCAGGAATTCAACAAATGTCCATTTCCTTTCTATTTCACTGTGTCATACTGATCTTTAAAACCAGGTGAAGCAACGCAAAAAATACTGTGGTGGAAACTGAGGTTCTGGGGACTTTCACAGAGTGGCATGGGCCAAGGTCTGAAATCCGTCTTCTGTTTCCCTTTTCCAAGCGAGAAGCGACAGCCTGATGAAAAGGAACATCTGGAAACCGGGATAAACATATGGGGTGGGGGGAGAAGGAGGGCTTCGGGGAAATGCAGGTGTCACAAATGCCCAGCCCCTGCCCTGCCTCCCGGCCCCGCACGTCTGGAAAGGGGAAGAAAGCACGAAGGGGGAGGGCAGGGCCTGAGTTCAGCGGCTGGTGGTGCCCCTGGGCCTCCCCTCCCCCCGCAAAGCCCCTCCTGCAGGAACTCAACACCCGCAACATCCCTTCCCGGTTCTGCGGCGTTGGGTCCGCCTGCCGCTCCCTCTCACCGCTCGCAGCCGGGCGGAGGCCGGCGCCCCCCGCGACGTCACGCGTGGAGCAGCGAAGGGGCGGGGTCCGTGCACCCCCCACCCTATCACCACCCACGCAGTGGGGATTCGCATGCGCAGTGTCTACGCGGGCAGCCGCCCGGCCCTTCCCAGACTGGGTGGGGGCGTACCAAGAAGGAAGCCAAGGAAGGGGCAACGGAGAAGAAACTACTCCGCAATCGGTGAGCCAAAGGCAGAGAGGCAGAGGAGCTGATTATAGTAGGGACGGTGTTAGAACTGAAAGCCTCACTCCGGAGACACTGGGGCATTTCAACGGGAATCGCGTCGCAGGCATTTTTCTGTTGGCTCGTCCCCCTCCCGCGCCAGTCGCACAGCCCAGCCGCGCCCAGGTTCCGGGTAAGAATTTGGGGTCCGCCCGGGGGTGGAACTCCAGCCCTAGGACTTTGGCCTTCCGGACTGTTTGGGTTCCGCTCCCCTCTGCAGGCCTAACGTGTACACCTCACGCTTGGCCGCGGGTTTTGGTGGACTCCTTAATGCCTAGGATCCTGTGGCTGCCAGACTGCTTAGTAGAGACCATCTCATTTCATTTTTGCCCATATTTTAGAGATGAGGACATCGAAGTCCACCTTACCTGAAATAGGACGCATGGAGCCAAGAACCCAGGGTTCAAATCCTAACTTTGTGCCTGCCTCCGACAAGCCATAACAGTGCTCTTTTGGGGAACTGAGTTTGTTAAAGGGGTTCAGCCCACCTACCTCACTGGTTGTATGGGAAGCTTACGAGGCAAAAGTGTGGGAAAACATGGGCCCAGTGTGCACTGAACACAACCGCGCTGGACAAATGCTTTTTGAAACAAAACCTCTACTGAGGCTGCGTTAAGACAGGGACCGCGTCATTCCTGTACCACCCCCTCCTGCAAAATTTATAGCCCCAAACCCTTTCACATATGGTAAAATAATCAACAAGGGTGCCAGGACCATTCAATGAGGAAAAGCTAGTTATCTCAGCAAACAGTGTTAGGAAAACAATATTCTCATGTGAAAGAATGAAGTTAAAGCCTTACGTTACACCATATACAAAAGTTAATTCAAAATGCACAAAAGAACTAAATGTAAGCGCTGAATGATAAAACTCAGAAGAAAACGGGAAAGTTTTGGGACATTGGATTTGGAAATGATTTCTTGGGGTATGACACTCAAAGCACAGACAACAAAAGAAAAAAAATAGGTAAGTTGGACTACACCAACTTAAAAATTTTAAATTTTACCAATTTAAAATTCCTGTGCATCAAAGGACATAACAGAGTGAAAAGTCAATCCATGGAATGGGAGAAAATATTTGCAAAGCAAAACTCTGTAAAGAGTAAATAATATATAGAATATATAAAGAACTCTTACAATGTAACACAACAAAATTCCTGGTTAAAAAATAGGCAAAGGACTTGAAGATATTTCTCCAAAGATATACAAATGGCTAATAGGCATACGAAGAGATACTCAACATTACTAATCATAAGGGAAATGCAAATGAAAACCACAATTAGGGGATGCCTGGGTGGCTCAGTGGTTGAGCCTCTGCCTTGGGCTCAGGGTGTGATCTCAGGGTCCAGAATGGAGTCCCTCATCAGCCTCCCTATGAGGAGCCTGCTTCTCCCTCTGCCTGTGTCTCTGCCTCTCTCTCTCTCTCTCTCTGTCTCTCATGAATAAATAAATAAAACCTTTAAAAAAATATCCTGGTATGTATATGGGGAGAAATTTATGGCACAGTCTCTCTAAGAGTGGCTGATGAATGCCATTGATTGACTTATTTGAAATTACAAGTGTAGGAAGTATTTTGTTCTCAAAGGAAAAGTAAGTGTGGTTGACAGCAAATTTTCGAACCTAAGAATTGAAAGGCACTCAGGACCGAACAAGTTCACTAATAACCACCCCCACCCCACTTTATTTTCCAGATGCTAAACTGATGTCTGGAGAGGTTAAGGGACTAAGCACAAGTCTCCCAACCAGTTAACCCTCAGTGAGAACTAGAGCCCAAGTGTCCCAACACTGAATCTAATCCTTTCCCACCAAATCCTTCTTGCTTAGTCCTGGCAAGAGATCTCTCCTGAAAGCCTGGAAAAGTCTCTGCCCACCTAACAGTCACACCCAGTCCAGTCTGAGCCAGCACACTTTTCCCTAGTCTTAGTCTTGTGTCCCCAGCCAGCACCTTTGAACCTGGAAGAGTATGCTCCACAAGCCCCAGGTCTTTTCATAGTTTGAGCACAGTATTTACTCAGTAAGTATTTGTTTAATATATTGAAAATGGCTTCTTACAGGCCACTTTCACTGAGAACGTACTAATTTTCAGTGTCATGTTAAGGTTGGGAGCACATCTGTCCACGCTGAATGTTTGTGAAATTTAGGTTAAAAGGTAAAAGAAAGTTTATTTGGTTGACAGCTATTTTTTAGTGCCCACTATGGTCCAGGCACAAAATTAATATCCACGTAAGTAAAAATTTTCTCAATGTTTCTACTAAATGACAAGTCTAATTTGTAGGGTAAGATAAGACATGAAAGTGCATAGTGTAGTGCTGGTACACAATAGGAAGTCAACAAATGGGAGTTTCCCTTCATTATTCTTGTACCGCAAAGTAATTAGGCATATTTGGACAGCAGTTCTTGTAAATGACCATAATTGCTTATTGCATATTTGCTTATGTAGCCCAATGAACAAATTCTACGGACCACTAGAGACAAACTGGTTATAGTAAGGAACTGCCTCAAGGCCTAGAAATCAAGGTAAATGGATGTAAACCAATGTCTTACATAGGAAAAAAGAGTTGGGGGTGCCTGGGTGGCTCAGTCAGTTAAGCATCTGCCTTTGGCTTGGGTCATGATCTCAGGGTCCTGGGATCAAGCCCTGCACAGGGCATCCCTGCTCAGCAGGGAGTCTGCTTCTCCCTCTGCCTCTCCCCAATGCTCATGCTTGCTCATTCTCTCTCTCGGTCTCAAATAAGTAACTACAATTAAAAAAAATATTTTATTTATTCATGAGAGACACACACACAGAGAGACAGAAACAGAGATATAGGCAGAGAGAGAAGCAGGCTCCATGCAGGGAGCCCAATATGGGACTCGATCCCAGATCCTGAGATCATACTCTGAGCCCAAGGCAGATGCTCAACCGCTGAGCCACCTAGGCATCCCAAATAAATAAAATCTTTTTTTTAAAGATTTTATTTATTTATTCATGAGACACATACACACACACACACACACACACAAAGAGAGAGCGAGAGAGAGGCAGAGACAGAGGCAGAGGGAGAAGCAGGCTCCATGCAGGAAGCCTGACGTGGGACTCGATCCCTGGTCTCCAGGTCCACGCCCTGGGCCAAAGGTGGCGCTAAACCGCTGAGCCACCTGGGCTGCCCCCCAAATAAATAAAATCTTAAAAAAAAAAAAAAAGTTGGAGGGGAAGAGCACAAGAGGACACAAAACTGGTTGTACACTATAATCAGGCAGCATTATACCAATGTTCTGATTTGGTAATCCACTCACAGGGTCCTGAAGGTGGATGTTACTGGAGAAAACTGGCCTAGACAGCTTTAATTTAACAGGTCATACAGTAGGAGGCAGAAATTGGCTTCTGATTCAAGCCTGACTACAAACAAATGTGAGAATCTGCAAATGTGAGAATCAAAAAGCCAATTGAGAAGGGAATCATCCAGTCCTTTAGAAGGAATGGGGGAAGGGGCTCCTTCATCAGTCCATAATGATAGATTCTTCTCGGAGCTCTGGCCCAGATAAAAGCTCTCAGGGATCTATTTGATTTCTTTTTCTTTTATATTATCAAGCTCTAACACTTTTTGGAGTCACAGACCCCTGTGAAAATCTGATGAAAGCTTTTCATTCAGTCAGATATCCATTCAAGAAACATTTCTGAGCTACCAAGAGTATTCTCTCTCTTTTTTTAAAAGATTTTATTTATTTATTCATGAGAGACATACAGAGAGAGAGGCAGAGACACAGGCAGAGGGAGAAGCACACTCCATGTAGGAGCCCGACAGGGGACTTGATTCTGGGTCTGCAGGATCACGCCCTGGGCTGAAGGTGGTGCTAAACCGCTGAGCCACCTGGGCTGCCCCCAAGCTGTATTCTGTGAGCTGGGAATACAATAGTGGGCAAAGTATTCAGGATCCATGGCCTCCTAGAAAGTAAAATCTGCCTATGGATCTTCTCCCTGGAAAAATACACTTTTGCCTGAATGTTTATAGGCAGTTTCAATCAGCAGAACCTCAGTTCTCTTGGAGTCCATCCTTGGACAAGAGCCCCTACATATTTCATAAGGTTCCTTCAATTGGACTTCAATTTTGTGTTTAGTTTCGTATCAGAACTGCTGGATAAAATTTGTCTTTCTTTCTTTTACTTCTTCTTGTTGTTTTTAAGATTTTTATTTATTTGAGAGAGAGAGAGAGAGAGAGAGCGCATGAGCAGAGTGAGGGGCAGAGAGAGAAGCAGACTCCCTGCTGAGCAGGGAGCCAGATGTGGGACTCAATCCTGAGACTCCAGGATCATGAGCTGAGCTGAAGGCAGATGTTAACTGACTGAGCCAACCAGGTACCCTACTTTTTGGTTTTATCCTATTATTCATATATTCAATTAACTCCTACATTCAATGAACATTTGAACACTTATTTAATGCAAGGCACTTGGGTAGGCACTGAGGGAAGGCACATTTCCTACCAATGAAAAGCCTTAGTGAAAGAGACAGATGCACAAAAAATTATGATAAAATGTCAAATACCATAATAGATAATACCATAATATAAAATAATAATAGCTACCCTCTTCTGACTAACTTCTAAATGAGTAAAGCATTTAATGGCCTTCAAATGTCATTTTATCAGTAACAAAGCCAAATCAGCAATATCTCTACTTTATTTTTTTATTTTTTAAAGATTTTTTAAATTTTGGGATCCCTGGGTGGCGCAGCGGTTTGGCGCCTGCCTTTGGCCCAAGGCGCGATCCTGGAGACCCGGGATCGAATCCCACGTCGGGCTCCCGGTGCATGGAGCCTGCTTCTCCCTCTGCCTGTGTCTCTGCCTCTCTCTCTCTCTGTGACTATCATAAATAAATAAAAATAAAAAATTTTTTTTTAATTTTTTTAATTTTTTTAATTTTTTTTAATTTTTATTTTTTAATTTTTATTTATAAATAAAAATAAAAAAATTTTTTTAATTTTTTTTAATTTTAATTTTTTAATTTTTTTTTAATTTTTACTTTTTAATTTTTATAAAAAAATTTTTTTTAATTTTTTTAATTTTTTTATTTTTTTTAATTTTTATTTTTTAATTTTTATTTATAAATAAAAATAAAAAAATTTTTTTAATTTTTTTTTTAATTTTTATTTTTTAATTTTTTTTTAATTTTTACTTTTTAATTTTTATTTATTTATGATAGTCACAGAGAGAGAGAGAGGCAGAGACACAGGCAGAGGGAGAAGCAGGCTCCATGCACCGGGAGCCCGACGTGGGATTCGATCCCGGGTCTCCAGGATCGCGCCTTGGGCCAAAGGCAGGCGCCAAACCGCTGCGCCACCCAGGGATCCCAAAAAAAAAGATTTTTAAAATTTTTATTTATTTATGATAGAGAGAGAGAGAGGCAGAGACACAGGGAGAGGGAGAAGCAGGCTCCATGCACCGGGAGCCCAATGTGGGATTCAATCCCGGGTCTCCAGGATCGCGCCCTGGGCCAAAGGCAGGCGCTAAACCGCTGCGCCACCCAGGGATCCCTATCTCTACTTTACAGGTGAGAAAACCAAGGCTTAGCAATGTTAGAAAACTTACCCATGGTTTTCAACTAGTCAACAGCTACATATAATACACACATACAAGTACGTGCACGTCCACACACACACACACACACACACGATAAAATATTGAGAAAAAATAAAATATGTTTGCAAACCTGGAATAAGATACCTTCTAAAGCAAGACATAAATTCCAGAAACCATAAATGAAAAAAAAGTGGATCAACAACTATTTAAAATTAAAAGCCTCTGCAATAATCTCTTTGATATTGGCCTTAGCAACATATGGATATGGCTCCTAAGACAAAAAGAGAACCTAGTGAATGGAAGAAAATATTTGCAAACAATATATCTGATAAGGGGTTAATATCCAAAATATACAAATAACTTCTACAACTCAGTGTCCCCCCTCAAAACCAATCCAATTGAAAAATGAACAGAGGATCCAGATAGACATTTTTCCAAAGAAGACAGGTGGTGTATACAGATATACAACAGACACATGAGAAGATGTTCAATATCACTCATTATCAGGGAAGTGCAAGTCAGAACTATAAGGAGATACCCCTTACACCTGTCAGAATGGCTAGTATCAAGAAGAAAATAAATAACAAGTGTTGGCAAGGATGTAGAGAAGAAGGAACCCTCTTGTACTGCTGGTGGGAATGTGAATTGGTGCAGCCACTGTGGAAAACAGTCTGGAGTTTCCTCAAAAAAAGTAAAAATAGAAATACTCTACAATCCAGTAATTCTACTACTGGGTATTTATCCAAAAGAAATGAGAATACTAATTCAAAAAGATACATGCAGTCCTATGTTTATTGAAGCATTATTTATATAGCCAAGATATGGAAGCAAGTGTCCTTCCATAGATGAATGGATAAAGATGTGATACACACACACACACACACGCACACACACACACACACAGGAATGTTCCTCAGCCTTAAAAAAGAATGGGATCTTGCCATTTGCAACAACACAGATGGACCTAGATGGCATTATGTCAAGTGAAATAAGTCAAAGAAAGAGAAATACCATATGATTTCACTTAAGTGTGCAATTAAAACAAAAACAAAACCAGTCTTAAATACAGAGAACAAACTGTGAGTTGCCGGTGGGGAGATGGGCAAAATACATAAAGGAGATTAAGAGGTACAAAAAAATTAAACGCCTCTATTTGATGAAGGATTTCATACAAATGAGAAGTAGGAGAAAATAACTACAATATATATTAATAGTCAAGGGATTAGTAGTAGCTAATAATGCCCCCCTACCGGGTGAAATTTACATAAAGTAAAATGCACACAATTTTAAGTATGAAATTTTGTAAGTTTTGACAAATGTAAACCATGTAAACCTCCCAATCAAAACATAAAACATTTCCATCACTCCAGGAACTTCCCTCATTTCCCTTTCCAGTCATTCCCTGTTTCCTCTATCCAAAGAAAACCACTTTTCTCATGCTATCATCAAATACTTTTTTCTTAAAGATTTTATTTATTTACCAAAAAAAAAAAAAAAAAAAGATTTTATTTATTTATTCATGAGAGACACACACAGAGAGAGAGAGAGAGAGGCAGAGACACAGGTAGAGGGAGAAGCAGGCTCCACACGGGGAGCCTGATGTGGAACTTGATCCCAGGACTCTGGGATCACGCCCTGGACTGAAGGCAGCGCCAAACCGCTCAGCCACCCGGGCTGCCCTATCATCAAATACTTAATGTTATTTCTTTAAATGTCCCAATTCTCTTAACTAGATTGTAAGTTCTTTAAAGGAAGACCTGCCTATTTTTTTGTCTATTTTTTTTTAGTGTGATATATTATACATTTATCATAAAATTTGTCCTTTTAATCCTTTTAAAATGTACAGTTCAGTGGTATTACATTCATAATGTTGTACAACCATCACCACTATTTCCAAACTTTTCATCCAAACCGAAATTCTGTAACCATTAAGCAATTACCCATTACCCCCTTGACCCAGATCCCAGTAACCTCTTTGCTACTTTTTATTTTTATGAATTTGTTTATTCTAGATATTTCATATAAATGGAACCATACAATATGTGTGCTTTTGTGTCTGGCTTATTTCTATTAGCATAATGTCTTCAAGGTTCATACATGTTATAGTATACGTCAGAATTTCTTTTCTTTTTAAGGCTGAATAATATTCCTTTTTTAAAAAAGATTTTATTTATTTTTTCATGAGAGACAGAGAGGCAGAGACACGGGCAGAGGGAGAAGCAGGCTCCATGCAGGGAGCCTGACATGGGACTCGATCCCGGGTCCCCGGGATCACGCCTTGGGCTGAAGGCGGCACCAAACCGCAGAGCCACCCGGGCTGCCTGGCTGAATAATATTCCATTGTATATACGTATCACATTTTATTTATCCGTTCATTTGTAGATGGACACTTAGACTGTTTCCACATTTTGGCAGAATAATAAATTTTGGTGAATAATGCTGGTATGAACACTGGTGAACAAGTAACTGTTTGAGTCCTTGTTTTCATATCTTATATGCCTAGGAATAGAATTGCTGGGTCCTATGGTGATCCTATAGGACCTTTGAGAAATTGGCAGATTGGTTTCTACACTAGCCACATCACATTCCATCTTCACTAGCAACATGCAAGGGCTCTAGTATCTCCACATTCTCAACAACACTTATTATTATCTTTCTGATAATAGCCATCCTAGTGCATTGGAAGTGGTGCCTCACTGTGAGTTTTATTTGCATTTCTCTAATAACTAATGTCATTGAGCATTTTTCATGTGCATATTTGTCATTTGCATGTGTTCTTTGAAAAAAATCAAGTGCTTTTTGAATTAGGTTGTTTGTGGTTTTGTCATTTGAGTTGTAGGCATCCTTTATATATTCTGGAAATTAATCTCTCATCAGATATGTGATTTGCAAATATTTTCTCCCCTTCTGTGTGTTGTCTTCCCACTCTTTTGATGGTACCCTTTGATACACAAGTTTTTCATTCTGAAGTCCAATTTTTCTATTTTTTTTTCTTTTGTTGCCTGTGCTTTGATATAATATTTAAGAAATCATTGCCAACGTCAAGAAGATTTGTCCCTATATTTTTTTCTAAGAGTTTTATAGTTTTAGTTTTTTTACATTTAGGCCTATTATCCATTTTCAATGAATTTGCGTTATACACAAATAAGGTATAAGGGTCAAACTTCATTCTTTTGCATGTGGCTATCCAGTTTTCCTGGCACCATTTCTTGAAGAGACTGTTCTTTCCCCCACTGAGTGATCTTGGCACACTTGTCAAAAATCCGTTAACCATACAAGAAGCATGGCCACTGGCCAGTGTTTCAAGACTTACAAAATATGGATCTAATGATTTTTTAAAATTTAAATTCAATTAATTAACAAATAGTGTATTATTAGTTTCAGAAGTAGAGTTTGTGATTCATCAGTCTTATATAGCACCCAGTGCTCATTACATCCTGTGTCTTCCTTAATGTCCATCACCCAGTTACCCATCCCCCCACCCCTCAGCAACCCTCAGTTTGTTTCCTATGATTAAGAGTCTCTTATAAAAAAAAAAAAAAAGAGTCTCTTATGGTTTGTCTCCCTCTCCGGAATCTAATAATTTTTCACAAACTTCTTTTACTCCAAGAAAGTCTTTTGTCATCTACCTTGTTTCTCACTGGCTTCATTTAATTTACATAGAAATATTTACCTCTATTCATTAACAATATAAAAACAAAGCAACCTTGAATACCTCCTGTGAAAACAACCTTGTTAACAACACCATTGTCCAAATCTTTTTGATTGTGCACTTCTATCAGGAAGAACTTTTGAGCCTGCACCTTTGATATCTATGTATCTCTTTACTTGTAAAGTTTTTACAATTTTGTTCTACTAATGCATTCTTTATTATATAAATCATGCAAAAAACAGATAATTGAAGTGTGAAAAAATCAATTGACCTTAGATGTGAGGGTTTATTTCTAAGTTCTCTGTTTTATTCTATTGGTCTATATGTCCATTCTTATGCTAATACCACAGTCTCCATTACTGTAGTGTTATAGGAAGTTCAAAATCAGGGAGTGTGAGTCTTCAAACTTTCCTCTTTTTCAAGATTGTTTTGGTTATTTGGGGTCCCTTTCAATTCCATATAAATTTGAGGGTTGGCCTTTCCACTTCTGGAAAAAAAACAAAAACAAAAACACCACTGGGATTCGCTAGAGATTGCATTGAACCTAGAGATCTCTTTAATTAGTATTATCATCTTAACTATGTTAGGTATTCCAATCTAAGACACAGGATGCCTGTTTCTTTAATTTCTTTAAAGGTTATCTTAAATTTCTTTCACCAATGTTTTGTAGTTTTAAGTGTACAAGCCTTATACCTCATTGATTAAACTTATTTCTAAGAGTTTTATTCTTTTTAAAAAATGTTTAAAAAAGATTTTATTTATATTTTTTCATGAGAGACACAGAGAGAGGCAGAGACACAGGCAGAGGGAGGAGAAGCAGGCTCCTGCATGGAACTCTGGACAACGGACAACATCCCGACCCAAAGGCAGACACTCAACTGCTGAGCCACCCAGGTGTCCTGAGTTTTATTCTTTTTGATGCTATTGTAAATGGCATTTTTTTTTTTACTTACTTTCCTGATTGTTCATTCCAAATAGCAAACTTTTATTAAAGTTTGCCATGTACCAAACATGGTGCTATGGCGTTTATTATTTCATTTAAATCTCAAAAACTACACAAAAAACATATTACTTATTATTACCACTGCACTTAATAGATGAAGAAAATGAAAGTGCTTTACAAAAGTTACACATCTAATAAATGGTGGAGCAAATATTTAAACTGAGGTATTCTAAATCTAGATCTGTCCCTTTAACTCTTGAAGTAAATTGTGTCTAGGATAATGTCTTGAATATATTATATAAACTTTACTGATATCTTTCCAAGATATATATATATATATATATATATTTTTAAAGATTTTATTTATTCATTCATAGACACACATTCATAGAGAGAGAGGCAGAGACACAGGCAGAGGGAGAGGGAGAAGCAGGCTCCATGCAGGGAGCCCGACGTGGGACCCGATCCCAGGTCTCCAGGATCACACTCCATGCTGCAGGCAGCGCCAAACCGCTGTGCCACCAGGGCTGCCCCTTTCTAAGATATATATTTAAAAAGCTATCTGCCAAATATTTGCATAAATAGAAGATACGATTTTGTATAAAATTATATATATTTTATGTAATTATATGTGTGTGTGTGTGTATATATATATATATATACATTTTTTTTTTTTACTATATACATATATAGTAAAAATAGGTAGTAAAGAGTCTGGAAGAGCACACAATACCAGTCATTAACTTTACGGGGGCAAGTGACAGTAGTAATTTTGCTTTGTCCAAAAAGGATTTTAGTTATTCCTAATGTAATTTGAGAACAACTTCTTTTTCATCAATTGCTTCAATTATCATCTATACACTGATTATTAAAAAATTCCTGTCTCTAGGCCATACACTGAAGTCAAGTTTAAGGTCCATATTCTGAAATGTCTTTTTTTTTAATTTTTAGTTTTTAGATTTATTTTAGACAGAGGGAGAGACTGTGTGTGGAGGGGAGGGGCAGAGGGAGAGAGAGAATGAGTCCCAAGCAGACTCTCAGCTCAGTGCGAAGCCCAATGTGGGGCTTGATCCTACAACCCCTAGATCATGATGTGAACTAAAACCAAGAGTGCAATATCCAACCAACTGTGCTACCCAAGAACACTTCAAATGTCTTTTTTTTTTTAATTTTTATTTATTTATGATAGTCACACAGAGAGTGAGAGAGAGAGAGGCAGAGACATAGGCAGAGGGAGAAGCAGGCTCCATGCACCGGGAGCCCGACGCGGGATTCGATCCTGGGTCTCCAGGATCGCGCCCTGGGCCAAAGGCAGGTGCTAAACCACTGCGCCACCCAGGGATCCCATGTCTTTTTAATTTAATTTTCATTTTTATTTTTTTTAAAGATTTTATTTATTTATTCATGATAGACATAGAGAGAGAGAGAGAGGCAGAGACACAGGCAGAGGAAGAAGCAGGCTCCATGCCAGGAGCCCGACGTGGGACTCGATCCCGGGATTCCAGGATCACACCCTAGGCCAAAGGCAGGCACTAAACCACTGAGCCACCCAGGGGTCCCAATTTTCATTTTTAAAAATTATTTATTTATTTATTAAGGGGAGACACAGAAAGAGAAGCAGAGACATAGGCAGAGGGAGATGCGGGCTCTCTGCAGGGAACCTGATATGGGACTCAATCCTAGGACCCCAGGATCATGACCTGAACCAAAGGCAGATGCTCAACCATTGAGCCACCTAGGCACCTCTCAAATGTCTTTTTTAAAGCTTCATTCATTGGCAACACCTAGGTGACACAGCTGGTTAAGCATCTGACTGGTGATTTCTGCTCAGGTCATGATCTAATGGGTTTTGGGATGGAGCCCCATGTTGGTCTCCATGCTCAGTGGGAGTTTGCTTGAGGTTCTCTCTTTCCCTCTCCCTTAGCCCCTCCCCCAACTCATGTGCATGTGCATGCACACACACACACACTCTCTCTCTCTAAAGTAAATAAATCTTAAAAAAATTTTTTTTAAGTTCCATTAATTCAACAAACATTTTTTGAGTGCCCCCTGTGTACCATGAACTGTTCTAAGTTCTGGGGATCTAATGGTGTGGACACATCTCTGGCTTCAAGAGTCCATAACTGTCTATTCTTAGTATCCTACAGGCATCTCAGTGTATTCATACTGAGCTCGTTGGATGACATCACTGAGAAGGGCAGTGTAGAGACCTCTAGCAGCCCATCCTCCCCAGAGCTATCAAAAAAAAAAAAAAAAAAAAAAACAGAAAAAACCTGTCAGAATTAACATATCAGAATTCTGGAAGATAGTCAAAGATTTATAGCAACATGTGAGTGCTTAACCAACAGAAAGATCACAGAAACCGAGTAGGAGAGCTTTGTGGTATTTTAATGTTCACTTTACTCCATCTCCATCCTGGCACGGTGACAGTCTTGATGACTGTTTCCAGTGTGGGTACCTGGTCCCAAAGGGAAGAAGACAATAGACCTTTTCTCAAGGAATTATATTAGTCTGTTTAGATCTGCTATGGGTTTCCTGAAGGACTTATTTTGTCTAATTTGGAATACCCTTAGGGCAGAGAAACAGCTACATGGAGGAGCTTGCCAGAAAACATTAAAATCTAAAGGAACAAGCCAGTGCCATCTGGGGCAAAAGACAATAGATGAGGCAAACAAGAGATATACCAAAAGCCAGGGAGAAAAAAAATGGGAAATGAGAATCTTTGGAAAATAGGGCTTTGAAAAGCTCTCAGGGCAGAATACATGCTCAGAAAATACAGGAGAAGATCATAGGTTTCATTTCTGGCTGGTCTTTAGGTTCAGCACAAGCAAAATGATCTCTGGATTCAATGCAATCCCTACCAAATCCCAATGGCATTCTTTAAAGAAACAGGAAACTTAAAATTCATATGGAATCTCAGTGGACCCCAAACAGCCAACACTGTCTTGAAAAGAACAAAGTTGAAGGATTCACTTTCCTGGTTTCAAAACACACGATAAAGCTACAGTCATAAAACAGTGTGGTACAGATATAAGGACAGACACATAAATTAAATCAAATAAAGAATCCAGAAATAAATCCTTACATACATGCTCAATTGATTTGCAGCAAGGGAGCCAAGACCAATAGAGAAAGGACCATTTTTGATAAATGGGGAGAGGAAAACTAGATCTCCACATGCAAAAGAATGAAGTTGGACCCTTATTTTATACCATGAACAAAAATTAACTCAAATGGAGCATCTGAGTGACTTAGTTGGTTGAGCATCTGACTCTTGATTTTGGCTCATTTCATGATCTCAGGGTCGTGAGATCAAGCCCAGTGTTGGGTTCCATGCTCAACATGGAGTCTGTTCAAGATTCTCTCTCTCCCTCTCCCTCTTCACCTCCCCCTGCTTGTGCTCTAACTAAATAAATAAAATCTTTAAAAAATTAACTCAGAAAGGGATCCCTGGGTGGCGCAGCGGTTTAGCACCTGCCTTTGGCCCAGGGCGGGATCCTGGAGACCCAGGATCGAATCCCGCGTCGGGCTCCCGGTGCATGGAGCCTGCTTCTCCCTCTGCCTATGTCTCTGCCTCTCTCTCTCTCTCTCTCTCTCTGTGTGACTATCATAAAAAAAAATTAACTCAGATGGATCAAAGATCTAAGCTTAAGTGCTAAAACTATAAAAATCTTAGGAGAAAACATAGGGCAAATCTTTGAAATACTGTATTTGTCAATGATTTCTTGGATGTGACACCAACAGCACAAGCAACAAAAATTAAGATAAGTTGGATTTCATAAAAAATTTAAAGTTTTGTGTATTCAAGAATACTACCAAGAGAGTGAGAAAAAAAAAACCCACAGAAGAAAATATTTATAAATCATGTATCTGATGAAGGGTTAATATAGAATACATAAAGAACTCCTAACCAGTCAACAACAGCAAAAAGCAACACAACTTTTAAAATGGCCAAAGGACTTGAACAGATGTTTCTCCAAGGGAGATATACAAATGCCTGATAAGTACATGAAAAGATGCTGAGCATCATTAGTCATTAGGGAAATGCAAATCAAAATCACAATGACATGATACTTCACATCCACTAGGAAGGCCATAATAATAGTAATAAAGAAAGGACAATAGAACATGTTGGTGAGGATGTGGAGAAATTGGAACCCTTGTACATGGCTAGTGGGAATGTACAATGGTGAAGCCACTGAGGCAGGTACTCAATAAACTAAACATAGAACTACCATATAACCCAGGAATTCCACTTCTAAGCAGACACCTCCCAAAATTGAAAACAGGTGTTCAAATAAAAACCTATACACTAATGTTCACAGTATCTCTATTCATAATAGCCAAAAGGTAAAAATAATCCAAATGTCTATCAACAGATGAATGGATAAACAAAATGTGAGGGGAATGTGTGTGTGTGTAACAGAACATTATTCAGCCTTTAAAAGGAAAGAAATTCTGACACATGCCACAACATAGATGCATGCTGAGGACATTATGCTAAGTGAAATGAGCCAGTCACAAAAAGACAAACACTGTATGATTCCCTTATATGAGGTACTAAAATAGTCAAATTCAGACAGAAAGTAGAATGGTGATTTCCAGGTGCTGGTGGGAAAGGGGATTGGGGAATCATTATTTAATGGGTACAGAGTTTCAGTTTAGGGAAATGGAAAAAGTTCTGGAGGCAGATGGTGATGATGGTTACATAGTGTGAATGTATGTAATGCCACTGAACTGTACACTTTTTTTCTTTTTAATTTGAATTCAACTAATTAACATATAGCTGAACTGTACATTTAAAGATGGATAAAATGATAAACTTTATGTTATGTATACTTTACCACAATAAAAAAGATGGAGAAAAAAAAGAATGAAGTACTGACACCCGCTACAACATGGATGAACCCTGAAATCATTATGCTCAGTGAAAGAGGCCAGACAAAAAAGGTCCCATATTGTATGATTCCATTTATATGAAATATCCAAAATAGGCAAACCAATAGAGACAGAAAAACAGACATGTGGTTGCCAGGGGCTGGGCAGAAGTGGTCTAGGGAACAACAGCTTAATGGATTTGGGATTTCCTTTGGGGTGATGAAAATATGTTGGAACTAGTCAGAGGTAATGATTGCACAACATTGTAAATGTACTTAATGCCTCTAAAGCGTACTCTTTGAAATGGTAAATTGTGTATTATATGTATTTGACACAATTTTTTAAAAAAAAACTGAGCTTATTACTTTTGCTTAGTATAGACTCTCTTGCTGTATCTTCATCCTTGGTAACGGTATCATCATCCACCCAGTCTTCCAAGCAAGAAGGGTCTGAGTCAGCCTTGACTCCACCTTCCCCTCACCCCCCACATACCATCCATCATCAAAACTGGAATCCCTTCCCTCCTCTCTACGGCCTTTGATTACTTCAGAATCTCATTATCTCACATTGGGACCAAGGCAACTCTCTCCTCACCTTTCTCACTGCCTCCAATTTCTCCTCCCTTCAATCTGTCACCCACATTAGGTGTGGGTTAGCTTCCTAAAAGAGCAATCACAAGATTCTGCTGCTCTGTTAAAGACCTCTGCTGACTGCAGGAGTAAGTTCTAATTCCTGGTGCATATAAGATCCTTCACTACCTAGCCTCAACCCTGTTTTCCAGCATCACCTTCCACTTTTCACTCCAGGCATTCCACTCCACTGTACTTTTGCTGGTACCATTCTCTTGCTGGTACACAACCTCTTTAATGTTTTTCCCCACTCTCAGAACGGAGTTCCCACCCTCATCAAGTCTCAACAACACTCCACCCATTACAGTACCCAGTACCCTGCATTCCAACTTTCTTATAGAAATTCTATCTCCTTTGGATTGCAAATTCCTGAAAGCAAAGTCTGTTTCACATCCTCCTCTTGTCTATAACCTCAACACTCACCTGGTGGCTGCCACATCATAGGCAAAATTCTGGAGAGTTCCCTTTCTCAGTCTCCTTAGTAACTGTTTCAAATCTTTCCCATGCTCCTCAAATCCTTTACCCAACCTCTGAAACTTCCATCTGAGCTGTCACCAAAAGACCTCACCAGAAAGAGGCCATCAACCATGAAATCCTTGAACATCCTGCCCTTGCCATACACCCTCATGCCCCATATATATACTTGCCTACATACCCATTCAAACGTTCCTCCTTGCCTCTGTTCACAGAGGAACATGCATGTGTCCTTCTCCTCCAGCCCAAGGCCAATCATCTCACTGTGCTCCAGATGCCCTCTCAACTCCTCACTGCTTCCTCAATCATCCTTCTCTGCTTTTCCACCTGTATTCATTCAACAAAATTTACAGAGCAACTCTATGTGCCCAGATGCTAGGATTATAGTGGGGGGAACAAATTACATAATGCTCCAGACCTCATAAAGCCTCCACTGTAGTGAGAAAGCTAAATAATTAACAAGTAATTTTGAAATGGATACAGAGGGAAAGGAATATGAAGATAAAGGGACAGGCCACTTTATTTATTTATTTATTTTTAAGGATTTCATTTTTATTTATTCGTGAGAGACACAGAGAGAGGCAGAGACACAGGAGGAGGGAGAAGCAGACTCCATGCAGGGAGCCCAACGTGGGTGGGACTCGATCAGGGTCCCTGGGCAGGCCCTGGGGCTGAAGGCAGCGCTAAACTGCTGAGCCACCTGGGCTGCCCGACAGGTCACTTTAAATAAGGAGGTCAGAGGGATGCCTGGGTGGCTCAGCAGTTGAGCGTCTGCCTTAGGCTCAGGGTGTGATCTCAGATCTGAGGATTGAGTCCCTGAGGACTGAGTCTTGCATTGGGCTCCCTGCAGGGAGCTGCTTCTCCCACTGCCTGTCTCTGCCACTCTTTTTCTGTCTCTCATGAATAAATAAATAAAATCTTTAAAAAAAAAAAAAAGTAAATAAGGTGGTCAGAGAGGTGTTTCATTATTTTGGGGGGAGGGTAGTTTTGTGTGTGAAGGTGACTTTTGAGCTGATACCTGAAGTTTTCTGTGTCTGGGGGATGAGCATCCTAGGTGAAGGAACAGCAGTGCAAAGATCAAGAGAAGAAAGGACTGGCTTGTAGGGAGCCTGGGTGACCAGAATATGAATGAGGAGAGGGTGGTGTGGAAAGAGGTTGGGGAGCTACTCCAGGGCTGGGGCCTTGTAAACCATTGTAAAGAGACTGGAGTTCATTATTAAAGGGAATGAAAAGCCAATGGAGATTTTAAAGGAGAATGATGATATGATAATATATACATTTTTAAGTGATCACTCTGGCTACTAGAAGGAAAACAGGCCAAAAGGAGGCAGTAATGGAAAAGAGGAAATTAGGAACAATTCCCAAGGTTCAAGGAAGCTAATCACATGGGGGTGGAGAAAAGTGATTAAATTGAAGATACCAGAGGCAATAGGACTTAGTGATGGAGGGAAAGAAAGAAATCAAGGACTCTTCTCTACTGGTTCCCTTTCCCTCATCCAAAACACACTCATACGCATGGTTTTAACTATCCTCTGATGACTAATTCTAATGGACCCAAAATCCCAAGAGCAAACCTTTTGGCTAATATATCTAACATCCAACTACAGCATATCTGAAAGGACTCATAATGAGCCCATGTTCTATCCGCAGCTGCTCCCGTCCACCCCACTCTTCCCTGTCTTGGTTAACATCACCACCTGTACCCTTGGAATCATCCTTGCCTCTTCCTGACTCCTAAACCATCATATCCAATCAGTCTGAAACTTTACTGCCCTACAGATATTTCTCAAATCCACTCTTCTCTCTGCCTTTCCACTGCTACTGCCTTTGTGCAAATCCTCAAGTCTCTTGCCTGGACTATTGAAACCATTTCTAGACTTGTTCCCCAGAATTCCTTCTCTCAGATGCAGAATAATCACTCTGAAATACCATTCTGGTTATTCATCTCTCACTGCTTTTGTGGTAAAATTGAAGCTTCTTGGTTTGTCCTATAAGGCCCTTGGCAGTCATATTCCTGCTGACCTCTGCAGTGCCATCCTCTACCGCTCTAACCCCTCTTTTCTTTTCTTTTCTTTTCTTTTCTTTTCTTTTCTTTTCTTTTCTTTCTTTTCTTTTCTTTTTTCTTTCTTTTCTTTTCCTTTCTTTTCTTTCTCTTTCCTTTCCTTCCTTCCTTTCTTTCTTTCTTTTTCTTTCTTTCTCTTTCTTTCTTTTTTTCTTCTTTCTTTCTCTCTCTCTCTCTCTCTTTTTCTTTCTTTTTCTTTCTTTCAGAGAGATGCAGAGACACAGGCAGAGGGAGAAGCAAGCTCCATGCAGGGAGCCTGACATGGGACTCGATCTTGGGTCTCCAGGATCAGGGCCTGGGCTGAAGGCAGCACTAAACTGCTGAGCCACCCAGGTGTCCCCACCTTGTACTTTAAACTCCAGTGAAAACTGAACATTGATGGTTCCCCAGACATAAGTTGCTAATTCAAATATTTATGCCTGTGTTCAAGCTGTTTCTTTCACGTGGGTCACTCCCCATTCTCATCTGCCTGAAAAACCCATACTCATCATTTACATGTTGAATTTATATTTCTAGTCTAGACCTCTTTCTCAAACCTCACATTCATATATTTCACTGCCTACTCGACATCTCCACTTGCATGTCAAATGGGTCTCAGAAACTTAACATATCCAAAACTGAATACTTGATCTTTCCCTTTGTAACTTGCCTTACCTTCAGCTTTCTTATCTCAGTTGAAGATAACTCCATTTTTCTTTTCAGTAGCTCAGGCCAAAACATTTGAGATCATTTTTACACCTTTCTTCCTCTCTCATGCCACTTCTAGTTCTATGGCTCTACCTTGAACACATATTCAGAATCCAACTACTTCTTTACCATCTCCATTACTACTATGTTGGTCGAAGCTCCCATCACCTCACGCCTGACGTACTATACTCTCTGCTTCTATCCTTGTCCCCACCCTACAGTGTGTTCTAAATATAACATCAAGAATAATCTTTTTGCTTTTAAAGTAGGCTCCATGCTAGGCATGGAGCCTAATTCAGGGCCTGAACTCACAACCCTGAGATCAAGGCCTGAGTTGAGATCAAGAGTCGGATGTTTAATCGACTGAGCTACCCAAGCACCCCCAGAAAAATCTTTAAAAAAAAATTTTTTTAAAAGAAAGATCATGATACTCTTCTGTTTAAAACCATGCAATGACTTCTCATTTTACCTGGAGGAAAACCAAAGTTGTCTCAGTGGCCTAAAGGCTTGTATTGTCTCTCTGACCCCTCTCCTACTATCCCCTACTATCCTTCCCCTCTCTCAGTCCACTGGTCTCCTTGCTCCTCTTCAGATATGACCTGAGAGCCTTGTGCTGGCTACTCTCACTATCTGGAAGGCTTTTCCTTAGCTATTTCCTAACTAAATCACTTTTGCCAGGTCTTTGCTTAAAAATCACCTTGACAAGGTCTACCTGACCACCTTACTTAAAATTGCTATTCACATCATCCTCTACCATAGACACTCCTTATCCCCCTTACCCTATTTTGTTTTTTACCTTTCCATGGGTCCTATCACCTTGCAACATACTATATAACTTATTATGTGTACTGGTTATTGACTCACTAAGACATAAGCTTCATGAGGACAGGAATCTTTGTTTTGTCACTAATATAACCTAAGAACCCAGAACAGTGTCTTGCACATAGCAGGCACTTAACACATGTTTGTTAGCTAAATGCATTCTTCAAAACTTATCTCAGATATTAGGTTCTTCACAAAATTTTCCCTAGCTTTGAACAAACCCTAGTCTCCCTCAAACAGATGAAATTAGCTCTTCCCTTCATTGTCCTACTTTTGTACCTTGTACCACTGTTGCATTTTCCAGATAATATGATAGTGTGCATGTCTAGGTTATGAGGGCAAGGTTCGGGATCTGTGCTATTGATTTCTACATTCTTGTGCTCAGATCAAAGCCTCATGATAATATATATGCATTTTTTGGGTGAATAAACTACTAAAGCCACACCAAGACTGAATGTCTAGAAATACCCTATTGGTGAGGGTATGGGAAAAGCAGGCCCACTCTCAGTGTTGATAAGTGTTGATAAGCTTAAACTGATTTAAGCTCTCTGCAGGACAGAGTTAAAATATCTATCGAGGTGAACGGTAACCTTTGACCAGAAATTCTATCTTTAGGAATTTATCTGACAAACTTACTCATTCATGTATTTCAAGATATATTACAAAGATATTCATTGCAGCATTGTTAATAATATCAAAACAAAGAAAACCAATGGAATTGTCCCATCAGTAGGGCCATAATATAATACGATGCATCTGCTAAATAGGATGAGACATATCTACATGCACAGACCTGAAATAAGCTCCAAGTTGAGCTTATTCAAGTGGAACAGTATAATGTAGGAAAAAATAATAGTATGTTGATATGTGTTTCACAAAAAGGAGATTAGATGCACACATGCTTATATATGCATAGTATATTTTGGAAAGATAAATGAGAAACTCTGAACAGGGGCTGCCTCTAGACAAGAGAACTAGAAGTCAGAGTGGGGGGGAATGTATTTTATACTGCATACTCTGTTATTGTTTGAATTTTTTTCTCAAGATTCTATCTATTTATTCATGACAGACAGAGAGAGAAAGGCAGACACACAGGCAGAAGGAGGAGCAGGCTCCCCACAAGAAACCTGATGAAGGACTCAATCCCAGGACCCCGGGACCACAACCTGAGCCAGACAGATGCCCAACCACTGAGCCACCCAGGTGCCCATTATTTGAATTTTTTTTTTTTTTTACCGTATCAACTTTTCAATAACAATTAAAATTTTTCAAAAAAAAAAACAATTAAAAATTTTCTAAATAATAAAAAAGTCTCAAAGTTGCATATTGGGCAAGGATGGAGAAGAAATAAAGCCCTCCATTATGCCTCCAGTGATTGGTTAATTGATTGATTGATTAAAAATGACATCTTTTTAGGAGACTCTGTCCCCAATATCTCTCTTTCTCTCTCTCTCTGTCTGTCTCTGTCTTTATCTCATCTACCTTTTTGGTCATCTCTTTCAAAATGAACTACTTGTCCAGAGCGACACCTTGTCAGCAGAATGGTCTGGTGATAAAGAGGACAAGACTGGGACTGGAGATCTGGGCTGGGAACCTGATTTGGCATAGAGCCACTCCTTGAATGATGTGGCCATGGCCCACTGAACTGTGTCCAAACATCTTGATTCAGGCTGTTAAGATCCACATAGTACATGAGAAACAGACTCTCTATAGTGGCTATATTCAGAATGGGGTTCTGAATAATGAGTTTCTTTTTTTTAATATTTCATTTATTTATTCATGAGGGACACACAGAGAGAGGCAGAACATAGGCAGAGGGAGAAGCAGACTCTTCACAGGGAGCCCGATGCGGGACTCAATCCCAGGACCCTGGAATCATGACCCAAGCCAAAGGTAGACAATCACTGAGCCACCCAGGCGTCCCTGAGTAATCAGGTTCTTACAGCAAGGCTCAGCCTGACACTATGAGCACAGGAAGACAGTCTTGACTCCAAGGGCCAGCAATGGCCAGAGTAGTCTGGGATGCCAAGGGGTCAGGGCTAGCTCCAGTATTAGGGAAACTGTTTTGACATCCAGGGAAAATGAAGCAGAAACCTTGGTCCACAGAGTAGAGGTAAACGGAAAGGCAGGGATTTGGTGGGCTTCAGATTCCCAGGTCTCACCTCAGGCAGTCAGAGGAAACTTGGGCTTTTTGGAGAATAGAATAAAGGACATATTGTGTGAGAAACGGTAAGGATTCAGAAAGAGAATTGAGTTAATGGGGTAAAAACTCCAGCACTTAACCTAAAAGCTTTTCCTGTTCCCTCCCATTTTTACAAGCCAAAGTTGTCACTGAACGGGGTTACTTGCTCCTATGATTCTAGTGCTGGAAGAGTCCTTAAAGATTCTAGCTAATGGTAGATTCTAGCTAATGGTAGATTCTAGCTAATGGTGATGGTAGAATCCTATATTCAAGGCACAATTCATACACTCACAGAACTGGTAAAGCCTTCAGAGACCATAGGACCTGGTATACAAAGCCCCTCTCCTGCTTTCTCCTCAGGAGTAGCATGCCTAGAAGAATTTCCCCCACATCCTTTTCCTGCCTGACCCCAGTCCCAGCTCCCAATAAGGAGCCCATACCTGAGACAGCTCCGCTTTCTCCTCCTCCAGAGCCAGCTCAAAGTCAGGAGGCGGCACACTGCTGTGAAGCCCAGAAAGTCCCCCAGATTGCTCTGTAGTCAGACCAGCTTCATTAAAATGAACTTTGTTCCCCAGAGATTTGATCGTGGAGGTGTTATTGTGTACTTGATCACAGTTCCTATGGCTACAGGCTCACAGTGGGAAGAACCGGTATACATCAGCATCTTCCTGTAAAATAGGGATTTGACCTCATTTATAGTCAAACATGCAGCAGGCGACCTTGCAAATGGCACAGCATGAATAGAATTCAGAGAGTTCTAAATGACTTGAGTAGAAAAGAACATTAAATGAAATAGTGCATGTGAAAGTATGTGTTCAATTCCTGGTTCAGCTTAGGTACTTAATGGCTGTTAACTATTCATAATATTAATCTTTACATCAGAAGGGAGATCACCCAACAGAAAGGTTGCAAACTGGCAGCCTTTGGCTATATCAAACCCATAGACCTGTCCTGTATGATTTCAGACTACTTAAAACTTGTTTTGAGTTACCTTTTTAAAAATCAGTATCTTTCAGTGAAAAAAAAAAAAAGAAGCCAATTTCCAGTGACAATGCCCTCCTGTCCTGTCAAAGGCAACCAAGAACACACCTATAATTAAACAAAATTGGGTTTATTGACTCATTGCAATAGGAAAACCACACAATATGGGAAACTGTAGGGCATCTCAGTAAGAAGATGTTAGAAATGACTTCTTATAGGACTTGAGCTTGTATTAGGTTTTTTGGGGAAGACTCAAGGAAAGGGGCTTTGCTCTGGTTTTAATGCTATGAGAAAGTGGGGATAGTTCTATGATTGGATATCTTAAAAAATTTTATCTCAAAAGTAGGAAGAAAGGAGCAAGACTAAAGCTATAATTGATAAAGGAGCATGATTATCATTAGTAGCCAGGATGGGGATATTTGGTCATTTCTGTTTAGATAATGTTCTTAATGTTCATGATAGAATGGTCTTGTTTTTGTATTGATCCACCACAGTGGTGGCCTTATTTTATCGTGTTGTGTTTTGTAAAATTGATATGTTATGTTATGTTACATTACGTCACGTTATGTTATGTTCATCAAGAGAAAACCAGTCTGTGAGTGTCATACCGGCTCCTGTCAACACCAAAGCCTAGATGATAGTGTTAGGCCAGCTTCAGGCTGTCAGAGGATGTTTTCTCTTTCTTGTTCTTCCTCTTAGCCAAGGGCAGAAGGATTTAGGCTTCAGGACTTTAGTGTACTATCTAGTTCTTCACCATTGCCAAAGTTTTGCTCATTAGCAGATTGTGGAGAGAACATCCATAGATAGACTTAGGTCAGTTTCACTTTTTCCTTTTGTTACAGCATGAGTTACTGAATCCTCTGACATGATAATGGTTGCACAGTAGCATTTAAGATTCTTTTTTAAAAAATATTTTATTTATTCATGACAGACACACAGAGAGGAAGAGGGGCAGAGACACAGGCAGAGGGAGAAGCAGAGGGAGAAGCAAGTTCCATACAGGGAGCCCGACGTGGGACTCGATCCTGGGTCTCCAGGATCTGGCCCTGGGCTGAAGGCAGCGCTTAAACCGCTGAGCCACCTGGGCTACCCAGCATTTAAGATTCTGAATATGATGCATCAGCCAGCCTACACACCAGGAAATTACCAGAAATAAACTGATTATTACTTGTAATAGGCCCTGAAGACAGGGCCCCAAGTCATCAAATCCAGGCAATGAAAACATGTCCCAAAGTCCAGCTTGTGTTTTTTTTTTACAGATTCAAGTGACTTATTTTAGCATAGTCACAGACTATTCTACTTTACCTGTATTTATGCAGGTAGCATAAGAGGTGTTTGCTAAAGCATAACTTTACCCTTGGTTAATAAATTTAAATTTAAATTGGTTGTTGGACTACTGAGTAGATGTTGTGTTATTTATGATGTCTACTGAGGTTAGAGACAAGTTTTGGATCATCTTTTCCAGCAGTATTATCCCTCTCTGGGAAGCTTATATTGTATGCATGATAAAGGAGTAGGTAATCCTTCCTGGGAGTTTTCCTGAGTAGTTGTTCTTGTCTCATTTCAGAGATTTCTAGGTACCATTTTCAGAAAAACATGATCCACTGGAGAGGTGATAGTTAAAAATATCTGAGAGGCTCTAACAGTTACCCTGAATATGCAGGATAAGTTAGTGTGCAGCAGCAGGTAAAAGCTTGATGTCTGAATAAGAAGTAGGACCCCAGTGAGGCATAATTGAATTGAGAGATAACTACCATTTATCACAGTAAGAGTATATGATTTTTGGACTCTTGAGGTGGATAGATTCCTTGAATGGAGTTATACAATTACTGTAAGTAGGTTAGAGTGTCTGTAGCAAGAATAACTCCCACATTAGTCCCATTCCTAATAACCTGGGTTTAACTGGTAGGCATATAATGACTTTAGCAAAAGCATTTTGTTCATGTCCAATTTTTATAGGACCAAACTTTGGAATTAACTATGTGAGGAAAACTTAAGACCAGAAAGGACTTGTGGAAGGAAATCTACCTTCTGAAGTATTTGAAGCTATTACTTTTTCTCTTTTTTGGTCAGAAAGATTAGGTGGTAAGGCAACAGATCTAGCAATGAGTTACATTCAGAGCAATACAAATAAGTATTGGTGAGGATGTGGAAAAAAGGGAACCCTCATGAACTGTTGGTAGGAATGTGAATTGGTACAAGCACTATGGAAAACAGTACGGGGGCAGCCTGGATGGCTCAGTGGTATAGCGCTGCCTTCGGTCCAGGGTGTGATCCCGGAGACCCGGGATCGAGTCCCACATCAGGCTCCCTGCATGAAGCCTGCTTCTCCCTCTGCCTGTGTTTCTGCCTCTCTCTCTCTCTCTCTCTCTCTCTGTGTGTGTCTCTATGAATAAATAAATAAAATCTTTAAAAAAAAAAGAAAACAGTATGGAAGTTCCTCAAAAAAATTAAAAATAGAAACACCACATGATCCAGTAGTAATTCCACTGCTGGGCACTTACCCAAAGAAGATGAAAACACTAATTTGAAAAGATATATGTACCCCTAGGTTTATTGTAGCATTACAATAGCCAAGATATGGAAGTAACCTAAGTGTCCATCAATAGATGACTGGATAAAGAAGATATGATATACACACACAATGTAATATTACTCAGCCATATAAAAGGATGAGATCTTGTCATGTGCAACAATATAGATGGACCTAGAGGATATTATGCTAAGTGAAATAAAAGACATAGAAAGACAAATACCATATGATTTCACTTATATGTAGAATCTAAAAAAAGTAAATGAAAAAACAAACAAAAAAACAGAAGCAGACTCATAAATACAGAGAACTGGTGGTTGTCAGATGAGAGAGGGTGGAGGGGATGGGCAAAATAGGTGAAGAAGATTAACAAGCACAAGCCTCTAGTTAATAAATAAATAAGTCATACAGATGGAAAGTACAACATAGGGAAATATAGTCAATAATAATAATGCAGTCAATAATACTATAATATTGTTAGATGCTTACTACAACATATTCTTGTGGTGAGCATTAATATATAGAACTGTCCAATCACTACATTGTACACCTGCAACTAACATAATAACATTGTATGTCAACTGTACTTTAAAAATGGAAAAATAAAAATAAATTTAAAATGGTATATCGTAGCTCAGTTGGTTCAGTGGCCAGCTCTTGATTTTGGCTCAGGCCACGATCTCAGGGGCCTGGGATCAAGCCCTGCATTGGGCTCCACGCTCAGCAGGGAAACTGCTTGAAGATTCTCCATCCCTCTCCTTCTGTACCTCCCCTCCCCTCTCTTTCCTTCTCTCGAATAAATAAATAAATAAATCTTTTTAAAAACTTGTATATTGTACTTTACTTAGATTGGTGATAGGTAACATTTAATATATGTGATTTTAATATTTTTATAATATGCACATTGTAAAATAAACATTGCCTACCTATCTGTGAAAAAAACTCAGAGCAGTAGCTAAGATTTGAGAAATAGGCACCAGCATATTTTTTTTAAGTTAAAGAAGGAAACCACCAGGGGGCAAATGGAATGGAATGAAGATACAGAAGATCATAGTAAGAAAACTTTAGGTGGCTCAGCAGTTGAGTGTCTGCCTTCGGCTCAGGGCATGATCCTGGAGTCCCAGGATCAAGTCCCCCATCTGGCTCCCTGCATTGAGCCTGCTTCTCCCTCTGCCTGTGTCTCTGCCTCTCTCTCTTTCTCTGTCTCTCATGAATAAATAAATAAAATCTTAAAAAAAAAAAAGAAAACTTTAGTCAGTTAAAGAGGGGATGTTAAAGACAGTAATAGATAAGATTTCTAAGAGAACAAAGGGTACTGAAGGATAACAAAGGGTACAAAAGGATACTGAAAAAAAAAAGGAAAAAAAAGGAAAAAAATGAAAAAAGAAAAAATAAAAACAAAAAACAAAAAAAGGATACTGAAGAATTAAAAAACTAATCTTGTTCTGTTGTCTTCTGCAGAAGCTGTTCAATTAGTACCTTGTTCCATCATGTGGGACAGACACTGCCCACAGTCAGCAGCTTCTAGGGAATTGCTAAGAATCCTCAGTGTGAGGTCCTCTAATGGATTAGATGGCCAGTACTCAGGAGAAAGTGATGTATGTCTTCTTATTTGGGAAATATGAGTCCAGGGATCAACAACTTAGAGTTTATTGCTGTGTTATCTGTTAAAGGTCCTTTTCGTAGAGGCTCATGGGCAGTTTCTTCCTGATTCTTTTCCAGAAGACCAAATCTCTAGGTATCAGATCGTGCAGAGCTGCTTAGGTGAGTGTTTTGGCAATACAATACAATTAGTGATAAGTCTGGAGGTATTATACCAGTCCCTGCAGAAATTAGTCATATAAGTTTATAGCAGGATCAATCTAGGACTGAAGTAATTCCCAGATGCACAGGGCAATTAACTCAGAAGGAAATATCTTGTGGATCCTGGAGGGAATGGATATTATACCATAGGCAATGGCAAAGCCTGAGGTTTCTGAGAGTTTTGATAGTTGAGTTTTGAATTTCTTTAGTTCTCTTATTTTTTTTTTTTTTTAAGATTTTGTTTATTTATTATGAGAGACACAGACAGAGAGAGAGAGGCAGAGACACAGGCAGAGAGAGAAGCAGGCTCTGTGCAGGAAGCCCCTTGTAAGACTCGATCCTGGGACTCTGGGATCATGCCCTGAGCCAAACTGCTGAGCCATCCAGGCGTCCCAGTTCTCTTATTTTTGCTGATGATGGTGGATGATATAAAAAGTTTTATTTTCCAAGTAAAAGAAATTAAGAAAATAATGGTACCAGAGAACTCTGTGTTTTTGCTACCAGAGAGATAAACTGAGACCCTTCCTCTTGGAAATTTTAAAGTCATTTTCTTCTCTACTAGTATGTGCACAGCTCTCTAGCATGAGAAAGCCTCAATCCATCCTGAGAATAAACAATAACCAGAACCTACTCATAGTTCATTTGGAGTTGTTCACAGGGCCTGGAGGCTTTGATTCCTGTTCATGTCCTACCTTTATAGTATTGCAGGGAACATGTCATTAGTTAGGGCATGCATTGGAAACATCCTCTAATGTTAACCCTGAAAGTCACCCCCACCCATGTCAGTTCAATATTGTCAATTTATCTCCGCTATGTGGGCAAATTCAAGAAGCATTCTTACTAAACTCCACTTTGACTATGCTTACCTCTTGGATAACAACAAAACATCTAAAAGTTATTAATTTGCTGTCCACTTTAGAGGGAGATGTCAGGAAATCTCTGTTTCTTTTTCAAAATTTAATCACTTTTTATTTGGAAATAATAATAGATTCACAAGTAATTCCAGTAATTCCACTGCTGGGCATTTACCCAAAGAAATGAAAACAATCCTGATGGTAATATCTTACATCACCACATTACGGGGTCACAATCAGGAAAGTGATACCGGTACAATCCACAGACTATTCAGATTTCACCAGTTTTATGTGCATTCATTTGTATTTGTCTGTATATATGCAGTTCTGTACACATATTGAATTTTATCACATGTAGATTCATGTAGCCACACCACCAGCGAGATCCAGAATTGTTTAGTATATGTGCTGCCAAAGTGAGCATCAAGATACAGAATTGTTGCATCACCACAAAGATCCTTCAATTATCCCTTTATGGTCACATGCATCCCCTCTCCCTGCCGAATCCTATCTTTTTTTTTTTTAAGATATTATTTATTCATGAGAGGCACAGAGAAAGAGACAGAGACACAGGCAGAGGGAGAAGCAGGCTCCATGCAGGGAGCCTGATGCAGGACTCGATCCTGAGACCCTGGGATCATGCCCTGAGCCAAAGGCAGACGCTCAACCGCTGAGCCACCCAGGCGTCCCTCCCCAATCCTATCTTAACCTTTGGCAATGACTAACCTGTTCTCCATCTCGATGATTTTGTCATTTCTAGAATGTTATATAAATGTAGTCATACAGTATGAAATGTATTGTGATTGGCTTTTTTTCATTCAGTATAATTCCCCTGAGGTCTAAGTTTCTGCATATGTTTCAATAGTCTGTATCCTTTTATTGCTCAGAGGTTTGATAACCAATGGCTGAGAAGCCTAACAGGAGATGGTAAGGCAAGCCAAAAATTAACAATAGCAGAAAGCTGTTACCACTCCTAGGATAGAGGAACATTCCTTGCTGAGCAATGTTAGTGTTATGAGATCCCAGGGTCAGGGTCACTGGTAGAAGCTGGAATCATGGTCAGCCTCTCCTGTGAGAGCTGGACCCATGTGAAAGCTATAGCCACCTGACATGGGGATAGCAGTGAGGGTGGAGGAATGTGCTGGTAGAGAAATACCCTGGCTTCTCCCTTCCTTTTGCTTTATATTCTGCTTCCATTGCTTTCCACTGCTTGAACTGAAAGCCAGCTAACATGGCTGCCTGAGATGTGTAGCCTGTAGTGGTCACCCAGTCAAAAAACTGAGCTGGGCGGCCCTGGTGGCTCAGCGGTTTAGCGCCACCTTCAGTCCAGGGCATGATCCTGGAGATCCAGGGTTGAGTCCCATGTCAGGCTCCCTGAATGGAGCCTGCTTCTCCCTCTGCCTGTGTCTCTGCCTCTCTCTCTCTCTCTCTCTCTCTCTCTCTCTCTCTGTGTCTCTCGGGAATAAATAAGTAAAATATTTTTTAAAAATAATGTACACTTTAAAAAAAACAAACTGAGCACATCAGGGGACTATGAGGAGTGGATCTGAGGACAAACAGGCCCAGAACCCACACAATAGCATATGTGAGTGTTCAATTCTACATTGTAATGCTACACTGATTTTCTTAAGTTAGAATTTGTTTCCAGTGCATTTTGAAGTCATGAATTAACCTGAAAATGTAAACCTACTGTCAGTATAAATATTTATTTTATTATCTTTCATCAGCTTACAGGTCTGGTGAAAGTAATTAATTTACCATCTGAACTGATGTAATATCTGAAACAAGCTTATAAGGATAAGTCCAAGATTGTGATAACATAGGCTGCTTGGAATTTTTTGGTTTTCTTCCTTTTTGAAATTATTAATTGTGGCAAAATACACATATGATAAATGTTATCTATGGCTTGGCATCTCAGCCATTCAAAAAAAATTTTTTTCAGCTTATTTATTTTTGTGAGAGAGAGAGAGCTCACACGTGTGAGTGAGCATGAGCAGGAAGGAGGGGCAGAGGGAGAAGCAGACTCCTCACTCAGCAGGGAGCCCAATGTAGGACTCAATCCCAAGACCCTGGTATCATGAACTGAGCCGAAGGCAGACGCTTAACTAACTGAACCACCCAGGTGTCCACATCTTAGCCATTTTTGACTGTATGGTTCGGTACACTTTCAAGGTATTGCTCAGCAGTGTTAAGTATATCACCTTGTTGTGCAACCATCACAACCATCCATCTCCAGAACTTTTTTTCATCTTGCAAAACTGAAACTCTGTAATTAAATAATGACTCCCTATCCTCCTTTCCCACCAGCCCCTGGAAACCACTATTCTACTTTCTGTCTCTTTGAATTTAACTTCTCTAGTATCTCATAACATTGGAATCATACAGCGTTTTGTATTTTTGTGATTGGCTTATTTCACTTAGCATCATGTCCTCAAGGTTCATGTTAGAGCAGCTGTCACAATTTCCTCCTTTTTAAGGCTGAATAATATTTCATTGTATGTAGATACCATATCGGTCTATCCATTCATCTGTTGATGAGCCCCTTGGGTTGCTTCTACTTTTTGGCTCTTGTGAATATGCTCCCATAAATATGGATGTGCAAACAGCTCTTTGAGACTCTACTTTCAATTATTTTGGGTATATATCCAGAAGTGGGATTGCTGGGTCATATAGTAGGTCTATTTTTTAATTTTTTGAAGAGCTAACATATTTTTCATATAGCTGCACAAATTTATACTCCTACCAGCAGTGTATAATTTCACCATTTCTTTGCCAATACTTGCTATCCACCTCTCTTTTATAGTAGCCATCCTAATAGATATAAAGTGGTAACTAATTATAGTTTTGACTTGGTATTCCCCTAATGATTAGTAATGTTGAGCATATTTTCATGTGTTGTTGGTCATTTGTCTATCTTCTTTGGAGAAATATCTATTCAAGTGCTTTGCACACTTTAATAAGGTTAATTTTTGGTTGTTGCCGTTGTTGAGTTACAGGAGTTCTTTATATATCCCAGATATTAAGTCTTTAGCAGATACTAGATTGTCAAATATTTCCTCCCATTCTAGGAGTTGCCTCCTCATTCTGTTGTATCATCCTTTGATGCACAGAAATTTTAAATTTTTATGTAGTCCAGTTTAGTTTATTTATTTTTTCTTTTCTCTTTTGCCTGTGGTTTTGGTGTCTTATTTAAGAAATCATTGCAAAAAAAAAAAAAAAAAGAAAGAAAGAAATCATTGCCAAATCCAACATCATGAAGCTTTTCCCCTATGTTTTCTTCTAACAGTATAATTTCAGGTCATATATTTAGTTCTTCCATGCATTTAGAATAAACTTTTGTATATGGTGTAAGGTAAACGTTTAACTTCATTCTTTTGCATTGAATATCCACTTTTCCCAACACCAGTTGTAGAAAAGACTAGCTTTCCCCCATTGAATGATATTGGTCTTCTTGTTGAAAATAATTTGGCCATATGTTTGAGGGTTTATTTCTGGACTCTATTCTATTTCATTGGTCTATATGTCTATCCTATGCCATTTTGCCACACTGTTTTGATCACTATAGCTTTGTAACACATTTTGAAATCAGGAAGTGTGAGATCTACAATTCTGTTCTTTTTCAAAATAATTCTGGTTATTAAGGGTCTATTGAAATTCCATTATGAATTTTAGGATGGATTGTCCTATTTCTGTAAAAATCACTGTTGGGCTTTAGATGGATTTGAGTGGTATCAACATCTTAATAATATTAAGTCTTCCAACTCAAGGGACGCCTGGCTGGCTCAGCAGTTGAGCATCTGCCTTTGGCTCAGGGCATGATCCCAGGATCCAGGATGGAGTCCCACATCAGGCTCCTTGCATGGAGCCTGCTTCTCCCTCTGTCTATGTCTCTGCCTCTCTCTCTCTTTCTGTGTCTTTCATGAATAAATAAATAAAATCTTTAAAAAATATTAAGTCTTCCAACTCATAAACATGGATGTCTTTCTATTTATTTGGGTCTTCCTTAATTTCTTTCAGCAACATTTTGTAGTTTTCAGTGTACAAGCTCTTTGTCTCCTTAGTTAAGCTTATTCCTAGGTATTTTACTATTTTTGATGCTCTTGTAAATGGAATTGTTTTCTTAATTTCATTTTCAGATTGCTCATTGTCAGTGTATAGAAACACAACTGATTTTCATGTGTTGATTTTGTATCCTACAACTTTGTTAAATTCTTTTATTAACTTTAGTAGTTTTTTGTGGAATCTTTAGGACTTTCTACATATAAGAAGATCATGTCATTTTTGAAAAAAGATAATTTTACTGGGGCATGTAGGTGGTGCAGCTGGTTAAGCGTCCAAATCTTGATCTCGGCTCAGGTCACAATCTCAAGGTCACGAAGTCAAGCCCTGTATCAGGCTCCATGCTCAGCACACAGTCTACTTAGTTTCTCTCCCTCTCCCCCTACCCCTTCTCACTCTCTCTCTTCAAAATAAATAAATAAATACATCTTTTTTAAAAAGATAATTTTACTTCTTCCTTTCCAATATGGATGGCTTTTTTTTTCTTTCTAATTTGGACGATTTTTTTCTCTTGCCTAACTGCTTTAGCTAGGACTTCCAGTACTATGTTAAATAGAAATGGCAATAGCAGGCATTCTCATTATTTTTCTGATCTTAGAGGAAAAGCTTTCAGTCTTTCATTATTAAGTATCATGATGTTAGGTATTGGTATTTTTCAAGTAAGATTTATCAACAAACACAATTAAAGCAGGGATACATGGGAATCTCTAGAAGATCCTTCCAGGATTTGCTAGCTGCCTAGTAGAGAAAAACAGTCATGGGCTTCTCCTTCTTTGTGTAAGAAAGAAGTGGCTGGGTTTATAGTAGTGATAGACAGTAATGTGTAAAAGGAAAATAATGGCCTATCTGCCACTTGAGAAGTGTTGAGTGTTTCCTGTCAGTAGACGAGTCTTTAAAATAGGGGACCATACAGTTAGCAGAGACCTTAGAACTAAATCAAGGGAAAGTTTCACACATTCTGCCTATGTTTCTATACCTCTTAGACAAAGTATATATGCCTTGGCTATTGTATCTAATGAAAAACTGGCATAAGCAGTAGGCTTCTGATGATCCCCCATGTAATTGACCAGTACCCCTAACACTTGTTCAGAATTTTCATGAACAAAAGGGGAAGATGCTTGTGGATCTAAAATCCTGGAAACAGATCTTTTTGTAGATAGTTATACCAGTCTTTGTGCTTAAAAATTACTATGCCTTTTTTTAACTGAAAAGTATAAAATCATTGACTGATATTTATATTAATTTATACTTTATTCATGTGTAAATATCAGGAAGAAAGCTTTTCTTTGATTCAGTAATTTTTTTTAAATTATGCATATAGAAGACAAAAGAATTCTCATAATAGTTTTGAATTCATTAAAATTTGGATAATTCCAGATAAACCTAATTATTCCTATTGTTCCTCATTTTCTTTTTTTTTAAGATTTTATTTATTTATTCACGATATACACAGAGAGAGAGAGAGAGAGAGAGGCAGAGACACAGGCAGGGGGGGCCGCATGCCAGGAGCCCGATGCGGGACTCCATCTCAAGACTCAGGAATTGTGCCCTGGGCCAAAGGCAGGCGCCAAACCGCTGAGCCACCCAGGGATCCCTTGTTCCTCATTTTCTATAGTAAGGAAGAAGGGATGCCTGAGTGGCTCAACGGGTTAGGCGTCTGCCTTCAGCTCAGGGAGTGATCCCAGAGTCCTGGGATCGAGTCCCACATGGGGATCCCTGCATGGAGCCTGCTTCTCCCTCTGCCTGTGTCTCTCATGAATAAATAAATAAAATGATTTTTAAAGTAAAATAAAGAAGATTTCTGTGTTACTTAATGGCCATTTTAGAAAATCCAAAGATAGTTTAGGCATAAAAAAGAGGCTGAAAGTGTTATTAGTCTAAATTTGAGGCCTGAATTTTAGAAAGGCAAAATAAAGAATAGTTACAGAGGAAACAATATATAAGAAACAAATATCTAAAAAAAAAATTTATAGGCAATGTAAAAACACACAGCCATGAGCAACAATGGTTATTAGAAAGTTAACCTTTTTTAAAAAATAAGGACTCTTTCCAAAAATGACTAAGAGTATATTTAAAAAGCACCAAATAATCAAGAATCCTAAATTTTTTATGACACCACAAAAGACCCTGAGTAGCCTAAGCAATCTTGAGGAAGATGAACAAAATGGGAGGTATCACTCTTCCAGATCTCAAGCTTTACTACAAAGCTACAGTAATCAAAACAGTATGGTACTGGCACAAAAACAGACACATAAATCAATGGAACAGAAAAGACCCTAGAAATAAACTCTCATTTATATGGTTAATTAATCTACAACAAAGGAGGCAAGTATATACAATAGGGAAGGACAGTCTCTTCAATTAATGGTGTCGGGGAAACTGGACAACCACACGCAAAACTAGGCCACTTTCTTACACCATACACAAAAATAACCTCAAAATGGATTAAAGACCTAAACGTGAGACCTGAAACCATAAAACTTGTTAAAGAACACATAGGGTGGGAATCCCTGGGTGGCTTGGCGGTTTGGCGCCTGCCTTCAGCCCGGAGCGTGATCCTGGGGTCCTGGGATCGAGTACCACGTTGGGCTACTTGCATGGAGCTGGATTTTCCCTCTGCCTGTGTCTCTCTCTCTCTCTGTCTCTCTCTCTCTGTCTCTCATGAATGAATAAAATCTTTAAAAAAAAAGAACACATAGGGAGTAATCTCTTAGACATCAGCCTTAGCAACATTTTTCTAGATATGTCTCCTCAAGCAAGAAAAAATAACCTATTGAAACTAAACTAAAATAAAAAACTTTAGCAGAGGAAGCTATTGGCAAAATAAAAAGGCAACCTACTAAATGCAAGAAGATATTTGTAAATGGCATATCCTATATATATTTGAACTATATAAAGAATGTATACAACACCAAAAAACAATCTGATTTTAAAATACGCAGAGGATCTGAATAGACATTTTTCTAAAGAAGACATAGATGGCCAATAGATACATGAGAAGATGCTCAACATCACTAATCATCAGTGAAATGCAAACCAAAACTACAAGGGTATATCACATCACACCAGTCAGAATGGCTAGTATCAAAAAGACAAGAAAAAAAAAAAGTGTTGGTGAGGATATGGAGAAGAGGAAACCCTGGTGCACAGTCATTGCAAACGTAAACTGACATAACCACTGTGGAAAATAGTATGGAGGGTCCTCAAAAATAGAAATACCATATGATCCAATAATTCTACTACTGAGTATTGATTCAAAGAAAATGAAAATACTAATTCAAAAAGATACATATAACCCTATGTTTATAGAAGCATTATTTACAATAGCTAAGATATGGAAACAACCCAAGTGTCCATTGGATAAATGGATGAAAAAGATGTGGCAGGTATACACAGTGGAATATTAGCCATAAAAAAGAAAGAAATCCTGCCATTTGTGACAACATGGATAGACTTTGAGGGCATTATGCCAAGTGAAATAAGTTAGAGAAGGAGAAATATCATGTGATTTCACTTATCTGTAGAATCTTAAAACAAACAAAAACTCATAGAAACTGAACAGATTGGTGGTTGAAAGAGGCAGGGGGTTGTGGATGAAGGTTGTCAAGAAGTACAAACTTCCAATTATAAGACAAATAAGTTCTGGGGATGTAATGTACAACATGGTAACTATTTAAAAAAGAAAAAAATAAGGTAAATCATATGTAAAAACTATGATAATTTATTTAACTTTTAAAATCAATAAAAAGGGGCACTTGGGTAGCACAGGTGGTTAGGCACCTTTTTTTTTTAAGATTTATTTATTTATTCAAGAGAGAGAGGGAGTGAGCACGAGCAGGAGGGGTAGAGGCAGAGGGAGAGAGAATCTTAAGCAGAGTGCGGAGCTCCACCCAGGGCTCAATCCCACGATCCAAGATCACAACTCAAGCTGAAACCAAGAGTCAGAAGCCAAACCAACTGTGCCACCCAGGTGCCCCTAAGCATCTGACTCTCGATCTCAGCTCATGACTTGATCACAGGGTCGTGAGTTCAAGCCTCATGTTGGGCTCCAGGTGAGTATGAAGCCTACTTTAAAAAAAAAATCAATATAAAAAATATGAAGGTTTAAATCATGAGAAAACTAACCCTGATCTTATACCAACCAGAATATTGTGCTGGTATTATTTTTACATGGCAAACTAACATTTAAAGATACTGGATTAAAAAAATAATAATAAAAAAATAAAGATACTGGATTATGCCAAAAGCTCTTCTTGTATCTTGGAACTAAGGCCTTTTCTTATCTTGTACTATAACACAGCCTATTACATAAATACACTTTTCAGTGCCCACAAAGGAAACAAAGGATGTTCCTCTGTGTGTCTCTCATGAAAAAATAAATAAAATGAGACACACACACACACACATAGAGGCAGAGACACAGGCAGAGGGAAAAGCAGGCTCCACGCAGGGAGCCCGATGTGGGACTCAATCCCAGGACCCCAGGATCACGCCCCGAGTCAAAGGCAAGACGCCCAACTGCTGAGCCACCCAGGTGCCCTCCATTTGTTTGTTTGTTTGTTTGTTTGTTTCTTGAAGTAGGCTCCACATCCAATGTAGTACTTGAACTCACAACCTTGAGATCAAAGAGTACCATGCTCTACTGACTGAGCCAACCAGGCACCCCATAAAATCTCTCCTTTTATTTTATTTTTTTAAAAGATTTATTTATTTATGATAGACATAGAAAGAGAGGCAGAGACACAGGAGGAGGGAGAAACAGGCCCCATGCCAGGAGCCCGACGTGGGACTCGATCCCAGGACTGCAGGATCGTGCCCTAGGCCAAAGGCAGGCACTAAACCGCTAAGCCACCCAGGGACCCCAAAATATCTCCTTTTAACAAACAAGACAATCTCCTCATGAGGGTTTCTTTTCTTTTTTTCTTGGTTTTTGTTCTTGTTGTTGTTCTGAGGTACCTCTCAAATAAACAATTGTTAGGGCTGCTATAATTCTAACTTGTCCCTAGTGAGATTCTGTCAGGGAGGTAAGGGTATAAATTAGTGTAATTGTGAGGAGGAAGCAGATATTTGGCCCAGTTTTAGGTGAGACAAGGCTCCATAAGGATAGTGCTGTGCAACCTTGTATCTGCAGAACTTGGCCAAAAGCCAATTATCATTGACAGGGCCAGAAAAATGTCCTGATTCTGGGGAAAAGAATGAAACAAAGTAGTTCCCTGGAACACAAAATTGAGGAAAAATTCCTTATAGCAATTTAAAATGGCAATCTAAGGGGTGCCTAGGTGGCTCGGTTAAGCATCTGCCTTTGGCTCAGGTCATGATCCCAGGGTCCTGGGATCAATTCCTGCCCAGGACTCCCTGCTCAGTGGGGAGCCTGCTTCTCCCTCTCCCTCTTCCCCTCCCCTTCTGATCATGTGCTCGTGCTCTCTCTCTCTCTCTCAAATAAATAAAATCTTAAATAAGTAAATGAAATGGCAATCTGAGGCAAAGTTTATCCAAAAGACACTGGTCTGAGGATCTTTTGAATTCCACAGTCTATAAGACTGGTTGTAGTACAGACTTACTAGACATTGGTTAATGGAGTGATTTGTCTGGTTTATTCTGGTAACAAGTAACACTCAAGCATGCTAACTAATTATATGACCCTTGAGTGGTTGGCGACTCCAGCTTCTTAGAGGGACAAGTGGTGTTCAATCACTAGAGTTTGAGCAATAATAGATTTGTGATGTCCTTAGACATTCAGGGCTGCATATCTGTCCTTTCCCTAGAAACATTTCCTCTTATAGACAAATGGCATTCAAAACAATAGACCAGAGAGGACAGATCATAGGGGCAGATATAGAAAGCCAAAAAACAATTTAACCGAATAAAAATAAAAATCTAATTGTATAACCATGAACCAAAGGGGACCTTTTTGCAAGGAAAACAAAATCTCAATACTTAAGGGTCTTAATAAAACATCAGAGCTCACATTTAGTGAGAACTTACCTCCCAGCCATGGGCAGGATGGCATCTCAAACAGTTAGAGACACAAAGTGTTTCAGATGTGCACATTATTACTAGAGTTGAGGGTCCCAGTCCAAGTTTGTGAAGGCTTCAGCTGAAACTCTGTAGATTCCTCTTTTCTGACAATGCCCTCCAGCCAAAGACCAGCAGGAGCACACCTGTGGTTGAACAAGGAAGATGGCACACCATGGGGAACCCATCATGGACATCTCAGCAAAATGTGTTAGAAAGGACTTATTATAGGATTTGGGCTTGTGTTAGATTCTCGAGGAGAGCTCAAGAAAGGGGAGATTTGCTTCAGGTTGGATGTTGTCAGGAAGCGGTGATAATTCTTTTTGGTTATCTTAATAAATCTCATCTAGAAGTTAGAAGGAATGGATTAGGATTAAAGCTATATTTAGGGGAACCTGGGCAGCTCAGATGGTTGAGCATCTACCTTCTGCTCAGGTCATGATCCCAGGGTCCTGGGATCAAGCCCCCTATTCAGCAGGGAGCCTGCTTCTCCCTTTCCCTCTCCTGCCCACCCTGCTTGTGCTATCTCTCTCTCTCTCTTTTTTTCTCTCTCTCTGTCAAATAACTAAAATCTTTTTTTAAAAAGCTGTACTTGGTAAAGAAGCAGCAGTCACTCAAACTGTGGGAGAAGGGGTTATGTTTGGTCATTTTTGTGTTTGGGCATTGTTGGTTTTGTGTTCAGAAATAATTATGAAATGGTCTTTCTCTCAATCTGTCAGAGTGCCATGGCCTAGCTGATAGTGCCAGGCCTGCTCCTAGCATTACCAAGGTTTCCACAGGGAGAGTGTAAACTAGCTCCCAGCTGTCCTGGGCTGCCTTTTTTTTTTTTTTTTTTTAAATCAGTTGCACTTGAAAAATCAGAATTGGCAACCTCTTTTGGTAAAACATGAGCTCTCTGGGTCACCACAGGCTCCATTACTCCCCAATACCTTGTAATGCCCCACCCCACTCATGTACACTCCTAACTGTTCCCTGGCATTGAAATCTGCACCCCACACTAAGCAAAATAGGAACCAAGCCCAGAGAAAAGTGACTTGGCTAGGATCACCCGATGAACTTGTGGGAGAGTGGAAATTGTTTACATTTTCCCTCCAGCAAACCCCCATGCTAGACATTAAGATCCTTTGTTAAATCTCTGAAGTATCAGCCTCTCAACGGAACGTAGATCCAGTCAGATAAACACTTCTCAGTACATTTTCCTGTCAATAACATGTCCCTGACTTATTCTTTCTTTTTTTCGGGATTGGGCGTCTCGAGACCTTAGCTGGGATTCTAAAACCTTTGCTTGGCCGCTGCAGCCATCCCTGACATTCATTCTGCTCAATACCACAGGCGTGTTTCTGCCTGGAGTCCGTGTGTGTGCACTTCCCTCTGCCTGGAGTTCTCCCTCACACCTTAGTGTGGCCTCGTCTTCTCAGCTTCGGCTCTGCATCACTTCCTCAGGCACGCACTTCCTGACGACCTTACCTACTACACACACCCTGCATGTCCTAGCACTACTGTCACCTAAGGAGGCCACCTCACTTTGGCCTCTTGTACAAGTCTCCCTTGGTGCTTTGTTCGAAGCTCTCCGCAGTCTGTCAAAAGCGCGGGGATGGGAGGCGGAAACCTTGCCTTTCACGCCCGCGAAGCGCTCTGAGGGCAGAGACTCAACCACCGCGAGGCGACCTCGCTTTCCACAGCAGGCATGTGGCGGAGCCCGTCCTCCAACCACTGTCCAAGACCCGCGCGAGTACCTCACGTCGCGCGGGATCCCACCCCGCCGGAGGCTGCGCGCTACCTCTCCACGGGGGCCCTAGGTCACCACGCATGCTCCGCACCGCCGGCGCGCGAGGTCAGGGGCGGGACCTTGGCGCGCCTGCGCACCTGCTCAGCCTCGGCTTCCGGGCGGCGTCGGCGTGATGGGGCTGAGGGCTGCGGCGGAGTAGCCGCGGCGTGTGGTCGTGTGGACCTCGCTGTCTGTTCCGACGGCTCGGGTCTCGGGGTCTTTGGGAGCCGCCGGAGGGTGCGGAGAGAGCCTAGGATCGCGCCGTCCGCCGCCAGTCCCCGGCATGTCGGCCGAGGCTTCGGGCCCGGCGGCGGCCGAGGCCCCGTCCCTGGAAGCCCCCAAGCCCTCGGGTCTCGAGCCTGGCTCCGCCGCCTACGGTCTCAAGCCGCTGACCCCGAACAGCAAGTACGTGAAGCTGAATGTGGGCGGCTCGCTGCACTACACCACGCTGCGCACCCTCACGGGACAGGACACCATGCTCAAAGCCATGTTCAGCGGCCGCGCGGAGGTGCTCACTGACGCGGGAGGTACGCCGCGCCGCACTTACCTGTGTGGTCCTCCATCCTCCAGATCCCCGTCTGCCTTCCCTCGCCCAGTCTCCTCATATCCCCTCTCTCGCGTCTCTACCGTGCAGTCAACTCATTTCACCTCCCTCCAGCCCCCCCATCCAGTCTCATCGCCCCTTCCTCATTCATAATTCCCCTCCTATCTCAGTCCTTTATCCCTAGCAATAACCAACATTTAAGGGAACATCACATGCCCGCTTCCAACACGCGCTGTGGTAAGTAATTCAACACGTCACTTCCGAATTTTTATTACCAGTCCCCTCCAATTCTCCCACCCTTTACTCCTCAGCTCAGACGACTTGGGAACCAGTCCTGCTACCAGCAGCACCCTTCCAGGCAACCTTCATGTTCCTTCCAACTGCCCAGCCTTATGTTTGCCTCTCTACCTCAGCACTGCTAACAACTGGCCTGGAGGAGTTGTCTGTCTCTGTATTCCTCCAACACAGGTCCCCGTACGCTCTAGGGATCCATTTGTAAATGCAGACTGTAGAAAAAGGCTGTTTTGGGGGTTTGCCATGGACACCAGAGAGAAGGGTGGACAGTTCTCTTTGGCAGGTGAACCTTACCTTCTTGGAGTGTTGCCTTCAGGGTTGGAACCCACATGCCCAGGTGGAACTGTAGTTTTTGTGAGGGTGGGGGAAGGTATTGAGAGGGGTATAACAATGATAGTAAAGAGCAGGAAAATTAAAATTTGGGCGATGGAGTTCAATCTTAAAATATCTGAGGTTGAAGGATTTGATTATTCAACAAGTATTTGTAAAGTGCCAGTTAGTGCCAGAGATACTTTGGTAAATGAATCAGACAAGATTAGTCTTATAGACTTCACTTTTTTGTGGGGGCAGGAGGAAAATAATAAGCAAATACACATATGAAAAATACGTGTGAAGTTCTATGAATAATATAAAGGTTGAAATGGTAGTGAACTGGGGGGTGGGGTAGATATTTTAATTAAGGCAGTCAGAACTAATGCCAAAGGTTAGAGTTTGTTGGTAAGGTAATCATTTTCATTGCAATCATTTTCTCATGGTGAGAACTTTTTCAATTCAGAACAGACCTGGAAAGGAATTCATTCTCTGTGTCTACGAATGTTAAAAAGGGGTCTATGGGAAAACTCACTGGAGATGTTTTAAAGGGATTTTCTTGGATGTGGCAAAGGTTTGAGACAGATCAGTATTCAGACCTGTAGCTTTGGAATCTGTTTTTCATAAAAATTTAGTAGCTCCAGAGCCCCCTGCAAAGCCATCCTTCCTCTTGCCTGTCTCCACTCCACCAGGTTGGGTGCTGATTGACCGGAGCGGCCGCCACTTTGGTACAATCCTCAACTACCTGCGGGATGGGTCCGTGCCACTGCCTGATAATACCAGAGAACTGGGGGAGCTACTAGGCGAAGCACGCTACTACCTGGTACAGGGTCTGATTGAGGACTGCCAGCTAGCATTGCAGGTGAGGGGCCCTGGGTCCCACCTTATACCCATGTCTCTGGGAGAGCTGTCTAAGCACTTAGATACTAGCACATTAAAAAATAGAGGGGAGGTATCTGGGGTATTGTTTGGAGAGGCTCCCTATGGCCTGGCTGTGACTAGCCATAACTACAGAAAATTTGGTTGGAGGTGCTTTCCTGTGTATTCCTGCTACCTCAGGAAGGACCTCCCTCACCACCTCGTGCCAGGACTATTACAGTAGTTTTTTTGTTTAAGATTTTATTTATTTTTTCATGAGAGACACAAAGAGAGGCAGAGACATAGGCAGAGAGAGAAGCAGGCCCCATGCAGGGAGCCTGATGTGGGACTCGATCCTCTGATTTCCAGGATCATGCCCTGGGCCAAAGGCAGACGCTCAACCGCTGAGCTACCCAGGGGTCCCTGTTACAGTAGTTAAATGACTGTTCTCTCCTTGCTGTTCCTACCTGGCTAATCCGGCAATCACACTACCACCTGAGTGATGATCCTTAAACAGTCTAGTCTCCCCTTTGCTCCTAAATCTTAAATAACTCCCTGTGCCACTAGGAAAAAAAAATCCAATTTTAAATTAGAATATAATGATCTCTGTGATTTGGTCCTGTCCTGGGAGGCAGTATTCCACCCCCAGCCAGGTTTTTGTTGTTGTTGTTTTTAACTTCTTTTTTAGCAATGAAATCCTAGAATCAGAGCTGCTCCCCAAAAGACAGATTGGGGGTTCCACGCCCCAACTTCTGGGCTTCTCTTCTATGGATCTCAGGGTTCTGAAGAGAGCTTAGAAAGCACAGCCAGGACCTGTGGGTTAAGTGTCACCTCTACCACAGCTGACTGAGTGACCTTGATTAAGTCAGTTCCTACCTCTGGCATTCTGTTCTCATGTTCCAAAAGATAGGAAAACAAGAAAAATATGTACACTGTAGTGAGTTTTACATAAAGCCTTTTATTTTGTTCTATTTTTACATTGTTAAAAATGTACCTTCTTTTATGATACAATATTACTAGGAGATTATAAGAGTTTCTTTTTTAGTGCCCTTTATATATTAAAAAGTGGCGACTATAAACAATTTTCTGTTATCTTGGTGAATACATATCGGTTCTTGAAATTCAAAAGTATAGGGCAGCCTGGGTGGCTCAGCGGTTTAGCGCCGCCTTCAGCCCAGGGCATGATCCTGGAGACCCAGGATCAAGTCCCACGTCGGGCTCACTGCATGGAGCCTGCTTCTCCCTCTGCCTGTGTCTCTGCCTCTCTCTCTCTGTTTCTCATGAATGAATAAATAAATAAAATCTTTAAAAAAAAATAAAAAAACAAAAGTATAGAGTTCTTTTGGGCAATATCCATGTTTTTCAAACTGCAACCTATAGGGGAAAAAATGCATTTTATGCCCACGTATATATAACTTAAGTAAACATTTTATAAAATGATACTTTTAGTGAAATACATGCTGATATATTGTTTTCTTTCTTTTTAATGCTCTTTGGACCCATTAAACTTATTTCATGACTCATTAATGGGTTACCACTTGCAGTTGGAAAACCATTGAACTAAATAATCTTGAAAGTGGGTTCCTGCTCTGTAGTTGTACATTTATTCAGTGTTACCTTCCACCCACTGTGCGTTGGGAGCTATTCTGCTATCTGCTTGTGTGTACATCTTGTACCCCTGTTCGATATACAGGTAGGAAGTTAAGGATGCATCCAAGGTCAAAGAGCCAGTAAGCCGCAGAGCTCAGAGTCAGCCCCAGCTTATCTGATTGCTAGGTGCAGTGTTTTTTCCTCTGTGCTCTTCTTGCTTCCTTTCCAGATTTCTCTGACACTGTTCCCATCCTCACCCCACTCAGAGTTTGCATGTTCATTTGGAGGTTTTTGTTTTTAAGATTCAGGTGTAGAGAATTGGGTTCATCATACTCCTCAGCATGTGGTACTTAATCATCATTGGTCTCATTACAGATCTTTTCTCTCTTTATTTTTCCCTTTCATTCCCAGTTCCTTGCCCACTTCCATTTTACCCATAGGTACCCCTCTAATTCTGACATTTTGATACATATACTTAGATTATGTTTGTACCCTTGAAAAACTAAAAGCCTCATTTTGTATATGTACGTGTTTTAAATTTCCATAAATGGCATTGAGGTATGAATTGTGTATTTCTTAATTCAACACTTTTTTCAAGATCTATTCATGCTGCTATTTGTACATTTAGTTCTTTGCTTCTAACTGCTGCACAAGAATCTATGGCATGTATTCACCATATTTTATTTATACATTCCCCTGAGGTTGGAAACCTAGATTGCCTCCAACTTCCCTCCCCCACAAACCGTGCCACCTGCCACCATGAGCATCCTTATACATGTGCCCTTGTGGATCCTGGGCCAGGGTTTCTCATGTTTGTAGCTGGGAGTGGAATTGCAGGGTAATAGAACACATACAAATGAATTTCAGCAAGTATCATCAGATTACTTTCCCAAATGACTGTAGCACTTTATACTCTTGATCAGCAATGCAAAAGGGATCCCGTTTCTGCATATTCTCAACAACACATGGCATCATCCAGTGTTCTAATTTTGTCAGTCTGGTTGGTACAGAGTGATCTCATTTTAATTTGCATGCCTCTAATTACTAATGAGATTGAGCATCTTTTCATATGCTTTACTTGCTTTTGTGGTTTCCCTTTCTGTGAATTGCCTATTCATGTTCTTTACCAAATTTTCGACTGAGTTTCCTATCTTTTTCTTGTTGGTTTGGAGAAGATGTCTGCATATTTTAGTTTAGTTCCTAGGGAGAACTAAGCCCTAACACATGTATTGTACATAATAAATTTACTTTCCTCGTATGTTTGTAGAATGGTACTACTTTGCTATCATTCTTGGAAGAGATGAGAAAATAGGTACTGCAATTATTTCCTGGATTTTGAGATTCAGATGAAGAATCCTAGTTGAGAAAATCTGTTTCAGATAAATTTTAGTCAGTTTTAGTTGTTGCCAGTATTTTCTCTTAAAATGTCACCTGTCTGTGGCATCTGTTGTTGGATAGAAATCTTTTTTTATTATAACCATTTATTATTTTTAAAGGAGTATATGTATGCATTGTAGAAATTTAGAAAACACAGATAAAAAATAAAAATTCCAAATATCCTTCAAGGTCTTCGTGTGTGTGTGCGCGTGCATGTGTGTGTTTGCCAAAATATATATGATTATACTGTATGTGCTGTTTTGTAATCTGCTTTTTTTTTTGTTTGTTAATAATTGCCATCTTTCCATGTCAATAAAATTTCCTTTTACCTAACTTCCAGAGTATATACAAATTTTTCCATTTGTTCCAGAGACATCTTTTTTTTTTCAGAGACATCTTTTATAGCTGATTCATCTAAACCAGGACCCAGTCTAGATCCTTGCATTACATATGATTATTATGTTCTTTAAGTCTCTTCCAACCCCAAACCATCCCTTTTTTATTTATGCTGACTTATTAAAAGAGACTGCCAATTGTCCTGCACAGTGATCTGTTTTCCATATTTGCCTGGCTGATTCCTTGTGGTATCATTTGGTTTAGTACTGTACCCTATTCTGTGTTTTCTGGAAACTAGACAGTAGATTTATTTTTTTAAGTTTATTTATTTATTTTTTAGTAATCTCTACACCTACGGTAGAAATTGGACTTAAACTCACAACCCTGAGATCAAGAGCCGCATGCTCTTCTGACTGAGCTAGCCAGGTGCCCCAACAGCAGATTTAAAGGCTTGATACTAAACATTTTGGTTAGAATAAAATTTAGGTAATTTTATATATTTCTTTTTTTTAAGATTTTATTTATTTATTCATGAGAGAGACACACAGAGAGAGGCAGAGACACAGGCAGAGGGAGAAGCAGGCTCCATGCAAAGAGCCTGACATGGGACTTGATCCTGGGTCCCCGGGATCAGGCCCTGGGCTGAAGGCAGGCTCTAAACTGCTGAGCCACCTGAGCTGCCCAATTTTTATGTATTTCATATTGTGTTGTATTGAGAAATCCATAATACTGCTGCTAATATGACCCATCATTGGTAATGCTCAGAATTGGCCCCTAGATTCGTGATGATGATTGGATCCCTCCATTATCATTACATCTTCCATTTCTTTGTTGCCAACCATGAAGTAATCTGTGTGATGTTGTGTAGGCACTGATAGGTAACTGTGAATGGCACTTACCTATCAGCCACACCACCAATTGAGAATCCTTATGGATCAATCATTTCTTTAGGGTTGTAGAGTAATTATAATTCTGTCATTCTTTTAGCATTATTACCTGGGATTATTTGTAAAGTCACAGTTTCCATTGTCAACTGGAGAAAATCTTGATTTTAATGTCAAATTCCTCTTTGTTTTTTAACCTAGTGGCATATCTTCTTTAGGAAGATTTTTTATCCCATCCTACATCTTTTACTAGTTTTATAGTTCTATCTTTCATATATGGGTCTTTTAATCTAAATGGAATTCATGGTCTTAAATGTGAATTATGAAGGGATTTAACTTTTTTTTTTGTCCTCCGTAGAGTGAGCTAGTTTTTCCAATGCCATCTACTAAACACTCTGTGGTAGCCAGTGTTCAAGATAGCCACCAGCAATTCTTGCTTCCTCCTTATTCGGGCTCTTGTGTAGTCCCCTCCCCCACTGAATATGGCTGACCTATGTAACCAATAGGATATTGCAGAAGTGATAGTGTATGACTTCTAAAGCTAGGTCACAAAAGACATTGCAATTTCTGCCTCTGTCTTGGATCACTCATTCTGGGGGAAGCCAGCTGCCACGTGACACCCAGTCAACCCAAAGGAGAGTTTACTTGGTGAGGAACAGAAGCCCCCTGTCAATAACCAGCACAGAGTCCCAGCCATATGGGTGAACTATCTCAAGTGGATTTGTTAGGCCCAATCAAGTCTTCAGATAACTACAGCCCTGGCCAGCATCTGGACTCCCAACTTCATGAGAGGCCCTGGTCCAGACCACCCAGCTGAGCCAATCTCAAGTTCCCAACCCATGAAAACTGTGTGCAATAATAAATGTTTATTGTTTTAAGCTGCTAAATCTGTAGTCATTTGTTACCCAGCAGTAGATAACAGATTTGGTATCTGGAGTGGGGTTCTGTAGTAACAAAAGCCTAAAATATGGAGTGGCTTTAGAATTGGGAAGTGGGCACCAGCTGGCAGGACTTTGAGGAGAATGTTAAAAGCCTGAAGAGCTTTAGAGGGTCTGTTCATAGAAGCCCAATGACTTTGGAGGAGGCTGAATGGAAGAAAATGTTACTGGAAACTGGCACAAAGGGAACCCTTGTCATGTAGAGGCAAGAGTTCAGCAACACTGTCTCCTACAGTAGAAAACATACCTAATGAATTGGGTGATATAGCTAAAGAGGTTTCCAAAAAAGAATGTTGAAGGTTTTGTTGCTGATAGTGAAATAGAAGAGAGAGTAAGCAAGAGGAAAAACAAGAAGGCAGGAATTACTGGGTTTGAAAAGTCCCATCCTTTCAAGATAACACATGATGCTACAATTCACAAAAAGCTTCTAGGCCAAGATCAGATACAGGGCATTCTCAGTAAAACATGTTCTAAAGATGAAGCCGAGGATGTGATTCTAAAAGCCTTTGTTAAGACTTCAGAAATATCCCAGAAAATGCCTCAGCACTGCTGCTCAAACAACAGTGCTTCTAAGAAGCTGAAGGGTGGTGCCCCTCAGCAGTCTGAGCACACCCTCAAAGTAGAGGAGAGCGTATCTCACAAAAATTTGTGGGTGTGGGATCATCCAGTGAACTGAACCCCAAGACTCGCAAGATACCCACTACGTTTTTACGAGAATTATGTTGGCAGAAACTGCCAGCTTGGAGCGAAAGTGACAGAGATGGAGCAAGAGAAGAGGCCTTTGGACCTCTTTACAGGCGAAAACCGTGGAGCTGCAAGCATGGACTGGCTTTCATGGAAAAGGAAGGACGGTTCAGGGCAGAGCCAAAAGCCATAGAGAATCATTTCTGGGCAAGAGTGCATTAGCTCCCAACATTTGTCCAACTGGCTTTCAGAATTTCTATGAAACAGGGATCCCTGGGTGGCTCAGCGATTTAGTGCCTGCCTTTAGCCCAGGGCGCGATCCTGCAGTCCCGGGATCAAGTCCCGCATCAGGCTCCCGGCATGGAGCCTGCTTCTCCCTCCTCCTGTGTCTCTGCCTCTCTCTATCTCTCTATGTCTATCATAAATAAATAAATCTTAAAAAAAAAAAAAAGAATTTCTATGAAACAGTGACTTGTATGTGCCACCAACCTTCCCCCAAGCATTCCAGACAAGAGTAACTCCAGTGTTTATCATAATGCCTGTTCCACCACTGCATATTAGGTGTATGGGAGAGAGAATTTGTGTCTTTAGTTCACAGGTCTTCAGGTCCAGAGGAAATGTACTTAAGGAGCTATACCCAAGGATCCTCATCCCCATCTGGACTGACTTAGATGACAGTATTCTGTACTTCAGGCTGATGCTATAATGGGATGAGACTTTGGGATATCATAGGAGGGGATGAGTGTGGTTTTCAATGGGAAGGATTTGAATCAATCAGACTGTGGAGCCAGTCTCCAAGGCAATCTCTAATGATTCTTATTCCCTGGTATTCATTCTTTTGGTAGTTTCCTTGCACACAGAGCAGGGCTGACAAAACTAGGTCATAAAAGACATTGAAGCCTCCACTTTGCTCTTGGATTATTTGCTCTGGAGAAGCCAGCTGCCATGTTGTGAGGACACTTAGGCAACCCTTTGGAGAGGTCCAGATGACAGGGACCAGCTGTTTCCTGATGCTAGCCAGCATGAACTTGCCAGCCATATGTATAAGCTTTCTGACACAGATCCTCCAGATTCAGGCATGCCTTCAGATTCCTGCAGCATTGGCTGACTTAGCTACAACCTCAAGACGTACACCTATTCCACAACAGCCCAGCTAAGCCACTCTTAAATTCCTAATCAACAGAAACTGAGATAATAAATATTGTTGCTTTAAGCTGCTAAGTTTGGGAATAGTTTATTACACAGCCATAACTGACACACACTCCATACTTACCCCACTGATATGTGGTGTCCTTTATAAATACCAGTTCTCGGGATCCCTGGGTGGCGCAGCGGTTTGGCGCCTGCCTTTGGCCCAGGGCGTGATCCTGGAGACCCGGGATCGAATCCCACATCAGGCTCCCAGTGCATGGAGCCTGCTTCTCTCTCTCTCTCTCTCTCTCTCTCTCTCTCTCTCTCTCTGTGACTATCATAAATAAATAAAAATTAAAAAAAAAAATACCAGTTCTCATATATACATCAGCCCATTTCCAAACTCTTTGGTGTTCCATTGGTTTTTCGTTTGTTCCCAAAACCAAAACCATACTGTTTTCATTAGTATGGCTTTATTGAATATCTTAATATATGATAGCATCAGTCTTTCCTCTTGGCTCTTTTTAAAAATTAACCTAAGTAATAGTAGACTTTAATTCTTCCATATTAATGTTAGAAAAAGTCTTATAAGTCTCTTAAAAAAAGTCTTCTGGAATTTCCGGTTGAGAAAAAGATCTGGTTGAGAGAAGTAAAAGGGGTTTTGGCATAAAGATTCTGGAAGACAGAAAAGGGAAAAGAAGTTCATGTATCTGGTTCTGCCTCATGCCTCATCCCACCCAGCCAGGTTCATTTATTCAACAGACACTGAGCATGTACTGTATAGCAGGCACTCCCTAGTTGAGAAAAGACAGATCACAAGCAAACATATAACAAAATGTGAGGAGAGGAGAAAATGTGAGGAACTCAGTGCCGTGAAGAATGAGCTGCTAATGTGTAAAGGAGGTAGATGAGGCTGCTTCAGTCAGGAATCTTTTTTTTTTTTTTTTTAAGATTTTATTTATTTATTCATGAGAGACGAGAGAGAGAGAGGCAGAGATGCAGGCAGAGAGAGAAGCAGGCTCCATGCAGGGAGCTTGATGTGGGACTCAGTCCTGGGTCTCCAGGATCATGCCCTGGGCCAAAGGCAGCACTAAACCACTGAGCCCCACCTGGGCTTCCCTAGTCAGGAATCTTTAGGAGACGGACCAGCATCCTTTGAGGGGTACTTTTTGAGTTATCTGAATGGTATGAAGGAACTAGCCAAGCACACAGCAGTGTAGACAATTCTGGGCCATGGGAACAGCAAAGGGCTGAGTGGGTACAAGGAACAGGCCACAGTGGGGCTGAAACCCAGCAAGCAGGGGAGAATGGTAGAAACAAGATCAGAGAGGTTGGATCCTACAGAGCTCTGTGGACCACTAAGGAGTCTGGACCCCGCCCCTAAAGTCAACGAGCAGCTTTGGACACCTTTTAAGTAGGAGAGTGAGTGACCTTTGGTTGTGCTGTTAACCACCTTCCGCTTCTTCTCTAGCAAAAAAGGGAGAACCTGTCCCCGCTGTGCCTCATCCCCACGGTGACATCTCCCCGGGAGGAGCAGCAGCTCCTGGCCAGCACCTCTAAGGTGAGGCCCCTGTGTCCTGTAGGGTGGAAGCTGGGGGCCTCTCCCTGCAGCCTGACCCCCGCCCTTCTTGCTCTCTACCCCCACAGCCCGTGGTGAAGCTCCTGCACAACCGCAGTAACAACAAGTATTCCTACACCAGGTGATGGCCGCGGGGTGGGGAGGTGCACAGGGTTGGGGGGCGGGGGCTGTGGCCGCCCAGAGGGACAGAGTGCCTGCCTGCCAGCCTGCCTGCCGGGGTGCAGATTCCAGCTCTGGGTATGGGGCAGGTCATTTTCATCCCAAGGTTCAGTGTGTTCACCAGGAAATGGTTCCACCGAGGATCAGATGACAGTGGCTAGCATTTACAGAGGGTTTTTCCACAACAGAGACATTGCTTTCCATGCTTTACACATAGTAGCTCCCATAATCGGCCCAACTCTTTGGGGTACTACTGTCTCCATTTGGCAGATGGGGGAACCAAGGCACCAATAAGTGAAATAACTTGCCTCACATCACTCAGTTAAAAGAAGTGGTGCAGCTGGGGCTCCAGGTCCTGCACAGCAGTCCTTCTGCTGTGCTGGGATTTGCTCCGCTCTGCTTCTTCCCTAAGGCCCACTTAGCCTGGCCCAGGGTGGAAGCAGCTCTCTGCTGAACCCCAAGACCTGTATGCAGGGCAGGCAGGCCTCTGTGCTAGAGGGACAGAGGGAAGGAAACCAGTGCACTGAGGCCTCCTGGTCCCCTGGTCTTCAGCACTTCGGATGACAACCTCCTTAAGAACATTGAGCTGTTTGACAAACTGGCCCTGCGCTTCCACGGGCGGCTGCTTTTCCTCAAGGATGTACTGGGGGATGAGATCTGCTGTTGGTCCTTCTACGGGCAGGGCCGCAAAATCGCCGAGGTGTGCTGCACCTCCATTGTCTATGCCACGGAGAAGAAGCAGACCAAGGTCAGAGGGGATTCAGGGCCTGGTCAGGGAGGGCTGTGGTGGTGGGCAGCACCAGGACCCTGGACAAAGACAGCTCAGCAGACCGGGCAGCGGAAAGTCCTGGGAATCAGGAGCTGCAGTTTCAAGTTCCAGGGTCTTGGGGAACCTTGGGCAAATCACCCTCCTTCTGTGGGTCTCTGTTTCTCTGCTGTGAAGTGAGGGTGTTGGATTAGAGTGGGATTCTTTACCAAGCCCATTTGGGTCTCAAGGCCATCTTGAAGTGGTAAGCGGGTTTGGAGTGTGTATGCATTTTTCCATATAGAAAAACCATAGATGTTAAAATCTCAGAATGGTCCCTGATGCAAAATAGGTTCTTAAAACCTCAAGGCCTTAGAACACACAGGTCTCTTAGAACACACTGAGTTTGTAAGTCCTGAGTCCTGAACATGGTAGTCCCCAGCAGATACTTCCAGAACCTACTCTGCACTAAGCACGGCGCCAGGTTTGAAATCAAGGTGATTGAAAGGCCTAGTAAAGTACCAGCCCTCTTTCGTGTCATCTGCTCCCTTTTGACTTTGATATGAGGGAAGTGCCTCAGATACACAAATCTCTGAGCACCCAGCGCAATTTCATACCTCCCAGTCTTTGCACTAGCATCCCTCTTGGACTTTTTCCTCATCTGCATCTGCCTAATGAACTTGTGCTCAATCTTTAAGACACAAGCCAAGCACAGATTTCTTTGGGATACTTTTGTTCATGAACTTTCAACCTTTTAACCCCAGAGGTGGTCCTACTTCCTTCCTAATCTGCAGTGGGCAGAGGCTGGGGTGGGGCCGGGGGTCTCACGTCAGTAGCAAGAGATTAGTTCCTTGAGGGTAGGGCTCTAGCTTTTCTTCCAATCTCTCTAGCACTGGGCAGGTGCTTATCACACAATGGAAGCTAGGAAACATTTTTTGAATACATGCATGCATGAATTCCAAGCAGCTTCCAAGAAGTTTCCACTGTAATTGGGAAGACAGGAAGATAAACCAGTAATGAAAATGCAGCTTGTTAAAAGTTATGTTAGCTCTGTCCCTCCAGGTTACATAAGGGGACTCTCCCAGCACCTCCTTGCCTCACCCCTTTCTACTTTCTCTCCGCTCTGCTTCCTTCCTGCAGATGTTCAAATACTATGCAATACTAAATGCACTCCTACCCTGGAGCTCTGAGCCTTGCTGTTGTATGTACCCCAGGCTGCCCTTTCTCTATTTACCCATGTTGCTCCTTCCCTCCCTCCTTTGGCTGTTGGTTGAATGTCACCCTTTCACGGAGGCCTTCTCTGAACACCCTCTCTAAAGTTGTAATATTCATGGCCATGAGCATCCCCACCTGCTTTTTCTGCTGTATTTTTTCCTGTAATGCTTACCACCATCTGAGATTATATTTTATTACAAATATGTCTGTGTCCCTCCCCTGGAAGGGAAGCTTCCTGCAGACAGGAGCTTCGCTGAGTTCACTGCTACACTCCCAAAACCTAGAACGACACCTGGTATGGTGCAGTCACTAGGAGTATTTGTCAAGGGAAAGAACATACCAAGAGACTTGGCAGCAAAGGAGAGAAAACAAGTAACTGCCTGACTCCAGAGCTGGACCTTGAAGGATAAGTATGTCTTTGCTGAGTAAGGGATTGGCAGAGAGGATAGGTAGTCAGGACAGAGGAGCTGCGGCTGCAACGGCTCGGGGGTGTACTTCCTGGTAGTGGGGCAGTGGGGTTGGGGGAGGCATCTGTGGAACTGGATCATAGGGTAGGAGCTGGGGCTGCCGGCCTTTTGCAGGTGGAATTCCCAGAGGCCCGGATCTTTGAAGAGACCTTGAACATCCTGATCTACGAGACTCCCCGGGGCCCAGACCCAGCCCTCCTGGAGGCCACAGGGGGTGCAGCCGGAGGTGGTGGGGCAGGCCGAGGGGAGGACGAGGACAACCGTGAGCACCGGGTCCGCAGGATCCACGTCCGGCGCCACATCACCCATGATGAGCGTCCCCATGGCCAACAGATTGTCTTCAAGGACTGAGCTTTGACCTTTCTCTGTCTTCCACCTGCCACCAGAACACAGTTCCTCTCTCTCTCCCTCCCCTTCCCTGACTTTTGCCCCCGGCTTTGCTGGCCAAGTCGTGGGTCCTCTTCTTGTCCCTTTTCCATTCTTTTGCATCTCACTGCTAATGGCACGGTACATTCCAGCCCCTTCCTCATTCACAACCCTTCAGAAGGCCTGCATTTGTCCCCTCATCCCATCCTTATCCTGCTGTCTTCCCTCTCCAGCTGGTTTATAATGATTTAGAATTCCCTTTTTTCTTTCTTTCTCTCTTTTCAGCACATTATACATGCCAAAGTGTCATGCCAGCCGTTCCTGACACCTACCATGTTCTGAGCCGCCTCCCCACCGTTGTGCAGGGTAGTTTCTCTCCCTCCCCCTTCCCCCACCCCTTTAACTTTGTACTAGGCTGGCCTGGGCTTACACCAGCTCAGCCATCTTCGCAATCTATTTCATATTATTTATTTTAATTTTCTATTAAATTATTGGAATAAAGTTGAGTTGAGGGTCTGGTGCTGGCTCCAGGGGAGAGGGTCAGGGAGATGGCTTGTGTTAAGGAGGTACTTGGCTAGTTGGATGGGAGAGGATGGGAGCCCCTGCCCCAAGCCTTTTACTGGGCTGGTAGCTGGAAGAAGGTAGTCAGGAGTTAGGAGAGGACTTAAAATGTGTATTTCAGTGTAGGCTGGCCAGTTCCCACCCTCAGCACCCCCCCCCCCCCCCCCCGCCCTGCGGTGGAGAGGAGGTGCAGGCTATTACTCAAGCTGTCCCTGAGTGCGGCACTTCTGCAGCCTAGACATCTGAAGGGAGTCCCTTGCTTCAAGGGTCTGGTGCGAAGACAAAGTCAAGGGCCTGGCGCTCAGCCCCAGCCACGTTGGGGTGCCAAAGGTCCACGATGAAGACCACTCGAGGCCCATCTTCCGGGGAGCCTAGGGCACAAGGGTATGGAGACAAGAGAGCAGCTGACATTAACTACTGATATGCCAGAGCACTCACCACATACACACAACAGCCAGTACTTTGTCAGTAAGTGCCAGGCACTATTCCAACCCCTTACATGTGTTAACTCTAAGTCATCCAAACAAACCACAAGTCATTGCCATGATTATTCCCATTTTATATGAAGTAACTGAGGCACAAAGAGATTACATAACTTGCCCAAGGTCACATGGCTGGTACATGCCAGGGGTGGGACGGGAACCCAGGTGGTCCAGGTCCAGGGCCTTGTACTGTTACCACTGTGCTGAGTCACCCGGTAAAGAAGGTGGTTGCCTCACCTCACAGGTGTTTGGGGAAGTTATAGGACTTGTTCAAAGTCAAGCAGCTGGAAAATGCTAGTGCTAGGACCGGATGCCAGTTGGGCTTGATCCCACAGCCTCTAATCTATTCCCCTTCACTCAGTCTCTCATTTCCCCTAGTAGAATGGGAGCTCATTACCATTATGAGCCACTGTGTGCAGGAAGGAGTCGTCTACCAGTAGACAGTGTCCCTCAGCCCAGCACTGGGGCTCACCCCCGACCACCAGCTCACAGCCAGGAGGAATCTTCAGGCCTATGGAAAGAGACCAGGCATCCAACACCCCTGCCTCCATCAAAGGGGCCCACCCCAGTCAGTCAAAAAGCAGTTTGAAGGTCTCAAAAAGCCCTACATGGTGTCCCTCCTTGCTCTCTTGAAGGTGTCCCGGATTTACAATACAGTACCAGATGAAAGAAGTGCTGGGAGATAGGGGAAAGGCAGTGCAAAGCACAAGCTCTCAGTTCCAAAGGAAAGGGAAGGCTTCCTGGAGGAAGCGACATCTCTTCTTGGGCTTCTGCCAGTTTAGCACAAGAACCTACTTACTGTCTATGAGGCCCTCAGTATAAAAGTATTCAGTCCATTTTTGCCCAAGGACCAACACGGTAAAGTGTTGGTGTTTTGCCCAACACGGTAAAGTACTGCGACAAAACCGAGCAGCCAGCTCTTCTAATGATGGAGAATAGAAAGACCTCTCAGGGATCCCTGGGTGGCTCAGCAGTTTGGAGCCTGCCTTTGGCCCAGGGCACGATCCTGGAGCCCCAGGATGGAGTCCTGAGTCGGGCTCCCCGCATGGAGCCTGCTTCTCCCTCCTCCTGTGACTCTGCCTCTCTCTCTCTAACAAATAAATAAATAAATATTAAAAGAAAGAAAGAAAGACCTCCCAGAGGAGGTGTGATGTTTGGAAGTGGGAGTCCTGAAGGCTGAGTAGGAGTTTTCCAGGAGGTGATAGGTGATAAGGGAGAAAGACATTCTAGGCAGCGGAGTGGCATCTTCCAGGATCGGCCAGAAGGCTCTCATGATCTGATCCCTGGTGATGGAAGGGAAGGGGAGGAAGGGAACAGGTGGGAGAAAGAATCTGGCCTTGACGCTGAAGCCAGTGTGCTTTGAAGTGGAGGACGCATCAAACTGGTAGCACAGGAAATGATTTTAGGTAACAGGGCTTTAAGTAACCCTGCATTAAACAACAAAACTGTTTCCTTCTCCATTTTCTCTCAGTCTTTAAAACATGAAGAAGGGAATCTCAGTTTGGTGCTATCATAACTTTTAACGCCCCACTAACACTGTTCCCTTCCAAAGGAAGAGAGGTTAGGCTTCAGTCTCAGGCTAGAGTATTTAACTAGAATTTTAATTTATTTTTTATTTTTTTAAAGATTGATTTATTTATTCATGAGACACACACACAGAGAGCCAGAGACACAGGCAGAGGGAGAAGCAGGCTCCAGGCAGGGAGCCTGACAAGGACTCCATTCCGGTCTCCAGGATCACGCCCTGGGCTGAAGGCAGCGCTAAACGGCTGAGCCACCCAGGCTGCCCTTAACTAGAATTTTTAAAGCTTTTTTTTTTTTTTAAGTTTGAATTTGTCTTTAAGAGTACTTTCTATTTAGTGCAAGTAATACTATCATTGTTTTATAAAGATCCCTTTTTTAAAAAAGAGTATTTATTCATGAGAGAGAGAGGCAGAGACACAGGCAGAGGGAGGAGGCCCCATGCAGGGAGCCCAACGTGGGCCTCGATCCTGGAACTCCAGGATCATGCCCTGAGCTGAAGGCAGACGCTCAACCACTGAGCCACCCAGGCGTCCCTACACAGATCCCTTTTATTTATTTATTTATTTATTTATTTTTAATTTTTATTTATTTATGATAGTCACACACACAGAGAGAGGCAGAGACACAGGCAGAGGGAGAAGCAGGCTCCATGCACTGGGAGCCCGACGTAGGATTCGATCCCGGGTCTCCAGGATCGCGCCCTGGGCCAAAGGCAGGCGCTAAACCACTGCGGCACCCAGGGATCCCCACAGATCCCTTTTAAATAAGTGAAACAAATGCAGGGGGAATCAGTATCAAGAAACATAGTCCGGGTGGTAAATGACCATGGCAAAGCTTATGACGATGGTTGGCAGGTAACGAGCTTAGGAAATGCTGCTGTGGGCAACAGGAAGTGATGGAAGATTGCTGAGAAGAGAGGCATGATCAGGAGCACAGTGTAGAGAGCTCTGGTGGCAGAGAAGAGAGTTTGGAGGAGGAATCATGGAGGCAAAGAGGTTGTCTGTAGTCAGCATCTACTTACCCAGATGGCATCTGACCCGGGCATTGGTGGGCCCACAGCGGCCCTCAAGTCGGGCGCCAGGCAGGAGGACAGAAAAGCCAGCATTGCCGAAGGTGTTGGCACTCATAAAGCTCCGCAGCCCCCGCAGTGCCCGATAGGCCCCCGGGCACCGGCGGCAGTTGCTGGGTTGGCACCGGCCTGCTTGGTACAGCAGGAGCTGGTAGCACCCGGGGGCCAGGGGTGGGGACCAGCCCCGAGGCAGAGGAGTAGTCCCTGAGAAGTCCCAGCTCACAGCCCCAAAGTCCCGCAAAATGGCAGGGAAGCTGCTCTCTAGGAGCTCCACGTCATGCCGCTGGGCATCCCGTGGCACAAAGGGGGCTGAGGGCAGGTCCGGCAAGAAAAGCAGGCCTGGGCGCTGAATGCCCAGGACCCCTGGCCCTCCCCCAGGGCCTGGGCCACCTTGAGCTGCCCGCCTCACCCTACCCATGCCAGCCCAGGAGTACCGCCTGGCGTAGGCCCGCAGGCGACGGCTCACTAGGCCTTCGGCCCTGGGTCCTTCCCCAGGCTCCCCAGATCTCCCTGGGCTTGACCTGCCAGTCTCAGAGCACCCCCTAGGCCCTCCACTGACACCCCCAGCCTGACTCCCAGCCCCCAGAGCTTGCATGTCTTGGGAGCCCAGGCGGTAACAGTACCAGAGGAAAAGAGAAGTGAGGGCTCCAAGGAGCAGGGTGAGGGCTGAGGAGGCCAAGGGCGACGGCCATGCAGGCATGATAGGCAGGGAGGCCCTGGCCAGGAGGCCCGGGGCATCTTCCAGACCCCAGTTCCCCTGTCCCCCCAGTTCTCCACTGTTACCCTCTGTGGCTGCTCCCAGGTTACCCTCTGGGCTGTTTCCCCTCCACATTTCCCACTCTGGGTTCTCTCCCCTCTGAGGTCTTCTCTTCACCTCAGTGTATCTCCCTCTTTCTCACCTCCTTCAAGTACCTCCCAGTCCTCCTTTCTCTTTCTTTCCTTCTATCTCTCTCCCCTTCTACCTCTTTCTCCTTCAACTCTCTTCTTTCTACCCACCCCCCTCTCCTTTTTCCTTCCGGCTGTTTCTCTCCCTCAGCCTCTCCTTTCTCCACCCTTTCAGTCTTCCCCTCTCCTTTCTTCTCTCCTCCCTCTCCTCCCCGCCCCTCTTCTAGCTCCCCCTCCCTTCCCTCTAGCTTCCCCCGACACCAGTTCCTACCCTACCTGGACCCGTAGACCCGAGAGCCCGCAACCAGTTGTCCTCCGCAGCGGCTTCTCTCTCTCCTTCCAACCCCTTCCCCCCCTTCTGCCCTTCCTTCTCCCTCGACCCGACCCGCTGGTCTCTTCTTTCTCTCTTTCTTTCTCTCTCTCTCTCTCTCTCTCTCTGACTCTCTCTTTCCCCCTCCCTCCTTCTCTCCTACTCGTTCCTTCCTTGGCTCCCACTCACCCTGACGTCACCCCTCCCCACAGTCATCTCAGCTTAGCTACCCCCCGCCCCCACCCAGTGGCAGTCGCATCTTAGCCGGGGTGGGGGGGTTCGTCTCCGGATTTGCCTCCCCTCCCCGCCCCGACGGGGCGCCACGTGGGGCACAGGGGACACTGTGCCAACCTCCAGCCGCCCTGCAATGCGGGGGAAAGAAGGGGCGGGGGCTGAGGGAGGGGCGTGGCAAGACAAGGGGCGGGGCGAGCGCGCAGACTGGTGCACAGGGCCCGCGCTCGCGGACTGAGGACCGGGACACTGCGGCCAGTCCGTCTGTCTGCTGATCCCTTGACCAGTCGGCCTGTGACTCCTCTCCCCACTCCGCCTCCGCTAGAGCCAGCCTCCCCCACCCCCCGGAGCCTGATTGATAGTGAGGGCGGCTTCAGCCAATCGTCCGCGGCGCGGGGGGCCGGGCTGCTCCTGCGGGGCCGGAGAGAGCTGTCCGCGGCTGGCGGTGCTGAAAAGGGCGCCCCAGAGGCGTTGTGAGGGAGGCCAGGAGAAAAAAAGCAAAGTTGAAGCCTCCTGGCAGCTGGCCGGGGTCATGTATGTAAGGCAAGAGGTCTCTCCTCCCCAGATCCTGGCCTATCGCCCCTTCGACTTCTCATAAACGTGGAAACTTGTCATTCTCCTGGAGGAGGGGAAACCCCGTTTCACATGAGCTGTAAAAGGGAAAGGGAAGTCCCGTGGGGGGGGGGTGTCTGGTTGTGGGCAGGGGGCATATTGGGGAGCTAAGCAAGCGTGAACCCAGCTGTGCTGCCCCTCGGCACCCTGGGAGGAGGAGATTCAGATTCCAGATGTGCTGAAAAGGCTGGGGGAAGGGGTTGTAATTACAGCTAGGACCAGAGTTTCCTTTGCCTCCCCTAGGGGACGCGGGAGTGAGGATTACGGTCTGGCTCATGTGGTCCCTCCTTCCTCCATCTGCACTTCCTCCTTCTCCCTCCCCCACTGTCGCCCCCAAATAAATCCCAGGCCCCTCCCTTCGCCCGTCCCCAGGATCTGACGTGGGCTCGACACCTTTCTCAGCTTCTCCCTCCCGCAGCTCCAGTGCCCGAGCTTCGGCTCTCCAGGTTCCGCAACCCCCTCCCCTCCCCACCAAGCCCCGCTAGACCATAGCAGGAACTCTCCCGATCCTCGACCCCACCCTAGACCCCCAGAAGCTGTCTTGCCTTTCCCCACTCCCCCAGTTTAGGATCCAGCTAGCTCGGTAGACCCAGGCATCCGAGCGTGTGGGTAATCCAGGCGACCCGGCCCTTTCGGCCTCCTCGGTCCCACCCCCTCCAGCCGGAGCCGCGCCCCCTCTCCCACAGACCCGATCGCGGAGGACAGAGAAGATTGGGCAAGGAGGGGTGGAATCCAGGCGACCCCCAGCCCAATTCTGCCCCTCCATCCCAAGGAGCAGAGAAATGGTCTTCCTTGCTAACTGCTAGCAGGGAAAAAAAAATTAAAGGGAAAGATAAAAGGAGACGGAGGAAAGGTGACAGCTAGATTATTTAGGAGAGGCGCAGAGGAGAGAAATCGGCGTGAGTCGCCATGGGGACTCCTAGGGTCCAGCACCCGCCGCCTCCCCAGCTGCTGTTCCTAATTCTGCTGAGCTGTCCCTGGATTCAGGGTAAGGACATGGGAGTGTGGGGGTAGGCCCTGGGAAGGTCCTCAATTGGGTCTTCTACCATCCTTTCTCTGAACATTCTGGGCTTTCCTAGCTTCTGGAGGGGGGTGGGGGGCGGGGGATGGGGTACAGCTGACGGGGAAGGGGTAAGCCAGGGTTTTCTGGCTTGTACCCAGAGCCCTAACCCACAATACTGAGAAGGTGGGGAAATGAACAAGGGGAGCTTTTACCAGCGTCTCAGGGGTTAAATCCAGAAAGAAGGGCTGGGGAAGTTGGGGGGGATGTCTGCGGAGGCGGCAGAAGCTTGCAGGGTACCTGGGTGGGAGATGGAGGTGCTGGGAGAGATGCCAGGCACTGCACACGCAAATGTTCTTGGACGTATGGACAAAGACAGATGAACAGAGGCAGTGCTCAGAGACCAGATATTCAGTCCTCTACTCTGACCCCTCGCCAGACTCCAGGGAAGCAGGCAAAGACTGCAGAGAAGGAGGGAGGGAAGGAGGGAGGGAGGGAGGGAGAGAAAAAGAGAGAGAGAGAGAGAGAGAGAGAGAGAGAGAGAGAGAACCACACTGCAGAGATAGAAACCCAGGGAGAAAGCTGGGCATTGCAGGAGCAAGGGCTGGCAGGTGCTGCCAGACCCTCGGAGGAGCTCCTGGGTTGGAGGAAGAGCACTATTGAGGGGAAAAGGAAGGTAGCACAGTGGCCCCTCTCCACTCTGCTGGCGCTGTCCAGGGTTCATAAGAGCCAAGATGCTCACCAAAGGCCCACGCAGCCTGGGGGGGGGGGTTGAGGGGCTGGGGGGGGGAGAAAGGTGTAGTAGAAGTGCGAGGTGCAGCTGGGAGCCCCTCCTCCGATCTTGGCTCTCAGCCCAGTCTGGGACCCTCTGAGCTCCTGCAGGCCCAGCTGACTGAGGAAGGAGGAAGAGCTCTGGGAAAGATCTTTCCGAAGAAGGAAGGAGTGTGGGGCAGTGGAAAGGCTCACACCACTTCATCTCCTAGGTCTGCCCCTGAAGGAAGAAGAGGCACTGCCAGAGCCTGGAAGTGAGGCCCCCACGGTAGCCTCTGAGGCTTTGGCCGAGCTGCTCCATGGGGCCCTGCTGAGGAGGGGTCCAGAGATGGGCTACCTGCCGGGTGAGGCCCCCAAAGTGGCAGTAGTGACACAGAGGAAAGGTCATTAACTTGGGGGAGATGGGGACTCAAGCCAGTGAGAGAGATGGTTAGTGAGTCAAAACGGCAGAGAGAACCGGGGCAACTGAGACAGAATGATCAAGAGACAGAGCCAGACAGAAAAACAGACCATCAGAGAGAAAGACAGATGGAAACTCAGAGAACCAGAGTCTGAGGAATAGGGGGGAGACAAAAAGAGGGAGAAGTGCAGAGAGTAGCAGGTTTAGAATCATAAAATCAGAGAGCCATAAGAAAGAATACTAAGCAGAGAAGAGTTCCAGAGAGAGCAAAAGAGAGAAAGAGGAGAGAGAAGGGGACACACAGGAAAGGGAGCCGGATCTGAACCTGGAAGCATGGAGAGGCTCAAGGAGACGGTCAGAGTGTAAGGGCCTGGGTAGGGAGGTGGAGAGGGGTGGGGGAGTGAGGCTGTGGAAGCCTTGGGAGGAGGTGCAGAGTTCGGGTGCGGAAGGGAGAGGTGGGGAGCCTGCATCTTGTAGGGGAGGTCTTTTGGGTTCAGTGGGGGTGCCCCCAGTTTCCCTCAGCCCTGCTCCCCACCCACGGCCCACCAATTTGCTCCTTCTGCGCCCTGACTTTCCTTGCACTGTCCCAGGATCTGATCCAGACCCCACACTAGCCACCCCTCCAGCCGGCCAGACTCTTGCAGCGCCCTCCCTGCCACGGGCCACTGAGCCAGGGACGGGGCCTCTGACTACGGCCGTAACCCCTAAAGGGGGCAGGGGGGCAGGCCCCACCGCACCAGAGCTGCTGACCCCGCCCCCCGGAACTACGGCCCCGCCCCTTCCTGGCCCCGCCTCACCAGGCCCGCCCCTTGGGCCTGAGGGAGGAGAGGAGGAGACCACGACCACCATCATCACCACGACAACTGTTACCACCACGGTGACCAGCCCGGGTAAGGCAAGGCGTTTGAAAGGAGATGGGGATAGTGGGCAGGAGCACGAGTGTGGGAGAGAATGGGGGATGCAGGGGGAGAGGCGGCTGGAAACAAATGGAGGAAGGGGTCTAGGTATAGGTGGGAGGTATAGGTATAGGTGGAGGTATTGAGCTTCTGCTCAATAATAAAGGCTGGCATTTGTCTCCCCTTGCTGTATACCAGCACCGTCCTACGCGTTTTATCTCTATTATAGTTGGGGAAGGGAGTTGTGGGCACGGATGGGTGAGGGAGCAGCAGCTTAAGATGGCGAGGAGTGCTGGGGACAAGACAGGTGAGGGCCCCCAGAATTGCTTGCTGGGAGGGCAAGAACACAAGGATCCACTCAACTCTAGCCACTTGTGTCTCTTTAGTTCTGTGTAATAACAACATCTCTGAGGGCGAAGGGCATGTTGAGTCTCCAGATTTGGGGAGTGCAGCCAGCCGCACCGCGGGGCTCCTGGACTGCACCTACAGCATTCACGTCTACCCTGGCTACGGCATTGAAATCCAGGTAACTGGACTTCGAAGCCCCCAAGCCCTTTCCTCTGGGCCCAGGTGTGTGCGCAGGTTTGGTCTGGGAAACAGAGAAGCTGTTTTTTGACTCAAATGTGTCTGTTTTCTAAGGATCTCAAAGACTCTCCTGGAGTTCTATGATTTGGCCAAAGTGAGGGTGGTGTTTTGGGCTGTCAAATATGGGGGAAAGGAAGGCAAATGGTGGGGACTTAGGGGTCACCTATCCTGACTGCCCTGTCCTGGGGGATCTGGGTTTGGCTCTTTAGGTGCAGACGCTGAACCTGTCTCGGGAGGAAGAACTCCTGGTGCTGGCTGGCGGGGGGTCCCCGGGCCTGGCCCCCCGACTCCTGGCCAACTCCTCCATGCTGGGAGAAGGACAGGTCCTTCGGAGTCCAACCAACCGCCTGCTCCTGCACTTCCAGAGCCCACGGGTCCCAAGGGGCGGTGGCTTCAGGATCCACTATCAGGGTGAGGAGTCTGGGGTGCTGGTGGAAGGGCAGGGGACACAGTGGCCCAGGGATATCCCTGGGAGGCTTCTAAGGCCAGGGAGATGTCAGAGGCTTTTCTCCTGGCTAGGATCCTGGAGGGCAGGGCTCTCAGAGAAGATCTATACACACTATTTCATGCACTCACAGACATGTGTCTGGGTGTGCAAACATCCGAGTGGCAGTTCATCCATTCACTTGACAAATGTTTATTGAGCACCCATTTCATATTGGCCCTGTGTTGTCCTTGGGGAGAGGAATGAACAAGCCAGATGTAAATCTTCAAGGAACTCAGAATCTAGGTAAAGAGATGGACAAGTAACCAGGATGATTATAATTCAGTGAGATAAGGACCTCTATCCCCATGATGAAGGGACACCTTCTTGGACGATGTAACTAAGCTGGGACCTGAAAAGACGAACTACTAGGAGAAGGGGTGGGGGGAGAGAAAGAGGAAGGCAGGCATCCAGATGGATGAAAAAGAATGATCCCCTTAAGGAGTTGAAGTAATTCAGCATGGAAGAGAGAATTGTCCTAGCTTTGTGACCTGGGGTGAGTACTTAACCTTCTCATGCCTCACTGTCCCATCTGAAAAATGGGGATCATGATGCTTAGCTCATGGTAGTATTAGGAAGACCAAATTAATGAATACATGTCAAGTGCTTAAAATAGTGTCTGGTATGCAGTGAGAGCTCAGAAATGTAAGTCACTGCTATAGAAGAGCCCAGAAAGTGGTAGGAGAGACTATAAGAGACCAGACTGGGAAGTAGGTTGGATTCAGAGCATGAAGGGCCTTATCAGCTTCAGTAAGGAGTACAGACTATTTTATCCCACGAGGGATGTGGAGACATTTTGGAATGTTTTAAGCAAGATAGTGACAGCCTCAGATTTGTGACCTAGAAAGATCCTACTGACTTTGGGCGGTGTAGGAGGGGATTCTATCATATCCATGCACAACTGCATTCATGAGCACCACCCACAGACAACCTACACACACAGGTGTACATCCCTACTCACCTGTGTGTACAGGAACCTTTCCACAGTGCACGCATATGTTCTAGCACACATGTGTGCATGAGGCCAGGGGCCCAGCCCATTCTAGACACGCTGCCATCTCCAAAGTCCCTTCCTGTGCTCCTCAGAAACAGATAGGGAGCTGTGTTTGGGACCAATATCTCCTCATGGCCTTACTTGCCCCTTGTAGGTTCTGCTGACCCCAGATCCCTTGTGGGCCTTATTTAGGACACATACAACCTGTATCCCTTCCTCACACTCCTTCCAGTTTCTGCTGAGGTCTATACTTGGGCTCCAGGAACTCCTATGTGCAAGTGGGGACCTCATAATGGGAGGTCAGATTGGCAGGGAGCAAAGTCAAGCCTGAGGGCCGAGGGCTGGACTTCCAATTTTACAAAATGGCTCCCTGCTGGCTCCCTTAAACAGCCACTTCCCTAGGGCACTGAAAATAGGACTCTTTAGACAAAGTGGAACATTTGGGGAAGCAGAGCTATTGCATAAATTGGCCTTCATTACCTACCTCGGGCTTCCCTGCTTTGCGGCTTCTCCGGGCACCTTTGGGATCCCAAGCCCTGTTTAAACCCTCCCCACTCTGCCCTCGCTGGGGCCTCTAGTCCAGAGCGGCCTCATTAGCTTCTCTGAAAGGCCAAGGGCTCCATCACAGCTCGCCCTGAGCCCAGCAAATGTTCCCATTTATAAAACCCTTATGCTGGCTATTGTTTCATTTTCTTCTTGCGGCACCCCCGCAAGTGGTCATTGGCCATTCTGCCTCTGAGAGGAAGAAAGGCTTTCTGGATTGCTAAGCACCCCGGCAAGGACACTGCAGAGCGGAAGTCAGATCCTCAGCCCTGACTCCCAGTCATTCATTACCTGAGACTGAGGGACAAGTGATTGAGATTTTCTGCACACTTCCTATGTGTGAGGTGCTTTGCGTGTTTCTTTCCTTTAACTAGAGGGTCAGTCGTCAATGATTGGAATTACTACTGCTATTTAAGGGTGACAGGTCCTGGAGGTGACATCACCTGCTCAAAGCTGAGGGTGTACTCCCACCTTTCTCTTTCTTACAGTGAATAAGTCATGGAGCTAGAAATGGAAGTCAGCTTTACCCAGCTCCCAATCCAGGGTTTTTTTATACTGTTCCATACCACCTCTTGGCTGCATTGATCAATCAGTTGGGCTAGGCTTATAAGTATGCATGCACATGTGTAAAGGCAAGAAAGAAACGGACACTATTGGAAAGGGAGGGGTCAGGAAGACTTCCTGGAAGAGGTAGTACTTAAGGTACTCCTTGAAAGATGAGAAAGAGGCAGGGGAAAGGGCCTTGCCAGTAGGGGAAATGATGTGATAAAATATGAAGTCACAATACTACATTGTGTAGGATAACTGGGTTGCAGGTGCTAAGGACTGAAGCAGGAAGTGTTGGGCTGGACGCAGCTGTGGAAGGGGCTTGAATGTTGATCCAAAGCATTTGGACTTGATTCCGTTGGTCTTGGAGAGCCATCAAGAGGCTAATATTTATTTAAGCCACTGTGTTCTAGAAGTTTTTTGGGTCTATCCAGTAGGCTGAGGACTCCCAAAAGACAAGGCTTGGGTCTTTTTTACCCCTCTGTGCCCAGCACCCAGCCAAGGAAATGCTTGCTGAACTTTAAAATAGGGAGACCAGGTCTCTGACAGAATCACTCAGGGCTGGAGAGTCAGCAAAAGCAAAGGCCTAGGCAAGCTGGTACCTCCCAAGCATGGTTGCCCAGAGCCTACCCCTCCTACAGAGACCCAGATTTGGTGCACCTCCTCTAGGAAGCTCTTATTGGTGAACTCTGTCCGGTCTGAAACAGACACTCAGAACTGTGTCAGCACCAAATTTAGAGTCCATTATCTACCACCAAGTCTCCTCCCTTTCTTCTGTGTTCTTTCTTTCTTTCTTCTTTCTTTGTTTCTTTGTTTCTTTGTTTCTTTCTTTCTTTCTTTCTTTCTTTCTTTCTTTCTTTCTTTCTTTCTTTCTTTCTCTTTCTTTCTTTCTTTCTTTCTTCTTTTTTTCTTTCTTCCTTTCTTCCTTTCTTTTTCTTTCTTTCTTCTTTCTTTCTTTCTTTCGTTTTCTTTTTCTTTCTTTTTCTCTTTCTCTCTTTCTTTCTTTCTTTCTTTCTTTCTTTCTTTCTTTCTTTCTTTCCTTCCTTCCTTCCTTCCTTCCTTCCTTCTCTACTTATTTAAGTAATCTATACACCGAATATGGGGCTCGAACACATGACCCTGAGATCAAGAGTCCCATGTTCTTCCTATTAAGCCAGGAGTCCCCTAAGTTACTTTCTATTTATTTATTTAATCTCTTGTGATTCCACAAGAATTTCAGGAGGCTTTCAAAAAAAGAATGCAGCAAAATTAAACAAAAAGAAAATCAGTACCAGGTAGTGCTTATTATTAAAGATGAAAGAAATAGAATGTAGATGGCCAAGCCATCGTTGCTAGGGACAAGCCTTAATTTGGTTCCGAGCTTCTTAGCAGCCAGCACAAAAAAAGAGATCACAAAGTTCTTACTGCAAGAAAGGAGAAGAGAAACCAGTTCCTTGAGGAAAGCAAAGCCTTTCCAAGCTCTTCACCTTCCCTGGGGATTCATTTAGGGGGCACTGACGATTAAGGTCTACAATGACAAGATGGTCACAGTTCCTAAAGGAGTTTCATATGGCTCCTCTGGGTGAAAGCTGAGGGTGTACTCCCACCAGGCACCAAAGGAGAAGTGTGTGTGTGTGTGTGTGTGTGTGTGTGTGTGTAAGGGAGAAAACACTGGGAGGCACCAATTGCTAGATCTGGAAAATGGATCATAGCCTTACTCTGGCTACCTCAGAAGCACTGCATGAACTCATTTTAGAAGCTGAGCAAGCTCTGCAAATACTATTTGTTATTCTTAGAGCTGGATGGGTTCACAGTGGTCAACTGACTTGCCTGAGGTCACACAGCAAATGAGTGCTAAAGTCAGAATTTCTTTGAGTCTCAGATACTTCATCTATAAAATGGAGGCCAAAGTGGGTAGATTACAAAGATTAGGGGAAGGCACCTGGGTGGCTCAGCCAGTTAAGCACCTGCCTTCAGCTCAGGTCATGATCCCTGACCTGATCCAGTCAGGATCAGGATCCTGGGATCCAGTCCCTCGTTCAGCTCCCGGCCCAGCGGGCAGTCTGCTTCTTCCTCTCCCTCTGCCCCTGCCCCCTACTTGTGTGCTCCTGCTCTCTTTCTCTCTCTCTCTCTCTCACTCTCTCAAATAAATGAAATCTTTAAATTAAAAAAAAAAAAACAAAAACAAAGATTAGGTAAGAAAGGGATATTGAAATGACCTCTTTGTGAGACAAAGTGCCCATGTGGTCCAGTATGGACCAGTCTGTGCCACCAAGGGGGACCTGGGAAGAGGAAAGGAAGTGCTAAGGGATTGGTGAGAGAGGTTGGTGTGGGAAGACAAATCCTCCTCCTCCCTGCTCTACCCGATCCAGCCTACCTCCTGAGCTGCGGCTTCCCTCCCCGGCCTGCCCATGGGGACGTGAGCGTGACAGACCTGCACCCTGGGGGCACTGCCACCTTCCACTGTGATTCGGGCTACCAGCTGCAGGGGGAGGAGACCCTTACCTGCCTCAATGGCACCCGACCAGCCTGGAGCGGTGAACCCCCCAGCTGCATGGGTGAGTCTCCTGCACGATAGGTGGGGCTTCTGTCCTGGGAGCCCCATTGGGAGGGTACTATATTGGGGATCTCCATCTTTAGGAAACACCCATCTTCAAAGGGGTTCTGCCCAAAAGAGTCCCTATCCTGATGTCTCCACCTGGAGCTCTTTACACTAAAGGTCTCTGCCCTTGGAGAATCCCCATCCTTGGTGGGAGGCATCTCTATATGGGGATGTCCTACCTACAGGTTTTCCATCAGGGGAGTCTCATCCTGGAGGTCTCTTCTTTCGGAGACTCCTCATCCTTGAGGAAACCATTCTTGAGGTCCAAATCTAGACCAACTCTATCTTGGTGAATCTTCATCCTGGGGATTCCATCTTGGAAGATTTTCTGTTTGAGGGAAAATTTTCAATTTTGGGGATCCCTCATAACTCCCCATGCTGTAGTGTCCACATCTGGGGAGTATTCATATTAGCAGAATGGGGGTGTCCTTTCTGGGGTTTTTCTATTCTAGGGCTGCTTCCCTACCTGGGTGGTGGCCATAGATAAGGTCCTATCCTCTAAGGGGAGCCTACAAGGCAGAGACCACTCTGAGGCCAGGTCCCAACAAAAGGTGTTGGATGTAACAGCTCTGAAGACAGGACAAGTCACCTTAACATGTCCCCTCTCTGTCCACAGCATCCTGTGGTGGCACCATCCACAATGCTACATTGGGCCGCATCGTGTCCCCTGAGCCTGGGGGAGCAGCTGGGCCCAACCTTACCTGCCGTTGGGTCATTGAAGCAGCTGAGGGACGCCGGCTTCACCTGCACTTTGAGAGGGTCTCACTGGATGAGGACAATGACCGGTGAGGATCTAGGCCTGGGGTCAGAGGTCCCCACCTCTGGGAAATAGGAAAGCTGCAGTGGGGATTCAGAAAGATCTGGGGTGGGTCCCAATTAAAATTTGTGTCAAACACAGATTAGTCCTTTCCCTTTCCTAGGTGGTATAGCTGTGCCAACTTAGACAAATCACTGAACATGTCTGCGCCTCAGCTTCCTCTTTAGTAGAATGGAAATAATAGGACCTCCTTCTGAAGGCTTCTGTGAGGATAAATGTGTTAAGATATGTGAAGTGCTTAGAAGGGTGCCTGGCACACAATGAGCCCTGTAAATGTGTTTGTTATCATCATCTTCACCGGTACCACTCTTACCCAACAAACTGCCACCTTGGCTCTGCCACTGGTTGCTCTGTGACGTTGGGCAGGCTACTCTTTCTGGGCCTTAATTTCCTCAACTATAAAATCAGGGATAATAAATCATACTGACTCAAGGGCTCTTGTGAAAAGCAAATGAGATAAAAACATGTGAAGGCTTAGAGTACATGGCATATAGTCAATGCTTGAAAATAATGAAAATAATAGCTGTGAGCGCAGGAGGTAAAGCAGCTTCTGAGGGGAAACTGAGCTCCTAGTCACCCTTCTCTCCATCCCAGGCTGATGGTGCGCTCGGGTGGCAGTCCCCTCTCCCCAGTCATCTATGACTCAGACATGGATGATGTCCCAGAACGGGGTCTCATCAGTGATGCCCAGTCCCTCTATGTGGAGCTGCTTTCAGAGACACCTGCTAATCCTCTGCTGCTAAGCCTTAGATTTGAAGGTAAGTGTTCTCCCCTTCGGGACCCCAACTCCTGCACTTTCCCCTCTTGCTGATGGCCCAGTATGGTCACAAGTACATATTCTGTCCCTGCTCATCTCTGTGTTTGGATTTCTGGAACATAACTTTCTCCCCACTGCAAAACTGTAAGAATCCGCTCCTATGGATGCCTTATAATTCCTGAGGTGGCTTCTCCTGCTTAAGAGTCACGTGTGGCTAGATCCAGGTACGCAGCCAAGAGACCAGGCATCTTAATGTCTCAGTGCTTTCCTCTATGAGTTGGCTTCATTGTCAGTCAGGCTCTCAGTCTGTGGTGTGTATCTAGACTGAAGTACCACCAACGTAGTAAGTCCATCAGAAAGAGAAAACGTACCACTTTCCTAAGAGCTTCAGCAAAAATGCCAGGAAGCACTCTCATTTCCCTGGCTTAGGCCATGTGTCTACACCTGGGCCAATCACTGAAACCAGGAGCAGGTGGTGTTATGACTGGCAGGGTCACATCACATGAGCATCCATAGTTGGGCCCAACTGGACCTCATAGACTGAGGGGTGAAGCATGGGTCCCAAAATGAAAGTAGGAGTGCTGTGAACAGAAGACAGGAGACTAGATGCTGGACAAGTAGAAACAAGGAAGACCGTGATCATGAGAGCATTTGAGCTGGACAGAGAGATTTTATTTTATTTTATTTTATTTTATTTTATTTTATTTTATTTATTTTTTTAGAGAGAGAAAGAGAGAGGGATGGGCAGAGGGGTAGCAGGAGGGAGAGAATCCCAAGCAGACTCTATACCCAGTACAGAGTCTGACATGGGCCTTGATCTCAAAACCCTGAGACCATCACCTGCGCAGAAATCGAGAGTCGGACCCTTAACCAACTGAGCCACTCAGATGCCCCTAGAATAGAGAGAATTTGAAAAGAGGGAGATTAGGGATGAGCATCTCAGGTAAATGGAACAGTGTGAGCAACAGTAAAGAGGTAGAGAAAGGCCTGATATGTTTGGGAAACAGAATTTCAACGTGACTGGAGCAGAGGATTTGTGCAAGCAGTTGCAGGAGAGAAACAAAGAAAGTGAAATGCTCAGAGATGGGAGGGGCTGGTTTCTGGTGTGAATCAAGGGAGAAATGGATTTGGTGCTGGGCCCTGATGGATGCATGGGATTTGGGCATGAAATCATTAACTTAACTCATCAAGTTAAGGAACTGTGAACTAAAACAGCAGATCTGAAAAATAAATTGTCTGTTAGATTTGAAAATGTGGAGAATTCCCAGGTTTGAGGTCTGCCTCCCTACTTGTGGGCCATGGCTGCTCCATGAGCTCCAGATTCCTCTCCACAGATAGTTTTGCAGCTCAGATATGATCATGTGGGCAAAAACTAAAATGCTCTCCAAATGTTCATTTTTGCTGAGTTAGTCCAAAGTCAAAATTGAGTAGCTTCTGCATTCGCTGCACTTTTGGATTCTAGCCACAGCATGGATAATCAAGGGTGATCAGAATCTTATTTTTTTTCCTTTTTTTTAAAATTTGTATTTATTCATGAGAGACACAGAGAGAGAGAGAGAGGCAGAGACACAGGCAGAGGGAGAAGCAGGCTCCATGCAGGGAGCCCAATGTGGGACTCGATCCCGGGTCTCCAGGATCAGGCCCTGGGCCAAAGACAGCGCTAAACCGCTGAGCCACGTGGGCTGCCCCTTTTTTTCCCTTTTAGATTTATTTATGGGGCGCCTGGGTGGCTCGATTGGTTAACTGGCCAATCTTGGTTTCGGCTCAGGTCATGATCTCAGGGTTGTGAGATTGAGCCCCTCAGCGGGCTCTGTGCTCATCAGGGAATCTGCTTCAGATTTTCCCTCTCTTCCTCTCCCTCTGCCCCACACCCCCGCACTCCTCTCTAAGATTTTTTATTGCCCATCTGTTATTTTTGAGGAGAGAACTGCCATGTCACCTGCATGAGCCAGTTTTCCAAAGGCACCCTTTCCCCTCGCTCCTGCTTGGTTTCCAAAACCAAATGTCTCTTGCTGGGAATTGAGCAATCTGGGTTTGAGACCTGATTCTGCCCCTGCCCTACTGTGTGACGTTGGGCAAGTTACTTTCTGTCTGTGGAACTCAGTTTCCTCATCTGTAGAATGGGGGCTGGGATTTGACTAGCCTAGGGGTTTCCCTCCAGAGTCCAAGAAGGTAACATCAATATGTGAGAAGTGTTAGAGTTTGGGGGAGACTGGAGAATGAAAGCTAAGCCCAAAGTCATCCCACTTTAAACAGCCCACATGAGTGGCCAAACGACACTTGAATTCAGCCCATGTCCCCAGATCCCCTGAGGCCTGTCCTGATGCTTTTTTTCTATGACTCACTCCTCCTCTAGCCTTTGAAGAAGATCGCTGCTTTGCTCCCTTCCTGGCACATGGCAATGTCACCACCACAGACCCTGAGTACCGCCCAGGGGCACTGGCCACCTTCTCGTGCCTCCCAGGATATGCCCTGGAGCCCCCTGGCCCCCCAAATGCCATCGAATGTGTGGATCCCACAGAACCCCACTGGAATGACACAGAGCCAGCCTGTAAGGGTGAGCCCTTCACATTCCCAGGAGGTCCCTCTGTCTGCAGACTACCCCTGAGCTGGGGCTCTTAGGAAGGCCATTCAGAAAGGAGACTTGCATATTCAAGTCCTATAAATCCAGGCCTTGGGTAAATTTTTGTCCCTTTCAGATATAGTTTTCATAGCTGAATAATTGGTGGATTTGTTACAGAATTTAGGGGTCATGACCCAAACATCTTGAAGAGCTCTAACTGGAGCTAAATCATGGGATGGGGGTAATGCACAAGCTGGAGAGTGGGCGGGGTTAGGTGACAGCAGGGCAGGGGATTGGACACAATGGGACTAGCTACGGCAAGAAACAGGTGGGTAAGAGATAATAGGGAGCCTCTGAGGTGGTCCAGTGCACACGACTGGAAGTGGTGAGGCCCTTGGTAAAATGAAGACTGAGTTCTGAATCTGCTCCCCCCTCTACCCCAGCCATGTGTGGAGGGGAGCTGTCAGAGGCGGCTGGTGTAGTCCTCTCTCCTGACTGGCCCCAGAGCTATAGCCCAGGCCAGGACTGTGTGTGGGGCCTGCACGTCCAGGAAGAGAAGCGCATCTTGCTCCAAGTAGAGATGTAAGTTCTGGTGCTACCGGGGATGCAATGGGTTCAGGCTCAGTGAAGTGTGGTATAACAACACCTGACCGGACACTGTGAGCCTGGCTGGCTACACAGGATTTGGTGAATATATGATCTGATGAAAGAGGCAACTAACTATTCAGGATGGGGGTGTGGGTTGTCTGGTAGACCTAGCTACAAATCACTTATTGGCCATGTGACTAGACAGGGACATGGGTAATGGACCCTTCTGCAGGGGCTATAGTGCAAAGGGGCATCTGGCCCAGTGTCTCTCACTCTTTGGCTGTTTCTGAGGCTGCCCCTGGAATGGTTTCCAGGAGTGCTAGCCCAGACTAGGGCCTAGTCACCAGCGTGCAAGGTGGTGGTGGATGTGGGGAGAAGCCAGTGAGATTTGGTATGAGGTGGTCATGTGACCTAGCGGACTAAGTAGGAGGACACTCAGGGGCTTGGAGTTGGGCTGGTGGTAAAAGAGCATGGCCTCTGATTGGTCAGAGCTGGACTTGAGCTAGACTGTGCATCCTCTGGTATTGAAGGAGGGACGAGAGAGTGTGAGGGGCTCCTAAGGAGTTGGACTAAGAATTGGGAAGTGGGAACTGGGAAGAGCCACAGAACAAGTGGAACCTGGAGTGGCTACACAGAGAAGCCCATAATTGGTCGAAGGGCAGCCGGACCTGGGATGGGGAAATGTGGGCAGGGCTGGAGAGTAGGTAGGGTTACTAATGAACAGAGTTAGGGCCTGGGCAGAACTGCATAGGAGGGCAGATCTTGTAACCCAGCCCGCATATCTGGTTCCACTCCCTGCAGCCTGAACGTGCGCGAAGGGGACATGCTGACACTGTTCGACGGGGACGGTCCCAGCGCCCGAGTCCTGGCCCAGCTACGGGGACCTCAGCCGCGCCGCCGCCTCCTCTCTTCCGGGCCCGACCTCACGCTGCAGTTCCAGGCACCGCCAGGGCCGCCAAACCCGGGCCTGGGGCAGGGTTTTGTGTTGCATTTCAAAGGTACGGAGGTCTAGGGTCCAGAAATGGCCGGGGGTCCGGCAGGCCGGAGATCCCGGGAGAAGCGCGGCCCCCTAAGGCTGGAAGGGCGCCCTGAGTCCGTTGCAGGGCAGTCTCCGAACTCGCGGTCTCTCCCCTGCAGAGGTGCCGAGGAATGACACGTGCCCTGAGCTGCCACCTCCAGAGTGGGGCTGGAGGACCGCTTCCCACGGGGACCTGATCCGGGGCACGGTGCTTACTTACCAGTGCGAACCTGGCTACGAGCTGCTGGGCTCCGACATTCTCACCTGCCAGTGGGACCTGTCCTGGAGCGCGGCGCCGCCCGCCTGCCAAAAGAGTGAGCCCGGGGCCCGCCCAGGTCTCTCATGGCCCCGCCCCTGCCCGTCGGGGGTCCGCCGCTCCACTTGGGCCCCTCCCATCCCCTCCGTCCAGCTTCTGTCTCTTTGCTCCTACCCCTGGGGGTCCCGGCCGAATTTCATCCCTTCGCTCTGCATTTGCCTGGATCTCACTCAGGCCTCGTACCCTTTGGCGTCCTCTCCTCTGATCCCCGGTGTCCCGAAACGGTCCCCTCCGGACCTCTCTGGAGCGCTGTTCTGGGCTGCGGCCCAGGTCCTCTGGGTCCCACCTTACCTTCTGGTGGCCCCGCCCCCGCCTCTTCCTGGCCCCGCCTCCGTCGCGTCAGAGTCCCGCCCCTCCCTGGGTCCCGCCCAGTCAACTCGGCTCCCCTCTCCCGCTTCTGGGCCAGGATCCTGTCCCTCGGTCTCCTACCCTTAACGTTACGGAGAGTCGCTTTGCTGGGGCCTTGGCTGGTCAGAGAACTTGGTTTATATTTTATTTTATTTTATTTTATTTTATTTTATTTTATTTTATTTTATTTTATTTTTTAAGATTTTATTTATTCATCAGAGACACAGAGAGAGAGGCAGAGAGAGAAGCAGGCTCCATGCAGGAGCCTGACGTGGGACTCGATCCCAGGTCTCCAGGATCAGGCCCTGGGCTGAAGGCGGCGCTAAATCGCTGAGCCACCCGGGCTGCCGGAACTTGGTTTATTTTAATGGAGTTGTCGAAGCCCCATGCTGGCTTGGGGTTATGCAGAGGGGCTGGGGTCCAGAAACGGACAGACACTTAAATAATTCAGGATATATTACAGAGTAGTACCTGCGGGGTGATTTGGGGCAAAGTACTTAACATCTCTGAGTCTTGTCTGCCTCATCGGTGAAATAGGAATAAGGGCTGTGAAGAGTTTTCACACAGTGCCTGTGAACAGTTTAGCAGCTGCTATAAATATGAAGAAGGGCTGGGAGAAGGAAGGGTGTTCATTGTTCTGGGGAGGGGACAGGAGATTTCACAGAAGAGGTGATATTTGAAGGGAGCTGGGAGTGTTTATCTCTTAGAATAGCAGAAAGGGGTGTCATCTTGTCATTTTCTCCAACTTTTGGGAAGCCTGCCACAAGGATATGGGATTATAGGTCTTCTCCCTCGCCCTGGGGGGCAATGGTGGAACTGATGAGGTTAAGTTCAGGAAGGCAGGTTTGGACTGGACACAAGGAAAACTTTCTGGTTTACAAAGCTCCCCACCTCTGGGAGGAGTCACAGGATGTTTAGTCTGAAACCCAGACAGGACAGGGACAGGCAGGGATGGAGGCAGGGCCCAGAGGGGATAGGGCCTAGCCAGGGCAGCACACTGAGCCTGAAAGCTGAGCTGAGAGCCAGGTCTCTGAATCTCAGGCCCGTGCTGTAGGGCTGGGATCTGGCTGAGGGACCACGTTATTTGACCACCCTTAGCCCCTGGACAATGAGTCACATTGACTTCTCAGGATCATCAGAGTATAGGATACTGTGTTTGTAAAACATTTAGCAGGGTGCCTCCCACAGATCCATGTTCAAGAAATGGCTACGTAAAGCAGCACCTGCAGGGCAGGCTATGCCAGTGAGTGGAATGTGTTGGGAATGACGGGAATGAGCGGAGCAGGAGGGCTGGGCCCTTCTGAAGAGCGCAAGCTGCTGTCTGGCCTAAGATCCACCCTGGAAGGCTGGCAGTGCTGGGATGTAGCTGATATGCTCTGGTACAGTGGCCAAATATTTCACATTTCACCCTAGGATGGGGGCCTGGGTTGTCCCCACCACTCTTCTCTGGAAGGAACCTGAAATCTAAAATGCACTGAATTTTACATTTTTCAAACTTCTTGATCTCTTCATTTGGAGGAAATAGTGGGACATGGGGGTTTGCTTAGTGGGAAGATGGCCCATGGCTCAGGCATCTCCCAGCCCTAAGCTCCTGGGAGATTGTTTAAGGCCTGAGGTTCCCCTGAACTTGCCCTCCTGCCAACAGTCATGACTTGTGCCGATCCTGGGGAGATCACCAATGGGCACCGAACCACCTCAGACGCTGGCTTCCCTGTTGGCTCGCACGTCCAGTACCGCTGTCTGCCTGGGTACAGCCTGGAGGGGGCCGCTGTTCTCACCTGCTACAGCCGGGACACAGGCACACCCAAGTGGAGCGACCGGGTCCCCAAGTGTGCCTGTGAGTCTGGGGACACCCTGGGAAGGGTGGCTGGATGGCCTGCTCAGCAGTGAGCTGCCATGTGACTAACACATGCCTTGCAGTGAAGTATGAGCCGTGCCTGAACCCAGGGGTGCCAGAGAACGGCTATCAGACGTTGTATAAGCATCACTACCAAGCGGGCGAGTCTCTGCGCTTCTTCTGCTATGAGGGCTTTGAGCTCATCGGCGAGGTCACCATCACCTGTGTGCCCGGCCACCCCTCGCAGTGGACCAGCCAGCCCCCACTCTGCAAAGGTGCCTGGGGAGACAGGGCAGGAGGGGGCACAGCAGTGTTTGGGGAGTGACGGGGCTGGGAAAGTCAGGTAGCAAATTTGAGACCAACAGTATGCTGAGCTTCCCATTCACCTGTGGTGGGCTCGGATCCTCACAGCTACATCCAGTGGTCCTGGGGGATTTCAAGGTCATGGAATTATCCTCAGGGATGTAGCAGAGGGGGCTTTGAAGTCTCTTGCCCTCTGAATAGGTCTCAGTTTCCCCATTTTCCACTAATTCTACAGACTCAATTAGTTTAGACTACCCAAGAACCCTGCATTTTAGGGGTCTGGAGAAGGAGAGAAGGAGGAAGATGGCCCTGCCCTGCTACTCCTCCCTCACCCCCACCAAGGGAAGGATAAAGTTTAGGTTGAGCAGAGGGCAGAGAGAACCAGGCTGTCCAGCCCAGCCCCCCTGGGCTCCCGGCCTCTACCCATCCTCCTTCCCTCCCTGGCTCAGACCCCGTCCCCTCCCCCTCCTCTCCCTGCAGTGGCCTATGAGGAGCTCCTGGACAACCGAAAACTGGAAGGTCAGTGAGGGCACAGGTGGAGACCCAGGCCTGGCCGAGTCGGGAGGGCAAGGCCGAGGCCGGGGGCAGGAGGCCAGGCACCGGAGGGGTGAAGCCCAGGGTTCAAGGCCCAGGGCAGGAGGCTGGGAGAGGCCAGTGGGCTGGGCCCAGCCCCAGCTCACTGGTCTTTCCTCTCCCCAGTGACCCAGACCACAGACCCGTCGCGGCAGCTGGAGGGTGGGAACCTCGCCTTGGCCATCCTGCTGCCCCTAGGCTTGGTCATTGTCCTCGGCAGTGGCGTTTACATATACTACACCAAGTAAGTACCCTGCTCGGGAAGCTGCTAGCCAGGGCAGACGTCCTGCCTGCCTGGCACAGAAGCCCGGGTGAGGGGGGGGTAGGGGGCTCACCTCTCGATAAGCCCCTCTATCTCTTTCCTCTCCCAGACTACAGGGAAAATCCCTCTTCGGCTTCTCGGGCTCCCATTCCTACAGCCCCATCACCGTGGAGTCAGATTTCAGCAATCCACTGTATGAAGCCGGGGTGAGCCCTTCCCCTCCCCATGGGGTGCCACATCTCTCAGCTGCCTGGGACTCCATAGGTTTCAAAGTCTCTGTAATACCCATCTTGGGGCATTTCAAACTCAGCTACCTACAAAGGCATGCCAGGGAACACAACAAGTCAGGTGTGAACCATCAGGTGGGGACAGTGGTGAACTTATGGCCCATCTAGCCCATAGTGGAAACTGAGGCCCAATTGCCAGATCTTCCAGTTGTTTAAGACAACCCAGATTTGTGTGGGATTCTAAGATACTATAAGATGAACCAAACGTCCATTGGCCAGATTCAGCCCCATTCCTACCCCATGGCTCCCAAGTCTCATGATCAATGTTATTTTGAAAAGCCAAGGTCTTTCCTCTCCCTTGTGGATGCCTCCTCCTCTTTTGCTCCCTCCTCCATCTCCATCCTTCTCCAGCAATTGATCCTATCTCTCTCTGTCTCCAGGATACACGGGAGTATGAAGTTTCCATCTGAACCCCAAGACTAAGGCTGCAGGACCCAGGACGCCCCTCCCCTCCCCATTCTGGACAGGGAGGAGAACAGAACCTTGTCTCTGGCTCCTTTCCTCCCTGCTGTGTAAATAGTCTCCTGGGGACCCTACAGTAAATAAACCAGCATCCTGCCGCCCAAGCCTCCTCTTCTCAGTTGCCAAACAAAGGGGCCTGCCTTTCCCCTCTGGCCCCACTGGCTTTTGGACCCTGGGAGGGGAACCCAGCCCCCCTGCAACTCCAGGGGCTCCTTCTGGCTCAAGGCACCCCCACCCACCCACGGACTGCCTGAGAGCTCTGCTGTTCCCTTGGCCTTGAAGGCTCTTCCCAGATGCTCTGGCCCTGGGCCTCACCCCTGGGCTCTGGAGGGTCAGAGGAAGAGGGATGAGGGGGGAAAAGCGGGGGAAAGGCCCCTACCTCGCTTCATGCCATCTCCCAATCCACAACCTCCCCACCTTCGCTTCTGGATTTTTGGTTTTGAGCAATAAACAGAAAACCACCACTTGTAACTGGGTTGGTGGGGTATGGGCAGGTGGGTCACAGAGTGGCCTGGAGAGAGAGGAACGATCTGGAAAAAAGATGGAGCTCCAAGACTCCAAGGGGCTGCTGGCCTGGGGTCCAAAAGCCTGGCTTTAGGCTCGGCCTGTGTGGAGGATGAGCCTCCTGTGGGCTCCAGCTGTCTCTAGCCCCTTGCTTGACCTTCTAGGCTCTTTTAGCCAGGAGAGAGCTGACAGTAGCCTCCTCTCGGGCCAGGCAGGAGTCACCCTCCCTCCCTGCTTGGCAGGTTGCAAACAGCTCTCCGTCTGTTTCATGACCGTTTCACCTAAAAGGCAAGTTCCTTTTGAGAATTTTTGTATCCATCCAAGTGTACCATTCCTTTCTCTCCTCATCTTTTTGGCACTGTAAGTATATCTGCTGTTACACACCTACTGAGTAATGGTCAAATTTGTAGCATTTCATAAAGAATGAGCTTGTTTTGTACCCTGTGGGGGGCCTTTTGCAGCGTATCCACTCTTGAACATTATAAGGAATTTATAGCATATTTGTCTAAAGAGTCTCCAAGTTAATTGAGCTTCTCTTAATTCTAATTTTATATTTAAATATAATGAAACATTTTTAGGACACTCAAAAGGACACTGAAATACTCAAAGGAGGCTGAATTTTAGGAGAACATGATGCAAACTGATCTTGATAATAGCCTGCATTCCTGGGCGTTTATTCCATGCCCAGCATGGTGCTGAGCACTCTGTATGCATTGTGTTTTGAACCCCTACAAGGACCCGTTGAGACAGGGACAATTATTCCCATTACTCAGATAAGAAAACTGAGGCACAGAAATGTGAAAGGACTTCCTCAGGAGGCTGGAGTCAGTGGCCAGATTCTGATTTAAATGCAAACCCACAAAGCTGGCTGTGCTGCCTTCTGGCTAGCAATGGGCGTGGTATGTTCCCTGGGGTGTGATGCCCCAGAGCTCTGAGGAGAGGCCTCAGCACTGACATTGATGGCAGAGGTGGCTTCCCAGAAGCAAAGGTGGACCCTCTCAGATGCCAGAAAACAGGTTAACTGCCCAAATTAAAGCCATTCCAATAATATGGAATATGCCATTCCACCCGTATGCCCACACATCTGGCAAGAAAAAAAAGGAGGAGGTGGCAAAGGAGGAGGAGGAGGAGAAAGAAGGAAAGGAAAAAGGGCGACCCTCTCACACCACCACCCCAGAGAAGCCACTCCAGAGCACGGCCTGGTTTAGGAGGAGGGAAAGACCTGTCTTTTTATTAAAGCCTTGGATTTCTGGTGATGTCCTTGCCAGCTGAGGGTGGAGAGGTGTGAGATGGTTCCAGAACACCTGGGAGGCTTTGGGTGTGATGCTGCTCATGTCCAGGCATCTCCAGCAAACTGAAGTGTTAATGACTTGTGAACGAGGAGCTCTGATGTATGTTCTAGAAGGACACAATGAGGAGGATATGAAAGGCCAAGAGCAGCATCAAAGAGGGTTAGAGTCATCCTCCGGATGCCAAGGTGCTAAGCAGAGCTCCCTAGAAAAGAAAAAAAGCCTTCTGATTCTTTGGACCCAAGGCTCTTGCCTTTTCCTTCTGTCCTTCACCTCTCCATCCAACCCCTATCCCCCACTCATCTCTTTATCCACCTGTCACTCCTCATTTTTCTCCACCATCCATCCATACAACCATCCATCTATCCATCCATGTGTTTATCCACCCACACATCTACATCATTCTACCCATCCGCACATTCTACTCATCTATCTGCCTGCCTGTCCATCTAACCCTCATTCACTCATCCACCCACTCATCCCTCTTCTACCTAATCACTCAGCCTCCATTTAAATTTCTCAAAAGCAAGGGACTCTGGGCAGCCCCGGTGGCTCAGCAGTTTAGCCCGGGGCGTGATCCTGGAGACCGGGGATCCAGTCCCACGTCGGGGTCCCTGCATGGAGCCTGCTTCTCCCTCTGCCTGTGTCTCTGCCTCTCTCTCTCTCTCTCTCTTTCTGTGTCTCTCATTAATAAATAAATGAAATATTTTTTTTAAGTTTTTTTAAAAAAAGCAAAGGGACTCTACTTTGCTCACTTCTATACTCCAGCCCCTATAGCGGTGCTGGCACATATGAAGTGCCTAATGATTGTTCAGTGAATTTATCCATTCATCCATTTGCCTACCCTCTCCAGCCACTCACCCATTCCACTGTTCAACATTTGACCATCTACAATGACCTGTAATTCAAGGGGCAATTCAAAGATCTGTAGGCTTCCATGTTTCTGAGAGGAAAAGTCTCTTGGGACCATGGGGTGCTGCCCAGGGGAGGAGAGGGTATTGGCTCAGGATGAAATTCTCAATAAGTGCCATTTGGGAAGGTGCAGGAAACCACACTATGGGCAGGTAGGACTGCTACAGAGCATCTTGTCCAAGGCTCCTATTTGACATATAGGGAGAAAGGAAGCAACTTGCACAAGGCTATCAGGTTGATAGCAGATTAACTGTGAAGGCCCAGGGCTTTTCTGCTCCTTCAAGGTGCTTCTAATACCAAAGGCTAATCGGGAGAGTTCAAATGTCCCAAAGGCACTAGAAGGCCAGCTCTCTGAGGTGAAGAACGGTGCCTTGTTCTCAGAGGCATTATGCCATTGGTCTTGGTCATAAGCACTTGAAGTAGCAGCCCCAGAACTGACTATCCATAAGATCAGGTGGACCCAGCACATAGTAGACACTCAATAAACATCTGCTGTCAGTTCCTTCTCTGCCTTCTTCATGACCCTCTCTCTCCTCCTCCACCAACTCCTTACATGAAAAGACTCTTCAGGACTCCAAACCTCAGAGCCCTCTTCTTTCTTACTCTGCCTAATCCTCACCCCCCAGGAGGCAAACACACATCCTTCAACTGCCAACTCTCTCCAAAATTCAATTTCTATCACCAGCCCAGACATCTCCGGTGAGTCGTGAGGCCATGTTTCCAACTACTACATGGTATTTCCACCTGGTCTTCCCATTGGCATCTCCATCCAAAGGTGGGGAGCAGGGTTGCCATGCTCCTGGAAGGCTGAGGAGGCTGGTATGACTGAAGAGGGGAGGCAAGGGGAGCAGCTGTAGATATTGAGAGCAGAGAGAGACAGTGGGCTGGGGGAGGAGAGATGCCTTGGAAGTCACTGAAGGACTTTGGCTTTTACTCTGAAACCGGGAACTATCGTGGAGTTAGTTATCGTGGAGTTAGAAGCGTGACATCATCAGACTTAAGGCAGTCAGAAATGAGGGGGATGGGGGTGAGGGGTCATCTGATTTTCTCTCCCCCCACACCATTTCTACTCAGTTACCAAACTCCGTTTTCCTGGTCTTTGTTTCTCGAATCTGCCCCTCTTCTCATCTCTACTATGACTATGACAATCCAGGACCTGATCATCACGGGCTTAGTCTCTGGGCATGATTGCTAACTGGCCTCCACCTCTGATCTCCCCCTTTCCAGCTCGCTCTACCCCCAACCACCAGAGTGACTGATCTAATTTTGTCTTTCTCGGATCTCTTCGGTGACTCCTGATCTTAATAAAGCATGCATAAGGTCTCTGAGTAGACCCTGGCTATCATGCCTGTGTACTCCAGCAACTAAGCTACCTCTGATCCCACCTTCTCTCCCACCTTAAAACATACACAGGCACACTCGCATTCACTCTACTGAAACTCACCTCATGTCTTTGCTCATACAAAGCCCTATCACTTGGAATACTCTGACCAACCCACTTTTTACTGGAAGATTGTTTCTTTAGGTGTCGCCTCTGCCAAGAAGCTCCATGATTCCTTTCCTTTCTCTTCCAACCGAGGCTGAGATCAGCACTCTTCTCACTGTATCCACTTCTATTACAGGCACTGAGCCATAATACATTGTAATTGACCATCTATTGACTGGCACTACACTAAACTGAACCCTTCAAGGGCAGACTGTACCCTTCATTTCTGGATCCCAAGCTCCTAAAACAGGGACTGGCATATTCTGTGAACTCTAAATGTTTGGTTAAGACTGAATGGCCTTGCCATTCATGGACTTGGTACAAACCTTGTCACGAGAGGATGGCAGGAGGTGTGTCTTGGTGCAGGTACGGTTTCTGTCAGAACTAGAGATGGCAGAGGGAAAGGGGAGGGCTGAGAATTCTAAATTAGACAATCAGAGCAGAATAGAATCGGACTACGTGGTTTAAAAATCCCCCTACCCTGCTAGGATGTTGTCAAACCCTCGCTCTCTCCCCTCCAGGCTCCTCATCCTTCTCCCAGGACAAAGGGCATCTCCCTTGAAGCTTCACTCACCGGGTATCGGTGCCTCGGGTCTTGAAGAACACTGGAAGTAGAGGCCCCAGTCAGAGAAATTATTACCCCCAGAGCCAGAAAGAGATGTGGCTAGGGAGGGAGGTGCTGAGGTGCTCCTGGCCAGCAGTGAGGGGTGGGTACTGGGTGAGTTGGGAGGGCAGGGAGCACCACGCTGTTCAAGGACTAGCTGTGAGGGACAACTGGGTGGCTCAGCGGTTGAGCCCCTGCCTTCGGCCCGGGGCGTGATCCTGGAGTCCTGGGATTGAGTCCCGCATTGGGCTCCCTGCATGGAGCCTGCTTCTCCCTCTGCCCGTGTCTCTGCCCCCCCCTCTCTCTCTCTCTGTGTCTCTCACGAATAAATAAATAAATAAAATCTTAAAAAAAAAAAAGGACTAGCTGTGAGATGGGACAGATGGGCACAGATTGCTAGAAAGATCAGCTGTGGTTGGGAGCTGTTAAGGACTGGAACTAAGGGGACAGTAGGGTCTCTGGACACAATGGTCCTGAAGTGGGGGGGTCACCATGTTTGGATATCTGAGTCCCTTGGTCTTGTGTCTGTTTTTCCTTGATGGGCACAGAGTTCATGTGGCAGCCAGCGATAAACAAGGCCTCATTGGTGAGTTCTGTGCTGATCCGGGTCAGGAATTCTTCAGATCGGGATAATGAAACCTTCTGCAAAAGGGGAAGTCAGAGGGGCTCAGTTCATGGGAGTCCTGGGTCTGGGGGCTCCCAGGCTGGGAGCTCCGGGCCTAAGGAGTCTGGCATCGTCTTGAGATTTGACAGAGACCGCACTGGAGGTGGGGGGCTGTCTCTGAGCACCTCGGGGCCAAGTGCTGGAGATTATGCACTCAGGGGTGAGGTTAGAGTCTCAAGGCTGGAGATGTCAGTGCCCCTGGTCTAGGGGCTCCCCACTTCAACTCACCCCCATGTTCACCGGACCTCCATCCAAGGGAGTTGCAGCTTGGGACATCCTGCTGCCCTTTTTATCCTCATTCCTGGTAGATGTGGATTCCATCCCCCTGGAAACAGGCAGCCCCTGTGTTTAGGCTGAGAAACCAGAACACTTTCCCCAAACCCATCCCACCATCGTTCCTCAGGGCCAGATTTTAAATAAGGCCTTTAGATGAACCATCCTACTGTTCAAAAAAAAAAAAAAAAATTGTTGCTTTAAATCTTACTGGGGAAGGGAGTGGGGTGGGAACACCCACAGCAGTCGTCTTCCCCCCACTTCTCCCACCCGAGGCACCTCCCAAGACCAGACAGCTCTCCCCCCACCCCCCATCCCCGACCTGGCAGATGAGTTTAAATCTTAGACAGGAGGGAAACAGGGAAGGCTAAGGAGCCCCTATTTAGGGGACAGGGGAGTAGGAGCTGGAGAGGAAAGCTGGAAAGAGGGGCCCGGGGTGGTGCTGCTACCCGTTGCTATAAAAACCTTGGTGTCTGCGGACGTTCTGCAGCCCCGTTGCCAGGATATTAGGGATTCTAGAACCAAAGGCGTGGGCCCGGGTGAGGGGGGGTGGTCATTTTCCCAGCTCGTCGCTTTCGCTCCTCTGGCCTCAGCTCCACCTCGTTGGGTATGGTGACCCCAGCGCCAGAAGTCTGAGAAAGGGGAAAATCCTTAGGGTGATGCCTGGGACCTAATCCTCCTACCACTAGGGACGCGCGAGGAGCAACTCCGCCCTCGGCCGCCCTCCAGCCTCTCTAGCCGGCCTCTCGCTGCCCGAGCCGGCGGGAGCAAAGGAGACCCGAGAGGGGGCGGGGCCGAAAACACTGTGGCCTGTACCAAGTAACCTTGCCTCTCGGGGAGGCACCGACCCAGGAGGGCGGAATGTTTTCTCCTTGTCTCTGTCTCCAGGAAGCTGTACCCTCCGGAGAGGGGAAAAGAGAAGCATTGGCCGCAGTCTTCTTCTCTTTTGACACCTCCTTCTCGGTTCCCTCCTTTGCTCGGCGCCGAGGCCTCTCTGGCTCCCTCCTCCCCCAGCGCTTTGGTACACACCGATGGAAAGGGGCGGAGGGAGGAAAAGGAAGCGGGCAGGTCTTAAAGGGGCCGCAGCCATTTTTAGGCCGCCTCTTCCCCCACCCCCCCTCCTCCTCCAGTTTTGCACGCCCGGCTCCGCTGGGGCGGCAGGGGCGGCCGCTGGAGGCGGGAGGGCCTGCCCGGGAGGAGGGCGGGGTGTGCGCGCTCCTGCTCCCGACGCACCTCTGGGCCGGCCCGTGCCCCGGCTGGCTGCGAGCCCTAACACCTGGGGTCGGGCGGGGACGGCGGGGGCCTGCGCGCTGTGGGCGCGGCGGCTCCGCGGGGGGGAGGTGAGGCCGCGCGGCGAGGCTGGGGCTCGGTTGCCACCTCCAGATCGGGCCCGGGGCGGCGAGGGGGCCGCCGCGATGCCAGGCGAGAATATCTTCCTGTTTGTGCCTAACCTCATCGGTGAGTGCTGCCCGCGGCTCCGCGCCGAACGGGAGGGCGAGGGGCCTCGGGCAGGGTCGCTGATCCCGCCCTGTCTGCCCCGCGTCCATCCCAAGGTTATGCCCGGATTGTCTTCGCCATCGTTTCTTTCTACTTCATGCCGTGCTGCCCCCTCACGGCCTCCTCCTTCTACTTGCTCAGCGGACTTCTGGACGCTTTCGATGGACACGCTGCTCGAGCCCTTAATCAAGGTGACAGACACCTCCTGCCAGCCAGCCTTGAGGCCCAACCACCCTCTTACCCCCCTTTCCTGCCTCCTCGGGACCTGGGGCTGGCGGGAGCTCGGTAACCGCAGAGCCCCGTCTCTCCCGTCTCTGTCGAAAGCAGAACAGAATGGCCCACTTAGGTATTAGAAGGGATTTAAGCTGGCTGTGGAGAAGAACTTACTGGTAGGGTGTGGGGTCACAAAACTGGACATGGCAGTGCCAGAGGTCTCCCAAGAAAAATCCATTCAACAGGTGTTTACGGGGGGTCTGCTGCCTGCCTGGCACAACTAATAGGGGTTCCAGAAGCCGTGTTTAGAGGGAGAATGGAGAGGGAAGAAGAATGGTTTCTGGAGGGCAGATTAATTTTTTAATCTGTTCTCCAAACCCACCTGCAAGACCTTCCCTAAGACCAAGTGGGCTTATCTTGAGCTCTGGACTCTTGGTTTCCGGTTTGGTGAGCTGTGGAGTTAGCTGTCTCCTGCACTGCTCCCGCCCGCATGCCTCCCCATTTCCTGCCTTAGTGACCCTTGCCCATTGATCTCACACCCCACTGATGGCAGCAGCCTGTTTTCCTCCCCGGGCAATGCCTGCTGGGCATTTTTTATTTTCTTTTAGATTCTGCATCAGAGTGACACACCCAATATGGTTCCTTTCATAGACCCTTGGCCCCTTCCCGCCTAACAGTCCTGGTTTTTCAGGGACCCGGTTTGGGGCTATGCTGGACATGCTGACGGACCGCTGCTCCACCATGTGTCTGCTGGTCAACCTGGCCCTGCTGTACCCACGGGCCACCCTTCTCTTCCAGCTCAGCATGAGCTTGGATGTGGCCAGCCACTGGCTGCACCTCCACAGGTCTGCAATTCTGGAGGTGCTGGCCGGCTAAAGAAGACACCACAGTGGGGAGGGGTGAGGCTATCTGGGGTGGTGTCTGGAAAGGCCTCAGGCTTCCTGGGGGGAGGGTCTCCCTCTTAGCTCTGCTTTGTTGAAGCGAAGCCTCTGTCTATGGGGTCTGATCCTTTTTACAGGTAGATTAAGCATTCCCTGAAACTCCTCTCGCTGGAAGGTAGAGAATTACAAATAGATAACAGCTGGGGGCTTTGGAATGTGGTATTTCAATCCCGACTCTGCTAGGTAATTACCAGCTAGGTAGTTGTGTGGCTTTGGGCAAGACGTGGGTTCTCAGCTGGGCCCCACCGCCACCTCTGTTCAGTAGGGGCAATCCCAGTACCTACTTCATGGGGGTTGATAGGGGGATTAGATGGACATTAGCGGTGAGGAGTACTCATGGATTCTCCCTGCTTTCTCCTTAAGCTCTGTGGTCCGAGGCAGTGAAAGTCACAAGATGATTGACCTGTCTGGAAATCCAGTGCTTCGCATCTACTACACCTCCAGAGTGAGCATCTCCCGCCCTTCCCGTAGTTCCTCGAATATGCCAAGGCCCTGGCTGAGCCCTGGTCCTAGGTTAGGAGAAGCACAAGGAGGGACAAACCGACCCAGGGGAGACTTGGGGGAGAGGCCTGTAAGCTGACTTCAAGGAGGGTAGGATAGGTGGGGAGGGTCTGTGTGAATCACTGCCCAAAGCAGAAGGGAGGGAGGGAGGGAGGGGCAGAGAAGCCAGATTGGCCTGCGGAGCCAGTTCTCAATAAGCCTGAGGGTTCAAAGGAAAAGCTTCAGGCTATGTGGACTTTATTCTAGGAGCACAGATTGTGTCTGAAAGGATTTTTTTTTTTTTTTTTTTGAGATTTTATTTAGGGATCCCTGGGTGGCTCAGCGGTTTGGCACCTGCCTTTGGCACAGAGCGTGATCCTGGAGTCCCGGGATCAAGTCCCACATCGGCCTCCCTGCATAGAGCCTGCTTCTCCCTCTGCCTGTGTCTCTGCCTCTCTCTCTCTCTGTCTCTCTCTGTGTGTGTGTCTCATGAATAAATAAATAAAAATCTTTTAAAAAAATAAATACAGATTTTATTTATTTATTCATAAGAGAAGGAGAGAGAGGCAAAGACACAGGCAGAGCGAGAAGCAGGTTCCCCACCAGGAGCCCAATGTGGGACTCGATCCTGGACCCCAGGATCATGCCCTGAGCCGAAGGCAGACACTCAACCACTGAGCCACCCAGGCGTCCCTGAAAGGATTTTTTTTTAAGATTTTCTTTATTTATTCATAGAGATGCAGAGAGAGAGAGAGAGAGGCAGAGACACAGGCAGAGGGAGAAGCAGGCTCCATGCAGAGAGCCTGACATGGGACTCGATCCAGGGTCTCCAGGATCATGCCCTGGGCTGCAGGCGGCGCTAAACTGCTGCGCCACCGGGGCTGCCCCCCTGAAAGGATTTTTAAAGAGAGAAGCAATACTCTGAGATTTCTCTCTCACTCTCGCTCCCCCCGCTGTACCCCTATTTCCCAGTACTGCCCAGGTATTACCCATCCACAGAGGGTTCTGGACCCCATCCCTTAGCTGGACAAGGGGCAGCACTGCCCCGCCCCGTGCGCCCCTTGGTTAAGCAGCCCTTTTGCTGTTTGTACAGCCCGCTCTGTTTACCCTGTGTGCTGGAAATGAGCTCTTCTACTGCCTCCTCTACCTGTTCAATTTCTCCGAAGGACCTTTAGGTAGGAGGCAAGGGGCTGGGCAGGAGGGAGAGTGGGGGCTGGCCTGGCCTGGGGTGATGGAGGCCTGAAGGCTGCAGGCCGCTGGCCCTCGCCCTCACCTGCGCCGTTTTCTCTGTATCACCCATGCTCCCTTCCGCAGTTGGCTCTGTGGGTCTTTTCCGAGTGGGCCTCTGGATCACCGCCCCCATCGCGGCGCTCAAGTCCCTCATCAGTGTCGTCCACCTGGTCACAGCCGCCCGCAACATGGCAGCCCTGGATGCGGCTGACCGCGCCAGGAAGAAGTGACCCCGGAACCTCCAGCCCCTGGCCGCCCACCTGCCCTGGGAGTCTCGCTGGGCTGCGCGGCTTCCCTCCCCCTCCCGCGAGGTCCCAGGCTCACGTCTCCCTAATGTGTTGTCCGGCCTGCTGGGAAGAGGGTCAGCCTCTTTGGTGATGCCACGTTCTCTGAAATCCTGAGGACCAGTCCCGTCCCCACCGCCGGGATTCCCAAGGACCTGGACTTCGAATCGGGAAGGATGCTCAGGAGGCCCCACCCCTACAGGCAGTGCTCCTGGAGCATCAGGAGGCCTGAGGACCCGCTGGGGTTGCACTTGCTGGCTCAGCCCAGGGATCTGGCTCGGCCTGAGATTTTAGGGACACTTGAGTGAGGAGTAGAGGCCGGGTTTCTCAAAAGGGAGTCAGACCTGTGCCACTGGCCGCAGGAAGCCTGTAGTACCACGGCCAGGAGAGAAGGGCCGTGTAATCCTTTCCCATCCCAGACTCCTGTGTCCAGTCTGTCCTGGCTGTGAAAACCTCTAGAATAGGGGGTGTGCTGGGGGAGGGGCTTTATGCTCCAGGACTTGGTTTCCTTTGAGATACTGTTGGACCAGGGCCTCGTTCAGGGGAGCTGGGGAGAAGAGGAAGCTCCATCTGGATGCTTTTCTTCTAGTTGTTTACTGACCCGGCTCTGCCCTACGTGGCTTCCCACCCCCTCCTGTGAGGTCCCAGTCTCTCCTAATTCCACCGTGACCTCAGAGAGAGGCCCTCCCTGCCACCCAAGCTCATGCCCTGTCCTTGCCCACCTGCTTTATTTTCTTTATTACATTGTCACTGGCTGTCTCGATTTATTTGGATACCTCACATTTTCCACCCCCACCAACGCTCTGAGGGGACAGACTTTTCTTGTTCCTTCTCTCTCCCCACCATGAAGATTAACCTTCACCTGGCATATCATATTAATAAAATTCATGAACAGATCAGTTGGTTTCTCAGAGTGTGGTCCTTAGCGCCCCTGTGGATTATTTCTTAAAGATTCATCTGCTTAGACCCTCTGTGCCAGACCTTTGGAGTTGGCATCTCTAGGGATGGGCTCACAAGTCTGCAATTTTAATAAATTCCAGGTGATTGATTCCTCCCCATAATGTGGAGAATCACTGTTCTGTCTTAAGCAGTCTTGGAGCACCCATTGTGTCGTAGACATTGTTCTGAGCATCTGTCCCTAACAGCTACCCCTGCCATCTGAGCTTTCTCTGCTGTCTGGCACCAGCTTGCTTTTTAAGACTATATTCAGCTTACCATATGCCAGCTCCTGTGCTGGGGGTTCTTTGCAGATGTTACTCATTTCGTCCTTATAATAGCTTAGCCAGGAGGCCCTTGTGTCCCAGAGAGCTGAGATTTAGCAGCTGGGTTTTGAGCCTTGACTCCTGAGCTAGGCCCCTGACTTGGTCAGCCCTCTTGGAGGTCACAGGCCAGCCATGGGGGAGATGATAATGCACTTCCTGTGGTGCTGGTGGGGAGATGGGAGAAGAAAGTCCTGGAGCACTTAGGTGTTGCTGAAGCGGGTAGGTATCCAGAAAGCTGGTGGGGATTGGGCGGAAAGGGTTAATGTACAGAAGAGGATTGATTCTCAGCTGGGAGAATAGGGAGGCCAGAGAGCATACTGAGCAGTTGCAAAAATGGAAATTGACCCAAAATGGAAACGGATCGATGTGCCTAGAACACTGAGGGCTGGGAGCTGGAGAGCTGGTGAGAGGTGGGGCTGAAGGCAGCCAGGGCAGCCTGAGGAGTCCAGTTTGGACTTTAGCCTGAAGGCCACGTGGGGCCACTGAAGGGATCTTTTGAAATAAGAGGAAAACATCCAGATGGTGAGAATATGAAATCGTATGCATTACAAAAGGGTGACAAAGTCTGCCACCTTAAGCTCTAACTTCTTCCCAGCTGTGGGCACTGCTACTCATTGCTTTTATATCTGCCTAAATATTTAACATCTACATGTACATATTTCCATATTTTCACACTCATTCTATACAGGTTCTTTTTTAAGATTTTATTTATTCATGAGAATACACAGAGAGGAGAGAGAGGGGCAGAGACACAGGCAGAGGGAGAAGCAGGCCTCATGCAAGGAGCCCAACGTGGGACTCGATCCAGGGTCTCCAAGATCACACCCTGGGCTGCAGGCGGCGCTAAACCGCTGAGCCACCAGGGCTGCCCTCTATACAGGTTCTGTTCTGTTCTCACAAGCTACCGGAGTTCCAAGTGCTTTTTGCGTGCCTGCATCCCTCATTTCACCTCACACCCATGCTGTCCTGTGTATTGAACAATACGGCAAGCCTTTTATTGTGCCTATTTTCCAGAGAGGAAATATCAAGGCCCCCAGAGCCTGTACCCTTAACATTTACCATACATGGCAGTCCATGCCAGCTGTCTGCTTAATGGTGGCACAGAATTCCGTTATTTCTTGGTGATCTCTCTCTTCCAGCCAGATGCATCCTCTGAGCCCTCGCTCACACCCCACAGCCCTGCCTCCTTGGCTCACCAGGAGTCTCTAACTTACATAAGCTCAGCAAACCCATGATCTAAAAAAGAGAGAAAGGTGGGCAGGAGAGTGTGTCTTCCACTCAAATAGAATACATGCTGGAGGGCACCTGGGTGGCTCAGTCTATTAAACATCTGCATTCTGCTTGGATCATGATCTCAGAGTCCTGGGATCGAGCCCCACATTGGGCTCTCTACTCAGTGGGGAGTCTGCTTCTCATTCTCCCTCTGTGCTCTCACTCAAATAAATAAAATCTTTAAAAAAAAAAAAAATACACACCTGAGGCGCCACCACCAGAGACCAGTCTCCTCCCTTGGTAGGGCCTGGAGGTTAGCCTCTGCCTTTGGTCCCATGTCCAATAGCTGGACTGAGCCCAGGAGCGAGCAGAGTGACCTGGAGGAGGACAGTGGGGAAAGTCTAGGCCCAACTGGATCTAAGGAACATAGCGGAGCCATGTTACTGTGGTCTGCGTATTTGTGTGCTGGCAGCATTCATGTGTTGAAACCTAATGTCCGATGTGATAGTGTTTGGAGATGGGGCCTTTAGGTCGTCATGAGCTTTCATGAATGGATTAGTGCTTTCATGAAAGAGGCCCCAGAGAGCTCTCTTGCCTCTTCCACCAAGTGAGGAAAAAGCCAAAGATGCCAGTTCTACCGGGAAGAGGGTTGTCAGCAGAACTTGACCATGCCAGTGACTCAATCTTGGAAATCCAGCCTTCGGAACCATAAGAACTATATGACTATTGTTTATAAGCTACCCAATCTATGGTGTCTTGCTATGGCAGCCCAAATGGACTAAGGCATATGTGCAGCAAGAACTTTCTAGATTTCATCTATATGCTTTCAGACTAAGTGAATAACCACCACATTCCATTTGCTCATTCCATTCCATTCAACAGGCTCTGCCTCCGGGAGGGCATGGCCCAGGCACTGTGCATCTGCCATTCCCTCAGGTAAGCCTAACCGCTCTAACAAACCTCATAGAGGTACAGTGGCTTAAACATGATGAAAGAAAGAAAGAGAAAGAAGAAAGAAAGAAAGAAGAAAGAAAGAAAGAAAGAAAGAAAGAAAGAAAGAAAGAAAGAAAGAAAGAAAGAAAGAAAGAAAAAGAAAGAAAGAAAGAAAGAAAGAAAGAAAGAAAGAAAGAAAGAAAGAAAGAAAGAAAGAAAGAAGAAAGAAAGAAAAAGAAACTTCTAAGATTTTATTTATACATGAGAGACAGAGAGAGAAGCAGGCCCCCTGCGGGGAGCCCAATGCAGGGGGAGCAGGGAACCTCAATCCCAGGATCCCAGGATCATGCTAGAGCCAAAGACAGCCGCTCAACCACTGAGCCACCCAGGTGCCCCCCAAGGTTTTTATGGGAAGGCAGGGAGTTGACACATACTATTTCCATTCACCTTCCATTGGTTACAACTCAATCAAAGTGGCCACGTGTCCTCACAAGGGAGGTTGGGAAAGAGAGGTTAGCTGTGGGACCAGGAGGAAGAGAAAATAGGTTGAATAAACAGCACTGCTAACCTGCTGAGTGTGATTTCATTTTTCTTATGCAAGTTCTTTTTTTTTTTAAGATTTATTTTTATTTTTATTTGTGATAGATATATAGAGAGAAAGAGAGAGGGGGGCAGAGACACAGGCAGAGGGAGAAGCAGGCTCCATGCCAGGAGCCCGACGCGGGACTCGATCCTGGAACTCCAGGATCGCACCCTAGGCCAAAGGCAGGTGCCAAACCGCTGCGCCACCCAGGGATCCCCATGAGTTCTTAAATCAAAGACCTTATCTGGCATGCAGCCAAAGAAGAGCCAGTAGCTCTAGTGCCAGAGAAAAACGGGCTGTGTTGAACATCAGAGATCACACTATTCTGTATTTTACGGGCAATTCAAGGAACTTCAAGGGTAAATTTAGTAGAGTAGCCATGTTCTCCAAAAATCCTGGGTGGCTCAGTGTTAAGCATCTGCTCAGGGGACTGGCTCAGAATTTGGCTCTGGTGTGAGCTGGAGCCCCACTCCATTGCCAGCAAAACTTGCTTTTCTATCACTAAGGTGTATCTGGTCTCCCTCACCCTACAATTAGTACTGGGCCTGTCTTTATGCATACAATTTATTTGTTTATTTTATTTTATTTTATTTTATTTTATTTTATTTTATTTTATTTTATTTATTTGTTTATTTTAAAGACTGATCTCTCAAGAGAGAGCATGAGCAGGGAGCCCAACATGGACCCTGAAATCATGACCTGAGGCAAGGGCTGATGCTTAACCGATGCTTCCATGCATGTGATTTAAAGGACAGCTTCCTCTATTAACTTACTAGATTTCATAAGCCCGTGGGAGTACACGTAGTGGTTAGGATGGGCTAGATTCTACTATGGTAACATCCCCCTCCCCAGGTTCCAGTTCCATAATATAGCAAACACTTCTTGCTCCTGCTGGAGTCAGGTGTGGCTCTCTGCTTCATGCCATTTCTCTCTCTGGGATCCGTGCTGACAGAAAAGCCTCTGTTTGGAACACTGCCTGTCACCATGGAAAAGGAAAAAGAGAAGGCAGTGATGTGCCTTCCCTTTGCATTTCACTGGCTAGAACGAGTCATATGGCCCAGCCTGATGGCCATTAGAGATCCCTGTGGAGATATCAGGTCATCAGCTGGAAAGGAGTCCAGAGCTCAGGGGTGAGGTCAGGGATGGAGAACTGCATTTGAAGTCCATGGTGTAGAGATGCTCTAAAGCTATGGAACTGGCCAAGATGGTCACTGAGTAAGAAGGTGGCTCAGGGCGACCCATGATTTAGATGGAGCAGGGGAAGTAGAGCCGGCCAGGGAAACTGAGGTGTGGCCCCTGGTGTGGAGAGGAAGTGGAGTAGGCCAGGTCAGGGGAGCCCCAGTGTGGAAGAGAGGTGGCCACTGTGCCTAGTGACAGGGGAGGCTGTGCAAGAACCATCTCGCTGAGGGGTCTAGCGACAGGGATGTCACTGGTGACGCCGATAAGAGTCGTTTCTGTGAAGAAAGGGGTGGAGGCCACAGTTAATTGGAGTAGCTTGAGAAGATAATAAGAGGTGAAGAATGGAAACTAAGAAATGTAGGCTGCGAAGGAAAAAGAGTAAGGGTGGCAGCTGGAGGGAAGGCAGAGCTGAGGGAGAGCTCATTTGTTGGTTCTGGGGGGCAGAGTGGCAGGGAGCCCAGAGAGGGAGAAACTGACAGTGCAGGCCAGAAAGCTGATCCATGGAGGAGTTGACTCAAGGGCCTGAGATGGCTGGGATATAGAACCCAAGGGGAGGAGCGGAACCCAGGGGGACACATTCCCAGTGGGAGCAGGAGGCAGGAGTCCAGGTGCCGGTAGTTTGCCGGATTTGGTGCTGGGAAGCAGGTGGGTGCCTTCCTGCCCCTATGTGCTTCTATTTTCTCTCAGAGGGGAGAGTAAGTGGGTGGGGATGTGGGAGGGCGGGGGGAGGCGCGAGTGGTTGTTCTGAAGGAGCTCACACAGCAGAAGAAACAGAGTCAGAGGCCCTAGGTTTCCCTCCAGATTTGTTGCCATGAGTTTAAAATGAGATTGTTCAGCATGTGGGATATACCTCCCCCCTGCAACATGCCGCTGGCCAGAGGCTGGTGGAGAGGATGGTAGTTGGTTTAAGAAGGGCTGGGGTAGGGAGAAGGCCCTCAGCTGCTGGGGAGTCCCTGCCCTAACTTAATCCCCCAACACACAGAACACAAAGAATCTCCAGACCTCCAATTTACATCCCAGACCCCGCCGAAGGGGAGGGGTTTGCAGAGCCCTACCTTGTCATGTACCATCAATAAAGTATACTGAGTATACTGTACCCAGCTAAAAAAAAAAGGGGGGGGGCTGGGGTAGAGGAGCCTGGGTAGCTCAGTTGGTTGAGCATCTGCCCTGGGCTCAGGTCATGATCCCATGGTCCTGGGGATCGAGCCTTATGCCCATCCAGTTGGGGCTCCCTGCTCAGTGAGGAGTCTGCTTCTCCCTCTGCCTGTCACTCACCCCTACTTATGCTCTCCCCATCAAATAAATCTCTAAAGAAAAAGACGGGGGGGGGGTGGAGGGGAACAGGACTAAGCATCACAGGGGAAGGGGAGAAGTGGAGTTAAGAAGGGAGGTTTCTGGTGAGTGAATTACCTATAGGACAAAAATCTAAGCTGGGCAAGATTGAAATGAAAGGGTGGGTGTCAAGGTTGAGAAGGTGGTTGGGGTCAAGGTCACTGAAGCCCTGAGTTGGAGAAATGGTTTGGGAAGGTGAGGCTTCAGAGATGGTATGTTACCAGTAAGGACAAGGTCAAGGAACGGCCATGGGAGCTGGATGCTGGGGGAAGGAACATACCCACCAAGTAGAGTCTTACTCCCCAGAGGCTCTTGGCCATGAGCAGTGCTAAGGCTACACACAAAGTTCTGCATCTGGCACCTGGCACATGCTCATGACCGCTCTTAAGGGAAGATGTAGGACCGTTAGTAGGAACCAGGGCTGGTGAGGCTGACTCACTTGCCTGTCTACTCAGAGCCCCCACCAGCCCTGGCCCCCCCACGTGCTGCGAGCTCACCAGTCAGCCCTCGGCCTCAAGCTCAGGCTTGAGTGGAGCCATCAGCCACATAAATGCAACTCAGCTCTCAGCTCGGAAAGAGACCAGGCTCATGGGGTCAGGCCCCCATCCATCAGGAAGAGGACTCAGACCCCAAAGCCAAGCATCAACCCTGTTCAGGAGGGGAAGTGCTCCTGAGCTCTTTCATGGACAGAAGACATCAGAGAAGTGGCCTTCTCCAGCCATCCAGAATGGAAAGCAAGCTTCTGTCTCCTTTATACCTCCAGTATCTTCTTACTTTGCTATAGACCTGGTACCCACAGCTCCACCTGGGCAAAGGGCTGGTGCACCATGCAGCCTCCCCTTACGGAAGAGGATTTGAAACTGCCTGGGATCCGTCCCCAAGAAAGGGCTCTGTGATGGTTGTGGGGGGTTGTGTGTGGGGGGGGGCGGGTGGAAGGAGAGAACTCCTCTCTCTGCTCCTGAAGAGCCCTTCCAGAAACCCAGGGAGGCACTGGTTCCTGTGGCCCCTGGGCAGGATCCAGACATCCCCTGAAGTGGGACGAGTGCACAGGCCATGCTACCAGCAGGTGGCGCCAGAGAGCGCCTCCCAAGTGCTGCAGGAGGGAAGCCGGGGTGGATGCTCCAGCAGCAGAGCGTTAGATTCCAGGACTGGCCAGATTTGCTCCTGGAGGACTTAGCTGAGAGAAGAGAAGATGTTGCTGGTACTGAAGCTAGCCCAGGGGGGCTGGCCAGGCAGGCGCCATTCTCTCCCCTGCAGTGTCCGCCCCCACCCCGGGGTCAGAGATAGCTGACTGCCAACAGACCCAACAGCGTGACTTCAGATGAGTCTTCTCCCTGTTTCCTCTCCACCCAACAGATGAGGATGGTCTCTAGCAGCTACCTGGAGATTTCAGGGGTATCCACTGAGCTCTCTCAGGATGAGCTTGAGGCCCAGCATTTAAATGCCCAGAAATGTTTTATTCATCAACGCAGTACGGATCTAAGGAACCACATGGTTGCTTCCAACAGCTTGAGGAGGGGAAGTGGAGCGGAGTACCAAGCCCTCCCGGGGGCCAGGCATGCCAGCTGCCTTTTGGGCTGGGTGCTGAGCCTCAGACCCTACACCCAGCAGACCCAAGGCTGTGTTGAAGAGGTTGATGGGAGTGGAGCCATCGGTGATGAGGGTTGATTTCAGGCCCAGGCTCTGAAGCAGTTTTACCTGGAGGAGCAAAAACGTACAGTCAAGGCCCTTGCCCCTTTCTCTTGTTTCCTTGGCCACTATCCCCCCATTGATCTGACACCAAACTGCCACTCAAGCCATCTTCACAAAATAGTCAGGGATAATAGGTGAGGATATAAGGGGAGCCTGAAGGGTTTTACCAGGAAGACCTGGCTACACCTGCATTGCCTTCAGCCGCTCACCATTCCATCCTTGGTGGCAGCCATCCCATCCTTTCTGTTCCTAAACACACTGAGTTTTGTTCTGTGTCTTTGCCCTTGGACCTTCTCCAGGAAGCTCCTGTCAATTCTACATCCTGTATCCCCTCCTCATAGCGACTCTTCCTAAGCCAACCTGCATCACCCTGCTCGACTTCCTTCAAAGCACTTGCCACAGTCCGGTGTCCCAGCGGGTCATCATCTGCACCAGGGGCTGAGGCCCCCTGGGAAGCTAGCATGGTGCCCACCAATCCCTCTGCCCCCAAGATCTTTCCAGATATGTCTACCGCCCTAGCTCTGCCTTCTTGGTTTCAAGTGTGGCCCTGAAACACATACTCCCCTGCTCCCACCACCACCACTCACCTGCATCTCTGGCCCAGCCACTGCAAGGTCCCTGATGGTGCTGGGGCCCAGGGCCTCAGTCATCTGTTTGAACTTCTTCACCTCCACCTCAGCCAGCTGCTGGGCCTTGCTCACCTCCAGTTCTAGCTGGGCCCGGGCGTAGACCAGTTCTAGCTCTCGCACTTTCTGTACCCGCTGGAGCTCAGCCTCCTGGAAGAGAGGAAAACATAGCATGCTTTCCATTGTGTGGCCCATGGGAACTGTCCAGCAAGTCACCCTAGCCAGCAAGCCTGAGGGAACAGAGCCCCCAAGGGATGGAATTGCAAGCTAATAGTCAATCAGGTGTGGATCCTGGCCAGGCTACCTTTTAAGCTAGTGACCTGTGGGAGTCCTTAGTCTAAGCCTTGGTTTCCCCATCTGTGATATGGAGATAATATTTATCCCCTTAGTGGGATTTCAAGAGTTAAATAGGACCACATGTATAAGATGCATCCAACACTTGGCACAAAGCTGGCCAATGTTTGTATGCATATCATACACAAGATGGATGTCCTAATGCTTGCCTGCTGGGGTGGGGGGGCGTGGAGATTAAGTGAATAGATAGAGGGCAAAGGACTTTATAAACCACAAAGTAGTTATAAAATAGTGCTTTACAGGGATGCCTGGGTGGCTTAGTGGTTAAATGTCTGACTCTTGATTTTGGCTCAGGTCATGATCTCCAGGTTGTGAGATCTAGCCCCGAGTCGGGAGAAGCTGGGAATGGAATCTGTTTAAGATTATCTCTCCTTCTGCTTCTGCCCCTCCCCTCCACCCTGGCTCCCACTCTCTAAATAAATAAGTAAATTAATTAATCAGGGCTTTATACTCTAATACCTGGCATCCTGCTCATATTCAAGGATTGGCATGATGGTGCCTCTTCCAGACCCCAAGGCTACATCCGCCCACAGGTATCGCCCCCCACTCACCGTCTCAATGGCCAAGGCCTCTGCTTTCAGCTTGGCCTGCAGCACGGAGCCTTCTCCCTCGATGCGCAGGGCCTCTGCACGGGACTCAGCCTCAGCCTTGGCAGTCCCTGTGCTCTCTACAGCAGTGCTGGGGGGGCAACAGAGTCAGGGGACACCCGGGAGAAACCTGCCCATGCCCTCCCCCAGCCTTGACTTATGTCGCAGCAGATGTCACACGCACCCTGTTCCATCCACCAGCTACTTTTCCAAGCTGGGCCTTGTTTGCCTCTGGTTTTCCACCCACCTCAGAGCCTCCAGCTCCAGGAGTTCCCTGCGAGCTTTTTCAGCTTCAGATTGGTCCAAGATCTTCTGCCTCTCAAGCCGGCCGCGGGCTTCTTGCTCAAGTCTCTGAGCCTCGTGCCTGGATAGGAGAGGGAACCAGGAAGATGCTGGTGAGAGGCCAGATCTTGACCAGGAAATCCAAGGGCAGGGACCACCAATCTGTCAGGGGCCCATGGAAAGCACTCAATATGCAAATGGAAGGACAGTGCCTGATTCCAGGCGCAGGGGAACGCAGTGTGACCCGGGGCCCCATGTTCACACAACTGACCTCCCAATCAGGAGGAACAAATGAACGGGGTTGATTTTAGACAGTGACAAGTTCCCTGAAAATGGATGATGAGGCACTGTGGCTGAGCAGAGAGGGCGCCACCTCAGTTGGGGAAGAAACAGGCTCTCCAAGGGGGGCAGCTTGGGGCTGAGGCTGGAGAAGCAGCCTGCCTGAAGCGTTTGGGGGAAGAGTATTCTGGGCAGAGGGAACGGCCAGTGCAGAAGGTCCTATGGCATGAGCCCAGCTGTGCCGCAGTGGGGCAGAAAGCAGCTAGTGGGATCGGAGCACATGAGCCTGGGGAGAGTCTGGAAGGGGTGGGGAGGGAGGCGGGGGGATCAATCCCTGGGTGCCTGGAAGGCTACAGCAACAAGTTTGGGTTCTAGCACAAGCAAGGGAAGATGCCACAGGAGCAAGAGAGCACCCAGTTGTACTTTGAGTGGGCCATCCATTCTGCTGGCTAAGGGTGACACCAGGCTGACCACAGGGTCCCCCTGACAGTGGGCTGAGGGAAGGACACTGGAAAGCTCTGGCCCACAGTGGGCACTGTGGTGGCAGGGGCCCCCCACCCAAGACCTCACTCACTTGGCTGCAGCCTCCTGGGAGTTGGTGGTGATCTCAATGGCCAGCTGGACACTGCGCTGTAGGGCATCCCGGGTCCTCTGGTCCACAGGCTCCACTGACTGCACGTCCACACTGCTGACCACTAGTCCATTTTGGGGGAAGATGGCCCGGTCCCGGGGCTGGGGCAGGGCCTTGCTGTCGAGTATCTTGATTTCTGGAGTCTCAAAGCCAAAGACAGCCATGCGAATGATGCGGGCGGAGTTCTTATGGAAGTCATCAAAGGTGACAGATGCCACAGCACCCCGCACCCGGGACGCGATGGCTTTGCAGGCATCACCCACGAAGTCAGGCACTGAGAAAAGCTTGGCTGCCTCCTTGGGGTCCTTCCGGTCACTCAGCTCGAAATGCCTGTGAGCAAAGAGGCCCAGAACAGGGAAGCTATTTTCCTCCAGGACACAGCAACTTCCTCGTGTTTGGAAAGGACTGCGACACAAACCCTCCATTACTGGCCAGGGTCTGTCTCTCTTAACAGTGAGTGAGAATTAGCGCCCAGGTGATGTCCCATTTAATTCTCTTGGTCACCATATGAGGTGGGGATGAGTGTTACCCCCTTCTGCAGAGAAGTAAGAGGCCCAGGAGGTTAAGGAACAGGCCTGAAGTAGCAGAAGATGTAGCCAACTGGAAAGATGAATCAGGCAGCATGGCTGAGTAGATTTATGCTCTAAGGTACCACGCTGTCGTGCCCCCTAAGACGTCAGCGTCCATCTGCCTCCGTCATGGTCCTGGCCACTCAGCCAAGAGGTGGGTGTGGTGGAGCATAGCTTCTGGATGGGACTCCTTTCCCTCAGCTCCAGGTACTGCCATTCCAGCTCTAACTATGTACACGGCCCCGTTCTAATCCTCAACGCACACTTTCAACAGCCCTGTGAGGTTGATGGTTGCCATTCTCATTTTACAGATTGGGAAACTGAGGAAAGCATTGAGTCTGTCGCCCAGATCCACAGCAAGCACACAGCAGGGCCGGGATCCAGACAGGGAGCCCTAGAGCATGTGCTGGTGACACCTGCCTGCACACTCCCACTCCTACCGGGTGTGTCCCACTGACATTTTTATAACCATTCAGTTATGTGGCTGACTGAACACATGGGAAGTTTAGCTGGGGAGTTTCCTCCGACCACATCCACCAAATCCTGCTCCTGGGGAGCAGGGGAGTCTGCATCTTCCCATCACCCGACTTGGGCATCACCGGATTTCCTTCTCAGTCATGACACAGAGTCAGGTATCCTGCCCCCACTCAGCCTGGCACCTTGGGAGGCATCGTCTGTCCCCATGATTCCCCTAGGGTTGGGCCTGCAGCAGCCCCCCCCTCCCCTCACCAGTTGTAGGCAAGCTGCAGCTGCAGCCTGGCATGGTCTGCCGTTTCGATGGTGATGACATCTGTGAAGAAGTCCGGCCCGAGCAGCAGGCAGAGTGCACGGCGTGCATGGGGACGTTTGGGCCTCCCAGCCGAGAGGGACAACACGGTGAACTGCTCTTCGGGACCCAGTGACACCAGCTCAGGCCCAAAGACCACACTGCAGAGGGATCCAGGAATCAGATACATAGAGAACCCTTCCCACCTCACCACCCTCTATGGCTGGTCCCTCAATCCCCAGTGGCCCCTACCTCCCTACCTCACTCCCCCCTTGTCACCTTTCCATCACCTGTTCCCTCCTCACCCCAATCCCCCCCCCACTAGGTAGCCCCTCACCGAGCTCTCTTCTCTCTGTAGTCATACACCTGCACGGCTGCGTTGTGAGGGACCCGGTAGCTAACCACACGGGTCTTGTTCCGGACAACGGAGGGCTGAGGGGTCTTGGACATCTCCTTCTCTCCCCTGTCTGCCAGAGGGTCCTGCCCCTTGCTCAGCAGCTCCTCCACCCCAGGGGGCAGCTCTTTCTCCCATAGGACTTCATCCTGGGTCAGCATGTAGGTGCTTCCAATCACAGCACGTACCTTGAGAGAAGAGGACAAGGAGGGACATCAGTTGGGAAGGTAAAAGGGAGAAGGACCCAGCCAACAGTCCTGAAACAGCTGGCCTGGGGGTCAGACAGTGCTGTGGTTGGGCACGGTCCCTGGGATGGGGCTGCATCCACAGGCAGCACCTGTTGGCTCCAGCATGGCTTTAGGCCCCCATCCGCAAAACGGACCTGACACTGGCTGCCTCACATTGAGGAATGAATGACCTCTCCCATATTTAGTGCTGAGAACCTGGCATGTGGTAAGGGTTCAATATTATTTCTTCTGGAATGTTCCTTCTTGGGGTAGCTTGGAGAACATCGTAGGGACAGATGCAGTCAATCCTAGGAAATAGGGAATATCCACCAACATTTCCTAGGATTCTGAGCTCTACTTCTAGGTTGGATTTTTTTTTTTTTTTTGTAAGATTTTATTTTATTTTGAAAGAGCTAGAGTGAGCAAGCAAGCATGAGTGAGGGGGAGGGGAAGAGGGAGAGGTAGAAGATTCTCTGCTGAGCAGGGAGCCCAATGTGGGGCTCGATCCCAGAACCCTGGGATCATGATCTGAAGGCAGATGCTTCACTGACTGAGCCATCCAGGTGCCCCTCTAGTGTGGAGTCTTAGAAGTCAGAGATGTTTTCCTAGATCAAACCATGGTCAAGTCTTCAGATGAGGGGGCAAAGAGGAAGGATTCCACCAGGATAAAGGCATGGGGGAAGAGGTTGGTTCTTGCTGTTCCCAGGCCACTCCCCAGTCAGACCTTTATGCTGGGGCCAGTCAGAGGCCCCATCCTAAAACCTGGCTCATCTCCCTTGGGGGTTTCTCAAATTTAAAGTTAGCTATTTAGGGATCCCTGGGTGGCACAGCGGTTTGGCGCCTGCCTTTGGCCCAGGGCGCGATCCTGGAGACCCGGGATCGAATCCCACATCGGGCTCCCAATGCATGGAGCCTGCTTCTCCCTCTGCCTGTGTCTCTGCCTCTCTCTCTCTCTCTCTCTCTCTGTGTGACTATCATAAATAAATAAAAATTTTTAAATAATAAAATAAAGTTAGCTATTTAATGGGCCGCCTGGGTGGCTCAGTCAGTTAAGTCTCTGACTCTTGATTTCAGCTCAGGTCATGATCTCAGGGTTATGAGATTAAGCCCTGCGTGGGGGCTCTACGCTGGGCATGGAGTCTGTTTATTTCCCTCTGTCCCTCTCCCCACTCCCTCTCTAAAAAGAAAACGTTAGTGAGTTAGCTATTTAAGACAAAGGGAAGGCAAATACTCCCCAGAATGTCCTTATACCTAGTAGCCAGCCAGCTCAGATGCCACCATCAAGGCTGTTGAAGTCCCCTCCCCTGTCTCCACCCTGCACCTCTCCCTGTCAGCCCCAAGCAAGCTACCACCATGGCCACACAGCGGTGATGGGGCCCATCCCTTAACCATTACCCTTCCGGTCTTGACATCCTGCACGTAGATGCCCTCATTCTCGTCCAGAGGGATGGCTTGACGCTCTTCCACCACCTCCACCTTGGCAGAGGGCACGTACTCCAGGGGCCCACGGATGAGCCAGTGGTCCCCGGCCTGGTGTGCAACCTTCTCTCCTTCTTCTCCCTCCTCCAGGGGCTGCAAGGCCCTCAGCAGCAGCCCCTGTTGCTCTGACAGCACATACACATCCTGGATGCCTCGTTCCAGTCTCTCTCCAGGCTGGAGGAAAAAGGACTTCTCGCCCTAATGGGGAGTCACGGGGTTAGGAGCAGTCGCCACCCAGGGTTGTTCCTTGGATGGTCCCTCTTCTGGTTCCTGTGGCCACAGGCTTGTTTTGAGAACAGGAGCCCAAGAAGCACCCTCCCCACACTCCCGCTGTGAAGTATCATCTGGATCATGAGGCTCTCGGCAAATGCCTACATACTTCATCTGGTCGAACCTGCCCTTGATAAATTCTGTAAACCGTCAAGACCTGAACCCTCACAATCTCAACAGCTAAGCATGAATCTCTTGTTGCTCTTCATTTCTCTCATGCCTTGTTTTCTTGGGATGGTATAGTCTGGGTGTTGGGAGACTGTTGTTGGGTCAAATCTGGCCTTTTTTTTAAACTATATATTTGAGATATAATTTGTATACCAAAAAATTTGTCCATTTAAAGTATACAATTCAAAAATAAATAAATAAATAAAAATAAAGTATGCAATTCAGCTCAGTAAGTGGAGCGTGCACCTCTTGATCTTGGGGTTGTGAGTCGAGCCCCATGTTGGATGTAGAGAGGATTTAAAAATAAAATCTTAAAAATAAGTAAATGAAATCAAGTATATAGTTCAGTTGTTCTGAGACATCCATAGAGCTGTCCATTCATGATGATGATCTAACTCCAAGGCATTTTCATCATCCTGAAAATCTGTGTATTCAACAGCAGCTAATGTCCATCTATCCCTACCTGCTGTAACCACTAATCTGTTTTCTATTGCTATGGATTTACCCATTAGGGACATTTTGTATAAATGGAATCATACAATATATGGTCTTTTGTGTGGCTTCTTGCTTAGCATGATATTTGTTTATCCATGTTGTAGGTGTTAGTACATGCTGATCATTAGTACACAAGCATCAGTACACATTCTTTATATAATTGAAGGATATTCCACTGTGTGGATATGCCATACAATTTGTTATCCATTCATCCACTGATAGATATTTGGGCTGTTTCTGGAAGCAAAGTGTTACAGGAACACAGAGGCACTCGTTCATTTACAAGCTGTCTATGCTCTTGCTCCAACGGCACAGTTGAGTGGTTGCAACAGAAGCTATTACCACTCACAAAGCCCAAAATATCTGCGATCTGGCCCTTCACAGAAAAGTGTGCCAATCCCTGGCAGGCCAGCATATAGTTGAGAGAAGGGTAAGGTAGGGAGTGGGGAGAAGCATAAACCAGGAGATTTGTTTTATGCAGGATGATGACAAAGTTTTCAGGACGGCAGGTACAGATGGGGCTGGGGAGGTGCTCCCAGGAGAGACCGTGTGTGAACTGAGGTTGGGGGCCACCAGGAAGACTGATGGGACAGTGTCTCAAAAGACAAGAGCTAGGGGATCCCTGGGTGGCTTAGCGGTTTAGCGCCTGCCATCAACCCAGGGCGTGATCCTGGAGACCCGGGATCAAGTCCCGCACTGGGCTCCTTGCATGGAGCCTGCTTCTCCCTCTGCCTGTGTCTCTGCCTCTCTCTCTCTCTCACACACATAAATAAATAAAAAATCTTTAAAATAAAGAGCTAGGTGTGCAAAGGCACAGAGGGAGCCATAATAAGCTCAATGCTTCTAGAATGTGTATCTGGGGTGGGAGGAGGGAAGGGAGTGGTCTAAGGGCCTGCTGCCACTCAGGGCCATTCACCCTCCCAGGAGAGCTGGAGGCATTTACCTTGACCACACGCTTTTGCCCGAGCTGGTTCTTGCCATCTGGTCCGACAGGGTCGAGAATCACACAGTAGTTGTGAGAGCCCAAGGTGGTGATGGGCACGATCCCCAGCACCTCCTCGTAGACATCTGGCACATGGGCCTCTGTGTCCTGCACAGTCACCAGCCACTCCTCCCCAGTGCGGCGGGTCACTCCTCTCAAGTCTCGGAAGTTCTGCCTCGCCCGCAGGTGCAGGGCCGTCTGGAGGGCAACATGGCAAGGAGCTGGGCCACTTGAGGAAATCGACCTCTAGTTTCCTCTGGGGATCTGGGTGGCCACTCTGCTGGCCACTGAGTGCTTTCAGGCCTGAATGCCAGTCTCCACCAACACAGGAGGACCTTTAACCCTCTCAGAGGACCCAGGATATTCCTCAGGTATCCAACCTCTGCATTTTTCTTTGAGTGGACTCAAATATTGCCTCTCTTCTACTGTCCTGTCCTCTGCCACTAGGAGTGATCCCTAAGGGATCCAGGGTCCCTTAACCCCCCCAGAGCACAGACCTTTTCTGTGAGGATCACAGCTTCCACCAAATCCAGAACTTCCTCAAACACTGCCGGGAGATATGCACCCACGGAGCGGACCAGCCATTCTTCTCCTTGGCCAAAGGTGGAGAGGTGAGGGTCAAAGTTCACCCAGCCTGCTCCCCAGTGGCTGTCCCTTCCCGCACCCTAAACAACAGGGCACCCCCAAGGCTCTGCAAGCTAGGAGAGGTCACTGTGCTCAGGCTCAAGGGCCTGACGGTAGGCCATGTGTTAATTTTTACTGAGGCCAGAGAAAAAAAACAACCCCTAACCAGGACAGTAAGAAAAGTCATCCAAGTGCTCAAGCTGCTACCACACCTTCTCTGAGCTCCAAAGACCAACTTTTCTCTTCTCCTGAAGTGGGCAGAACTGCCTCTAGGAGAGTTGTAGATTTTGTCTGGCTTATCAGAGAAGCAAGAGTGCCTGGGTACTGGCCTTGCCCTTGCTCATCATAAATCCCAGCAAGTGACCTCACATCTGTGCCTCAGTTAGGTCATCTGGAGAGTGAGAACTGTAGCACCTCTAGGTTGAGGACAAAGTAAGTCCCATCTGTAAAGCATTTTAAGCCATACCTGGCACAGAGGGAGTACTGCATTTGTTAAGTACACATATCGCATTTGTCCAGTACGATTGCTAACTATATGCGAACATCTACTTTGCTGATCTAGAAACAGTTACGACTGCTGTCCCTGGCTCATGGTAAAAGGAGTGGGGTGTGGAGGTGGAAGGAGGAAAAAGCCATGTCAATACATTCATGACAACAGGGTCAGGTAGAGGCTGCATGAGGCTGGAGTGGGATGCGAAGCAGTGGGCAGCCTCCAAAAGCTTATGATACCAGGGAAGCACTTCCTCACAGGCTGCATGCAAGTGGCTGTCCCCAACCCTGCAGGCAAGGTACAGCCTGCTCAGCCCCATCAGCACCCCTTCTCAGCCCCACCTGTCACCCTCTCCTTGCCGTCCCGGTCGCAGCACTCCTTGCGGGCCCTCAGCCGCAGGGCCTGGTTCTGCCTTATGACTGTGGCCTGAATGATCTCCAGGACCTCCACCTCCTTCTGGGGGATATACGTGCCTGGGGAGGGAAGAGATGGCAGAGGTTAAAGACCAGAGCCTTAAGGGAAGGGCAGGGAGTCTCTGACCCTGACTCCAGCCAATGGAAGGAACTTACCAGGTCCTTCAAATAGCCACTCATCTCCTGCCACCACCTTCTCTCCATTCTTATCCTCAAAATCCAGCAACGCTTTAAGGTGGAGGGCAGTGTTGGGAAGAACCACCTGCAGTGGGGTAATGTCCTAACAGGGGAAGAAGGGAAGTCATGGGACATTCAGTACTGTGACCCAAGAGTCAAACCCAATATCTTGGAGGTCGGAGTCCACAGCATCAGTCTTTACATGTTCCCAGATAAGCCTCCACATGGAATGTACAAGGCAGAGGTTAAGTCCCAAAGCCATCTGATCTGAAGAACTAAGACAGTTGACAGGGCAAGTGGACTCCACTGCCAGTGAGCCAAGGACACACATTCCTCTGCAGGAAGTGCTTGGAAATGGTTCTGACCTAGAAGTCTAGGCAGGAAACTGGGCAACCCCTCAAGGCCTCATGTGCACCAGGGCCCTCTACGAAATGTAAGGAAGTGGGAGGTGTGAACAACCTTAACAGGCATGCTTTGGACACAGGCTTTTGTTTTCAAGGTTGTTTCATGGTCACAAGACAGCTGCTGTACTACAGCCATTACATTTCCCTTCATCAGGGAGGGGAACCTGGCAACAAGTATCCAAACCTTTTAGGAGTTCATAGAAATGTTTCCACGAGTAGGACTTCACTTGGTCTTTGATCTGAGGGAGCAGGAAAGCAAGCAAAGAGAGGCTCATAGAGGCTAAGAGACCTGCCCAAGGTCACACAACTAGTAAGGAACAGGAATCAGGACCTGAACCACAGTCTTTTAAGAAGCCCACCTGCCACTCCTTACTCCGATCAGAGTAGCAGGGGTGGGGGTGGTCATATAACACCACTCTCCCCACTCCCACACGCAAGGTTGGAGGGAGACAGAGTTGGAGGTTCACTGTGCCAGCAAAGCCCTCCCTTGTGCACCTTCAGTGTACACAGCACCCGGCGGGTTGTGGTGGGGGCAGGCTAGCCCCAGCTTCATGGATTGCAAGTTCCAGCAGGTGATAAGACAGATACAGCCCCTTCTCTGCAAGCAGACCATGGACAGTGTCAAGGGAACCAGGTTGCAAAAGTTCAAAGAAGAGCTTGTTTCTGATGCAAAGGTGTGGGAGGAGGAAATGGTGAGCATTCTGGAAGGAGCACGGAGGCCAGTGGGTTTTTCACCTCCCACATCTACTCTATCATCACCTCCTACCTGGCTCCAGCGAACGCTATAACTGCCTTTATCTATTGCTGCCATTCCCCTCACCTAAGCTACCATCTCTCACCTGAACAATGGAAAGATCTTCCTAATTGGTCTCCACCTGCCACTGCAGGCTTCCAGCTTGGGTGACTGGGTACCCAGAAGTATCATCATGTAAAATTGGGGATGTAGGAGAACAGATTTGAGGGCAGAATAGAAAGTAGCAGGTTTGGATGTCCAGTAGGAGGTTAAGCATCTGACTTTGGCTCAGGTCATAATCTCAGGGTCCTTGGATGTGGAGTCCAGCATCAGGCTCCCTCCCTGCTCAGTAGGGAGCCTGCTTCTCCCTCTCCCTTTGCCCCTCCCTCCCAACTCATGTACATTCTTTCTCAAATAAAATCTAAAAAAAAAAAAAAAAAAATTAAAAAACCCCAACCCAGGGCAGCCTGGGTGGCTCAGCGGTTTAGCGCCGCCTTCAGCCCAGGGCATGATCCTAGAGACCCGGGATCGAGTCCCGCGTCAGGCTCCCTGCACAGAGCCTGCTTCTCCCTCTGCCTGTGTCTCTGCCTCTCTCTCTCTCTGTTTCTCATGAATAAATAAATAAAGTCTAAAAAAAACAAAAAACAAAAAAACCCAACCCAGGGACAATCTGATAGCTCTTATGCAAATGGTTATAGTTCATATATAAATATATAATACATATTTTTATATTTCTTTTATATATATACATATATATTTTTTTACACATACTCTGCTAACGCATAAACACATATGGAAACACAGACCTTGAATGGATGACAGTAGATACTATCTGGAGAATGGAGACCAGAGATTGGTGGTGGAAGTCAGAATCTTACAGCCTTCTGAATTCATTTTTTTTAAATTTTTTAATCTACAATGCAATATTGGTTTCTGGAATAGAATTCAGTGATTCATCCCTTATATACCAAATGTATTCTTTAGAATGAAAAGCTCACACAAGTAAGCCTTTAAGGGCAGAAAAGGATGGAAGAGGCAAAGCATGTTTATTGGTCAAGAGAAAGGCATCAGTAGTGGAGAAGTTAAAGACAGAGGAAGGAGAAGCTCTAAGAAGTGGGGGAGCAAGGTCTTAAGAGATAGAATGGGGGATACCTGGGTGGCTCAGTGGTTGAGCGAATGCCTTTGGCTTGGGGCGTGATCCCAGCCTAGGGATTGAATCCTGCATCATGGTCTCTGAGGGGAGCCTGCTTCTCCCTCTGTGTCTCTGCTTCTCTGTGTCTCTCATGAATAAATAAAAACTTAAAAGAGAGAGAGAGAGAGAGAGAGAGAGAGAGAGAGAAAGAATGATATTAACTTAACTAAGGAGGTGAAAGACCTATACTCTGAAAACTATAAAATACTGGTGAAAGAAACTGAAGATGACAAACAAATGGAAAGATATTCCACGCTCATGGATTGAAAGAAATATTGTTAAAATGTTTATGCTACCCAAAGCAATCTACAGATTTAATGCAATCCCTATCAAGATACCAACAGCATATTTCACAGAACTAGAACAATCCAAAAATTTTATGGAACTACAAAGAACCCTGAATAGCCCAAACAGTCTTGAAAAAGTAAAACAAAGCTGGAGGTGTCACCATTCCAGATTTCAAATTATGCTACAAGGGCTGTAGTGATCAAAACAGTATGGGACTGGCACAAAAACAAAACACATAGATCAATGGCCAGAATAGAGAGCCCAGAAATATAGCCACAATTTTATTGCCAATTAATCTTCAATAAAGGAGGCAAGAATATGCAATGGGAAAAAGTCTCTTCAACAAATGGTATTGGGAAAACTAGATAGTTACATGCAAAAGATGAAACTGGACTACTTTCTTATACCAGGCACAAAAATTAATTTAAAATGGATTAAGGATCTAAATGTGAGACCTGAAACCATACAACCCTACAAGAGAGCACAGGCAATAATGTCTCTGACATCGGCTGTAGCAACATTTTTCTAGATAGGTCTTCTGAAGCAAGAGAAAAAAACAAAAAAAAAAGCACAAATAATCTATTGAGACTATATCAAAATAAAAAGCTTCTGCATAGCAAAGGAAACAAAACTAAAAGACAACCTACTGAATGGGAGAAGATATTTGCAAATAACATATCCGACATTCAAAATATATAAAGAACTTATACACAACTCAACACCAAAAAGTAATTCCATTAAAAATGGGCAGAAGACATTTCTCCAAAGACACCTAGATGGCCAACAGACACATGAAAAGATGCTCAACATGACTCATCATCAGGGAAACGCAAATCAAAACCACAATGAGATATCACTTCACATCTGTCAGAATGGCTAAAAGAAAAAACACAGGAAACAATAAGTGTTGGCGAAGATGTGGAGAAAAAGGAACTCTCGTGCACTGTTGGTGGAAACAGAAACTGGTGCTGCCACTCTGGAAAACAGTATGGAAGGTCCTCAAAAAATAAAAAATAGAACTCCCTTACCATCCAATAATCACACTCCTGGGTATTTACCCAAAGAATAGGAGCACCCTCATTTGAAAGGATATGTGCACTCCAATGTTTATTGGAGCATAAATATTACTAGCCAGTAAATTAAACTAGCTAGTAAATTATTTACTAGCCAGATTATGGAGGCAGCTCAAGTGTCCATCAATAAAGGAATGGATAAAGAAGATATTAAAAAAAAAAGATGTGGTACATATATACAATGGAATATTACTCAGCCATAAAAAAAGAATGAAATCTTGCCATTTACAAAAAAAAAAAAAGAGAGAAAGAAATCTTGCCATTTGCAATGATGTGGATGGATCTAGAGAAGATAATGCTAAGCAAAATAAGTCAGAGAAAGGTAAACAACCTAGGATTTCACTCATATGTGGAATTTAAGAAATAAATTAATAAAGGGGGGGGAGACAAAGCAAGAAACAGACTCTTAACTATAGAGAACTGATAATTACCAGAAAGGGAACGGTAGTGGGGTGGGGGAAATAGGTGAGGGGTTAAGAGTGCATTTACTGTGATGAACACTGAGTCTGGCATGGAATTGTTGAACCACTATATAATGTACTATTGTCTGTTAATTACATTGGGATTAAAATAAAAGAGAGAGGGAGATACAGAATGATGAGCTGGGTTCCCAGGCCCACCTGACAGAGGCTCCAGCAGGTAGAGAGGAGAAAAAAGTAGATCTAAAGTAAGGGAAGGGGACACAGACCAGATCCTGCCAGATGGCATTGACTTCTAAGCACATGATGAATTTTTTCAAGAGTGAGAAGATAGGAAATAGGAGGAGAGTGCTGTGATAAGTATTTAGAGGCATGCAGAGAGAAGTGGAGAGAAAGCTGGCTAGGAAGGAAGAGAACCACTGAAGGTGGGGGGAGCGGGGCTTGGGTTGGGATGAACTGCTGAACCCATCAACTACATGTCTGCTGCCCATTGTCTTGATGGATCCATGTCCATAGCTAGGAGACCCCCCCCCCCCCCACCGAGTGTGAGGACAGGACAGGGGAGGGTCCCACCAAGCCAGGACTGGGTTCTGCCACAGGTTCTTGCACACAAGTGTTAAAATGACAAGCTTGGGACACCTGGGTGGCTCAGCAGTTGGGCATCTGCCCTCGGCTCTGCGTGATTCCGGAATCCTGGGACTGAGTCCCACATCGGACTCCCTGCATGGAGCCTGTTTCTCCCTCTGCCTGTCTCTGTGTCTCTCATAAACAGACAAATAAAATCTTAAAAAAAAAAATAAAATAAAATGACACGCTCCAGTTGGAGTAGGAAAGAGATCAGGAAGCAAATCTAAGGGACAGAAGAGAGAATGAAAAGCCCTGAAAGGGGCAGCCCAGGTGGATCAGCGGTTTAGTGCCACCTTCAGTCCAGGGCGTGATCCCGGAATCCTGGAATCGAGTCCCACATTGGGCTCCCTGCATGGAGACTGCTTCTCCCTCTGCCTGTGTCTCTGCCTCTCTCTCTCTCTCTCATGAATAAATAAGTAAAATCTTTAAAGGAAAAAAAAAAAAAAAAAAAAAGACAGGCCATGATGACCCAGGAGGCCTAGGAAAGGGAGGCTGATGGTGAAGAGGGTGGGGTTGAATTCCCAAGGTGGGCAGGTGGGAGAATAAGCAAGCCCAGAGTGCACATGGCCCCCAAGAAGGGGCTGAAGCAGAACGGGAGAGGCAAAGATCCAAGTCGGGCAAGAAGGCGAAGTCATCGACAGGGTCATCACAAGGACATCTGTGAGGCTCCCCGGAGTCTACAGGGGAGGAGGAAGGAGGGACGCTTGAGCCACACACCACTGCAGTGAAGACCAGGAAAGAAGCCATATGGGCAGAGAGGGGCAAGAGTGGGGGTGGTGGGTAGAAAGGGAGGGTCTCCATGGCACTGAACTCTGAGGAGGGAGAGGTCCTGCCCTCCTGGCCCAGATGATGTGAGGTGTGAAAGAATGAGTGGCAGGGGGCTGGGGCTCCTAGGGAGCTTTAGGCACTGGTGCCTGATGACTCCCCCACACTCCCATACACACTGCTCCCCACCCAGAGAGGAACTGAACAGACCTGAGGTAGAACCTGGGCATGGAGGATTTTTAGCTTTCGACAGTTTTAGACATACACAGAAGTTGCTAGAATAGTACAAAGAATTCCCGGAGGCTCCTCACTCAGATTCCTCAAGGGTTAACATTCTAATTACCCATCAGCCCTCCCTATCTCTGCTGCACATACTCCTCTCCCAAAGTGGCCACCGCTAAGTGGGCAAGAAGGTCTCAAAGCTCCCTGGCTCGTGCCGTGAGGCTTCCGGGATCACAGGTGAGTAGAGGAAGCCAGAGTAAGCCAGGATACAATGGCCAGGAGGTGAAAGCAGGACCGTTAAGGACATAAAGGCAGATGCCCACTTGCGTGGGCCCAGGGCCTAAGGGTGACACAGACAAGGGCTCAACCAGAAGCGCAGGCCTGAGATGTGGTTCTGTGGCATAGTCACATCGGGTCCACTATTATCGTCACTGGCCACCAGTGTCACACTGTTTGAGTGAATGAAATGCTCACTCTCGGCAAAGTCATTTAACACCAGACTGGTCAGGACCTTCTAGCAGGCTCTGGAGACTGGGAGGCCAGGTTGGGAGAATGGGCTGACAGCTCTCAAACGGAGGCAAGTCTGTCATGGGCATGTGAGGAGGAAGGGGAGGATGGTTAGAGATGAGTGGAGGAAGCAAGAATTCTGTCCTTGGTGAGAACCACCAAATGCCACCCCCGCCTCCGCCCCCTCCAGTCTGATTCTCTGTGGGAGGTAGAGAGCCCTAGGACAAGGGGGCAGTACAGGTTGGAGGTTACGGAGGAAGCAAGCTAGGTACCTTCTCCAGCACCTCCCCCGGGTACAGAGGGAAGGGGTCCTGGGTCAGCCGGATCTCTAGGTCAGCATGGCGTAGCCGTACTTGCCCTGTAACATCGAACAGCACTGAGCCCTGAGGATCCCGGGACACAGGGTTGGCCACTGTGCAGTAGTGGCGTGGAGGGACAGTCACCATGCGCATGGGGGCAAACAGGACCCTGTTGGGGGTGAGAGACAGTGTGAGAACCCCAGGGGATCCCTGTCCCCACTCCTGGAGGGGACAGTGAATGGGATAGAAAGCTCCCCATCACTCAACCCCGGGCTAATCCTGCCTGGAAACAGGATGGAGATGGACAATCATGCCAGCCAGACTAAGGGGCACCCCATGGCCCAGTCCCGACACCAACCTCTCGTTGTCCTGCCGGATGTAAGTCTTTGGCCCGACCTCCACATGGGACACATTGCTGTTCTGGTCCAACACGTGGATATAGTGGTATGGGGGGATGCGTATGATGGACTCTTCAGTTGCCATGGTGACTTCTGAGGCCAGACCAGCAGAGTGACAGACAGGTAGGGAGCAGATACAGCAACATGAGTACAGGGGGCCTAGCAATCAGCTGGATTAGAAACACCAAACTATTCTAGTCCTTTCCTCCCCAGCAGTCTCTGGTCAGTTGCCACTCTTGGTTTCCTGCTGCTGTGGGTAGGGGTGGTGGGTGGGAAGGGAATAAGTGAGTACATATCCCAGCCCCCCCCCCCCAACCTACCTGCTTCTAAATCCTGGGTGGTTCCACTCCATGCTTGGCCTGTTCAGGAAGATGGCACCTCTTCCCTAAACTCCATCCCTGCCCCCAGCATGCCTTGGACCTTGGACAACACAGCCCTTGGCATCACACAAAGGGAATCAAGTTTGTTAGGGGACCCAAAGCCTTGTCCTCTGAGACTTTGGTCAGACATTTTCGAAGCCACCACCAGAAAGGATTGACACCTCATCTACCCCACCATTCATCCAACTTCAGACTGGAGTGAAAAAAGGGGAAGCGAGGAGGGAGTGGCTTGCCACAGGAAAAATAGGCAGAAACCACATAAATTAGAGAGCCAAGGCAAGGCCCAAGAGTTTTACTTGATCTATACAATCTGTAAAATCTCAATTTTTAGTTTAGCAATCACAAACTCCTGATCGCTACTTCTCTTGATGGATTAGGGGCCACGCCCTATGTTCCCACCTAGCAAAATTGGGTAGAGCCAAGTCACAGCAGCTCCCTTTGGATGGGACACAAGCTTTCCTATTTACCACACTTCCCACCTATAGTCCCTGTCATCTTGTACCTGGGCCACTGTACTATGTCACCTGCCTGGCTCCTGCTTAACACCCTCTCAGCATCATCCAACAGAATTTTCTAAACCTGTGCTCTTTGGACTGGTCACACGCAGCTACTGAATACTAGAGCGGCACTAGAGTAACTTTAGAATATTAAGTTTTATTTAAGGTGGCCAAATATGGCTGCTTGATCCCAGATTACAGAGTGTGGCTCGAAATGGTTGAGTCCCAAATAGGGACTACGAATCATTCAGGGCCACACAGCAAATAAATGGTACTACTGGGATGGGAATCCTTTCTGGTGGCAGCACGGGACAGTGGTTAGGGGCACCGATTCAGCTAGAATGCCCAGGCTTACAGTTCCGATTTCCTGCCTTGTACAGTTTCCTTCACGTCTTACCTCATTTTGAAAGGTTACAGTTTTGACCTCTTTTCCTGGTACACATTTGACATCAAAGGAAAGTTCCTCTGCTATCTTGCAACTTTGTATGGGATTTGACCTTGATACTTTTCTGTGGCTCTCTTTTATGTGGAGTTAATTTCCCTTAACTTGTAGGAGTGGCTTTTCTAGCACCAGAGCTCCCTCTTCTGTTGTTTTGGGGTAGCATTTGAAAATACAGGGGCTGGCTTGCCAGTATGGGTTCTCCTCCCCACTCTTATCTGGACCTTCTGGTTCCTTCTGCTCTACTCTCCAGTCCTGCCCAGCTGTCTTCCAAAGTTGCTCCCTGCTGAAGCCCCTGAAGAGCCTCCAGGAACTGGGACTGCCTAGATCCCTTACTGGATGGGTCACCTGGTTGCCTTCCCTGTACCTGTTTCCCAGGCCTGTAAACTGGGAGTGGACAGGGCATCTAACAGAGTTATGAGGGCTGAGGTCATCGTAAAGTAGTTGGAACAGCCCGGCTCTTCGGAACCACTATGTGGCTCACTGCTGAGGCAGAAAGAGCCTGAGGCCCAACTCCTTTAATCAGCTAGGGGATGTGGCCTAGTACCAGAGGGGTCTTAACCCCCTCCTTGTTGACTGGTCAGAAGGATGGCAAGTCTTAGATCACCCCAGCTGTGGGGCTAGAAGAATAGCAAAGAAGGGGCATCTGATGGCCAAGTAAAGCCTTTTCCAGCTGCTCCTTTGCCAAGTTCTCTGCAGGGTGGAAGCCTAGCCAGGAAGCCAGATGGGGGAGAAGAAGGGCAAGGGCTATAAACGGAGGTTCGGACAGGGCTCCATGAGGCCCCCCAGGGAAGATTTGAACTCTAGAAGGCCATGCAGGGCTGGGAAGCAGGCCCCAGGAACAGCCTCCAATGACTCTTTTTTGGACTATCCCCTACTCCCTATGGCTGAGGCCTCTCTACCATCTGTCACCCCAGCTGGGCCCAGTCAGGGGGGTTGAGAGCCTCGCCCAGCTCAGTGAGTCAGCTGAGAATTATTCTGATAGCTGATCTGGCTGGGCTTCTGCCTTATTCCAAAGCCAAGCCCTTGTTTCAGTCCCAGGCCCATCTTAACCCCCTACCACCCACCCACCATGCCCTACAGCTGTGCCTCCCACCTAGCTCACCTGCTATTCACCCAAGAATGGACTCTGCTCTTTTCTGTCATCTCTAGAAGGAAGCCTCAATGTAAGGCCTCTCCAGGCAATCAGAGAACCCACTTGACTCAGGCAACATGTTTGTGACAAGTCCCAGATTTAGACTTTGTGGTTTACCAGATAACATGTACAGTTAGAACATTTTCTTTCCAATATATCGGGGCCCTCAAAGAACAATGGTTAAGGATTATGTTGATCTTTGGAAGTTACTGCTCAGCCCTTGGGGTTTGGCCCCAATATTCCAAATCCACCCATCTCTCCCCTCCAGTACCAGCTTCCTAGTCTGCTCTCTGGCTATATGCCCACCTTTGCCTGATCACACTGCCCTCAAGGGTCATGGGGCTCTTGCAGGAGCCAGTCAATTTTTGCCCAAAACCTCAGACACTGCATCACACCCACGAAGAAAGGAAGAAAGTCACAGGTGGAAGGGCAGAGAATAACACAACCTAAAGGCAGAAGCTGGGTTCCTCCTCTAGTTAAGAGGCACTCTGGTCCAGCGTCTTGGCTCAGATAAACTTACACTATAGCAAAGCTTAATGAGATTCTTTGGTCACTCTTGGTCAGAGATCTTCAGAGTCAACCCTGAGGACCTGCCGCAGTGACTCAAATAGCAGATACCTATGTGACCAGCCTTACTACTGTGTCCTGGTCTGCAGTGAGCAGTGTTCACTTTGTGAGGGAGCTTCTTGGGCTGCACTCAAGAGCTGCTGAATCGGCTGGCATTTTAACTAGAGCCCTAGTGATTTGGGCGCATGTGAAAGTACCAGCAACACTGGCCTCAAGCAGCCACTCTCAGCCCTAGCTGCACTTGAGAATCACCTGGGGTCTTTGAAAAGCATTGATCTCTGGGGATTCTGACATCAGTGGCCTGAGATAGGGCACAAGCATTGCCTTTTTTCACCCCCTCCCAGTAGGGTCTACGCTCAGCATGGAGCCCAACACAGGGCTTAAACTCACCACCCTGAGATCAAGACCTGAGCTGAGATCAAGAGTTCAACGTAGGGGAGCTTGGGTGGCCCAATCAGTTAAGTAGCCAACTCCTGACTTAGGCTTAGGTCATGATCTCAGGGTCGTGAGATGGTACCCTGCATTGGGCTCAAAGCTCAGTGCAGTCTGCTTGGGACTGCCTCTCCCTCTGCCCCTCCGCTTGCACATGTGCTCTCTCTTGCTCTAAATAAAATATCTTTTAAAAAATAGAAAAAAAGGTTGAGGCTACACAGACTGAGCCATCCGGGCATCCTGACCATTACTATATTTAAAAGCTTCCCCACTAAATCTAATACACAGCAAGGACTGAACTCTCATTATCTTGGGCCACTTGCTAACTCTGAGCCGGAGTGTCCTAGACTGAGAAGTGGAAAGAAAAGGGACTATTTCCTGGGCTTGAAGAGATTAGTGGCCACAGGGTATCTCTAGTGCACAGGCTCAAAGTAGGGGGCTGGGAGGAAGGAGGGAGATTTAAAGACAAGCTCAGATTACAGACTGCTCCTCAAGGGCAGGGCATTTGGCATTTGGTTATTCACCTCCAGCCCAATCCACTGCCAGGCCCAGGGACCCCCTAGCCAATGCAAGTCCCCTGCCCCACGCAGCCTGAAGTTGGAGGGGAGGCCGGTGGCCCAGCCTGCCACTATCACCTCTATCAAACTCAGGTTTAGGGGTCCCTGGGTGGCGCAGCAGTTTGGCGCCTGCCTTTGGCCCAGGGCACGATCCTGGAGACCCAGGATCGAATCCCACATCGGGCTCCCGGTGCATGCAGCCTGCTTCTCCCTCTGCCTGTGTCTCTGCCTCTCTTTCTCTCTGTAACTATCATAAATAAATAAAAATTTAAAAAAAACAAAAAAAAAAAACCTCAGGTTTAGGAAAATGCACGATGCCTAGCATAAACAAGGGCTCATTATTGCAGTTTCCCTGATTTTAAACATTCTAGACTTTGGGGAAGGCCAGAAGCCTTCACTATGCACAGATGTTTATACGCTGGTTTAGTTTAGGGAAATTATTTTCTGCTTTAGGGGACTTTTGAGAACTTGTCTCATACTGACCACAACTGTGTAAGAGCAAAGTTTTAGGAACTTTCCTTCCTAGGGAAGACTTATCTGAGCTCCAGTCCAACTACTTTGTGGGAGGAGCAGCTTGGTGGCCTCACTGGAGCCACAACACATCTGCCAGCTCAGAATGCTTCTTGTCCTATCTCCCGGACACTAATTAATGCTCATCACTGAAGGCAATGATTGCCTAGTTGAGAAGTGACCCAGGAACCAGGCTTCACAATTCCTGATCCAGATCAGTGTTTTCTAAGCTCACTCCATCATAAGACCCAGCTGAGAGCATTGCTCCTGTTCATGCGGATTCCCAGGCCTCACCCAGACCAGCTGAGTTTCCAGGAGGCTCCGGAACATGTATCTTTGGCAAGAGCCCCCAAATAACAGCTCCCACTTATTAAGGAATTAACCTGTGCTAGGTGTTGTGTGCCTTTTAACTCATTCATCTAATCCTCACAGGAACCTAGAAGTTAAGGAATTTTGCACAACGGTCAAAGGACAGGGTCAGAATCCTGTCTCTTACCCTACCTGCAGAGCTCCCAAACCAGGAAGTAGCCTGGCTTCTTGGCACAAAACAGGGACCTAAGACCAGGGAGGGAGTTGCGGGGGGCGGGGGGGGGGGGGGCGCTGCAGGTAGCCTCCAACAAACAAGGAGGCCCAAGTTCTTGGAGCCCGGGGTGGGGGTGGGGGGGTCAAGGGGCATCCACTCAAGGTGGCTCCTCTACCAGCTCCTGCCTCTGGAGAGCTGCCTCGCCCAGAAAGCTTCACCCCAGGTCAGGCCTGTGTGCCAAGGGCGGAAACAGGCAGGAGTTCCCAGGGAGCACACAGGCTGGCACCCCATGTAACAGAAGGCTTCCCCCTCACAATCCAGGGTCCCCCCAGGGCAAGGAGCAGACAACACAGGGACATCTGTCTCAACCCACTGTCTCCCACCCCTCCAGACTTCACTCAAGAAGAGCCAACCCTAAGATGTCCACAATCACAGACTGGCAAGCCCAAAGGAATTTTGGGTTCCTTCATTTCTCCCAAAGAGAAAAAGAGCCTTGCTCAACAACCAACCCCCACACCTTCTAGAAGTCCAGCCTACCTCAAATTGCTTTCCTAACCACTTCCCACATGGTCCCACATTGGCATAGCCTTTAGTGAGGCAATAGGAAAGCTTCATTTGGCAGAGATGAAGGATCCCGGGGGCAGGGGTAGGGAGAAATCACATTCTAAAAGCTCAAGAGAGGGATCCCGGGGTGGCTCAGCTGTTTAGCGCCTGCCTTTGGCCCAGGGCGTGGTCCTGGAGTCCGGGGATCGAGTCCCACGTCGGGCAACCTGCATGGAGCCTGCTTCTCCCTGTCTCTGCCTCTCACTGTCTCTCATGAACAAAAAAAAAAAAAAAAAAAACTTTAAAAAATAAATAAAGGCTCTAGAGGACAGGCCAGAGCCCAGGCCAGCCCCAAGGGGGAGCAGACAGCAGGGACCCAGGAGGGAGTATAAATGGACCCACTTTCCTCTGGCCCTTACTTCTGATGTGGGAGCCCCTGAAGTCGAGAGGCCTGAGATTTTGGGGGGTAGGGAGTGTTGGCAAGGTAACAAGTTGACCAACCTTTACTTTCAAAATACAGAAAAAAGAAAAAAAATCCAACAAGGAACGTAAGCCTCCACCCACCTTCTTCCTCCTCAGGGTCAGAGAGGTCTTACCTGCCCCGGCAGAAGCAAGCGGCCCTAGAAGGCAGGACCAGGCTCAGAGAGCCTGGAGGGACACAAGGCCCCACCACTGGTTTAGGGGTGTTTAGGACCAGTACGAAGTATACCCGGAAGGGTGTCCGCTGCCACAGATCCCTCAGATGGGGGAACTCCCTGGCCCAACCCCAGGGATCACTTCCTGACAGAGGAGGGCAAGCTTGGGGGTGGGGCTTGGCCATTTAAAGAGCCCTTGCAGCTGTTTGTCTCCTTTTTTTCCTATGGGCGGCTCCTCTGGCAGCTGAAGGCACTGCAGCCCTTTCAGCCCTCAGGAAGGTCCCGCCTCAGAGCCAGCTGGCAGCACTGGAACGAGAATTGGGGGCAGGTGCTGAGCTCATCTCTGTCCCATGTGGCTTTAATTTTCATTTCCCCACCTGAGTGACTAGGATCCTGATCCGGCTGCTCCAGAACTGGGTTCCTGCTGCAGCCCACCCTCTAGGAGAAAATAACTTTGTGTTTTTTTTATTCTAGATTCCAAAAATTCAGCCCAGGTCTCCAAATAAATGTTCAACAGAAAGCATAAATACACACACATGTCCTCTTTCTGGCAAGGTGCGGTGTTGGGAGCTTGGGAGCTCTCTCCTCTTGCCCAGTTCCCAGTGCCCAGAGTTAGGGAAGGAGAGCCCAGAAGGTATAAGCTCTGCACGCTAAAGGCTGCAACAACACTCAATATTTCCGTTGCCGGGGGAAGAGTGTGCTCCCTGAGGACCGGAGCGGGGGGCTGGTGGGGCTGGGGTCCTCTGAGTCCAGGCTGAAGAGATCCCTGCCAGTACGAAGGATCTGCTCCTCCAGCTTCTTGTGTCGCTTCATGTCTGAGAGGACCTTGTCTAGGCGGGCCTCCCGTTTCTGGCTCCGGGCGGAACTTCCTGGAGAAGAGGAAGGTAAGAAATGTGGACGGGAGTGAGGTGCTGTGCTCCAGACCTGCCTACATATTACTCATTGCTTAGGGAGCTCATTAAACAGAGATTTTCAGGTCTCTGTCACAGAGGTTGTAGGATTTGAGGTTGGGCCTCAGATGGGGTAAGCAGTAAAGGGCTGACTTACAAGAAGGAGCCAGTAATGTGAAAACCAAGGTAAAGATATCCAGGCAGGGGAAGAGCAAGTGGAAAGGCCCCAGAGCAGGAACAGGGAGGTTTGTTCAAAGGGTATAGAGAGCTGGGGTATGGCAGGGAGAAGGAAAGTTGTGGCTCAAGAAACGACTCTGAGGCCATGATGAAAGTTTGGATATCTTAGGTCAAACGGAAATAAATTATCTTTGGAAACTTTGGCGGCCCAAAAAAAGTCAGGGGGAGTTGTGGTGTTTGGATTCCCTCTTGATATGCTCTTTCCCCCAACAATGGAATCCTTTGGAGAATTTTAAACCAAGTAGTGACATGATTTATATTTTGAAAGGATCATTTTGGTTGCTGAGGAGAAGCAGGGAGGCCAGTTACGAGCCATGGCAAATATCCAGGCAAAAGAAATGATGGCTTGGGGGTGCCTGGGTGGCTTAGTCGGTTGGGCTTCTGACTCTTAATTTCAGCTCTGGTTGTGATCTCAGGGTTGTGAGATCCACCCCTCAGGATGGGTTCTGGGCTGGGAGTGAAGTCTGATTAAGATTCTCTCTCTCCCTCTGTCTCCCCTGCCCGCCTTCCCCAGAAATGTCCTCTATAAAAGAAAATAAAGAGAAAAGAAATGATGGCTTGGATGAGGGTGTGGTGCTGAGGGTGGAGAGTAGCAGATGAGCTTGGAAATGTGGAGGCAGGGCTAAACAGGACTTGCTGCTGGTTTAAATGCTGGGGTGAGAGAAAGAGAAATCAAGAATGGCTCCAACAGTAAATTCCAGGAAGGCACTTGGAGTGTGAAATCAGGTCAGATTAGGAGATATACACAGTGGTACAGGGATAAGAACGGAGAAGACTTGAACTTCTAGGGAGATGGAGATAAAAGGAATGGGAAGCATGATAGAACCATCTGTCAGTCTCATAAAGAAGACAGGGTATCTATCCAAGCTGTTAATGATGGCACCGCTTGGTGAATGCTCTCTCCTGCAGCTACAAGTTGTGTATAGCAATCAAGGCACCAAACACAGGCCTCTCCTCAGGAGTCGCCTTTCAGGTCGGTGGGAGTAGAGGTCCTTTACCTCCCCCCTACTCTCCCCCTTTGTACCTGGGGTGCGTCTCCGGTCAATCAGGGAGTCCTTTGGGGTCATTGGCTCATCATCAAAGTCAAATTCTGTAGGCATGTGCGGTCTGGGACAGGTGGACAGAGTGAAAAGTGAGGGTGGTCTCCCCAAACACCCCAGCCTGAGGGTCTCCCCCCACACCCCTTGCAACCCTCTACTTTCCATGCTCCAAGGTCCCACCTCCCCTCCCAATTTTCTCTTGGCACCAAGAGAGCAAGCCCCAGCAACAAAGTGTAAGGGTGTGCCCTCACTTTTCCTCTTCCTCTTCTTTGGCTTCAGGCTCCTCATCCGATCTCTCCTCTTCACTCTGGGCCTCAGGTGTGGGTGGCCGGCGGGGCAGGATCTCAGCCTGAAGCTCCAGGGTACCGTGGGCAGCCAGAAGTTCATAGAGCCGCTGGATTTCGGACGGGGGAGGCATCCAGGCCTGCCCATCTGCGGGCAGCTCCATCTCCTCATCGCTGCAGGGTACGCACCAGTCTTCGGATTCTCCCTTGGCATGCTCTTCCCCTTCGGTGCAGGGGGCTTCTCCCTGCACCTCCTCGACCCCGGGCCCCTCAAGCTCGGTCTCCTGCTGGCCTCCTTCCCCCTCTTCCTCGGCTTTATTGGCCGAAGCAGAGGAGCCTCCGGTATCCTCCACCGCCAGAGCTTGGAGGCCAGAGGTCACCTCCCCTTCTTCAGACAGGGGCGCCGCCGTGGTGGCCGAAATGTCTCCATGACCACGAACAAGGGACATAGGCTACTAGGGGAGGGGCCCTGCGATGGTAGGAGATGCAGGAGTACTAAACCAGGGGGGTCTCCCGCCCCCGAGGGACTGGGCTCCCCAGGAGTTCAGGGAATGTCTCCAACCGGGCTCCAACAGCGGTCCCAGCGACGAGACCGCCGGTTCCCAGGAGGGGGCGCTGAGTCCCCTCCAAGGACCCCGCCCCACCGATCCAGATCCGGTACTCCGAGATTCCTAGGGACCAGCGGAAACCACTTTCTGGGCCGGAGAGGGGGTGGAGACGCTCTTCTCGCCTTCACACCGCCCCTCTCTACACCGGGATCCGGCGCCCTCTCCCCACACCTCGCAGTTCAGCCACCTCAGCCGCCGTACGCACCTGGAGCTAGGACCCGCCTCTCGGGCTGCGCAGGGTCACGGTACGCAGGCGCAGATACGGCGCGGAAGGCTCCGCTCTAGCCAAAGCTACTTAGAAAAGGAAAGCAAGGGGAGGATTGCACATGCGCAGGTAGGCTCGGGCACAATTGGCTTCGACCCACAGTAAAGATGGCCACCGGGACGACGCATGCGCATACACCCAGCAGGCTCTGCCCGAAAGGGGGCAGTACCGTGGGCCCCGGCGGCGGACAGACGTAAGGACTAACTGAGGCTAGAGGCGAGTCTCATGCAGTCTCCGTTTATTGGTGTTTCAGACTCATGCAGCATCCGGCATACAAAAAGGGAGAATCTGTTTGATGTATCTTTTTTTTTTTTTTAAAGACTTTTAGTGTTTTTCCAGCGCTTTTTTTTTTTTTTTTTTTTTTTTAAAGAAAACAAAACCCGCCAACTCCGAAAGGCATCGTAGCTCGGTCCCCGCCTCCCTAGCGAACTGTCGCGTGCAACAAACCTCCCTAGTCCTCTTGGAAAATAATTATAGAGCTCCCCGCCCTTCACTCGCTCCCTGCATCTAGGAGCTTTGGTCCTATTTCGGGGTTCTTCGTTACAATGCACGTGAATGACCCCAGCCCCGACGCCTTTAAGAAACTCGCAGAGCGAGTTTAAAAGCCCAGTCGGGGCGAGTCAACTCGGGCTGATCTGAAAGGGTCAACAGCCGCGCCCCTTCCTCCTCCTCCCAGGTGCGTGCTCAGAACCCAGCTAAGCAACGGTGCGCGACACCCCGCACCAGTTCCCAGACAAGACCTGGCTAGCCAGCTCTGCGACCCAGAGGCGCCCTGGGGGCGTCAGGACCTGGGTGGTCCCAGCAGAAAACAGTCGGAACGCGGCGGGGGAGCCCTCCCCTGACACCGCTGCCCTCCCCCAGCTGATCTAAGTGCTGGAGTTTTTGCAGAGAAAACGGTGGCAGGAGGGAGGAGGAGAGGATCCTGAGAGGGGATAGGAATGCTGAGGGGAGAGGAGGCAGGAAGAGGAAGGGGGCAAGGAGTGTGGAGGGGGAAGGGGAGATAATAAAGGGGAGAAGGAAGAAAGGAATGGGGAAGGATGCCAAGACAGTGAAAGTTGAAAGGGGGACACTGGGGCAGAGGTGCAGGGAATTGGGGAAGTTGGGAGGAGTGCAGGGAGGCTGGGGGGAGATGCAGGGAGGCTGAGAGCAGAGAGTTTGGGAGACGTTCAGGTCAGGGAGATTTCCAGAAGTGCAGGAAGGTTTCTAGAAGTGCAGGGGCAAGGAGTCCAAGAGGCGAGGGGGAATGCAGGCAGAAGTGCAGGGAGGGTGGAAACAGTGCAGGGAGAAGAGAGGCCTACGGTTGGCACAGGAGCCTGGCAGGATGCAGGAGCAGGAAAGAAGCTGTAAACAAGGCCGCTCAGGCTCCCTTGGTCCCTATGGGTGCGGGCCTGGGCCATCGATTGGGCTCCCCCCAGGGGAGGATGGGCCCAAGGCAGCTCCCAACAGGAAGAAAAGTCTTGGAATGCAGGGCAGAGCCCCTCACTTATACACTGTGGGAGAGGAGAGGGAGGGACAGACAGAGACGGTGGTGGGGAGAGACAAGGAGAGACAAAGGAGAAGTAGGGAGGACAGACAGGAGAGAGCAGGGGCAGGGGTTAGTAAAGCTGCCCTTGCCAACCCTTCCATTCCTCCCGGCCTGTCCCAGACCCCCACTCACCGCCTAAGTTGATGACGCAGGAGGCGATGATGATGAGGACCCCCCCTACCAGCGCCACGATGCTTAAGAGCTTGGCCACGCGGCCCAGACGCTGGGCCCCATCCACGTCCCCCTGCTGCAGGCTGTTCCGGGACTGGGGTTAGGGTGAGGGGTGGGGCACCATGGGCCCAGGTCAGGAGAAGGCAGCCCAGCAGGGATCAGGTGAAAGAGTTGTCCAGAGGAGACGGGCAGGCCCCCGTGGACAGTGGTTAAAGGAGGAAAGAGGGTTGGAAAGGCAGGGGGAGGAGGGCAAAGGTCAGCAAGGCTGGGTAAAACGTGTCTTGACATCCCTCCCACCTGACGGGGGTAGGGCAATGGTGGCTCAGACGGGAAAGTCCTAAGGAGAGGCTAGAATAGGCCCCATACTTGGGAAGTGAGATCCATGCAGAGAGGAGAGGGAAGGCAAGACTACTCCTGGGGTTTTTGTCCCAGTGCTGGCAGGAAGCTGGGAGCCACAGCAGGCCTGGGCCAGGGTCCCATGGGGCTCACCATGACAGCATAAGCGAAGGCCACGATGTTGACAGGCCACATGGGGCAGAAGCAGGACAGGATGGCGAGGATGATGTAGTCCCGAGGTTTCTGGGTGCCTTCACCCCCCTCCACCCCAGACCCTGCCAGTTGGGAGCTGGGGTGGCGGCTCAGGCTACCTCGGGGAGATCCTGGGTGCCCACTGTGAGCCCTTCCTAGTCGGTCCTCCTCAACCAGCTGCTGTAGCACTCGCGGAGGAGCCCCATTGGCTGGGTGGGTTTTTGTTGAGGGTGGCGAGTGAGGCTGGGGGGCTGGGCCCTCTTCCCCACCGCCAGCCTGCAGGGGAACCACTGCCCCATTCTCTTGCTTTTCCCCCACACTCTCAGTCAGGACCTCAGGGGTGGGGTCCTCCTGGGTGGGGGGCTCTGGCTGAAGATCTGACTTGGGGGTGGGTTGAGAACCTGGCTGGCAATCTGGCTGAGGGTCTGACTGGGGGTCCAACTGGGGAGCAGGCTCTGAGGCTGGCTCAAGCGGGGCCGCAGGCCCCAGATCGGAACCCTGGTCTGCAGTGACCTCTTTATTCACTTCTGGTTTGGGTGCTGGCTCTTGGCATGCTTCTTCAGGGCTAGGGATGGCATTCGATTCCCCTCCTGGGTTTGAGCTGAGGTCTCTAGCCTGAGCTGTTTCTGGGACCCCAGTTGGGGTCTCTGTGGTTTCTGGAGCCAGCCCAGCCTTAGCTTCTGAGTCCACAGGGGCCCCAGTGATGTCTGGGCCTGGCTGCAGGGCCTCTGGCTCATCTGGGACCCCAGCTGGGACCTGGAGAGGGCCAGTTTTGGCTTCAGAATGGCCAGGCCCTTGTCCTTGGGTTTGGGGACCCTCTTCTATCCCCTTCATCTCTGAGCCCTCAGAGCTGCTGGCTGCCATCTTGAGAGGGGAGAGGGGAGAGGACCTCGCTGGAGAGGCTGGAGCAGCAGAGACAGCAGCAGTCCTGAAAGAGGAGGAGACAGGTTTGGTGTGAGGCGGAAAGAGGTGGCTCTCAGCACTGCAGCTGGAGAGGGCTATGCTGTCTTAGGGCCAGCCTTGGGCTGCCCCTGGGGAGAGGAAGAAAAGTTGGGGTTTCCTTTGCCTTGGGGTGGGACATCCCTGGGGAGGAGTGCTCTGCTCAAAGTCTGCTTGGAGAGCCCTGGGAAGATTAACCCTTTTGTAAACAGGACCCTCCCCATGGTCTCTTCCTGGGTCTCCCCGACAAGATCCAGACTCTGAGATCCTAGCAGATGCCCCAGCACCCCGAAATCAACAAGCTGTGCAGACGCTCGTACACTCCGACAGGCAGACAGGCACACCGGGCAGAGGACCGACATTTACATTCCACTCCCTCTGCATCCTCCCTTCCTCCCTGGGCGCCCCGCCGGTGTTTTCTCACTGCGCGTCTGGGGCGCAGACGCCCCCGCCCCTCCCTGGGGGACCTGGGCTGCTCCTCTGAGCCCCTTCTCAGCCCCTCTTGCAGGGATTCCCTCGCCCCCGGGGGACGGCGCCTCCTCCTCCCATCGGCGTGGCGCGCCCAGCACCACCGGCCAGTCCGCCAGGCGCCTGCATTCCGGTGCAGCCCTCCCAGCGTCCGCCGTCTGTCCGCGCACTCCTACCCGCAGCCTCTGTCCATCCCCGTCTCACCTCGACGCCGGCCTCGAGACTGCTCCCGCTGCTGCTGCCACCGCCGCCCCGTTGCAGCAGCCGCAGCCCGGGAGGGAGCGAGTCAGCGAGCGAGGGAGGGAGGCGGCGGGTCTCCCCTCCCCTCTGCTCGTCCCCTCCTTTCGCTCCTCTCAGGTCCCCTCCCCTACGCTCCGCTGCTGCCGCGCACCGCCCCCGCCCCTCGCTCGCCTCCCGCCCCTCCCGGCCAGCCCCAGGGAGCCACGCGTGCCAGGCCCCGCGTTACCCGGGCAACCGGCCGGGTAACCACTCGCGCCCCCTCCCTGCCCCTTCCCACGCGCGCCTCCTGGGGGTGCCCCCTTCCCAAGCCCTGGGCCCCTCCCGCCAACGGTCACCGGGGTGTCCTGGCAGAGGCGGGGGGCTGGGGGAGACGGAGAGGGGTCTGCGAGGAGACAGGACCTGTGAGACAGGCGGGACCCGGTGGTGGCACTCCTACAAGCAGAAGGCGGGGAGGGGAAATGAGGCAAAACTTGGGGAGGCTGCTCCAAGGAGGAGCAGGGTGGGGTTTTAAGAAAAGGGAGCCTGCAGTACGGGAAGTCCCTCTACCCTCGAGGAAGCAGCAGCAGAAATGGGTGCTGGAAGGCTCCCGGGTCCCTGGAGCAGGGCTCAAAAGGGAATTCCAGGGCCGAGGCTGCAGGGGCAGTCTGGAACAGGAGGGGGCTGGGGCCCTGGAGCCCCGTAAATGCTGAATGGATCACACCAAGAGCGAAGGGGACGGGTGGGGGAGAAATGCAGTTCTTCTCGGCACCCTCAGGGCTCCCGGTCCCAGGGCTGACTTCCCCATCCTTTCTGCAGCTCCACCACCCACTGTCACCTCTCAGGGCCTTAAGGATGTGCAGGTATTCGGCTGGGGTCTGAGCAGCAGGCAGTGTGTGAGTCGGGGAGAGCAGCATTTTTGTGTGGTAACTGTTGGGGTTTCTGACCCTGGCCTCTTCAAACCTCCAGTGGCTATTCTGGGACTGCCCAGATTGGGTATTCCGGGGAGACCTGGGAGTCCTGGAACCTGCTCTCCAGTCACTGGAGCCTCAGCCCCACCCTGAATCAGGCTTGCAGCCACTGGTGCTGCCTCTGGTGAGGGAGGAGCCAGCGCCCCAGAGCCACACAGGGCAGGGCAAGGCTGGGACTGATACTAGACCCGCAAGAAACTCCTTGGGGGTGGGGCAGAAGGCTTGGGGAGAGCAATTCATCCAAACCAGAGTCAGAGACAGGTTTTTATTTAAAATTTATTGTAATGGGGTCCGCGCAAAAGGAGGGGGTGAAGGGTGGGGAACATGCAGGGGACACAGGAACACGATGACATGGCCAGGGCCACAGCTTCTGTCGTGGGGGAGAGGGATGAAAAGAAAAGGCCAGGGCTGGAGCTGGGGTGGCAGAGGGACGGGGGAGACACTGTGACTGCATTCCCCCCACCCCCAGGAAGCACCTCTAGTCCCTGGATCCCCCCATTTACCCTGGCACCCTAAAATTCCATCTCTTGTCCTGCCTCTGGCCCTAGTGGCTCCTTCTTTTGCTCCCCTTGACTTGTTTTCCCCTGACAGATTCTCAATTAGGACGATGTTTAGGGGCTGACCCCAAACAACCTCACCTTATGAAGGTACTACTGTTGCCTTCCCTGCTTCTGCCCCTTCTCCAATCTCACCTTTTCCCCTCTCTGGGACAGAATCTCTGATTCCCCTCCTTCCTCTCCTCCCTCCCCCTGGAAAAAAAAAAAAAAAAAAAAAAAAAAAAAGCACCAACTCCCCAGGGAGGGGCAGCAGACAGTAGTGGGAGGGGGAAATGGGAGGAGGAGGAGAGCAGGGACCATCAAGGAGGTGGCTTGCAGATCCCGGGCAGGGCAGGGGGCTACAGAGAGGAGAGGGGAGTGAGGGCAGTGGCCGCTCCTGTCCTCTGCCACCCCTGCCCACTGTCCAGGGGGCTTCAACACAACCAAGGGGACAGGTGTGTGTGGGGTCAGGTCTGATAGGAGAGAGGAGCAGGAGAAACAAATCTTTAAAACCTAGCGAATTCCCCCTAAGAAACATCTCTTCCTCCTTTCCTTCTGGAGGCTCCTTGGTTGGTGGGGAAGTAGTGAGGAGTTGGTAGGAAGAGAGAGGGGAAGAGGAGACGGTACCAAGGGACTTTCCTCCGCTTTCCACTCTCCCCACCACCAACCTGGAGCTCACCAGGGCTGGGAGGGAAGTGGCTGAGAGCTCACAGGCACCCCCTCGGCCCCGGAAAGGGAGCCCACAGCTGTGGGGGGGGCTGCCACTGCTGCTGCTGCCGCCGCTGCTGCTGCTGCTGCTGCTGCCGCCGCCATAGGACAAACCTCACCAGTACCTGCACAGAGAGAAACACCAGGAGATCACAGCGCAATCCGATCGGCAAGAGCCTTGCCCCTTGCCCCAGACTCTTTCCCAGACTCCCTCCCCTGGGACACAGCCGTTGCTCACTTCCTGTTTGGTCCCCAAAGGCTTCCACCTGCATCCTTACCCAGTTCTCCTGCAGGGCCCTCCCTGTCCCCAGAAGTGTCCCTAACTTCAGTGATGGATGGGCATCCCTGGCCTTCCTGAGTTCCGCTACTGGGCACTTTGAGCCCCCTCGTCCCACACACCCCATCCCACCCCCCCCAGCCATGCCCCACGCCTTGCCTGGTGGGTGCGGGGTCCCCCTCAGCAGGTGGGCTGTGGCTGGGGGGCGTCTCCCGGGACAGGGGGGGCGGCCCCCCCCAGATGGGTCTGCATGTGGCCGGCCAGCTGGGCAGGGGTCTTGCAGTGCACGCTGCACAGCTTGCACAGGATGCGGTCAGCCCGCGGGGCCTGGAGCCCGTGGTCCTTCACCGCGTGGATGCGCAGGTATGCTGCTGTGGTGAAGCCTATTGGGGGGGGGGGTGGATTGGGATGGGGGGATGGGGGGTCAGCCAGGCGGAGACCCCAGAGACGGGGTGGTTCTCCTAGGCCGGGGACGCCCTCCTCAGATGGCCCTGTCCTCCTCCCACCACATCCTTGGTAGCCTGGGGCCAACTACTCTCTTGGGGCTGGTGGAACATCGCCCCTCCCTAAGCTTGGGGCCTGGGTGAGTGGTGTCAGCTTCTCAGCCTTGGTGTCCACAGAACCTATTTTCTGTGGCTAGGGGGACCTCTCCCGGGGTGACAGGCCACTGATTTCTAGCCACTCGAAGAGTTGACCCTCAGCAGAGACGGCTGTGTCCCCTCCCTCCAGGGCCCCATACGGTCTCATTCCAATTACTCAGTCAATCTGTGAAGCTGTATAAAAGCAGCTTTCTGCTACTAGGGCAGGGTGCGAGCTTGTTAATCCCCTGCCAGCATACTCCACTTGCCCCAGAAGCCAAAGAGCACACCATTGTGGATGCACAGCTGAAACCCTGCCTTCCAACCCTTGGGAACTGGCTCTCTTGACTGCTCCTTGCTCCTTTCCCAAAGCAGCCGAATCCTGCTCCTCCTCCCCACCCCCAGAGGCCCACTCTTGCTAGTAGCTCATCTCCTCCAGTCAAGACCTCTTAGAACTTAATGAGGTTCGGTCGTCGGATGTTGTTCCCCTTGCTTCCTAAAAGGCTCTAATAGCCGTGAGCTCTTGGCTACAGCACCTTTAACCCACATCTGTGGAAGGGCCTCTGGCTTTGCCCCTGCCCTTTGTCCCTGGCCCTCCCAGCATCCCTCAGCATGTACCTTTGTTGCAGAGCTCACAGACATGGTGAGGGCCCTGGCTGTGCACCTTCATGTGGTCCGAAATATAAGCCGAGCTCAGCATCTTGCCACACACATGACATGGCACCTTCTCCTCGTGTCGTACTGTGTGCGCTCTCAGTCGATCCTTCGTAGCAAAAGCTGCCTCACATTTCTGGGGAGGGGGGAGGGGCGTGGGGGTTGTCAGGAGAGTTAGAGCTTCGGGGAGCAGGGAGAGGGGAACAAGAGGTTAAAGGAATCAGAGCCTTGGGGATCTTTGATCTGTAGGAAATGGGAGTGAGATGACAAGGTCTTGAAGAAGGGATGAGAAAATGGAGTGAAAAAGCAAAAAGAAAAGAGAGAAAAAGGGGGTCTGAGAGGCCGAGCTCAGACAGCTACAATGAGGATCAAAATCATGAAAACCGGGAAAGGAGGAGGCGGGCTTCCTACCTCACATTTGAAGGGCCGTTCTGTTGAGTGCACTTGTCTGACGTGACTGTTGAGGTGATCCGGCCTGAGAATACGTTGGGGTTGGGGTTAGGGCCCTGGAGTGTGGACGTGCTCCCAAATCTGCCTAACTTAGCGCAACAGGCCCTTCCAAAGACGCCCGCAATTCGCCCCGACCCGAGGCTCCGGAGTCCCGGTGTGGCAGGAAATCCCTCCCCCTGCCGCAGGGCGGGCTGCTCCTCCTCCCACGCGAAGCTTTCTTACAACCGGAGGACCCACCTCCTTGGCTAAGTACCACCCCCCGCTCCCTGGTAACCGGGAGAGGCTTTCCTCCCTCCTCCCGGGGAGTGGCTCCCGGTCCCCATCCTCAGAAACCGCCTCCCTCCCCGCCAGCCAAGGCCAGGCCACCTCCGTTGCCGTCCCTCCCTCCCCACCCGCCCAGTGGGCGGCCGAGGCCCCGTGCACACCGGGAAAAGCTCTTGCCACAGTGGGAGCAGTTGTAGGGCTTGTGCACAGCGCCGTCATGTGAGCGCACGTGGTAGCTCATGCGGTCCTTGCGCTTGAAGCGCTGCTGGCACACCGGGCACTGGTAGGGCTTCTCGTCCGAGTGCGACAGCTTGTGTCGGTTCAGATGGTAGACGTCGCGGAAGGCCTTGCCGCACATCTCACAGGCGTGGTTCTTCCGGATGCGCTTCCCCGAGGCGGTCGTGGTCACCACGCCACCCGCGGCCACGGCGGCCGCTCCGCCGCCCGCACCGGCTTCTCCCCCTCCCCCGCCGGCTCCGCTCAGCTGGGGCACGCTCAGGAGACTCAGGGGCACCATGGTGGGCATCTTCATAGCACCCGAGGGGACCCGGCCGGCCTTGGCTCCTGTGTGGATGGCCTCGTGCCTCCGGAGATTGTAGCCGTTCTTGAACTCCTTGGCGCACAGGGCACAGATGTAGGGCCCCTTGCTCTTTGTCTTCTTCTCCAAGGCAGATGCGACCGGGGCCACGGCGACCGTCGAGGTTGGGGCTACGACGGCGGTAGCCGCGGCTGCGGCGATAGTGGCGGCAGAGACAGGGGGCGCGGCCTCGGCCGCGGGCGCCGACACCGGCGGGGGCGGCGGCGGGGGCGCCGGCGGCTGCTTCAGAGCCGCTGTGTCCACTGTGGAGGCGGCGGCCGGGGCCGGGGGCGCAGCAGCGACGGCGGCGGCGGCAGCAGCTGCTGCGGCGGCGGCCGCGGCGGCGGCAGACTCCTGGGCGGCGGCGAGAACCGGGAGCAAGTCCACCTGGAGGGGCTCGGCCGCCGGGGGCTGGGGCGTGGGTGGGGGCGCCGGCGCGGCCTGCGAAGACAAGGCGCCGTGTGGGCCGCGGCCGCGGGTCGGCGCCCTCCCGGCCCGGCCCGCCACGGCCGGCCCCTACTCACCTGGAATGGACTCTGGGCGCAGCCCTGGGAGGCAAAGAAGCGGGACTGGAGCTCAGCCCCGACCTGCAGGGGGTTCTGGGCGTGACCCTGAGGTGGCGGGAAGGAGTTCATGAGGCCGCCCACCCCCCGGGAGTCCAGGCCCAGCACGGGGAAGGGGGGGGCCAGCAGCGTGCAAGGGAACACGGGGAACATGGCCTCGGCCACGGCGGGGCCCCCGGGGCTCAGCGGGGGCCGGGGGCGCGGGCCGCGCGGGGCCCGGGCTCGGGGCGCCGCCCCCGGCCGGCCGGGCTGGGCCGCGCCGAACGCATGGCCCGCGGGCCGCCCCGCCGCCCGCGCACCCCGGCCGGCGGGAGGGAGGGAAGGAGGGCGCCTGGCGGGCCGCGGAGCGCGGCGGCGACGGCGGCGGCGACGCCCCCTGGGTGGGGGCGGGAGGCCCCGCGGGGCCGGGGGCCGGGGGCCGGGGGCGGGGGGCGGGGGCCCGGGCGGCGGCGGCGGCGGCGGCGGCGGCGGCGGTTGGAGCCTGGCGGGGCGGGGTGGGGGGAGCGAGGGAGCAGCCTCGGCCCCCGCCGCGCGCGCGCCCAGCCGGCGCCTCGGGGAGGGCGGGGGAGGGCGCGAGGGAGGGAGGGGGACAGCTGCGCGCGCACCGGGCGCGCGGAGGGGGGGTGGGACGGGAGGGAGGGCGGGCGGGAGGGGGTGTGGGAAGGGGGGGTGGGGGGGCGGGGGGAGGGGGTTGTTACCTGGAAGATGAAGCTGCTCCAGTTGCCGGGATCCATGGCGGAGGGAGGGAGGGAGGTGGCTCGCGCTCACCCTGGGGCGGGAGGAGGAGGAGGCGGCAGTGGGGGAGGGGGAACCCAGGGAGGAGGCGCGCGGGGCGAGCGGGAGGGGGGAAGGAGGAGGAGGGTGGGGGGAGCGGAGCACACTGCGCGCGGGGAGGGCGGGCGGGGGGCGCGAGGACACACAAGAGGCTGGAGCGGGCGCGAGCGCGAGCGCGCGCGAGGCCAGCGGGAGGGGGGAGGTACGAGAGGGACTCTGGCGGGAGGAGGGACGGGGGAGCCACCCAGCAGCCGGAGTCGCCCCAAGCGCGAGACCCCTGAGACGGCCGCTGATTGGCTGACGATGGCGCAGGTGGTGGGCGCGCGGGAGACAGGGCGGCTTCTCTCTTCCCCCCCCTTCAAAGATTCCACCCCCCCTCCTCCCTTCTCCAGCGGCCGTTATTTCGCGCGCACGCGCATAAAACCGCTGTCGTTGCTGAGCGGGAGAACAGGGGAGCGCGCGCCGGGGGTACGGATGGGGCGGGGCTAAACTCGAAGCGCGCGCCCGCCTAACGGTCGCCGTCCGCGGGCTTTCGCGTTACTTTTTTGTTTCCTTTCGGCCACCGTCGTTTCCCCCTCCCCACGCCAGCGGTTTATTTACAATCCTACCCCGCTTCGTTCCTGCCAGCTTTTCCCAAAGATGGCGCCCGAAGAAGTTATGCCGAGGAGCTTGTGGCCCAACCCAAGGGCAGTTATACCCCCTGGCCCCGCCCCCACAGTCCCAAGAATCAGGCTGAAACACCGGAGTAAAAATTGTATTTACACGACACGCAATTATATAAGGATTAAAAAAAAAATGACAGAGGAAAGGAGCTGGCAGTCAGGAGGGGCCGCTGCGCTGGCACGCGGCGAGACCCAGGATGTTCGCCTGCAACACAGGAGGGAAAGGGAGAGGGGCATTAAAGCTGGGTGCGGGGCACAGGCTGGGGAAGGGAGGGGGCTAAGCGGTGGGCTCACCTTCAGGAATGATTCCATCTGTTTCCCGGATATGCCCTCCACGTGTTCCAGGTCCTCCACCTGGCAGGACGGCACAGCAGCAGCGATGGGAAGGGGCCTCAGGGGTGTCCCGCGTCGCCCCTCCCGCCCCACCCCCCAACTCCATTTCAGGGCCGCCGGCCTCCCTGGGCCATTACCTGGCTGAAGGGGCCGTGGAGCTCCCTCCAGCCGACGATGAGCTGGGCCTTCTTTTGGCCAATGCGCTGCAGGCTGCGCAGATCCCGGGCAGAGCCTTCGTTCAGCAGATCTAGTATTTTTTGGCGCCCATGGGCCAGTAGCTCCGGGCTGATCTGTAGCTCCCAGCAGTCCTCAGCCTTCTCCTCTGGCTCTGAGGCATCCAGGGACTCCAGCTATGAGGCAGGGGGAGGTGAGTGACAGAAACAGAGTTTGCTATTCAGCCCATGGCAGCAAACTGCTTTAGACTCCTCTGCCAAGGATAGAAGCCTAGGCGCAGCTACCTCCCCGCCCTCCCAAGCCTCTCTTTCCCTCAAGTGTCTGTCCAAAAACAGACACACTTCTCTCGGGTCACTCTCTGGGCTGATTCTTATTGTGAAAGGCTGCTAATAGTTATTGTGAAGCTCGAATGAGTTAATGAACATAAAGCACATAATAAGCTCTTAAATTTGCCTCATCTCTGAAAAGTAAAGAATGAGCTTTCTTCCACTCCTAGGAAGGCACACAAAAGGTACTTAATAAATGATACTCACACCCCCACCACATATGTCATCTCAGTTTTTAGGTAATTCTTCCAGTGTTGGTTCATTTCTTGAGTGCTTAGGTCATGTTTCCCCTAAGTGACCTCTTAATTTTGTGGAGTGAGACTCAGGCTACACACTGTACCTAGTAGCTGCTGACTGAGGGAGAGTGCCAGCAGGAAGAAAGTAACAGGTGACAGACACCTTCTCTGCTAGGTGTACGGATACATACTGCATTTCATCCTAAATGCTGTGAAGTATCTCCACATTCAGAGGATGAGCAACTTATAAATAGCTAGTATGTGTTTTAACTCCATGGCCAGTGCTCTTCCCACTAGAGCTCACTAGTCTTAGCTTCTCCGCTCTAAGTGTGGCTTAAGCTGCCAGCCACTCTCACCTTTCTCTTCCGCCCTTTCTTCTTCAGAATATGGATCTCAGCATTGGGAGACGCTGCCTGTTCCTGAACTGAAGGCAAGAATCATGAGCCAGAATCATGGCAGAGGCTACTTTTCACCCTCCCTCACTTGGTTCTATTTCTGATTCCCCAGTTCCCCTCCAGCCCAAGTGAGCCTCCTCTTCTGTTGTTTCCATATGACCTTTCTTATATCTATATTTGAAAGTCTCAGCTGTTACTGCATAGTAATCAGTCACATATTATCCGTCTATCCGACCTACTAAGTGCCTGAGAACAGAGCGCACCCAAGCTCTATTTCAGGCAGTCCTCAACCCCCGACCCCGCAGTTGCAATACAGAGAGAGCACATGAGTGATGTGATGAAAGCTGTTCCATAAACCTCCTCCCTTCCCAGGCTCTATCATCTGGGCTCCCCTGGTCTCCACAGCTGAACTTACTCAGTTGTAAGGGCATCACCACAGCCTTTTTCAGGGGCTTAGCTACTGTGACTGTGCGGCGGGCAAGTGGTCGGAGTATTGCAGGAGAGGAATTCTCTTTATCCTTTGGGTCCAGAGCCTCCTGGGCCAGAACCTTAGCTTCTAGTTCTTTTTGCTTCATCTTAAGCCTCTGTTGGAAAAGATCAGGGAGACGTGTGACCTAGAACCAACTTTCGGGCAGCTTGAAGGGCAGTGGTCCAGGAAAGTGAATGCAGGGCTCTGACGCACTAGCAGGCAGGGTGAGGACCAAGGAGAGAAGCTACCAGGAGACAACTGGAGCCCAGTATAATTAAGGGCTTCCTAATGATCAGGGCTGCTTGGAGGTGGAATGGGCCCCATTGTGAAACACTGAAGGGAAGGGACTGTTCAGGCAGAAAGTCCTAACTTGAGTTGGGTTTTAAGAAATGACATCTTACATTTGTTCCTTTCACTTGGATTTCCACCCCCTCACCTCCTCAAAGCTGACCTTAATTATTTTTTAGTCTGGCCACATTAAGGACATTCAAGCAGAAGCTGAAGAACAGGGATTCCAGTGTTGGGTAAAAATTGGATGCTGGTCCAGCCTTTGGTGTCATTTATCTGAAGATCTTCAGATTGCTTTTCTAAGCCAGTAGGGATCCCAGCCCCCACCTTCCCAACACTTACCTTAATCTCCAAATCCTTCTCCTCCATTGTCTTCATGAGCACCATCCGCTCTCGTCTTGGGGTGTTCAGCCCATGGGTCCCCTGGCTCCCCTGGGAGCCCAAGAGACGGTCCAAGCTTAGGAGGCGCTCCAGCACAGCTGGATCCATGCTACTTAGCTTCTGTAGGGGGCTGAGCAGACAAAAGTTACTCTGCATCTACCCCTTCTCTCATCACCCTCTCTAAAGCAGCAAGACTCCCCCCATGATCCCTTAAAATGGCATATTCTGTGATTCCAGACTCTGGTGTTAACTTGCTGGGTAACCTTGAGCAAAGTCAGACTCTCTGGGTATAGTGCCTTCATCAGGTGAAGGAGATCAATCACTGCTTGCCCAGGTAACCTCTCAGGGATGCCAAGAGATCCAATGAGAACAGGCATTTAATGCACACCTGAGTTTCAAGTGTTCAGGCTCTAAAACCCTGCTCTGCCAGCAGTCACTGTCTTAAGGGAAAGGCAAAGACTGTGACAACAAGGACTGTGTGCCGGTTTCTCTAGAAGAGCAGTTGGGGAAAGATTCAGCAGCACTCTGAAAGCCACTGAAGACCTCAAATGCCAAACCTTCTTCCCATGGGCAGTAGGAAAGTTCTCCTCAAACTGAATCCTGACTTAATCTGAGTATGACCATGCTTAACATTTGTTCCTTCTGTTTGGTATTATTTCCCCTCACAATTATCATTCAGTCAATTTGACACCACCTTTCCCATGAACCCCAACTTGATTGTGTACCTTCCTTCCTATACTGTGAACTAGTTCCTCAAGGACAGGGACTGCCCCGTTCTTTGTGTGCAAATGTGTAGGAAGAGCAGGATCAGAAAATATGGGTGAACACTTGAAGTCATTTCTTCCTCCCTGGCTGTCAGAGAAGCAGTAACTCCTTCCATACTGCACCCTGTCCTATCTACCCTGCATCATAAACTGAAGTTCTGGGACACCTTGGTGGCTCAGCAGTTGAGAATCTGCTTTCAGTTCAGGGTGTGATCCCAGAGTTCCGGGATCAAGTCCCACATTGGGTGCCCTGCAGGGAGCCTGCTTCTCCCTCTGCCTGTGTCTCTGCCTGTTTCTCTCCCAAATAAATAAATAAATAATTCTTAAAAAAACAAAACAAAACAAAAAAACTGAAGTTCTCGTCTTCCCTTCCTGAATCCCTAAAGTCAAGGTCTGACTAGGTCTTACATGCCTCATCTCTGAGCTTACCTGGGATGTCTGTCTGGCAGAGACTTTGCCTATTCACATGTTACAACACATGTGCAGGGTGTAGGTTTCTCTTGAGTTTATGCACATAGGAGAGGGGACTGCTGACAGATAGCTTGAGGGACAAGATTAAGATGGGGTTCTAAGCAAGTGCGTTTTTCTGTATGCCATCCATCTTCAACGACAGTAGAGCCCTTCCATCCCCGGGAGGGGGGTGGGCAGAGTATATACTAATCCTTGACCTCTTCAGGTCACCTATGTTCACTAGACTTCAGACTTAAATAGTTTAGATGCTTTATTTGGGCTTGGGTAGAAACCGGGCAAAAGTAAAACTGCAGCTGGCTCCCTAGAATTAGGGAGGGCCCAGTGGCCAGACATAGAAAGCAAGACCACTAAATGGCAGTGACCTAAGACCTCATGCATCCTTGGCCATGAGGTGCAGCTATCAGAACGGGGGAGAGGCTGCACACACAAAAGGGACTTAGTTGAGAAGCTTTAGATTGAGGTTAGAAGCCAAATTAGGACAGCAGCTGGCCCCTTGTAGAGTCATGGAGATGTTGGACTCTAATGCACAGACTGCGAGGTCTCAGGGAGACACGGCTCTTCATCTCTTTGCTTTGCTCTTATCCTCTAGACCTGAAAGACCTAATCCAGATTTCTCCTTGAGACAGAAGTTAAAATGCTCATCCTTGAAACAGCTGCCTGCAAATGCGAGGTTTTGCTGCCTGCCTAAAGGGGTTGGTAAATGTCGAGGGGCTGCGAACTCAAAGGGATGGCTTCCTGCAGGTGCAGGACAGCACACCAGGGCTGGAGATTGAGCTTAGCACTTCAGTGAGTTCTGTAGAGTAGGATTTGGGGTAAAGTCAATGAGAGAGGAACCAGTTCGCAGCTCAAGGATCTGACAAACTAAGCCCACTACTGCTCTCTGCACTTAACACACACAACAGTTGAAGGGAACATCCCCAGGGCCCCTCCCCTTCTGCTCACCTGAGTTTCTGGGAGGCAGAGGCTGGAGCTGCTGGGGGCTCAGGACTCCCAATTTCCTCTTCCTCAGGGCCTCGGGCTCTCTTTGCCTCTGACGGGCCTAGCAGTTCTTTCTGGGACAGTTTAATGGGTGCCAAGACTAGGGAAGATGTGGGAGCAGGTCAGCCTCTGTGCTGATGCTGGGCAGCTTCAGCGTGCTGCCCAGTTGTCCAGATCTGCCCTCCACATTCTTGCCAACCCCAGTCCTCACCAGGAAGCTGTAGACTTTCATTGGTAAAAGGCCGGTTGATCACCTCCTTGGACCTGGCAGCAAAGTTGAGTGCAGAGACTGTATCTAGGTAGAAGTGTCTCTCAGGGGCAATGTTGGCAATGAGGATGCTGTGGGCTGAGCCACCCAGAGAATCCTGAGGGATTGGGCAGGGATAGGCAGATCAGACGCCCCATGTTTCCATTCCTTGACTGCTGTTCCCCAGCCTCCCAGCACACCTGAGAACGTTCTCCTCCAGCCCCTTTTCATCCTGAGATGGGTAGCCTAACCTGCAACAGGCGAGTGAGCTTGCTGTCCCGGTAAGGTACACGAGGGAGGCCTTGGTTCAGGGCATCCACCACCTTGCCCAGTACAAAGAGGGAGGAGTTGATGGCTCCGCTTTCCTTCAGCCGCAGACCCTTGTTGCCCGTGCGCCGGTTGTCCTCTGAGCCAGCCAAGTCAATCAGGTAGAGTTTACCCTCCCGCTGGCGAAACGGGGCCAGCCGTTCCCGTTGATCCACCTGGGGTTAAGAGCAAGGGCCCCCAACTTAATTCAGCCTGTAGGGGCTCCTCAGGTCCTCACCCTGTCAGTGGTCTCACCTTAACCAGGAGCACAGCATGACTGCGGGAGGAGCGCTGGTTGAGCCGGGTGGCTCCCACAGTCCGATTTCTACTTGCTGGCAGGAAGTGCCGCTCAAAATCAGCAAAGCTAGTGATGGGCTTCTGCATGAGGCCTGGAATCAGGATGTTTCCCCGACAGTCTTCTCGGATCACCAGATCTCCTGATGTGGGCTCCAAGAGGTCTAATACCTGTTGGAGCAGAGAGAGGTAGGGCCAGTTCTCTAGACCCAAGCTGCTTACTTCCAGGGCATCAGTGTCTTTCTTGTGCTGGACTGTCAGAGGTATACTATCTGCTACCCCAATCTCTGTCTTTCCAGGTCTCGCCTCTTTGCTAGGGCAGAGCTTCACAGTCAAGAACTGGATCCTATTTTGTTTGACCTTTCTCTCCCCTTCCCAACCAGAATGGGGCCTCACCTTTTCCTGGTAGATCTCTAAGTAGGACATAGTGACAGAAAGGGCCCAGGGCCGGCCCTCGCCGCCCTCCTCCCTTGTGAGCTGTAGGAGGTCCATAAGAGCCCGGGGTATCACTCCAGGTTGCTCTGGGCTGCCCAGCATTGTGTGTGTCTTCCCTGGGGGAAAGAATGGAGATTGCTGCAAGATCTTCCTCCCCACTCTTGAGCACTTTTGGGCCCATACCTGTTCCCTATTTGGCTCCCTCACCTGCCCCTGTGGGCCCATAGGCAAGCACACTGGCATTCTGCCCTTCCAGCAAGTGCCTTAGGATGGGCTGTACTGATCCTGCATAGATGTCCTGCTGAGAGCTCCTCTCCCCATAGAAGGCATCAAACCTATATATAGGCAGGGAGAAAAGGAGAGAATTAACAGAGGCTTCCATTCTCACCCAGACTTAGAGGGTAATACTGGCCCTGGATTGATTGATTTTTAAAGATTTTATTTATCTGACAGAGGAAGAGAGAGCAAAAGCAGGGTAAAGCGGCAGGCAGAGGGAGAAGAAGCAGGCTCCACACTGAACAGGGAGCCCAAAAAGGAGCTTGATCCCAGGACCCCAGGACCATGACCTGAGCCAAAGGCAGATGCTTAACCAACGGAGCCACCCAGGTGCCCCTGGGCCTCGGATTTAAAGAGTCTCTATCCCTTTTCTTATATAAGGATCTTGGAAAGTACTCACAGAACACCTATTCTGCTCCAGTCCCTGTCCCAGTGTTAGGAATACAGAGATGAGTCTGATGCCTGCTTTGGGGAGTTCTGCCGTCTTGTGGGACAGAAAGATATCCAAACTACTGTGATTCAAGAAACGGAGAGGAGGACACACTAGAAAGTGTAACTGATTCTGCCTGAGGAAAGAGGATTTTGCCAGAGAGAGAAGAGAAAGATATTCCAAGTATCAAAAATAGCATGCAGACAAGGCACGGTGTGAAAGGGCAGGGCTTCCAGTCTTTTTCTCGACACAGTACACAGAGAAAGTAATATCTGTACATCAGAACGAAGCAGAGGATGCTGTCAATAACAAGATGAGACTCCACACACCTGCGGTCTACTCTCTGCACTCTGGCTGAGGCCACAGCAGAGGTAAGGGTTTTAAGGGGACTGTAGCCTGTGTTGGGGGAGAGAATGAGGCTGGAAAAAAACAAGACAAATTGCCAAGAGCCTAGAATGAAGTTGTCAAACTTTTTCTGTAATGAGCCAGAGAGTAAATATTTCAGGCTTGGTGAGCCATATGATTCCTTTTGGAGTTCTTCACCTCCGTCATTATCATGGGAAAGCAACCATAGATAGTATGTAAATGAACAAATATGGTTTGTTTGAATAAAGCTTTCATTACAAAGACTCCTGGTCAGATGTGACCTGCAGGCTGTAGTTTGCCAACCCCCTAGCCTCCAATGACAGGCCAAAGAGACTGAACTTCCAATCTCCAATGGGGTTTTAAAGTAGCTGTCCTTGTGATTTCTGTCCCCAAATCTGGATGGTCTTCTCTCACACAGCCCAGCTGCAGCCTGCGTTGGCTGGCTGGTCTGTGTTCCTCCAAACCCTCCCACACCACCTCCCCTGACCCTAGGTAGGGCTCCCCTGCTAACAGTAGTGTGTTTGGTTCAGCCTTCGGCCTTTACCCAAGGATCCTACAGAGGACCTGTCATAGTGGGCACCCATGAATGTTTCTGGAAGACCAAACGAAGGTGTGGGGAACAAAGCTGTGCTAGGGAAGGAGTAAGGATCCTAAAGAGGCATGTGTGAGAAACCATGTGGGCAAGCAATAATGTGAGCAGCCGAGGAGGGAGGAGGGAGGAGAGGGATGGGCAGCCTGAACCTTACTGGTATTTGAGAGTCTCCTGGTGGTTCCTCCAGTTGGCAATCTCCAGGGAACAGCTGTCCAGGCCCCGCACACAAGGGGGATCATCTGCTCCAGCTGTCCCATCCACAAATGGCCGCAGCCGCACAGCCACCCTTACTCGGGCTGGCGGTGGGCGCCTACCAGCTCCCACCTTGCTTAGCCGACAGCGACCAGCTCCTAGAATAGAGAAGGTAAGTTTTTAGGCATAAAATGTGGTGGTGGCACAGAAACAGCAGGAGCCGGCTTTGCCAGAGGTAACAGGAGTCTTGCAGGAAGAGGTACTTGATACAGTGAGTTCTGAAGGATGAATAGCAGCTTGCCCAGAGTAAGCCGGAGGTTGGAGGAGCAAGATTATGTAAAGGTCGGGGAGTGCAAACCATATTGTGTACTAAGCAAACGTTAACATTTATTAAGCACTGACTACATGTCAGGTATTGTTTAATCTTCACAGTGTTCCTGAGGTAGGTTCTATCCGTGCCATTTTACCAATGAGAAGCTGAGAGAGGTGCAGTAGCTCTTCGGAGCACCTCAGCAAGTTATTCCTGGGGCCTGTGCCCATTACATCTTGTTTCATAGGCCACATTTTGTCTCTCTGCTCCTCAAAAGAATAAGCAGAGCCTGAAAACAAAACAAAACCTTAGCATCTTAAGTAGACCAGAGACCCTCATAACCTGGACAGAGGGGCAGGGAAAATGAACTGGACCTGGGGACACCTTGGGAGAGCCAGAGGCCCCCAGCTCATTTCAGGGAAACTCTTTCTACCCTGGTTATACTGTGGGTATTCCCAAGCTTAGTCCCATTTCTTTCCTTGCTCTACAAGTAGGTCCAGTGGGATGTAGATTGTCAGGCTTACACAAATAACCTGTAAGATCTTGTAATGCAGATTTTGCTTCAGTCCCTGAAGTGATGCCAGAGCTTTTTTTTTTTTTTAAGATTCTGGATTTCTAACCAACTGCCAGATGATGTGGATGCTGCTGGTGGGACATGTTTTGAATTGTCAAGGTGTTGTAGACCAGCATCTTCTGGAGTTATAAGGATTAAGAGTTGACATTTGCCCCCACCCAAAACCAGTCAATGAACTGCCTGACTTTTCTGTGCTTTTTCTTTTTCTTTTTTTTTTTTTTTTTTAAGATTTTATTTATTTATTCATGAGAGACACAGAGAGGCAGAGACACAGGCAGAGCCCAACCTGGGACTTGATCCCAGAACTCCAGGATCACGCCCTGGGCTGAAGGCGGGGCTAAACTGCTGACCACTGGGCTGCCCTGTGCTTCTATTTCTTATCCACGGGTTATAACACATACTAACATGTACATGTGTGTATACCCAAAATCATTAATGACGGTTTTCTCTTGATGGGGACTATGTGAGTTTCTTTTTTGTTACCCAGTGCTGTAATATTTGTATTAAAAAAATAAATAACTCTGCTCACTCTAAATTTCTGCCAGTCTTAAATGTTTTTCCTGAGCTCCTTCTATCCTTTCTCTAGCACAGGGTTCCTCAACTATGGCACTATTATTTTGGGCTGGATAACTCTAATAAAGCCATCCAGAAAAAAATAAAAAAATTTTAAAAAGCCATCCTGTGCGTTGTAGGATGTTTAGCACATATATACCAGTAGCATTCCACGTGCCACTGCCCCCCCTCCCATAACAACCAAAAATGTCTCCAGATATTAAAAATGCCCCCATAGGGAACAAAACTGCCTCTAGTTGAAAACGACTACTCTGATTCATTTCATGGGTATGGTCATCTGCTTTCTTGGCTTTAATTACCATTTTAATGGTAATTAAAATTGATGACTCCTAATCCACACCTCCAAACCAGAGCTCACTCTCAAATTTAGGATCCAGGTTCCAGCTTGCCCTGACTGACACCTCCTCTGACACCATTCTCAGGTACTTCAAACCCCACCTGTCCTAAACAGAACCCTTCTCCATCTCTCTGCCACCCGGTCTTTCTATGCTCTCTAGCATAAATGAATGGAACCAATCCCAAAGATGGGGGTCTTCCTTAATTAACCCCACCTTCTCTCATCACCTAAGTCAGTTACTCATTTAACACCTGTCAATTCTGCCTTGTTAAAAAAGATTTATTTGAGAGAGCGAACTCAGAGCAGTGGGGAGGGACAGAGGGACAAGCAGACTCCCCACTGAGTAGGGAGGCTGTCATGGGGCTCGATGCCAGGACCCCGAGACCACCATCTGAGCCAAAGGCAGACACTTAACCGACTGAGCCACCCAGGTACCATTTCTGCCTTTTTTTTTTTTTTTTTTAAGATTTCATTTATCCATTCATGAGAGACACAGAGAGAGGCAGAGACATAGGCAGAGGGAGAAGCAGACTCCCTGTGGGGAGCCCGATGCAGAACTTAATCCTAGGACCCTGGGATCATGACCTGAGCCAAAGGCAGATTCTCAACCACTGAACCACCCAGCTGCCCTCCTCCCAGTTCTGTCTTTTTTAAATGGGTCCACTTCTCTCTAGAACCACCGCACAATCTTTGCAAAGGTCATCATCATCTCACCAGTCTCCCCAATGCTCTCCCTGTTTCCAGTTCTTCTCTCTCCACTTCCTCCCTTCCTTCCTTGCGCTGTAAGCTCCAGCTCTCAGCCATAATGACTTTCCTTTAGTTCCTACAACATGCCAAGTTCTCTCACAGCTTTGGGCGCTTGTACATGCTATACTCTCTCCCTGGAATATCTACTTTATCACATCCCTCCCCTCATATGACTGATGTAAAAATACCTTACCTCTTCTAAAAAAACCTCTTGTAAAATTACTGCCCCACTACAGTATACCCATGGCTATCTGGCTGTCTCCATCCAAGTGCTCATCATACTCCACTGTAGCTGCAGACTTGTCTGTCTGCTCCACCTAACTGAACTCAGTGAAAACAAGTCTTACTCTGGTCACCTCTATACCCCCAGTGCCAGGCACACAGTAGCTCTCAAGAAGTATCTGCTCAACAAATTGAGACTTGATGAATGAATTAACATAAATCATTGGCTTGTTTATTTCCTGTTTTCAGCATAAAAGTGGTTCACGTGCCATTCCTGTCCCAAAGCTCACAGTCTAGGGGAGAAGCAAAGAAGAGTTATACGTAAACAACTGCTTTTATAATACAAGTCTAGGGACGCCTGGGTGGCTCAGAGTGTGATCCCAGAGTTTCAGGATAGATTCCTACATTGGGCTCCCTGCATGGAGCCCGCTTTTCCCTCCGCCTGTGTCTCTCATGAATAAATAAATAAAATCTTTCAAAAAAAAAAAAAAAAGAGCAGAGGCTCTAGAGTAGGACTTGCCTGAGCACAAATTCAGACCCCAATATTTACTAGTCGTGTTAACTCTGAGCAAGCTATTTAACCCATCTTCACCTCAGTTTCCTCATCTGTAAAACAAGGACAACAGCCAACAATCTCGTAGCATTGTGTGGCGATTAAATGATTCATCACCACAAAGTGCTTACAACTATGCCTGGCACCTAGCAAGCGTTCAACATGTGCCTGACATTCTGCTAAATAGCTCTGTTTTTCCCAGGGCCTGACAAACAGCAGGGGACTCAATCAATTACTACCGTCCCCACCATAATCACTGGCCAGAACTCAGTGTACAGGGAGAGAGCAGAGACATCTGTAAACAAATACGCACTTACAAGATTCCGAATGTCCCAACAGCCTTTCCAACCCTAAAAGGGCACTGACTTCCACGGCTAGACCTTTATTTCCCTGGTCCGGGACCTCAGCACATCTAAGGCTGTCAACTTACACCCAGCTGCGGCCGGTCTGAACCTCGGCCTCCCTGCATCTCCCCGGGATCTCCTCTCACTCAAACAGCACGTCAAGAACACAGTCAAACGTGCATCCAGCTTCTTTCTTTTGGTCCTTACGGTTCAGTGTCACCTACTTTTCGCTCACTCATCTCCCGAGATGGGGTCGCTGTCCCCATTCGACAATAAAACTGCGGCTCGCAAAGGGCGGCAAGTGCGCTAGGCTCAAACAAAGCTCTAGTGTCGGAACCGGGTCTTAACACGGCCCACTGACCCGCGCGGAGAGCTGGAAACAGTGAGCAGGAAAATGCGAGCGGGGCCGGCCCGCTCGGAAGTCCCACACTCCCACCTTCCCCTCCCCGCGCCACTTCGGCCTCTCCGCGACAACCCACAGAGGCCGGACCAGACTCCGGGCGTTACCACACCAGGCTCCAGACTTTGGCACCCCGTCCAGGCCGGGGTGGCGTACCTGAGACCGCCGCCGCCATCTCGCGTCGCCTGAGCGGCGCGGCGCCCCCCGCGTCCATTCCACTCCCTCCGTTGGCCCGCCTCTCCTATTCGAATTTCCCGGTGCCCCGCCCCCTGTCCTGGGTTCCACCAATCACGCCTGCTCGCCGCCGGAAGCCGCTGACGGCAGCTCTCAACCATCCCGCCCTCTAGGGTTCGCCTCTGGGACCTGCAAGAAAAACCTCCCCGGGGCGGAGGACGCATGCGCGCAGGTTGGCCAGCCAGCGGTGGCGGCAGCGGCCGGGCTCCCGCTCGAATTCCCGCGCGGGAGGCAGGGGCGGCGGCGGCAGCGGAAGCAGTCGGAGGAGCTGCTGGGCGAGGCCGGGCACCGGACTCCCCGTACCTTCTGGCTTTCGGGTGTCCCAGAGTAGATTTGCGTAAGTACAGACTTCTCGCCTCGTTTTTCCCCCTCAACCACGGATTTGGGTACGAACCACGCAGGGATCGAAGGCACTCCATCGATTTAGCCCCTAATTTCCCTGAATTGAACACAGCTTAAGCTATTATAGTGGCAGAAGGGATGATTCTATGAAACGGGAAGACGTTGCGAGAAAACGAGTTATTCTAAGCTTCACTTTCTGCAGTTTCTTGCCTTCGCGCCCTTGGGAGTGGGGGTTGGCGAGGTCGTCTTTGTGGATTTCGAGACTTGAACTCAGTGCCAGTCAGCGGTGCTTTACCGTCTGGTCACTCCTGTAGGTCTGGACCGCGCTGCCCGGATTGTAGGCAGTCACGGTGCACTCACCTCCTGCTGAGCCCAAATCCACTATGTGAGGTGCAGGTGACTTACGTGTCCTCTTATGTCAAATCTGAGCCCGGGAGACCAGCTCCGATGTTCCTTACTTGGCAATTCAGAACATATTGGAGTGAACGTTAAAGGCATGTTCAGTCTTTTACCTAGTCAGCCTCACCTACGGTTCCACTCCCCAGTGTCCTGTGGTTCACCTGTTTGTGAATTAGTTACCTTTCCCTTCTGGAAGCCTAACCAGGGATTAATGTCACATCTTTGAGCTCCTGGGGTAGGGCCCTGATTTAGACATTATGTCCATCCTGTTAAAAAACAAAACAGGGATCCCTGGGTGGCGCAGCGGTTTGGCGCCTGCCTTTGGCCCAGGGCGCGATCCTGGAGACCCGGGATCGAATCCCACATCGGGCTCCCGGTGCATGGAGCCTGCTTCTCCCTCTGCCTGTGTCTCTGCGCCTCTCTCTCTCTCTGTGACTATCATAAATAAATAAAAATTAAAAAAAAAAAAGTGTTAGACCCTTTGTTCCTGAGAACAATTTTGCTCTTGAGGTCCTTTTACGTTCTTAAAATGTGAGGCCCCAGGGGCGCCTGGCTGGCTGAGTCCGCAGAGCATTTGACTCTTGATCTTGGAGTTGTAAATTTGAGCCTCATGTTGGGTGTAGAGATTACTTAAATAATTTACAAATCTTAAAAAAAGTTTTTGAGGGGCAGCCTGGGTGGCTCAGCGGTTTAGCGCCACCTTCAGCCCGGGGCATGATATTGGAGACCGGGGATCGAGTCCCACGTCGGGCTCCCTGCCTGGAGCCTGCTTCTCCCTCTGCCTGTGTCTCTGCCTCTCTTTCTGTGTCTCTCATGAATAAGTAAATAAAATCTTTTAAAAAATGGTGAGTTTTATGTTGTGTGAATTATATCTCCATTTAAAAACCTGCCTGAAAAATTACAATAACCTATTACATATGAGGTAAATAACATTATAAAATTTTTAAAGATATTATTTATTATCTGACAACGCACACACACAAGTAGGCGGAGCAGGAGAGAGTTGGAGAGGCAGTTTCCCTGATGAGCAGAGAGCCTGAGGCTGAGCCTACTCCAGGACCCTGGGATCATAACCTGAGCCAAAGGCAGATGCTTAACCAACTGTGCAACCCAGGCACTCTAACATTTTAATTTTAAAAACCAAAAAGAAAAAGAGTGGCACGTTTTACATTTTTACAAATATAACGTCTGGCTTAACAGAAAATAGCTGGATTCTCCTATCTGCTTCTGCATTCAGGATGTTGTGATATCAATATATCATATAGCTTCTTGAAAACTCTACCATATACTTAAGAAAGTATGCAAGGAGGGACGCCTGGGTAGCTCAGCTGTTGAGCATCTGCCTTCAGATCAGGGCACGGTCTTGAAGTCCCAGGATCTAGTCCCACATTGGTCTCCTTGCATGGAGCCTGCTTGTCCCTTGCCTGTGTCTCTGCCTCTCTCTCTCTGTGTCTCTCATGAATAAGTAAAGAAAATCTTAAAAACAAAAAGGTTTACAAGGAGAAAAGGCAAATGGCATCTTAGTTTTATTATGAAAATAGTTTTGGCCTTGCAGGCCTCCCTGAAGGTGTCTTAGGAGCCTCCAGAATTTCCCGGATCACACTTGGGAAACCACTGTTTTAAGATGATTGGCAGTTTGGTTTTATCCACGCTTTAGAAAGGATTCCTGGGCTTTTCACATTTGTTGCCAGTCCCTAGGTATTTGGTAAGATACTTGCCAGAAATAGTGGAAGGAGCATAGGTCAGGGGTCAGGACTTTTAAGATTGAATAAATAGCTCAGGTACAGGGCTTTGGTGCTAGACCACCCAGGGTAGAGGCTTAACCTCCTTGCCTCCATTTCCTCAGGTGTTAAAAAAAGGAATAATGGTTGAATCTGCTTCCTAGGGTTGTCTTAAGGATGTGCATCTGTCTGGTGGAAATTAGATTGTTAAATACCTGACAGGCAAAAAGAAGCAGTGGATTTTTTTTAACTTTTTTTTTTTTTTTTAAACTAGACTCTTGGGAAGCAAAGGAGAGCTCAGCAAAGTCATGTAGCATTTGCACTATCACAATTGGAAGGAGACTAGTGAGCAAGAGAGGCAATTCTGTCCTTCAAGCCTCTCTGTCCTTCAAGCCTTGGAAGATCCCAAGTGAGGATCATCTGGGGTGAAAGGCAAAGCAGCAGTGATGGCGAAGGGAATTGGTGGTGGGAGAGAAAGGACCAGATGGAGGAGGGGGGCCGCCAGGTGGGGAGGGAGGACTCCTGGGCGAGATAATAAAGCACCTCAGGGGGCCAGGAAGCCTCACCAGTTGGCCCCTGGTGGGCATCTCTTTCCCTTGCTTCATTTACAATTATGTAAGAGCTGAGGAGGGTGGGGGAGCTTCCCAAAAAGGCTCAGCAGAGGTACCCCTGACCTATCTACTGGCCCTTTCCTGCAGGCTCAGGTCAGCTTTGAAGGCTGCTGTGCTGGGGGAGTTTGAAATGCTTGCTAGAATGAGGCTGGCTCCAGAGGATTCCTGCCTTGAGCAGACAAAGCAGAGTTGTATATTAACATTTCAAACAAAACAAAATATTGTAATCCCTAGAGCAAGGATTCTCAAAATGTGGTCTGGGGGCCCCTGGCCTCTGTAGAGTAAAAGCGATTTTCATACTGAATATCAAAGATGTTATTTGCCTTTTTACTCATTCTCTCAGGGCTGTACAGTGGTTTTCCAAATGCTCCATGCTTTGTAAGATAACAGCAGTTTGAATGCAGAACAGACTTAACCTGTGCTGGAAAAGTCAGAGAAGTGATTGCCTTTTGGGAGTTAGGGGCAGGAAGTGACTGGGAAGGGCCCAGAAGGAATTTTGGGGGGGTGATGGTAATGTCCTATATATCCTTTTTTTTTTTTTAAGATTTTATTTATTTATTCATGAGAGGCAGAGACATAGGTGGACGGAGAAGCAGGCTCCTCAAGGGGAGCCCAGTGTGGGACTCGATCCCAGCATCCCGGGATCATACCCTGAGCCAAAGGTGGATGCTCAACCACTGAGCCACCCAGGCGTCCCAATGTCCTATATATCCTGATGAAGGAGTTTGGGTTCAACAGGCATTTGAGAGAACTCACATGTAGATGCCTTACATGGTTTTCTAACTGTGGGATCTTCATATCAGAAAATATTGTAAGATTTTGTGTTGAAGATGTTTGAAAGCCATAGACATGTGAAAATGCCCAGATTTTGACATCAGAAAGACCCGCATTCGAAACTGACTCTGCTCTATTCTATGTTTGTGACTTTGGACATGTAACAGCATTTAGCAGAGTGCCTGATGCATCATGGGCACCTAGTAAATATTTGTAATATGATCGAAGGCAAACGTGTCATTTTTCAGAGCTCTAGTTTGTACTAAGTCTGAGAAATCTCACTTTCATTTGCTCCACCAAGATTTAGACGGTTCCGGGTGAGTTTCCTTTGACGGCACACTAAAGCAGAGAAAAACATGTTTTTGTTTGGATTTGCTCAGTTATTACCTCCTGGGGAATGAGCAGGGGTGTAAGGTCTGAGGGGGAGACACAGTGAACTGTGACATGCACCATTGTAACTCTCTCTCTCTTTTTTTTTAAGATTGTATTTATTTATTCATGAGAGACACAGGTAGAGGGAGAAGCAGGCTCCATGCAGGGAGCCCAATGTGAGACTCAATCCCAGGACTCTAGGATCATGCCCTGGGCGGAAGGCAGGTGCTAAACCACTGAGCCACCCAGGGGTCCCCCCATTGTAACTCTCAAACTTCCTACAACCACAACTGATTTCTGTCTTGGTGACTTCATCTGGAAAATGAGAATACCCTTACTGCTTTACAACAGGATTGTTGTCACAATTAAACGAGGTACTTTTGCAGAGTCCCTGAACTCCTAATGGATGATGCAAAATAAATATAAGTCCCCTCTTCCATTTTTCATCTCTCCCTACTATTTTCCTCAAAATAGCCACGCTCCAAACATGTATGGCTGCTAACATAGTCTTCCTACTTGAAGTGATCCTTAAACGTTCTCACACATGTTCAGTGTTACTCATCGTCTATTTGCTGTCCTTCCGCAATGTGAGTGAGTCCACATGCTAATGCCAAGGATTGCCTCGTTTCATTGGCTGGACTGGAAGGTATTGGACCCAAAACTTTCTTGAAACCCACGAGTTCGGACACCTGAGTGGCTCAATGGTTGAGCGTCTGCCTTTGCCTCATGAAGGTCATGATCCTGGGGTGCTGGGATGGAATCCCATATTGGGCTCCCCACAGAGAGCCTGTTTCTCCCTCTGCCTGTGTCTTTGCCTTTCTCTGTGTCTCTCATGAATAAATGAAACCTTTAAGAAAAAGAAACCTACAAGTTATAGTCTAAGGGGAGTCTTCTATTTCTTGGATAGTTAGGTTTTTTTTTTGTTTGTTTTATTTATGATAGTCACAGAGAGAGAGAGAGAGAGAGAGAGAGAGAGGCAGAGACACAGGCAGAGGGAGAAGCAGGCTCCATGCACCGGGAGCCCAACGTGGGATTCGATCCCAGGTCTACCAGGATCGTGCTCTGGGCCAAAGGCAGGCGCTAAACTGCTGCGCCACCCAGGGTTCCCGGATAGTCAGGTTCTTTTGGTGGTTGTAGTTTGGGAATTTGACCTTTGGGGCACCTGGGTGGCTAAATTTGTTAATTGTCTGCTTTCAGCTCAGGTCATGATCTCAGGGTCCTGAGATTGAGCCTGCATGGGGTACCCTGCTCAACACAGAATCTACTTCTCCCTCTCTCTCTCTCTTTCCCTCTCTCTCTCTCCCCCTTTGCCCCTCCCCCTGCTCATGCTCACTCTCATAAATTTTTTTTTTAAATCTCAAAATGGGGGGCACAGATTTGACTTTTGCTTTCTCCTGAATCAGCTTGTGCAGATTGAAGCTTCTCTATTCTTGGGAATCCTCTAGATGCCTGGTCCTGTGTTTCCTTAAAATGGCTCTTTCCCTGCTCTGCTCTGCAGTGGGAGCTTGAGGATTCAGTTCCAGCCACTATGGAGTCCATGATGATCCACATGAGGAAGCAGTCATAGTTACATCACCTAGTTAATTTGGTGACCTCCTGTAGGGCAAAGTTGTTGTTGTTTTAAGATTTTGTTTTTAAGTAATCTCTACACCTAACATGGGGCTCCAACTTAGAACCTCGAGATCAAGAGTGCCATGCTCTACCCACTGAGCCAGCCAGGTGCCCCTAGCTGTCAGGCAGTATGTGTGTGTATAATCTTTTTGAGAGATTGCCTCCAGTTGCCATCAGAGGAGCAGTGGACCTTTGGGCCCTTCATACTGGCATACTCCAGATCATTTCCTATTTGGGGAGACCTCAGACATACCCTCTTTTGGGCCATGTCCTTCATACACATATCTCCATTATCACTATATAGCATTCAGTCATTGCACAATGAGGTCAGTTTTTTCATGTAATGAATTCTTAGAAGTTAGATTTCTAGGATGAATGCGCTCGATACATCTTAGAGAGCCTATGACCCAGAGAAGCTCTTTTTTTTTTTTTTTTTTTTTTAAGATTTATTTATTCAAGAGAGGGGGGAGGGCAGAGACACAGGCAAAGGGAGAAGCAGGCTCCCTGCAGGGAACCTGATGTGGGACTCGATCCCAGGACCCCAGGATCACGCCCTGGGCCGAAAGGAGGCGCTCAACCACCCAGCCACCCAGGTGCCCCTTATAAATGGGTATTTGGAACCCAGAGAGGTTAAGAAGTTTGACTAAGGCCATGTAGTTGTGCAGAGGTAGGACCTAGGTTTCCCAAGTCCCTGGGCAGTACTCTATCAACTTGCTGTGATCTCTGGTAACTAATAGCTAAGTTCCCAGGATTCCTCAGTAATCATTTTATCTGACTTTGGTTAGCAAACTCCCTCACTGCCTGCTGTTGTTCTGACTCCCCTCTCCAGCCCTCCTAGGTTTTCTCAGGTGCAACAGGTCATTTATATGTTAGTTTGGCTAGGCTGTAGTAGAGCATTCAATCAAAACTAGTCTAGGTGTTGCTGTGAAGATGCTTTGTAGACACAATTACCATCTACAATCATTTGACTTTAAGTAATGATCCTGGGTAAGCCAGGTAGGCTGCATGCAGTCAGTTGAAATGCCTAAAAGCAAAACTGATACTTACGTGTGAAATCTAAAATCAAAAAATTGAACATCGGGGCTCTTGACTGGCTCCATCAGTAGAGCATGCTACTCTTGATCTCAGGGTCATGAGTTAAAGCCCAACCTTCAGAGTAGAGATTACTTAAAAAAAAAAAAAAAATGTTGAACACCATAGAAACAGTAGAATGTGGTTGCCAAGACCTGGGAAGTATGGGAAATGGAGAGATGTTAGTAAAAGGGTACAGACTTTCCACTGTGTCTCCTGGTGACCGTAGTTGAAAATACTATATTGTATGATTGTAATTTGCTATGTGAGTAGATCTTAAGTAGTCTCACAAAAAATTTTTAAGGGTAACTATTGATAAAATAAGATTGGGAGATGTAATATACAGTGTAGGGAATAGTAAATAATATTGTAACAATTTTTTTAAAATTTTTTCTTTAAAAAAAATAAATAAATAAAAATTTTTCTTTATTTACTGTAGAGAGAGAGTGAACAAGCACGAGCGGGGTTGGAGGGTAAGGAATGGGTTGGGGGGGGAGCAGAGGGATAAGCACACTCTGCAGCGGGAGGAACAGAGGAATAAGCAGACTCTGCTGAACACAGAGCCTGACTCGAGGCTGGATCCCATGACCCTGAGATCATGACTTGAGCTGAAACCCAGTCAGATGCTTAACTGACTGAGCCACCCAGGTGCCCCGACCACTTTATAATGTATATAAATATTGAATCACTATATTGTACACCTGACATGAATACAATGTTGTATGTCAATTATTCTTCAATAAAAAAAATTTTTTTTAAGTAACTGAGGTGGTGCATCTGTTAATGAACTTGATTGTGGGAGTCCTTTCACCATGTATATGTATCAAATCATCACGTCGTACACTTTAAATATATTATAGTTTTATTTGCCATTTATACTTCAATAAAGCTAGAAAAAATTTTAAAAAGAAAATTAAGTCACTAAAAGTGTAAGTTTTGATTACATAAAATTTACAAGGAAGCAAAAGAGCAAAACTGGGGTATCCCTGAGGAAGAAGAAATCCATCTGTATACCTGGAGCACGCCCTCCAGATGGCTGGCCTGCCCTCCAGATTTCAGACTTGCCTCACCTGCCTCCATGGTTTTAAAGCCGATTCTTTGCAATAAAGCCCTTTGTATTTAGGGGTCACGTGGCTTTCTCCGTCGGGGGAGTATGCATGTGGGGCCCCACACTGGGTATGGAGCTTGCTTAATATTGTCTCTCTCTCCCTCTTTCTCTGTTTCCCCCAAATTAATTTTTTTTAAAGGCTAAATTTTCCTTGTAGTCCTCATCTTAGAGAGGGTTTCTTTCTTCCCAGTTGCTGATACTAGACATGGTCTTCTAGATTCTCCTCCTTCACGCACTTTCTTGCATTCATTTATCAAATTCTTCTGAGTCCACCCTCCCCCTTGAATCTCCCAGATTCCTCCCAATCTTCTCTTCCTCACATTCCTGCCTTTGTTCAGACTTCCATCATTTCTGATCTAGATCTATTCTCTTAACTATTTCCCCGCTTCACCTTTATTTTTTTTTAAGATTGTATTTATTCATGACAGACACAGAGAGAAAGAGACCCAGAGACACAGGCAGAGGAAGAAGCAGGCTCCATGCAGGGAGCCCGACGTGGGACTCGATTTCGGGTCTCCAGGATCATATACTAGGCTGAAGGTGGCACCAAACCACTGGGCCATCGGGGCTACCCCCTGCTTCACCTTTAATCCATTTTCCCCACTCATCCCAGGAAAAAATGATTTTAAAAAAATTATTTATTTATTCATGAAAGACACAGAGAGAGGCAGAGACACAGGCAGAGGGAGAAGCAGGCTCCATTAAGGGAGCCCCACACGGGACTCGATCCCAGGACTCCAGGATCATGCCCTGGGCCAAAGGCAGGTGCTAAACCGCTGAGCCACCCAGGGATCCCCCAAAAATGATTTTCTTATGAATCTTAATCCCTTGGGCGAATTTTTGGTTAAATGACTTCAAGGAGCCCATAAAATAAAGTTTTAATCATTTAGCATGACGTTCATGGTCCCTGCCTGTCCATGAGGCTTCCTCTTTGCCCAGTTGTACTTTGCATTTTAGCTGTGCTAAACCACTTGTTATCTTCATGTGTTCGTCTTTCTTTCTTTTTCTTTCTTTCTTTCTTTCTTTCTTTCTTTCTTTCTTTCTTTCTTTCTTTCTTTCTTTCTTTCTTTCTTCTTTCTTTCTTTTTTAAGATTTTATTTGTTCATGAGAAACAGAGAGGCCGAGACACAGGCAGAGGGAGAAAGAGGCTCCCTGTGGAGAGCCAGATGCAGGACTTGATCCCAGGACCCTGGGATCCCGCCCTGAGCCAAAGGTACATGCTCAACCACTGAGCCACCCAGGTGCCTCATGTGTTGATATTTCTGCATCACCTGGGGCCTGAGTCTAGTACGGTGCCCCTATACACGTGTGTGCACGTGTATACACACACCTGCCTTCACCAAGTCTTCCCTTTGACTAGAAGAGAAGAACCAAACTTTCAGTGGTCTTTGTATTCCTAAATACCTAGCAGAATATTTGATAAATGTATGATTAGCTCATCTTAATCTTAGAATTTTATAAGTAAAGAAATATTTTCTTTAAATAAAATTTGTACAAAAGCCTAATATGTAGACTGGACAAAAGTCAGGAATGCCATTACTTCATCCTCTTGTGCTGCTTCTGCCTCTTTAATGCCAGTGCCTACCCCCTGGCACAATGTGAAACCCGCTGGCTTCAAGCCTGCCTGAAGTGGACCAGATATCTGATCTGTCAGATTCAGCCATACAGAGGAACAGAGTACTAACACATGCTACAACATGGATAAACCTGGAAAATACGCTAAATGGGAAAAGCCAGACACAAAAGGCCACAATATTGTATGATTCCATCTACATGTAGTGTTGGGAATAGACAAAGCCATAGAGACAGAAAACAAGAGGGGCGGTTATATGGGGCTGGGAGAGGAATGGGAAGTGACTGCTTAATGGGGATGAGGCTTCTTTCTGAGCTGATGGCAGTGTCCTGGAATTAGAGAGGTGATGATTGCACAATCTATGAATGCACTAATAACCACTGAAATGACACACTTTAAAAAGCTGACATTTATGTGCTTTATATCTAAAAAAATAATAATCACAGTGATATAATATTCCATTACATGGAATTGTTTCAGAAAAATAAAGGAATTGTTATAAAAAGCTAGGCATGGGGGATCCCTGGGTGGCGCAGCGGTTTAGCGCCTGCCTTTGGCCCAGGGCGCGATCCTGGAGACCCGGGATCGAGTCCCACGTCGAGCTCCCAGTGCATGGAACCTGCTTCTCCCTCTGCCTCTCTCTCTGTGACTATCAAATAAATAATTAAAAAAAAAAAAAAAAAAGGCTAGGCATGAGTTGCTTCTATAATGTTAATACTTCTTTATAAAATTACGTGTACATAATTGTTGTCTTTGTCTGATGGGGAAGAAATGTGACTCTGGCACTGCCCACAATGTGAATCCATCTACTGGTAGCAGGGAGTGATTTCCCCCACCCCTAGCCACCACCACCAAAAGACAAAGAAAAAAAAAAAAAACTGTCACAGTCTTAGAAGTGGGAGCTAGAGTCCTAAGAATTCTTTCTAAAGCAACTTTATAGCCTTGCTATATCTGTGAAACCACTCTGTTGCCTCCCCTGAACGTTCATAGAAACCCACGATGGAAATCTACCCTCTTGTAATGCCTGTTTTTGAGGATGGTATTGGCAGAGTAGAAGCTGTTGAGGAGGTGGTGGCTTCCTAGGGAAGGAAGCCCAGTTCTGAGCGAGCTAAACTAAGCAAGGACATTAGTGCTTCTGGGCAAAGTTGGGGAGGAACAAGGCTGGAGTAACAGGCAAGGTCCTTGACACAGGCCAAGTTTCAGAAGTCAGGTGGATTCTGGGAAAGAACAAAGGAAAATAGCCCAGGCCAGTCACAGATAGCAGGTGAGTTAAGGTCAAGAGGGCCTTTTGAGGAAGAGGGACTATCAAGGGTAGAGGCGATCTAGGGAGTGGAACATCTGGGGTTTTGGCGACAAGCCCCAGCCAGGCCAGCCCTTAGCCTTAGGACTCCAGTTTGGGTAAAGTCTCAGGAGCTATCCTTGAAAAAAAGAGTTGGTACAAGCCCTAATCTTATCTCCTCTTGATAAATTAGGAAGAAAAGCCCAGGACTCTTAGACCTCTCTCCTCTCCCTCCCACTCTTCCCTAGAATGACATCCGACAGCCAGATAGGAGATTCGCTCGCTCGTTCACAGCCAGAGTCAGGAGGCAGATTCCAGCTGCACACACCCACACACACGAGCCTTAGCTAGGTTCTTTTATTTTGTCTTTATTGAGCCTTGCAGATGGAGTTAGTGGTGAAGAGGTTCCCATACCCGTCGCCGCAATGCAGGGCCTGGAGAAGGCTGGATCTCAGCAACTGCTGCAGTCACTGGGGTAGACGTCCCAGTGCAGGCCAATGGCATTGATGAGGGAGCTAGCACGGCCGCTGATGAATCGGAGCACAGTGTTGGGGTACAAGGGGACGGCGTTGAAGCTCGTGCCTGTGTCTTTCCCAAAAGGCAGGTAGCGGCCCTTGTCCGTCACGAAGACCAGCTTCCTCAGGTAGTACTTGTACTTGCCAGACACCTGGATCACTGACTCCCCGGGGTGCAGGAAGATCTCTTCCAGATCTCCCTGGGTGCCACCCACGTAGTCGCTCCATACCTTGCCATAGCGCACCTGGAGGCTAGGGGCAGGGTGAGGAAGGAAGGAAGACTGACATTGGGCTGATCATAATTCAGGACCTCCCCGCCTCCCTGCTGAGACTTGCAGACTGGTGATGGGGCAACAGGTCTGCTGCCAACTCCACAGTGTGTGAGGGGTGAGTGAGCCCTTGAGATCATACAGGGAACTTCAACTCGCTTTGCCCACAAATGCAGAGGCTCAGAAAGGAAAAATTGCCTAGCCAGAGTCAAGCAGACAGCGTTGGAGCTTGATTTTGGAATCTAGATTCCCACTGTGCTGCCCACCCCACCCCACCCCCAATACAAAGGGAGCAGGGGGATCTTTCTGGAAAGTTCTCGTTAGGGAAGATACTTTGTTGTTCCAGGGTGTAGTCCAGGATTAGAAGGCTATACATTGTCTGGAGAGAGTCAGCAAAGATGGAAGATGCCAGAGGGGGCTTACACCTCAGGTGGGGCCCGACTAGCCAGCTTCCAAGTGCCTGAGCAGCTATGGCCTATGATTTGCCTGAGGTCATGTGTGCTGGGGGGCTGTAGGGTTATTAGCAGAGCTGACCTCAGATCCCTGTCCTCTAACAACTTTCACGTATCATGTTATCCCTGGGATTTGTTGACTGGAACAGCCATGACCCAAAGTGACTAAGAACTTTCCAGTTTAGCAAGATCAGAGCAGATCCCCAAACCACAGAAACACAAAGAATCTTACCCTACAATGTAGTATCTGTTGACCCGGACACGGAGGGCGGTGATAGGGCCTTCCAGCTGGTTGCCAGAATGGGAGAATCGCTCCCCTCCACCACCTCCATACTCTCCATTGTATGAGGAGGACCTAGCCTGAACTGGAGGGGACAGTAGGAGTTGAAGGGAGAAATCTCAAAAGCTCAGTTTCCCCACCACCACCTCCCACAGCTCAGTGCCCACCACTCCGAGCCAGCCTCTGAAAGCCTTGGCCACCAGCAATGCAGGAGGCTGCCTTCCCATGACACTATGCTGGGTTCCTGGCTTCTCACTTACTGGCATTGGCCGAGGCTGATGCACAGAGTAGGGCCAGAAGAGCAATGGTCAACATTCTGGGGCTGGAGTGGAAATAAGGAGAAAGTCAAGGTTTAGCTTTTTTTCTTTGGCTTTCATTTACTCAGGTTTCACTGACCTCCAGCTGAGTGTCAGCCTTCTTTGTCTTCAACTCAGACTTCACTGACCCAGTCTTGGGCTTAGAAAGGATTGTCCCTAATCTCTAGTCCTGCTCTTGGCCGACTGTCTTCTGTCCTTAACCCCTCTGTCGTCCCTGGTCCAGAGGGAGCCAACTCCCTTCTTCCATCCCAGATCAGAAGATCAATCCTAACCCTCTATCTGGACCAAGCTGTGTTAAGTCCTGATCCCTCCTGCCACAAAGCAGGAAAAGCATTTTCAAAGAAGTAGAGACCATCTCCAAATCATAGAGATGGCTGAGTTTACCAAACCAGGAGTCTGAGCAAAACCTAACTGAAATCTGCCTGTAAGGGATGGGCCTGGCGTGGGGGGACATCTGGGCAGAGTTCAAACTTCTAGCTTCCTGCTGATCTCAGATCAGAAGGAAAGGAGCATTTTAGAGGTGCATCTCTGTGACACCTGGGGAGTAGAGGTGGTGATAGAGGAGACTGCCACCACCAGCATCAGAGCAGTTCAGGCAGAGGTGGATAGAGATTGCAGAAGGTGTTTGGACCAGCTCCAGATATTAGATTCCAGATGCCTGCTCTATTTGTCATCATTCTTTCTCCACTAACACAAATCTGGCCACATTGATTCCCCCGAGCATCCCAGACATCCCCAGTCCTTCCACTGAGACCCAGATATCTTTGCACCTCACTCAGATACAGAAGCCCCAGTTAGCTGACCCGCAGGTTTCTCTTGCCACCCAATCCAAGTAGGTGCCTGTCTGGCTCAGCCTGAATTCCCCTTAATTTGAACCCGGCCATCCCTGTCACCTCTTAGCTCAGGCCTCTGTCACCCCTCACCTGGCAGTTTCAGGTGCAAAGTAACCCCCCTGAAACTTTCAGATCTTTTATACCAGGTCCGAGCCCTCCTCCTGCTCTTTATCGTGTGAACCTCACCTCCTGAGCAAATATGATCAACCTCTGAGGATCAGTTGTCAAGCAGGGTCCGGAATATCTTATCCGGCCTCTCCCCCCAAGGGTGACAGATCACAGGGTGGGGTACTCGGGGCCAAGGCCATATCTCAGGACGGACAGGCAGGATAAACTTGAGAAAAGGTCACCAACCGAAAGGACCATCAGCTTTGGGTGGGCTAAGTTACTAATCACTTCTGGGTGTGGTCTAAGATTCCCTCCCCTATTTGGGTGTTCTGCAGGTGCTCTCACCTGTAATATGTCATCTTTCAAGAAAAACATTGTCCTTTCAGGGCATTTGAAATATAGATTCTCTTGGAGAGGGATTACACTCCCAATGTTCCATACTTAGGAGTGCCTACTATATTCCAATTTTTTCCCTCTCCTTTTTACTTTATATGAAAAAAAAAATCCACATTGATAGAAAAATTGAAAGAATTGTACAAGTACCCATATACCCACCATGTCAATTCTACCATGGTTAATATTTTGCTGTGTTTGCTTTTTTTTTCTTCCCCCATCTATCCATCCTCAACCTGCCAGACTGTTCACAAACCTTTTCTGAGAACGGTAAGGTAACAGAGGGGGCACCTGGGTGGCTCAGTGGTTGAGTGTCTGCCTTTGGCTCAGGGCTTGATCCCGGGGTCCTGGGATCGAGTCCTGCATCAGGCTCCCTGCGAGGAACCTGCTTCTCCCTCTGCCTATGTCTCTGCCTCTCTCTGTGTGTCTCTCATGAATAAATAAAGTCTTTAAAAAAAAAGGTAACATTGGTGTTGCCGGTGGACACTGAACACCTGTAGATCCCCCTCTTGGGAACAGACAGTCAGTCCAGAGGGCACGTGGGAAGCTAAGGAAGTAAAAGTAGCCAGGTCCTCCTTGGGGGCAGTTCTGCTCAGGACCCCAGGACTCCTGGGAGCCACAGCTGAATCTTCTGGGGGTTACAGCCCACACAGGACAATTGCTCTTTCCTGTAGGTCTGAAATGCCTCCCGGATTGATGTCATAGATTTCTTCTCTTTGGAGGCATTCCTTTCCACCTACATCCCTAGGATGGACTCCTGAGTCCTGCTTCCTGACCCCTCTAGGACTGGCTCTTTGACCCTCTGGGTCAGCAGGTCCTCCCAAGCAGACAGAAGGATGGAGCTCCGGGAGGGGCTGGAGTCATTAACCTCGGTTATTAATGACTAGTAGTTGGACACACAAAGCACCCACCCATCACAGGCTCACCATCTAGGACTGAGAGCTCCTCCCAAGAAAGCAAGGGAACCCCACCCTAAGAAGCCGGAAATAGGACAGGGCTCTTCTGGAGATTGCTGAACCAGGAGGGCAGCCAGGGACACCGTGTCTGACCTCACTTCTCCAAGTTCAAAAGAAGCCTGTCCTGCTGACATACTTTTCCTTCATTCCAGATGTTCTGTTTTGTCTCTTGTCCTCTCTGGTTTTCCTTTGTTTCCTGATTCTGTGTCTTAATTTTTCCCCCATGTCTACTGCTCTGAGGATTTTTCTTTATATTCTCTCTGTGGTTTTTCCTTCTACCTCTTCTCTTTGCCTCTCTTCCTCCCCCAAACTCTCTTTCCTCTGTCTCTTCTCTTACTGTTGTCTCTCTCCTCTTCCTTATTAGGAATATATCCTACAGGATGCAACCAAACACCAATATTAAAGATGGCCTCAGAGGTCTGAGGTGAATGCTTAGGGAGAATGCCCTCGCATTTCCATGCATGATGGACTGGGATCCTCATAACAGAGGCCCCTACACTTGTCATGGGTTTATCTGATGCACTTAATGAAGTTCTGGAATATAGGTAAGGACCTGAGCCGACGACCAAGAAAGAATTCTTGAGACATCTTTGGTGAAAAATGGTGATTTTATTAAAACAAAGGGACAGGATCCGTGGGTAGGAAGAGCTGGGTAGGAAAAGCTGTTGCCCAGGGCCTGTGAAGAGTGGCTGATTATATACCTGGGAGTTGGGAGGGGTTTGGGGATAGCATCCTCTCTAAGGAACTTTGGAAGCAACGTTTCCAGGACCCTGAGGGGGCTAGCTATTGTTGGGGAAAGGTCATTTATTACCAACTAATAAAACCTGAGTCATGAAACCCTTCAGATGTATATGGTGGGCCACATGCTTGGGGGATGATTGCTAACAAAAATCTTGGGGGTTTAGAGATAAAGGAAATTTCTTTTTTTTTTTTAAGATTTTATTTATTCATTCATGAGAGACACAGAGAGAAGAGAGGCAGAGACACAGGCAGAGGGAGAAGTAGGCTCCATGCAGGGAGCCCGGCGTGGGATCCTGGGTCTCCAGGATCAAGCCCCAAGCCGAAGGCACCCAGATAAAGGAAATTTCTAAAGGAATTTTTATATGTTAAAGTAGACTTACAGGATCCTGGGGGGTGGGCAAAGATTGCCTTTTGCCCTTAGCAAAGTATTAACTTGGAGTCAGCTGAGTGGTAGAAGAATGCTCCACTGCCTGTTTCAAGGATTTGTCAATGTGCTGCTCCCGGCTTGTGCTTTGTCCTCAGCTAGTCCTCTGTTCCCCCATCACACTGACCCCACCTAAGCAGAGAGCCAGAGTTTTCCCATCCCTACAGACTGCTCCCTGTGTTCCCACAGCCAGCTCTCCAGCCCCTCTCCAGAGGGCAAGAGAGGCCTTCCTTCCAGTGGGAGAGGGTCAGGGCTCATCCTCTGTCGGTCCCAACCACATAGGTCATTGTGCAGCTCATGTGGGGACATCCAGGGTTTGCTCTGATTTGGTGCCGAAAGAGTCAAGAGGAAGGAAGATGGTGGAGGCATTGGGACTCCAGACCTCACCTCTACTTCCACTTCATTAACTCCTGTTTGAATTTTTCACATTTTACCCATGTGTCTGCTGGGGGCCTACCTGCCTTAGTCCTACAGGCAGTGGGGGTTGTCCCTGTCCCCCTTCTACAGGCAGTGGGTCACCCCTACCCCCAACCTACAGGCAATAGGGTCACTGTTCCCAACCTACAGGTAGTGAAAGTCCAAAGCCTCCCAAGCTTTCTACTGTTGCAGGGCAGCTTACATTCTCTCCGTCTTCTCTGCCCCCCTGGCAAAGCAACTTACACGTTTGTGGAGCATCTGTATGTTGGAGGCAATGTTCTAGATGTTGGAGAGACAGCCACCAAGGAAGAGTTGAGTCACACACTCCCCTCAGGAGCTTTTGCTCCAAGGACTGGGATGGGGGGTGGGGGTGCTGTCAGACAATGGAACAACTGTTAGCACATGACAGGCCTGAGGAAGTACACAAAGCAGAGGGAGCTGGGAGCTGGGCTGGAAAGGCTGCTCTGCTGCCTGGGGGGCCTCCCTCCTCAGGTAACATTGATGAAGACTAAGACCTGACTGAAGCGATGGAAAGAACAGATGTTTGGGGGTAGACTGGGCCTGGTGAAGGCCTGAGTGCCAAAGCCCCGAGTGGGCGTGCAAGCAGTGAGTGTGTGGAACTGTGTGCAGGGGAGCAGGGGCTGGTGTAAGTGTGGAAGTCATGAGGGTGGAGAGGGAGGTGTGGACAGCAGACAGGGGGCAGATGGTGCGGGGCCTGAGAGGCCTGGTCAGGAGTTTGGATTCCTCCTGATGGTGAGGGGAGCCGTCGAGGGATCTTACCTTTTTTTTTTCTTTTTTAAAGATTTTTATTTATCTATTCATGAGGGACACACAGAGAGAGGCAGAGATGTGGGCAGAGGGAGTAGTAGATTCCCTGTGGGAGTCTGTGGGGGACTCCATCCCAGGACCCCAGGATCACTCCCTGAGCCAAAGGCAGACACTCAACCACTGAACCACCCAGGCGCCTGAGGGGTTTTGCTTTTTTTTTTGGGGGGGGGGGGTTGCTTTTTAAAACTGGAGAATGAGGGCAGCCCGGGTGGCTCAGTGGTTTAGCACCACCTTCAGCCCAGGGTGTGATCCTGGAGTCCCGGGATCCAGTCCCACGACAGGTTCCCTGCATGGATCCTGCTTCTCCCTCTGCCTGTGTCTCTGCCTCTCTCTCTCTCTCTGTGTCTCTCATGAATAAATAAATAAATAATCTTTTTTAAAAAATAAATAAAAATAAAACTGGAGAATGCAGGGACGCCTGGGTGACTCAGTGAGGTCAGCCTGAGAGTCTTGGTTTCCCTCAGGTCATGATCTGGGGTGGGAGGTTCGAGCCCCACCTCCCGCTCTGAGCTGGGCGGAGTCTGCTGGTCCCTGTCCTCCCCTCTCTGTCTTTCCCTCGCTCTCTCTCTCAAATAAATATTTATTTATTTATTTTTATTTTTAAAAAGATTTTATTTATCTATTCATGAGAGACACAGAGAGCAGAAACACAGGCAGAGGGAGAAGCAGGTTCCTGCAGGAACCCCACGTGGGACTCGATCCCTGGACCCCAGGATCACGCCCTGGGCCGAAGGGAGGTTCTCAACCTCTGAGCCACCCGGGCTGCCCTCAAATAAATATTTTTTAAAATAGATAGATGATGATGATGATGATGATAGATAGATAGATAGATAGATAGATAGATAGATAGATAGATAGAAAGAAGTGGAGAATGGGGCGCGGTGGGGGTGGGTGGTAAGAGCGGAGGTAGGGGCCCCAGCAGAGGCAGTGGGAGCTCTGACACTCGCCCCCCACACCAGGCCCCTGGCTCTGCTCCTCCCCGGCTCCGACCTGAGAACTACTTCCTCTCCCAGACAAAGCGGTTTAAGTTCTGATGCAAAATCCCACCGGGGGTGGGGTGGGGTGGGAGGAATCCGCCTCTTCCCGCCCATCCTGGATGTTTCAAAATGTTTTTCCAAACAATGGCAGATCTGTTTCCTGCTAAGAAAAAAAAAATCTCTATCTCCTTGTGTATGCCGGTGGCTTCATTTGAACAAAGGGCTTTAGCACAAAAGCAAATGTGAATATTGCTTCTCTGTTCACCCTTCACTGTTCAAGTGAGGAAACTAAAGTCTCGCGAGAGGAGTGACCCCACTCAATTGCAGACGGGGTCCCTCTACCCCCTGCCCTCCTGTCCCCAGTGCCCCGCATGCCAGCCCCTGCAGTGGCCTGCAGTTTGCCCATGCCACTCCTGCTGCCTTCTGCTCGTCTAGTATCTTCTACCCTCAAGACATTCATTCACACCTGCCCCTGCACCTCTCACCAAGCGTCTATCGCAGGTGCCCTCTCCCCAGCCCCTCCCTCCACTCCAGATTTCTTCTCTCTGGCCTCCAGCTGTGCTTCCTACATCACCAGCTTGCCTCTGATTACTCTGTGCTGTAATTTATCTGTTTACATGGAACCTCCTCTACTAAACCTGGAGCCCACTGGAGGCCAAGCCAGTGTCTTCACCTCTGACTTCCCCGTTCCTGCTCCCCACCTGGCACCAGAGCAGGTGCCCCAGAAATGACAGTCTTAGCTGCGGTGAGAATTCTACTAAATGCGCATCCTTTGTCTTTTCACTCCTGTGTCTCTCCTCTGGTAGGCTCCTATTTGGGTTTTCTTGTTTCTTATTTCTGAATCTTCTGGTAAAATTCTGCCTTCAGTAGAATACTGGACATAAAGACCAAATTTCAGGTTGAGGTTCTCTATCCAACACTCATTAGCGGAGTGAATGTAAAGAAGTCACATTTTAGGGCCTAGATTTCTGCATTTGTAAAATAAGAAAAAAAGGTCTCCAGGTCAACCAAAATCCTCAAGGATGATGTTTTTCTTTTCTTTCTTTTTAAGATTTTATTTATTTATTCATGAGAGACACAGACACAGGCAGAGAGAGAAGCGGACTCCATGCAGGAAACCCGACGCAGGACTCGATCCCAGGACTCCAGAATCACACCCTGGGTTGAAGGCAGGCGCTAAACCGCTGTGCCACCCAAGGATCCCCAGATGATGTTTTTCTATCTGTAGGTCTTAACTCGCTACTGGACCACGAAATCAGACTATATATTTTTAGTTTATTTATTTATTTGTTTGTTTTTTAGTAATTTGTACATATAAGGTGGGGCTCGAGGCCGTGACCCCGATATCAAGAGTTGTGCGCTCTTCTGACTGAGCCAGCAGGGCACCCCAAGACCAACATAATTTTAAACACGGACCAGAGGGACGCCTGGGTGGCTCAACGGTTTAGCGCCGCCTTCAGCCCAGGTCGTGAATCTGGAGTCCTCGGATTGAGTCCCACATCATCAGGCTCCCTGCATGGAGCCTGCTTTTCCCTCTCCCTCTGCCTGTGTCTCTGACTCTCTCCCTCTCTCTCTCATGAATGAATACATATAATATTAAAAAAAAAAAACTTTAAAAATAAATAAAAGTGGAATAGAGAAGAAAGTGAGAGCATCGCATGCAACAAGTCTAAATACTGTTTCCTGAACCATTGTTTCAGTTAAATACTCTATACTGTGTATTGGCTCACAATATAAAATGTTCTTTCCTATTGTGAATTGGTATTTAAAAAAAAAAACCCTTGGAAAAAAACCTTTCCCTCTCTCAAAGGGTAAGATTCTTTGTATGCAGTTCAAAACTGCCAGGCTAGAAGTGGGTTGGGACACCTCTAGGGTAGTAACCAGAGCACCTCCAGAAACCCAAAGTATATGTTGGTAATCTTTTTTTTTGAGGGAGGGGAAACATGTAATTGACATGTAACATGATCAATTTCAGGTATATAACAGACTGGACATGTATATAGTGCAAACTGAGTTAATTTTTTTTTAAAGATTTTATCCATTTATTCATGAGAGACACACACAGAGAGAGGCAGAGACATAGAGAGAGAAGCAGGCTCCATGCAGGGAGCCCAATGTGGGACTCCATCTGGGACTCCGGGATCGCGCCCTGGGACTGAAGGCAGGTGCTCAACTGCTGAGCCACCCAGGCTCACCCTGAGTTAATCATTTTTTGAAGTCAAACCTATAGCGATAGACCAGGAATATATTAGAAAGAGACAGGTCCTAAAGGGCTCCTGCCCTTACTCATTCCATGAGCTTCTGTTTGTTTATCTGCCATAGGAGAGGGGTTCGATCAATTTGTGTCAAGCCCCTGGCACAGATCTGGCCCACATAAGTACTGAGTAAATTTCTCTCTCTCTCTCTCTCTCTCTCTCTAATTCTCACAAAACATGGCCTTTCTTTTTCCATCTCTTTTTTTTTTTTTTTTTTTATTTATTTATGATAGTCACAGAGAGAGAGGAGAGAGAGAGAGAGAGGCAGAGACACAGGCAGAGGGAAAAGCAAGCTCCATGCACTGGGAGCCCGACGTGGGATTCGATCCCGGGTCTCCAGGATCACGCCCTGGGCCAAAGGCAGGCGCCAAACCGCTGCGCCACCCAGGGATCCCTCCATCTCTTTATCTGAAGATAAAGTTGATGAGGGCAGCCCTTGTCTTTCTCATCTGCAGTTAGCTTTATTTATGGCTTAGCTTAGTTCAGATCCTGGAGATCTTTATCAAATGCATCATAAGACTCAAAGAAACAATTTTTTTAAGTTTATTTTTTTAGTCATCCCTGCATCCCACATGGGGCTTGAACTCATGACCCCAAGATTAAGAGTCACATGCTCTTCAGACTGACACAGCCAGGTGCCCCTCAAAGAAATAATTTTCTGTAAGTTGATTTGAACATTTAAGTTAAAGTCACTTGGAGGGACACCTGGGTGGCTCAGCGGTTGAGCATCTGCCTTTGGCTTAGGGGATGATCCTGGGATCTGGGTCGAGTCCCACATCGGGCTCATTGCAGGGAGCCTGCTTCTCCCTCTGCTGTGTCTCTGTGGCTCTCATGAATAAATTTTAAAAATCTTAAAAAAAAAAGTCACTTGGAAATCTGGTTCTAATTTCCTTTTATTGGGGCACCTGGATGGCTCAGTCAGTTAAACATCTGCCTTCGGGTCAGGTCATGATCTCAGGGTCCTGGGATCGAGCCCTGCTTTGGGGCTCCCTGTTTAGTGGGGAGTCTGTTTCTCCCTCTCCTTCTGTGTGTTCTCTCTCTCTCTCTCAAATAAATAAAATATTTTAGAAAATGTAATTTCCTTTTATTGAGCTATGATTACATGGTAATTTTTAAAAATCTGTGTGTGCTTTTTTTTTTTTAAAGATTTTACTTTTAAGGGGCACCTGGGTGGCTCAGTCAGTTGAACATCCCACTCCTGGTTTCACACAGGTCATGATCTTAGGGTCGAGGGATTGAACCCATGTCAGGCTCCACACCCATCATGGAGCCTGCTTGGATTCTTTCTGTCTCCCTCTTGACCCTTCCCACCGGCTCGTGCTCTCTTAAAAAAGAAAAAAATAATTTAAAAAAAATCCAATGAGTATTTTTTTAAGTTTTTAAAGTAATCTCTACACCCAACGTGGGGCTCGAACTTACAACCCGAAGTCAAGAGTCAAGGGATGCCTGGATGGCTCAGTGGTTTAGCACCTGCCTTTGGCCCAGGGCGTGATCCTGGAGTCCCAAGATCAAGTCCCACATCAGGCTCCTGGCTTGGAGCCTGCTTCTCCCTCTGCTTCTCTCTCTCTCTCTGTGTCTCTCATGAATAAATAAATAAAATATTAAAAAAAAAATCAAGCAGCCAGGCGCCCCAATTTCTGTGTTTTTGCCTTCAGCCTCAGTACCTCTTACTGAATGGTTTGATCAATTGCAACTCTTTGTGTTTTCATTTGTTTCATTTATTTTTTCCTTTGTTTCCTGTATTTGTTTTTCTCCTCACCAAGAATAATCACCTTCCAGAACATATAACAATTTAACAATATCAAATATTGATACAACAATATCGTAGTGGGAATCAGGTGAGGTCATTCTGCCAGGATGTAGTCATTATCACTGTGTGCGGAAGAATTCATCTAACAATATGAGCAGATTTAGTGTCCTTCATATATCACAGGAGGCTCAGTCACCTGCTCCTGTGCGATGTGTTCTACAAATGCATGACGACAGGGTCAGTTGGTGTGCCCTTGTGGTGTGCTGGTGAAGGACATGGATGGCCGGGCAGGACCACTCAGAAGCCTGGGGCGAGTTATTTTACCTCTCTCTGCTTCTGTTTTCTCATATGAAAAATACACACAAACAAAAAAGTGATCATTGTGCCTGCCTCCATGGGTTGCTGTGGTCCTGAAATGGTTAATGTTGGTAAAGTTCCAGACCACTGCCTGGTACAAGGTGAGGTGCCAAGGAAGTACTTCTTGTTCCTCATGGTCTAAGGAGTGACTCTGTCCTGTGAAAGTAAGAAAATCATAGGGGCATCTGGGTGGCTCGGTTAAGGTATCTGCCTTCCGCTCAGGTCACGTCCCAGGGTCCTGGGATGGATGGAGTCCCACATTGGGCTCTTGGCTCATCAGGGAGCCTGCTTCTCCCTCTCCTTCTACTCCCCCTCACATTCTCTCTTGCTCCCTTTGCTTTCTCTCTTTCTCTCAAATAAATAAATCTTTTTTTTTAAGATTTTATTTATTTATTCATGATAGTCACACAGAGAGAGAGAGAGAGGCAGAGACACAGGCAGAGGGAGAAGCAGGCTCCATGCAGGGGGCCCGACGTGGGATTCGATCCCGGGTCTCCAGGATCGCGCCCCGGGCCAAAGGCAGGCGCCAAACCGCTGCGCCACCCAGGGATCCCAATAAATAAATCTTTAAAAGAAAATCATAAAGTTCCTAATTACCCTGCATGTTTTACTTTATTTATTTTATTTTTTAAGATTGTATTTATTTATTCATGACAGACACACACAGAGAGAGGCAGAGACACAGGCAGAAGAAGAAGCAGGCTCCATGCAGGGAGCCCGATGCCGGACTCGATCCCGGGTCTCCAGGATCACACCCCGGGCTGAAGGCGGCGCTGAACCGCTGAGCCACCGGGGTTGCCCCATTTATTGTTTTTTGAGATTTTATTTATTCATTCATGAGAGAGAGAGAGAGAGAAAGAGAGAGAGAGAGAGACGCAGAGACACAGGCAGAGGGAGAAGCAGGCTCCATGCAGGGAGCCCGACGTGGGACTCGATTCCAGGACTCCAGGATCATGCCCTGGACCGAAGGCAGGCGCTAAACCGCTGAGCTACCCAGGGATCCCCTATTTATTTATTTTTACCCCTCGTTTTAGTTGTAAACCTAAATTGTATATTCCTAGCATTCCATACATACACTTCATCTTGTTTTTTTCTTCCCCCCGCCCCCCGACTCAATAGGACTCAGTACTCTGCAGACGAACTAAAGCCCCAGAGCCACCACCACCATCATCCCACCCGCCTGAGGGCAGGGCTCACAGATTTTAGTACTTCCCAACTCTGGCCCTGTCATATCAAGGTTATGAGATGTCACATATCTCCTCTAGCATCATCACCTTTTCATGTCCACTTGGCTAATGAAAGAATAAGGGCAAAAGCACTGTCAACTAAGCAGAGAACAGTGATAGGAAGGCCAAGATAGCTTGAACTGAACATCATTAAAAGCACTTAGTGAGCTTGCTGGAAAAATGGAAATGAAGTGTCCTGCTGGGAAGGGCTCGCACCCTGGTGAGGGGCAAACCTGATCAACTGGTCTTCAGAGTGTAGTGAATGAGCAAAGCCAGAGGGCTAGGGATTCAGTCAAACACAGGGGAGGGAACCAGGGTCCCCACTGTGGCCACAAAGTGTGGTCACAGATGCCAGAACTGCACAGTGAAAAGAGAGAAGCAGGCTGAGGTTTGGCTCTGCCACCTTCCTTGGGCAAATTACTTAATGTCTCTGAATCTCAGTTTCTTCATTAGAGAAGAGAGGATAAGATCCACCCCAAGGGTTATTTTAGAGGATTAAATGAAACATACAAATGTGCTTAGTCAGGGGCACCTGGCTGGCTCGGTCAGTAGAGCATCTCCCGGGCATGATTCAAGCCCCCGTTGGGTATAGAGATTACTTTATAAAAGAAAATCAGTGTTCTTAGTAAATTGCTTGACACAGAAGGCGCACGGGCCAGGAGCAGTAGCATTGGAGGAGTGCAGACTTTGAAACAAAGTAGGAAAATCAGTGCAGGGGACAAAGTGGGGCACATCATCCTTCACTGTGGGAAGAAAATGTCTGGGCAGACAGGGCTCACAGAAACTGTAGGAAGCCTGTAAGAATCCTCAGACAAAAAAAAAAAAAAAAAAAGGAATCCTCAGGCAAGCTATGAACAGACCCAAGAGTGAAAGCATGGTGTCCATGATTGCTAATCTATCCTTGGAGAAGGAGCCAAAGGGGCCAACCCCCTCTCAGAGGCTGAGAATGAACAAGGAGGAGAGCTAGGGCTGCCTGAAGGCATCAGCTTTCTGCACAAGAGAGAAAGCAGGTCCACTGATGATAAGAGTTGAGATTGGGCAAAGTTCGCTAGGGAAGCTGTGAAAGATCTGGAAGAGCTTTGTAGGGAAGGGAAAGAAAGAGCATTGCCCAGATCCACATTGACAGCGTGACTGAGGGACCAGGTGGAGTTAGGGGCGTAAATGGGGTGAGTTTGTGTGATTTTCTCCAACCGGGCTCACTAACCTGGTAGGATAATAGGCAAGAGGTTGTATTGGTCCAAGGTAGAAGCTTTATGAGGAAGGTGTGGCCGAGGACAAGGCTAGCAAGTGGCAGAGAGAGGTTGGTTGGAGCAATACACCGTAAAGTCAGGGTTATAGAGGAAGTGCAGTAAGATCAGGGAGGGATTCCAGGATGTGGGCTCCAGGAAAAGAAATATCAATAGGATGCACCAGGAGGTGGAGTGGGAGAGAGGGGAGGCTCAGAGGCTGGGGAATCTGGTGGTCAGTGTAGAGCAATCCTGAGTGGTAATGAGATTGAAGGGGAGATCTTTTATGGTCTTTTTTTTTTTTTTTTGAAGATTGTATGTATTTATTCATGAGAGACACACTGAGAGAGGCAGAGACATAGAAGGAGAAGCAGGCTCCTCACAAGGAGCCTGATGCAGGACTCAATCCCAGGACCCCCGATCGCACCCTGAGCTTGAGGCAGGTGCTCAAACGCTAAGCCACCGAGGCGCCCCCTTTATGGTCTTCCAGAGATGAGAAGCAATGCTATATCAAGACAGAAGAGGACAGAAGTGCTGAATGCCTACTTTATGAGGTGCTTTATATAAACTATCTACTATTCCTTATAGCCTTTCAAGGTGGGAATTCGTGAAAAATGGGAATCAAATATAGGAATCTGGGATCCCTGGGTGGCGCAGCGGTTTAGCGCCTGCCTTTGGCCCAGGGCACGATCCTGGAGACCCGGGATCGAATCCCACGTTGGGCTCCCAGGTGCATGGAGCCTGCTTCTCCCTCTGCCTGTGTCTCTGCCTCTCTCTCTCTCTCTCTGTGACTATCATAAGTAAATAAAAAAGAAAATCAAATATAGGAATCTCAGATTTAATCCCAAGACTGACTGGTTCCAAAACCCAGATTCTTTCCACCGCTGCAAATATCCCCAAAGAGGTGGCACTTGGGACCTTTCTAATTCATTATCATTTTTAAAAATTTATTTATTCATGAGAGACACAGAGAGAGGCAGAGACAGGCAGAGGAAGAGGCAGGGTCCTCATGGGGAGCCCAATGTGGGGCTCGATCCTGGGACTCCGGGATCATGCCCTGAACCAAAAGCAGATGCTCAACCACTGAGCTACCCAGGCATCCTGATTCTTTCTTTTTTTTTTTTTTTTTTCTTTTTTGTTGGAGTTCAATTTGCCAACATATAGCATAACACCCAGTGCTCATCCCATCAAGTGCCCCCCTCAGTGCCCGTCACCCAGTCACCCCCACCCCCCGCCCACCTCCCGGCATCCTGATTCTTATCATTTTTTTAAAGTTTATTTATTTCGCTAATCTCTACACCCAACACGGGGCTTGAACTTATGACTCTGAGATCAAGAGTCGCATGCTCCTCTGACTGAGCCAGTTGGGCCCCCCCATTCTTATCATTTTTCACAGTTCTCAAGGTTAGAATCTCTGACTAGGGATCCTGAGCAGCCACTAGGTACAATAGGCAGGCCCTGAGCAGTGATGAAACCTTCCTGAGTTCAGCCCTGTCTTTATTCCCTGTTGGCAGCAAGATGGCCCCTGGTGAGGGTTGGGACTCTCAGTGGGATAGGGCCCCACTGCAGAGTGCATGAGGGTGAAGGGAAGAGCAACAGGAAATAGCTGTACTCTTTTGTTTAAGCTCTGGCTGTGTTTCCTATGATTGACCTCCTCAGGAAGTCATTCATTCAGCAGGAGGAGAAGGTTGGAGATGGTCAGATCTGGGCTTGGATTCAGCTCCAGCACTTGAGTTGTGTGACTTTGGGTGCCATTGCCCAACTTTCTCAGTTGGCCCAGCATTAAAGGGTTTTCTGAGATGTGGAACTTCCAGTGCTAAAACTAGATTGGTCCTGAGGCGCCTGGTTGGCTCAATCAGTAGAACATGTAACTCCTGATTTTGGAGTCCTGAGTTCAAGCCCACATGAAGCATAGAGCTTACAGTAAGTACATACATACATACACACGGAAAACTGGGATGATCCAGACAAAATTGGGATGGTTGGTCACCCCAGATGGGCTACTCAACACTTTTAAGCCTCAGTTTCCAAGTACATTACAGCTACCTGCTATCTGCTTCTCTGCTCCTCACCACCTGAGGTTGTGCTTTTCAGAGAACATAAAAGCAAGGAATGTGGTTTAATTCCATTTGGTTAGAAGAAGCTCAAGTTTGCCTGCCTGCTCCTTCATCTGCTGAAGCTGAACTTCTGAAGGACAAATCAACTTTCACTGACATGCTGCTTGGAGTCTTCAGCTGTTGCTCATGTTGTGACCTGGACCCAAAGTCATGAGCCTCCCTAGTTGAACCACCTCCCCTGCTGTTCCTGGCCCCTGCGTCTTGCTGTCAGGTGAGCATGGCAAGATCCAAGCACACATGCTCAGCAAACAGTGGTATGACAGTGGCTGGGCACAGGTGGATGAGGGCACCTTGAAACATAAAACCCAGAACTCTGGTCACAGTATCATTGCATACGGAGGGATCTTTAGGCTTCAGCCAGGATGAGTGGCATGAGCACAACAGGAAGAGAGCAAAGTCTTTCTGAAGGCTCGTCTTCCCTGGTGCCTGCTGTCAATTCTGTTCTTGCCGGAGACTGGTGACCACCACATGTTGCCCAGGAACCAGGTGCATAGGGAACTCAGCGATGTGCAGGAAGGCAGTGGAGCTGTCGTTACCATAGGAGGGTGGGTTCTGAGCAGAAAGTAAGGAGAAGTGGATGAACTCAACAGTCATAAATGTGACCATCCACAGTTCCTCAAAAAGGTAAACAGAGTCACCATATGATTGAGAAGTTCTATTTCTAGGTACAGACCAAAGAGAAACTGAAAACATTATGTGCACACAAAAGCCTGTGCTGGAACATTCCATAGCATAGTCCTTTGTGATAACAAAGAAGTAGAAACAACTCACATGGCCCCTCAACTGATGAATGGATAAAAACAATGTAAAATATCCATACACTAAAATATTCAGCTATAAAAAAAGAATGAAGTACTGATTCATGCTACAGCATGGATGAACCTTGAAAACATTATGCTAAGTGAATGATGCCAGATACAAGAGGCCACATGTTATATGATTGCATTTATGTGAGATGTCCAGAATAGGCAAATGCATAGACATAGCAAAGATAGTTTTTGCCAGGGTCTGGGGGAGGAGGGAACAGGGAGTGACTGCTAATGAGTACAGGGTTTCTTTCCGGGATGATGAGAATGTTCTGAAATTAGATAGTAGTGACAGTTGCACAGTCTTATGAATATAGTAAAACTCACTACATCTTATTGAGTGAGCTTCATAGCATGTGAAGTGTAGCTCAAGAGAAATAATAATAAAGTTTGGCCACTCAGTCCTGTTACCTGTAGAGAGTGCAGCAGTGGAGTGACGCCTTCAGGATCCCGTTGATATCCCTTTGGCATTGGGATGGGGTGTTAGAGGAGGAATGGATTTGGATGGATGAGTCTTCTGCACCCAGAATACAAGCAGATCCTCCAGTTGGATCACCAGTGGCTAACTGCCCGTGGAGGTAGTAAACCTTTGTGATGAATGGGGCCCTGACGGCCAGGTATGTGGTGGAGGACCTAAAGCTTAATGTTTCTCTGAGACCACCCATCTCTGTCAGAATCAAGCTAAGAGGGAGGCCTGGGTGGCTCAGTGGTTGAGCGTCTGCCTTCAGCTCAGGGTGTGATCCCGGGTCCGGGGATCGAGTCCCACATCGGGCTTCCTGCAGGGAGCCTGCTTCTCCCTCTGCCTGTGTCTCTCCCTCTGTGTGTGTGTGTCTTTCATGAATAAATAAATAAAATCTTTAAAAAAAAGAAAAAAGAAGCAGGCTAAGAACCTAAATATGAGCAGGCTCATTAAGTGTAGGAATTGGGAAGGGATACGGTAGCCCATTGGGCCCTCCTTTCTCCTGGGAACATCTGGTGTGCAGCCATGTGTCACAGGGTGCAAGGCCAGGTGCTGGCCACTGAAAGAACTGTACGGTATAGAGGTGGCCAGATCGGACAAGTGGGATCCAAGTGGAAGTGAAGGAGGCACCTAGCAAGTCAGATAGCAAGTCCTTTAGGCAGAAAGTGAGCAGAACGCCAAGGAGTAACTCACCCAAATTTCCTTCCTTCCATTTTCGTGGGGCCTGGCATCCTCTGGACCTTCTGACTAGAGAGGACATAGCCCCAGATGGTGGCCTCCCATTTGCTGGCAGGTTTCATCAGAGAGGCTGCACTGCTAGAAAAGTCGGCTTCCTCTGCCTCCTCAGTCTGCCCTTCCCCAAATAAATTAGGTGGTTTTATCCAGGGAGCTTTCCCATGTGCTCCACACCCAAGCAGGAGCACATAATTGACATATGCTGAGACCCGCAGGAACTTGGGCCATGTGGGTTGCTAGTGCTAAAGACCCTGGTCCTGGAATTGGTTGGCTGCTTGGCTGTCTTTCTCCCACCCCCCGGCTCCGTAACCTCCACAAGTTCAGGGACCGTGTCTGATTGTCCACTCTTGGATCCCCGTGCCTGGCACATAGTAGATTCAAAAATAAATATTGCTTGCATTTGTGCTTTTATTGGTAGCCAAAATGTTCCCAACCAGTTTAGGGTTGGCAGGTTGTGCTTTTCCTGGGCAAGTGAGAAGTCCTTTAGGAGGGGCTCCATACCCGAAAGTAGCCAGGCTCCCCAAAACATAATCATAGCTGCCCCTCCACTCCTGGCTGAAGTTCCACTCAGCTCATCAGCAAGGATTCTGACACACCCAGGCACACATGCACACAAGCACACGCATGCATACATATGTGGGAGCACACCCATCCTCACACACACTCAGATTCACATTGGCTTCTCTTCCCCCAAATTAGGCACCCAGTTACACTTCCTTTTTTTTTTAATATTTTATTTATTTATTCATGAGACACCGAGAGAGAGAGAGAGAGGCGGAGACACAAGCAGAGGGAGAAGCAGGCTTCATGCAGGGAGCCCAACGCGGGACTCGATCCCGGGACTCCAGGATCACACCCTGGGCCGAAGGCAGGCGCTCAACCGCTGAGCCACCCAGGGATCCCCTCCAGTTACACTTCCAATATGAAGTATCTGCTAGTGAAGGTGCTTGGCTGCCTCTTGGAAATCCAAGCTAACCCATCTTAGATGGTTCCTGATCAATTTTCTTAGAATCAAAAAAAAAAAAAAATTCTTAGAATCAAGCCCAGAATGGAGTCATTCCTTATGGAGATCCTGGGTGAATAGACAAGCATCATTTACTCTTTTTTTTTTTTTTTTAAGTATTTTATTTATCTATTTGACACAGAGAGACCACAAGCAGGAGGAGTGGCAGGCAGAGGGAGAGGAAGAAGCAGGCTCCTTGCTAGGAGGTATGGAGCCCCCATTAGGGGCTCGATCCCAGGACCCTGAGATCATGACCTGAGCCAAAGGCAGACACTTAACCGACTGAGCCACCCAGGTGCCCCAAGTGTCATTTACTCTTGGAAGCCTTCCCTGCACACCTTTCTACCCACCACAGAGAGAGCTCCGGCTCTGTCTTTGGAGAAATCATGGAAGCCTTCCCAAAGTGACGAGGCTTTAGCTGAGCCTTGGCAGACAAGTAAAAGCCAGGTAGAGAGGTGTTCCAATCTCAAGGAGAAAGGGACTCTATTTACCCGGCACCCAGTAAAGGGCCATTATCACTGGACGTTTTATAGATACATGATAAATACGTACTGGAGAAAGGCAGACAGTAGACTCAGGGGCTGTAAGTTTGTGTGAGTGTGAGGTCATAGCACAAATGAAGTTGAAGCTAGAGAGGTGGGTTTGGAGCCAAACCATGAAGGGCTGTGCACTAAGCCAGAGAATTTCCATCTGATCTAGCTGGTAGCAGTAAGCTCTCAAAGATTTTGAAGCAGGAAGGTGATAAGATCAGAACTGTCTTTTTGGGGTGCTTGGGTGGCTCAGTCAGTTAAGCATCTGCCTGGGGCTCAGGTCATGATCTCGGGGTCCTGAGATCAGGCTTCTTATCTGAGCCACACATAGTGCTCCCTGATCAGCAGGGAATCAGCTTCTTCCTCTGCTCCTTCCACTGCTCATGCTTTCTATTTCTCACTCTCTCTCAAATAAATAAAATCTTTTAAAATAGAAAAAAAGAGCTGTCTTTTTAAAAGATTAGCCTGGAGGGGATCCCTGGGTGGCTCAGCGGTTTCGCGCCTGCCTTTGGCCCAGGGCGTGATCCTGGAGTCCCGGGTTCAAGTCCCACGTTGGGCTCCCGGCATGTAGCCTGCTTCTCCCTCTGCCTGTGTCTCTGCCTCTCTCTCTCTCTATGTCTATCATAAATGAATAAATAGATCTTTAAACACAAATAAATCTTTTAAAAAAAATTAGCCTGGAAAAGATTAGAATGGGGGAGAAATTGAGTGAAGGAAACCACATCAGAAGGCTGTTGAGACAGGACACCAAGGTGTGGCTATGGGGGTGGAGAGGGTCATCACATTCGCAAAGTATTTTACATATAAAATCACCTGGACAGGCTGACGTGGAAGGAAATGAGGAAGAGGATAGATTCCAGGATAGTACACCTTCCTAGCTCAGCACACTGGGCAGATTGCACAGTCCCATTAGCTCAGATTTACATAAAGGAGAATAAACGTAGAGGGAGAGATGGTAGGTTTTAAAACCTTTTTATTATGAAATATTACACAACCATAGAAAAGTAAAAAAAAAAGAGGAAATGTGTTGTGCAATAATAATGAGGCCGTTTTTTTTTTTTAAGATTTTATTTATTTATTCATGAGAGACATACAGAGAGAGAGAGGCAGAGACACAAGCAGAGGGAGAAGCAGGCTCCATGCAGGGAGCACAACGTGAGACTTGATCCTGGATCTACAGGATCACGCCCTGGGCTGAAGGTGGCGCCAAACCGCTGGGCCACCGGGACTGCCCAATGAGACCATTTTTTAAAATTTATTAGTTACCTGTGAAATCTAGTTCTGTTCTAGAACATAGTTGACAGGTGTAAGATTATATAAATGAGCATTCTCGAGTCACAGAAATGCCACCCAAACTATTAAACACAAAGGGAAATGTATTATAAGGACACCAGAACCCAAGGACAGGAGTGAAGCTGGGCATCAGGAAGGAACTAGAGGGCACCTGGGTGGCTCAGTGGTTGAATGTCTGTCTTTGGCTCAGGGCGTGATCCCGGGGTCCTGGGATGGAGTCCTGCGTTGGGCTCCCCTCAGGAAGCCTGCTTCTCCTTTTGCCTGTGTCTCTACCTCTCTCTCTGTGTATCTCATGAATAAATAAATAAAACCTTAAAAAAAAAAAATAAAGGGAATTAGAACCAGGTCTCTCCAGTGCTCCTCTCTGCTGGCTGGTTCTTCCACTTCTCTGGCCCATGTGATGGAGAGGGGTCAGTGAGAGTTCCTAATTTTTATATCTAACAGATTCAGTCATCCAGACAGTCATTCAATTTCAGCTCCAAAGTCCCAAGGGAGAGAACTCATTGGTCCCACACGTGTGGCATGTTAACCTAGTAACTTGTGGCTAGGTGCAAGGTGACATTCAGAAAAGATGATTCTTCAAATGGTGGCACTAGTCAAAGAATCCAACAAGTGTGCACTACAGGGCAGAAGCTGTCAGGCTCCCCCAAGGATGCAGACTAGAGCAGTGGTTCTCAACCTTCGCTGCATATTGGAATCACCCAGAAAACCGTAAGCCTGCTGCCTGGGTCCCACCTCTCGGGAGATTGTGATTGTCTTGGTCTGGGGTGTGGCTACAACATCAACCTTTTAAAAAAAGCTTCCCAGGTACTTTTTTTTTTTTTTTTTTTAAGATTTTATTTATTTATTCATAAGAGACACAGAAAGAGAGAGAGAGAGGCAGAGATACAGGCAGAGGGAGAAGCAGGCTCCCTGCAGGGAGCCCGATGCAGGACTTGATGCCAGGACTCCAGAATCATGCCCTGGGCCGAAGGCAGGGCCACCCAGGTATCCCCCAGGTGCTTCTGATGTACAGCCAGGGTTGTGAACTTGTGCCTAGTGCCATGTCCCTCCAGGTCACCTGGGTAACCTGCTAAGATGCAGTTTCTGATTCACAGAGGCTGGGCAGAGCCTGAGATCTACACTCCCAGGTGATGCTGTCCTGGCTGGTCCTCCACCCGCCCTGGGCAGTGAGACTCTGGGACATCACCATCCAGTAGAAGTCTCTGTGGTGGCCAGATGTTCTGTAGCCACACTGCCCTGTGCAGCAGCCATGACTAGCTATGTGTGTCTGTTGAACACCTAAAATGTAATTAGTGAGACTGAAGGACTGATTTTATTTTATTTGAATTAATTTGAATTGGAAGAACTGAATGTGGCTAACGACTACTGTATTAGACAGACAGGTTTAGTGTATCTCAGCCACGGAGTGGGAGGGCAGATCTGAATGGCTTGTGGCGTTTCTTAACCAACCTCGTGCTGCTGTTACTACTGTTTTTCTCCTCACCCTCCCCAATTTAGGCCCTAAAACAGTGGAATAGGATGAGGGGAGGGACCTAGAGACAAAGAGTGAGCACTGGAGAAGGCCCCACAGATGATTCCGAGGCACAGTCCTTACTCATCCTGGGAGAGCAATGCCATAGGTGTTCCAGTATACACTTTGGTGTTACAAACCTCCCTGAATGTAGTGACCTAAGGCAGTGATATATATATATATATTTATAAATCTATTTTAAACAAGGCTCAGTGGGGATAGCTCATCTCTGCTGCGCTTGGGGTGGGTGAGAATCATGGTAGAATAGCTCAGTTACAGGTGGGTAGCTGATGCTGGCTGTCATTTGGGACTGCCCCTGGGACTTTGACCAGATCATCTACATGTATCTTGGACTTCCTCACACATGGTGACTGGGTTCCAAGAGGGAGCATTGAGATGATAGATAGATAGATAGATAGATAGATAGATAGATAGATAGATAGATAGATAGATAGGGATCCCTGGGTGGCTCAGTGGTTTAGCGCCTGCCTTCGGCCCAGGGCATGATCCTGGAGTCCTGGGATCGAGTCCCACATCAGGTTCCCTGCATGGAGCCTGCTTCTCCCTCTGCCTGTGTCTCTGCCTCTCTCTCATGAATAAATAAATAAAATCTTAAAAAAAAAGACATAGATAGATGATAGATGGATAGATGATGGATAGATAGATACCCCAAGCCAGGTGGGAGCTCTGTCCCTTCTTTAAATGTTTTTATTTTTATTTTTTAAGATTTTTAAAAAGTAATCTCTATACCCAGCATGGGACTCGAACCCACAACTCCAAGGTCAAGAGTCACATGCTCTGTAGACTGAGCCAGTCAGGCACCCCTGTCCCTTCTTTTTTTTTTTTTTTTTTTTTTTAAGACTTATTTATTTTAGAGTTGGAGGAAGGGCAGAGGGAGAGACTTTCAGGTGGATTCCCCACTAAATGTGGAGCTGGAAGCTGGGCTCAATCCCCCAACCCACCAGATCACAACATGAGCCAAAACCAAGAGTCTGATGCTCGATCACTCAGTCGACTAAGCCACCTAGGTGCCCCCTGTCCCTTTTTTTTAAACCTAGGCTTGGGGGCCATGCTATCACTTCTACTCTAGTCCATTCATTAGAAGTCAGCCACTAAGGCCAGCCTACGTTCAAGAGATGGGGGACTAGACACAACCTCATGAGAGAAGGAATGTCAAGGAACTTGCAGATATGTTTTAAAACCACCACACACACCTAGGCGGTAAGAGCACCAAGGACAGAACGCTGCCCATGGCTGCCCACAAGCCAGCCAGCTAGTCTATGATTCTCTCACTGGTTCCAAGTAGAATCAGGCTCCTCCCAGAGCACCTAGCCCCAGGAGCACCCCATCAGCCCAGAAGACACCTCCCCCAGGGTTGTTTCATAGACTTCTGACCCAGAGACTCCTCTATTGCATACACTCCTTGAGTAACTTCCTGATTCCTGTTTTCAGAAATTCTTGAGCAGTGGAGTGGGAGGAACCCGAGTGTCAGGATATCTGGGTTTTGATCCCTGTGCTGCAGAAGATTGTAAAAAAAAATGCAAGCTAGGGTGCCTGGCTGGCTCAGTCAGTGGGCGTGTAACTCCTGATCTTGGGGTTGTCAGTTTCAGCCCTATGTTGGGTGTAGAGATTTACTGTAAAAATAAAATCTTAAAAAAAAAAAAAAAAAAAGAATGCAGACTTATTTGGGAGTGAGGAAATTACAAGCAATAATTTCCCTGTTTCAATTTTCTATATTATTGTTTATTATTTTTTAAAGTTTTTCTTGTAGTGAAATACATACAACATAAATTTTACCATTTTAATGATTTTTAAGTGTACAGGTCAGCAGCATTAAGTACATATTCACTGTTGTGCAACCATCCTCACCATCCATCTTGAGAACTTTTTTATCTGGTCAAAGTGAAATTCTATGCTCTTTAAGCAACTCCCCATCCCCTTTTCCCCCAGGCCCTGGCCACCACCATTCTACTTTCTTGGTCTCCGTGAGTCTGACTGCCCTGGGGACCTCGTATGGGTAGAATCCTACAGTATTTGTCCTTTCGTGACTGGCCTAATTCACTTAGCATACCATTCTTTTTTTTTTTTTAAGATTTTATTTATTTATTCATAGAGATGCAGAGAGAGACAGAGAGAGGCAGAGACACAAGCAGAGGGAGAAGCAGGCTCCATGCACCAGGAGCCCGACGTGGGATTCGATCCCGGGTCTCCAGGATCACGCCCTGGGCCAAAGGCAGGCGCCAAACCGCTGCGCCACCCAGGGATCCCTCTTCCTGGTTTTAATGATGTTTACTCTTCTAGTGTTTTTTTTTTTTTTTTTTTAAGATTTTATTTATTTATCCATGAGAGAGAAAGAGAGAGAGAGAGAGAGAGAGAGGCAGAGACACAGGCAGAGGGAGAAGCAGGCTCCCTGCAGGAGTCCGATGAGGGACTTGATGCCAGGACTCCAGAATCACACCCTGGGCTGAAGGCAGGCGCCAAACCGCTGAGTCACCCAGGGATTCCCTAGTGTTTTATTTTTTTAAGGAAAGACTAAAACAGAACATTACATACATTTCAAATCTATTCATTTATTTAGATTTTTAAAAACATATTGTTGTAAATACATGTAACAAAATGTATTATCTTAGCCTGTTTTTCAAATTTTATTTTATTTATTATTTATTTATTTATTTTTAATGATTTTATTTATTTACTTGGGAGAGAGAGAACACAAGCATGGTGAAGGGCAAAGGAAGAAACAGACTCCCTGCTGGGCAAGGAGCCCGATGTGGGACTCAATTCTTGGACACTGGGATCATGACCTGAGCTGAAGACAGACACCTAACCGACTGAGCCACCCAAGTGCCCCAATCTCTTTAATTTTTTTTAAGTTTATTTTTTAGTAATGTCTATACCCAAAGTGAGGGTCAAACTCATGACCTCAAGATCTAGGGTCGCACGCCCTTCCAAGAGTCAACCATGTGCTGCAATCAACCTTTTTTTTTTTTAAGATTTATTTATTTATTTATGACAGACAGAGAGAGAGAGAGGCAGAGACACAGGAGGATGGAGAAGCAGGCTCCATGCTGGGAGCCTGACGTGGGATTCGATCCCGGGACTCCAGAATCGCGCCCTGGGCCAAAGGCAGGCGCTAAACCCCTGAGCCACCCAGGGATTCCCAATCAACCATTTTTTAAGTGTCCAGTTCAGTGTTATCAAGTTCAGTGTTTTTTTTTTTTTTTTTTAATTTCTTTATTCATGAGAGACACAGAGAGGCAGAGAAATAGGCAGAGGGAGAAGCAGTCTCCTTGCAGGGAGCCCAATGTGAGTTTCCATCCTAGAACCCCAGGATCACATCCTGAGCTGAAGGTAACACTCAACCATTGAGCCACCCAGGCGTCCCTCAGTTTTGTTGTTGTTTTTTATTTTTTTTTAAGATTTTTATTCATTTATTTGGTAGAGAGAGAGAAAACAAGCACAAGCAGGGGGAGGGGCAGAGGGAGAGGGAGAAGCAGACTCCCTGCTGATCAGGGAGACCAATGAAGGGCTCCAATCCCAGGACCCTGAGATCATGACCTTAGCTGAAGGCAGACATTTAACCGACTGAGCCACCCATGTGCTCCAATTTCAGGTTTTATTTTAAGGCTTATGATCTCATCAAATTATAATTGTATCAGATTCAAGCATGTGTCATAGGGCTAGGAGCCTCCGAACTCTATTTCTACCTACTCCTATCTCATGCCACACTTTGTGCTCCTTCTGGCCCTTTCCTCAAAACCACCAGGACAGACCAGTGTGAGTCAGGCTGTCCTTGTGATCATGTTGTAAGATGCTAACATTTCAACATATTTTTTAGCCTTTCTCAAAAGGCTTGCAAAAGAAAATATTAATCCCAAGTAAGAGTTGTGTTCTGTTCAGTTGCTTGCCAGACTAGGAACTTATATTTATGCTTCTCCCATCCCTCCCACATACATGGGTTGTGTGACCTTGGGCACGACACTGCCCTTACGCGGGGCTTGCTTGTCATCTGTCGGCCAGTGAGTCAAACTAGACAATCTCCAAAGGGACCCGAGTGACCGACAACACTCCCTCATGCCGCGTTCCCAGGCTCTGCGGACCCTCACCCCAGGAGAAAGGAGCCAGGGTGGCAAATGTCCAGGGCCTTGGAGATAGACCTGAGCCTGATTCTATACCAGACTTCTTCCCAGAGGCCTTACTCTGTTGCTACCCACACCGCACCTCACCAATGTCTGGTGAGATAGTAAGATATCACACCCTGACCAAAATTGAGGCCAAATATTCTGAAGACAGAGAAATGTGTATTCATAAGAAGTATGGGGAAGGCTGGGTTGAGCAGGAGAGGGGAGGGTGTGGGTGGGCCAGGGCCAGAGCCACCGCCCCCAGAGTAGGGAAAGCAAGGAGCCTTGGGTGCTCTGTGAACCCACCTCTTGGTCTCTGGTGGAAGGTTTTGGGGCCTGAGGCCTGGGGCCTGGCTGGGGTGAGACTGAGTTCAATACAACTACTGCCCGTTGAGCCCCACCTCTCACCAGGAAACGCCTCCCCACCACATTGACCACATCCCCCCAGGTCGCCTAGGAAACACTCCCCCCCCTCCCAGGGCCAGAAAGTTGGGGCACAGTTGCCCAGCAACAGGTGGTGCCCTTCCGCCCTCATCTGAGGCGATTGCCTGGGCGCTCAGTCACAGGGAGTGCTCCAAAGGGAGAGCCAGGAGCCCTGGGGGTGCCCCAAGGTAAGGTGAGGCAGCGGGAGGCCCCTGCAGATGGGAAGCTGGGGGCCCCGGCAGAGCAGTCAGGCAGGGGCCGGAGCAGAGGAGGCGCCTGACACCTGGCATGACAGCCAGCGAGCGTGCTGGAGCCTGTAGAGGCGAGACCAAGCCCAGGGGAGTGGTGAGGGCACAGGAGCATCCCAGGTGCTGGCCAGTGGCAAGTGGGCTTGCACAGGGTGGGGGCCGGGAGGGGAGGAGGGGACAGTCTCATCTTACCCACCACTTCCTCTGAGCCAGAGCCAGACCTGGGCCGCGGGGGTGGGGGTGCTAGATGGAGGAAAGAAGCCCTTGGGGCCCTCAGAGTTTTGTCTGAGGCACCCCAGGGTCTGAAAGGGAACTGGGGTTTCTGCAAGCAGGCTGGGGAGCCTGAGCAGAAGTGTCTGGCTGTAGGCCGTGGAGGGACCCTTGCTCTCCAGCCTTCTGGGTCCCCTTGGCTCCTCTGTCTGCCCAGGTCTGTTTCCCGGGCCAGATGCTGCGCCCCTCAGGCCTCTGTCTTTCTCCTCGCCCTTGTTTGGACACTCACTGCCTCCTGCTCCCGCTTAGGTTGTGGCCACCCTGTCTCATCTGACCCCTGTCTTTCCAGATGCCTTCAACACCAGAGCAGCCCTCTGGGCAACAGGAGGGACTCCCTGTGTCCGAACTGGTTCCGTGGCCCCCACTGCCCTGCGGACCCTGCATCCCCATCATGCTGGCCCTGGCCTCCCTCGCCGCACTCTTCCTCCTAACCACAGCCGTGTTGGCCGAACGCCTGTTCCGTCGCTCTCTGCACTCGGACCCTGGCAACCACGCACCCACCCTGGTCTGGCGCCCTGGAGGAGAACTGTGGATCGAGCCCAGGGGTACTGCCCGAGAGCGCTCAGAGGACTGGTATGGCTCTGCAGTCCCCTTGCTCATGGACCGGCCCCCAGACCCTCCCACCCCTGGGGGCACATTGGAGGCCAGAGCCACAGCCCCACCTGTCCCTTTAGCCCCACTCACCCCTCCTGGCTCCTTGGCCCCCCATACCCCACACAGGGCCCCAGCCTGCAACACCTTCTGGGGGCCCCAGGCGTCAGAGGAGAGGCCCTACGCCCCAGGCCTGGTAAGCTGGGTTGAGCCTGAACAGAGGCCAGAGGCCAACATGCATCTGGGGAGCCCCCAGGCCCAGAGGCAGCGACTAGGAAGCCCCGATTTTGAGTGGGGCCTCCAGCCTCGGGTCACCCTGGAGCAGATCTCAGCTTTCTGGAGGCGTGAAGGTCGGACCAGTGTGGGGTTCTGAATCCCCAGGTCCTGGAGGACTGGCCTCCCAAAGACCCATACAGAAGGCCCTACCTCAGAGAAGACCCTGAAGCTCCAGCCTAGGAGCCCAAGTTGATACCTGGGTCCCCAGGGAAGAATGCCCCCTACCCATCCTCGGCCTTTTACATCTGGATTTCAACTCCCTGGATCTGGGGCTGGGCAGTTTCCTGTGGACAGAGCTGGTGCTGCAGAGGAAGCCCAGAGGTGTGTGCCTTTGGCTGCCCCAGGCTGCAGAGAATTGGAGGTGGGGCCCACTCTGGGCCAGAAGACACCAAAATCACGTTGCAGATTAAGATCTCAAGGTACCAAAGAGGCAGAAAATAGCATCATCATAGGGGTTTCCGCCTTCCTTTGCTGTGCAGCTAAGATGCCGGGGTTGGCGTGCAGGGTTCCCGTGGATGCCGAGAAACAGGCCGAGTGTGGATGCTAGCAGGAGAGGACAGGAAGTCAGCCTCTCAAAGCCACAGATTGTGCCTCCAAGGAAACACAAGACCAGGCAAAGGAGCGTCTTACTACATCTCAACTGTGCCTTTGACCCTCAACTTGCAACAGGGAACTTCATCAGCCAAACTGGGGAGTTGCCTTCCTTGCCCAGACCCGGGACCTCGTATCAACAGAGACCAGGGGCAGCCTTCCGATCTTGACCCCTCCAGGGTGCAGGACACCAGCCAAGGAGACCTGAGTGCGATCCAATGTGGAAAGGAACGTTGTCCCAGGGCAGAGCACCAGCGTCTGGTCCTCTCCCTGGGACCTTGCTGGATCAATCCAGAGAGATGGATTTGCCCCAGGACACGCTTATTTATAACGCTCCACCCTTGTAGAAATGGAGCCCAGGGATGTCCTTGGCCCTAAAGCCATCTGTAAGAGCTGACCTCCCCTCTGGGAGAGGAGCCAGGAGTGGGGAGAGGGGAAGTAGTTTCCATTCCATTCCTGGGGTTTGATTTCCCAAACTTCAATCATGAACGTTAGGATTTTTGCCATATCACTTAACCATCTGTATTTTTCTTTAAGATGACTTACTATTTGCTTAATAAATTTATTTTAAAAGGAACCTTTTTTGTATCACTTCTGCAAATGGAAAACCAGTATCACTTGCCATAAATAGAAGGTCCAACATGAAAATAAATACAAGGTAAACAAAGATATTGCGTAAACGTTGTTCTTTCACTGCTGGAGGCATTCATTTACTCAAAGATCTGCTCTTTCTTTGTTAAAAGAAAAGAGAACCGGTGGATCAGTAAGTGTTAGGAAAGTGTCAGACTGGGATCCCTGGGTGGCGCAGTGGTTTGGTGCCTGCCTTTGGCCCAGGGCGCGATCCTGGAGACCCGGGATCGAATCCCACGACGGGCTCCCGGTGCATGGAGCCTGCTTCTCCCTCTGCCTGTGTCTCTGCCTCTCTCTCTCTCACTGTGTGCCTATCATAAATAAATAAAAATTTAAAAAAAAAAAAAAAAAAAAAAGGAAAGTGTCAGACTTCCTAGTCCCATCCTGCCATCTCTCCACCCCCCACCCCCGCCCCCGGAAGTACAGAGAGACTCAGAGTCCTGGGGGGTGGGGAGGAGCAGCCATCCTGTGCTACTGAATGGCCAGGAACCTCCCAAGTTCACACCCGGTTAATGCTGGACACAGCTCTTCCTTCCTGCTCAGGAGGGCCTTGGAGCACTCACCCCCTGGATGCAGGAAGGAAGTGGAAGTACCAGCAGGGCATTCCTCTGAGCCAGGCCCTGCGGGTGGAGGAATCAGGCCCTCGCTCTCAACTCTCAACGAGCTCAGCGTCTCCAGTGGCAGGGGCAGGGCTGGGGGAGGGTGACAGAAGACCGGGACAGAACTGATACAAGATAGAGATCAGGGCTCTGGTCCCATCTCTGTCACTCAGGAGCTGGAAAACCATGTTGCTTCTCATTGTCATCATCAGCTGGCAGGACTGGGTCGTGGGGACCCTGCACATGAGGGGCAAACAATCTGCCAGGGAAACACAACAGGCGTACAGTGTTCAGAGCTCAGACGCCCGCATGTCAAGTGATCAGCAGAGGCAAGGCCCTGGCTCTCCAGCTGGCCTCGCCGCCCACACACTTGGAGACTTCAGGAAAGTGATTTTTATGTTGCTAGGACTCACATTCTTTCTCTGCGAGAAAGTTGAAAGTTAACCAAGAGGGGCATCTAGGGGCTCAGTGGTTGAGCATCTGCCTTGAGGGTAATGATCCCAGGGTCCTGGGATGAGTCCCACATCAGGCTCCCCGCAGGGATCCTGCTTCTCCCTCTGCCTGTGTCCCCACCTCTCTCTGTGTCTTTCATGAATAAAATAAAATCTTAAAAAAAAAAAAAAAAAGGTTGAACAAGATGCCCTGTGGGGACTTTCTAGCTTGACCTCTTAAAGATGCTGGGAAAGGAAAGAGGGGCGTGCACATGCATGGACGAATGTGATGTTCCTGCCCTAGAGTCCAGCCTGCTGTCCCCAGAGTCATCTTTACACTCTCAGACCCAGACAAGGGGCCACAGGAAAGGGGAACGGATGGCTAGGTGGGTGGATTAACAGTGGCATTAGTTTTACCCTTTTCCTTTCTCTTTGTTTTAAACCTCTGCCTCTCCTTTTTAACACCCTCTGATTACTTTCTCATGCTGAGTCCTTCTTTTAATTCTTCAGGTGCTTAAAATATACTTACTGTGTGGTCTTTTGCTCCATGATTCTGTTGTCTGGAGTTCTGGGGTGCTTACTTTCGTCCATGACAGATGGTTTCCTCTTAAGTTTCTAATTCAGGGCTGTGAACTCAGAGTCAGCAGGGGGACACCATGTGACTAAGTTTGATGGTGTCTTTCTAGAGAGATTCTGGTTTGCTCCTGTCAAGGATGCTTCAAGGGTATTACGAACCCTGAACCATGTTATTTGCTCATTTTATCTGGGCTTCCATGATGGTGTAAACTTGGAACCCAAATCCAAGTGAGGGCAAGCCTTCCGCAATGAATTCTCAGGACTTTTCTATTGCCATCAGATCTCAGGGCGAGGCAGGCAAGGTTCTTTTGTGCTCTCTGAGCCGATGGAAAGATCTTTTTTTCTAGTCTACTCCTTCACTAAGGGTCCCCCTTTAAGGGGTTGAGCTTTATATTAGGGTCTCCGTTTTCAATGGCCCTGCAAGACCTCATCTCCAATCTCTAAGTGAAGGTAAAGCCCAAAGCCCCTGTGTTGCCAAGATCTACGGCCTCAGAGCTCTGGTTTTCAATTTCCTCCTTGTGTGTGGGGATTCCCCTTACTATCTTGAAACCCAGCTGTGCATTTTGAGGGATGTTTACTTGATTTTATGCCTAATCTCTACCTGTTTTATGGTGGGGATGTGCTCTTTAGGTTACACTGTTCACGACATCACAAAACCCAGACTATTTCCTCTATAAACAAGATCAGATCTCTTCCACCTTAAAAAAACCAGCCAACCGACAACCAATTCTCCATCCTTCACCACGCATGACCTCGCACCTCCTTCACTGCCAAACTTCTGGAAAGAGCTGTCTGTCTTAACAGTCTAGGTTTCCTCCTCTCCCCAGCAGCTGAAACCTGCTGTAGGCTTTGGCATGCCTCCAGCACTCCAGAAGAAACTGCTTTCTTTTTTTTCTTTCTTTCTTTTTTTTTTTTTAGAAACTGCTTTCACCAAAATCATGACCTGCATATTTTACTTAAAGGATACCTCTGTAGGCTACATTTTTTTCTCTTTTTTTCTTAAGATTTTTAATTTATTTATTCATGAGAGACACAGAGAAAGAGAGGCAGACATAGGCAGAGGGAGAAGTGGGCTCCCCGCGGGAGCCAGATGTGGGACTCGATCCCAGAACTCCAGGATCATGACCTGAGCCAAAGGCAGATGCTCAACTGCTGAGCCACCCAGGTATCCCTTGATTCTTTTCTTGACATGTTCTCTTCGCTTAGCTTCTGTGATTCCACACATACCTGATATCCCTTCCCTCCCTCTGGCCATCCTCTCTGACTTCTTTCTTGTCTGCCTTCTTCAGCAGTCCATCCTGGACAGCTTTTGTTCTTGCCTGCCACGCTTCTCCTGAGCAATCTCACTCATGCCCATGGCCTCACCTGCTGTCCCGTACCTGAAAATCCCCAAGTTTCCACCACCAACGGTGGCAGATATGATTTTCTTATTTATATGCTCTGCCATTATTCCAAAGTAATAGTAACAATGGGAAAGAAACAAATTGACTAACTAGAAGATTATCTCAGAATCACTCCACAGCTGTCCTTGGGTACAGAGACAACATTTGTCCCCAGGATAAAACCAGGAAAAAAGAAAATACAGGGGTCATGAATTTGCATGAGTAAAGAGGCCAAGCAGGAGATATAGGTGGCCAAATGGACCAAGGGACAGAGGTGGGAAGGGACACATGCTCATCTGTAGGGACAGCAGCCACTCAGCTCTATTAATCACGTCTGTCCTGATTTTCTAGCAGAAACTAGAAATCTGTTTTTTTAGGTAAAATCAACCAAAATGTTGACCACTTTATATATATGTAAGTATTTTAATAAAAGCCAAATGAACCAAAGCTGTAGGCCACTTGTGGTTCATGAGCCATCAGTTGAAGATCGCTCTCTCTCTCTCTCTCTCTCTTTTTTTTTTTTTTAAGTAGACTCTACACCCAGCCTGGAATCCAACAGAGGGCTTGAACTCATAACCCTGAGATCAAGACCTGAGCCAAGATCAAGAGTCAGATGCTCACTCAATTGACTGAATCACCCAGGCGCCCCTCTTTCTTTTTAAATATTTTTATTTTCTTAAGATTTTATTTATTTATTCATGAGAGACACACAGAGAGAGGCAGAGACATAGGCAGAGGCCGAAACAGGCTCCCTGCAGGGAGCTCGATGTGGGACTCAATACCAAGACCCCAGGATCTCAGCCTGAGCCAAAGACAGATGCTCAACCACTGAGCCACCCAGGCATCCCTAAAGATTTTGTTTTTAATAATCTCTACATCCAACATGGTGCTCGAACTCAAAACCCCAAGATCAAGAGTCATATGCTCCAGCAACTGAGCCAGCTGAGTGCCCCTGGAGATCTCCTTTAACAAACTTGAATAAATGCCTGGGAATTCTCCTGAAGTGGATGTGGAGAGTCCCTTCTTGTCTTGACCTTTGGTGGTGTGAGGTGTGGCAGGCTGCTCTCAGATTGTCTTAAATCAGGGTTTTCTCCACCTTCACACGATTGACATTTGGCCCAGATACCTCTTTGTGGTGGGAGACTTTCCTGTATGCTGTAGGATATTTAGCAGCATCTCCGGTCTGTAACCACTAGATGACAGTAGCATCCCCTGAGATATCACAACCAAAAATGTCTCCAGACATTGCCAAATGAATGGCACCTGGGGAGAGGATTGAAGTGAAACATTTTCATCAATTAATACACCTTTCCACAGAACTCGAAGCCTGTCCAGGTATAGGCCTGCTGGTGAACTACGTGGATCTCCTTTGACTCACTTCCAGTAGAACCAAAAGGATTAGGATGAAGAGACAAAACAAACAGCCCTGGAGGAAACAAATAAATGAGATAATGCAGCATGAAACAATAGAGGTTTCTAGGAAGACATGGTAATTGGAGAACAAGAAATAGTTTGGGAAATTACAAATATCATTGCCTAGGGATGCCTGGGTGGCTCAGCGGTTTAGCACCTGCCTTCAGCCCAGGGTGTGATCTGGAGTCCCAGAATCGAGTCCTGCATTGGGCTCCCTGCATGGAGCCTGCTTCTGCTTCTCCCTCTGCCTGTGTCTCTCTGCCTCTCTCTTTTTTTCTCTCTCTCTCTGTCTCTCATGAATAAATAAAATCTTTTAAAAAAAGAAATGGAAAATATGAAAGAAAAGTTAAGAGATGATCAATCCATTCAATATTCATCTGAACAAAGTTCCAGAAAGAGAGCCCAGAGAAAATGGAGGAGAGGAAATAATCAAAGATTCTATTTGATTGAAAAAAAATTTCAAGCAGAGAAAACAGCTCTATAAACTGGCTGTCACTTGGCTGCATCCTGGATCACCTGAGGAGCTCTTAGAAACACACACGCCAGGATCCCTGCTCCTCCTCAAGGTGAAGAAAGGGAACCAGGTTTACCCTATCAGAAACAACTACCACTACCACCACAAAACCAGACAAAACACACAAAACAATGGTTTTCAAAACACTGGACACTAAGCAATGAAGGACAGTAACAGAAACACTGCAATTCCAGAGAGAAAGGAACACAAGGACACTAGGGGAAGAGCCATCTTTGCAGGGAGCCCCACTCAGGGCCTTCTCCCACCAGCCAGACTAGAAAATGTGACAAGGCTTTGGGCAGGGTATTCGGAAGGGTTTGGCTTTAGTAGCAGGGAATAAATAGCCATAAGCTGAGCGTTGCTCTGGACCTGTCTATCAAATCATACAGATTACAAAAATATCTGGCACTCAGCAAGGTAAAATTCACAATGTTGAAAGATTACCAGGCAGGCAGAGAGGCAGGAAACACATGAAGAATAATGTGAAGAATAATCAATCAATTGAAACCAACCCAGAAGTGACACATACGTTACAATGAGCAGAAAAGGACATGAAACAGCTTTCATAACTGTATTTTGTATGTTAAAAAAGTTAAATAGAGACAGGGAGATATAAAAAAGACATAAATTCCTAGAAATGAAAATGGCAATGTCAGGGCCACCTGGCTGACTCAGTCCGTGGAGCATGCAACTCTTGCTCTTGAGGTTGTGACTTTGGGTGTGGAGATAACTTTAAAAAACAAAGTCCTGGGATCCCTGGGTGGCGCAGTGGTTTGGCGCCTGCCTTTGGCCCAGGGCGCGATCCTGGTAGACCCGGGATCGAATCCCACATCAGGCTCCCGGTGCATGGAGCCTGCTTCTCCCTCTGCCTGTGTCTCTGCACCTCTCTCTCTCTGTGACTATCATAAATAAATAAAAATTTAAAAAAAATCTTAAAAAAAAAGAAAATTACAGAGCCAGATATGAAAAATACATTGAATGAGATCAATAGTAGATGAGACATCGTGGAAGAAAAGATTCGTCAAGTTGAAGGCAAAGCAATAGAAATTATCCAAAATAAAATACACAGAGAAAACAAAAATTTTTAATGAAAAGCACATTAGTGAGCTGTGGAAAAATCTCACATAGCCTAATATGTGAGTAAATGGAGTTGAAGGAAAGGAGAGACAGAAGGACACAGAAAAAATATTTTAGGAACTAATGCTTATGTTATTTCCAAGTTTGATGAAAATTATAAACCTACATATCCAAGAAGTTCCATACATCTCACACACAAGAATCTCCACCAAGACACATCATAATCAGGGGCGCCTGGGTGGCTCAGTGGTGTAGTGCCTGCCTTCAGCCCAGGGCATGATCCTGGAGTCCTGGGATCAAGTCCCACATCAGGCTCCCTGCATGGAGCCTGCTTTTTCCTCTGCCTGTGTTTCTGCCTCTCTTTCTCTCTGTGTCTCTCATGAATAAATAAAAAAATATATATTTAAAAAAAGACACATCATAATCAAATTGCTCAAAACCAGTGATAGAGTGAAAATCCTAAAAGTAACCAGAGACAGCTCAACAACACTAATCATCAGAGTAATGAAACTCAAAACTACAACGAGATATCACAGCCATTAGGATGGCTACTATTAAAAAAACAGGGGGCCCCTTTGTGGTTCAGTTGGTTAAGCATCAGACTCTTGATTTTGGCTCTGGTCATGATCTCAGGGTGGTGCAATGGATCCCTGTGTCAAGCTCTGTGCTGGATGTGGAGCCTGCTTGAGATTCTCTCTTCCTCTTGAGCTGCACCCCCCTGCCAATCTCTAAAATAAACAAACCAGAAAATACATGTTGGTGAGGATGTAGAGAAATTAGAACACTTGTGCACTGTTGGTGGGGTGACAAAATGGTGCAAACACTATGGAAAACAATTAAAAATAGAGCTACCAGGGAGCTTGGGTGGTACAGTTGGTTAAGTGTCCAACCCTTGGTTTTGGCTCAGGTTGTGATCTAGGATCATGGAATTGAGCTCTGCATTGGCTTCAAACTCAGTGCAGAGTCTGCTTAAGATTCTCTCTCCCTCTGCTCCTGCCCTCCCCAAATAAATAAACAAATCTTTAAAAAAGCTAAAAAACAATAGAGCTACCATATGATTCAGCAATTTTACTTCTGGGTATATGTCCAAAAGAATTGAAAGAAGGATCTCAAAGCACACGATTTCACAACAGCACTATGCACAGTAGCCAAGAGGTACAAGCAACACAAATGTCCATCAATAGATGACTGGAGAAGCAAAATATGTTCTATACACATAATGGAATATTATTCAGCCTTAAAAAAGGAAGGACATCCTATCACATGCTACAACATGGATGAAACTTGAGGACATTATGCTAAGAGAAATAAGTCAATCACAAAAAGACAAAATACTGTATTATTCCTCCTACAAGAGGTATTGAAAGTAGTCAAATTCATAGAAACAGAAAATAGGATGGCGGTTGATGGGGAAGGAGGAACAGAGGAGTTACTGTTTAATAAATGTAGAGTTTCAGATTTGCAAGATGAAAAAGTTCTAGAGATCGGTTTGTTTGTTTTTTTTTTAGATTATATTTATTTACTGGGCAGCCCAGGTGGCTCAGCGGTTTAGTGTTACCTTCAGCCCAGGGTGTGATCCTGAAGACCCAGGATCGAGTCCCACGTCTGGCTCCCTGCAGGGAGCCTGCTTCTCCTTCTGCCTGTGTCTCTGCCTCTCTTGTGTCTCTCATGAATAAATAAATAAAATCCTTTTTAAAAATTATATTTATTTACTTATTCATGAGAGACACAGAGAGAGAGAAAGAGGCAGAGACAAAGGTAGAGGGAGAAGCAGGTTCCCTGCAGGAAGCCCAATGTGGGACTTGATTCTGGGACTCCAGTATCATGTCCTGAGTGGAAGGCAGACCCTCACACACTGAGCCACCCAGGTGTCCCTGGAGATATGTTTTACAACAATGTGAATATACTTAACACCACTGAACTGTACACTTAAGAATGTCCAAGATGGGGGATCCCTGGGTGGCTCAGTGGTTGGCCCAGGGTGTGATCCTGGAGTCCCAGGATCAAGTTCCACACTGGGCTCCCTGCGCATGGACCCTGCTTCTCCCTCTGCCTGTGTCTCTGCCTCTCTCTCTCTGTGTCTCTCATGAATAAATAAAATCTTTTTTTGTAATGTCCAAGAGTGCTTGCTTCAGCAGCACATATACTAAAAAAATGTCCAAAATGGTAAAGTTTTCTGTTTTCTGTTTTTTATCATACATACAAAAAGCAGCCAGAGACAAAGCCAAAGAGACAGAAAGCAGATTAGTGGTTATCACAGGTTGGGGGAGGACAGAATGGGCAGTGACTGCAAATGAGGACAGGGTTTCTTTGGGGAATGATGAAAATGTTCTGGAATTAGTTGGTGGTTATGGTTGCACAACTTGGTGAATATACTAAAAACCACCGAATTGCACATTTTAAAAGGGTGAAGTTTAGAGTATGAAGATTATATTTCAATTTTTTAGAAAAAGCACCCTAAGGAAAAAGACACTACTATAGGAAAACAGAGATAAGGTTGACATCAGGTATCTTGTCAGAAACAATGCAAATAAGAAGTGAGAGAAGCAATATCTTTAAGCATTGGAGGGGGAAAAAAAAGACAACCTAGAATTCTATACCTGGCAAAAAAAAATTTTTATATGAATGTAAAACCCAAATTCACAGATCTAGAGAACAGATTGGTGGTTGCCAGAGGAAGGGGAGTGGAGGGTGGGCAAAGTGAGTGAAAGGGGTGAAAAGTTACTGACCTCCAGTTATAAAGTAAGTCCTGAGGATGTAATACATTACATGTGGTGACTATAGTTAACAATACTGTATTCTTTATTGGAAAATTGCTTAAAAGTAGATCTTAAAAAAAAATAAAAAAAAAATAAAAAAAAAAAGTAGATCTTAAAAGTTCTTTTCACAAAAAAAAATTTTTGTGACTATGGGTGAGGATGGATGTTAATTAGACTTCTTGTGGTGATCATTTTGCAACATACACAAATATTGAATCACTACATTGTACACCTCAAACTAATATAATGTTATGTGTCAATTACATCTCAATTAAAAAAAAAAGAAGGCAAAAGAGAAACATTTTCAGATTTACAAAAGCTGAACCCACACCAAATGAAAATGTAAAATGTCTCCTTCAAGCAGCAGGAAAATTATCCTAGAAGAAATCTGGATTTACAAAAGGAATGAGAAGCATCAGAAATAGTACATATAGGGGTAAATACATAAGATTTGTTTTCTTCTCCTTTATTTATTTTTAGTGAGGGGCAGAGGGAGAAGAGCAGAGGGAGATGGAGAGAGAGAATCCAAAGCAGGATCCACACCCAGCTTCCAAGTTCAACATGGGGTTCGATCTCACAACCCTGAAATCATGACCTGAGCTGAAATCAAGAGCCAAACACTTAACTGACTGAGCCACCCAGGTGCCCCAAGATTTATTATTCTTTAAATACCTTTTTTTTAAAGATATTTATTTATTTATGATAGACATAGAGAGAGAGAGAAAGGCAGAGACACAGGAGGAGGGAGAAGCAGGCTCCATGCCGGGAGCCCAACATGGGACTCAATCCCGGGACTCCAGGATCGCGCCCTGGGCCAAAGGCCAAACCGCTGAGCCACCCAGAGATCCCCTTAAATACCTTTCAAAGAGAATTGATTTTTTCTTTTTTTTTAAAAAAAGATTTTATGTATTTATTTGAGAGAGAGAGAAGCGTGCACACTAATAAGGGAAAAGGCAGAGGCAGAGGGAGAAGCAGACTTTTGGATGAGCCAGGAGCCCAATTCCAGGACCCTGAGATCATGACCTGAGCCTTAGGAAGATGTTTAACTGACTGGGCCATCCAGGTGCCCTGATAATTTTTTTTTTCAATAAAAAGAATAGTATATTGTGGAGTTTAGAACATATGTAAAATTTAAATGGGATGCTTGGGTGGCTCAGCGATTTAGCACCTGCCTTCGGCCCAGGGCATGATCCTGCGTCCCGGGATCGAGTCCCGCGTCTAGCTCCCTGCATAGAGCCTACTTCTCCCTCTGCCTGTGTCTCTGTTTCTCTCTGTCTCTGTGTCTCTCATGAATAAATAAATAAAATCTTAAAAAAAAAAAGTTAGGGATCCCTGGGTGGCGCAGCGGTTTAGCGCCTGCCTTTGGCCCAGGGCGCGATCCTGGAGACCCGGGATCGAATCCCATGTCGGGCTCCCGGTGCATGGAGCCTGCTTCTCCCTCTGCCTGTCTCTCTGCCTCTCTCTCTCTCTCTGTGACTATCATAAATAAATAAAAATTAAAAAAAAGAAAAGTTAAATGTATGACAACAGCAGCATAAAGGCCAGGAAGGGAGAGATGCAAGTCTACAAGGTTGTCATACTATTTATATTGTGGTGTAATACCCCTCAAATATTTGTAATAGACGGAGACAGGTTACAGATGAATGCTCTAAAACCTAAAACAATCACACACACACACACACACATACACACACACAAGGAGTTATAGCTAATAAGCCAACAAAAGAGGAAAAACAAAACTAAAAAACACCTCTGAAAAAGAGGCAGAAAAAGAGGAACAAAGAATTGATGGGACAAATAAAAAACAAACGGCAAGATGATAGATTCAAATCTAATCATATCAATAATTTTTTAAAAGATTTTATTTATTTAGGGATCCCTGGGTGGCGCAGCGGTTTGGCGCCTGCCATTGGCCCAGGGCGTGATCCTGGAGACCCGGGATCGAATCCCACATCGGGCTCCCGGTGCATGGAGCCTGCTTCTCCCTCTGCCTGTGTCTCTGCCTCTCTCTCTCTCTCTGTGACTATCATAAATAAATAAAAATTAAAAAAAAAAGATTTTATTTATTTATTCATGAGAGACATGGAGAGAAAGAGAGGCAGAGACACAGGCAGAGGGAGAAGCAGGCTCCATTCAGGGAGCTCACCTTGGGACTCGATCCCGGGTCCCCAGGATCAGGTCCTGGGCCGAAGATGGTGTCAAACTGCTGAGCCATCCAGGCTGCCCTCAATAATGTTTTAAAAGATTTTATTTATTTATTCACGAGAGACACATTGAGAGAGAGAGAGACACAGGCAGAGGGAGAAGCAGGCTCTTCGCAGGGACCCTGATGCGGGACTGAATCCCTAGGCCCTAGGATCAAGCCCTGAGCTGAAGGCAGATCACTCAACCTCTGAGCCACCCAGGCGTCCCTAACCATATCAATAATTACATTAAGCATAAATAGTCCAGGCTAGATTGGAAAGGAAGAAGTAAAACTATATTTTCAGAAGACACGCTCTTATATATAAAAAATTCTAAGGAATCCACAAAAAATCATTATAACCAGCAAATGAATTTGACGAGGTTGCAGTATACATAATCAGTATAAAATATATACAATATATATAAGCACATGAAAAGATGTTGGCATCACCAGTCATTAGGGAAATACAAATCAAAACCATACTAGGACACTGCTTTACACCCACTAGGATGGCCATAATAAAAAAGACAGGGGTATCTGGATGGCTCAGTTGGTAGAGCATGCAACTCTTGATCTCAGGATTGTGGGTTCAAGCACCACATTAGGTGTAGAGATTACTTTTTAAACACTAAAAACTTAGGGATCCCTGGGTGGCTCAGTGGTTTGGCACCTGCCTTCAGCCCAGGGTGTGATCCTGGAGACCCGGGATCGAGTCCCACATTGGGCTTCCTGCATGGAGCCTGCTTCTCCCTCCTTCTGTGTCTCTGCCTCTCTCTCAGGAATAAATAAATAAAATCTTAAAAAAAAAAAAAAAAAAAACTTGTACAAGAATCTTCACAGCAGCACTATTCATAATAGCCTTATTGTTAATAGCATTATTCATAATTATTATTCATAATAATAAAAGGGGAAACAAGACATATGGGCATCAATGATGAATGGATAAACAAAATGAGATCTGCTCACACAGTGAAATATTATTCAGCCACACAAAAAAGTGAAGTACCAATGCACTCTACAATGTGGATGACCCTCAGAAATGTGCTAAGTGTGGAACGCCTGGGTGGCTCAGCGGTTTGAACATCTGCCTTCAGCTTAGGTCATGATCCTGGGGTCCTGGGATTGAGTTCTGCATCAGGCTCCCCACAGGGAGCCTGCTTCTCCCTCGGCCTGTGTCTCTGCTTCTGTCTCTGTGTCTCTCATGAATAAATAAATAAAACCTTTTTTTTTTTTAAAAAAAGGAAAACTAACAGGGGTGCCTGGCTATCTCAGTCAACAAGAGCGTGCAACTCTTGATCTCAGGGTCATGAGTTCAAGCCCCACGTTGGGTGCAGAGATTAACTAAAGAAGTAAACAGATAAACTTTAGAAAATGATAAAGCAACAAAAATAAAAGGTGTGTATAAGCTAAATTCTTTGTCCTTCACACACAGAGTCAAGAGAGCTTTAAAAGCTATAAATCATCATCTTTCTAATGCAAGACTGCCACCAGAAGAATTCAAAAGAACTCTTTAAAAGTGGGCTATCTCCAGGAAATGAGAGTGAATAGAGATTTTTACTTCTTCATTTTTACAACCTGATAAGTAAATTAATTAACAAGTGAAAAATAAAGGCGAAGATAAATTAACTATCAGAGTTAATTCATAAAGATGTATGAAACTTTTTTGGTTTTATTTTAATTATTGTATGCAGAGTGATGCTGACCTATTGCCACGGACAGGTCATGAAACAGTTCTTTTGCACCTTCTCTGGCTTCCCTAGTGCACTTTTCATCCATTGGAATTAATTAGATTAGAATTTTTAAATATATATTTTTTAAGATTTTATTTATTTATTCATGAGAGACACAGAGAGAAAGGCAGATACATAGGCAGAGGGAGAAGCAGGGTCCCCATAGGCACCCCAGTGTAAAACTCGATCCCAGGATCCCGGTATCACAACATGAGCTGAAGGCAGATGCTCAACCACTGAGCTACCCAGGTACCCCTAGATTGGAATTTTTTTAATGCAAGGCTTGTTTTAGCCCCTGAAATAATCTATTTGGGTAGTTTACCAAAAATACAAAACTGTGTTAAGTACAATCGTTTACCCAAAAAGCTGCCAAACCTCAACGGATTCCCCTTCTGGCTCATAACATTCCAAGAAAACAAAGCAAGTCATGCAAAAAATAAAAATTAAATGTCTTTGTTTTTCGGTGAGATTACAGTTAAGGGACTATTATTATTGTTCAATATGAGAAGAATGATTTTTATCGAGCCTCTAATACATCAGCATTGTCCTTCCCATATTGATATATTATCCCAAAAAAATGCTTTCCTTTGGCTAAAGGGCAACTAAATATCAAGAAGCAAGGGGCTTGTGGGATAGCTCTTCTTGGTACCATCCCAGGCTTCGGAATCTCTCAGCTGAATTGCTGGGAGAGAGGAAAGAGGTTACCCAACAACCCACCAAAGTAGAGCTATGAGGATCTCTGCCCCTGATCATTTTCCAGGGCTGCTGTGCTAGATTCCAGGGATCTGAAGAGCACTCCATTCTTGAAATGAAGAAAGCCCTCATCACCTGGCATGAGTTTGGGGTGTACAGTGATCAGCGGAAATGCTATTCACAGCCTCCTGGTGAGATTCCCTTCAGGACTTTGAAGTTTGGTCTTACAAGCTGAGCCTACTTAGGGCCTCAGAAAGCAGGGCTTAAAATGTTACTGAGCAACTGCCAAGATGATCAAGACTCAGGAAGCGATTGGAACAAAGTACAGAGGTACTGAAATATTTATGAAATTTTACCTACCATATTGTCTTGAAGGCCTAGTGATAAATTAATACATGTGTCCACACCACATCATACCACAGTGGGATTTTTTAAAGATCCAAAGTTGAATTGCTTTCAGATACTAATAACATCTTGCCAGTTTTAAATGCCTTCAGTTTTTAACCGGCCTTATCACGCTCAAACTCATGCCCACTGGGTTCACGGTCTCTATCAACCTGGTTTGACCTCTTGCCTTCCCCGACCTTCTAGACTGAGTACCCCAGTTGGTGGGTGGGTGGAGGGCTGGGAAGAGGGATGGAGAGATGGGAGGAGGTGGGGAGGTGGGTAAATGGAAGGGAGTGGTGGATGAACTGATGAGTGCATGTGCACCTTGGTAATCTCTGGAGTACAGAGGACCTTAAAAAGTCGCTGAGAGACCTGGAGCAGTTGGATAGGGATCTGGTGAAGAGATTAAGCTGGAAAAGTGGGTAGAAGAAGGAACTGTTGCATACCTCTCCTCAGCTTCCATCCTTGAGCAGATGCGCTGAATATTCACAGCCTCCCTGGCTGTTATCTTTGGGACCCAGAAGGGAAGATGGAAGCAGAGAAAGGACGGTGGTGTGGTTACAGTGTCCTCTGGTGGCCATGAGGGGACTTGGCGTTTTGTCTTTTTTCTCCCAACCCCGCAACCCCAGTAGACTATAAAGTCCATGAGGACAGGGACTTTTGTCTGTTCACTCATTGCTGTATACTCAGTGTCTAGAATACTGCCCAGTATGTAGTAGGTGTTCAAACCATATTTATTGAGTGAGTGGCTGATAGATTTCTAATCTTGCTCCACCGCTTTATTGATGTATGACCCTGAGCAGCTCTCTTTACCTCATAAATCCTCAGTTTCCTCCTGGGGAAAATGGAGATACTCACCCCCACCCCCACGGGCATGGAGGGAAAGAGACCTTCCCAGGGCTGAGCAAGGGCACTCAGTCAACGTTCCCTTCTCACCCACCAGCCAGCGTTGATGATACGTTATATGCTGACTGTAGCACCCAGCTGGATAGGCACATTTGCCATAATGAGCATGGAAGCATGGGCCTCCGCTGGGCATGGGGCAGCTTGGGGAAATCATCCAAGCCTAATCCCAGGCTGGCCATGCAAGAAGAAGGTGTAGCCAGATAGATAGGGTGCTACCAGGTGAGGTGTGGGATTCCTCTTCTTCCGATTCCACTCCCCAGTTCAGTCTCCCCACCCCCACAGCCACACCCAATTCCTCCTACTGCCTTGAACCCATGGGGTTCCATCTGAGCTCTGAGCCTTTGCACACGTTGTTTCCTCTGCCTGCATTCCCTTGTCTCCAACCCCATTGCCACGACCCACATTCGAGCCTGTGAGGGGCTGCATCAGCCTCCTCCTGGGCTCCCTGCAGCCACTGTGGCCCCCTTCAATGCGTTCTGATGCAGTGAACTCGGTCTACAGCAAATATGCTTATCTCACTTTCCAGCTTCAGTCTGATTGTTCTCAGGACAGAGTCCAAGTCCTCTGGCCTACCATCTTGTGGTCTGGCCCCAGTCCAGCTCCTAACCATCTCGCCTGTCTTGCTCCCATCTTCAAATCTTCCACCAAACAATCCAAGTCATTTCCTATCTCTGAGCCTTTGTCCTTGCAGTCCCCTCTGCCTGGAAATCCACTCCATTGCAAGGAAGGCATGTGTTGCTTTTGCCTGCCCAGGATCCATTTCCTTTTCCTCTGGTAATGGGATCCCCTCCCAGCTCTCAGATCGGGAGGTGCCTGGAGGGCTGACCCATTTCTGTGTTCAAGGGTGAGCTTGAGACTCAGCCTGCTAGAGTTCTTTTTTCTTTCTTAATTGGGATGCTGTGGGTGCAGTACACATTCCCCAGTTGGCCACAGCCCACTTCGCTCCCATTTATTTTATCTTCTGGGTCCTGGAGGCATTGGAGTTTGAGATTCTGTGTCTGTCAGGCTCTGATTCCCTTCTGGATTCCAACTGTTTTGCCTTCCCATTCCCAGTGTATCCATGAATCTTGATTTCCTTATCTTGACACCTAGAAGTGCCCCTGGTTCTGTGGGTGTTCAGTTATGACACTTCGGGATTGAGAAGCTGAGGCCCAGAGATCTAAGTTCCCTAGAGCCAGGAAGTCTGCCTAGCTGAGCATGACTGTTTTCCCTGGAAAAAAGGACAGGAGGACCCAAGGGTGGAAGTGCTTATTAAAGAGGAAAAGTGTAGCCCCAGGGGACATCTCTGGGGTGTGTCCTGTGAGAAGGTGTCACCAAAGGCAGTGGCTCACCACTTCTGTCCAGCATCTTTGCTAGATTAATCCCCACTGTGTGCTCTGAGCCTGACCACAGTAGCTGCTCAGCACTTAATTCGTGCGTGAAGGATGGTCTTGTCTTCTCTGGAGCTTTCATATCTGAGATGAGCTCATTGTTTTCTTGATCTGTCCCCTTCTTAGCAAGGGGTCTCCAGGATTGAGGAAGGGGCAAAGGGGTAGGTACCTCCCTCAAGGCAGACTGCGACCCCTAGACCCTCTCTAGTAAAGGAGCTTTGTGGATGAACTGTTTTCCTCTTCCTCTGGCAAAGGGCAGAGAAGACAGTGGGTTTCTCTCCCAACTGACGATAGCGCAATGGAACCAAGACATAAAGGGACTTCAAGCACCAAATGGAGATGCATAGTGGAGTCGGCTGGGGACCCCAGAAGTGAATGGTCAGGTTCTCGCTTCCTCCAAAGAGGTGGTAACAGTAGCCAGAGGTGAGAGGCAAAATGCTTAATAATCAGTACAATATGGGCACCAACCAAGTAGAATGTTCCAGCTGAATGCCAGCCCAGTGGCAGGCTCCCAGCTCAGCGAGGAGCCTGCTTCTCCCTCTCCCCATGTCCCTCCTCTGCTCGTGCTCTCTTTTAAAGACTTTATTTATTTTTTTAATTATTTTATTTTATTTTATTTTATTTATTTATGATAGGTACACAGTGAGAGAGAGAGAGGCAGAGACATAGGCAGAGGGAGAAGCAGGCTCCATGCACCGGGAGCCCAACGTGGGATTCGATCCCGGGTCTCCAGGATCACACCCTGGGCCAAAGGCAGGCGCTAAACCGCTGCGCTACCCAGGGATCCCCTATTTATTTATTTATTTATTTATTTATTTATTTATTTATTTATTTATTTAAGAGAGCATGGGTGGGTGGAGAAGCAGAGGGAGACAGAGAAGCAGACTTCACACTGAGTAGAGAGCCTGATGGGAGGCTCCATCCCAGGACTCTGGGATCATGACCCTAGCCAATGGCAGATGCTTAACCAACTGAGCTACCCAGGTGCACCCCACAATTTCTTTCTGGCATCTGTTTAAAGAGCTCTCTTGGACTTATTTCAACATATAGATTGTTATCATGTTTTTTTTTTTTTTTTTTTTTTTTTTTTTTTTTTTTTTTATGACAGTCACAGAGGGAGAGAGAGAGAGGCAGAGACACAGGCAGAGGGAGAAGCAGGCTCCATGCACCGGGAGCCTGACGTGGGATTCGATCCCGGGTCTCCAGGATCGCGCCCTGGGCCAAAGGCAGGCGCCAAACCGCTGCGCCACCCAGGGATCCCTCATGTTTTTTTTTTTTAAAGACTGTATTTATTTATTCATAGACAGAGAGAGAGGCAGAGTCACAGGCAGAGGGAGAAGCAGGCATCATACAGAGAGCCTGACGTGGGACTCGATCCAGGGCCTCCAGGATCACGCCCTGGGCTGCAGGTGGTGCTAAACCGCTGTGCCACCGGGGCTGCCCTGTTATCATGTTTTATCTGTAAGCTGCACACATAGGCCATGATGGCTATGTGATGGCCAATGCCTGGCTGACAGTGACCACTAGACCCCATTGGTGAAAGACACATTTTGACTTCAGAGAAGGTGGTGTGTGAAAACAAGTGCATCTTAGAATCAGTGAGCTATGGTTAATTTCTAAGAGTCACTGAGCCTTCATGATGTGTTAATGGTCACCCAAAGACATCTGTAAGGTTGCTCATTTATTAGACCCATTGTACAGATGAACAGAGGTGAAGTCAGCCCCTCCAACTCACATAAGCAGTAGATGGCAGAGCCAGACTGCAGCCCAGGCCAGTGCCGGGAGAGTCGTGTACTATACTTAGGGGCAACCTTGAGGGTCCCAAGAAACCATGCTATCCCACTGGTGGCTGCATCCTCTTTGCCTTTAGGACCTGTGGGCATTGTACATGGGCGTGGCCCCTTCAGGAAACAGCTTGAGAGAGAAGTCAAGGGCCGGGGCAGCCTGGGTCAGCATCCCTAGAGAGAGGACGTCGATGTGGGGCCCACAGAACTGGGGGAGGTTGGCCAGCGTGATGCCTCCGCTGGCCTCCACGCCCACACCGGGGAACTGGGCCTTCAGCGCAGCAGCCGTGGGGTGCAGCTCCTGTGGGACATAAGCCAAGGGGAGGTGAGAGTCCCTGACTCAGCCCCTTCCCCGGAAGCAGGCCCCGCCTCACCTCAGGCCTGAAGTTGTCCAGCAGGACGAGGTCCGCTCCGGCCTTGGCGGCCTCCACAGCCTCCTGCAGACTGCTGCACTCCACCTCCACCTTCAGGGTGAAGTCAGCCACCTGCCGGGCCGCCTGCACTGCCTGGAGGGCAGGCCCAGAAGGTGAGTGAGGACAGTGGCACCTGACATGGGGGCCTGGCCCCAGAAAGGCCCCAGGTGGATAATGAGCTTGGGGTTAATGAAAAGGTCAGGCCACGGGATGGTTTCCCTCACATTAGGTGAAACCACATGAAATTACCCCTTCTGTGGATCCAAAAAAATGGCCAAATATCAGCCATATTTGGCACCAGGATGGGAGTCCAATTTGACTCAAGAACAGTAAAACTGGAAAGCACCTCTTTCTGCCCACGGGTCCTGTCCCCCTGCTATAATACAAACATCTTCTTGTACCAGAAAAAAAAAAAAAAAAAAAAAACTGGAAGGGATCTTTAAGAACATTTTCAAATAGGAAACTGGTCCAGGAAGCTCGAGCAACTTGCTCAAGGTCACAGAGCCACCATCACCAGGTTCCCAGCAGCTCAACCACCCTTTGCTTTTGAACATCACAGCAAGTCCCAGGGCCCTGCTGGAGAAGTCTGCCACCAGCCCATCTGACCTGAGGGCGCGAATGCCCAAGGGGGTGGGAGTGGGGGTCCAGCACCCCGGACTCCCCAGCCATCACTGTTCACCCTGGCGTGGTTGGGGGGGCGGTCGCTGGTAGGGGGCGGGGGCTGCGGCTGGGAGCGCAGCAGGGCCGGCGCAGGGCCCAGCGGGACGCACCTCACCTTCTCCACACCTCCGGCGGCCAGGACGTGGTTGTCCTTCACCATCACTAGCCCTCCCAGGTCATAGCGGTGGGCGGCGGCCCCGCCCACCAGGAGCCCGAACTTCTCCACCAGCCGGAAGCCGGGCGTGGTCTTCCTGGTGCCAGCCACGTGCCCGGTCCAGCCGGTCCCCTTGGCGGCTTCGACGGCGGCGGCGGCGGCGCTGGCCACCCCACTGCAGCGGGCCAGCGTGTTCAGGGCCACCCTCTCGCCCAGCAGCAGGCAGTGCGCGGGGCCCCGGACCTCGGCCACCTTGGCCACCGGCACCAGCTTGGAGCCTTCAGGGAGGAACCAGGACACCTGGCAGTTGACTCGGGCAAAGATGGCATCGAAGAAAGGCCTCCCGGCCAGTACCCCGGGGGACTTGGCCCACAGCACCGCCTGCGACGGGGCTGCCCCCGAAACCAAGGCTGCGTGGTTAAGGCCTGGGCAGTCCTCGCGGAGCCAGCTGTCCGCCAGGGCGGCCAGAGTGGTGGGGGGCAGCAGCAGCTCCAGGCCTGGGAGGGAAAGACAGAGAACAGGGTTACACTGAGGACGCCTCCCTGCAGTCCGGGGTGGTTGTCAAAACATCTAATGACCAGCTAAATTGGGGGCTAGCCAGTCAGGGCAAAGATCTGGGGTTCCCCTCAGACGGGCTTGGGGTTGGACAAGGGTGTCAGATTAGGCAAGTAAGAACACAGGACACCTAGTTAAATTTATTTATTTATTTTTAAAAGATTTTATTTATTTATTCATGAGAGACACAGAGACAGAGAGAAAGAGGCAGAGACACAGGCAGAGGAAGAAGCAGGCTCCATGAAGGGACCCCAACGTGGGACTCGATCCCGGGTCTCCAGGATCAGGCCTGGGGCTGAAGGCAGGCGCTAAACCGCTGAGCCACCCCAGGATCCCCACCTGGTTAAATTTAAATTTCTGCCAAACACCAAAGTTTTCTTGGTATAAATATATCCTAGGTGATATTTAGAACAGACTTACACTTAAAAATCATCTGTTGATTATCTGAAATTCAGATTGAACCCAGTGGCCTGTATTAAGTGGCAAACCTAGTGCTGCATCAACAGCTATTTACCAACCAGAAGAGAAGGCACCTGAGAGTCACCTGCAGCCTTTCCAGTCTCCCTGGCATCTGGCACAGAAGGATTAGTTATGAGTGGAGGCCCCCAGCAGAATAAGTGTATGTCTGCTCTGTAGCATCAAGTATTTTATAGCTGGAAAGTCCGGTTTTTACAGATGTGGAGACTGAGGAAAGGCAAGTGCGCTGAGGTCACACAGCAAACTGGAGGCCGACCAGACCTTGGGGTCCCTTCCCCTTCCCCCTCTTGCTTGGAGCACACACACACTCCTATGCCTGATATCTTAAAGAACTGTCCTCTCTCTAGAGATAGGGGCTGTACAAGGAGGAAGGTGTAAGTGGAAATTGGGCTTGAGCCCTTGCTCTGTGAGGCACAGCGTCAGCGGTGTGGACGAGTCTTTTCTCAGAAAGTTGTGGACCGAGTGGTCCTTCCCGCCCACGTTACCCGCGTTTAGCCGTTAACCCGCTCCTAAGGTCTGTGGATTGAATGGGTGAGCTCGGGCGCGGTGCAACATCGCCATCTGTCGGCCAGGAGAAGACCTGCAGCCTCCTGGGCGCGAGCCCTGAATGGACGGCGCTTCCCGTCGTCGTGGCAGGGGGAGACCATTGGATAGCATGTTAGGGTTTTTTGTTTTTTTTTTTTTGTCTTTGTTTTTGTTTAGATTTTATTTATTTATTCATGAGAAACACACAGAAAGAGAGGCAGAGACACAGGCAGAGGGAGAAGCAGGCTCCATGCAAGGAGCCCGATGCGGGACTCGATGCGGGTCTCCAGGATCACACCCTGAGCTGAAGGCAGATGCTCAACTCCTGAACCACCCAGGCGTCCCTGTTAGGGGGTTTTGATTGGATAGTATGTTGGGTTTTGTTTTGCTTCCTCACTTTTGCTCCACATTGAAGTTAAAACAGGCATTCTGGCTTGCTCTACCCTCAAAATAAGGCTTTCTTCCCCAAAGTCAAGCACCCAATCTTCACCCCTTCCCCACCCTCAGTAATTTTACCTGGCCCTCCTTGCTCATATTCTGCCCCAAATGGCTTCTATTCCTCACTCAGAGCCAGTTGTGCCCTGGCTGGGTACTGAGAGCAAAGTGACTGTGACAGCAAAGTAAATATGACAAAGACATAGTTGTCATCTCCACTGTTCCACCAGCCAGCCAGGCAAAAGGCTGTTGGACATACAACAGAGATATAGAAGCTCCAGCTCCATCCACACCAGGTGTAGTGATGTTTGCTTTTTAAAGTGAATGTGAATCCTTCAACTGGTGAATATATGATATACAAACTGTGAGGCACCTCTGGGGTGTAATTCTACTTGGCAACATAGAAAGGAACCAACTACTGACACACACAATAGGGGACTCATTTCAAATGCATTATTCTAAGTAAAGAAGCCGGATTCTAAAGGCTATGTGCTATTTGAGTTCATCCATATGACATTCTGGAAAAAACAAAACCACAGCAAAAGAACAGACTGGTGGTTTCCTGAGGGGAGGGGGGGCTGGCCACAAAGGAGCAGCACCAGGGAGTTTTGGGGATGGGACTGAATGAGTCTATATTTTCTCTGATGGTGGCTACAGCACTGATGCATTTGTCAAGACTCACAGAACTGTATACAGAAAAGGGTGAATTTTACTCTCTGTAATTATGCCTCATTAAATCTGACTTTAAAATAAGACAATAAAAAAGTAAATCACCCTCCTGCTTCAAACCCCACTTTCATTGTATCAGCTCCAGCTGATACTTCTCTCCCTTTTTCATTTATTTTTTTGACAAATCCTTCTTTTTTTTAAAGATCTTATTTATCTATTCGAGAGAGAGAGACAGGCAGAGGGAGAAGCAGGCTCCATGCAGGGAGCCTGACATAGGACAGGACTCGATCCCGGTTCTCCAGGATCAGGCCCTGGGCTGAAGGGAGCGCTAAACCGCTGAGCCACACGGGCTGCCCTGACAAATCCTTCTTGAACGCCCGCTCTGTGCCAGGTACTAATTGCTGGGTAACAGAGTTGGCAGCCCTCCTTCTTAGCTTTCAGGCCTTAGCCTATGCTGTTCCAAGGCTGTGCCTTTGCCTGGAAGTCCCTTCCCTCCCCCTTCCCCCAAACTCCCCCTTTCCTTCCACTCCTCTCTCAGGTCTTCTCTTAGTTAGCACTTCCTTGGCAGGGGGCTCTGCAGACACCCTATCGGGTCACATGTACACTCTGCTCCTTGATCTTCACCCATGCTCTAATGTCATCACCCAGAGTTTTCTGCTCCATCCCAAGTGCCTAACACATGGAACCATACAAATGTGCTATTTTTATGGGTCAAAGATGGCCAAATATTGGCAATTTCATACTAATTTGCTTAATACTAGGTGTTCAGTGATACTCATCCTAGCATAGAGGCTGCATGGTAGATGAATGAGAACCCAGACTCTGGGGCCAGATGGCCTGGGTTCCAGTACTGCCTCGGCCATCTTCAGCTAAGTGATCTTGGGCAAGTGACAGAGCATCTCCAGGACCTCAAAGGTGCCTCCTTTGTCATAGGGATAACAAAAATAAGCACCTCATAGGGCTGTATGAAAATTAAGTACTTTAATATTTGCAAAGCTCTCGGGAACACTGTCTGGCACACAGTAGATGTGTCTGCTAAAGGATAACTGAGCATCTACCGAGGGTTGTGGGAGCACAGAGGAAGAAATGACTAAGTGTCTGTGAGGAAGGAGGGAGGTAGGTTCTGTGGCCTTGAAGGATGAGTAATGTTTGCCAGGCAGAGCTATGAGGTGGTGGTGGGGGAGACACATTTCATGCTGAAGATGCTGGTGCTCAAGTCTCAAAAGCAAGAAAATAGAGAAAGGCTGTAAGGGGAGATATGGGATGGCCAGAGTGAAAAAGGACTAAAATATTTAGCTGTGTAGTTTGGACAGATCCTAGGGGCCATCACAGAATTTTAAGCACAAGTTTTTTTTGTTTTTTGTGTTTTTTTTTTAAGATTTTATTTTATTTTATTTTATTTATTTTTTAAAATATTTTTTATTTATTTATTCATGAGAGACACAGAGAGAGAGGCAGAGACATAGGCAGAGGGAGAAGCAGGCTCCCCATGGGAAGCCCGATGTGGGACTCCATCCTGGGACCCCAGAATCACAACCTGAGCCAAGGCAGATGCTCAACCACTGATCCACCTAGATTTTATTTATAACTAATTTCGACAACCAGCATGGGGCTTGAACTTACAACCCCGAGATCAAGAATCACACGCTCTACTGACTGACCAACTGAGCCAGCCAGGTACCCCAAGCAAGGGAATTATGGAATTATGATTTTGTTTCAGGAGGGTCAATTCAGACACTGACTAGAGATAGGTTGGGAGGCAAAAGGAGGCTGAGGCAGTTAGCCAGACAGGAAGAGATGTAGCCCTGAGCTTGGGCAGAACCGTAGGAAGAGCAAGCAGGGGCAAATGTGCGAGTTGTTTCTAAGGTAGGATCTGCCCGAATTAGCAGCTCATGAGATGTAGAAGCCTTGGGTTTCTGCCATAGGTAGCTGCAAACTGCCACAAGGAACTATTCAGGGTGGAGGATGGGGACAACAGAAGGCAGCAACCTGCATGCCTGCAGTGTGCCAGCCGTGGGCACCACGCTTCTCTTGGGCTCTCTCGTCTGAAACTCACCACAGGGGATTATTCCCATTTTACAAGCACAGAAGCTGAATGTCAAGGAGGTTCGTGCAGCTGGTGATGCAGCTGAGAAGCAGCAGAGCTGGGGGGAACGACTGACTTTGGCTTTGCAGATGTTAAGGTCGAGATGCCAGCAGGAAGGATGTGCCTGGCCACACCATGATGGTGGGTCCTGGTGAGACACTGGGTGAGGAATGGAGATTTGGGGGCCACCAGCAGAAATGAGTGATGACTAAGCATAGCAGTGGGTGAGATCACCAGGTCAGGAAGAAGAGGAGGCCTCTGGGAAGTACCAGTATTTAAAAAGAGAAGCAGCACCAGGAGGGAGTGGGTGTCTGGAGCTGAGGGTTTCAAGAAGTAGGATGTGAGCAGAAGCAAGTAGAAGGCAGGCTGCAAATGGGCATAAGACTTAGCAGCGGGGAGGCCATTGCCAGAGCACTCGTAGTGCTGTGCAGTGGGGGCAGAAGCCATATCATCACGGTCAAGTAGTGCATGGGAGGTGAGGAAGTGGAGGTGGGGTGTGAGACCACTCTTCTCTGCAGAACTGAGAAAGCAAGAACCCACCTGAGGAGCTCTTCAGACTCTGCTGCTCAGCCCCAGCCCAGACCAACCAAATTAGAATCTTTTATGGGTGGTTCCCAGGCATCCAAGTTTGGAAGAGCTCCTCCTGTGTTTCAGATGCACATGAGGGTTAAGAACCAATGCTCCCAGGGATCCCTGGATGGCTCAGCAGTTTAGCGCCTGCCTTCGGCCCAGGAAGTGACCCTGGCTGGAGTCCTGGGATCGGGTCCCACAACAGGTTCCCTGGAACCTGTTCTCCCTCTGCCTGTGTCTCTGCCTTTCTGTGTGTGTGTGTGTGTCTCTCGTGAATAAATAAATAAAATCTAAAAAAAAAAAAAAAAGAATGAATGCTCCCGGAGCACCAGGCTGGCTCACTCCATAGAGCATGCAACTCAATCTTGGAGTCGTGAATTCGAGCCCCACATTGGGTGTAAATATTACTTAAAAATAAACTCTTTAAAAAATTAAGAGAAAGATGCTTGGGTGGCTCAGACAGTTAAGCGTCTGAGTTCCTTTGGCTCAGGTCATGATCTCAGAGTCCGGGAATAGAGCCCTGAATCAAGCTCCCTGCTCAGCAGGGAGTCTGCTTGTCCCTCCCCCTCTCCCCCTACTCGTGCTTTCTCTCTATCTTTCTCTCTCAAATAAATAAAATCTTTTTAAAAAATAAATAAAAGGGGCACTTGGGTTGCTCAGTTGGTTAAGAGTATGTCTTCGGCTCAGGTCTTGATCTCAGGTCAGATCCTGGGATAGAGACCTGTGTTGGGCTCCCTGCTTGCCAGGGAACCTCCTCCCTCTCCCTCTGCTCCTTCCATGTCTGGTTCTCTCTCTCTCTCTCTCTCTCTCTCTCTCTTTCTCTTCCAAATAAAGAAATTACAATCTGTAAAAATAAATAAGCAATAAATAATAAAAAGAATCTTTTTTTAAAAAAGATTCATTCATTTATGAGAGAGCAAGAGCACACTGGAGAGTATGGGGTCATGGGCAGAGGGAGAGGGAGAGTCTCAAGCAGACTGTGTTGAGCATGCAGTCCTAAACAGGGCTCTATCTCACAACCCTAAGATCATGACCTAAGCCAAAACCAAGAGTCAGACACTTAACCTACTGTACCACCCAGGCACCCACACACACAAAGAATCTTTTTTTTTTTTTTAAGATTTTATTTATTTATTCATGATAGACATAGAGGGGGGGGGGGGAGACTCAGGCAGAGGGAGAAGCAGGATCCATGCACTGGAAGCCCGACGTGGGACTCAATCCCGGGTCTCCAGGATCGCGCCCTGGGCCAAAGGCCGGCGCCAAACCGCTTGAGCCACCCAGGGATCCCACACACAAAGAATCTTAACACACATACTAACCAATCACAACATGGATCTTATTTCGATCCTAATTCAAACAACTGAAACCAAATTAAAGCATTTATGAGACAACTGGAAATCTGGACACTGGATGTTTAATAACATTAAGGAAATTTTTAAATAATTCAGATGTAAAAAAAATTAGTTGTGATCATTGTATTGTGGTTGTAACAAAAAGAAAAGTCCTCATCTTTTTTAGAAAATACACGCCAAGATGTTCATGTATGAAAAGACTTACGAGGGATCCCTGGGTGGCGCAGCGGTTTGGCGCCTGCCTTTGGCCCAGGGCACGATCCTGGAGACCTGGGATCGAATCCCACGTCGGGCTCCCGGTGCATGGAGCCTGCTTCTCCCTCTGCCTATGTCTCTGCCCGCCCCCTCTCTCTGTGTGACTATCATAAATAAATAAAAATTAAAAAATAAAAATTAAAAAATATCATAAATAAATTAAAAAAAGAAAAAGAAAAGACTTATTAGCCCATTTTGCTTTAAGGTGTTCCTGAAAGGTAGAAAGTAGAAGATGTGTGGATGGAGCCCAGCTGGCCAAAAGTTGGTGGTTGTTGAGGCTGGGTGATAGGTACATGAGGGTCCATCCTTACTTTTCTGCTTACTTTTGTGTACATTTGAAATTCTCTATAATAAAGAAAAGGAAGAAAGAACGGAAGGAAAGAAGGAAGGAAGGGACGGAGGAAAGGACAGCAAGAAATCTTGTTTGACAGGGTCAAGGAAAGCTTTCCTTAGGGTGGGTAAGACAGTGGTTCTCAACCTTGGCTGCACAATGGAATTATTTGCGGAGCTTAGCAAAATGCTGATGCGTGGGTCCCACCCCCCAGAGATTCTAACATAATGGGTCTACAATGTGGTGACCTAATTCTAATTCATAGCAGAGCTGAGAGCTTCAGAACTGCAGGAAGGGAATCATGGCTACCAACCACTGGTGCCTACCATACGCCAGGCACTTGCCACATTGCCACAGGCCTGGCACTTTGTCACAAATCTTACCCCTAGTTCCTCAAGCTAGAGCTCATTCATATTTACAGATGGAGACCTGAGGCTCAGAAATGTAAAGGAAACTCCTTACAGAGCAGAGTAGGAAATGACCCGTGTAGATTCAGGTTGTGCCTCCTACGCTGCCTCCACCAGCAAGGGTTGCTCTCTTGGAGGCTTCGAGATCCATTGTTCTGGGCTTGTCTACCATTCGGTCAGAATATTATCTGCTCCGTGTTCCATTTGTGAAACATAAGCAAGTACATCTGGTTTGTTTCAGGCCCCCACTCTCTCATGTGTTTCCAACAAAAGGGATTCCTGGGGGAAGCTTTGAAAATGCGGCTCTTCTATTTAGCAGCTGTTACTGAAAGGAACTTCAGAGAAGGGAGCGCTGTTTTTGCAGGTGCCTGAGGAGACCTTGCCCAGAAACTGCCACCCAGGGGGGACAGCTATAACACCCTGTCCCACCTTCTACCCTTCCAGTTGTTATATGTAAAAGTTCTCTCAAGATGCCTAGACTTAAAAAAAAAAAAAAAAGATGCCTAGACTTCACAGATTATATATAGTTTTACCCTGTGAGATGTAACCCTGATCTCTTCATTAGTTGACTAAAGTTTTATTAAAATTGGCATCTCTGGGGGAACCTTCTTACACTGCTGGGAGGGAATGCAAACTGGTGCAGCCACTATGAAAAACAGTATGGAGGTTCCTCAAAAGTTAAAAATAGAGCTACCCTACCACTCAGTAATTGCACTCCTGGGGATTTATCCAAAGCATACAAACCTAGTGATTCAATGGGGCACATGCTCCCCAATATTCACAGCAGCAATGTCCACAATAGCCAAACTATGAAGAGAGCCCAGATGTCCATCGACAGATGGATGGATAAAGAAGATGTGGTACATATATACAATGGAATATTACTCAGCCACAAAAAGAATGAATGCAGTCCTAAACAGGGCTCTAAACAGTCCTAAACAGTTGCATCATTTGCAACGATGTGGATGAAACTAAAGAGTGTTATGCTAAGTGAAATAAGTCAATCAGAGAAAGACAATTATATGATCTCACTCATATGTGGAATTTAAGAAACAAAACAGATAAACATAGGGGAAGGGAAGGAAAAATAAAATAAGATAAAAACAGAGAGGGAAGCAAACCATAAGAGATTCTTAATTCCAGGAAACAAACAGAGTTGCTGGAGGGGAGGTAGACAGAGAGATGGGGTAACTGGGTGATGGCCATGAAGAAGCGCACGTGATGGAATGAGCACTGGGTATGATATATGCAACTGGTGAATCGCTAAATTCTACTCCTGAGGCTAATAATGTGATGCATGTTAACTAACTTGGATTTAAATAAAGTTTTGAAAATGGGCATCTTTGTTTCTGAGGGGATGCATCTTGGGCTATTTCTTGCACTAGATCAGAATCAGAACGCCCATACCTTCATCTTTACATCAGTCACTTAACTGTTTCTTGTCTGGGATGGATGGGTCACAAAGGGAGACTCTATGAATGCACCTAAGATGAGTATAACAAGTGTTTGTTTTCAGTTTTGTGTGTAATGACATGGCCTGTGCCTGCAGCTACAGCTCTGGTATGTGTTCAACTAAAAGCAAGTCAGGAAGGGGCCGCCCAGCTAGCTCAGTCAGTGAAGCGTGCAGCTCTTGATCTTGGGGTCATGAGTTGGAGCCCCATGTTGAGGGTAGAGATGACATAAATAGATAGATAGATATATGGATAGATAGATAGATAGATAGATAGATAGATAGATAGCAGCTGGCACTTTCTAAAGCGCTGCGCCAAGCATTTTATATATACCAACACATTCGATCCTCACAACAACCTTATGAGATAGGTCCCATTATTCTCCCCATTTTACAGATAAGGAAGCTGAGGCACTGAGAGACCACAAACCACATCCAGATTTCACAAAGTTCACACAGCTGGGAAGTGGGGAGTTAGAGTCATTAACTCAGGCAGAGTGGCTCCCGAGTCCCCTCACTTACCCCACCCCACCGCCATAATCTAGCACTGAGTGATATTTTTAAATTGTGATGTGCTTATCATGTCAACATTCACAGAGTTCTGCAAACCACACCCATGGTTCCAGGGCTCTGTCCATGCAGTAGTAAGAACACCCGGCTCAGGAGTCAGAAACACCTGGGCTGGAACTGGACTCCACCACCTACACACTGAGTGACCTCAGGCGGTTTGCTAACCTCTGTGAGAGTCGGTTTCATGCAGGAATCACAGGGCTTTTCTTTTCTTTCTTTTTTTTTTTTTAAGATTTTATTTATTTATTCATGAGAAACACACAGAGAGAGAGGCAGAGACATAGGCAGAGGGAGAAGCAGGCTCCACGCAGGAGCCCCATGTGAGACTCGATACCGGGTCTCCAGGATCACGTTCTGGGTCGAAGGCTGGCGCTAAACAGCTGAGCCACCCAGGGATCCTCACAGGGCTTTTCTGCAGTGACAACCTCCCCACGGGAACATGTCCCTGATGAAGGACCTCCTGCCTGCATCCTAGTCCCCAGGAAGAGGAGAAGAAGCGCCTGGCGTAGAGCCCCAACTCTTACTTCATGTATGCCAAGTGCTCGGGATGCTACAAAATCACCACCGTCTTTAGCCATGCACACACCATGGTTTTGTGTGCTGGCTGTTCCACTGTCCTTTGCCAGCCTGCAGGAGGAAAAGCAAGCCTTCTGGAAGGATGTGCCTTCATACAGAGGCAGCACTGAAAGCGCCCTGAATCAAGATGAGTGGGACACTATCCCAATAAACAGATTTTTTTAAATTTTTATTTATTTATGATAGTCATAGAGAGAGAGAGAGAGGCAGAGACACAGGCAGAGGGAGAAGCAGGCTCCAAGCACCGGGAGCCCGACGTGGGATTCGATCCCGGGTCTCCCGGATCGCGCCCTGGGCCAAAGGCAGGCGCCAAACCGCTGCGCCACCCAGGGATCCCAATAAACAGATTTTGGATAAAAAGAAAGGAAAGGAAAGGAAAAATCACAGGGCCACAATGAGGAGGGCAAGAAGTGGTCGACAAGTGCTGAGCCAATGCCTGACAGATGTCTCTGAACCCCTTTGGGTGTGACCGTGACAGCCCTGTTCATTCGGCTTTAAAAAAAAAATTTATTTATTCATGAGAGACACAGAGACACAGGCAGAGGGAGAAGCAGGCTCCCGCAAGGAGCCCGATGTGGGACTCATCTGGAACTCTGGGATCAGGCCCTGAGCCAAAGGCGGACGCCCAGCTGCTGACCCACTCAGCCATCCCTCAGCTCTTTATTTGTTGATCCATTTGGCTAACACCAGATGGAGACAGAGGCTGACGAGCACAGCAACTCCCAGCTAAAGTTCTTGTTCTCATCCCCTTCTCTCTCTAAAGAAGAGAAATGAGCCCTCCAAGGGCTCAAAGGGACTGCCTATCATGCAAGTGGTAAAATGCTCTACAGAATTTCAGATCGGGGGACACCTGGGTGGCTCAGCATTTGAGTGTCTGCCTCCGGCTCAGGGCGTGATCCCGGGATCCGGGATCCGGTCCCACATCGGGCTCCTTGCATGGAGCCTTCTTCTCCCTCTGCCTGTGTCTCTGTCTCTCTCATTGTCTCTCATGAATAAATAAATAAAATCTTAAAAAAAAAAAAAAGAATTTCAGATCGGTTTGAGTAGCAAGAGGGGGCTGAACGGCAGGACCGGGCCAGACTGAGCAGGCCTTGAATGATAGGAACGAGTCAGGGTCTTGTTCAACAGGCAAAAAGAAAAATCACTGATACATTCCATCTGAAATCACTTGGAAGTTTAAATATTTAAACTGCGCCTGGTGTTCTTGAAAGATACAAGATGGGAGGCTGCAGCAACAGCCCGGGCAAGGAACAGGGGGCCAGGGGAAGGGTAGTGAGGACGTTTTTTGCTCCCAAGGCTGTAAGGGAACACAGCACCTGCACCCTGCACCCTGCTCCCACCCTGCCCTGCTCATGCTTGGGCCAGGCCTGACCTCTCCATCTTTGCCCACCAGCCTGCCATCTACATCTGCCCCAACTCTGTCCTCACCCCTCCTTGCTGCCACATCCCCAGCTTTTGCTTCACCCCTTAGACTTTTCCCTTAGACCCTCCCGGCTTTATTCCCATGAGGCACTGATCAATGCCAGTCCAGAGTTATGGACACACATCACCAGAAAGAAGGCAGCAAAGCAAAGGAAGCCTCCACCAGGCTGCTCCCCAGAAGGAGGTGGGAACAGAAAACGAAGAGGTTAGAGGTTTAGGTGACGCTCAGGAGAAGGGGAGTCCATAGGACGTGGCAACTGTCTGGATGTTGGGGTGCAAGGGGGGATGAACAGTCACAGATGACCCTGAGTTTCCAGTCCAAGTAGGAGGATGGTGAAGTAGGGATAGACATGGAGAGGATATGAGGGGACGTCTCTGAGTCTGACATGCCAGTGAGTTGTCAGGTGGAGATGGACATGCAAGGCTTCCAAGTGTGGGACTGGGACCCAGGGAGGGCTCAGGGCTGCAGAGACACACCTGGGGAGTCAGCACCACCACCAGCATGACTACACCGAGGGATTCCTATGTAGTAGGCACTGGAAGTGTATTATCTCATCAAGCCCTCCCCACAACCCAAGGGAAGACAACATTTTCACTTCATCAGTAAGGAAACTGAGGCACAGTGAGGAGAGGCATTTTGTCTGAGGTCACACAGCTAGCGGGTGGCAGGGATGGGGCTGAATCCAGGCTCTGACTCTGAGGCCATTTCTAAACCGAAAGTTTGTTTGGATCCCCAAGAGCTGGTTCCGCAGCCTAGCCAGAGGTGCCAGGTGTGTGTGTGGGGGGGCACCAGAAGCCCCAAAGCAGGGGAGGCAGATGAGAGCCAAGGAAGAAGCAGCCCAGAAAGGGGGAAGGGCAAATGCAGACAGCTCTAGAAGGAGCCCGACTTCTGTCCTGCAGGCACTGGCCAATAGCTTCTGTGAGTCTGACATTCGTCCTCCCTACAGCCTCATGAGCTGGGAACTAGTATTGTCATTTTGCAGATGCAAGAAGATGAGGCTCTGAGAAGTCAAGTGACTTGCCGGAGGTCACACAGCCTGCTCCAGGTGGAGCCCAGATTCAAGTAGGAGCCTTTGATTCCAGAGCCTGGCCCCAATCATCGACCACTCGCCCTCCTTCTCCACTGCGATATCACCCCCACCCCAGGCAGAGTCACGGGGCTCAAGTCCCCTCCCCCACCAGCTACATAAGGGACAGGACTTTGCCTCCCCTCCTCCCTGCTGGCTAGCATGGGGCAAAGTCCAGAGCTGCTCCCCAGACAGGGCCTCCTCCAGACCCCTCTGGACCTTTCCTTTCCTGGGGCTCAAGCCCCTTTCTCCCCAGAACTCGCTGGGGACTATAGAAAGAGAAAGAAGAGGCTCTCAGGAGACAGAAGAATTGCTTGGGATTCAGAGAGGTCAGAGGGCGTGAGGAGGGCAAAGCAGGGGGGGCAGGGAATGGATCTTCTTTGGTGGGGGAGGGGGGCTAAGGGATTGAGATTAGTTGGGATGAGGAGGGAGGCAGGAGAGGGGAGATGGTGAAGCAGGGACAGAGAGGAGAGGCCTGGGGGTTTCCTTTACCTTTAGGGTCCATGATGGCTGGAGGCGCAGGGCTGGCGTGTCCACTCTCAGTCCACGACCCAGAGGCCCAGAGTGGGGGTGGGGCTGCCAGAGGAAGGAGGAAGGGGCCGGTCTAGCCAGGTCTAGCCAGCCCTTCTCCAGTTCTCTGGAGCTCTCTCCTGCCCTCTCCCAGGACCCCTGGCGCTGGACACACCTTCTTCTGCTCTCTACGTGGGACAGGAGGAGCTCTCATTTGTGTAGCTCAGAAGTGTGTAACTCAGAAGTCTTCTCCCTGAGCCAGAAGCCCAGGACCCTCCACACACTCAGCCCTCCCCAGGCTTCACATGAGCAGGCTGGAAAACTTCTCTGATGGGCGCCCTGGGAAAATCATCAGCCTCGGTCCTGGGTTCAGATCCTAATTCCATCCTTTTTAATCTTGAATACCTTCTTGGCCTTTTCTGTGCCTCATTTTCCTTAGCTGTAAGATGTGATAATTCCTCCCTTGTGGGTTCAACTGATAATCAAGTGAGAAAACTCTATGAGTAAGAGTAGAAAGTCAACCCTTCCCTCCCTTTAACTCCTTTTCCCAGGGTCCATCTTGCACCTAGGACCTTGCTTGTCTCACTCTAGTCCAGGCTTCCAACTATTTTATCCTCGATGCCATGTTTATCCGGGTTTCTCTCTTGAAGGCTCTTTGCTGGCTCTTGCAAGTCCTTCTTCCTATAGTCGACATTTTGGTGTTCCCTCGGTGTGGTGGGACAGTTTCTCTTCTCCCCCTCGGGACACAGCTAAACTACATTTCCAGGCTCTTTTGCACTGAGGCTGCCACGTGACTGGATTCTGTCCAGTGGAATGTGAGGGAAGGTGATACCGTCACTTCCAGACCTGGCCCTTGAAAACCTTCCCATCATGCTGCCCTCTCTCTATCCTCCCTATCTGGTGAATGGCAGAGCCGCAAAATAGAAGGAGCCTGGGTCCTGGCATGACTTTATGGAAGCCCACTTTCCAATGGCAGCAAGGAAGAAACTTCTCCTGAGTTATACCCCTGACATTTGGGGGTTGTTTGTTACAGCGGCTAGCCTGTCCTGACTAAATCCTGAGCCTCTCTCCATGGCTCCCTTCTCATGCTGCACGGTGAATGGCACAGTTTATGCATTTATCCATCAGTGTCATTATTTATTTATTTATTTACTTATTTATTTATTTACTTATTTATTTATTTATTTTTAGTGTCATTATTTAAATTACTATCTACAATCAAATGATTCTCAAATCTGTAGCTCTGACTTCCCTCCTAAATTCTAAAAATTAACTTATGTTCTCCCCCAAAACTGCTCATCCCTTTGCATTTCTACATAATCCGATCTGCATCTCCTCCACCTCCCAGGATAGAAATCTCAAAGCCTAACTTCTTTTTTTTTTTTAAGATTTTATTTATTTATTCATGAGAGACACAGAGAGAGAGAGGCAGACACAGGCAGAGGGAGAAGCAGGCTCCATGCAAGGAGCCCAATGTGGGACTGGATCCTGGATCTCCAGGATCACACCCCAGACTGCAGGCGGCGCTAAACCGCTGCACCACCGGGGCTGCCCTCAAAGCCTAACTTCATTCTTCCCTCTATCACCCAGCAGCCAATTAGGTCTAAAATTTGATTTTCTGAATAAATGCATTTCAAATTTCACCTTCTTTTTGCCCTTAGGCCAGACCCCCACTATATCCAAATTGTACTAGAATAATGCTCTCACCTTGGGCTGTACTACCTCAGGCCATCCTCCTAGATGCCAGTTTCACTCAAAAGACAGATCCCAGGGGCACCTGGTGGCTAAGTCAGTTGAGTGTCAGACTCTTGATTTCAGCTTGGGTCATGGGATCCGGCCCCACATCAGGCTCCACGCTGGGTATGGAGCTTGCTTGGGATTCTCTCCCTTCTCCCTCTCCCCACACTCCCACCTCTGTTTGTGTGTGCTTGCATTCACCCCTCCCCAAGTAATTGAATAAAATCTTTTAAAAAAGACACATTCAAACTTGCTACAAGTTTACTTAAAATCATCATTTGTTCATTCATTAATTCCTTTATCCCTCCATTCAGTAAACACATTAGGTGGCTACCATGTGCCAGGCCCTGGACTCTGAAACCACAAAGATGAGCTGTGGATTTGGAGGGGCTCTAATGAGTGAGGGATACCTCCACATAACGACAGTCCAGTTGTTGTGCTGTTGCATGAGGCCCTGAGGAAGAAAATCTGTTTCTGTTAGGGTGGAAGCAGCAAGGTCAGCTTCACAAAGGCAGCGACATTTGAGCTGAATCTTGACAGTTGAGGAGCTTGGCAAGAAGTCAAAATGTGTGTGTCTAGGACAAGATGGGGGTGGGCTGGTTTCAGGCAGAGTGCATGCAAATGCAAGAGAGGGTATGTGGCTCTCTTCATGACCAACCTCCTGGGATGGATCTGGCCCACAGTCCAGCTGGGCTGTCTGGATACCACAAGCTCAGCAGGCAGGTACCCAAGGAAACTGAGGCACACAGGTGCCTACTTGCAGCTCATTGTCTGGAGCAAATAGATTGTCTTCAAAGTACTCTGGGTTTCCTTTGTCTAATGGCTCTAACCTGAACTCCCCCAGAACAGACAGCCACCCACCATGTAGGATCCTCAACCAATACCCTCTTAGAGTTTCAAAGTTTTCTCTCCACTTTTGTCTGGGGTCTGCTCTTGCTATTACTTTGGGAATCTTAGAAACTTCTGATTATATTCCTCTCTTGTCTTGTTAACAGTCTCAGCTTAATCCACCTCCTGGCATGTTTGCTGAGCTTTGGGTTCAGAGGCGGAGTCTATTTCCCATTCCCTCAGCCCAAGGACTTGGAGGACTTGGAACTAGCAGGCATCCCCTCTGCCTACAACCCACCCTTCATGGACTCTGCCTGCCAAACTCATCAGGGTCCAGAGTCAGAAATAGGGATGTAAGGGACATTTAGGTGTAAGTATCCATTTTCAGAAATAGATATGTCCTTAGAATCATGCATGGAGGCCCTTTCCCTGTGTGTAAAAATGAATTGTATTTTGAGATTTAAGATTTTCTCTATCTAAATTCTTTTACCATCTGGAATTTTCATTTTGTATGACAAAGCTTTCTTTGTAGCCACTATTTTATTTTATTTTATTTTATTTTATTTTATTTTTTTATTTTTAAAGATTTATTTATTTATTTATTTATTTATTTATTTATTTATTTATGATAGACAGAGAGAGAGAGAGAGAGAGAGAGGCAGAGACACAGGAGGAGGGAGAAGCAGGCTCCATGCCGGGAGCCCAATGTGGGACTCGATCCTGGGACTCCAGGATCACGTCCTGGGCCAAAGGCAGGCGCTAAACTGCTGAGCCACCCAGGGATCCCCATGTAGCCACAATTTTAATGTGCAATTTTTACTGTCTGGACAAAATAAATACCTTTAACATCTTATTTTTTATTTTTTAAAATTATTTTATTTATTTATTTTTTATTGGAGTTCAATTTGCCAACATATAGCATCAAGTGCCCCCCTCAGTGCCCATCACCCAGTCACCCCATCCACCCGCCCACCTCCCTTACTTTTAACATTTTAAACTATACCCCTCCTTCCCCCACACACACACCAAGAAAATCACATGGCATATTCAGGGAGCTACAAGGAACTTTTTTTTTTTTTTAGATTTTATTTATTTATTCATGAAAGACACAGAGAGAGAGAGAGAGAGGCAGAGACACAGGCAAAGGGAGAAGCAGGCTCCATGCAGGGAGCCTGACGTGGGACTTAATCCCTGGTCTCCAGGATCACGCCCTGGGCTGAAGGCAGGTGCTAAACCACTGAGCCACCTGGGTTGCCCTACTACAAGGAATTTGATGAGGCTAGAGTGCAGTGTTTGCACCAAGGACTGGCCAGGCAGACCGAGATCTTAAAGGGGTCTTATCCTGCATGCTAAGGCTCTATCTTGAGTGCCATAAGAGGTTCAGGGATAACCTGGACAGAGTGGTCTTTTAGAAGGGTCAGTGGGACCATTGTGGGCAGAGGGTGGAAGTTATTTGGGTCAAGAAACCCAAAGAGAAGACTGGGCAGGACTCAGGCAAGATGTGTTAGGGTCTGGGAGAAGGAACAGCTCCAAGGGATTGTGGAAGAAGGGTCAGGGGAACTTGGCACCCAAGAACCAAGGGCAGGAAGGAGTGTGGTTTCGTGAGGCCCTGGAAGAGTCTAGAACATACTTAGGTTTGGTGACCTCCCCATTGCTTTCAGAACTGAATTCAAATTCCCTTGCCCTTCACAGAGGACCTCCAACCTGCCCTTCCAGCCTTCTCTCCTTGAACCAGACATCTCATCCTCTCAGCAGACACTCTCTTGTTGATGTGTTTTCTAATTTTAAGAGTGATAGGCTTTTATTATTTAAAACTTGGAAAACACAGAAAATATAAACAAAACAAAAATCATTCATAAGCTTATTACTGACAGATAACTACAGTAAACATTGGGGATATACCCTTCAAATATTTTTCTTTTTAAAAAAAATATTTATTTATTTATTTATGAAAGAGTATGTACACGAGCAGGGATGGGGGTGCTCAGGGAGGGGCAGAGAGAGAGGGAAAGAGAATCTCAAGTAGACTCCTTGCTAACCATGGAGCCTGACTCGGGGCGTGATCTCACGACCCTGAGATCACAACCTGAGCTGAAATCAAAGTTCGGCCTAATAGACTGAGCCACCTGGGTGCCCCTATGTTTTTGCATTTTCATTGCAAAAATAAATTTGTAAGTATTTACAGATTAGTAACCAGTTTTCCTTCCCAGGTAACGTTATATTGTAGACATTTTTCAAAGTCATTGCATAGTTTTTGAAAACATGATATTTAGCATGCATGCTTTCATTCAGATGACTATTTTCTGAGGACCCCTCACTTGCTGGCATAGTAGCCACCTGGAGCATAGCAGTGAATCAGACAAAGTCCCTGAACAGGATCCAGAGCTAAGTCAGGTCTGCAGTGGAGCCTCCTACCCTTCCCCCAGGAACAGTGTGTACACATGTAAAATTTTGTCTGTGCCTCTATTTGAACACTTTTCACATTCTGTGTTATTTTCCAGGCTGCAAGAGCCCTATTGGGTGCCTTACCTATCCACCCCATTTCCTTCAGGATCCACCCATGACCCAGACACCAGGAGTAGTTCAGAAAAGGAATCACACATGTCCACAGAGAGGGACAGAGCTGATGGCCTCTGAGTTCGAGACAATATTCTTCTAAACCTGAAATTGGGGTGCTCGGTTGGGCAAACCTGTGACAACAGTTACAGTGTGTCTGAGGGACTTTGGGGACACAATCTGGCTGCTCCAGCTAAGAGCAAGGGAGTTTGAATTCAGTTCTGAATTGTCTAAACGGCGCCCTGTGAGAAGTGGGAAAAGACACCCAGGGACAGCTGTGGTGGTACCCGGCTTGGCTGCTGAGGGCTGTATTTCTGTCCAGCTCAGCCTGCCCCCAGACCAAGCACAGGCGGCACAAACTGTGGTGGCTGCATGGCTGCATGGCTGCGTGGATCCATGGCCACTTTCTGTCCCTTCTCTCTCTCTCTCTCTCTGTGTCTCTGTCTCTGTCTCTCTCTCTCTCCCCTCCCTTCCCCCCAGGGCAAGAACAGATGCCGCACCTGCTTCCAGATCCCTTCCCTCCCTTTTGGGCCATGGGGCAGTCATGCTCCCACCCTTCCAAGGACCTCTTCTGTGTAGGTCAACCTGTCTCCTCAAAGCTGCTGTGCCTTATGACTCAACAACTTCCTCTTTGCAAATTTCCTCTTTGTCCTGGGGAAGTACCTAGCGCCTCTGGCCTTGGCATGGCTTATGTGGCCCCTGGGCTCTGGCCTGGGGTGGGGTCCTGTCCCCACCCCTCCCCAGCCCCCACTCCCTTCCTCTCCTGGAGCCACAGGGGAAGCTCCCAGTTCTGGGGGCCTGCCTGTCTCACTGATTCTCCTTGGAGGAGGGAAGGAGCCCCATGGGAGACGAAATGCAAACATATTACACAGGTAACAGCCAGTTCCCCCGCTCTCTGGGCTTCCTCTCCCCATTCCTGGAGAGTGATCAGGCTGGAGCCGGGGAGGCTGAGAGCAGGACAGACAGAGGCCTGAGCTGAAGAACTACACTCAGGTCACACCAGAAGTCTTTCCATCAAGCCCGGCATTCTTCACTGGGCCGCAGACAGGGGCAAATCCACTACCCCCACCCCACCTGAGCCAAGACAAGGGCCCATGGGATGTCAGCTGGGTGGCAGCTCTGCAGCCTCTCCTGCCCTGGCCTCACTGCCACACTTCACTACTCACCGCCACCACTTCACACGCAGAGCCACAGAGCCGAGCCTGTGCGTCTTGCACGCAAACTGCACCCGTGGCCAGGCCCACGTTGGCGCTGGGGCTTCTGAGAGTTACACCTGCCCGGAAACGCTTCTCACCCCTACCTTGGGGAGGAGGAACTGCTGCCTCTGGCAGCCTCAGTCCAACTCAGTCCACAGGCTTGAGGAGGGGAGCGTGGCAGCGTGAGCCAGGGGCCAGCCAAGAGTCCATGTGCTGTCACCAGGCACAGTTAGGTGATGTTGCCTGGCACAGAGCACCGCACAGAGTTAGAGGAGGTTCGTGGGCTGACTGTCCAAGAAGACTGTCCCAGTCTATGGACCAAAAGTAGTTTCCAGAATAATCCTAGGTGGGATCACTCTGGGTTATGACTCCTAGACTCTGCGGTCCCCAGGGGATGGGGGGGGTCCTCTGAGAAATTACAGGTCAAGGAAGCTCGACATTATGGAGACTGAGCAGCAGCGGGGAGAAGTCAGAATGGAGGAGGAAGGGTTATTGGTTCAGTTTGAAAGCGCCTCCGTGGGTGTAGGCCCTCCAGGCACCGGGTGTGGGCGCTGGCTGGGAGACCCTGGGTTGAGAAGCTGCGTGGGGTTCAGGACAAACATGCTGGGTGACAAGGAGCCTTCAAGTGATGATGGGACAGCAGGTGATAGAAGCTGGGAATGATTCTGACCTTGGCTCTCTTTCTTCAGAAGCACTGAGGGGCCTCCACCTCCCCGGCTTCTGGTCCCTCTGAAGCGGGGACCTCGGCAGCCTCCTCCTTGTTGTCCATCAGTGGCTCCTCCTCCCTCTTTGGGACCGGGGCTGACCTGGCTTCCAGCTCCACCAGCTCCACTGAGTCCCGGTGTGACTTGCGTTTTTCAAAGAATGTGGTGAGCATGGGCTGCTGGCCAGACCCGTCCACCTCAGACACCCCGGGGCCCCTCTCACCCCCAGGCCCTCCTGCTGCTGCCGTCAGGGCCTCCTCATCACACACCCGGGCTGGCCCAGCCCAGGCATCTACAACCCCGTTGCGCTTTCCACCCCTGCCTAGTGTCAGGGCCCCCGTCCGCCTCTTCTGCCGTTGGCGCCACAGCAGGAGTAGGCCCAAGAGGACAATGACCACCAGCACAGCCACCAGCACAGCCACCAGCTGGGTGCGATTTAACTCCTGACCTAGAGGTTGGGAATCCCCACTGGTTCTATTGGTGAATATTTTTACCGTGGAGATGGGGAAGCCACTGGCCCCCTTGGGGGTCTCCAGAGAGTTAGTCGCCATGATGGTGGAGGGTCCACTGGCTACAGTGGAGGTCTCCAGAGAGTCAGCCGCCATTATGGTGGGAGGCCCACTGGCTATAGCAGAGGTCTCCAGAGAGCCAGTTGCCATGGTGGTGAGAGGTCCACTGGCTACAGCAGAGGTCTCCAGAGAGCCAGTTGCCACGGTGGTGAGAGGTCCACTGGCTACAGCAGAGGTCTCCAGAGAGTCAGCTGCCATGGTGGTAAGAGGCCCACTGGCTATAGTGGAGGTCTCCAGAGAGTCAGCTGCCATGATGGTGAGAGGCCCACTGGCTACAGCAGAGGTCTCCGGAGAGTCAGCTGCCATGGTGGTAAGAGGCCCACTGGCTATAGTGGAGGTCTCCAGAGAGTCAGCTGCCATGATGGTGAGAGGCCCACTGGCTACAGTAGTGGTCTCCAGAGAGCCGGTTGCCATGGTGGTGAGAGGTCCACTGGCTACAGCGGAGGTCTCCAGAGAGTCAGTCGCCATGATGGTGAAAGGTTCACTGGCTACAGTAGAGGTCTCCAGAGTGTCAGTTGCCATGATTCGATCAGCCATAACATGTAATGCTAGAGAGTGTCTTAGTGGTTCAGCAGAGTTCCTGTTTGCACTAATTTCCAGGTTTGATGACTCCTTGCTGGAAACTTCCCAGGAGGCCATTGACTCAGATTCATGGAGGTCACTGCTGGCAGCAGTGGGAGTCCCAGAAAAGGACACTTCAGTGGCTGTATAAAGATCTGAGGAAGGTGGGGAGATCTGGTGCCTAGTGCTGTTGACCTCTTCAGGGACTCCTGTTATTGCAGGGTAGGGGGTAACTGAGTTGAGGTTTGGGGCCTCAGAGAAAGTTGAGACCCAAGAAGCAGAGGTCTCTCCAGGTACAGACGTCACAACTTCTTTGGAGATCTTCAAAGTGGTTGTGATGTCTAGAAACTCTGTGCTCACTTTGTGAGTCCAGATGACCCCAAAGAGGAGGAAAAACAGGGCCACTTTCATGGCAGCAGCCATGAGCAGGAGTGAAGAAGACCTGAGGGTGGAAAAGTTGGAGAAATATGAATACATGAAGAGTTAAGGGGAGAACCTGGCTAGACCCTCCCTTTCTGCCCACTTCCCTGCTAACTGCCAGGCCCAACTTGTGGTTTAACGGCTTTTTCCACCCTTGCTTCTACTATTATCGGAAAGAACAAGGGAATGGATGCTGGCTGCTCTGCCATCAACTTGGACCCACTTGGGCCCCCTCAAGCCTCAGCGGCTTGCACTCCAGCAATGGCCATTCCTCTTGGTTTTCCCTGACCCTATTCAGCCCTGATGGCTCCTGACCCTTTTTTTCCCATCATCTACCAGGGTCTGTTCAGCCCATTCCCAAGTCCACAAAGGCTCCTGCCCTCCCAGGTCACATCCCTTACCAGTAGCTCACTTGATGAGGACACAAGGTTGGGGCCAGGCTGCTCCAACTCCTCCTGAAGCTGGAGAGGACTGGGCAGATGGGCCCCAGGGGGAAAGGAAGTAACCCTGGCTCCACCCACCCCACCCCAGCATCCTGCCCCACCCGCACTGCTCCCACAGCTGTTGTTTGATGACAGCTCCATCACTTGCTCTTTCTAGGGTCTGAGATGGTGCCAGGGGCTCTGGGGTCTCAGCTGAGGCACATGGGGTTGTGGAGGGGGAGGGGTTTAGAATGGGGACTTAGCTGGGAATCCAGATGGCATGAAGCTGGGGTAGGGATACGGGTCAGAGCAGGGGTGATGCAGTGGAGTGCCTAAGAACAAGGGGGTGCAGAGGAGAATATGGGAGGCAAGAGTGGTTTTCTTTGCATTTGTGGTTCCCAAGCTGTTAGGCCCAAACCCAGGGCACCATTTCCTGCCTGAGAGTTCCCAGGAAGTACAATGCCCTGACTCTGGCTGGGGGCACCAAAGGCTTTTGCAGGCTGTTTGCAATTTCTAGTGGGCTCTTGGTAACTTCTCAAGAAGCTGGGGGAGGGGGTCACTACAATGGCCTCTAGCTGTGGGAGCTTAATTAGACCAAGGTGGTTTCTAAGGATTCATGGGTTACGATTTTACTTTTGTGGAAGATTGATAAAGATATAGGATTCTGTATGAAAAACAGTCTGTACACGTATCTATTTGAGGCATTAGTCAGGTTTCTTTGGACAGGTGTCAGTAGGTTTCTTTATTTTTTTCTTTAGATGGTTACTTTTTGTTTTTATGAGTTTTTTATTTATTTGAGAGAAAGAGAGAGACAGAGATTGCGAGAGAGATAACAAGAGAGAGCATGAGTGGGGAGAGGCAGAAACCCTACGCAAGGCTCCATCCCAGGACCCTGAGATCATGACCTGAGCCAAAGGCAGATGTTCAAACGACTGAGCCACCCAGGTGCCCCTGGAAGGTTGCTGTTTTCTGAATTTCCTCTATTTTTTTTTCTCCTCCTCCTTTTTTTTTTTTTGTGTGTGTGTGTGTGTGTGTGCCTATATATTTTTTCATTTCTTTTCTTTTTTCTTTTTTAAAAGATTTTACTTATTTACGTAAGAGAGAGTGAGCACACAGGGGAGAGGCAGAGGGCAAGGGAGACAGTCCCAAATGGGCTCCACACACGAGGCTCCATCCCATGACCCTGGGATCATGACCTTAGCCAAAATCAAGAGTCAGACACTCAACTGACTGAGCCACCTGGGCACCCCTCTTTTTATTTCATTTATTTTTTTTAATTTTTATTTATTTATGATAGTCACAGAGAGAAAGGGGGGGGCAGAGACATAGGCAGAGGGAGAAGCAGGCTCCATGCACCGGGAGCCTGATGTGGGATTCGATCCCGGGTCCCCAGGATCGCGCCCTGGGCCAAAGGCAGGCGCCAAACCGCTGCGCCATCCAGGGATCCCTTTATTTCATTTATTGATTGATTGATTAATTTACTCTCTTCTGATTTGTAAGCTTCAACTTTCTGTGTATGTCTGGTTTTGTTTTTTGCCTTTTTAAAAAAAATCAAAACTGATTTTTATATTGTAAAAGTATACGTATGTCAGAAATGATTGAACAGGCTACTCTCAGGGCCTGGGGTTATACCCCATTCTCAAGCTAACGAGTTAGTCTGACACAGATACATGAGATGCCTGGATCAGAGGCAGAGGAACCCATTACTCACCTCAGAGCAAGCAGCAGGAGCATAATGTTTGCGCCAGTTCCTCTCTCCCTCAAGTCCCACAGGGGTGACACAGAGGGGCTTGCCCTGCAGCTGAGGAACACTGGGCGTGGGGCATTTCCCTCTATTTGAACAGGTGGAAAGTAAGTCTTCTCTTCAGGGAGCCATCCCTTATACCTCAGAATTATTCACCGCAAACAAAGCCCTGAGAAATTGCTGGAAGGTAGAGCGCCCAGGACCTGGCAGTCTTGTCATGCTAGCAAGAGTGTGTCGCGGTGCTCGGAGCCATGATGGATTGCGGTGGATCGCCTCTCCTGACAGTCAGGAGAGTGTAAGAGGAAAAGCTCCAAATTCTGCCACCAGATAAGCATTCATAACAAAGTTGCAGTTTGTGTCTGTGTTTATGAAAGCATATATGCATGTAATTCATTATGTTAAATCTTATTGTACACAATGTTTTGTACTTAACAAATAAAAGAAAGAAAGAAGAAAGAGATAAATGTATGCTATATGTTGGCAAATCGAACTCCAATAAAAAAATAAATACAAAAAAAAAAGAAAGAAAGAGATAAAGGAAGAAAAGAATGTCATTGTCAGACATTGTCAGAACGTCTTCCATTGTCAGACATTTAGGTTATTTCAACACGTTGCTATGGCAACAGAAAAGTACAAATAATTGGCTGAAAAGTAATTGGAGGTTAATTTTTTTTTTCTAATTTTAAAGAGTCAACAAAAATATTTGTAAGATTACACAAAGAGGGACTCCTGGGTGGCTCAGGAGGTTGAGCATCTGCCTTTGGCTCAGGGCATGATCCCAGGGTCCCGGGATCAAGTTCTGAATTAGGTTCCCTGCGAGGAGCCTGTTTCTTTGCCTGTGTCTCTGTCTCTAATGAATAAATAAATAAAATCTTAAAAAAGAAAAGACTACACAAAGATTCCCAACTTTCCACTCTTTTAAAATTACTAAGGTAGGGGGAGCCTGGCTGGCTTAGTCAGAGGGGCGTGGGACTCTTGATCTCAGGGTCAGGGGTTCGAGCCTCATGTTGGGTGTAGAACTTACTTAAATAAAATCAATTAATTAAAACAAGACAAATCAAGAGAGGGTGGGAGAAGGGATTTAAAAAAAGACAAGACAAATCCAAATAACTCAGAGGAAAAAAACTTTTTAAAAATAATTTAAAAAGAGGGACTCCTGGGTGGCTCAGCCGTCGAGCATCTGCCTTTGGTTCAGGTCGTGATCCTGGAATTCCAGGACAGAGTCCCACATCGGGCTTCCCTCATGGAGCCTGCTTCTCCTTCTGCCTGTGTCTCTGCCTCTCTATGTGTCTCTCATGAATAAATAAATAAATAAATAAATAAATAAATAAATAAATAAATTTTTTAAATAATAAAAATTAAAAAAAAACTGAAGCAAAATGCATTCTTGAGAAAATGTCATTCTAACCAAATTGCTGCTGACAAAGTTGTGTGCTCCCTGGGCTCTCTGTGGGGCCCCATTTCTGGGGAGAGCAAGGAGAAGGAGGCTGGTCCAGGCTCTGGCCTCAACGCTCAAGAAACAGGGACCTGTCAGCACAGAATGTAGACCGTGGGCTGGGGGGAGAGATGATGAGAATGTGAACTATAGGGGTGATCATTGCCCTCAAGCCATCGCAGAAAAGCAGTCTTTAGAAAACTCTGGTAGCAGTGGTCTGCCATCTATAGAACCAAAGATGGTGCATGGTTCCGGCTGCTCCTCACCGCAAGCCCATTTTACAGGTGAGGAGGCCAAGGGCAGAGAGGTTAAGTAACCTGCCCCAGAACAGGCCAGGCTCAGTGCCAAGCGCTTCCCATTTACAGGGCACTCACTCACTCTTCACAGCTACTCTGTAAGATGCATGTCGTTGCGCTCATCTTACAGGTGAAGAAACTGAGAAATGAAACAGTTCAGAGACTTGTCAGGGCTCAGACAACCAGCGAGTGCTCTCACCCACCGTGAGTCCTCAGAATGGCCAACGAGGCTGTAGCCATCTGACCCTCCCTCCCTCTCCTGCCGTCCTTCCCTCTGTTGCTGCCACCTGCCCCTTCATTGTGGTTTCTGAAGAACCCGAGCCTCGGAGGCCTCGGTTGCTGCCACGGCCCCACTTGGAAGGCTCTTCACGCAGACAGCAAGATGGCTCCGTTTCTCCCAAGTTTGGGCTCACGTGTTACCTTCTCAGCGCGGCTCCACCCTGTTTAAGCCTGTGCCCTCCCCCGGGGCCCGCGCGCCGCGTTCCGCCCGCCGCCGCAGCGCTTCACACCTCCTCAGTTGCCGCGTCCGCCCTACCTCGTTTCTGTCTTTCTGGCCCCACCGGAACGAAAGCTCCGGGACAGTACAAGTGTGTGTTTGCTGCTGTCCCAGCGGCACCTAAAAGGGCTTCGTACACAGTAGGCGCTGGGTCCTGTGCAGTTCTCTGGCCCAGAGAAAGAGAGGGTCTGTAGCAGGTTAGAGCAGGGCGAGGGGCGGGGCCAGGGTAGGGAAGGAGCGGGGGCTGCGGGCGCCCGGAGCGCGGGGACTGCGAGGCCCGCCCGGCCCCCACCCCGACCTCCCGAGGCTTGCGCGCTGCGGAGCGATGCCAGCGACTGGTGTTCTGTGAAGATACCGCTGCCCTCCTCCCGGGCCCTCGCTCCTCGCCAGGGTTTGGACTTGCAGCTCCGACCTTCTGCAGGTCTTTGAGGCGCCGTTTCCTGCCAGACACCGCAGCAGATAGGAGTTGGCGCCAGAGAGGCTGCCCCTCCCTGGCCCGAAACCGGGTCGCCAGGGAAGCCCCAGGAGGGGGCACAGGGGCACCTGAGCGGCTGTCGCCTCCTCTCGGTGTTTCCTAGGCTCAGTCATTTCATCCCTCTGCCTCAGTTTCTTCATCTGTAAAATAGGGATAATAATACTATTTTTCAAAGTTCTTGGGAGGATTAAAGTAGCTGGGGGGCGGGGAGGCCCCTGGTAAGAACCTCATATACCATAGCTGATGTAATAAATGAATTGAGGGCCGTCTGAGTGGCTCAGCAGTTGAGCGCCTGCCTTTGGCCCAGGGCGTGATCCTGGAGTCCCAGATGGAGTCCCACATCAGGCTCCCAGCATGGGGCCTGCTTCTCTCTCTGCCTATGTCTCTGCCTCTCTGTGCGTCTCTCAAAAATAAATAAATAAAATATTTTAATTAAAAAAAAAGAACTGATAGGTCCAGTTCTGATCTTCCAGGTCAGAATCCAGGACTACAGGATTTGGGCTTGCTTTGGGGCCTGGGACCCTTTCTTCCCATCCGTTACCCGGTCCAGGAACAGGGCAGGCACAAGCATTTGTCCTTCGAGGAATTTCCATCTGGCCAGAGAGATGTTTATATACTAATTTATTCACTGAACATAATTATTGTTTAAATTTTCATCAAATCAATGATTTTATAAGTACAGAGGATTTATCTCGAACAGCAATTCTCCCCTTTCCTTCTCAAGTCATGGTCCTGAAAAAAAAATTTTAGTGCTTTTAACTTACTCTAGTCTCAGTTCTTCTCATGGGTCCATATCCCTAAACAGCCTGAGAATTCAACTAGTAGCAGAATCTGCCAAGCAGCCCTGTCCTGAGGATTAAATGAGCTAGGACATGGAGAGTACAGAGAACAGTACCAGAGCCTCTAAATGCCACATACATGTGAGCTGTAATAAATCCTCCATCATCACTGTGGCTTCCCTTCCTGTAGCTCTCTTCTGCCCTATTTCTGTTATGGATATGTATGCGTTTATAAGGCTCTAAGTAGATCGATCATATTTGCGTTCTCTTCTTTGCATTGTCTAGAGCTGTACCATCCAATATGGTAATCACTAGCCACATGGGGCTATTTTAATTGAGATCAATTAAAATTAAATAAGATTTAAAATTCAGTTCCTCCTTTGTAACTAACGAGCTCCATTTCAAGTACTCAAAAACCACATGTGGCTAGTGGTTACCTTATTGGATAGCACTCCAGTAGAATATTTGCAGCATCTCACCGGATGGTCCAGAATTTGAGTCTAACAATGAAAAAGCATTAATTGTCTTTCCTTTTATTTTTTTTTAATTTTTATTTATTTATGATAGTCACAGAGAGAGAGAGAGAGAGAGAGAGAGAGAGAGGCAGAGACACAGGCAGAGGGAGAAGCAGGCTCCATGCACCGGGAGCCCGACGTCGGGGGAATCCCGGGTCTCCAGGATCGCGCCCTGGGCCAAAGGCAAGCGCCAAACAGCTGCGCCACCCAGGGATCCCAATTGTCTTTCCTTTTAAAGGTTATATAATTTTGTTCAATGCACAGCCAATACTTTACTATGATTATCTACCCTGAATTATGTATCTTTTAATTTTTCCTAGAGCTTTTGCTTTTCATAATTCCTTGCTTCCAGAGAACCACCTGCCCCCGCCTCCCCTATTGTTACACAGCTTCATCCTAGAACCAGTGGTTATTTCTCTCCCCGGTGGGATCCTCCATTTCCTGCACCCTACATCCTCCTCTCTCAAGCATATCCCCTCATTCTTATTTTTAATTAATTAACCAATTAATTAATTTATAGTAGTCTCCACGCCCAACGACCCCAGATCAAAAGTTGCATGCTCTACCCATTCAGCGAGGCAAGCATCCCCTCATTTTTGCTGGAGCACAGCCTCAAGTCACTTCCTAATAAAGAGACCTTCCTAAGAAGAAAGGTAAACTTTCTTTTTTTTTTAAAGATTTTATTTATTTATTCATGAGAGACATAGAGAGAGAAGCAGAGACACAGGCAGAGGGAGAAGCAGGCTCCATGCAGGGAGCCCAATGCGGGACTCAATCCTGAGTCTCCAGGATCACACCCTGGGCCAAAGATGGCGCTACACCACTGGGCCACCAGGGCTACCCAAGTCTGATTAATCTAAAGGAACTACCCTCACCCTTGCCCATGATTAGAAAGGGAAAAGTGACCCAATTCTAGCCAGTGAGATGAAGGAAGGGAGGCTTCTTGGAGAATTCTTTACTTTTATTTTTATTTTTTTAAAGATTTTATTTATTCATTCATGAGAGACACATGGAGAGAGGCAGAGACATAAGCAGAGGGAGAAGCAGGCTCCCCATGGGGAGCCTGATGAGGGACTTGATTCCAGGACTCTGGGATCAAGATCTGAGCTATGGGCCGCCCTGTTGGCTCAGCGGTTTAGCGCTGTCTTCAGCCCAGGGTGTGATCTTGGAGACCTGGGATCAAGTCCCACGTCGGGCACCCTGCATGGAGCCTGCTTCTCCCTTTGCCTGTGTCTCTGCCTCTCTCTCTCTCTCTATGTCTCTAATGAATAAATTTAAAAATCTTAAAAAAAAAAAAAAAAAGACCTGAGCCAAAGGCAGATTCTCAACAACCAGGCCACCCAGGCATCCTGAGAGTTCTTTACTTTTTTTTTAAAGACTTTATTTATTTATTCATGAGAGACACAGAGAGAGTTTTAAAGTAACATCTTTAAAAGAAAGGAAATAAACCCTGATCTTATACCATACCCAAAAAATCAACTCAAAACGGGTGAAAGATTTGAATGTAAGACCTGAAGTCATAAAAGTCTTAGAAGAAAAACAGAGTAAACTCCTTGACACGGATCTTGGTGAAGATTTTTTGGACTTGACAACAAAAGCAAAAATAAACAAGTTGGGACTACATCAAAAAGTACAACCTAAAAAGCTTCTACACAGCAAAGGAACCACTGGCAAAGTGAAAAGGCAACCAACCAGCAGGAGAAAATTTTTGCAAGTCATATACCTAATATGGGATTAATTCCCAAAATATATAAAGAACTTGTACAATTCAATAGCAAAAACAAAACAAAAACAATTCAACTAAAATTGGACAGAGGAGGGGCACCTAACTTGGTTCAGTCAGTAGAGCGTGCAACTGTTGATCTCGGGGTCATGAGTTTGAGCCTCACATTGGGTGTGGAGCCTCCTTAAAGAAACTGGGCAGGGACACCTGGGTGGCTCAGTGATTGAGCGTCTGCTTTTGGCTCAGGGCATGATCCTGGGGTCCTGGGATTGAGTATCACATCAGGCTCCCTACAGAGAGCTTGCTTCTCCCTCTGCCTATGTCTCTGCCTCTCTCTGTGTGTCTTTTATGAATAAATAAATAAAATATTTTTAAAAAGATGAGCAGAGGATCTGAATAATCGTTTTTCTGAAGAAGACATACAGATGGCAAACAGATTCATGAAAAAGTGCTCAACATCACTTATCATCAGGGAAATGAAAACTGAAATCACAGTAAGATATATGAAACATCACCCACATCAACAGATGGCTACTGTCACTCCAATAATAAATAGCAAGGGTTTATGAGGATATGGAGATAGACTATTCTGTGTGCCATTGGTGGAAATGTAAATTGGTGAAGCCACTATGGAAAACAGTATGAAGATTTCTCGAAAGCTTAAAAATAGAAATATCATGTGATTCGGCAACTCTACTTCTGGTATTTATCTGTAGGAAATGAAGACAGTATTTTTTTTAAGATTTTACTAATTTATTCATGAGAAACAAAGGCAGACACTCAACCACTGAGCCACCCAGGTGCCCCTCTAGCCAACTTTTAAATAAATGATACAGCAGTATGAATAATAGTCATCAAGCTGTACATGACATTCCAGGACTTGTTTATTTTATACCTGGAATGCTGTAACTTCTGACCTCCTCCACCCATTTTGCCCAACTCTTTCCCCCTCACCACTGGCAAACACCAATCTATTCTCTATAACAATGAATTCATTTTTTTGTTTTGTTTTAGAGTCCACATATAAGTGAGACCATAAAGTATTTGTCTTTCTATGCCTAACTTATTTCACTTAAGATAGTGCCTTCAAGATTCAACCACGTTGTTGCAAATGGCACGGTTTCCTTCTTTATATGGCTGTATAATATTCCAGTGCATGTGCGTGTGTGTGTGTGTGTGTGCCATATATATACTGTATTTTCTTTTTCCATTCACTCATTGGTGGACACTTAGCCTGCTTCCATGTCTTGCCTATTGTAAATAAAGCTGCAATAAACATGGCAGTGCAGATATCTTTCCAAAATAGTGTCTTGGGTGCCTTTGGGGCTCAGTGGTTGAGTGTCTGCCATTGGCTCAGGTCTGGGGCCCTAGAATCAAGTCCATTGGCTCAGGTCTGGGGCCCTAGAATCAAGTCCTGCTTCGGGTACCTTGCAGGGAGTCTGGTTCTCCCTCTGCCTATGTCTCTGCCTCTCTCTGTGTCTCTCACGAATAAATAAATTAAAATCTTTAAAAAAAAGTTGAGTAGATGCTAGAGGTTTTCATGACAGAAAAAGGTTTGTAACTCTGTGTTACAGTAGATGTTAAGTAGACTTATTGTGGTGATCGGTTCACAATATTTACATACATTATGCTGTACACTTGAAACTCATAATATTTTATGAGTTTTGTCTCAATAAAAAAAAAAGAACATAGATGATAAGGTAAAATAAAAATGAGAGGGGCAGCCTGGGTGGCTCAGCAGTTTAGCGCTGCCTTTGGCCTAGGGTGTGATCCTGGAGACCAGGGATCGATCCCATGTCGGGTTCCCTGCATGGAGCCTGCTTCTCCCTCTGCCTGTGTCTGTGCCTGTCTCTCTGTGTGTCTCTAAATAAATGCAATCTTTAAAAAAATGAGAGAAAAAACTCGGAGCCTAATGAAGGACTAAAAGTGTCTCTAAATAAATACAATATTTAAAAAAAATGAGAGAAAAAACTCGGAGCCTAATGAAGGACTAAAACTTCACATTTGACTTGGAGCTTCCTGGGGCTAACCCCAGAAGGGACAATTTACATGACGAGATCCCTTAGTCAAAAAGGAGGAAACACAGTAAGAAGTTTCTCCATGTTTTCCTGACATTCACTTCTAAAATTAGTTTTCATGTGAGAACATACCTCATGCCTGTTGATGTCATGGATGTAATTGCCCATGGACAACGCATCAGTCATGAGGGAGAATCTTGGATTCAAACAAACTAGCTTGAAAGGTGACTCTGCCAGTCATTGGATTCAAACAAACTAGCTTCAAAGGTGACTCTGCCAGTCATTATTTCAGTTTTCCCGCCCGCAGCCCCCCATTTTTTTAAGAGAAAGAGGGAGAGTATAGGGTAGGGAGAGGCAGAGGCAGAGGGAGAGAGAGAATCTTAAGCAGGCTCCATGCCCAGTGAAGAGCCTATGCAGAGCTGGATCCCAGAACCCTGAGATCATGACCTGAGCCGAAATCCAGGGCCAAGGATGCCTGGGTGGCTCAGTGGTTGAGCATCTGCCTTGGGCTCAGGGCGTGATCCCAGAGCCCCGGGATTGAGTCCACATTGGGCTCCCTGCAGGGAGCCTGCTTCTCCCTCTGCCTGTGTCTCTGCTTCTCTGTGTCTCTCATGAATAAATAACTAAATCTTAAAAAAAAATTAAAAAAAAAAAGAAATCAAGGACCAGTCACTTAACCAAAAGAGCCTTCCAGGTGCCCTTCCCGCCCTTTGAAATGGAATTAAAGGATCTACATCACAATGTTATTTAATTTGTTCGTTTATTCCAGAAATATTTGTTGAACATTAACCATGTATCATGCATAGGATATAGTAATGAACTAAATACAGTGTCACTCCTCTGTCTTTCTGGAGGTGACTTCTCCTGAGGTGAGACAGACCAGAAAAACACATCATGTTAGGTGTTGTGGAGGATCATAAAGAAAGGGGTAAGAGGAATTGCTTGTTTCCATAAAAAGGCCTCTCTGAAAAGGTGACATCTGAGCAGAGACCTGTCTTAATCGAGGGACCCAACCATGCGATCCCTGGGGAAGGGAATTCTAGGGGAGGACAAAGCCAAGTCAAAGGTCCCTTTTATAATTTACTTATTTATTTTTAAGATTTGATTTATTTATTCATGAGAGACACACTGAGAGAGGCAGAGACACAGGCAGAGGAAAATGCAGACTCACCACAGGGAGCCCAGTGTGGGACTCCATCCCAGGACCCCGGGATCACAACCTGAGCTGAAGGCAGATGCTCAAATACTGAGGCACCAGGTGCCCCTTATTTATTTATTTATTTATGTATTTATTTATGTATTTATTTATTTATTTATTTATTTTAAGGTTTATTTGTTTATCTTGATGGGGGTGTGGGTACAGAAGGAGAAAGAGAATCCCAAAGAGACTCCCTGCTAAGTATGGAGCCCAACACGGGGCTTGATCCCAGGACCTGAGGTCATGACCTGAGCCAAAGTCAAAGTCAGACACTTAACTGAGCCACCTAGGCACTCTGTGGCCCTTTTTAAAAGTGGGATCTGGGATTGAGTCCTACATTGGGCTCCCTGAATGGAACTTGTGTCTCCCTCTTCCTGTGTCTCTGCCTCTGTGTGTGTGTTTCTCCTTGTCTCTCATGAATAAATAAATAAATCTTAAAAAAAAAAAAAGTGACACCTGGGTGGCTCAGTGGTTGAGCATCTGCCTTTGGCTCAGGGCATGATCCTGGAGTCCTGGGAACGAGTCCTGCATGGGGCTCCCTGCATGGAGCCTGCTTCTCCCTCTGCCTGTGTCTCTGCCTCTCTCTGTGTGTGTCTCTCATGAATAAATAAATAAATAATTTTTAAAAACTTTAAAAAATAAAACTGGGTCATACTTGGTGTCCTCTGAGAACCCTAAGGCGCCAGTGTGGCTTGAGGAAAGCATACCACAAGCTGAGGGGAGGTCAGAGAGGAAACAGGGCCATATCCTGTGAGGTGAGCTTAAGGACTTTTGCTCTGAGTCAAAGGACAGCTGCTGATGGGCTGTCTTTGAAAAGGCTCCTTCTGGGGACGCCTGGGTGACTCAGTGGTTGAGCTTCTTCCGCCTTCAGCTCAGGTCGTGATCCTGGGGTTCTGGGATCGAGTCCCTCATCGGGCTCCCCACAGGGAGCCTGCTTCTCCCTCTACCTGTGTCTCTGCCTCTCTCTATGTCTTTCATGACTAAATAAATAAAACCTTAAAAAAAGAAAAGGCTCCTTGTGGCTGCGATGGGTGTGGCGGGGGGGGGGGCCTGAGGGGGCGAGGGTGGAAACAGGGAGCCCGGTTGAGGAGGCCCCGCCCCTGATCAAGAGAGAGACCACCGGGGCTGAACCAGGATGATGGGAGATGTGGAGAGAAGTGCTCAGGTGCCGAACATGTTCTGAAGTAGAACCAACAGGGCTTTTTAATATATTGGGTATGAGGGTAGACAAGAGAAAAGATCAAGGACAACACCATGGGTTTGGGCCTGACGAGCTGTAAGAATGGAATTGCATTTTCAGATACATGAAAGCTGGGGTGGAGTGGGTTTGGGGAAGAAGATAAAGAGTTTATCTGAGGACATGTTAAGTTTGGGAAGCCATTTGACACCCAAGGGGTGGGGGTATCAAGTGAGCAGGTCTGAAGCTCATAGAAGACGTCTACAGTGAGGATGTCAATTGGGGGACATCAGCCTTTAGATGGTGTTTAAAGCCATAAGTCTAGACAAATTCACCTCAAGAGTGTTAAGAGGCCCAGCGCTAACAAGTGAGATGGGTACTCCCAATTACAGAGAGGACCATAGGAGCTCAGAGAGGTTAAGTGACTTACCTAAGGATGCACAACTGGTAAGGGGTAGAAGCTTTGGGGCTTGTTGCCTTGGTCTGGTTGTCATCTACCTTCCACCCCCCAGATCTATCATCTGTTCTGCAGCATACCTTGGAGGTTCCTTTGCACTCTGGCTTCCATGAGGGTTTGGCTAAAGGTAGGACAGGCTGGAGATCAGAGAGAGAGGGAAAGTGAAGACAGGGCATTTCTTCCCTGCTCCCTTCTAATCTGGGTCACAATTTGGGCAGTGGCTTCATCTCTATACCCATGACTAGCATCTGGCAGGTGGCTCCCTGTGATATTGGGACTTATTTTTTTATTATTTATTTTTTTAATATCAGGACCTATAATAAGAACTATACATTTGGTCTTTGTCCCTGCTTCTTTTATTTTTAAGGTTTTATTTATTTATTCATGAGAGACACACACAGAGAGAGGCAGAGACACAGGCAGAGGGAGAAGCAGGCTCCACGCAGGGAGCCGAATGCGGGACTTGATCCTGGGACTCTGGGATCACACCCTGAGCCAAAACCCCCTCCTCTATATCTCCAGCTGTCACCTGGTTTCCATGACATCATTCCCTCCCCTTCCCCGACAGTCCTGGGGTTAGTAGCAGCTCTCCACTACTGTTGCCCCTGGGTGCTCCCATATTCCTTATAGGTTCTTTCAACCATCCCCACCTCTTATAGGTTCTTTCAACCATCCCCACCTCTACCTGGAGTGCTTACAGTAAAGCCTCCAGAATTGTGCTATCCAGTATGACCACTACTAGCCACCTATGGGTATTTAAATTTAAATGAATTAAAATTCAGTCCAATTTATTTATTTTTTTAAAGTTTTTATATTTTTTTTTAATTCATAGACACAGAGAGAGAGGGGCAGAGACACAGACAGAGGGAGAAGCAGGCTCCACGCAGGGAGCCGGATGTGGGACTCGATCCCGGGTCTCCAGGATCACACCCCAGGCTGCAGGTGGCGCCAAACCGCTGCGCCACTGGGGCTGCCCTCAGTCCAATTTAAAATGCACTTCCTCTGTGGCACTATCCACATTTCACGGGTTCAACAGCCAATGTGGCTGGTGGCCACCATTTTGCTCGGTGCTGATTGAGACACCTCAGTCATTACAAAAGGTTCCATTGGATGGCACTACTTTGATACCATCTGAATTGGATCCTGTCTCCTGCCATGTCCATCAGAATAAGGCAATTTTACTGGGTTTACATATTTGGAATCCAGTTTAAACTGTCATTGACACTCAACCATTCTAACATATCCAAGACATAACGTTTAGCCCTCAGACAGTGTGACTGGGAACCTGTAATGGTGCAGCCACTTTGGAAAAGTTTGGCAGTTTCTCAAAATGCTAAACCATACACTTAACCATATAGTCATAACCATATAACACCAAAATTCCACTCCTAGCTCTATGCCCAAGAGAACTAAAAACATAAAAAACTTATACACATACAAAGACTTGTTCATAACGCTGCATTTTACAATAAATGTCCCAAAGTGATGGGGCACATAGGTGGCTCAGTCGGTTAAGTGACCAACTCTTGGTTTTGGCTCAGGTCGTGATCTCAGGGTCATGAGATCGAGCCTGGCATTTGGCTCTCGGCTTAGTGTGGCACCTGCTGGAGATTCTCCCCCTCTCTTTGCCCCCTCCCTATTTTCTCTCTCTCTCTAAAATAAATAAATAAATCTTAAAAAAAAATTATTGCCCCAAAGTGGTAACAACCTTAATATCCATCAATTGATGAATGGATAAACAAAATGTAGTATCTCCATACAATGGGATATTATTCAGCTTTAAAAGAAATGAAGCACAGATCCATGCTCCAGCATGATGAACCATGAAAACATTACGGCAAGTGAAAGAAGCCAGGCACAAAGGACCATATACTGTATAATTTATTCATTTGAAATGTCCCCACAAGGCAAATCCATAAAAACTGGAATAGATTGATGGTTGCCAGGGATTGGAGAGGTAGGAGAGAAATGGGGCACAGGGTTTCTTTTTGCAGTGAAGGAAATGCTCTAAAATTTGTTGTGGTGATGGCTGCAAGAGCTCTATGAATGTATCAAATAATCATTGAGCATAGACTTTAAATGTGTGAATTATATGGTATATGAATTTATCTCCATAAAGTTGTCGTAAGGAAAAGACACAATGTATAAAAGCTATTAAAATTTTTAACTGTCTTTTTTTAAAGATTTTATTTATTTATTTATGACAGACAGAGAGAGAGGCAGAGACACAGGCAGAGGGAGAAGCAGGCTCCATGCAGGGAGCCCGATGTAGGACTCGATCCTGGGTCTCCAGGATCACCCCCTGGGCCGAAGAGAGGCAGTCAACCGCTGAGCCACCCAGGCATCCCAAAGCTATTAAATTTTTAAAAACCAGTATGTTATAACAAATATGGAGATAAACATCATCCTAACAACAGCTGATGCCTGGGTGGCTCAGTGGTTGAGCGTCTGCCTTTGGCTCAGGGCGTGATCCTGGAGTCCTGGGATCGAGTCCTGCATCAGGTTCCCTGCATGGAGCCTGCTTCTCCCTCTGCCTGTGTCTCTGCCTGTCTCTCTCTGTCTCTGTGTCTCTCATGAGTAAATAAGTAAAATCTTTAAAAAAAAGAATTCTTAAAAAAAAAGAATTCTTAGAACTATGTGCAGTATTATTTTGATAGAAAAATAAAGCATAATTTAAAAATAAAAAAGACTTATTTTTAAAAGCTCTTATTTACTTATTGCATATATATGTAATGAAATATTATTCAGCCATAAAAAAAGAATGAAATCTTGCCATTTGCAACCATATGGATGCATCTAGAGTGTATTATGATAAGTGAAATAAGTCAGTCAGAGAAAGACAAATACCATATGATCTCATTCCTATGTGGAATTTAAGAAAAACACATTAACACAGGAAAAAAAAAGAGACAAACAGAAAACCAGACTTTTAACTATAGAGAACAAACTGAAGATTACCAGAGAGGTGTGGGGGGAGGAGTGGAAATGAATGAAATAGGTGATGGGGATTAAGAGTACACTGGCCCAAGACATCTCTCCAATAACTTCCATGCCAGTCACTCTGGCCACTCCTTCAGGAAACTCCTCGGGGCCCCTGATTGGCTCGTGCAGTGAAGCATGGGACTCTTGATCTCGGTGTTGTGATTTCAAGCCCCATGTTGGGTGTAGAGATTACTTAAAAATAAAATCCTAGGGCAGCCCCGGTGGCTCAGCGGTTTAGCGCCGCCTTTGGCCCAGGGTGTGATCCTAGAGACCGAGGATCGAGTCCCGCGTCGGGCTCCTTGCATGGAGCCTGCTTCTCCCTCTGCCTGTGTCTCTGCCTCTCTCTCTCTCTGTGTCGCTCATGAATAAATAAATAAAATCTAAAAAGAAAAGAAAAAAGGGAACTCTAGAAGGTACTACTTTCCAAGTACTGACAGGTTTATATCTGAATAACAATAATACTCCTCACCTCATATTGTCATGTATATAACATGTATATGTATATAACATGCATATCATGTATATACACACATACATGTAGTATATAACGCCATATGTTATCAGGTAATTAACATGTATATTATCTATACATCATGTATATAATATTTAGCCTGGAGTCTAAGTGCACATTATTAGTGCTTTATAAATTTGAATGTTTGGACTTCTCCAGTGGGATCCAGGTAGATGTCACATATCCAGATGTCACATATCCAGCCCCCTCATGGATTCCGGATTAGTTGGCAACTGTAGGATCACAGGGAGCCAGCCCGTGGCTGTGATATTAAACACCAGGCTCTTTCCACCACCAGCTCTCCCTTGCCTGCCTCTCCGCCACAAGGCTCAAGTGCTCATGAACACAGAGAATAGTGCCCTCTGCTGACCTCCATGAAAAACTTCGGTACATCTGTGGAAAACCAGAGGCCGCCCACTACGGTCTCTACTACCACTGAAATTGGGGCACCAGATCGGGTTGGGTTGGGACACAGCATAATGTAATCAAAAAGCCTGACTGGGGGGCACCTGGGAGGCTCAGTGGTTGACTCCCGCATCCGGCTTCCCACCGGGAGCCTGCTTCTCCCTCTGCCTGTGTCTCTCATGAATAAATACATAAAATCCTAAAAAAAAAAAAAGCCTGACTGGAGCTCCTGACCAGAATGAAGTAACAGGGGCCAGATATACCTGATGTGGAGAACAAAGGCAAAGGAAAAAAATGAAATTTCCTTACATCACACAGCCCATTGACAAGTCTGTGAGACAGGCAGACTGACCTTCCCCTAGGAATTCAACCTCCTTGATGTAAATACCTTGCTAAAGGCAAATGGCAACCTTAGCTTAACATAGTCTGACCTCCAGGATCTTGTACGTCTCTTTTAGCATACAAAAATTCTTCTGGGGGGCAGCCCGCGTGGCTCAGCAGTTTAGAGCCGCCTTTGGCCCAGGGCGTGATCCTGGAGACCCGGATCGAGTCCCATGTCAGGCTCCCTGCATGGGGCCTGCTTCTCCCTCTGCCTGTGTCTCTGCTTCTCTCTCTCTCTCTCTCTCTCTCTCTCTTTCTCCTCTCCGTGTCTCTCATGAATAAATTTTTTAAAAATCTTTGAAAAAAAAAATTCTTCTGGGAATCCCTGGGTGGCTCAGTGGTTTGGCGCCTGCCTTCGGCCCAGGGCATAATCCTGGAGTCTGGGGATCGAGTCCCACGTCGGGCTCCCTGCATGGACCCTGCTTCTCCCTCTGCCTGTATCTCTGCCTCTCTCTCTGTGTCTTTCATGAATAAATAAATAAAATCTTTTTTAAAAAGTGGTTAGGATGATAAATTAAAAAAAAAAATTCTTCTGGAGGGACGCCTGGGTAACTCAGTGGTTGAGCGTCGGTCTTCAGTTCAGGGTGTGATCCCAGGGTCCTGGGATCCAGTCCTGCATCAGGCTCCCTGTAAGGAGCCTGCTTCTCTCTCTGCTTCTCTCCGTGTGTCTCCCATGAATGAATAAATAAAATATTAAAAAGAAATTCTTCTGGAAACTTCCTTTATCTCTAACCTCAGAGATGTATGTTAGCGATTATCCCCCAAGCACATGACCCACCGATGTACATCTGAAGGGTCTCATGACTCAGGTTTTACTAGATGGTAGTAAATGGTCTTATCCTAACAGCAGCTAACCCCTCAAGGTCCTGGAAACCTGGCTTCCAAATTCCTTAGAGATTTCCGCTCTCTCTAACCCTCTGCCAACTTGAAAGTCTATGATGGGCCACTCATGACCCCAGGGCAGCTCTTTCTGCCCATGGGTCCTGTCCCCATGCCTTAATAAAACCACCCCGTGGGATCCCTGGGTGGCGCAGTGGTTTAGCGCCTGTCTTTGGCCCAGGGCGCGATCCTGGAGACCCGGGATTGAATCCCACGTCGGGCTCCCGGTGCATGGAGCCTGCTTCTCCCTCTGCCTGTGTCTCTGCCTCTCTCTCTCTGTGTGTGACTATCATAAATTTAAAAAAAAAATTTTTTTTTAAATAAAATAAAATAAAATAAAATAAAATAAAATAAAATAAAATAAAACCACCCCTTTGGGACACCTGGGTGGCTCAGTGGTTGAACATCTGCCTTTGGTTCAGGCTGGGGTCCTAGGATCCAGTCCTGCATCAGGCTCCACTTTGGGAGCCGCTTCTCCCTCTGCCTGTGTCTCTGCCTCTCTCTTGGTGTCTCTCATGAATAAATTAATAAATCTTTAAAAAAAAACAAAAGCTGCACAAGATAAACAAAAGAGCCACTTCAGTGTTCTGAGATCCACCAAAGGCTAAGTACAATCTGAGAAGTATATCATCTTGAAACCTACTCAACTTTGAGTTAGAATAGTGGGAGTCAGTAGTGTTCTCACTTGGGGCTGCTCCATCTCTCCTTCCCAGCTTGAGAAGTACAGAGGTACTGCCAAGGTGGGGTGGGCCTTGAGGACTAGCAGTGTCATTGCTGAAAGGGGGTTCATTTGATTTGGGCACATGGATGATGGCCATGCCCAGGGATGTTGCCAGAGGGAGCAGCCAACTCAGTGGCAAGAGAGTGGGGAGAGCCTGTGGCTCTATTAGCCTGACGCTGTTGTGGTTGAGGTGAGATGTTCCCTGATGAGGTTGTGTGCATTTGCTGCAGAGAGAGCTCATGTTACCTGCACACTCTTGGCTAACCCAGGGGGCCGCGTGCACAGGTGAAAGGAAAGCTGGGGTCAGCTTGAAAATGGCCTGAACTTTGTACTTTCCTAACACACATAGATCTATTGGCAGAGGATAGAATTCTCACTGGCTCAAGGTGACAGTACAAACTCTTTTCAGTAATTATCTGACCATTAAGCTACACAGACACGGGCATTCCTAGGGATCCAAGCTTAAAAATAAAACAAGAATTATTTAAAATTATTGCTGAGGCAATGCCCTTCTGAATTCTCTACTAGATGCCTGTGTGTTTGGTGATCTTTGGGCAGAGACATCAGTGGCCACTTACCACAAGGGAAGCAGAGTTCACAGATTTGGCCTAGGCAAATTATCAAACAAAGAAACAAACAAAAACCAATGACAACAACAACCTGTAGAGGGCATCAGAATCCAGTCTAAACTCGGGAAAAACAAGGCTTCGGTTGAACCCGTCTCTAAATGTCCCCAGATGTTGCATTTAGCAGACAAAGACTTTGAAGCAGCTATTATAAATATGTTCAAAGAACTAAAATAAAAAGACTCAAAGGAAAGTGTGACAACAAAATACATCATCTTGATAAGGGGATAGAAAAATTGTTTTGAGGGGAGAGAATGGGGGAAGGGCAGATGAAGAGGGAGACAAGCAGACTCCCTACTGAGTGGGGAGCCCTATCTATCCTATCTATCTATCCTAGACAAGGCTCTATCTCATAACCCTAACTGAGATGATGACTTGAGCTGAAATCAAGCATCTGTCACTTAACTGACTGAGCCACCTGGGAGCTCCCCAATTTTTTTTAAAATAAAGTACTGATACGTGCTACATCATGGATGAGCCTTCAAAACACTATGCTAAGTGAAAGAAACTGGACACATAAGTTAAAATATTGGGTTTGGGGTCCTTATGGTTTTTTTTTTTAGAGAGGGAGGGGCAGTGGGAGAGAGAATATTAAGCAGGCTCCATGCCCAGCATGGAGCCCAACACAGGGCTCCATCTCCATCCTGGGATCATGACCTGAGCCAAAATCAAAAGGGGGCCACTTCACCAACTGAGCCACCTGGGTGCTCCAAAAGGAAAAAATATTGTTTGCCTCCACTTATATGAGGATTCCACTTATATAATAGGAGTCCAATGCAAATTCCACCTAGAATATGCAAATTCACCCATAGAGACAGAAAAAAAAATAGAGGTTGGGGCACCTGAGTGGCTTAGTGTTGAGTGTCTGCCTTTGGCTCAGGTCATGATCCCAGGATCCTACACTGGGTTCCCTGCAGGGAGCCTGCTTCTCCCTCTGCCTATGTCTCTGCCTCTTTCTGTGTCTCTCATGAATAAACAAATAAAATCTTAAAAAAAACAAACAAACAGAGGTTATCAGGAGCTGGGAGAAGGGAGAAATGAGACATATGAGACATTGTTGTTTGATAGGTAGTTTTCTGTTGAGGAATGAATAGTACATGTACTTAATGGAAATAGTGCACAGACTTAATGCTGCTGAATTATACACTTAAAAATGGTTAAAATGGTGAGGCGCCTTGCTGACTCAGTTGTTGGAGCATGCAATTCCGTGGGGTTATAAGTTCAAGTCCTCTATTGGGTGTAGAAATTACTTAAACATAAAATTTTTTAAAGTTGTTAAAATGCAAATAAATAATTATATAAATTCCAGAGTTGAAAAGTACACTAAAATTTAAAATTCACTAGAGGGACACCTGACTTGCTCAGTGAGTAACACATGTGACTCTTGATCTCCGGTTTTATTATTATTTTATTTTATTTTATTTTATTTATTTTTGCTTTTTTCTTTTTCTTTATTTTGATCTCGGGGTTTTAAGTTCAAGCCTCACATTGGGTGTAGTTTACTTAAAATAAAATCTTTTTAAAAACTCACTAGAGATGGGGATCCCTGGGTGGCTCAGCGGTTTGGCACCTGCCTTCGGCCCAGGGCATGATCCTGGATTCCCGGGATTGTGCTCCTCTCTCTCTCTCTCTCTCTCTGTATCTCTCATGAATAAATAAATAAGGAAAAAAATTCACTAGAGGGAGGACACCTGGTGGCTCAGGGGTTTAGCGCCTGCGCTTGGCGTAATCCTGGAGGCGTAATCCTGGAGTCCCGGGATCAAGTCCCACATCAGGCTCCCTGCATGGAGCCTGCTTCTCCCTCTGCCTCTGTCTTTGCCTCTCTCTGTGTGTGTCTCTCATGAATAAATAAATAAAATCTTTTTTAAAAATTTTTTAAATTATTTATTTACGATAGTCACAGAGAGAGAGAGAGAGCGAGAGAGAGAGAGAGAGGCAGAGACACAGGCAGAGGGAGAAGCAGGCTCCATGCACCGGGAGCCCGACGTGGGATTCGATCCCAGGTCTCCTGGGATCGCGCCCAAGGCGCCAAACCGCTGTGCCACCCAGGGATCCCAATAAATAAAATCTTAAAAAAAAAATTCACTAGAGGGGCTCAATGACAGATTTGAGATGACAGATGATGGAATCAATGAACATGAAGATGGGTCAATAGAAACTATCCAACCTGAAGAACACAGAGGGTAGGAAGCAAAAAAAAAAAAAAAAAAAAAAAAAAAAAAAATTTGAGTCTTTACTCAGAGATCTGTAGAAATCAGATGTACCAACATAAACATAATAGGAGTCCAAGTAGGAAAGGAAAAGAGAGAAAAGAGCAGAAAAAAAAATAATTGAGGAAACAATTGCAGAGCTTTCAAGCTGAATTCCACAGAGTTCCACATACTCCATGGTAGCACACCCCATTTTTATGAAAACAGAAGTTCCTGAGCTTGGGACCCTTCCAGACCGCCTATGTACTTCTTCATCTGGCTGCTCATCTGGTTATCTGTATTCTTTATAATATCCTTTATAATAAAGTGGTCAACATAAATGAAGACTCAAAGCAACAAAGTGACTTGGAATTCAAACCCGGAACTCTGTGTCTGAGAAACCAAAATCTTTTTTTTTTTTTTAAGATTTTATTGATTTATTTATGAGAGACACAGAGAGAGACAGAGAGACATAGGCAGAGGGAGAAGCAGGCTCTCTGCAAGGAGCCTGATGTGGGACTCAATTCTGGGACTCCGGGATCACAACCTGAGCCAAAGGCAGATGCTCAACCACTGAGCCACCCAGGCACCCTGAGAAACCAAAATCCTAACCATTATGTCAGAGAATATGTCACAACAGGAATTCATAAAGTACTTTGTCACAGGAAAGGAAAAAAGGAGAAATAATGGCCAAAAACTTCCCAAATTTGATGAAAAAATAATCTCCACATCCAAGCAGCTCAATGAATGCCACATAGGATCAATATAAAGAGATTCACAGTCAGACACATCATAGTCAAACCATTGAAAAAGAAAATAATAAAAGCAGTGATGAAAAAGACTCATCGTGTGCAAAGAAGTATTGACACCAATCTACATAAACTTCTCATCTGAAACAATGGAGGCCAGAAGTCAGTAGAATGACATATTCAAAGTGCAACAAACCAAGAATGAAATTAAGAGAGCAACTCCATGAACAACTTTGCATGAGTAAAATTCAATCACATAGATGAAATGGACAAATTCCTTAAAAATAACAAACTACAAAAAAAAAAAAAAAAAGAAAACTACCAAAGCTCACTCAAGAAGAAATAGAAAACTTAAATAGCCTCACATATAATTAATGAAACTGAATTCAGAGTTAAATCTTCCCATAAAATTAATTGGAGTTCCATGCCTAAAATAAAAGTGTTATCTTTGGAACCAGCACAGATCTCTAGGCACTGAGAGGCAAGATTTTTTTTTCATTCCCAGAAATACTTTCATCATACAATGTTTTTTGTAGATGTTGTTTTACACAAGCCAACTTTCAGAATATTTGGATGCAGAAAGAATTCACTCTCAAGTTTCTCATTGTTGCTTTGCTGGTGAACTTAATAAAATTAATTGGATTCTTTCACATTTCCTATATGCTGGAGATAATAAACAGATATATTCAGGGAGAAAATCTCCTACAAAGAAAATTCCAGGTACAGATGGCTCCATTGGTAAAGTCCACCAAACATTTAAGAAGAAATAATACCAACTCTACATAGATTTAACATTATTCCCATCAAACCCCAACAAGGTTTTTAGAGAAATTGGCAAGCTGATTCTAAAATTTGCATAGAAATGCCAAGGAGGGCAACCCTGGTGGTGCAGCGGTTTAGCGCTCCACCTAGCAGCCCAGGATTGAGTCCCGCGTCGGGCTCCCTGCATGGAGACTGTTTCTCCCTCTGCCTGTGTCTCTGCCTCTCTCTCTCTCTCTCTCTCTCTGTGTGTGTGTCTCTCATGAATAAATAAATAAAATCTTAAAAAAATAAAGAAATGCCAAGGACTTAGAGTAGCCAAAACAATTTTTAAAAAGAAAAAAGTTAGAGGATGTTCACTACTTGATGGGGCTCACTATAAGGCTACAGTTATCAAGACAGTATGGTACTGGAGTACACATGGCTGGCTCAGTCAGTAGAACATGCAACTCTTGATCTCAGGGTCATGAATTTGAACCCCACATTGGGCTTAGAGATTATTTATTAAAAATAAAGGAAAAAAAGGGCACCTGGGTGGCTCAGTGGTTGAGCATCTGCCTTTGGTTTGGGTTGTGATCCTGGGGTCCTGGAATCAAGTCTTGCACTGGGCTCCCTGCAGGGAGCCTGCATTTTCCTCTGCTTGTGTCTCTCCTTGTGTCTCTGACTCTCTCTCTGTGTCTTTCATGAATAAATAAAATGTTTTTAAAAATAAATAATAAAATAGACAGTATGGTATTGGTATAGAGATAAACATATAAATCAATGGAATAGGGGTGCCTGGGTGGCTCAGTCAGTTGAGTGTCTGACTCTTGATCTCAGGGTCATGAGTTCAAGCCCAGTGTATGGAGTCTACTTAGAAAAGGGAGGGGGGTGCCTAGTGGCTCAGTCGGTTAAGTGTCTTCCTTCAGCTCAGGTCATTATGATGCTGGGGTCCTGAGATGGAGTCCCACATCGGGCTCCCTGCTCAGCAGGGTGTCTGCTTCTCCTCTCTCTCTTCCCATCCCCTCTGCTTGTGTTTTCTCTCTCTCAAATAAATAAATTAAATCTTTGGGAAAAAAAGATTCCAATTAATGGAATAAAATATGTAATTCAGAAACAGATGAACGTATATGTGGTCATTTGATGTTTTGCAAAGGTGGTAAGGCAATTTTTCAACAGGAGAAAGGATGATCTTCAACAAATGGTGCTGACACAATTAGCTAGCCATATGCCAAAAAAGTGAACTGTATACAAAAATTAACACAAATGGATCATAGACCTAAATGTTAAAGTTGAAACTATAAGACTTAGAGGAGAAACAGAAAATTTTGGGGACCCTGATTTTGATGATTTTTTTAAGGTTTTATTTATTTATTCATGAGAGACACAGAGAGAGGCAGAGACCCAGGCAGAGGGAGAAGCAGGCTCCATGCAGGGAGTCCGATGCAGGACTCGATCCTGGTACTCGATCCCAGGACTCCAGGATCACACCCTGGGCCAAAGAGAAGCACTCAACCACTGAGCCACCCAGGCGTCCCATAATGAAGATTTCTTATATAGGACACAAAAAGACAAACTATAAAAAAAAAAATCAAAAATTGAACTTCATCAAGATTTTAAACTTTCGGGATCCCTGGGTGGCGCAGCGGTTTGGCGCCTGCCTTTGGCCCAGGGCGCAATCCTGGAGACCCAGGATCGAATCCCACATCAGGCTCCCGGTGCATGGAGCCTGCTTCTCCCTCTGCCTGTGTCTCTGCCTCTCTCTCTCTCTCTGTGACTATCATAAATAAATAAAAATTTAAAAAAAAATTAAAAAAAAAAGATTTTAAACTTTCACCCTTCTAACAATACTGATTAAAAAGAAGTTAAGACAAGTCACAGACCAAGAGAAATATTTTGCAAAATATATATCTGACAAAGGACTTGAATCTGAAGTAACTATCTGTTACAAACTCAATAATAATAAGACAAACAATCTAATTTTTAATAGACAAAAAATAGGAATAGGGGCATCTGGCTGACCCATAGCAGGTGGAGCATACAACTCTCAATCTCAGGGTTGTGACTTTGAGCCCCACATTGGGTGTAGAGATGACTTAAAAATAAAATCCTTTGGGATGCCTGGGTGGCTCAGCGGTTGAGCATCTGCTTCTCTGTGTGTCTCTTATGAGTAAATTAAAAATTAAATTAAATTTTAAAAATAAAATATTTCCTTTTTTTAAAAAAAAAGATTTTATTTATTTACTCATGAAAGGCACAGAAAGAGAGGCAGAAACATAGGCAAAAGGAGAAGTAGGCCCCCTGTGAGAGACCAATGTCGGACTCGATCCCAGGACCCTGGAATCACACCCTGAGCCAAAGGCCGGTGCTCAACCACTGAGCCACCCAGGTGTCCCGCTTAAAAATAAAATCCTTAAAAAAAATTGGAACATACATTTCACCAAATATTCTGGCTGGACTTTAGGATCACAGACCTGGGTTCAAATGGTGGCTTTACCACTTTCAGGCTGTGTGACATTAAATAGGTCACTTCACCTCTGTGGGCTTCATTTTTCTCATCAGCAAAATGGAGAAACTAATAACTAAATAGTAGGCAGTCAAGAAAGATGCCTGCTTGGCTCAGCAGTTGAGTGTGTGCCTTTGGCTCAGGCCGTGATCCCGGGGTTTTGGGATTGAACCTCACATCAGGCTCCCTACATGGAGCCTGCTTCTCCCTCTGTCTGTGTCTCTGCGTGTCTCTCATGAATAAATAAATAAAATCTTTTTTTAGGGCAGCCCAGGTGGCTCAGCAGTTTAGCGCTGCCTTCAGCTCAGGGCCTGATCCTGGAGACCTGGGATCAAGTCCCATGTCGGGCTCCCTGCATGGAGCTTCCTTCTCCCTCTGCCTGTGTCTCTCCCTCTCTCTCTCCCTGTGTCTCTCATGAATAAATAAAATCTTTAAAAAAAAAAATATATATATATATATATATTTTAAAGTAGGCGGTCATGAAGATTAACCATACTATTCCTAACTTATTTAGATACTTAAGAAATGCCAGATGCCTTTTTCTTCCCTTTCAAATCCAGATAGGTTTAGTTACTGTATTTTAAGCCTGGGGAAAAGTCATCATTGTGTTTAAGCAAGCTAAAGAGGTTGAGACAGAGAAATCTGTCCAAAATAGGGCATTGGAGCTGCTGCTGGAGCTGCAGGGCAGAGACATGCAGAGGTAGTCGTGGGGACCGACCGGAAACTGAGAGCAAGAATAATAGTATCAGGGCAGGAAAACCAGAGGCTGCCCAAGCAGATCTGAGGCAGGATGAGTATCTGTGGTGGGGTTGCATGGGCTTGTCACATGTTGTGTTTACTTAGGTAGGTGGGGTCTTACCTACAAGGCAGGCTGGGCCAGACTAGGCCAGAGGGAGATGTGCACTGGGCTGGCCCCTTGGAGGGAGTTAAAGCAGTCTGGGGGCCGCTGAACCGATCACAGAAAGCATACCCTTGAACCGGGATGATAGCCAAAAAGGACCAAGGGCAAGCCTGGCTTCCACGTGCAGTTCAGAAGTGGCTACTGATCTGAAGAAACATCATCTACCCTTGGGCCTCGTTTGCTTCCAAACCCACTCTTGAAAGACATTCCTCTGGGGTGTGAGTGTCAGGAAGGGATGGGCATTTCCAGGGCTTCAGCTTGGTTCTGGCTGGGAGCAGATGGAAGGCAAGCTGCTCAGTCCCGGGCCTCCCCACTGCCTGGGAGGCCAGCATTTGGTGACCCTGCCTGCAAAGGAGGCATCAAAACAGCCAGGTGGGTCTGGAAGGGGTGACAGACATATCAAAGACATTAAAGGCCCACCTAAACTCCATGGGCTTAGTGAAGCCTGGCTTTTGACTTATTTTAACTTCTTTTTGCCATCCTCTATGGTCTCTGTCTCCCCCAAGACCTGACAGACACTCAGGGCAGAGTGTGACACCCTAAGCCCAGATTCACCTTATCCCACTCCTGCTAGTCTTCTGGAAAATGGCCTACCAAAGGCAAAGGCTGCATTTCAGAGGTTCTCGTGTCCTGGATACAGTGATGACATCTGCAGCTTTGAACTTGAGCCCCCCCGTAAATTTGCCCAGGGACCCAGGGACACCCCAGTAAGAACGACCCTACTGACCCCTCAGCCCCACTCCCTGAGAGACTCTTGGATCTAGACACCTGTACACTGTCAGGTGATACCTCACCCCTTTAAGGGCAACAAACAGCACCACCAGCCCCTAATTTCTGGTCTTGCTCGAGAGGGGACTGTCCCACACAGGACCAGGAAAGACTTGGCTCATTCCCTATTCATTCATCAGCACTGATTCCCAGTCTCACCCTAATTGGTGGAGACGGGATCCTTGGGTGGCTCAGCAGTTTAGTGCCTGCCTTCGGCCAAGGGTGTGATCCTGGAGTCTCGAGATCGAGTCCCACATCGGGTTCCCTGCATGGAGCCTGGTTCTCCCTCTGCCTATGTCTCTGCCTCCCTCTCTCTGTGTCTCTTATGAATAAATAAATAAAATCTTTAAAAAAAATTGGTGGAGACAGACAGGCAGGGAAAAACTGCCCTGGGTGTGACATCAGACCTCTTTGCTGCTGGGCACAGTGGAAAAAAAGCTGACCAACCTGGGGCATGGGGAGTGGGTTAGGAAGCTTTGTAGGGAAAGGAGACTTTGGATCTAGTACAACACATATATATTAACTGGTCTTTCCCATATAGAGGAGAGAGAAATGCATCACTGGGCCAGGCCTGGTGAAATGAAATTGCCCTCTCCTGGGAGAAGGTTGTGGGAGAAGGAAGTAGGGAAGCAAAGGCAGTTGCGGAGCTGGAGGGGCTGGCTCGAGTCAGGACATGGAAGATCCTCTCAGTCAGCTTCAAGCTGTTGAAATTTATCTTGAGGGAAATGGAGCCATTAAGAGTTTTCATTTTCTGTAAAAGGGAAGGCACTTCACCTCCATGGTCTTCCTCCCCAAAACCCACAGCCCAAATCTAAGCATGAGAAAAATACCAGACAGAAAAAACCCAAATTAGAGGAATATTTTATAAAATACCTAACCAGTACGCCTCAAAACTGTCAAAGTCAGCAAAAACAAGTCTGAGAAACCGTCAGACCAGAGGTTAAGGAAACATGACAATTGTATGCAAACGGGTATCCCAGAAGAGGTTCTGGAACAGATTAGGAACATTAGGGAAAAATGAGTAAAAGCCAAAGAAAGTGCAAGGTTTAGTTAATGGTAATAGAGCATACATCCATATGGTAGAATATTGTTCAACCATAAAAATGCATAACAAAAAATTTAAAAAGCATAATGTACTGTGTTACGCATTACATGGATGGATTTCGAAAACTGGCTAAGTAGAAATAGACACAGGAGACACAAAGACCACATCTTTATGAGTCCATTTGTATCAAATCGCCAGGATAGGCTACTCTACAGAGAGAGAGGAAGATTACTGGTTGCCAGGTGCTGGAGGATGAGGAGGGTGGGAAGGAAAGGGGAGGGACTGCTGATGGGTGTGTGTGTGTGTATACACACACACACACGGATACACACTTTTAAGAAGAGCTAGGGAGTTAAGTGCTGATAGGAGCTTGTAATAGGGAAAGGCCACAGGGAGAAAACTTAGGGATATTTGTGGGAGGGAAGAGGCAATCACTCAGATGGGGTATGTTAGTTTCCTGCTAGGGCTGCAACAAATAACCACAAGCTTAGTGGCTTAAGACACAACTTTATTAGGTAGGATCCTAGAAGTCAGAAGTCCACAATGGTTTTCACTGGGTTCAAATCCCCAGTAGGGCTGCCCTTTGTAGTGGCTCTTGCCTTTCCAGCTTCCACAGACCACTGCATTCCTTGGGATATGGCCCTGTCTTCCATCTTCAAAGCCAGCAGCCATGTTTAACACCTTCACCTCCTTTGACCCTCCTGACTTAACCCTTTGACATTGCAGGTCACTTTTGATGACACTGGGCCCACATACCTCAATAATCCAGAACAACCCTCCCCCCAATTCAGTCACTGATTTAATCACTTCTTTAAAATCTCTTTTGCTTCTTAAGGTCCCATCTTCACCGATTCTGTTAAGGACATGCCATATTTGGGGGGGGGGTCATTATTCTGCCTACAGTGTGTCATCAAAGAGATTGGGACACCTGTGTGGCTCAATGAGTTCCGTGTCCAACTCTTCATTTCAGCTCAGGCCATGAGCTCAGGGTAGCGAGACCAAGCCCCACATCAGGCTCTGTATCAGGCTCTCCCTCTGGGCACCTGGCTGGCTCAGTGGTTGAGTCCGCCTTCAGCTCAGGTTGTGATCCTGGGGTGCTGGGATCCAATCCTGTCAGGCTCTCTGCAGGGAGCCTGCTTCTCCCTCTGCCTATGTCTCTCATGAATATTTTTTCTTAAAGGTTTTATTTATTCATGAGCGACACAGAGAGAGGTAGAGACAGGCAGAGGGAGAAGCAGGCTTCCTGTGGTGAGCCCAATGTGGAATTCAATCCCAGGATTCCTGGGTCATGACTTGAGCTGAAGGCAGACAAGCCACCCTGGGGTCCCAATAAAGAAAATCTTAAAAAAAAAAAAAAAAAATTCTCTCTCCTCCCTCTGCTCCTTCCCACCTCTCAATCTCTCAAAATAAAAAAAGGCGGCAGGGATCCCTGGGTGGCACAGCGGTTTAGCGCCTGCCTTTGGCCCAGGGCGCGATCCTGGAGACCCGGGATCGAATCCCACGTCGGGCTCCCGGTGCATGGAGCCTGCTTCTCCCTCTGCCTGTGTCTCTGCCTCTCTCTCTCTCTCTGTGACTATCATAAATAAATAAAAATTAAAAAAAAAAAAAAGTTAAAAAAAGGCGGGGGGGGGGATCCCTGGGTGGCTCAGCGATTTAGCACCTGCCTTCGGCCCAGGGCATGATCCCAGAGTCCCGGGATCGAGTCCCACATCGGGCTCCCTGTGTGGAGTCTGCTTCTCCCTCTGCCTTATCTCTGCCTCTTTCTGTGTGTCTCTCATGAATAAATAAATTCTTTAAAAGAAAAAGGGTGAACCCAGGAGGACGCTGTGAGGGGAAGATGGGAGTCCGTTCTGGCCAGGTGGAGGCCCCAGGTGCTGGTGGCAGTCTCAAGGGAACTGCTACCTATTCACCAAACACTAAGCCCCTCCCACAAGCCAGTCATTGGGGTTATAAAGGTGGCAGCTGTACTGCTTTTCCTTTCTTGTTTCTGAAATCAGGATGCACCTTTTAATCATTGACATCTCGTAAATGTAATTGGCAGGGTTTTCTTCCTCAATGACACATAAAGAGTTCTTACAACTGAAGGGATCTTGGAGTCGGTGAAACCCAAGTCTGGACTGGCACTAGCACAGACCTAATTATCACAGAAGTTGGAGACCTTGCTGGAGTACCAAGTATCCCCACCCTGTCCTTGTCTTTCCTACTTCCCAGTCTGGCTCCTTCCACCTGGGGCTCTGGTGCTCCACAGTCCTGTAACAGACTCCAGCGGAGCCCTGGCCACACCTGTTCACCTCTGCCACCACCGCAGGATTTGGGAAGAGGCCCCTCGCTTGAGGTGGAACCCAATCACAGGAGTCCCACCCGATGGTTTTCCACTCATCCACACATTGGAATCACCTGGAAGCTTTTCAAAGTCCCAACCACCAAGCCACTACCTAGATCAATTCATTCAGAACATGAGGAGTAATTTTACAGCCCTGCTGAGACACCAATGGACAGTCGAGGTAGAAATGTGGAGGACTCCCCCTAACCTGGTGCATGAGAGAAGAGGCATAAGGCAAAACTGGTTAGAGGTGGGAGGTCCAGGTTCAATGATACCTGTCTCCTTCCCGACCCCACTCTTCAGAATCTGAATTCCTGGAAGTGGATCAGCTCCCTAGTTATTGAGAGTTCCTTCAAAGCACTAGCCTCATACCAGGCACACCACGAGAGCCCAGGGAATGGAAGCTTCAGGGCCTCAAAGGTGCCAAGAAAGGTCTGGGCAAGAAACCCATGGGGTCAAGTCATGCTCAGATTGCTGTGTGAGCTCCAGGGAGACACTGCCCCTCTTTGTCTGTTCAATGGTTGGCCCAGGTGGCCTGGAGTTCACACTTCGCCTGAGGAGCTGGAGATCCCGAGGGGGTGGGGAGGGAGTGGGTACCAGGCTTCCCACTCACCCCCAGCATATGTCTCAGCCCTTTTGAAGCCTAAAAATTTCTACTTCTGAAGCTCCATCTTATACTGGCTAGAGACTCTAAAGTTCTAAAAACAGGACTGCAGAAAAACAAAACAGGAACCCTGCTCCGAGGGTACTGGAGAACAGCAGGTGAGCAAAGAGATTTTTGAGATGGTGAGCAGAATCCAGGTGGGAAGGCCACAGGCCACCTGGGAGCCCTGGCTCTACCTTGGGAATGGTAAACAAAGGTGAGGTGGCTCAAGTGACCAAACACTCCCAAGAAGAACTTCATGAGGCAAGTCCAAAGGGGCTATGAAGCACCTTAGCTCCTGGCCATCAGCACAGCCAAGGCCCTAACATACAACTAAAGGCTTTTATTGGGAAAGGAAAATGGACTGAAAGGTGGCCCCCAAAATCCTCAATGCCTGAGACAGCTGGGGCCTCCTCCAGAGTCAAGGAAAGAAGGGACCACCAAACTGGGCCCTCAGCAGACTCAGGTGTAGAGGTCAAAGTCAATGCGTTTGGAGTTGTAGAACTGTCCACCGGGAGGGTCCAGCTTCCGGCAATAAACACCATCTGCGAAGTAGCCTTCGTTCACCCAGGTCTGCAGGAAAGGAAAGCAGAGCTGGGGAAAGACTCATGGGAGAAGGGAAGGGGGGTAGTGGTAGAAGCAGGAAGGGGCTTACCTGCATCTGGGTGCTGGTGAAGGGCCCATACAGCTCAGCATCCCCTGTGTTCTCCCACTTATATTCCCACATCACGTCCACCAGACCATCATCTCCTTTCAATTCTGCTTCTAAAACAACAGGCAAAGCCATCTGGCCCTCAAGTGCCCTACCTCCTGCCCCAACACCCCTCCTCTGCCTTCTGATCTTACCTCCCCTCTGTGTGGGGGTTGGGGTCTCCAGCTCCCCCTCTGCCACTTCCTCAGCAAACATGTCCAGAGAGGGTGGGGGTGTGGGGTCAGGGGGTCCCTGAGTCCGGGACCCCAACCCCTTCAGCCGCATGGCTAACCGTTCCCTTGTCTCCTGATATACACCGAGGTTGCCCCGGGCCACCATCTGGTCAGCCAACCCAGAGAGCCGATCCAAGCGCTGAGGGGAACTAGGCCGCCCAGCCCCCTTGCTGCCCCCTTTGCCACCTCCTCCTCCTCGGGCCCCCAGACGCCTCAGTGCCCCGGCCACTGTCTCTCTGGGTAACAGCAGCTCCAGAAGGCCCTCCAGGAGGGCTTGGGCACTCATTGGTGTCTGGCCCAGGCTGTCTTCTTCCTCTGAGTCTGAAGGTGGGCGCTGATCAGGTGGCCGCTCCTTGATCTTCACCTGTGATATGAAAACGGGGGGGGGGGGGGGTCGGTTATCTCTTACAAACCGTGAGCAGGGCACAAGCCCAGCACTTGCTGCCTCCAGGTCCCCAGCCAAAGTCAACCCCTGGGCCACACCCAGTCAATGTTGTCCAGCCAGCTATCTCGGATCTGAGCATCCCGGTTCAGAAAGTAATTGCCATCAGCATCAAAGTGGCCTTCCTCCATCTCTTCCTGCAGGTTGAAAGGTGTGATCCGCACACCTCCCTCACTGGGGAGTGTGGCTGCTTCCTGACCTGCACCAAAGACACAGGTGGCCCAGGCTGAGCAAGCAAAAACAGACAAGAGCCTTCTCCACCCCATATCCCGTGAAACCCCATCTGTTCCTCCAGCAGCAACAATTCTTGGGTTTAGCTCACCTTCCACATCCTCTGAGGCCAGGATGTCGTATTTGCTGGACCCCTCATCATCATCATCCTCCTCATCACTGTCCAAAGAGTGTTTGCCTTTGAAGCGGCTCCCAGGACCCCCTGCCCCAGCCACAGGATCCACCAGCTGTGAGGAGCCAGCAAGTTGAGAGATGCAGGTTTGCGGCTATTCCTCAAAGTACTCTAGGAAGGTTTTTCTTCAAAGCTTTCTCAGACTGAAAATTCTCCAAACCCATTTCCCAGAGAACATGGAAAAAGCGAGACCTTTCACCGCTTTATCCCCACCAGCTTTCTTTCTCTTCTAGCCTCCAGTTCCTTCTCCCTGCCCTCACTCCTCCCCAGAATACAGGAGTCTGGCCACCTCACCTTCTTCTTGGGGACACTGATTTCATCCTCATCATCCTCATCTCCTACGCCTTGGAAGGTCACTTTCCTCTTTGGCATGCCTGCACAGCGGAGCCTTCGCCAAGCTGAGCGAGGGAAAGGGTGCAGATTAAGGGAACTGGGCGAGGCTACTCACCGCCGAAGGGCCGCCAGCACAACAAATAATCACCTGGTACGCACTAGATCCAGCTTGGGAAGAGAGGGTGCAGAGTCAGGGGCCGAAAGGGAAGTCGGCCGCCAGGAGGCCCCGGGGACTTGGTTTGGTCCAAAAGAGTTGCTGGTGCGGGGCCGGAGAGGCGGACGCGCGGAGGGGCTTCCCACGGGCAACCCCCACCCTTGACGAAAGGAGACAGACCCCCCACACATGCCCCCCCATTCCTGGCCCCCGCAGTCCTGGGTGCGACGAGGCTCTGAGGGCTGACACCGGCTCCTACACCCCCAGCTCCCTCAGAGCCCGCGGGGCCCGGGCGGACCCAGGACCTGGCGTCCTGGCCGACCCCCTCTTCCCCGCGCCGAACTCCCGGCTCCGAGGGGTGACTCCCAACTGTCCCGGGCTAAGTGTACAAATCAGAGGGGCGGCAGAACCGCGAGGATTCCAGGACCCCACCGGCGCGCGCTCACCTAAAGATCGACGGGAGGCCGGCGGGGAAGGAAAAAGAGAGCGGCTTTCCCCACGGCTACGTCCGGGGCAGCGGCCGCCATCACCCGGAAGGGAACTGCGGAAGGCGCTGGAGAAGGCCGGAAGTGGCTTCACTCGGGGTAGGGGACTAAGTGGAGAAGCGGGCGGAAGTACACAGTGAGCGGGAAACACCTCCCCGCCCAACCCAGAGTGACGTGATCAGTGTGGGGCGACAATGGCGAGAACAGGGGACGTACGAACGCCTAGGCCCCGATCAGACGAGAGAGATGGCCGGATGCGGTTTCGATTCCCTCCGACAGCAGTCAGAGGCTCTGGGGAGAAAGCAGAGCGCACTCTACTTAAAGGGGCGCCCAGGACCATGATGGAGGAGCAAAGTGGGACAATGGCCCGTTTCCCTTTCCATAGTTGAATCACTTTCCCCAGGGTTGCCCAAGGGCTTTGCGCCCCTCACCAGAATCTTCTTGGAAACCCTTCCTTTCCACTCAGCGTCCAGTCCAGTCCACTCCTACCCCGAGGTGCGGCCCTGCTCTTTTCCCCGAGGCAAGACCCGGTTCTGATGGCCAGCCTGGAGGCCCGGGGTGGTTCCGGGGCACTTGCCGAACACAGGTCTCTTTAGGACCCGGGGGAAGTCATTTACCCGACACCTATCCCCTGGGGAGTTCCTGGTTTGAGAGGTGGGAAGAGCCGTCTCGGAAAGGTGACGGTGGTACCTGTGTCCAGTACCCAGGCCGAAGTTTCTTGTGCCCTGATTTCAGGTAGGCCTGGAAAAGGGCAACGGTGCGTCTCTCCAACTACAGGCGCAAGCAAATAGGGGTCCAGGCCAGCGGCCCCTGCCCAGGGTCTGTAAACTAGCCCAAAGGGGAGAACTGTAGGTGGGAGGTGTCGGCCCCAGTGCTGGGGGGGGGGGGGGGGGGAGCAAGACCTGTACTCTTGAGGACACTCTTAAATCCCACTAGGCTAGGACCAGCTCTCTCTCCTGCCCCCAAGGTCTACTCCCAGATTGGACTACCATGAAACTGCACCAGAAGTCCGTACTCAATTTCTTCCGTGGATACAGAAAAGCTCCAGACCGCGAGGGCATCTTGCTGAAGAAAGGAGCCCGAAATATCAGCTATCAACGCCGCTGGTTCATCCTCCGGGGAAACCTCCTCTTCTACCTGGAGAACCAGGCGGACCACACACCCCTGGGCCTCATTCTCTTGGAAAACTGTCGGGTGGAGCCACGCCTTGGGGCCACAGAACCCTATGCCTTTACCATCCTGACCCCTAGGGTTGAGGGAACAGCTGGGCGTGCCTACAAATTGGCAGCAGAAAACCAGGAAGAGCTGGGAGCCTGGCTGTGGGCACTAGCTGGGGCGAGCTGGAGGCGGCTGGTGGCGCTACTACCCCCCCTGGAGGCCCAGTACCGGGAGCTGTGCCAGGCAGCTGGCCAAGAGCCCAGCTCACCCCCAGAGGACTGTGGCTTTCTTGCCACCCTCGGTATCCCCTCCAGCTTCCAGGAATTGCATGAGCACTTTGGAAAGGAGATCCGGGTGCTGCAGGTGGTGCGTAGAGGGCCCCAGGCTAACAATGGGGGCAGCAGATCCCAGGCAAAAGAGGAACAGGAGCTCAGCAGCTGATGAGTGACTGAAAGGTGGACCAAAGGCCAAGAGGTACCCACGTGCCAAGACCAGCCCACAGCTTCGGTAGATGCCTGGATCCTGGCCTGCTCCACTGTTTCCCACCCCCTGCCCAGTCCTTATTCTAACCCCCTCTATCAAATAACAAAGCAGGAGACGGGCCCAGGTACAACAGCAGGTTCTTTTCTGATTCCTCAAAGCGCTGCATAGGATAGGAGCAGAGATAGAAGAGAATGTAAACATTGGGTTCCACCCCCTGGAGCTCAAGGGAAGACCCCTTCCCCAGATAGGGGCTGGAGGGAAACAATGTAAAAGGTGGGGACCCTGGTGAGACAAAGCAGGAGAGGCCTGAGAATACACAGGAAGGTGGTGAAGAAGAAAGAGAGCAAGGAGGATGGTTGGGGGGGGGGGGGGGCATTTCCTGTTCCAAGGCATGTCCCCTTAAATAAATGAGTGCAAGAACATTGTAGAAGGATAACTAAAGGACAGAAGATAGAGCGAACACCCCCACCCTGGACCCACCAGGTCCTCTGTACATAATTACAACGCAGAGATGTCCGAAAGTAGAGCGAGGAGAGCTTTGGCCCCCAGGCAGGAAGAGGGGGAGATGGGCAGGGCTGCAGGGAAAAAGGAACCCGGCTCCACTCACGGATAAAGGGGAGCAACTGGAGTGTAAGAATCTGAAAACTGCTGATTCCCATCGCCAAGTCACCCCTGAGGTGACTAAAGGCCAATCAGGACTGCACCTGGGAAGGACCCCAGAGGGAATTGGGGCAGGAGTGACAGAGACCCCAGCTGGACCTAACTGGAGGTGAGGGGCTCCAGACTTATTCGAGGCTGTCCCAAGGAGAGGCGGCTGCCCAGTGCGCTCCCACTGTCCCAGCTGTGTAGGGACCAGTGGCTGGCAAAGGAGATGGGGAGCCAACTGCTTTCCCCAGAGAGAGTGACCACTGGCCCAGGAGGCTTGGGGCAGCACCCCAGGCCAGGCCTGCTCTGGACTGAGGAAAAAAGAGGGAGGTCATGCAGTCCAGCCCCAAAACAGAGGTCAGAAGTAAGCATCCTGCCGGGCCTCAGATGCCGAGGACCTGTCCCCACCATCCTGGGGGGTGGGGGGCCCATCTGCCTTTCGACGCAGTGAGAGCTTCCTGCCCTGGGCCTTCTTTTCCTGCTTCTGCCGCTCCTTCTCCTGCTTCTGTTGCTCCTTCTCCTGCTCTTTTTCCCACTTCTGCCGCTCCTTCTCTTGCTTTTCCCGTTCTTTCTCCTGTTTCTGCCGCTCCTTCTCACGTTCCTTTTCCTGTTTCTGCCGCTCTTTCTCTTGCCTTCGAGTCTCCTTGCTGGGAGCCAGTGGGGTGCTATTGCCAGTAGGCGAAGGAAGGGATGGATGTAGTCCCTCAGCAGTGACCACGGGCCCTGGAGTGGGCCCAGCACTAGCCCTGCGGGCAGGAGGAGGTGGAGAGGGGACCCCCCCCGTAGCCCGGGAACCTCGGCTCTTGAGGCCAGGGAGGCTAAGAAGGCTGGATGAGGGGCCCAGAGGTGGCTGCTGCCGCCGACGCTCCTCATGGATGGCCCGGGAGCCATGTAGTCGCCGAGAGGGCCGATACTGCAGCTCCCCCCGGGTTTCCCGCCACTTCTTAAGCTGGGTTGTGTTCTCTCGCTCAATCAGGGCTTCTGTCACTGGGAGGTTGGTGACCTAGACAGAGAAGAAATGGGTAGCAGGACGAAGGGGATGGGATGAAGCAGGTGTGGATGTGCTCAGGCCACAGCCTACCTCATGCACCAGGAAGTCCTCCTGCATGCACTGCTGGGGCAGGTTGCGCAGCTGCTCCATGGTCTCATACATGCCCTGGCAGGAGCGGAGCTTCTCCACCGAGCCCAGCGTGTGCCGCAGCAGCACCAGGGCCACCCGGAAGATGATCTTGACGCCTGCAAGGGCAGAGAAAAGACAGCGTGGGTGACCAGGGATGGGACTTCAACTTGCCCCAATTCAAAGGGACTCATAGGCTCTATCCCTGTCCTACTGCCATCCTCATAGATGAGGAAACTGAGGCCCCATGAAGGAAAATGAGCTGACATGGGTTTCAAGTTCCTGGGAGGGAGAGTAGGCTCCAGGCTGATGGCAGAGCCAAGGCTAGGCCCCAATCTCTCCAGCCCCCAGACTGCTTACAGGAAAGCCTAGGCTCCAGAAATACCTTTTGGCAGCCACTGAAACCCCAGGCCCCTCATGGCCTGAATGGCTACAGAAGTACCTTCACAGAAGAACATATCCCAGACACGCAGTACTGATGCCCAGGGCAGGGTGCGGGCGAAGATGCACATGAACCATTCTGTCATGTAGAGCACGGGGTCAATGCGCTGTCGCCGCAGGTGCCGATGTGCCAGCGGGGAGGCCCGGCGCAACAGAGCAAAAAAGATTTCTCCATCCAGCTGAATGGCCTCCTGGAAGTGGGATAAGCCTTGAGAAGAGGCCTACTGGAGCCCCCTTGGGGTAGAACTGTCCCAAGTAGGGGATCCTCACCTCAGTGGGAGAGGCCCAGAGCAGAGGGACAAAAGGGCAGCAGGTGGGGCAGGACAGGGACCTCCCTGCAGCCTTGGGCACACCCGGCCTTCAGACACTCACCAGCCCTGCACTGTAGTAACCAGGGAGGTACTTGTCACAGATCTGCACCAGGCACCAAAAAGCTTGCTGGGAAGGGCAAAAACAAGGAGGGAAGGATGGGACCTGAGACAGGGAGTAGAGAGCCCCCCATCACTGCTGTACACCAAGGTCCTCCCAGGCCCTCCCCAACAAGGCCCAGGGTGTACTGACCTCAGCAGGCATGTGCATGAGCAGCACTGCAGCCACTGGGGCCTGGGCCTGGCAATAGCCCTCATCAGGCCGGTAGATGGTATAGGCCTTTAGGATCCGATACAGGTCCTGTTGCCTGTGGGTTGGGGGAAGACCATGAGGGCAGTCACAGGAGCTGGAGCCTCTCTGCCCCAAACTAGGCCTACTCCCCTCAACCAGCCCCATTCCAGACCCCTCCTAGATCCAGTTCCAGATTAACCCCAGAGCTTCACCACCACATACCTCCATTGACCTTCCTGGCGCTATCCATCAAGGTGAAGCCAAAGATTCAGACCATAATGAAAGCATTCCAGGCTCCAGCCTTCCACCCTTGCCTGCACACCCCACGTGCTCCCTACTCATTCTCCCACAGAGGCTGTGTTCTCTCCATCTGCTAATATCCCATAGACCTTCAAGGTCACCTTCTTCAGGAAGCTTTCACCACCCACAGCATCAGCCCTCCTAGAGCACTGTCTGAATGCTTTTATCACCCCAGAGCAGGGGCTCTCCCAGGGCAGGGCCCACCTCATCTGCCCCACTGGATGGCATCAGGTTCCTGCCACCATGTCCAGTGGGCCCTGGTTCTTGGTGAAGGCTTGGGAAGCCTGCTGTGCCTCAGACCTTTCTCTTGTCTCTGCATGCAAAAGAAGAAAATCTCTGCCCTAGACCTGCTCCTGTTTCTTGAGAATGCCCCATCACTGTTTTTGGGAATTGCATTCACTCAGCTACACATTGGAAAAGAGGGCCCCTCGTCACTCCCCATGGCTATTTACCAAGTCTTCTCAACACTACCTCTTGAATTTCATTCATGCCTGTTCCTTCTGTCTCCACAGCCATTCCATAGCTCAGACCTTCATTTCTTCCCCAGAAAAAATTTAAAAATGACCTCTATTCCAAAATTCAGTCACTGAAGTATGATCTTTATTTGTGCTTTATTTGCATACCTCTCACCTATTTTCCCTCAATATTTTTTTCTCCATCCATGAAATGACAGGTTTGATGCACTAGTTATTTTACTTAATACCTATTAAAATAAACACATAACTCCCCCAAGCTTCCATGCTACCTTCACCCACCTACTTGCATGTGTCCCTGCTTTCTCCCCTGTTGCTGTGGGTAAACTATTTGTGGTCTTGGCCAAACACAGCCTTTCCATTGTGGAAAGGCTGCACTGCACCCCATCCACTCTCACTAAACAGACCATCCCTCCAGCACACCTCCCATCTCTCCTACATCATCAGTTTTTCTCTTCCTACTAGATCATTCTCATTGGCATACCAACATCTGTTATTTCTTCTTGCTTTAAAAAAAATGTCTCTTGGCCACCCCCCATTTCGCCTCCAAACCCCATACCACTTCTCTCCTTACCTACTCAGCGAAACATCAGAGTACAGACTCGCCGTCAATCTCTTTCTTCCCATCCTCCAATGAGGCTTTAACCTACTGCCCCATGCAAAACTGCTCTTATCAAGGTCACCAATGGCCTCCACTAAGCTGAGTCCCAAGGTCAGCCTGCAGACTTGACTCTACTTGACCAATCAGCAGTATTTCATACAGCTGATCCTGAAACCCCTCGTTTGCTTCCAGAAATCTGGTTTTCCTTCTACCTCTCTGCTGCTAGTCTCTCTTGATGGCTTGTTCTCATCTTCCCATGCTTGAAATGTTGGAGCTGCAGGGCTCAATCTTTGAGCTTCCTTTTGTATCTACATTTGCCACCTTGATGATCTCATCCAGTCTCATGGGTGTATTTAATCCCATCTAGAGACTGACAACTCTCAATTTCCAGCTTACATCCACTTTAAATTTCTCCCCAAATTCCAGACTTGTACATATAGTACATCCAACTTACCAGACATCTCCATCTGGATGTCCAATTAGCATTTCAAACGTCACATTCCAAACTGAGCTCCTGATGTACCCGTCTAACCTCATTTTCCCCATCCGCATCAGTATATAACAATTCCATTCTTCGTTTCTCAGGCCTAAAATCTTCAGGGTCAGCCTTAATTGCATGTTCACTCACTCTTCCTCTCTCACACACATACTCCACATCAAATTTGTGGACAAATCGTTTGGGTCTACCTTCAAAATAGATCCAGAACCCAACCACCTCTCCCTATAGTTCCACAGCTACCATTCTGGTCTATCTATCATTGTCTCTCTTCTGGATTATGGAAATGGTCTCCTAATAGGTCTTTCTGCTTCTGTCCTTGTCTCCTTAGAGTCTATTCCCAGCACAGCAGCCAGAATGATCCTTTTAAAACACAAGTCAGATGATCACCTGTAACCCAAACTCCATTCACATTCCCTATTCCCCTTTCTTGCTTTAAAACCCGTTTCATACTTACCACCATTTCACATACAACATACTTTGCCTTATTTATTCATCCTCTATCCCCACTAAAATGTAATAAGCCCCATAAGGGCAGGAGTTTTGTCTCTTGTTAACTGCTGTCATCTGTGGCTTGAGTAGTGCCTGGCAGATAGCAGGTGTTGAAAAGTACTTGCTGAAAAGATGAACCAACTGATGAAAAAAGTCCACCTAAGAGCTACCTAATACTATCTTGCATATTACTAAGGACTTATCTATCTGTCTGTCTATCTTGGGTAAGCCCAGCATATAGAACAAAAGTATAAAGTGCCTTGGGGGGATCCCTGGGTGGTGCAGCGGTTTGGCGCCTGCCTTTGGCCCAGGGCGCGATCCTGGAGACCCGGGATCGAATCCCACGTCGGGCTCCCGGTGCATGGAGCCTGCTTCTCCCTCTGCCTGTGTCTCTGCCTCATTCTCTCTCTCTCTCTGTGACTATCACAAATAAATAAAAATTAATATAAAAAAAAAATAAAGTGACTTGGAACAGGTTTTAAGGGCCTTTGGTGATCTGGTTCTAAACTGCTTTTCCAGCCGCAGCTCTACCCAACCACACATCCCGGACACAGCTTAACCCCTAGCCAGGAAAAACCTGTCCCTTGCTTTGCTCCCATCTATTTTTCAAAACCCAGTTCAAATGTAACCTCAACAAGTCACTGTGCGCCCCCCCCAACAAGTCACTGTGCAGCCCAACCCCAAGTCAGAATCTCCCTCCCAAGATGCTTCCTTCAATATGGCTTGATACTCAATCCATTAAGGACCACTCTCCTAGAAGCCCTGGAAAGCAAGAACTGTATCCACCTGAAGCCTTCTACAAATGTTTGCTGACTGACCCACGTGGTCAGGCCATCTTACCCATGCCCCCCTCGAGCAGCAAACATCTCATGGAAAGGGAACTGGCGGTGCAGGTCCTTCTCAATCACATCCAGCCACTTAGGGTCCCCAGGAGCCCGTTCCAGCTCCTGCAGTGGAACAGCAGGGACTATCTCAGGATCTGGGGGGACTGATGATACCCTTCACACCATGTCACATCCCCATACCCTGGACACACCTCAAACTTGCCAGGGTTCTGCTCCAGGAGTTCCTTGCTATTGGACAGGTACTGCCAGGCCTTGGCTCTGAGGGAGGAGGGGATCCCCTTCCGGCAGCGCAGCTTCACCTAAGAGAGAGTGGCAGGCAGGGCAACAGCTTCAGGGGCTGGCATAGCCTCCAGGCTTTCCCCAGCAGTCCTCAGGCTTCTGGCACACCTCTTCCACATCCCATTGGCTTGACTCCACTGGACCTGGCTTGGCATTCTATCTTTAAAGCTAGTCCTCCTCCCAGGCCCAAGTACCACCTGCCCCAATGTCTGTCTAAAGAGCAAATACTAACATGCCTTCCCTGGAGCACATGAGCCCTCTCTGGCCCCCTCCCAATCTGTCCATTGCCCTGCCCACCACTCAAGCCTTCCAAACCTTCTGGAAACGCCGTGACAGCCACTTATCCCAGTTACTGAACATCTCCAGCCATTTGAGCTCCCGCTGCCGAGCCACATCCACAGGAATGGAGCTTTCTCTGCAGGATGAAGGGAGCATGGAAGGGGTCAGTAGCAGTAGTGTAAAACATGGATTGCCGGTGGAACTGAAGTCACCTCCCCAGTTTCTTGTTGTTGTTGTTGTTTTTTACCTCCCCAGTTTCAAATGAGATACTAGATAGAAAAGCATTTTGTGAGCTGCCAAATATCAGAACATTTGGCTGCTCAGCTGCCCAAGGGTCTAGCTTACCATACTGAAAGCACTTTTTTTTTTTTTTTAAGATTTTATTTATTTATTCATTAGAGACACAGGGGGCGGGGGGGGGGGGCGGCGCAGAAACATAGGCAGAGGGAGAAGCAGGCCCCATGCAGGGAGCCCAATGTGGGACTCGATCCCAGGACCCTGGGATCACACTCCGAGCCAAAGGCAGACACTCAACTGCTGAGCCACCCAGGCGTCCCAAAAGGACTTCTCTTTGGAAGGAATCTCTGTATAGAGATCATGTTCTCATATTGGATCTCTATATGTGTTGGGTATGTTCAAATCCTGCACATACAAGTTTGGGGAGAGGGTACAAAATACATAAAAGCCACACTTTGTGGATCCCTGGGTGGCGCAGCGGTTTAGCACCTGCCTTTGGCCCGGGGCATGATCCTAGAGACCCGGGATTGAATCCCACGTCTGGCTCCCGGTGCATGGAGCCTGCTTCTCCCTCTGCCTATGTCTCTGTTTCTCTCTCTCTCTGTGTGACTATCATAAATAAATAAAAATTAAAAAAAAAAAGCCACACTTTGCATTAGACTGGGGCCCAATTCTAGCTTCACCACTTATTCATTGTGTGACCTTGGGCAAGTCACTGAATTCCTCTGGGCCTCAATTTCCTCATTTGTAAGATGGAGAAGTTATATGAGGTGACAAATAGCAAGTGCTCAGTAAGTAACAGCAATTATTATCCATAAAATAAAATACAGAACCAAAATATTTCTCGCCTCCTTAGAAGCAACTGAGTTTCCACCTATCAGACTCTTGAGATTTCCTGGGCCATCTGCAATTCCCTCTACCTCCTCCTCCCTGAAATCATCCTAGATTCCCAAGCAAATGAAGTTTTCCTTGCATTGTCTGCCCATTGTTCTGTCACAGCTTCACATTCAAGATGCCCATAAGGCTTGAAATAGTTATCTGTAGGAGCCAGTAAGAGGAGGTGAGTGAACGGAAGAAAGAACTTGAGTTTCCAGACAGACCTGAGTTCAAAACCCAGTTCCATCCATTAGAAGTTGGGGAATTGGAACACCTGGGTGGCTCAGTGGTTGAGCATCTATCTGCCTTTGGCTCAGGTCGTGATCCCGGGGTCCCAGAATCAGGTCCCACAATAGGCTCCCCGCAAAGCAGGGAGCCTGCTTCTCCCTCTGCCTCTGCCACTCTCTGTCTCTCATGAGCAAATAAATAAAATCTTAAAAGTTGGGGAATCTGGGAATCCCTGGGTGGCTCAGCGGTTTAGCGCCTGCCTTCCGCCGAGGGCGTGATCCTGGAGTCTCGGGATCAAGTCCCACATCGGGCTCCCTGCATGGAGCCTGCTTCTCCCTCTGCCTGTGTCTCTGCCTCTCTCTGTGTGTCTTTCAATAAATAAATAAAATTAAAAAAAAAAAAAGTTGGGGAATCTTGGAAAGTGATAACCTGAGTCTCTTCCTCTTCTATAAAAAAGGGATGTCACCACCTACATCACAATGTTATGAGAGGACTACTGAGAAACTGTATATAAAGGACTGGTAAATGGAAGGGCTCATTAAATTTTAGTTTCGTCTCAGAAGCCCCTTAAACATCTCTCAATTTCTATCATAACTTCTAAACTCTAAGGATTAGGAAGAGTAAGATAGTATCTTTCCTGCCCTCAAGAAGGTCACAAGCTTGCAGGGGAGATAACTGCAATGTGGTGTGGGAAATGCAATGACAAAAATGTACAGAAGAGGCACTGACGGGAGTAGGGGCAGTGGATACATCGGGAAAGGCTTCCCAGAGGAGACATCTTCATAAACCATGAAGGACTGAGTAGAACATACCAAGACAAGGAGGAGGAGAAAGGCATTCCTGGCAGGTGGGAAAGCCTGAGTATGAAGGGAGAAAGACTACAACCAGTTCAACAGGACCACAGGGGACACCTGGGTGGCTCAGCGGTTGAGCACCTGCCTTTGGCCCAGGACATGATCCTGGAGCCCTGGGATTGAGTCCCACATTGGGCTCCCTACATGGGGTCTGCTTCTCTCTGTGTCTCTCATGAATAAATAAATAAAATCTAAAAAAAAAAAAAAAAAAAAAAAAGGACCACAGTACTAAGTGCATGGCAAGGTGGCAAGGACTGGCAAGAGAGAAGACCAGAAAGCCTGACAGAGCCAGATAATAAGGAAAGGAACCTGTCTGCAGAATAAAGCACTTGAAGGGCGCCTGGGTGGTTCAGTGGTTGAGCGTCTGCCTTTGGCTCAGGTCGTATCCGGGGGTCCTGGGATCGAGTTCCGCAACAGGCTCCCTCCCCTTGGGGAACTTGCTTCTCCCTCTGCCTATGTCTCTGCCTCTCTGTTTGTCTCTCATGAGCAAATAAATAAAATCTTAAAAAAAAAAAAAAGTTCTTGGGATTTTATCCTGTGACCAGTGGGGAGCCATTACAAGCTTTTAAGGTAACATGTGCCCCACTCAGCCTTGCCTCATAAGTATATTCCTCCAGCACAGAAGATAGATTTTAGAGGGACAAAATTACAAAGCACAAAAATAGCAACCAGCACAGTGCCTGGCACACACGAGGGGCACACTAAGATCCAATTCAATCCAAGTTCCTTAGGGCAGCATGGTTTTGAGGATAAAGTCAGTCAGTCACACAGATCCAGATGTGAGTGGGGCAATTCACTCAACTGCTTTAATCCTGTTTCTTCACCTATAAATTGTGTACAACAGTGCATCCCCTGTGCATGGGAAAACACCACGGTCAAACTTCAGTTGCCGGGATCCCTGGGTGGCGCAGTGGTTTGGCGCCTGCCTTTGGCCCAGGGCGCGATCCTGGAGACCCGGGATCGAATCCCACATCGGGCTTCCGATGCATGGAGCCTGCTTCTCTCTCTGTCTGTGTCTCTGCCCCTCTCTCTCTCTCTCTGTGACTATCATGAATAAATAAATAAAATCTTAAAAAAAAAAAACAAAACTTCAGTTGCCTTCCTAGGACCATGAATTTTGGTGTTCAATCAAAGGTTTTCTGTTTTTTGGATTATAAAAAAATGCTTTGAATATCCTCCCAATTGTTTTCCTCCAACCCCAGACAGGTACCCCCCACCCCAATGCCCACATACACAACTAAATCCTATTCATTCTTCAGCATTTGGACCTTCAGCAGACTCCTGAGTGGGCAAAAGATCCCTTTCCTAGGTGCTCACAAAATCCTGTGATGATCTCTAGGCTAAACCTAACATATATTGAAGCCAACTGTTTAAGTATCTGTTTCTCCTCTAGATGTTAAGCACCTTGAAACAACTATTTTATCCCTAGTACCCAGCACGGGTCTGGCACCTGGGTGCTCAAGTGATGCTGTAGGTTGAACTGACCAGCAAGTTAAATAGAGTACAGAAACAATGGACAGGATCCGGAGAGAGGGAAGGAACAAGTCAGATGCAATCACACTCCCACATCAGGAGTGACTCAGGCCCCTGGAGGGAACTAGGAAAGAGTAAGCCAGGCTAGGGAGATGAGGAAATGGGGAAGAGGCCTCCCCTAACCCTTTTCCTTTAGTAAAAATACAAGACTGCCCTTCTCTGTTTTGCAGAGGAGTCTTGCCTTCAGGGTCTCCCCTCCATCAACCAGACTTCCCCATCTCACCAACCCATCAGAGCTAGGACTATGGGGGAGGGGAGATGCCTGCATCCCTCCCAGACTCCTCCCTCAAGGACTACCAGAACCCCTGCCCAACCAACCCTCCAGAATATCTGGCCCATAGCTGGAGTTTCACATCAAGGACCTGGGACAATCTTAGGTATCACGTCATTCAACCTTTCACTTTATAGAGAAGGAAACTGAGGCATGGAAATAGGGAAGACACTAGGTCAAAGGCACACAACACACTAAAAGCAAAGCTCAAACTCAGAACTCCTGACACCTGGCCTGAAACTCTAACATCCAAGTGCCACCAAAACCTCACGATGCTCTAGGCATGAAAGGGATCACCAAGTACCTCACTCCTGCTGGAGACACTCTCCTGGAGCCTCAGAGCAGTCTGGGCTGCCAGAGTCTGGGCAAGGTGTATCATTTCCTCCTCCCCAACCTCTGCTTCCCTGAAGCAGTCCCCACTGGGTGCCCACTGGGTACTCACAGACTGCCCGAATACTGGCTGCCCCCAAGGAAGCCATACTTGTCCGTCTTGCGCAGGGCCAGCCCATTTATCTCCGAGTCTGAGCCCATGGAGCTCACATCATCTGCCAAGGACTCCAAGGTCCCAGACATGAGGCTTACGGAGTCCAAGTAGCTCAGAGTGTCCGGGGCCTGCCCTCGAGGCCCAGAGATGCCAGGTCCCAGGCTGGACGTGGAGCCTAGGTCCTGAGAGTTTTCAGCGGGCTCCGGAGCTGGGGTGACTGTCACAACAGCTACCATAGCCTCACATGTCCCTGAAGGGCCTGGAGCAGGCCCTGAAGGGTCCTCTGGAGCCTGTGTAGTTGATGCTGATGTTGCTGGGGCAGCTCCATGTCCACTTGTCACCTGTCCCGCGGTCACTGCTGCAACCCGCGCAGTCACTCCTGAGGCAACTGTGGTTCCCGGCTTGGGGGCAAGCGGGGGTTTGGCAGTCAGAGCCCCAGGAGCCGTTCTGGAAGGGGTCCTGGTGGGGGTCGCGGTGGGAGTACCTGGCCCATGGGCGGGTGAGGTTCTAGCCTCCTCTGTCTTCGGAGAATCTGCCCCCGGGCCCGAAGCCACGGACATCTCGGCTCCTGCCACTGCCGCGGACACCAGGGGTTCTGAGCCAGCGGAGACCTGCGTCCTCGCGGCTTCGGGTGAGGCCTCCAGAGTCAGCACCACCACTGTGCTGCTCGTGACGGTCGGGGCCGGGGCCGGGGCCGGGGCCGAGGTCTGGGTGGGCCCCGGTACCCAGGCGGGCCGCGCCTCCCCGGGGGCCACCAGGGTGACTGGGGCCGAAGTGGCCGTGGTCACTGGCGGGCCCGGAGCCACCACCACGACGGGTCCGGCCCGGGAGCCGCGGGGTGGCGGCGAGGGGGCCGCGGGGGCGCCATGACGGCGCGGCGGGGCCACCAGGGGCGCCGGGCCGGTCTCCATGGCCGCGGGCCTCCCCTCACATCCCCCCGCCGGGGCGGCCGCAGAAGGCGCCGCCCCTCAGGCCGCTCCGCACCGCCCGCCAAGGAAGGGGAGCAGGCTAAGGGCGCGGCCCGGCGCACGTCCGGGACGGGGGCAGCGCGCGGGCCGCCGCCGCCGGGCGCGCGGAGGCGTGGCAGGGGTCCCGGGGCGCCAGGCGCGGGGGTCCCGCTCGCGCCCTCTTACCCCTAGCGCTCTCGCCGCCGCCCCCTCCCTCCTGCTTCAGGCTAGCGGCCGACCTCGCGCCTGCGCACATGCCCAGTGCCGGCTAAGCGGCCAGCGTTTCAGCGTTTCACGCCTGCGCGCGGGCAGTCCCATCGCGCTCCTTTTTTTTCCTCCCGCCTCGTCAGAGTGTTTGGACGAATAATAGGACAGAGGGAACTGGGTCTCTGCCAATCGTTGGAAGGGTGGGTGGGGTTGGGGGTGGGAAGGGGCTGGGTAATTTGGAAAGAGGAAATGGAAAAGGCGGAGGGCTCGAAGACCAATGAGAGGGTGAGCGAAGGCAGGAGGAGGTGGGACGAAGGAGAGAACTAATAGAAAAGCGGGAAGCTGAACCTCCCAGCCACTAAAAATGGCTGGAGAGTGAATGACCACGGAAGGAGGAGGGTGCTGCGCAAGAAGAGGCGAGCCTGGCCAAAGGGAACAGTAAAAAGGGAACCAATGAACAGGGGGAGTGGGCGGAGGTCAAGTTGACAGACAGGGGTGTCTCTTAGGACGGTGACGGACAGCATCCGCAGTCAATAGGAAGAGCTGAGGAATTCTTGAGGTCTCCCAAGAAAGTCAAGAAGGAATGACAGCTGGGGGAGGGGGGTGCGGGGGGGGGGGCCAAATTTGCAATTAATTTGCATCGTCAGCCAATGAGAGTATTCCCTCACTTTGGCAACAGGAAAGTAAGATAGACGGATGTCTCGGCCAGTGGCAGCATCCAAAAGGGTAGGGGCGCTGCCAGCAGGCGGTGCCAGCTCAGGGATATCGGTGACAACCGGAGACAAGCGCAGGAGGGGGCGACAGTTGGGGACAGCGCCGAGAGGGGGCGGAGGCCAGAGACACTAGTGCAGCCCTTAGCCAATAAGAGCGCCGCGCTGCTCTGCTTGAGTCCTTTCTGGGCTGCCATTCTCTCTCTCCCTGCCCTCCCTCTCTCTCTTTTTAAGTAGGCTCCACAGCCACGGTGGGGCTTGAACTCACGACCCTGAAATGGAGAGCCGCATGCCCTCCCGACTAAGCCAGCCAAGCGCCCCCTGGGTTCCCATTCTCCATCCAGAGCCGCCTCACTCTGGTGGTCTGTGAGACCCCACCACAAATCCAGTGGCCTCTGATCAAGTACTCTCAGCCAGTCTGTCTTTAATTTTCATCTAGGCCAGCAACCAACCTCAACACTCAAAGCCTAGGCGACTATAACCAGAGCTCCCAATCCTCTAAGCAGCCCATCTCCCTGGATCCTCCATTTCCTATGGGAATCCCAAGCCCTAAGTCCCTCTTCTCAGCCCCCCATCTATCTCAGCTCCTCCCCAGAATCTAGGCTCTAATTCCTTGGACTTCATCCTCTGAGTGTGCCCCCCATTCTAAAAAAAAAAATTTTTTTAAGATTTTATTTATTTACTTGAGAAAGAGGCACAGGCAAGAGGAGTGGCAGAGGGAGAGGGAGAAGCAGGCTCCCCGCAGAGCAGATAGCCTGTGGTGGGGCTCAATTCCAGAACCTTGGGATCATGACCTGAGCCAAAGGCAAAGCTTAACTGAGGCAGCCACCCAGACACTACCCCTCCCCCCAGTTCTGGTGGGTATCCTAGCCCCCAAACCATGAATTCCCAGTAACATGAATTCCCATATCTTTGTTCTTACTGTTTTAGGGATGAAGGACCTGTTCCATCAACTCCTCTCCCATCACTGCCACACCTCTCTGTACTCATTTTTTTTTTAAGATTTTATTTATTTATTCATGAGAGAATAAATAGCTCCCTGCATGGAGCCTGCTTCTCCCTCTGCCTGTGTCTCTGCCTCTTTCTCTCTCTCTCTCTGTGCCTCTCATGAATAAATAAATAAAATCTCAAAAAAAAAAAACAAAAAAAAACAAAAAAAACAACCTCTGAGCCACCCAGGGATCCCTGTAGTCCTCATTTTCTGCTAAGAAACCAGACCTCCGTGGGATGCCTGGGTGGCTCAGCGATTGAGAGTCTGCTTTCCCCTCAGGGTGTGATCGCAGGATCCAGAATCGAGTCCCATACTGGGCCCCCTGCCGGGAAGCCTGCTTCTCCCTCTGCATATGTCTCTGCCTTTGTGTGTGTGTGTGTCTCATGAATAAATAAACAAATTTTAAAAAAAGAAAAGAAACCAGACCCCAGTCTCATGAGCCCCCAGGATACCATAGATCACAAACACAAAGCTCTGACTTTAGGAGTCCCTCCTCTCTCGGACCCCCATCCCTTTGAGCCTCAGAGTTAGAGGGCCCCAATTTTCCATACAGAGTCCACCATCCTAGAATTTCAGTCAGGCCAAACTCCCAATGTCCCGGATCCTCCTTGGTTTCTGAGTTCTTTTAGGCTATTTGCTCCCAGCTCAGACCCAGATCCTGTGTATTTCCATTCAGTGTCTGAGTTAGACATACAGCTCCTGATCTCCTTCTTATTTCCACGCTTTCCTTTTGACCCAAACTACCTGAGTACTTTCCCCCTTCCCCTCTTTGGGGTTTTCCTCCCCTCCCAGAACCAAGGAATAAATGGGCTCCTCCCTGAGCCTAGACCCCCCTGGTAACCGTATAAGGTGAGGCAGCTGTCATTGGAAGCAGGGAGAGGCTAGTGTAGGAGGCCAAGGGCAGCTGCTAAGTTTAGGGTGGCTCCTTCTCTCTTCTTAGAGACAACAGGTGGCTGGGCCTCAGTGCCCAGAAAAGAAAATGTCTTAGAGGCATTGGCATGAGGCTGGAGGAGGGAAAAAGGAGGAGGTACTTTCCTCAGGACATCAGGTCCTAGAGGGAGCAAAAGAAGGAGGAGGTGGGTGTCCTTGCCAATCTTGGCCTCCCAGGGCTTCCTCAGCCACTATTTCCCCAGGAGAGGGTACCTCAAAGTCACACAAGCAGCCGAGCTGGTTCTTGCCTAGAATGGGGAAAGGAGCACTAGCCATTCCAGCCACCCAGAAGGAAGTGACCAACTAGCATCTCTCCTGGTGTCTCTGACTCCCCTCCTCTGAATTCTAACTTTCACAATAGGATCCAATGAAATGATTATAGACTCACATTAGATTATGTTCTTCAGTTTCAAACTTTTCCAAGGCTCCCAAGTTCTTATCCCTCACCTCAGCCTGGCATGGAAGACCCTTCAATCTCTGGTTTCCAGCCTACACCCTCTGCTCTAGCCTTGTCACCATTCTAACAACTTGACCTTTCACTTCTCCAGGTCTTTGCCTATCTGTGCTCTCTGTTTAGCATGCCTGCCCTTCTACTTTCACCTAACTTCTCCTGGTCTTCATAAAATCATTCCCATATCCTCAGACAGGGCTGCTATGCCCTCTACTTCTGTGCTCCAGATCAGCTGTCCTTTTTTTTTTTTTTTTTTTTCAGATCAGCTGTTATGGCATTTTCTTAGTTTATCCAGTCTCCACAGGTAGGCTGTAAGTCCACCAAGGCAGGGCACAAATATGAATTGTAATGATTATATTTCACTAAACTGTTTCCACATAGTGTTCATATCCACAAGTTCTGTGGGATGGGGAAAACAAGGCCCATGTTTGGTGCAGAAATTATTTAAAAATAAAAAATCTTTTTAAAAATACAAATAAGGGCAGCCCCAGTGGCGCAGCGGTTTAGTGCCGCCTGCAGCCCAGGGCGTGATCCTGGAGACCCGGGACCGAGTCCCACGTCAGGCTCTCTGTGTGGTGCCTGCTTCTCCCTCTGCCTGTGTCTCTGCCTCTCTCTCTCTCTCTCTGTCTCTATGAATAAATAAAATAAAATCTTTAAAAAACATACAAATAAATAGAAACATAAAAATGTTAATTTCAAAATGAGGAATATTTTTTAAAGAAATAAATAATAAATAAATCTGGAGCCACCCCACTCAGGTTTATCTTTCTCCCAGTACTATGCATTAGTTTGGGTCCTCTCTGAACTCTGGCATATTCGAGCCCCCTTTTGGGAAAGTGAGCATCCTTTCCTGCCTGGGTCCTAGTGAGACACACATCCCAAGACCTAGTCGCTCCTCCCTCCCTGAGCTCCAGCTGCTGCCAGCCCTCCAAGAAAGGAGAGGCCCTGAGCCGGGCTATTTTGGTATCTGGGGTGGGCACCCACAGGGCTAAGGTTACCCTGGTATGTTGAGGGCTCCCTGGGGCAGGACTATATAACCCCAGAGGGACTGTCACAGGCTGACTCTGCTCCTTCCCAGCCAGAGCCACTGCCTTGCCCCCAGGAGACTGAAGCCATGGTGAGTGAGAATCCCCCAGCCCCTACCCAGATCCCTCAGACCTCAAGGCAGCCCCACTTTTTATAAGTAGCTGATTCCCAGTCCAGTAAGAGGAAACAGATGAATCCTCCCTTTCTTGTCATTGCTAATGGGGAGCATACAGAAAGATGGCCTAAGTGATCCAACCAAGGATAATCTGCCAAGACTCTCCATTCACAGGAGACCCACCTCTCTCAAAGCATGCTGCATACTTTCCTGTACTCCTTTCTAAAACCCTCTGGGCAGAGTCAGGCAAGGATTTCAACTCTCATTCTATACATGAGAAATTAGAGGTTCAGACAGGGTGAATGAGCAGATCAGGGTCACACAGCAGGTTTGGGACTCAGAGGAGACAAGCTCTGGTCACTGAAAAGGAGATTTGTTGAGGAGTCCCACATGCTGGGTAGGATGGAGGATAGGAATTTGGGGATGCAACCAAAACAAGTCCCCTCAGCAAAGAGGTCATAAGGAGAGGAAAACCTAGAACCAAAAGAGCTGCTTTTAAAAAAATGACTCAAAGAACCCTGAATCTAATCCATTGCCTCCAGAGAGATGTAGGGATTCACCCATGGACCACTTTGCCCATCCCTCACCCCCCCAGGCACCCAAAAAGGCCAAGAGAAGGGCAGTGGCAGAGGGCGGAAGCTCCAACGTCTTCTCCATGTTCGACCAGACTCAGATCCAGGAGTTCAAGGAGGTGAGTAAGGGGAGAAGGGAGACTGGAAACTGACCAAAGGCACCCCTTGCCACCTCTCCCTGGAATGTGCACCTGTTTAGGGGGAGGGGAAGGGTTTAGAATTCCTTGCTTCCCGTCCTGCTTGGCATGTAAGAGAACAGCTGGCAAGGGGCCAGAATCTGATCTGCCTGGGCTAGGGATGCTGAAGCCTGGCCACAGGGGAACTAATCCCTCCCTGCCCCTGCCTTCCACAGGCCTTCACGGTAATTGACCAGAACCGTGATGGCATTATCGACAAGGAAGATCTGCGGGACACCTTCGCAGCCATGGGTGAGCCCCTTCTCCTACCCATAGAGACTCAAGGCTGGAGAGTACTGGGAATTCAGGAGCCTTGGGTTTCAGCCCTGCCAGTTCCACCCCAAAACCTCAGTCCACCCAGAAGAAAAAATGGGTGGGATGATCTGAATTTATGGGAAGGATCAACCAACCCTTGGCGGAAAGATCCCACTCCAGCTTCCCCCACCCTACTCCAGGGCGCCTCAATGTGAAGAATGAGGAGCTAGATGCCATGATGAAGGAAGCCAGTGGTCCCATCAACTTCACCGTCTTCCTGACCATGTTTGGGGAGAAGCTTAAAGGTGAATGAAATGTCCTGGGTCTAAGCCCCCAGATGCCCCTACCCACACCTTTCAGGGACAGAACCTTCAGAAACCCTTCTGCTTCATGCGCCTTCTGACCTTCCAGGTGCGGACCCCGAGGATGTGATCACTGGAGCCTTCAAGGTCCTGGACCCTGAGGGGAAGGGCACCATCAAGAAGCAGTTGTAAGTGACCCTTTCCAGCTCAAACACAGAAAGCCTCCTTAAATTCTTACCAAAGCTTAGGTATAAAAGAATAAGGGAAAAATTAGGACTGTGGAAATGGGCAATAGGATTACACTATCACAGCACATATGAGAGGGGAAGAGCAAAACCGAGAAGGCCAGACTGGGAGACCAGTGAGGGATCTGGAATGACTTCGGTTTTCAAGTTGATACCAGGAATGGCAACCAGGATGAGGTGGGAGGGACTGGAAAGGAACCACGAAGCCCAATCTCAACTCCCCATATGTCACCTCTCCGCAGCCTGGAGGAGATGCTTACCACGCAGTGTGACCGCTTCTCCCCGGAGGAGGTGAGCAGGGGAGGGGCCGGGAGAAGCAGACGGAGGGGGGAGGGGAGCATACGGAGTCGGTAGGAGACGCCGCCCCTGAATCTTTCCGCAGATCAGGAACATGTGGGCAGCCTTCCCCCCCGACGTGGGAGGCAACGTGGACTACAAGAACATTTGCTACGTCATCACGCATGGCGACGCCAAGGACCAGGAGTAGGGGACCCTCTTAGGCTTCTGCGGGCCAACGCCTTCCTGCCAGTCCGACCCCCACCCCGACTCCTAATAAAACTAAACTGGTCTTTGTTTATTAGCCGCGGCGCTTTCAGTGCGTTTGTGGGAGAGGGACTCAGGTGGGAAGCTGGCCTGAAACACTGCCTGGCCCCAAGCCAGCGCCCAGCCGATGAGTAAATAGTGGCCCGGAGGCCTGGGGTCCGGGTGGGGCGGCTCCATCCGCTCCATCCGCTCCATCCGCCACTTACTCCCGCTGGGAAAGTAAGACTCTGGTGGTTTCAGGGAAACTACTTGTTTTTTTAATATTTACCCATTTATTTATTTGAAAGAGAGCGCAGGCGCGAGCAAGGGGAGGGGCAGAGGGAGGAGAGGGAGAGAGAAAAATCTCCAGCAGACCCCCGCTGAGCAGGACCGGCCCCCCCCCCCCCCCCCCCACTGGATTCTATACCCTGAGATCATGACCTGAGCCAAACCCAAGAGCCTCACGCTTAACATACTGGGCCACTCCGGCGCCCTGAAACTCATTTTATTGAAGTCACAGCTTGAGTGAAGGGGGCGGGGGGGCTAGGGGCGGGGCTGAAAGCTGGGGCGTGGCCATGGGGTGTGGCCAAAGGCGGGACTACAAACCCGGCATTGGGAGAACCTCTTAGCCCGAGAGCCCAGAGCCGAGTTGGGTCTCGCAGGCTGGGGCTCCAGGATTGGACGGGAACCGACTGAAGGCGGAGCCGAGGTAAAGCAGGGCCGGGCGGGGTCCTCAGAGAGTGTCCGATTGCTCTCCCTGAGTCTGGCTTTGCTGCATCTGGGCCTGCATCTTCTCCAGCATCTCTTGCATGCGGCGCAGCTGTGCGGGGCAAGAATGTAGGCGGTGGGACGGGGAGGCCATGGAGGGACTTCGAAGAAGACTTGGGGTTCTGGGGGGTTGGGGCAGAGCGAGGTACTTGCTCACCTCTTCATCTTTCTCACGGATCAATTTCTCTGTCTCGGCCAGAGGCAGCATGGGCAACGGGATCTCTGTGGCGCTCTGGCGGGAGAGCTTACTAGGAGGCGGGGGAAAGGGACAGGGAATCAAGGGCGGGACCCTCGGTTAATGGTTGCAGGAGCGGCGCGGGGCGTGGGGCGAGGTTGGGGTCTAGGAGGCGGGGCCATGTCCTTTCAATGCCATAAACAAAGTGGATGGGGAAAGATTCTGGGAGAGTGGTCTGGATGATGAAGGCCGGGTCCGGGACAGTGAGGGCCAGGCCTTGGGAGTCCCTAGGACTCAGGTCAGGCTCTCACCTACGGCTGGTTCGATCGCGAGCCCCAGGCCGGGCTAGGCTCTGTAGGCAGCTGGCCCGGTAGCCCTCGTAGAGAAGATCGTGGGTCACTTCCTTCAGGTCCTGCAGGTGTGTCTGCACCAGCATCCGTCGCAGGTTCAGGAAGTCGCAGTGATGTGGGTTCTCGACTGAGGGGCGGACCGGCGAGTGTCAGGGACCTTCGGGTCTAGCCCTACTGGGCCTGGTCGAGTCTGCCCAGATTCCTGCCCCTGTCTAGGTGAGGGTCTGAAGTCCAAGGATCCCTCTTTTGGCTCTTAGGATCCCCGGGACCAGAGATCGCCCCAACTTTACATGTTGGGTGCCATTGACTCAGAGGCGTCTTGGGCTCCCCGCTGGCCTCAGAAAGCATGCCCACCTTACTCACCCTCCACGGTACCCCAGGAGTAGCGGCGTCCCCTCACAGGCCGGGTCCCACCGTCCCTCACTACCTCGCAGGAACCAACAACTGCAAAAGGGATGCTTTCCTGAAAGGCAGGAGTCAGGGATCACCGGTGGCCCCTCTTGGGCAGAAACCTCGTTGTCAACCTCCACCTCTGCAGCCGCAGCCCTGGCTTCTTTGCCCCATCCTCCTTTGCATCTTTACCTTCATCTCTGCATCCTGCCTCTTGAAGTCCTCATCCTCATCAGAGTCACAATCGGGGAACTGGTAGATGTTGATCTCTTCCTCTTTCAACTGGTCCCTGATCTAGGAGCAGACAGATGCACAGACAGTGAGAAACAGAGGCTGTGAGCAGCAGACACTGCCTGGCTGGAGACAGTGAGATAAGGTACCAGGTGGTCAGAGGCAGGTGACATGAAAGGCAGATGGTGACATACAGGAGGCCCCAAACCAAAATCTCAGAAGGGTGCCTGGGCTGGCTCACTCAGTAGAGCATGTGACTTTTGACTTCAGGGTTGTGAGTTCAAGCCCCACGTTGGGTGTAGAGATTACTTAAGATTTTGGGGCCCCTGGGTGGCTCGGTGGGTGAAGCATCTGACTTGATTTCAGCTCAGGTTTTGATCTCAGGGTCATGAGCTCAAGCCCCTGTTGGGCTTAAAAAAATTTTTTTTAATTAAAAAAAATACTTTTATTTAAATCTTAAAAAAAAAATAAAATAAAATAAAATAAAATAAAAAACCTCAAGTAATGAGAGAGATATATATGGTGAAAAAGAGACAAAGACACCCTAACAGGGATGACTGGAGCCTGGGAAGATTATAAGATGAGGCAAATACCAAAAGCCCAAGAGAGAGAGGCCTAAGCAGAAACAGTGAGAGAGGGCTCTGAAGTTACGATGGGGGTCATCATTCCTTGCTGCCACCCTCGGACAGACAGGCCTTAGCCAAGCAACCAGTCCAGGGATTCTATTCCGAGCCTCCAGCTTCTTCAGCCAGCTTACTACCCACCTTCCTCAGAAACTCTCTCCTGCAGTGTGGTTTGACTCATTTTGCTTCCTTTCCCGAGATCAAAGAAGTCAAAGCTGATTTCAGGTTTGATAACAACTTTTGGCTTCATGTAGGGCCAAAGATCAGAGGTTACCAGACATACCTTCTGCTTGAGAGCCTGGGTCTCCTTAGGCATCAGGGCATCTGCTTTGCCAATGACTGGGATGATGTTGACCTTTTCATGTACTGCCCGGAGGAAGGCCACATCTAGGGGCCGGAGCCTGCGTGGAGTGATTGGTCAGGGTTCAGCCTTAGGCCACGGAAACCTTCCCTGCCCCTCCCCAATACCTCAACCCTCGAGGGTGTCCCCCAGACCCTCGGCCAAAGGGTGAGATGAAGTAGAGGCAGCAGTGGACACGGGAATCCTGAATGTTCTTCCGGTTCAGGCCACTCTCATCCCTAAGATACTGCTCAAATTGCTCCTCAATGAAGCGCACCACAGGCAGCCAGCTGGGGTGTGGGGCAAGAGAGAACAGTCACAGGGGAGGGGCCACAGGGGAGGGAAGGGGTCGAAGCTAGCCAGGACCCTGGAGGTGGGAACTAGTTTCTTGGGCTCTAACCAAAGACATCAAAGGAGATTGATGAGGTGTAGTTCAGCTGTTGGGAAGCCACATGGCCACCAGATGCAGACCCACCTTTTGGGGAGGGCAGGGGCAGAGCAGACCAGTCCTGTAACTGACCCCTCAGCCTTCACAGAGTAGCCACATGGGGAAGCTTAGCCCGCGCTCCTTCCATTGTTCTCACCAGTCTGAACAATCCACGGAGTCCCCAAAGCCAGGTGTATCCACCACTGTCAGCTTCACCTTAATACCCCCCTCCTCGATCTCCACACCCCGGCGCTCAATGGTCAGTGTTCGTGTCAAGCGAGCTGTGGAGATGAGAAGTGGTCAGGGAGCTTCGCAGGGGTCTGAGCCAGGTTTCCTTTCTCAGAATCCCAGTTGCCCCCACCCATTTTTTTCAGGGGAGTCTCAGAAAAGCACTGAGCTACCCGAGTGCCCCCAAAAAGTCAGGGGAGACCCAGATGAGTGCCACCTGGGGATAGGGGAGACAGAGGACCTGGAGAGGACAGGAGGGTCTTACCGCTGGCCTCTGGCAGTTGCCGGTCCTCATAGAGATTGGTGAGAAACAGGCTGTTGATGAGGGTGGATTTTCCCAAGCCTGACTCCCCTGTGGACAGGACAGACCCACCTGGTCAGGTGAGGAGACAGCCAGGGTCTCTTGAGGACCCAGTCCCCTGTCCCAAACCCATCAGACCTGCCACCATGAGTGTGAAGTCGAAGCCCTTCTTGACGGACTTGCGGTGCAGCTGATTGGGGAGGGCGGCGAAACCCACATACTCCTTGTCCTGTTGCTAGGGGGCAGACAGTATGAGGCTGCTGGGAGCGGCAGGCAGGGCCCCCAGTGTAAGCTGACTTCTCCTTGGGAGTGAGGAGAAGTCAGCCTACCATGGGTTGACTTGGGCCTGGCGACTCCGGGGTTTGGGGGCTGAGGGCAAAGATGCCTGTATTCCTGGGCAGAAGGACTTACCATGGCCCTGCTAGCTGTCGCTGCACCTGCTGTCTCTCCCCACTTCCTCTGGTGGGGCAGGAAGTTGAGTGTGGCAAATAAGGGGGCGGGCAATGTAGGAAGCTGAGATGCTCGAACTGGTGAGGAAAGCCAAGACCAAGAAAACCTGGGAGTTCTCACTTTCTGGATCCCTTTGGCTATGCCCTCTTGGGAAGCTTCAACACCTCAGTTCTCTGCACACCCTTATTCCAAGCCCCCACTGTGACCCCATCACCCTGGTGAGAGGTGGGGTATAGGCAGAGAGGAAGGAAGCAGATTGGTGTCTTTAGCAAGTGAGATGAGACTTTGACTGAGATGGTTAAAAAAAAAGTTCCCAGAGACTAAGTGGACCAAAAGTCTTAACAGATTTAGGGGTGGAAGAAGCCATCAATTTTCCTTACCAGCTCATGCAATTGATTTTTTTTTAAAGATTCTATTCATTTATTCATGAGAGACACAGACAGAGGGGCAGAGACATAGGCAGAGGGAGAAGCAGGCTCCTGGATGGGGAGTCCAATGCAGGACTCAATCTCAGAATCCCAGGATCACGCCCTAAGCTGAAGGTAGATGATCAACCACTGAGCCACCCAGGTGCCCCTGATTCATTTTTTTCCCCCATGCAATTGGTTCTTTTTCTTTTTCTTTTTTTTTTTTAAGATTTTATTTATTTATTTGATAGAGAAAAAGCACAAATACATAGAGTGGCAAGCAGAGGGAAAGGGAAAAGTAGGCTCCTCACTGAGCAGAGAGCCCAGTTGGTGGTGGGGGGGGGGGGGCTCCATCCCAGAACCCTGAGATCATGACCTGAGCTGGAGGCAGACACTTAACTGACTGAGCCACCCAGGTACCCCTTCATGCAAGGGATTCTTTTTTTTTTTTTTTTTTTTTTTTAAGATTTTATGTATTTGAGAGACAGAGAGAGCACAAGCAAGTGAGCAGCAGAGGGAAAGGGCGAAGCAGTCTTCCAGCTGAGCAGGAGCCCAAAGCCTGGCTCCATCCCAGGTCCCTAATGTGCTTCTGTGTGTAATTTTTTGGTGTGTATGCATTTTGAAAAATGTGTAGTGGGGATCCCTGGGTGGCTCAGCGGTTTAGCACCTGCCTTTGGCCCAGGGTGCGATCCTGGAGTCCCGGGATCGAGTCCCGCATCAGGCTCCCAGCATGGAGCCTGCTTCTCCCTCTGCCTGTGTCTCTGCCTCTTTCTCTCTGTCTGTCTATCATGAATAAATAAATAAAAGAAAAACCTTAAAAAAATGAAAAATGTGTAGTATACAGTGCATGTTTACACAAATGATTATATATATGAATACATATTTGTTAACTTTTTCATTCAGCACTATTTTTTTAAATTTTATTTATTTATGCATGAGAGACAGAGAGAGAGGCAGAGACATAGGCAGAGGGAGAAGCAGGCTCCCCCAGGGAGCCCGATATGGGACTCCATCCTGGGACTCCAGGATCACACCCTGAGCCGAAGGGAGACACTCAACCGTTGAGCCACCCAGGCGTCCCCAGCACTATTTTTTTTTTTAAGATTTTTAAAATTTATTTATTCATAGAGACACACACACACACACAGAGGCAGAGACACAGGCAGAGGGAGAAGCAGGCTCCATGCAGGGAGACCAATGTGGAACTCTATCCCAGGTCTCCAGGATCACACCCTGGGCCACAGGTGGCACTAAACCGCTGTGTCACTGGGGTTGCCCCCCAGCACTATTTTTTAAAAGCTTTAAAAAAAATTTTTTTTAAAGTAATCTCTACATCCAAGATGGGGCTCAAACCCATGACCCCAAGATCAAGAGCTGCATGCTCAGGACACCTGGGTGGCTCAGTGGTTGAGCGGCTGCCTTTCGTTCAGGCTGGGGTCCTAGGATTCAGTCCTGCATCAGGCTCCCCATTGGGAGCCTGCTTCTCCCTCTGCCTGTGTCTCTGCCTCTCTCTGTGTGTCTCTCATGAATAAATAAATAAAATATTTTAAAAAAAAAAGGTATTTATTTATTCATGAGAGACACAGAGAAAGAGGCAAACACAGGCAGAGGGAGAAGCAGGCCCCATGCAGGGAGCCTGATATGGGACTCCATCCTATGACTCCAGGATCACACCCTGAGCCAAGGGAAGACACTCAACCATTGAGCCACCCAGGCGTCGCCAGCACCATTTTTTAAAAGCTTTTTTAAAGCTTTTTTCTTTTTTTTTTTTTTTAAAGTAATCTCTACACCCAACATGGGGCTCAAACCCATGACCCCAAGATCAAGAGTTGCATGCTCAGGACGCCTGGGTGGCTCAGTGTTTGAGCATCTGCCTTTCATTCAGGCTGGGGTCCTAGGATTCAGTCCCGCATTAGGCTCCCCATTGGGAGCCTGCTTCTCCCTCTGCCTGTGTCTGCCTTTTTCTCTGTGTCTCTCATGAATAAATAAATAATTTTTAAAAAAGATTTTATTTATTTATTCATGAGAGGCACACAGAGAGAGAGGCAGAGATAGAAGCAGAGGGAGAAGCAGGCCCCATGCAGGGAGCCCGATGCGGGACTCCATACCAGTACTCCGGGATCATGCCCGGAGCTGAAGGCAGACCCCCAACTGCTGAGCTATCAGGCATCCCTTAAATATTAAATTAATAATTCTACCGCTTAGGGTCACAATGGGGATTTTACGGCCTAATAGACATAAAGCTCTTAGTTCAGTATCCAATGTATGAGATGAGCTCCCACAGAAAATGCTAGCTATTGCTAGCATTACTTGGGCAGAGGGGTGTGACAGTGCCACCATCTCAAATCTAGTGATTGCCCCTTGCTGAGGATGTAGACAGGGTTTCGGCCCTCTGGGGAGCCAGAGACAGCCACAGGTAAGTGTGCCACAGAGCACTGGTGCTAAAAACGTAGTGCAACAAGGAGATAAACAGAGGACTTCGAGAAGCCAAGGGAAGGGATAATTATACCCCTCCTCACTCCGAAACCCTTCCTCCTGCATTTCTTATCAAGCTGAGCAGGCCTAAAGTCTTAATTAAAACTCTGAGCTCCTCCCCCCTTGCACTCCAGGAGTACATTTGACCCCAGAACAACACAGCTTTCAACTGTGATGATGGTGGTGGTGGGGGTGGGGGTGTCCATTTGTATGCAGATTTTTTTTTCAATGAATACAGTACTATAAAGGTATTTTTCTCTTATGATTTTCTTTTCTTTTAAAAATATTTTGTTTATTTAGGGACACCTGAGTAGCTCAGTGGTTGAGCATCTGCCTTTGGCTCAGGACATGATCCTGGGGTCCTGGGATTGAGTCCCACATCGGACTCCCTGCAGGGATCCTGCTTTCCCTCTGCCTGTGTCTCTGCCTTTCTCTGTGTGTGTCTCTCATGAATAAATAAATAAAAAATCTTAAAAAAAAAAGGGTTTTATTTATTCATGAGAAACCCACACAGAGAAAGGCAGAGACAGGCAGAAGGAAAAGCAGGCTCCCCGTGGGGAACCCAATGCAGGACTCCATCCCAAGACCCCAGGATCACGACTGGAGCCAAAGGCAGATGCTCAACCACTGAGCCACCCAGGCATCCCATGATATTCTTTTTTTAATTTTTAATTTATTTTTTAAAAGATTTCATTTATTATTAATTAGAGAGAGAGAGAGCACACGGGAGCATGAGCTGGGGGAGGGGCAGAGGGAAAGAGAGAAGCAGATTCCCCACTGAGCAGGAAGCCTGATACTGGGGCTCAATTCCAGGACCTCATGATCCTGACTTGAGCAGAAGGCAGATGCTTAACCAACTGAACTACCCAGGCACCCCTCCTTTTTTTTTTTTTAAGATTTATTTTTATTTTTATTTATTTATGAGAGAGAGAGAGAGAGAGAGAGAGAGAAAGAGAGAGGCAGAGACACAGGCAGAGGGAGAAGCAGGCTCCATGCCGGGAGCCTGACGTGGGACTGGATCCCGGGATTCCAGGATCGCACCCCCCGGCCAAAGGCAGGCGCGAAACCGCTGAGCCACCCAGGGATCCCCCCACCCTTTTTTTTTTTTTAAGATTTTTATTTATTTGAGAGAGCACAAGCACAGGAGCAGGGGGAGGGGCAGAGGGAGAGGAACAAGCGACTCCCCACTGATGAGGAGCTCAATAGTGGACTCAATCCCAGGACCCCAATATCATGACCTGACTCAATACGGGACTCAATCCCAGGACCCCAAGATCAAGACCCAAGCCAAAATCAGATGCTTAACTGACTGAGCCACCCAGGCACCCCTTCTTATGATTTTGATAACATTTTCCTTTCTCCAGCTTATTTTATTGTAAGAACACAGTATGTAACACAGTAGTATTCATTTTATTTATGAATAAATTGTAAGAACACAGTATGTAACACAGTAGTATTCATTTTATTTATGAATTTATTCATTTATGAATAAATAAAATCTTAAAAAATATATATGCATCTAATATCACTACCATGATATAACCCCATTTTGATTTTTATCCTTCTAGATTTTCTCTCATCCCTTTAAATATGAATAAACATATTTACAAAACTAGGATCATACTATAACTTTGTTTGGAATCCTATTTTTGTCACTGCATATGTTCTATCTATAATAAATATTTATAATTTTTAACATTCATTTATTTTTATGAGGATGACATTTAACAATTTGATATAGAGTGGTTTTTCTTTTTTTTTTTTTAAGTTTTGTTTTAATTCCAGCTAACATACAGTGTTATTAGTTTCAGGTATACAACATGATTCAACAATTCCATACATCACCTAGTGCTCAACACAAGTTCACTCCTTAGCCTCCCAACATCTGTTTAGTCCCTCTCTGCCTCTGATAACCATCAATTTGTTCTCTATAATTAAAAGTCTGTTTCTTGGCTTGTTTCTCTTTTTCCCCTTTGCTTGTTTTCTTAAATTCCACGTGAGTGAAACAATATTTGTCTTTCTATGATTGACTTATTTCCCTTAGCATTATACTCTAGCTCCGTCATGTTGCTGCAAAAGGCAAGATTTCATTCTTTTTTATGGCTGAGTAATAACCATTATATATACACACATCTTCTTTATCCATTCATTTATCAGTAGACACTTGGGCTGCTTCCGTAATTTGGCCATTGTGGATAATGCTACTATGAACATTGGGGTACATGTATCCCTTTGATGTTTTTATATTTTTTGGTTAAATATCCAGTAGTGGGATTGCTAGATTGCAGGATAGTTCTATTTTAACTTTTTGAGGAAACTTGATACTGTTTTCCACAGTGGCTGCACCAGTTTGCATTCCCACCAATAGTGCATGAGGGTTCCTTTTTCTCCACCTTCTTGTGAACACTTGTTTCTTGTGTAGCTGATTTTAGCCATTCTGGCAGGTGTGAGGTAAAATATCATTGTAGTTTTGATTTGCATTTCCCTGATGATCAGTGATGTCGAGCATCTTTTCATGTCTATTGGCCATATATATCATCATTTTTATAAAAGTTTAGTATTTAGATTGATTCCCATTTTTTCCCAGTGATAAACAATGCTGAGCTGGGATGGACATGTTTGTGGTGCCATCATTGTGTACTTGTCCAACCATTTCCTTAGGCCTTTCTATGAGGTGAATTACTGAGTCAAAGGAAGTCACATATTTAAGGCATTTGTGAATATTAACAAATTGCATAAACAATAGGCTCTTAGCTTGCAGAGATGACATGAATTACTAGTGACACAATATTCATTTACATGCTTATTACTCCAACAAATTATGTCTAATCATCCATACAATAAGGTTTGGGGCCTGCTCAGAGAAAGGAAGATCCTACCTTGAGATTCCTATGGGGCAGTATATGGTAGATAGGTATTTTCTCATTTAATCATCTGGATTATTTATTTTTCATCCTGCCATTAAACCTGCATAGCTATTGATGGCCCCACCGGGCATCCCTGGAAGGGCTTCTGTATCTTTTGATCCGAATTCAGGTTCAGAGCTAAGAAGTCCAGGCTTTCTCTAGCTAGTTCTGTGAGTGAGTATGGTATACAGACTGGCCACCTTTCAGAAGGTTCTCCAAGAGTGGCTGGCTTTTTGCCATTTGGTACCCCCTTATCTCTGTTTTCCATCACAAGGACCTGGCACAGGATCCCTGGGTGGCGCAGCGGTTTGGCGCCTGCCTTTGGCCCAGGGCGCGATCCTGGAGACTCAGGATCGAATCCCATGTCGGGCTCCCGGTGCATGGAGCCTGCTTCTCCCTCTGCCTGTGTCTCTGCCTCTCTCTCTCTCTCTGTGGGACTATCATAAATAAATAAAATAGATAAATAAATAAAATAAACAAGGACCTGGCACATGGTGGGCCCCCAGAATACAACTAAATGTACCATTCTATCTTCAGCTTCCTTTGCCTTCCTATTATGTAAACTCATGACACATTAAAACACAACTATTCGGGCAGCCCCGGTGGCTCAGCAGCCCTCCAGCCCGGCGCATGATCCTGGAGACGCAGGATCGAGTCCCATGTCAGGCTCCCTGCATGGAGCCTGCTTCTCCCTCTGCCTGTGTCTCTGCTCTCTCTCTCTCTCTCCTGTGTATTCTCATGAATAAATAAATAAAATCTTAAAAAAAAAAACACAACTATTCTGTTTTTCTCTTTGAGGATAGGTCTTCACCATCTTTGGATCTCAGGCTTCTAGCATGTAGTAGGTTTTCAAATAGTGTGTAGGCAACTGTTCATTTCATTCCCTCTGCCTGAGTTCTTCATTCAGCCCCCACTTTAGCCCACTCTGGATTTTGGTGAAACCTTAGCTGTTCTGAAAGGATTGGCTCAAAAATGCCATCTTCTTTCTTGGTTGCTCCACCCAAAAAAGTAAAAGCTGTTATCTTTGGCTAAGCACTTTACACATACAACACATATTAATCCTGAACCATTCAAATTGGCTATTATCCTCCCCATTTTACAGTTTAGGAAAAGAAGTAGGTCAAATTTGACTAGGGTCAAACAATAGTAAATGACAAGGTCAGGAATCAGCCTGCAGGAATGGCTTTAAAGGCAGTGTCCATAGCCACTAAACTCTACAGGTCTCTCTCTCTCTGCACTGCACTCCTATCATATTTTGTTCATCAGGTTGGTATAGAATCTGTCTCATCAGGATGCCTGGTGGCTCAGTGGTTAAGCGTCCGCCTTTGGCTCTGGGCATGATCCTGGAGTACCAGGATAGAGTCCCACATCTGGTTCCCTGCATGGAGCCTGCTTCTCCCTCTGCCTAGGTCTCTACCTCTCTACCCCTCCGTGTCTCTCATGAATAAATAAAATCTTTAAAAAAAAGTCTCACCACTTGCATATCTCCATTTTCTACTGGACTAAGGAGTTTCTTTGTATTTTCAGGGCCTAGACAGCATCTAGATATTGATGATCCATAAGTGTGTGCTGATTGATGTCAGTGTCTAACATCCATGCCTACCAGACACCCAGAACTATGCTGACCCATTCCCACAGCTTAGAATTCTTCCTGCCTTCCCACACTCTTTTACTGGTGCATGTAACTTTTTCATGCCCCTATAATTCTTTTCTTTTTCATGATTGGCATGCTTGCCCCTGTAAACTGGTAGCATCCAAGGACAAATCTTACATGTGTTTCATCTCTTTATCCCAAACTTTTGGCTTTGCATTAAGGTGCTAATTAAATGTGAATTAATATACAAATCTGTCACCCCTCCCTATCATCAGATCATCTCTCAGGCACTCCTCTCTTCACCAAAGACAAGCTGGCTCAGAGTACAGATACCGGGGATCACACCCCAGGTCCCCTGGAACACAGACTCAGCCATGGTGGCACCAAACTGGAAACCAGGGTTTAATGTTTTAGGCTCTCCTTCTTGGGTTTGGCCTTTGTGGGGTTGTCGACCTGTCCCCTAGTCTCCCCATGGGCTCTTTCTTTGTGTCTCTCTTTGTCTCTGCCTGTTTCACTGTCTTTTGTTCCTCTGCCTCTGGGCCTGCTTCTCTCCAGATTCCCTTCCTCTTTTTTTTTTTTTTTTTTTTAAAGATTTTATTTATTTATTCATGAGAGACACAGAGAGAGAGGCAGCGACGCAGGCAGAGGAAGAAGCAGGCTCCCTGCGGGGAGCTCGATGTGGAACTCAATCCCAGGACTCCAGGATCACGCCCTGAGCCAAAGGCAGAAGCTCAACCACTGAGACACCCAGGCGTCCCTCCCTTCCTCTTCTTATAGCTCCTCCGACTGTGCTTCAGTGACTTTGTATCTATCTCTTGTTTCTACATCTCTTTGTTTTCGGCGGCCAAGCTTTTGCTCCTATATTTTTTGGGCCGCCGTTGTCTCTCGGTCTCTCTCTGCCTTTGTGTCCTCTCTGACTCGGGGCTCTTGGGTTACGACTTGGTGAGTCTCTGGCTCAGGGTCTCCGCTCCAGGCCCCTGGCCTGATTTCAACTGGCCCCCTCTCCCCGTCATTTCTCTGGCGCCGGCCTCAATCCTCTACCGGCTGCTCCGGCCTCGGTCTCCCCTAGCCCTGCCCCCTCCCCACCCCTCTACCGGTTGCTTCGGCCTCGGTCTCCCCTAGCCCAGCCCCCTCCCCACCCCTCTACCGGCTGCTCCGGCCTCGGTCTCCCCTAGCCCAGCCCCCCTTCCCACCCCTCTACCGGCTGCTCCGGCCTCGGTCTCCCCTAGCCCAGCCCCCCTTCCCACCCTACCCCCGGCCCTAGGCCTCTCGGACCGGCCGCGCTTTGTTTCCTGTGTCTCAGCGCCCCGCCCCCGCCCCGTCTGGGGTCTCCGCCGCCCTCCGCCGCCCTTTGTTTGCCTTGGTCTCTCCCCCACCCCTTTCCCTGGGTCAGTCTTCGGATCTCTCTTTGTCTCTCCGGACCGGGGTGGCTGGCGCGGTCGGCCAGCCCCGGAGATCGGCGCGGGTGGCCCGACACAGCGACAATTAGGAAGAGTCTTCGGCCCTCATCACCCCGCTCCAGCCCAGCAGGTACATGGTTAATACCACCGAGTTCGGGCAACTGTCCTCGGCTTAGAGTAGCCCTGTCCGCGGCTTGCGGCCTCCCGCCGGCCACCGAGCTCGGGAGGACGCGGGCGGCCCCCACAGGCATGCAGCTCCTCCCAGGTCCTAGAGCGGTTCCGTGCGGCCCCGCGCTTCCGCTTCCCGTCCCCGCCCCCGGCGGCCGCCCCCGGGACGCCTGGGTCCGAGCCCCCTCCCCATTTGGCGCGGAGCCCGCGTCCCGGGGCCGCCGGCGGCTCGGGCAGCGGAGCCCCGCCGAGGAGCTCGCGAGGGCGCCGGGGTGGCGTAGTCGGAGGCGGCCAGGAGGAGAAGGGGGCGCTGCGGGCCGGAAGGAACAGCAGGTGCAGGGGCGGCCGGCGGCGCGGGCGGGGGTCACCGGGGACCGCGCCCCGCACCTCGGACCCGGCCGCTGTCCGGTGCCCGTGCTGACCGGCAGAGGGCAGCGGCAGGACCCCGCGGGCCGCACATGGCTGTGTGACCGTGGGATTGTGTCTGTCCCCTTGCTCAGGGCGGCGTGCGGGCGATGGAGCGCGCGGTGGAGCCCTGGGGCCCGGATCTCCAGGGCGCAGAGGAGAGGGAGCAGCTGAGAAGCGCCCGCACAGGTGAGGCCCGGGGCGGTGCGCCGCCTGGAGCAGGTAAAGGCCGGGTGGGGACTCCGGTGCCGGGCTCTGTTTAGCCGAGACCTAGAAAAATCGGGAGGGAGCTGTGCTTCCAGAGGGAGGGGGAGGGGAGGAAAAGCCAAGGTTAGGGAGCTAGCGTTTCTGAGCACCTACTGTGCGTCAGGCGGTTGAGGGGCTTCATCTTAAGGACTCTCCGGGGTCCTGGACAGTCATCACCAGCTTCACCGCCTGTGCCCTACTTCAGGGCTCATTTTATCTCATCCTGACAATTGCAACAACCTCCCCACATCCCTTTTCTCTTCAGTGATGCACTCAGCAGCCACCTTGATCCAAGTCCACATTTAATCCTGGTTCCTTCTCAGACACCTTCCCTAACTCCCTTCTGCCTACTAATCAAAAGCCTTAGCGTAGTGTTTGGTCTGGGCCTTACATGCTTAATCTAATCCCAACATCCTTTCCAGCTTTATCTTCCATTCCTCTCCATGGTTTACTCTTTTCTGTGCTGTGAAAACTTGGCCCTATCTCCTTATTTCTTCTCTCTCCTGAGAGCAGTTATTCTGAGCCCATAATTATAATTATTTGTGCTTGATCTTATCTCTCTACCAACCCTACGCATTTTGAGGGACAGGTGTGTGTCTGGGTCCTCTCAGGTACACACAAGGTGAATGAAGTAATAAATTACAGAATGAGCTAATATAAGAAGATATAAGAGAGGGGCACCCTGGGACGCCTGGGTGGCTCAGCAGTTGAGCAACTGCCTTTGACTCAGGGTGTGATCCTAGGGTCCCAGGATTGAGTCCTGCATCAGGCTCTCTGCATGGAGCCTGCTTCTCCCTTTTCCTGTGTCTCTGCCTCTCTCTCGGTGCCTTCTCATGAATAAATAAATTCCTTTAAAAAAAAAATGAGATGGACGCCCGGGTGGCTCAGCAGTTGAGCGTCTGCCTTCTGCTCAGGGCGTGATCTCAGTCTGGGTATCAGGTCCCGCATCGGGCTCCCTGTGGGGAACCTGCTTCTCCCTCTGCCTGTGTCTCTGCCTCTCTCTGTCTCTCATGAATAAATAGACAAAATCTTAAAAAAAAAAAAAAAAAGGTATAAGAGAAATAACAAATATTAGATTTTTCAAATAGAGACAGTATATTGTTCATGCATCGTTAACACAGGCTTGGGAATTGGACAGACCTGAGTTAGAAATGTGACTTTGCTATTTTCTAACCCTTTTTTTTTTTTTTAAAGATTTTGTTTATTTATTCATGAGAGACAGAGAGAGAGAGAGAGAGGCAGCAATATAGGCAGAAGGAGAAGCAGGTTCCCCACAGGGAGCCCTATGCGGGACCTGATACCCAGACTGGGATCACGCCCTGAGCAGAAGGCAGACGCTCAACCGCTGAGCTGCCTGGGTGTCCCTCCTTTCTAACCTTTATAACCTTGAGAAGTGACTTAAATTGTCTGTCTGAGTGTTCATTTCTATAAAATGGGAGAAGGAGGAGGAATATCTAATAGCATTGTTTACAAATCTTCAGTGATGCTTAGATCAGTGACTGGCACATATTAAGGGCGTGTTATAAATTACCAATTGTTAATGAGATGCAGCAATAAGTGTTTCAGAAGTTTAGAGAAGAGAGACATCCTTGTAACCACAGATTGTCAAGGAAGAGTTCCTGGGGAAGTTGCTATCAAAGATAGGGGCTGAGCCAAAGGGCAGGGTCTACTATTCCCTTTTCTTTCCTCAGGTATAGGGAGTGAGAATGTGGAGATTTCTCAGCCGGATGAGTTTGAACATACCCCACAGGAGGATGACTTGGGGTTCAAGGAAGAGGAAGATTTGGCCCCAGGTCATGAAGTAGGAAATGCCTCTCTCAAACCTGAAGGCATCCAGACCTGGGATGACTTGTGGGTCCAGAGAGAGGTACCAGGAAAACCTCAGGCTCGGGACGGAGGTCCCCGGCTCTTGGGAGAGCCACGTTGGGGCCAGGCTAGTGATCGGGCTGCCGTGTGTGGTGAGTGTGGCAAGAGCTTTCGGCAGATGTCAGATCTGGTGAAACACCAGCGGACCCATACTGGGGAGAAACCCTACAAGTGTGCGGTGTGTGGCAAGGGCTTTGGGGATAGCTCTGCCCGTATCAAACACCAGCGAACTCATAGTGGTGAAAAACCCTACAGAGCCCGGCCACCAGCCCAAGGCCCCCCAAAGATTCCTCGATCCAGGATCCCCGCTGGTGAGCGCCCCACTATTTGCGGTGAATGTGGCAAGAGCTTCCGGCAGAGTTCTGACCTGGTGAAACACCAGCGAACACACACGGGTGAGAAGCCCTACAAGTGTGGCATCTGTGGGAAGGGCTTTGGTGACAGTTCTGCTCGCATAAAGCACCAGCGGACACACCGGGGGGAGCAGCCTCCCCGGCCCGTGGTGCCCAGACAGCAGCCTTCTCGAGCAGCCACAGCAGCCACACAGGGGCCCAAGGCCCAGGACAAGCCATATATCTGCACCGATTGTGGTAAAAGGTTTGTGCTCAGCTGCAGCCTTCTGAGCCACCAGCGCAGTCACTTGGGGCCCAAACCTTTTGGCTGTGATGTGTGTGGAAAGGAGTTTGCCCGGGGCTCAGACCTGGTGAAGCACCTGCGGGTGCATACAGGAGAGAAGCCCTATCTATGCCCTGAGTGTGGCAAGGGCTTTGCTGACAGCTCTGCCCGGGTCAAACACCTCCGCACCCATAGTGGGGAGAGGCCTCACGCCTGCCCTGAATGTGACCGCACCTTCAGCCTCAGCTCCACCCTTCTCCGCCACCGCCTCACTCATATGGAGCCCCAGGACTTCAGCTTCCCAGGCTATCCCTTGGCTCCCCTGATCCCCAGCCCACCCCCCAGCTCAAGCCCACCCCCACCTCCTCTTGGCACGAGCCCCCCTCTGACACCTCGAAGCCCTTCACACTCAGGTGATGGGCCTTTTGGCCTGCCTGGCTTGGAACCAGAGCCTGGGGGCCCACAGGCTGGGGAGCCTCCCCCACCCCTGGAAGGTGACAAGCCACACAAGTGCCCTGAGTGTGGCAAGGGCTTCCGCCGAAGCTCGGACCTGGTGAAACACCATCGTGTGCACACAGGGGAGAAGCCCTACCTCTGCCCTGAATGCGGCAAGGGTTTTGCTGACAGCTCGGCCCGAGTCAAGCACCTCCGCACCCACCGAGGTGAACGGGCTCGGCCACCACCACCATCCACTCTCCTGAGGCCACATAACCCCCCTGGCCCAGCATCCACAGCCCCTCGACCCCGAGTCCGAGCCCAGACCTCTGGACCCAGTCAGCCCCATGTGTGTAGCTTCTGTGGGAAGGAATTTCCCCGGAGTTCAGATCTGGTCAAACATAGGCGAACACACACTGGGGAGAAGCCATATAAGTGTGCAGAGTGTGGCAAAGGTTTTGGTGACAGTTCGGCCCGCATCAAGCACCAGCGTGGGCACTTGGTCCTGAGGCCCTTCGGGACAGGGGATGGTCAGTCAAGGCCCCTCAAGGAGGAGCCACCAACAGGACTGGAGTAATAGGGTCCAGGGAAGGTGGAAGCCCAGGAGACCAAAGGGAGGGTATCTGCTGCTTAAGCAGAGAATAAAGGGCCGGGGAGGTGGTGGGAGGGAGAAGAGGGGAAGAAATGGGAGAAAGGAGTGAATAGTTAGAAATAGAGATTGGAGACAATGACCTTGAAGCTCAGGAAACTGTCCTGGCTGGGCTCAGTCAGGACCTTGACAGTGTGGTCTATACCCCCAGCTTCTAGAACACTGCCTCATATTCTGAATAGTGTAGGCACTTAATACTTATTGAATGAATAAACTGGCCTTAGCCTGAGGGCCCTTAAAAAACTCTAAAATCTGCTGCCTCTTAACCTGTTAAGAATTGATCCCACACAACCTTGCCCCTAGGAGACCAGCACCCTGGCCAGCACCAAACAGGGTTGGTTTGACCTTATCAACTGCAACAGTAAGACTTAAGGAGTTTCGGGTGGTAGAAAGGCAGGGGCATCTTGAACTTTCTGATGGGAAGAGCTTTGCTCTGTGGATCGCAGTACCCAGGCTCAGGCCACGGGACATGGTCAGCCAGTGGGACACCCTTGGACAGCCCAGATCTTATCTGCCTGGAGAACCCCAACCCGCCCTGACACCTGGACACTGGCAGAATGGACCAGAGACCGCAGAAGGTCCTACGCTCCATGCCAAGCCCAGGTCCTGGTGGACATCAGCAGAGACAAACTGGCTGGGAGACGAGCAGGACTGGAGTGAGGAGAGGCCAGGGAAGCTCCAAGGCAGGACAGCCACATCTCCATGTATCTCCTCACCAATAAATTTTCTTGTCTGAAACTTGGACTCTGTGCTTGTGTGTGTGTGTGTGTGTGTGCGCGCGCGTGCAGGGTGAGGGGTGGAAGAGACGTCAAAGCCTCACCACAGGTGAAGCCATGTGTAAACTTGTGAGGGTCTCTTGCCCTCTTTGAGCCCGTCAAATAAAAAGTTGGAATAGGCCGCCGCTTTCTAGCTGGCTGGTTGAAAGAAACGGTCACCAGGTCTGTCAGCTGATGCACCAGACCTGCGTTCTGGGTACCCACAGGCACCACCTACGCCACAACGTACAGCGCGACCCCTAAAAGGAAAAACGCGCGGCGCCACGGGGTGGGCTGGGGGGACGCGGGGGAGCGGAGGGGCAGGTCGGTGAGCGCTGCTGCTGTTGCTGTGGCGACAGGTGGGGAAGATGGCCGTCTGTGTAGTGCAGGCGCAGAGGTCCCCGACGCTGAGGCTCTGCCTCCTGGGAAACCCCGCCTCCCTGGGACCCTTTTTTATTTGTCGAGAAACAGGTCACTTGACTGTATAGTCCCAAGGGAGGATGCCTCTTTATCCCCTGGAAAAATCAACCATATTTTCCCAGCGACCCACGCGTCACTAGAAGCAAGATTCCCAATTCCTGGCTTTTTCCGAGGAGGCCGCCAGTAGGGAGGAAGGGAAAGAGGAATTGACCTGATTGGCCAGGGACCAAAAAGACGAGGGCAGTTCACCCTCCTAAGAAAGGAGTACGAGACTGCTTGGCAACTAAGCCGGCGGGGCGTCTCTGCTAGTCTCGGCGGGGGAACGCCCCACCCGCCCCCCACCTCAGAAGCTCTCGCGAGATCTGAACCATCGGCCGGGCTTCCCTGGAAACCAGTGAAAGCCGCCTGCGGCGCCCTTCTTCCCGGTCTTCCCACCTCTGCCAAGTTTGTTAGACACACTCCAAACCCTAGAATGTTGCATTCAGGCCTGGGGTTCTTGGCGGCTTCGGTCCTTAGGTGCACACCCCCTGCCCCCCGTAGGCCTGAATGGAGGCCTTTGCGGGCGTTTGGAACATCGCCCCTGCTGGTTTCCGTGTTCCCCCTCCCAACCAGTCGGCCTCCAAGCCCGCCTGCCGTGAACTTTGTAAAATTACATCTGTGTCACTCCGCTATTAAAAACCCTGCCATATCTCCATATGTCTCCTCTGTAAAACCTAACTCCTCGGCATTCAGGTTGGTATTCAAGGTCTTCCATTTGTGTGGTTTCAGCCCTGCGCTTCTTAAATATTGCTTCCTTTCCCTGGAATGCTCATCCCCACTTGTACCCCCACCCACTTGTTAACATCTGCAAGTCAGAACACTTCAGGGATGACTTTCTTCCTGAAGCCTTACCTGAACTTCCAGCCTGAGTTAGAATCTACTTCTTCTGAGCACTTGAAACTAAGAACTGTTTAAGGATAAATAATCACTCAACTACATTACCTACCCTGTGCTGGGTATGGGGGATAGAAGGATGAATAAAACAAAGTCTCTGCCTTCAGTGTTTATGGAGAACGCAGACTTTGAACAAATTATTACAAGTGTAGGAAAGACTATGCAGGAACCATACATACAGAAGAGAATCCTACCTGTTTGAAAGGCCTCTCTAAAGAAGTGGCAGCTCTGTTTATATTTCTTAAGATTTTATTATTATTTTTTTAAATTTATTCATGAGAGACACAGAGAGAGAGAGGCAAAGAGAGAAGCAGGCTCTATGCAGGAAGCCCAACGTGGGACTCGATTCCGGGTCTCCAGAATCACGCCCTGGGCCAAAAGCAGGCGCTAAATCGCTGAGCCACCCAGGCTGCCTGGCAGCTATGTTTAGATCTAAGCACTGACTTGGAGTAAGCTAAGAAAGGAGTGGGGGATGGTATAGGAGCCAGAGTCTTCCAGGCAGAGAGAAGAGCATGCTCCTAAATCCTTGGGCATTCAAGAACGGAAGTAAAGTTCTAGCGAGTCTGAAGGCAAATAGCAAAATGCAGAGCAATGAGGTGTAGAATAAAGACTTTTCCAAATTCAACTTTCTACCTCTCAGTGCCAACAGGAGCCTGGCACACAACAAGCCCCACTAAATACTTTGATGAACAGTGTCCTCGGAACATGATGTGCTCTTCACAAGATTTTAGAGTCCCTCAAGCTGCTACCTCCTTGTCAATATGGCCAACTCCTACTCATCTTTGAAGGTCTTTCACATTTATGTCCTCAGCCAGGCCTGCACCCAATAACCACTCCCTTCCAAGGGGGCTATTCAGTTATTCATTCATCTTAGCTTTTCCTTTCATATGTATATATTTATATTTATTCATATATACTTATATTTTTATCATAATCTTTTTTACTATACTATGATTTTTTTTTAAAGATTTTATTTATTTATTCCTGAGGGACAAACACAGAGAGAGAGAGAGAGAGAGGCAGAGACACAGGCAGAAGGAGAAACAGGTTCTATGCAGGGAGCCTGATGTGGGACTTGACCCCTGGTCTCCAGGATCATGCCCTGGGCCAAAGGCAGGCTCTAAACCGCTGAGCCACCCAGGGATCCCTATACTATGATTTTTAAGATTATTCATTTATTTATTTGACAGAGAGAGAGAGAGAGTGCGCGCGCACAAGCAGGGGGAGGGGCAGGCAGAGGGAGAAGTGGGCTCCCCACTGATCAAGGAGCCTGACGCTGGGCTCCATCCCAGGACCCTCGGGATTATGACTTGCAGTGAAGGCAGACGCTTAACCAACTAACTGAGCCACCGAGGTGCCTCTTGACTGTGAGATTTTTTTTTTAAAGATTTATTTATTTATTTATGATAGACATAGATAGAGATTGGCAGAGATACAGGCAGAGGGAGAAGCAGGCTCCATGCCGGGAGCCCGATGTGGGACTCGATCCTGGGACTCCAGGATTGCGCCCTGGGCCAAAGGCAGGCGCTAAACCACTGAGCCACCCAGGGATCCCTGACTATGAGATTCTTAAGAACAGAAACTAGATCTGACTTCAGGTATATACTTGTACATGTTCGTAGAGCAAATGGACAGAAGTCCTTTTCCTCCTTCTGCAAGCATCTCTTCCAAGACTCCCATAGCAGGAGACCCTTCCCATGGTGACTTTCACTGTTCCCAGCTGAGTCTCCTCACTGATTGAATCAGGGCAAGCAGGTCTTGCCTTTTGAAGTGGGGTTCCAGCCACCTGGCTCCTCCCTACCTCTTCTCCATCTCTCATGTTACATTTCCCCTTGCTAATTCACTTGGCTCTAGCCACACTAACCTTCTTTCTGTTCCTCAAATATGCCAAGCTTATTCTCACCTTAGGCCTCTGCAGTTCTGTCTAGAACACATTTCCTCCAGATTTTCTCTTTTTTTTTTCTCCAGATTTTTTTTTAAATTTATTTATTTATGATAGTAACACAGAGAGAGGGAGAGAGAGGCAGAGACATAGGCAGAGGGAGAAGCAGGCTCCATGCACCGGGAGCCCAACGTGGGATTCAATCCCGGGTCTCCAGGATCGCGCCCTGGGCCAAAGGCAGGCGCTAAACCACTGCGCCACCCAGGGATCCCTTTCCTCCAGATTTTCAAATGGCTAATCCTTTCTCATAATTCAAGATTCATTTCCAGTACTATTTCCTGAGAGGCCTTCCCTACCCACATAAAAGCAGCCCCCAAGGAGTACCTGGGTGACTCAGTAGGTTAAGCACCTGACTCTTGCTTTCAGCTCAGGTCATGATCTCAGGGTCTCAAGAAGGAGCCTAGCGTGTGGCTCCAGCCTCAGCAGGGAGTCTGTTTGAGATTCTCTCTCTCCCATTTCCCTCTGCCTCTCCTTCCACCCCCCCTAAAAAATAAAAATAAAAACAAAACAGGAGAAATAAGCCGCCAACTACAGCCACTCTATTGTATCATCTTGCCCTATTAATTTCTTTTTTTTTGCCCTATTAATTTCTTTATCTGCAATCATCGTGTTGATTTACTTGTTTACATTTTTTACACTCTTAAAAGTTCCATAGCAGCCAAGATTTTTGTCTGTTTTGTTCACTACTGCATCGCCAATACCTAGAATGGTGCCAGGCACATAGTAGGGCCTACACAACCGAAGTGGGTATTGGAGATCTTGAGTGTAAGTATCCAGGCACTTGCCCCTTTTCCTTGCTCTGAGGAAAAGCAAAAATTTTGAGCCAGATGTAATCCCAACATCCGAATTATGCCCTGGCCTCTGAAGACTGAGACTCAAGTTTGAGTCCTGGCTCTGCCACCAATTTCCTCATGTAATTTTCATTTCTGAAAGATAATTTGGTGCAAAAGAAAGAGCATGAGCGTTGGAATCTTTGACTTACCAGCTTTGTGACTTTGAGCAAATTACTTATTTCTTTTTTTTTTTTAAGATTTTATTTATTTATTCATTAGAATACACAGAGAGGAGAGAGAGAGAGAGAGGGGCAGAGACACAGGCAGAGGAAGAAGCAGGCTCCATGCAGGGAGTCTGACGTGGGACTCGAGATCCTGAGTCTCCAGGATCGCGCCCTGGGCTGAAGGCGGCGCTAAACCGCTGAGCCACCCGAGCTGCCCGAGCAAATTACTTAAATTCTTTAAGCTTTGATTCATTTGTCAGAGGGAGACAATATTATTGATCCCAACAGGGCTGTTATAAAGAGACATAAGGATCACAAACACTTACTGAATGTTATTTCTCTTTTCTTTCCTTTCTGAATCTTAGTTGCCCCATTCATAAAATGGGAGAAATGGGTACCTTTTTCAAGAGAAGTGAGAAATACAGATCTTTATACAAAATATCCAATTTTTTAAAAATTTTTATTTATTTATGATAGTCACAGAGAGAGAGAGAGAGGCAGAGACATAGGCAGAGGGAGAAGCAGGCTCCATGCACCGGGAGCCCGACGTGGGATTCGATCCCGGGCATCCAGGATCGCGCCCTGGGCCAAAGGCAGGCGCTAAACCGCTGCGCCACCCAGGGATCCCAAAATATCCCTTTTTTTTTTTTTAAATTTTTTTTCTTTATTTATTTATGATAGTCACAGAGAGAGAGAGAGAGAGAGAGAGAGAGAGAGAGAGGCAGAGACACAGGCAGAGGGAGAAGCAGGCTCCATGCACCGGGAGCCCGACGTGGGATTCGATCCCGGGCATCCAGGATCGCGCCCTGGGCCAAAGGCAGGCGCTAAACCGCTGCGCCACCCAGGGATCCCAAAATATCCCATTTTTATTTTTTTTATTTTTTTTTCTTTATTTATTTATGATAGTCACAGAGAGAGAGAGAGAGAGAGAGAGGCAGAGACACAGGCAGAGGGAGAAGCAGGCTCCATGCACCGGGAGCCCGACGTGGGATTCGATTCCGGGTCTCCAGGATCGCGCCCTGGGCCAAAGGCAGGCGCCAAACCGCTGCGCCACCCAGGGATCCCAATATCCCATTTTAAAAAAATATTTTATTTATTTATTCATGTGAGACACACAGAGAGAGGCAGAGACAAAGGCAGAGGGATAAGCAGGCCTCCTGTGGGGAATCTGATGTGGGACTCCTGGATCTGGACCTGAGCCAAAGACAGATGCTCAACTACTGAGCCACCCAGGCGTCCCCAAAATATCCCAATTTTTAAATGTGGGAGATTAAAATGTGTAAAAGACCTCTATTTTTAAAAAAACTAACTTTTAAAAGTAAAAATACCCTGAGGGTCAAACAGGATACTTCTGTGGACTGATTTGACCTTCTGGATTTGGGCTACTAATTTTCCACTTAGGCTATTTGTTGACAGGGATGCTATCCCATCCCTTACTGTATAACTTAGGCAAATCAGTTTTATCTCCCTCAAGTTCAATGAGCTCATCTGTAAAATGGACCCCCCCCCCCACTTGCGCGGATCAAAGATGAGGTGTATAAAACGCTTTAGTGTGATGCTGGCGCATAGGAAGCGTACCACACGTAAGTGGTAGCGGTAGCTAGGGTGGCTGTTGATTTGGGAAGTACGTATTCAAGGGGCAAGACATCCCAGAGACAAGGAGATTGGGAAGGCGAAGCCGGGAAAGGAGGAAAAAATGGGAGAGGAAAAAAGAGGGAAGGGAAGAGGTGAGCAGGCAACAGGGTCCGCCCTCCAGGCGGGGCGCCAGCGAGAGGCCCAGGCTGGGGCGGGAGCGCACGTGGCCTATTTTGGGCGGAGCAGACGCGCCTGGCCGCAGCGGAGACCTCAGAGGCGGCCACAGGAGACGAACCTTGAAGGTAGGTTACAACTGGACTGCGAGGACCTTGGACACCGGGATGGGGCGGCCCGGGGATCCCTGGGAGTTGGGGTACAGCTGAGGGAGCCAGATTCGGGCTCGCCACCCTCCCGGGGCAGTTCTGGCCGGACGCCTGGGTCCTCCGGGCCCCTCCCCCTTAGGGGCGGGGTTAGCTGATCTGACCAATGAACGGCCGTTGACGGGGCCCCGCCCCACCCCGCCCCCGGAGCCGCGGCCTCGCCGAGTGCCCAACCGCCCGGCGCCCTGGCCAGGGGCTGTGGGAGCGCGGAATCTGCGGCTGGTGAGTGCGCGCCCCCCAGGGTCTCCGGCCGGATCCCGCCCCCAGCCCGTGCCCTAGAGCTCAGGACCGCTGGCCCAGGCGCCGGGGAGTGACTCAGCGCGGGGAGGGTGGCGACTTGCTGGGGCTGGAGATTCGAACTGTTCAGGGCCTTGAATGCCGGGATGAGTGGAGAGAACGAGTGCCTTCGGAGCTGGTCCTGGGGCTGAGCTGGGGTGAGGGAAGAGGGCAGGGCAGGGCGGGAAAAGCCAAGGTTCCACTGCCTTGCTGGGGTCATGGCCATGGGGCGGAGGATAGGGGGTAGGGGGTAGGACGGGGGCGCGAGTCCTGAGCTTTTGACCCAGCACGTCGCCCTAGGACACCAAGATGCCTGGTGAACAGCAGACAGAGGAGGAGGAAGAGGAAGAGATGCAAGAGGAGATGGTGCTCTTGGTGAAGGGTGAGGAAGATGAGGGTGAGGAGAAGTATGAAGTGGTGAAACTCAAGATCCCCATGGACAACAAAGAGGTACGAGTCCCGCACCAGGGGGCCTGGTTATCCTTAAGTCTGGTCAGGTCCCCCTCCCTCAGACAAGCCAGCTATCCAGCCCCTACTTTCCTTTGAATCTGAGACCTAGAATCTCAGGGTTGGTGGCCCATCCTTCTGCCCTACTGCCCATGCTGCCATCATACAGATGTCACACCTACTGTGCCAGCTCTCCTGGGTTTCCGTGGTTCCCCGTGGAGCTTGATGTCTAGCGGGATTAGACTGACGAGTAACCACGCAGCTACAATCCCGCGTGATGGGTGCAGGCACAGGAGGTGTGGAAGCCCAGAGCTGGGAACTTAATGCACACTTCCTGGTGGGGGGAGGGGTGGCTAGGTAGGCAACAGCAACAGGAACAGCTGACTCTTAGTGGCATTTGCTCTGCACCAGACACTGTTCTAAGTACTGCAAATCTGTAATATAGATAGTATCTGATCCATTTTACAGGTGAGGAAACAGGCCTGGAAAACTGGACAGTTTGGTGACTGACCCAAGGTCTCAAAGTTAGTAAAGGGATGGCTTAGCTGAGACCAGTGGGGATCTGAGATTTAGAAGGGATTCAATTCATTACTCAGATGAGTATGTGGGGCACTGGGAGACGTGAAGGCAGGTTCAGTCACGCTGTAGCATAGACGAGAGAAGGGTGGTTGGCAGGCTGAGAGGGACCCCTGGGTTTTATCCTGAGGATTTTGAAGTTTTAGAGAGGAGTTTTAAGGAGATCTGAATGAGTTAGATTACTCCATTGGAGATCCTAAGTGCCACCAGATCTGTTTCTACTTCCCAGAACTCTATAGAACTCTTAGCCCCAACCAGAGGAGCTGTGAGTCCAACTGGAAGACTCCTGTTGGGCGGGGTTTCTGGGCGCAGGCTGATTTCTTCCTGCGAGGAGCCAGTTCTCTGGGAAAGACAGCTCTGCTGCCCCCTAGTGGGTGTGGTGGGCCCAAGGGGGAGGGGGCTGGCTGCTTTGGCCACCATTCCAGTCAAAATAACTGTTTAGTTCCGTTTTCCTCAGGCCTCCTTGTCCTGTCATCCTAGCTCAGCCTGCCTCTTCTGGCTCAGTGGATCCCCTGATCTCCACCTTTGGCCTATAAGTTAAGAACCCAGACTCCAGGGGTGCCTGGCTGGCTCAGTCAGTAGAACATGCAATACATGATTTAGAGGTTGTGGGTTCCAAACCCATGGTGGGTGTAGAGATTACTTAAAAAGATGAAATCCTTAAATACATGAAAAAAAAAGCACCCAGACTCCAGAGCTTAGGTGGACTTCCCACCCTAAAACCTTCCAGTTTTGTGACCCTGGGTAAGTTTGTCAACCTCTTTGTGGCTCAGTTTCCTCATTTGTGAAAGGAAAATCTTAACAGCACCTACCTCTTGAGGTTGTGAGGACCAAATGAGTTAGTACTTGTAAAGAGTTAGAACTGTGTCTGGTGCATAATAAACACTATGTAAATATTTGTTGCTGATATTCATTCTTCTCCCTATGGTTCAGAACCTTGCACTAGGTCATCCTTCTGGAGATTTTCCAACTCCTTTTTATCAAAGAACTTTCTGGGCTGAACCCTGGAGCTGGGAATGAATAGGGAAGGCAGCCTGGAGGCTTAGGCAGGTGACTAAGGTCAAACAACTCAAGGCAATGGGGAAGGCTTCATGGAAGTGACTTGACTTGGTCCATGAAGACGTAGTGGTGATGTGGCAAATGGAGAAGGAGAAAGGGCATCCCAGGAGGAGGAATAGCAAACATAGAGACTCAGAAGAGATGAGGCCTGAGAAGTAGGTGGAGCCAGATAGTAAAACGGCTTTGGAAGCCAGCATACGAATTTAGACAGAGCCTCAAATTGGAGGAGGGACATAACTGGGTTTTCTATTTAGAAGAATCATTGGCTACTATGGGGAGACCAGGCCAAGTAAAGTTGATAGCTTGCTCTAAGGTTGTGACAGCAGTGGAGAAAGGATATTTGGGAACCCTGACTGGACTGGCTGGAGGTAAGGATAAGGAAGTAGAGAGTGGGCATGTCTATTCATTGAAAGTATGTAGGGCTAGACTCTAAATGGTATTATGTAGCAGTGAAAAGCATTGGTTCAAATCCTAACCACCATTTACCAGCCTGGCCTTGGCTTTCTCATCTATAAAGAGGGGTAATGAAAGTTAAGGTCCTCAAATGCCAGTCTGAGAAGTATCATCTGGGTTACTGGGTTTGGGGGTGGAGGTTGGAATTGAGGATTGGACACAGATATCCCATGCATATTTAGCACTGTGCCCACAGCATAGCTCATTAACTTGCTGTGTGGTCTCCCTGAGACTCAGTTTCTATGATATGGTGATTTCAAAAGCTCTTTCCAACGCTGACATTCTGTGACTCTTTGTTATCACCTGGTCAGTTATTGTCCAGCATAAGCCTTAATAATGTCGCACTCAGGGGCTGGAATATCCTCTCACTGCCTATCAAAATCCAGTCCATCTTTAATGAATAGGAAAGATTTTCTTTTTTTTTTTAAATTTTTATTTATTTATGATAGTCACACAGAGAGAGAGAGAGAGAGAGAGAGAGAGAGAGAGAGAGTCAGAGACACAGGCTGAGGGAGAAGCAGGCTCCATGCACCGGGAGCCCGATGTGGGATTCGATCCCGGGTCTCCAGGATCACGCCCTGGGCCAAAGGCAGGTGCCAAACCGCTGCGCCACCCAGGGATCCCCTAGAAAAGATTTTCTCAGAGGGCTCTATGCACATCCAATCCTGTGTCTTTGCTTAAAACCTTGAGTGGTTTCCTGTTCCTTCAGGGTAGTCTCAGGTCCTAAGCCTGGCATTCAAAGCTCCTGACGATCCCACCTCATGTCCTGTCTTATCTCTAATCACTCAGTACCTATCCCATGCCCTGACTTCAAACACACTCGACCGTTTCTCATCTCTTAAGACTTTGCCTATGTGGTCTCTCAGCCTGTAAAACCCTCTTCACCTTTTCCCCTTGCTTTCTCCAGGAGTAGCTCTTGTCTCTTCTAGATCAGGTTTCTTAACTTTTTTTTTTTTTTTAGGTTTCTTAACTTTTAACATGCATAATACAAATCACCTGGTGATCTTGTTAAAATGAAGATTTTAATTCTGCAGGTCTGGGATGGACCTTGAGATTCTGCATTTCTAACAAGTTCCTAATGACACTGATGTTGCTGATCTATAGGCCACAATTCCTGTCTCTAGGAACAAGAGAATGGGGTCATTATTTTATACTTTGTACTGAAAAGAGGGGAGATTCTAACTGCTAAAAGAGACTAGGGGAGGGAGACAAGCTATATAGGTTATCTCAAACTTGTCAATGAGATAGAATTGCATCATGGATAAGAGAATAGGTATTTTGGACAAGGAAAGACTTTCAGTTCAAACCATGCCACTGCCATTGATGAGCTGTAGGGCCTTGGGTAATCGCTTTACTGCTGAGTCTTATTTCCTTGTTCAAAAATTGAGCAGGTGGTACCTAACCCAATGGGTTGTGAGAGTTTAAAATGAGAACATGGGAAAAAAGCACTTAGAGCAGTTCTTGGCACATAGAGAATCCTCAGTGAATGGTAGCTATTGCTTTTTTTTTTTCAAGATTTTATTTATTTATAAATAATAATAAAGTGTTTCTCTGTATGAGAGACACAGAGAGAGAGAGGCAGAAACATAGGCAGGGGGGAGAAGCAGACTCCATGCAGGGAGCCCGATGTGGAACTCGATTCTGGGATTGTGGTATCACAATCTGAGCCGAAGGCAGACGCTCAACCACTGAGCCACCCAGGTGTCCCGTAGCTATTGTTCTTAATTAGGAAAGTAATGGCTGGGGGAAACAGATATGTTTGCCTGATTTTAAAAATTTATATTTAAGCAGGAAGACAAAATCACAAACTTCAAATAACTTGGATTTTCCTATTATTATATTACATTGATTGTATATTCATAGTACCCTCTTGTTATGGTCCAAAAACCATTCTAACGTTTTAAGTTTACCTGTTGTAGAATTTAAGACATGGAAGGGCCTTTAATGATCAACTGACTTGGTATTTGCCAGGCTTCAGTGACATGTATATCAATCACTTGTTGTGCTCATCTATTTTTTTTTAAGATTTTATTTATTCATTCATGAGAGATACAGAGAGAGGGGCAGAGATATAGGCAGAGGGAGAAGCAGGCTCCTTGCAGGGAGCCCGATGTGGGACTTGATCCCTGGACCCTTGGATCACTCCCTGAGCCGAAGACAGACACTCAACTGCTGAGCCATCCAGGCATCCCTGTGCTCATCTATTTACTGCTTTTCTTTTATTTTAAAGATTTTATTTATTTATTCATGAGAGACACACAGAGAGAGGCAGAGACATAGGCAGAGGGAGAAGCAGGTTCCCTGTGAGGAGCTTGATGCAGGACTCGATCCCAGGACCCTGGGATCATGACCTGAGCCAAAGGCGGATGCTTGGGGAGCCTGGGTGGCTCAGCAGTTTAGTGCCGCCTTCAGGCCCAGGGTGTGATCCTGGAGACCAGGGATAGAGTCCCACATTGGGCTCCCTGCATGGTGCCTGCTTCTCCCTCTGCCCAGGCTATGTCTCTGTCTCTCATGAATAAATAAATAAATAAATAAATAAATAAATAAATCTTTAAAAAACAAAAAACACAAGCAGATGCTCAACCACTGAGCCACCCAGGTGCCCCTATTTACTGCTTTTCTTCAGATAGATTTGCATCGCTTTTTAAAATAAATCTGCCTTCATCTAAATAATAATAATGATGGAATTGTGGATTTTATGTGATCTATTGTTTTTCTTATGTCCATGAAAATAAATACATAATGATTTTAATAGGATAGTTTCCCTACATAATAACCTAGAGTCCTCTTGCATCTTGTGGTGTGCATGCTCAAGTTGGAAAATTTTGATCTCACATAGCCTTCCTTGGGACAGTGAAACAGGAGAAGGGAATGACTTGCCTGGGGTCTTAATGAGCTAGACCCTGTCTGTCTTACCAAGATTTTTCCGGGAGGGTTCCTGGCTGGCTCAGTTGGTAGAACATGCAACTCTTGATCTCAGGGTCATGTGTTTGAGTCCCATATTCAATGTAGAGATTACTAAAAAACAAAACAAAACAAAAAATCTTCCTGGGGCATCCAAGGCCCCTCATCCTGAAGTTGGAGATATTAACGCTACTCACATGAATAATTCCTTTCTCATAAATCAGTGAACCCAGCATATGGAAGCCCTCAGGCTTATCCAAATCATCTTACATAAGGGTGCCAAAGAAAAATGGGCCAGAAGGATGAAAATATAATGAGAAAAAGTCTCTCTACAATGGCTGATGTGTCCAAATAAACCCAACAGATGTCAAAACCCAGGCAAGATTGGAAAGTATGACTTTGAAATCAGACTGTTGCCAAACCTGTTGTGGGGAGTTTTTCTTTTTTTTTCTTTCTTTCTTTTTTTTCTTTTTTTTTTTTTTAAGATTTTTATTTATTTATCCATGAGAGACACAGAGAGAGGCAGAGACACAGGCAGAGGGAGAAGCAGGCTCCATGCAGGGAGCCCGATGTGGGACTTGATCCCAGGACCCCAGGATCATGCCCCCGGCTGAAGGCAGACACTCAACCACTGAGCCACTCAGGCACCCCTGCTGTGGGGAGTTTCTTGTTTTAAAGTATCAAGTTGTGGGGATCCCTGGGTGGCGCAGCGGTTTGGCGCCTGCCTTTGGCCCAGGGCGCGATCCTGGAGACCAAGGATCGAATCCCACGTCAGGCTCCCGGTGCATGGAGCCTGCTTCTCCCTCTGCCTGTGTCTCTGCCTCTCTCTCTCTCTCTGTGTGACTATCATAAATAAATAAAATTAAAAAAATAAAATAAAATAAAAAATAAAGTATCAAGTTGTAATTTAACCTTGAATCCCTCTTGGAGAGTATCAAGGACTTGGAGTCCAGCCTTTGTCACATCTTGCCTGTGCTAGTGTGGGGAAGCAGTGTAGTCTACTCATTAAAGGAGAGTGCTCTAGAGTCAGTCCTGACACCCCTTGGCTTTGTGAATCTCACCTCACTGAGCCTCTGTTTCTCAGCTATCAAAAGATACTCAATTCAAGGAGGGTGACAGGAAGCTTCAGTACGAGAGTATACATAAAATAGCACTGTCAAAGCTTACACTATAACGTTACCACTGTTATCGCCAGAATTCCCCTGGCTGGTCACTAATATCCCAAACGGCCTTATTTTTCAGTTTCTTAAAGATTTTATTTATTTTTTCATGAGAGACAGAGAGAGAGAGAGAGGCAGAGACATAGGCAGAGGGAGAAGCAGGCTCCATGCAGGAGGCCTGACGTGGGACTCGATCCTGGGACTCCAAGATCTCACTCTGGGCCGAAGGCAGGTGCCAAACTGCTGAGCCACCCAGGGATCCCCTTTACAAGGGTTCTCAAAGGACTTGAAGTTGTCCTCTTTGCAACTTAAGAGCCTTAGTGTCCTTGTCACTCACTCTGTAACAGTTTCCTTATCTAGATGAGAATAGTAATAACTCTTTGGGGAGATTGAATATGGGGAGAAGGTAACACTTTCTTGTCCTTAATGTGTGCCAAATATTTGATTTGGTCATGAATTAATATACCTGTCTGGTTCACGGTAGGTGTTCACTATCACTTTTGCTGGGATGAGCATTCTCTTTTCTAAGAAGGGAGCAATGTGCCCCCAATATTCCTCTTCACTCTTCCCTTAGTAAAAATGTTTCCTTTTCCCTTGCCTCTTACAAAGCTTTTTTTTTTTTTTTTTAATCTCTAGAGGCTCAGGCCTCATGAAACCAGCTCATTTTCAAGACTTTCCATTTCAGGCCTTGCTTTCTTCACAACTTAAAAAATGATAGGTGCTTGCTCTGAGAAGTTTATCAAAGAGCCTGGACTTGGTCCCAGCCTGGCTTCTAAGACATCATGCCCTCCTTGATCTCCTGCCTCACTGACTGCTCCTGCCAATCTTTGCTGGTTATTCATCTTGTTGCTCCATGTTCTCTCTGCCCATTCCTGGGGTGATCTCATCTGGACTCAGCCTGAAAAACCATCAATAGGCTGATAGCTTCCCAATAAACATCTCCAAGCATAGGCCTCTTGCAGCTCCAGATGTGTCAAGGAGAACTGCAGATATGCTCTGAAACAAATTTCAACTACCACCTTGCTTCCCCAATGCCTTCATTGCTACAGATGGCCACTCCACCTTTGTAATGGCCAAACTCAAAATCCTTGGTCATTTGGACTCCCTCTATTTCATTACACTTCATATCCAATCTATTATCAAATCTGTTTCTCAAACTGCAAAATACTTCCAGAAGCCGACCACCTTCACTTTCCACCTGTAACCTGAATCTGAGCCACTGTCTTCTCTTCAGAGATGGCTGCAGTACTGTGGCCTCCTCACTGGGTTCCTGCTTCTGTCCTCTCCTCTCCTTTCTGTTCTCAACCCCAGCAACCTGAGGGTGACTTTGAAAATGAGTCTGATCTGTTCCGCTCCCTGCTCCAAACCATCTGACATCTCTGTTGGTTCCCCGTCTCACTCATATTACTTGGCCCTAAGCTAAGCGATCTGCTCCAAGACCACCCCATCCATCACTCTTCCCTTCAAGCATTCTGCCTGAGGCACTTTTTTGGTGCCATTCCTGGAACTCAAAGGGCAAACTCCCCGCAGGGCCATGTGGTTCCCTCTGTAGCCTGCTCTCTCACGTCCTTTAGGTGTTTGCTCACGTTATCAGTAAGATTTAACGATCCTATTTAAATTTGCAGCACCCCGTCCCCGCCCCAATACCAGCACTCTATCAATTTTTCCTGAAGCAGGATTTTTTTTTTTTTTAAGATTTTATTTATTTATTCATGAGAGAGAGAGAGAGGCAGAGACACAGGCAGAGGGAGAAGCAGGCTCCATGCAGGGAGCCCGATGCGGGACTCGATTCCGGGTCTCCAGGATCCGGCCCTGGGCTGAAGGCGGCGCCAAACCGCTGAGCCACCCGGGCTGCTCAGGATTATTATTATTATTATTATTATTATTATTATTATTATATTATTATTATTATTATTATTATTTTAAACTTAATGTTGAATCCCCAGTGCCTACAGAGTCCGGCACAAAGTACACGCTCAATTAAGTATATGCCCAATTGATAACGAATAGCTAGGAAGACACTGGGCCTTGTCTTAGACGCCTAATACGTGCGTTAACATACTCTCGTTTAAAGCACACGGCCGGAGGGGATCCCTGGGTGGCACAGCGGTTTGGCGCCTGCCTTTGGCCCAGGGTGCGATCCTGGAGACACGGGATCGAATCCCATGTCGGGCTCCCGGTGCATGGAGCCTGCTTCTCCCTCTGCCTATGTCTCTGCCTCTCTCTCTCTTTCTCTGTGTGTGACTATCATAAATAAATAAAATTTTAAAAAAATAAAATAAAATAAAGCACACGGCCGCCTTTGCTCTTACAACGGGGACCGAAGGGGCTGCAGCTTGCGGACACCCAGGCCTCCGCCCCCGCGCGCGGCCCTCAGGACTGACGTGTCCCTCCTCCCCTCTCCCCGCAGGTCCAGAAGGAGGCGCCCGCGCCGTCTGCCGACCCGGCGCGCCCGCACGCGTGCCCGGACTGCGGCCGCGCCTTCGCGCGCCGCTCCACGCTGGCCAAGCACGCACGCACGCACACGGGCGAGCGGCCCTTCGCGTGCACCGAGTGCGGTCGGCGCTTCTCGCAGAAGTCGGCGCTGACCAAACACGGCCGCACGCACACGGGCGAGCGGCCCTACGAGTGCCCCGAGTGCGACAAGCGCTTCTCGGCCGCCTCGAACCTGCGGCAGCACCGGCGGCGCCACACGGGCGAGAAGCCGTACGCATGCGCGCACTGCGGCCGCCGCTTCGCGCAGAGCTCCAACTACGCACAGCACCTGCGCGTGCACACGGGCGAGAAGCCGTACGCGTGCCCGGACTGCGGACGCGCCTTCGGCGGCAGCTCGTGCCTGGCGCGCCACCGACGCACGCACACGGGCGAGAGGCCGTACGCATGCGCCGACTGCGGCACGCGCTTCGCGCAGAGTTCGGCGCTGGCCAAGCACCGACGCGTGCACACGGGCGAGAAGCCGCACCGTTGCGCCGTGTGCGGCCGCCGCTTCGGCCACCGCTCCAACCTGGCGGAGCATGCGCGCACGCACACGGGCGAGCGGCCCTACCCGTGCTCCGAGTGCGGCCGGCGCTTCCGCCTCAGTTCGCATTTCATCCGCCACCGTCGCGCGCACATGCGGCGCCGTCTCTATATCTGCGCCGGCTGCGGCCGGGACTTCAAGCTACCGCCTGGCTCCACGGCCACCACTGCCACCGAGCGCTGCCCAGACTGCGAGGGCAGCTGAGCCGCCGTTCTTGTCGCCGCGGGGCCGCAAGCGTCCGGCTGGGGTGGGGGATTGGCGTGCACGCTGGGCCCCCCATCTGGGCCTGCGTTAACCTGGCCCTCCATCCCGGGCTGGGAAAGGGTGGGATGGCAGGCCTGGCTGCCTTGGAACTAGGAGGCAGGGAGAATCCCCTAACTGGGAACCCTGGAAACAGTACCCACTCCCCGCTCACTACAATCCCTTGACCCGTGTTAGTGAATAAAGTATTATATCTTCGCCCCACCCGTGCCTGTGAATAAGGTGGGGGGAAAGGAGGAAAGGTGGCGTTTTACCCAGGCTTAAGTGACTTAAATGAGTTACGGAGCCCAGCGGGGCTGTGGGCCCAAAAGGGTTCCCTGAACTGGCTTTATGTGTGGGGAGTACTCCTAACTTCAGGTCTGGAAGGGTGCACAAATAGCACGTTTGGATCAGTCACCCTTTTGTTTGGTGAGCAGGCATAAACTTCAGTCAGTCTACGAGAGATGGCTGGCTTCATTTCTTGGCTTGGAGGACTGCGGGTGGTGTTAGAGAGGAGGGCACAGGATGAGGACAGGATAGGCACTGAAGCAGCGGTAATTATGTCCCAATCTGGACACGTCGGGTGTGAGGTAAACGAGGAGGGGGGGTCAGAGGTGATTGGAAATAATAGGTTGGGGATATCAGGTCTGGAGTGCAGGATACCATCTCTAGAAGAGGGTACCCAAGAAACCGCAGCCACAAGTGGAAAGAAAACTGTCTTTTCTGGGAAATCTAGAGTGTCTCATGGAGGGAGTGGTCAGCTCTGTTAGATGCTGTATCTGTAGCTCAGGGAAAGTGGGGAGAGGAGTGGGAGTGAAAGCCATTCTGGAGTGGGCTAGAGTATAAATAGGAGAATAAGGAAGTACAGTGGATGGGTGTTGACAACCTATTTTAAGAGGCTTGGCTGTGAAAAGCAAGAGGGAAATGGCTGGAGGTTTGTTTTGTCTGTAGGGAAGAAAATCTTTTATGCTTTATATATGCTGGTGGCAGGGCTGATAGGAAGAGAAGTTGGTTATACAGAGAGAGGAGAGAACTCATCAAGGAGAGGATATATGATAAAAGATCAGCAAGGATAAGGTTCCTGCGGTCACTAGCAGGAAGAGGAAAGGTAGGTTTGGGAATACAGAGCTGAAACAGTTCTAATCCAGATTGTGTTTTACCTGGGAAGAGGTCATTCGTAAAAGGAATGAGACCAGTTAAAAGGAATGCCTCATTTTACTGACATGGAAATAGGCTCATTAGGGGTGGAAAAAGTAGTTTAAAGGTTTTTCCCCCAGCATTACTCCATTCTGTGAGGAAGGCAGGCCATGGGTATCCCAGAAAGGGAGTGATGTGCCTGAGGTCTCACGAGTAAATCATATACACCCAACGTTATCTTTTAGATGTACGAGTGGAAGTTGGCCTTGGGAGGACAGGGGAGGAGGCAAGAGGTCCTCTTCAAGAGGAGAGGAATCTCTGTTCTCCACCTTAGACACTTGACTCCAATTTGTCATGGGGGCCCAGAGAGAGGGGCATTAGGTGCTCACAGGGTTGGGATCCTGATAGATGAGGATGGGTTTTAGGCCCAGGACCCTTTTAATTGTTGACATTTCCTGCTCTGGGCCCCTGAAAGTTTTCAGTTGAAAAAGCAAACAGCTAAGTACAAACTTAGGAAGTCCCTACTACATACCAGGCACTGTTCTTTTTTTTTTTTTCCCCAGGCACTGTTCTAAACACTCTACTTAAAGATAACTTACTTAAACCTTACAACCCTATAAGGTAGATACTGTTTTCATTTTAGATGAGGAAGCCAAGGCACAGAAAGATAAATGTAGTTTGATGAATGTCATCCAGCTTGTAAGTATCAAAGATGGCACGTGAACCCGAAGAGTCTAGCCCCAGAACCTGGGCCCTTAACTAACACTACATATACCCGCCAGTCCCCTTTAGATGCCCGGAAGAGGGGGTGCCTCAGTTGGTTAAACATCTTTCTTTGGCTCAGGTCATGATCCCAGGGTCCTGGGATCGAGCCCCACACCAGGCTCCCTGCTCAGCGGGGAGTTGGCTTCTCCCTCTGCCCCTCCGCCTGCTTGTGCTTGCTCTCTCTCTCTTGCTCATTCTCTTTCAAATAAATAAAATCTAAAAATAAAAAATTTTAGATGTCCAGAAGGGGTAAGGGAATTGCATGACATCAGACAGGGATCTTGCTAGAAATCAGATCTCTGCCCTCTAGGTGGGAGGTACCTAGAGAAACATGGGAGCTGGGCTTGGAAGCATCCCTGGTGCCCTTCTCTAGTACCTGCTGAAATAGAGCCTCCCTAGTCACTCCAGGAAGAATCCAGAAATTGCTAACCAAAACTTTTATTGAGAGCAAAAATACCAGGAGGCTGTCTTCTGGAGGTTCTTGGGCCTCAGACCTTAGGAAGTAAGGCCCCTAAACCCATGCTCTGTTAGAAAAGGACTAGAACAAAGTTCCACAGCCAGGCCACTTTCTGTTTCTCAGATGCCATGCTGAGTTGCAAGTCCTGTGCCCATATTTCTAGGTTGAGGCCTCGCCTGTGGACTCACGGTCAAGGTTTGCAGGCCGCACAGCTTGGTCTTCACAGGTGGCCCCATGGGGCAAGTCTGTATACTTGAGGGCAGAGCCACGGGACAGATGTGCTGGGTAGCGCCGGCGGTTGAGGTCCATCTTGGAGAGCACTGCTTGGGGCAGGTCCACATGGCAGCGGGCTGCTAGTGCTACCAGGTAGATGAGGACATCACTAAGTTCCTCTTGAAGGGCTGCCCGTTCCCTGGGGGACCAGGCTTGGGGGCCAGGCTCCTCATCAGGCTTCCACTGACTGGAGGCAGAACACAGAGATAGGCACAAACACAGATGCTAGCTAAGACGATGGGCCCCACCTTTCTCAGGAGCACCCCAGTCCTTACAGCAGTGAACTCCCATCTCTTAGGAATTTCCTTCAAGGGCAACTCAACCATCTGGGCCTTAGGCAGATGACTCATCCAGGCTTCTGTGTCCCAACCTGAGCCAAGCAGTGGTTAAGAAAACATCTCATTTGTTAAGACCCGATTCTACTTCTCTCCAGCCGAGCCACTGCTACTCCAGACTAATCCCCAGACTTGGACAACTGTGAAAGCTTGCTAACTCATCTTCAACTCTTGCTCAGTACCATCTTTTAAATCCACAAATTACACTTTGTCCCTGCACTGCTAGAATTCAGCTGTACTTGGAATAAAATCCAAACCGCTGACCATGCCCTTCAGGTCCTGCGTGAGTTGTCTCCTGCCTCTTCCAAAGTCATTATCCACCCCTCTCTTCTCTCTCTCCACCTAAAGCCACTCTGGCTTGTTCTGTCTGGCAAACAGCCCGAACTGTCAGAGGGCCTTTGCACTTAGCTGCTCCCTCTGCTTTAAATGCTCTTCTAGAGGCACCTGGGTGGCTCAGTGGTTGAGCATCTATCTACCTTTGGCTCAGGGCATGATACGGGGATCCTGGGATCGAATCCTACATCAGGCTCCCTGCAGGGAGCCGGCTTCTCCCTCTGCCTATGTCTCTGCCTCATGAATAGATAAATACAGTCTTTAAAATGAATGAGTGAATGTTCTTCTCATTGCTTCCCCCATCTTCCTATGGCTGCTCCTTCCTATATTCAGGTCTCAGCACAGATGTCCCCTCCTCAAGAAAAGCCTTCTCCTTCTGTTACTTTCTTTCTCATCACCTTGTGTTATTTTCCTGATAGAACTCATTGCAATTCCTGATCTTTTATTTAATTGTTTTATTTTTTTATTTTTTATTTTTTTAAATTCCTGATCTTTTAAAATTAGTTTAAGGCCGGCCAGGTGGCTCAGTTGGTGAAGTGTCCGGCTCTTGATTTCAGCTCAGGTCATGATCTCAGGGCTGTGAGATCAAGCCCCAATGATTGAGCCCCAAGGCGAGCTTCCTGCTCAGCAGAGTCTGCTGGAGATTCTCTCCCTCTCCCTTTGCCTCTCCCCCTGCTCTCTTTCCCTCAAATAAATGAATCTTAATATATATATATATATATATATATATATATATATATAGTTTATTTATTGTTAGTCTCCTTGCACTTTGAAGTCAGGAACCATGTCTTTTTCTTTTTTCAAAGATTCTACTTTTAAGTCATCTCTACACCCAACATGGGGCTCAAACTCACAACTGTGGGATCAAGAGTCTCACCCTTTGGGCAGCCTGGGTGGGGCTCCCTGCGTGGAGCCTGTTTCTCAGCCTCTCCCTCTCTCTCATGAATAAATAAGTAAAATCTTAAAAAAAAAAAAAAAAGTCTCACACTTCACAGACTGGGCTGGTGGGGTGCCCCAGAAACTATGTGTATCTTGTTCAAGGCTTAATTCTTTTTTTTTTTTTTTTAAGATTTTATTTATTCATGAGAAACAGAGAGAGAGAGAGGCAGAGACACAGGGAGAGGGAGAAGCAAGCTCCATGCAGGGAGCCCGACATGGGACTTGATCCCAGGTTTTCAGGATCATGCCCTGGGCTGAAGGTGGGATAAACCACTGAGCCACCCAGGCTGCCCTCAAGGCTTAATTCTAGAAGACCTAGCCCACAGCTGATGTTCATATGAATGAACGGCTTGCCCTCACACACATTTCTCCATCCCCAAACTGAGTGCCCTGGTTTAGGCCTAACCATGTCTTGCCTGATCGGTACTGGCCTCCATTGGTCTCCCCTTCCCCAGTTTTCTTGGTGACCCAATCCACCCTGCAGGCACAGTGATCTTTCTAGCACTCAAATCTGGTCAGGTCTTCTGTCCAAACTCCATCACTTCTTAAGTCCAGCTCTGTCACTCTGGGTCCCTATTGCCACCCTCTTTTCCACAGCCCCATCACTCATTCTGTAGATACCTACTGCCTATTGTGCATCAGGCACGTGGGACATGCTAGACAACAAAACAGATGCAAAAGCCTTGCTTTCCCTTGAAAGGCTTACCCTGAAGGAGTCTCAGAATCTCTCTGAATTTAACTTGCCCTTGCCCACTTGACTACCTTTGCAAATGGTTCTCAGGTCTGGAATGCCACCAGAAGGTCTTCCAAAGAACATCTTCCTGTCCACCCCAGAGGCTGCCACCATACCTTAAGACTTGGACCTGCCTTGCTGTTCTCACACCTTTCTTTCCCAGGCGACTGGATGCCCCAAGAGGGCAGGGACAGGGGAGTCATCTCTATACCCAGGCACAGAGCCCAGTATGGATATTTCATGAGCAGATAAATGTTCCCCTCCCCCATAACACACAGACTCTTCCAAAAAGACTTCCATCTACTCACAAGAGCTCTGCTAGCTCCCCCACTTCCCCCACCAAGGCCAGCAGGAGGTTCCGAGGCTGGTGGAATTGGCCCCAGTCTCGTTCAGCAGCAAACTCAGCATGCAGGCGGCGGCTGGAATAGAAGAAAGGGGCGGAAGTCCAGGTGCCAGGGTTAGGGAATGGGAAAGAAGACGCAGAGCCCGGAGGGCATCTCAGTGATATGTAATCGCCGCAGAAGTATCAGGGATTCTGCAGTGAATTCCGTGGATGGCCTTAAGCAAATCATTTCTTCTCTTTGGGGCTTGGACTCCTCATCTATAAAGTAGGTGCGCCTTACACAGACCCTCAACTCTATCGAAAGCTCACAATATCCTCTTTTCTATTATTCCACCTCCTACTGCTGCTTCTGCAGTTTCGAACACCTGGAATATTCCTCTCTCTGCATATCAAGCTCCAGGGGCACTTTCCCAAAGAAGCCCTCGTTGATTTCCTCCAGTAAAAATATCACCCATCTCTCAGCACTGTCTTTGCCCACGTCCTAGCACCCGCTCCTGGAGGGCAGAGGCCGGACAGAAGCAGCATCAGAAATAGCAGCCCAATTTCCCCCGGGCTGGTTCTACTATTACTCACCGGGCATCACCATTTCCCCTGCCTCTGGGGTGCAGCACTAAGCCCATTTTGCAGATAAGGAGGTTAGATGACTCGCCCGAGATCAGCCAGGCGAGCTAGGACCCCAGCACAGCGGCTAGCCTTCTTCCAGACCACGTGGAAGGGCCCTCCCCAATAGGAGGGAGAAAGGGGCGACCTCCCCAGGTTAGGCAGGGACAGCTTACATGTCCTCGAGTGTGGGCTCCGGGCTGAAGCTGAAGGGGCTGGCAGCAGCAGTGCCGTTTCCCACCGTGTCCCCACGCGCGTCCCCATTCGCCCGAGACATGCTGCCCGCCACGCACCAGCCGGGACGCACGGGACAACACCGCGCCAAACTCGGAACCCGCCTCTAGGGCCCCCAGCCAATCACAGGCGTTCACGACTGCTTCCCGGGGCGGAGCCGCAGGAAAGACCAATGAGTTAGGTGGAATTTACTGTGAAACCCGCCCCTTGCCCTCCAGCCTTGGATTCTTTAGTCTTGGCCTAGCATCTTAAAGGTACAGGGACCGGATTCGTCGGGGAAGACACAATGGGCCGAGGGCGAAGAGGGCGCAGGCGCGTCGCTTCTCTTGGGGACGCCAGATGGCGCCAAAGAGAAAGGACCGGGCAGGGAAGGGGGTGCGGCGCTCCGTGGAAAACCCCAGGAACGGAGGCTGTAAGACAGAGAGGGAAATTTATTATAAGGCTACAAGAATGTCTCCAGGATACAGGAGCTCGGGTAGATGTTCTAGGCACTTTACATATTTAATCACCAGCCCTATGAGGTAGGTAGTATCATCGTTATCCCCATTTTCCAGGCAAGGAAACTAAGAGATTGAGTAATTTAACTCAACAGCATATAAAGTAGTAGCCAGGTTTCAGTTCCATGCAATTTGTTTTCAGAATCTGTTTTATTAACCCCTGCACTATATTGCCTCAAATGATAATAAGTACTAAGAAAAAAATTTAAACACTGTGAAAAGTGGGGGCAACTTTAGCTTGCATGGCCAGGGAAGATGGGGTAAGCATATTGGTTACCAGCTCTACTGCCTTTACTCCTCCTGCATTCATTCATTTTTAAAGATTTTATTGATTTATTCATGAGAGACACACACAAGCAGAGACATAGGCAGAGGGAGAAGCAAGCTTCCTCTGGGGAGCCTGACGCCAGACTGATCCCAGGACCCAAGGATTATGACGTGAGCCAAAGGCAGATGCTCAACCAAGCCACCCAGGTGCTTTTATTTATTTATTTATTTATTTATTTATTTATTAAGTTTTCATTTTAATTCCAGTTAATATACAGTGTTATATGAATTTCAGGTGTACAATATAGTGATTCAGCAATTCTATACATCACCCAGTGCTCAAATATATGTGTTATTTCAAATGATTCTTATAAGCATTTTTTAAAAGACTTATGTTTATTATTTATTTATTTATTTTTAAATATTTTATTTATTTATTCATGAGAGAGAGAGAGAGAAAGGCAGAGACACAGGCAGAGGGAGAAGCAGGCTCCATGCCAGGAGCCCAACGCGGGACTCGATCCCGGGACTCCAGGATCACACCCTGGGCCAAAGGCAGGCACCAAACCGCTGAGCCACCCAGGGATCCCTCCCTCCCTCCCTCCCTCCCTCCCTTCCTCCCTTCCTTCCTTTTTATTTATTTATTTTTCCTCTTCTGCATTCTTGCACAAGCATGATTTTATTCTGGGGTTCACCCTCCTCTACTTGATTGATCATATGGTCTTATTGCCCTGGCCTGATCAGTTCATGGGTAAGCATATGGCCTAGCTCTTGACAGTAAGAAGTTAGGAAGTCTGTTGGAGTCTTCTGGGAAGAGTTCTCAGTCCTTTTGTTAAAAAACACAGGATGTTTCTACCTTTTTTTTAAAAGATTTTTTAAAATTTTATTTATTTATTCATAGAGATGCAGAGAGAGAGAGGGGCAGAGACACAGGCAGAGGGAGAAGCAGGCTCCATGCAGGGAACCTGACATGGGACTCGATTCAGGGTCTCCAGGATCACGCCCTGGGCTACAGGCGGCGATAAACCGCTGCGCCACTGGGGCTGCCCTCTACCTTTCAATGTTAGTATGTGAAGGAATCTTTGTGCAGAGAGGTAGACCACAAACTGGGATTGGCAAATAGGAAGATAAAAAGGACCTGGGATCCTTGATAACATTGTTGGGACATTTATTTTTACAAGTTCCAGAAAGGTCCTAATTTAAGACTAGTTACTTAAGAAAATAAATCCCTTTACTGGTTAAACCACTTTTAACTGGGTTTTCTGTTACTTGTTTTTGAGAAAGTGACATTTAATCTGAGTAAAAATCAAGTGGAACAGAGCTCTAGATAGAGGAAGCCCCAATGCTTATAGTAGGAAAGTCTTGGCATGATCTAAAGATAAAAATGGCAGGAATGTAGTGAGCAAGAGGGAGAGTGGATATGGTATTAGGGAGATGACAAGAGGCAAAATCAGATTGATCAACCATGGATTTTATTTTATATTTTATTTTGGATTTTAAGTCTTATGGAAACCCTTTAAAGGATTTTGGCAGGGGAGTTATATGATCATATTTTGTCTTTATGAGTCCTCTGGCTGCTGTGTTAAGAATGAATTGGAGGAGGGCAAGCAGGGAGATGAGTTACTGCAGTTGGCCAAGCAAAAGATGATATTGACTCTGGGCCAGGTTGATGATGAGTGAAGATGGAGAGAAGTAGATGTACTGGGGAGATGTTTTTGGAGCTAGATCAATAGGCTTTGATGATTTTGAATCAGAGGTATGGGAGAAAGGATAGAATCAAGTATGGCTTATAGGTTTTGAGTGTTGTGCAGCACAGTGGATGATGATGATACATACTGGGATGAGGAAGATGAGATGCAGGATTGAACACACATGCAATAGGAATTTGATTTAGAATAAAGCTAACTGAAGCTACATATAAATTTGACAAGTAGATTTATGAGCCTAAGGATTAGAGGAGAGATCAGGGGTAGAGATTTACATTTGGCAGTCTCAGTCATTAGATAGTATTTAAAGTCATGGATTTGGAGAAGAATGCCTACTACAAGAATCTAGACAGACAAGACTAAGATTTGGGGTACTCTGACTCTTAGCAGTTGAGCAAAAGAGAAGAGATGGGTGACATAGTAGGAAAATTGAGAGTGTTGTGTAACAAAGGCTAAGAGAGGAAAGTGTTCCAAAATGAGTGGATGTCTGATTTTTTTTTTAAGATTTTATTTATTTATTCATGAGAGACACAGAGAGGAGAGAGAGAGACAGAAAGAGAGAGAGAGAGAGAGAGAGGCAGAGGGAGAAGCAGAAGAAGCAGGGAGCCTGACGTTGGACTAAGACCCCTCCCGGGTCTCCAAGATCATGCCCTGGGCTGAAGGCGGCGCTAAACCGCTGAGACTGGGCTGTCCTGGACATCTGATTTGGATGCTACTGAACTGTAGGGTAAGAAGAGAGTAGAGAAGTTGCTGCTGGATTAGGCAACACAGAAGTTGGATATTGGATTTGGTAGAAAAGAGGGAGTCCTGTGGAACTCCTGGGTTTCTGGCTTGAGTAAATGGATGGATAATTTTGCCATTTGCTGAAACGAGGACACAAGAAGATCCAGGAGTTGGGGTGGAAGGGAAAATAATGAATTCAGCTTGGGGCATGTTGAGTCCAAGATTGCTCTAGAACATCTAGATGATGGCCCATAGGCAGGTGGACATACAAGCCTGAAGTTCAGAACACTGAGCTGCCTGTGGATCTGGGAATTGAAAGTACCATCTGTAGCACCTACTCTGATGTTTGCTAAGGTTCTCCAGACAAGGATCCAAAGTCTTTTCCTGGAATATAAAACATGGCTTTCTCAGGAGTCCTCTGCATCTTAGATTTTTTTAAAAAGATTGAATTTATTTACTCATGAGAGACACAGAGAGAGGCAGAGACAGGCAGAGGGAGAAGCAGGCCCCATGCAGGGAGCCCAGTGCAGGACTCAATACTGGGACCCCAGGATCATGACCTGAGCCAAAGGCAGATGCTCAACCACTGAGCCACCCAGGCGTCCCAGCATCTTAGATTTTTGAAGAGTTGGGACAGGACTTCTAGAGCTTACAGATCAGGTGGTCCTTGGTGATTGAGAGGAAGGAGGTCTACTGCCATACCACCCTGAATGTGCCTGATCTCGTCTGATCTCGGAAGCTAAGCAGGGTCGGGCCTGGTTAGTACTTGGATGAGTGACAGGAAGGAGGAGACACTCTGTGTGTGAGTGCCTCTGCCCTTCTCCTAGGAGATCCTAACTGAGCTTGTAAGGCTTTTGCCAAGCATCCTGCAGAACATCCCAGTTCTTTGCTCCATGTCATTCTTGGAGAAGCAAGCAAACCCAGCTCCAGCACAGCAGTGTTGGAGAGGTGGGGAAAGCTGTCATGAGGGAAAGGGTACAGACCTGAACATATAATTAGCCCCATGATCTGGACCCCCTCATCCAGACTCTTTCTGTACCCTCATCCCCACATCCTTTCACTTTTCTCCATTCTTCTCAGACACATTTTAGCAACACAACCTCCCTGCTTTAATCTGGGCCTCAGTGTGTTTGGTCTTGGCTTTTGGTTCATGCTTGTTATTAGCCTTTTATGAGCCTATCCCCCTAGGGACTGGGTGTCCCAGTGTTTTCAACCGAAGGTGTTTTCTCAGGCTAATAAATGTTTAATGACAGGATGGGCAGGCTGAGACAAGCAAACATAAGCATGCATACACCACCCTTCTGCTACGCAAGAGTTTGGCTGCCTTCACCACTGGAGCCAACCATGTGCAACTGGTCCCAGTACGGCTTTTGGGAAACCCTGGAGTGAAAAACGGGGCAGTGATTAGAGAACAAAGTAGCAGACCCATAATCTGGGTGAGTGGTGGTGGGGTAGGGAAACCTGGGCCGCTAAGGTCCCAGACACAATAGAGTATGATGGTAAACTTAGAGTCGGGTGATTGAGAACCTATACACTAATGCCCTTAGGAAAATTATTTCTTTTCTCTGTGCCACCATTTCCCTAATGGGGTAATGGGGCTCTGGGCCTAGGTGGCTTCCGAGAACCCTTTATGTGTCTGCTGGGAGAGCTGGGACGATGTGTATTTTGTTTGTATCACAGTGCTATTCTTAATTGGAGGTAGAGCCATTGACCTTGTTGGTTTTGAAGTGGGGGATGGCAGAAATGATGCTGCTATAATTAGTGGGATTTGTACTTATTAAGTTTTTCAGGGGGAGTTATGACAGAGGCTTTGAGAAATCTCTAGGCTAACTCATTCAGGCCAGGGAGTCCTCATCACCTTTAGAAGTCCTTCCCAGGGTTCCTGGCTGGCTCAATCAGAAGAGCATGTGACTCCTGATCTCAGGGTCGTGAGTTCAAGCCCCATAGTGGGTGTAGAGCTTACTTTAAAAAAAAAGAGAGAGGGCAGCCCCGGTGGCTTAGCGGTTTAGTGCCACTGTCAGCCCGGGGTGTGATCCTGGAGACCTGGGATTGAGTCCACATTGGGCTCCCCACATGGAGCCTGCTTCTCCCTCTGCCTATGTCCCTGCCCCCCCCCATCTGATTCATGAGAGACACAGAGAGAGAGAGAGAGAGAGAGAGAGAGAGAGAGGTAGAGACATAGAGGGAGAAGCAGGCTCCACGCAGGAAGCCCGACGTGGGACTGGATCCCCGGTGTCCAGGATCAGGCCCTGGGCTGAAGGTGGCGCTAAACCACTGAGCCACCCAGGCTGTCCTAAATAAAATATTAAAAAAAAAAAAAAAAAAAAAAAGAGAGAGAGAGAGAGCAAGAGAGAAGTCCTTCTGCAACTTGTGTGTGTCCAGCCTTATTTCCCTACACCGATACTGAAATGCAGCCGCATGAACCCCACTCTCCTCTTCCCTAACTTTGCTCATATCTAGAATGCCCATTCCCTCTTCTCTGCATAGCCAAACCCAAATTCTACTCATTCTGTAGAGCCCTGCTTCAAAGCCACCTCTTCTAGGAAGCCTTCCTAAGCCTCCTCAAAGGAAATAATTGGACCTTCTATAGTACTTCCGTTCTAGCCTATATGACATTTATCATTCTTTGTCTTGATTTTGGGGTGATGGGTGTCCCTGTTCTAGATCTCCTTTTAGACTGAGTCTCCTGGAGAACAGAAGCATTGTCAGCATTGTCATGTTTTTGTTTCCCCAGGGCCTGGTGCTTGAATATATCTGATAAATGCTAATTTATAGAAGTATGCCTCATGGGATCCCCTCCAGGTGGGTATTGCTGTGCCTGTTTTACAGATGCAGAAACTGAGACCCAGAGACTCATCTGAGATCACCCAGGAAGGTGAATGCTGAAGCTCACCAGCACCCCTGATGCTCCTCAGAAAGTGAAAGAAGTCTCCCTACCCTCACAGGGAAGTAAAAGAGGCAGCTCAATCTGTTTGGGATATGCTGAGGTCACTTCATTACTGCCTTTTCTTCTGCCCTTTTGTCCTGTCTCTTCATCATCTTTCTCTTCTTCTAACTTCAACTTCCTCTCCTTTTTCTTTTCTTCCTTTGGCTTCCCTTTCCTCTATCACCTTCCTTACCTTTGTACCTGTGATTGTTCTGACTTGTACCCAAGGCCCTGTCCCCTGCACCATCTGCTGCCTCTGGTTATTGCCCAGGTCCTCCCCAAGAAAAAGATGGATGCCTATCTTGCTCTCAACCCCTAACCATTTCTAGGCTAACTAAGAGGACTCAGACCAGGGACACATCCAATAATTTTCCTCTCCATTTGTACTGCCCACTCCAACCAGAGAGCTGTGTATGTGAACAAACAGAACCAAGGCCTGAATTTCTTCTCCAAAGCTTTGTCTTAAGAAATCCAGCTTCCGGGATCCCTGGGTGGCGCAGCGGTTTAGCGCCTGCCTTTGGCCCAGGGCGCGATCCTGGAGACCCGGGATCGAATCCCACGTCGGGCTCCCGGTGCATGGAGCCTGCTTCTCCCTCTGCCTGTGTCTCTGCCTCTCTCTCTCTCTCTCTCTCTCTCTGTGCGACTATCATTAAAAAAAAAAAAAAGAAATCCAGCTTCCACCGCTAGGAGACACTAAGAGCAAGAAAAGTGTGGACATAGAGGGTACCAGGGTCCCCGGAGTGTACTCACTCACTCACTCACTCACTCACTCATTCAATATATTCTAACTATGAACCAGACAGTGTTCTAGGAACTGGGGATACACAACATCCCCTGCCATCTTGGAGCTTACATACTAGCAGAAAGAGTCATTTATAAAGTAAACTAACCATTCTCAAGATAATTACAGATTAGGGTAAGACCTATGAAGCCAATAAATGAGGTGATAAGTTGGAGAGTAGGGTTGATGAGTTGGTGAGTAGTGGGGAAAGTAGTTGGCTGATGTCAGACAAGCCTTTTATGAGGTTTTATTTGAGCTGAGATAGGACTGAGGGTGAGCCTGCCCAGTAGAGAACATGAAGTGAGATTCCAGACAGAGGGATCTGCAAGTACAAAGGATCTCTATTTGGATCACCACCGGAAGGCTAATGGGCTAGAGTTTAGTGAGAGAGGAAGGGCAAGTGCCATGAAATGAGGTTGGAGAGAAGTAGCAGGATTGTATGGAAAGCTATTTAAGAGCTTGGAATAGGAGAAAAGCTGAGTTTTTAAAATTGATTGATTGGGGCACCTGGGTGGCTCAGTGGGTTGAGTGTCTCCCTTTGGCTGAGGTCATAGTCCCAGGGTCCTGGGATTGAGCTCCTCGCATCGGGCTCCTTGCTCAGCTGGGAGTCAGCTTCTCCCTCTCCCCCTGCCCCTCCCCCTGCTTGTGCTCTTTCACTTTCTTTCAAATGGATAAAATCTTAAATAAAATTGATTATTGGAGCTAGATAGTATTTACAATTCTGTAAATATTCATTGTCAAATATTATGTATGATTACATTTCATTCATCACACAGGTTTTATTTTTTATTGGAGTTGATTACTGGCTCATTTTTTTCATGTGCTGGCTTTCTATATAATTTTCACTAATTCTTTTTACATCTTCCATTAACCTTCCAGTATAATTTTTCACAAAATCAACTGTACGAGTACTCGGTCCATTTTCCTCTTCCTGGAAGCCTTCAGGCTCCTATCTTCTAGTGTCCTGCCTGTTCCAGGCTGATTGCTCTCTAGGCTTGCTGGAGAACCATTACCTTAAGACCTCCCTTCACCTTGTGCTTGCATGGGTTTCCTAAACCTTGTTTTTCTTTCCCAGTTTGCCACCTTATTTTTCTAGAGCACATCTTCCAGTAGTTTCTTGAGAAAGAATGCATAGGATGAAACCACTTTGATACTTTGAAAAATGTCGCTAGGTATAGAATTATACAGAGAAAATAATTTACTCTCAGGATTTCAAAGGTGTTACTTCATTGTCTTCCAGTTTCCAATTCCCTGTTGAGAAGTCTGATATCATTCTTATTGCCAGACCTTTCTACATGTTCTTCCCCTCCCCCCAGAAAGTTTGAGGAGAGTATGATTAGAAGCCTAGACTCTGGGGGCATCTGGCTGGCTCAGTTAGTGTGGAGCATGCAACTCTTGATCGCGGCATTGTAAATTTGAGCCCCACATTGGGTGTAGAGATTACTTAAAAATAAAATCTTAAAAAAAAAAAAAAGAATGGACTCTGGATTCACTCTGCCTAGCAGATGTCCTGTGCAACTTTGAACAAATTTCTTAATCTCTTTGCACCTCAGCTTCCTGATTTGCAAAATGGGGTTGTTGGCAGCTCAAATGAATTTATATAAAACACTTCTCTTTATCACAGCCATTTTAAAATGTAATAAAATTAGTGTAGGTCATTTCTCATTCACTATGCTGGGAAGTCAAGAGATGTGACAGAGATTTATAGTACTTTTTAAATTTTAGAAAACTTTCTTATAGTTTCACGTATTTTTTTCTTCCATTTACTTTATTATCTTTTTGGAATTCCTCCTACATGTTGAACCTCCTGGCTCACCTCTAATTTTCATACATTTGTTTTCTTCTATTGTGCATCTTTTTGTTGTTCTACCTTCTGATTTCCTCAACTTTATCTTCTAAATATTCTATTTAAAAATGTTAGCTAGATTTTACATTCTAAATGCTTTGTTTTCTTTTTATGAACCCTTGATCTTCTTTACCTCTGCTTTTTTTTTTTTTTTTTCCTTCTTCTGCTCTTGGTATTGTCTTTTTACCGAGTTTTTAGTTTTCTTTGACTTTTTTTTTTAAAAGAGGCTTGCCTCAAATGTCTGGTGATCCTTGACTGCTTCTGTTTAAGAATGACGCATTGAGTTGCTTGAGTTAAACTTTTCAACTGGGAGGCTTCCTGGTAGAGATTTTCACAGGGGGCTCCCTAAATGTTTATAGGTCTTTTTTCTGGGCATTCTTTTTCTCCAGAGGAGCAAAGGTGGTATAAGCTTCCTGGACAGTGTTTTTAATAGCTAAGGTGAGGAAGGGGATTGGGGTAGTCTTGTTTTTCAGCCCTTATTGTTTTTGGTCAGGCCCCTTGTGTGGTGTCCCCAGCTTTGCAGTATTTTTAAAATTCGTCTCCCAGAAAGTAAACCTCTCCTTACCTACAAAGGTGAGATGCAGTCATCTAAGTGACATGGGGGAGAGGTTTGTGAACTTCAAAGATCTAATTATAATTACTCTGTATATAAACTTTCAGTGTCTTTATCCCCACCCTGACCCCTTAGTACCTCCAGAGCATATCTCCTTGCTTCCTGTTCATATTTCCCAACTCTGAAGGCATTTACTTTGGCTTCCTCTATTATGCTAAGTCAGTTACTCTTCTTCCACCTACTTTGAATCTTCCAAGAAGTATTGATTCCTCTCCCACCCTGTAGTCCTTGGGGTTAATGCTTGTTTTGGGTACTTTGCTATCAACTCAGGGGAACGGTGCAAACGTAAATCTAGGTGTTAAATCCTCTGGTCCTGAATCAGGGAAAACATTCTCACTCTCCACTTGCCAGACTCTAAGTGTGTCAATTGATTCATTTTATAAGACTGTAAAAAGTTCAGAATTCCAAGAATCCAAACATTAGGCAGAAGAGTTTTTCCACAAAGTCCTTTTTATTTATTTCACTAGAAATTACTCTTTATTGATTAAATCACCAGGAATTTTCAGCACAAGATTGAACATCTTAATAACCACTGAGGTTTGGGCTCTGGGGCTTACTCTGCCTCTCCCAGTCCTAAAAGGGGTTTAGAGGGAGAGACATCATTAACAGAGACCAAATCAGATGGTTGCAGGTCCTCCTTTCCCAGTCATTGGACAAGCTGCTCAATTCTTGTCCAGAGCAGGAAAGAGCCAGTACTTGAGAAAAATCTAATAAAGAATTTGACAATACAATATAAGATCTCTCTTAACAATTTAGATTTATCAACAGCATTGGTCCAAACTTATTTGCTTCTGATCTAAATCATTTTGCAATTTACCTCTTTTGGTGTGTATGTAATTTTAATACATAACCTAACTCCCTGTGCAGACATGAATCAACCCAGTGCCAAGAAAAATCCCTCAAACTAGAATAGAATAGCCTCATCCTGCTCTTGGAAAGAACAGAGGTTTTTCTGCTCCTCTTCCACATACAAGATGAACAAATCTCCCCCTGAAGTCCCAAATGTTACTTCTGGCCTTGGAATGTGCAGCTTGTGATGGGCTGATTCAAATCACCTCGAAAGGGCAGCTGGAACTACTATGCAGGCAGCCTTCTTTGGAAATTTCTTAAAATAACGTTTTGAGAATCGTTCATGATTGCGTACAAAGGCTCTAAGGTCCAAACAACTTCTGCTATTCCATCTCACGAGCTAGGCTCAGAGGAGGCATTGGAATTGTCAGGAGCAAGAGCAGTAGCAGTGGCCCCACGAGGTAGGACCTCAATAACTCGAGGCTTGTCAATAATCCGGGCTGTCCGGTTTCCCTTTTCCACAATACCGACGATCCATGCCTGGTGACCCTCTCCATACTTGGAAGATTTTATTTCAGAACAAAAGCGAGCTGCCTGTTCTCTTGGCAGACAAATCAGCAATCCACCAGAAGTTTCCGCTGAGGTTCCTTGAAGGAGCCCAAAGCGCCCACTGGCCTTGCTGATAGCAGCCATCTTGGCGATGATTGGCAGATTATGAATAACAAAGGACACCTCGTTTCTTTGTTGTTTTGCAAGGTTCTGAGAGTGTCCCAGAATGCCAAAACCGGTGATATCTGTGGCTGCATGTGCATTAAACGTGTGCATTAATCCAGCAGCAGTTCTGTTCAGGGTAGCCATATTGAACATGGCTTCCTGATAAGCCAGCTCTACCTCTTCCCTGGAGACCACCATATTTATTTTATTCCATCTCTCAGGGTTATCTAGCCATTGGTGGGCATTAACAGCAACTTGGGTTCCTAGGGGTTTGGTTAACACGAGCACATCCCCAACAACGGCGCTGTCAGGCATGATGAATTCATTTGGCTGACATACCACAGTGGCAACCCCACCGACAATAATCCAAGGGTTTACCACTGTCTGTCCGCCAGTCACTGCAGTCCCTCCTTCCTCAGCAGCGTCGCGAAAGCCTTTGATCATAAGGGGTGTTATCTTCTCTCGTTCCTCCTCAGTCATACTCTGGCTAACGCTGAGTAACATCAACATGTTGTCACATTCAGTAATGCCCATGGCATAGAGGTCACTCAGCACGTTGGCACACGCTATGCGCCCCATCATGTAGGGATCTTCCACCAAGGGGTAAAAGAAGTCCGTGGTCTGCACCAGGGACAGGCCCCCGTGCCTCAGGGGGATGACGCAGGAGTCCATCCCGATGCCCAGGGCTGGAAAGGTGGGGTTGGGATCCGCCCCGGCCGGCAGGCCGCCTTCCTGGGCCGCCTCTTCATGGCTTCCGACCAGGCCCAGGCCCAGAGGGGGCCGCACTTCTGGCCGCGTCAGTCCCGCCAGGAGTTTGAGCAGCGTCTCCTGGGGGACCTTGCAGCCTCAGCCCTTCATGCCGGAGAAGCCCGTCAGCCGCCAGCTGGGGCTGAGGCCCAGCGCCTGGGGCTCGAAGGGCCGGTAGCTCGAGAAGCCCCGGCCCAGAGACAAGCCCGCGGAGCCCGAGCCTTCCGCCGCCGCCGCCACCTCGCCGCCGGCGCCCGTCGCCGCGGCTTCCGCCATCGCGCCTGCCCCGCAGGGAGGGAAGAGGAGAGAGGAGGGGAGCGCCCTTGTATCTTCTACTCCAGTTACTACGGACTAACAGATATTACCGCAGAGATTCTCCCCGGCACGACTCGCGCCACCGGACTCACGCCACCCCGCGCGCTCCTGGCCTTCCTGAGGGAGGAGCTGCCGGCCTCCCCCTACTTATAGCCCCGCTGATTGACAGCCGTGCTAGCCAATGACGACTCCGCTACCGAGAGGCGGGCTTCCTTTGGTCTAAAAGCTAAATTACAAATCAACCAGCAGCTTGCGAAATTGGTCGGGGAGAGATTACCCGCAAGTGCTTGGGTTCGCTCCCCTAGATGTAATTTAAACGATCTCTTGGGAGTGGCTGGCGGAATCTGCTCCCCTAGAGGCAGTTTACCAAGGGCAGTTTCGAATATAAAGAAGATCGGTCGCTTGGCAGATCTCCCGTAGGGCAGAATTGTCCACGGGTCGTTTGACTGCGCTCGTGACCAGTCCAGGAGAGAAAAAGAGCCCAGGGAAAAATTCGGAAAGAATAATGAGAAGTTAGGGATCCCTGGGTGGCGCAGCGGTTTGGCGCCTGCCTTTGGCCCAGGGCGTGATCCTGGAGACCCGGAATCGAATCCCATGTCGGGCTCCCGGTGCATGGAGCCTGCTTCTCCCTCTGCCTATGTCTCTGCCTCTCTCTCTGTGTGACTATCATAAATAAAATAATAAAATAAAATAAAATAAGAAATCTCAGAATAATGAGAAATTAGATATTAAGTTACTACCATCAAGCAAGCAAACCTTAGCATCAAAATAATGAAATGTTAAAATGGATTTGAAGGAATTTTAAAACTCGGGCTGGCTCGCTCTGTCGGAAGAGCATGCGACTCTAGATCTCAGGGTCGTGACTTCCAGCCCTACACTGGGGGTAGAGATTACATTTTAAAAATATGATCCTAAAGTCTTTTAAGACTCTTGCGTCTACCACTAACTGCCCGTGTGAGTCACTTTCCTCCCCCCTCCCCCTCCCCCCGCAGCAGTTCACTCATCTGGACAACAAAGTGGCTTACCTTGTTTTGTTCTAAAATTTCTTTTTTAAAAAATATTTTATTTTATTTATTCATAAGAGACACACACGCAGAAGCAGAGACATAGGCAGAGGGAGAAGCAGGCTCCATGCAGGGAGACCCATGTGGGACTGGATCCCAGGATACCAGGACCCAATCTGAGTTGAAGGCAGACGCCCAACCGCTAAGCCACCCAAGCTCAGAAATTCTAAAATTTCTGTATCTCTTTAAATTAGTATATATAAGAATCTGTGATGGATCCATTATGAACAATTTGCCAATATCTATTAAGATTATAACTACAGGGCAGCCCGGGTAGCTCAGCGGTTTAGCGCCACCTTCAGCCCAGGGCCTGATCCTGGAGACCCGAGATCGAGTCCCACGTTGGGCTCCCTGCAGAGAGCCTGCTTCTCCCTCTGCCTGTGTCTCTGCCTCTCTGTCTCTCTGTCTCTCTCTCTCTGCCTCTCATGAATAAATAAATAAAATCTTTTTTTTTTTTTAATTAGAAAGTAAGGGGATCCCTGGTGGCTCAGCGGTTTGGCACCTGCCTTTGGCCCAGGGCGCGATCCTGGAGTCCCGGAATCTAGTCCCGCGTCGGGTTCCCTGCATGGAGCCTGCTTCTCCCTCTGCCTGTGTCTCCGCCTCTGTGTGTGTGTGTGTGTGTGTGTGTGTGTGTGTCTATCATAAATAAATCTTTAAAAAAATCCTATTAAAATTTTTTAAATAAATAAATAAAAACTGCACATAATACCTTTGACTCAGCAGTTCCAATTCTAGGATTTTACACTACAGATGTACTCACCAGCTATGTGTAGGAAATGATAGGTTTGTCTTGTTTTGTTTTGTTTTTCTGTGTTGTTTGTAATATCAACATGCTGGAAACAACTTAAATGTTTTATCAATTATGATTAAAATAAATTGTGGTATAATTATGTAATAGACTACCCAAGCAACTTTAAAACAGAATGAGAAAACACTGATGTAATTATATTGATAATAGTTACAATTCTAAGAAGCACAGTTCTAAATGCTTTAGTATATTAACTTAGTTCTTTTTTTATATTACCTTAGTTCTTATAAAAACCTTTGAGTTAAGATTCTTTCCACATCTTGCAGATAAAGAATATAATGCAGAGAGATTAAATGACCCACTCAAGGTCATACCCAGTTTATTTATTTTTATTTTTATTTTTATTTTTATTTTTTTCACACCCAGTTTAGAATATGGAAAGCTGGATATGAATCCAAGCAATTTGTTCCAAAGACCACCAGGCTAGGGGCTCCTGGGTGGCTCAGTGGTTGAGTGTTTTCCTTCAGCTTAGGGCATGATCCTGAGATCATGGAATCCAGTCCTGTATCTCCCTCCATCTGTGTCTTAACGTCTTTCTGTGTCTCTCATTAATAAATAAATAAAATCTTAAAAAACAACAACAACAAAAAAAAAAACAAAGCTGGGCAGCCCCGGTGGCTCAGCGGTTTAGCACCGCCTTCCACCCAGGGTGTGATCCTAGAAACCGGGGTTGGAGTCCCATGTCAGGCTCCCTGCCTGGAGCCTGTTTCTCCCTCTGCCTGTGTCTTTGCCTCTCTCTGTCTCTCATGAATAAATAAATAAATCTTTGTTTAAAAAAAGCAAAAAACAAAGACCACCAGGTTATATTGCTTATGATGTTTGTTAAGAGAAATAAGCACGGTTCAGAGCAGTATTTACAGAATACTATTATTTGTTGTAAAAGGGGGAAATATATGCAATAACATATCTCTTGGAGGATAATCACCAGAAACCAGTGAATTGATTGCCTCTGGGGAGGAATAAGGTGGCTGGGGACGAGAGATTATTCATTATGATGTCTTTTTGCTCCTTTAACATTTGGAACTTAAATTTTTTATTATTTTATAAGATTTTATTTATTTATTCATTAGAGACATACACAAACACAGAGGCAGAGACACAGGCAGAGGGAGAAGCAGGCTCCAATGCAAGGAGCCCGACATGGGCCTCGATCCCGGGACACCAGGATCATGCCCTGCGCCAAAGGCAGGCACCAAACCGCTGAGCCACCCAGGGATCCCCTGAACTTAAAATTTTGAAAAAATATTTGAGTGTATTACATACTTAAAAAAAAAATCCTGCCTATGGAACTATAAATTGGTGCAACCATTTTGTAAAAGAGTTTGGCCTTAACTGATTAAATCAACATGTGCAAACCTATGCATTCCACACATAGGTGGAACTCCCCAGCAATTCTACCCATAAAACACGCCCTAGAGAAACTCTTGCAAAGGTGCCCCAAGAGACATGTGCAAGAATGTAGGAGCTCTGGATATTGATTATGCAACAATGTGAAGGTACTTAACACTACTGAACTGTACCCTTAAAAAAGGCAAGGTGGAAAATTTTATGTCATATGTATTTTGGCACAATTAAAAATAGAAAAAAAAACATAAGGATACTTATAGCTCTTACAGTAAGTCATTACATTTGGTTTTTATTGTTCTGCAATACAGTGTTAAGAAGGCATGGATTAAATTGGAAGAAACTCAAATGTTAAAATTAGACTGAGTTGCAGTCTTGGCTCTCCTAATGACCTTGGACAAATTATCTAACCTCTAGGAACCCTAGTTTCACTACCTATAAAATAGTCCTTTCACCTGAAGATAATGATAGATACCAGATGGGAGTGTTTCTGAGAGTTAAATTTTAAAATGTGTGTAAAACACCTAACACAGTTCCTGGCTGATGGTAAGCTTACCATAAAAAACAGAATCTATCATCACACACCACTATTAAGGTAGATGGAGCGGCTGGAATTTAAATTCACAAAACTTATAACATCTTGGAAAAAAATTTTTTTTAATTTTTATTTATTTATGATAGTCACCAAGAGAGAGGGAGAGAGGCAGAGACACAGGCAGAGGGAGAAGCAGGCTCCATGCACCGGGAGCCCGACGTGGGATTCGATCCCGGGTCTCCAGGATCGCGCCCTGGGCCAAAGGCAGGCGCCAAACCGCTGCGCCACCCAGGGATCCCCATCTTGGAAAATTTTTGTAAAAACAAATCCATTTGTCTTCCTAAAGAAAAAGAGGAGTGTAACATTGGAATACTGGAAATAACCCATCTGTCTGTTAATAGGGAACGCATAAGCGGATTGTGGTATAATTACACAACAGAATATTGTTCACCCATGAAAATGAATCATAGGCCTAGGCATCATCAATATCAGTAATCTCAAAAACAAGATGTTGGGAGCAAGAAGCCAGTTGCAGAAGAATACGTAAACTAAGATGCCCTTTATATAAAGTTCAACACCAGGCAAAGCAATAATATATTGATAAGAGATGCAAAATGATAAAAACTTCTAAAAAAGTAATAGTGAATGATTAACAAAATTTAGCATAGGGATTGCTTCTGGGGAAGAGTGCAGAGGGGATCTGGGCTACATTAAGTTCTGTTCCTTGGGCTGGGTTGTAGTTACATGATGTTCTTTAAACCATACGTATCTGTTTTCTTTTCTTTCTTATTTATTTATTTATTTATTTATTTATTTATTTTTATTATAATTTTTTTTCGTATCTGTTTTCCTATGCTCTTTTTGTAAGCTGTATTTCAACATCAAAAAAAAGAAAATCAGGACGTGTGGGTGGCTCAGTGGTTGAGCATCTACCTTTGGCTTGGGTTATGATCCTGGGGTCCTGGGATGGAGTCCCACATCAGGCTCCCAGCAGGGGAGCTGCCTGTATCTCTGCCTCTTTCTGTATCTCTCATGAATGAATAAATAAAATCTTAAAAAAAAGAAAATGTTATATACTTCAGAATTTAAAATACTGAAGGAAAAAGGAAAGAATGGAAAACAAGAGATGAAAAGAAGACCTTTGGATTTTGTCTGACCTTTGGATTTGTTGTCAGTGAACTTATCTGCCCTTGAAGAGGTGATATAGCCTCTCTACACCTTAGTTTCCACTTCTGTCAAATGAAGGTCATCATTTCTGCCTAGGATATGGTATAAGGATCATATAAAAATCTCAACTATGAAACTTGTTTTGCAAAATCTTTAGTATATTGTACCTGTGAAGGATCTTCCTATCACTAAGGGAAAAATGAAAACACTCCATTACGTCTGTAGTTCCCTCACCTGGGTTAAAAAGTGACTAGATCAGGTGCCTCTGTATGCTCTCTCTTCTTTGGACTTTCTCCTCTCAGCATTTAGGACAGTTTGTAATTCTTTATTCATGTGATTGTGCCACAATTATCTGTTTGCGCCACTAGTCTGTAAGCTGTACAAGGGAGGGGCTGCCCTGTTGTGCCTACTTTGGCTTCCCTTGTACTTTACAGGGCAATGACATTTGATGAATAAATATGTCACTTTATGCAACACAATTTGCTGAGCTCATATGATGAACCAGACAAGGGGCTGAGGATCTTTTTTTTTTTTTTAATCTCTTTCTCTTTCTTTCTTTCTTTCTTTCTTTCTTTCTTTCTTTCTTTCTTTCTTTCTTTCTTTTTTTCTTTCTTTCAACATTTTATTTATTTATTCATGAGACACAGAGAGAGGCAGAGGCAGAGACAGAGGCAGAGGGAGAAACAGGCTCCCCCTGGGAGTGGTAGGCTCCCTACCACTTGATCCCAAGGGGCTTGATCCCAAGACCCCGGGATCACCACCTGAGCCAAAGGCAGACACTCAACCACTGAGCCACCCAGGTGCCGTGGCACTGATCATCTTGCACTTACTCACCTCCTCATTAATGCTCATAGTGGCGCCAGGGAATTATCATTATTAGCTCAATTTTGGAGAGGAGACTGAGATCCCGGAAAAGTCAGAAGTCCCTCACAGGGTCACCTAGTGAGAATACAAACCTAGGTCTTTTTAACCTGAAGTCTGGTGCTCTATGCCTTATCGTGGGCCCGCCCCCCTTGAGAATACTAACAACTCCCATCATATGCCCCAAGGAAGCAGGACTCTTTGGAGGGAGGGTTTCATCCTGTAATTTGCTGCTGTTTGGAAGCAATGTTCACTCAGGCCAAGAAAGTCATGAATTTGCCTTGGTCAGGGACCACCCACTAGGCTCAGAGCAAGTTCATGAGCCTCTGTGCAGATGATCCCCATGGGCCTCTGGAGGGTGATCCCTGTGACTGTATTATGAGCATTTGAAAGTATCCTTTTGATCTTTTTCTTGTTTTTCAGAGAGATCTACTGAACATTTATGGCTTGGGTTAAAGCTTTGGGCCAAAGACTGCAAGAGTAAAGGCCCAGATGGGGCTGGAAATGCAGGCAAAGGAGAAAAGAGGTTTTAGAGAATAATAGTCTGAATACTAGCCCCTCTTTTGTTTTTTACATACGACAAAAGCACTGGGCTAATGCTAGTTATAGTTTTTTTCTCATTATGAAAATTTCCAGTCATAACACTACACTTTAAGGTTCAGTACACTTTATTTTTATTTTTTTGAATATTTTATTTTTAAGTAATCTCCACACCCAGTGTGGGGCTCAAACCCACAATCCTGAGATCAAAAGTTGCACGCTCCACTGACTGAGCCAGCCAGGCGCCACAGATCAGCAAACTTTATTTTAATTTTTTTATTTTTTAAAGTGTATATATTTAAACAAACTCTACACCCAATGTGGAGCTGAATTCATGACCCTGAGATAAAGAGCTAAAAGCTCTACTGACTAAGCCAGCCAGGCACCCTAGGTTCCACACACTTTCAAGAATTTTTAAATTGTGGTAAACTATACACTCAGTACATTTCTAGTATGCCGAAAATACTTCAATAGGTTTAGTACACATTTTAAAAAATATTTTATTTTTATTTAAAAATTAAAAAAATATATCTTGTTTATTTTTTCATGAGAGACACAGAGAGAGGCAGAGACATAGCCAGAGGGAGAAGTAGGCTTCCTGAGGGGAGCTAGATGGGGGCCTCAATCCCAAGACCCTGGGATCACGACCTGAGCCAAAGGCAGACACTCAACCACTGAGCCAAGCAGGTGCCCCTAGTTTTTAAAAAAATTTTTAAAGATTTTATTTATTTATGAGAGAGAGAGAGAGGCAGAGACATAGGCAGAGGGAGAAGCAGGCTCCAGGCAGGGAGCCTGATGTGGGACTCGATCCCGGGGACTCCAGGATCACACCCTGGGCTGAGGGCAGGCGCTAAACCGCCGAGCCACCCAGGCGTCCCTATTTAAAAAAATTTTTTTTTTAATTTATTTTTTACGTAATATACTGAAGGTGGGGTTCGAACTTACAAGATCAAGAGTCAGCACACTCTGTTGATGAGCCAGAAATATTATTACAAAAATCATTATGTTGTCATTGGAGAAAAATCACAAAATGCAGTTTAGTAAAGAGGAAGAAGGTTACCTCAAAATCCTCCTCCCAGAGAGAAGTACTAGCAACAGCTTAGCCTCGTGTATTTTAGACCTTTTCCTTCATGAGTAAGGAAAGCCACTACATTGAACACCAGGGGGCGCCCTGTCACTCCCTCCAGGCGGTGTAGAGCAGTGTGCTCTGTGTATTTGCATATACTTTAAATTTTTTTTTAATTTTTATTCATTTATGATAGTCACAGAGAGAGGGAGAGAGAGAGAGGCAGAGACATAAGCATGCTCCATGCACCGGGAGCCCGATGTGGGATCCGATCCTGGATCTCCAGGATCGCGCCCTGGGCCAAAGGCAGGCGCCAAACCGCTGCGCCACCAGGGATCCCTACTTTTAAAATTTTTAAAACAAAAATGGGATCATTCCAAGTATTTCTAGTAGGATATTATATAATGGGTGAAATAATCTGGCATGTAATAGGTGTTCAACACTCCTGCTGGATTCATTTGTAAATATTTATTGAAAAGTGTTTTTTTTTTTTTTTAAGATTTTATTTATTTATTTGAGAGAGACAGAGAGAGCCCAAGTGGGGAGGGGCAGAGGAGGAGGAGAAAGAATCTGAAATAGACTCTCCGCTAAGTGTGAGGCCTAACACAGGGCTTGATCCCATGACCCTGAGATCATGACCTGAGCCAAAACCAAGAGTTGGATGCTTAACCAATTGAGCCATCCAGATGCCCCCTATTAATTTTTTTATTTTATTTTATTTTATTTTATTCATTTATTTCTAAAGATTTTATTTATTTACTCATGAGAGACACACACACAGAGAGAGAGGCAGAGACATAGGCAGAGGGAGAAGCAGGATCCATGCAGGGAGCCCTATGCAGGACTTGATCCCAGGACTCCAGGACCACTCCCTGGGCTGAAGGCAGGTGCTAAACCACTGAGCCACCCAGGGATCCCCAGATGCCCCCTATTTACTGAAAACTTATGTGCACTAGATACTGAAGCTATAACAGTGAATGCCAGGCAAAAATTCCTGTCCTCATGCAGCAGACATTCTAATGGAAAGAGATAGTAATAGGTAAGAGCAACCATTTGTTAGTTAAGGATAGGTATTGAGGAGAGAAAAATGAAGCCTGAAGAGTAGGAAGTCTGGTATGTGAATGTATTTTGTGTAATTGTAGCCAGGGAGGCCTCAATGAAAAGATGACTTTGAAGTAAAGGCCTCAATGAAGAGAAGAATAGGATGCAGATATCTGAAAAAGAGTGCTTCAGGTAGAGAATGGTGAGTGCAAAAGCCCTGAGGCAGGCATATACTTGGGCTATTCTAGGAGCAACAAGGCAGCCAGGAAGACTGGTGCATATTGAGTGGAGAGAGTTGTAGGAAATGTCAGACAGGCACATCACAGGATTGGTGTAAATGGCACAGGACATAGGGCCTTGCAGATCACTGGAGGACTGCTGTAATCTGACTTTGCTATAGCTTTTACTCTGTATTCAAACCCCAGGGGTCAAAACATTCCTCATTGGTCTGAACCCCAACCACTCTGGCCCAGCATCCAGGTCAGTGTCCCCATTGCCAGCCCCTGAACCTGAGCCTGACCCAGGCCCAGCACAGCCTCAGTTCCCTATCCCCGCCTCCCTGGGTTTGTTTGGTGGGGCTTCCAGCAACAGGCTCTCCCTCAGGAAACTTGAGAACTGACGCCTATGTTCATGGCCCCTCACACTCTTAACCATCTTCTATCACTTTACGTGGCAGGAAATGTCATCTTTGTATCTGGGGTAAATGTGAGAAGCCATACTGAGTCACCTCTTGCCATCAGAACAAGAGAGACACAGGACAGGAAGAGACTCAGAGTGATGGCAGAGCTCAGAGAATGGAGGGTTTGGAGATGGAGATAAAGAATGAGAAGGTGAGGAGCACCTGGGTGGCTCAGCCGGTGAAGCATCTGCCTTCAGTTCAGGTCATGATCTCAGTGTCCTCAGATTGAGCCCCCCATCAGCCTCCCTGCTCAGCAAGGAGTCTGCTTATCCCTCTGCCTCTGCCCCTCCCCTGCTTGTGTGCTCTTTCTCTCTCTCTCTCTCTCTCTCAAAAAAAAAAAAAGAAATTAAATTAAAAAAAAATGAGAAAGTGATTTGGAAGATGCTGAGAGAGGGAGTCATGGGATAACCTGGCACAAGAGCATTTCTGACAGAAAAGTACCCATGGCAAAGACCAGCAAGTTTTATGTGTTGGATGGTGGCCAGTATGGCTGGTGACAAGTGGGTGAGAGAGAGCAAGAGGAGGTGATGTCAGAGAGGCAGTGAAGGGCCAGATGTGCAGGGCCCCTGGACTATGGTATGGCCTTTGGCTTTGGCTCTGGGTAAGATGGGAGCCATGGGATGGTTTAGACCAGAGGCTGAGGTGAGGGTGAACAGGGTTGGCTAAATAGATACAGAGAGACAATGAGGAGGTTCCTGAAAAAACCCAGGGGACAGATGATGGTGACTTGGTTACACCGGAAATAGTGACAGGTAGTCATATTCTGGATAGTTTTTAAAGGAAGAAGCAACAGATTTCCTGATGGAGTAAATGTAAGATCTGATGTGTTGGGGCACCTGGGTGTCTTCGTTGGCTAAGCATCTGCCTTCAGCTCGGGTCATGATCTCAGGGTCCTGGGATAGAGGCCCGCATCGTGGTCCCTGCTCAGTGAGGAGCCTACTTCTCTCTGTCCTCTGCTCCTCCCCCTTGATTGTATTCTCTCTCTTTCTCTCAAATAAATAGTCTTTTTTTTTTTTTTTTTTTAAGATCTGATGGGCTGTGTGAAGGAATTTTGGACTTTTTGTCCTAAGAGAAAGAGGAAGTCATGGGCTTGGTTTTAAGCAGAGAGGTGGTATGGTTATATTCATGGTTTTGAAAGTTCATTCTGTCTGCTAGGTCAAGAATAGGCTGTAGGGGAATGATTAAGCAGAGGACCAGTGAAAGTTGGTGGGGACTTGGATTAGGATAGAGTATGGTGTGGGGTGGACAGAATACAGCATAATTCTCTCTGCCTCAGGACCTTTGCACCAGTCATTCTTTTTTAAAAAATTTTATTTATTTATTCATGAGAGAGAAAGAGAGAGAGGCAGAGGGAGAAACAGGCTCCATGCAGGGAGCCCGATGCAGGACTCGATCCCGGGTCTCCAGGATCAAGCCCTGGGCCAAAGGCAGGTGCTAAACCGCTGAGCCACCCAGGAATCCCCTGCACTGGTCATTTTTAATTACCCAACGACGCGTTATGCCCAACAAACAGCATTATCTTCAAGACTTGGGAGACCCCTCCTCCATGATCTCCTAACCCTGAAATTTCCTTGTTCTAACCATTTTCATGCTAGATTTTCTCTGACACCTGTGAGCGCCTTATAGCTGAGACCACACCTCACTGGATTCCAGGAGCTCAAGGCCCAGCGTGGGCTCTGGCACAGAGAAGGCCTTAAACAGCATTTGTTGAATGAATAAATGGAAAGAATGCAAATGAGGACAGAGATCGACACCCTGATAGTTGGAGCTCACCGAAACACTGCAAAAAATGAAGTGTTTAAGATGTAACACACACTAGGGCACCTCGATGTCTCAGTTGGTTAAGTGTCTGGCTCTTGGTTTTGGCTCAGGTCTTGATCTCAGGGTCCTGGGATCAAGCCCCAAGCTGGGCTCTCTGTTAAGTGGAAAGTCTGTTTCTCCTCTCCCTCTGTGCTCTCTCTTTCTCAGATAAATAAATGAAATCTTAAAAAAAAAAAAAAAAAAGATGTAACACACACTAGTAATTTTTCTTCTTATATTATCTTGACAATCTTTTTAAACCAGTATATGTAAATATACCACATTTTGTTAGAGGCTGAAGTGTTTCATAAAATGGACCTATTTGGGATGCCTGGGTGGCTCAGCGGTTGAGCGTCTGCCTTTGGCTCAGGGGGTGATCCCAGATCCTGGGATCGAGTCCCATGTTGGGCTCCCTGCATGGAGCCTGCTTCTCTCTCTGCCTGTGTCTCTGTCTCTCTCTCTGTGTCTCTCATGAATAAATAAATAAATAAAATCTTTTTTAAAAATGGACTTATTTAACTGGTATAACCACCTTCCTATTATTGTTAGATATTCAATTTATTTTTTTCTTTTTTTAATTAAAGGATTTCCATGAATATCCTCGTTGCATTTATTTCAAGGCACCAGATTTTAGGAAGATCATTGAAACAAGTTGTTCCTCCTGGGGTGGTCAGAGGAGTTGAGACTTTGTCTTATAGGTAATATTAGATATAATTGAGGATGTTCAGCCTGGAAGAGAAACCTGTGAGCCTTGTCCACATTTCTGAAGGTGCTTCCAGATGGGAAAGAGAACAGATTTGTCCCAGGCATATCAGCAGGACAGAACCAGGCCTAAAGCATGGAAGTCACAAAGAGGCAAACTGGCATGTAATACAAGAAAACATTTTCCTTGGGGACCCCTGGGTGGCTCAGTGGTTGAGCACCTGCCTTTGGCCCAGGGTGTGATCCTGGAGTCCCAGGATGGAGTACCACATCGGGCTCCCTGCATGGAGCCTGTTTCTCCTTCTGCCTGTGTCTCTGCCCCTCTCTCTGTGTGTCTCTCATGAATAAATAAATAAAATCTAAAAAAAAAAAAAAGAAAAAGAAAAGAAAGCATTTTCATGCAAGCAGAGCTGCAGGAGATGCAGTGGATCTCCTTGGGAAGTCATGAGCATCCTGTCTCTGGAGGTGTGTAAGGAGAAGCTGGTTGAAGATTTAATAGGAAATAATATAGAAAGGACTATTGTGCAGTAGGCCAAAGTTGAATTTGGTGATATTTGAGAATCCTTTCAAATCTGAAATTTTGTTACTACATTAAAAAAATATATTTATTTATTTATTTATTTATTTATTTATTTATTTGAGAGAGAGACAGAGAGAGAGAAAGGAGGGAGGGGCAGAGGGAGAAGGAGAGAGAGGGATCCCTGGGTGGCGCAGCGGTTTGGCGCCTGCCTTTGGCCCAGGGCGTGATCCTGGAGACCCGGGATCGAATCCCACGTCGGGCTCCCGGTGCATGGAGCCTGCTTCTCGCTCTGCCTCTCTCTCTCTCTCTCTCTCTCTGTGACTATCATGAATAAATAAATAAAATCTTTAAAAAAAAAAAAAAAAAAAAGAAAGAGAGAGAGATTTCCAAGCAGATTTCCTGCTGAGTGTGGAGCCCAATGCAGGGCTCCATCTTATGACCCCAAGATCATGACCCAAACCAAAACCAAGAGTCGGGCACTTGACTCCATGGAGCTACTCAGGCACTCAAAGATATCATAAAGGATGGCACGAAGAAGTTGGCACGATGCCTCAGGGCTGGGAATATTTTGACAAGTGGTGATTTGGGGATGCACATTCCAGGCAAAGGGGATAGGTTGATGAGATTGAGGAGGGAAAGTCGGGCATGAAGCTAAAGAAAGTTATGGAGTGGGACACCTGGGTGGCTCAGTGGTTGAGTGCCTGCCTTTGGTTCAGGGCATGATCCTGGAGTCCCCGGATCAAGTGCCACATCGGGCTCCCTGCATGGAGCCTGCTTCTCCCTCTGCCTATGTCTCTGCCTCTCTCTCTCTCTCTCTCTCTCTGTCTCTCATGAATAAATAAATAAAATCTAAAAAAAAAAAAAAAAAGTTACGGAGTAAGACTGAGCTTTACCTCAGGTGACCAAGAACCTCTGAGGTTGAGGGTAAGGCGGTCAGATGCTGGTTGGTGTTTAAGACTCTGTTCCCTTGGCAGTAGTTGATTACTACAGGGTGAACATTTCATCCCAGCTCAACCAGATTCTCCTTCCTAAGAGTGTAGACATTCAGAGTGTACGTAAAATTGGGCTGAGGGGTAAGCTTCCTCAACCTTTGCTGGAGAGGTGAAGAAAGGTGGCCTGCAGAGTGAGAGAATGGGGAGCATGTGACATTGTCTTCCAGACACCGGGGAGATCTGATCGTATTTGGCTTCTTCAAAGGGCTTTGTGATATCCTGTAGACAAATGTATTCGTTTGCTTTCTGCCAACTCAAATGGGTTCCTGTGACTTGCCACAGTATGATATTCGGCCAAGACTCTCTAAATTAAGGAGTCATCCGAGGCTTTGAAGGGAGTCACCCACAGTTCCTGAAAGAGCTTCAGGAACATTCAGCTGGAGGAGTGAGGGCAGAAACGGTTGAGAAGAGTCTGATAGGTGGTGAGAGCAGGGAGCAGGCCTTCCTCATCATTTAGATAATCAACAGAGCTGCTGCTTCCTCCAGATGTTCCACCTCATTGTACAGTTCAAGCATGTCATCCAATGATACATAAGTCCTCCGGGCTCCATTTGACTTGTTTTCTATATGGACTCAAGCTATCTAGTCAGAAGGGAGGAAATGTTTTCCTTTTTCCCAAGGAACCAGAGTGATGGCAGAGAGTTCACTTTCCTTGATGTAACAAATAAGATAGGTTGGGGTTACCAATATCCCCACTGCAGGCCAAATGTGGGTTTGGTCATCTGGGAAGTTCACGAACAAGGGGGTGTGTCTGGAGCACTAATGAAGTGACCCAATAGAATATTCAAGAGGGAGCACAGGCATGTCATGAAGGTGGGGAGGCTCAGACTCAAAGGAGTCTGACCCAGGAGTGAAATTTTCGTTATCAGACAGGAGTCATGATCCTTCCTGTACATGGTAGCTATTATGTTGGTCATTCTGGCTCCACCCCCTGAACATAAATCAGTGTTTGAGAGGGAGAGAGAGAGACAGAGAGAGACAGAGAGAGATAGAAAGAGTCATAAGTAAAACTTGAAAGAGATGCTTTATTAGCCTGTGCACATGGGAGCCCAAGCAGTTGGAGGTTGGGGTAATTCAAAGCAGAGAGAGAGAGAGAGATTCTTCTAACTCTACCGCAGCTTTGGTGTTTCAAGGGCTTGGGGTTAGGAGTCAAGAATTGTTCTATCTATGGTTTTGGTTATGGATCTACAGCCAAGATGTGAGGCCTGGAGCAGTTCACGTACAAGGAAGTGAAGCACAAGTGAAATCCCTCTGAAGACTTTCTGAAATAGCAAAGAATCTGCAGGAAGCTGGAGATCTCGTACTAGCAGGTGGGAGTAATAAGGCAACAACACGGGAGTATTAACATTAGTATGATCCTATTTGAGCTTCACAGGGTGGTGAGTCCTGCAGAAGCGTGAGCTGTGTACGCAGTGGGGAACCAAGGCCCAGAGAGGTGAAGGGGGCCTTGGTGCAACATAGCAAGACAGTACTGCTTGGAACTGGTTCCTGGGATTCTGGCCCTGTATGATATGCTCTTTTGGACACAATAAACCATATGCCAAAAAGCTGGAAGTGGAAGCCCTGGAGTGAGGTCAACTAGTGACAACAGGCTCCCATGGACTGCGTGTGAATACTCAAGAGGCCATCTGTAGAAAATCCCTACCTGTAAGTGCATCCCACTCAGCCTTCCCTTAGAAAATCCCAAGTAGTTTCTAGAACTTTAGAATACCTGGGTGTAGTTAGCCCATGAGATCATAAAGGTCTTGGAAGAGGGTGGTGGCCTCTGACCCCACTTATTTTGGGCACCTCTGGGCCTCAATGACCTCCCTTCCCCTGAGGCCCAGCCTCATTCCCTGGGGTAGTCTCTCCCTCCAACCTCCTGGCAGGTGGGAAGAAGGGAAAAGGGCACTATGGTGACACAGATATTTCTGTTAGAACCATCCTGACCAAAGTGGCCTATGTTATTATACTCAGAAGGAAGTGGTGGGTGGCAAGCCTGGGCTAAGAGTAGCAGCTGATGGCAACCAGCAGCATTTGCACCAACAAATCTTCTGTGTGTGTCTGAAATGAGAACTTTGCCCCGGTTTGTCCTGGGTTTGTAGGCAGTCAGGCCTGGTAGACTGCGGGTAGGGGCGGGGGAGGCCCCAGCCAGCTTTTCCTGCCACCATCTACGTCACCCAGGGGCCTATTGGTCCCCAAGCAAGCCCAGAGGCTCCCTGCTGCCACATCCTTGCTTATTCAACATTTTATTCATTTAAGCATCATGAAGGAAAGGGTTCAGTGTGGTCATACTGAAGACTGGAACTAGGGAGGTCATCAGGAATGGAGGTAGGGATGCGTGGGTGGCTCAGCGGTTGAGCATCTGCTTTTAGCTCAGTGTATGGTCCTGGAGTCCACATCGGGCTCCCCCAGGAGCCTGCTTCTCCCTCTGCCTATCTGCGTCTCTCTGTGTCTTTCATGAATAAATAAATAAAATCTTAAAAAAGAAAAGAGGAATGGAGGTAGCCCTCCAAGCTCTCACCACTTCCCATTCAGAAACCTCGTGATTCTCTCTCATAAGATCTATTTCTCTGTATGTCTGTGTGGTTCCCTCCTCACTTTTGACTGGCCAGTTCCTTCTGCGTCCTCCAGTTTCTGTTCTGAAGAAACCCAACTGGGGATCCCTGGGTGGCTCAGTGGTTTAGCGCCGCCTTTGGCCGGGGGCCCAGTCCTGGGGTCCTGGGATCAAGTCCCGCGTCGGGCTCCTGGCATGGAGCCTGCTTCTCCCTCTGCCTGTGTCTCTGCCTCTCTCTCTCTCTATGTCTATCATGAATAAATAAATAAACAAAAAATCTTTGAAGAAACCCAACTGATTGCTCACCTGCCACCAGTGTCTTATTTAATTTTATATATTAAATTAAATATATAATTTAATTTGGGCCTTCACTTTCAATTCCCTCAACCACTCCTTTTTGAACAATACAGCTTTTTGCTCCTAAGAGTCTAGACTCTGGAAACCAAAAGCCTCTTTATTATCCTTAGGGGAAGGAAGAGCCCCAAGCATTCACTTATCATTAAATATTTGCTGACTACATATTCACTGACTATGCTCCAGGCACTGTTTTAGGTACTGGGGATACCTCAGTGAACAGCAACAGCAAATAATCATACTGTCCTGGGAGTTTTTTTTTTTTAATTTTTTATTTATTCATGAGAGACACAGAGAGAGACAGAGAGGCAGAGACACAGGCAGAGGGAGAAGCAGGCTCCATGCAGGGAGCCCGATGCGGAACTCGATCCCAGGTCTCCAGGATCAGGCCCTGGGCTGAAAGCGGCGCTAAACTGTTAAGCTACCCGGGCTGCCCCTGTCCTGGAAGTTTATATAGTAATAGAGAAGATGGACAATAAATCTGATGGATAAGTAAATTAGTTAGTATAAGCAGAAGTCTACAAGTGCTAAGGAGCAAAGTTCAAAGGAGTTGATCCAGGAATGAGCCATGAAGCTTTCTTGGGAAAGCCAAGCAAGAGAATAGCAAGTGCAAAGGCCATGCAGCAGAGGTATGATGGAATAAGCCAAGGGCAAGGACAACAGTGTAGTTGAAAAGGAGTGAGCAAGAGGGGGACCAGGTTTTAGAGAGATAGTGAGGTGTCTGATAGGTTAAATCTTTCTAGGCCACTATGAGAACTTTGGCTTGTATTTTGAGTGAAATACGGAACCACTGGAGGGTTTTGAGCAAGAAAATAACATGATCTGATCTATATTTTAATTTTTTAGAAAGATTTTATTTATTTATTCAGGAGACACACACACAGAGAGAGAGAGAGAGAGAGAGAGAGAGAGAGGCAGAGACATAGGCAGAGGGAGAAGCAGGCTCCATGGAGGGAGCCCAATGTGGGACTTAATCCCAGGACTCCAGGATCACACCCTGAACCAAAGGCAGACGCTCAACCGCTGAGCCACCCAGGCGTCCCTGATCTATATTTTTAAAGAATCCTACTGGCTGCTGTGTGGAGAACAGACTTTGGTAGGGGCAAGGCTGGAAGCAGGGGGACCACAAAATCCAGACACAAGGTGATGTTGGGTCAGACCGGGGAATGAGCAATGATGAAGATGAGAAATGGCTAGACACAAAGTCTTGTTTACTCTCTTGAGTAAAGCAAGAGAAAATTATCTCTCGTTTTCAGATGAACCTCTAGAAAAATAAGACATAACTGAAATCATTTTACCTTACAAAGGACACAGAAGACCTGAGGCATCCAGGCCACGGGTTCCATCTTAGATGCACAGATTCTAAAAAAAAAAAAAAAAAAAAAAGGATGCACAGATTCTGGGTACCCCAGAACTTCCCAGTCTAGGATCTCATTTGTCACTTCCCTGCAAGATGATATGCTTGAGTCCATTTTCATGGAATGATGGGACAATTGGTAAGGAAACATCTAAGCCATCCTGAAGAGTAGCTGGCATCTGTTGTGTTGAGTCTACACAAGGTGACCTTTGCCCTGGGCATTGATCTTGGTATATGTGCTGCCGAAGCGAGCACTTGGGCATTGATCTCGGGTACGGTCAGTTGTCACCATGCCAGCACCATCAATTTCTTTCTTCTTCTTTTTTTTTTTAAGATTTTATTTTTAAGTCATCTCTACCCTCAATGTGGGACTCAAACCCACAACCGTGAGATCAAGTGTTGCAAGCTGCACCCACTGAGCCAGCCAGGTGCCCCAGCACAATCGGTTTTGTACTGTTCATTTGACGCAGCCGAGATAACATCAAACAGAAAACACCTACTGAAGCTAATTTCCTCAGGATGGGGTGACAGTATGGTTAATGCTCTGAGTTTCAGGCTCTTCTCTAGGTACTTTGTCTATTTAAACCCTGTGGAGTCATTGGTTAACTAAGTTAGAGCAGAGTATGGACAGACAACAAGGCCCTTGAAAGCCATACCAACAATCTCGGACGTGATCTTATGTATGCAAAAGGGGAATTACCTGAGGTTGTAAAGCCTAAGAGAAACATGCTTAGGTTTCTCTAGGTTAATTTGGAATTCCCCAGGAGGTAGAACCTTCTCTAGAGGCAGAAGAGTGGAGGAATGGCTGTAGTGGCTGTAATTTGTTCCTTGAGAACTGATGGGGGTTTGAACAAATGGAATGGAATTGAGAGACCAAATTGGGCCCTCAGAGAGAACTGACAACCTGAGATATGATGAAGGCTAGTGACTAACGAAGTGTGTGTGTGTGTGTGTGTGTGTGTGTGTGTGTGTGCGTGTGTGCGCATGCGCATGTAAGGAACATCCTGCCTCAGGACTTCCTCACGTGATCCCAGCCTGGGATCTCTGCAACCCAGCTCTTCAGGGAAATCACCTGATCTCTCCAACATGGAGCCCCTGACACTCTAGAATTCTCAGGGCTTACTTGTACTTTTGTAGCGTCCTCAGCCTTACAGTCCTCAAACAGATGGGAAAAAAATTCTTTTGTTCTTTTAAACTGAAAACCAGAATCTGATAAATATGTAAATGAGTACACTTGCCTGCTGATGCATACACATAAACTATGATCCAAGCAACGAAGACCTTACTTTGAGATCATTTCCTGAATTCTTTCTGTTCCAGGTGTTATTACTGATAAACTTGAAGTTTCTATAAACTTAAGCCCTAATTCAAGAATCTAAATTTTGATTATTTGAGAGAGACAGAGCACACAAGAGCACAAGTGGAGGGAGGGGCAGAGGGAGAAGGAGAAGCAAACTCTCTGTTGAGCAGGAAGCCCTGACCTGGGGGGCTCAATCCCTGGACCCTGAGATCATGACTTGAGCCAAAGGCAGACACTTAACTGACTGAGTCACCCAGGAACCCTAAGAATCTAAATTTTGAAGACAGTCTAAAGGAAAACCTTCACTCTAGAGAGGATCGATTTGACTATTAATTTTGGGTTAGATGTTCTGTGGTGAGATAATTACAGTTTTTCCAAACAGGTCCAACCTGTGTGGTTAATTACTAGATCTAGTTCTAGAACTAGAACTAAACTAATATATATATTATATATATTATATATATATAATATATATATATATTTTTTTTTTGTCAAGAAGAATGTACGGCTCTAAATTGTTTGAGATTTACAAGTGCGAGCTGTATGTTAAAAGGGAGCATTTATCCTTTCACTTTACACATTTCTGTAATGTTTGAGTTTTTATTCTTTTTATGTTTGAATTTTTAAATGTGTATTCTTTTTTGTAATTTCAGAACAAAAGATTTTGATTAGCTGTAAATTGTAACTACTGTACATAGGATCAAAGGACTCAGCCCAAATTATCTGATTTTAACTGAATTTGAAAAAGACTATCTGATATTATCTAAGTACCAGAAGGCAACTTGTCAGTTGCAGCTGCCTAGCAGCAGATTACAGATAATCTGTTTGCAAAAGTCTTCCCCAGGGGCAGTGACACTGGCAGTGGCTTTGCAAGCTGAGCAGGGTTTCCTCACAACACAGGGAAAATCTTAACATCCTTCCCACTTTCCCATAAGCAAATACAAGTTCCTCTATTCTGTTGCATTTTTAATTATTTTTAATTTTTAAAATTACGTAAGTTATACATCCTCCTTGGAAGAAAAAAATTCAGACAATATAGAAATATGAAAATCTTATTCTTCAGAAGTAACTACTGTTTGGAGTTCAGTTGTGTTTCCTTTCAGATTTTACATACACACACACACACACACACACACACACACATAATTTCAACTCCTATTTTTCTTTTTTTCTTTCCTTTTTTTTTTTTTCTTTAAGTGGGTTCCACACCCAGCATGGAGCCCAGCATGGGGCTTGAACTCATGACCTTCAGATCAAGACCTGATTGAGACCAAGGGTTGGATGCCTAAGGGACTGAGTCACCCATGTGCCCCTTCATTTTTAACTTTTTTTTTTTCAGATAGAATTCCCATACCATAAGACTCACCATTTTATTTTATTTTTTTAAGATTTTATTTATTTATTCATAAGAGACACACAGAGAGAGGCAGAGACATAGGCAGAGGGAGAAGCAGGCTCCTAGAGGGGAGCTGGATATGGGACTCTATGCCAGAACCCCGGGATCACAACCTGAGCCAAAGGCAGATGCTCAACCACTGAGCCACCCAGGTGCCCCAAGCCTCATTTTATTTTATTTTATTTAAAAAAAATATTTTATTGATTTATTCATGACAGACACAGAGAGAGACAGGCAGAGAGACAGGCAGAGGAAGAAACAGGCTCCATGCAGGGAGCCTGATGTGGGACGGGATCCTGGGACTCTGGGATCACACTCTGAGCTGAAGGCAGACACTTAATCCCTGAGCCACTCAGGCGTCCCAAGCCTCACCATTTTAAATAAGTGTGCAGTTCAGTGGTTTTTAAAGTTTTAAAAACTTGATGGCTCAGTCAGTTAAGTGGCTGCCTTAGGCTCAGGTCATGATCTCAGGGTCCTGGGATCAAGCCTCACATGGGACTCCTTGCTCAGCAGGGAGTCTGCCTCTCTTTCTCCCTCTGTGCTTCCTCTCCCTTTGTGCACTATCGCTCTCAAGTAAATAAATACAAGTTTAAAAAATAAATTAAGTTTTAAAAAATTTATTTAAGGGATCCCTGGGTGGCTCAGCAGTTGAGCGCCTGCCTTCAGCCCAGGGCGTGATCCTGGAGTCCTGGGATCAATTCCCACATCAGGCTCCCTGCATGGAACCTGCTTCTCTCTCTGCCCATGTATCTGCCTCTGTGTGTGTGTGTGTGTGTGTGTGTGTCTTTCATGAATAAATAAATACGATCTTTAAAAAATAAAATAAAATAAAAAATAAAATAATTTATTTACACCCCACGTGAGGCTCAAAATTACAACTCTGAGATCAAGAGTCACATGCTCTTCCTACTGAGCCAACCAGGTGTCCCTATTCAGTGGTTTTTAATATAGTCATAAAATTGTACAATCATCAGCACTAATTCCAGAACATTTCCTCACCTCAAAAAGAGACCCTGTACTCATTAGCAGTCATTCCTCATTCCCCACCATCCCCATCCTGGCAACCACTAATCTAATGTCCTGTCTCTATAGATCTACGTATTCTGGACATTTCACTTAAATGGAATAACACAATCTGTGTTTGTGAGTACCTGGCTTCGTTCACTTAGCATAATGTTTTCCAGGTTCATCCACGTCATGGGATGGATCAGTGCTTCATTACTTTTTATGATTGAATAATAAGCTATTGTATGCATAGACCACATTTTGTTGATCTCTTTATCAGTTGATAGACATTTGCATTGTTTCCAGTTTGGGGCTAGTCATTTTATATCCCCCTGGCAACGTACAAGGGCTCCTCTTTCTCCACACTCACCAACACGTTTTCTTTTCTTCCCTTTTTAAAAAAAAAAATATATATTTATTTATTCATGAGAGACACAGAGAGAGAGGGGCAGAGACACAGGCAGAGGGAGAAGGAGAGGAAGAAGCAGGCTCCATGCAGGGAGCCCAACGTGGGACTTTATCCCGGGTCTTCAGGATCACACCCTGGGCTGAAGGCGGCGCTAAACCGCTGAGCCACCCCGGCTGCCCCTTCCCTTCTAATACTATCCATCCCCATGACTGTAAAGGGATATTTGGCTTTGATTTGCATTTCCCTAAAGCCTAATGATACTGAGCATCTTGTCTATGTTAGCAGTTTTTTTATGTTATCCTCAGAGGCGCCTGAGTGGCTCGGTCGGTTAAGCATCTGACTCTCGGTTTTGGCTCAGGTCATGATCTTTGTGCCCTCGCATGCAGCCCTGAGTCAGGCTCTGCGCTCACACTCAGCGGAGAGTCTGCTTGTCTCTCGGCCCTTCCCCCAACTCTCTGCCTGTCCCTTGTGTGGGTGTACGTGCGTTCACATGCTCTCTCTCTCTCTCTCTCAAATAAATAAAATAAAATCTTATGTATCATCTTCAGAGAAATGTTTAAAAGTTGGGCCGGGCAGCCCAGGTGCCTTGGCGGTTTAGCGCCGCCTTCAGTCCAGGGCGTGATCCCGGAGACTCAGGATCGAGTCCCACGTCTGGCTCCCTGCATGGAGACTGCTTCTACCTCTGCCTCTCTCTCTCTCTCTCTCTCTCTCTCTCTGTGTGTGTGTGTCTCTAATCAATTTTTTAAAAAATCTTTAAAAAAAAAAATAAAAAATAAAAAAAAAAATAAAAAAAAAATAAATAAAAAATCTTTAAAAGTTAGGCCATTTGTCTTTTTTACTGTTCAATTCTTTGTATGTTCTGGATACAAGTCCCATATCAGATATGTGATTTGCAAATATTTTCTCCCATTCTGTGGATATTTTTGTTTTTTAGAATAAAAGTAAGTTACTAAATTTACTGTCTGTAACTTGTTCTTTTTCTTTATCAGTGTATTATTGGAATCCTTCAATGTCAAGAGAAGGCTATGTCACTCTTTTCTTTTTTCCTACCTTATTGCTTTCCTTCTTTTCTCATTTTTAAAAAAAGATTTTATTTATTTATTTGACAGAGAGAGAGCACAAGCACAAGGAATGGCAGGCAGAGGGTAAGGGAGAAGCAGGCTCCCTGTGGAACAGGGCATGGGGCCTGCTTCTCCCTCTGCTTGTGTCTCTGCCTCTCTCTCTCTCTCTCTCTCTCTGTGTGTGTGTGTGTGTGTGTCTCATGAATAAATAAATAAAATCTTAAAAAAAAAAAAAGAAGAAGAAGAAGGAAGACAACCAACTGAGCCACCCAGGTGTCCCTTATTTTTTCGAGGTGGCACTCCATTATGATTGTGCCACAGTTGATTTGACCAGTCCTATGCTGAACTTTAAAAGACAGAGTCTTCAGTTTATGTGTTGGTGAAAGACAAGGAACCAGCAGCTCTTGGTCAGGAGGTTGCTACCTACTGTGTTGTCTGCTCTTGGATGATGTGAAAATGCAAGCGGGCACAGGAAGTGTCTCTAACCTGCCTACACTTCCTCTAAACCCATGTGGTTTCACAAGCCCTATAGGCTCACCACCACCCATTGTCACCAGCTTGGCGTCTTTGTGAAAAAGTCTCACTGCAGGAGGCCCTGGGGCATTATTATTTCCCTCTTTTAGTCTGTCTGGTTGCCAAATCCCCAGGGTTCTCTGAGACCGGAGTCTTGATTAGACATCTCCAGCCGCTGGAAAGATGAACTCCTACATCATCATAACGAGGCTGCTGCTGTCCGGGCCTTCCCTCTTCGGTAGGCAAGGGAAAAAATGGAGGGGAAGGCAAGGGACATGTGTCTCTGTCCAGTGAGACCACAGGACTTTGTGGAACTGAAGTAAAAGAGCAGCTAGTGTCGGGTGGGATTGGCCACAGGTGACATGAGGGTTAGGAATCTTGGAGGGAGAAGGGGATAAGGAAAGAAAGAGGTTAGAAAAAAAAAAAAAAAAGAGGTTAGAGTCCAAAGTAGAGGCAAGGTCTGGAGGAAAAGAGAAGGAAGACACAGGTGGCAACAGAGATACAGAGTGGGGTCTTTATTTTTCATTTTTTAAGATTTTACTTATTTATTCATGAAAGACACAGAGAAAGAGGCAGAGACAGGCAGAGGGAGGAGCAGGCTCCCGGTGGGGAGCCTGATGAGGGACTGGATCTCAGGACCCCAGAATCATGCCCTGAGCTGAAGGCATCTCTGGCTTAGGGTTTTTTAAAAAGGCAGATGGCTAATGGGTACCTGGAGCAGTCGCTGGGGTCTGGTCCTGCCCATGGCACCACTGTGTACCATCTCAGCACTTTGCTCTTTCTGGACCTCAGTCCGTTCGTGAACAAACAGTGGGGCAGCTTCTCTGCCATCCTGGATGCCTGGGAAAGAAGCCTGATGCCTGGAAGAAAGCAGGGCCAGAAAGGACAGTTAGGGGCTTGCAAAGGAGGATGCTAGGCAGCTTGAAGTGGGGGATGACATGGGCCAACCTGAGATCTAATGGAAGGAAGAGCCTGGTGCACAGTGGGGTGGGCAGTAAGGGAGCATTAGATGAGAAGCAGCTGCATGGGGATCAGGGGACCTTGAAACCATGAGTCTGCGGGCAGAAGTCTGAGGCTAATTATCTAGGGTCCTAGGCCCAAGGGAGAAGTGGGTGTGTTGGGAGATGCACCCTGCGATGGGGCAACCTCATCCCACGGGGGGCCCCTTCCATCTGCCTCTATCTCACGGACCAACGCCTTCTCATCCTTCCTTCTTTGCTAGCAGTCCAAGTGCGCTCTGGGTAGTAGGGAGTTGCTGCTTCCAATTTCCCGGAGTCGAGGCTCTGAAAGGGGAAGCCCGAGGGGGAAGGTCTAGCTCTGCCTCCCAAGCAGGCGGCGGGTGGCCCCAGGAGGAAGGAGCCGGGTCTTTGTGGGTGGGCCGCCCACTTGGGGCACGTGGGCGACCGCCAATCAGCGCCTGCGGCTCTGGGGCCCCCTGCGGGGACCCTGGCTGGCCGGAACCGCTGACCCGCTGACCTGACCGACCGACCGCACCCCCTGGTCTCCCTCAGCCCTGGCCTCAGGCTACAACTTGGAAGTGCGGCACGTGCAGAACTTCTCCTTCCCACACGCCGGGAGGCATTTTGGGTACAGAGTCCTGCAGGTTGGAGACCGGTGAGCCGCCCCCGGCCCCCCCTGCCCCGCAGAGCCAGGACTGGAGACCAGGACACCAGCCCGCGGGGGAGCGGGCGTCGGGGGCGTGGGGGGTGCAGGTCGGGAAACCGGCAGGTGCCAAGGGTCTTCCTTCTGGAGGAGCGAGGCCATCAGATAGTAGGACCAGCACAGTCCATCCTTAAATCTCCACCTAAGTGCCTGATAGAAGGGGAAATATCACAGCCCCTAAAAGGCTTTGCAACACTTCTAAATTCCCCAGTAGGGCCTGGGCTGGACAGTGAGCTCCTTAACAGCAGAAACTTTGTTTCTCTCATTTTTCCCCTCATGCCCAATACATGCCCCAACCTAGCACAGAGTAGATATGTCATAAATGCCTTTTTAAAAAAGATTTTATTTATTTATTTGAGAGAGAGAGCACAACCAGGTGGAGGGGCAGAGGGAGAGAGAGAAGCAGACTCCCTGCTGAGCAGGGAGCCAGGTGTGAGGCTCCATTCCAGGACCCAGGAGCCAGGACCAGGATCATGACCTGAGCCCAAGGCACACGTTAGGCAGCGAAACACTGAGGCACCTTCATAAATGACTTTTGAATTGTTGCCTGATTGAGCAAACTTATGTGACATCTGGCACATCATTCTCTGGACCTCAGTTTTTCTAAACTATAAATGGAAAAGATCCTTAACTTTCTAGAATTTTTGCCTCTGAATAGGGAAGAGGTGGGGACTGAGGAGCCTCCCTGCAGGGGACAAACTGCATTGCTTTGAGAAACTTGGGATCTGAGCCCCCCAATGGGTAGGAGTGGGTGGGTAAAGATGGGACAACTTCATCTCACAGGTGAGATTTCTCATCAGGGTTGTCGTGGGAGCTCCAGGTGAGGGGAACAGCACAGGAAACCTCTATCAATGCCAGCCAGGCACTGGCCACTGCCTACCAGTCAGCCTGAGTGGTGAGTAACTGGTGAGGGGCCTGGGAGGAATACTGTCCCAGGGAAGTCGAGGCTGGCCCCACCACACCTCAGTACCTAAGTTCCTCCAGACCAATCAATCTCCTGGTGCCTACAGGTTCCAACTATACTTCCAAGTACTTGGGGATGACCTTGGCGACAGACTTCATAAGTGGAAAGCTTTTGGTAAGAATCTCATGTAGTGATACTAAGAAAGACAGATTAAAAAGAAGGAAGGCAAAGGGAGTAAAAATCCTATGGAAGATTTCAGGCATCAGAGAGATTCTGAATTAATCAGGATTTATTAAGAATGCAGTGTGAGCCAACTATTTTTGAGCTCTTACTTATGTCAGTTTTTTTCCAAATATGAAATGTGCCCATTGACATACAGAGGTGATTTTTGGTGGTACACAAACTTTTGATGTTTTATACTTATATCTTTATTTAATGGCTTCTTAGGAAATATATACCACACATCAAATTCATGATTTCTTGGATCAAACTGCTTGGGGTAAAGCTAAAGTTAAAAAAAAAAAGGTAAATTTAAAGTAAATAAAACATTACATAAATAAGAGTATGCATGATAGGCCCACATGGCAGAAATTGTGAAGTGTACATAAATGACTAGTGGTGCAAAAACGCTGCTTTTATCTCCTTTATGTTCGAGGTACTTGGATGAGGCAGAGATCAGTATACCCATTTTTAAAAAAGATTTTATTTTATTTAATCATAAGAGACAGAGAGAGAAAGGCAGAGACAGAGGGAGAGGGAGAAGCAGGCTCCCCACAGGGAGCCTGATGCAGGACTCAATCCCAGGACCCTGGAATCACGACCTGAGCCAAAGGCAGACGCTCACCCACTGAGCCACCTGAGTGCCCAGTATACACATTTTACATGTGAGGAAACAGACCCAAGGGTTTAAGAGGCTTGGCCAAAGTCACATGGTAGAGCCAGGATTTGAATCAAATTCCCATTTGATTCTAAATCCATTGATCTTTACAGTTCATCCCAGCAGCATCTTCAAACATGGGTATATGAGAGGTAGAAGGCTGACTGAGGGATATATTCATCTAGCATTTTCTTGGAGCTTGTTTACTTAGCTACTATTACATGCCAGCCGGTGTGCTAAGTTCTCATAGGGTCAGAGGAGCGAGATACAAAGATGATACGAGCTCTGACCTTCAGGAAATTTCAGTCTGGCAGGAAAAACAGTCATAAATGAAAAAAACAACATTGTATATCCCAGGAATAGTGAGTAATTTGGCTTAAACACAGAATGTGTGATTAGAAATGGAAGGGGATTGGCCTGGAAATGTAGGAGAGTCCCCACCTGCAAACAGTATGAATGCCAACCTCCAAAGTTTAAACTCTTCTATAGACAGTGAATATCCACTGGCATACAGCTTTGGTGGTAGGGATGGAGAAATTCCTAGAAGAGCCGGAGGCAGAATTACCTTGCCTTGGTAACCAGTTGGATGTAGGGAGTGAAGTCAGGAGATGATGACTCTGAAGGTTCTTGTTCTTCACTGGTGATGCCCAGAATATACAAAGGAAGAAGCCCCAACTCTTTATTTTTTTTTAAACCTTTGCTTCCTTCAGGCCTGTGACCCTGGGCTGTCTCGGACGTGTGATCAGAATGTCTACCTAAGTGGCCTGTGTTACCTTTTCCACCAGAATCTGAGAGGTGTTGTGCTGCAAGGGCGCCCTGGTTATCAGGGTAAGGAGCCGGGGGTCCAGTGGGTAAACATCCCTCCCAGATGGCTGCTCATACAAGGGAAGCAGCCTGGGCAGGCCAACCCGTGGAGACACTTCATCGAGTCCCTTTGTGCCTGGCCTCTGTAGAATGTATAAAGGGCAACGTGGACTTGGTATTTCTGTTTGATGGTTCAATGAGCTTGCAGCAAGATGAATTTCAGAAAATTCTGGACTTCATGAAGGATGTGATGAAGAAACTCAGCAACTCTTCCTACCAGGTAAATCTATTAATTAGTTTTCCTATTTGTAGGCAATAAATACCTACTTGAGCTAGCTTAAGGCATAAAAGAAAAACTCAGTATGAGGTGTCTTCAGAACCTAAAGGAATGGTTGTAACTGGACTTCTGGAAGAGACAGAACTAAGGAATAGAAAGTTTGTGGGATTCTCTTTAGTTCTCACTTCTGGGGGGTTTTGGTTTGCTTCTGGGTTTTGCTTCCCTCTTCTCTCTCTCTGCACGTTCTTCCTCAGCTTCTTTGGATCACGTGGGCCTGTGGAAAGCTCCCAAATTCACAAGTTAAAGTTTCAGGAGGGTTTTTTGTCGTCTCCACCAACCCCTCCCTCTGCATATTCCAAATTCTTGGAGAATAGATTCTGACTGGCCTCGAGGCAGCCAAGTGGCCGTCTGTGGCCCAACCAGCTGTGTCCAGTTTAGCCGGGTCACTCAGCAGAACCATCCCCACTGGGGAGGACAGGCCAAGGACAGGAGTATAGCAGACATCACTGCATAAGGGATCAAAGGTTTATTTAATTTTATTTTTGTGTTTGTGCATATATTACCTCATTTTCAAAAAAATGCTTTGAGACAGGAATGTGGGGGTTGGGTTACCCAGGTGCTGGATAAAAAATAGATTAGAAGGGGCTCCTGGGCAGCCATGGTGGCTCAGCGGTTTAGCACCGCCTTCAGCCCAGGGCCTGATCCTGGAGACTCAGGATCAAGTCCCACGTCGGGCTCCCTGCATGGAGCCTGCTGCTCCCTCTGCCTGTGTCTCTGCCTTTTTCTCTGTGTGTGTTTCTCATGAATAAATAAATAAAATCTTTAAAAAAATAAGGGGCTCCTGGGGTCCCTGGGTGGCTCAGCGGTTTAGCACCTGCCTTCAGCCTAGGGCATGATCCTGGAGTCCTAGGATCAAGTCCCACATCGGACTCCTGCGTGGAGCCTGCTTCTTCCTCTGCCTGTGTCTCTGCCTCTCTGTCTCAGTGTGTCTCCCATGGATAAATAAATAAAATCTTAAAAAAAAAAAAAAAAAGAAGGGGCTCCTGACTGGCTCAGTTGGAAGAGCATGCAACTCTTGATCTCGGTGTTGTGAGTTCGAGCCCCATGTTGGGTGTAGAGATTACTTAAAAATAAAATCCTAAAAAAAAAAGAAAAGAAAAGAAAAGAAAAGAAAAGAAAAGAAAAGAAAAGAAATAGGTTGGAGCAAGAGGCACCTGGCTAGCTCAGTCAGTAGAGTGTGCAACTCTTGATCTTGGGGGTTTGGGTTCGAGCCCCATGTTGGGTGTGCAGATTACTTAAAAATAAAATCTTAAAAAAAAAAAAAAGAAATCAATTGGAGCAAACAAGTGGGAAGGGCTATGTAATGACATTTCATTTCTTGCTTCTTTTTCCAGTTTGCTGCTGTTCAGTTTTCCACAGACTGCAAAACAGAATTTAATTTCTTGGATTATGTGAAGGTGAAGAACCCTGATGTTCTGCTGGGCAAAGTAGTACACATGCGCCTGTTGACCAACACCTTTGGTGCCATCAACTATGTCGCGTGAGTCCCCTTTTGCAGGAGAGAGCCCACCTGTCAGTTGGCACTGGCTTCTTCAGGTTGTAGGGTGTAGGCTTAGCAATGGGCAGATTATTGTAGAAATTCAACTGGAGCAATTTTAGTCCAGTTTTTTTTTTAAGATTTAATTTATTTGAGAGAGAGAATGAGCATGAGCAGGGCAAGGGACAGAGGGAGAGGGAGAAGCAGACTCCCTGCTGAGCAGGGATCCCGATGCGGGGCTCTATCCCAGGACCCTGGGGTCATGACCTGAGCCAAAGGCAGATGGACGCTTAACCAACTGAACCACCAAAGCTCCCCTAGTCCAGGTTCTTTGAATTGTAAGTAACAGAAATCTACTTTATTAATTGAATCCCTGAGGGAAATTCTTGGGAGGATGCAGGGATAGTTCATTAGCCTTTGGTACAGCGAGTATTGCCAGGCCTCATGAGGAACTAGAACCAAGACTTGGAAAGTGCTTGTGAACATGGCAGTCATGATACAGTCACATCTTATATAGGGATCAGCTTTTGAAGTCAGTGTGTGAATGACAATCTCTACTAGTCAAAGTTCTCCTTGAAGAATTCCTTGAATTGTTCACAAATTCAATATAGTCAAGCCCCACATTGGAAGATAGCATATACTGATTTCCTAAATCTACTGTAGAAGTTTTTCCTCTGGAGTTGGACCAGATGGCTGTGTTTATTTATTTTTTTTAAAGATTTATTTATTTATGATAGACAGAGAGAGAGAGAGAGAGAGAGAGAGAGGCAGAGACAGGAGGAGGGAGAAGCAGGCTCCATGCTGGGAGCCCGACGCGGGACTTGATCCTGGGACTCCAGGATCACGCCCTGGGCCAAAGGCAGGTGCCAAACCACTGAGCCACCCAGGGATCCCCAGATGGCTGTGTTTAAATTGAGGCCTAGGGACACCTGGGTGGCTCAGCGGTTGAGCGTTTACCTTCAGCTCAGGACATGATCCCAGGGTCCCAGGATCAAGTCCCGCATTGGGCTCCCGGCAAGGAGCCTGCTTCTCCGTCTGCCTATGTCTCTGCCTCTCTCTCTCTCTCTCTCTCTCTGTCTCTCATGAATAAATAAATAAAATATTTAAAAATGAATTAATAAATTGAGGCCTAGATGAATGTAGTTGGATTGCGTTGAAGGGCCATATTGTATATTTTATGCTTTTATTAATCATTATAAATAAGACATTTACTTTTCATACTCATTTGGGGGAAAAGAGAAAAGCCAGTTTGTCCTAGCCAATGATAGTCTTTCTGAAAGTGTCTCCATTCATTCCATGGAATTGGATAGGTTGTCTGATCTGAGGATTGTGTACTTTATATTCATAAAGAGAACTTCCTTTGAAGAGAGTGATCAAAGGGTGAGTCTTTGTGAGCAGTTTCACTGGTGCACAGCCAGACTCTCTCTAACTGAAGCTTTTCCCACATAGACCACACAGATAGGGTATGTCTCCTGTGTAAATTTTGCTTTGAAGGACACAGTTCCCCCTGATTTGGAAACTCTTCCTGCACTGTGTATATAGGCATACCGTTTCAGGCCTGTGTGGACTCTGATGTGAACAATTCAGCTTCCTTTCTGACTGAAGACTTTTCTACACTGATGATATCTATAGGGCTTTTCACCACCATGAATTCTTCTACGAACAGCAAGGTTACTTTGACTCCTGAAGCCTCTCTGACAAATAGCACACTCATAGGGTTTCTGTCCAGTGCGGAATCTTTCACAAATGGCCAGGCCACCTCGTTGACTAAAGCTTTCCCCACATTCCTCTTACTGATAGAGCTTCTCTCCTGTGTGTATTTGCCAATGTGTAACAAAATTGCCTTTGCCTCTGAAGCGTTTTTTCCGAGAGGTACACTCAAAGGGCTTTGGACTAGTGTGAATTCTCTCATGCAAGATTACACTACCTTTTTACTGGAAGGATTTTCCACATTCCTGACACTCATAGGCCCTCTGTTCCACTCGAGGTGAACCTTCCTGTAGTATCTTAGAACCTGGGGTTTTTTGTTCCAGTGTCTCCCTTCTGACAGAGCTCTGGAAGTCCCAGCTTGAGGATCCCGTGGCCCCAGAGTGATCATATTTGTGGTGGGCTTCTATCATCATATTCAGATGTGATGGAAATGCTACCTTCGGGGCATATCTTCCATGACAGCCCAGCAGGGTAGCTGTTGGAAATCCAAACGTGTCCACACTGGTGTATGACCTTAGTCACCACCTGTTCATATGATTCTTCCATGGGCTGTTCTTGAGCACCACAGTGGCATGTGCCCACACACAGACAAAGGCTGATACTGAGCCTGCAGCAGTGCCAGGGCAAGTGGACTGACTCAGGTCTCAATCTTGGGGGTGTGAGTTCAAGCCCCACATCGAGCTCCATGTCCAGCATGCCCAGAATGGAGCCTACTTAAAAAATAACAATAATAAAATCATTTTAAAAATAAAAATAAAAATACCTATCTTTAGATGTTAAAGTGGCCCTGGAAACTGAAAACGATTTGGAAGATAAGAAAATTATATATTTCATCTTATGCTCACCCTGGGCATGCACTCAAATTGAGTAAAAGAGCAGGAAAGACCTCCTGTGCTATGACACTTATTTTTCTCATTGTCATTTCTTTGCCAAGCACATATAGTTGGATTTACAGAAGTTAAACATGCATGTGAGTCATCTCCTCAAGACTTTACATAGGTGTTTCCAAGTCTTTTCTTCTGAGGTTCACTTGGCCTGTCATGTCTACTTCACTCTCTATAGACAGCTTTGGTGGGTACATGGTAAACCATGTCCACTGGAAAAAAAAAATGACAGCCTCAGCTACTCAATTCAGATGAATAATCTGAATTCCAGCTTCCAGGAAAGAAGATCTGATTGGCTGACCCCAGATTAGGTGTCCACCGGTCCACCCAGTTCTGTTTTATGGCATAAAGTCACATGGCACAGACATGGATTCTCGGATCCCACCTCTGTGGAAAGAGGGTAGTTTCTTAGAGAAAGGGGTCCTGATAGGATGGGAGGATACTCCAAAAGTGTCAACCATGGGAGCTAAAAGGAGCAGTCAGAGAAATATATTTTATAAATACTTCTTTTTTTTTTTTTTTTTTTTTTTTTTTAATTTTTATTTATTTATGATAGTCACACAGAGAGAGAGAGAGAGGCAGAGACACAGGTAGAGGGAGAAGCAGGCTCCATGCACCGGGAGCCCGATGTGGGATTCGATCCTGGGTCTCCAGGATCGCGCCCTGGGCCAAAGGCAGGCGCCAAACCGCTGCGCCACCCAGGGATCCCTATATTTTATAAATACTTCTTGACAGGAGGCATGGGTGGCTCAGTCATTTGGGTGGCTGTCTTCTGTTCAGTTTGTGATCTCAGGGTCCTGAGACCAAACCCCACTTTGGGCTCTCTGCTCAGTGGGGAGCCTGCTTCTCCTTCTGCCTCTGCCTGCAGCTCCCCCTGCTTGTGCTCTCTCTCTCTTTCTCAAATAAATAAATAAAATCTATAAAAATATGAAAATCACCTGTAGCTCATGGACCATACAGAAACAAGCTGTGGGCTGGCTTTGGCCTGTGGGTTGTCATTTGCTATGTTCTAGATTCTGGGAATATAGCAGTGAATGAAACAAAAATCTCTACCCTCTTGAGGTTTAATGTAGCAAGGGGAGAGAAATACAATAGACATGAGAAGTAAGTCAGATAATATAGTAGAAGATGTAAGTCTTACAAAGAAGAAGAAAGCATTCAGTAGGAAAATAAGGGAAGGTTACATTTGAGCAAAGACTCAGAAGTGAGGAAGCAGCCATACTGATACCTGGGGAAAACCATTCCAGGCAGAGGGAATAGCAGAGGCCCTGAGATGAGAACATGCTTGGGATGTTCCGAGAAGACCCAGGACACCAGTGTGACTGGAGAGAAGTAAGCAACGGTGAAAGTAGTAGGGGATGAGGTCGGACAGACCATGGGAGTCCAGAGCACTCAGGACCTTGGAGGCCATAGGGAAGACTTTGGCTTTGCCTCAGAGTGAGATGAGAAGTCACTGGAGGTTTTGAGCAGAGGAGTGATCATTGGATTTATGTTTTTAAAAAGACCCCTTGGCTGCAGAGCTGTTAGGCTCCAGGCCCCCAGGGTGGGAGCAGAGAGACCAGGTAGGAGGCTATTGAAAAATCCAGATGAGAGGTGATGGTGGTTCAAACTAGGGTAGAAATCCACAAACAGGAGCCGTGAGACGCCGTGTCCGTGTGGGTGAAGGCTAGGGAAACAATTTACATCCAAGATGGAACAGAGGCCTTGGCTCTGCCCATCAGAGCTCCACTCTGCTTTGTGGCCCCCCTTTCTGCATCTCTCCTACACCTGCCACTGTGGCCCCTCCATGTCACTTTTCAGCTTCTGCTCCAAGGCAGGTCACATCGTAAGTCAGGGGTTGTAGACTGGCTGCTCTAGGATTAATCATCTGTCTCTGGTTAGCTGTGGGATGAGGAGGGAAGGATCAGATGGTGCAGACAGAACTGCTGTCCCAACAGAAACTGTGGGCACCCTGGCTTACTCCAGAAGGAGGCTGTAGGCAAGTGGGACTTTGGAGCATTGGCCTGTCCAGTGCTCAGAACTCCCTTCTTCCTTTTATATCACCTGCACTGAGCACACCTACTCTGTGTCAGGAGCCAGAGATTCAGCAGCAGACCAGATATGTTCCTTTCTTGAGGAACTCATGGTTTGGGGAAAATTGACATGGAAACAAGTCACTTCACTTCCCTAAAGACTTGCTGTGGCAGAGATCTACAGGCAGCCTGGTGATGGTGGGGGATGATAGGGGAGCCAGATGAGCTTGCTCTGGAAAAGTGACTTCCCCATTTTCTCCAGCCAAGGAGCCCATTTTCCATATTGAAATCTCACCTGGATCCTCAGCATGTCTAACTGATGAAAGGATAATTGTGGTCATGTGGTTGAACTGGAGAGTAGGAAGCCCAAAATCCTTCCTCAAAAAGCCTCCCTGTCACTGCCCATTGGCTCTGGGACTGCCTCCTGGCCACCCAGAATTCCACTGAAGACCGCAGGTCTGGAAAGAGAGGTGTGGCAGCAAGGGTGAGGCAGGAGGTTCAGAAGAGAAATTTTTTTTAATTTTTTAAATTTTTTATTTATGATAGGCACACAGTGAGAGAGAGAGAGAGAGAGGCAGAGACATAGGCAGAGGGAGAAGCAGGCTCCATGCACCAGGAGCCCGACGTGGGATTCGATCCCGGGTCTCCAGGATCACGCCCTGGGCCAAAGGCAGGCGCTAAACCGCTGCGCCACCCAGGGATCCCCAGAAGAGAAATTTGAAGGCTGGGAATACTGCCTGGGGGATGGGGAAAAGAGCTTTTGCATAATCAGCAGGACAGTGACTCAATGAGCTGGTTGAGTGGAGGGAGACTTCATTATCTGGAGGAGTTTTTCACACACACCCCTTCTTGGACACAGGAGAGAGGTATTCCGGCAAGACCTGGGGGCCCGTCCAGATGCCACCAAAGTGCTTATCATCATCACTGATGGGGAAGCCACTGATCGTGCCAACATTGATTCAGCCAAAGACATCATCCGCTACATCATTGGGGTATGGGTCCTGGCTGCCTCCTACATCTCATCTTTCCTCTCCTATTCCCTGAGCCCCACTCCCCTTTCTCCTTGGGGCTAGGGCTTTGTCAGCCACTCTGGGGATGCCAGCTCTCCACTCTTTACACCCACCCAGATTGGAAAGCATTTTGCGACCAAGAGAAGTCAGGAAACACTTCACCAATTTGCCTCAAAACCTGCGGAGGAGTTTGTAAAGATTCTGGACACATTTGAGAAGCTTAAAGATCTGTTCACAGAGCTGCAAAAGAAGATTTATGTCATTGAGGGTGAGTGGCAGATCTGGGGAGAGAATTTGGGAAGTTGTTAACAGAAGCTCATTTGGGACATCAGATTAGAGACATGCTGAGTGATGATATCGGGCTGCTTACAGAGTATCTGACACTGTGTGAAGAGCTCTCCTGGAAAGGCCCCAGGTGAAAATCTGGGGGAGGGTGCTTGAGGAGCAGTTTCTCTCTGAAAATCCATCTTTCCCGTAAAACTCAGCTTGGTCCAGCATGGGGCCCAGAACTAACCTCTAGCCTGCTGGTCAACCAAAGCCTGTGGAAGGAGTAGAATTCCCAATTCCATACTCAGCTCCCTCATTTTCCTTTGTAATCAGATTACTTTAGGTGGCAATGCTCAGGGCCTGAGTACAGGGAGCCCACAGGCCCTCTTCACCCAGAAGAGAAGTTTTAGACTGCACTCGCCAGATGGAGGACTTGCTATGGGAGGGTATTTCTCCAGGATTTCCCCTGGGAAGGCCCCTTTGCTTGGACACAGGCTTGGTGCTGGGTTCAGTTGAAGAAGCGATGTGGAATATATAATGGGACAGGGTAGATGCTCAAGAATCCATTCTGCCCATGCTGTCTGACCTCAGCCAGGTCACTTTCTCTCTCTGAGGCTTGTTCTCTGCTAGATGGTGATAATAATCCCAATCTCACAGCATTGCAACGTTTGGCTGTTGTATTAGTTTCCAAGGGCTGTTGTAAAGAAGCACCAAAAACCAAGCGGCTTAATAAAGCAACAGAAATTCATTGTCTTGCACTTCTGGAGGCCAGAAGTCAGAAATCAAAGGGCAGGTAGAGGCATGCTCTTTCTGACAGCTCTAGGAGAGAACGCTTGCTCACCTCTTGTAACTTCCGGGATCCTCCAACAGTCCCTGGCATCTCTCGGCTTGTGGCTGCGTCACTTCTGTCATCTGGCCACCTTCTCCCTGCGTGTCTGCCTTCATGTCCTCTTCTCTCTGTGCATGTCTCTCTCTCTCTCCGTGTCCACATTTCCCTCTTTTATAAGGACACTATAAGACACTGGACCATATTGGATAAAGGCCCACCCCCAATGACCTCATTTTAACCCGATTACACTGCAAAGACCCTGTTTCCAAACAAGGGCATATTCTAAAGAACTGGGGCTTAGGTCGTAAAAATATCTTTTTTTAGAGAACAGTTCACACCCTAACTACTGCTTCTCAGAGCACTTGGTACATTGCAGGCCCTCTATAAATTGCAGGACTGATATCTCTATCTGACCTGCCCTTACTAGTGCTTCAGATTGTATTTTAGAAGTCACTTCCTCTGATAAGTTCTCCCCGAACCACAGCCTAGGTTGGGTGCTTCTTTCCGGGTGCTGCTGTAACGGCTACATGTTCCCTATCGGAACCCTTGAGACTTACATTGTATTAAATTATCTGTTCCGTGTCCATCTCCCGCACCACACTATGGGGGTCTGTCACAGCAAGCACTGTGCCTGCTTTTTCACCATTGTATCCCTGGCACCAAATGTCTAGATGCTCTAAATATTTGTGCAGTGAATGAACAAAGTCTTCACAGTAATTGCTATGTTCCTTGAAAGCTTGCAGGTAACAGGCAGTTTTTCGATATCATTTAATTCATTCCTCTCAGAAGCTTTGCAAGGCTGGTGGGATGATTTTCATTAATAATTCAGGCTTGCACTAACCAGGTGCCAGGTACTGTGAATAAGGTACTCAAGGTTATTGTCAGCATGGAGCTCATATTCAGGTTGGATAAAGACAGAAAACAAATGAGCAGGATAATTAGAGACTATGATAGCTGCTATAAAGAAAATGAATAAACCGGATAGAAAGATTTCACTGGGGGAAGCCACTTTAGATAGGCTTCACAAGGAAGGCCTTTCTAGATACCTTTTTTTTTTTTTTTTAATGGAGGTAGAATTCACTCTGAGATGACATTTGAGCTGAAACATGAAAGATGAGAATCAAACAGCTACATGAGGAATGTGGGCAAAGAGCCCTGTAGTCAGAGAAGAGCCAGTGCGGGGCCAGGAGTTGGGGGAGGGTGAGCAAGCTAGAGAACAGGAAAGAGGTCAGCATGGCAGGAGTGTAGTGAGTAAATGAGACAAAGCAGGAGAGATAGGTAGGGGCCTTCCAGTTCCTCAGAAGCAGCTGAGGATTTCATCTAAAGGGCGATGGCAAGTGATGAAGGGTTTTTAAGGGAAATGTGTGGTCTGATATACATTTTTTAAAAAGATTACTCCAGGGACACCTGGGTGGCTCAGTGTTGAGTGTCTGTCTTTGGCTCGGGTCATGATCCTGGGGTCCTGGGATCGAGTCCCGCATTGGACTCCCCAGAGGGAGCCTGCTTCTTTCTCCCTCTGCCTATGTCTCTGCTTCTTTCTCTGTGTCTCTCATGAAAAAATAAGTAAAATCTTTAAAAAAAAAAAAAAAAAAAGATACTCCAACTTGCTCTGTGGAAAAAAGACATGATAAGAAGAATGAAGTCAAAGACCAAGTGAGTAAAGCTAGTACAAGAGTTAAACAAGAGGGTAGGATGGCTGGGACCGTTGTGCTGGCAAAACACACTATTCAGAGAAGGGGGAAATGCATTTTGAACATAAAACCATCCTGATTTGGTGACATGTTGGAGAAAGAACGAGGAGAAGGGAAGGAGCAAGGGGCTGAGTCCTGGTTCACCAGGCTGGACAGTGGGGAAGCCTGAGTGAGGACAGAGCTGCAGAGCTACATCTTGGCTGAGTGGAGTCTGGGGCTCGCAGTTTCACATCAGACTCCACTTCAATTCACTGCCAGTCTGATGGTCTTGTGGACTCTTTCTGCCTTGCCTGAAGGTCAGTGCCAGGTTTCTTTCTCAGTCTTTCTCCAGTGTCACTGTCCCTGCTGCTCCTTGGGTGTCCACCCATTCTCTTTACCTTGCTCTCAGGCACAAGCAAACAGGACCTGACCTCCTTCAACATGGAGCTGTCCTCCAGTGGGCTCAGCGCTGACATCAGCCAGGTAGGTGGGTGACGTGCCTGGAACAGGGGGGCTGAGGGATGTTGTGGGAATGTAGCTAAGCCCACTTGTCTCCTTCCCTGGGCAGGACCGTTGCATTGTAGGGGCAGTCGGAGCCAAGGACTGGGCTGGGGGCTTTCTAGACCTCAAGGCAGACCTGCAAGATGACGCATTTGTTGGGAATGAACCACTAACACCAGAAGCGAGAGCAGGATATTTGGGTGAGTACTTTTCATTTTTAAAAAAGATTTTATTTATTTATTTATTGATGAGAGAGAGAGAGAGAGAGAGGCAGAGGGAGAAGCAGTCTCCATGCAGGGAGCCTGACGTGGGACTCGATCCCAGGTCTCCAGGATCACGCCCTGGACCAAAGGTGGCACTAAACCACTGAGCCACCAGGGCTGCCCAAGTACTTTTCTTTTCTGCTGGATTCTTTTGGTCTTAGGGGCAGGAGTCACTTACCGATTTTTAAAATAATAAGGAAAGCAATTAAGCAAACAGCATGAACACACTTAGAATTTAAACATGGCTCTAACATTCCTTTTTTTTTTTAAGATTCTTATTTATTTATTCATAGAGACACACAGAGAGAGAGGCAGAGACACAGGCAGAGGGAGAAGCAGGCTCCATGCCGGGACCCTGACATGGGACTTGATCCCAGGCCTCCAGGATCACACCCCAGGCTGCAGGCAGTGCTAAACCGCTGTGCCACAGGGGCTGCCCAGCTCTAACATTCTTAATTTTTCCCTTAACAACCCCTCTGCTGCATAGTAGTCATGTTTTTTATTTTCCGTATTTTATGAGGCTTGGATATCTTGAGGCCTTCAGAATCCCAGAGACACTGACCCTCCCAGGACGAGCTATTTCCTACAGGTAGCAAATAAGTGGCCTGTGAGCAGGCCTTTTGCATGCCACCCAGCCACCCCTTAGCTCATATCCCCCAACTGCCTCCTTTATCTAACTTTAACACACAAAGCCAGTATTCCCCCCAACCTAAATCTCTAGTTAGTTAAGGACCACCCTTGTAGACCAGTTCCAGCCAGCATTATTCAAACCATCCCATCCTAAGCTTGCTCAAGCTTGCCTACCCAGCAACGTTTCTATGTCTTACCCATAAATTAAACGCTGGGTTCGTTTAATAGCAACCTGTCTCATTAGTAGGAGGACCAGCAGTTCTTCCCTGAGGCTTCCTCCTCTTGAATTGTCCAGGAACTCAAAGATTGATTCACCTCAAGAGTTCTTCAGATGGCCAAGCACAGAGCAAAGGCGTCTGGTCAGTCCACACTTGCTGTTGTTTCTCTCTGCCTCGGGGTGTCACTGTTGTGAGCTTATCCTGCACAGCTCTGTGGCTCCTCGTCCACCCAAGGGGATGCCAGCCTCAGACGGTAGAGAGGCCTCACCTTTGTGTACAGAAGTTATAGTTCTTCTGGTTCATGCTCCCATAGTCATGCTGTGTCAAGGCATAGACTGGCTCCAAGAGCCCTGGGATAGCACTGCTTCCGGGAGCTACCTAGAAACCCATCACCTGGCCTTATCCATGACCCCTGTATAAGGTTGGACCATGTCTTTATTAAACTCACAAAACACTTAGACTTTATTACATAATTTCCTTGGGAAAATTGGTGCCATTCATCTTGCATATACCCTTCTAAGGAAGGCTATCCTCTATGATTTCTCAATCTCTCAACATTTTTTTTACTGAGTAAGTATTATGTGCCAGGCACTAGTCTAAGTGCATGACATATATTGACATATTTTATCTTTTTTTTATCTCATTTTATTCTTACAACAACCCTACAAGTAGGTATTTTTGTTATTTCTTTTTTTTTAAGATTTTATTTATTTATTCATGAGAGACACACATAGAGAGAGGCAGAGACACAGGCAGAGGGAGAAGGAGGCTCCATGCAGGGAGCCTGACGTATGACTCGATCCTGGGTCTCCAGGATCAGGCCCTGGGCTGAAGGTGGTGCTAAACTGTTGAGCCACCTGGGCTGCCCGTTATTTCTATTTTTTTTAAGATTTTATTTTATTTTTTAGTTTTGAGGGAAAAAGAGAGCATGAGCAGGGGGAAGGGCAGAGGGAGAGGGAGAATCCAAGTAGACTCCCTGTTGAGCATGGAGCCTGATGTGGGGCTCAATCCAGGAGCCTGAGATCATGACCCTGAGTCAAAATTAAGAAGAGTCAGTCGCACAACTGATTGAGTCACCAGGCATCCCTATTACCTCTGTTTTATAGATGAAAGAACTGATCCCAGGACAATTTAAATAACTTGCCCCAGGTCACAGAACAAGTAAGTGGAGCCTAGGTGGTGTAACCCCAAGGTCTGGTCTAGTAACCACTCCACTTATACTATAGCTCCTAACTGCCTTCAAGGAGCTTTGTGTCTTTCAGTATACTGCCAGCAATGTTGCTCCTTCAAGAAGAAATAACCTGGGATGCCTGGGTGGCTCAGTGGTTGAGTGTCTGTCTTCGGCTCAGGGAGTGATCCCGGGGTCCAGGGATCAAGTCCCACGTCGGGCTTCCTGCATGGAGCCTGTTTCTCCCTCTGCCTGTGTCTCTGCCTCTCTCTCTCTCTCTCTCTCTCTGTCTCTCATGAATAAATAAATAAATCTTATTTATTTACTTATTTGAGAGAGGGAGAGAGTATGATTGGGGTGGAGGGAGCAGGAGGGAAAGGGAGAAGCAGGCTCCCCACTGAGAAGGGAGCCTGATGCGGGACTCGATCCCAGGACCCTGGGACCATGATCTGAGCTGGAGGCAGACACCCAACTGACTGAACCACTCAGGCGCCCCTTCATTTTATTGTTTTTAGAAAGTGTAGTCTCCCCTACCAAACTTCGGGTCAGCTGAGGCTCAGGAAGTTGCACCATGTTGAGCCTATCATACATGGCTGCTTTTTCCTGGGCCTATGTGTTGTCCACAGTTTGAGAAATGCAGCTTTGAACCAAGATGGCAGGATTTGTGCCACTCAGAGCACATGGCTCCTTTTCTCAGGAGAAGGCCCTCAGACTGTTTCAATGCATCTTTGCTACAAACCCAGTTTCCCAGTCTCTCCCTTTTTTGCCTCTGGGTTTTACCTCCTTCCAGCAGCCATTGTGGTTCTAATTCCAAACCCCTGCCCTCCCTCTCTCCCATTCTCTCTCTCTCTCCATCCCCCTCAGGTTACACAGTGACCTGGCTATACTCCCGAGGGCTCACTTCGCTGCTGGCAGCTGGAGCCCCCCGATACCAGCATGTGGGGCGGGTGGTGCTGTTCCAGGAGTCAAAGGACAAAGAACACTGGAGCCAGATCCAGAAAATAGATGGGAACCAGGTGAGCATGGCCTCAGGGGCATCTGCAGATCAGGGACTGGTATAGCACTGGTTATGTGCCCTGCCAGCTGCGAGCACTCAGCCACTCACTGTGCCTCAGGCCCTGTGCCAAGCCCTGTCACATTCAGTCCCCACAGAACCCTCTGAGGTAAGTGTTGTCATCTTCACCTGCTAGCTTAAGAAACTGAACCTCAGAGAGCCTACCTTGTCCGGACTCACACAGGCTCTGAGGGGGGAGGACACGCACCTGCATTTGAGGGATCAAAGTGAGATGGACATGGTACGGCTGAGGAGGAAGAGAAGCCCAGCTCACAGGTGCATCCTCAGACATCTCTTTCTCCCTGCAGATTGGCTCTTATTTTGGTGGCGAGCTGTGTGGTGTTGACATAGACCAAGATGGGGAGACGGAATTGCTGCTGATCGGAGCTCCCTTGTTCTATGGGGAGCAGAGAGGAGGCCGGGTGTTTATCTACCAGAGGAAGCAGGTAGGGACCAGGACATAGAATGGAAGGGGTAGGAGATATAGATTCCAGGCCAACCCAGGTCCCAGTTATTCTGAAAGACTTTCCCTGAATGAATCAGAGCTTTAGAATGACCGACAACACTAGCTGACACCAGGACTGCGGTGGGGCGGGGAAGCAGGTAAGCCTTGTGCAAGGCCCAGGGCCAAACCTTTTATTTACACCACAACTCGTTTGGTCTTCACACAGTAAGCTTCCAGGAAACTGAGCTTTCGTTCCTGAGTGGGAACATTGCGGCTTAGCAAGGCTGGGTCACCTTCCAAAGCCCCAAGGTCACCCAGACAGCAAGGGGTGGGGCTGGGACTTGAGCCCAGGTCAGTCTGCCTGTGTGGGACCACGTCCGACCTTTCTTCAGTGTTCTCCACGTACATGGGGTACACCCTGCAAACACTTGCTGCTTGACAAGTGACTGAGGTGGGACCTATCACTTTGCTCCTTCACAGCTGGGGTTTGAAGCTGTCTCGGAACTGCAGGGGGAACCTGGCTACCCGCTTGGGCGGTTTGGAGCCGCCATCACTGCCCTGACTGACATCAACGGGGATGGGCTGGTGGACGTGGCAGTGGGGGCCCCTCTGGAGGAGAAGGGCGCTGTGTACATCTTCAACGGGCAGCATGGTGGGCTGAGCCCCCAGCCGAGTCAGGTGAGAGGCACCTTGCCTGCCAACCCAAGCCCTGCCTCCCAGCCCAGGCCCCACTGGCCTGGCCTGACTCTTATCCTCCAGGCTTAGCTCACAAATTTTTCTCTTGGTCTCAGCGGATAGAGGGGATCCAGGTGTTCTCAGGAATTCAATGGTTCGGACGCTCCATCCATGGGGTAAAAGACCTTGGAGGAGATGGCCTGACAGACGTGGCTGTGGGAGCTGAGGGGCAGGTGATCGTACTCAGGTAAGATGGGGCTGATGAGAATCTCAGCTCTCATCCTTTGAACAGCTACCCATGTAGTAGGTGGGACTCCTCTGGTCTGTCTCCAACCCTGTCAGAGAGGTTCTTTTCCTACACAGCCTTCATGTCTTACTCTGATTTAAACAGCTAACAATTTAATGACAGCATAGGATTTGAACCCAGGCCTATCTGACAATAAAACCTCCTTGAAAAACAATATCCTGTGATGGCTCTAGAACATGATCACCTGGGGAAAAAAAAAAAAGAACATGGTCACCACCTGGATTCAAGTAGAAGCTCTGCCGTCTGCTTTTTGGGTGATCTATCTTACCCCAGTCACTTAGCTCCTCAGGACCTCAGTTTCTCATCCTTGACATGATGATGACATTTCCTGCCTTTCCCCTGTCTTCCCGTTACTGGAGGCATGGTGTAACATCATATAATGAGTAGACATTTCTAGAGTACCTGCTGTGTTTTCTTTTTATTTTTTTTTTAAGATTTTATTTATTTATTCATGAGAGACACAGAGAGAGGGGCAGAAACATAGGGAGAGGGAGAAGCAGGCTCCATGCAGGGAGCCCGATGTGGGACTCGATCCTGGGACTCCAGGATCACGCCCTGGGCCAAAGGCAGGCGCTCAACCACTGAGCCATGCAGGCATCCCCCTGCTGTGTTTTAAATACTGAACCAGGCATTGGGTATAGAGTGTCTATGTGGGGAAATACATAATAAAAAATTAAGCACACAGGTAGGTGATTACAAATTGTGGTGAGTGCTGGGAGTCAGCACTTCTGTGAATACGGGAGCCTTCCTCTAGATTGGGTAGCCAAGAACGACCTCTCTGAGGAGGTGATATTTGAGCTGGGACTTGGAGAAGGAGTCAGGCTTGCAGAAATCTGGAGTTAGAGCCTTCAGTGTAAAAAGCTCAAGATGTGCTGAGGCCATGAGGCAGGCAAAGTCTGTAACATCAGCCAAGGAAGAGGGTGGGAGGAAATAAGATGGGAGAACAGGCAGTGTGGTATGGATAGTAACAAGTTTGGATTTTATTCTCAACTCCATGTGGCATCAGTGAAGCATTATAAGCATGGAAGTTGCTCGGTATGACTTCTCTTTCTAAAAGCTCACTCTTCTGGGGGCCCTGGGTGGTTCAGTCAGTTGAGCATCTGACTCTTGATTTCAGCTCAGGTCGTGATCTCAGGGTGGTGAGATTGAGCCCTGTGGGCTCTGTGCTGGGCATGGAGCCTGCTTGGGATTCTCTGTCTCTGTCTCCTTCTCTGGGTTCAAATGCCCCGTCTCCCCGCAAAAGCTCATTGTTCCATATGAAAAATGGGTCAGAAGGCTGCTAGGAAGAACTGGGAAGCCCTAATGAATTATCGTTATTACTACCATTTCGAGGAGACAGTGAGGTTGGCGTCTGCTTTCAGGGAGGAGAGTCCTCTGGATGCTGGTAGAAGGAACCCTGGGTCTGACTGGGGATTGCAGTTGAGGTCCAGAGAGAGAGAGAAAGAGAGAGAGAGAGAGAGAGTTGGTTGTTTTCTGCTCTGCAGCTCCCGGCCTGTGGTGGATATCCTCACTCATATATCCTTCTCCCCGGCGGAGATCCCAGTGCATGAAGTGGAATGCTCCCATTCAACCAGTAACAAGAAGAAAGAAGGAGTTAATATCACAGTCTGTTTCCAGGTCAAGCCTCTCACCCTCCAATTTCGAGGTGAGTGCTGTTCCCTCATGCCCCAGAATAGCTGCCCACCCCAAATGCAGGCTTATGGCCCCAGGATCACCCACCACCTCCCCCTGCCCCCCGCCACTGCCACCCTTCAACTCCTCCTTTTTTCCCTGCCCAGGTCGCCTGGTTGCCAATCTCATTTACACTCTGCAGCTGGATGGCCATCGGACCAGAAGCCGGGGACTGTTCCCAGGAGGGAGACAGGAACTCAGCGGGAACATAGCCGTCACCAGAGACTGGTCCTGTATCAAGCTCTGGTTTCACTTCCCGGTAAGGGAGTCATCAGGGCTGCCCTGGGAAGTAAGGGGGTGGTGATCTCGGTGACCTCGGTGCAAGGCTCAGCTTGGTCACCGTCCAGCTGGGTCACAAGTCCTTTCTCTCTACACCACCATTTTCTCAACTGTGTAATAGTGGTAATAATACCGTTAGCACACTTTCTCTAATCCTTAGCCTATGGATGGAGGTGCTTTTTAACATGGTTGCCATTAGAAAGTACTTCCCATTTTTCCCGTAATTTTTCCACATATCATATATTAATGCTGCTACCCAGCTTTCCATAATTATTTTAATAGCTACAAAATATTGAGTCACAGCGGTACATCCTTATTTGTCAGGTACATGTGGTCATTTATATTAACATCCATCACAGAAAAAGTTTTTTTAATATTAGTTTGAGCAACTGCTGAGACGCCCAAATTTAGTTTGCTTCTAACAGTCCCGTGTAAAGTTAGGATTGATGGCAAATTATCCTGATGCTTTAAATATTTCATAAGACACTGAGTATGGGATTGGTGTATAAGATTTTGAAATTCAGGGGCATCTGGGTAGCTCCATTGGTTAAATGTCCAACTCTTGATTTCGGCTCAGGTCGTGATCTCAGGGCCGTGGGATTGAGCCCTGTGTTGGGCTCTGCGCTCAGCGTGGAGTCTGCTTGGGATTCTCTCTCTCCCTCTTCCTCTGTCCCTCACCTCTGCTCTCTAAAAACAAAAAGATTTTGAGGTTCATTTTAAATTTTTTGTTATGGGGAATTTCAAACATACAAAAGCAGAAAAAAATAGCTTAGTGAGCCCCCAAATACCCATCACCCAGTGTCATTCATTTATTCCTGCACTCAGAATCCCTCTGCTTCCTTACACCCCACCCCCCACAAAAGGTGGAAGTTCTCAACATAAATTTGCCAAAGAAGAGGTAGTGTGTCATAATGGGAATACCTTGAACTTGGGAATTGGATGGATTTTGACTCACTTCCTAGCTTTAGTCCTTAGGAAACTTGGGTCACGTTTTTGACCTCATGTTCCGCATCTCTGATGTGGGGTTTATAATGCCTGCCTCTTCAGGTTGGTGAAGGAGTTCAGGTGAAGATGATTGGGTGCCTGCAAAGTGCCAGTGTGAGGGACTTGTAATAACATAAAAGGTCAAGACCTATCCCTGTTCTCAAGGAACTAGGATATTCTAGTTATTCTAAAATATTCTTTTCTTGTGCAAACTTTGATAATAGTTGCCTAGAACGGTTTGACAGGGATTTGGGGGCTTTGGTCAGAACTCTGGGAAAAGTGGGGTGGTTGACCAGCGATGTCTGCCATGGGAATTGGGGCTGAGGATGATATTTGTGCTGAGAAGCAACCCCAGGCCTATGATAAATCCCTGGTGCTAGAACCTCATCATTTGTAAAGCAGGAACAAGGTGAGCATTTAATTGGAAGACTAAACTCACAGTGTAGGTGGTTCTCATCACCCTCAGGTGTGCATTCAAGACCTCATCTCTCCCATCAACGTCTCTCTAAATTTCTCTCTCTGGGAGGAAGAAGAGACACCGAGGGACAAACGTGCGGTAAGAAGAGATCACTCTTGTGTATAGGAAACAGGGGAGAGTAGAATTTCAGGTTAGCAAGACTGTATTATAGAAGTCTTTGGCTTTAAGCACTAGAAACCAAATACAGCTACTTCAGCAGGAAAGGAACATATGGGAGCTCATATTTGGCAAAGCAAGACTGGGAAGAAAGGGGAGCTTAAGTGGAGGATCTGGGAGCTCCTGAGAGGAAGGAATAATGAATGAACTCTTCAGGAGATGGCACCTCCAGTGGATCTACTCCAGGTCTCTACCAAGCATCAGTTTCGGACCTCACCAGGGTCCTAGAACTGCTCATGGTGCACATTCCAGGAATACAGGGCACTCTGGTCAGCCTTTTCACCAAAGTGTATTCCCTTGAGATGGAGTAGTTTCCTCAAAGCCGAATCGGGGTGCCATGATGATATAACAGAAGAGGAAAGCAGTATCTATTCTCATCTACTTGATCACACACTCCTCATCCAGGGCCAAAGCCAGATTTCCTCTCCTCAAACCCTTGACACTCAGCTGGTGGTTTAGCTTCTGTCCGAAGGCAGCAGGATCTGGTGGAAAGAGCCTGGACCCACCAGACCAAAAATGTGGATTTTGTTTCTCTTGCTGTGAGCACCTGAGCAGGTTCTGTCCCTCTCTGGGACTGTGTCCTCATAATAAAATAAGTTGTGAGGCCTCTCCTAGAGCTGGAGCACCATGACTGCTAAGTGCATGCTTTCTCATGGCTTTTGGCGGCATGCATTGAGCACTCCCCCATGCATGCTCACCCTCCTGAGATGTGAAGGGAATGATGGCGTGCTCACCAAAAATTGAAGCCCCTGCCCACCAGGTGCTCATCAGGCACTTAAGGAAAGCTGATTGAGCACTGGCCTGTGCTAATCCCTATTCTGGGTACTGGCTCCACTGAGGTAAATAAAATATGTTCCCTACCCAGAAGAGGTTCACAGTTTGCTCTGAAGTCAACAGACAGTCATGACATGCTGTGTAAGGCTGTGGTAAAGCTAGATACAGTGTGGCCATATAATCTTGTGTGACATGTGTAGGGGACAAGGAAAGCCTTAAAGTCCCTAGGTATAGAAGGGGAGGTGGGAATTCAGAAAGAAGGCAAGATGAAACCCTTAAAGTCCCCAGGTACAGAAGAGGAGGTGGGAATTCAGAAAGAAGGCATAGCGTGAGCACAGACAACAGAAATGCCAGAGCTTGTGGGTGTTGGGAGCACAGTATGTGGGAAAGAGGGTGGAAGAGCACACGCCTGCCCTTTTAGGTCCTGAAAATCCACGTGATGCTTACACTTACATCTCACTGGTCACATGGCCGCAACTAACTAAGAGCCTCAGAAGCACAGCCTCCTGTCCCAGGGCTCCTTGGGCCCAATCAGGAGGGTGAAGTGCTGCCTGGGGCAGGCTTTGGCTCCTGAGAGGGGCCGACCAAGTCGGCCCAGCTGAGTCCCCAGCTCTGAGCCCCCTGAGCCCTCCTTTAAGAGTTCTGCTGCCTCAGCTAATCTGTCTTGCCTCCCGGCCCTCCCACCACTCTGTGCTCAGCTGGACAGGGACATCCGGCCCATCCTGAGACCCTTACCACACGTAGCGAACACGGAGGTAAGAAGAGAAGGGGGGCAGCTGGAGAGGCCAGGGTCCCTCCCTCCTGGGTCTGGGGCCTGAGCCTCCTCATCTCTCTTCTTGGCTTTTCAGATCCCTTTTGAGAAGAACTGCGGGGAGGACAAGAAGTGTGAGGCAGACCTAGGGCTCTCGTTCTCCCCAGCAGGGTAAGGCCTCAAGCCCCCAGGCCCTCCTCTTCTACCTGGTGTTTTCCTGAGGCAGCTCCTGTGTGCTCCAAAGAGCAGGGGGGCTTTGAGTCAGAAGGACTCCATCTGTATTCACTAGATCTGTCCTGTGGACCTTAGTTCTCCTCTCTGAGATATTCCAGTCCCTTGGGCACGCCTGTGAGGATCTGATGAAGTCGAATTGCTCAGCCTATGTGCAACAGCTGATGTTGATGTATTCATTTTTTCTAACCTAGTTGATCCTTCACTTCTGAAAGCCCCATCTCTATCCTGCTTCCTTTACCTTGGCCCCCGTAACTTTTCCCTGGCCCTGCCCCCAGATCCAGAGTCCTGCGCCTGATCCCCTCTGCCAGCCTCTCCGTGGAGCTGATACTGAGTAACTTGAGAGAAGACGCTTACTCCGTCCACCTCAATCTGAGCTTCCCCCAGGGACTCTCCTTCCGCAAAGTAGAGATGCTCAAGGTGAGTGCCAAAGCAGGGCCTGCCTGAGGCCATACCTGTTCCTGAAGCTTCTGCTCCCATCAGAGAGCCTCAGGCAGACAGGACAATCTGAAGATATAGGCAGCAGATGGTGTGTAGAAGCCTTAGGCCCTCATCCGGGTTCTCAGCCTGATGGCCACCCTCACCCTCTGTGGGCCTCAGATCCTGCCACCAGTGAGACTGGGGACACCTGCAGGGCTAGCAAGAGGGTTGCATGGAATGGAGAGTGTGACAAGCTCTTGGCTCTGGTGACCAGAAAGGTGTACACAGATTTAGTGAGCTCAGACTCCCTCCTACCTAAGGTGACCAACGTGTTTTTGCGGGGTGGCCTGGGTTGTTTTATTTTATTTATTTATTTTTTAAAGATTATTTATTTATGGGATGCCTGGGTGGCTCAGCAGTTGAGTGCCTGCCTTCGGCCCAGGGCATGATCCTGGAGTCCCAGGATGGAGTCCTGCATTGGGCTCCCTGCATAGAGCCTGCTTCTTTCTCTGCCTCTCTCTGTGTGTCTCTCATGAATAAAGTTTAAAAAAAATCTTTTAAAAAAAGATTATTTATTTATTTATTTATTTATTTATTTATTTATTCATTCATGAGAAACACAGAGAGGCAGAAGCATAGGCAGAGGGAGAAGCAGGCTCCATGTGGGGAGCCCGATGTGGGACTTGATCCCAGGACCCTGGGATCACACCCTGAGCCAAAGGCAGACACTCAACCACTGAGCCACCCAGGTACCCCGGCCTGGGTTGTTTTAAATACAACTTTTATTTTTTAAATTATTAGAACAGAAGTAATACATGATTACCACAGAAAGTTGAAAGTCATAGAGAAGTTTAAACAATCACCCTATGCTCCTACAACTCAGCAGTTACTACTTTTAATATTTAGGTGGTTATCCTGCTGTGTATCTCTATACATACGTATAAATCACACTGCATATTCGTTCATTTTCTATTTGTTTTAAGTAATTGCCATTTTGTTCTCCATTTGGTTATTTTTGCTCCTTGTTTTTACAACAAATGTTTATCGTGGTAAAATACACATAATGGACAATTTGCCCTTTTAACCCTTTACAAGCATACAATTCAGTAACATTAAGATCATTCACAGTGTTGTGCCACTGGCATCCATTTGGAGAACTTTTCTATCATCTCAAACAGAAGCTCTCAATCCATCAAAAGCAATCATTCCCCGCTCTGGTGATCTCTCATCTACTTTCCATCTCTATGGATTTGCCTGTTCTAGATTTTTCACAGAAATGGAATCATACGAGTTTGTCCTTTTGTGTGTCTTCTTTGCTTAGCATGGTGTTTGCGAGGAGCATCCGTGTGATAGCATGTGCGAGATTGCTTCCTTTTTGAGGCTAAATAACACTCCATTGTATGGATGGACCACATTTATTTATCCAGTGGTCATCTGTCAACGGACATTTGAATTATTCTTATCAGCAACATTAAATGCTTCCTTATGGGGCATCTAATAGAGTGACTAAGAACTCAAGATCCGGAGTCAGACAGACCTGTGTTCGAATTCCTACCAGATCCCTGCCAGAGGGCCCAGGGGTGGGACCTGGGGAAGTCAGCAGGCCTCTGTTTCCTTATCAAATTCCCTCCCCAATCTGAGGCTGAAATCTGTCCTCACAGATGAGGATGAAGATGGATGGCTATGGGCTGCTTAGCCCAGAATCAGGCTCTGGCTTCTTTGAAAAACGGTTGCTGACTGTATAGATGTAGTAGGGGCATTTTAACAATCTCCCTGTATCCTCTCCTAGGATTGTACAGTGGGCCAAACCGTTCCTATCTCTTGGAACTCTTCGATCATTTCAGGAATTTTACAATTTTAAGTAGCATTGTGGTGAACATCTTTGAACGAATCCTCTGGCTGTACCCCTGATTCTCTGGGCCCCCCTCTCTGAGAATGGCAGGGATGGAGCCAGGGGGGCATGGGCCCCAAGGGCTGGTGGCTTTGGGAAACCTTAGCCTTGCCCACTAAGAAGTTTGTTCCGTCTCTTCTCACCTCCAGCCCCACAGCCAGATACCTGTGAGCTGCGAGGAGCTTCCTGAGGTAGCCAAGCTTATGAACAGGATCGTCTCTTGCAATGTGAGCTCTCCCATCTTTAGAGCAGGCAGTGTGGTGAGTGCTTCGAGCCCTTAGGAGCCAAGCCACTAAAGGGCTCTGGGCTCGGGGGTGGGGGTGGGGGGTGAAGGGTGCAGGAGATGGGTAAAGAACAGCACCCCCGTCCACCTCCCACCTCAAAGGGAAGGATGGCCTAGACTTTGGATTCAGACAAACCTGGATTGTCTGATTATTCATTTTGTGACCTTAAGCAGGTGACTTTGTATCATTTGGAGTTTTGTATCCTCATCTGTACAACGGGGCTAAAGCACCTGTTTTGGGGGATAAGTACCAGTGGTCACTGGTATCACAGCAGCTGGGCATGGGGGCCATGGGGTGCATCCCTCATCATTCCCCTCTTCTCCCCTGCCAGGTTGCTATCCAGGTGATGTTTCATATGCTGCTGAACAGCTCCTGGGGGGACTCTGTTGAGCTGCACGCCAATGTGAGCTGGTAAGCAGGCCCCAGGCAGCCGTCTCCCCACCCCAACCCACCCCGGACAGGCATAGCTGCCCTCCCCACTCAGACTGCCGGGTGGTCCTGCCCACACCCTTCCCTCACACTGCCCTCTGCTTTGTCCCAATGCAGTCACAATGAGGACTCCGGCCTCTTGGAGAACAACTTGGCCACCACCACCATCCCAGTCCTGTACCCCATCAACATTCTCACTGAGGAGTAAGTCGTGAGCAGCCTCCCCAACCCCAGCCTCCTGAGCCAGGGCCTCAGCCTGGCTTCCCAGGGCTCTCCTTCAAAGCCTCATCCTCTCCTGCCCAGGGGTAATTAGAACTGATTCCAGCCACAACCCCAAGAGTTTTTTTTGTTGTTGTTGTTGTTTTTTCTTTTTAGATTTTATTTATTTATTCATGAGAGAGAGGCAGAGACATAGGCAAAGGGAGAAGCAGGCTCCCTGCAGGGAGTGTGATATGGGACTCAATCCCAGAACCCTGGGATCACAACCTGAGCCAAAGGCTCAACCACTGAGCCAACCAGGTGCCCCCCTCAGGAGTTTTCAATACCCAAAACAATGGAGGCCTTTAAGAGTTCTGAGATCAGCAGTTTACTGATGGAAGAAAAAGCGTATTGTATGCTGACCTTGTGTCGGATGCCTGTGCCAGCTGTCCTGCACAGCTGGGGCTGCCCCTGGAATGAGGCAGCCGTGCCTCTTTCCATTTTACTGGTGAACAAGCAGCCTCTGAGAAGGGTGCTCATCCAGAGTCATACAGATAGGAAACACTGATGCTGCATCTGAATTTGGGTCTGTCTGACTCCAAAACCCCATGCTAGATGCGCCCCCCGCCCAGGGGTCAGGAGCACAGAGAGAGGAGGAGAGACTGTTCACAGTGGCTCTTTGCCCACAGAAAGCTCATGGGCAGGCAGGAAAGGCCAAGCTCATGTGCACACAGAATCAGTGAGTCTCAGAAGGTTATGGCAGGAAGGACCCATGGGGATGACCCGTTGGATTTTCTCATTGACAGAAAAGAGATTGAAGCCAGAAAAGCAGACCAATTTTCTCAAGCTGGCTCAGGGAGAGAAAGACAGGGACAGTGACTGAGCCAAGATCTCTGGTGCTTTTGAACACAAATGCCATACATAATGATACTATCTGAAGTACGGTATTAAATTAGAATGAGGAAGGATGATTTGGGTTGGTGGAGAGATGGAAGGGTTCACAGAGAGGCAAGGGCTTGAACTGGGGTCTGGAGAGTTCGAAGGGTTAGACAGGGGCCAGAGAGGAGAAGGGATGTCCCCATCAGAGAGAAAACCATTGGGCAAAAGGAAGCAGCAAGCAATGGTGTGGATTTGGGAAGTAGGGAGTGTGCAGGGGACAGCGGGTATGTGTGGGGTGCACTGGGTGGGCAAATGTGGACATGAGGAGCTTTGGGCCTGACCCTTGTGGATGGCTGGGGGCCATAGGCAGATTCTAAGTGGGGAGGTAGCAGGATCAGACAGTGATGTTAGGAAGGTCATTAGATGGATGAGATGGAGAGGAAGCCAGAGGCTGGTACTGTTATGCAGGAGAACCCAGCAGACAGTGGAAACCCTCATGAGGCAGGGACCTGTGTGGTGGGGAAAACACAGCTCCAGAGGCACATTGGCCTGGGTTCCAGCCCTGGCCCTCCTCTGCCAGACACTGGGCAGCAGACTGGCCCTTTCCACGAGCCTTGCTTTCCAAAGGGAAACAGAAGAGTGCTGGAAGGGTTCCATGAGAGCATGCCTTCCTGGTCCCTAGAGGGTCCCTCAGAGCTTCCCCAGGCCTGGGCCCCTGCTCTACTGGAGACTGGGTCCTTATCTCCTCCTCTTTCTACCCCCATTCCTCTCTCTCTCTCTCCGCAGCAAGGAGAACTCCACACTGTATGTCGGCTTCACCCCAAAAGGTCCCAAGATGTACTTTGTTGAACACTTCTACCAGGTATGAGCTTCTGTGTGAGAGGCCCTTCTGGATCATACATTTTCCAACTCTGTCCTGAGGACAGAGGCTGCAGAGACCAACCAGACACAGCCCTATCCTCCGTGAACCCAGCTCCCTCTGCCCATGCTGTGATCCTTTCTAGAGAGCCTCACAGCCTCCAGTGGCCAGTGGCTGCACAGCTCCTTTCCGGTGCTGGATGCATTGTCAGTGGGATCTCAGAACTTGAGAGGCAGAAGCACTCTGAGAGACAACCTAGCTTTTCATTCACATGTTTAATGAGCCACTGTTGCAGCTTAGGTGTGGAGGCAGCAGTAAGGCAGGGCCCCTGACTACTCACCGGAGCCAAATTCTGTGCCTGGTGCTATATGTATGTGACCCCCACCCCAGGATTCTCACACTGACTGTGAGGCCCCATAAGGCAGAGGCATTGTCATTCCCAGCATACAGACAAGAAGTCCACAGCACAGAAAGGTTGAGTAGCTTGCCAGGCTACACAGCTACTAAGCGGGGAAGAGTCAGATTCAGGCCCTTATTTGAATACCAAAATTCATGTGTTTGTTTGTTTGTTTATTTATTTATTTATTAAGATTGTATTTATTTATTTGAGAGAGAGAGAGAGAGAACTGGCAGTGGGGAGGGCAGAGGGAGAGAGAGAGGGAAAAGCAGACTCCCCGCTCAGCAGGAAACCTGACTTGGCACTCCATCCCAGGACACTGGGATCATGACCCGAGCCAAAGGCAGATGCCCAACCAACTGAGCCACCCAGGCACCCCCCAAAATTAATGTGTTTAACCTCTAAGTCAATGATCTGTCACTTTGTATGCCATATGCTCGCGGCTGAAATAGCAATCTTCATTATGGAAACAAAGAAAGACAGCCCCTGAGTCTAAAGCTCGAGGGGTCTGAGGCTTTTTTAGAGGTAACCCCTGAGAGAGGAGTAGGCATTGACCAAGCCAAGAGCATTCTCATTTTCCCGTGGAGGAGACTGAGCCCCAGAGAGACTGTCTTACCAAAGGCCTTGCTGGCATCAGGACAGACTGGGGCAGGAGCCCAGCAGGAAAGGAACCCCAGGTCAGGCAGCCCCTTTAGAACAGAGGCTGGAGTCATCTCCCCTAGACAAAACATGGAGGAGAGTGGCCCTTGGGGAGGTCAGATGCTCATTTGCATTGAGAATGGCCAGTTGGGTTGGTTTCTAATGTTCACTGGGATGGCTCTGGGTTCCCCAAGGAGCTTGGCAGACCAGTCCTTTCCCCACCAATAGCCGGGAAGGCTTGGACAGGCATGGATCCAAGCCCCAGCTCTACCATTCCAGCTCTGTGTGACCTTGGGCCACAGGCTTAACTGTGCATGGCTCGGTTCCCTGCTATGACAAACGGCATTTGGAATGAGAATTTCCAGGTGTCTTGAGGTTTAAGTGGGTTACTGACTCCCCATGAAGTGCTTGGCCCAGTGCCCGGGAAGTGGAGGTAGTTAATGACTGAGGTGGGGGCTGTGGCCCAGCCTGGAGATTTCTCCAGCTACTGTGGAAGCCTGCTTGCATTCTTGCCCCACTCCTCTGGGAACCCGTTCAAACCCTTTGAGCTCCCCTCCCCGCACCACATACCCCATTTCTCTCTCTCGGGATGGTCATCAGGGCTAGACACCTCCATCCACCCTCCAGCATCCTAAGCGATGCATCTGGCTCCCTGCCGCCTGGCCCAAGCACACAGCCACTCTTGCTAAGGGCCTGATCATGTCTGTTTTAACTAAACGCAACTCAGCGTGGGACACTGGTGATCTTTCCCTCTTGCCCGAAGCCGTCCTGTTAGTCAGGCCCTTTTTGCCACAAGGAGGTCAGCTTGGGTTTCTGGTGAGCTCAACATGCATGGTAATTCAGTGAGACCTGGGCAGCTGGGCCACGGGGTCTTCTTCCTCATGATGGCCCTCTCCCCAAGCTGGTGAGGAGTATAAGCTTCAGCCAGACCTAAAACCTTTTTGAAGCTCTGCTATTTAAAGCTGTGTGGCCTTGGGCTTTTTACTTAACCTCTGTGAGCATCTGTTTTTCAATCTGTAAAATGGGGATGATAATAGACCTCCTTATGGGGTTGTTATGAAGAGCAAATAAGAAAATTCATGTTAAGTGCTCCACACAGTACTCCACACATAAGCCATTGGTCACCAGTGACTGGTTTTATTTATTTTTTTTTTAATTTTTATTTATTTATGATAGTCACACAGAGAGAGAGAGAGAGAGAGAGGCAGAGACATAGGCAGAGGGAGAAGCAGGCTCCATGCGAGCTCCGTCGGAAGCCCAACATGGGATTCGATCCTGGATCTCCAGGATCGCACCCTGGGCCAAAGGCAGGCGCCAAACCGCTGCGCCACCAAGAGATCCCCAGTGACTGGTTTTAGCAGTGTTGTTCTCACCATCATCCAAGGAAGGTGATAGAACAATGTAGTTCCGGTCTCTGGAGTCCCAGCCTGGGCTCCAATGCCCGCCTTTCCACTCCGTCACTTCAGACAGATTAATCTCCCTGAACCTCAGTCCTCCCCTCTGAAGTGGGGATATCAGTCCTGCCTGCCACATAGGCAGCCTGAGAGAAAAGAATGAGATCCTACATTCAGTGAGAATCACAGAGGCCCAGCACACTGAGTGTTCAGCAAATGGTGATTGCTCTTCTGTGGTCTCCCCATGACCCCATCTTCGCGCTGCCCTGGTAACAGGCTGATGCTCTATGCTTGTGCCACTGACTGCTCTGCACCGGTCCCCATGTGGCCTCTCTACCCACAGTCTGAGTCCCCCGTCCAGCTCACAACTCTGCATTGTGACCCTCCTGCTCCTCCAGGGCACCTGTCCCTACAGCTTGTCCCTGCTCTCCACTGGGAGGTCTTCCCTGCATCTTTTTTTTTTTTTTTTTTGTCTTTTAACAGCTTTATAATAGAATGAGATACAAGTCACAGTCTGTATGATTTATCTGCTTTTTAAAATTTTTTTTAATTTATCTGCTTTTAAAACATACAGTTCAGTGGCCTTTGGCATATTTGTAAAGTTATATAACCATCACCACAATCCAATTTTTGAAGATTTTCATTATTCCACAAAGGACCCCTGTACCCACATGCTCTCCTGCCCCTCCTCCCCCAGCTCCTGGCAGCCACTACTTTAGTCTCTGTCCAGAGACCTGGCTGCTCTGGACATTATGTAGGAGCAGAATCCTCCAGTGTGGGGTCTTTTATGACTGGCTTCCTTTGGTTACATAGTGTTTTCAGGGGTCATCCTTGTTGTAGCCTGTCCCACTACCATATTCTTTTTTATTGCCAGATAATATTCCATTGCGAGGTAGGCTGCGTTTGATTTGTCCATTCAGCAGCTGGTGGACATCTTGGTGATTTCCACTTTGGGGCTTTCATTGACTATGCTGCTTGAATGTTTTGGGGTTTTCTTTAAGATTTTATTTATTTATTTGAGAAAGAGAGAGAGCGCGTGCACACAAGCAGCCGAGAGGGAGAAGCAAACTCCCAGCTGAGCAGGGAGCCCGATTCAAGGCTGTATCCCAGGACCCTGGGACCATGACCTGGGCTGAAGGCAGATGCTCAACCAACTGAGCCACCCAGGCGCCCCTGCTTGCACGTTCTTGTACAAGTTTTGGTGCAGACATATTTGACTTCTCTTGGGTATATATATGGGAGTGCAATTGTTCCCCTTGAGGCTTTGTCTCAGCATGTTCTAAACCCAATGTACTGCTTTCCCCTCAGCCAGCATCACCCCTGGTGTGCTCAAAAGCACCCTTTGCCCCAAGCAAAACTTCCAAGTCTGAGTGAATTTGTCCTTCCTCCGTGGCTGGTCCTCCCACCTCCTCAACCTCGTTCTGTATTCTCTTGTTTCCTTTGCCTCCACTAATGCCCAGACTCAGGTTCCCCTCCTTCTTGCAACCATCGGCGCAGGCTCCTTCTTGGACCTTGGCCTGCCTTCCCCATTTTCTCCCATCCTGGGCCCACTTCACCCTACCACCGAGCCTTCCCTCCTCACCATTACCCGGTTAAGAGTCCCCTGATTTCTGGCCCTTAGGCCTCATGGGCACACAATCTCACCCCAGGTCTCCTTTCCAGATGTAGGTCCTGTCTCTTGGTCCCAGCCCCTACCTCCAGCTGTGTCACACTTGCCTGGTGTTAACTGTTCTAACTGTCCACATTTTCTCTTCCTGGATGCCACCCCTCATCTTCATCTGTTCCACTCCTCTCTGTCCTTCACAGTTAAATTCAAATGCTGCCTCTGACATAAGGCCTTTTAAATTTAATTTACCTGACATTTTTCAAGTGTCTGTAAAAGTGTGTCAAGTGAAGAATGCTAGAACCTCTCAAACTGGACATATATTTCCCTGCAGGACCTCCCTGAGATGTTCATTGGTGCTGCCCCTTTGTCACTTTCTTCTCTACTTCTGGGTCTTCCAGCCCCACACAGTAGGCTCTTTCATCTAACAGGTACTCAGGATGTATTTCTTCAATCTGTGTGGTGTCCTCACCAAAATGAGTCTTTCCCAACCTGCATTGTGCAAATAATTTTCACATGTATCCTTGCCTTCGTTCTTTCACTCATTCAAAAAATGACATTTCTGGAGGCCTGCTATGTGCTCAGTAGTATGCAGCAGGGAACTGCAAGTGAAAGAAGCCACAGTCACCAAGCACGCAGTCCAGAGGAGACAGACACACAAGTAGATACTTAGCCATCCTGCGGGGAGGGGGGGGATGTAGTGCGCTATGAGAACACACAGGGGGAGCTGCCTTCCCCTTGGGGAGTCAGCGGAACCATCAGAAATGATATTTGAGGGGTACCTTGATGGATATGTGAGGATTTGCTCTGTGGCGAAAGCAGAAAGGCACAGGTAACCCACACTGTAAAACCTTGAAGATAGGGGCCACATGAAGCTGTCATTGCCCTCTGCCTGGCAAAGAGCAGGCGCTCAGGCCTCAGCCAGGGAGGATCGTGTCTGGAGAGGCATTTGGAGGGGTGGCTGGCATTTAGGGCTCTGCGGTCCCATGTCCTCTGTCCTAGGTGAGGATTCAGCCTTCTATCTATGACCACAAAGTGCCTGCCCTGGAGGCCTTGATTGGGGTACCAGTATCTCACAGTGAGGGGCCCATCACACACAAATGGAATGTGGAGATGGTGAGTACTGCCTGGAGGAGGGAAAGACACCCAGGTCCCTGGGAGTGAGCTCATAAAGGGGTACAGATGTGTGGGAAGGGAGTGAGGGTAGATGCATCCTGTTGGGCTCAGTGATTTCTGCACCTGCCAGGAGCCAGTGGGAGTGAACCGGGATGCCGTGTATCCATGGAGTGGGGAGGGAGGCCAGATTCCAGCCTTAAGGGGCCAGTGTCCTCTCTCTGCTCTCATTCCATCCCATCATTCCTAGGAGCCTCCTGTGACCTGTTATCGTGAGGATCTGGACAGGCTGCCCAGTGTGGCTGAGGTACTGGCCTGTGGGTTCAGAAGTCAGGGTGGGGCCAGCAGAGTGCAGGTGGGAAGATAGGCCGCTCTGACCCCTGCTCTCTTCATTCTTGGCAGCCTTGTTTGCCCGGGGCCAGATTCCACTGCCCATTTGTCTACAAGGAGGAGATCTTCGTCAAAGTGATCGGGACTATTGAGCTGGTGGAGAAGATTGAGGTAGCACCTGCTGGCAACATAGAGGTTGGGGAGGCCTCGAGGGGTCAGGAGCGAGCATCCCTGCCAGATGGGCTTCCTGCATTCTGTACCACCTGGACGAAAAGCCCTGATATTTACACGGTGGCAGGTGAAAGAGAATCGTGCTCGAAATGTGCAGGGCTGTTTTCACGGGCCTACGGATGGTTCTTGCTGGTTCTATGTAGGAAAAGTTTCCTTCCAGCTGTGGGGAGTGACCCGTTAGGATGCTACAGTAGGGAACTCAGTAGGAATGGTGCAGCCCCCTGGGACCTGTTCTCCAACCTCAGCCGAGGTGGGGTGCTGAAATCAGTGGGTTCTGGTGCTTATTCTCTCTGGCCTGACGTCTCCCCCATACCCCACAGGCCTCCTCCATGGTCAGCCTCTGCAGCTCTCTTTCCGTCTCCTTCAACAGCATCAAGCATTTCCACCTCTATGGCAGCAATGCCTCCATGGCCCAGGTATGGTCTTGCCTCCTCAGAAGCCCCAGGGAGCAGGGGTCAGCAGAGGGGTCTGGGGAACCCCAGGGCAGAGCTAGAAGAGCTAGAGCCAAAAGTAGTAGGGCCTCATGGGAGGTCTGGGCTCTCCAGGAACAAGGAAGGGCACACCGTCTCCCCACGGTCAAAGCAGTCAGCCTTGGCGAAGGCTTTGCTGGATGCCATGAGCTCCCTGTGACTGCTGGTGGGCAAGTAGGCCACAGGGACACCCGTCTGAGACATGTCAGGCAGAGAGCCAGTTTGATGCAACTCAGCAAAGGGTACCCACCCCATGCCCACCGTGAGCACGACGGAATGAGCTCTAAGCAGAGCGAGTAGCGAGACCACGGAGCCAAGAGGATGGCGAGGCAGGTGGGAGAGCAAGCAGGTCAGAGCAGGAGAAGGGAAGCTGCAGTTAAGAAGCAAGCCCAAGCTGGACTCCGGAAGGCTTTGCATGCTGAGCCAAGATTCTGGCATTTTATTCTGGGACTAAGGGAAGCCATGTAAGGGCTTCCGATGGGTTATGTGCATGTCTCCTAGTTCACTCTGATGGTTGCACACTGGGAGGTGCACTGGAGGGAGACATCTGGGCCAGCCGGGTTGTATCCAGAAGCAGTCCGAACCAGAAACACGAAGACCTAGCCATTCACAAGCATGTCAGAGGTGAAAGCCTGCTCTTTACGTTCCCTTCTCTTTTCCTTCTCCAGGTCGTCATGAAGGTTGACATCATATATGAAAAGGAAATGCTCCATGTCTACGCGCTGAGCAGCATTGGGGGGCTGTTGCTGCTCTTGCTGATTTTTGTGGCACTCTACAAGGTGGGAGCTTCTGGGAGCGTGGGGCATGGCTGAGACAACCTGGCTGGGGAAAGGGTTCTGCAGGGGTCAGGGCGGAGAATACTGAGATTGGGGAGCCTTAAAGCTAGAAGGGGCCTCAGCCCCCCCCCCTCTTTCAGATAAAGCTCCCCAGGCCCAAAGAGCAAGCAAATCTTTTCCCCTCCCTCCTCCAAGCACTGGCAGAGCCAGGACTGTCTACCTAGGAGAGAAGGGTGCTTCTGCCCATTAAGGGTTGGGTGCTGGGACACAGAGGCCCACACCATAAACATGGTCCCTGCCATAGAGGGCTCACAGTCTAATGGAGGAGGCAGACAGGGCTCCACTCAAGGGCCTGTGTGCTGAAGCCTCACTCAGGCTGGGGCAGTCCAGGAAGGCCTCCCAGAAGAGGAGGCATTTGAGTTGGGGTTTGAAGGAGGAGTAGCCAGATGAAGAATGGTGGAGGGCAGATGTTCCATATGAAAACTAAATACCCCAGAAAAAGACAACACAGAAAATCAGTTTCTTCCCCTTGTACTCCCAGAGAATGGTTACTAACAACCGTTTTCCAGCTTCTAATTTTGTTGTTTAAATATGTGTATATGTAGGGGCACCTGGGTGGTTCAGTCGATTAAGTGTCTGCCTTTGGCTCAGGTGGTGATCCAAGGGTCCTGGGATGGAGCCCCACATCCCACTCCCTACTCAGTAGGGAGTCTGCTTCTCCCTCTCCCTGTGCCTTCTTGCCCTTCTCCCCTGCTTGTGCTCTCTCTCTGCCAAATAAACAAATAAAATATAAATAAATAAATAAATAAATAAATAAATAAATAAATAAATAAATAAATAAATAAATAAATAAATAAATAAGGGATGCCTGGATAGGTCAGCAGTTGAGCATATGCCTTTGGCTCAGGGCATGATCCCGGAGTCCCGAGATCGAGTCCTGCATCAGGCTTCCTGCATGGAGCCTGCTTCTCCTTCTTCCTATGTCTCTGTCTCTGTCTCTCTCTCTCTGTATCTCTCACGAATGAATGAATGAATGAATAAATAAATAAATAAAACCAATATGGTTTTAAAATAAATAAATAATATATGTGTGAGTATATGTGTGAGCATGAGAGAGAGCAAGTCAGTGTCTGTGTATATACACATAGAAAATATAAATGGGGGGCACCTGGGTGGCTCAGTCAGTTAAGCATCTGTCTTCAGCTCAGGTCATTATCTCAGGGTCCTGGGATCGAGCCCTGCCTTAGGCTCCCTGCTCAGCGGGCAGTCTGCTTCTCCCTCTCCCTCTGCCTGCCACTCTGCTTACTTGTCCCCTCTCTCTCTCTGTCAAGTAAATAAATTAAATCTTTTAAAAAGAAAGAAAATGTAAATGGAATAATAGCATATATACTGCTTGGGAGCTTGTATTTCCCACTGGATATTCTATCTTGATGTCTCTCTGTGTGAGCACAATCAGATCCACCTCTTGCCTTTTATTTTTTTTATTTTTTTAAAATAATTGTTATTTATTTATGATAGTCACACAGAGAGAGAGAGAGAGAGAGAGAGAGAGAGGCAGAGACATAGGCAGAGGGAGAAGCAGGCTCCATGCACCAGGAGCCCGACGTGGGATTCGATCCCGGGTCTCCAGGATCGCACCCTGGGCCAAAGGCAGGCGCCAAACCGCTGCACCACCCAGGGTTCCCCACCTCTTGCCTTTTAACCTGCCTGGGTTGCTGCTGTCTGGATGCTCCACCTTTTACTGAAACAAGATCCCAGCTGATAAATAATTTCCACTTATTTTAAATGGTGACCAAAAAGGCTCTTGGCACCCACATCTTTGCACACTTGTTCAAATCTTCTTTAGAATTAATTCCTGTAGGAACTCCTGAGTAGCTCAGTGGTTTGGCACCTGCCTTCAGCCCGGGGCGTGATCCTGGGGACCTGGGATCAAGTCCCACATCGGGCTCTCTGCATGGAGCATGCTTCTCCCTCTGCCTGTGTCTCTGCCTCTCTCTCTGTGTGTCTCTGATGAACAAATAAAATCTTAAAAAAAAAATTAATTCCTGGAGTTGGAATGGCTGAGCCAAAGTATATATATGTTTAAAAAAAAAAGTAGACTATGTATGTTCTGAGCTTTCAATGGAGAGTACCTGACCCATGCCAAGCACTATGTTAAGTGCAAGCTCTTGCTATTTGTTAGTATTACTGGATATTTTCAAACCGCCCGCCCCACATATTGGCCTATGACATTTTGATAAACCTAAAGAATGAATTGTTGTTAAATGTACAGCTGTTTATCATAGGAACCAAGTGTGGCTGATACCCTCGCCCCATCCCTGGAGCAGATAACCACGCATGTGCAGCATGAATGACTCATTACCATTCTGAAGGGTGCACTCATGTTTTGCCGAGGCTGACTGGTCCAGAATATTCCATGGACTTTCTGCTGACTCCATTTTTGTCTTCCTACAGCTTGGCTTCTTCAAACGGAACCTGAAGGAGAAGATGGAGGCTGTAGAAGCTTCAAATGAAATCCCTAAACAAGACTCTGAGCAGCCAGTGTCCAAGGAGGAGGCTGGGGATCCAGGCTGCCTGGAGCCCCTCCAGGAGGGGGAGGCCCAGGATGAAGCTGTCAAAGACTGAGGCCCAGGCCCACGGCAGAGGACCCAGGATGTATGGTGCCATTCTGCCTCTACCTATGTCTCACTGTGCGTCTTCGGGCAAGTCTCTGCCCCCCCACCTAGGCCTCAGTTTCGTTATGTTGAACATGGAGCTCACTCCTGCCTGCCTGCTCTGTGGGCTCATGGTGAGGATCTATGAGGGATGGGCCAGGAAGGGTATGTACGTGAGGGCTTGTAATTATCAGCTGGTTCTGGCTTCCCCTGGTCCTTCTTAATATCCTCCCATGGAAGAGAATATCTGATCTAAATTTGGAAAAACTGTCATCTCAGGACTTAGTGACACTCCCAGCCCTCACACCCATCTGCCCTTGGATGTCCCCAGATGCCTCAGACTCTCAGAACCTTGCCCTTCACTCTCTCCTGCCTGGAGTCCAGTCAGCTTTCCATCTGCTGCCAGAGAGCAAATCTGATCTGTGTCACGACATTGCTGCTGCAGACCCCTTGCTCTGTGGCTAAAGACCAAGTTCCTTAATACGACTTCCAAAATCTGCAAAATATCCTTAACATGCCAGTGCAGTACTGGGTCCCCGTGGCCTTCCTGGCCTCCTCCAGAGACTCCCAGCCTCCCTTTCGAAGCTCCAGTTACACCAGCCTTTCTCACTAGCCAAGCCCCCTTCTGTCCCACTGCCTTCATCCAGACTGCTCCCTCTGCCTGGAACATTCCTCCCCAGCCCTTTCCCTGGCTGGCTCTCACTCAGACTTCAGATCTCAGCTCACTTGGAACTTCCTCAGGGCTGCCCTCAACCCCGCCCCAAGCGGGTTTTCATAGCACACATGCCTACACTAGCCTGCACTTCCCCTCACAGTACAGATCATGGTTGTTACTCAATATTCATCTCTCAAATCCAACCATAGCTCCACGGGGGTAGGGACCATACCTGCTATGTTCACCTTGGTGACATCACAGAGCCAGACACAGTGGGTGCTTGATACAATTTCTTTCTTTCTTTTTTTTTTTTTTTTTAAGATTTTATTTGTTTATTCATGAGAGACACAGAGAGAGAGTCAGGGACACAGGCAGAGGGAGAAGCAGGCTCCATGCAGGGAGCCGGAAGCCGGACTTAACCCTGGGACTCCAGGATCACACCCTGGGCCGAAGGCTGGCGCTAAACCACTGAGCCACCCAGGGATCCCGCTTGATTCAATTTCACTGAACTAGTGAGGGTGCCTATGGGAAGTTCCAGAAAACGTTTGGATGGGCCCATGGCATCTCCATCCTTCAAGGCTCTGTCTTCCCTCAGGCTCCTGCCTCCTTCCTTTGTAGCCCCTATTGGGACTCCCCAAATCCCATCATGGCCCCAGGCTGGGAGGCAGTGAGCTCAAGATGTGGGACAGGTCTGTCTACTCCCCTCCCTTCACTACCCCCCCACCTCCTGCCCCGGCTCCCAGTGCTAAGCAGAGCGCCTGCCTATGTCTACTGATAAATATGAAGTTTGTAAGCTGGTGCCACATCTCGGCCTGGCTCAATTAAACATTTCCTTCTCACCCTTTCTCTAAGTGGGACCCAGTCAGCTGTATTTTCTTTTCATTTCTTTCCCTTTCTTTTCTTTCTTTTTTTTTTTTTTTTTTTTTTATGACAACCATTAGAGACTAACCTGCATGAGGCATTGACAATTCATTCAGGTGTGAGAATAGACCCTCCCAGGCTTTTCTTTTTTTTTTTTTTTTTAAGCAGCAATTGGTGAGGCTTGATCCTGAGGCCCCCCCACCTTTAGGAGGACAGAGCAGGCTTGTCGCTGCTGCCCTCTTGTGGTCAGTAGGACCCCAGAGCTGGGCACAGCTCTCTCTCCTCTCTCCTCCTTCCCTCCCCCACTCCCCCAACCCTCTCCCCAGGGAATATGGAGTCACTCTCAGGACAACTCTGGGCTCAGCACTGAGAGCTGAGAAATAGCTTTTGACCTCCCAAGGCTCCCTTCTGCCTACAGGGAGTAAGAGAATGTTCTCAAGCCTGGCACTCAAGGCCCAGAACAGCCTCCTGCCAGCCTCTTCAACCTCATCAACCCCCTGCTGGCCTGAGCCACCCATGGGCACCTGGTGTCAGGGCCTGTTCTGTGCCCTGAGGGCAGGATGATGAACAAGATGGACAAGTCCTTGCCCTCAGGAAGCACCACCCCAATGAGAAAACAGAGTGAAAAGGTAGACCTGTGATTCTAGGCGGTGAGGGGATTGTGAAGAAGATAAAACAGGATAACAAGTTAGTGAGGGTCCTCCTACATGAGTGATGCTCTGTGACACACACAGAGTGAATGTTTTCATCAGGGTTGGAAGCAAAACACAGAAAATCTGGGAGGTTCATTTCAGAACAGTCCTGCCCTCATCATGCCCAGAAATCTATATCCCGACTCCCTTAACAGCACCCATCCTCAAACACCTGCCTCTGTCTTTGCACATGCTGTTCCTCTTGCCAGCCCATCTAGTTCTACCTTGTTCTGTCCTTTAAAATCTTCCTACTTGGGCAGCCCGGGTGGCTCAGCGGTTTAGCACCGCTTTTGGCCCAGGTTGTGATCCTGGAGACCCTGGAGGGATCGAGTCCCACGTCTCGGGTTCCCTGCATGGAGCCTGCTTCTCCCTCTGCCTGTGTCTCTGCCTCCCTCTCTCTCTCTCTCTCTCTCTCTCTCTCTGTGTCTCTCACGAATAAATAAAAAAAATCTTCCTACTGCAGGGGCACCTGGGCGGCTCAGTCAGCTAAGCATCTGCCTTCACCTCAGGTCATGATCCAGAGTCTTGGGATGATGGGGATGGAGCCCCAGGTCCCAGCGGGGAGCCTGCTTCTCCCTCTCCCTCTGCCCCTCCCCCTGCTTGTGGGCTCGCTCTCTGCATTAAATAAATAAATAAAATCTAAAAAAAAAAAAAGGAGAAAAATTTAAAACATACTAACGCCCAAGGCCACATTCCCTACAAGTGGTCAGAATGATGACATGTTATCACAGGCCATGTAGCCTCTGGAAGACACCATACCCATGGCACAAAGTGAAAAAGTAAGTAACAGTATCCTTGGGAGAATAGTCAAACTTAATCAGTCGTAGGTTTGAGTTCAGGCTCTCCTGCCCCATAGCTGTGCCATGTAGGGCCATTACTTATCTTCTCTGGGATTCATTTCTTCCTCTGTAAAATGGGAATACTAACTGTATATCCCTCAGAGCTGTTGTGAGGAAAACACTTGCAAACTGTCTAGAAATGTTTCCAGCACATCTGTGCTTAATAAACGTGGTGGATAGAAATGGTTTAGTTGTGGGGTGCCTGCCTGGCTCAGTCAGTGAAGCATGCGATTCTTGATCTCAGGGTCATGAGTTCAATATCCACACTGGGCGTAGAGATTACTTTTTAAAAGATGGTTTAGTTGTGCAGGATGGTGTGGTAAAAATAGCATGCTGGACTGAAAGTCAGGAAACCTGGCACTGGCATCCTAGTTCTTCACCGTGACCTTGAGAAAGATGTGTGTCCTTCCTGGGCTTTGATCTGCCCCACCTGGAATCTACAGGTACCACAGGAGCTGTCATACGGAAGAAAAGCGTGGGGGCTGAGCAGCTGAGCCCCCCCACTGTCACTTGATCTGCTTTTATATACTATGGTTCATAAGCAGCATACAGGCTACTTTATCAATTAAGTACTACATGCACTGTGCTTTCAATGGCCTACAAACATGTTTGGGAGCTGGAGGGAAAAATCAACTCCAAAGAATGAAAATCAAATTGTATAATTGAAATAAATGTTAAACTGGGACACCTGGGGCAGCCCCGGTGGCCCAGCGGTTTAGCACTGCCTGCAGCCCAGGGCGTGATCCTGGAGACCCAGGATCAAGTCCCACGTCAGGCTCTCTGTATGGTGCCTGCTTCTCCCTCTGCCTGTGTCTCTGCCTCTGTGTGTGTGTGTGTGTCTCTATGAATAAATAAATAAAATCTTTAAAAAAAAAAAAAAACTGGGATGCCTGGTTGGCTCAGTGGTTGAGCGTCTGCCTTCAGCTCGGGGCATGATCCTGGGGTCTCAGGATCGAGTCCCGCTTCGGGCTCCCTGCACAGAGCCTGCTTTTCCCTTGGCCTCTGTCTCTCCCTCCCTCTGTGTGTGTGTCTCTCATGAATAAATACATAAAATCTTTTTTAAAAAAGAAAGAAATGTTAAACCAACAGATATGTTAGGTAGTCAAATGCAGTCCTATTTAACATAAGTACTCACATATATGAACTACGTAAATGCGGGAGGTGGAGTATTTTAATATTTGAAATTATGTGTTATTGGGTGTCTGTACAAAAATGTGCAAAAAGTTTACAAAGAGTATTTAAAAGACTAAGAGATTGTACTTGAAAAATAATGATCTACTTCCAAAAATAATTAAAACTTTAGGGATCCCTGGGTGGCTCAGCGGTTTGGCGCCTGCCTTTGGCCTAGGGCACGATCCTGGAGTCCCGGGATCAAGTCCCACATCGCGCTCCCAACATGGAACCTGCTTCTCCCTCTGCCTGTGTCTCTGCCTCCCCCACTCTCTCTCTATCATTAATAAATAAATAAATCTTAAAAAAAAAAAAAAACTAAAAACACCAAACACAACCAAACTGTTGAACTACGTGATGTCTAAGGCTCCTTCTGGAGTGTGCAGAACATAAGAGGCTGGGTTGAAATGTCCTTAAGAGAAGTTATTCTGCTCTTGACAAGTTATAAGGCCCTAAGGATAGGTGCGGGGCTGGGGGTGACGTGAGGATTTGAAGCCCAAGAGCCAGTGTAGAGCACTATTGCCCACCTGCCTGTGTGGCTGAGCCGCTGGGGCTGATGAGCCAGAGAGATGTGGTCTGAATTTCTCACCTGCCTCTTATCCACAGAGAAACTTCCAGCAGGTCAGAGCTCTGTGAACTCATTTTTCCTTATCCATGAAACTGAAAAAAATCTTTGCAGGGCAATCAGGCCCTTACAGGCATTCATCTCAAGACATTCCTGGCAGCTGGGTGATTCCCCAGGGTGTGGCCTGTCCTACTCAGCTAAGGTCAAGGCAGGCCACATCCCAGGATCCAGAGACTCACAGCTGGCACCGACTCTCCATTCTTTTCCGAAAGCCGAGTATTAGGAGGGCTGAGGCTCAGACAGGAAAGAAAAGTAAGATAAAGGCATGTGTGTGTGTGTGTGTGTGTGTGTGTGTGCGCGCTGGGTGATCCCAATAGGTCCAGGAGTCCTAAAAAAGTGGCAGAGCTGTGGCAAATCAGGCCCAGCCTGGTGGGTGGGTCTTAAAAGCTAGAGCTATCTAATCCTCACACTGGGTCCCATATGCGCCCCCTACAGGTGGGGCCAAGACCGCAGGTAGTCTGGTTCTGGTCACTCAGGGTCTGCACCAAGTGATGGCCATGAAGGTTCCAAGGCAAGAGGAGGACAGCACAGCTAGATACCGGGAGCCAGAGAGGTAGGACACAGGCTCTACGCCCGGATATGAGTGCAAGGTGTGTTCTCTGGCCCAAGGACAGAACCTCTGTGTTTGGTAGAAGGGATATCCCACAAAGTCGAAGGCTTTCTCACACCTCCCACACTGAGCTCCGTGGGTTTGTGCAGGAGACATAACTTGGAAATATATGTGCAGATGTTGTCTCCTGAGCATCGAATTATAAGATTCCGAGGAAACCTGGAACATGGAGGGCTTCCAGACAGAGCCCTATGGCTTTGCTGGCTGTATAGTTACCACTGCATGTCTCCCACTGGCCAGGGCACTGTCCATGCACACATTTTAAGGACAAGTCTCTTTTACCACATAAAGGTTTTTATTGAACTCAAATTCAAGGGCTCCAAAGCCTGAGGAAGACAAGGGAGGCTGGAGTTTGCACTGAGGCCCAAGCCCCACCCCAGGGCCCCACTCCCCACCCCACCTACCCTCACCCCTTCCTGACTCAACCAGGGTCTCAGTAGCTACCAATCTAAGCTACCCACTCTAATTAAGTAACCCTCCCCCCTCCCCCCACCCCAGCCTAGAGCTTTGCCAAGCCAGGCACCCACCAAGGGGCATGCTGCTGCTGAGGCCAGCTCTCCACTGACCTCTTTTCTGGATCTCTCCCAGAGCCTCCCACTGCCTGCTTGGCCTCTCTCCAACCCCTCTTCATAGCCCATTTCCCAGAAGTCTCCAGGGCACGTAACTTCCTCCACCCTGGCCCTCAACTCTTCCATCCTCCCCCAGGTTTTCCACTATTCCCTCTAAAGGTTTCTCAGCTCCCTGGCCCGTTTCTCCTGCCCATCACCTCCCCACCCCTGGCAGGGCCCCAGGTCAGCGCCGGCCGGCTGCGTGGGTCCGCTGGTGGCGGATGAGGTCGGAGCTCTGTGAGAAGGCTTTTCCACAGTCATCGCACTTGTAGGGCCGCTCCCCGCTGTGCACCCGGTGGTGCTGCAGCAGTGTGGAGGAGCGGCAGAAGCCCTTGCCGCACACGGCACACCGGTAGGGCCGCTCGCCTGTGTGGGAGCGCTGGTGCTGAATCAGCGTGGAGGAGCGGTTGAAGGTCTTGCCGCAGTCGGGGCAGCTGTAGGTACGGCCTGGCAGGTGGGTGCGGGCATGGATGGCCAGCACAGAGCTCTGGCCAAAGCGCTTGCCGCACTCAGGGCACTTGAAGGGCTTCTCACGGGCGTGGCTGCGGGCATGGGGGATAAGTGCCGAGCGCTGTGAGAAGCTCTTGCCACAGATGCCACAGCTGAAGGGCCTCTGCCCGGTGTGCACCCTCTGGTGACTACGGAGGGAAGAGTTCTGGCTGTAGCACTTGCCGCACTCGGGGCAGCTGTAGGGCCGCTCGTGGCTGTGGGTGCGCTGGTGCCGCAGGAGGTAGGAGCTGTCACCGAAGGCCTTGCCACAGTGCGGGCACTTGTAGGGCTTCTGACCAGAGTGGGTACGCTGGTGGCGAAGCAGGTAAGAGCTGTCGGCGAAGGCCTTGCCACAACGGGGACACTTGTAGGGCCGCTCGCCCGTGTGGGTGCGCTGGTGTTTGATGAGGTCAGAGCTCTGGGAGAAGGCCTTGCTACAGACCTCACATTTATAGGGCTTCTCACCCGTATGGATGCGCTGGTGCTGGATCAGGGTGGAGCCCCGCCCGAAGCTCTTCCCACAGATGCCACAGATATTAGGCCGAGGGCCCTGCCCACCCCTGGCCCGGCCACCCCGCCGACCTGGACCCCGAAGGGCCCCTGTCAGGCCCAGGGGATTTTGGAGCATCTCAAACTGGGGTGTAGCCAGCAGGGTCCCTGTGGGCATCTCAAAAGGTGGCCCTAGGGGCAGACCCCCCGTGGGCTCCTCCCCAAACCCCTGGGTGAAGGAGTCCAAGGGGTGGACTCCCAAGGGGATGCTCAAAGGACTCTTTTCTTCAGGATTCAGAAGCATCTCTGCACCTTCCTCAAATTTGGAACTTTGAGCTTCAAATTCAGGGCTTTGGGTTTTGAACTCAGGATTCTGGGGTTCATATCCTGGGCTCTGGGATTCATACCCAGGACTCCGGGGTTCATACCCAGGGCTTTTGGGTTCATACCCAGGACTCTTGGGTTCATAACCAGGGCTCCTGGGTTCATAGCCAGGGCTTTGGGGCTCATACCTTGGACTTTGGGGTTCAAACTCAGGGCTCTGAGAATCTGAGTCAGGACTTCTGGGTGCAAATTCAGGGCTTGGGGGCACAAACCCAGGGCTTCGGGATTCAAACCCTGGGCTTTCCGGCTCAAACCTGGGGCTTTGGGATTCAAACCCAGGGCTCTGCGGCTCAAACCCAGGGCTCTGGGGATCCAGCCCAAAGGGTATCTCTTCGACCTCATAGTCCCCAGTGCCTTCTTGTTGAGACATTTCTTCTTCCTCATTCTCACTCATGTTGCCTGCAGGATCAGAGAGTTACAGAAAACCCAGATTGTGTGCGGTCTGGAAGGTCATTTAGTCCCACTAGTTGCCACAAGCCTCTCCCTCCTCCAACAGGGTCGCTGGCCCTAGAGCAGGTGCTGAAATTCCCACCTCCCCCTCCGCCGACCCGGGACGTCCAGTCCCCGCCCCCGCCTCCAAGTCCCAGGTGTCCAAGCCCCCCGGCTCCCTTCCCCTCCCACGGCCCACAGCCCCCCCTCCCGCCCCCAGGCACGCTCCTCGGAGAGGCGCTCCCTCCCTCACCTTTGAGGGACCCTTCGGGGCTCCCCAGTTCGTCAGGACTTTGCACATCCCCGGGCTCGAGGCCCCACGGCGACGCCTCCCGTTCCATCCCCGCCGGCTCCCAGTGCGGCGGTGGCGGTGATGGCGGACGATCCTGCGACCAGGCCTGAGTGCCCTGAGACCCGGGCCCTCGCCGCCCGCCTGCTCAGCGCCGCCCAGGGGACCCGGCTGCCCAGCCCGGGCCCCTGAGGCCGGACGTCTTGACCCTGGGCCTCTCCAGCCGGCTGGGCCCCTCCCCTACCCACGGCCCCGCCCCCACCCACAAGGTCTCGCCTTGCCCTGGGGCCCTCCAAGGTCCCGTGCGTCGTGGCCTCGGAGGTGAGGGTCTTCACGACTCGCCCTGCCGCCCCCGGAGGCCGCTCCCCGCCCGCGACCCCGCCGTCTGGCCCCCCAGCCCGGGCTGGTCTGCGGCTATCCGACCCCCTCCTCCCCCCGCACAGGAAGTGTCCGTCCGCGGCCAGTTTCCCCCGCTGGCTAGCGCCACGGCCTCTCTAGGAGCGGCTGGAGGTGGAAACTCGTTGGCATTAACCCTGGGCTGGATGGCCCCGGCGTTCAGGTGGGGGAGGACGGGGCGCCCTGGAGCAGGCAGAAAAGGCTGGGGTAGTTTGTGTGCTGTGTCCTAGGTCTCCATCCGTCCAGTAGCCTATCTATCCGTCACCCGGGCCCTGCGTCCGTCAGTGCCTGTGGCCAAGGGCGAGGCGACAATCGAGACCAAGGTCAGCGAGAAGGAGCGACGCTTCCCGGCGCCAGCGGGGGCGGTGTCTAGCTCCCCTCCCCTCCTGGGCCTGGGGGTCAGCTCCGGCCGTGCCTCGGGAACCCGGACCGACCCCCCGCCTTGAGCTCCTGAGCCAGGGATTCCCACCCTGCCACCCCGAACTCTACTCCTCCGCACCGGTGCGCCCACCCCCACTCCTCCTATCCCCCTCCCCTCTCTGCTCCTCCTAATCTCCACCCTACCGACTCCTGGAGGGCTAGGATCGTTGCCAAGGAAACAGCTCCGCCTCCAGTTTCCAGAAGCACCGCCCCTAACTCCCTGGGAGTGCGGCGATTGGCCGGGGGAGCTCGTGCTCTCATCGTCCCGCCTCCTAGCGCTATTCACCAACTGATAGGCTTGAATGGTCGCCAGGGAACGCCAGGCACCTTTCTGATTGGCTGGAGGGGGACCACCTACCCCAGTGGTCAGAAGTGCCCGCCGAGAGCTGAGAGGGAGGCGCCTGGCGTCTCCCTTTCAGTCGTCGGGCTGGTGCTTTCAGAACTTTTCCCGCCCCCATTTACCTTTCATTACGTCTTATCTCTGAAGAAAGCCAAGGGATCTGGAGACAGACAACCTTCTCCCCAGGTCTTCCGCATACTTCCTTTCCCAGTACTTTCCTTTCTCCCACAGGTTCCTGGTGCTGAAGGGGCCAGTCGGCGGATGCTCCCGCAGAGGCGAGGGCTGCTTTCTTTTCTATTACCTGCCTATCCCTTCCACCTTCCCTGAGATGGGAGCCTTAGTCCCAGGTTCCTGGATTTTCTCACAAAGAGGCAGGGATCTTATGGGAGTTACTTCTAGGTGAGGGTGGTGGAGTTCAGGAGGAGAAGTAGAAAACCATCTGGCCTTTAAGGGAGCTAAGAACTCTCCAGCCCTGACTTGGACAGAAACTTGAGAAGGGAACCTGAGGAACACTGCCCTTGGTGGAGCTTTGAATCAAGCAAGGGAAGAGTGATACTGGAAAGAGAATTCTTGTGCCCCTACCCCCACCCCCTTTTAGGCCCTTGCTTCTGAAAGTATTTTGGTAGCGTTCTTGACAATTGATGAGCCAAATTCTCCCTGTGTGAGTGATGCAGGAGCCGTGGCTGTGTTATCTTGTTGCCTTCTCAGACAAATGAAGGGAAGAAACTGGTTTAGGAGGAAAGATGGCATCTTCCATTCTCCTGAAAAGAGAGGAGAACAAGAATTTGGAGAATTGCAAGTAGTAGAAGCCTAGGGAAAACAGGCTTATAAATAGAATCATAATTATCTTCCTACAAATAAAGCAGGAGTAGTTTTCTCCCCTGCAGAGGAAGAGCTTCCAGCTCCATGCTTGTCTCCCACCCCAAAGTCGGTCTATCCTACAACCATGTGTGAAGAACAGCTCACATAGTTCACTACTAGATGGCCCACAAGGGCAGAACCCCCTGTAAGTGTGCAGACTATGAAAGGAGAGGACCCGGGGCATACTCCGGTCATTCCCAAACCACTCACACAAACGAGAAAAAAAAAAGTCTCCTTCATGAGACACTTTTATCTGACCTCCAACCTGTTTACCCACCAGAAAATCTACACAGGAGAGAAGCTGCTCTCTACAAAGGGGATGGCGAGGCCTCCAGCCACAGCTCCGACACTATTCCATGACCTGTACTCTCCATAGCCCCACATGTAGCAGACGTCAGGCCAAGGCTTCAAGCTGCTTTGGCACCCACACTGCCACATGGAAATTCAGTCTCACTAGTGCCTAGAGTAGAAGAGTAGCTGACTTCCAGGCAGCTTCCTCCAGCACCAGTCCTATCCATGCAATGGGCCTGAGAAGCAACTAGCCTCTCTCTGCCACTCACCCAGAGCAGTGGAGGCTCTAAGAAAGGGAATCCTCTAATGTGGGTTCCAGCTTGACCCAGTACCAACTAATTCAAGGCAGGAGTCCACTGACCTTATTCTACCAGTGTGTACTAGTGAGGAAAAGCTGTGTTTGTGTTCTGAGTTGGGTGGCCACTTTGTCCATGGCATCATTCCTGGTGTGCAGCTAAGGCTTATGGTCCAGCCAACTTGGCCAACACTTGAGCATAGGTCCTCAATGGGAGGGAGACTCCTGTGTGAACTGCTTTTACCCTACATGCAACAGACAGGCCCTCTAAGAGGATCTGTCAGATGCTACAAAGAGACCTCCGTATATTCAAGATATATAGGTACCCAGGAAGAGCTCAGCCATGGCACAGTCTCCTTTGAGAAGAACAAAGAAAATGGGAGTCTTTGTATATGGCTAGGTCATCCTTTGACCTCAAGCGTTTGCAAAACTAAGAGCAGCTAGAAAGTAACATTTTGTTCGGAGCATCATTACCATGTGTAAGATTCCATCCCTGGAGATTCTGATTCAATAGTCCAGAGACAAAGCCCAGGGAGCAGACTACATTTTAGTTACTGAATGGGATTCTGTGGCAGAAAGGCCTTACTTTGAAAAATAATTGCCTAGGGGCGCATGGGTGGCTGTCAGTTAGGCATCCACCTTCAGCTTGGTCATGATCCTGGTCTTGGGATGGAGCCCTGTGTCAGGATCCCTGCAGGGAGCCTGCTTCTCCCTCTGCCCCTTCCCTCTCCACTTGTCCTCTCCTTCTCTCTCTCTCACTCTGCTTTCTCAAATGAAATCTAGGAAGGAAGGAAGGAAAAAAATACGGTCTAGAGCAAGTTTTTGCTTCTTTGAGTCATAAACATCTTTTCACAAGCTCAGATCAACACTTGTCCTTATTTTATATGGCTTGGACACGTTGGGAATGAGTCATGTGGTCATGACCTTGACATTTCACTCTGGCCTTGTGGATGGGCCTCATTTTGTCTGGTTCAGACAAGTATTTCTCCTGATGTACCAAGAAAGCCCTAGGAAAACCCTCTTTCTGACTTAAAGTGCTTTAGGGTCTGAGCCTCAAAGAACTAGGGTAGCAGAGAGAAAAGGGAGCCCCATCTCTGGTAGCAGTATCCATCCATGCCAAGAAAGGAGTAACTGAGAAGAGAGTGAGGCTGAAGCTTAAGCATTTTGTGACACTCAAAAATCAGAAAATGGCAGAAAGCTGGGTCATGAGGGCAAGAAGCAGAGGAGCTGGGTCTGACTTTGGGGCCCTATGCAAGCCCTGCAAACTTCAAAGCACTCAGAGAAAGTAGTAATTATGGTACCTTTAATTGGCAAGCTGAGGGAAGGGTCCAGATCTGGCTTTGAATCTTGAGCTGACAACTGGTGTTGCAGGCTGAGCTTTCCCCAGGCTCTGCTCAGGGTGAGGCGAGGGAAGGGTTGTACACTGGCTTCTGTAGGGAATTAAAAGCTGGTACAAAAGTAGCTCCTGCTGCCAAGGTACCTCTTTTCACTCTACCTCCCCCTTGTGACAAGATGATACATAAACCAATCCTCCCAGTAAAGTTTAGGGTAAGCCAGGTCTTGGTGAAGTCAGATTTGAAAATTAAATTGATTTCAATTCAGTTGATTCAATTGATTCAGTTGATTATTTCACTCAACAGTGTCCTTTCCCAAAAGTTTCTACTTCTTTAGAAGTTTCTCTAGGTTGACAAATCTGGTTTCTTCTTAAGGTAGGCCAGACAAGACATGGGGCAGAGTTGGATGAAGAAGGCAGGTACACGCAGGCCAGCAGAAGACATAAGGCCCTGCTATTACTCCTTGAAGTGAAGGTGAAGGAGGCATCAACGGGTCTGCTCATGGCTAGCTGCTTCATTACCTGAACAAGGCTGGACTCTGACCACAGCAGAACTGGTAGATGAATAATGGAGTCACAAGTAACACAGCTTGGGAACACACTTGAGTAGTTCCCTTGGCTACTAACCCCAAATGTTCCTGGCCTTGTCCCTCTTTGTTCATGATGAGACACTTAAACAGAGAAGCAAGCTTTTCTTGTTTGCCCTGGAACTCTCACCTCAGGCTGGTTTCTCCCTTTCCTTGCTTTGCTATTTGGCTGTTTTGTCACTCATCTTGTGACTGGGCTTCACTGACACTGGGTTGCTCTGTCCCTAGGCTAGGTCACTGCCTGGGAGTCGTTGTAGGGAGGGAGCAGATGCCTCCAGAACCCTGGCTGAGACACTGGCAAGGAACTCAGGAGTGGTGTGACAAAGATGGCAGTAAACCAAGAACCCTGGAGTCTCCCTGTGTGTGACCTTGGACAGGTCATTTGACTTTCCCCAGTCTCAGAGTCCCCAAATGCAAAAAGATAGAAAGCTCTCTTCCAATTCAAAAATGTGATGAGGGCCTTCTGGCTGGGTAGAGGCTAGCTAAGGCCCAATGGTAAGGGTCTCCCAGGGAGGCCCAAGGACTGGAAGACTCAGAGCCTTCATCTTCAAAACCAAGAAGTGCCAGTCAGTGGAAATCCTACTGTGGCATGGCAAAGATACCTCTCAGTTTGGGGCCAAGTACAGTCCTGGCAGCCTCTTCCTGACTAGGCTGTCCTCTTCAAGCTACATGATTCCTTTTTTATTTTTTTAAAGGTTTATTTATTTATTCAGAGAGAGCAAGACAGAGGCAGAGACAGGCAGAGGGAGAAGCAGGCTCCGTGCAGGAAGCCTGACATGGGACTCAATCCTGGGTCTCCAGGATCACACCCTGGGCTGCAGGCAGCGCTAAACCGCTGCGCTACAGGGGCTGCCCAAGCTACATGATTCCTTCCTCAGACAGTTATGAGGGCAAAATGAGTTAATGAACAAGACATTACTTTGTAAACCAGAAAACGTGACACAAGTAAACATCTGAAATAAAGCCTGCTTTTACTTCTTTCCTGCCACCCTTTCATATAGGTGCTGTCTACCTGAATCCCTGGTTCAGGAAAACATGACTGCTATACACCAGTTTGCAAACTTGAACAGCTACAGGAGCCCAATGGGGCATGAAAACAAGGGGAAAGTGCCAGATGGAGGGAGTCTGCTATACCAGGGACATGGACAAGTGATGACGATGGCCAGCTGACACTCGTCAGAAGCCAGGAAGGGGTGGTGAGCATGATGAACAGCTGCCCTGCAGCTCCTGCCAACTGTGGTTCTGTAGGAACTCAGGTCGAGTTACCAAATCTTTGAATTTTTCAAAAGAGGCCAGAAACCTGGATTTTTGTGTAAAATATCCTTTTAAGTCTTAACCATAATTTGTAACATTTTTAAAATGCTGGTTGGGCCAAAAATAATTTGTAAACAGTTATTACAAGCCAGATCCAGTACATGGCCATCAGTTTTTAACTCCTGCAGTGAAGACAATGGATACAACAAAGTTCCCTATCTCAATTCTCTTAACACGTCTCTTAACAGCCTTCTCTTCCCCACAGTGGAGGTCTTATCTAGGTGCTTACCTCAGCCCTAATGGAGCAGAGGGGGCTTCTAGAGTCTGGACAGTAGGGAGCAAGGTGTCAGCAGATCAGGCTTGTGAAGGCCTAAGATAAGATGGTCCTCATCCCCCAGGTCCACCTCTTGCCTGGAATTCTGCGACCTCCCTGGAGCTGCCACAGAGGTTCAGGCCCCAGAGGCCACCCTGGGCCTCAGGCGAGGTTTAGATCTTCACCCTTTGCCTTGACATCTCTGAGACCATCACCCACACTCCTGGAATATTTCTGGGTAGTGCTGGAAACCCACAGGTGGGTCCAGGTCCTCTTGGCCAGGGGCCAGAGGCACAGGCAGCCCACTGGCACCCTGGCCCCTGTGCCCCCCGGCACCAGGCCGATGGACCCACTGGTGCTTGGCCATGGCTGATTTCTGGCCAAAGCACCTGCCACACTGAGGACATGGGTAGGGGCGTTCACCGCTGTGGGTACGACGATGGGCTGCCATTTCAGAGCTCTGCCGGAAACAGCGCCCACAGTCAGGGCACGGGTAGGGTTTCTCGCCCGTATGGGTGCGTACATGGCGCCGAAGGTCTGACGCATGGGCAAAGGCACGACCACAGTCCAGGCAGGGGAAGGGAGTCTCGCCACTGTGGACGCGCTGGTGCTGGTAGAGGGCAGAGCTCTGGCTAAAGCAGCGGCCACAGTCAGCACAGCAGTAGGGCTTCTCGCCCGTGTGAACCCGCAGGTGAGTAGTGAGGGCAGAGCGCTGGGTGAAGGCCCGGCCACAGTCCAGGCAGCGGTGGGGCCGGTCCCCACGGTGGATGGCTCGGTGCTTGCTCAGAGAGGAGGCCTGGCTGAAGCCCTTGCCACAGTCAGGGCAACAGAAGGGCTTCTCTCCCGTGTGGGTGTACAGGTGCTCCACCAGGGTGGAGCGCCAAGCAAAACTCTTCCCGCACATGTAGCAACCATGACGCTGGTCTGCTCTTGGGACAGGGGGATGGGCACAGAGTGGAGGGCGACCACGGCGAGTTGCCTTGGACGGCTGCTCCAAGCTATAAGGGAGCCCGGCAGAAGGGTGTGACAGAACTGTCAGCCCAGAAGGCCGAGCTTCCACAGAAGGGCTCTTCTCCAGGGCCTCGGTCCCCTCTCTTTGTCTTTTCTCTTCCTTGTTTCTGGAATCTGCTGGGAGGTAAGGGTAGAGCTCAGGCCCTGGCTTATCCTGGTCTTTAAGGCCAAACCCCAAGCGGTGACAGAGAAGCCTTTTAAATACAGCCACCTTCTGGACCCACTGCTGCCTCTGGGACTTAGCTTGGTGCAGGCAAGGAAGCTCCGAGTGACACTTTTTACCGAGCTACAGAAAACAGAAAAGACGCAGAGACAAAGAAGGAAAGGAGGAAGGAAGGAACAGAGCGCTGTACATTCTACCTTGGAGCTGAGGAATTGGAACAGGGTTGGAGGGAGGGCGGAGGGGGGGGCATTTTTGCTGGATCACCTAGGATGAGTGATGTCTAAGGGCTCTCGAGGCAGCAGGAACAGTACAAGAAAGGCAGGAAGGAGGTCGGCATTGACAAGTTCACACGGAGGGAGAAAGGAGATGGCACCAAAAATATAACAAAAAGAAACTAAAACACAAGAGGTGGCAGAAAAGCTAGAGTGTAGGACAACAGCAGGAGGGATGATGTGCAGCTCAATAGAGCTTAGAGACCAACAAGATGGGAGGGGCACAGACTGGCTGGAGAGGCAGGTACGCAGGGCCCCGCACCCCCGCCGCGCCTGGGCCACTCCCAGTCCCCTTCTAGGTGGCTGCGAGGCAGGCGCCGGCAAGGTAACAGGCGCAGGGAAGCCGGTGGCAGAGGGCAGCTGGAGGGTCGGGCCCAGAGGAGGTCCCAGGAGACGCAGTACCCAATACTTCACCTGCGTCTGTTTCTGTCACACACTCTCCCACCTCCGGATCCCGGGCATCCGGGCCCCACAGGTCGGCCTCTTCCTCCACCCAGGAGATGAGAGCAGGCTTGGCGCCTCGGAACCCTGGGGGAGGAGAACGTAAAGCCCACGCTGCCGGGAGGCCGCCCCCCGCGGTGCGGGCTTCCCAGACCTAGGGCCTCCCCACTGCCCTGCCGGCCGGGAGGCTGGGCGGGCGGGCGGGGCGGGGAGGTGGCCAGGCGAGCAGGCGGGGCCTCACCGAGCGCGCCCAGGTGGCCGTAGGTCTCCCGCATCACGTCCCGGTACAGGGCCCTCTGCGCGGGCCGCAGGCAGCCCCACTCCTCCGGGGAGAAGTACACGGCCACGTCCGCGAAGCTCACGGCGCCCGGCCTCCTCCGCTCACGCCCGGGCCCGTCCGGTTCCCACGCGGGGAGCCGGACCGGAGGCGGCGCCATGGCCAGGGCCGGGCTAGGGCCCGCGGGGCCTCCCACGCCGTAGGACTGCCCCGGGCCGGGGCGCGGTGCGGCGGGCTGCGAGGCAGCAGCCGGCCCCTCGAAGGCCCACCAGGGTGCCCAGGGACGCGGGGCCGCAAGCGGAGGGGATACAGAGCCTCAGAGAGAAATGGCGGCAAGGCGACGCGCGAACGTTGCTCCGACGCAACCGTGCCCAGATGGCGCCTCCCCCGGGGTCTCCAGGTGGCTTTGTCCGCGAGCCCTCAGCCAAAATGGCCGCGGCGGCTACAAGTGCGGGAGGCCGGCCCGCTCCACCTGGCCCCCAGGGAGGCGCGGGCCACCACGGCCCCGGGCGGGACGCGCGCGGCGGGAGGTGCGGGCTGACCTGGCCGCTCTGCCTCTGTGAATTCTACGCTACTTTTCTCGCCCAGCCATTCCCTCGTGGGTTCCTGGGTTTCGGCCTGTCACTGTGTGACAACAGCCTTTTTCCAATGTTGAGAGGAGAAAAATGTGGGTAAAAGAGAACTTTCTCTACTGGAAACTTCTTCGAGCCTGAAGTTCTGGGAGCTTCTATTTCAGGAGATCATACAGGCGGCGGGGGCGGGGAGGGGGGATAAGGTAAGGTCTGTAAAAGGTCAGAAGGACTCACTTTCTGCTAGGTTACTCCCTCCGCACCTACCCTGCAGGAGGCCTCTAGAACATCTATTTACTTCTAGCTCAAGCCTGGCTCCTAAGCTCCTGATCACAGAGCCACCTGCCCTCTTGCTCCTGCGAATGTCCCACTAGCACCTCCCACTAGGCAAGGCTCCAACTGAACTCCTCCCTTTATTCCCCCAGCCTGCTCCCCCTGGGATCTTTACATGCAAATGACACCAACTCTCCCTATCATTTCTTTTTTTTTTTTTTTTAATTTTTATTTATTTATGATAGTCACAGAGAGAGAGAGAGAGGCAGAGACACAGGCAGAGGGAGAAGCAGGCTCCATGCACCGGGAGCCCGACGTGGGATTCGATCCCCGGTCTCCAGGATCGCGCCCTGGGCCAAAGGCAAGCGCCTAACCGCTGCACCACCCAGGGATCCCTCCCTATCATTTCTATCTCCAACCTCCCTCTCTCACTCCACACGTTTATTGAGGGCTTACTCTGCAGCCCCACATGACTTCATAAATACCCTACCCTAAGAACACTTGATAATTTTTTTTTTTGTCCAGCTAAATCACTGCATTTCACACACATCATGGAAATGCACCTCCTTTCACCAGATCCGATCTAGTCTGGAGCTTCTCTTGACTTCCACTTTCCAGAGGTCTCCCTGAGACTTCTGTCTAAAACTTTACACCTAGTGGATACCTCTCCCCACACCGGAAGAGCTGGGCAAGTAGAAGTGATCAAAGCAGAAAGGGGAAAAGGAAGAGAAAAAGCCCAGAAAAGATAAGGATAAGGATGCAGATTTGCTCGGGGACTTGACTGAGCCCTAACTACTCCTAACCCCAGGCCCTTGAAGGACAAATTTTTTTAGTAAGAGTTTTGTCATGTCGCTGCCCACTCCTCACAGTGATAGCTCTCACACAGGCCCAGAAGAGCTCTGGGTAGTGCTAGAAACTCACAGAGGGGTCTAGACGCTCCTGAGGAGAACCCAGGGCAGAGTTCACAACCAGGTGTCAGCCCTTGAGGTCCACAACACAGGCTGCACTGGGGTCTACTGGTGGGTCTTTGGCAGAAGCACCTCCCACACGGGGGACAGGAATAAGAGGGCTTGCCTCTGTGTCAGCAGGTAGCATGAGAGGTATTAGCTGTGGCAGAAACAGGTGCCACACTAGCTGTAGACAAAGGGTCCCTCTCCAGAGTGCACTGAGTCAGGTGAAAGGTCATGGCAAAGTGTGGCTGCATTCAGGGCAGGGTGCTGTGTGAGTACCAGGCACTGAAGCTTGGTATAGACTTGGGGCTTGGGAAGCGCTGTCTATGTAGGGAGGCTTGACCACAGGCTCAGAGACCAAGCTAGTGTCTCTGATTCCAGGGGCTCAGGACAACTCCCCTCAGTAGACTCCTTCTGCTGGCTCCTTCCAAATGTATCATTTTTCTGAGTGGCTGTTTTGAAACATAGCAGATTCAAAACTTAATTTTTGCCCGGTTCAGTCAAACTCTACTCATGTTCAGGTGACAGAATCAACTTTCACAACCGCAGATGGGTACCTAGCCCCTTGGAAGCACCCATCGAGATCATGTTGACCAATTGAGGTGGTCGGTCACGAGTCAGGGACATTCCCACTTCAGGACCAACCCAAAGAGATCCCCTCAACAGCTGTTTTAAGACACAGGCACCTAGAGACAGAACGTGAACTGCTTCCATCCTAAACTTTAATTCACATGCTGCCACTGACCTAGAATTTGACTTGTACAGTGTGACCTGACCACTGGATGCCTCAATTAAGTGAGAAAGAGAAGGTCAAGATCCTAGTCCCCAGCGGCTATCATAAATTCAGGTCAGCAAAAAGTGGTAAGTAACACATAGATGGGGTTTCCTGTTCAACAAAACATATTCCCTTCTAGCTGGACCTCGAATAGTACCCCCACTTCTCATCTTTCTCTCAGTCATCTTCCTGGGGACCCTGAGCATCTACACCTCACAACTAGGGCACCTGCTCCACCCAGGAGATGAGGGCTGATTTGGGGTCTGGGAATCCGGGAGAAGAACCCTAAGCACTCAGCACTTAGGGAAGAACCCTAAACACTTCATTCATTCATTTGATGAAAATATATTGGCCATTATTTGTGTGGCAGGCATTGTTCTAGATGTTCTAGGTGTTGGAGACATTGGTTAACCAAAATAAGGTTCCTGCTCTAAGTTTACAGTAAGCTCTAAATTTACACTGAGAGGGATGCCTGGGTGGCTCAGTGGTTGAGCCGCTGTCTTTAACTCGAGGCCTGATCCTGGAGTCCTGAGATGGGAGTCCCGCATCGGCCTCCCTGCATGGAGCCTGCTTCTCCCTCTGCCTGCGTCTCTGCCTCTCTCTCTCTCTCTCTCTCTCTGTGACTCTCATGAATGAATATATATATATATTTTTTTTTTTTTTCTTTCTTTCTTTTATATCTATGAGCACTAGGAGCACAGGTGCAGAGACCTTAAGGCAGTTATAGAGATAGACAGGGAGCTGCAGCTGAGACTTCCTGCATGGGGCAGAAGAGTTCCAGGGGGAATTTATTAAAAACGGCATTTGAAAAGGGCATTGAAAGATGTTAGATTAGCTCATTAAGTTAGATGTCCAAAAAACAGATTCCTTGTAGCTGGAACCGATGGGATCATTTGTAGAGAGAGATTGCGTTTGAATTGGAGGTTAGCAGGCCACGGGCCTTGACGCCGTAGTACACAGATTCTGAACGTTTTGCAGAAAGTCCTGGGAAGGCACTGGAGAGTAGTCCGGCCTGGGCGAAGAGGCTTAGTTATAAATTTGTTAGGCCGATTTGGTGGGGAAGTCATCCTAGGGCTGAAGGGGGGCTAGGGCTGAAGTGGGGGCGAGTCTGGCACTCAGACCTGCACATCCCACCCGCCCCCTTCCCTTTTCAGAGACTCAGGCCGGCCGACCTCACCGAGCGCAGCCAGGTGGCTATAGGTCTCCCGGATCACGTCCCGGCACACCGGCCTCGGCGGGGGCCGGAGACACCCCCATTCCTCAGGGAAGAAATACGCGGCTACCTCCGCGAAATTCTCGGCCCTCGGTCTTATCACCTTTCTTCTTCTGGTCCGGCCTCTACAAGCCCCTCAGCAGGGAGCCGGGAACAGGGCCAGGTACCCAGTGGCCCCCCACCCCCGCACCAGGGAAGAGACGACCCAGGATTCCGCGTCCAGGAAGCTGGTTCTTCCGGGCCTCGGCGGCCGGAAGTAGCCTCGGGTGGGGCCGCGCTAGGACGGCTAGGTCGGTTACGCAAACTCGGTGGTTCCACGACCGAGAAAATGAAGGCGCCCTCAAAAAAGATGGTGGCATTCCAGCATCTTTCAATTTTAGGGAGAAGCATTTAACAGCGTCATTATGGGTCTGGTATTGATGACTTGGTTTATTTCGCCCTCGAGCCGTCTTCTGCTTTCCGCAAGCTGCTTAGGAACGCCTCTTGCCCATAGTTAAGATGGCCCCACCCGCTTCGACGTCCATGCTCAGGTCCGGCGGGGGGAAAGGGGTGGAGGCTCGGGTGCGTGAGCGCTGCCGGCAATTCGGTCCGACTGGGGCGGTGGGAGGGGTCGGGGGTCAGGACTCGACGGCCCCCTCCCATTCCCCTTCGGCCGCCCACTCGGTGATCTTAAAAGAAAATTTATTTTTGGCAAGCTAGTTCATTTCTCAATTTTTTTTTTCATTTACAAGGTACAGAATAGGGACGCCTGGGTGGCTCGGGGCGTGATCTTGGGGTCCCCGGATGGAGTCCCACATCCGGCTCCCTGCATGGAGCCTGCTTCTCCCTCTGCCTGGGTCTCTGCCTCTCTTTCTGTGCCTCTCATGAATAAATAAATAAAACCTTAAAAAAAAAAAGTACAGAATAATACTGTGTGACATCTCCTCCCACCCTATCCTTCGATAATCAGTTTCTTAAACATGCAGCCGGATAGAGCCTGTACTGTACTATTTCCATACATATGCTAGCTCTTTAACCGAGGACACTAGGCCGAATGCCTCTGAATGCCTTAGAGTTCAGCTGTTTGACAGAAGAGGAAACAAATCTGGTCGTCACCACGGTCAAGCAGCCAATGGGATAACAGGAGTAACTGACTCCTAAATTCGAGCCTTTTCCACCATTTCGCGCTGCCTCCTCCAGGCTTGTTACAGGAAAAGCAACAAAGACTTTGAATGTACTGACCCCTGCTGACCTTGTGAAAATGAACTCCATTCTCCATTTAAATGATACTTTTATAAAAAGTAGATGGGGAGCAACCCGGAGGGCTCAGCGGTTTAGCGCCGCCTTCAGTCCAGGGCGTGATCCTGGAGACCTGGGATAGAGTCCCATGTCGGGCTCCCTGCATGGAGCCTGCTTCTCCCTCTGCCTGTGTCTCTGCCTCTCTCTCTCTCCCCCCCGCCCTTTGTCTCTCATGAATAAATAAAACCTTAAAAAAAAAAAAGTATATGGGTTGATGGGTTAGTGAATAACCTGGCTCGTTTGTATTAACACAGCGTTTAAAGGTGCCTGGGACTTCCCAAGTCCAAGCTCCTCTAAGAGAACAATGGCGGACTGTGCAAGGGCTGTAGTTGGTTCTGTCTGAGTAAACTATGAATCATGTTAGTTTACCTTACTTGATCACTTACTACATGCCAGACTGTCTTAAGTACTTCTGCCTGTTAACTCACTGAACCCTTACAATCTCTCAGAGGTAAATCCCCTTTTGGATTAGGAAGCTTAGGCACAGGGAGAGGGTGACCTATCCCCAGGCCACCCAGCTGTTAAGTGGTGAAGCCAGAATTCAAACCTAGGCAGTCTAATACCAGAACCCATGCTGTAATGCTTCAAATAACTGCAGGTAAAATCTCAGCAACCACAGAGTGAGGTGGATTTTAAGCCAGGTTACCAAAATGCAGTTGTAATGTGAGCTAGTGCATGGAGCAACAACCCGTGAGGTTGGAAGAGCTGCTTCTGGTCGTATATACAATTCCATGCTGTCATACAAAAGGGAAGAGAAAAAAAAGTTAAATGATGGGCTATCATAAGTATTGAAAGTAAGTAAAAGGGTTGTATTTAAGGGTTGTGTCATGGCAAAAAAAGTATCATTTGAGTGTTTAGGAGGTAGGTGAAATTGCCCTGGAGGAAGGGTGATGGGCTTCACAAGAGGTACCCTGTTGCAGCTCTCATTAGTGGGATCCTCATTCGGGCCCTTGCTGATTTAGGCCTGGGTTGCCTGGCTGCCCTCTGGACCTCTGGCCTTTTTGCCTTTCCCATCCATTGACACTGCCACCTGGTGTAGTAAAAAAAAAAAAGCAAGAGCATCCACTGAGAAATTCAGAGATTTAGGTTCCAGGGCTACCGCTGCCACTAATTCAACTGTGTGATCATAAGTAAGGTCCTTCCCCTCCCTGGGCCTCAGCCTTTCTCAGAACATATTCTGTGGAACAGTATTTACACGAAAGCTTGGGGAAAGAACAGTTTTCCCCATGTCCCCCAGGGGGAAAAATCTCCTCAGCAAAGAAACATATTCCACTCACAGCTTACTAAACCCTGCTTAAACCTTTGAACCAGACAGCTTGCAAAAGTTCCCTTCCACCTCTGAAATGCTGCAGTCCATGCTGTCGTCACCCCCAACTCTGGGCCACCCCAGGAACTGGCCCCTCTATCCTCCTCCTCCCTCAGCCAAAAATCTTATCATCATTCCTATCTCCTCTGATGCCCTCAGCCCCTACACCCAGCCCACAGACCGGTCCTGTCCTTTCAACTCCCAGTGTTTACTTTCCGCCCTCTGCCAGCCTCCATCTCCATTCTGCTTGCCCCTCTGCAGTCCATTTGCAGAGCAGTCAGAGTGGGTTTGCAAATCAGATCACCTTGCCACTCTGCTTGAAACTTCCCCGTGGTTTAGAGGAGGTTCCTAGAGTAGTCAAATTCATAGAGCAAATGGAATGGTGGGTGCCCGGGGCTGGAGAAAGGAGGAGTGGGAACTTGGTGTGTAATGGGGACAGGCTTTCAGCTGGGGAAGATGAAAAAGTTCTAGAAAGGGCTGGTGATGATGGATGCACACAATGTGAATGTCCTTAATGTCACTAAACTGTATACTTAAAAATATTTTAAATGGTAAATTTTTATGTATATTTTGCCACCAGATGAAAACAAAAACAACCCAATGGTTTTCCAGTATATTTAGAATCAAATCCAGACTTGGCACTGTGGCAAGCCAGAGCTTTATGATTCGCTCCCTTCCCCTCCTCCAAGCTTATCTGTAATTCTTCTCTACTCAGTTCCTCAACCTAGCCACCAGAGTCCTATCTTATCTGCTCCTCACCCAACCTCCTCCCCACCTCAGAGCATGGCACCTGCTGTTCTCTCTGCCTGGAAACTGCCCCTCCGCCCTGGACTCCCGCTTCTAAAACACACACACACCCACTCCCACATCCTGCCACCTGTTTCCTCTTGGCTCCTTCTCATCATTTGGATCTCAGTTCAGATGTCTCCTCTGCATCAAGGTCTGGCCTTAGTACCCATCTGCAACAGGCACTTTCAAAGTACATCCTCTGTTCTAGTCCTTTGTGGTACTTAGTATTTACAGCTCCAATACCCTGTCTCATGTACTGGTTTATCACTTGTCTGTCTTACTTATGGGCTGGCTTATCACTTGTTTCACCCCACCCTTCTCTCTCTCTTTAAGATTTTATTTATTCATGAGAGACACAGAGAGAGAGAGAGAGAGAGAGAGAGAGAGAGAGAGGCAGAGACACAGGCAGAGGGAGAAGCAGACTCCATGCAGGGAGCCCGACGTGGGACTCGATCCCGGGTCTTCAGGATCATGCCCTGGGCTGAAGGCAGGCGCTAAACCACTGAGCCACCCAGGGATCCCCCACCCCACCCTTCTCAAAAGTAAGCTCTAAAACAGTTCCTATGTCCCTTTTCCCTGCTGTGTCTTGGCATACAGAACAGTGCCTAGTACATGGCAAATGCTTAGTAGGTATTTGTTCAATGGATAAACACGAAAGAAAGCAGATAGCACTCACTCTGTGCTGTATGCTGACCTGGGCAGCTCTGTTCCTGCTACACCATGCTGGGTTCTGCTCCTGCCTCCCTGGTGGCGCCTCTTCTCTCCAGCTCCACCTTCTCTTCGACTCACCCCTGTCCAGTACTGGTCATCCCTTATCCTCCACACTGTCCCACTCCCGACTGCCCCTTGCCAGGCACTCAGGCTCCCTTGCTCCAGCTCTCTAAGCCTGAACCCTGTAGGACTCACTTTTTCACAGCTCATATTAAAACCCACTGAGTCATGCAGATTCTATGGCAGAAGCCTCTCCTGGGTATCTTTCTCCCCAGTTCCAAGGTCAGCAAACAAGAGCAACTTGCTTTTTAGCCTGGCCCCAGCTCCTGCTCACCTCTACCTGGGAGCAGATGCTCAAGAGATCTCTAGTCTAGACTTCTGCACAGGTCACATCTTCCCACAACACTGGTCAAATAGCCCTGCTCCTGTTTAAGACCTGTCTATGGCTCCTCAGTGCCTCAGGGGTAAACCTCCTCCAAGCTGCATTTCCTGATGTATCATCATCAGGATGATACAGATGTATCATCTGACCCAGGATGGGTTAGATGGTGCCTCTGGGCTTCCTCCATCATAGCCCCAATCACCATGTAGCATGGGACCTGAGTCCAAGTGTCCCTGGAGCCCAGCACAAAACCCTACAGAGGCATCATAGAGTATTTGCTGAATGAATGAGTCTGAGTGTCCCTGGAGCCCAGCAAAAAAACCCACAGAGGCCTCATATGGTGTTTGCTGAACAAATGAATGAATGAGATAAGCCTGCCTCATGCTAGAACTCCCTTACCACCTAGCAGTCTCTCACAGAAGCCACTCAATCTCTGGTCATTAATGTTGATGGCACTTTCTAAGTGAAAGATCACTGGCCTTAATGGGACTCTCCATTTCCTGGTGAGACTCTCCCAAGAAGGCAAGGCTAGGCCTCTCCCCAGAACCCAGTCCTCACCTCCCCCTAACCTGAGCCCCTTCTATGTTTTCTACCCAGATGTGATCGCCCATTGAAGGTGGTAGATATCTAGGCACTGTGTCAGTTTCCAGCTTTGCTGCCTTATAGCAGTGACACTTTGAGAAAACCACTTTCTCTCTCAGAGCCTCAGTTTACTCATCTGCAAAATATGGCTATTGAGGTCCATGCCCTGCCTCCTTAGGAGGCTTCTTTACATTTTCTGAAGCATAAAATGTCAATAATTCACTCTTTCAACAAATGTTTATTGCACATTTACTATGTCATACATACTATCTTGTTAAAATTTTAGCCTTCACAGTAACCAGCTGAGGTAGATATTTTTAATCTTTATTTTACAGATGAGGGAGCTGAGGCTCAGGGACAGGATATGACTTACCAGCTGTGCCCAGGGACAAGTTGCAGAGACTAGATTTGTGCTTCTGTGCTCTTTCCACCCACTTCACTTCCTAGGCTCCCTGCTGTCAATTAGCCAGGGCTTCACCATGCCCTAGGTTCCAGGGCCCCTTTCCCCAGGCCTGGGGAGTCCCCTCAGCATTTGCCTCTGATGTAGAGAAGCAGCAAGGGGAGGTTTCTGAGACAACACTCAGCAGGTTGCACTTGCTGCTGAGATTAACACTTTGAGAAAAGTCCAGTATCTCACTGTTCATTTTTTTTTTTTTAGAAAGACTGGGGGGGGGGGGAGTAGTGTCAAGTTTAATCTATTTGAATCTTTACAGGCACTTTTCTTTTTACAAGTTTTGAAACTTGAGGGATCCTTGATGGAAGCCCAAGGGATGAATTTCGGTTCCCAAAATCCCTGCCTTAGGAGCCTCCCTCAGGGCCCAGGCAGTCCAAGGTCAGACTAACCCCAGCCTCTGGGAGTAGCTCAACCGCACTCCTCAAAGATGTCCGGGTAGTGTCGGAACAGCACAGGTGGGTCCCGGTCACCCCTCACCGGAGCCCGAGGCACAGCCCGGATCCCCGGCCTGCGGCCCCGTCGCCCCCCTGAGCAGGAGCGGTGGATCCACTGGTGCGCTTCCACGGCAAACTTCCTCTTGAAGCGCATGCCACACTCTGGGCAGGGGAATGGTCGCTCCCCTGAGTGCATCCGTCGGTGGCTGACCAGCAGTGAGGGGTAGGTGAAGCGGCGGCCACAGTCTGCACACACGTGTCGCCGCTGGCTCTCCTGAGTGTCCATGCTGGGCACTGAGGGCTGCGCACCTGTGCTCTGGTTCCAGGTAGCGTTCGTGGGTGGCTGTGCTCTTGCTGAAACTTTTCTGATGGTCCGGTCAGGGTTGTGTTTAACCAGCTCCTTAAAAGACTCCTTCCCAGGAATCTTTCTGGGTCCCTTGGCTCCTGGCCCTTCCTCTGGTGCCTCTTCCTTGTTTGGGGTGTCTCCTGGGAAACAGGAATTAAGATACATTTTAAAACACGCTTCCTTACACCATCTCAGATTATAGGGTTCTTTTACTTAGGGAAGTGGCAAAAAGTACTGCCGAGCGATTAATACACAGGCTTTGAAGAATGATAAACAAGATTCACATCTCTTACGAGTGACTTATCCGGGCCTTGGTCTCACTCCTGTTTCAAATGGGAATCAATGGTTTCTTTACTTCACAGGGTTGTTGGAAGGAGTAAATCAATAGAAGCATGTCATAGGCATTTAGTAAATGCTCACTGCAACAATAGCTATTATTATTGTGTTTTCTCGATTTTTTTGTAGGATAAGGCTTTTACAGATGAGACATATTTGTTCAAGATCACTCTGCTAGGGGATGGTGAGGGAAAAGCCATGTTGTTGACCTCTTGTACCACTTTGCCTTGCTTGAGCAATGTGAAAGGCAGACCTGAAGCAGCTTCCATTCCTAGGGGGTTTTAGTTGTTCTTGAAAAGGGGAGAATGAGTGGTGTTTTCTCCAAGAGGTCCCTGGAAACTGGAGTCTTGCACTTGGGTTCTTAATGCTCCTACTCTGGTAGGAGTTGATCCTAAAATGACATTTAGTTGGTCCTAAAATGACTAACTGTCCCAAGTTCTGAAAACTCTGTAACAGGTCTGCCTTCTTTTCTCCTTTAGTATCCAAAATTGGAATTCCTTTAGGGTTGCTGGAAGTGGGGGTCCAAAGGAAAATTTTGTGAGACAGGAAGCCCTAGAGCGCCAAGTTGGGGGAGACTTGGGACCATCCCTCACCTCTCAGAGCTCCTCCCAGGCTCTCCCCCTCCTCAGGATCCTGGGCGGCGGGGCTCCAAGCCTCACTCTCCTGTTCCATCCAAGAGATGAGGGCTGGTTTGGGGCCTGGGAATCCTGGGAGAGAACAGGGATCACAGTGCTGGCCTGAGAGGCTGTCCTGGGAAGACGGCAACCCCCTGCCAGGGTTAGGGCACCTCCTCAGAACTTATGCTCAGCCTGGACAGGGTCTGCAGTGCTCCTGCCTGAAGGAAGTGCTCGCTAACCTGAAGCCCTGTCCTGGGAATAGAGATGGCTGGTGCTGCTGGTGGAATAGTGCCGGATTAGGGCTCACAATCCTCTCCGTCCTCATGTCATCTCCCCTGTGAACCCCAGTGAAGGAAGAGGGGGCGGGGGCTCTGACCCGGGGCCTCACCGAGCGCGCCCAGGTGGCCGTAGGTCTCCCGCATCACGTCCCGGTACAGGGCCCTCTGCGCGGGCCGCAGGCAGCCCCACTCCTCCGGGGAGAAGTACACGGCCACGTCCGCGAAGCTCACGGCCCCGGGCTTCTTGTGACCAGGCCCGGTCTCTCCTGGTCTCAGCGCCAGGAACGGGGCTGGGGGCGGCGCCATGGGGCCTCCTGGCCCCGAGCGGCGGCCGCCTTGGCCCCTAGGCCACCGCCTCCCGGCGCGCGGCCTCAGCTTTCGTCGTCCACAAGAAGGGCTCCGGAGGTCGGGGCCCCGCCCAGCCTTGGCGTCCGAACGCAGTCGAGGGCACCGAGATAGCAGGGACTGGCTGCTAGGGATTCGGGGGTTGTGACAGGGATAAAGAAAACCCCTCGGTGTTTATTCACTTCATGGCAGCTTGGACTTAGACAGCGGGCTAAGGGACCCGGAAGGTGTCTTCAGAAAATATGGCGACATCCTGGCTTCAGTTGTCACTGGATGCTCTTAAGGGCGCCATTCCTTGATCATATCAAACATGGCGCCTGTCTGGCTTCTCTGGCCTCAGCGGCCACTTGCCCTCAACCACAATGGCCGCCGCAGGTGGGGCTTTTAGGCGAGGCAGAGACGGAACTGGGAGAAGTGGGCCGGGGGGCGGAGCCGGCCTGCCTTCGAGACAGATGGGTGGGCAGTGGCTTCCAGCACCGCTCTTTGCCCGCACTTCCCGGCGGCCGCTGATTGGCTCACAAAGCAGGAAGAGGCTGAGCCGCGGGACCCCGGTTGGCGGGTCGTTGGAAAGCGCCCCTCCGTCACCTGGAACCTATCCTCGGCATCCTTAGAACTCGGGGTTGTTCCCTCTGCGGTCTACCCCTATGCCTCTCGACGGTAGCATCTGGAATCGGGTTCCTCGCTCCTGCAGGAGATACACATACCCTGGCCGAACCCTGGGGACGGCCGAGATAGAAACCAGGTACAGGGGATCCCTGGGTGGCTCGGCGGTTTGGCGCCTGCCTTCGGCCCGGGGCGTGATCCTGGGGTCCGGGGATCGAGTCCCGTGTCGGGCTCCCTGCATGGAGCCTGCTTCTCCCTCTGCCTCTCTCTCTCTCTCTCTGTCTCTCATGAATAAGTAAATAAAATCTTAAAAAAAGAAAAAAAAAGACACCAGGTACACGTCTACCGCTGGGATCTCGGCTGCGGAACGTGCCCGATTCTGCACCCGCGGGACGGTTCTCTCAGTCTCTGGATTGGAGCTTAGGGGGAGGACCTTTGCTTGGTGAGGTTGGAATCGGAGTGAGGAAACTTTAAATTACATTTTAATTTTCTGCAAAGTAATATGCATGGTTTAAAAAAATAATATCAAGGTTTATAATGAAAAAGGCAGCCCCCTGTACCCTTTGACTATGTTCCCTAGAGACCACTTTGAACTCTATGTATTTGAATTATATCGTACGTATAGTAAAATGCACACCTTTTCAGTGTAAAATTCGCTGTTTTGACAAATGCATACAACGATGTTAACTGTCACCCAAAACAAAATACAGAGCACTGATGATCTCTGCATGTTTCGTTGTGTACACTTTCCAGTTATTACACAACTTTTTACTGTGGTAAAATCCATGTAACAAAAATTAACCATTTTAGACCTTACAGTAGTGGCATTTAGGACATTAACAATATGCAACCATCATCACTACTTTCATCACCCCTAAAAGAAATCCCTTATCCTTGGAAGACCCATGCCCCCCATTCTCCCTTCCTCCATCCCTTGGCAATTACGAATCTTTCTATCTCTGTGGATTTACTTACTGGATACTTCACATAAATGGAATCATACAATAAGTGGCCTTTCTTGTATGGTTCCTGACAGCAAAGAGTTTTCAGTGTTCATTGATATAGCATTTATCAGTACTTTACTCCTTTGTATGTTTGACTAATATTCCACTGTATGGATACAGGTTTCCTCTGCTCTCCCAAAGTAGAGCATTTCTATGAAACGTTTTATAAGCTGAAATGGTGTAAAGCAAAGAAGCAATTATTAATTTTTAAAAGAATTTTACTTATTTATTCATAAGAGACACACAGAGAAAGGCAAAGACTTAGGCAGAGGGAGAAGCCGTCTCCCCTCAAGGAGTCCGATGTGGGATTTGATCCCAGACCCTGGGATCACGTCCTGAGTGGAAGGCAGAAAGAAGCTCAACTGCTGAGCCACCCAGGCATCCCGCAATTACCATTACTTTATATGGAAAAATTTTTGAGCATTTCCAGGCCCCAAAAATAACCTCTTGGGCAGCCCCAGTGGCTCAGCCTTCCGCCCAGGGCCTGATCTGGAGGCCCGGGGATCTAGTCCCGCCTCTGGCTCCCTGCATGGAGCCTGCTTCTCCCTCTGCCTGTGTCTTTGCCTCTCTCTCTGTCTCTCTCTCTGTCTCTCATGAATAAGTGAATAAAATATTAAAACAAAACAAAACCTCTTACGCTTTACTGATACCTTAGGACACATCTTGCTAAAAAGATGCACATACTAGATCAAGCACAGATGATCACACAGCTCAAAGCTACAGTAGCTTGATGCAGAGCTTGGCCACACCACTCTCGCTGCTCGAGGTGTGAGCTGCCTCTGTAAAAATAAAAATCTTCTTCAGATTTCTTTTAGTTAGCGAAAACAGGTACTAATATAGTTTTTTCTTAAAGCAAAGTGGCCTAATGGGAGCTTTCGAAAAGGGAATGCCTGGGTGGCACAATTGGTTGGCTGTCCAACTCTTGGTTTTGGCTCAAGTCTGATCTTGGGGTGGTGGGATTGAGCCTCGAGTCTGGCTCTGTGCTTAGTACAGAGTCTGCTTGTGTTTCTCTCTCCTCCGTCTGCCCCTTCCCACAGCGCTTACATGTGCACTCTCCCTCTCAAATACTCTCTTAAAAAAAAAAAAAAAAAGAAGAAGAAGAAGTGAGGAGATACCCATATACCACATTTATCCATTCCTCAGTTGATAGAAATTTGACTTGTTTTCACCTTTTATGTTGCTGTGAACATTTTTTTTAAGGGTTTTATTTATTTATTCCTGAGAGACATGGAGAGAGGCAGAGACAGGCAGAGGGAGAAGCAGGCCTCCTGCGGGGAGCCCAACGTGGGACTCAATCCCAGGACCCTGGGGTCACAACCTGAGCCAAAGGCAGATGCTCAACCATGAGCCACACAGGTGCCCCAGCTGTGAACATTTGTGTAAGGCATTTTATTTAACCACTTTGAGATAAAATTCACTCAGTAGATCATCCGTGCATTTAAATTGTACAGTTCAATGGGTTTTGGTATATTACATTATTTTTTTAAATTGTGGTAAAATGTACAAGAAATAGTTTGCCATTTTAACTGTTTTTAAGTGTACAGTTCAGTGACATTAATTATATTCATAATGCCATGCATTCTTCATCATTATTTCCAAACCATTTTCACCACTGCAAAAGGAAACTGAGAATCCACTAGGTGGTCACTTCTCATTCTCTTCCCCACCTTCTGGTAACTTCGAATCTGCTTTATATGCCTATGAATTTCCCTATTCTAGGTACCTAATGTAAGTGGAACCATATAATACCTGTCCTTTTGTGTCTGACATATTTCACTGCCATCTTAACCATTTTTAAGTGTACAGTTCAGTGGTATTAAGTACATTCATGGGCAGCCCCGGTGGCGCAGCGGTTTAGCGCCGCCTGCAGCCCAGGGTGTGATCCTGGAGACCCAGGATTGAGACCCACGTTGGGCTCCCTGCATGGAGCCTGCTTCTCCCTCTGCCTGTGTTTCTGCCTCTCATTCTGTCTCTGTGTCTCTCATGAATAAATAAATAAAATATTTTTCAAAAAAAAGTACATTCACATTGTTGTGCAACCATCACCACCATCCTCTCTAGAACTTTTTCGTCTTCACAAACTGGATCAATACACTTTTAAGTCTTAGCCTTTCTAATAGACCTTTTATTTATTTCTTTTAAGATTTTATTTATTCATGAGAGATACAGAAGGCAGAGACACAGGCAGAGGGAGAAAGCAGGCTCCATGCGAAGAGCTGGATGCAGGACTCTATCCCAGGAATCTGGGATCCTGCCCTGAGCCAAAGGCAGACACCCAACCACTGAGCCACCCACGCGTCCTGAGCTTTTATTTTTTTTTTTTTTTAACATTTTTTTTTAAATTTATTTATGATAGGCACACAGTGAGAGAGAGAGAGGCAGAGACACAGGCAGAGGGAGAAGCAGGCTCCATGCACCGGGAGCCCGATGTGGGATTCGATCCCGGGTCTCCAGGATCGCGCCCTGGGCCAAAGGCAGGCGCCAAGCCGCTGCGCCACCCAGGGATCCCCCTGAGCTTTTATTTTTTTAAAAATATGCTTTAGATTCTCCCTTTCTGCCCCCCATACCCTGCTTGCACCCACCTATGTGCACACATGCTTTCTCTCACTCTAAAAAAAAAAAAAAAAAAAAAAAAAACCTCTGAAAAAATATGCTTTTACTGTTGTTTCTTGATATATTTATTTTAGAAATTATTTTTAGGCATCCTGCTATGATACTTGCTTAGTTTCTAGCCCCATCTCCCTCATCTCTTTTCCCAACATAATGCAATAAATTATAAGGTTTCCTGGGGTGCATGTATGGCTCAGTCAGTTAAGTGTCTAACTCTTAATTTCTGCTCAGGTCATAATCTCAGGGTGGTGAGAGCGAGCCCCATGCTCAGCACAGAGTCTGCTTGTTCTTCTCTCTCACCTTCTGCCCCTTCCCCTGCTTGCTGCAGGAGCTCTATCTAAAATGAATAAATGAATGAATGAATTAATTAATTAATTAATTAATATCTTAACAATTCCTATACATGCTATGATTGTTTCCTTTCTTGTCAACTGTTTGCTCTTTTTTATTGAAACATATTTGACCTAGAACACTGTAAATGTAAGGTGTACATGTTTTGATAAATGTATGTATTGTAATATGATTGCCATTGTCATTGTTTGCCTTTTAAAAATTTTCTAAGTGTCTTCCCTTTCTCCTTGCATTATCTGTGTTTTCCGAGTTTTTATTTTTTAAATATTTTATCTATTCATTTGAGGGAGAGTGAGAGAGAGCATAAGTGGGGTGAGGGAGAGAGGGAGAAGCTGACTCTATGCTGAACAGGGAGCCTGATGTGGAGCGCAGGACCGTGACCTGAGCCTAAGGCAGACAACTGACTGGGCCACTCAGGTGTCCCATTGGTTCTTTAAGTTCTAAATTACCAGGGATAGCATCAAATCTCAAATTACTGTTTTCCCTTGGGAATCCTTCCTTGACCCTATGGTCTACTCTGTCCAGACTTGCCTGGGCCTCAGCTGTCATCCAGGGTCTGACTTCCCTACTGTCCTGCATTGTATCCTCTGCTTCCTAGATTCAGTTATCTTTCTAGTTTTTAGTCAAGATGGATCATCTTAATAGTTTGTGGCATTGGACTATAAATACTAGATAGCTGTATCTAATAGTATATTGGGAATATTCCTTTTTTAAAAATTATTTATTTATTCATGAGAGACACACACAGAGAGAGAGGCAGAGACATAGGCAGAGGGAGAAGCAGGCTCCTCAAGGGAAGCCCAGTGTGGGCCTTGATCCTGGAACTCCGGACCATGCCCCAAGCTAAAGGCAGTCACTCAACCAGTGAGCCACCCAGACATCCCCGTTGGGACTATTCTTGCCATCAGGCAGAAGGCCAGATGCTATTTGGTAAACATGGGGCTGGTCCTTGGGATTAACAAACAAAACCTACATCTCTGTTGACAGCAGTCCATTGTCCGGTCTGGGAATCTGGGAGCCTTGGAACTCCTTGCTTGGCTCTCCTGCCTGCCCTAGCACACGCTATCTCTCCTTTATGTTCCCAAATGTTCTTCATTGTTGACCAAGCTAGTACCTTCTCCATCTTTTGTTTCCTTGCCCCACCCTTGCTGTTTTTCACCTGGAATACTCTGGCTTTTGGTATGACTTCTGCTGATTTCACCTCAACAATTACTTTTTTTTTTTTTTTTTTTTAAGATTTTACCCATTTATTTATGAGAGACACACAGAGAGAGGCAGAGACACAGGCAGAGGGAGAAGCATGTTCTGTGCGGGGAGCCCAATGCAGGACTCAATCCCAGGACCCCGGGATCACAACCTGAGCCCAAGGCAGATGCTCAACCATTGAGCCACCCAGGCATCCCAATAATTACTTATTTTTATAACTTTTTAAAACATGAGTCCTGGAGGGGCCTCACCGCACTCATTGTGGTGAATAGTGTAGAACTGAAATAAGGAAAAACGTATCTTCACATAGGAGTCTCCTTCTAAACAGAGAATCAACTTTACCTTAAAAAAAACAAAAACAGGGATCCCTGGGTGGCACAGCGGTTTGGCGCCTGCCTTTGGCCCAGGGCGCGATCCTGGAGACCCGGGATCGAATCCCACGTCGGGCTCCCGGTGCATGGAGCCTGCTTCTCCCTCTGCCTGTGTCTCTGCCTCTCTCTCTCTCTCTCTGTGACTATCACAAATAAATAAAAATTAAAAAAAAAACAAAAAACAAAAACAAAAACTAAACAAAACAAAACAGGGATGCCCGGGTGGCTCAGGGGTTGAGTGTCTGCCTTCGGCTCAGGGTGTGATCCTGGGAGTCCTGGGATCAAGACCTGAGCCGAAGGTAGACGCTCAACTGCTGAGCCACCCAGGCATCCCCAGAGGATTTTATCTAGACCAAAAAATACCTTTATTTACTTGGGTACTGTGTTATAAATTGCTTCTTTTCGCACCAGGGATGGAGAAAACATAAGGAAATGGAACTAAACAATAAACTTCGGTGTTAAGTAATAAGACTATAAGACTAGGGGCGCCTGAGTTTGGCTCAGGTTGTGATCCCGGGGTCCTGGGATCGAGCCCCATGTCTGGCTCCCTGCTCAGCAGAGAGTCTGCTTCTCCCTCTCCCTCCGCCTCTCCCCATGCTTGTGCTCTCTCCCTCAATAACTAAAATCTTTAAAAAAAAAAAAAAATGACTATAAGACTAAAACTGCACCATCTTAAGTGGTCAGTGTCATGTTGTTTTTCCAGCCAAACATAAAAATTCAAAGATGCTTTTACTTTCAAATTGTTTTATTGGCCACCAAATTGTATATGTTTGTTCCAGAATCTTGATCAGATATAATTAAAAGAAGTTATAAAACATACAAAGGTAATTATAATTTATAAATTTTACTTGTCTATAACAGGGTGCATTTGAGTTTTTTAAAAACATTTTATTAGAGTGTGTGTGTGTGTGTGTGTGTGTGTGCAAGCGGGGTGAGGGGCAGAGAGAAAGGGAGAGAATCTCAAGCAGACTCCACACTGAGCTCAGGCCCTGCTCCAATCTCACAACCCTGAGATCATGACCCGAGCTGAAACCAAGAGGCAAAACTCAACGGATTGAGCCACCAAGGCACCCCAGTACATTTGAACTTTTTTTTTTAAGATTTTATTTATTCATGAGAGACACAGAGAGAGGCAGAGACAGAGGCAAAGGGAGAAGCAGGCTCCACGCAAGGAGCCTGATATGGGACTCGATCCCAGGACGGTGGATCACGCCCTGAGCCAAAGGCAGACACAACTGCTGAGCCACCCAGGCGTTGCAGTACATTTGAATTTTAAGGGAGAGCCAAAGTTTATTATGTAAAGCTTAGCCTTGTGTTCAAGTGTTTAGGGATGAAGTATAAAAATGCCTGCAATGTACTGTGAAATAAGATGCATAAATGAACAGATAGGAGATGGATTGATCTACAAATGTAGCACAATTCTAGAATATAGATTAACTGTGGAATCTAAATGATGGGCATGAGTGTTTCTCATACAATTCTTACAACTTTTTTTTTATTTTTAAAGATTTTATTTATTTATTTATTTATTTATTTATTTATTTATTTATTTATTCATGAGAGACACAGAAAGAGGTAGACACAGGCAGAGGAAGAAGCAGGCTCCATATAGGAAGCCCGATGTAGGACTCACTCCTGGGACTCCAGGATCACACCCTGGGCTGACGGCAGATGCTCAACCGCTGAGCCATGCAGGCATCCCCTTACAACTCTTAAAGAAAAATTTGGGGCATCTGCCATTGATTCCCCCAGTATGACTCCTGGCATGGAGATGTCCTTAGTCCTACTGGCCTAACCGACTGGGTGGCTCAGTTGGTTAGGCAGCTGCCTTCAGCTCAGGTCATGATTCTGGGGTCTTGGGATGGAGCCCCGCATCAGGCTTCCCTGCTCAGCAAGGAACCTGCTTCTCCCGCTTCTCCCTCTGCCCCTTCTGTTTGTGTGCACTCTCTCAAATACATAAAAATCTTAAAAAAAAAAAAAAAAAGTCTCCTGATCAAAAGTAAGACTAGCAGATCAAAATGGGTCAGAAAAACATTTCTTAACTGCTGACACATACAAGCATTACAATAAAAATTAGACTGGAGATACCTGGCCTTGATTTCAAGTCTAATCACAAGTAATTTACTCTCTTAAACAAAAGTGCTGGCATTATGTTTCCCGCTGCTTGTGGCCCAAGAACACATCTTTTTTATTTTTATTTTTATTTTTATTTATTTATTCATGAGAGACACAGAGAGAGAGGCAGACAGAGACACAGGCAGAGGGAGAAGCAGACTCCATGCAGGGAGCCCCATGTGGGACTCAATCCCAGGACTCCGGGATCACGCCCTGGGCCGAAGGCAGACGCTCAACCGCTGAGCCACCCAGGCGTCCCCAAGAACACATCTTTATTCAGAAGGTATAAAATCCAGAGAACATGCTAATATCTGAAGAAAAAAACACTGCAATCACTAACTCATAAAAGTTTGAGGGGAAAAACCTTTAAGCTAAGTTGGACACTTTTGTATACTATGTGCAGAGTAAGATGGGGCAGGACAGTTCTCCACCTGAAGCCATTGTTCTCCCTATGGTCACCATTAGGATTTTAAGACCAAAGAGTGCCAACAGTGGCTTGACACCACATGTGCCTCCTTGCCAAAAATTTCACCTACACTGGCTAAAAGAATCCTTGGATGAGCTTCCCCCATTGGGGATAGGCCCTAGGTGTGCCTTTTATTCCAGGGGATACTCAGAGGGTACAGACTCCTCTAATAGGCTCTTGTGTCTCGGGGACCCCATCTCTGAGGAACAGGAGATATACAGGCCAGAAAGCAGAATGCTCTATGGGAGAGAACAATCCAGGGGAAAAAGCCAGGTAGGTGAATGATTTGCAGGGAAGAACTCTCCCAAGTTTCAGACTCCTGCCTCCATCCAAAGGACCAGCTCCGTGCTCCCTTAACTCAGAGCTTTGTTTTCTTTAAATGCTACTTCCTTTCCATTCCTTATCCCCCGCATGCATAAACTTTGCCTTTTCCCTTCCAAAGAAAACTAATCATCTCTCGTGAGCTCTATCACCCACATTCTTGAAATATATCTGGAAAATACCTGAAATGAACTGGGGGATCTTGGCTTCCCAAAACAAGGATCGGCTCTAAATGCCCTACTGTGGGTCGCTGCCACCTTGGCCTCTTGCCAGAGCGATGGATCCACTGATGGGCTTCCAAGGCATACTTGCGCTTAAAGCCTTTCCCACACTGTGAGCAGGGGAAGGGCCGGCTGTCAGAGTGAATGCGCTGGTGACTGAGGAGAGACAAGTAGGTAAAGCGGAGGCCACAGTCTGGGCAGGGGTAGGGCTTCTTGCCTGTATGTGTGCGCCTGTGGATAGCCAGCAGGGAGCTGTAGGCAAAACAAAGGCCACAGCTGGGACAGCTATAGGGCTTCTCACCTGTGTGCTTATGCTGGTGAAGGGCTAGCAGGTAGGGGTAAGTAAAGCGACTTTTGCAGTCTGGGCATGGGTAGGGCTTCTCCCCACTGTGAGCTCGTCTATGGATGGCCAGGGAACCCCTCTGGCGGAAACATCGCCCACAATCAGGGCAGGAGTAGGGCTTTTCACCTGTGTGGATGAACTGATGCTGGAGCAGGTACTTGTGCTGGGAGAAACGAGCCTGGCACTGGTCACAGGGGAAGGGATGCTCCCCAGAGTGGACCCGCTTGTGGTTGGCCAGGAGGGAGGGGTAACTGAAGTTGCGGCCACAGTCTGAGCAAGAGTAGGGTGATTTACGGTTTGGAGTGCCCCTGAACCAAGGCTTGATAGGGCTCTGCCCAGAGTTCCAGCAGAGTTCTGGGCCTGCAGCTTTGTGACTGGCACCAGGGGGCCTGCTGGATGGCAACCACTCCTCGATAGACACTTCCTCAGACAGTTCCTCATGCTCCATCTCTTTTTGCTTTGGACTCTTCTTCAGTTCTTTTTCTTCACTCACATCCCTGGATCTTGGGATGGGAAAAGATAAAACTTGAAACTCAGTAGCACATTCCATAGTTCCATACAGTGGCCTGCCCTGGGAAGTAGCATGAATGTCTGAGTATCTGGCAGGTTCTGAGACTGGGGCCTCCTCAAGCCTAGAAAGCTATCCTGGAGTAAAAGCAGATTTCATCGTCTGGATGGTGTTAATGCAAGAAAGCTCTGAAAACAGGAAATAAATGGAGATGTCAACAATATTTAAGCTCTACTGTTATGTCAGGCAGTGAGGGTAGGATGGTCTCAGCCCTCATAGAGCTTACAGTCCTGAACCTGTTTATGATCCTTTTGCAAAGTAGCCATTAAATGATGTCCCTTGGTGCCATTCAGGGCCATTGCCAAAATGTCTACACTTGGATTGTACTCTCAGTACCATAGGAAGACCTGGGAATAAGCATTTATTGGGACATGGCTGCAGAGAAAACGCGTTTTCTTGACTTTAAAATCTCTGATGAGGGATCCCTGGGTGGCTCAGCGTTTTGGCGCCTGCCTTTGGCCCAGGGCAGGATCCCGGAGTCCCGGGATCGAATCCGCCGTTGGGCTCCTGGCATAGAGCCTGCTTCTCCCTCTGCCTGTGTCTCTGCCTCTCTCTGTGTGTGTGTCTATCATAAATAAATAAATAAATCTTTAAAAATAAAATAAATCTCTGATGAATGACACTATCATTACCATGTGATCCACATAATATCAAAAAAAGAACACTTGTCTTCATTATATTACACAGCAAAAATCAAATTACAGGGATGCCTGGGTGGCTCCGTGGTTGAATGTCTGCCTTCAGCTCAGGGCCTGATCCTGGGGTCCTGGGATCGAGTCCCGCATCCCGCTCTGCCTGTGTCTCTGGCTCTCCTTCTGTGTCTCTCATGAATAAATAACTAAAAATTTTTAAAAATCAAATTACAGATGTGTTTGTCCTTTCCCTTGGCTGCCCTGTCAACTCAAGCTCTATTTTGCACTAAACCAGGGTTTCCCTGTCTAATTAAGTGGTGCAGTAAATCCCAATTTAGCGGTTCTCTGAGCCATTTTGCAGTGAGATTGGAACTTTCTGAAGGTGAGGTGTAGGGAGATATGATGGGGCTGTAAAGGGGGCACTGTGTCCAGTGGATCTGTGTTGGGGGAGGGGATTCTCAAAGGTCCCATACTGGGTTTGAATTTAAGTACCTGTTATCTTTCCCCTGTCTCTGATGACAACCTCTGGATCCTGGGCCTCCCAGCTCCACGCCTCGACCTCTCTTTCCACCCAAGAAATAAAAGCGGGTTTGGGGCCTGAAAATCCTGCGGAGGGGAAACATTGGGTCCGGCTGAGAACCTGAGAGGGGAGGATGAGGGTGCTTCCTCAGTGCCCACATTTCAGCCCACTCGTCTCTGGGGACATCAGTACCGCTTCCCCACGGATTACTAGGTGCTGGCTGGACAGCAAGGCCTCACCGAGCGCGCCCAGGAGGCCGTAGGTCTCCCGCATCACGTCCCGGTACAGGGCCCTCTGCGCCGGCCGCAGGCACCCCCACTCCTCCGGGGAGAAGTACACGGCCTCGTCCGCGAAGCTCACGGCCCCGGGTCTGCTTTCTCTCGTGGGTCCGCTCCCGGCCTCCCCGGGTACATCCACCGGGAGCGGGGCCAGAGGCGGCGCCATGGGAAAAACTCTTCAGTGCTAAGCCAGGAGACGCTTCCGGAATACGTGGAAACGCTATCTTCTCAAAAAGTCCCTAAGGGCCATAGCACTGCCCTTAACCAACATGGCGTCTCCCCAGCCTCAACCTCCCTCGCCTTCCCTGTCTGCCCTTACCTACCGAGGGAAGAGCCAGAAGGGAAGTCGGAGCCGCAGCGCCGTCAACCGTAGGTGACGTGCGTTGATTGGACGGCGCCGGGCGAACAGGGGAAGAAGGCGGGCAGTGATTGGTCGTTCCGGAGCGGCCTATTTGAAAGGCTGAGGGAAAGACTGGTGTGTAGGTGCCGGGCGCTGAGAGACTGTAGGCTCTCTTTTCCCCTGGTTTTTCCGCGACAGGACCTAAAACAGAAGTTTTGACGGATTGGAGCTACTCCTTTCTGCTACTTACGTGAGACCTGTTGCGAGCAGATGCAGATCTCCTGGGCTTGCAGGTGAGTAAAAGCTGACGAGCGAAGACTGAGGCCGATTCTGGAGATGATGGAAGTGAGGGATGGCCCATCCCCTCCTGCTCTGGGTACTCAGGGCCCCGCCAGCCCCTGTTCCTACCCGGTACTTGGTTTGGCCCATGCCCCGAGGTTGCAAATGTCTTGCCTTTCACGGACGCAGCAGCTGAGGGACAGAAAGCCCAGGTGACTGCCCACGGGCGGCAGAGCCAAATTCAAAGTGATCTGGCTTCCAGGCTCAGCTAAGTGCTTAGCTAAGTGCTTACTGTACCCTGTGTCAATCGGAAAACTTGTGTTTAAATTACAGCTCATAAATGAGTAATAAAACTGGGAGACAAATCAGATCATCTATCCCTTGATCTGTTTTGCAAGCTTTCCCAACTAAGTAATATTCATAGGAACAGAAAAGAAAAGTTCTAGAGATATAACAAAAAAGCTGTCCATCCTCACAGCGAAACCACTTTGAAGACATAATATAGCTTTACAATTCATGTGGATATCCATTCTATTTCATAATTTAACCAAATTCAATAGACTATATAGGCAAAAGTAAGTTTTGTAAATATGGAACACTTTTAAAATACAAGTGGAGTGTAAGTTGGTACAAGTAGTTTGGAAAACTTGCAGTATCTACTAAAGGTAAATATATGCATACCTATGACCCAGCAATTCCACTCCTCCATGTATACCCAACAGAAGTGCATGCATATTACCAAAAAGTTTACTGAAATGCATACATTTACTGAAAGAAGTGCATATATTTACTGAAAGACATGTGTTCAGATGTTCACAACAACACCAATTGCAATAGCCAAAACCCAGAAACTATCCACAACAGTAGAAGAATGAATAAATATATTGTGGAATATTAATTAAAATACTATTCATGGAATACTATTCATAGAATACTATTCAGAGGGGCATGTGGAGTCTCTAGGAGGGCTCCCTACTCAGCGAAAAGTCTGCACTCCCTCTCCCTCCGCCCCTCTCCTGACTTGTCTCTCTCTTTCAAAGAAATAAGTAAAATCTTTAAAAATAAAAATAAGAAAAAGAAAATCGAAATAAGCCAGCACTCCCAAGTACATTTGTGCTCCCTCTGTGACAAACCAAAGATGAAAACATGAACTGGCATTGTGGTTCCTACATGAAAATGGAAGCTAGTGGTGTCTGAACCTACAAGACCACTTTTTTTTTTTAAGATTTTATTTATTTATTCATGAGAGAAACACAGAGAGAGAGGCAGAGACACAGGCAGAGGGAGAAGCAGGCTCCATGGTAGGGAGCCCGATGTGGGATTTGATCCCAGGACTCCAGGATCATGCCCTGGGCTAGAGGCAGGCCTAAACCACTGAGCCACCCAGGGATCCCTACAAGACCACTTCTGTTGTCACAGTAAAGTCGACTATTGGAAGACTGAAGGAATTTTTTTCATTTGAAACATTGCTAGCCTATAATAAATGAGTTAATTTATGTAAAGAAAAAAATGGAGGGAGTGGGAAGATCAAAGTTGAAGATGTGACAACAAAAACTGGTGGGAATGATGGATTGCTGGAACGGGGACACAAACCAAAGACTTTGGGTAGCCTCTAGAGGCTGGAAAAGGCAAGGAAAGGATTCTCCTCTAGAGATTGGTGAATGCAACCTTGCTAACATCTTTTTTCTTTTTTCTTTTTTTTTTTTAAGATTTTATTTATTTCTTCATGAGATACAGAGAGAGAGAGAGGCAGAGACACAGGCAGAGGGAGAAGCAGGCTCCATGCCGGGAGCCTGACGTGGGACTCGATCCTGGGTCTCCAGGATCAGGCCCTGGGCTGAAGGCTAAACCGCTGAGCCACCCAGGCTGCCCACATCTTTTTTCTTTAAAAGATTTTTATTTATTCATGATAAACAGAGAGAGGCAGAAACATAGGCAGAGGGAGAAGCAGGTTCCCCCTTCAGCAGGAGGCCTGATGTGGGACTCTATCCAAGGACCCTGGGATCATGCCCTGAGCCAAAGGCAGATGCTCAAACACTGAGCCACCCAAGTGTCCCCCTTTGCTAACATTTTAATTTGAGTCCCATAAGACCCATTTCCAGATTTCTGACCTACAGAATTGTAAGATAATAAATTTGCATTATTTTAAACCACCTAGTTTGGTAATTTCTTACAGTAGCAATGGGAAACTAATACACGTCACATTATCGAGGAGCTATTTCTGAGCTTTATCAAGTACTGTATTGGGCGTAGGAGCACTCTCCTAGCTCTGAATTTGAGAATTGAAGATCTAAAAGAAGCATTACTCAAAGAGATTATGTTGAATGAAAGAAGCTGTAGACGAAAGAATACACACTTTAGGATTCCGGTTGTATAACACTTTATAACAGGGTAAATAAATCTGTGCTGGGGACACAATTAGAGCAATAGTTGTCTGTGGTGGGATAAGGATGGGTTTAACCAGGAAGGGAACTTTGTAGGATGATGGTATGTTCTATATATATATATATTTTTTTTTTTTAAGATTTTATTTTTTTATTTATTCGTGAGAGACACACAGAGAGAGGCAGAGACAGAGGCAGAGGGAGAAACGGGCTCCATGCAGGGAGCCTGATGTGGGACTCAATCCTAGGTCTCCAGGATCACACCCGGGCTGACGGCAGCGCTAAACTGCTGAGCCACCCAGGCTGCCCCTGTTCTGTATTTTGATAGAGGTTTGGGTGTATGTATTGCCAGATTCAGCAAACACACACTTAAAATTTGTTTGCATTTTATTATGTCAGTTTATTTATTTATTAAATTTTTTTTTATTCATGAGAAACAGAGAGAGGCAGAGACATAGGCAGAGGGAGTAGCAGGCTTCCCACTGGAGCCTGATGTGAGACTCGATCTCACAACCCAGGATCACGACCTGAGCCAAAGACAGATGCTCAACCTGAGATACCCAGGCATCCCTATTCTGTGTCAGTTTAACCAAAAAATCAGTAATGTGTACTGATGTTGACAATTTCTTTGAAATGCATCAAAACATAAAATGGACTGGTAGAGAGATGGATAGTTAAGCAATAAAGTAAGTATAGTAAAATGTTAATGCTAGAACGAGATGGTGAGTATATGAGTGGTCACTGTAAAATTGCTTCAACTTTATGTTTGAAAATTTCCTAAATAGAATGGGGAAAAAGAAAAGAGAAGCAAACTAGTTAATGTTCAGACAAGGCAGGAGTAACCATTTTTCAAAATGTACCATTAAATGGCATTTGGTGCATCTGCAGTGTTTGACAACCACCACTTCTCTTTCACAACTTTATCTTCTTTGTGATTTTGATTTGATTACATTGAATCTGGAGATTTTTTTCGATATTGCTGCCATCTTAATATTAAGTCTTCCAATCCATGAACACAAGGTGTTTTTCCATTAATTTAGGTCTTTAATTTATTTCAGCAGTATTTTGTAGTCTTCAGTATACAGGTCTTTTGCCTCCTTAGTTAAATTCATTCCCAAGTATTTTATTCTTTTTAATATGCTATGGTAAATGGAATTGTTTTCCTTTTTTTTTATTTATTTATTTATTTATTTTTTTAAATTTATTTATGATAGTCACACAGAGAGAGAGAGAGAGGCAGAGACATAGGCAGAGGGAGAAGCAGGCTCCATGCACCAGGAGCCTGACGTGGGATTCGATCCCGGGTCTCCAGGATCGTGCCCTGGGCCAAAGGCAGGCGCCAAACCGCTGCGCCACCCAGGGATCCCTGGAATTGTTTTCCTAATTACCTTTCTGGATTATTCATTGCTAGCATATGGAAATGCAACTGATTTTTGTGTGTTGATTTTGCATCTTGCCACTTTGCTGAATTTATTTCTTAGCTCCAACAGTGTGTGTGTGTGTGTGTGTGTTTAATCTCTAGGGTTTTTTAGATATAAGATCTTGTCATCTGTGAATAGAGATCATTTCACTTCTTCCTTTCCACTTTGTTTCTTTATATTATATACAGTATTGAAAAGAAGTGGCAAAAGTCGATTCCTTGGGGCACTTGGCTGGCTCAGTCAATACAGGATGTGCGACTCTTGATCTTGGGGTTGTGGGTTCAAGCCCCACATTGGATGTGGAGCCTACTTTAAAAAATAAATAAAATGTTAAAAACAACACCACCACCAAAAACCTGGGCTTCTTTGTCTTGTTCCTGATTCTAGGGGGAAAGTTTTCAGTCTTTCCCCATTGAGTGTGATGTTAGGTATGGGTTGTTCATCTATTGCCTTTATCATATTGAGGAAGTTTTCTTCTATTTTGAATTTTTTTTTAAAGATTTTGTTTATTTATTCATGAGAGACACACACAGAGAGAGAAGCAGAGACAGAGGCAGAGGGAGAAGCAGGCTCCATGCAGGGAGCCCCATGTGGAACTCGATCCCGGGACTGCAGGATCATGCCCTGAGCCAAAGGCAGATGCTCAACCAGAGCCACCCAGGTGTCCCTTGTATTTCAAATTTATTGAGTGTTTTTGTCATGAGAGGGTATTGAATTTCGTCAAATTCTTTTACTGCATTGAGCTGACCTTTTTTTCCTTGTCCTCTTATTGTGGTATCCATATTACATTGACTGATTTTCATTTGTTGAAGCGTTCTTGCATTCCAGGAATATATCCTACTTGGTCATAGTGTATAACCCTTCTAATATACTGCTTTGGTTTGCTACTATTTTTTGAGTACTTTTGTATTAATATTTATAAGGGATTGGTCTGTAACTTTCTTTTCTTATAATGTCTTTGTCTAGCTTTGGTATCGGAGTAAGAGTTTTTAAAATATATTCTAGATTCAAATTCCTTTTCAGATTTATCAGTCAGAAATATTTTATCAGGCAGCTGGGGGTGCTCAGCGGTTTAGCTACACCTTCAGTCCAGGGCCTGATCCTGGAGACCTGGGATTGAGTCTCACGTCAGGCTCCCTGCATGGAGCCTGCTTGTGTCTCTGCCTCTCTCTCTCTCTCTCTCTCTCTCTCATGAATAAATAAATAATTTTTAAAAGATTTTATTTATTTATTCATGGGAGACACAGAGAGAGAGAGAGGCAGAGACACAGGCAGAGGGAAAAGCAGGCTCTATGCAGGGAGCCGGACGTGGGACTCAATCCCGGGTCTCCAGGATCAGGCCCTGGACTGAAGGTGGTGCTAAACCGCTGAGCCAGCCAGGCTGCCCTCATTTTATTTTTTTTAAAGGTTTATTTATTTATTTTAAAGAAACAGAGAGAGCATGCATGCTGCGGGAGGGGCAGAGGGAGACAAGCAGACACACCACTCAGCAGGGAGCATGATGCAGGGCTTATCCCAGGACCTGAGATCATGATCTCAGCTAAAATCAAGAGTTGGACACTTAACTGACTGAGCTACCCAGGTGCCCCATTATTTTTCATTTTAGATTATTTTTTTTAAAGATTTTATTTATTTATTCATAGAGACAGAGAGACAGAGAGAGAGAGAGAGAGAGAGGCAGAGACACAGGCAGAGGAGAAGCAGGCATCATACAGAGAGCCTGATGTGGGACTCGATCCAGGGTCTCCAGGATCATGCCCTGGGCTGCAGACGGCGCTAAACTGCTGCGCCACCAGGGCTGCCCTTCATTTTAGATTAAAAGTAGCCAGGGGCAACTATATGGTTCAGTCATTTGGGCACCTCCCCTCGGCTCAGATCATGATCATCATAATCCTGGAGTTCTGAGATTGAGCCCTGAATCAGGCTCCCTGCTCAGCGGGAAGTCTGCTTCTCTCTGTCCCTTACCCAGTTCGTGCTCTCTCTTGCTTGCTATGTCTGTCTCTTAAATAAACAAATAACATCGTTAGAAAAAAGAGAGAGAGACTGACTTACTTTACTTCCAAAGCTTATTTCTTGAATAACATTTATAGGAGATTTGTACCAATTCTTCTGGGAAGATAGTATTTTATTTGTAAGAATGACTCCTGATTAGCAGCAGACAGGACACAGACTTATCACCTGGCCATACCTACAAGCAAGATTACTGATTCTGTTGCAGTATCTTTTATTTTAGGGGTTCTGTCCCTTTCACAGGTATGTTAACATTCATTTTCTCAACTCTGTAGGAGCATTTCCTGGTCTTGCTTTTATTTATTTTTAGAAGATTTTATTTGAGAGAGAGAGAGTGAGAGACCACAAGCAGGCAGGGGGAAAGGAAGAAGCAGACCTTCCGCTGAGCAGGGAGCCCATTATGGGGTTCCATTCCAGGACCCTGAGATCACTGAGATCATGACCTGAGCCAAAAGCAGACACTTAACTGACTGAGCCACTCAGGTGCCCCCTAGTCTTGCTTTTAACAACATCTTCTAAACCAGTAACTTCTCTGTGTTTATTGTTAAGCTTTAATTCACAGGATAGTTATGATACTGTTTTTTGCATTTTCCCAGTTCCTTGACCAGTTGTTCTTGGAATTTGGGAAAATGTATATACATTCCCTAGGAAACATTGAGAAGGAATTCCTACATGCACACCCCAGAAAGAACCACAAGAGGCACCAGGAGCACTAGAATATGGGCATGAAAGCTAAGTTATGGGAGAGCTTCAGTAGGAAAACTAAGGTAAATGAGATTGAAAGTAAATTATTGATTTGCCAAGTCACCAGGCATCTTAAAGGACAGTTTGGGTGGAGTAACAAACACTGTGTAGAGCAGTCAACTTTGGAGTCATACCTGGCTTGGAATCCTGGCCCTCAGGCTTACTAGATATGTGATCCTAGACAAGTTACTTAATCTATCAGTAACTTCAGTTTCCTCCTCTATTAAAGGGGAATTATACATTCTGTCAGGTGTGCAACCTAAGGTTACCCTACTTACAAATTAACAAATTAGCCTCTTACTGTTTAGTGGATGCTGGCAGAAGACAAGAGACCCTAGTGTCCTAGACCAAAGACCTTGTCCAGGGCACAACAAGCCACCTGAGCATAATGTGTGTGTTGGTTCTTTTGTCTTGTAAGCCCCACAGAGGCAGCATGGAGGGGCCTGATGGACACCAGGCATGCAGTGAGTGTGGCACTGTGGGGGAGGAACAATGAACTTTGGGAACCTGGTGTTTTATGGTAAGTAGCAAGCAAGCTGCTCGTTGTCCCAAACTCCCTTACAGTTGCTTAATGCAAACACAACCATAAGAAATGGCTGGGGAAAGAGTAAAAGAGTGGTCAGGGCCTTGCCTGCTTGCTTGCTTGCTTTCTATACTCTAGGTTACAGCTTTTTTTTTTTTTTTTTTTTTTTTTTAAGATTTTATTTATTTATTCATGAGAGACACAGAGAGTCAGAGACACAGGCAAAGGGAAAAGCAGGCTCCCTGCAAGAAGCCTAATGTGGGACTTGACCCCAGGACCTCAGGATCATGACCTGAGCCGGAAGGCAGACACTCAACCACTGAGCCGCCCAGGTGCCCTGGTTATAGCTTATTAAAGGAAAAGGATATAGATTAAAGTCAGCAAAGGAGAAAGGTGCATGGGCAGAGTCCAGGAGAAACCAGATACAAACTTCCAGGCGTTCTTGTCTAGTGGAGTTGCACAGGGATGCACTTTATTCTTCTAACAATGATTTGTGACAATATGTGTGAACTGTTGCCAACCAGAGAAACTCACCCAAGCCTTGGTATCTAGGGTTTTTAATGGGGAGTCAGTTACACACAGAGTACCCACATGACTGACCTTAGCTACTCAGACTCAGCCTCCCGGAGCAAAAACACATTCATCATAAACCACATTGTCAGGATAAACTCATCTGGTCAGACTGGTACAGCACGGCTTGGTGCCTCCAGCATACAGTCACACCCTAATCAGGCAAAATAGTACAAGGCTTTGGAATTTATCTCCCAGGAATGAGCCAAGTGCCAGTCCTGAAGATGGGCTTTCTTTGGAGTGGGCAGGGTTTGAGCAACTTAAGCCTGCTGAGTTAACCCTTTTCTATACATGCCTGGTCTCCAGGAGTCCACTGCCTGGTGAAGTACAGAGATATTTTGGATCTCCAAGAATTAGAATGTGTATAGATCCAATGTCCAGTAATCCCTAAAAATCATAATGACTTCCCCTTTTCCTGTGCCTTGCCAACCTGGGAAATAGCTGCAGGTACATTTGAGAAAGGCTAGAAGGAAGATATATCCTGTGTTTTTGCCAGTGTAATATAGTCCTTCATCAGGGGGCTCAACCTCTCTTCGTTTAGGAGGCTCTAGATCTGGTATTGGCTCGTCTGAGAATTTGTTGAAGGCATGGCCTTGCATTTTTGGCATACTCTGCAAGATGTGGAGCAACACGAGAGACACATGGAGGAGCATCTCCTCACATCTACTTTATGGGGTTCTCATACACATTACATTGGAATGCATATAAAGTGCTTAACACAGTATGTGCCCCATCATAAATGCTCAACAAAGTGGCTATGATACTATTGCAATAGGCCAAAGAATACAGTGAATATAGGCTACTGTTTCAAGAAATTTAGCTGAGAGGCGCCTGGCTGTTCAGTTGGTAGAACATGCGACTCTTGATCTTGGGTTGTGAATTCAAGTCCCATGTTGGGTGTAGGGATTACTGAAAAATAAAATCTTAAAAAAAGAGATTTTAGACTGGCAGGTGTGTATTCCAGACAAGAGAGGGACTCTGAAACCATAAAACTAAGAGGAGAGAAAGATGTAGCAAAGTCCCCTAGAGGGCAGGAGATAAAATCAAGCACAACTATGTTGGTGAACGCTATAATTAAATACTTGTAAATGTGGAGTCAGTGGAGAGTGAGATATTAAGAGCTCCTATTTGAAACCTTCGGTTTCTTAAAGAGAAGGTATTCACTGGTTAAGGATACAGGGAAGACATACTGAAGGCTCACTGAGGTTGAAGATGAGGAAAGGCGTGGTGCTGGCTCTGGCACCTCTCAGCAGCACTGCTATTTCCTCCTCTACAGCTCATGGGAGATAAATCCATATCATGACTGTGGATTGTTCATTCTTTGGGTTGCAAGTAACAGAAACTCAAACTACCTGAAACAGAAGGGGGAACTAATTGGAAGGATACTGGGATCTCCCAAGGAAAACAGGGCCAGGTCACAGCTGGGCATGGAATGACACTGGGACTGAAATACTTTAGGGGACCTAGGAAGCTGTCACTCATCTTGGCCCTCTACTGACCACACACACACTGGAACTTGGCCACCAGGGCCTCCAAGTCTTAGGAGTTAGAATCTGGGCCCAAAGGAAGTCAACAGAATTCCTAGGTAAAGAGAGTTGGGTCAGCCTGGTGGTAAACATAGAATAGCCTGTTCTAATATAGAGCTAGGCAGACATTTGAATAGCTGTTAGGGCAGGTCTGCATCAGAACTGTAAAAATTTCTACCCAGTCAAGGACCTAGACTTATATTTTATAAACAGTAATTCCACAAGGAACATCATTTATTGGTATTTTAATGAGACCCAATCTGGTATGACCCGTCTTAGGGTAGCTCATCCATTCATCTGAGGAGAAACAGTTACAATGCAACTTGCTAAATACCAGAACAGAGGTAATTACAGACACTGTGTCCTCCAGCAGCTCCCCCACTTTGGGGCTGAGATTAGGAGAGCTGAAGGAACAAGCAACAGGGGTAGGAACATGACCCACTCCAGCTGTTGGAATAGCAGAGAAGTCATGTTGGGAAATCCCAATTTGGTGCAGCTACCCAAGGCAAAGTGGTAGGCCTTGTTCATTTAATGTGGTAAAGCTTTACTGAGCATCTACTCTGATGGGTGCCAGGGAGGCAGAGCAAAGATTAAGACACATTGCTGCTGCTGCTTTGGGGAGCTTATGTGAGGAAGGCAGGCATGAACACAATTTGGGGACTATAGACTCTTCCTGCTCTGTGTTCAATTACTCAACTTTCTACCTCCCTTGAATGGCCTCATCTCATTTTATGAAAACTGTTGAGGACTCATGGAAAGTCCTGTGCTGAGGTTTCCTTATTCTGATGAGAATCAGGGAGGAGTGAGACCCAGTTCTCAAGGATTTTCTAGCCACTGGCTGCCTGGAACTAATCCACATCCACTGGATGAAGCACAAGCTGGTCCCTGTTTTACCTCTTGCTGCTAGGTCATGGCTCCCCTGCTTTTCCTTAAAATCAGTCTTCTCCCAAAGCTTATTTTGCCTATGTCCCAGACCCAACTTGAATCAATTTCCCAAACATGGGGAGCAGAAGACTTGTCTTCACAGTATGTGGTTTAAAAAAAAAAAAAACCTATTTATGTGTCTGCAATGAAGCCCTGGTCCAGTGTCACCACCCCCAGATTCAGTGCAATCTACAGCTGTTAAAACAGGTAGAGACCAAGGAGGTGTACAGTGTACACTGTGCTGATGGCATATTTTAGCCTGACCCTTTAAAAGGGACATTGAAAAACCAACACCTGTTTGGAGAGAGCACATGTGGGAATGGAAACTCTGTCTTTAAGGAATGATTGACCAAATAATGCTGTTTAACCTGAAAACATGGGCAAAGCAGATGTAATTTAAATTATCTGAAATGCTGTCATGTAGATGGAGTATTACATATTCTGGGCCAGGCTTATTGGGAAGGAGAATGTGGTACTTCAACAGCCTTCTATTAAAGATCAGAGCTATCCCACAATGAAATGACCTGCCTTGTGAGGTAGTGAGCTCCCTGTCAAGGGAGGTTTTAAAGCAAGGGTAAAACAACTTGGCAGGAGTGTTGTAAAAAGAGGGCTAAACCAGGTCTGTTTAAACCTGGTATGGAGGAAGGGGCAGAGCAGGGCAAACTACCCCCTCCCGCCCCCCCATGAATGGGATTCTCCTGACTGTATGCAAGGGGACAGGTAATCCCTGTATACACAAACTAGAAAAGCAAACAGCTTGGAAAATAGCAGGGAGAACTGTCAGCGCTGATATCAACACACAGAAATACTTTCAGGATAGGGTAGCTTGGAAAACCACCACATGATGTCACCTCTCCTAATGGGACTGTCTGTTCTAGACACTTACGGTAAGGCAGCCAGCGTGGTGGAAGAGACTACAGTTCAGGGCTCTGTAGCAGGACACCTGGATTTTCTGTTCGGACTCTGCCTTGCCTGACCTGGGGCTTCTGCTTCCCTTCTCTGGGCCCCTCCATGAAATCAAATGAACCTCTTGGGTCCTTCCCCTACTAAAGCGCACTGCCCTTCTGGCTGGCGCCCCCTAGAGCAGATCTAGAGCTACAGTTCGGGGCCCTGGGGCTACACTTGTGGACTGCCAGAGACCACCTCTGGCGGAAGCACCGGCCGCACTCCAGGCAGGGGAAGGGCTTCTCCCCTGTGTGCAGGAGCTGGTGCTGAGCCAGGTGGCTCCACTGGGCAAAGCGCTTGGCACACAGGTCGCAGGCATAAGGCCGCTCGCCTGAGTGCACGCGCCGGTGACTAGCCAGGAGCGAGGGGTAGGCGAAGCGGCGGCCACAGTCCTCGCAGGCGTGTAGCTTCTCCTCCGTGTGCGTGCTGCGGTGGATGGCTAGGGAGCCGCTCCGCCGGAAGGCGCGGCCGCAGTCCGGGCAGGGGTAGGGCTTCTCTCCTGTGTGCAAGAGCTGGTGCTGGAGCAACGTGCTGCGCTGGGAAAAGCGGGCCTCACAGTGCTCGCAAGCATAGGGGCGCTCCCCGGAGTGCACCCGCCGGTGGCTGACCAGGCGAGAGGATGAAGAGAAACGCCGCTCGCAGTCTGGACACGGGTAGGGCTTCTCGCCTGTGTGGATACGCTGATGGATGACGAGGGCGGTGCGCTGCCGAAAGCGGCGGTTGCATTCCAGGCAGGTGTAGGGCTTCTCTCCCGTGTGTGTGCGTTGGTGGATGGCTAGCAGGGAAGGATAGGCAAAGCGCCGCCCGCAGCTGGGGCACTGGTGGGGCTTTTCACCTGTATGCGTGGTCCGGTGATTGGCCAAGGAGCGGCTTCTACGGAAGCAGCGGCCACAGTCGGGGCAGTGGTAGGGCTTCTCCCCTGTGTGGATAACCTGGTGCTGCGAGAGGTTCTTGCGTTGGGAGAAACGTTTGCCACACTGGTCACACACGTAGGGACACTCACCAGAGTGTGCCCGCCGGTGACTGACCAGCAGGGAGGGATAGGAAAAGCGGCGCCCACAGTCTGGGCAAGGATAAGGCTTTTTCAGATTCTGGGCACACTTGTGGCTCTCCAGGGCCAGATGATCAGGGAAGGTACAACCACAATCAGGGCAGATGGGGCCCCCAGATGTCTGCCTGGGGATCAGCCGGGGTTTGCTGGGCCGCCGCCCTCTCTTCCCTTTTCGGGGTGCCTCCTTAGGCGGGAATACTTCCTTCTCTCCATTCTTCTTTCTGGTTCTGGTTTCTATAGAAACACAGGGAGAGATTAATTTAACAAATACTACTCCCCTATCCTTGCCCCTGACACTGTTACAGGTGAGAAGACAAACAGGCTCAGCCCCTCTTCAAGGAGTGTTAGTGCCAAGGACAACAAGCTGTGACATACTACTAAAGAAATAGGGAGGATATTCCAGTAGTCCCCAGCTCTATCTGGAGAAGTCAGGAAGAGTTTCTTGGAGGTTATGCAAATTTAAGAAATTACAAATTTTTGAAGAGGTTAAGTGTAAGGCAGGAAGTAGAAGCATGAGGTGTGAGATGGCAGTGACTAGGTCATAAGGCCCTCTAGGCCAATGGTTCTCAAATTTTATTGTGATGAGAATTATTTGGGTAGCTTATTGAAACAAGTTTGGCTTCAGCAGGTCTGGCATGGAGCCCAAGATTTTGTATTTCTGATTCTTTCCTGAGTGATGCTGCTGCTGGTCTGAGGACCACACTCTCAACCACTGCTGTTGAGGACCTTAAACTCCAGTGCTTCTCAAACGTAAACATGCATGCCAATCAACTGGGGCTGTTAACAAAAGAAATACAAGGTCCTAGATATCCATCAGAGTAAATTAATAGTTCTGGGTCCAGGAATCTTTTTTTTTTTTTTTTTTACTGAGTTCCTCAAGTGACTGCGCTATAACTGACAGCCACATGACAACCTGCCATGGCAAAAACGGAAAAGTTTTAAGCAAGGAAGTATCATGGACAGATCTGAATCTTGGAAAGACAGCCCTGGTCTCAGAGAATCCAGCACACAAACAGCAGCCCAAGCAGTTATATCCACCCCTATGGGTGAATCTGGGACCGGTCCACCTTAATGGCATTAATCAGAGCCTTGCTTGATCCTGAGAGCAGATTCCTGCACCGATTAGGGGTTGCCCTGCCAAAAGGGCAAAAAGAGGACCCTGCACCCCAGGCAGCTGTTCCCCATGAGATCCCTTCAACCCAAATCCAGAACACCCAGACAGGTACCAGGTGTCTCAGTCAGAGCCCAGTTCAGAGCAGACTGGAGGACAGGGATCCTGGGAAGGAGGCCAGAGGGTAGCTCCTTCTAAAAGCTCACCAATTCATTCACACAACAGAGAACTGCAGGCCCTTGGTTTGCAAACTGACATGTAAATCACTGTATGGTGGACCCACCCAACACCATCAGAGAGACAAGATCCTAAGGTGTGAAAATGAACACAGAAAATCAAGCATTACAGCATGGGCCACAGGCTCCCCAGGCCACCAACACTCTAGACTAAGTCGTTAGAGGTTGCAGGCCCTTTGCAGGCATTTTACACTCACTTCTTTGGACTGTTACCCGTCTTGGGCACTCCTGCGGATCCAGGGCAGCCGGTTCCCAATCATCGGTATTTCGTTCCAACCAGGAGATGAGGGCTGGTTTGGGGCCTGCGCACCCTGGGCGAGGAGAACCAGTCAGACTTCCAGCTCCTAGATAACGCTCGGTAAAGATCTACCCGGTGTCATCTCCTGTCCTCCTCCCCTGACACAACCTGGTCGCAGGCCAGGTCCCTGGACACTCTGGTCTCCCTGCCGCCCTGCCCTTACCCCCCGCCCGCTCCTAACCTCCTCCATCCCTTCGGGCCTCGCGGACGCGAACGGGGCCGGGCCTCACCGAGCGCGCCCAGGTGGCCGTAGGTCTCCCGCATCACGTCCCGGTACAGGGCCCTCTGCGCGGGCCGCAGGCAGCCCCACTCCTCCGGGGAGAAGTACACGGCCACGTCCGCGAACTTCACCGCCCTCGGCCTCCTTCCCCTTCTCCGGCCGGGTGCGGCCTCTCCTTGTCCCCGCGCGGACAGTGGAGCCGAAGGTGGCGCCATTGGACCCCAGAAGCCAGCGCCACGGCCTTCCCCGTCCCGGCCTGGACCCCTGGCGGACCCCGGGATTTGGGATCCCCAGCCGGGCCGGGGCTGAGCGTGCCTGGGGAGGCCCGGAGGGAATAGGAATCGGCCGCCTTGCGGGGCTAACGGAAACCTTTCGCTGTTATTCAGGAAACTCCTGCCCGAACTTGGGTGAAAGGCACCGGAAGATGCCTTCGGGGAAGATGGCGGCGCTGCTACCGCACCGCCTTAGCCTGGAACACAGGCGGCTTCCAGCTATCGATTTTATTGACCGGAGCGCCATGCCGGCTTCCTAACCTCTTTGCCCTCAAGTGTGATGGCGCTGCGATTGGGCTTCACGCCCTTTTTTCCCCCATTACACGCGCCCATTGGGCGGCGGCCGAAGATCGGGCGTTCTGATTGGATGGTGGCGAAAGCGGCCTGTTTGAACGAAGCCAACCGAAGCTTAAGGGCAGGAAGCCGAGCCTGGGCGCCGGGGCCCTGCAGCCAGATCGCAGGCGGGCGGCGGCGAGGCGGCTAGGCGGCTAAGTGACCGGCCCTGTTCTCTGGCAGCCGCTGCCTCCCTGAGGAAGGGAAGGATTTGAGTGACGGAGCCACCCCGGCCAACTTGGGGCTGAGAGTACCCTGGTGGCTTTCTCCGAATTGGACAACTTCCTGGTGCCCTTTCGGGAGGGGAAAGAACGTTGGCGTTTCCTGCACGCAGGCACCGTTCCCCTATGACACATTTCATCTTTTTTTTTTTTTTTCTTTGCTACCGTTGTGTAAAGTTCGTGATGGTTATCCTCCGTTTCTACTGATAGGAAAAATCTCAAAGGGATTCTGCTTGTAAGGAGAAGAAACAAAGATTTAAACCCGAGGCTGACCGGCCCTTTATTAAAACCGCTGAAGTCGGCTCCCTTCCCCCGCACTATCAGAATTCGCTTGTCAATGATCTGACCTCCTGGCCTTTTCTCAGGTTCTATCTTCTGCACATTTCTCCATAGTTTATTTTTACGTGACATTTGTCCAATGTACAAAGCGTGGTGCTGGGCATTTTGGAAATGAGTCGTGCACCATGCTCTGAATGGAGTTAATAGTTGAGTGAGGCACATGCATTTAAAAGTAGTAACAGTGCTGCAAGCATCTATGTGAAAGGCATAGGAAAATTGCTGATGGAACCAGTCAGCCCTCACTCCATCGGTCCCCACTTCTCTGTGGCTGTGCAGGGTTTCCCAAGGATCTGGGGATCAGAGAATATGCCATTTGCTACAACATTTCAGCTATCTCTCCAGCCCATTAATCAATTTTTTAATAAAAAAAAAAGATTTTATTTATTCATGAGAGACACACAAAGAGAGAGGCAGAGACATAGGCAGAGGGAGAAGCAAACTCCAAGCAGGAAGCCCTATGCAGAACTCAATCCCAGGATTCCGGGATTACACCTAGCCAAAAGCAGAGGCTCAACCTCTGAGCCACCCAGACATCCCTAATCAACCTTTTTTAAGTACCTACTCTTAGCAAAACACCTACCCCCAAAGCCTGCAATGAGTAAACACAATGTGTCAGGAATTCGTAGGATAACATAGGTAGTAAGGGGTTCCAAGGAAGATGACTTTTTTTTTCAAGATTTTATTTATTTATTTATGAGAGACACACACAGAGAGAGAGAGAGAGGCAGAGACACAGCCAGAGAGAGGGAGAAGCAGGCTTCATGCAGGAAGCCCGATATGGGACTCGATCCCAGGTCTCCAGGATCATGACCTGGACTGAAGGCGGCGCTAAACCACTGAGCCACCTGGGCTGCCCAGGAAGATGACTTTGAACAGCGGAAGTAAGGGGGGAAAACCTGCAGTAAACAGGTTGAGTTCTCTGTTCCAAGCATAGTGACTGTTGATTGAACAAACTACTGGGGATGCAGGTGGAATGTCAAGATTGCCAAATGAATAAGACAGGGTCCCTCTGACGTTCCAGATTGATGCATCAGGTGAAAAATGAGTTTGGTCTATGAATGGGTAGGATTTAGGGAGGGCAGTGGTGCTCAATGTACACCCATTGAATAAACAGCTGAATTCCAGGGCCATAAAGATCTCTGGTACAAAACAAGGAATTCAGGAAAGTTCTGAGTGTGGAGGGAATGAGTCCACTTTCTGATGCAGTACAAAATACCATTAGGGTAAAACTGAAGGATCGAAAGGATAGGCTGGCACCAGGTATTAGATGGCTTTATCCTGCACACTGGGGAGTTCCAAATCAGTTTAGAGGAGTGAATTGCTTTCTGATAATGTTTTTGGAAAAATACTCTGGTAGTTTGCAGGGCTGATAGCTTTGTGCCTATGCTTTCTGCCTATACATAGTTCAGTTTAAAGAAATAAGAAGGTAAACTTGGGCTGCTAAGGGAATACAAAGTCCAATGGATAGCAAACCATTTCATTTGGAAGAAAGTGTTCAAACAATGGAAAGGCATCTGTGGGAATTTTGCCTAAATGGTAATGATGTGCTGTCAATGATGCTGATACCGAATAGGAAGGATAGGAAGGATGATTAAATACTGAGATGAAAAGGTGCTGAGCCCTCTTCCCACATATAGCCCGTTAGCCCTGGGTTGGAAAGGTCCCATTTGGCCTAGCTTATTTTTGTCTTGGTGGGAGCTACGAAGGCAGGATCTAGGAATCAGGCAGAGTCAGATGCTCTTAACCATAGGGAAACATTTTGGAGGGAGAAGCACCCAGAACTTAATGTAACAACAGAGGTTCGGGATCCCTGGGTGGCGCAGCGGTTTGGCGCCTGCCTTTGGCCCAGGGCGCGATCCTGGAGATCCAGGATCGAATCCCACATCAGGCTCCCGGTGCATGGAGCCTGCTTCTCCCTCTGCCTATGTCTCTGCCTCTCTCTCTCTCTCTGTGTGACTATCATAAATAAATAAAACAAAAAAAACAAAAAAAACAAAAACAAAAAAAACCAACAGAGGTTCTTGCTCCTTTCTGTATAAATTCCTGGATCCACATTGGGTACAAAGACAAGCAGGGCTCCGCCTTTTTATTTCCCCTGTAGAGAAGAATGGAGAAGATCCATGGAGTCTGCACACCAAGAAGCCACATAAGGACCAAGGACACCTTGTTTTGGGTAAAGGAAAATGGTGGTGAGGGCCAAAAAAGTACCAACTAAGTGCCACCATGTAGGCACATTGATATAGATGATCTCAATTGAAACTCACCTTCCAGGAGTGCCCAGCTGACTCAGTCATAGTAGCCTGTGACTTTTTTTTTTTTTTAAGATTTTATTTATTTATTCATGCAAGACCCAGAGAGAGGCAAAGACATAGGCAGAGGGAGAAGCGGGCTCCCCTCAGGGAGCCAGATATGGAATCTTTAAACAGGGTGCAGAACTCTGGGATCACACCCTGAGCCGAAGACAGACGCTCAACCACTGAGCCATCCAGGTGTCCCTAGCCTGTGACTCTTGATCTCAGGGTTGTGAGTTTGAGTCCATGTTGGGTGTAGAGATTACTTAAAAAAAGAAAAAAGGTTGGGATGCCTGGGTGGCTCAGTGGTTGAGTGTCTGCCTTCAATCCAGGGTGTGAATTTGGAGTCCTGGGATCAAGTCCCACATTGATCAAGTCCCCACATCCTGCAAGGAGCCTGCTTCTCCCTTTGCCTACGTCTCTGCCTCTCCGTGTGTGTGTCTCTCATTAATAAATAAATAAAATATTTTTTTAAAAAGTAGCCACGATGTACTTTAACAGATGAATGGATAAAGAAGATGTGGTGTGTACATATATATATGTATATATGTATATATATGTATATATGTATATATATACACACAATGGAATATCAGCCATTAGAAAAGATGAATTTTCACCATTTGCTTTGACACTGATGGGAGTGGAGGGTATTATGCTGAGTGAAATAAGTCAGAGAAGGACAGTCATCATATGGTTTCACTCATACCTGGAATATAAGAGATAGTGAAAGGGACTATAAGGGAAAGGAGGGGAGCTGAATGGGGAAAAATTAGAGAGGGAGACAAACCATGAGAGACTCCTAACTCTGGAAAACATACAAAAGGATGCGGAAGAGGAGGTAGGTGGGGGGATGGGGTGACTGGGTGACAGGCACTGAGGAGGGCACTTGATGGGATGAGCACTGGGTGTTATACTAAATGTTGGCAAATTGAATTTAAGTTTTAAAAATGTAAAAAAAAAAAAACTTAAATAAGAAATTCACCTTTCAGAGTCCTTATGAGGACAATTATCAAACAGTGGAACAGCTTGCCCAAAACTTGTTAGTAAAGGCAGAGATGAGATTTGAACCTAGAGTGTCTTCTGCATTCCACTGGCAGCTCTAAACAGGGTGCAAGTCTTTGAGATTAATTTCTCCTTGTTTCATGCTCACTGAGAGGGAAGTACCTGGCAGTCCAACCTTTGATTTTTGTACACCATGGACTTCACCTTATAGACTAACTATAACCTAACCTTTGCCTCAAATGTCATTGCACCATAAACCCACACTCCAGCAAACAGTAGTCCTCGGAGAAAGTTATGTCATGAATAATGAAGGAATCTTACCTTCCCTTTTCAAGATTTTATTTATTTGAGAGACAGAGAGCGAGAGAGCATGAATTGGGGGAAGGGCAGATGGAGAGGGAGAGGCAGACTCCTCGCTGAGCAGGGAGCCCAATGCAGGGCTCAATCCCAGGATCCTGGGATCATGACCTGAGCTGAAGGCAGAAATTTAACCGACTCAGCCACCCAGGCACTACGGAATCTTCCCTTTTCCCAACAGATTCACATAGTCCAATTCTAGCCTGTGTGTTCCTGGGTGAGGTAACTCACTGGTACATTTCTGATTACCTCTATATACTGTTCTCTGAGGGAGGACGTCAAGGCACCTACAGATCTTTTCACTTTGTACATCTCACCCCTACCCCTCTTTCTTCTGCCTCTACTCGCTCTGTGTGGCTAACACTTGCCGAGAAGGGATATCTTCCGTTATAAGCTCCTTCACAGCACCCACATTTCTGGAATTTATCTAATAGTGGACATGAACTGAAGGGTCCTGATCCCCAAAGGAGGAGGGTGGGGCACAGGTCTCCCACATTTTGACCTCTCTGTGTTTTGGTTTTGTTTGTTTGTTTGTTTGTTTGTTTTTAAAGAGAGACAGAGCTCAGAATGCCTGGGTGGCTTAGCAGGTTGAGCGTCTGCCTTTTGGCTCAGGGCGTGATTCCAAGGTCCTGGGATCAAGTCCCACATCGGGCTTCCCATGGGGAGCCTGCTTCTCCCTCTGCCTGTTTCTCTGCCTCTCTCTGTGTGCCTCTCATGAATAAATAAAATCTAAAAAATAAATAAAATAAAATCTTTAAAGAGAGAGACAGCGCTCAGCGTGAGATTTGGGGGGGGCTGTCTGTGAGGGGCAGAGGGAGAGGGAGAATCTAAGCAGGCTCCACCCGCAGCATGGAGTCCTACATGGGGTTCAACCTCACAACCCCGAGATCATGACCTGAGCTGAAATCAAGAGATGCTTAACCTACTGGGCCCCCCAGGTGCCCGTGGCCTCTCCATATTTGCCTGATGGCTTCACTGGCCGGCTTTCAGGGTATACTTTCTTTTGGAGCTTTCAGCGCGCTCAGTGCAGGGAAAGGGCCTCTCATCAGAGCAGATATGCCTGTGGCTGAGCAGGAGGGAGGAGCAGGAGAAGCAGATGCCACACCCAGGCAGGGGTAGTTTCCTGGGGGGGGGGGGGTGTGCATCTGTGAATGGCCAAGGGAGCCTATGGTGGAAGCACCACCTATAGCCACAGCACCATCAGACAATGATGGCGGGGCTTCCTCAGGTGCACAGGCAGGTGGTTGGCCAGGAGAGAGGGCCATATGATGTCACACCCATAGTCTGCCCCTGTGTCCACACTTAACGGGCACACAGGGCCCTACACAGGTGGATGTGGCAGCTACAGTGGACACAGGTGTGCCCTGTGTAGAACAGCTAGAGCTAGACCAGGTGAGCCCTCTGGGAAAAGTGGCCCCCGCAGGATCTCCCCGCACACACACACAGGGACAGTCACCAGAGTGGATCTGCCCATGTCTAATGGTGAGGGGATGGCAAAGAGCTGCCGACAGTTCAGACACATACAAACCTCCTCCTTTATATGGGTGGCCAGTACCCTACTTTTTTAAAAAGCAGCACCCCCACTGGGGGCAGGGGAAGATTGTCCGGCTGGTGTGGAGGGGCTGATCCTGGAACAGGTCCTTGTACTGAGAAAGGGGCATCCTCACCGTAACGTGGAGACAGAGACGCTGCTCAGCACAGCAGGCCTGCTGGGTTTCTCTGGAGCCTGACAGCACTGCTGTTGTGGCTCAGGAGCCCTGAGTTTCTGGCCATGCCCCCTGGAGCCAGGGCCCTCACTTACTTGAAAGGTGTCTTGCCACGCTGCCTTACATGGTAGCCTCACATAGGCTGCATTAAGTTCCTTTACCCTCCACTTCTCCCTTCTTTTCTTTACTCTTGCTTTCTGTGCAGACAAGAGAATTGCAACTATAGATTGTGGGGTGCTGTGATCACCACAGATGGAGCGGCACTGGTAACTGAATGCCCCGTTCACTCAGGGCAGAAGGATCTAAGTGTGAATCCCTCCCCAGCGATGCCCCACCTGCCTCAGGCAGACATTTCCCATTTTCAGAAAGAGTATCATTCCTTCTCAGTTCAGGCTTCCAGAACTAGAGAGGGTTCTCATAAAGAAGGGGCTGAATGCATTTCAGGGGGAAGCTGGCACCTCTGGTTATAGACCTTAAATATAGACATTTCAGTGGAAACATTTCTCAAAAAACAGACCTTCGCACCTTTGGAGCACACAAAAACACCTGTTTTCGTTCTAAACGAAAGATGGCAAGTTATTAAATTCTACAGGGCTCCGGGCAGTTTCAAATGGCAGGATATGACCTGAGACACGGGGGTAGGCCAATAAGCCAAACTGAACTTCTGGCCTCTTTCCAAGGCCAGTCAGAAATACAACATGCATATCTCTAGGCTTAAGTTAATTTTTAAAAAGATTTTATTCATGAGACACACAGAGAGAGGCAGAGGCATAGACAGAGGGAGAAGCAGGCTCCGTGCAGGAAGCCTGATTCAGGACTTGATCCTGGGACTCAGGGATGGTGCTCTGAGCCAAGGTAGCTGCTCAACCTCCTAGCCACCCAGGCATCCCTAGGCTTAAGTTAATTAAAATGAAAAATTCACTTCCTTGGGCACACTAGCTGTATTTCAAGCGCTAAATGACCACATGTAGCTAGTGGCTTCTGTGTTCTACAGCACAGATAAAACATTCCCACAATCGAGGAAAACTCTAATGGAAGCAATAATCTAAGTACTCAGAGGAAAGAAGGCAAAGATCTCAATCCTCGACTGTTTCCCCAGTTGGTACCAGGGGGACCCACTACCCTTGAAGGCAAAGAGCCTCCAGGTCTGGGACAGAGAACTTTAGAAGAGAAGGTTCATCAGATTCTTAGGAATATTGGCCTTTTTTTCTTTAAGATTTTATTTATTTGTTCATGAGAAACAGAGAGGCAGACACAGGTAGAGGGAGAAGCAGGCTCCTCAAGGGAAGCCCAACGCCAGACTCAATGCTGGGTCCCCAGGATCACGCCCTGAGCCTAATGCAGACGCCAAACCACTGAACCACCCAGGTTGCCCTGGAATATTGGTATTTAAAGAGAGGGGTGTAGGTGTAGCTGACAGGACAAAGGGCCTGCCCTGCTGGCTCCCAAGAGAGGCTCCAGTCCAGCTCAGCCCCGCTTTCTTCACCTATCCCAGATCCTGGGTGCCTCATCCCCTCCACACCTCCTTTTTGCATTGCTAGATGAGGGCGGGTTTGAGGCCAGCGATCCCAAGCACAGGGGCCAATGGCGGGCGGGGTGAGAGGATGGAGCCTAGACTAGGGGAAGTGGGGTGCAGCCTCGTGAGCTAGAGTGGAGGAGACCCTCCCCAACAACAGGCACTGGGCACATCCGGGCCGATGCCGAAGGTGCCCCCTCTTTCTAAAATGCGGAGAAGGGGAGGGCTGGGACTTTTAGGTCACTCCCAGGTGGTCCTGGGTTCGCCGCTTCGCGTCCCTGCAGAGAGCCCAGGGCCTAGCGCCGGGACCTTAAACCCTTCGCCCTCAAGGATAATGGCGCCGCCGGGCTTCACGCCCTTCTCCCTCCCGCGCACCATCATTGGGCGGCGCGGGCCAGGAAGCCGGGAGCCGGCGTTCTGATTGGGTCGCGCGGAATCGCTCGGTTGGAGGGAAGCGGGCGGCAGCGTGCGAGCCGGCCTCCTTCCCGAAGGCCTGGCGAGCACCTGTTCCGTAATCCCGCGCGCTGGCGCGGCCCCGCGGGAGGCCCGAGGGCCCAGAGCACCGCTCCTCTTCCCCCGCGGGCTCGGCCGGGCCTCGCCAGAGCCCCTCTGCATCGCCCGGGGACGGGGGTGGGCTCTCTGCCGGCTGTGCCCTCGGACTTGGACGACGTTTCCGCTCGCCTTGAGCGCCCCAGTTGAGCTCAGCTCCGGGAGCTGGGTACAGAGCAGGGAGCTAAACAGTCTCCCCGGCCACGGAGGCCAAGTTGCTCTCCACGGCCTTCCAGATTCCCAGGTCTCCGCTGGGTGTGACCCAAGGCTTAGTCCCTAAGCGCCTGCAGCTCCCTTGGGCTGATGATAATTAAACGCGCGGCATCTGCAAACATAATGCTGGGGACTGAAAAGAGGTGGCTCTAAGCGGGTCTGTTCTCAGTGGTGCTTACAACCCGGGGAGGTACAGGGTACCTGGGTGGCTCAGTGGTTGAGCATCTGCCTTTGGCTCAGGGCATGATCCCGGAATCCTGGGATCAAGTCCTGCATCAGACTCCCATAGGGAGCCTGCCTCTCCCTCTGCGTATGTCTCTGCCTCTTTGTGTGGGTCTCTGATGAATAAATAAATAAAACATTAAAAAAAAAAAAACAGGAGGTAGACACATGATATATAAGCAAAGGTCTGGGTGCCTAAGCCACAGTGACACATTCCAGGGAATTATGAGACCTGAGTTGAGCACCAGAAAAGATAAGCATTGTGAGTACCAGGGGAAAAAAAATAGGCAGAATATTAGTTTGTAACTTATTGAATCATGTAAAAGAGCTAGAAAATTTACATTAACAGCAGTTGTATTCAGCAGGAGTAATTAGGTAAGGGTGTCCTCAGTATTCAAACAATTCTGCAGGTGCAAAGCTTGGAAGGATATACACAAGTGAAAAGTATTGTACTAGACAGTTTTGACTGACTATATATTATTTAATCCTCACAACCACCTAGTATTAATGTATTCATTTTATAGTCAGATGTTGAGGATGCAAGAGATGAGCCAAGATTGAACATGGGATAAACTGATTCAAAGTCTATGATCCTCCTCTTACACTATGGCCCTTGGTCCAAGCTGTGATATGTTCTCCTGAGATCTAGAGTGAGGGGAAACCCAGAGCCGAAAGGTCTGAGGTCAGCAGTCAGGGCTGGGAGGAGACTGGAGGAGTCTCATGCTTTTCCTGGCAGGTTCTTCACTCTGGATGTCCTCCCTCTCACCTCCCATATCTCATAGATTCCAGACATAGATTAGCCCCCACCTCCCCATTTTGATCCCTTTTTTCTTTCCTCTCCTATCCCTTGCCCTCTGTGCACTTCCTTCCCAACACTTGATGAGGGAGACTCTTAAAACATTTGTTGCTAGTGGCTGCTTAAGTCTGTCATTCCCACTACTGGAACATGTCAGGAAAATGCTGGAAGTGTACTGATGGTTCCTGACCCTCAGGAACAGAAGCCTGGGCTGGGGGTTGTAACAGAGGTCTGTCACCCTTATGACTTGTCCCACCTGTACGATGGATCCATTGATGGGCTTCCAGGGCACTCTTTCGTTTAAAGGTCTTCCCACACTGGGAACAAGGGAAGGGCCTCTCAACAGAATGGCTGCGCCTGTGGCTGTTGAGGACACAGGAAGAGGTAAATTGGTGCCCACACTCGGGGCAGGAGTAGGGTTTCTCTCCTGTATGTGTGCGCCTGTGAATAGCCAGAGATCCGCTTTGCCGGAAGCAGCGGCCACAATCAGGGCATTCATGGGGCTTTTCACCTGTGTGAATGAGCTGATGCTGGAGCAGGTTATTTTGCTGGGCGAAGCGGGCACTGCAATGGGGACAAGGGTAGGGGCGCTCACCAGAGTGGACTCGCTGGTGATTGGTCAGGAGGGAGGGGTAGGCAAAGCCCCGACCACAATCAGAACAGATATGGGGCTTCTTCCTAGTATGGGTGCGCTGGTGGATAGCCAAGAGGGAAGGGTGTGTAAAGTGGCGTCCACACTCCATACACACGTATGGCTTCTCCCCACCATGTCTGTGTCTATGGATGGCCAGTGCCCCAGTCTGGCGGAAGCAGCGGCCACAATCTGGACATGAATAAGGCTTGTCCCCTGTATGAAGCAGCTGATGCTGGACGAGGTGAGCCCTCTGGGAGAACTGAACCCCACACAGCCCACAGACATATGGGCGGTCTCCAGAGTGGATTCGCCGATGTCTGACCAGCATCGAGGGATAGGCAAAGAGCCTCCCACAGTCTGGGCAGGAGAAGGGCTTCTCCCCTGTATGTATGCGCATATGGACAACCAGATTGCCTCTTTGGCGGAAGCAACGTCCACACTGGCCACAGGGGAAGGGCCTCTCCCCAGAATGGACCCGCTGGTGGCTGGCTAGGAGGGAAGGGTAGCTGAAAGAACGGTTGCATTCCAGGCAGGGGTAGGGCCTCTTGGGAGTCTCAGTGCACTGGTGTCCCATGTCTTTGGACACCTGAGGCAATGGATAGTTGTAGTCCCTGGAACTAGGGACCAGCCTGGCCTCTACTGGTGGCCCATTCTTCACAGGGGCATGCTCAAGCTCCTTGGCCGCTATTTTGCTGCTGGGTTCATTCTTCTTTTTCTTGCTTTCTAAAGAGACAAGAGAATTGAAATGCAATTCTGTGCTTTCTCTCACCATGGGGAGATGGAAGTGAATGGAGCAGCAGGGCATTTCTCTGGACTAGTCCGTGTTTCAGAGCCCCCAGGCTCATCTCAGACAGCAGCTCCCCATTCCATGGCCACATGCCCTTTTGTTTCCCTCATGTAGGGCTTAGAAAATTGTGGTTTTTGTCAGAAGCTGAAGGATGGTAGTGCCTGTTGGAAATAAGCAATCACCTGCTGTGTTAAAGCCCCTACATGCGGGCGTTTCAGCAGGAACAGAGATTTCTCCTGGTATAGGAATGAGCTGCAGGTCAGTGTCTACCAAAACAGTGGTCACCACCTCAGCCAAAATTGCTGTTCTCACTCAGTGAACTTCTGGCCGCTTTCTGAGGCCTGCAGACACGCCAGGAACATAGAGAGGAAGGTTCAGTAAATTCTCTTCCCCTAACTTCTCTTCCCCCTGCCTAGCTATCCTTGACCCAAGGAAGACACGAGGTCTGATAAAGGGAACTTTGGAAGAGAAGGCTCAGAGGATTCTTACCAACTAGAGTGTTTAAAAGAGGCTGTGTGTGGGAAGCGGGCTGCCAGGAGAAAGGGCTGGCCCCAGGCTGGCTCCAGGCTGGCTCCCAAAAAGCGGCTGCAGTCCAGCTCAGCCCAACTTTCCTCACCTATCCCAGATCCTGGGTGCCTGGCCCCCTCCTCGGGATCCTCGGCCTCCGGGGTCCACACCTCCGCCTTTCTTTCCAGCCAGGCGATGAGAACGGGTTTGGCGTCTGCGAATCCTAGGGGAGAAGAGGCCAACAGCAGACCGGGTGAGAGGATAGAGCCTAGACGACGGGGGCAGTATAACCTCCTGAACCCGGAAGAAGACCCTCCCAAATTACACACAGGAGCACCCAGACCCTAAGTCTAAAAATCTGTGTCATAAAAAGGGAGAGAAGGGGCGGGTGGGGCCTCACCGAGCGCGCCCAGGTGGCCGTAGGTCTCCCGCATCACGTCCCGGTACAGGGCCCTCTGCGCGGGCCGCAGGCAGCCCCACTCCTCCGGGGAGAAGTACACGGCCACGTCCGCGAAGCTCACGGCGCCGGGCCTCCCTCGCCCAGATTGGGTTTTTGCCTGCCTGCCGGCGAGGCGCGGGCCCCAGGGTGGCACCATGGGTCCAACGCTTTCCTCCCTCCCCCACCCCACCTCGGTTCGCCGGCGGGTCCGGGGTTCTGGAAGCCGCGTGGCCCAACCCGGCCGGTGCTCGGGCTCACAGCGCCGCCCCGGAGGCCCGAAGGGCACCAGGACCAGCCTCTCGTGGGGCCGTGGCAAACGCCTCCGGAGTTAATCTTACGGGTCCTTCATGGACCTGGGTTAGAGCACCGGAAGATGCCTGCGGCCACGGTGGAAGCACAGGAGACGCCCACCAACCCCTCCGCTGCACCCGGGCTCGAAACCCTTCGCTCGCCCTCAAGGATAATGGCGCCGCCAGGCTTCACGCCCTTCTCCCTCCCGCGCACCATCATTGGGCGGCGCGGGCCAGGAAGCCGGGAGCCGGCGTTCTGATTGGGTCGCGGGGAATCGCTCGGTTGGAGGGAAGCGGGCGGCAGCGTGCGAGCCGGCCTCCTTCCCGAAGGCCTGGCGAGCCCGGGATGCTCCTGGCCGAGCACCTGCTCCGTTCCCCGCGCGCTGGCGCGGCCCGGCGGGAGGCCCGAGGGCCCAGAGCACCGCTACTCTTCCCCCGCGGGCTCGGCCGGGCCTCGCCAGAGCCCCGTCTGCATCGCCCGGGGACGGGGGTGGGCTCTCTGCCGGCTGTGCCCTCGGACTTGGACGACGTTTCCGCTCGCCTTGAGCGCCCCAGTTGAGCTCAGCTCCGGGAGCTGGGTACAGAGCAGGGAGCTAAACAGTCTCCCCGGCCACGGAGGCCAAGTTGCTCTCCACGGCCTTCCAGATTCCCAGGTCTCCGCTGGGTGTGACCCAAGGCTTAGTCCTAAGCGCCTGCAGCTCCCTTGGGCTGATGATAATTAAACGCGCGGCATCTGCAAACATAATGCTGGGGACTGAAAAGAGGTGGCTCTAAGCAGGTCTGTTCTCAGTGGTGCTTACAGCCCCGGGGGAGATAAACAAATATACAAAGGTCTGGGTGCCTTGAGGGGTGGAAAAGGCCTGGATTGGAGCCAGGAGTTCCAAGGTAATAAGGGCATCATAATGCAGTGCAGACTTCACTCCTAGCTCAGTGTGACTTCTGTAAACATCTGAGGGCAGGGTAGTTGGCCCCTTGCATATTATACCTTTGTCCAATATATTTACCTGTGAAGATACCTATGGGATCTACCATGGGAAGCCACAGTGGTAGCACTGATACACTCCAGGGAATTATAAGACAGTCTCTTCTTCTTCTTCTTCTTCTTTTTAAAAGATTTCTATCCATTTATTCATGAGAGAGAGAGAGAGAGAGAGGCAGAGGGAGAAGCAGGCTCCATGCGGGGAGCCTGACGTGGGACCCCATCCCAGGTCTCCAGGATCAGGCCCTGGGCCGAAGGCAGCGCTAAACCGCTGAGCCACCCGGGCTGCCCAAGACAGCCTCTCTTCTGAGTTGAACACATAAAAAGACAAGCCCTGTGAATCAATTAGGAAAAAACTGGAGAAAGAGCTAGAGAAGTCACATTAAAAGCAGCTGTTTAGGGGCGCCTGCGTGGCTCCATTAGTTAAGCATCTGACTCTTGGTTTTAGCTCAGGTTGTGATTCCAGGGTGATGGGATTCCAGCCCAGTGTGGGGTTCCCTGCTTAGTGAGGAGTCTGCTTCTCTCCCTCTGCCACTCCCCCTGCTCTCAAAGGTGCTTTTGGGCTCTCTCTCTAAATTAAAAAAAAAAAAATAAGCAGTTACTTAAAATAGGGATGATTAGATAAAGCTGTTCAATATTCAAAAAACGGTGCTGTTTTCCAAACCATTAGGATGCCTACCATTAAAAAAAGAAAGAAGAAAGAAAAGAACAAATGCTGGCCAGGATGTGGAGTAACTGGGATTCTGTGCACTGTGGGTGGAAATGTAAAATGGTGCAGACACTATGGAAAACTGATAGATTCTGGGATCCCTGGGTGGCGCAGCGGTTTGGCGCCTGCCTTTGGCCCAGGGCGCGATCCTGGAGACCTGAGATCAAATCCCACGTCGGGCTCCCGGTGCATGGAGCCTGCTTCTTCCTCTGCCTGTGTCTCTGCCTCCTTCTCTTTCTGTATCTCTCATGAATAAATAAATTTTAAAAGTCTTTTAAAAATAAAATGCCATTAGTACTTGGGTGCGTGGCCCACTCAGTGGGTAGAGCATATGACTATCTTGAAGTTGTGAGTTCAAGCCCCACACTGGGTGTAGAGCTTAGTTTGAAAAAGAAAAAAAAAGCCATTCGTACAGCTATTTTATAAGACTAAACATACTCTCAGTATATGTTCCAGCAATTATTCTCCTTGGTATTTACCCAAATAATCTGGTAACTTCTATGTCCACACAAAAACCTGCAGACAGATGCTTATAGCAACTTTATTCATAACTGCCAGAGCCTGGAAGCAACCAACATGTCCTTTAGTAGGACATGGATAAATAACCCATGGTACATTCACACAGTGAAATATTAGCATTAAAAAGACATAAGCCATGGAGTGCCTGAGTGGCTCAGTCGGTTGGGCATCTGCCTTCGACTAGGGCATGATCTCGGAGTCCCAGGATAGAGCCCGGCGTTTGGCTCCCTGCTCAGCCGGGAGTCTGCGTTTCCCTCTGCCCCTCCCTACTGCCTTTGCTCTCTCTCTCTCTTTCTCTCTCAGATAAATAAAATCTTTTTTAAAAAGACACGAGAGCCTGGGTGGCTCAGTGGTTTAGCGCCGCCTTCAGCACAGGGTATGATCCTGGAGACCCTGGATCGAATCTCACGTCAGGCTCCCTGCAGGGAGCCTGCTTCTCCCTCTGCCTATGTCTCTGCCTCTCTCTCTCTGTCTCTCATGAATAAATAAATAAAAACTTAAAAAAAAAGACATGAGCTATTATTGATACAAAAAAACAAACAAACAAACAAACAAACCCGGGGATCCCTGGGTGGCGCAGCGGTTTGGCGCCTGCCTTTGGCCCAGGGCGTGATCCTGGAGACCCGGGATCGAATCCCACTTCGGGCTCCCGGTGCATGGAGCCTGCTTCTCCCTCTGCCTGTGTCTCTGCCTCTCCCTCTCTCTGTGACTATCATGAATAAATAAAAATTTTTTAAAAACCCATGTAGCCTTAAATACATTATTACTAAGAGAAAGAAGGCAATCTGAAAAAGCTATATACTGTATGATTCCAACTATATTACATTCTGGGAAAGGCAAAACCACGGAGACAGTAAAAAGATCAGTGGTTGCCAGATTTTGGGGAGAGGGAATAAATAGGTGGAACACAGAGGATTTTTAGAGTGATACGATAATAATTGGTGGATACATGTTATTATACCTCTGCCAAAACTCATAAAATGTACAAAACCAAAAGCGAACCCTAATGTAAATCGTGGGTTTTGGGTGATAATTATATATCAATCTAGATTCATAAATTATAACCAATGTACCAATTTGGTATGAGGTGCTGATAGTAGAGAGGCTAGGATAGGGGGTAGAGGGATATAGGAACTCTCAGTACTTTCAACTTAACTCTAAATTACTCTAAAAAAAAAAAAACAAAAAACAAAAAAAAAAAAACATCTAGGGACGCCTGGGTGGTTCAGCATCTGCCTTTGGCTCAGGTCGTGATCGTGGGGTCCTGGGATGGAATCTTACATCAGGCTCCCTGCAGGGAGCCTGTTTCTCCCTCTGCCTAAACCTCTGTCTCTCTCTCTATGTCTCTCATGAATAGATAAATAAAATCTTAAAAAAAAAGAAAAACTATTTTAAAATGTCTAAAAAGTAATGATTCATAATACCACGTGGATGAACCTTCAAAAGAGTATGCCAGGTGAAAAAAGACACAAAAGACCACAGGGATCCCTGGGTGGCGCAGCGGTTTGGCGCCTGCCTTTGGCCCAGGGCGCGATCCTGGAGACCCGGGATCGAATCCCACGTCGGGCTCCCGGTGCATGGAGCCTGCTTCTCCCTCTGCCTGTGTCTCTGCCTCTCTCTATCTCTCTCTGTGACTATCATGAATAAATAAAAAAATTAAAAACAAAAAAACAAAAGACCACATATCTAATGATTCCAATGATATGAAATGTCCAGAATAGGCAAATCGATAAACAGAAAGTAGATTAGTGGTTTCCAGGGACTGGAGGAGTAGAGAACGGGGTTGTGATGGCTAAAGGGTTTCTTTCTGGGGTGATGAAAATGTTCTGGAGTTAGATTGTGGTGATTGGTTGTACAACTCTCTGATAATCCTAAAAATCAGTGAATTGTATGCCTTAAAGGGATTAAGTTTATGGTGTGTGAATTATATCTCAATAAATGTTTAAAAAAAGAACTCTGGGGGATCCCTGGGTGGCTCAGCGGTTTGGCACCTGCCTTTGGCCCAGGGTGTGATCCTGGAGTTCCAGGATTGAGTCCCACATTCGGCTCCCTGCGTGGAGCCTGCTTCTCCCTCTGCCTGTGTCTCTGCCTCTCTCTCTGTGTGTCTCTCATAAATTAAAAAAAAAAAAAACAAAAAAACAAAAACAAAAAAAAAAAAACTCTGTTGTAGTCTTAGACAAGGAGATGGTTGTGTAAATTATTTAAAAAACAAAATAGGGATCCCTGGGTGGCGCAGCGGTTTGGCGCCTGCCTTTGGCCCAGGGCGCGATCCTGGAGACCCGGGATCAAATCCCACATCGGGCTCCCGGTGCATGGAGCCTGCTTCTCCCTCTGCCTATGTCTCCGCCTCTCTCTCTCTCTGTGACTATCATAAATAAATAAAAAATTTAAAAAAAATCTTAAGATTTGTGAAATCAGAAAAGACCTTATTCAGCCAGGGGAATATTGGAAAAGAAAACCAGAGCCGGGGACATCACAATGCTGGATTTGAAGTTGTACTACAAAGCTGTGATCATCAAGACAGTGTGGTACTAGCACAAAAACAGACACATAGATCAATGGAACAGAACAGGGAACCCAGAAATGGGTCCTCAACTCTATGGTCAACTAATATTCAACAAAGCAGGAAAGACTATCCACTGGAAAAAGGACAGTCTCTTCAATAAATGGTGCTGGGAAAATTGGACATCCACATGCAGAAGAATGAAACTAGACCATTCTCTTACACCATACACAAAGATAAACTCAAAATGGATGAAAGATCTAAACCTCATCAAAATTCTGGAGGAGAACACAGGCAACACCCTTTTTGAACTTGGCCACAGCAACTTCTTGCAAGATACATCTATGAAGGCAAGGGAAACAAAAGCAAAAATGAACTACTGGGACTTAATCAAGATAAAAAAACTTCTGCACAGCAAAAGAAACAGTCAACAAAACTAAAAGACAACCTACAAAATGGGAGAAGATATTTGCAAATGACATATCAGATAAAGGGCTAGTATCCATAATCTTATTAAACTCAACAGCAAAGAACCAAACAATCCAATCATGAAATGGGCAAAAGACATTTCACAGAGGGAGACGTAGACATGGCCAATAAGCACATGAGAAAATGCTCTGCATCACTGGCCATCAGGGAAATACAAATCAAAACCACAATGAGATACCACCTCACACCAGTGAGGATGGTGAAAATTAACAAGACAGGAAACAACAAATGTTGGAGAGGATGTGGAGAAAGGGAAACCCTCTTGCACTGTTGGTGGGAATGTGAACTGGTGCAGCCACTCTGGAAAACTGTGTGGAGGTTCCTCAAAGAGTTAAAAATAGGGATCCCTAGGTGGCTCAGCGGTTTAGTGCCTGCCTTCGCCCCGGGACGTGATCCTGGAGTCCCAGGATCGAGTCCCATATCGGACTCCTTGCGTGGAGACTGCTTCTCTCTCTGCCTGTGTCTCTGTTTCTCTCCCTCTCTCTGTGTCTCTCATGAATAAATAAATAAAAATCTTTAAAAAAAAAAAAAAAAAGAAAAGAACTGCCCTACGACCCAGCAATTGCACTGCTGGGGATTTACCCCAAAGATACAGATGCAGTGAAAGACCGAGACACCTGCACCTCAATGTTTATGGCAGCAATGTCCACAATAGCCAAATTGTGGAAGAGCCTAGGTGTCCATCAACAGATGAGTGAATAAGGAAGATGTGGTCTATGTATACAGTGGAATATTACTCAGCCATTAGAAACGACGAATACCCACCATTTGCCTCAACATGGATGGAACTGGAGGGTATTAGGCTGAGTGAAGTAAGTCAATCGGAGAAGGAAAAACATTATATGGCCTCATTCCATTGGGGAATATAAAAGATAGTGAAAGAGATTAAAGGGGAAAGGAGAGAAAATGAGTGGGAAATATTAGAGAGGGTAACGGAACATAAGAGACTCCTAACTCTCGGAAATGAACAAGGGGTAGTGGAAGGGCAGGTGGGTGGGGGGATGGGGTGACTGGGTGACTGGCACTGAGGGGGGCACTTGATGGGATGAGCACTGTGTGTTATACTGTATGTTGGCAAATCAAACTCCAATAAAAAATATATTTAAAAAATCAAAATAAAAATCACATTAAGGGGATCCCTGGGTGGCTCGGCGGTTTGGCGCCTGCCTTTGGCCCAGGGCGCGATCCTGGAGACCCGGGATCGGATCCCACATTGGGCTCCCGGTGCATGGAGCGTGCTTCTCCCACTGCCTATGTCTCTGCCTCTCTCTCTCTGTGACTATCATAAATAAATAAAAATTAAAAAAAAAATCACATTAACGCTTCCAGGAGGCACTCTAACAATCCCTTCCTAAGCCTCAGCCCCGCCACTTTATTCCCTCTGTCCCCTATCCCCTCTAGGTCTTTTGCACATCCCAGTGGTTTCCGTGGCTGCAGCTCTCTCCCAAGAACTGGTTTAGATACGAGGTGAAAAATGAATGAGCAGCAAAAATGGGCAAAGCGAGCGCCCCCAAGTGGCCTTAGGTCTCTGGCGTCACATCCGCCATAAGGCCTTCTGAGCCTTGAAATCTGTGCATTCCTGCAAGAAAAAAATACACGACCTCCGCGGCGACGCTGGACAGGCAGAGCCTCCTCGGCTCGGGTGCAGGTTCTGCGCTCCAGATGGGGATGAGACCTGGAGCCGAGGCTTTGGACATTTCCAGTCCCCAGATCCTGGATCCTCCAACCCCGGGGCCACTGTCTTTTCTGGGCAGAGGAGATACCGCCCTCTGGGCCTGGCGTCTGAGCTGGCTGGGATCCCGCTTCGCGTGGGGCCAAGCTCTGCCTGGAATAGAGGAACCACGGCATCGTGGGTCACCCTGGTCCTGGGTGGACAACGGTCCCGGAAAATGCCTCAGGAGAACACGCGGCGACCTGCCTTCACAACCGTCATTCAGATGCACTCGGAAGCTGGTTATTCGTTTTGTTTGACCTTTTCTGCTGAGAGTCAGCTCCTAACACTCAGCTCCGGCTCTTAAAATTCCTAAGCCCTCGTTGGCGCTGGCGGAGATGGGCTAGACGGTGTTGGGAACGGAGCACTCCATCACTGAAATAACAAGGTCTGGGCCGCTGGGACGCTGTTGCTAGGTGACGCCTGACCGAAGGCTGGTTCCCACGTGCAGGACCAGGCCCGCGAAGTTACTCTGCGGTGAGGCCACACTGGTCAGCGTCCTCTGCGCGATGCTACCGTAGCCCCTTCCGTTCTGTTGGCCCCGAGGCCTCCTCCTTCCTGTCCTGAGAGAAGCCAATTCTAAGGGGCTCAGCACATTTATGGAATTTCTTCATTGTCCCAGGTTGCAACAGTCTTCTTGTGAATCATCTAACTCTGAGCAACGCTCCCTGTGAGGGTAGGGAGTGTGGTCCCTGTTTAAGAACAAGAACATTGAGACTGGCTCGTTGGTACTCAGGCCTATCTGGCTCCTGGCCCCGTGCTCTTTCTACTGACCTTATCAGGAGGGCTTTCCCTTCTGAGCCATCTCAGCCCGTGAGCAGTTCACACACACTCCTGGGATAGAAGTCCTGGCCACAATTGGACTTCAGTGGCTTACAGAGATGCCCTCTTCCCTTTTTTTTTTTTTTTTTTTTTTTTAATTTATGGTAGTCAGAGAGAGAGAGAGAGAGAGAGAGGGAGAGAGAGGCAGAGACACAGGCAGAGGGAGAAGCAGGCTCCATGCACCGGGAGCCCGACGTGGGATTCGATCCCGGGTCTCCAGGATTGCGCCCTGGGCCAAAGGCAGGCGCCAAACCACTGCGCCACCCAGGGATCCCAGCCCTCTTCCATTTTATCCACAACTCTGAAGCAGTGAGAAATGCCATAAGTATATATTTTTTATTCTTAGAGAAGCCTTGAAGATTGTGGGTATGGTCTTTGCCCCATCTTTTTCAGAGTCCTATCCCTTAGTTATTCAAGTATCTCCCCAACCCATATCCTTGGTGTCCCCCTCACCCTCCCAGGATCAATTAACCTAGATTTCTGGAAGATATCTGGATAGTGCTTAATGGTCTCAGGTGAATCTGAATCTAAGAACTGAGACCTTAGTTCTTTTTGCTACTACTTAACATGTTTCTGGATTTTTTTTCTCCTCTACTGAGGGTGATTCTGCTGATGCTTAATCAGAGCTAATAGATGGAAAAATGTCAGGCCTTCGTGAAAGGTGTGAGCTCACTTCCCATTAACTCATTCAGGTGAGGTCCTTGAAAGAGCTGAAAAGGGCCTTGCACTTCCTATACCAGGAGTGAGATATTTCCAGGTATTGCTTCTGTGGCTAATCAGTTTGCAGGCCCTGGAGAAGCAACAGTCATACTCAGGAAAGAGGCAAGGCCATTCACCTTGGTGCAAATCCAAGGTAGAGAGTTTCTAGATTGCCCAATTACAGTCAAGGTAACATATCTTATTCTAGGGTTTACTTATTCTTATTCTAGTGGGGAATTAACACAGACTTGGATGCAGACCGTAGACGTCCCAAGACGCCAGAGCCTCATGCATGCCAGGCCATGGTCCTCAGTCTCAGGGTGAGACATCTGCTCTGGCACTGACATTTCTATCCCCCATGGTTTCTTGGCTTTTAGTCCCTTCCTTCTGCATCTGCTTCCTCTAGTTTTCTACTGGAAAATTGGGAGAATCTCAGAACTTAGACTGTAACCATTTTTGGTCCATGAAGGCAGTGGGCAAATTCAAAGACTTGAGGCAGAATTTCCCTGGATGGTTGTTTAAGAGAGGTGCCCAAATCCCCACGGCTGGGTCATAGTCCTATAGAATCCTGGGACCATTAATCCCTTATCAAGAGCCCATCTTGTCCATGAGGATTGACAGAATGCCTCAGTTGAAGCATTATTCTCCAACTGTGAAGGTAGCCTTCCCCCAACACGCCTTTCCAATAATAGGAACCCTCTAGGATTAGCTCAGGAAAAGACAATGGTCTTGAGAACTTCATCCTATAGAGACACTATTTCAGTATTCTTTACATTTTAGATTTCTAAAAGCCCAAGATTAGTAATACATGAGTATTCAGAAAAATGTAGCTGGAAACCTAAGAAACAAACAAGCACCACTAGATTCTAACATCTGTTTAATGAGTGGCATACTAAAATCCTGATCTTCACCTTGAAGTGATCACGAACATCGACTGACCTTGTACAACTCTCTCAATCCAACCAAAATGTACTGAGCTCCAACACTTAATTCACCTTTGGGACCCTTTCCAAAGAATCCATGTTTCCTTATGAATTCCCATTTATAAAGCACTCTGATCCTATGCCCTCCATTAGCAAGGGACTCAAATTCTCTGCCTTCATTTTCTTACCTATTAAATGGGGATAATTGTTTCTTTTTCTTAGGGAAGATTAAATGAGATAACATAATTAAAGATCCTCTTTGGAACACTGAGGATCAGGACTTGAGTTCAGTTAGTGTTGATCAAAATTTATCTCTCCCCCAGTTCCATATCAGGACAACCTCTCTATATATCATTCACTGGAGGAAAGATGTGTAGAGAAAGAATAGTCAAGGGTTAGTTTTAGAAACTTATTGGGATGCCTGGGTGGCTCGGCAGTTGAGCGTCTGCCTTTGACTCAGGGCGTGATCCCAGTCTGGGGATTGAGTCCCACATCGGGCTCCCTGTAGGGAGCCTGCTTCTCCCTCTGTCTATGTCTCTGCTTCTCTCTGTGTCTCTCAGGAATAAATAATTTAAAAAAAAAAAAAGGGAAAGAAACTTATTGTTATATCCTCCAAACCTAGAAGAAGCGTGGTACCATTTGGAATCTGAGAAAATGGAACTAATTTAGAAAAAGTACGTAAATTGCATCAGATAGTTCCTTTAGAGGGAGATCTTTGTGAACGATGTGAGGTTTTCCAAGAAGTGTGACTTCAGGCATACACTGATCCCCTCAACTCAGCAGACTTCTCTGAGATGTGCCTTATTTTGGTATCCTGGGCTTCAGAGGACCACAGACATCAACATTTTGTCCTACCCAAGAAACAAAGCTTCTCTCAGATCCTGGGGAAGAAGAAATGAGTCAGGGACGGTATAGGAGTCTCAGGAAGTGTGTGTATAGTAGGGAGTTGTAGGAGGATACAACTCTTGCAAGTCCTCAGCTAGGCATTATTGGAACCATTCTAACATTTAAAAACCTGGAGGCTCAGAGAAATTAAGTGGTTTGCCTAAGCCCACACCACATGTAAGAAAGAATCAGGACCAGAATTCAAGCCTGTTTGATAACAGTCCCCAAGCACTCAACCACTTGGAAGTACTGAATGTGCTGACTCTGTGACCCATAGTTTTAGGATCTCAGAAGCAAGGGCTAGGGAGGTGGGAGGCAGAGGGTCTTTGGCCCCAGGCCTTACTTTCAGGAAACTCTGAAATGTAAACTTGATTTTATTGTCAAACAAGTACTCTGGACCCAGAGACCATTACTGGACCCTACCTTATGTATTATTTTTCTCTAATAGTTATTTCGTGAGTAGCACAACTACACTGCACTATATATTTTTTTGTACTATATTTTTGTGTTAAAATCATCAGTATGGGGCAGCCCGGTTTAGCGCCTTCAGCCCAGGGCCTGATCCTGGAGACTCGGAATGGAGTCCCACGTCCGGCTCCCTGCATGGAGCCTGCTTCTCCCTCTGCCTGTGTCTCTGCCTCTCTCTCTCTCTCATGAATAAATAAATAAATAATCTTAAAAAAAATAAAAAATAAAATCATCAGTATGCTAAATGCATTTAAGATACACCACTGTTACACTTTGTCTCCCCTCCCCGCCATCCCCCTTTAAAAAATTCGGCAGCTTGGGAGGAGCAGGGCTTGTAGGGATAAGGTATCTGCCGACCTTTTAATTAGGCCCACGACTTTTTAATTAGGCCGTTGGCCTGGGGCAGCACCTTCCCGCCCAGGAATCTTCCCCACTCGGAGCCCCAGGCCGCCCTTAAGTTTTTTTTTTTTTTAATTTTTAAAAAAATTTATTTATGATAGTCACTCAGAGAGAAAGAGAGAGAGAGAGAGAGAGTCAGAGACACAGGCAGGCTCCATGCACCGGGAGCCCGACGTGGGATTCTATCCTGGGTCTGCCAGGATCGTGCCCTGGGCCAAAGGCAGGCGCCAAACCGCTGCGCCACCCAGGGATCCCCCGGCCCTTAAGTTTATGAGCTCCTAGAGGAACTCTCATTTTGGGTCCGTATCCTGACACAGTCGCGTAGAAAACCTGGTGACACCAGCTTCACCGCCGCTTCCCCCAGAGCTTTGTGATGACCTTTCCTCGGTAGGTCAGGTTCACCTTTCTGAACAGAGCCAGCGCAGCTGCAGGTCCAAGCTCTGGCGGCTCCGGACTCGGGAACACCCGGGGGCGGGGAGAGCTGGAGGCCGTCCCGGCATCGCGCTCGTTGATAGGCTGTTTCCAGCAGAACGCCGGAACGAGCTGCGCGGTGATTGGGCCTCGGCGCGGGGGCGGGGAGTTGTGAACTGCGCTTGCGTGCAGTGACCCGTCACCGCGGCTCTGCGTCCTCGCGGGCGAGCGACCGCGGTGCTTGGAGCAAGAGGCGGCCGGTGGCTGCCCTCGCTTGCAGTGCAGCCGGAGTCGGTGGGGGGAACCCGGGCGGCTTTCCCCGCGGAGCTCGGGCTTAGCTCCCCCGGCGCGGCTTCTCTTCCAGCGGGACTGGTGGATGGACTACGGCGGACTTCCCACTCCAGAGCTTAAGATAAACAGCTCCTCTACGTAGCGAATCCGAAATCCGTGTGCGACTTTAGGTTTCACACATCCTCAGCAACGGTCAATTTTCTCCTGTAAAATAGGAGTGTTGATCCTCAAGGATCATTGTAAAAAAAAAAAAAAAAAAATTCCCGCAAAGAAAAGGCTTGTGGAAGTCAAATAAAAATGTGTGAAGGTTTATATGAAATGACTAGAATAAACAAATCTGTAGAAGAAGGGCTGGGAAGGAGGTTGGGGAATATAACTGACAGTAAATGGATATGCAGTTTCTTCGGTGCGTGGTGAAAATGTGGTAAAATTAGATTGTAGCGATGCTAATAGATAAAACGCCTTTGAATTGCACTCTTTGAAGAGGGGAGTTCCGTGATGTGTGAGCTCTACCTCAGTAAAGCTGTTTTTAAGTATGTGAAAGTTCTTTTGTCACTTCGCTGAAATTTGAGGGCACTCTAGTATTACTAAACTTCCCCATGTGTTATCTAATTTGTCCTCCATCCAGTCCTTTGGGTTGAGCAGCGTTTTAGAAGGGAACACAAATAATTGCAGGGCGAAAAGGACAGTGAGAAATGTCCTCCTAGGAGATCAGAAGGCTTCAGGGAAGAGATGCCATTTGTCTGGGTGAGGATGGAGAAAAGGAGACATGAGGATGGCCTGGGAGATGGTGGGAAAGCATAGGATATATAGCATGGTAATAATTAGAACACTTTGGCTCTACTGTAGAGTATCTGAGGCAGAGATTTTGCGAACGTCCCCAGAAATATCCAAGTCGTAATCCCCAACAGCTCAGAATGTGACCTTATTTGGAAGTAGAGTGTTTGTAAATGTAATCCAGTTAAGAGGAGATCAGACCCAATTAAAGTGGGCCCTAATCTAATAGAAGTGATGGCTTTATTTACTTTTAAAAAAAAAGATTTTTATTTATTTATTCATGAGAGATACAGAGAGAGAGGCAGGCTCCATGCAGGGAGCCCGGCGCAGGTCTCAATCCCAGGTCTCCAGGATCACTGGGGCAGGCGCCAAACTGCTGAGCCACCCAGGCATCCCCATCTATTTGCTTTTTAAAGTATACTCTATGCTCAGCTTAGGGCTTGAATTCATGACCCCAAGATCAAGAGAGGCATGCTCTACCAACTGAGCCAGCCAACTGCCTCAGTAACTGGTGTCTTTATAAGAAGGGAAAATAGACATACAATGGCAAACTCAAGGAGAACACCCTGTGATGACAGGACAGAGATTAGAAGGATGCAGCTTCAGGCCAAGAAATGCCAAGGATTGCTGGCCACCATCAGAAGCTAGGAAGAAGCAAAGAAGCATTCTGCTCAGGGTCTCAGAGGGAACATGGCCCCGCTGACACCCTGATTTGGGACTTCCAGTTTCCAGAACTGTGAGGGAATAAATTCCTATTTTTTAAACCACTTAAGCCACAAGCTTGTGGTAGTTTGTTACAACAGCCCTAGAAAACTGATGCACTTAGCATATGCAAGGCATTAATAAGTGTTAGTTTCCCCCCTTTTCCCTGAAAATGAAACAAGAATTTTGGTCCTTACACTGTAGGTGGCAGGGAGATATTAAATGTTCTTGAGCAAGGGAGTTATATGGTTCTAAGATGTGGAAGAGGAGAACCTGGAGGTGAGAAAAGCTTTTGCTTTAGTTCATCCACATCAGAGCAAAAGGGGGTCTTAACTCATGGAAGAATAGTAGAGATGCACAGGAGTGCATTCTTTCCAGAATCTTCTGTGGTCTACTGTGTTCTAAAAGAATGGCATGGTCTCATACTGTTCCATTTCCAGAAAGTTCTTTTTTCATAATTTTAATTATTATTTTTAAAGATGTTATTTATTTATTCATGAGAGACAGAGAGAGAGAGGCAGAGACACAGGCAGAGGGAGAAGCAGTCTCCCTGTAGGGAGCCCGATGCAGGACTTTATCCCAGGATCCCAGTACCATGACCTGAGCCAAAGGCAGACCACTGAGCCAACCAGGTGCCCCGTGGTTTTTTGTTTTTGTTTTTTTTAATTTAATGTTTATCTGTTTTTTTTAAGTTTTATTTATTTAAGCAATCTCTATGCCCCACAGGGGGCTCAAACTCATGACCCCCAAATCAGGAGTCGCATGCTCTTCCAATTGAGCCAGCCAGGTGGGCCCCCAGAGAAAATTCTTATGGCTCCCAATCCCAGGAGCCATCTCTTGAAATTAGTCTGAGGAAGCAAAGGATCAGTTCCATATTCCATTTCATGCTTTATTCCAACTTAATTTGTTCAAGCTCTGCTCCCTTCTTCCTTCAACGAATATCCTCTTTCTCTCTCGAGAAGGGAAAAGATTGATACTCTGTCCTTTCCAAGACTCTCCAGGGATGAGGAATGGCAGTGGAATACATCTTTGCTTTCTCTCTTCTCATTTCCCCTGCAGCCTCCACCTCTCTGATTCTTCCTCTTTGCTTTTGACCATGTTGTTCTTTATTTGCCTGGTCGCTTTCTTGTTGCTAGCAACCAGACTTCATCTACTCTTTCATCACCGGTCTCACCTAGGACTCATAGGTGTGCACAAGCACACACAAAAACACTGCAACCAGGGTTTTGTCACATTATTCCATTAAAACAATTCTCTCCCAAGACCTGCCAACATCCTCATTAAAACACTCTGCTGGGACTCCTGGGTGGCTCATTGGCTGAGCGTCTGCCTTTGGCTCAGGTTATGATCCTGGGGTCTGGGAGGGAGTCCCACATTGGGTTCCCCACAGAGAGCCTGCTTTTCCCTTTGCTTATGTGTCTGCCTCTCTGTGTGTCTCTCATAAATGAATAAATGAAAAATCTTTTAAAAATAAATTAAATAAATAAAAATAAACACTCTGCCACTTGTTTTTATTGACTTCTGAATCCCTCTTTGTTTTGTTCGTTTTACTTTTTGGTTCTTCTGTCTCTTTAACAGCCCTCATTTTTTTTTTAAGTGGACTCCACACTGGGGAGCCCAATATGGGGCTTGAACTCATGACCCTGAGATCAAGACCTAAGCTGAGATCAAGGGTCTGATGCTTTTTTTTTTTTTATAAAAGATTTTATTTATTCATGAGAGACACAGAGAGAGGCAGAGACATAGGCAGGGAGACTGATATGGGGCTCTATCCCAGGACCCTGGGATCACGACCTGAGCCAAAGAAGGCAGATGCTCAACCACTGAGCCATCCAGTTGTCCCTTTTTCTTTTTTTTTAAGATTTTATTTATTTATTCATGAGAATACACAGAGAGGAGAGAAAGAAGCAGAGACACAGGCAGAGGGAGAAGCAGGCTCCATGCACGGAGCCTGATGTGGGACTCAATCCCGGGTGTCCAGGATCATACCCTGGGCTGCAGGCAGTGCTAAACCGCTGAGCCACCGGGTCTGCCCTTTTTTTTTTTTTTTTTTTAAGAAGGAGTCTGATGCTTGACTGAGCCACCCAGGTGTCCCAAGAAGAAAGAAGAAAGCAATCTTTCTTTCTTTCTTTCTTTCTTTCTTTCTTTCTTTCTTTCTTTCTTTCTTTCTTTCTTTCTTTCTTCTTTCTTTTTCTTTCTTTCTTTCTCTTTCTCTTTCTTTCCCTCTCTCTCTCTTTCTTTCTTTTTCTTTTAAAATATTTTCAATTTGGAATGCCTGGGTGGCTCAGTGGTTGATCATCTGCCTTCATCTCAGGGCATGATCCCAAGCCCAGGGATCAAATCCCGCATCCGGCTCCCTGTGAGGAGCCTGCTTCTTCCTCTGCCTGTGTCTCTGCCTCTCTCTGTGTGTCTCTCACAAATAAATAAATAAAATCTTTTTAAAAATAAAATAAAATATTTTTAAGTTTATTTATTTATTTATTAAGTAATCTCTGCACCCAGCATGGGGCTTGAACACAAGATCCAGAGATCAAGAATTCCATGCTTTTCCAACTGAGCCAGCCAGGTGCCCCTGATAATCCCTAAAGTGCATTTCCCCAGGATTCAGGCATCCAACCCCTTTCCCTTGGTTTCACTTATCATTATATCCTCTAGGCCTGTGATTCCCAACTGGGGTGGGGAGGGTGATCTCCCTTCTCCAAGAACATTTTACAAAATCTAGAGACATTTTTGGGTTTTGAGGAGGATAGGGAGGGGATGTGTGTGTGCTACTGACATCTAGTGGGTAGAGGTTAGGGCTACTTCTACTAAACACCTTACCATGTTCCTCGACAAAGATTAATCTGGTTCAGACTATTAATAGTGCGGAGGTTGAGAAATCCTCCCTTTTGCCTACACATCTAACTGGCTACTTGTTACTTTTTCTAGATATTTTAATTAACTATTCAACTATACTTCACTCCTGTTACTGGCATATCAGACCTACTGTTCTTTCATCTGACCCCTTTTTCATGGCTTTTCCCTGCCAATCCTGAGAACCTATTATATACAAGAAGCTTAAGATAAATCAGTGAAGTGGTGCCTGGATAGGCTCAGTTGGTTGAGGGTCTGACTCTTGGTTTCGGCTCAGGTCAGGAACTCAGGGTTCTGAGATCCAGCTGCATGTCAAGCTCCTTGCTCAACAAGGAGTCAGGTTGAGATTCTTTCTCCCTCTCAAGCCGCCCCTCTGGCCACTCACTCTCACTCTCTCAAATAAACAAAATCTAAAAAAAGAAAAAAGATAAATCAGTGAAAAAATAGGCAAAGATCCTTTCCTCAAGAAGCTTACATTGCAAGGGGAGAGTATAGATAATTTCTGATAAACAGAGGTAAGAGATACTCCCAGATGATTAATTTACCTTGCTTTCTTTTCCATTTCCATCATTCCACCTGTGTGGAATACATTGCTTAAAGTTGAGTAGTTTAAACAATAAACAGTTACCATCTTGGTTTCCATGTGTCAGGATTTTGAGAGAGGCTTAGCTGGATGGCTGTAGGTCAGGGTCTCAATTGGTGGCAGGCAAGATATTGACCAGGGATGCAGCCGTCTGAAGCCTTGACAGGGCTGTGAAGGATTTGCTTCCAAGCTCACTAACATGGCTATTGGCAGGAGGCCTAGGTTTCTCTCAAGTGAGTCTCTCTATAGGATTCCACAGAGCTACTTACAACATGTCATCTGGCTTCCCCCAGAGCAAATGATCCAGGATAGAAAGAGCAAAAGAAGGTGTCTTTTTATGACCTGGTCCCCAAGGTTGCACACTGTCAGTTCTGCCTTCTTCCATTTATTAGATTCGAGGCACTAGGTCTAACTCATGTTCAAAAGGAGAGAATTAGGCTCCAACTCTGAGGGGAGAAGATTCTAAGAATCAATGGATATATTTGTAAAACCACCACACCTCCATCCCTATTACAGCTAGTCCTTTTAATTTTATTTTTTATTTTTTTAAGATTTTATTTATTTATGAGAAGACACACACAGAGAGAGAGGCAGAGACACAGGCAGAGGGAGAAGCAGGCTCCTGGAAGGGAGCCCAATGCGGGACTCAATCCCGGAACCCCAGGATCACGACCTGAGCCAAAGGCAGACGCTCAACCACTGAGCCATCCAGGCATCCCTCGCAGCCTTTTTTAAATAACTTTCCCCTCATATATACCTACTCTCAAACTCATCATGCACAGGAGTTGCTAAATCTTCCTAAAACGTGATCTTAATTTTGTCTTGTCCTTCCTTAAAAATCTTAATTATAAAACACATGTGCTAAGTCACACATATGTAAAGGTTATCATTGAAGCATTGTATTGAAACATAGAAAACAACTTAAATCAGGGATCCCTGGGTGGCGCAGTGGTTTGGCGCCTGCCTTTGGCCCAGGGCGCGATCCTGGAGACCCGGGATCGAATCCCACATCGGGCTCCTGGTGCATGGAGCCTGCTTCTCCCTCTGCCTGTGTCTCTGCCTCTCTCTCTCTCTCTGTGACTATCATAAATAAATAAATAAAAAAGGAGAATTAAAAAAAAAAAAAAAAGAAAACAACTTAAATCCCATCAATAGAATGATTAAAGAAACTGTGGTATATTCATACAAAGGCCAACTAGGCAGCTGTTGACAATAACACAGAAGTGCTCTATGCACTGCCAAGGAAAAAGCTAGATGATGGAATGAAGAGCAGAACAATGTGTGTGGAGTGCGCTACCTCTTAAGTATAAATAAACAAGGCAGGGGGAAGAAGAGCAGATATGGATATTTGCTTTTATATACACAAAGAAACTCTGGAGGATAGCTAAGAATCTAATGAGAATGATTTCCTATAGGGGGCCAGGACTGACGACAAAATTATTTTTAAAATGTAAACCATGTGAATGTACTACCTATTAAGAAGTGAAATTTATTTATTTATTTACTTTTAAAGATTTTACTTGTTTATTTGAGAGAGAGGGTGCACAAGCAGGGAGAGGGGCAGAGGGAGAGGGAGAAGCTGAGCAGGGACTCAGACTTAGGTCCTGATCCTAGGACTAAGCCAAAGGCAGATGCTTATAAATAAAATCTTTAAAAAACCCACCACATTTATAAGTATAGTTTTAATTCGAGGGGTACCTGGCTGGCTCAGTTGGAAGAGCATGTAACTCTTGATCTCAGGGTCATGAGCTTAAGTCCCACATGGGGTTGTAGAGATTTCCTAAATAAATAAAGTAAAACTGTTTAAAAATGAATACAGTGGTTTTTTTAGATTTTATTTATTCATGAGAGACAGAGAGAGAGAGAGATGCAGAGACATAGGCAGAAGGAGAAACAGGCACCCCACAAGGAGCCCAATGCAGGACTCGATCCCAGACCCCAGGACCATGCCTTGAGCTGAAGGCAGATGCCCAGCCCATGAGCCACCCAGGCATTCCTAAAAACCAGTACAGTTTTAATCCTGACTTTTCCAGAGAGGCAGACACCTGTGTATATCAAGGGAAGATTGTATTTTGTTTTGTTTGGAATTTCACCAAGAATTGTCTGTCATTTTGGAAAAATCATGGCACAGATGGCCACACTTGAATTTGAGTCACCAGTGCAACCCATCTGTGACAGTCTGAGTTTGTATCTGCTGAATTTGTAGAACTCCTGTATGTAGATGCAAGCATGCGATGACTTCATTTTGACTATTTCACTAAATCTTCTGCCAAAGACCTCCCCAAGTGCTTACATACTGAGATGTACATTATTTAATTTTTAAAGAATAATATAATACAAAAAAGCACGCAATTCTTAAGTATAAGCACAATGAATTTTAAGCTCAGTGAATACGCCCACATCCCAGTACCCAGATCAAGAAACCAAAACATTTCTAGCACTCTAGACCCTCCCATGCACCTTCTGGTCACTGTCCTTCCCAAGGGTAACCAGTAGTCTAATTTCTAACATTATAAATTAGTTTTGCCTCATACACACACACACACACACACACACAGAGGAGAGCCTGGGTGCTCTCCATTTGCTTCAGATCATGATCCCGGGGTCCTGAGATTGAGTTCTGCATTGGGCTCCCTGCTCCACAGGGAGCCTGCTTCTCCCTCTCCCTCTGTTTCTCCCCCTGCTTGTGTATTCACACTCTCTCTCAAATAAAGATTTTATATATAGATAGATTCTACTACTTCCCCAAATTTCTCCCCTCCTCCAACATCCTCACCATAAGCCCTATCACTTTACTCTTCAGTTCTTCTAACCTTGACTCCTTCCTATCATCTCTCCATCAAAAAAAAAAAATTAAAAAAAAATTTTTAAAGGATGCAAGTACAGAACTGGTGGAGGTGGCTCTAACTGGGGAAGCAGAGTTAGATCAGAGGCAGAACCAGCTTTCTCAGACCAATACAAATTCTAGCAACTCACAGCAGCTAACCAGACTGGAAAGCCCCCAGAGGTGGATCTTGAAAGCTCCTCACCTGGGGAATTAAATTGGTCAGGAATTGCTGACACCTGACTGACAAAAATCCTTTAAGGGGGAGCGGGCTGAAGCTGTGGGAAGTAGCAGAGCCGGTGGCAATTTTGTGAGCAGGGAGGTAAACTCCAACCTCCCCGAGATAAGCACCTGTCTATCCCCAGGCATAGCATGTAGGTGTTGAAATCTTGTTAAATAGTTGATGCCAACCAGAACAGCAACCCAAACTCAAAGCTTCCTGTCATTTTTCAGAGGTGGTTCTTAGCAAAGGTGCAGTAGCTGACCATCCCACCCCTCCCAATACCCTGAAGCCACAACCCACCTCACCGTGGCTGATCTGGAGCTCAGCCTAGAGGCTTCTGCAGACAAAAGTACTGAGCAGAGCTGGCCCAAGGGCCAGAAGGGATAGGGTACTGAGAGAAAGAAGAGGTAGTTTTGTCATTTGAATTTTACCTGTGGCCTGAGAATTTACCAGGCACATTCAGATGTGTCTTCTCATTTGATCTTGATCTTTCAAGTCTATTTTGAAATAGACATGACAAAGTTTATTGTTCCCATTTTACAAGCTAGGCCACTGAGGCCAGGAATGGTTAAGCAGATGGGAGGCCCAGGTCTAAAGCGGCCCAGAGTTTCTGGAGAATGATACATCCATGTGGCAACTTCCAGCCACATCACCTGCCCCACTGGGAGCTATGTGGGACCTCTTGCCACTGGATCAGCATACATTGGCCATGCCCTAGAGTGTGTACACAGGTGGTAGGTAAGGTAAGAGTTGTTGAAATGGTAGTCACAAAGAAGGCAGAGGTGAGACCATAAGGCTATTAGGCTCAACATTGTGGCCTGGGCTTAGAGCGAAGACATCACAGTCTACATTAGACTCCAATTTGATGAAATCAAATTCATCACCCCACCTTAGGGTCTTAGGGCTACGCCTTCCCTACTAGATTCTCAGGCCCAGGCCCTGGCCCTTTGCTTAGGCTACATCCTTTGTCCTTGGTATTGACTTCTTCAGGAGACCCAGGGAATCAAAACTCTGATTAGGCATGTTCTGCTCTTGGGAGCTTTTCTTGCCCTGTGAGGCTTGAGAGGCACCTGTTCAAACAGGAAAGTGAGGGCAGCCCTGGTGGTCCAGCAGTTTAGTGCTGCCTTCAGCCCAGGGTGTGATCCTGTAGACCTGGAATCGAGTCCCACATTGGGCTCCCTGCATGGAGCCCGCTTCTCCCTCTGCCTGTCTCTGCCTCTCTGTGTGTGTGTGTCTGTCATGAATAAATGAATAAAATCTTAAAAAAAAAAAAAAAAACCAACAACAGGGAAGTGAGAGCCTACAGAGGGGCTCTCAGCTTATCAAGATTGAGAAGGTTCTCCAAGCACTCACAGCTGGATGCATCTCTGTACCCCTAAGGAACATCTTCAAGCCCCATAAAGCCAGCAGGAATCCAAGGGAGAGAGGACACTTCTAGCTGGAAGAGCTGCCACCTACTCTCATCAGAAGTCTTATCATGGATTTCCAGAGGACCCAGCAGGCCTTAGGAAGAGAGTTGGCTGTAATCCTGAGAGAGCTATCTGGATGAATCCTTGCTTCAGAGTTGGGAGTCTTCATTTTCCACACCACCTTGCTGATTCTTTTTCTTTCTTTTTTTAAAGAAAGAGAGACACACACAGAGAGGCAGAGACACAGCAGAGGGAGATGCAAGCTCCATGCAGGAAGTCGGATGCGGGACTCCATCCGCGAACCCCAGAATAACGCCATAGGCCGAATGCAGGCGCCAAACCACTGAGCCACCCAGGGATTCTGGGTGAGCCACCCCTGATTCTGCTCTTTCTATATCATCCTCTCTGTGTCATTTTTATCACTAAGTCCCAGAAGAGAGAATTATACTGGCTGGGTACTCGGCACCCTCATCCCACAGACCCAGGATTCTAGGCTTCAGGCTTTCCTGTTCCACCAAGAAAGTAAGTACAGGGAATTCTGGGATAGGAGAATTCTGGGTATTAGTGGAAGCACAGCCTCTGGTTCGGCGGTGAAGGTGCCTTCACCGTGCAAGAAGCTACTACATCCCCACTTCCTCGCCACCAGTAGTCTGGCTCCAGGTAAAGGTTGCATGATACAGCCTCTCAAGCAGCTCGATTCCATCCCCGATCCCTTACTACTAAGGACTAGTAGTAGTAGTAGTACTGTTACTAAGGACTATTTCCCTTGACACTGGCTTCGTGGGAACCTGGAACAGAGAGGAAGGCGCTGGACACCACCGAGCACGCCAAGGTGGTTATTGATCCCCTGCGATGTCGCCCCTATACTGAGCCCTCGGCGCGGGCCGCACAAACCCCCACACCTCCGGGAAGAAGGTCAATGTCCCCAGCCTCTTCCCAATTTCGGCTCCGCTCAGTCTCTTCGGTACATCGCTCAAACCCTGGAGCCGGAGGCGGCACTATCCCTAGTCTCAGGTTCTTAGTCCCTCCCCCCAAATCTCAGCGCCTTGGGGGGACTCGAGGATTCCCGGAGGGTAGCAGAATCGCTCTCAGTGAGGCCTCTCTAGGAAATTGGGAATTTCACATGTCGTTAGTATTCAGCTCACGTTTATTAACCTAAGAACCAAAGAACCGGAAGATGCCCTTAAAAAACGTGGCGGCACTCTATTCACTACAGCTGCCTCAGTAGCTCAAGAAACTTGGTCTAGTCTTCGGCCACTGACTGGCCTTCAGAAAATGACACCATCCGGTCCACTTCGGTTCATCGAGGACAGAGCTACCTGCCCTCAGCTATAATGGCAGCGCTGCCCAATTTGGCTTCTTGCCCCTAGGGAAGATGGCTGCCAGGTGGCTTCACTTAGTTTCTCACCACTCCGGAAGACGGGGACCGGCGATTGGGCGGTGCCCGAGGGCTGCGAGAAGAAGGCCCTCGGCGGTTGGGCAGTGCTGGCTAAGGCTGGTTTTAAAGGAGCCGGAGGTGGGAGCCGTCGAAGACCCGGGATCCGCGGGAGGCGGCGGTGAGCGGCGCGCGGAGGAGGGCACCGAGCGGCTGGAGAGAGGGCGGGAGGAGGGAGGGAAGGAAACATTTGAACCATCTGGTCCTGGGCTGGGGAGAGCGCTGGGTGGGGAGCCGGGGAGGGGGGAAGGAGAGGGTCTGTGGGCGGGACCTCCCGGGATTGGAGTGAAGGGGGTATCTGCTTGACAGTGGATCCCTGGGGATCCGGACCGAGTTCGTGATGCTCAGGCTCGGGCTGCCCCTGTCTGAGTGGAGCTTTGCGGAGCCCAAACTCACAGGGAGAGGAAGATCCTCGCGGCGTCTGATTGGAGCAACCGGGCTGTAGGATTCTTTCCGCAGGGATCCAGTCTAAGGGATCCGTGGGGCGGGGGGCACCGTCAGTGTGTGGGAGTATTGCTTCGGAGTTCTTGGCCACTCGCTGGCCGTGGATGAGGATTGCAGAGGGACCCGGCGGAAAGTGAGCCTCTCAGGACCGGGATCCCAGCTGATCCTGGGGGATCTCAGGGCGGATTCTGCGGGGACAAAGGCCCCAGAAGCTCGGGCCGTGGGAGAACCGGGGCCACTGCAAGCCAGGTTCTCCTGGCAAGTGCCAGTCCGGGTGCGCGGGTGATCCACTAATCTCGGGCGACGGCAGCGGGAAGACACCCGCTCCAGGCGGCCAGCCGGGGGCGCCCTTTCACTCCCTAGGGCTCTGGCCCATGGGCTACCCGGAGCGGCGGGCTGACCATTGAAGGGCGGAGCCCCTGGGGAGGGACTGGCCCTCACTCCCCGCTCCCCCGCTCCCCCTCCCCATCCCAGGCTGCAGCCTGGGATCCCCCAGGGACTCCCCGGAGCCGCCGCTTTCCCCATGGACTTGCCCGGGGACTCGAGGTGAGAGCGCACCCCGCCCGCCTGTCTTGAGCACGGGAAACGGGGAGCCTGGCGGCCGTACCGGGGAAACCACAGAGCCAACGACAGTCTCAGGCGACCGTCCTCTGCTTCTCTCATCCTCCAGCCCACCTGGCCGGCCACGTCTGTGCCGCCAGCCCCTGGCTCGAGTACTATGGGGAGCCAGGAGCCCCAAACGGCCGAGACTGCAGTCTCTGGCGGCCCCTTCACCTTTGGAAAAGGCCTCTCGGAGGGTCCTGGCTGTGGTGCTGGAAGATGTTATGACTGCCCACATGGTGAGCCCCTTGAACTGAGAGGCCTCCTTCCTCCCTCTGGTCCCCTCTTCAGTATCAAAGTCAGACCAGATCACTAATGAGGATAGTTGAGATCCAGATACCTCATTCTCACACCCATTGCTCAGGCAGCCTCCCTAATGCTAGAGTTCTATTTGGCTCTTGCTGAATCTACCTATATTTGGACAGGGTCTCTAGTGCCCATTCCCCGCCATCAACCGTGTTGGGCATAGAACCACATGGCTACAACTCTCTAAGTATGAGAAACCCTTGCTTTCTTCCCCAGCCCAACTTCCAAGCTATTCTTGGGAAGCAGGCTGAGGTCTTTAGCTCCATTGCACAGGTTAGGAAAACAGGCCCAAAATAGGGCAGTGACTCACCTAAGGTCACTCCTTTTCATTTCTCCAAACAGCCTGGGTGAGATTACTGCAGCTCAGGACACTATAATATCTGGCCCTGGAACTGATTCCGTTCAACTCATTTCTTTGGGTTCTTAAGTGAATTCTAGCCACAATCTCTATCACTTTTGTGGCATACGGCACTGTTAGGTTCAGTGAGGTCCTGTCCTGTCCCATCTCATTTCATCACCTTGCTCTTGACACTTCCTTCTCAATTAGGTTCCCCTGGTGCCCCAAGAAGAGACTACCACCCTACGGCACCGCAGCAACCAGCGGGATTCTATCCAAAGCCAGCCACCTGCTTCACCACCCCAACAGGCCACATGGTCCTCACAGACCAGGTGAGTATGGCAGGTTGAAGGGTAAACTAGGGGCATAACTGAGCCCCTCTGATCTTTCTGTTTTCTCTCTAGGTCTCCTGACCCACTGCACTTATGTCGAGAGCCCTTGAGCCGCATCCACCGGCCTTCTACTCTGAAGCGGCGATCAAGGACAACCCATGGCCCAGAGGAGGGCCCTTCAGAAAAGGAGGACTGGGTCCCCCAGCCCACTCTGGTGGTGATGCTAGAAGACATTGCCAGCCCAAGACCCCCGGCTGAGGTATGAGAATTTTGGGGTAAGGATGTCAGGGGTTCAGCTGGGGTAGATTTTGCTCAGAGCAAGGAGAACAGCATTTTAGATGGAAGACACTGAGGAAAGACCTGTAGGAAAAAGTCTTGGGTGTGAATGCTGGCAGGGTTCTGGAGACTTGAGAGGGTCAGAACGTGAGGAGCTAAAAAGGCCAAAGGGGGCTTCCCTGCCTCCCCCCAAAACATCCTTTGTTTACATCCAGGGCTTTGCTGACAAGACTCCCAACTTCATCATCCCAGCGAGAAGGTGAGAGGGCTGGGGAAGGGATTATCAAAATGTCCAGACAGCAACTGTTATCCCAGGAGCTAAAGCTAAAGGCATCAGAATTTACCTGTCGGATCCTTCCTTATAGCACCTTCAGAAGCTTTCAGGGAAGAGGAGGTGCTGGCTCAGGTGGGATCTGGACCTGAAACCTCCCTGAGCCTTTATTTTGCCCCTTTACCCCAGAGCCGAGTCCATGACGATTGTTCACCAGTCAGTGCCTCCGTCCAGGGACCTGGATCCCCCATTCCAGCCATCTGCCCTGCCTGAAGGCCCTCCGGAGAGCCCACCACCAGGTAAGGACTCAGAGGGATAAGATTTAGGGCCCTGGAAAATCCTGGCTGAGCTTAAAAGTATCAGGGGCAGAGGCGGGGGTGGGGCTTAACTCCCCCCCCCCCCATGGGAGCTTGGTGTGTGAAGTTGGGGTGTAGACTTCAGAGGCCTGATGTTCAATTCCTAAATTTAGGGCTTAGTATTTTAGGTGTGGGTTTATACTTCTGTGGGCAAAGGTTAGTGTCTGGGGGAGGGGCTGAGTCCACTGAAGTAGGGCTTAGACACTTGCAGCCAAGGAATGCCCACCTGAGCCTCTCCTTTTCCTCAGCCCCAGATCCTGTACTGGAGCCCCCATCGATCCCACCGCCGTCCAGCCTTTTACGCCCCCGCCTCAGTCCCTGGGGCTTGGCCCCCCTCTTCCGTTCTGTCCGCTCCAAGCTGGAGAGCTTTGCTGACATCTTCCTCACGCCCAACAAAGCCCCACGGCCCCCACCCCCATCACCCCCCATGAAGTTGGAGTTGAAGATTGCCATCTCAGAGGCTGAGCAGTCTGGGGCCACTGAGGACACTGCGTCTGTCAGTCCCCGGCCCCCTATCCACCAGTGGCGGGCCCAAGACCACAGTCCCCCAGCACCTCTCTCTAAGCCCTCTCTGGGCCGAAGCCACTCCTGCCCTGATCTGGGGCCCCCTGGCCCAGACACCTGCAGCTGGCCCCCCACTCCACACCACCCAAGCCGGTTACGGCCCCGGCGGCACACTGTGGGTGGTGGAGAGATGGCCCGAGCCCCACCACCCCCTCGGCCCTGTCTCCGGAAAGAGGTCTTCCCTCTTGGAGGAGTGGGAGTCTCTCCTCCCCTCATCACATCTTGCTCATCCACTGCGTCTACTTCCTCCTTCTCTGAACCTGCAGAACCCAGGTAGTGCTCTCGATAAACCATCCTTTTTTTTTTTTTTAAGATTTTATTTATTAATTTGAGAGAGAGATGGAGACAGAGAGCACATGCCCAGATGGAGGGAGGGGCAGAGGGAGAGGGAGAAGCAGACTTGCCACTGAGTGGGGAGCCCGAGGTGGGGCTTGATCCTAGGACCCTGCAATCATGACCTAAGCCTAAATCAGCTGCTTAACTGACTGAGCCACCCAGGTGCCACCCTTCTTAAAGCCCTGGCACAGGCTGGGCTCAGCCTCCTTCCCTACTATCCAGTGTGGGGGGGGGGGAGATGGGGATATTGCTCTGAATGTTATTTGTCCCTGAGCCTCGACCTTCTCTGCAGGTTGAGCTCAACCAAGGGGAAGGAGCCAAGGGCCTCAGAGGACCAGGTGCTTTCAGACCCTGAGACCAAGGTAGGAGTAGATGGAGGGAGAAAATGGGGGGAGAAGACAAGTGAGGACCTGAGGCCATGCTGCACTCTTACCTCTGCCCTATTTTCACAGACCATGGGAAAAGTTTCTCAATTCAGAATACGCAGGACACCAGCCCGTCCTCAGCTAAACCTTACACCAATGGGGCTGCCTCGACCAATCAGGTGAGTGGCTCACTGTACATGGAAATACCTTGGCCAAAGGTGTAATAGGCTCAGATCCCCTGAAGTGTGGCTTTGTTTCTTCTCAGGGAACACAGTCCAGCTTGGAGGAGTCAAGTTGGTCTGGACATGGTTTGCACTTAGAACTTATCTGTGTGCCTTAGGAAGCACTCCTGGCCCTAACGTGTCCCAGAAACTGAAATGTAGACCAGGCCTTGCTTATCCTTTTTCCAGAGTACAGTGGCCTTCCGTTTTTCAATGGCCTCTGCTCTTTGTTCCCAGGTTGAACAAGAAGGAGTTCAGCTTAGAAGAAATTTATACCAACAAGAATTACCAGTCACCTACAACCAGGAGGTGAGAAACTTTGAAGGCATGGGGGTGATAGAGGGAAGGCTGGAACCAGGGGCCATGCTGGTAACCAGCACCCCTCCCTGCCTGGTCCAGGACCTTTGAGACCATCTTTGAGGAACCCCGGGAGCGCAACGGGACTTTGATTTTCACCAGCTCAAAGAAGCTTCGGCGGGCTGTAGAATTTCGGGACAGTAGCCTTCCTCGATCCCGGCGGCCATCTCGTGGGGTCCGGGCGACAGCTGGCAGGACCCTTACCTCCAGCCTGGCCCCCAGCCCAGATGTGGGACCTCTGCTGCAGCAGCGGTTGGAGGAGCTGGATGCCTCACTCCTGGAGGAGGAGGAAGTGGATAGGGAACTGCCCCATCGGACCTAGGAGCTCCATTTGTCTATCCATCCTGAAGCATCTGAGGCAGTTATATATTTTTCTCTATATTTCTAGTAAAGTTTTCAATATGTTTCTGATCTTTTTGTATGTCTCTAGCTGAGTTTGAGATTTACTATACTGGCTGTTTCTACTTTGGCCCCGAAAGACTGGGAAATGGAGGAGGTGCCAGGGAAGGCAATAAGGGTTGGATACAGGGAAGAAGTAGGGGAATGGTCGTCAGAGTTACTTTCATGATTTGAGAATTTTCCTGTGTGGAGTGATACTTTGGAATCTGCTCCAGAAGATATTGTGACCCTGCACCCTAGAAAGGGTTGTCTAAATTCACATATATCGAGGAGGGGACTGAGGGACCCAGAGTGGACCAAGGCCTTCATCAAGATGGCCCTGAATTCCACCTAACATGCAGGTACAGACTTTCCTCTGGATTCAAGAGATAAAAGTAATCAACTCTAACTGAGCACCTACAAACAACCTGTCATACATATTTGACCTGCATATAGCACTGTGAGAGGGAATCACACTCATTTTACATATAAGAAAGGAAATTGAGGGGTGCCTGGCTGGCTTAGTTGGTGGAGTATGCAACTCTTGATCTCAGCATGTCATGAGTTCCAGCCCCGTGTTGGGTGTAAAGATACTTTAAAAAAAAAAAAGCAAGTTGAGTGTGTAATGTGATGTCTTCATTAAAACGCTAACCCAGAGGCACCCAGAGGCCAGAAATAGCATTCTCCATCTTTCCAAATTTAAAGGCAGAATAGCAGTAACTAAGAGCACAGACTGTGGAGTTAGGCTTGAGCCAAATCCTATGTAGGAAACCAAATGTGCATCGATTCCCCTCCCCCTCTGTAAAATGGGGCTAATAGCAGTACCTTACTTTTTTTTAAGGATTTTTATTTATTTATTCATGAGAGACACAGAGAGAGAGGCAGAGACACAGGCAGAGGGAGAAGCAGGCTCCCTGCAGGGAGCCGGACGTGGGACTCGATCCTGGAATCCCGGCATCACGCCCTGAGCCAAAGGCAGACGTTCAACCGCTGAGCCACTGAGGCATCCGCAGCAGTACCTTCCTAAAAGAATTCTTCCTGCCAAATAAGTTAACGTGAAAAAGTGGCCTGGGCACGAACGCAAAGCGTTTCTTTCCTCATTAGCACGCAGACACCACAAGCCAGCACTCTCCCACTGAACGGAGCGATAACGGGAAGCGGATTCCTTCTAGCGCGTCTGGCGCTGGCAAGGCACGCCGCGTGCTCAGGCCACCCGGCACCGCGGGGGATCCCGCTGAGCTGCCAGCCGCTCGACAGTATCACCACGCGCGTGCGCGAGAAGCCAGGCGGCCTCTGGGTTAAGCCGAGCGGCGGAAAGGGAGAGACGACGTAACTGGCAGCCGAGAGGAACCTTCCGCCGCCGCACGCCGCCCAGCGGCCAACCGCCCCCGAGAACTCGCGCACCACATCCCGACTCCTAGTCTCGACGCCGTCTGAAGACGGACCAATGAACAGAGAGTAGGAAGAGGCGGGGTCACGTGGGGGGACCGCCCCAAGCGCCTACTTCTAACCAGTCGAGTCACAAGACCCGCTGAGGGGCGGGGCTAATATGACGTATACCCAATCCAAGATTTGAGGGCGGTTACATATTACCCACTCCCCAGTGCTTGACTCCGCCCCTCGCCTTGACGTACACTTCTCAACCTATCAACGACTAAGCTTGTGGAGGGGTGAGGGGAAGGGGGCGGAGAGTGGGAGGAGGCCGAGAGAGGAAGGAGGCGTAGGCTGAGGAGGAAGAGGGAGGAGGGGCAGGGAAGTCCTGGCGGAGAAGAGGCCCAAGACTCCAAAGGAGACAACAGAAGGGTGCGCTGGAGCTCCCTCGCTGCCCAACAGCCGTTCCGGATCCCTTACGGCGCAAGTCAGACAGAGACGGAGGAAAGGAGGAAGAGACTTTTATGTCGGCAGACAGAGAAGCTCTACCCGTCACCGTTGCCTCACATCCGGGACTTTGGAGGGCTGGCCCCGCGGCCCCGCCCCCCCCCCAGCCTTTCATGGCGACCGGAGGCGGAGGCTGGAAGAGCAGGGCCTGGAGGAGGCCCCTTTAAATCTCCTTAAAGGGGTGGCCGCTGAACTCGGCAGACTACATCGGCAACCTTAAAGGGGAAGCCATCGAACAGAAGCTGACAAATTCAGAACTGTGCTGTTGGGAGTGCTGGAGCGAGTGGGGATTCTCACCTCCTTTTCTCCCCCTCGCAAGAAGTTCTTTAAACTCAGCTTAAAGGGGAAGTGGCCGCTTGTGGAGGACCAGAAACTTCACTCCGAGCCCTTAAAGGGGCGGCCTGCTGTTTGGACGACCCTGGACTCCTTAAAGGGGTGGCCCCTTTTAGCCGGAGGACTTGAGACACTTTTAAAGGGGAGGTCTGCGTTTCGGGGCGAGCTTTCGGTCCCTTTTAAAGGGGTGGCCCTTCCTCTTCCTCGGGAAGACTTGTCTCGACCCCTGGCAGGGGGCGGCCACTGCACTAGGCCGGCTGGACACCATCGGGTCGTCTTAAAGGGGTCAGGGGCTGGACAACTTGAGGCCTCGCCTTAAAGGGACGGCCGCCCCGTTTTCTCCGTCTCGGCCCCGCCGGCCCCACAGGGGGGGCCCTCGGGCTTGTCGCCCCGGGGGCGGCGCCGGCTCCCCGGGCCTTGGCCTTGGGGCAAGCGTGGGGCCCGTAGATCCTGATTTAAAGGGAAAGCCGTGGCCTTTTCGTCCCTGTGTAGCCGCCACCGCCGCGCCTGCGACCCCGGGCCTGCGGACAGGCCGCTTCGGGCCCCGCCGCCTCCGGATGCGGCGCTGAGGGCGGTCGCCATGGAGACGGCAGCGGCCGCGGCTCCCGGCCCGGGCTGGGCCGCCGAGGGGGAGCGGCGGCGGCGGCGCTGCTCGCGCCGAGACCGAGACCGGGAGCAGCGGCGCCGCCGAGGTCCCGGCGGCGACGCGCCCCGGGCTCTGCTGGCTGCCCCGCGCGGCTCCTCGTCCTCCTCGTCGCCGCCACCGCCCGCCAGGCCTTGGTCGTCAGCTTCGTCCGGAGAGCGGCCCGGAGGCCCGAGACGACGGCGGCCCCGTCCCAGGCCTCGGCCCCCGCGACCCCGAGCTCGGAAGCGGCCTGCCGGCTCGGGCAGCCGCGGGGAGGAAGAGGAGGAGGAGGAGGAGGGGGGCGCGGACGACGGGGAGGCCGAGGAGGAGCCTGAGGAGGAGGAAGAAGAGGAGGAGGACTTAATCGATGGCTTCGCCATCGCCAGCTTCGCCAGCCTTGAGGCCTTGCAGGTGGGGCCTGATGGAGCCGGGGACCTTTGGGGGCTTCACAGGGGCAGAGAGAAGGGTATGGTACCTGGAGTGGGTGGAGTTGAGGGGGGAATGCTGGCACCCCAAACCAGAGCAACCGGCTCCTCTGGCCAGGCCTCTGCCCCACCCTGGGGTGGGAGGAGGTAGAGTTAGTCTCTAGGGACCAGCCAGGTTACCCGGCCTGAGAGCCACTTTGGTAGCCTGGTCACCCCTAGAGAGGTGGGGAGCTTTCCTTTCTCCATCTGCTTTAGTCCCACCTCCTCCTCCACAGAAGGATGCATCTCTTCAGCCCCCAGAGCGACTGGAACATCGACTGAAGCATTCTGGGAAGCGGAAGAGGGGGGGTTCCAGTGGGGCCACTGGGGAGCCAGGGGACAGCTCTGATCGGGAGCCTGGCCGGCCCTCTGGGGATCGGGCCCGAAAATGGCCCAATAAGCGGAGAAGGAAAGAGGTGAGCTTGTCATAGATCCTTGTCCTTTAAAAGTCTGGATAGGATACCCTTTACATAGACCTGTTTTCCATCAGCAATGCCACTGTCCATCATAAACAGTAATTTTATTCTGTAAGGGCAGGGAGAAGGCAGAGCAAATTGGAACCCTCACTCCTCAGTCCCGGTCTGACAGAGACATGCCCACAGTCAGACTTTTTTGCTTTTGGCGGCCCTATTCCAAACATGTTGGTTATTTAGAGATGTATCAAAAAGACTTAATGGAATCATGAATGAGTTAGATATGGTCTCAGATGTCTCCAGGCAATAGCAGTGTAGCAAGAAAGACACAATCTGAACAAATGCCTAGATCAAAACCTGAGAAGCTACAGAAGGCAGAGATCTGGGAGAGATGCTGCAGAAACCCACATGAGGAAGCCACTCATTCTGCCTGGGGGATGGGAGGAGGGTTGTGGTTAGGGAAAGCCCCCTAGGATGGCTTAGTCAGGCCTTGAAGGATAGTCATAAGCTTGCTAAGAGGAGAAATGGGCAAAGTTGTTTTGAGCAAAAGCACAGAGATAGAATATACTTGGAAAATGACAAAAGCATTGGAAACAAGGGTGGGCCATAGCAGGAGAAGCCGCTAGGAAGAGATTGAGTGTGTGTCATGAGGGGCCTTGAGTTCCTTACTGGGGAGTTTAGACTTTATCCAAAGGCCTCGTCAGTCAGCCTCCCTTACCTCTGGACTCTGGTCTTTCTCAGGCCTCCTCCCGTCATTCTCTGGAAGCTGGATACATAGTAAGTGCTCTCTACCTGTACTGGCCCCTCCCCTCTCAATTCCTCTTTGAAAGTCCCCACTCTCCCTTGGGCCACACTCTTCTTCCCTCTTGTGACACCTCTGTCTTTCCTTCTCCCCAGTGTGATGCAGAAAGCGATCTGGATGAGAGGGTGAGTAGGGCTAGAACTTGTTGGGTGGGCATGTTACAACTTGTAAAATGAACTGCAGCTTAGAGGTCTTCTACACTCGACAGAGCCTCCCCTTGAGTGGGCAACATAGGTTTAGCCGTGACTGGATTTGGGGCAGTGTGGGGGTGGGCAGATTGAATGGGTAAATGACTTTTTTTCTTTGGCAACTAGAGCCAGTTGACCAAAGAATAAAAAGCCCTTGCCTTGGTATACCATCTTTTCCAAAGCCCTTGGAGGTACCAGTGGTTCTCCACGGAAATCCAAGGTGGCTGTTGAACAGAGCTGGTCGTTCCTGCTAGCTGTTCGTCTGCTCTCACAGATTAGGATCTGAGCAGAGACCAGGGTTACGGTACTGAGAACACTAAACCATTGTGGTCAGTATAAGAACATGTCTTACAAAGTTATATTTCAGTTTATTATTAGGTCAGATGTGTCTGTTTTGAAATAATGTGTTCTAGCAGTTCATACTCTACCCCTGTAACTAAATTTGTATTCCATGATCTATATCTTGTTTTAGTTTAAAAAGTTGGCTGGACAGGGACTGTGGTGAACCAGAGAGTTCTTGTCTGTCTAAAGGAGGTGACCACTGTCTAGTCTAATTGTTGCCATGCAAGAATAGGGCCAATTCTTAAGAGAACCTGCAAGTCTGAGTTTTTATGAGGAATTCCTGGGTTTGTAAATATCGGCAATTTTAAAAGTTTTTGCTGACACTAGTGGCCCCAACAGATCTGTAAGTCAGGTAGGCATGTGGGCCAGCAGACACTTTGGCTTTAATGTGTTTATGTCTCTGCTATGTAAGTGTGCCTCAATTCAGTCCTACTGGCCTAATAGATTCTCAGGCTCAGCTATTCTACCCCTTTCCCCAAGCACAGGTCCCCCTAGAGCCCACGGTCCTTGCTGGATTTCAACTAAGCTGTTGGAGTAGACTTGCCACCTGCTGCCACTTCCTAGTAGGCTCTGGAGGCTTTTAGGCTTCTTGGGTGAGGGCCTCAGCAGACCAGAACCTGACTCTCCCAACCCTTCTTCCCCAGGTCTCCGATGATGACCTCGACCCATCCTTTACTGTCTCAACCAGCAAAGGTTGGTCTGAAGGGCTGGTGCTGGAGACAAGGGAGGGAAATGGGGTGAGTATGGGCCTCAACTGAACACATCTACTGTCTTGTCCTCACAGCCTCGGGCCCCCACGGCGCCTTCAATGGGAACTGTGAAGCAAAACTCTCCGTAGTCCCTAAAGTGTCGGGCCTGGAGCGGAGCCAGGAACAGCCCCCAGGGCCCGACCCGCTGCTAGTGCCTTTCCCCCCAAAGGAACCACCGCCTCCACCGGCCCCTCGGCCTCCCGTCTCACCCCCTGCACCCTTGCCGGCCGCCCCCAGTCTGCCACCCCCACCCCAGCCCCAGCTGCAGCTTCGGGTCTCGCCCTTTGGCCTCCGCACTTCTCCCTATGGCAGCAGCCTGGACCTCAGCACTGGCAGGTGAGTGGTCCAGGGGTTTGGTCTGGTCTGGAAGGACCTGGTCATTTTGGCACCAACCCCTGCATTCTCTAGCTGGGACATGGGAGGGTACCTGTGGAATGTGACTTGAAAAAAGGATTCTGAGGCTGAAAAGTTTGAAAGACACTGGGTGAAACAAAGTTAAAGTGATTACTTGCTTATAGGAACTTGTTAGAACTGTTTCACTCAATCTTTGCGTGCAGGGAAATCCACTGTGTGCCGTTTCCCAATTTTATGTGCTGGTGAGACCTTTTTTGCAAGGCACATTTGCTAGGAATCGTGTTCTTCAGAACATACTTTGGGAAATGCTGACATGATGATTAAGAGTGCTGGCTTTGGTGTCAGTCAGACCTGGATTCAAATTCTTGCTCTGCCACTTAGTGGCTGTGTGATTTTTGACGAGTCACTTAATCTCTCTGAGCCTCAATTTTCTCTTTCTGTGGAAAAGAAATGACAGTAGTACCTTTGTCTTGATAAAGCTGTTGTGAGGATCAATTGAGTTAATGCAGTGTTTCCCAAAGTGTGTACGTGCATCATTAGTGGTATGTAAGATCATTTCAGCTGTTACGGGAGTAAATTTTTTTTAGCTGTTAATGGGCTTTAGAAAAACATGACTAGTATCTCAACCCCTTGATATCACGTGTATTGCTGGGCGAGGCTAAGTAATTATAAAAAAAAGAAACTGAGTTAAAGAAAGAAGTAAATGGTACAGGTGGTTACGTGGATGCGGCAGCAATTGGAAAGGTGGTGTGACATGGTGGAGATTTGGATTAGCATGTAAAGCAGGTGTCAGCACTTGGCTACAGTAAGTGCTCGTTAAAGGGTAAGAATCACTGATACTATTACTACTATCGGTGCTATTTTTATTATTGTCATCATCGTTACCGTCCTTTTTCTTGTTCTTGAGAAAACTAAGGCTCAGAGAGGGGCAGTGACTTGCTCAAGGTCACCCAGGGTGTTAATGGCAAGACGGGCCTAGAATTCAGGTCGCCTGACATCTAGGCCAGGCCAGCAAGGTGCTGCTTCCACTGTCTTAGGGTGGGAACCCAGGTGGCCTGTTGTAATGAAGCGTCAAAGTGAGTGACATGTTTTGTGCCGTGGTTGAGTCAGGAGAGGGCAAGTCATGAGACCAGAGACGTCCGAGGTAGCTGTGTGGAAGAGACCTTGAGAGGGAGAGAGGGGGTTGTTGGGTGTGGGAGGTACCTCAGTCTGAGGATGGTTTCCCTGGGCGGGGGTGGGTTTCCTGGGGGCCGGGTTCTACCACCTTCCATGTTGGAGAACCAGGGTCAAGGTATCGCCCAGGCTTCTGACCCCCTCCCGTCAGAGCTGGCACCTCCCAACCCCTCACTCATCTCCCCACTTCTCTCCCCAGCTCTTCACGGCCGCCCCCCAAGGCCCCGGCCCCTCCCGTGGCTCAGCCTCCCCCCTCATCATCCTCTTCGTCCTCTTCCTCCTCATCTGCCTCCTCCTCGTCCGCGCAGCTCACCCACCGGCCCCCGACGCCCTCACTGCCCCTGCCTTTGTCCACCCACAGCTTTCCCCCCCCTGGGCTGCGGCCCCCCCCACCACCCCACCACCCCTCCTTGTTCTCCCCTGGCCCCACCCTGCCCCCACCCCCACCCCTGCTGCAGGTGCCAGGGCACCCTGGGGCCTCAGCTGCTAACGCCCTTTCTGGTGAGTTTGGGGTCCTGGCCGGGGTGGGTGGGGGGCCATGGCCCCGGGCTTGGGCCCAGTCGGCTTTGGGGCATCTGGACCTCAGCAAACATCAGGGCTTGAGGAGGGAGTGGCTCAAGGCCAGAAGGGAAGGCCAGTCACCCGGGCCCAAGGAGGCTGACCTGGTGGCAACAGATGTTAAAGCCTTCTCCCCCTCCCCTCCCACAGAGCAGGACCTGATCGGCCAGGACCTGAACTCTCGCTACCTGAATGCCCAGGGTGGTCCCGAGGTGGTGGGGGCAGGGGGCTCGGCCCGGCCCCTGGCCTTCCAGTTCCACCAGCACAACCACCAGCACCAGCACACCCACCAGCACACCCACCAGCACTTCACCCCTTATCCCCCGGGCCTGCTGCCACCCCACGGCCCCCACATGGTGAGCTCCTCATTGGGCCAGTGATGAGGCTCAGCAACTTGGGGGGAGGGTGTGGCTTCCACGGGAAGGTCCTAAGTCCCTGGCTGGCAGCTTACTCTTCCCTTCTCTTCCCCAGTTTGAGAAATATCCAGGAAAGATGGAAGGCCTTTTCCGGCATAATGTGAGTGTGTGTGTGTGGTGTGGTGTGGTGTGTGGGCATGGATGCATCCATGTGTGTGGCCCCGACTGTTGGGGTCCAGTCTTCAGCTTCAAAAGCAAGAGCCTTGAGCCTGGGAGAGCTCCCCCGGGGCGGGTTTTAGGGTGGAGGCCCCAGGACTGACGGGCAGACCAGATGTGGGCCGCACCTCCACCCCCAGCTTGGACTAGCGCCCTTCTCTCCACAGCCGTACACGGCCTTCCCTCCCGCAGTGCCCGGCCTCCCTCCGGGCCTCCCGCCGGCTGTCTCCTTTGGCTCCCTGCAGGGGGCCTTCCAGCCCAAGGTGAGCTCCCAATCCAAATACCACCACCTCCCACCCCTACAGACCCAAAGACCCCAACCCCCCACCCCAGATCCACATACCTTCCTCCGTTCCCCAAAGCCATACCCGTTCTCCTGCCCTCCCCTCCTGGACCCAGCTTTCTTCAGAGCCATGCTCCTCCCTCCCTGTCCCAGCCCTGGTCCCCATCTTGGTCCTAGACCCCTCTTATGCCTGGTGCCGGCTCTCCTGACTGATCACTCCCCTTTCCCAGAGCACGAACCCCGAGCTGCCACCACGACTGGGGCCAGTGCCGAGCGGGCTTCCCCAAAAGGGGACACAGGTGAGGGGGGCCAAGGCAGGTCCTGGGGGAACTAGAGTATCTGTTGAGGGAGAGCAGGGTTGATTGAGAGCGAACTACTGATCCTTTTTCTTTAGTGTGTGATCAGGGGTATCCCTGCGAATCTGACGAGAGCATTTCTGTTAAGTGACAAGGTTTCCCATGCGTGAGGAATAGAAATTTCATGAAGCTGCTCTAGAAATAAGATTACTAGGACAGTGGTTTTTGTAGGAGTTTTCAAATTTTTTAAGTTACAAAATCCTTTTTCTTAAAATGACATCATACCAGGAAGTCCTCTCCATAAAACAATGAAATGATAAGCTGCCCCTTTGTGAAGTGGGACAGGGAACAGCCTTCGAGCTCACGGCTCTGGAAACATTGGGAAGAACACAGGATGTGTTTCCTAAAGGGTAGACTAGACCAGATATCTTGCAACGTCTTCTAGCAGCAGTAAAGACTTTTTTTTTCTAAAGAAATCTTAAGTAGAGACTCATGACATAAAGCTGTTAATAGGATAGCTTCTCTGGTTGAGAAACCCATCCTGCCTGCTTGCTAACCCACTCCCCAGTGTTCCAAGCAGGGCACGTCCTTGGGGCTTGGCTCAGAAACTTAGTGCTGGAGGGGAGATGCCCAGAGTGGGAGAGATGGGGAATGGAGTCTTGACAGAAGCAGGAATGGCCTGAGGGAGCTATGCAAGGTCTCTGGTGTTTGGGTGGGGATTAAAGACTGTGGAGATGAGGTGCCCAGGACAGTAAACAGGTCTGAATCGCCGCCAATCTCTGCTTTGCTATCCCCAGATCCCCGACCATTTCCGGCCACCTTTGAGGGTGAGTTTGGTGAGGACCTCAGGCTGCATGAGGCTGGGGGCTGGTCTCAGGGTGTTTGGCTGAGGGCGGGTCTTGCTTGGGAATGAGCGAGAAGCCCAAGACGTGGAGGCAGTCAGATGTGGAACAGCAGAAAGGGCAAGGCTTATAAGCCACAGACCTGGGTTCCGATGTAATTGGCTGTGGGACCTTGGGCAAGACAGTTTATCTCTCTGAGCCTCAGTTTCCTAGGCCATGAAATGAACCTAGTCATCCCTCAGTTGTAGGGATGATGATTGGGGATGTTGTGTGGAGAGGCTGGGCCGAGGACCAGGCCTAGAGTGGGTGATGAGTGAACGTTCTTTCCTTCCCTTTCCCTTTGGTTATCCTTCTGGGGCGGCAGAAACCAGGGAAGTGGTGTGCCATGCACGTGCGCGTGGCTTACATGATCCTGAGACACCAGGAAAAGATGAAGGTACTGGGGTGGGAGGGCTGGGGAGAGCGGGCTGGCCTGAGCCCTGGGCATCTGCCTTTGGCAGGTCTTGGCCAAATCTTGGCCAGACACATCCTCTCCTGTCCCCGGTCACTGCCTGAGTGCTTTCACAGTTTAGGTTCTTTGGCTTAGGGGGGTAGCCTGAGAAGGCTCTGAGAGAGGCAGAGGCGAGGCACCCAAGCCCCATCTTGGCACTAGCCAGCCCTCAAAGGGGACCTAGGGGTGGAAGAGCAAGAGCGGGACCCCACCTGGCTCCTCACTCACCACCCCTCTCCCTGTCCCATGCAGGGCGACTCCCACAAGCTTGACTTTCGGAACGACCTCCTGCCCTGCCTTCCGGGGCCCTATGGGGCCCTGCCCCCTGGGCAGGAGCTCTCCCACCCGGCCGCCTCCCTCTTCACTGCGACTGGTGAGTCTGGCCAGCCCTCTCAGGGCCTGAGGTTCCCTGTCTATAGCCCAAGGCCCACCTTGCGCCCACTCAGCCTCACCAGAATCTCCCACCTCTCTGCCCCAGGTGCCGTCCACGCTGCAGCCAACCCTTTCACGGCAGCTCCCGGGGCCCACGGACCCTTTCTGAGCCCCAGCACCCACATTGGTAAGAGCCAAGAGCATTTGGGCAACCCCAGCCTTGTCCCTGACTTCCAGGAGTTCTCAAGCTGGGGATGGAAATTAGACCTGAGAGGCAGCTGGAATGGGGGTAGGCCTGGTTCCACTTGGTTTGTGACCTTGGGCAAGTTACTCCAACTCCTCTGAGCCTTGATCTCATCGCCTGTGAAATGGGATAGGGGCAGAGCAGAGTGATTGGCCCGCACTGCCAGCTCAGATGCCATCTCTGAACTAGCCAGTGGTAGGGGCTAGCGTGCCACCTGGGAGAGGAGGACAGAGGAAGGCTGTGCAGGCCCGGGCAGAAGGTGGTCATTGGCTCCTAGCAGTCTTGGCAGGCTCTGCAGGGAGATTTAACTTGGGTCTGGGTAGACAGGAGGGCATCGAGCCTGATGGCATTGGGGAAGGTGTTCCCGTAGTAGAATAGGTTAGTAGTTCCATCTGTGCATGAAGTTAGAGTCAGGTCGGGAAGGGCCCTGCATGTCAGGTGGGAGGAAGCTAGCAGAGATCTTCAGGCGAACGGCTTGCTATAGAGCTGATCTGGGTGGCTGGTGTGGGGGATGGTGGGGCTGGAGCTCTGGAGTCAGGGAGGCCCTGGGCTGGGGGTACCACTTACTGGCTAGATGACTGACCGTTGGCAAGTCACTTCACCTCTCTGAGCCTGTTTCATCATCCTTAAGTGGGAGTGGTCCTGTCTGCCTCATGGGGCTTGTTGTTTGTGAGGTTAAACTACATGATGCATGTCAAAGCTCAGTGTCTCACAGGGGCCCAAGGAAGTGCTCAGCACCCAGTTGTTAAAACCAAGACCAAGCAGCGGGGGCTCTGGGGCCTGCTCCCTGAGCTGCCTCTTCCCTTCTAGTCTTGGTACCTGCTCCCAGCTGGCTGCCCAATGCTCTGACCACCCCCTTTTTCTCCTACAGATCCCTTTGGGCGTCCCACAAGCTTCGCCTCCTTGGCTGCCCTCTCCAACGGGGCCTTTGGAGGCCTGGGCAGCCCTACATTCAGTGAGTGCGGGTGGGGCTGGCCGGGTGGGTGGCCGTGGCAGTGGGCTTAGGAGGCCCCAGACATGGGACCTCCTCCTCCCTGTGGCGCCTGTCACTCTTTGCTTCACCCTCTGTCTAGACTCCGGCGCCGTCTTTGCCCAGAAAGAAAGCCCAGGGGCCCCACCAGCCTTCGCCTCCCCCCCAGACCCATGGGGCCGCCTGCACCGCAGTCCTCTGGCCTTTCCTGCCTGGGTCCGGCCCCCTGAGGCCGCCCGGACACCAGGCTCAGACAAGGAGCGGCCTGTGGAGCGGAGGGAGCCCTCTATCACCAAGGAGGAGAAAGACAGGTGCGCCGACCCTCCGACCCACTGCCCTGCTGCCCGCTACCCACATCCCGCACCGCCAGCCCTCCTGCCACCCCGCTCCCCACACTGCCCACCCTCCTGCCGCCCTGCTGCCTGCACCACCTGCTCTCCACGCCACTCGCAGTCTGGTCGGGTCGGACTGTTGGAGGCCCCCTCTCTCTCCCCAGGGACCTTCCCTTCTCACGGCCCCAGCTCCGAGTTTCTCCCGCTACTCCCAAGGCCCGGGCTGGCGAGGAAGGGGCCAGGCCTGCCAAGGAATCCGTGCGGGTAAAGGAAGAGCGGAAGGAGGAGGCCGCTGCTGCTGCTGCCGCTGCTGCCGCTGCCGCCGCCGCTGCCGCCGCCGCCGCTGCCACCACTGGGCCTCAGGGCCTTCACCTGCTGTTTGAGAGGCCCCGGCCACCCCCTTTTCTGGGCCCTAGTCCCCCAGAGCGCTGCGCAGGCTTTCTGGAGCCAACCTGGTTGGCAGGGCCCCCTCGCCTTGCCAGGCCACCCCGCTTCTATGAGGCTGGCGAGGAGCTGACTGGACCGGGGGCCGTGGCTGCCGCCCGCCTCTATGGTCTAGAGCCGGCCCACCCCCTGCTATACAGCCGCTTGGCACCGCCTCCACCGCCTACTGCAGCCCCAGGAACCCCTCACCTTCTCAGCAAGACCCCCCCAGGAGCCCTTTTGGGGGCCCCACCTCCACTTGTGCCCGCCCCCAGGCCTAGTTCCCCACCTCGGGCCCCTGGTCCAGCCCGGGCTGACAGGTGAGGGAAGGGCAGGGGCGGGGGCAAAGCTCCATCCCCCTTTCCTTTTGACAAGGTCCTAGAGCTGAGGTTTCAAGCCAGGGCTGGAGGGCAATGGTCATGACCTCACCAGCCACCTTTGAGGTCATGGAACCTGGGAGCGGAAGCCCCAACCCCCACGAGATCAAGCATCAGATGGACCTTGGGGTCACTGGGAGGGCAGAGGTCACAAGCCTCTAGAGAGAGGGGGTCTGTGTGTGTGTGTATGTGCACCTCTGTGCACATGAGAGATGAGAGTGGGGGTCATTTCAGAGGTCATAGCTCATGATCTCCTGAGGTACACCATCGCCCCCTCCAAGGGCCCCTAGGCCCTTGGCCTGCCTCCCCAAGGGCTCATTAAGCCAGAGGCCAAAGTGCCCCCCCTCCCCTTCACCTACCACCCAAGTCCTCATGCCCTCTCAGGGCTGGGGGAGGAGGGGCTAACGGAAGGGGGGTTCCATGTACATATTTATCTCTCCTTCCACATAGCCCCCCAGACCTTTTGTACATTTTTACAGGGGTGCCCCTCCCAATAATCTCCCTTCCTGGTTAATTAAATCCTCAGACTGGTGCTGTGTTCCTAGCCTCTGGCCTCTCTGTGGGGGGAGGGGGGATTGTAGAGGGAAGAGCTGGGAGGGGACAGGCAGGAACCCAGGGCTTATCCCTGGGAATATGGAGTCAGCAGGAGACAGAGCAACAGAGGAAGGGACCTGGGTACCTAGGCTGGAAAGAAGGGCAAAGGCTTCCTGCTTGGCTGACAGCCCAGGTTCCTCCCCACTTGTTCCTGTTACCTCTGTGTGCCACCATCCCCAAAAGGCTCAACCTCTAAGCTTCAGACTCCACCTCTTAGTGGCTCAGTCCCCCACTCCATTTCCAAGTGCCCCCAGGACTCCTGGGCCCTGCCCTCCAGAACCCTGTTCCCCGGAACCCTGCCCTAGGCTGGGGGGGGTGGGCAGAGAAGGTCACCATGTACCACACACCAAAGAAGGGGGTCGGCCCGGGGGTGGGCCACACAGGCAGCTTCTTCAGCGGCCTCTCGGCGGCAGTCCCAGCCTTCCCAAAGCAGCAGGTGCCCCCAGGCTGGGGCCCAACCTAGAAGGCAGGGGTCAGTTTAACAAAAACATAACGTTGACTTTTTTCCCCGGTGGGACTTATTCTGTAACATGACTTGCGGATATTTATATAAAAATGAGTGTTACAATGAGGCCCCTTGGCTGCTCTTTCAGTGTGTGGGGGTCATGTGGGTTGGGGGACGGGTGGGGGATTCGGATCAGGGAGGGATGGGGGAGGACAATACTAGCCATGTCCTATGAGGGTTCCCCCTCCCACCTTACCTGGGAGACCTGTTTTCTTAGTTGTGGATGGATGAATTGGAGCATTGGGCATTGAAGTTTTCCATATTTTCTACAACCCAGGCATACATATTCTACAAGATTCAAGCAATACGAAAGGATAGCAAAACTAAATTTCCCATTTACCTGCCAACCTGTGCTATGCCCCATGCATTTCCTGAGGTAACCACTCCATCATTTGGTATATGCTCTTCAGGCCTATTTCTGTGCTTACCTACAAGTATGGACACATATAGTTCCATCAGAAAAGATCTGCAATTTAAAACAAACAAAAAAAAACCAACATTGGTTTTTCTTTTAGATCCAGTCACTATAAAACGAACATAGATATATACTACAAAGGGAAAGTGCCTCGTAATCTCAGCCCATGGAGGTGACCACTGCTAAGTGTCATGGATATCTTCCTCCAGTTATTTTTCTGGATATATATTTCAAATACTGTGGGGGAAAAATGGGGTCCTGTGAGATGTACTATTTGCAACTACCTTTTTACACTTAACATTATTTTTTGATGTGGTCATTAAAAACCAAGTAACTAAACCGAGCTAGAGAGGCTGGCACCCACCCGAGCTGCCCCAAATTGTCTTGTTCCACTATACCCATCACCTTAGGAAAGAGGTAGCCAACATTCATTCCTACCATGCCCAAGGCCTCTAGGGAAGGCTCAAACCTAAGGATGTTCCAACAAATCAGAAACAGGTTGACCAGAAGGACATGGCAGTCCTTGTTTTCAGCTTCTTTAGAAAAATCTAAAAATCCGTTGACACTGTACATGCTTTCCCCATGACTGCCCTTGAAATGGAGCATGATCCTCTTTCTCCAGATTGCCACTGTCTCCTCCATTCTTGTTTAGGAATGAGCCATTGTCACTATTGAGGTACCTCCCTGACCCCCATACACATTTGGGTGTGGAACTCTCAGGAGAATATGTTCTAGATACGTATATCGAACCTCTTCTAGATCCCCCCAAATGTAACTCAGATACCCAGTCATCTCCTATATCTGATGCTGTGTCCCCCAGCCTGAGCCACTTCCATCTGTTATCAGCACCCAAGTCAGAAAGCTCTCTCTTACCTCACTTGATTCACTATCTGAACTGCCTTTTATTCTTTCGACCACTGTTCACTTGATCATACCAGGCAGGCACTGACCTTGTAGCTGGGGCGCAGAGGTAAACAAAAATCCCCAGCTTTTCCAGAGCTTACATGCAGGTCCTGGGAGGAGCAACAGCAGCATGCTTCCTGAAGAAAAAGGGTGAAGGGCAGGAATCCCCAGGGCTGCCTTCTTGGGGCCTGTCCTCAGAACCACTACTTTCCCTTGATCCATCTCTGCATGTCCTGATCCGAAATCAGGAGCTCCTCAGGCAGAGGTAAAAGAGGAATCCAGAAAGACCAAATGCTGGTTGAAAAAGCAAAACAAAACCAAAATCATTTCACCATCATGAGGCTGCTATTCAGAAATGCATTTCTTTGTTTTGAATGAGCTTAGAAGTGTAGCTATGTAGTCTTAAACAATGTGCTTATTTCTGTGCCATGATTTATTTGTAGAATTGGGTTTTTTAAATTTGAAGATCTAATGGGCTCTGTTAAATGATTCATGATTGGGCAGCGCCCCATCTAGCAAATGGAGAGGCGCTCCTAAAATGGAGGGTTTTTAAAACAACTTTATTGAGATATAATTCATATACCACAGAATTCACTGTCTTTTATGACTGGCTTCTTTAACTTAGCATTATAAGCATTCGGGGTGCATCCAAGTTGTAGTTGTATCAGTCCTATGTTCCTTTTTATTGCCAAACAATACTCCATTATATAGGTGTACCACATTGCATTTATCCATTCTTCAACTGATGGACATTTGTTTCTTTTTTTAAGATTTTAAAATTTATTTATTTAGAGAGAGCACATATGAGCAGGGGCTGGAGGGGGTAGGAGTAGAGGAAGGGAGCAAGCCAACTCAGCAGTGAACGTAGAGCCCAATCCTGGGGCTCAATTCCAGGACCCTGAGATCATGACCTGAGCCACTGAAACCAACATGCTTAACTGATTGAGCCATCCAGGCTCAATATTTTATATACCCACCAGCAGTGTATGAAGATGGAGGCTTGGATTTTTTATTTTTATTTTTATTTATTTATTTTTTGAGGTTTGGATTTTTTTAAAGATTTTATTATCTATTTGAGAGAAAGAGAGAGAGAACATGAGGAGGGGGAGGGGCAGAGGGAGAAGCAGACTCCCTGCTGGGCAAGGAGCCCAATCAGAGGCTTGATCCCAGGACCCTGAGATCTGGACCTGAGCTGAAGGCAGACACTTAACCGACTGAGCCACCCAGGTGCCTCAAGATGGAATTTTATAATAGTTTTTTCTGGTATTGCTGTATGAATCCACAAAGTTAATTAGCACAAACTTCTTAGAACAGTGCCTGGCACAGAATAAGTGCTCAAAAAAATGATTGCTGTGATTATCAGTAATGCCTTTCTGTTTTGAAACTCTAAGAAGTAGATCTTAGGGCTCAATTAAGGAGAATGGCTTACTTACATGCAGTTTATTGGGAAGGCACATCTTTCAAAACAGACTTTGAGGTGAGGAGCATCTGTCTAGGGGCAGAAGGAGTCTGAGCCAGTGAAGAAGAATCCAGGTTTAAAGCCTTCTTCATCAGTCAGATCAGAGTTTGAGTTTGGCCTCCACCAACCAGCTCTGTGACTTTGGTTGGTCTTTAGCCTGTTTCCACTTTCCAAAGAACATGACCAGCCCAGCCCACAGGTTCACTGTGATAATTAGTTACATAGAATAATGCAGGTATAAGGTACTGAGCACAGAATTGAGTACACAGTAGACATTCACCAGATGAGAGTGTTGTTACTGATTGCAGTGGTCAAGACTATAAGCAGGTTCCCTATTTCAGGATGGGTAGGTTAAAGTTCAGAGAACTTTATATGATGTACAGAGTTAGGAGAAGAAAGGAGATATACACATTCAAGGAGGAGATTTTATTTTATTTTTAAAAAGATTTTATTTATTTATTCAAGAGAGACACGGGGTGGGGGGGCAGAGACACAGGCAGAGGGAGAAGCAGACTCCTTGAAGGAAGCCTGATGTGGGACTCAATCCTGGTACTTCGGGATCACATCCTGAACGGAAAGCAGACACTCAACCGCTGAGCCACCCAGGCGTCCCTCAGAGAGGAGATTTTAAAAAATAAACTTGATGTTACAACAGTTTTAGCTGGACAAAAAAAAATTAGCAAAGATAGTAAAAGAGTACGGAGATTTCCTATGTGCCCAAAACTCAGTTTCCTGTTTTAACACCTATTAATATTTCACATTTGTTACAATTACTCAATCAGTATTGGTGCATTATTGACTTAAGTCCATACTTTATTCAGATTTCCTTTGTTTTTTTTTTTTTTTTTTTTTAGATTTATGTATTCATTTTAGAGAGAGAGAGAGAGAGAGAGAGTACCAGCAGGAGGGGCAGGAGAGGGAGAAAGAATCCCAAGCGGACTCCTCGCTGAGAGCCAAAGCAGGGCTTGATCTCACGATCCTGAGACCATGACTTGAGCCAAAAACCAAGAGTCAGATGCTTAACAGACTGCACCCCCAGGTCCCTCAGACTTCCTTAGTTTTACCTACTGTCCTTTTCCGGTTCCAGGATCCAACAAGACACCACATTATATTCAGTCATCATGTCTTCTTAGGGTCTTATTGATGACTTTTCTAGACTTTCCTTGGTTTTGATGATCTTGACAGTTTTGAGGAGTATTGGTCAAGTAGTTTAGAAAACGCCCCTTATTTAGGATACATATATTGTTTTTCTTAGGATGAAACTAGAGTTGGGGAGGAAGCAGAGGTAAAGTGCTGTTTTCATCACATCATATCAATGGTACATGCCTTCAAGATGATCCATGTCTGTGGCTAAGGCATGCTTGTCAGGTTCTATTGCAAAATTTCCCTTTCCCCCTTCTTGGCATATTCTACTCTTTGGAAGGAAGTTACTCTGTAGCCCAGACTGTGGGAGTAGGGAAATTATGCTCCACCTCCTGGAAGGTGGAGTTTCTACATAAATCACTTGGAATTCTGCTCGGGAAATTTGTCTCTTCTCCCTTTATTTATTCAATAATTTATTTATATTATAATGGATTCATGGATATTTCTTTTCTACTTTGGATTATACGCTAAGACTATGTTTTTGTTACTCTGCAGTTTTCTGTTGGCTCCTGTGTCCCTTTCATTGTGGGTTGCCTTTTTTTTTTTTTTCCCTTAGCAGAGACTGTTTTACTGTTTATCCTTTTATATCTTTCTGCTTTTGTCTCATGTGCATGTATTGTCTGGCCTTAAAATTTAAAAACAACTGCCCTTGTAATTAACATAAAAAGTTTGTAGTTTATAAAAGAAGGTAGGATGGGGTGGCTGGCTGGCTCAGTCAGAATAGCATGGGACTCTAGATCTCGGGGTGGTGAGTTGGAGTCCCACGTTAGGTGTAGAGATTTCTTAAACAAAAATTATTTTAAAAATTATTTATTTTTTACTTTTAAAAATATTTTATTTATATTTTTAAAAATGTTTTCAAAGAAGGTAGAGTAAAAAGTTTTGATCCATTCTCCTGATCATTCCTGCCTTGCTCCATTTCAGCTTTCCAGAGATACCATGTTGATTTCTTGTTTGTTTCTCCAGCACAATTCTTTTTTTTTCTTCTTTCAAATATTTACATATAGGACATACTGTTCCCTATGCTGTTTTTCTCAGTAACTATCTCTTGCGGGTTGTAACATTACTTTGTAAGGCTACACCATAATATGTTTAACCACTCTCCACTAATGGACATTTATGTTCTTTCCAGTCTTACTAGAACAAGGAGTGCTGCAATGAATACCCATCTCCTTGTATACCTGAGCAAATAAATCTGCAAGATAAATTTCTAGGCAGAGAATTGCTGAGTCGTGAGTATATGCTTTCAAAATTTAGATGCTGGACAATTTTGAATTGTCCTGCACAAACCTTGTGCCAATTGCCAATTTTCACTCTCACCAACAACGTAGTAAGAGAGGACGTGTTTCCCCACACCCTTACTGACAAGGTTTTTGATCTCTGCCAATCCCACAGGTGAAGGACAGTGACTCACAGAAGTTTGAATCTGCATTTTTTTCATTGAGTGAAGCTGAAATCTTGCTGGACATTTACAAATCCTTTGTCTTTTTGTTTTCTGTGAATTGCCTTTTTAAATATCTGCCCATTCCTCTCTCCCCCTGCTCTTTGGGTTTGTCTATAACCTTTGTTCTGTGCCTCAGTGAAAGCTACTCATTCATTTCTTCCATTAACACATATTTATTTACCTACTGTATATCAGACTCTGTTTTAGCGATGTGACAGTAACCAGGAAGGGCAAAGATATTTTTCTCTGGGAGATTAAAATTCTAGAGGGGGTAGGCAGTAAAGGAACAAATACACGTTATGGAGGCAATACCTGTTATGGAGGGAAAGGTAGGGTATGGGCTAGAAAGTTCTGGGGCGCTATTTTATAGAGATGGATTAAAGAGGATTTCTCTGTGGGATGCTAAGGGAGCAGAGATGGAAATAAAGTGAGGAAAGGCTGTGTGCAATCATCTGGGTGAGGGAGCAGCAGTGAGAAGCCCATGAAGTAGGAATGTGCAGGGTGGGCTGGGGGATCAGCTGGAGGGCCAGCGTGACTGGAGCAGTGAGTGCGAGGCAGAGGGGGTGGGAGATGAGGTTCCAGAGATAAGTGGCCACTGGATCATGCATGGCCTTGCAGGCCGTTGTAAGGACTTTGGCTTCTACTCTGAGTAAGGTGCTAGCCATTGCAAAGTTTATTTATGTTGGCTGTACTATTTTTTTTTTTTTGGAGAGTTTTGAAGCAGAGGAATGGCATTATCCAATTTAGGGTTTTTTTTTTTAAGACTTTATTTATTTATTTGAGAAAGAGAGCACAAGTAGGAGCCACAGAAGGAGAGAGAGAAGCAGGGTCCCTGATGAGCAGAGGTCCCTATTTGGGGTTCTATCCCAGGACCCTGGGATCATGACCTGTGCCTTCCTGAACCTTAGTTTCCTCAAATCACGATAAAGCCTATCTCAGCGGAGATGTTGTGAGAATTTTTTGTATTCTAAAAGTAGTTAGAATTACTGTGAATCTTAGTCTGCCTCCAGCACTCGCTGCTTGGGTTGCCTGTTGAATAATAAGAGTATAATTATTCTCACAATTATACAGAGAGGCAGGCAAGGCTGGTATGACTATGCCCATTTTATACATAAGTACAGTGAGGTACAAAGATGAAAGGGGCTTTCGAACTTCATGAAAAATTCAAGACAGGCAGAGTTTAGGGTCGTACAAAATATGAGTTTGAATCCCTGCTTTGCAGGCTATTTGCTCTGTGACTTCAGGTTTGTTAGCCTTCTCAGTCTGAGAGTTAACCACATAGGTGTCTATCAAAAAGGGACAAGGCCTCAGACCTCACAGGACTTCAAGGATTAAAAGCTGCTAGAAAAGAAAAAAGCCTCCCATCGTGCTTGGAGCCTGGCAGCTGTCCAGGAAATAGCTGCTATTAGGGTAATTATTCTGTAAATGTTCTGAATGATAATAATATTTATGGACTGAGGTGTCACCTATGTTAAGTGCTGAGGTCAGAGGAGAAACTAGGCCTTGTGGTCTCTAACTCTTTCCCTAATACCAGCTCCAGCCCTTCTGAGCGCCACTGTGAATGAGGAGGAGAGACCCTCAGTGATGCAAATGAATGTTGACCTTTCATTAACAAAACAATGGGCTCGTTGACACATAGGGTAGAAATGTTAAAAACTTTGAAAGGAGAAAAATTGGTTCACAAGTGTTTGTTGATATACTCACCCTGCTCTACTTGTCAATAAACATTTCCCAAGGCCTGCTGGAACAGCTCCAGGTTGGACTCCTGTTGAGGTCTCTTAAATGCTGTTTGTACTGGGGCCTTAGGATGTTTCAGCCTAAATGATGCTAACTCCTCAGGGCTGACCGGGTTGGGGGCGGAGGCGGGGGATGGAGGGCTTTGATGAAATGTGTATGAAGAGCCTGGGACCACTTAGAAACTAAGCCATTTTTCTTGTGTATAAGGAAATCAGTTTCCTTTACCCCAAACCTCCCTACCCCACCCTTAATTTCAGGAGGACGCTGACCACAAATCAATAAATAAGCAAAACTCAACAATTCAGGAAGGAGTGCCTGGCTGGCTCGCTTAGAGGATGTGCCTCTTGATCTTAGGGTTGTGAGTTTGAGCCCCACATTGGGTTCAGAGATTTCTTTCTTTTTTTCTTTTTAAAAAATATTTTATTTATTTATTCATGAGCGACAGAGAGAGAGAGAGAGAGAGAGAGAGAGAGAGAGAGGCAGAGACACAGGAGGGAGAAGCAGGCTCCATGCAGGGAGCCCGACGCGGACCTGATCCTGAGTCTCCAGGATCACGCACTGGGCCGAAGGCGGCGCTAAACCACTGGGCCATCCAGGCTGCCCGGGTCCAGAGATTTCTTAAATAAATAAGCTCCAGGGGTACCTGGGTGGCTCAGTGGTTGTGTCTGCCTTCGGCTCAGGTCATGATCCCAGGGTCCTGGGATTAAGGCCCGCATCAGGCTCCCCAAAGGGAGCCTGCTTTTCCCTCGGCCTATGTCTCTGCCTCTGTCTCTGTCTCTCACGAATACATAAATAAAATATAAAAAATTAATTATATATAATATATAATTAATATATATTATCGGAGGAGTAAAGGGCTAAGAACAGAAAGATGCTTCTGAAGAAGAATAAAGAGAGAAGGCTTGCTCTACCAGGATTGTTAAAAAGCTGTAGTAATGAAGATAAAGTAGTGTTGGTAATAATAGTAATCTACCAAATCCAGCTCAGAATATAAGAAGCTCTGATAAATGACAAGAGTGGCAGAGCACATCGAAGGAGGGACTATTTGATAAATGGAACTAGAACAAAAATGGTCATCCATATGGGAAAAAACGAAGTTAGATCATTGCCTCACACTATCCGCAAAACCGAGTTCCAGATGTAAGAACTTAATTATCAAAAACAAAACTTTAAAAGTTTTAGAAGAAAGTCTAAGGGAATTTCTTTCTGGACTTGGAGTAACAAAAAATCTCTCTTTTTTTCCCCAAAGATTGTGTTTACTTATTTTAAAGATTTTATTTTTAAAAATTTATTTGTTTGTTTGTTTGTTTTTACAGAGAGAGAGTATGAGCAGGGAGGGGCAGAGGGAGAAAGAATCTCAAACAGGCTCTGGGCTTAGCATGGAGTCCAACATGGGGCTCGATTCTATGACCCTAAGGTCATGACATGAGCTGAAATCAAGAATCAGACGTTCAACTAACTGAGACACCCAGGTGTCCCCCTTGGTTTTTTTAAAGATTTTATTTTGGGCAGCCCGGGTGGCTCAGCGGTTTAGCGCCGCCTTCAGCCCGGGGCCTGATCCTGAAGACCTAGGATCGAGTCCCACGTCGGGCTCCCTGCATGGAGCCTGCTTCTCCCTCTGCCTGTGTCTCTGCCTCTCTGTCTCTCTCTGTGTCTCTCATGAATAAATAAATACAATCTTAAAAAATATATACGTTAAAGACTTTATTTCTTTATTCATGCGAGACAGAGACACGGAGAGGCAGAGACTTAGGCAGAGGGAGAAGCAGGCTCCCTGCAGGGAGCCTCCCAGACCACTCAGGCACCCCTTAATGATTTTAATTTTAAGTAATCTCTACGGGCAACATGGAGCTCACACATATAACCCTGAGATGAAGAGTCCTATGCTCCATTGACTGAGCCAGCCAGGAGCCCCACAAAGAATCTGTTAATTAAACAAAACACAAAAGAGTAATTATAAAAGAAAATATTAATATGTGAATTATATATTTTAATATGTAAGAAAAGAAAATGAAATTATAAGCTACAAATTTGCAGAAGAAACGTGCAAACACAGAAAACCATTCAAGTACCTATTGAGATACTCTAGACATTTCTGCAAATCAAGGACAATAGGCCAAGTTAAAAAAAAATGGGTAAGAGACTTGAAAATGCACTTGAAAGAAAAAGAAACATGACTAAAAATCTCACGAAGAGCTCAGCATCACCACTAATCAAGGAAATACAAATCAAGATCACGATGAGATGCCATACTGATTTATATGCAGTCTATGGCAACAGTTAAGTCAGATAACACCAAGTATCGGAGAAGGGCAATAGGTCTTTTGTACCTAGTTGGTGGGAATATATATCCATACGGCCATTTTGGAAAGCAATTTATCACTTTTTAAAAATATTTTATTTATCCATTCATGAGAGACACACAGAGAGAGGCAGAGACACAGGCAGAGGGAGAAGCAGGCTCCCTGCAGGGAGCTCAATAAGGGACTCAATACCAGGACCCCAGGATCATGACCTGAACCAAAGGCAGACACTCAACCACTGAGCCACACAGGCGCTGCCCAATTTATCATTTTCTTGTATAATTGAACATTCACATACCTTAAAACCCAGCAGTTCCACTCTTGGGCAAATATCCAGGAGCAAATTTTGTGCGTGTGCTCCAGGAGATATGTATATGAATATGCATAATGGCAGTGAATAAATGGCAAAAACCCCTCACCCAACAACAACAGAAAGAATTCCAACTTCCCTTCAACAGGAGAATGGATAAATACATGGGGGTATATTGACCAAATGAAATTACAGAAGAGTGAAATTTGAATGAACCACAGCCACATATCACCATTTAGATTATTTTTATTAACATAATATTGTAAAAAAAGAAAACAGGAACCCAGGGACTACCTACACCATGATATTGTTTTTCTAAAATTCAGAAACAACTACAATTAAACAATATATTGTTTAATCATCATATTGAGGACAAAGCTGCAAAATTAAACGCAAGAAAACAATAAACACAAAGTTCAAGTTAGTGGTTTCCTGGTTTGTAGAGGGGAGAAGTATCTTGAATAGGATAGAGGTAGACCCCATCAGAAGATATGAATTGTTGTCAATATGATTTTAATATAAATAAGTAAATATATAGGGGTGGCTCAGTTGGTTAAGTGTCTGACTCTTGATTTCAGCTCAGGTCATGATCTCAGTGTTGCAAGATCCAGTCCCAAGTAGGGCTCTGCACTGGGTGTGGAACCTGTTTGGGATTCTCTCTCTCTCTCTCTGTCTCTGTCCCTCCCCTCCCCCCTGCTCTTGCACACTCTCTTCCTCAAAAAAAAAAAAAAAAGTAAATATAAAAACAAATGAACAAACAAAAACATAAAACAAGTAATTAAATAAAAGAGGACCATGAATGAACAGAAAGTAACAATGTGGCACAGATTAAGGATTTTAACTAATCGAATTCTTTATATCTGAAATACTTTCTTTAAAAAAAATGATCATGAACCATATGCCACCACTTGTGTAAAAAAATCAGTGGGGGACTATCCATTATCCATACATACAAAATGTTACTCATAAAACAGTCTTTTACAAGGTAATTGGGGATTGGTTGGGATGAGAGATTATGGATAGGGAGACTTTCTTTTTTTTAATTTTTATTTATTTATGATAGTCACACAGAGAGAGAGGGGGGAGGGCAGAGACACAGGCAGAGAGAGAAGCAGCTCCATGCACCGGGAGCCCGACGTGGGATTCGATCCCGGGACTCCAGGATCGCGCCCTGGGCCAAAGGCAGGCACCAAACCGCTGCGCCACCCAGGGATCCCAAGACTTTCTTTTTACTTTATACCTTTGTGTACTGTTGGAACTTTTATTTTGTGCATGGAATATCTTTTCAGCAAGAGCTGTGTCAAAATAAAGAAATTAAAATAAAAATGAAGCTTTTTATTCAGTACAGTTGATATTTTATCGCAGATGTTTTAAAGCTTGGTAATTAGTGGTATTGATGAGGGAGGGGCAAACAGGCACCCTTCATACCCTGTTGGTGGCAGAAATTGGAGGGCAATATTTAGTTGTATCTATGGAAATCTTAAATGCACATATTCTGACCTAGTAAGTCTCTTCCACTTTAAGAATCTTCTTTACAGAGTGCCTCGCTTGTTCAGTCAGTAGAGCATGAGACTCTTGATCTCAGGGTCATGAGTTCAAGTCCTGTTATGGGCATAGAGATTACTTTAAAAAAATTTACAGGTTCACTTGTACAGCTCAAGATGTAAGTGAAACAGAGTTGCCATCATAGTACAGTACAAAATTCAGTGCAGTACACACCATGGTGTATTCAAACAAGTGAGTATTCAGAGTCTATTTAAAAGTAAGAGATAAAAAAAAAAGTAAGAGATAAGTTTGTATGTATTAACCTGAAAAGATGTTACACATATATTAAGTGTAAAAAGGCAAAATGTGGAACAATATATATAGTATGATATCATTTTCAGGCATAAAAGATATACATAATCATGGAAAATTTCTAAGCAAATGCAAACAACTGTTAACACCAGTTACTTCTGGGGAGTGGAATTAAAAGAGTGAAGGGAAGGACATACTTTCTGGTTTATATTTAATATTGGATTTTATTTTTTATAAAGAGCCAGCATTTATTACTGCTATAATAAAAAAAATCTATTTTAGGAGTGCTGAGTGGCTCAGTTGGTTAAGTGTCTGACTCTTGAGTTCCCCTCAGGTCTTGAACTCAGTGTCATGAGTTCAAGCCCTGCGTTGGGCTCCACGCTGGGCATGGAGCCTACTTTTTAAAAATTCAAAAAAATAGGGATCCCTGGGTGGCGCAGCGGTTTGGCGCCTGCCTTTGGCCCCGGGCGCGATCCTGGAGACCCGGGATCGGATCCCACGTCGGGCTCCCGGTGCATGGAGCCTGCTTCTCCCTCTGCCTGTGTCTCTGCCTCTCTCTCTCTCTCTCTGTGACTATCATGAATAAATAAATAAAATCTTTAAAAAAAAAAAACCATAACACAAAAAATAAAATAAAAAAAATAAAAATTCAAAAAAATATATATTTTAGAAGTTCAAAACAAAGTATTATATGTCAATTATATCTCATTGAAGCTGGGGATATAGTTTATAAATCAAAAAGAAGGAATATGGGGTGCCTGGCTTTCTCAGTCCATAGAGCATGTGATTCTTTTTTTTTTTTTTTAATTTTTATGATAGTCATACAGAGAGAGAGAGAGAGGCAGAGACATAGGCAGAGGGAGAAGCAGGCTCCATGGACCGGGAGCCCGACGTGGGATTCGATCCCGGGTCTCCAGGATCACGCCCTGGGCCAAAGGCAGGCGCCAAACCGCTGCGCCACCCAGGGATCCCAGAGCATGTGATTCTTGATCTTGGCGTTGGGAGTTCAAGCCCCATGTTAGATGTATAAATTACTCAAAATCTTAAGGGATACCCGGATGGCTCAGTTAGTTGAGCATCTGACTCTTGGTTTCAGCTCCGGTCATGATCTTAAAGGTTGTGAAATCGAGCCCCCACCCCCACCCCTGCATGGGGCTCTGTTTTCAATGGGGAGTCTACTTGAAGATTCTCTCCCTCTGCCCCTCCTCCCACTTGTACGCACACATATGCACGTTCTCTCTCTCTCTCTCTCTCTCTCTCTCTCTCTCTCAAATAATCTTTTAAAAAATAAATAAAATGTTTTTTTTTTAATTTTTATTTATTTATGATAGTCAGAGAGAGAGAGAGAGGCAGAGACACAGGCAGAGGGAGAAGCAGGCTCCATGCACCGGGAGCCCGACGTGGGATTCGATCCCGGGTCTCCAGGATCGCGCCCTGGGCCAAAGGCAGGCGCCAAACCGCTGCGCCACTTAGGGATCCCTAAAATGTTTTTTTAAAAAGACTTTATTTATTTATTCATGAGAGACAGAGAGAGAGGCAGAGACACAGGCAGAGGGAGAAGCAGGTTCCATGCAGGGAACCTGATGCAGGACTTGATCCCAGAACTTCAGGATCACACACCCTGAGCCAAAGGCAGACGCTCAACCACTGAGACACCCAGGCGTCCCAAATAAAATATTTTTTTAAAAAGAAGCAAGGTGGGGTATCTGGATGGCACAGTTGGTTGAGTGTCCAACTCTTGGTTTCAGCTCAGGTTGTGATTTCAAGGTCATGAGATCAAGCCCCACGTGGGACTCTGAGCTCAGCATAGAGTCTGCTTGAGATTCTCTCTTCCTCTCCCCTGGCCCCATGCTCATGCTCTCTCTCATGCTCTCTTAAATAAATATAGACGTCTTTAAAAAAAAGAAGAGATGTAAAAAAGAAGTAATTTTTTGCTCACTACAAAAATTTTTTTAAAATATTTTATATATTTATTTATTCATGAGAGAGAGAGAGAGAGAGGCAAAGACACAGGCAGAGGGAGAAGCAGGCTCCATGCAGGGACCCCAATGTGGGACTTGATCCCGGGTCTCCAGGATCACGCCCTGGGCCAAAGGCAGGCTCTAAACCACTGAGCAACCCAGGGACCCTACAAAAATTTTTTTTTTAAGGAAAATAGAGAAGCATTTGAAGAAGAAAAGTTTTTTTTGCCTTCTTATCCTCAACAAGATATAACATTTAATAGTTTGGGATATATTCTTTTAAAAAATTTGTCTACTTTATTTGCTTATTTAGATATGTTTATTTTTTACAGAATGGAATCATCTGTGTTATTTTTTCACATTTTACCATGTCAATGATATATATGTACAATATTAGTTGTTTCCAAAACCAGAAATAATTATACTTTTTTTTGTCCTGATAAGAAAAATCTGGGACACCTGGGTGGCTCAGCGGTTGAGCATCTGCCTTCAGCTCAGGGTGTGATCCCGGAGTTCCAGGATCGATTGCTACATCCGGCTCCCTGTGAGGGCCTGCTTCTCCCTCTGCCTATGTCTCTTCCTCTTTCTGTGTGTCTCTCATGAATAAATAAATACAATCTTTAAAAAGGGGGGTGGGCAGCCCGGGTGGCTCAGCGGTTTAGCGCAGCCTTCAGCCCAGGGCATGATCCTGGAGACCCGGAATCCAGTCCCACATCGGGCTCCCTGCATGGAGCCAGCCTCTCCCTCTGCCTGTGTCTCTGCCTCTCTCTCTCTCTCTCTCCCTCTCACTCTGTCTCTCATGAATAAATAAATAAATAATCTTAAAGTGAAGAAAAAAGCAAATGTGAGTGTGTGAAGATCTGAAAAAACCGTTTATGAGGCTAGCCATTAGGCTCTGTTCACAGTAGTTATATGTGGGCGATTGGATTGAGGCAGTTTGGGATTTTTGTAATGCGTTGCTTTCATAATAATCATACTTGCATGTGGTCACAATTTTTGAAAATTCAGACAAGCATACAAAAAGTTGAAATCATCCCCAAATCCTACCACTGAGATAACTCCAGTCAGCATACTAGTGCACGTTCTTTCTTCTTTCCTTCTCCGCCTAGAGAAACATATTCATCCTCTCAATTGAGAAACTGGAATCATACAGAATACACTGCTCTGTGCCCTGCTGTTTTCAATATGTTCCATGTCAGTACATCATAGTAATGACTGCACATTTTGCCATTATAACAACTATCCCATAATTTAATCAAGCGATCTCTTGCTGTTGCATATTTTTTAAACCTGTTTTTAAAACCTTTTCATTGTAAAGTATAAAGCATGTTAGAAGAATGTCTAAGATACATGTATTCTTTAAAAAGTAGTCATAAAAGAAAACATTTTTGTTACCTCTACTCTAGAAACATTTTAAAATTTTTAGTTTTTTAAAAATTTTTTTTAAAATTTATTTATTCATGAGAGACACACAGAGAGAGGCAGAGACATCGGCAGAGGGAGAAGCAGGCTCCCTATGGGGAGCCTGATGTGGGACTCGATCCCAGGACCCTGGGATCATGACCTGAGCCAAAGGCAGAAGCTCAACCACTGAGCCACCCAGGCGTCCCAAAATTTTTAGGTTTTAAAAAATAAGAAAAGCATAACAAACACCTGCGTACCTCTCTAGAATTAACAAATACATGTTCTGTTAATTTTTTTGCTTCCTTTTTTAAATTAACAAGACAATAGAATACATAAAATAGAATGCATTTTATCCTAACACCTTGTTTTAGAATACAATACTTTATGTTCACTCTTTTGTGACTACTTCAATGGACCAAGGCCAATATTGACAGCTCAATATTCTTTTGAAGTTTCAATAGTCTTAGAGTTGGCTCTTAGTATAGGTTCTTGTGTCTTTCCAACAAGAGTTCATTAATCTTTGAAAAATTCCTTGCTTTCTGGTTCAACAAGGTATTGCAGGCTCACCTTGTACCTTTCAGCTTTAGTCACACACCTGGCCTTTTTGGCAACCAGCCCTACCCAGTTCCTTTTAGAGACTATGATCTGGATGCTAAGATGCTTTGTTAGGATGTAGAATTGTCAAAATAAATGCAACTTTACAGACACAGGTGAAGTTCTCTTTGCTCTGTGAAATGATTGTCATCAGTTTCACATTTCCCTGATTATTCATGAGGGTGACCATCTTTTCAATGTATTTATTGGCCATGGGGGATGTTTTTGATTGGCAAGCTTGCTTAAGATGTGCTGGATTCAACCTGTAAAGCTCCTGCACTGTGTTGGCCATGTTCTCAAAAGTTCCCAGTCCTCCCAGAGAGGAGAGAGGTATTCCAACAGCTCCCCAGCCTCTCCTAGTCTCCTTGGACCTCAGCCACTTTACAGCTGCCTTCTGGAGGCAGAGGTCCCCTTGGAAGAGCTATTTGCTATATCTGGCAACCCTACCACCAGGTTCCTGTTCTACTCCTCTCACTGAGCCTGCAGCAATCATCTCCAGATTTCACCCCTACTGTCTATTGTCTCCAGCAGCCTCTGCCCAAAGCCCTCCTGCTACACTGAGAATTCCACCTAAACTCCTTAGCTGGGCCTTCAAAGCCCTTCCAAATCCAGGCCTGGCCCTTCTCTCAGACCTCATTCCAAATGTTCCCCAGCCTCCTGGAACACTCTGGGCCTCCTGGTTGTTTCCAGTTAGGATAAGCTGGGCCAGCCTCAGAGTCTTTGTACTTTCTTACCTCTGCTCAGAACGTTCTCTCCCCAAAGCATCCTCTGTTCAAATGTTGCCACATCAGGTAGGCCTTGCCAGACCACCTGGCCTGAGACAGCATCTTCCATGCCCCAATCCTGCCTTACTTTTTCCCCCAACACACACCACTCACCCACCTTTATTTTATACTTTGACTTGCTTAATACATATGGCCTTTGTCTTCCCTCACCGGGAATGCAAGCTTGATAAAAGCGAACCTTAAAGTTATTGGTTAGTTTTTCCAACATCATCTCCCTGGTGCCTAGGATAATTCCTGGCACCTTTCAGACTTGGATCCGACAGGCCATCCTGCACAGCAGTTAAGGGCACAGTTGTGAGTCAGTCTCTCTTGATTCAAGCCCCTGCTCTGCTTGCTGCTTTCCAGGTGTGTCACCTGGGGCCAGTAACTTAACTATCCTTTTTACAACCTGTGAAACAGGGACGATAATCTGCTTGAATTGGGTTATTGTGAGAATTACTTTTTGAAGGTTTTATTTATTCGAGAGAGAGAGAGAAAGAGAGAGAGAGAGAGGCAGAGACACAGGCAGAGGGAGAAGCAGGGTCCCTATGGGGAGCCTGATGCAGGACTCGATCCCAGGACCCCAGGATCACGCCCTGAGCCAAAGGCAGATGCTCAACCACTGAGCCACCCAGGAATCCCACTATTACAGCTTTTGCACGAATTTAACACATATCGGTTTTTACTGTTACACACGCGCAAACATCACCCACCCCAATCTATTGACTTTGGGAAGGGAGAGAGACTGGCCCCAGGGAGATGGATTAGGAAGTTGGTAGGATGGACCAAGCTCTAGAACTCTGACTTACTAACAGGGTTAGGAGCAGCTGGCTGGATGGTAGAGAGCAGGAGGCTAGAGGACTTGAGAGCTTGAAGTTTCATTTGTGTAGCACCTTACACAAAACTGAGAAAACAGCAATTGTCCATACCAAAGAATGGAGTGGGGAGGCAGTGGAGATGGTGGTAGTGAGGAAGGGGGACTAAAGTCCCAGCAGTCCCAGGGTGCCTGGCTGGCTCATGTGGTCCCAACAAGCCAGTTCTTGGTACTGTCACTGATTTTGAGTCACCAAGGGCTAAGGATCAAGTGTGGGGCTGAGGATATATAGAATATTGAAATATTTAAGATGTGGGTTTCCTGGGTGGCCAGTCAGTTAAGCATCTGCCTTCAGCTCAGGTCATGATCCCAGGGTCCTGGGATCGAGCCCCACATCAGGCTCCCAGAGCAGCAGGGGAGTCTGCTTCTCCCTCTGCCCCACCCCCTGGCATCCTCTCTTTCTCAAATAAATAAAATCTTAAAAAAAGAAATATTTAAGATGTAATGGACAAGACTTGGTGGCTGGATGTGGGGCATGAGGGAAATGGAAGGTGATGGCTATGTTTCTAGTTTAAGCAACTGGGTGGATGGTGGCACCACCCCCTCAGAGCAGATTTTGTGGTTCAACTCAGTGAGTTCAGTTATGGAAGTATGAGTCTCCGGTGCCTGGGAGGCCAGGAGGAATCCAGTAGTTAGACAGATGGGAACACAAGTTCTGAGATGGGGAGAATGCTTGGCTTAAGAGGTGATAGTTGGAATGCACAATGAAATCATGACAAAATGCTTTTTTCTTCTGGGATCTCTTTAGGCAAATTACCAGAAATGCTTACATCTAAATGCTTTCTGGTTGCAGACTGGCTTCTCCACTTCATCTAGACTGCTCTATAATCCCCCTGATACTTCTAGCAATGGAGGGTCCCTGTAAAGAAGGGGTCCAGGAGCTTAAACTTCCTTAGCTTCAGAGTATCTGCCTCTGTTCCTGTGGATGTGTTGGATGAGAAAAGACAATTGAGGCAAGAATCTTGAGGAATGTCTACAATTGGTGGAGGGGTCCAGGAGAAGTGGTCTGTAAGGGAGACTGAGAAGGGGCATCCAGGGAGGTAGGAGTTAGGAGGAGACTGGGAAAGGCTTCACAGAAGGCAAGAAGAATGGCTGTTCAGAGGATCATTATCACTAGCAATCAACTGTCTGCCAAGTTCTAATGATTCCTCTCCCTCTATCTCTGCTGCCACCTCCTGGCCAATAGTCCCCATTACAACTGGGTAATTGCTCTGGCTTCTGGTGTCCAGCCTCTTGTGGAGACTGGGTCATGTCCATCCCTCTTCAACAACATTCAGTAGCTCCCGGTCACGTCCTAATTAATCCCACTAGGGCCTGGAATGCTGGACCTTTGGCCGCCTGGTTCCAGGTGACTTATCTGTCTCAATCTGCTCCCTTAGAAGATAAGCTAATCTATTCACTATCCCCACAACCCTCAACCTTGTAGCTGTGTCATCTTCCTGAATTGCCCACCCTTCATGCCTAAATTTTTCAAAGTCAGGCTCAAATGACATCTTATCTAGGAAGCCCTCCCTGATACACACTGGATCCACCTGACCCTTGGCCACCTTCTTCTGTGGCATCAAAACACTGCCCTGATATTCACGAAGTTCACAGATCACCCTCCAATAGACGAAATTCCTGGGAGTAGAGACTGTGTCATCTTCTCTCCTGTCTTTCCCATTTAACCCAGCATAGGGCCTGATACTCAGTGGGCAGAGGAAATGCTGATCAGGAAAGCACACTTACTACCTACTCATATGTAGGAAAAAGAAGTCGCAGATTCAACTACCCTCAAGAGCCAGACACAGATATGACAAATGCATGAAGTTGCCCAGTGCTCGACGATGAGGAATGGTGGGGCCTATGGCAAGTAGGAGCCTTCATTCTTCTGCTTAAAGTATTAATAACACTCAGAACATTAAAACACTATGGAAAGCCTGTCTGAAAACGAATCTTGTGGTGCCTGGGGGCAGGGGGGAGCTCAGTTGGTTAAGCAGCTGCCTTCAGCTGGAGTCATGGTCTCAGGGTCCTGGGATCTAGCTCAATGTTGGGATCGCTGCTCAGTGGGGAGCTTGCTTTTCCCTCTCTCTCTGCTGTTCCCCCTGCTTGTGTTCTCTGGCTATCTCTCTCTCTGTGTCAAATAAACAAACAAACAAACAAACAAACAAATAAATAATCTTAAAAAAAAAGAAAGAAATGGGCAGCCTGGGTGGCTCCGCAGTTTAGCGCCACCCTCAGCCCACGGCATGATCCTGGAGACCTGGGATCGAGTCTCACGTCGGGCTCCCAGCATAAAGCCTGCTTCTCCCTCTGCCTGTGTCTCTGCCTCTGTGTGTGTGTATGTGTGTGTGTGTGTGTCTCATGAATAAATAAATAAAATCTTAAAAAAAAAAGAAAGAAAACTAAACTTGACCTGAAGACTCAGGAGTTTGAGACTCTGAAATATGAGTCCAAAACACACTCCTCTGTTTAGGTGGCTCTTTAGAGCTTTCAAAGCATTTTTACATCAGCAACTCTATCTCCCCTTTACGTATGAGAAAAGTGAGGCTCAGAGAAGTGAGGTGCTTAAGATGACATAGCAAGGAATTAGTAGCACAAGGCTAGGTCCAATCCATTTGGACTCCAGCTTGGCCTCCTGTTTTCTGAAGGTGATGGGAAGAGGGTATAAAAAGATAAACATAATTCACTTTTTAAAAATTTTTATTTATTTATTTATGATAGTCACAGAGAGAGAGAGAGAGAGAGAGAGAGAGAGGCAGAGACATAGGCAGAAGGAGAAGCAGGCTCCATGCACCGGGAGCCCGACGTGGGATTTGATCCCGGGTCTCCAGGATCGCGCCCTGGGCCAAAGGCAGGCACCAAACCGCTGCGCCACCCAGGGATCCCCACATCATTCACTTTTTAAAAATTAAGGCTATTTTTAGAGCAATACATTGTTCATAGCATTGAGGGGAAGATAGAGATTTCTTTTCTTTAGGATTGTATTTATTTATGCATGAGAGACACATACACACAGAGGCAGAGACAGGCAGAGGGAAAAACAGGCTCCATACAGGGGGCCTGATGTGGGACTCAATCCCTGAACTCCAGGATCATGCCCTGAGCTGAAAGCAAAGCTTGACCACTGAGCCATCCAGGCGTCCCAAGATAAAGATTTCTTATATATGCCTGGTCCCCACACATGCAAAGTCTATTATCAGTGTCCTTCACAACAGTGGGACATTTGTTACATTTGATAAACCTACACTGACACAGTATAGTCACTCAAAGTCCATGATTGACATTACAATTCACTCTTGGTATGGTACTTTTTGTAGGTTTAAACAAATGTAATCACATGTATCCACCATTAGAGTATCATAGAGAGTATTTTCTGCCCAAAAAATCCTCTGTCCTTTCCTCCTATTCATTTCTCCCCCACTGACCCCTGGCAACTGCTGATACTTGTAGTCTCCATAGTTTTGCCTTTTCCAGAATGTCATGCAGTTGGAATGATACAGTATGGAAACTTTTCAATTTTTTTTTTTTAGATTTTTATTTATTTATGATAGTCACAGAGAGAGAAAGAGAGAGAGGCAGAGACATAGGCAGAGGGAGAAGCAGGCTCCATGCACCGGGAGCCCGATGTGGGATTCGATCCCGGGTCTCCAGGATCGCGCCCTGGGCCAAAGGCAGGCGCCAAACCGCTGCGCCACCCGGGGATCCCCTATGGAACCTTTTCAGATTGGTTTCTTGTATTTATGTTTATCCCATGTTTTTCTTTCTCTCTCTCTCTTTTTTTAAAGATTTATTTATTTATTCATGATAGATGTAGAGAGAGAAAGAGAGAGGCAGAGACACAGGAGGAGGGAGAAGCAGGCTCCACGCCGGGAGCCCGATGCGGGACTCGATTCCGGGACTCCAGGATCGTGCCCTGGGCCAAAGGCAGGCGCCAAACCGCTGAGCCATCCAGGGATCCCTTTTTCTCTCTCTTTTTTAGAGAGAAGGTGGGGAGGGGCAGCAGGAGAGGGGGAGAGAGAATCTTAGGCAGGCTCCATGCCCAGTGCAGAGCCCCATGCAGGGCTTGATCTCACAACCCTGAGGTTATGACCTGAGCTGAACTCAAGCATTGAACGATTAACAGACTGAGCCACCCAGGCGCCCCTCCTCCATGTTTTTCTGTGGCTCAATAGCTCACTTCTTTTTAGTGCTGAATAATATTGCACTGTCTAGATGTATCACAGTTTGTTAATGTATTCACTTATTGAAGGCCACCTTGGTTGCTTCCCAGTTCTGGCAATTAGGAATTAAACTGCTTTAAACATCAATGTGCAGGTTTTGTGTAGACATAAGTTGTGTGTGTGTTTTTTTTTAACTCCTTTGGGAATTAAAAGGACTGTGACTGCTGGATTGTATGGTAAGAGTATATTTACTTTTGTAGGAAACCACCAAACCATCTTCCAAAGTGGCTGTACCGTTCCCACCATCAATGAATGAGAATTCCCATTGTTTCACATCTTCGTTGGCATTTGGTGTTGTCAGTATTCCTAATTTTGGTCATTCTAATAGATGTGCAGTGGTCTCTCGTTTTAATTGGCATTTCCCTGATGATATATGACGTTGGACCTCTTTTCATACTTTCATTTGCCATCTGTACGTCTTCTTTGGTGAGGTGTTTGCTAAGGTCTTTGGCCCATTTTCTTAAACAGGTTTTTTTATTATTGAGTTTTAAGAATTCTTTGAATATATTGAATAACAGTCTTTTATCAGATGTCATTTGTAAATATTCTCTCCCAGTCTGTGGCTTGTCTTCTCATTCTCTTTACATTGTTTTTCACAGAGAAAGGACACCTGGGTGGCTCAGCAGTTGAGCGTCTGCCTTCGGCTCAAAGTATGATCCTGGAGTCCCGGGATCGAGTCCTACATCAGGCTCCCTGCCTGGAATCTGCTTCTCCCTCTGCCTGTGTCTCTTCTTTCTCTCTGTGTCTTTCACAGAGAAGTTTTTAATTTAATTTAATTTAATTTAATTTTTTTTAATTTACTTATGATAGTCACAGAGAGAGAGAGAGAGAGGCAGAGACACAGGCAGAGGGAGAAGCAGGCTCCATGCACCGGGAGCCCGACGTGGGATTCGATCCCGGGTCTCCAGGATCACGCCCTGGGCCAAAGGCAGGCGCCAAACCGCTGCGCCACCCAGGGATCCCGAGAAGTTTTTAATTTTAATGAATTCAAGATCATCAATTGTTTCGTATATGGATCATCCTTTTCATGTTATTTCTAAAAAGGCATCAACACCACAGTCCAGGTCATCTAGGTTTTCTCCTACATTATCTTCTAGGTGTTCCACAGTTTTGGTCTTTACATTGAAGTCTGCAATCCATTTTGAATTAGTTTTTGTTAAAGGTGTAAGTCTAGATTAATATTTTTGTTTATGGATGTCCAGTTGTTCTAGCTCCATTTGTTGAAAAGTACTTTTGTTCCATTGTATTACCTTTGCTCCAAAGTCAGTTGATCCTATTAATGTGGGTCTATTTCTGGGCTCTCTATTGATCTATTTGTTTCATTCATATATCTGTCTATTCTTTTGCCAATATTACATGTCTTGATTACTGCAGCTTTATAGTATCTCTTGAAGTCAGGTAGCGTCAGTTTCCGACTTTGTTTTCCTTGAATAGTATCTTGGCTATTCTGGTCTTCTGCCTATCAGTATAAACTTTAGAATCAGTTTGTTGATATTCACAAAATAGCTTGCTGGGATTTTGACTGGGATTGTACCAAATCTATAGATCAAGTTGGGAAGAACGGACATCTCGACAATATTCAGTCTTCATCACTCGCTTTTCATTTAACCATTTTCATTTGTCAAATGGACCAATCTCCTTTTCACAGGGTTGTTTGAAATTTTTTTCATATTTCAGTAATTATTTAGAGTACCGTAAACCCTATGACAATGTCCCTGCTCTTAGGGAGCTTATCTTTTAGAGGGTGGAGTGGGGTAGGCAATAAACAAGAATACAAATAAATTAGTAATTTCTTTTTTTAAGATTATTTATTTATTAATGAGAGACACACAGAGAGAGATCGGCAGAAAGAGAAGCAGCCTCCACGCAGGGAGCCCGATGCGGGACTCCATCCCCGGTCTCCAGGATCAGGCTCTGGGCTGAAGGCGGCGCTAAACCGCTGAGCCACCCGGGCTGCCCAAATAAATTAGTAATTTCAAATAAGTGTTGTGAAGAAAGCATGTAATAGGGAGTGACTGGCAGTGAAAGGGCTATTTAAAGTCAGGAAACTTCTCTAAGAGGCAGCAATTGAACTAAGACTTTCATGAAAAGAGAGAGCTAGCCATGAGGAAAAACTTTCAGATAGAGGAAACAACAGAAATAAGGCTCTGGAAGCAGAAATGAACTTGATGGATGATTTGAAGAAGGACATGGCAGTTACAGTAGTGAACAAGGGGTAAATGAAATTTTAAAAAAGACAGGTTATATCTTGTAGGATATTTATTTTTAAAATTTAAGTATAGGGACACCGGGGTGGCTCAGTGATTGAGCACTTGCCTTTGGCTCAGGTCGTGATCCTGCGGTCCCGGGATCCAGTCCCGCACCATTAGTAAATAAATAAATCTTAAAAAAAATTTTTAAAGATTTTATTTATTTATTCATGAGAGACCCAGAGAGAGAGAGAGAGTCAGAGACACAGGCAGAGGGAGAAGCAGGCTCCATGCAGGTAGCCTGATGTGGGACTTGATCCTGGGACTCTGGGATCACGCCCCGAGCCAAAGGCAGCCGATCAACCGCTGAGCCACCTGGTGTCCCTTAAAATTTTTTTTTAATTTAAAGTTTAAGTATAAAATATGTGCTTTGAGGTACACAAAGTATACACATTTTAAGTACACAGCTCAATGGATGTTTACATCTGTGCATACTCATGGAAATGATCTCATCTAGATCAAGATATAGAATAGTGGTCAGCAGACATTTTTGGGAAAGTACCAGACAGAAAAAAGTTTAGGCTTTGTGGGCCTATGGCCTCTGTTGCAACTACTCTGCTCTGGTACCGCAGCAGGAAAGCAGCCACAGATGCCATGTTAACCAATGAGTATGGTGGAATTCCAATAAATCTTTGGTTACAGACACTGAACTTTGATTTACATGGACTTTCCATGTGTCACGAAAGTTTTCTTTTGATTTTTCTTCAAACATTTGTAAACGTAAAAACCATTCTTAAACTTTTGATTTAGACTTGTTAGCATCTTAGCTTGTATGCTTTACCAAAACAGGTGCTGTACAGGACCTTTGGGCCATAGTTTACCAACTCCTGATACAGATTTCTAATATCCCCTTGTGGCTCTTCCTAGGTAAAATCTGCCCCCCTCTCAATGGTTATTATTTTTATTTTTATCACCATGAATTAGTTTTGCCCCCTCTTGAACTTTATATAAATGTAGTTACATGTATATACTCTTGTGCCTGGCTTCTTCAGCTCAATATAATGTCTGTCCTGTGGAGATTTTAAGTGATAATACATAATTTGGCTTTTCATTTAAATGAATTAAGATGCCAATTGGAGGTCTTAAGTGTTAGAGCAACATGATCTGATTTATATGTAAAGTTCACTCAGATTGCTCTGTGGAGAATAAAGAGAAACAGGAGTGGGAGTGGGAAACCTAGTCAGGCATAATTCAAGCAAGAGATGATGGTGGCTGGCTCAAGGGTGATAGTCATGGAAATAGAAGAGATTTCGGTTTTGTTTTCAGTTTGAGCTCATTAATCCTATACTGGTTATTGTTTTTTAAAGATTTTATTTATTCATGCGAGACAGAGAGGAAGGCAGAGACATAGGCAGAAGGAGAGGCTCCCCACGGGGAGCCTGATGTGGGACTCAATCCCAGGACCCCAGGATCATGACCTGAGCTGAAGGCAGACACTCAACCACAGAGCCACCCAGGCGTCCTTATTTTTGCTTTTAATCAAGTATTATAACACAAGTGGTTATACTAATAAATTTCCTTAATAATCTGAGACTGGTGTAGTGGATTTACATGAATAAACCATGTTTCTATCTTCAAGAGGTTAATAATACTTTTGGAGGGGGGGGGGACGGGCAGCCCGGGTGGCTCAGCAGTTTAGCGCCACCTTCAGTCCAGGGCCTGATCCTGGAGACCCGGGATTGAGTCTCACATTGGGCTCCCTGCATGGAGCCTGCTTCTCCCTCTGCCTGTGTCTCTGCCTCTCTCTCTCTGTGTCTCTCATGAATAAATAAATAAAATCTTTTAAAAAAAATAATACTTTTTGGGGTAGGGGTGGACAGATCATAAATCTAGATACAATGCAATCAGCGCTTTATGAAACCCAGGAGGCTATAGAAGCCAACAGTATGAAAACCAGGCTAGGGGTGGTCAAATGAGATCACCTGGGGGTGTGTGGCCCTGGAGCTCAATTTTGAAGGAAGAATGGCTGAAAAAGGATGAAAAAAGGTTTATGGGAAGGCCAAGACATGTGAAGTCTCTTGGGAGCTCAATGTGGTTCTATGATAGGGCCTCAGAAATATGTAAGCTTGGTATGGAAAAAAAAAAAAAAAAGGACTTTGAACTGGGCCTGAATGGATTGGCATTTATCCATTTTTCAATCAAGCAATTTGGGTGCTTCTATATACCTTGAGGCTCCAGGATAGGCCAGAGGTAGCAAATTGGCAACCTGTGGTTAAATTTGACCCTTAGATGTATTTCGGACTGCATTCCTGCAGGATGACCACTGGAACAACCAGTGGTTGTTTCTCCCAGACAAAGCCTATAGTCTCCAGCCCCTCACATTCCTCTCCTGACCCTCTTCACTTTATTTACATCACCTTCTTGGCTTTTTTAGATATCTGAGTTTCCTTTTTTAAAACTTATTTTCTTATTAAAGTATAATTAACATACAATGTTATATTAGTTTCACGGGTACAAGTTTTTGAGTTTTCAACCCCTGATCTTTGCTGTAAGAAAAATAGAACTTCAAATCAGTGACACTGAGAAAGATCAACTGAGTAAAACAGTTAAGAACTAAACTGAGTGGATGAAGAGGCCCTGAATGAGACTTTATCAGGGTTTCCTAACCTGGTTCCCAGGGTGGGTTTTAGTTGGTAAATTTTGTGTGTGTATCCTTGTGGTTTATTTTTTTTTAAAGATTTTATTTATTTACTCATGAGAGACAGAGAGAGAGAGAGAGAGAGGCAGAGAGAGAAGCAGGCTCCATGCAGGGAGCCTGATGTGGGACTCGATCCCGGGTCTCCAAGATCACACCCTGGGCCAAAGGCAGGCAGGCGCTCAACTGCTGAGCCACCCGGGCGTCCCTATCCTTGTGGTTTAGACTGCTTGCCTATGAATGTTGGCTTTAGGCTCAGTCACAGGTTAATCCATGAGCTTGATTCATTTGTAAAATGGAGCATTGTTGGGATTAAAAGAGAATTAGTGCACAAAGTGGTCTCAGTAGAAGATAACTGTTACTATTCTATTCTGGGGTGAGGGTATCTCAAAGGAGTTCTTAACCTAGAAAGTTGGCCAACAAATGGCATATCGGTGCTTGGGAGCTATTGGGAATAACACCCTTGTGTTAAGCGAAGCAGCTATGTAAGTACACTGCCGTAGGAATCCAGAGGCCCAGGCTCTACTGCTAACTTGCTGAAAGTACCTGACAAATTGCTTCAGCTCTCTGGGTGATCTATTAAAAAACGGGGGACTGGTCCGAATTGGCAGCCGCAATGCAGCTCCACTGGCACTTTCTCCTGTGGAGAATAAAGACGCTCTGCCGCGGGGCAAGCGCGGAGTCTCCAGAGGACTACATCACCCAGCCTGCTTTGCGCTTCGGACAGCGCCCTACGCTAGCACGCGAGCCTCCCCGATCCTCCAACCTCCAGTTACTGTCTCTCGCGAGAGGACGGGCCGCGCCGGCGGTAGCGATAGAGAGCTGTGGTGGTGGTGCTGGTGGTGGTGGCGGCCGAGACGGCGGCGGCCATTTTGGTGGGGCCTCGGAAGCGGCGGCGGCGGTTCGCTGAGAGTAGCGTCTTCCATTTTTCCCACCCACCGCCCGCATCTCTGTGTCGTGAGAGGAGGCAATGGAAGCAAGGCGGTGGCAGTAGCCGCGGGCCCCAGGGGAATTTAAAGGCCGCAAAGGCGGCGGCCAAGAGGGGGCCCTCCCCCCTCCTCGGCGGGAGGGGGGGTGGTGCGCACGCCCCCGAGGACGCAGGTAAGGAGAGGGAGACAAGATGGCGGACACTCCACAGTTCCCCCTCCCCTGACGGGAGACTGCGCGCGCATCTTTCCGCCACCGCCTCTCCTCCCACCTTCCCGGGGTGCTGCGCGCGCACCTTCGGCCGGGGCCCCGGGGCCGGTGCGCGAGGCTGTCGGCGCGCGCCCATAGAGACAGGCTGAGGGGGGCCAGGCCGGCCAGCACAGGGCCCAGGCGCATCTCCTCTCCCCTCCCGTCCGTCTGCGCACGCGTGCCTGAGCGAGCGAGCGAGCCCTGAGAGGACGGACCCAGGTGCGCTCCCGCCCGCCCACCAAACCCAGGCCCCCCCCCCCCCAGGGGCGCGCGGGAAGAGGAAGGGGGGCGTGGGACGAGGAGTCGGGGCGCGCGCCCACCATATCCAGTCAGTAACCAGGACCTGGCGGCACGAACCCTCCCTTATGTCAGCCCTTCGCGGTCTGGTGGTGGGGGGCTCCCTGACGGGTAGGGATGAGAGACTTCCCAGCCTGCGACCCTTGTGTGCGTGGGTTTGGGCTCTGGCGGGAGCCCCCGGGCGGTGCGCGCAGCCGGCTCTCTCCACCTCCAGGCGCGCACGCGCGGGCCCCTCCCCCAGTCTGTCGCGCACGTTGGGTGGGGTGGGAGTCTAGGAGGGGGCGGGGCTAGTTTAGGTTTAGTGGCAACTTGGGGTAGAGGTCAGGGGTCACGCCGGGTCAGTCTGTTGGAAGGAGTTGGGAGGCAGCAGTGAAGCCAGGGGTCAAGAGTTCAGGCGTCTTGAATTCTGGTTAGCTCGGGTCTTGTGAATCTGTTGTGGAGGAAGGAGTGAATCGAAGGCTGCACTGTGGCTAAGGAATTTCCTTAAACACTAGGGAAACACTTCCGGGCCTTTGGTGGGTTTACCCTACCTGTTTCCGGGGCATGGTTCTTTGCCGAGCGGTCTTTCTCACTTCTGACTTCTCCTCTAATGTCTCCTGCTGCAATTCTTGTGTTTGAGGAAGTGTCTCATGGGGCAGGTATAGGAGTTACGGGGCCCTGCCCTGAGGAAGGGTGGATTCTCCTGTGATTCTGTTCAATCCTCACTTGAAAGGAGAGCCAACATCTTTCAGAGCTTCTGGATGTGACAGCTTTTTTTGCTGTTATTTGCCCTCTGTTCCGTGGTTAGAACCTTTTACGCTTAAGCTTTTTAAACTTTTTGTTTCTTGTTCTTTGCTTCACTGCAGTGCTTCTCTTCCAGCCAGAATCTTAGCTCTCTTAGGGAATTGTGTTTTTGCAAAACATGATTTGCTTTTATTTTTTCTGAAACGAGAGCTTTCCTTACTATAATTCTCTTCAACCTTTGATTTTGGTGTATTTAAAAGCTTCAAAAGTTGTCGTAAAGAAGGCTTTGATGTTCGTAGATCATCGTGGAATAAACCGATCGTGGATCAGTTCCTCACTGCCTGTTTTCCTTCCCCTATGCTTGTTTCAGGCGTGATTCCTCTCAGTACGGCGGCACCGTGGAAGTACAGACTTTCACAGGGGGTGTGGTCTCAGCTCACACAGGTGAGGGTTCAGATACCATTTTGTGTACTGATGCTAATGGAAAAGATGTTTGAGATGAGAGAAATTATAAGTATTTTTCGTTTTTTGATAGTGGCACAAGCACAAAAGTTGACTTGTGAATAGAGAAAGGTCTGATAACCCTGATTTTCCCAAGGAGAGTAGCACCTTCTCCGTGGTTTTGGCATCAGACTACCTCAGTTTAAGTCTTTCTATCAGTTCCTTACTGTGTGACCTTATGCAAGTCATTTAGGTCTCTGTATGCTGACTTTCTTACATAAAATAGGGAAAATAGTAGAATGCAGGCTCCATTTAGGTCTGGGATGTTTTCTGTGTTATCTAACTTCAATATATTGAAGAAACTAAACGTTTATAAAGGTGTGAAAAATAACGTGGTTTGCAAGGTAGGTATGAAGATTACAGAATGTATCAAGTCAGTGTTTAGTACGGTATGACACATAGCGGAAGCCCAAGAAACATAGGCTTTAATCATTGTTTCTTTACTTTTGTTCTTTAATGTTATTCTTGGGTTTGTTTTTTTTTTTAAAGGTTCATTAATCTTATTAAAACCCATTTTTACTCTTTTTTACCCTACTTAGGTGCTCCAGAGGCCGGTGGACCTGAGCGGAGGCTGGGACGCCCTAGTGGGCCCCGGGCCCTGGAAGGCGGGTCCCGGTGGCCGGTGGCCCAGAATGAGGCCAGCTCCCAGCATGCCCTGCAGCCGGACGCCAGCCCCTCGGCCAGCAGCAGTGGTGATAACAACCCAGTCATTCTTCAGGCGTCCAAAGAGGAGCCTGGGAGTGGGACCATGCAGAGCAGCCCCTCCCCTGCTCACCCTCAGCTCCCAATCTTGCAGACACAGGTTTGAAAGTGGACGGGTTCCTTCTCTGCTTTTGCTTTGTGTGTTGTTGGCTCTGAGGCAGAAAAAAATGTGGCAAGTTTTAGCCACATTTCCATGATCCTAGCTAACTGGAAAATTTTTGGTGCTTATGTTGACCATCAAGCCTGTTAGATACATTCTTTTTGACATTAGTGTAATATTGGTCACTAAGAGTGTGGAACCTCCTTGTTACCTGAAATGGTTTCAACTAGGCCAGGTTGGAAATGGGTTGGCACAACATGCTTCTAAGACAGAGAGCTTTGAGAATAGCTCAGTTTCTTTAGGAATTGAAGCATTATGGATGGTGTGTAGCATTTATACTTTCCTTGTAATATAGCACCAAGGAAATGGAAAAGTAGAAAAAACATGGCTTTTGAGAATAGCCATATATAGGTTTGCATAGGTAGGTTTTTAATTGGTATGGATTTGATACTTAAAATTTTCCTGAGCACCTGGGGAATTTTGTGACATACAGTCTTTTGTCATTTAACTGAGGTAGGAATTTCAGTGGCACACCTGAGGCTAGTGTGCCAGAGTGATTTTTTTTGGTTTTCCTCACTACCTACATTTAAGTGAGATATTATTTCCTACTTATTACTGTTTGTGCAGTAGCTTGTAAAGTAATAGGTGAATACTTGAGAATAGTGACTCCCTTTCCTTCCCACCTTCCTAGTAAAGGAAACTACCAAGATTGTTGAAGAACATAAAAAGATTTAAGTGATCTTGGTGGTGGTCTTTGTTGCCTTTTGAATTTGGTGGTAACTCAGATTTGTTCTAATAGGTCCATATGCCACACTTGATGTATAAAGGAGGGAAGAAGAGGGAGTTGTTCATGTGAATGAAATTCTTGAGGTTCTGAAAGGATCATTAGCGTTTGAAATCATCTACTCTAGTATGTTCTTGAATTCATAAACTGTAAATGTCAAGCTATAACTTTTCTTGCATCTGTAAACTTGGCTTTGTTATCTTGAAGGTCTTTTTAAAATGATATCGCGTATATTTGTGTTTATAAAAACAAGATTGGGCAGCCCCGGTGGCGCAGCGGTTTAGAGCCTCCTGCAGCCCAGGGCGTGATCTGGAGACCCTGGATCGAGTCCCACGTCAGGCTCTCTGCATGGAGCCTGCTTCTCCCTCTGCCTGTGTTTCTGCATCTCTATGAATAAATAAATAAAATCTTAAAAAAAAAAAACAAGATTGATCATTTACTCTGGAGTTTTTCCTTGTGAAGGTAGAATGAAATAATATCAAGAATTTTTTTTTAAAAGATTTTATTTCAGAGAGAGCATGCACAAACAAGCAAGCATGAGTGGCGGGGAGGGGCAGAAGAAGAAGCAGACTCCCCACTGAGCAGGGAGTCTTACACGGGGTTTGATCCCAAAGTCCTGGGATCATGACCTTAGCCAAAAGCAGACACTTAATCAACTGAGCCACCCAGGCGCCCGATGAGAACTGCTGGTATGGTGCTAAGTAAAGTAAACATTCATTTTATTTATCATTTTTGTTTTTCTAGATGGTGTCGGACGGCATGACAGGCAGCAATCCTGTGTCCCCTGCCTCATCCAGTTCCCCAGCCTCTAGTGGGGCAGGCGGCATCTCCCCCCAGCATATAGCTCAAGATTCCTCTCTGGATGGACCTCCAGGGCCCCCAGATGGTGCCACAGTGCCCCTGGAGGGGCTCAGCTTACCCCAGGCTGCTGACCTGGCTAACAAGGGCCCAAAGTGGGAGAAGAGCCATGCTGAGATTGCAGAGCAGGCCAAGCATGTATGTATTGGGGAGGTCTCTGAGGATTCTTCTTTCTTCAACTCCTATGTCCTTTGAGCTTTTTACTTTTCTTTCCGTATGGATGGATGGATTTATTTATTTTTTAAAGATTATTTATTCATGAGAGACAGAGAGAGAGAGTGGGAGAAAGAGAGGCAGAGGGACAGGCAGAGGGAGAAGCAGGCTCCGTGTAGGAGCCTGACATGGGACTTGATCCTGGGTCTCCAGGATTACCCCCTGGGCCGAAGGCAGCACTAAACCGCTGAGCTCCCCTTCTTTGTGGATTTAGAGTATAGGCTCTGCCTTAACTTACATGATCTTGAGTTGCTTAATCTCTGAGCCTTGTTTTCTATAAGGTTGTAGTATGGTGTAGTAGTCTATAGAGTGTTGTGAGGTTTAAGTTAAGGGAGAAATAGACATAAAAGTGCTTTGTAAAGCTGTAAGGCTCTTTAAGATTTACTGGTTTCTACTTCTCATTTTTATTCTCCAGTCTCTCTTGCCTTATCCAGTGGTAAGTTTCATCTCTGGACCAGCAGCATTGGCATCACCTGGGAAATTTGTTAGAAATGCAAGTTTGGGGGATCCCTGAGTGGCTCAGCGGTTTAGCGCCTGCCTTTGGCCCAGGGCGCAATCCTGGAGTCCCGGGATCGAGTCCCATGTCGAGCTCCTGGCATGAGGCCTGCTTCTCCCTCCTCCTGTGTCTCTGCCTCTCTCTCTCTCTCTCTCTATGTGTATCATAAATAAATAAATCTTTAAAAAAAAAAAAAAGAGGGGATCCCTGGGTGGCGCAGCGGTTTGGCGCCTGCCTTTGGCCCAGGGCGCGATCCTGGAGACCTGGGATCGAATCCCACATCAGGCTTCTGGTGCATGGAGCCTGCTTCTCCCTCTGCCTATGTCTCTGCCTCTCTCTCTCTGTGACTATCATAAATAAAAATAAAAAAAAATAAAAAAAAGAAATGCAAGTTTGTTGGTACCCACCTATCTATTTAAAGCTGGAGGGGTGGGGTCCGTCAATCTGTCTTAAAAAGCACTCCAGATGATTTTGATGCATGCTTAAATTTGAGAGCCATTGATCTAATACCCCCATCTTGATGTTTCTTTCGCCATCAGGCCATTTAGTTCCCTCTGTCTTTGCTGGCTGTTTTTTCCTCTGATTAATTTTTGTTTGGAGAGGATAAGAATAATGACGGCAGTTGTCTTTTGAGTTTGTCTTTTTAAATATTTATTTTAGAGAGAAAGTATGGGAGGGGCAGAAGGAGAGAGACAGGGAGAGAAGCTATGTGGAGAGCCTGACCGCGGACTGGATCCCACAACCCTGAGATCCTGCCCTGAACCAAAATCAAGAGTCTAATGCTCAGCTGAGCCACCAGGCACCCCAGTTGTCTTAAGGTTTCTTTTGTTTGTTTGTTTTTTAAGATTTTTATTCATGAGACACACACACCCACACAGAGGCAGAGACACAGGCAGAGGAAGAAGCAGGCTCCATGCGGGGAGCCCATTGTGGGACTTGACCCTGGGTCTCCAGGATCACACCCCGGGCCAAAGGCAGTGCTAAACCGCTGGGCCACTGGAGCTGCCCAAGTTTTTAAGTCACCTTTGTTGATTTCAGATGCTTTTACTTCTTTATGAATTTAACCATTGTAGAAATAGTGTTCTCTTTTGTTATTTAATTTTTCTATGTGTAACTTCAATATTGTCATCAAAATGTATGTTTTTATAAAAGTAGTATTTTTCAGGCAGCCCGGGTGGCTCAGCGGTTTAGTGCTGCCTTCAGCCCACAGCCTGATCCTGGAGACCCAGGATCTAGTCCCACATCGGGCTCCCGGTATGGAGCCTGCTTCTGCCTCTGCCTGTCTCTCTCTCTCTCTCTGTCTCATGAATAAATAAATAAAATCTTTAAATATATATGTATTCTAAAAACAAATAGGATTATGTAAATTGGGCCTTAAATTTCTAAGCATGAACATACTCTTTCTCAAGCAGAATTCAACAGCGATGATGATCTTTTGTCCATAAGGAAGGGTTCATTCCCTGCTTCTCTAGAGGCTTCCCTTGGAATATGTTTTCCTCAGTCTTTCCTATATTCATAGGGCATGGATATTGAGTGAAATAACAGAATGTGAAATCTGGTGTCTGGAGTCATTAGACCTATTTTTAATTTCCAGCTCTTATCACTTCTTGGTTGTGTGATCTCAAATCACTTTTATCTTCCTATCTTCTCTCTTTTTTTTTTTTTCTCACTTGAAAAAGTTGTAATACCTGCTTACTTTCAGGATTGGTAAGAGGACTTAAGACATGTAAAATGCTCAGTCCAGACAGTGCCTATATATAATCAGTGCCCAGGAATTCAGCTGTATTTGTGAGGTAGGTTTTATTTGCAGTGGTTGACTTAGCTCCTCTTTGTTAGGAGGCTGAGATTGAGACTCGGATTGCTGAGCTGCGGAAAGAGGGTTTCTGGTCACTGAAAAGGCTGCCTAAAGTGCCAGAGCCTCCCCGCCCCAAAGGCCACTGGGACTATCTATGTGAGGAGATGCAGTGGCTCTCTGCTGACTTTGCTCAGGAGCGTCGTTGGAAACGGGGTGTGGCCCGTAAGGTATGTCATCAACTGGGCCTACCTTCCTTATTTCTTTTCCCAGTTTCCTTTTCGTTGATATGTGGGTTGAAGAAAACCAAACTGAAACAGTATAGGGTGGTTATTAATGCCTATAGTCTCAAGACACAAGCTGATTTCCCAGATTTCTTGGACTTGATTACGATCTTTGCTTTTGATTTGAGGAAGGAGTAGGAGATTGGCCTTGGAATGTTTTCACTCTGGTTCCTTATTCCACAGGTTGTGCGCATGGTCATCCGGCACCACGAGGAGCAGCGGCAGAAGGAGGAACGGGCTCGGAGAGAAGAGCAGGCCAAGCTACGCCGAATTGCCTCCACCATGGCCAAAGATGTCAGGCAATTCTGGAGCAATGTGGAGAAGGTAGGCAGCAGGGATTGGAAGAGGGAAATGCCTTAGGTTTGCTTGGTATGGTTAGCATGGTATCAGGAACGATCAAAACTTGAGAGAGAAATATTTTAACTTCAAGTGATTCTAGTGAGATTTCCATTGTGCATTGGATCTCTCTAGCATTGGGTGCCAGGAAGAAGAAAGAAGTAGAGTGGAAAAATATGGCCATACCTTAGGGGATTGTTAATAAGACTTTTTGATCCCTCTAGGCCACTCGTCCTCTGCAGGGCATTCTGCACACTTTTCCTACAACCTCTTAGTGCCATTTAGCTGGTTAAATACCATTGAAGTTCTCAGTAATCAACTTGTTCCCTTATGTTAAGTTTTATTGTTTCTCAAGTGCTACTTGGTTTCTGTCTATGTTTTCAGTCTTGTCTCCTGTTAGTTCCTTTCCTTTTCTTTCTTCGTTTCAAATATTCTTTCTTTTGCCCATCCCTGCTAACTTACCTGTGCTTTTTCTGCTGCCTGGAATGCATTTCTCGTCATTCCCACTTTGGGAACACCTACTAGTCTTAAAGATTCAACTCCAGATACATTTGTATATTTTTCCCTGCTACCTGAAGTTAAACTGGCTCTTCTCTTTCCTTTGTTCCCTTTGTGCTTTCCTTAAGGAAAGGTCATTTTAGTTCTTCTCTTTTGAAAAGCTAGTTCATAGTCTAACATAGAGGAAGTTTCCTTAAATGTTAGGTAAAAGGGTACATGAATAAAAGATTGTTAGTGACCTGTTCATTTCATGTTGTGGCAGGTGGTGCAATTCAAGCAACAGTCCCGGCTTGAGGAAAAGCGTAAAAAAGCTCTGGACCTGCACCTGGACTTCATTGTGGGGCAGACTGAAAAGTACTCAGACCTTTTATCTCAGAGCCTCAACCAGCCACTAGCATCCAGCAAAGCTGGCTCTTCCCCTTGTCTAGGCTCTTCCTCAGCTGCCTCTAGTCCTCCACCCCCGGTTTCCCGGCTGGACGATGAAGGTGTGTGTCCTCTTTGGCTCTGTTACTCTTCCTCATGTACCCTTTCCAGAGCTGAAAACCCACCCTGTGGCTTGCAGGGCCCCGTGGACTTTGTGACCTTGTTCTCCTGCTATAGATGGGGACTTCCAACCCCAAGAGGAGGAGGAAGAGGATGACGAGGAGACGATTGAGGTTGAAGAACAACAGGAAGGCAATGATGCAGAGACCCAGAGGCGTGAGATTGAGCTGCTTCGACGTGAGGGAGAATTGCCATTGGAAGAGCTGCTCCGTTCCCTCCCCCCTCAGCTGCTAGGAGGGCCTTCCAGCCCCTCGAGGACCCCCTCATCTCGTGACAGTGATATCCGAGATGGGCCTGAAGAAGGTGGTGAAGAAGAGCCCTCTCAGGTGATACAGGTATGGGGAGAATGAGTAGAGGGAGGACTCAAAAGTGGGAACAGAGGTAGAGGTTCAAGGACTGAGATCTGGTTTATAAGGTTGGTTGTGGTTTTCAGGAGTCCTCTCTGGTTAAGAGTAATTGGCTCTCATTTGGGGACGGATAAAGAATCTGGGTTTGGGGCAAGTTGCATTCTGATACGGGCAGTTTCTGATGCTGTAGTGGAAAAGTGTATTGTACTCTACTTTTTAACTGCTATGTCTTCTTGAAAAAAGATACTTAATCTGGTTTTTGCCACTTCTGTGAAATAGTCCTAATACTCCCTATTGGTTTCTAGGTTTGGAGCTAGGATGATAATCTTGAAGTCTTTTCTGGACCTAAGCTCTCTATCATATGTCTGAGTGCATAGGGATGGTGTTGGGGGCCTGTGTTTCTTATCTAGCACTTTCACAGATCCTCCCCCAGGCAGTGGGGCCAGGATTTGGTAGCTGGTGCTGAAAGAAAACCTTTGATTGCATCCTTGCCCTGGGACCGTACCAGTGGCAGCTGTCACTCAGTGGAACAGAGACTGTTCTGTGACAATGTATTCAACATCGAACCTTTCTCCTGTTGCTTAAACCTTAGGTCTTCTTCCTTTTTATCCTTTGCCATACAGGTGAAACCCTCACCCTCTGTTACACAGCGCAATAAACAGCCTTGGCATCCAGATGAGGATGACGAAGAGTTTACTGCCAATGAGGATGAAGGTCAGGCTTATTTTCTGTATCCTTTGCCCCTTTCCCTTTGAATTGTCTAGACATAATATTTAATGCTTTCTCCTTTGTTCAGCTTGGACTGGGTCCTATAATTCTGTTCCCATTGATTTTGCTTCATTCTCTTTCTTAGCGGAGGATGAAGAGGAAACTATAGCGGCTGAGGAGCAGTTGGAAGGGGAGGTGGACCATGCCATGGAGCTGAGCGAGTTGGCTCGAGAAGGTGACATTCACCAGATGTTTACTGAGCGTCCACTCGGTGTCTCCTTTGTGCAGAATTCCAGGGATAAAGGGATGAATAAGACTTTATCCTCCTCAGAGGAACTCCAGGTCTAATGACAAAGACAGATGTTAAATAATTATAAATAGAATATGACAAGTTTTGATGGAAGTTTGAACAAAGTGATAGGACAGCTAAGTGGAACTGATGTAAGAGGATGTTGGCTGTGTTTGACTTGAATCTTAAAGAGATTTAGTTTGATATCCTTCCCAGTGGATGGCAGCATCACCCATGGTTCTGGCCAAGGCTGTGTGGCTTGGCTTTAGTAGCAGGTGTTGAAAGCAAACTCTTACCTCCCTTCAGATCTGAGCCCAGGAGTGTCTGTAGAAACCAACATAAAATTAACTGGCAGCCCTCAGTCCTTTCTCCTTTACCTCCTTTCCCTTGAAGCACCAAGAAGCTCCTGTGTCATTTCTTCCCCAGGTGAGCTATCTATGGAAGAGCTCTTGCAGCAGTATGCGGGAGCCTATGCTTCTGACGCCTCTGGCCCAGGCTCTGGGAGTAGCGAAGAAGAGGACGAGGAGGAGGTTGAGGCTAACAGCTCTGACTGTGAAGCAGAGGGGGCCACAGAGGCTGAAGAGGCTCGTCCTGAGGACAGTAGCAGTCAGTCAGGTGAATGTGTGGTCATGGATGTGCTGTGGGGGAGGCTTTGGAGGGGAATGGGTGTGGTGAGCACTAAGCCTTGGTGTGCTTCAGAATCTGCTGAAGAGCAAAGTGAGGAAGAAGAAGATGAGCATTCAGAGGAGGAAGAAACCAGCGGGAGTTCAGAATCAGAGGAATCGGAGTCTGAGGAGTCTGAGGAGTCTGGATCACAGAGCCAGGCAGATGAGGAAGAGGAGGAAGATGATGACTTTGGGGTGGAATACTTGCTTGCCCGGGATGAAGAGCAGAGTGAGGCAGATGGGGGCAGTGGACCTCCTACCCCAGGACCCACCGCTACTCTAGGCCCTAAGAAGGAGATTACTGACATCGCTGCGGCAGCTGAAAGTCTTCAGCCCAAGGGTTACACCTTGGCCACTACCCAGGTAACCCCTGACCCCAGCTTCTGCTTTTTCTTATCTTGACTTTTTTGATTCTCAGTGACTAAGGCCTCATTTCTACTTTGATATCTCTCTTCCTCCCTACCAGGTGAAGACACCCATCCCCTTGCTCCTGCGGGGCCAGCTCCGGGAGTACCAACACATTGGGCTGGACTGGCTGGTTACTATGTATGAGAAGAAGCTTAATGGTATTCTTGCTGATGAGATGGGGCTAGGCAAGACAATCCAGACCATCTCCCTGCTTGCCCATTTGGCCTGTGAAAAAGGTAACAAGGCAGGGCCCTTCTTCTTGGATCTCCTTGACCAATTCCCTGTGAAGCTTATTTAATGGTGACTAGTTGCTGGATGGTGAAACACTGTTTCCTGCTTAGTAGCTTCCTTGACTGGTCAGTAACTAGGGAGATGCCAGTGTAGGTGCTAGGATTCTTAGGAGGGGATCATTAGAGTGATCAGGGTTATACCTGAGGGACTAGAATAGAACCGCAGTTTGCATTTCTTTACCACCTCTAATTTTTCTTTCTTTTTAAATTCTCTTTAAAATCTTTTTTTTGGGGGGATCCCTGGGTGGCGCAGTGGTTTGGCGCCTGCCTTTGGCCCAGGGCGCGATCCTGGAGTCCCGGGATCGAATCCCACGTCGGGCTCCCGGCGCATGGAGCCTGCTTCTCCCTCTGCCTGTGTCTCTGCCTCTCTCTCTCTGTGTGACTATCATAAATAAATAAAGAAAAAAAGATAAAAAATAAAAATAAAATCTTTTTTTTTAAGTTGAGGTATAATCGACATGTAACATTATGTAGGTTTTAAGGATCCAGCATAATGTTCTGATGTTAGTATGTGTTGTGAAATGATTAACACAATAAGTCTAGTTAACGTCCACTACTATACGTAGTTACAAAAACTTGTTTCTCGTGATTAGAATTTTTTAATGTGTTCTTTTAACTTTCAAATATGCAGTCCAGTATTATTAACTATAGTCACCATGCTGTACATCTCTTATTCTTTTGCTAAACAGGTAACTGGGGTCCCCATTTGATCATTGTCCCCACCAGTGTGATGCTGAACTGGGAGATGGAGCTGAAACGGTGGTGCCCCAGCTTTAAAATCCTCACTTACTATGGAGCCCAGAAAGAGAGGAAGCTCAAGCGGCAGGTTCGCTCTCCATGTGATCACCCCCCCCCCCCACCTCTTTTACTCTTAAGCCCTTTCCTCAGAGGAGTTCCTTTCCCTCCTTTTTCTGTTGCTGCCTCCTGCTCCTGGGGCTTTCTCTTTTTTCCCAACCTGATTTATGTCCCTTGAGGACCTTAGCATGTCTTTTCTGTATCCTTTCTTTTCTTTTCATTCCACTATCTGCTGCTTTCTCCTGATATCTCAGGGCTGGACCAAGCCCAATGCCTTCCATGTGTGTATCACGTCTTACAAGCTGGTGCTGCAGGACCACCAGGCCTTCCGCCGTAAGAACTGGCGCTATCTCATTCTGGATGAGGCTCAGAACATCAAGAACTTCAAGTCACAGCGCTGGCAGTCACTGCTCAACTTCAACAGGTGGAGATGGAAATGGGGGTTTGTAGGACGGTTGACTTAGCTTGAAGGGTGAGATGCTCAGAAGGTTAGGACCTTGATGATCATCCTCCCTCTAATTCCCTCTGTTTCTTTGCAGCCAGAGACGCCTGCTCCTTACAGGAACTCCATTGCAGAACAGCCTCATGGAGCTGTGGTCTTTGATGCACTTTTTGATGCCCCATGTCTTCCAGTCTCATCGAGAGTTTAAAGAATGGTTCTCTAACCCCCTAACTGGCATGATTGAGGGCAGCCAAGAGTACAATGAAGGTCTAGTCAAACGCCTCCACAAGGTAGGGCCTATAACATTTGGCAGGGAATTGGGAATGGCAGGCTAAGGACAGTACCTAGAAAACCTTTAGGGAAAATGAAGCCAGTGCTGGGCTGAATTCACTCAGTGTCATGTAGCAGGGTTCTAGTGACTGAGCCGTAGGCAAATTGAGTTATTTCATCTTCGTCATTTTCCTTTTTTTACTGATGGGGACATTTCTGTCTTCATTCTCTAAGTAGAATAATACTGATCAGTCCTTGCTCAGATTTCTTCTTACTAGGGTTTTTTCCAACTTTGATTGGGTTCTCTCTCTCTTTTTTTTTCTTTCTCTCTCTCTCTGTTCTTGTTTTTTTCTGGCTCTTTCCTTTCGTCCCCCCCCCCCCTTTTTTTAGCAAGATTTTATTTATTTATTTATTTGTTTGTTTATTTATTTATTTAGCAAGTAGTTTTTTTTTTTTTTTTAAGATTATTTATTTATTTATTCATAGAGACACAGAATGAGAGGCAGAGACACAGGCAGAGGTAGAAGCAGGCTCCATGCAGAGAGCCCGACGTGGGACTCGATCCAGGGTCTCCAGGATCACGCCCTGGGCTGCAGGCGGCACTAAACCGCTGCGCCACCGGGGCTGCCCAGATTTTATTTATTTATTTTAGAGAAAGGAAGGGGGAGGAGCAGAGGGAGAGGGATAAGCAGCCTCCACCCTAAGCACAGAGCCTGATACAGGGCTCAGTCCGACAACTCTGAGATCATGACTTGAGTCAAAATCAAGAGTTGGACACTCAACTGCTTTGTCCAGCTTTTAAAATAACATCTCTCAACATTCTTGTCTTTTTTTAAATCTCAGTTAACATCTGTTTTTTTTTTTTTCTTTTTTTTTTTTTTAATTTTTATTTATTTATGATAGTCACAGAGAGAGAGAGAGAGAGAGAGAGAGGCAGAGACACAGGCAGAGGGAGAAGCAGGCTCCATGCACCGGGAGCCTGACGTGGGATTCGATCCCGGGTCTCCAGGATCGCGCCCTGGGCCAAAGGCAGGCACCAAACCGCTGCGCCACCCAGGGATCCCTCAGTTAACATATCTTAAGGCTTCAAGAATTCTCCACTTTATATTTTTACAGTCTTAACCAAACTATTTAAATTTCTAACTTGATATCTTTAATTCTTTTTTTTTTTTTTTTTTTTTTTAATTTTTATTTATTTATGATAGTCACAGAGAGAGAGAGAGAGGCAGAGACACAGGCAGAGGGAGAAGCAGGCTCCATGCACCGGGAGCCTGATGTGGGATTCGATCCTGGGTCTCCAGGATCGCGCCCTGGGCCAAAGGCAGGCGCCAAACCGCTGCGCCACCCAGGGATCCCAACTTGATATCTTTAATTCAAAGTTTCTCTTGAACACACCCTGTTCTAAGCCAAAATCTCGAGTCTTATAGCCTCCTATTTCTACTCCATTTTGTTCCATCACACCTTCATTTTGGTAAATCAGAATAGAAACCAAAAAGACTTCACTAGCTATGTCTCTTTCCTTCGTTTTATTCCTATTTTCCATTTCTTCCATGTGAATTTAAAGACTATGTCCTATCAGATTTTACCTCTTGGGATTTCAGATTTGCCTTTTGTTTTCTGTGGTACTGTCACTGCCACAAGTTTTGTTCTCAGCTTCTCTTCTGGATTTACTCTCGTAATATTACAAATTTACATTTCCTCCTGGAAATGTAATTTGAGTCATTCCTCCTGTAGTTAGTTGCTCTGCCTTCAGTGTCTTTTTTTTTTTTTTAAAGCATTTCTTTAGGTATGGTATCATCTTTGTGTATGTCTCCTTCAACCGATAGTAAATGTTTGAGAAGAGGGCTTTCATTTGATTCCTCTCTGCGTGATTGGTTCTTGGCACGCTTTATGGCTTCATGAGTATTTACTGAAGGGCTAAGCCAGGGTTCTTCTGGTCATCAGCTCAAGACCCAGCTAGAGAGGCTAGGCTGGGGCTCAGTGCCCATCATTCTTCTGTCAGCCTCTTGCTTATTTGCTTTTAGGTTTTGCGGCCTTTTTTGCTGCGCCGAGTTAAGGTGGATGTTGAGAAGCAGATGCCTAAAAAGTATGAGCATGTTATCCGCTGCCGGCTCTCCAAGCGTCAACGCTGCCTCTATGATGACTTCATGGCACAGACCACGTAAGGGAGGCCCGAGGGTGGGCCCTGGGGCTCTTTATTGGAACAGATGTGATTGTCAGGATGCCCCATATATTTTTCCTCTCTCCCAGAACTAAGGAGACCCTAGCCACAGGCCATTTCATGAGTGTCATCAACATTTTGATGCAGCTGCGAAAAGTCTGCAATCATCCAAACCTGTTTGACCCTCGACCTGTTACCTCCCCCTTCATCACCCCAGGAATTTGTTTCAGCACCGCATCTCTGGTGCTCAGGGCCACTGATGTCCACCCCCTTCAGGTGAGTAGTTGCTCCCAAGATTATTGGCCCTATCCTAACCCTGCATCTTTTTCTTTAGGCTGGATTCTGACCTTTTGCAGTTTTCCTTTTATATAATCTGAGCACTATTCTTCTAGTTTCATTGTTTCCTAGCTGTGTGACTTTGGGCAAGCTCTTTATTAATCTCTAATGCTGTTTGCCTTTGAAAGTAGGGATTATAAAGTCTATTATCTGCGGTTTGTGAAAATTGTGTTAATATTTTTGAAAGTGCCTGGCATGTTAGTTATACTTAAATACTTAAATGTTACTTTGTTTTCCTGTTCCTTCCCTCTTTTTTGGCCACTTTTCCCTCCAAACTTTTGGTTTTGTTGTGGCAAAATACAGAAATTGTATCATTTTAACCATTTTTAAGTATACGTTTCAGTGGCATGAGTACATTCACATTGTTGTGTGACTACCATCATCACTGTCTATCTTCAAAACTTTTTTTCATCTTTCCAAATTGAAACGCCATGCACACTAAATAATAATTACTCCTCATTTTCTGCTTTCCCCCAGCCCTTGGCAGCCACACTCTACTTTGTCTAAGTTTGCCTATTCTAAGTACTCATATAAATAGGATCATATGGTATTCGTCCTTTTGTGACTGGCTTATTTCACTTAGCAGAATGTCTTCCAGGTTCATCCATATTGTAGTACATGTCAGAATTTATTTCATTGTTAAGTTAGGGTGATGTTTTGTATCATATTTATGTCTACGTATTTGTATACATCCTGACATGTACGTGTGTATACTGTATTTTGTTTTATCTGTTTATCCATCAGTGGACACTTTGGGTTATATTTACTTTTGGCTATTGTAAATAATGCTACAATGAACACAAGTGTGCAAATACCAGTTTGAGTCCTGCTTTCAATTCTTTTGGGTACATACCCAGACAAGGAATTGGATCGTATGGTAGTTTTATTTTTTAATTTTGAGAAATCGCCATAGTATTTTCCATAGTGACTGCTCCGTTTCACATTGCCACCAGCAGTGCACAAGGGTTCTAATTTCTCCATATTATTGCCAGCAGTTGGTGTTTTGTTTTATTACAATAGCCGTCTTAACAGGTGTGAGGTGGCAGTACCTCATTATGATTTGATTTGCATTTCCCTAATGATTAGGGTACATGTGCTTATTGTGTATTTCCTTTAGAGAAATGTCCATTTGGTATATTTGCCTGATTTTTTTAATTAGGTTGTTTCGTTGTTGAGTTGTGGGAGTTCTTTATATATTCTAGATATTAACATCAGATACATGATTTGCAAATATTTTGTCTCATTACATAGCTTGATTTCTCATTCTGTTGATAGTATCTTTTGATACTATCAAAAGTCCAATTTATCGTTTTTTTTTTCTTTTGTTGTCTGTGCTATTGGTGTCATATCCAAGAAATCATTGCTGTATTGGTCTCTCTGACAACATGCTTTTGTGTTCTTCTTGTACCAGCGGATAGACATGGGTCGGTTTGATCTTATTGGCCTGGAGGGTCGTGTCTCTAGATATGAGGCTGAGACATTTCTACCCCGTCACCGCCTGTCCCGCCGGGTACTGCTAGAAGTGGCTACAGCTCCTGATCCCCCACCCCGGCCCAAACCAGTCAAGATGAAGGTTAACAGGTACCAGGGTTGAGGGATAAAGGGGATGGGTTCCTAGAAAAAGTGGCTATAGCTGGCTGGGGGTGGAAATTGGGGTGGAAAGGAGAGAGTTGGAGGCTAGGCTAGAATGTTTATATAGGATGGATACAACGTACTGGAGGAATTGGGGGAGACAATAACTAGAAGAGGATCCTGGGAGGGGCTCTTGTGTTTGTCACTGATTTGTTTCTCCCTTTCTCTGGTTGGTGCTTTTTGGTTATCTTGGATCTCTCTTTCTTTCTCCTTTGTGTCCTTTTCTTTTACCCCCTTTGCTTTTGTAATTTCTGTTACGTTTCTTCTTCAACTTCCTATTCCTTATTCTCCCTCCCTTTCCTACCCACCCTTTTGTTTCTGTCCTCATAGGATGCTGCAGCCAGTGCCCAAGCAGGAAGGCCGGACAGTGGTGGTGGTGAACAGCCCACGGACCCCCATTGGCCCTGTCCCCGTCCGACCCTCTCCAGGCCCTGAGTTCTCCGCCCAGCCCACCCCTGGCCCAACACCTCCAATGCTGCCAGCACCACTGATGGTGTCAGCTTCGCCTGTTGGGCCCCCACTTATTCCGGCATCCCGGCCTCCTGGCCCTGTTCTGTTGCCCCCACTGCAGCCAAACAGTGGGCCTCTTCCCCAGGGTGAGTTACAAGGGGGCCAGTGTGCTGGGGGCTACCTCAGGCAGATTGTGATTATGCCTGTTCAGATTGGGGAAGAAGTAATGAAATTAGAGTAGGGAGGATGCTAAATTGGAGACAGGTGTGGTATTTGATAGGTTGGGAGCATGTGTGGTGATTTCTGGGAGCAGGCTAAGGCTATATCTGACAGATGTTTGCTTTGTGTCTGCAGTGTTGCCATCCCCCCTGGGGGTCCTTAGTGGGACCTCACGGCCTCCTACACCAACCCTGTCCTTGAAGCCGGCCCCACCTGCACCTGTTCGCTTAAGCCCTGCTCCACCTCCAGGCTCCTCCAGCCTGTTGAAGCCCCTGACAGTGCCACCAGGCTACACTTTCCCTTCTGCTGCTGCCACCACCACCTCTACTACCACAGCCACTGCTCCCACCACGGCAGTGCCAGCTTCTACTCCTGCACCACAGCGCCTCATCTTGTCTCCTGATATGCAGGCTCGCCTGCCCTGTAAGTTCTCAGGAGTCTGTGAATGAAGGTTTTAAGATGGGAGGAGTGTATATATGCTACAGGGCTGGAGAAAAGCTTGAGAATGTTGAAAGTATAAAACTCCAAGTAGCTAATGCATGTGAAATATTTTACCATATGCTGGAAATTCATAGTCGAGTAAGAGCTGTCAAGGAGTTCTCAGGCTAGTGGGGGAAATGACACCAGAGATGAGTAAATAGTGATAGACCTAGAAGTAGAAAGTTATTTGGGGATAAAGGGCAGCATGGAGTTGGGGGTGATGATTAGCTCAGTATGGTGGCAGGCCATTAGAGGATATAAAGAAGATTGCTGGGCACACAATGGGATTGGAAGGGGTAGCACATCAAAGGCTCAAAGGCTGAGTTTGTTGGAACCTGGTAAATTGAGTTAGGAGGGTTGGAGGAACTGGAGACTTGTGCCTCTTGAGGCAAAGTGGTGTTAAAGAGTAGTTGCTGTGTACATTAAGTCCCTTCTTTGTTCCTAGCAGGTGAAGTGGTCAGCATCGGGCAGTTGGCCTCACTGGCACAACGTCCAGTGGCTAGTGCAGGAGGAAGCAAACCTCTCACCTTCCAAATCCAGGGCAACAAGCTGACTTTGACTGGTGCGCAGGTGCGCCAGCTTGCTGTGGGGCAGCCCCGCCCGCTGCAAAGTAGGTAAAACCCACCCCCTGTCCTGCTTTTTTTCTCCTCTTCCTTGTCTCTTTGTTTTTGTTGCTCTCTTCGGACGTCAGCCTTTATGTTTCTTTTCCTAACTTTTGGTGGGATGGGGCCAAAGGGAATGTTTAGAAGGGCTCTTTTGAGAAAAGTAGGGATGAGGTCATTCTAGAGAAGTTATCCCCTCTCTGTTCTTTCCTTTTCCTCTGGCCCTTGCCTCTATCCTCCTCCTGCTGATAGCTGCTTCTCTTTCTTTCTCTCTTCCCTTAACCCAGGGAATGTGGTGCACCTGGTGTCAGCAGGGGGGCAGCACCACCTCATCAGCCAGCCTGCCCATGTGGCTCTCATCCAGGCCGTGGCCCCGACCCCTGGCCCCACCCCTGTCTCTGTGCTGCCTTCTTCGACCCCCAGCACCACCCTTGCCCCCACTGGCCTCAGCCTTCCGCTTGCTGCTAACCAGGGTGAGGCTCCTGGCCTTCCTACTTACTTAGCCCTTGCTGGCCTTGGTCCTTTCAGGCATGCCCTGGGCTACTGTCTGTCCAGCCTTCCCCCAGTGTTGTTTTCCCTTGCCAGTATCTCCAATATCTGTCTGCTACCCTCTCCTGCCCCTGGACTATTTCCATCCTTTGGGTCTCTTGTTTCTTTTCTACCTTCCCCTCAATGTAGCTTCCTCTTGCAGTGCCACCAACCATGGTGAATAATACAGGCGTGGTGAAGATTGTAGTGAGACAGGCCCCTCGGGATGGACTGACTCCTGTTCCTCCACTGGCCCCAGCACCCCGGCCTCCGAGTTCTGGGCTTCCAGCTGTGTTGACTCCGCGCCCCACATTAACCCCTGGCCGGCTACCCACACCTACTCTGGGTACTGCCCGGGCCCCCATCCCCACGTCCACTCTGGTGAGGCCTCTTCTCAAGCTGGTCCACAGTCCTTCGCCCGAAGTCAGTGGTGAGTCCAGGTGGCTAAGAGCAGATGTTTTTGCCAGGAATGGACATAGGGTGGTCCGGAGGGTTTCTTTGTCACAGCAAGATTCTCTGTTTATCAGCATACTGACTCACTTTGTAGTGGGCCTCAGAGCGAGGCTGCTGAGCTCTTGCCTTATTTTAAAATATACTTCATGAAATCTTGGAGGGAAAGGAAATGTTAAGTTGTCAGAGTCTTTGCATCTTTGACTTCATGGTGTGGGATTGAAGGTTTTCTAGGAAATGGATAAAGCGTGGGGGTAAGGGAGAAGGGTGGGATGAAGTAATGAAAAGACTTCTGGGGCTAACTCATCCTCTGTCTCCACAGCTTCAGCACCCGGAGCTGCTCCCTTGACCATCTCTTCTCCTCTCCCTGTGCAGTCCTCACTCCCTGGGCCAGCCTCTTCTCCAATGCCAGTTCCCAACTCCTCTCCTCTTGCTAGTCCTGTGTCCTCTACAGTCTCAGTTCCAGTGTCCTCTTCACTTCCCATCTCTGTTTCGACCACGCCTCCTGCCCCAGCCTCAGCTCCACTCACCATCCCCATCTCAGCCCCCTTGCCTGTTTCGGCTTCTGGCCCAGCTCTGTTGACCAATGTGACTCCAGCACTGGCACCTGTTGTCTCAGCGGCTCCTGGACCTCCTTCTTTGGCACCAGCTGGGGCTTCCCCATCAGCGTCAGCTTTGACTCTAGGTTTGGCCACAACTCCATCCCTGTCTTCATCTCAGGCACCTGGTCACCCTCTGTTGTTGGCTCCAGCCTCTTCACATGTTCCAGGCTTGAACTCAGCTGTGGCCCCAGCATGTTCACCTGTCCTGGTACCAGCTTCTGCTCTGGCCAATCCTTTTCCGGCAGCACCAAATCCAGCTCCAGCTCAGGCTTCCCTTCTGGCTCCAGCACCTTCTGCATCTCAGGCTCTAGCCACCTCTCTGGCTCCCATGGTGGCTCCACAGACAGCAATCCTGGCTCCTTCTCCAGCTCCTTCCCTGGCTCCTCTTCCAGTCCTGGCTCCATCACCAGGTCCTGCTCCTGTCCTGGCTCCATCGCAGACTCCAGTTCCAGTTCTGGCTTCATCATCTACTCCGGGAACTCCTTTAGCTTCAGCTTCTTCACTGGTGCCAGCCCCAACTCCTGTGTTGGCTCCATCATCAACTCAGACTATGGTACCAGCCCCGGTTCCGTCGCCTCTCCCAAGCCCAGCTTCTTCGCAGACACTGGCCTTAGCCCCAGCTTTAGCATCCACTCCTGGTGGCTCGTCTCCATCTCAGACCCTCTCTTTGGGAACGGGGAACCCTCAGGGGCCTTTTCCAGCTCAGACATTATCACTGACTCCAGCATCATCCCTAGTACCAGCTCCATCGCAGACGCTGTCTTTGGCGCCAGGACCACCACTGGGTCCATCGCAGACGCTGTCTCTGGCTCCAGCACCCCCTTTGACTCCAGCTTCTCCGATGGGCCCAGCCCCAGCTCACACACTGACTTTGGCTCCAGTATCGTCATCTGCTTCACTCCTGACCCCAGCTTCGGTGCAAACATTGACCTTGAGTCCTGCCCCTGTTCCGGTGCCGCCCTTGGGCCCAGCTGCAGCCCAGACTCTGGCGCTAGCCCCAGCCTCAACACAGGCCCCAGCTTCCCAGACATCCTCCCTTGTGGTTTCGGCATCTGGATCTGCTCCCTTGCCTGTCACCATGGTATCCCGGCTGCCTGTTGCCAAGGATGAGCCTGAGACACTGACATTGCGCCCTGGTCCCCCCAGCCCTCCCTCCACTGCTACCTCGTTCAGTGGTCCCCGGCCTCGACGCCAGCCCCCACCACCACCTCGTTCCCCTTTCTATCTGGTAAGTTTACTCTCTCAGAGGAGAGGAAATAGGAAGTTGGGTTTCTTTGGAGCGTTGGTAAAGTGGAGTAGAACAATGTTATTTTTATCTTGGTAAATTACAAAGCCTAGTTTTGTGGACCTGGTAGTTGAGTGTGCAGTTGGATCAGTACCTTCTCTCTTCCTTGACTGGCCCTGTCCTCTTATCTGTATAATGGGAATAATATCTATATTCTGCCCTTCTCAGGGGAGTAATTGAGGACCTAATGTGCGTTTAAAACTTCAAAGAATTACTGGTATGTTCAAGGTTGCCTTGTTACTATTGGTTAATTTGGTACTTGCTTGCTTATTCTTGAGCTAGTGTTGGCATCTAATTGCCCATTTTACAGGTGAAGAAACTAGGCCACTTGATGTTATAGAGGTGACACAACTTGTGAGAACTCAGATGTGCTGACTCCATTGCTTTCTCCTCTTTTGGACAAGAGGCATTCCTCAGAGATAGGAAGACTTTTCTCAGTTGCTAAAAGCATCACATTTGTCAAGTATTTGAACGTCTGAGGGGAGGTGACACCGTGGAATACAGTTCCCTAAAGATTGCAAGCCTCTGACTGATGGTTATCTCTTACAGTTTTTTACCTCCATGGTGATCAAGTGGGCAATAAAAAGAACTATGTTTCTTGTCCTTCCATGAACTTTGTAATAGCTGTTTGTTTTCTGTTATGTGTATGGTTCCATATATGTTTGGTTGTTAAATTTACAGCTCAAATTGAGTGAAATAGTCCAGGAAGTAATAGGAAGAAAGATCTAGGGAATCGTTCCAGGCCCTCTTTGTCTTTTTCTCCCTTTATTTTCCAGAGCTGCTGCTTATACTTTGCCTCAGCACTAGGCCCCCACTATCAGTAGCATTTACTCCACCTTTGATCTTTCAGCAAGCCATGTTGGTCTGGCTTGCTGAAAGTAGAAAGGAGAACTAGATCCCTTACCCATGGTTTGTGCTAAATGTTGGTTGCTCTACAAGTATGTAGAAAATTCTTAAAACTCTTTTTTTCTTTGAACAGTTTGACCTAAAGACCATAGTATACCATGCAGCTTATCCATGTAAAGTGTGTAATTCATTGGCTTTTAGTATATTCACGTAGGTTACAACCATCACTGCATTCAACTTGAAAACATTTCATGATCCTAAAAAAGAACCCCACACTTTTAGTTATCATTTTCCAACCCTTTCATCTCTCAACTTTAGGAAACCATTAATCTTTCTGTCCCTTTAGATTTGCCTATGGAGTCATAGGGTATATGGTCTTTTGTGACTGGCTTTTTCATTCATCTTAATGTTTTTGAGGTTCTTCAACATTGTAGCTTATGTTGGAACTTTAATTGTTGAATAACATTCAATTGTAAGGTATACGTTTTATATATCTGTTCATCAGCTGATGGACACATTCGAGTTATTTCTGCTTTTTCACTGTTGTGAGTAATGGCTGCTCTAAATATTCATGTATAAGATTTTGTGTTTTCATATGTTTTAAGTTGTATTGGATGTATGCCTAGGAGCAGAATTGCTGAGTCCAACAGTAACTATGTTTAACTGTTTGAGGAACTATCAAACTGTTTTCCAAAGTGGCTATGCCATTTTACATCTCACTGGCAGAACATAAGGGTTCCAGGTTCTCCACATATGTGCCAACACTTGCTATTGTCTTTTTGGTTGTCGCCATCCTAGTGGGTATGAAGTGATATCTTGTGGGTTTTGATTGGTTTTCCTAATGGCTAATGATGTTGAGCATCTTTTCAGTGATTGGCCATTTGCGTATTTTCTTTAAAGAAATTTTAGATATTCAGTTTACGTTTATTTATTTTTGTCATTTTTTGATTTTTTTTTTTTTTTTTTAAGTAAATTCTACACCCAAAGTGGGGCTTGAGCTCACAATCCTGAGATCAGGATCAAGAGCATGCTGTACCAACTGAGCCAGCCAGGCATCCCTGCCCTTTTTAATTGGATTGCTTTACTGATTTGAGCTCTTTATATATTCTGGGTATAAATACCTTTTCAGATACATGATTTGCAAATATTTTCTCTTTTGCTACTATTTTTGAGAGCTGTCAAAAGCTGCTCTGCTAGGATGCTTTCCTTTTTCACTTTGATCACCATGAGCTTAAGAGGTCAAGTTTAAGGGAGCAGTCAGGGAGGGCGATTTGGGACACTGTTTTTTTTTTTTCAGGACCATCTCCTGGGGTCCAGTCTCCTCCTTTTCTTCATTCTAATATCCGCTGTTGATTGAGAGCCTACGTGGTGCTAGATAGTGGGTGATTATAGTGAGCAAGGTCAGATGTGGCTTGAATTTATATGGCGTTAAGTTTTGTGGATAGAAGGCTGTCTTATTAATTAAAGAGTCATACAGATGTAAAGCTGCAAATGTGGTAAGTGCTGAAAAAAAGGTAGTTTTATAGCCTGTGAAACCAGAAGCACTAGTGATGGGAAAAGACGGTGTCAAAGTCCTACAGATTTTCTCTCTGCAAGGGCACTCCTCTTTGTTCTCTTAGGGTGATGAAACCTAGATGTCTGATTTAGCTGTTCCCATCCTGCTCCATTTCAGTCTGACCCTTGGCAGAAACCTGCCGTGGATTTGATTAGCCACTCTATCCTGGTCAGTGACTTGAGGGCTTTTAATAATTGTTTTGGATCCACTTCAAGCATGCAAATTAATTTGAATGTTGTGGAGTAGGTGTTACTTAGGAAAATTCCCAGAAATCATCGATCTTACAAGCTTGCTGGATATACAGATCTTAATTTTGAAGATTTAGGCATTCTGTTTTGGTAGCCTATGAAGGAAGATCATGGTTTTTTTTTGTTTTGTTTTGTTTTGTTTTTTGCAGAGAAGCTATTTAACATTATGAAAGGAATAACTTTGATTATTGACAACTTAGAAAACTACTAAAGGCATAATATAGGTTTGAATCTTATGGTTTCCATAGGTTATGCTTAATTCTGGGAGGAATGGTCAGGTTTTTCAGGAGGACACTGATTACTTTTTCTGTGTTTTTTTTTTCCTCTCATCCTTAGGACTCTCTGGAGGAAAAGCGGAAGCGGCAGCGGTCTGAACGCCTGGAACGGATTTTCCAACTTAGTGAGGCTCATGGGGCCCTGGCACCTGTGTATGGGACTGAAGTCCTGGATTTCTGTACCCTGCCCCAACCTGTTGCCAGCCCCATCGGCCCTCGTTCTCCTGGCCCCAGCCACCCCACCTTTTGGACTTATACCGAGGCTGCCCGCCAGGCTGTACTGTTTCCCCAGCAACGACTAGACCAGCTGTCAGAAATCATTGAGAGGTTGGCAGGGCTAAGTGCTAATGGGAAGCGGGTCTTGGGGCCTCTGAGTGGATGTAGTGGTTAGGGCTGGTGAAGGTGCACTTCTGGGGCCTTTCAGAGTTCCATCTTTTATACTGCTTACCTTCTTCCTTCACAGGTTCATCTTTGTCATGCCTCCTGTGGAGGCACCTCCCCCTTCCCTGCATGCCTGCCACCCACCTCCTTGGCTGGCCCCACGTCAGGCAGCCTTCCAGGAGCAATTGGCTTGTGAGCTCTGGCCCCGAGCTCGTCCTTTGCACCGTATTGTGTGTAACATGCGCACCCAGTTCCCTGACTTGAGGCTCATCCAGTATGATTGTGGTAAGTTTGTTGTTAAGTAAGGATCCCTTGACCTTTTTTTTCCTCTCCTACTAGCAAGGCTGCCATATCAAAGGGATGCTGTATATAAGATTTTTGTGAATTTCATTAAACAGTTTTTCAGGTTATACTTAGAGGCAAGATAAAGAAATGTAGGCCTTATGATGGATTCTTGGCATTCATGAATTTGACTGATGAAAGTTGAAAATTTGTGCTAACTCATTCAGTGGTTCAGTTCATTCAGTGATTATTTTGTGAGTATATATTGTATTTTGCTAATCATTTGGGATGCAGTGGTAAATAAGATAGCCTAGCATAGAGTTTTCAGGTTCATGGGAAAGGTGCAAGGTGGTAGAAGACTGCACAGTAAATAATAGTTTTGGGGAAACACAAGGATCTTCTTGTCTTTGGTTAGAATCCTGTTGGTTAGAATGCATTTGGCTGCAGGTAATGGAAAACTGACCAGTAGTGGTTTTAACCACAAGAGCGTTTGTTTACTTGTTGAGAATAATGGTATGTGACTGGTTCAGCTTTTTGATGTCTTCATGGACCCAGGACCTTCTGGTCTTTCTGCAATCCTTAGGTTTTATCTTTTTATTCTCTTGAGTATTTCTTGATGGTCTTACTATGGCTGCCACAGTTCTAGGGAGCACAGCAATCCTCTGAGCAGGAAGCAGGGCTTGAGATAAAATACTCTCAGCAAGTTTCCCTTTTAGGGGTGGGGAGAAAGTTCTCATTGACTGTGCTTCACAACTCTCTGCCTTAATTTGTGCTATAGGCCCATCCCTAGAATAACCACTGATAAAGGGAAATGGCAAAGAGGAACTATGGCTTATTTAGACTGATCATGATTTATCTGTTGGGGTTGGTTTGGGGTTTCTCGTCCCTGGGATCAGAGGATCCTTGCCAGGTACCTACAGTGTAAATTGGGTTCTGTTAAGTAAGAATATCTTTTGAAAAGTAGTGAATTGTTTCTGCCACAACCCTGCAGAGATATTATTATAGTAACATGTTTGGAGATTTCCTAAGTGGTCTTAGAACGTAAGACAGCAAAATACTGGGATGCCTGGGTAGCTCAGCAGTTGAGCTTCTGCCTTTGACTCAGGGTGTGATGCCAGGGTCCAGGATTGAGTTCTGCATCGGGTTCCTGCAGGGAGCCTGCTTCTCCCTCTCTCTTTGTGTCTGCCTCATTCTCTCTCTGTCTCTCAGGAATACATAAATCTTTTTTTAAAAACCAGAAAAATATTTTTATTACTATATATGTACTCAGTATTTTAGTAAATAATTTTGTGACATTTGAAAAAATATAATTTTGTAACATTTGAAACCATTTAGAGTAGATGAATTGAAAGTCTTTGTTAAAAGCATTCAAACTGATTTATTAGAAACATTGCAGGGTTGTTTCTGTGTTTGATGGGGAGGTTGAACTAAAGATAACCTCATAAGATCCTCTTTCCATGGTTCTGATCTCAGTGATTTTTCAATCCCTGTATGTAGGTCATGACAGCCAAAAGATGTTGTTGATGCCTGTCCTGTGAATGTTTTGTGTTTTAGCTGGCATAACTGAGTGTAGTACTTAAGGATTTCCTTCCTGCTTATACACCATTAAGGGTTCCTTTTTTCCTCCCAAGGGTCTATATGTTTTCCTACTCTTGGCTAGATGCAGAAGTGAGATCCAAGACGGAAGCAGACTGAAGAGGGGACCCCATAAGGGAAGAAAAATAAAGTTAAAACAATTTTTTTAAGGTTTAGTTAATTTTAGGGAGCATGGACGTTCACACCTGTGTATGAGTGAAGAGGGGGAAGAGGGAACCTGGAGCTGGCTCTGAGATTACAACCTGAGCTGAAACCAAGAGTCAGATAATGAACTGCCCAGGCATCCCTAAAGTTAAATAGTTTTGATCTCTTAGGCTAATTGAAATCCCCACCTGAATCCCCACTTATTATCTTTCAACTACAGTCTTCCAGTGCTAAGTGTTCTCCCTATTCCAGCTTATAGCAAGCTCCCTGTACCCCTTCATATTTCTTCAGGAAAGTTGCAAACATTGGCAGTGCTGTTGCGACAGCTAAAGGCGGAGGGCCACCGGGTGCTCATATTCACCCAGATGACCCGGATGCTGGATGTATTGGAACAGTTTCTCACCTACCATGGCCACCTCTACTTGCGTCTGGATGGGTCTACTAGAGTTGAGCAGAGACAGGTAACCTGGGCATCTGCAGCCCTTCGAGGTTCACATCAGCTACTGTCTCCATTTTCCAGACCTCAGGGTTCCAGAAGGGGACCCACTAAGCCTTTGGTCTGTTTGGGGGGGATATGTTTCCTGATAATATTTTTTTTCTTTTTCTCTAGGCTTTGATGGAACGATTCAATGCAGACAAACGCATATTTTGCTTCATCCTTTCAACTCGGAGTGGGGGTGTGGGTGTGAACCTGACAGGAGCAGACACTGTCGTTTTTTATGACAGCGACTGGAATCCCACCATGGATGCGCAGGCCCAGGATCGCTGCCACCGAATTGGCCAAACCCGAGATGTCCACATTTACAGGTATTGCCTAGTTTCCCCTCAACTTGCATCCTCTTTACTGATAGGCTTTATTAATGTATTTGTCTATTTATACATGGCTTTCATCATTCCTTAGACTTATCAGTGAACGGACAGTGGAGGAGAACATCCTAAAAAAGGCAAATCAGAAGAGAATGTTGGGAGACATGGCCATTGAGGGAGGCAACTTCACCACAGCCTATTTTAAACAGGTACCAAGATCTTCCAGTCTAAGCAGGAAGGCATAGAGAACTGCTATATGTCCCTAGGGGTTGTTCCTGTTTATTAAAGAGGATACTGGGGCTTCTGGGTAGTTCAGTTGGTTAAGTGTCCATCCTGCTGTTGGTTTCTGCTCAAGCTGTGATTTTATGGGTCATGAGATTGAGCCCGGCAGTGGGCTCTGCTCTCAACGGGCAGTCTGGCTTGAAAGATTCTCTTCCTGTGCCCCTCCCCTCATGTGCGTGTGCTCACTCTTTCTCTCTAAAATAAATAAACCTTTTAAAAAATAAAGAGGATGTTTTGGCCTCCACAGATCTTTCTCTTCAAGTAGTGGCATTTTTTTTAAGATGTTATTTATTTATTCATGAGAGACCTAGACAGAGACATAGAGAGAGAGAAGCAGGCTCCATGCAGGGAGCCCGATGTGTGGGACTCAATTCTGGGACTCCAGGATCACACCCTGGACTAAAGGTAGGTGCTCAACCACTGAGCCACTCAGGTGTCCCACTAGTGGCATTTCTGATTACTACTACTTTTTTTTTTCTTTTCTTTTGAAGATTTTATTTATTTATTTAACAGCACAAGCAGGGGGATCAGCAGAGGGAGAAAGAGAAGCAGGTTCCCTGCTGAGCAGAAAACCCAATGCATGCAGGACTCGATTCCAGGACTCTGGGATCATGACCTGAGCCAAAGGCAGATGCTTAACTGACTGAGCCACCCAGGCACCCCATTCTGATTACTTCTAAGCTATTATCTCATAGATCTGGGCCATCATTGCATTGGTGCTGACACTTCCCTCTCTCTCCAAAGCAGACCATCCGAGAGCTGTTTGATATGCCCCTGGAAGAGCCATCCGGCTCATCTGTGCCCTCTGCCCCTGAAGAGGAGGAAGAGACTGTGGCCAGCAAGCAGACCCATATCCTGGAGCAGGTGAAGAAAGAACAGGCAATCTCTAGGGTAGAGCTAATAGTTACAGTGTGGGTTTTCCAGAGGGAAAGAATGTTTTCCGCTGCTTCCCAGATGGCTGTTGGCCTTTGATATTTGTGAGTAGATTGTTTATTGTTTCATAAGACTTCATAGAAGAAAGACAGGATTTGAAATTCTTGGTTATAGGTTTGAATTCTAACAGTACTTCTTACTAAAATGTGTCTGTTAAGCCAAATCTGCTTAATTTTCTGAGCCTGGAATCTTTTCACTTTTCTGAACTGTTCATGGAAGAAAGTAACAAACACTGACTGATAATAATAGGATCACTTGGGAAGCCCTTTTTGTTTTTTTGTTTTGTTTTTTGTTTTTTTTTAATTAAGTAGGCTCCATGCCCAGCATAGGGCTTGAACTCACATCTTTGAGATTAAGTTGTACACTCTACTGACTGAGCCAGGTAGGTGCCCTGGAGAGCTTTTAAAGGATTGATTCTGGGATCCCATCTGAGAATCTACTGTCATTTGAGGGGGATAAAGGGTGGGTGTTTGTATTTTTTCAGAAGAAGATGTTTAGGAACTACAGGTGTACAGTACCATGGAGATGTTTTTCCCTACCAAGTGTCTTCTCCTCATTGCTGGGCACACCGTAGGTTGCATCCCTTGATGACTTCGGTGTGACCTTTCTGGATATTCATCATGGGAAAAATCAGGTGTGGTTAGTCTGTTGTCAAGAGATATCTCAGTGCAAAAAAGAATGAGGGATTTTTTTGTATCTAAAGCTTTGTGGGACTGCTCTTTTTAAGATCTTAGTCTAACTTGCATGGAAAAGGAAACAGAGCTAGAGATTTCTCTTTTTTTTTTTTTTTTTTTTAAGTTTTTTTGTTTTTTATTTATTTATGATAGTCACACAGAGAGAGAGGCAGAGACATAGGCAGAGGGAGAAGCAGGCTCCATGCACCGGGAGCCCGACGTGGGATTCGATCCCGGGTCTCCAGGATCGCGCCCCGGGCCAAAGGCAGGCGCTAAACCGCTGCGCCACCCAGGGATCCCGAGCTAGAGATTTCTAAAAACAGTTCTTACTGGGGGGCCTCCAGGTGAAATCTGTTTCATCCTCTGTGGAATACTGCATTGCTTTGATAACTTTGAGGGCTGAGAAGGGAGTTGAGCTTAGTTGTAAGCCTGGTTTGGTGTTAACTTGTCCTTTAATTTTTGCCAGAACCAAACCAAAGGATGTAGGATTCTTTAATTTTCCTGGTTTTTCTTCCCCACATCTTTGCAGGCACTATGTCGTGCAGAGGATGAAGAGGATATCCGTGCAGCCACCCAGGCCAAGGCTGAACAGGTGGCTGAGCTGGCAGAATTCAATGAGAACGACGGGTTTCCCACTGGTGAGGGAGAGGAGGCCAACCGACCTGGCGTGGAAGATGAAGAGATGTCCCGAGCTGAGCAGGAAATTGCTGCCCTTGTAGAACAGGTCAGTGTTGGACCCACTAGTTCTCAACCTCACTCTTCACAACTACTTCCTCTAGACTTTGTGATCCTCCTTCTGTCTTCTCTGGTGAAAATAAGGGTGATGGGCCCCGGTTACCAAACCTGTATGTTCATCACTACTGCTCCTTCCCACAGCTGACCCCGATTGAGCGCTATGCCATGAAATTCCTGGAAGCCTCACTGGAGGAGGTGAGCCGAGAGGAACTCAAGCAGGCAGAAGTGAGTATTTCTAGGGGGTGGGGATTGAAGGGGGAAGTGGCTGCTTTCTACCCGCTCCCCACCCTGCTTGCCTCCCTCTGACCACCCACTGTTTGGGCTCTCTTGGTAGGAGCAAGTGGAAGCTGCCCGCAAGGACCTGGACCAAGCCAAGGAGGAGGTGTTCCGCCTACCCCAAGAGGAGGAGGAGGGGCCAGGGGCTGGGGATGAGGTTTCCTGTGGGACTGGTGGAGGCAGTCACCGGCGCAGTAAGAAGGCCAAGGCCCCTGAAAGGCCAGGGACTCGTGTCAGTGAGCGTCTTCGTGGAGCCCGGGCTGAGACTCAAGGGGCAAACCACACTCCTGTCACATCCACCCATCATACCCGCAACATTTCCACACCCCCACGCTGCAGCCCTGCCAGGGAGAGAGTTCCCCGGCCAGCACCTAGGCCTCGACCCCCTCCAGCTTCAGCTCCTGCTGTAATTCCTGCCCCAATCCCTGTTCCAATCCCTGCCCCAATCCCCATTTCAGCCCCAAACCCTATAACCATGCTTCCTGTTCATATCTTGCCTTCTCCACCACTTCCTCCTTCACAGATTCCTCCCTCTTGTTCTTCTGCCTGTACCCCTCCTCCTGCCTGTACTCCTCCACCAGCTCATACCCCACCTCCCACCCAGACCTCTCTTTCAACTCCTTCCTCCCCTCTCCTGCTTGGTCTACCTTCTGTGCCCATCTCCCCCCCAGTCACAAACCTCCCCTTGGGCTTGGGGCCTGAGACAGAGCTTTGTGCACAAGCATTGGCATCTACCGAGTCCCTGGAGCTGGCTGATATGGCCAGTTCCGAGACTTCCCCGCTTACTCTTGTGCCCCCTAAGGATCTGTTGCCAGTTGCTGTTGAGATCCTGCCTATATCAGAGAAGAACCTTTCTCTCGCCTCTTCTGCACCTAGCCCAACCCTGGAGGCTGACAGCGTCCCCAACGGTCAAGAGCAGGAAGTGCCAGAGCCTGCTGAGGGGACCATCCTCACAGTGCTGCCTGATGGTGAGGAGGTGCCCTCGTGTCTGAGTGAGAGCAATGGGCTGGATCTCCCACTTTCAGCAGCATCTGATGAGCTACTTCAGGAGCCATTGGAGGCTGACAAGAGCTCAGAAGAGCTGGTGGAGGCCCAGACCCCAACCTCCAGCCCAGAGAAGCCACAGGAACTTGTTTCAGCAGAGGTCGCAGCCCCATCCACCTCATCCTCCGCCACCTCCTCACCTGAGAGTCCTTCACCTGCCCGGCCCCCTCGGCGTCGCACCAGTGCTGATGTAGAAATTAGGGGTCAGGGGGCTGGTCGGCCAGGGCAGCCTCCAGGCCCCAAAGTTCTCCGCAAGCTGCCAGGACGGCTGGTGACTGTGGTAGAGGAGAAGGAACTGGTGAGGCGACGGCGACAGCAGCGGGGAACTGCCAGCACCCTAGTGCCTGGGGTCTCTGAGACTGGTGCCAGCCCAGGAAGCCCATCTGCCCGCAGCATGTCAGGGCCAGAATCCTCACCTCCCACCAGTGGGCCCTGTGAAGCTGCTCCCCCATCCACACTGCCCACCCCAACTCAGCAACCCTTCATAGCTCGCCGTCGCATTGAGCTAGGGGTGACTGGTGGGGGCAGCCCAGAGAATGGAGAAGGGGCACTGCTTGCCATCACCCCTCCTGCTGTGAAACGTCGGAGGGGGAGGCCCCCCAAGAAGAACAGGTCTCCAGCAGATGCTGGGCGAGGGGTGGATGAGGTACCTTCATCTGCCCCTAAGGGAAAAACCAATGGGGCTGACCCAGTCCCTGGGGCCGAGACCCTTATTGTTGCGGAGCCTGTCCTGGGACCCCAGCTTAGTCTTGGACCCCAGCCAATTCACAGACCCGAGCCCATCATCCTATCACCTGTGGAGAAAAGAAGGCGTGGGCGGCCCCCTAAGGCACGAGATTTGCCCCTTCCTGGGACCATTTCCTCTCCAGGGGATGGCAACTTAGAGAGCCGGACACAGCCACTCCCGCTACCACCTCCCCTGCCACCACTCCCACCACTCCTAGCCTGTCCCACTGCTACTGTCGCCAACACTGTCACCAATCTCACCATTTCAACATCCCCACCCAAGCGGAAGCGGGGCCGACCTCCCAAGAATCCACCGTCACCTCGGCCCAGCCAGCTCCCTGTCTTGGACCGTGACAGCTCTTCTGTCCTTGAGAGCTGTGGATTGGGGAGGCGGCGGCAACCCCAGGGCCAGGGGGAGAGTGAGGGTAGTTCCTCTGATGAGGATGGAAGCCGCCCCCTCACCCGCCTGGCCCGCCTGCGGCTTGAAGCAGAGGGAATGCGGGGACGAAAGAGTGAAGGGTCCATGGTGGTGGCTGTAATTCAGGATGACCTGGATTTAGCAGATAGCGGGCCAGGCGGGTTAGAATTGACACCTCCCGTGGTCTCGTTAGCTCCAAAACTGCGTTCGACCCGGCTGCGTCCAGGGTCTCTAGTCCCCCCACTAGAGACTGAGAAGGTGCCTCGCAAACGGGCAGGGGCACCAGTTGGCGGGGGTCCTGGGCTGGCAAAGCGGGGCCGCTTACAGCCCCCAAGTCCCCTAGGGCCTGAGGGTTCAGTAGAGGAGTCTGAGGCTGAAGTCTCAGGTGAGGAGGAGGAAGTAGATGGGACCCCACGTCGCCGGCCTGGCCCCCGCCGACTTGGTGGGGCCACTAACCAAGGGGACCAGCGCATCCTGCGCAGCAGTGCCCCTCCCCACCTGGCTGGCCCTACCATTAGTCACAGAGGCCGAAAGGCCAAGACGTGAGTGGGCTGCCCCTCCACCTAGGCTTTCCGCCATGGCCCCTCTCCCTTCACAACCAGGCCTGACTCTTAACCACTACTTGAAGTCTTTTGAGGGGGGAAAGCCTCCAGGGAGACAAAGGGGCCTTCTCCCTTCTTTCCACCAAAGTAGGGGGTAGGCAACTGGTTGTCATGGAAATGGGGCTCTTCACATAACCCCTTCCCTTCCACCCCACATGGCTGGGCAGTGTTAAGGGTGGCAAGATAGTCTCTGTCCCCACCCCCTTGTACTTGATTCCCCAGCTATCTTTCATGGCCCCTCACCCTTAGGGGAAGGGGGAGGGGCTTCTCTCTACCATGAGTTTTTTTTTTTTCTTTTTTTTTTTAAGAAGAAAAAATAATAAACTTAGTTTCTGTATGAGCATCCGCGTAAGGAGGCTTCTGATTTTCTGGTCTGGTGGAGGGTTGGGTGGGAACTTGGGCATCATTTTTCTCCTCTCTCTTGTTCTTGCCAAAACCCTAGTACCTGATATCTGACCCAGAATTATGTGTCTTTGAGGCAGAAATCACCCAAGGGGAGGAAAGATTGGCATATCTGATCTGGTAGGGTTCCTTTTCCTAAAGTTTCTGTTTTAAGTCTCTCCAACTCATACTTTTTTCTCTCCTCCTATTCCCTTAGTTCCTGGACTCCCCCAGAGCTCTCTGATGCCTCAGACTTTTTTCCTGCTTTACCCCTTTGCTCAGGTGCTTTCACTCCTTTTCCAGAAGGCAGGCATCTTACCTCCAATTGCTCTATCCTCCCCCCCCCCCCCACCTTTGCTTTCCTCCATCCAGCCAAACTAGTTTGAGTCAGCCACACCCCCTTCCAAGCTCCCGGGGCCTTTCAGGTGGTGGCTGGCCACCCAACCCCACCCCTGGGCTTGGTTTGGAGACCTGAGTCAGCTCCATCTCCACCCAAGCCAAATCAAACCTGAGGCAGGAGCCGAAACTCACAGTCCCTCAAGGCCTATAGACAGGTAAGAGCCCCTGTTCATTTTTACATTTTCTTTGATCTCAACTCCCTGGATGCTCTCATTGCATTTTCCCCCTAATGACTATGTTTACCTCATCGGTTCTTTCCTCATACCCACTCTCCTGCAGCCTTGTGGCAGAGATTCTTTGTGCTCTGCTTATCTTGCCTCCTTTATTTGACTCTCTGTTGCTTATGTTCAGAGAACTGCAAATGGTTCTATTTTATGTAGGTCGTAGGGATGGTTGGAGATGAGGGTGGAAAGATGGTTTGATGCCACAGCTCAAGAGAATTTGAGAAGTTAGTAGATGAGAAATGATTAGAGCATCATTATGCAGGTTTCTGTGTGGGTTATGAGGTCATAGAGTTATCTGAATTAATTGTGTGGCCTGGGTTAAAATGGAGAGAGTAACAGGGAGTCAGCCTAGCAAAGGAGGCCCGATTTGGGAAGATAAGGTTATTCCTGATGTTCAGCTTCCTCAACTATGAAGGGAGCCTAGCCGGGTCCTTTCCCCTCCCTGTGTTTTCATCCACTGTGTTTTCACATGAAATGGCTACTTTGCTTGAAGTGGGTGGGATACAGGGCTGGGGTGCCATTTTGTGACCCCTCAGTATTCAGGGGCAGCTTCTGAGGAACTTGAGATAATTTTTAAGGCCCTTTTAAATACTGTTTAAAATCACTTGACTTGTGTAATCTTGATTCCTTGCAGCTTTTTGAGATAATGTGTTTCTCCTGCTTGTCAGTATGCACCTGTCATTTTGTGTTTCCCTACTTGTCAAAACAGTTAAGTAATACAGATAATGCTATGTTCACACAGGCTTGCCTTTAAAGACTCAGAATCTGGGGCTGAGAAAAAAGGATTCCGGCCACACATTTCCTCTCTTGGTCTATGAGTCATTTGAGGAATTCCCCAGTAAGGCAGCATTCCTGAGAGCTGGACTAGGTCACAAGGACACATCAGAGAGAGGGGTGGAGTCTGACCAAGCCAGACCAATGGCTCAGTTGTTGGGCTTACAAGTACCTTGACTGTATCGCCCACAGGTGATGGAGGACGAGGAGAAGGCAGTGGACACCTTGGTGAGCAACATGGAAGCTGCTCATTCTCCATCCCCCATCCGATGCTGCTGGCTCCGCCTCCGATACTTGGCAGCTACTAGCATTATCTGTGGCTGCTCTTGCCTGGGAGTCGTGGCCCTTGTGTTTGCCATCAAGGTGAGGAATGCAATTCCTATGGGAGCAGTGGGAGGTGGTGTAGACAGGCAATGGTTTAGTGTATTGGATCTATTTACATTGATCACACAGTTACTAAGTACTTGTCAGAGTTTGGCTCTGGGCCTGGTATCAGAAATAAGAATAAGACATGGTTTTTGCCTCAAAGGGCCCACACAGGCTAATGAAAGAAAGAACTGTGAAAATGGATAATTATTAATGGAATGCAGCCCATCAGTATTGTGATGGAGGAAACAAGGTATCCTGAAAGCTAGGGAGGATATGTACGTGTGATTATATACACGTGTATGTAGAGTAGGTGACAAGAAAGTAACCTTAAAGGATGAGTGACTAAGGGTGAAAGGGTACTCCAGGTGAAGGGAGGAATGTGTACAAAGCCTGGACTATTAGTGCCACATGACTAAACCAGTGAGGAATGGTGACAGATGAAGTGGGCCCAGATTCCCAAGGGCCTTGAAAGTACTCTCCAGTTTTTGCAGAGGAGAGTGACATGGTCTCGTTTGTATTTCAGTGCCTACAGGGAGGATGGGTTGGAAGGGGCAGGACTTGAAGCAGTTGAACAACGCCTAGAGCAATCTGTAGCGGTCCGAAAGATACTGGGATTTTTGAGAGGGTTCCACCATTTCCAAACATCTAGCCGAGACTGCACATGTAACTTTTGAAAAGCCACACAGGCTAACTTAAATACCATGCTGGAATTTTCTCAACCCTAGCTGTATTTTAACGATCAGAAACTATTTTTATCATCATGAGAATTTCTGGCTTTGTCAGGTCAAAATCCAAAAAACAATGCATAATAATGACAGCGAAGAGGCCTGAGCTAATAAGGGGGTTTTGTTTACCTAGACAGGAGGGAAATACTGAAGATAGCTCACAGTTTCTTGTCAAGGATTCCAAATTCTGAATGAATGTGGGATAAGTAGAAAAGGATGAGAGATAAGAGGATTGAAAAATACTTTCCCATATGTGATCTTGTGAGCGTTAACAGCTACTTGAACAAGTACACAGAGCTGAGTGGGAATCTTACTTTGCAGATGACGCATGAGAAATAGACATTGGAAAGGGAGGGCAGGGGGTTTGGGTGTCAGGTTTTGAACCAAGACAAGGATGGAGGATTGGTGTGGGGCAGTGGGCACTTTGGGGCAGAAGCAGGGGAAGAACCTAACCTAAAACCTGCCCCCACAGGCGGAAGAGCGGCATAAGGCAGGCCGGTTCGAGGAGGCAGTGCACTGGGGGGCCCGGGCCCGGAGCTTCATCCTGGCCAGCTTTGCCGTCTGGCTTGCGGTCCTCATTCTGGGCCCCCTGCTTCTGTGGCTGCTCTCCTACGCCATCGCCCAGGCTGAGTGACCCTGGGTGGCCTCTGCTGAGAGTCAGCGAGACCTCCTGGATCCTGCAGTGCAGCATTGCTTCGGCCTAAGGCTGGCAATGGTCCTTCCTGGCTGGAAGGATGGTGCCTCTCTCAAAGGGCTTTGGAAGAGCTCTTCTAGACCTTTCCAAAAGAAGGCAGCAGCTGAGACTGTTGAGGGGAGGCCAGCCTGCTCTGTTCTTTCAGTGCCCACCATCCCCTATTTCCCTCAGCCTACATCATCTTAGGGGCCTTGACCCAGAGGTGGGGTTGAAGACCAGGCCTGATTTTATTAGAATTTGTTTTATAATAAAAATCTTTTTTAGTGGTGAAACTCTCCTGTCTAATTGTTGTTCCCCTACTTTCTCTGGGCCCTTGGCGAGAGCCAGACTGGACATCTGACTGGTGGCAAGACTCTGCATTTTCCCTTACTTAGAGCTCCAAGAGGGGTCTTCTTTTTATCCTTTTCCTGGAAGTTTCCCTTCTTGGAAAGACCCCAACTTCTCTGTATATATGACCAGAGACCGTGTGGCCCGATAGGAAGAGGAGTGGCAGCCACTGCTCTTTATGGAGTGCTTCCTATATTTCAGGCTGTATTCTTTTCTCTTTTTTTTTTAGATTTTATTTATTTACTAATGAGAGACACACAGAAAGAGACAGAGACATAGGCAGAGGGAGGGGAGGCCAATGCAGGACTCGATCCTGGGACTACAGGATCACCCCCTGAGCCAAAGGCAGATGCTCAACCACTGAGACACCCAGGCGTCCCAAATCTCTTTTTTTTTTTTTTTAAGATTTTATTTATTCATAGAGATGCACAGAGAGAGAGAGAGAGAGAGGCAGAGACACAGGCAGAGGAAGAAGCAGGCTCCATGCAGAGAGCCTGACATGGGACTCGATCCCGGGTCTCCAGGATCATGCCCTGGGCTGCAGGCGGCACTAAACCACTGCGCCACCAGGGCTGCCCTAAAATCTCTTTTAAAAAGAAGCAAGGTGGGGTATCTGGGTGGCACAGTTGGTTGAGTGTCCAATTCTTGGTTTCAGCTCAGGTTGTGATTTCAAGGTCATGAGATGCTCAACCACTGAGCCACCCAGGTGTCCCTCCAGGCTGTGTTCTTAAGCATTTTCTATTTCTTAACTCTTTCAGCCCTCAGAGCCACTCAGTAGGAGGTACCATTTTTTTCACTTGATAGTTAAGGAAGCAATCATCCAAGGTCATATAGCTAATGAGAGGCTGAGTTGGCACTGAACCCAGACACTTTGGTTCTAGAGTTTAGAGAGGAATGAAAGGGTTGGATGGCAGCAGGAGGTGAGTCTCTGCCCTAGATGTGAAGCTCTGTAGGATTAAAATGAATTTTCATATCCTTTATCTTGGGCCTCTTGCTAATATTTTTTATTTTATTTTATTAAGATTTTATTTATCTAGGGCAGCCCAGGTGGCTCAGTGGTTTAGCACTGCCTTCGGCCCACGGTGTGATCCTGGAGACCCGGGATCGAGTCCCACATCAGGCTCCCTGCATGGAGCCTGCTTCTCCCTCTGCCTGTCTCTCTGCCTCTCTCCCTCTCTCTCTCTTTCCTTGTCTCTCACAAAGAAATAAATAAAATCTTAAAAAAAAATTTTTTTTATTTATTTATTAGAAACAGAGAGAGAGAGAGAGAGACAGGCAGAAGGAGAAGTAGGCTCCATGCAGGGAGTCCTACATGGGACTCGATCTCGGGTCTCCAGGATCATGCCCCGGGCTAAAGGTGGCATTAAACCGTTAAGCCACTGGGGCTGCCCTCTTGCTAATATTTCAAACATATTTTCAATTGTGAAGTATATCATAACACAGGAAAAATCCAAAACAAATACACAGCTTTTTTTTTCTAAAAAATATTTATTTATTTATTTATTTATTTATTTATTTATTTATTTATTTATCAAATGCACAGCTTTTAAGTTAACACAAAGCAGACATCTGAAAACCACCAGTCAAGAAATTGAACATTGCCAAAGCTCCAAAACCTTTTTTATACCCCTTCCAATTACTACTACTTCCTTTCTTCCCACAGATACCTAGCATTTTTTTTTTTTAAGATTTTATTTATTCATGAGAGACAGAAAGAGGGAGAGGCACAGACATAGACAGCGGGAGAAGAGGCTCCATGCGGGGAGCCCAATATGGGACTCAATCCCGGATCTCCAGGATCACACCCTGGGCTGAAAGCGGTGCTAAACCGCTGAGCCACCCGGGCTGCCCCTACCTAGCATTTTGGCTTCTAACAATGGGTTTAGTTTTGCCTGCATTTGAACATTATATAAATGGAGTCCAAAGAATTCTTTTTATGTCTGGTTTCTTTTACTTAACATTGTTGGTGAGATTCATCAATATTTGGTGTAGTTGTCATGACTGTATATTATTCCATTGTGTGAATATATTACAATTTATCCATTTTCTCTTGGTGGACTTCTGGGATGATTGCAATCTGGGAGTATTATAAATCTTGCTGCTGTGGACATTCTCATACATGTCTCTTGGAGTACACGTGTCCTGGGGAATTGAATTTTTGGGTTATTTCACCATAATCCAGAGATCAGCAGAGTACCTAAAGGAATTAGAGATATTTGTTGCACACGGAAGAGAGAAGATCAAAGGGGAGGATGGTTGTCTTCAGTGTTCCAAAGTGGTCCAGGGAGGAAAAGTGAAGAGCATCCATTGTTGACCCCAAAGGTTAGAGTTACAACACGGGGTGGAAGCCATACCTAGGGCAATGGCTCTTAATCTTGGTTTCACAATAGAAACACATGGGGAGCCTTAAAAAGCACTATGTCTGGGCTTTAGCCCTAGAGATTACAATTTAATTGGTGTAAGGTGCTGCCTGCGTGGGCATCAGGGTAACGCATTTTAGAAAGATTTTTTTTAACAAATATTTTTTAAAGCTAATATTTCATTAATCAGCAGCTTCAGTTTACTAGAGGAGACTATCCCATTCCCTCATAGTGATTAAGCTCACTATTTTTATTTTTATTTTTTAAAAAGATTTTTTCATGAGAGACACAGAGAGTGAGAGGCAAAGTCATAGGCAGAGGGAGAAGCAGGCTCCATGCAGGAAGCCTGATGTGGGACTCAATCCCAGGACTCTGAGATCATGCCCTAAGGCAAAGGCAGACACTCAATTGCTGAGCCACCCAGGTGTTCCAAAACTATTTTTAAATTCAATTTTGAAAAAACTTTCAAACCTACTAAACAATAAAAGAATAGTACAATGAATTCATGTATGCTCTTCACCTAGGTTTGTAATTTTTAACATTTCACCACGTCTGTTTTGTTTATTTTTAAATATTTTACTTATTTGACAGAGAACACAAGCAGGGGGAGCAGGAGCTCAGGAGTGCGAGAGGGAGAAGAAGCGGGCTCCCCACTGAGCTGGGAGCCCACTGGGCTCGATTCAGGTCTCTATCAAGGGACCCTAGAATCATGATCTGAGCTGAAGGCAGACTCTTAGCCAACTGAGCCACCCAAGCGCCTCTTACCACATTTGTTTTAGATCATTCTAAGTACACATACTATTTTTGCAGAGCCATTGGAAAGTATGTGGAAGGCCCTTCGTTCCTAAATTCTTACAATTTTTAGTGCCAATACGGTCTCAGATTGTTTTTTAGTTCGTTTTGTTATATCCATTACTGTCATCCTTCTTAAAATATTTGGTTGAGGTATAATTTACATGAAGTAAAGTGCACAGGTTTTTTTTTTTTTTTTCTTTTTTAAAGATTTTATTTATTCATGAGAGACACGGAGAAAGAGAGGCAGAGATACAGGCAGAGGGAGAAGCAGGCTCCATGCAGGGAGCCCAATGTGGGACTCGATCCAGGTACTCTGGGATCAGGCCCTGAGCTGAAGGCAGACACTCAACTGCTGAGCCACCGAGGTGTCCCAAGTGCACAGATCTTAAGTGTGTATCTTGGTGCATGTTTCATATGAACCCATTGGTATAACTACCTACGTGAATAGAATGTTTCTAGCACATTAGAAGGCTCCCCATGGCCCTCTCAGTCTGATTATTCTTTTTGTTCCTGACTTTGGCTGGTGGAAATTGCATCAACCTGGTTCTTGTGTCCTAATAACTACCCACATTTCTTCACTTGCTTTCTGGTACAAATTATTCCAGGCTCATCTTATACTTTCTCTGCTCCAGCCTGGGAATTGGCCATTTCTCCCAAGGAGTCCTAGTTCCTTGAACTGGAGACTGTTATTTTGAAATCAGTATCTGTACTAGTTGTGCTTATACTCCAGAGATGTTCCTGCTTCTAAGCTCTTTCAGAGGTTAGAGATAGAAAATATCTAATTTAATCTTTTAAATCTATTTTTAAAATCATGCCTCCAATTTGTCATAAGTTTCCTTTCCCCATCCCAAATTCCATAGTCCCACAGTAAGAACCTTGACTGCCAAATACATCAATGTTTATTCATTTGCAAATATATATATATATATCCACTTGCTAAATTTCTGAATAATTATCCCATTATACTACTAAACAGTAGGCCTACTAAGTTTAAGGTTCCTTTGCAATTTCTTTTTAGATTGATAGTATAAAGTCAAAGTAGTCCATTAAAAAGTTACTTGGATTCGTTTTTCTCTTATACGGTTGCAATCCCAAGGTGACATTTCTAAGATCGAAGATTAAATGAATTCATTCTGTGCCTCTTTTGCTGGAACATAACTTCCACAAAGGTAAGGACTCCCTCACCCCACCCCCACCCTACTGCTGATAGTTTAGCGTTTAGACGCTCAGCAAATATTTATTGAATGACTAGGTGAACGCCAGGGTTGAGCTGTGCACTGGAAAGGCTTATGAAGTAAGTCGATTCTGGCAGTTTCTTACAACTCTGCAGGTGCAAGCTTAGAAAAGAGTGGACACACCCCAAGGCTTTTGGGAGATGGTGGTGGAAGACTGGGAAAACGTGTAACCCCAGGCGGTGAGCACGAGGGCTTTGGAGGTATTCCAAAATCGGAGCAGCCAGAGGACTAAGAAGCCTCTTCTGGGGGATGGGCCGTGGTTTGTCCAAGTCCGCATCAGGTAGCAAGTTGGAGCCAAGCTTTGCGCTACGAGTGTTTCAAAGCTGGAGGCGGCCCCTCAAAGCATGCATTTTGGATCAGGCTGCCAATTTCTAAAAGAGCCGAATTCGGATAGTGATGCTAGGAGGAGAATGAGGGAGCCATGCCCAAGTCAGGGAACCAGAGGCACAGCGAGTCGGACGTCCTAGGTACACAGATGTCAGACTTCCGGGTAAACCTAACTTCCGGGTCCCGTTCCGGGCCTACAACCCCAGTATCCAATAAGCTCCGCCCTCTGCTGTCCCCTGCCCTAGCGTCTCAGCCTTAGGGCTCCAACGCCCGCGCCAGCCTCGCGACTCTCCGCTTCCTATTGGGCTGCCAGTTTCCAATCGGAAGGGTTTTTGAACCTCAGTCTTCAGGCGGCGCTGGCCATTGGCGGACAGGATGGGGGCGGGGCTTGGGGGTCGTTGCCGGCGCCACCCGGGGGTAAGGTAAGGGACGAGAAGCGAACCCCGCGACCGAGCGGCCTCGCGTCGACCTGGCTTCTTTATCCTCCCCCGCGGGTGAGCCTGCGCGAGACCCCGCGCCCCCTCCCAGCACCCACCCAAGTGCGCCTGCGCAGCAACAGCCACCTACCAGTGTGCCCCTTCCCTTCTTCCTCCGCACCTTCTCCCTTTCCCTTCCCCGCCCCCCTCCCTGCCCTGACACCCCTCCCGCCCTAGTCTAGGCCCTTTTGTAGGGTCTCCCCAGCCCTCATCCTTACCCCACCCCGTCCCCATCCCCGAAGATCCTGGCGCCCCAGCCACAAGGGCTGCGCTTCCGCGAGCCGCGATGTGCGTCCTCCCAGAGCCTTTGGGCCTCACTGCCCTCACTGCCCTCACTGCCCTCCGTTTCCTCCACACAGGCCCCCACCACCTTCAGAATGACGCTGGACGTGGGGCCGGAGGATGAGCTGCCCGACTGGGCTGCGGCCAAAGAGTTTTACCAGAAGTACGACCCTAAGGACGTCATTGGCAGGTAAGGCTTAAGCCACGGAAACAAGATGTGCAGAATACACGGTTCCCTCGGAGTGCTGGATAGTTCTAAATAGGAGAGAACAGTGGTTAGTAGAGGAACATTTGGTGATTAAACTCTTCCTCTGGGTCAACCCCCATTTCTTCCAAATTCACTCATTTATGTGTTCAACAAAGTTAAAAAAGGTACTGTCCGCCAGACACAAAGCTAAACACAGGGCGGGTAGGGGAGATGTTTTATGCCTTAGAGGTGAAGTGATTGAAAAAGACCCATGAACATTCAAGTAGTATCAGGTTGTGTGTGATCAGGCTCAGAAAATCACAGCTTTCCACAAGGGGTGCTATTTGGGTCTTGAAAGGTGAGTAGGAGTTCAGAGCCTGGAAGGAAGTCCACACCTATAGAGACAGTGGCAGGTAACATGTATTCATCAAAGGTTTCCGAAGCACGTCCAGTGTGCTGGGTGCAGTGTGCAAGGCACTGGGGATACAAGACCCATATGTTTTCTGTTCTGGAGTTTCTATTGCAGTTATAGAGACCGATAAACACAAAAACAAACAAACAAAAAGGCCTTCATATGCTCAGATGATGGAATGAGAGTAATGAACAGGACTGAGACTTGAAAGATGGGAATGAATAGGTTGTGAGCTGAGTCAGGATGTATTTGGGACCGAGGGAACAGCACATGCAAAGGCACAGACAAGAAAGGGCCTATTCAAGCAATAGGTAGAAGATCATGGTGACTAGAACGTAGTAAGAGTGGAACAAGATGGAGGAAATTAAGTCAGAGAGGTAAATAGAGGTTAGATTATGTAGGGCCTTATGCCAGAATGAAGAATTTAGATTTTATTCTAATGAAACTGGTGGTTTCAAACAGCACAGTAACATGACCTCATTTACATTTCTGTGATTTGGGGGGTAGGAGCTTAGCCTTTCTGTGCCTCAGTTTCACCATTTAAATTGGGAATAAAAATATATTCCACCTTGTAGGTTGCTGTGAGGGTGGTAAGAATTAATATGATAGTCTTAGAACACTTCCTGGCACATGGTAAATGCTCAACCCAAGTGTGTTAATACATTTTTAAAAAATCATTCTGGTTCTTTTGTAGAGAATAAATAAGGGAGGGACAAGAATGGATGTATAGAGACCAGTTAGGAAGCTGTTGATTGATTTGGGCAAGAATTGGTGATGGTTTAGGTTAGAATGTGGTGGTAGAGACAGGGAGAAATGGATAGATTGAGGTGATGATTTGGAGAGAGACTGATATAGTTTCCTGAGAGACTGGATATGGGCCATGAGAGGAAGGGAAAGAAACAAAAATAAGGTCTAAGCTATGGGTTTGAGCACTTGAGTACCATTTTCTGAAATGAAGAAGATTGAGGTGGATCAGATTGCTGGGAGGGCCAAGCATATCAAGAGTTCAGTTATGGAAATGTTAAGTTTGAGATATACAACTGGAGCTGTCAAATGGGTACATGTGTCTACAACTCGAGAGAGAGTGGACTAGAGCAATAAATTTGGGAGGCATTAGCATACAGATAGTAGCTGGCGAGAAAATATATGGAGACAGTGAAAGGGGCCTAGGTTCAGGCCCTGGAGCATTGTTACCAGTAAGGAGTTAAGAGAAGGAAGACTCAGCAAGGGGATACTAAGGAGATAGCATCTGTGAATTGGAAATAAAAACACAAAAAGAATGTGCTTTCAGGGATGCCTGGGTGGCTCAGTAGTTGAGTGTCTGCCTTCGGCTCAGGGTGTGATCCCAGGTGACTGGGATTGAGTCCCACATTGGGCTCCCTGCATGGAGCCAGCCTCTTCCTCTGCTTATTTCTCTGCTTCCCTTCTCTGCTATGTCTCATGAATAAATAAATAAATAAAATCTTTAAGATTTTATCCCTGGTCTCCTCTGTGTTTTCCCTTTGTTTCTCCTGCATGGTTAATTATCTGCACACTCTCACTAAATGACTTCCCAGAATACCAGTTTCTTCACGTATAAAGGTCTGAAGCCTTAAAAGAGCTTGCCACATTCTAGAAATTGGTGATAAGTTACAAGTCAACGAAGCAAAGATTGAATAGCAGAGACAAAGCCAAAAATGAGGCTGAAAAGAAAGTGGAAGGCCTTAAATGACAGGTGAAGGAACTGGGATTTGACTTCTATCTCGCAGGTAATAGGGAATATGGAGAGAAAACAATTTTGAGTGCCCTCCATAGTTAACTATAATGTTGAAATTATTAGGTCTCATTTAGAAAGAGCACAGTTGGCTCTAGGGGTCCTGCTGAGGAATGTAGGAACGCTCAGAACTTAGGGGATTTAAGCCGGAAAGTTTTTAAGCAATGAATGACATGATTGGGACTATCATAAGAAGCTCATTCTGGAAGGAGTGCAGTGGATGGGTTGCAGTGGCTGAGACTGGAAGCAGGGAGATCAGTGGGGAGGCTGATATAGCTGTGGGGGTGAAGTCCTAGGAAACAGATTTGAGAAAAACACAGAATGGAGTACACTGGTTGGATGTGGTGGATTGTGGAGGAGAGGAAAAAGCCAAGAATCATACCAAGATTTCTAGTTTGGGAATCTGATGGAGTGGCATTACCATTAATGGAGACCAGGGAATTAAAACTCTGAAGTGGCAGGACGCCTGGGTGGCTCAGTTTGTGAAGCATCTGCTTTTGGCTCAGCTCATGATCCTCAGAGTCCTGGGATGGAGCCCCGAGTTGGGCTTCCTGCTCAGTAAGGCCTACTTCTCCCTCTCCCTCTATGTGGTTGCACACTCACTTGTTCTCTCTGTCTGAAATAAATAAATGGATAATCTGAAGTGGCCTAGAGTAAGAGGGCAGAAAGTGGTGAGCATTGTAGGAGCTGGAACTTTCTTGTCCCACCTAAGATGGGAATTCAGATTTGAAAAGAACAACTCCGTGACCAAACAACACATTTGTGGTCTGTGTTTGGCTGGAGGGTCAGTGGTTTACATCTCTTGATGGAACCAGAGATGTGGATGACAGGCATTCTAAGCATAGGGAATTATGTAAGGGCAAGGAAGCAGTGAAGGGCAGCCAGGGAACCAGCACAGGAAATGTGGGTGTGAGGTCTGATCTTGGAGAGATTTGCACTTAGCCTGAGGTACTTGTAGGATCATAAGGAATTGGTGACAGGGGCACCTGGGTAGCTCAAGTAGTTAAGTGTCTGCCTTGGGCTTAGGTCATGATCTCAGGGTCCTGGGATCAAGCCTCACATCCGGCTCCCTGCTCAGCGGGGAACCTGTGTCTCCCTTTCCCTCTACTGCTCCCCCGTCCCTGCTCTCTCTCTGTCAAATAAATAACTTTTTTTTTTTTTAAAAGGAATTGACAGATTCCAAGCAAGTACATACCTATCTAGGACTTTCTCTTCACCATGCCAAATGGACTTTTCTGTTTTCCTCCTGTCTTTGGACATCTCTTTAAGATGTTGGCCACATTTCAGAGCCGGCAAAGTAGAAGTCCAGAGACCTACGTCAGTGGGACACTTGTTGGAGTTTAATTCATGGCAAATTTGGGACCTAAACCAAAATGATCCACTTCACAACTTTGGTTGTCCAGTCAATGGCCTAATATTTATTTGGACCCCCTTGTACTTGAGATATTATAGAACTTTGGGATTTAGATGTGGTAATCAGGGAAGTGAGTAAAATTTGGAGGGAGCCTTAGATCATTTCTTCCTGCTTTCTCCTTGTGGGATTGCAGGGGAAGGGGCAGGTTCTGGGTCTCAGTGTGGAGAGGACCTGCCTTGGCTTACCCATGCAGGGAGTGACAGAGACTAGATGTGAACCTAGGACCCCCAGCTGCCTTCCCTGTAAGCTTTGTGTTACACCTTGCTGGGTACCCAGGTTGCTTGCTGAGGCTACTGTGAAGCTACTGTAGGCCAGAGTGAGCTCCTTGGGAGGTTGTCTTGTTGTCCAGATGGGTCCTCAGAGTATGGTACAGTGGGTATGAGGATGGCAAGACTCCACTCTGTATGGAAGTGAGAGAGCAGGAGGCCCTGACTTGTGTGCTGTCTGACTCTGGCAGAGGAGTGAGCTCCGTGGTGCGCCGTTGCGTTCATCGAGCTACTGGCCATGAGTTTGCGGTGAAGATCATGGAGGTGACAGCTGAGCGACTAAGTCCTGAACAGCTAGAGGAGGTGCGAGAAGCCACGCGGCGAGAGACGCACATCCTTCGCCAGGTCGCCGGCCACCCCCACATCAGTGAGGCTGCATTCCCTGCTCCTATTAGCTGACAGCCACCTCCTGCTGGCCCTGCCCACAGCCCAGTTCACCCCAACACTGCCTCCGTGCCTCTGCTCCCTTTGTCATGGCTCTGCTCCACCTCAGAGTGTGGCCAGCCTTTGAGTCCCTACTGCCTCCTTTTGGTTCTCCTTCCTTCCCGGTAACAGCCCACAGCCAGCTTGGGGTGGAACGCCCCTTTAACACGCATCCGCTCCTTTCCATCTCCATATCTCTGCCTTTCTGCCTCTTTCCCAGTCACTCTCATCGATTCCTACGAGTCTTCTAGCTTCATGTTCCTGGTGTTTGACCTGTGAGTATCTCCCTGCCCTCATCTGAGAAGCCTTCTCCTCCCCTCTGTGCGTGGCCCTGGCCTGACAGTGCAGTGGGCTAAGACTCCCCTGGCTCACACCTTCCTGTGTGCCTGTGACCCTGGCCTCTCTCCCTAGGTGCCCTGATTAGTCAAGTTCGCCCAGAGTGTTAGTGACCAGCCAGTTAAAAAGGGTTTTCATGACCCCAGGGGTCACTGTCCCAGTTCCCCATGGTTATAAGATTGTCAGGGAAGAATAGGCTGTTTTAAGAACTGACTACTTATCAACAGCTCTCTCTCCCCCATTTCTTGCTGTTTAATACCTTGCATGGTGTTTATCTCTGCCCATTGATTCATATTCTGGGTAGTCTGAATCCGCGTGTGAGATGTTATACGATATAATATAAACCAGTACAAAGGTACTTCAAAAGAGAATGGTTTGAATAGCAAATATTTAAGGGAGACCCCTGGAAAATATTCACAAAGTATTCATACAGAAATGACCCTCTGCAAAAGTTGTGGGGTGAGGGGCAGTGGGAAGTGTCTGTCACCTCATCATGCAACTTTGCAGAACAATCATATGCACCCAAACACCTGATTTCGAGGATTGACTTAGAATTGCAATTATAACCTGGTTTTTAAAGACTAGATAAAAAGAAACAACTTTTTACTGTTACTAATTGTGAAATTTTGGTCCATGGTCTAAATAGATTCCCTTTAAAAGTAAACCCTCGTGTGATTGCAAAAAAAAAAAAAAAAAAAAAAAAAATTCCCTTTAAAAGGCCCTCTGTGAATACAATTACTCTCAAATAATGAGGACCTCCTGTAAATTACTGGCACAAGAAGGCACTTTTTCTTGCTAAACTAGCCCCCTCATGGCACAGTGCATGTATTTTTACTGCCAACCCCCTGGGCCAGCTGTCCCTGGCATCCTGTTCACTCTTGGAGCACTCTAATTGCTCATAAAAAAAAAAAAAAAAAAAAGAGGGGTGTCTCTTCACCAACCTCTTCCATGGTATTTTCTCTGCGTGCTGGCTTATTTTGTCAGCCCCCACAAAAGGTACACCTACCTCCCAACCCCTCCTATCCCTTAGGATGCGGAAGGGAGAGCTGTTTGACTATCTCACAGAGAAAGTGGCCCTCTCAGAAAAGGAGACCAGGTAATGACTGAGCTTGCTACCTTTGGGGTGATCAGGGGCTGGGGTGGGGTGGGGAGAAGCAGAGAAGACTGTGCCTCCCCCAGGTCCATCATGAGGTCTCTGCTGGAAGCAGTGAGCTTTCTCCATGCTAACAACATTGTGCACCGAGACTTGAAGCCTGAGAATATTCTCCTAGATGACAATATGCAGATCCGACTTTCAGATTTTGGGTTCTCCTGCCACCTGGAACCTGGCGAGAAGCTCCGAGGTGAGAGGTCCTGGTGCCCTGAGAGGCTTGGGAGGGTAGGAGACCCAGGCCTGAGGCTAGTTAGCCGGGTCTGACAGTGGAGTACCCAGCTACCAAGAAAAGGGGAGAAGTCAGTGAGCACTTGCCAAGGACCTTCTGGGTGCAAAGCCTTGTGTGCATTTCAGAGTGGGCTTTCTGGTCTGGGTGGGAGAGGGGACAGATTGTGGCACACGGCAGGTGAGGGACTATGTAGAGGAGGCCAGCGGGGAGCAGCACCTAGTTCAGCTGGAGGGACGCACAGAGCAGGGGGCTTCAGAGCTGGGCTGGTCCCATGAGGAAGAGGAGGGAGGAGGGTAACAGGACTCAGCTGCTTGTTTAGGTTTTGGTGGAGACAGGATCACAATGTGCTGCTTAGGTACTAGGAAGAGCCTGATGTGGCTAGACAGTGCTTCTCAACTGATGTGCTTGACACACCCATTGTTAATCCCTTTGTTGTGACTAATATCTTTAGCGCAAACGGGAAACTTCACAACATTTGACTGTGGACTCCTTAGAGCCAATAAACTCCTACTTTCCCTTAGCGGCTTTGCACTGTGCTGTTAACAGCTAAGGTTCACTGGGCACCACACTGAGTCTTTGGCTGGGTTCTTTAGATCCTCTCCACAACTCTTTGAGATAGAGTCTGTATCACCATTTTATAAATGGGCTTAAAGAAATGAGGGGACTTGCCCATAGTCAGGTAGCTGGGACTTGAATGTGGGCCATCTGACTCCAGAGTTCATCTTCTTAACATATGGACTTAATATGTTTGTCTTGTGAATGCTATGCTTTGTTTCCCTTTGGGCTTCCCCATACACTTTTCCTCATTCTGGAACCATCTTTGCCCCTGCTCCACACCAACCTCACCCTTGGCTTTGGCAATTCAGGTTTCACATTAAAGATCCAGGTCCAGTTAGATCCCTTGCTTTCTGTTCTGGTATCTTACTCTATCTTTCGTGTTCTCTTTCTGGTAGACAGCTTGGTAAGGGCACATCTAATTCACCAGTGTCTAGTATGGTGCTTGGTACGCGGTAGGCATTCTTAAATACCTTTTGTGGGGATGAATTTCCCAGGAGAGTCAGGCCTATTAAGGCCTATTAAGATTTCTTGGAAGTATGCCATGGAACAGTTTGGCAATTGCTGGGATGGAATCGGCGCCTGAAGTGGTAGAAACAGCTAAAAATAAGAGGTTCAGATCAAGTTGTGGAGTGCTTTGTGCTGTAGGAGTCTAGACTTGAGCCTGAGGCCACACGGGGGGGGGGGAGGGGGGGCAGGGAAAGGTTTTACCTAGTCTTAAGGGACTTACCTAGTATGTACCTTAAGAAATTCCATATGCCCACTCCTTCTCCTTGTTTGAGTGATGAGTCTGCTACACAGAATAGCAATCATAGGAGGAATCAGTTTGGGTAGAAAGGAACATAGAAAAGAGTAAAAATTCGTTTTCCTTATGTATTATGTACATAAAAACGTGGCAAAAAGTTAGGGAGTGGGAGGGTGGGTTGAAGGTGGCAAAAGATATGGTGGGGTAGGACCTTGAAGTCAATCCGAAAATCAGGTTTTTCCAGGAAGGCCACCAGGAACCTTGGTGGATATCTGAGTTGTTCAACAGGGATAGAGGGGCTAGGACAGCCCTCAGTGGAGGGCGAGCAGGAGCAGAATGGGAACACGTACGGCCCTGGCAGTGTTGAGGCTCCAGCAGAGGTCTGGAGTTATGGGCCTTTGAAGGAGCTGGTGGCATCCATCAATCTCAGCCTCTCTCCCCAGAGTTGTGTGGGACCCCAGGCTACCTAGCACCAGAGATCCTTAAATGCTCCATGGATGAGACCCACCCCGGCTACAGCAAGGAGGTTGACCTGTAAGTTTTTGGTCTCTCTGTTTCCTTCCTCCTTTGTGTCCCATTGTTTGACATATCTGCCTGGCACCTGGTCCTGCCTAACTTTGCTCTCTTTCCCAGCTGGGCCTGTGGGGTGATTTTGTTTACACTCCTGGCTGGCTCACCACCATTCTGGCACCGACGTCAGATCCTGATGTTACGCATGATCATGGAGGGCCAGTACCAGTTTAGTTCACCTGAGTGGGATGACCGTTCCAACACTGTAAAGGACCTGGTGAGCTGGGGCCATGAGAGGGCTAGGAAGGAGGCCCAAGAGCTGGCTCTCATGCTTTGGGGTTTCCCCTAGATCTCAAAGCTGCTACAGGTGGATCCTGAGGAGCGCCTGACAGCTGAGCAAGCCCTACAGCACCCCTTCTTTGAGCGTTGTGAAGGCAGCCAACCCTGGAACCTCACCCCCCGCCAGCGGTTCCGGGTAAGCCTGAGAGTGTCCGGGTCCCATGATCTTTCTCCTGTAGTGGATGCTCCACTGGAGCTCACACTGTCCCCTCTTCCCAGGTGGCAGTGTGGACTGTGCTTGCTGCTGGACGAGTGGCCTTAAGCACCCAGCGTGTCCGGCCACTGACCAAGAGTGCACTGTTGAGGGACCCTTATGCGCTGCGGCCAGTGCGGCGCCTCATTGACAGTTGTGCCTTCCGGCTCTATGGGCACTGGGTGAAGAAGGGTGAGCAACAGAACCGAGCCGCGCTCTTCCAGCACCAGCCCCCTGGGCCTTTTCCCATCATGGGCCCTGAAGAGGAGGGGGACTCAGCTGCTATCTCTGAGGAGGACGCCATGCTGGCACTGGGCTAGTGCTTCAGCCCTGGGGAACACCAGAATGCAGTACTCTCCGGGAGGAGGATTTTTATCATTCCAGCCCTTCTGGGCTTTGGCCACAGGCCCGCCTGCCTGGCAAGGCCCACCACTGCTCATACTACCATAAAGACCAGCCCTGTACACCTGTCCCCACCAGCCAGGGTTTTGGGATCAGAGTTGAGTTGGAAGGCAGCCACTCGCAACAGCATGCCTGGCCTTGTCAATGCTGCCTCTGCTGCATTTGCAATAAAATCTGCATGCTGGAGGGAGCCAGTGCCTGGTGTCTGGTGTCTGGCTTTAGTAGGGGAGCCCAGAAGGCGCTCAGGATGGGGGCGGGGATGAGGCTGCCCTGCCCAAGGCCTTTATTGAGAAAAATGCTGGGGGTCACTTGGTCTTGGTCTTGCCTTTGCCAGGAGGTAGCTGGAAGGGCTGCTCTAGTGTGGTCAGCTTGTTGTTGAGCCTCTCTTCGCTGGCCTGGAGCCGCTCCTCCATCAGCTGTTGGAGCTGCCTCAACTCCTTGTTCATCTGGGTCTTGATGTAGGCTCGTAGGATGGAGACCTGGCCTGCAGGTGCAGGGAAGAAGCGGCAGGTCAGAAATGCTGTGGGGCTGAGGAACTGACCCCTAGCTGGGTGCCCCTGGGAGCTACACAAGTAGCAGTGTAGCTTCTGTTCAGAAAAGGCTAGCTGGCCCTTCTATGGAGAGAGGTGGGGGAACTGGCCAGGCTAGACTCTCTGGATTGGTGATCAGCAGATAAGTGACCTTACAGAGGTGATTTAATCTTTGCATATCTCGGTTTCCTCTTGTGTACAGGGTAGATAGGATAGCACCTAGTGCCTAGGACTGAAGGAAGATTAAATGTAAAATGCTTAAAACAAGCCTGCCTAGCACCACAGTATTGCCAAATATGTGCTGTCTTTTTTTTTTTCTTTTTAAGATTATTTTAGAGAGAGGAGTGTGTGAATGCATGAATGGGAGGGGCAGAGTGAGAAAGAGAGACAATCTCAAGCACACTCTACAAGGAGCATGGAGCCCAACATGGGGCTCAATCTCCCGACCCTGAGCTTAGGACCTAAACTGAAACCAAGAATTGACCACTTAATCAACTGTGCCACTCAGGCACCCCTGTAATTGGTTTTATGATGATCCTTTCCTAGAGCTCCTGCTTCACCGCCAGGTACTGCACTCTTATTACCTGTTTGTCACCTTGGGCTTCTGCATAAGACATCATTTGGAGAAAGGACACTGTGCCTAAAACAGACCTGAAGTCCTGATGTACTCTTAAACCCTTCATTTTCTACCTGCCCAAAGTCACAGGGGATCCTAACCCGTCCTCACTTGGCTCTGGCTCTGGCTGGACCATGGTTTCTGCCTCCTCCTGTGGGGTGGCTTCCTGCTCCTCCACCTCCTCACCGCCTTTCTCTGCAGGCCAGAAGCAGAAAGAAGCTTCAGCCCCAGCCCCAGCCCCAGCCCCAGCCTTCTCCCTTACCCTTCTCCCTTACCCTTCTCTTCCTCTGGCCAGAGCGTGGGTGGCTGTAGCCCCATGTAAGTCAAAGACAGATCCAGCCGCACCTGTGAAGAGGAAGGAGGAGGGAGGCTGAGAGGACGACATCTGCACTGGGTGAAAGGGGGAGATGAAGGGTGGCCTCCGTACCTGGGGCGTGAAGACATATTTGTAGAGTTTGAAGTGGCGGAAGTAGGTGTTGACTACATAGTCTGCCAGGGCCAGCAGCTGTTCCTCCCTAAAGAGGTTGATACTGAAGGGGGGCCGCTGTGGGGATGATAGGGAGTTAGAGGGCTGACCACCTCCAAGAACCCTGACCTTTTCTCCAAGTGCCCGGCCATCTAAGCAGGCGGAGCCCCCTGCCTCTTCAGAGGAAGGTGAAGGTGCTAAGTGTGGGAGAAGGCAATGGAGATCCCATTCCAGGGGAACTGACCCTGACTCCATGGCAAAAAAGGACACTGGTGAAGTAGTGGTAACATTCCTCCACGTTGCCCAGTGGGGTTGCTGGGAGGGAAAGCAAGATGTGACAAGTTAGTCCCGTCCCAGATAACCATTTATTTCACTCATTCACCAGCTACTCATTAAGCATGAGCTTTGGAAGTCAACAGATCTAAGTTTAAGTCCTTGCTTGTTTCATTAACTCACTCAACGGATAGTACCCACAGTGCACCATTCTAGGCACCATCCTAGGCATTCTAGACAGGCGAGGTCCTGCCGTTAAGTGATATACGATAAAATAAGAAATATGCAATTTCAGCTCTTGTTAAACATTCTGCAGGAAATCTGTCCCAGGAAGAAAGTGGGAGGTGGAAGAGGAGCTATTTTATTGAGCACTGTGTTTCTATTTATGAATACTACCTACAGTATTTCTCAGAACAATCTCATAAAGTTGGTGCTGTGTATAAGGAAATGGTTTCACAGCTGAAATAACTTGTGTGTGGTGATACTGCTTGTGATGACAGAACAAAGATTGCAGGTGGTAATCCACTACTTCCTGTGGTCACTTGGACCATCCCAGCCTCCTCTGTCCCCTGGGCTCAAGCCCTTTGGTAGCCTTCTCTCACCAACACAGGCCTTATGAAGATCTTGGAGCAGAGCACAAGCTGTCGATGTCTGTTCCAGTGAGAAGCCCTGCTGGCGGCAGAAGATGAGTGCATGGGAGAAGAGGTCCAGGGTGATGGCATCCCGCAGGCTTTGCTCAGGATAGCCTAGCCCCAAGAGCTCAGCTAGCACCCTTGGGAGGGAGACAGGAAGGAGGGACTGAAGTAGCCTCCCTTCACCACCCCACACTGGTGCACCATGTGCTCTGGAGGCAGGCATTCATGCCTTCTCAGCCTAGCCCCCTTAGACTCCCCCAGGAGCCAGTTCCTCTGCTCGCCCCTGTGTCCCCCCATACTCCCTCATCTCCTCAGTGTTGGCTGTCTTCTCCAGCCTGTGCATGGAGTGGATGTCCAAATACTTCCTGTAATAAGAAAAGAGGAGAAAAGGTGTTGGTGGCCGTCAGGCATTAGTCTCATGACAGGGCTAGGATGGCTAAAACACTGGACTGGGAACCAGGAGACCTGAGTTTGAAGATTAGCCCTTCCACTACCCTCTCTGGGTATAACTTTCTTCATCTTTAAATAAGGGATATAAAATAAATAAATAAATAAGGGATATGGCTTAAACGAATTCTTACAATCCTCTTCATTTAGAAAGCTGAGGATTAGGAAACTTGAATTCTTGACTCTTCCACGCCCCATGTGGCTTCAGTGTCTTCATTTATACAGTGCTCCATAGCAGTCCATATTCCATTTACATCCTTAGTCTTTGGCTCTATCCTTCCCACCCACCCTCCTTCTTTGGCCTGGGGAGGCAGGAAGGCTCTACTTAACTTGGATAATTGCAGTTTCCTCATCTGTACAATGGGGAATGCCCTAGCTGTTTGACAGGACTGTTGGGGAGGAGTAATGCCAAGTGTAAAGTGTAACTTTTCCCCAAGACTTCACACTCACCACATGCAGATCCGGGGCTGGGGCAACGGCGGCTGCGGAGAGAAAGCGGATTGGGCAGGCGGAGCCGTGCTGTCCATGGCCCCAGTCCCTGACCCTTCGGGAATCTCCAGCGGGCCTGAGAACCTGCTAACTTGCCTTCTCATGTTAAAGGTTATGTATGAGCAACGCTGGCAGGCCGGGCTTCAAAAGGCCGTAAGTACTACTATTCATGAGCATTTAACAATCGGAGTCACACACCCCTGCCTCTTCACCAAGGCACCCAGGAAACGTCTTGAACGTTAATAAGCATAAGGACGGGGGATCCCTGGGTGGCGCAGCGGTTTGGCGCCTGCCTTTGGCCCAGGGCACAATCCTGGAGACCCAGGATCGAATCCCGCGTCGGGCTCCCTGCGTGGAGCCTGCTTCTCCCTCTGCCTGTGTCTCTGCCTCTCTGTCTCTCTCTGTGTGACTATCATGAATAAATAAATAAAATCTTAAAAAAAAAAAAATAAGCATAAGGACGGTGGCACCCTGCCGGGAAGCCCTTCTACAAACATGAGCGGACCACTCTGTCCCGCCCTCACCGGGAACAAGTTGGCTGCAGGATCTTCATCCGCTGCTACCGAGGCCGCGGTGCCGGCCGCGGTCCCGGACTCGGTCCGCACACCTGTTGCTATCCGCGTGACGGACTCCTCCATAGAGCTGAGGTCCTTCTCGAGTTCCCGCTGCAGTTCGGAGGGCTGTTCAAACTCCGACTGCATCTTCAGCCCCATGAATTGGCTAGACTTCTGGCGGATCATCTCGTCGCTCTTCCTCGTCACGGGTCACCACAGGCTGTGTCCCGCCCGGGTCCTGGGAAAGCCGGTTCTGGGGCCGGGACTGACTGCCAAGCCCTCCCTCCAGCGACGCCTCAGCCAATCTACGCCGCAGAGAGGCCGGTGTAACCAATCCGCAGGGGGCGTCTCCCTCCGTCTCAACGGCGACCGTTGCTAAGGGAGCTCGTGGTGGGAGGGAGCAAGGGTAGGACGCTCGCCAATCAGTGAGAAGGAAATGCACATGCGCAATAAGTTTCAGGCGCCGTCTGGGTGCCCTGGCTTCAAAGCGGCTAACAGGATGCCGGTGATGCCCTTAGAGCTAGGGGTTGTGAGTGTGGTGTCAGTTGCCACGGGAACTGTCTACTGGCCAATCACTGGGAGAGAGAGGAGGTGTTCAGGAAGAAACCAAAGGAGACCCGAGAGGCGGGACAAAGCGCGACCAATAGAAACAGGAAATGAAATTTCGCCACATCCGGCATTGCCTGCGGCGCTTGCGCTCTTGGCTGAGGAGGCCGGTGACGTCCGGTGAAGTCCAAGATGGCGCTAGGCTGAGCCTGCTGCGGGTGAGGGGCCCGGGGCTGGCGGGGGAGGGATCCATCAGGTGTGTGCGGGGAAGGCTTGGAGCTGCGGAGCAGTGGCCGCCTCCACATCTCTGCTCTCTGTCTTCTGCAGGTGACGGAAGTGCTGCCTACGCTTGCTTGACGTCCCTCGGGAGACCCTGCGCCGCTCCTCGCCGCCGCGGCCATGTCTGGACCCGGCAACAAACGCGCCGCCGGCGACGGGGGCTCAGGGCCCCCAGAGAAGAAGCTGAGCCGCGAGGAGAAGACCACGACCACGCTTATAGAGCCTATTCGTCTTGGGGGCATCTCTTCTACGGTTCGTGGGCTCCTGCCTCAGTCCTCACAACTTGCCAGCCTCCCCATCTCTGGTTTCCGCCCAGATCGTCCAGAACCTTACATCCTAGCTCCCCAAGCTTAGCAGGAGCCACTTTACAGAATCCTCTGTTGAAGGAAACCGAGAACACGACGTCTGCCTTCCTTTTACAGATAGGGAAACAGGTTCCCAAAGGGAGTGTGAGTTGTCAAAGACTTGAGAGCTAGAGGCAAAAGCAGGACTTGACCCTCCTCACAATCAAGATGCTTTCTCTGGGGGTGTCAGAACCTCTTTAAATTCTGTTAGTGGTTAGTCTGGGGATACCATTGCTGTGTCCATTCCAGTTGCTCTCTTTTGCCTCTCTCTGTGACTGGTTTCTTGGGCTCTATTTGACCCTCTCCTCTGCCCCTTTGTTTTTCTTGGTAGGAGGAGATGGACCTGAAGGTTCTGCAGTTCAAGAACAAGAAACTAGCAGAGCGATTGGAACAGCGACAGGCTTGTGAAGATGAACTCCGAGAACGAATTGAGAAGCTGGAGAAGCGGCAGGCCACAGATGATGCCACACTGCTCATTGTCAATCGCTACTGGGCCCAGGTGGATGCCCCTCTGCTTTCCAAGACCTGGCCTCGATCCAGCTGCCAATCCTCAGACTACTCTGCTGGGAAAGGAGTATCATGCTGGGAAGCACCTGAGAGATTCATAACGTTTTTGGTGCTTTCTCCCTTCAGCTGGATGAAACTGTGGAAGCCCTTCTTCGACACCATGAGAGCCAGGGGGAGCTGTCTTCAGGGACAGATGCGCCTGGGACCCAGGAGGGGCCAGCACGTGATGAGACCCCTCTCACAGAACCAGGGACATCGGAACTGAGGGGTAGGGCCAGAGCCCTAGGATCTGGGCAGCTTAATTAAGTTCTGGGAAAGGTCCTGGAGTGGAGGGAACTTTCATATTACTCTACTGAATTCCCCACCACCCTTCACACACACACACACACACACACACACACACACACACAACGATTTCATGATGTTTGGACAGCAAGTGCAGTGTTAGGTAAGGCCCCAGGCTTTGAAATCTGAGTGACTTGGTTCGTATTGCATGTCGTATTTGACACTCATTTAGTTCAAAAAACTGTCAGTATCTTGTGTTATCTACATAGGTAGTACTGTTAACAGCTTCAGAAGAGACAAAGATAAGAAATCTTGCCTCTGCCATCAGGGAGGAAGTTTTTTGTTTTTTGTTTTTTAAGATTTTATTTATTTATTAATGAAAGAAACAGAGAGCAAGAGAAAGGCAGAGACTCAGGCAGAGGGAGAAGCAGGCTTCATGCAGGGAGCCTGATGTGGGACTCAGTCCTCGGACTTCAGCATCACGCCCTGGGATCCACCCAGGGATCCACCCAAGAGAGAAAGTGATTTTAAATCATGAATAAAAAGGATAGGGACTCTTGAAAGAGAATTCGTGTATATGCACTCATGTGTATGGTTCTAATTTAGATAGAGAAGGCAGAAAAGGCTTCTCTGAGGAAGATTTGGAAGTCCTGTGGCCTTAAAATTATTTTAGCTCCCTGAACCTCCGTAGTTATGTAATACCAGTGTATTACAGGCATTGCTTGTGTTGGTTCATTGAGCATTGAGTGGCGAAGGGCTTGGTCTAGAACGTGGTATGGAGTGGTGGTAACTGCTGCTGGTCCCCTCGTGAGATTCTCACGAGGGTCTGTCCATTCCTTGCAGAGCCCCTACCAGTGCAGCTGCGGCCCCCCCTCAGTGAGCCAGCTTTGGCTTTTGTGGTAGCACTGGGCGCAAGCAGTAGTGAGGAGGTGGAGCTGCAGCTGCAGGGCCGAATGGAGTTCTCCAAGGCAGCTGTGTCCCGTGTTGTAGAGGCCTCAGACCGCCTACAGCGCCGAGTGGAGGAACTCTGTCAGCGAGTATACAGCCGAGGTTAGTTTTGTGTGTCCTACCGCAGAGGTGTCTATCCCTGTCTGTGTCTTCATTGTATCCCCTAAATGCCTGAGCCCAGAGGCAGCCATAATTTTCCAAGGAATGAATCAGCCACGTTCTCAGGGAAAAGTGTAGGTTGTAGAGGGGGCTCTGCTTTTGATTCACGGGGTTGAGTTCTAGTGAGCTGGGTGGGAGGAGTTGTTGATGCTTAAGGGGCCACTGTCTTCCAGCCGAAGACCTCTTTGGAGCACTTTGCACAGATTTTGGTTGCAGTTGCTCACTCATGAGGCATAGTAGTAAGTGTCTAGGCCTTGCAGGCTGACAGCCCTCATCCTGTCATTTTAGACTGGGCATTCTGGGCAGATGGCTCTCCTCTCTGAGCTGGTTTCCTCCTTTGTGCAGTGGGGATAAAGACTCCTGGCTTTGTCATGAGAAATTGGCAAGACAGCTGGTGGATCACACTGGGCACATAGCAGACTCCAGAATGAGTTAGTACTTTGCCCCATTGCCCTGGACTTGGCTCTTACCCGAGCCCTGCCTTCTCAGGGGACAGTGAGCCCCCCGGTGAGGTGGCTCGGGCACGTACCCGGGAGTTGGGTCGTGAGAACCGGCGGCTGCAGGACTTGGCCACCCAGCTACAAGAGAAGCACCACCGCATCTCATTGGAGGTGGGATTACAACCAGGGCAGGGTTTGGGTTAGATGTGCACCAAGGCTCTCAGGGAGCCAAGTCCTCTCTTCTAAGTATCTGACCCGATCATTGTCTCCAGTACTCTGAGCTCCAGGATAAAGTGACATCAGCAGAGACCAAGGTGCTGGAGATGGAGACGACAGTGGAGGATCTGCAGTGGGACATCGAGAAGCTGCGCAAGCGTGAGCAGAAGCTCAATAAACACCTGGCGGAGGCCTTGGAGCAGGTGGGGTTTGGTTGCTGGGTCAGATGGAGCCACGGCTGAGTACTCGGAACCCACGCTTCTTTCCTCCACCCCCATCGGTCTGTCTCTCCACAGCTCAATTCTGGCTACTACGTATCTGGGAGCTCCTCAGGTTTCCAGGGGGGTCAGATCACACTCAGCATGCAGAAGGTGAGCAGGCACCATTCTTTCCCATCCCTCCTGTGCCCTTTTCTCTGCCTCACCTATAAAAGTTTCCTCACAATTAAGGACAAACCATTGCATGGTCTCTGAGTCCCTTCCCTGTCCCTCATGGGTCTGTTTCATTCATTTGTTTACGTATTTAGTAAGTAGTTGTTAACATTAAGTGCTGGGCATGGTGCTCAGAAGCAGGCAGTATCAGAGGACAAAATAGATAAATAACAAAGTTTTCATGGAGCTCAGGTTCTAGTTGGAGGAGAAACAGGAAGTAAGATAGTACGCCAGGTGGTTATAGTTGCCCCAAAAAAGAAAGGATAGGAGAGAGACAAATGGGAGTGGGAGTGTGTTGTATTGGCTGGCATTCTTTTTTTTTTTTTTTTAATGTAAGCTGCAGGTTGTTTTTTGTTTGTTTTGTTTTGTTTTGTTTTTTTAGATTTTATTTATTCATGACAGAGAGAGAGAGAGGCAGAGACATAGGAGAGGGAGAAGCAGGCCCCTTTTGGTGAGCCCAGTGTGGGACTCGATCCCAGGATCCCGGGATCATGACCCGAGCCAAAGGCAGACGCTCAACTGGTGAACCACCCAGGTGCCCGTACTGCCTGGCATTCTTGGCTGGCTGCCTGAAGACAGCACTGAGAGAACTCAGGGTCTCACTGAGAGAGCTCTCACTTCTTGCTCATTGCACATCTTTTTGGTGCTGTAGGGGTCATCGTTCCCTGTTAACTCCTTATTTCAGATTCCTCTCCAGGTCTCTCAGGAAGGCTTCCCTAACTGCCTGTCAGTTACAAGCCTCAGTTCCTAGCCCTGACTGCTCATTGTTTCCTCCCACTTACTTGGGAGTCCTTAGGAGAGTGCTTGGGTCTGACTTGTCTGGGAGTTTCAGAATCCATCATCAGCCACACTCAGTGGGGATGTGAGGGGAGTTCGCATCCCGGCCTGGTCCTGCCTCCCACAGCCCCTCCCATTCCACAGTTCGAGATGCTGAATGCAGAGTTGGAGGAAAACCAGGAATTGGCCAACAGCCGTATGGCAGAGCTGGAGAAGCTACAGGCTGAACTTCAGGGCGCTGTGCGGACCAACGAGCGCCTCAAGGTGAACTCTCTTTAGGACCAAGAGGGCCTGTACCTGCCAGTTGATGACTGGGCCCTGAATCCTCTTACTGTTCTTGGGCACCCTACCCCTAGGTGGCCCTGCGGAGCCTTCCTGAGGAGGTGGTGCGGGAAACAGGGGAGTACCGAATGCTGCAGGCCCAGTTTTCACTGCTCTACAATGAGTCTCTGCAAGTCAAGACCCAGCTAGATGAGGCCCGGGGGCTGCTGCTGGCTACCAAGAATTCCCACCTGAGACACATTGAACACATGGAGGTATGGCCCTGGAGCAGACCTCAGGGTCAAGGTATTCCTGGCTTTCGCAGGCCCTGTGTGCTGCTGGGTGGAACCTGGGAATAGATTGTTCTAGGCCACTGAGGCCTGAGGTGGGGGGAGAAGAGAGGAGTTTCCCAGGGGGCTGAGGGATTGTGTGGGTCCTTAACACCTCAACCTACAGAGCGATGAGCTGGGGCTGCAGAAGAAGCTGCGCACAGAGGTTATCCAGCTGGAGGACACGCTGGCCCAGGTACGCAAGGAGTACGAGATGCTGCGCATCGAGTTTGAACAGAACCTGGCAGCCAACGAGCAGGCGGGTATGTGGTGAGGACGAGGTGGAGGTGGGGCCTTATCTGGGATTGCTGGTCCCTGGTGTGGGGATGCTGCTTATCCAGATGCAAGGGGTTAAGCCCCTTCCTTTCGCAGAACCTCCTCTCCCTGGCCAGAACAGAGATCATACCACCTGGCTCAAAGGCATGGTAAGGGTCACAACCAGCTGAGGTGGCTGACAGAGCAGGCACAGCCAGAACATGAGCTGTTGGCCCCATCTGTGGTTCTCTGACCTTACGGTGTTTCTCTCTTAAAGGTATTTGTTCATTTTACAAAGATTTTTGAACATTATCTATAAGTCTGGTTCTCTTCTAGGTTTTGGGATTGTCTGTGAACAAAACACAGACAATCCCTGCTACTGTGGAATAGTATTGTAGTGGAGGAAGACAACAAAGTGAAAAATAGACCATGTGTGTTAGGTAGTGGCAAATATGTCATGAAAAATAAAGCAGGAAAGATAGGAAGTGTTAGGAGATGAGGGGGTTGTAGATTTGGATGGGGAGGCCAGAAGAGTGAAACTCAGAAGGTCACCTTTGTTTAAAAATATAAAAGAAGTAAAAAAAAAAAAATAAAATATATATATATATGTATATATATATATATGTAAAAGAAGTGGACTAATTTAGTTTGATGAATATTACAGTTATATGTTCCTTTGAAGGAAATTTGGAAATACTAAAAAAAATTTACATTAACAGAGATAATACAAATAGTCTCTCAAGTTATTACTTTTGGGTGAATTTCCTTCAAGCCTGGGTTATCACTTTAATGAGATCACACTCTGTGTAAGGCCTCACTTTCCCTTTCCTCTACAATGGGAATGATGGCTGTGGCTCCCCTGCTTCCCTCACTGAGGGATCAGGCCCTTAATGCAGAGGCCGGTCTAACTCCTTACTTTACAACCCTCTCCCAGGGCCCATCAACCGAGAGATGCGCCACCTGATCAGCAGCCTCCAAAACCACAACCACCAGCTAAAGGGGGACGCCCAGCGGTACAAGCGGAAACTGCGGGAAGTGCAGGCTGAGATTGGCAAGGTGAAGACGGGGCTGCCTGGGAAAACCCTTGGCTGGACCTAAGTGAGCACTGTCTCACCTCAGCCCTGTTCTCTGCCTTTGCAGCTCCGGGCCCAGGCCAGTGGCTCAACCCACTCCGTCCCCAACCTGGGCCACCCAGAGGACTCTGGCCTCAGTGCCCCAGCCCCAGGGAAAGAAGAGGGTGGGCCAGGCCCAGTCACTGCCCCCGATGGCAGGAAGGAGATGGCTTCAGTGCCTGGTGTCACCACTACTACCTCCTCAGCAAAGAAGGAGGAGCTGGTCCCTTCTGAGGAAGATGTCCAGGCCCTAACTCCTGGCTCCCAGGGTCCCTCCTCCCGGAGCCGAGAACCTGAGGCCAGGCCCAAGCGGGAGCTTCGTGAGCGGGAAGGGCCTGGTCTTGGACCCCCATCTGTAGCCTCAGCTCTCTCAAGGGCTGATCGGGAGAAGGCCAAGGTGGAAGAGGCCAAGAGGAAGGAGTCAGAACTCCTCAAAGGTCTCCGAGCAGAGCTCAAGTGAGGCCCTATTCCTGGTTTCTGTCCCACCCCTATCAAAGTGGCCTCCAGCCGCATTCACCAAGCCTTCCTCCTGTACCTCCCCAGGAAGGCCCAGGAAAGCCAGAAGGAGATGAAGCTGCTGCTGGACATGTACAAGTCAGCACCCAAAGAACAACGGGATAAGGTGCAGCTCATGGCAGCTGAACGCAAGGCCAAGGCTGAGGTGAGGACAGGTAGGGTCCTATGGGGCATGCGCAGAGGCTGCCCTGGGGGATTCTGACCAGAGCAGAGCCCTAGGTCAGCGGGAAGCAGTGATAAAAGCTAACTCTTTCTGGTGGTTGTAGGTTGATGAACTACGGAGCCGCATTCGAGAATTGGAGGAGAGGGACCGAAGGGAGAGCAAAAAAATTGCAGATGAGGATGCCCTGCGGCGCATTCGGCAGGCGGAGGAGCAGATCGAACATCTGCAGCGCAAGTTGGGTGCTACCAAGCAGGTGTGGCCCCCTTGTGGTCCCCTGGCCTCTGAGTGTTGGGATTCCCTTAACTCCTGTTGAGTGCTTCTAGCAGACGGTCCGGGACCACTCTGTTCAGCCCTGTTTTCCTGTGGTTTTCTCACAATCATCTCCCATGTTCCATCTCGTCCCTGTCCATTTGCTGCAGGAAGAGGAAGCTCTGCTGTCAGAGATGGATGTAACTGGTCAAGCTTTTGAGGACATGCAGGAGCAAAATGGGCGGCTGCTACAGCAGTTACGGGAAAAGGATGATGCCAACTTTAAGCTGATGTCAGAGCGGATCAAGGCCAACCAGATTCACAAGCTACTGCGGGAGGAGAAGGATGAGCTGGGCGAGCAAGTTCTGGGCCTAAAGTCCCAGGTATGGCTGACCTGGGCTCGCAGGGTGGAGCTGGAGGGGCAGTGGCTCCCCAGCACTGAGTCACCACCCCTGACCTCAGGTGGATGCCCAGCTGCTGACCGTGCAAAAGTTGGAGGAAAAAGAACGGGCCTTGCAGGGCAGCCTTGGGGGTGTGGAGAAGGAGCTGACGCTGCGCAGCCAAGCCCTGGAGCTCAACAAGAGGAAGGTGAGGCCAGGCCCGAGGGGAGAAAGCAACCTAGGAAGGTGGCTTGCAGCTGAAGCCTGCTGTGCCTCCTTTCCCAGCCCAGCTCACATCGAGAATGCTTACTGTGTTCTAGTCCTTGTGCTGAGGTTTGTCCGTGCCGGGTTGCCTTTGGGTCTCATAACAACTATAAGATGGTGTTTGTTATTATGTGCTTTTCTCAGTGAGGAAACTGAGGCTCAGGGCCGGCAGCTGACTTGCTCAATAAAGAGTGGACTTGGAATTGGGGCCTGGATCTCCTTAGCTCCAGAACCTACGTCTTGAGCACAGCACCGGTTAGCTGCAAAGGAGGGATGCTGGTCCCTGTGGCATTGTTGTATTAAACCTCAGGAATGTCTCTGTGACGGCAGAGGCTTAAGATCAGTGTTGGTTTTCATCTTTCCCCGTTGGGCTTTTTTCTTCACCCTTTCATTAATTGATAAAAGCGGTAACATTCATGCTCTTACTATGAACCCCCAACACCAAGTGCTGGGGAGAACCTGGTCCTAGAAGTGGGGACTTCCAGTCTCGAGGGGCAGATAACCAACCAATAATCCCACAGATAAAATACGTTCTCGGAGATTCCGGTAAGTCTGGTGAAGGGAAGCTAAGGTGCTCTGAAAGAAAAATAGGGGAACCTGCCTCGGGAGCTGAATATAAGCTGAGGCCTAAGGGGGCCACTAGGAAGAAATATGTGCATTGAGGAGTTAAGGAGAGCAGAGAGAAGAGCCCTGTGGAGGCTCACAGATGGAGGAGAGAGCATCATGCAAGTGAGGAAGTTTGTGGGGAACTGCAGAGAATAGAAGTAGGGAAAGGTAGGTTAGGAGGCAGGACTACAGTGAAGATACTAGACTTGATCCCAAGAGCAAGAGTCACTGAAACATTTGATACAGGCATCTGTGGACCATGGCTCCACACGCCTGACTCCTCTGGCTCAAGCAAACGGTGCCCACCCCTACCTGTCCCACCTACCTCAGGCTGTGGAAGCGGCCCAGCTGGCTGAGGACCTAAAGGTGCAGCTGGAACACGTGCAGACGCGGCTGCGAGAGATCCAGCCTTGCCTGGCAGAGAGTCGGGCTGCTCGTGAGAAGGAGAGCTTCAACCTCAAGAGGGCTCAGGTGAGTGCGTGTGGGGCAGGGGCAGTGCAGGGCAGGGGCAGTGTGGCTCAGGGTCTCACTGAGGTGGCATCGGGGAAAGGAGTTCAATAGGAGAACCCTTGGACTTAGCCTAGTCCTTCTGCCCCAGGAGGATATATCACGGCTGCGACGCAAGTTGGAGAAGCAGAGGAAGGTGGAGGTTTATGCAGATGCCGATGAAATCCTTCAGGAGGAGATCAAGGAGTACAAGGTGGGGCTGTGGGATTGAGTTGTGCCCCATCAACCCAGGAAATCTTAGATGGGGAATTGGTGAGAGCTATAGTGGATAGTCTGGGGACCCCAGAAATAGGTAGCAAAAAGCGGGCAGAACTTTGGTTATGGAGAGTCAAACAACTGACCAAGTGTCATAAATGTACTTGTGCCAGGCACAATGCCTAGCTAGGTGTAGAAAGGCTAGGATCACGCCCTAGTTACAGATTCCTTGAAGCTGACCATTTGTTACAGGCAGTCACGTATTCAGAGTGATGAGCATTGCAATGGCAGAGACTGGGAGGGTGTGGCAGCTCTGGGAGTGGTTAGCAGGCTTCCTGAAAGGAATGTAATCCAAGGAAAACCTGAAGGAGGAGGGTTGACTATGAGGACTGAGGACAAGAGGGTTCCAACAACGGAAAAGGCAAAAGTCGAGGCCCATCACTGAGAGTGGTGTGCTGGAGGACAGATTGCTGGACACAGTAGTTAGAAGGCAGAATGTGGGTTTTGTGGGGAGCAGGAAGGCTGGGGGCCTGGGACAGTCATATCTTAAGGGTGTTGTGAGTCAGGTGAATTATTTGGCTTATCCTGTAAGCAGTGTAGTAGAGACATCACAGGGTTTTAAACCAGAGTGATGTGGTCTAATTTGCTATTAGATTTGGCAGAGAGGAGGTAAAGACTAGAGACAAAGAAAAAGAAGTTTGTTAAGATTTTGGAGTTATTGAGGCAAAAACTGGTAGGGAGCTAGCCTGGGGTGTTAGAGACAAGTAGAGGAGGTCGGGATATTCAGGAGGCAGCGGTGGACTCAGCAGTGGATTGGTGCATGGAGGGAGCTGGAGATACTGAGAACGCCTGGGTTTGATTTGAGAAACCAAGGTGCATGACAAGTGGCACATAATTATGGGATTAGGAAGTCTGTGGAGGAGCAGGTTTTGGTGGACAGTGTTGTGTCTCAAGGATATTGAAAATGAGGTAGGTGCCTGTAGGAGGCTGGTTGGGAAGGCACTCAAAGCAGAAGGACCCTGGATGACAGGGGCTTGAGGCATTGTGAGTAGAAGCAGTGGTGGGAGCCACATACAACTGTGGTTACCCAGGGAGGGTCTGTGGCATGGTAAAGGACAGGTCATTCTTTTCCCTTAGGAATCTCAAAGCTTTATTAAATGATAGGTAGAAGAAGAGAAGCCTGTTATTTGGCCTTGAAGGGGCAGAGGCAGCTTGGGGCAGCCATGGGTTGGGGATAGGAGGGCTTCTTTAGAAGAGATGGACTTGGACAGGTGGTGTGGTGTGAAAGCTAGGGAAGAGGTGATGCTGGGGCAGTGGGCTGGGTGGGCTAGGCTGGGCTGGGCTTTCAAGCAGTGCAGAGGAAAAATGTTGGGGAATGCTGAGTTGAGGGAATCCCTGGAGTTGAAAGTGAGATCTGGTGGCTGGTGGGAGGTATCAGGATAGGAGAGGAGACTTGTAAAACCTCATAGAGAAGCGTGAGTCCAGGGACCCAGCAGAATCTCTGGGTGGTACTAAGGGTGGGCCCAGTTAAGGGCAGAGACGGCAGGTTTCTAGTGGTACTGCTATACCCAGCTGTGACTGAGCAGGTACAAATGAAGAGGAGGTAGACGGCTTCAGCCAGGATTGGGGTTTGCCAGAGGTGGCCAGAGGGGTGAGAGATCCAGCCTCAGCGTAGAGGAGTCTGGGCTGAGCCTGTGGGTTGCCATCCTTGAAAAGGGACATGTTGGCCACTGGCCACCACTGCATAGGGTAGAATCCCGATTCTACTACTTTCTAGTTTTGAGAGCTTACTCAGCTTCTGAGCTTCAGTTTGCTCATGTGGAGAGTGTTCTGCCGTGGTTCCGGGGAGAGTTAGATGGAGTCAGTTATGTGGTGGGCTTAGTCTGGACGACCTCCTGCTATCAGCTCGGGGTCTGGGTGCCATCAGGACTGCCCGAGCTGATGCCTTTGCCTGGCCCAGGCGCGGTTGACCTGCCCCTGCTGTAACACCCGCAAGAAGGATGCAGTCCTTACCAAGTGCTTCCACGTTTTCTGCTTCGAGTGTGTGCGGGGCCGCTATGAGGCCCGCCAGAGGAAGTGCCCCAAGTGCAACGCGGCCTTTGGTGCCCACGACTTCCATCGTGTCTACATCAGCTGAACCTGTAACTCAGGGGACTTTGGAACACCCACGGACCCTGGGGGCTGTGCCTCCAGTCCCTCCCCACCCCACATTCAGTGGCCCCTACCCTCCATTCCAGACCCTGTGGGCCCAGCCCCCCTCCACCTGGTTGGTTTGGGGATCCCAGTGCATGCTAGTGGGAGTGAGATCCGTCAAGCTCAGTTCCACCTTTGACCACAGTCAGAGCTACAGCCTAAGGGGCACCTGCCCTGCAGGAAGGGTCTGCTGTGAGTGGCCTGAGGGGCCTAGAGCACTCAACTGAGCTTCTAGAAGCTGGCCCTAAACCTTTTCCATGAGTTGACTCCTAGTCAGCTATCTCCATGGGCCCATCCTAGTCCAAAGGGTGAAATCCCCCAGGCTGGACCTCCTACCCAAGAGGAGGTTTACTACCTGCCAACCCACAAGTGAGGACCAAGGGTGGGCCAGTGTCCCCAGCGCCTTAACTCTGGGGCCCAGGGAGGCTTTCCAAGCTTGGGTGGGGCTTCCCTCCTGTGGAGTTCCCGGGGCTCTTTGGTTGGCTCTTATGCTAAGGGCCAAAGCAGGTACCCCCTGAGAGGGGTGGGGCACTATCCTTTTCTTTTGGGAAACTTTGGCTGCTGCAGTCATTTTGCCCTCATCTCAGGAGTGTTGAACCAAGGTCATCAGTCTCTAATCAGCCTCCCACCTCCACCCCTATCTGTTTCTCTCCCGAACCCCCTTATCCCCACCTCATGCTTCCTGACTCCACTGGGTCCCCAGCCCAGACCCTGCTTTCATTCTGATGGCCTTAACTGCACTGGAGGCAGAACTTCCCAGGAGGGGAAGGGACAGACTAGTGGCTGGGCCAACTTCTGATCATTCCAGGTAGAGGAGCTTCATCTAACACTCTGTGACTGAGCCTGTCCCCACGACGCTTCCTGTGCTGCCTGCCTCAGCAAATTCCCATGGGTTGTAAAGGCAGCAGGCAGGGACCTGGAAGGTGGAGCTGCTGACAGGTGCAAGGGTCCAGTCAGACCCACAGGCCCTGCTCTAGAGATGTCTTGTATAGGCTGTTGATTGTTATGAATAAACGTCCAACCCTCAGCCGACACTGCGAGTAGCCAGGCTTTCTGCTAATCATGGCCCCGGATTTTAGCTGCCACACTTATCCTGGTGCTGCCCTGGCTGGCATGTGAACTCCAAGGCCTGCACAGAAACCTCGACTTACCCCGCTCCCAGCATCTAGTTACGTTTGAACCTAACTTTGGTCTCGGATCCCAGACTTCTCACGGGAGGAGCATGTCTGCAGGGGGAGAGCATTCATCGATGCCAACCGTCGCCAGCCTGCCCCCTGCTCCCATGGGGCAGGGCCGACCCCGGATCCTGACAGCCCTGCCGGCCCCCTCCCACCCGGGCTCGCCACGCCCCTCGCAGTCTGGCCGCAGGAATGCCGGGAGCCTCGTGTTGGATTCCGGGAAATGTAGTCCCTTGTTGGCACCTGCAACAAGGTCCTCGGTGGGGAGAGCTGGTTCCCGGGTTGTGCCGGCCAAACGCAGGCCTGGACCCAGGCTGTGGGCTGTCCCTCCCCAGCGGCTTCAGCCGCCCCTCCCCCGCGGGCGGACAGATTAGAGCAGCGCAGCGGGTGACTTTCTTCATTGCAACTTGGCATCGGGCGCTGGCCCTGTCCTCGAGAACCGCGTGTCGAGTGGCGTCTGTGGGTTCAGCTTGCTGTCAGGTCCGTGGGCGGAGCCTTCACTGCGGCCGTGACGGGGGTCGCGCCGGGGCCGGCGCCGACCCGGCTAAGTGCCGGAGTTGGGCCCATGGTTGTGGTGGCGGCCGCAGGCTTGGCAGCAGTCGTGCCTTCGCGCGGCCCTTCCAGCGGTCGCACCCTCGCGGGGGCTCGCGGCCTTTTCCGCCTTCGGGCCCCACCTGGCGTCCAGGCTTTCAGCGGGATAGCAGCGGCTGGACCAGGTTGGAGTGGAGACCGACACGCGGGCAACGGTGACTTCCGGCGCCGGGGTGGCCGCGGCGGGTACGCTCGCCGAGACCCGGGCCGCGGCGGGGGATGGCATCGGGCCGCCGAGGAAGTGTCCACCGCCCAAGGGCAGCGGACGCCAGGCCGGGAAAAAACGCAGCATATTGCATCATAGAGATGCGGGACGGCTCTGAGAGAAGGGGGGCGCCCGGAGCGGGCCGGGTCAGCCAATCCAATGTGAGCACTCTTCTCTTTCCCAGGAGTCTCTGCACGGGCTCTTTCAGTAAATCCAAGTCTCTACACATTACCTCCCCAAATGTCTTTGGTCAGTCTCCATATCCGAAAAAGTAAAAATTCAGGTCCTTGTGTCTAATAAAGTAGACATTAAACCCCTTGTTCAAGCTCAAGCCCAAGGGAGTGGGATAAAGATGCCAGAGTTTCTGAGGGGGCTCTGCCTTAGGGGCTGGTCAGATCCCTTCACTCAGGTTTGACCCCTTACAGCCCTCAGCAGTCCTGGGTGGCCTCAGCAGCTCTGATACCCTGGGCCCCTGGGATGGGCAGACCAAAGTTCCTCCTGAACAACCCTGACCTTAGCTGGCTTCAGGGGTGAGTGAGCAGATGTTGGCCTCAGCGGTCAAGGTGCCTGTCTTAGCCAGAACTAGGGCCACTTTTGTGTGATTGGCCAGAGTTCAGCAGAGCATCTGACACTGACCACTCTCTAAAACTTCCTTGGACTGTGGTGCTACAGTCTCTTGACTGTTCTCACACTGTCTTCTGCTGGTCCTATTCTCCACCCCTAAGCTCCACCCTTTCCTCTCCTCTCCACCACTCTCCCTGTATGTTTATCCGTGGCTTTGGCCACAGCTAAGCTGCTAAGATCCAGTGCTCCAGTGCAGTTCTCCTTCCTGAGTTCCAGACCTAGAAAAACAACACCGTGGGGGGCGGGGGGGGGGGCGGGTAAGGTCGTGACTCTCCTCCTCCCAATGGTGCTCTATCCCCCAAGTTCCAGGCAACACACTCTGGCTTCTGTTCTCTACCTCAATCTCTACCCTTCTATGCTTTAACCATCTCCTCTACCACCAAGTAACTTATATACGTTCTGTCCCCCACTCCACTCCTAACCCCTCCTCTCTGCTTCGGGTCACCTCCTCCAGCCAGCCTGATCTGCTGTGGCAGGTACCATGTCTCGGTCCACAGCCTTTTCTGCTAAGTCTGAACCGATAACTGTGCTCCAGTGCCTGTTCTTTCCCTGAAGTCCCCTCACTTCACTAAAGACTCCTGTGCTGGGATCAGGGCAGGGAACACAGAATGCAGGATAGACTTCACCCCACTCCTTGCTTTCCAGATGGGGAAGAGGGAGAGAGTGACCCTGTCCCAGAAGTCTGGGTCAGAGAGACACAGGGAAACTGGAGACAAAGCTTCCTGGGTGGGACAGAGGCAGGCTACAGATTAGAGCAAGTGTTGATCTCAGGGGGCCATGGGCAGGCGTAGGCCCAGGAGATGGTGCTGAAGCAAGCCTGGTATTGAGAATTCAGCAAGAGCAGTCCTGCCTGACCAGACAGTGTGGAGCCCAGGCCAGGCCCAGGCAGGCCCTGTGCTGGGGGAGGAGAGCCTCAGTTGGGTGCAGAGCCTGCTCCCGGCTGTTCTGGTTTCCCTCACTGCCTTGCTGTGATCTTGGGCAAGTGGCTTCCCTTCTCTGAGCCTCCCTATACAGTGAGGGCTCATGGGCTACATCCTGACAGTGAGGTCTCCACTCATCTCCTTGGGGTCTAGGAGGCTCTGGTCCACAGGAGGGCTGACTAGGCCCCAGGTGAACCAGGGAAGGTGCCACCAGCTTCTGGAATTAGATCTTCAGAGCTTTCCCTTGTGGCCATCTGGGAAGAGTGCAGTGGTTGTGGTCAGAGAGGCCTCCCCTGGGGCTGCATGGCTGGACTAGAGCCAGCTGTGGCCAGGGTCACCAGGCAGCCACCCAGCAGTCGCCATGTCATGCTGGTGGCAAAGCCAGGCACCAACAAGACCTGCTTGGCTCTGCCACCATCTCAGCACATTTCTCCCCCTTTCTCCCAAGGACATGGATTTAAAACAAATCCATAAACCCTCAGGCCTACCCGCAAACACTGTTTGGGGAGTTGAGGGCATCTGAGCAAAGGGTGCAGGTGCCTGGGCCGGGCTGAACTTTTGAGGTTACACACACAGCCTGGCTCTGGGGACAGGCTCCTTTAGCTTGCTCCAGGCTTGAAAGAGAAGACAGAAAACACCTGGGAAATCTTATTCCCTTTATTCTCTTCAACTAATCAACATGACCACCAGTGACACAACACTGTTATTGACACACAACACTCAAAAGTGGGGCCTCTCTTCACTCCACGGGAACAGGTCAGGTTGAGTGGGGCTTCCCTCATGGGGGCAAAGGAGTCTGGGGGCCCCCAGCTTGGGAGCAGTATCATGGAATTCCACCTCTTGGTTGTGATGGTTTCAAGTTTCCCCACCATTCAGGATTCATGCCCAGTTCTGCCGTGTTCCCACGTGACCTCCATAGCCAAAGAAGTTTCAAGTTGCACCCTAAGCTCAGATCAGCGTCTACTCTCCCCTCTGCTTTCACCAATGACTCTGTGACCCCGTCTGTTGGGCTCCTCCACCAGGGCACTTCTGAAGTCAGGCCTGCATGGAGCTGGACAAGAGGGTTTGGCTACACTGTGCCTTCTGGACGAAGTTCTGGTGGGCATGCACCGGCCGTCCCCTGGACCTTTGCCTAATCCGGTCAGAGGGACTCTGGCCACTGCCACCTCCCCAAGCCAGCTCCCTGCTTAGTTCCTCCCAAGATGTAGCTAGCTCTGGGAGGGAAGCACCTGGGTAAAGAAGTTTGGGGAGGTGGGCCAGAGAGAACAGGTCATGACCCAAAGGTCTCTGATTCTGCCCCTTTCCTGCTACGAAACCCCAGATCCCAACTTATCATGTCCACACCATCCATTCAGTACTGGAGCCAAGACCGCTGGCCCTCACCCGTCCCTACAACATGCGAGCATCCTACTACATATGCTACACCCTAGTCCTCAATAGGCCTACGGTTGGCCTTTGACCACACTGACACTTCCCCCACCCCCGCCCTGGACTGGCCTCCAAGCCCCAAAGGCTGCTCTCCAGTCTTCTGAAGACAGATTCCTCAGACCTGTTTCCGGGGGGAGCTGTTTCTAGCTTTTCAAGGGGGTCTGTCTCTACAACTGAAGCTTCTTCCTACTACCATCTTAGAAAAAAATCTGCTTTGACTTGGAGGATTGTCTCCTGTTCCTCAGTCTCATGGGACACCCCCTCTGTTGACACTTCTGTCAGTAGAGATTCGGCAGGCAGGCTCCTTCTCCCCTCTCAGTAGTGCTTCCTGACCTGGCACTTGGGTGGGGTGGGGTTTATGCAGATGGTGACAAGGGTCTCCCCACAATCATCCAAGGCCTGCCTTTTCCTTCTCCCCAGCAGGCCTTGGGTTTTTCCTCTTACAGTGTTCTAGATTTTGATCCTTTGAATTTAAGGTCATCCCTTTGGGGGGCAAGAGAGATGAAGGGTGAAGGGCTTTCACCTGTTGATCTTTTAGGTAATGGAATTAGAGGTTTCTTCCACAGCTCTGAGGAATCCGGGCCACCCTCTCCAGGGATGCGACTTCCGAAGGGCCCCCTCACCTGGCATCTCAGTTCTCTGACTCCTGGGCCACAGTGCACGACTGGTGCCAGCATCAGGTCAGGGGGCACTTCCTTTGGGCCCAGCGCCAGACAGAGTTCTCTCCTTCTTTAAGGGCCTCCAGGGTTAGGGGTGGGGTTCTTTTTACAGATGTTGCACGAGTTTCCACTCAACCATTTCCTAGGGCAGCAGCCTCTCTCCCCTCCTGCCACACACACCCAGTCACGTGAGCGGGTTTGGCTGGGTTAATGAAAGAGTGTGACGGTGTGGTGTACGAGGACAGGAGATGGGCCTGGCAGGGGTGTGGGTTTCTCATCTTTTCATTTCCCTCTGGCGGTTTCTGGCTAGGGAGGAGAGGAGCCACAGGGGTGGGATCTGTCCCCTCCTAAGGCCACGATCGGGCTGGGTCGTCACCACCTCAGAGAGCTCCGAGTACCAGGGTGAGGAAGGTGGTCAGGCCTCCATATGCTGTTCAGGGACCCATGCCCCAGTCTGCGGGGGTGCCTGGACACCCACCACTATGTGCTGGCTGGCTCATCCCGCCAGCAGCCTTGCTAACAGCTCAGATCAAGAGTGAGGTTTAAAAGCAGGTTGCTGGCTACTCAGAGTGCTCTATTCTGTCGACTTGCTGTCCCTCGTTGCCACAGAGAACCCACACGTGGCTCTCGTTGACTTGGAGAAGAGAAGTCTAGGGAGTATTTAACCACACACAGGCCTGGAGTCTCTGAAGGGCTTTATTCTTTGGAGGTCGACTAGCAGCGGTTCCCCTCTCCACTGAGGACAGAATTCGAGGAAGTGAGCTGCCACGGCAGCAAGACTGGTGGCAGTTGGGTTTCAGGAGACACCTCCTGACAGTGAGACCTGAGAATGAGCAGGAGGGCCCCTCCATCCCTGGAGCGTCTTGGAGTGGAAGTCCCCAGTCCTGCCTGGCTGCAGGGAGGGAGCCCTGGCGGCCTGAGCTGGGATCTGCTTGCACTTGCAGCTTAACAAGCTCCCGGAAACGGGGAGGAACAGGGCAGCCCCAAGAGTTTGCTGGGTTCCTTCCAGACGTGGCTTCACCTTGGTTCACGTTCCTCAAAGCACTCTAACAGAAATCCCTCCCTGCCCCCTAATTTTTTTGTGGTTTCCCAATATTCTTTAAAGTTTCTCTGCACCCCAAACTTCAGCCTTTAAAAAGGCTCGACATCACTTTTTTTTTCCTTCCCCATTTTTGGGTTCTTCCTGATAAGGAATTCCATGGGCCTCTTCCTCTAAAACGCAATCACCTAAGATCAGCCTCATCCCCCAAAGAACCCCCAGGGCAGCAAGCTGAACTTTCTCTTCCTAGTTCCCTGGGTCATTTCTTCTCTGTGGGCCTGGGGGCTCCTTATCGCTTATTTTTCTCCTCTCCCCACACTAGTCCCCAAGCGTTTTCCTCAGTATCATTGTCCAAGGTTTCTGGGAGAGAGGCTCCCTCCATACTCCAGGGGGAGAGAACACTGTGAAACAAGTTCATGGGAGGCTCTACTACACCTTCCAGGGGTCACTCCTCTTGAGTCAATGCCATTGGATTCCCTGCACTTCCATGACCCTATAGTTTCACAAGGATTTTGATACAGTTTTATAGGGTTGTCTAGAGACGTATTGGGACCTCTTCCTACAATTAATAGGGTTTTTATCCACTATGGTTTATAGGGTTTTTCTGCTACAGACTTAAGGGCTTTTTTTTTTCCTACATATTTATAGGGTTTCTAACCCAACAGTTTTTCTCTACTGCCTTATAAGTGGTTCCCACCAACAATTTTATAGGGTTTCTCATCACTGATGTAAAAGCACTATTTTTACCCAGGGTTCTTTATCCTCCACTTCTCTACAACCTGATAGGGTTTTCCTCCTTTCCCCACATGATTTTTGGGGAGATCCAGTGTTCCTCTCAGGAGAGAGAGGCCCCTGGTCTCCAGACCCATTTCACAAGGTGACCCCTGGGTGGCAGCTCCTATGGAGGAGGAGGGCTGCGACTTCTGTGAATCCATCTCCACACTCAGGGCACAAATAGGGCTTTTCTTCCAAGAGGGTCTTGGGGTTTTCCCCATCCCCATGGCTGCTGCTCCCCGTGGGGGTGGGGGCCTCTCCCTCACCTTCCTGGCTTGTAGACAGAGTGGCTGGCTCTGGAGGGGGATCCTCAGGTGTGGGGGACTTTTCCTGGGTGTGGGTCTCCTGGTGCCGGGACAACGCCAGGCGATCAAGAAAGGAGGCCCCACAATCTGAGCAGCTGTAGGGCCTGGCCCCCAGGGGGCTCCTGAGGTGCTCCAGGAGGACAGAAGAGCTCTTCCCCAGCTCCGGACTCTTCTGAGTTTTCCCACCCGCATGGACTTTCTGGTGCAGCAGCAGCTCGGAGCTGAGGGCAAAGCTTTTTTTGCATTCAGGGCATTTAAAGGGCTTTCCGCTCAGAAAGGGACTGGGCCCTGCCCCCTCCCCTAGACCAATCCTATAATCGGGGAAGAGAAAGGGCTTTTCGTTGCCGTGGGTGAGCTGATGTTGGAGGAGCACGGCGCGATCCAGAAAACTTTCTCCACAGTGGGAACAAATGTAGGATTTGGAGGAGAGGAGGCCCAGCCTTTGGCTGAAGCTCTCCTGTCCCTCCGGCGTTTTAAAGGGCTGTCCGGGGGGTTCAGCTCTGCCCTCCGCAGCACCTGGGTAGGAATTCCCTCCGAAAGGGAGCCTGGGGGGTCGGAACTGAGGCGCCTTGGGGGCTGGGTGTGCAATGAGGCCATCTGAATTTTTGTAGGGGTTTTCTCCAATATGGATCCGCTGATGCTGCATGAAGATACCCTCGTCGTTGAATCCCTTTCCGCAGACAAGACACTTGTGGGGTTTGGCTCCGGGGGGTGGCGTCAGCAGGGTGGGGTCACCCAGCCCCAGCAGGGTGTCACCCTGAGCTCTCCGGGCTGGTGTCTTGCCCCTTTCGTGGACCACCCGATGCTGCTCCAGCTCGTGTGCCTCCAGGAAGGCCTTTCCACAGTCGGAGCACACAAACAAGTTCTCATCCATGTGGGTGCGCACGTGGGTGATGAGGTTGGAGCTCTGGCTGAAGCTCTTGCCGCACTCAGGGCACTTGTAGGGCTTCTCGCCTGTGTGGGTGCGTCGGTGCTGGATGAGGTGGGAGCTCCGGATGAAGCTCTTGCCGCAGTCGGAGCACTTGTAGGGCTTCTCGCCCGTATGGATGCGCTGGTGGCGGATGAGGGTGGAGCTCATGATGAAGCTCTTGCCGCAGTCGGCACAGATGTAGGGCCGCTCGCCGCGGTGGATGCGCTGGTGGTTGATGAGGTTGGAGCTGACGCTGAAGCTCTTGCCGCACTCGGGGCACTTGTAGGGCCGCTCCCCTGTGTGCGTGCGCTGGTGCCGCAGCAGCGTGGCGCTCAGCGTGAAGGTCTTGCCGCACACCGGGCACTTGAAGGGGTCCTCTCGCAGGTGAGTCCGCTGGTGCTTGATGAGGGTGGAGCTGTGGCCAAAGCTCTTGCCGCACTCCAGGCACTCGTAGGGCTTCTCCCCGGTGTGCGTGCGCTGGTGCTGGGTCAGCTCGGAGCTCTGGATGAAGCTCTTGCCGCACTCGGTGCAGCGGTACGGCTTCTCGCCCGCGTGGATCTTCTGGTGCTTGAGGAGGTTGTGGTTCTGGCCGAAGCGCTTGCCGCACTCGGGGCACTTGTAGGGCTTCTCACCCGTGTGCGTGGCCTGGTGCTGAATGAGGTCCGAGCTGCGGTAGAAGGCCCGCCGGCACTCACCACACTTGTACGGCTTCTCGCCGGTGTGCGACCGCTGGTGCTTGATGAGATTGGTGCTCTGGGTGAAGGCCTTCTCGCACTCCGTGCACTTGTAGGGCTTCTCGCCCGTGTGCGTGCGCTGGTGCTGCACCAGGTTGGAGCTCCAGCTGAAGCACTTGCCGCAGTCGGGGCACTTGTAGGGCTTCTCGCCCGTGTGTGTGCGCTGGTGCTGCACCAGGTGCGAGCTCTGCGTGAAGCTCTTGCCGCACTCCGAGCAGGTGTTGGGCCGCTCGCCCGTGTGGATGCGCTGGTGCCGCAGCAACTTGGACCACTGGCTGAAGCTCTTGCCACACTCGTTGCAGATGTAGGGCTTCTCAGCTCCAGAGGGGCGGCCCTGCACCAGCTCCCGCAGGCTGGGCTCGTTCGCCGGGACCACTGGGGGGCTGTTCCACGTGGTCAGAGTCCCCCACTGCCAGCTGGCCTCACAGGCCTTGGTCCAGTCAGATGGGGTGGGGACTACCTCTGGGGTGGGGGGATCCAGAGGGGTCTGGTGGTCCAAGGGGCTGGGGTGATCCAGTGGGGTTGGGGGGTCCTGAGGACCTGAGGAATCCTGGGAGGGTCTCTCCAAAGGCATCTCTGATGGGTCCTTAAATTCTGGACTCTGAGCTGGATCTCCCAAGATGATCTCCTCCCCAGAACTTTCCTGCTGAGGGCTCTCCTCTTCATTTCCACTCTCGGTACCTACAGAGAGAAAGGGAGTCTCCAGCCCCTATCTCCTTTCAGAACATGGGGTTGGGTTTTGCTTCCCTCCCCTGGGTATCCCCCAGAATCTGGGCCCCTCCCTGCACTGGGGCCACTGTCTTGTCAGGACTGCAGTCCCTTCTGGTGCCCCTCACCTCTATGAGCATCGCTGGGGCTCTGTTCAGGACCCTGAAGACCTGAGCTCCACAGCACCGTGTCAGGCTCCATCCCAGAGCTCCGGACTGCCCGGTGTTCCAGGGACCCTGGTGGGAGGGGCAGGGGAGAAGACAGGAACACACAATGGCAGCGGATCTGCTTTTCTTTACTTCCGAGCTGGCTGGCCCGGGCACTAGTGCTCATCCTGTGAACTTCATTCAGTTCCCCACCTCCCCATTTCTCTGGGCCTGAATTCTCACCCTGGCCCCCCCCTCCCCTCTGCAGGCCTGATTCGGCTCCAAATCTTAAGATCACAACTAAGCCAGGTGAATTTAAGAGTGTAATTACAAGCTCATCAGTCATAACCCTTTAAACCCAGACTGGGGGCTAGAGAAGTATCTGACACCCACAGGGGAAGGAGGCGCTCACCCCAGCCCTCTGATGCCCAGAGGCTGGGAAACCTGTTATTTCGCTAATCAGAGGAAGCTCATTAAGACTCTAATTTTCCTCCTTAATGGGGCTGCTAATTGGGACCAATAAACTTGCCTTATGAGCCCAGAGAACTGACAGTGCCTGGAAAACTTGAAGGGTTAAAAAAAAAAAAAAAAAGCAAAAAGCAAGAAAGCAATCAGATTTCCCTGAGGGGAAAAGGCCTCCGAAAAGGACTGGGGCCTTTTTCCGTTATCCAAGCACAGAAAGGTCAAGCCAGAGTTGTGGTGGTGATGGGGGGAGCAGTTTGAAGCCATCGGGGGCTTCTGCAGGGATGACCTTGAAAAGAAAATGGGAAGGAGAAGGGAAAAGTGGGTGGAGGCCACCCAGCTGTTGATTCGGTTGCCCATGCTGTCCTTATCTCTCCTGATCCTCCCCACAGACCTGCAAGAGGATCCAGGAGGCAGCTTGTCCATTTTACAGATCAGGAAATCAACACTCAGAGATTTCTCCAAGGTCACATACTGGTAAGTGTGGCAGGTCTAAGACCAGAAATGCAAGGTTCTGGGTCTGGCTTGCCCCGGCCTCTGCTAGGAAGATGACCTTGGGAGTCACATGAAACTCCTAAATGTGGGCTGCTGGCAGGAGACAGCTGAGGAGGAAAGCTTGGACACAACCTACAAGTCATGAGATGGAGAAATGCCCAGGACCACCAGCTTTCCTTGGCTTATTGCATCCAGTGATGATGTCCTGCAGTCTGGGTGGAAGCCCCCCATTAACACTCCCATCCCGGCACCCCTTCTTCTATTTTGTTTGATCTGTTGTTGTTGTATCCTGTGCCTAGGACGGTGCCTGATACGTAAGAGGTGCTTCATAAATTTTGTTGAACAAATGAAGGGGAGTGAGTGAGACCCCCTTGTTCCTGAAAAACCTGTCTGGTCTAATGCCTTTTAGGTCATTTTGCACGGGGGTTGGTGCCAAAGAAACAGGAGTTCGGAGTGGCCTTCAGGTAAAACCTAGCTTAGCTATCGCTCCAGAAAGGGTGACAGGATTCCAAGTTGAGGGAATAAGGCCGCCAGAGCTAAATTCTAGGTTCCCACAATGTTTAGGTTTTAACAGAGCCCCTGGGGAGGGCCCAGGCTCTGAGTGGCTGTGTGGGATGGGCACTGTGTATGGGGTCAGTGGTGCAAGACATGGCAAAGACAAGGAGGCAGCTGGGAGGCAACCAAAGTGAAGCAGGGGCAGGCTGAACCCTGCCAAATAGCGGTAGGGGATATAGGTGTTGGATTTGGGGAAGTAAATTAATTTCTTCACCTCCGCAGCTCCTAAAGCCACGAAATGCCCCTGCCCCCCCATCTGTAGGTGTCTTTGGAGGGTGGGAGCTGGGCGCGGTGGGCGCGGGGCCGTGGGAGCGGGGCCTCCGCCCAGCTGGGGGCTGCCTCTTCTGAAGAGTAAGGACAGGTAAGCGCCTCTGAAGCCTCATCGTCCTCATCGTCCGGAGAAATTCAAGCTCAGCGCTCCCGAGCGGAAGGGAAAGGGTTAAAGCCCAGGCCGCCATGGAGCAGAGAAGTGGGAACACCTAGGGAGGCGAGGAGGGCAGGCCCCGGGCACCGGCCTTGCACCCCGGCCGGCCTCACCGCGGAGGGCAGGGAAGGACGGGAGGAGGCGGCTGCCTCGCACGGAGGTGCGGAGAGCGGCCCAGGGTGACCCTGACACGAAGGCGGCTGCGGGAAGGCAGCCGCCCTGGCCCGGCCCCCCGCGCCCAACGCCCGCACCAGCTCGGCGCGGACCCCCGGACCGCTGCTCGGACGGCTCCCCGCGACCCTCTTCCGGCTCCCGGGCCGGAGCCCGGCATCCTGGCCCCCCACGGCCCGCGGGGCCCCCGGGATTCCGGCGCTCGCTGCGCCCCGGCCCGCCGGCGGCCCCATTCCCTCTTCCCAGAATGCTCACGCCCTCCTCCCCTCCCCCACGGCCAGACCCTCGCGCTCTTCCCAGAATCCTCGGCCCCTCGCGGCCCCGGCCCGGCCCCCACCCCACCGGCGCCCGGGGCGGGGAGGGGGCGCAGGCCCGCGCGCCCCCGCCTCCCGCGCCCCATTGTTCCCGGCGGCCGTCCCGGGCCCTCCGGGCCACCCCCCAGGAACCCAGGCGTCCCCAACTCACGGCTCTGGGGTCTGGGGAAGGCCGGAAGGCAGAATCCAGCCCCAGGGGACTTAACCCCTTGAATGCCCTGACTCGGGGGCCGGGCTGGACGCCGAGGACTCTGGGGTCCTTCTCAAGGGGTGATCCCAGGCTGAGGACCCGGGGACCAGTTCAGGGTGACTGGGACGGAGCAGGAAGTGACCCCAGCTTCCCGGGCCCCTCTAGCCTGGAGTCAGAGCATCAGCTCTATGGGATTTAACCCTTTGCCTCCCGCAGCCTGGGAAAAAAAGAGGACGGGGAGCAGAGAGGTGGCCGAGACGACGCCCCTCTCTCTGTCTCCAGCGGGAGCGGGGCCTCCGGGGGAGCCCAGATGCTAGTGGGGGGGTCTCTGGATTGCTGGCCACTATCCATCTCGGAGGGGCTCTACCGGCCACTCCCGGAAAGCCCCATTTCCGATTTGGTGGCTGCTGGTCACCCGGGGGCCTGCCTTTGTTGGGACTCAGACCCAGGGTTGGGGCTCAGATGCCTGGGTTGTAGGGTGGGAGCACGACAGGTGCCGACAGGGAACAGCCTACAGACTAGAAATGGCTTAAATGGAGTAGTAAGTCCAGGCAACTAGAGTTTGGGCTGAGGGGACAAGCCCAGCTGGGAGGGATTTGCAGCCTGCCTTGCCTCTTCCCCGTTAGCCCCCTCAGAGCTGCCTTGGTGGCTGGAGGGAAGTTGGGTGGGGGTGTCCCTGCCCTGGGGGGGGGGGGGCTTTCCCAGCCACTCAGGGGCACCTGGCTCAGAGCAGGAGAAGCCTTTCAAATCCCAAGGCCCAGGTGACCTAGGCTCCCAATTTTTATAGCCTTTATCTCATCCCTCCCCACCACAATCTGAGACCATCCGCATTTTACAGGAGGGGAAACTGAGTTGTGAGAAGTGAGGTAACTCACTTAAAGGCCAGGTCGTTACTGCCATTGCCCATATTTGTCTGGTGAAGCCCGGGCAGTGCGGGGAGCACGGTGGTGGAGAGATCTCCCAGGGGAACAGGAATTGAGCTTTCTATCCTTAAGATCTCAAGAAGTTTGACAGTGTGGAAGCTATAGACACAGGAGAGTCACAGGAGAAAGTGAAGGGGACTAGCTGTCCAGGGACGCGAGGGAGCAAGCCCAGGAACAAACCGTGTGTCACACATTGCTGAAGAGGATGCGGTCCCTCTGGGCTACATCTGGGGTGCAGAGTGTGGTCACCAGGAGAAGAGGGGCCCCGGGTCCTGCCTCTGCTCGCTTCTCTGTCTCCTTCACCCACCTTCCCGTCCAGGCACGTGCCCCTCTTATCTCTGGCTCCCTCACCTGTGATTCCTTACTCTCACCTCAGGGCCTTGGCCCTTCCTGGCCTCCCCTTCTCTGCTCTGTTTCTCACAGCACAGCAGGCAGCAAACCCCAACAGAACGTTTGCGAGTTTGCCGTCTGTGTGCACCTGTGCCTCCCTCACACGCATACGCACACCGCACACCGTCACGTCAGCACCACCAGGGGAAGGGCTTGGTCTCTTGGCTTCCCTGCTGTCTCCCCAGCTCCTGGAACAGTGCCCAGCATGTAGTAGGTGCTCAGTTCACTCAACGCGTGGGATGAAGTCCTTCTCCTGCCTCCTCCATCCATTTCTGGATCAACCCCCAGGCGGGACAGATGTGGCCAAGTCAGGTAAAACTGGGCTCTGGCTTCATAATCACATTCATAGTTCAGACAACTTCACCCCCCGCCCCCCCATCATTCTGAGAAACAGGTGAGGAAGAGGCAGACTGGGGATCGGGATCCGAGTGGTGGATCTGGCCCTCGCTACTGTCTCCTCCCCTGAACCACTGCAAAAGCCTGACCTGGCCTGGGGGCAGTAAGTCTGGGGGGCGAGGAGGGAAGCTGCACCTGGAGGCTCCCAGATTTTGATTTGGCCTACACCCTTTCTGGTGTGTGTGCATGTTTAACTGAATGAATCGCCACCTTTAAAAATCAGTACGTTTGGGGTACCTGGGTGGCTCAGTGGCTGAGTGTATGCCTTCGGCCCAGGTCCAGATCCTGGGGTCCTGGGATCAAGTCCCCCCAGTAGGGAGCCTGCTTCTCCCTCTGCCTTTGTCTCTGTTTCTCTCTCTCGTGTCTCTCGTGAATAAATAAAATCTTAAAAAGAAAAACATTAGGGCAGCCCTGGTGCCTCAGCGGTTTAGCGCCGCCTTCAGCCCAGAGCATGATCTTGGAGACCCAGGATCGAGTCCCGCATCGGGCTCCCTGCATGGAGCCTGCTTCTCCCTCTGCCTGTGTCTCTGCCTATCTCTCTCTCATAAACAAAATTAAAAAAAAAAATTAGTATGTTTCACATGCAAGTCCAGATTTCCCACTTCTTTGGAAAATCCAAAGATGTGGCAACAAGACCCAAATGTGCACATGGGAGCCACTGGCTGAGCAGTAGCTTCCTTCCTTACAAGGCCACTGGCTTTCCAGTGTGTCAGTCCCTGTCACTCCTATTGTGTCTCCAACCCTGAGGCTGAGAGGTGGTTTCAGTATATCCGTGATCTTCCACTGTTGATGCTCCAACACCCACTTCATGGTAGGTGCTGATTCTGTGCCCCTTGGTGTGCTCCCCAGGTTCAGAGTGGTAAGTATGAGGATGATGTCTTCTGAGTAGTTACATTTATTGAGTATTTACTATGTGCCAGATGCTATTCCAAGGGCTCCATGAATCTTCACAATAATTTGCGAAACCAATATTATTCTGACAATAGAGTAAGTCCCTGGTACACAGCTAACAAGTGACAGAGCTGGATTCAGATCCAGGCACACTGACATTAGAACCACATGGCTACTAACCACAACTCTCAGAATGGCTCATGTGTGTCTGGGACCAGAGCGTGAGCCACTCAGCCTCGCCATCCTCTCCCACACCTTACTCCAGGAGCTGGAGAGAGGAATCAATTGGCAAGGGTGTTCAGGCCAAGCCATTCTCCAGCAACAGTTTGCTTGTCCTGCTCCTAGGGAAGCAAAGGGTACACTGACTGTAGGTGACAGTATGCTGTCCTGTCACCTACAGTCAGCTGGGACGCTGGACAGAAAGGAGACCCTCCTGGCAGAGTACACCTGGAAGGATGAGGACTGTTCTCCCTTTGGCTTTCCCGGGTAGACCACCGCCATGCTCTTCTCAGCCACAGCTTGGCAGCCTTCCACGTGGCCCCTTAGCCATGTGGGCCCTTGTGTTCTGAGCCCAGGGTTGTGTGAAAGCGGTGAGGTCCTGTAGGTGGACCCTGTCCGGACCCTGCTCTGTCCTCACTGCTCAGTGTGGTGGTCGTGGGCAACTCACTTTGCCTCTTGGAGATTTGGGTGCATCTTTGGAAAGGGGATGAGGTTTGGTTCCCAAAGGGACAGGAGGGTTAAATGAGATACGAGAATTCAGAGTCAGCCAGGGTGCCTCATTCTCTCTCATCAGAGTGCACAGCCCCCGGCCCGCTGGGCAGGAGAGCCAGGAGCCTGGAAAGTGTGTCCTGAGAGAGACGGGGAGTGCGTAACTTCAGAGGATCTGGGGCCGTGACCTGAGACTCCAATCCTCTGCTCTATGGAGGGGCCATTCTTAGGCAGGATGCAAGAGCTGAGGAGCTGCCACCTGAGAAGCCTGCTTCTGACCCCACCCTTCTCACTGGGACAGCTGCCAGGCAGGGGACCTCTAGCCAGTGCCACCAGGACCAGAAGGGCCTTCTTTCCTGGAGATGTGCATGCCCACAGGGTATATTGGGGGCTGCTTCTTGGGAATGTGGTCCTCAACTGTAGAACAAGAGCAGGGTCCCAGGACTGGGAGATCCTGTCTGCCTCTAGAGTCCAGGATCGGTCACTCCTCTGCTCAAGAACCTTCCGTGGCTCCCTAAGACTTCTCACATTGAGTCCTACCCTCCTGGTGCCTCCTAACCACCATGTCCCTAAGGCTCAGAGCCACGTCCTTCCTTTACATTCTCTTCCTCAGACATTTCCTGTTCGATGTGGTCAGTTCCAAAAACCCTTCCATGTCAGCTGCTAGCCTTGTCCCTGACCTTGAGGCCTTGTTCTTTCTGTCCATTTGCCTAACAGACCTGTCCATGTCACGGTCATCCAGATTCACCAGCTTCATCGCTCTCCGTGATACCTAGTCATCCTGCTCCCCAAGGCCTGAGCGGCTCTCCTCTGTACCCTGTTCATTAGAAAGTCCTCAGGCCTATGGCACCTTGCTGAGTCTGCCCACCTCTTCTGTCGCCCTGCCCCAGGCCATTGTCATGCCCTGGTTCTCATCCCTGAATGACCACAGTAACTTTCTGACAGGTTCTCCTGCCTCCAGCTCCGTTGGCTTCTTCCCACCCATCTGGTCCCCCAAGGTTCTTCCAAAAAAGCACCAGTGTGTTCACCCTCAGAATGCCTCCTTCAGTCCTTATCATCAGTAGAGAAGGTTTTTGTTTTGTTTTTTAATTTTTGAAAATTAAGAACTTTTATAATTTTATATCTTAACAATAACTTTGATTAAGCTATAGAAAGTCACATAATTGGGTGAATAATACATATTTATATATTAAGTAAATGTAGGCATGTATAATTTAAAAATAAATATGGGGCACTTGGCTGGCTCAGTCAGTAAAACATTCAACTCTTGATCTCAGGGTCATGAGTTCAAGCCCCACGTTGGGCATGGAGCCTACTTAAAAAATTTTTTTTAATAAATAAAACATTAAAGTAAATAAGATATATGTATACTGTTTGTTACTAAGTATTTTCTTTTTTTTTTATAATTTTTATTTATTTATGATAGTCACACAGAGAGAGGAGAGAGGCTGAGACACAGGCAGAGAGAGAAGCAGGCTCCATGCAGCGGGAGCCCAACATGGGATTCGATCCTGGGTCTCCAGGATCGCGCCCTGGGCCAAAGGCAGGCACCAAACCGCTGTGCCACCCAGGGATCCCTGTTACTAAGTATTTTCATGAAGGTGTGAACTGAAGTAGCTCTGTCATCACGTGTCTGGGCCTCAGTCACCTCATCTGCAAAATGACACTTCAGATCAAATGTTCTCAACGGTAAGAGTCTGACCATATGGAAAACTTTTGTGTATACTTGACTATTTGGAGAGGATACATAAGTGCCTGGAAAGGACAGTGACTTCTGGGGAGGAGGCCTGAGGATCTGGGATAGGAGGAAGGCTTAACTTTGGATTCTTTGATTTTGTTTGATGATCTCCAATTTGTAAAAGTCACTTTTTATTTTTTATTTTTTTATTAAAAAATTTATTATTTTTATTTATTTTATTTTATTTTTTTAAAGATTTTATTTATTCATGAGAGACATAGAAAGAGAGAGAGAGGCAGAGGCACAGGCAGAGGGAGAAGCAAGCTCCATGCAAGGAGCCCGACGTGGGACTCGATCCTGGGACCCCAGGATCATGCCCTGGGCTGAAGACAGGGACTAAACAGCTGAGCCACCCAGGGATCCCCTAAAAATTTTTTTTAAATTTATTTATGATAGTCACACACAGAGAGAGAGAGAGAGAGAGGCAGAGACACAGGCAGAGGGAGAAGCAGGCTCCATGCACTGGGAGCCCAATGTGGGACTCGATCCCGGGTCTCCAGGATTGTACCCTGGGCCAAAGGCAGGCACTAAACCGCTGCGCCACCTAGGGATCCCCAAAAGTCACTTTTTAAATGGTAAATGTTGGGACGCCTGGGTGGCTCAGCAGTTGAGCAGTTGAGCAGCTGCCTTCGGCTCAGGGCATGATCCCAGGGTTGTGGGATAAGGTCCTGCATCCAGCTCCCCTCAGGGAGCCTGCTTCTCTCTTTGCCTATGTTTCTGCCTTGTCTCTGTGTCTCTCATGAATAAATGATAAAATCTCAAAAAAGAAAAAAAGTATATAAATGGTAAACGTTTACAGTATAAGGCTGGACTGGAGATCATGGGTTAAAATAACACATTGATTTCTTTTTCAGGTTTGTTCTGATCCAAGTCACATTAAATTAAATTCAACTGATTTCCTACCCATATGTTACGCGTGGACTAACCTTCAAGAGAGGTCCCCATTCCCCCTGGAACAGATGCTCTACTGCAGCCTAAGCATGGGAAAGGAGATTGAAGACAGATGGAAGAGAGGATTATATTGTCACACACGGTTACAATACTTAAAAAAAAATCGGTAAGCTCCCAAACACTTGAAGCCTGATTCTACCCTTGGCACACCCCAAGGACCCTAGACTTGTGGCTGGAGAAGTCTAAATGCCAGAGCACCTGGTCCTTTTTGAAACCAACCAGCCTTTTCCCTCCTCTGCTCAGTGCCCCCCACCCCCAGTAATCCCCATTGTCATGCAATGTCTGTCCCAGGCTCCACCCCAACCCTCCCCCAACACAGGATGGTCCTGCTTCTGGGGCCTTTCATCAAGCACTGACTCCCTTGGCCTCCTCTAGAAGGCCTCTGCTTCTCCCCTCCACACAGACAAATCTTGTCTGTCTTCAGAGTCCTGTTCAAATGCCAGCCAACCTAAGTCTGGGCCCTGGTATTCACCCTCATTGATTGTTTTATAACCTATGATTTCACTCACATTAAGGCATTTGTTTCTCTTGGTAGAGGCAGTTATCCTCACCTTTTTATTCATGAGGGAACAGGACTTCAGACAGGCAACATGTTCCAGTCACAGAGCATCCATGAGAACTTGGGATCCATAGGTCTTGGATTTTCTGACTGCGAGTCTGAGACTTCCCTCATTCAGAATCCAGCTAAATTCCTCCTCTTCTCTCCTAAACTACATCGTCTCCTAGAGAACCATCCTCAGCTTTTGTCACAAACTGACTGCAGGGATTCCTATGTTTTACTAGCCAACTTGGCCACATCTGGGTACCCTGTATGGTGTTGATATTTTTCTTCAGTTCAGTGTGTTTGTCTTCACTGAAAGAAACATATCTGAGAAGGAAACTCAATATCAGTGTGATAAATAGAAAATTGCTTGTTGGGCAGCCCGGGTGGCTCAGTGGTTTAGCGGCCCAGGACCTGATCCTGGAGACCCTGGGATCAAGTCCCATGTCGGGCTCCCTGCATGGAGCCTGCTTCTCCCTCTGCCTGTGTCTCTGCCTCTCTCTCTGTGTGTCTCATGAATAAATAAATAAAATTTAAAAAAAAAGAAAAGAAAATTGCTTGTTACTGGGGAGCCTGGGTGGCTCAGTTAGAAGAGCATCCAACTCTTGATTGTGGGGTTGTGAATTTGAGCCCCACATTGGGTGGGTCTTAAATAACTAAGACTTAAAAAAAAAAGAAAATTGCTAATTATAAGTGTAAAAATAAATACAAGGCAAAAGTAATACCAAATGGTTCAAAGACCTAACACTATAGAATTTTTAGAAGAAAACTTAGGGGTTAATCTTCATGATCTTGGATTTGTCATTGGCTTCTTAGATATGATACCAAAAATACAAGCAACAAAAGAAAAAATAGGTAAATGGGACTTAATCAAATTTAAAAATTTTGTACATCGAAGGAAAGTATCAAGCAGGTGAAGACACCACAGAATGGGAGAGGAAATGTTAACAAACCATGTGTCTGGTAAGGGACTAGTATCCAGCATATATAAAAAACTGTAGGGGCACCTGGATGGCTCAGTCGGTTAAGGGTCTGACTCTTGTTTTCGGCTCAGGTCATGATCTCACTGAATGTGGAGCCTGCTTGAGATTCTCTCCCTCTCCCTCTGAAGAAAAGAAAGAAAGAAAGAGAAAGAAAGAAAGAAGAAAGAAAGAAAGAAAGAAAGAAAGAAAGAAAGAAAGAAAGAAAGAAAGAAAGAAAGAGAAAGAAAAAGAGAGGAAAGGGATCCCTGGGTGGCGCAGCTGTTTGGCGCCTGCCTTTGGCCGGGGCGCGATCCTGGAGACCTGGGATCGAATCCCACGTCGGGCTCCCGGTGCATGGAGCCTGCTTCTCCCTCTGCCTGTGTCTCTGCCTCTCTCCCTCTTTCTCTCTCTCTCTCTCTCTCTCTCTCTCTCTGTGACTATCATAAATAAATAAAAATTAAAAGAAAGAGAAAGAAAGAAGAAAGAAAGAAAGAAAGAAAGAAAGAAAGAAAGAAAGAAAGAAAGAAAGAAAGAAAGAACTGTAAAAACTCAACAATAAAGTCAACTCAATTAAAACATGGGCAAAGAGCTTGGACATTTCTCCAGAGAAGATCTACAGATGGCCAACAAACACATGAAAAGATGGTTAACATCATTGGCCATGAGGAACATGCAAATCAAAACCCCATTGAGATCCCTCTTCACGCCCACAGGGACAGTTATAATAATACTTTCTAAAAACCTGAGAGTAACCAGTGTTGGTAAGGATGTGGAGAAACTTCAGCAACCCTCATACATTGCTGGTGGGAATGTAAAATGGTGCAGCCACTGGAAAACCACTGGGTGGTTCCTCAAAAAATTTCCTAATTTCCTAAACATAGGACCTACCTATGACAGAGCAATACCAGGTCTGTACCCAGGAGAAATGAAAACGTATGTTTACGCAAAAACTTGTACACAGATGCTCATAGCAGCACTATTCGTAATAGCCAAAAAGTGGAAACAACCCAAATGTCCATCAAGGTATGAATAGATGAACAAAATGTGGTGCGTATCCATACAATGGAATATCATTAAGCCATAAAAAGGAATAAATTGCTGCTATGTGTTACAACCTGGATGAACCTTGAAAACTTTGTTAAGTGCAATGTAATAGATATACAGGGGCTGCCTATTTTATGATTCTGTTTATATGAAGTATCCAGAACAGGTGAATCCAGAGAAACACAAAGCAGATGAATGGTTGCCAGGGGCTGGGGAGAGGTAGGAATGGGGAGTGATGGCTTAAAGGGTACAAGACTTCCTTTGAGGTGATGGAGTGTTCTGGAACTAGATAGACATGATGACTATAGATAAATGTATGAGATGTCACCGAATTGTATACTTCAAAATGATTGAAATTATGAATGTTATGTGAATTTTACAATTAAAAATTCAGTTAGAGGTGCCTGGGAGACTCAGTTGGTTAAGCATCTGCCTTTGGCTCAGGTTATGATCTCAGGGTCCTGGGATCGAGCCCACATCAGGCTCCCTGCTCAGGGAGGAGTCTGCTTCTCCCTCTGCCCCTTCCCCTGCTCGTGCTCTCTCTCTCAGATAAATAAAATCTTTTTATTTTTTTTTTAATTTTATTTATTTATTCATGACACACACACACACACACACACACACACACACACACACACAGAGGCGGTCTGTGCCTCTGTGACAGACCGCAGAGGGAGAAGCAGGCTCCATGCAGGGAGCCCAATGTAGGACTCGATCCCAGGTCTCCAGGACCACACCCGGGACTGAAGGTGGTGCTACCACTGAGCCACCCGGGCTGCCCTAAAATCTTTTTAAAAATTCAATATTAAATTATGTTAATAAGTGCCTTCAATATATTGTTGCACAATTAGGGGAAGGCTCTGGTGAAGGGGCTCATTTCATGTGTATGTGAGAGTGACAGAGACAGAGGCACAGTGGGAGTTAGGAGGTGATAAAAGCCTCGCACCAACCTGAGACCCTGCCCTGGGTGGAATCAAAGGGTTCTCCTGGGAAGGAGAACAGGAAGGACCACCTTTCTCCTGGTGCTGTCTCAACCCACTGACAGAGACACCTGATGCCACCTGGGCACACCTTGCCTGCCATGTGGATGCCGGTACAGGTTATGTCACCGGCTCCGGGGACAGATACCATGGCATTTCCACCTAGACTTAATCCAACAGCTGAAGGCCACATTGCGGGGGCTGCCTGCCCAGAGACGGGATCTTTCCGCAGTTTGTCTGTCCTGAGGGGGCACCTTTCTGTAAAGCACTGAAAGACACCACAGATTGGCAGTGGTCCTCTGTCGTGAGACAGCTGGCAGTGCAAGGGTAGGAACTGGAAAGCTGCCAGTCAGACTTTGTTTCAATTCTTGTTTCTGTCACATTCAGCTGTGAGACCTTGTTCTAATTACTGGACCTTCTCTGAATCTCCATTTCCTTGTCTGTAAAATAGGGAAATAACCCTTCCAGAGTGTGAAAACTGAGTGAGGTGTGTGCACATACCGTTAATTTTTTTTCCTGGTAGTTACCTTAAGCTTTCATCTTTGGCTTTTTTTTTTTTTTTTTTTTTTTGCGCTAGAAAAATAATATAACTAATGAAAATATTAAAAAGTGAAATTACTAAAAAAAAGTGAAATTATTCATTTTTCATCTCCTATTTCAACTATTTTTGCCTTTCGTTGTATTTCTTTCTAAGCTTTTTTTTTTTTTAAACTTAGTTATAGGTTTTTGTTGCTCCTTGTCTTCACGGCCATAACTTTAATGGCCATCTACACAATTCCTTCTATGTACACCATATTTTGCTCAGTCATTTCCATGTTGTTGAATATTTACACTGTCTCCTGTTTTTGTTCTAATAAAACTTCAGTGAACATCTCTGAGGATATATATCTCTGAAATTTTGTCTGTTTTTTTTTTTAATTTTTATTTATTTATGATAGTCACACACAGAGAGAGAGAGGCAGAGACATAGGCAGAGGGAGGAGCAGGCTCCATGCACCGGGAGCCTGACGTGGGATTCGATCCCGGGTCTCCAGGATCACGCCCTGGGCCAAAGGCAGGCGCTTAACCGCTGCGCCACCCAGGGACCCTTGTCTGTTTTCTTAAAAGACATTCCTAGCAATAGAAATGTTGGGTCAAATCTAGGAGAATTTCCCTGGCTTTGGTGATGCAAATTATTATGCAACCTTATAATTTGTTGTGACTCTAAATGCAGAATATGGGGCAGCCCGGGTGGCTCAGCGGTTTAGCGCCGCTTTCGGCCCAGGGCCTAATCCTGGAGACTGGGTATCAAGTCCTGTGTCAGGCTCCCTGCGTGGCACCTGCTTCTCCCTCTGCCTGTGTCTCTGCCTCTCTCTGCATCTCTCATGAATAAATAAATAAAACCTTAAAAAAAAATAAATGCCGAATACTCAGTCTCTGTCTTGCCTAAAGGATGTGAGGAGAGATTTGATTACATGCTTTGCTGAAGTCCATCTAAGTGAAATCTAGAACATTTCCTTGGTTTGTGAACCTAGTAAGTAACCTTATAACCATGAAAAATCATTCCTACTTCCTAGGATTAAAGGCACTGTCACATGCCCGCCAGCATAAGTGAGCACTCGACCAGCATTCCTTTTTCTTGTTCTCACCTTGTAAAGTGTGTGAGAGTACTCTGGGACTACAGGTCTCTATGGCCTTCTAGTGATCTCTGCTTTCCTTACCAGGCTCTGAGGATTTGACTTCTGTAAGGTTATTATCACCTGATTAATGGCTTCTGATTGCTAAGAGGTTTTGTTTTGCTTTGTAGACTTGTTCATTTCCAAATACAGGTCCATAAGGAGAACTATGAAGTCAGGGATGTGCAGCCTTTCTCTAATATATACGACAGTATAGATATTTAAAAGATATTAAATCAGATATTAAAAAGCCACCTTTAAGTGGGTACCATAAAGGAGATGAGGGAGTCTGGCAGTTGTGCTTGTTTCTTTATTTATACCTTGCTTGGTTTCAAAAAAGGACCCGAGGCATTTACAGAGCCACATATCCAAGGACAGGTGCCTGGCATCTAGTAAGACCCACAGCTGCTCAGCATCGGCGATTATCACTGACTATAGCAGTAGTGATAAAGGGTCATTAACAAGACAAAAACAAAAAACAAACCCAAAACCAGAAAAGGCAGAGGGAAAATAAAGGGGGAAATGATAACATGAATCCAGAGTTGGTGCACAGAACATATGTATAAAACTCTGCTGATAGAATTCCTAAAAGTGAGTTACACATTTGCTGAGCTTTCCAGAGGCCCAAGCAGAAGTTGGTTAGGTAATTCATGTGAGGTTCGGGAGAAAGTTCTGTCAGTCCTCATCAAAATGACATTTTGTAATTCAGAGGACCATGTCTTCAACCTTATCCCCTAATTCTGAATCCAGTCCAACACAGAGACAGATGTGCTGTAGGAGGTGGATCATGGCTGCGCTAAATTCATAAATTCAGCCAGTCTGCTTTTAAAGCCACTGTTACAAATCACACACCCCGGCCTTAAGCAACCCCAATAAGGGGATTAGCTACAACATATGTCCTTTGGCTCTAGGGGGTTGGTAGATACACATATTTCCTCCTTGCCAGCCCCAGGAGCCATTCACAAAGAATAGAACAGGGTGGCCCTTGAGATATACACTGGCAAGAAGATGGCTTTGTTTCCCATTGTATGGGGATGATATGTGGAGTGTCCGCTGTTTGGTTTTTCACCCTTGAGATCCGACCACCTGGTTTGGAGCAAGCCTGCCTTTCACAGGGGCAATCAAGCTGTGCTTGTGTCCAGCTGTTCTGTCTCCAGATCATCTCCCTGAGAAATCAGGGGTCTAGGGCCTATAATCCCAGAGGGCTTGGATTTGACCTTCTTCCTTTCATTTTAGCTAACATCTTTTGTGCCAAGCATTTGACATGAATTATTTTAGTTTTACCATAACTCTGGCAGGTAGCTATTGCTGCCCCTTTTTTACACTGACACAATAAAATTCCAGAGATATACGAAGTGCTTTCCCCAAGGTTACCCTGCTAGTAAGAGCTGTGATTTAATGCAGTTCTGTAGGATTCGAGATTCTTATTCTTCCCTGCACCAGATGATTCTTGTGAATCATCTATCCGACGGTCTGATTTAGGATTCCAACTGAGTTAAACATCAAGTTTTCTGACCTTTGGCTTGTGTTATTAATATCCTTCCCTTGTTTTGAAAACTGGTAGGTACTTCATTGGTCTGTTTCCAGATTTTCTATCTCTTCTCCAATGAGTCAGGTGTCAATTGCTCATTGGTGATTTTTCTCATTTTACTTCTCCAAGTCAGCTCAGGAGATGAGGATTGAGTCAAAGATTAATGCTCTTTAAAATTTTTTATACCTCTAATATCTAACTATTTCCTCTTACCAGTGTTTGTTATAAAAGAAATCTCAGGGGTGCCTGGGTGGCTCAGTCAGTTAAGCAAATGCCTTTGCTCAGGTCATGATCCCAGGATCCTGGGATTGAGCCTTGCCTGCATCAGGGCCCTGCTCACTGGGGAGTATGCTTCTCCTTTTGCCCCTCCCCCAGCTCATGCTTTCATTCTCTCTCTCTTTCTCTCTGAAATAAATAAATAATTTTTAAAACCCCAAGAAATCTCATAATAAAAAAACAACCCATGTAACACTATTTTTAACCTAAGAGGTTTGCAAATATAGTTTGCTTATAGACTATGTGGAGAATCAGGCACTCTCAAACATTAGTAGAGAGCAGACATCTGCACTGCCTCTTTTGGGGGAAGGAAAATTTGGCAACACTGATCAAAATTTAAAATGTGCACACCCTTTGACCCAACAACTCCACTTCTAGAGCCTACAGGCATGGTGGCACGTGCACCCAAAGATGTGTTCACAGTGCTATTCAGCAAAATGTTGCTTCTATAGCAAAAGATTGAACATAATCTACATGTCCACTAACAGGGAAGTCAACTGAATAAATTATGGCATATCCATATACCAGAATACTCTGCAGCTGTGAAAATAGGAAGCAGCCATGTACAGACCGACACGAGACATTCTCCAAAATACGCTGTTATGTGAAAGAAGCAAGGGGAAAAGCAAGTAACTGCAGTGCGTTATCATATTTGTGTTTTTCTAAAAGGAGACACTTGCATATACATAGACTATCTTTAGAAAGACACACAAGAAATCAGTCACAGTGCTCAGGAGATGATGACGGGGGCTAGGGACAGGCAGAGGCAGGAGGGCAGCCCGTTTTTCCTTTTTTGCCTTTGTATATTATGTGAATTTTTCCCCCTAAATATAAAAAGAAGTGAAAAGGAAAAATGTAGGGGCGGCTGGGTGGCTCAGATGGTGAGGCATCTGCCTTTGGCTCATGTCATGATCTCAGGGTCCCGGGATCAAGCCCGACATCAGGGGGAAGGGAGCCCACTTCTCCCTCTGCCTTGCCTGCTGCTCCCTTTGCTGCACACACACTCTCTCTCTGTCAAATAAATAAAATTTTAAAAAAGAAAATTTTAAAAAGTAACCTTATTAGAAAACCTCTATCCTGTGTTGTAAGGGCATGATTTTTCTCGCTGAAGAAGGTGAATATGGCCCTTAGACCAGGGAGGCACCGGACTCCTCATTGCACCCTTGGGTGTGTGACATGAGATACCCAGAGCCCTGTTCTGACTAAACCACTAATTTGTGGAGTGACCCTGGGAAAACCTCACACTTCCCTGGTATTAGGGTGCAGAGGACAAAATGGACAATGTCCTGCCGTCCAAAAGCTTAAACTAGGTAGAGGGAGTGGCGTGGCCAAGGGTGTGGAGGTGAGAAAGTCTCTGGTTCTTCATCTCTCAGGGCCACCCACCCCTGGCTCTCACAGCTCTCATGCTGGGACTCTCCCCAGCTGCCTTCCTGCAAGACTATCAAGGTACTAAATCTCTAGCGAACGAAAGGCAAGGACAGCCTGACCATGTCCTCCAGGCTCCATGAACCCTAATGAAAGGCTATTAGTACTAAACACTGGAGCCCAGCGGAAACTGCCCAGAAGGACCCCGAGAAGCAGGGAGAAGTGGCAGGCCGGACTGGTCCCTGAGGTTCCCACAGGTTGTGTCAAAGGTTGGACTGCTTTGTAATCATTTTTGCACATGAAAACATGAATTTACTTTATCCTTAAAAAATAAGGGTGCCTGGGGGCGCATGGGTTGCTCAGTTGGTTGAGCATCCAACTTTTGGTTTCTTCCCAGGTGTTGATCTCCAGGTCAGGAAATCCAGCCCCTCATGGGCCTCTGCACTCAGAGTGGAGTCTGCTTGAGGCTCTCTGTCTCCCTCTCCCTCTGCTCTTCCCCCTGCGTGCTCTGTCTAAAATCAATCAATCAATCATTAAAAAAAAAAAAAATAGGGGTGCCTGGCTGGCTCAGTCAGAAGAGCATGCGACTCTTGATCTCCAGGTGGTGAGTTCCAGCCCCAAGTTGAGTGTAGAGATTGTTAAAATAATAATAATAATAATAATAATAATAATAATAATAATAATAATAAACTTTAAAATATATATTTCCTCAGTGCCTTTCTCTCTTTGGATGTCTGCAACTTGCTTCTTTTGAAGGTCACAGTATACTTGTCTTTAAGCAAGGAGAGCATCCTTGCTGGGGCAGCGCCTTCATTACTGAGATCAGCCTGGTTGGGAACTGGGTGGTTTTGCACAGCCTCCTCAGCTCTGGACTAGCGGGGCATCCGGGTCTGACAGCACTATTGCTTTCGGTTCAGAATTTCCAGAAAAGGTTTCCAAAATCAGAGCTGCAGTGTGGAGGAGAAAAAAAACCATGCGCCCTGCAGTCAGAGGGCCTTGAGTTCAAACCCTACGCCCACATCCCCTCAGTTCCTAACTCCCTCCATAACATGGGAATACTAATACTGCCTTCACAGACCTGCCCTAGGGCTGTAGAGACAGGTGTGTCAGGAAGCCCGCACAAAGAAGGCCCTCCATAAATACCAGCTCTTATCATGTCCATTACGTTCTTCATTCTCATGCCACAAGACTGACCCTCGCGCACCTGCCTTTTTCCAAGGGGCGCAGTAAAAATCGTAGCAATGACGACTAGCATTTACTGAGCACTGATTAAGCGACAGACCCTCTTCTAAGTCCTTTACGCGTTCACTGAATCCTTACAGCCGCCTTTGCGGTAGATACGGGGATTTCACAGATCGGCCAGCAGAGGCTCAGAGAGGTTCAATAACCTGCCCGAGGCGGCCCAGCACCTCAGCCGAGCAGGCCCACGAGCCCAGCGAGTCGGGCGCTGTCCTTTAGATAAGGGCACGTTCGGTTCAAGGACCGAACCGAACGGTTGCGCAGGGAGAACACAAGTCAACTCAGCCCTTGGCGGGGCCGAAGGGGTTATTCCCACTGAGACGCCGGCGCCCGGGGCTGCTAGAGAGGCCGAGCCAGGGGCGGGAGGAGCGCGCACTTCCGGCCGCCGCGGGACTCGGGGTGCCCCGGGGCCGGCTCGCAGATCGGGGCGCGCGGGGCGGCCTCGGGGCGCAGAGGGCGGGGCCCCCGGGGCTCCAGAGCGGGAGCGCCGAGCGCGGAGGAGTCGGATCGTGGCCGCCCGGCGGCTCCTGGCCTCTCCCCATAGGCAGGCGGGCGGGCGGTCCCCCTCCCCGGGACCCCGACCCCCCCCCCCCGGGACCCCGAGCCTCCGGGAGCCCCGGCTCCGAGAGCGCCTGCGCCTTCCGCCCCCTCCCCGGTGCCGGCCCGTCCGCCACCCCTTGGTCCCCACAGCCGCCCCGAGAAGCCGGTGGCTTCACCCCCACCTTATGGGCGACTCGCTCATACCGCCTGTTCCGTAAAGAGCCGGAGCCGCTTGCTGGGCCGGAGCGGAGCGGAGCGGGGCTGCGCGGCGCCGGGCGGGCCCTGGCGCTCCTGACCCCTCGGGACCGTGGGGCCGGCTTCTGGAACCTCTGCGGGCCCCCACCCGACCTGGCCGGCCCTGCCCTTTGGGGTGAGAGAGCCTCGCTCAGTTTTGCTCCCGCGGCCCCCGGCTTCCCGCATCCTCCAGTGCCTGGTACACTTCACCTTCTTCTTGTCCGCTCCGTTTTGCTCATCCCGCTGCCACCCTCTTCCAACCGCATTGCCACAAACCTGACTGCAGTGACCTTCAACTCTGACTGCTTCCTCGCTATTTCACATGCCGCTGTACACCTCACCGGTCCCCAAACCTCTGTATCAAGTCACACCCCTGTTCAAAGAAGGTTTTTGGTAAAAACTGAAGCTGTTAATGAGCTCAAGTCAAAACTCTTTAGCACAGCATTCGAGGCCACATAAAACTTTGCTTCACCCAATCTTCCTAACCGATCTCTCTCTTGGTTCCCTGAGGAGAAGTTACAGACTGGTAGCTACGATTTGAAAGTGTGTTTCAACTGGTAGGCAATTTCTTTGGAAAATTAGAGTTGATATTTACTTTAGATTTGAGAGGTTCATTTGAAAAACAGTAAGAGCCAGATTTCTAGCTTTTGATGCATCAGTAGAGCTGGAAACGGTGTGCTCATGTTCTTACACTATGGAATGGGTTCAAAGTGAGAAGTGGGTGTCCCCCTGAGGAGGACTGCGTCCCCTGGTTCGCCCTCCACTCCCAAGTCTTCCCTGTCTCAGAGCCTGGGGATCAGCTGGCATGCTTGCACCGATGTTTTCCCCCTAAGAGAAGCAGGTTTGGGTTCCTGTGTCTCTATCAAAAGTGCACAAATGGAAGGTAAACCAAGAGGCATTCAGGTGTAAAGACCCCAGAGGATAAGCAGTCAGCCTCCACGCAGGTCCTATTCTTTCCTGTATCCCATAGCCATTTAAATTCCCTACTCGGGCAGCCCCGGTGGCGCAGCGGTTTGGCACCGCCTGCAGCCCGGGGTGTGATCCTGGAGACCAGGGATCGAGTCCCACGTCGGGCTCCCTGCGTGGAGCTTGCTTCTCCCTGTGTCTCTGCCTCTCTCTCGCTCTCTCTGAATGAATAAATAAATAAATCTTTTAAAAAAAATAAAATAAATTTCCTACTCAAGGGCAGCCCCGGTGGCGCAGCGGTTTGGCGCCGCCTGCAGCCCGGGGTGTGATCCTGGGCACCCGGGATCGAGTCCCACGTCGGGCTCCCTGAACGGAGCCTGCTTCTCCCTCTGCCTGTGTCTCTGCCTCTTTCTCTCTGTGCCTCTCATGAATAAATAAAAATCTTAAAAAAAAAAATTTCCTAATCAGGCCCTAAAGGAATCCCTCACATACAGCCAGATTAATGGCCTCACAGACTCTCAAATGAACCTGAGGACTATATCTTTGCACCATCTCTAGTGAGTCAACTCTATTCTGCAAGGTCCTTGGCTAGATCTCCTACTGTGGGAAAGCTTCCCTGCCAGCCAGCCTTCCAACCAACTCCATCCATCCATCTTGTCATGATTTATGGAGGCCAGGCTCTGAGTTAGCTGGGTCATGACCAAACCACCACCACCTCCCTCCTGTGGATTTCTATGACTGTGACTCAATCAGAATCTTATACAATCTTGCACCCATGGTAGGTGATCGATAAATACTTATCAACTGGGTAAGTGGCATAGTCATGCCCATCATAGTCCCCTTGTTACGTGGTAAGATCTTTGAGGGAGGGGTCCGAATCGTATCCATCTTTGCACTGCCCTAGTGACTAACGCACTGCCTGGCACGTAGTGGGCATTTGGAAATATCCAAGGGGAAAAAAAAAAAAGGAAATATCCAAGGAAACATGTGCCATAAAGAGATGCCCCAGACAAGCAATAGATACCGAGATTCAGTCCAGTCCTGTGGCTGGAAGCAGCGCCCCCTCTCCCCTAACCCTGAGGGATGCAGGGGAATGGAAAGGCAGCCCCAGAGAATAGAGAACAGAGGGCTTACTCAGTCCTGACAGCCAGGAGCACTTCACAGACCCCTCGACCTGGAGGCTCTGCTCAGGATTCAGCTGAAGCTGTGTCCAGGACCCAGCTGTATCCATATGACCTTGTGAGTGAAACCCAACCCGATTCTGATTCTGAATTCCAAGCTCTAGAATAACAACAATGGTTAGCATGTACTGAGGGACTCTGAGCCAAGCACTGCCAAGTGCTTCATACCCATGGCCTCCTTCCAGCCCTACAACGCTGCGAAGTCAATGCTGTGAGTATCTCTTCTTTGCAGATGACAAGGCTGAGTCTCCAATAGAGAGCTCCGTGCCTAAGGCCACATAGTAACCGGCCGAGCCAGGAGTTCAAGTTCATGTGGGCTGAATCCAGGGCTCCTATGCTTAGCTCTGTGCTCCTTCCAAACATCCAAGGCTGTATTTAATACCACTGAACTGTACACTTCACAATATTAAGGTGGCAAATGTTATGTGTACTTTTATTTGATATTTAAAAAGCGAAACAAAAAACTCAAGGGGGATCCCTGGGTGGCGCAGCAGTTTAGCGCCTGCCTTGGCCCAGGGCACGGCACGATCCTGGAGACCTGGGATCGAATCCCACGTCGGGCTCCCGGTGCGTGGAGCCTGCTTCTCCCTCTGCCTATGTCTCTGCCTCTCTCTCTCTCTCTCTCTCTCTCTGTGACTATCATAAATAAATAAAAATTTTAAAAAAAGTTTCTAAATAACTCAAGGGGTGCCTGGGTGGCTCAGTGGTTGAGTGTCTGCCTTTGGCTCAGGTCGTGATCCCAGGGTCCTGGGATCAAGTCCCACATTAGGTTCCCTGCTGGAAGCCTGCTTCTCCCTCTGCCTATGTCTCTGCCTCTATGTGTGTGTCTCATGAATAAACGAATAAAAAAAAAAAAAAACTAAAAAAAAAAAAAAAAAAAAAAAAAAAAACTCAGGCTGGAGAGGGATTTGGGGCAGGTCCCAGGGACTGAGCATTCCACTTTACTAGGGTTCTGGATAATGTGCCAAGTAGTAAACATGAGGCAAATGCCAAACCCAACTCCCCATTCATTAATTTTGTCCCATGGCCTTTAACTCCCTACCTAAAGAATTAAAAATTATACTTTTAGAATTAATACATACCTTCAAAACTCCCTAAGAGTCCAAAGAGAAAATTTTGGCTTAAAAAAAAAATCAAACTGACAATGTAGCTTTAAACTCTTGAGGATCAAGCCTGGATTCACAGGAGAAAGTCACAGGAGAGAAAAGTAGTCCCCCCCACCCCAACCAAAATAAAGGGCAGAGAAGGAAAGCGATAATTAATCAAATGTTTACTATATGCCAGGGACTGACCGCTGCTTTCATATTTTATCTCACTGAATCCTTACAACTATGAGGGTTTTATCCTATTGTGCAGAAGAAGGAAGTGAAGCTTTAGAATGTTTCGTAATTTTGTGAACGTTAAACTGATTCTGAGAGCTGGCATTGGATCGGAAACCAGTCCTGGTTGTCAGAGAAATGACTGGAGGGGCACCTGGCTGGCCAGTTGGAGAAGCATGGGACTCCTGATCTTGAGGTTGTGGGTTTGAGCACCACATTGGGTGTAGAGATTACTTTAAAAAATAAAAAAAAAATTTTTTTTAAAAGGTGACCAGCATTCATCCTCTCTGCTGTCTCTATATGATTCAGTTAAAAAAGCTCTTAACTTATGAATTCATCACACTAGTTCCTCATCACCCAAATGATTCGGGGTTGGGGGGATCTCTTTCTGTCTCTTGCCTCACAGTTCCAAATCTGTTAGATTTACCACATACTTTTTTAAGATTTTCCTTTTTAAAAGATTTTATTTATTTATTCATGAGAGACACACACACACACAGAGGCAGAGACACAGGCAGAGGGAGAAGCAGGCTCACCACAGGGAGCCCGATGTGGGACCCTGGGATCATGACCTGAGCCAAAGGCAGCCATTCAACCACTGAGCCACCCAGGTGTCCCAAGACTTTCCCTTTTTGTTACAAAAGTGCCCCAGCATGTTGTAGTTCATTCATTTATTTATTTGCTCATTCAATAAGTATTGAGTGCTTGTTCTGGGCTCTTCTAGACACTGTAGATATACTTGTAAACAAGACAGCTAAAAATTAAAACCCAAACCCCCAAATCCCTGTCCTTACAGAGGTTAAACCCTAAGGAAGACAGATGGCTAATAAGAAGAAACAACAAAAGTAGCTGGGGAGTGTGGAGGGTAGGGAAGGTGTTGAAGTCTCAGGTAGAGAGGCCAGGGGAGACTTCTCTGACATGTGACGCTCCCTCCAAGAACTCCTCTAGGAAGAAGACAACCCAGACCAGGAGGAAGGCTACCCACACACTATCTGCTGTCTCTGAAGTAGCCCAGGAGGGGGAGAAAATCACAAAAGATTGATGCTGGTTTCTTTTCCTTCTCAACATTCCCTTTTGTTCTTTCTGATTTTCTCTTAGACGTCTCCCACTTCTTCACTCTCCCATGAGACTCACCTCTATACTGCGGTGTGTATACTTCTCCCCTCTCCTTTTTTTCCCCCTCTCCTTTTAAATTTTTATTATTTTTAAAAGATTTTTTTTCATGAGAGACACACACAGAGAGGCAGAGACACAGGCAGAGGGAGAAGCAGGCTCTCTATGGGGAACCTGATGTGGGACTCGATCCCAAGACCCCAGAATCACGACCTGAGCCAAAGGCAGCTGCTCAATCACTGAGCCGCTTTTTATTTTTTAAATATTTTATTTACTTATGAGAAACACACACACAGAGAGGCAGAGACATAGACAGAGGGAGAAGCAGGCTCCATGCAGGGAGCCCGACGTGGTACTCGATCCGGGGGACTCCAGGATCACGCCCTGGGCCGAAGGCAGGTGCTAAACCGCTGAGCCACCCAGAGATCCCCACTGAGCCACTTTTAAAAGTCATCTCTACACCCAAAGTGGGGCTTGAACTCAACTCCAGACCAAGAGTTGCACTGACTGAGCCAGCCAAATGCCCCGTCTCCTTCCTTTCTTTATCCCAGTTCCAACCAGGGTAGACAAGAAATGAAGTGGCAGGGAGCAGGAGAACCAGCATGCTTCCTTCAGTTACATGGAGCCAGGCAGAGTGCAAAGTGGTGGTTGGAGCAGGAGGTAGACCACCTGGGGGTGATGCCCTTCGAGATTCAAGAATGTCTGCCAGGGCAGATACCCCAGAACGGCAACCCAGATTTCCTAAGAATGAGGGGATAGAACTCATAGAACCTAGGGAAGAAGCAAAGGCACGTTTTGGTTTGCTTTGTTATTGCTTTCTTTAAAAAAAATTTTTTTTTAAGTGTTCTCTACATCCAATATGGGGCTTGAACTCATAACTCCAGGATCAGAGTGACATACTCCACTGACTGAGTCAGCCAGGCGCCCCTGTTATTCTTTCTGGCGGGTCTCCTTTGTTGTTGCAGCTTCATGGAGATAGGGTTCCCGTACTGTACACTTTGACTTCAAGTGTGGTGCACAGTCCAGTGAGTTTCAGTCTATTCAAGAGTTGTGCAACTGTCACCATAATTTTAGAACATTTTCATCACTCCTGGAACAAACTTTGTATGTATTAGGAATCACTTCTTGTTTCTCCTCAGTCTACACACACACACACACACACACACACACACACATGCACTTTAAGCAACCACTAATGTACTTTCTGTCTCTATAAGATTTGCCTCATCTGGATATTTCATCTAAACGTCACATTTGGGTTTGGGATTTAGTTGTGTTTTTGTTGTTGTTGTTGTTGTTGTTTTTGCTTTTTAGTTGTGGGGTTTTTGTTTGTTTGTTTGTTTGTTTTTAGAAAGTAAGTGGATGACCACTGCAGAATATCACAGAGTGGGCTTTGGGAACACGAGAAGTTGAGAAGCTCTTCTGGGAAGATAAGGGTGACAGGAAAAGCAGAAGAGGGAAATAACTTGCTTCTGTTTTATTTTTTATTGCTGTGTCCTGCATTGTAGGTCACCCAAATGTAGGCAGGATACAAATCTCAAGTAAACAAACATGGGAAGTTTCTAATTAAATTGAAAAGATTTAAAGTTACAAACTAAATTGCTTTTATTTCTGTGGACAATTTCTTTATCTGCTTTTACATGTTTATGCCTTCTGTTTGCTGACACTATGTGCAAAGCGACTGATCATGCAGTCAAGTCAGAAAACCTGGGTTCTTCATATTTGCAGCCTGACTTAGCTACTCTCGTAGTTTTCTCTTCTGTAAAGTGAGAGGGTTAAAGGATGGAGGATTATTCCATTCTCCTCTCCAGCATCATCTCCTGAACCGCAGGCTTTCACTTCTTCAGTAACTGTTGACAGTCTACTTTATTTTTAGGTGCCATTCTACTTTTCCCTTCATTCCTGGAACTTCTGGGCACAGAAAGTGGAGGAGGATGAGCAGAGAGCAACATGAATCGCTTTTAACAGGTACACATGTTGAACATTTATAAGGAAACTCTACACGTGTTATCAAGGCTGCTTCATAACTAGGAAGAATAAAAAGGGACCTTAGAGGACATCTAGTCCAATGCCCTTCACAGTGAGATGAGAGGACAAGCATACAAACGAGATGTGACTTGTCCAAGGCCACACTAGTGAGTGCCAGAGCTGGGGCCAGTTCTGGGTTTCCCCATGCCTATTCATTTACACTTGAGAAAGCCAAGCCCACAGAAGCCCAGGGACTTCCGTAAAGAAAAGGACCTGTCAGATAGGGCAGGCTCCTTGGAAATCATCTGCTGAATCTGATTCCTCTTTTAACAGCGGCTTAGGCGAAGTGCCGGTCTTGGGCCGAGGTTTCTCGGAATCTCCGGGCTGGCACCGCAGTCTGAATGAATAACCGGAGAACCTGTGATCGCAGGATCCCGGGGCTGAGGCACGTTCCCCGCGCCGGCCCCGGACGATTACCTGGGGAAGGGCTCCTGCGTCCCGGGCTCCGAGGGCTCCTTGCCCGGCCCGAGCCTCGGAATCCTGCCCCCGGCTGCAAACCGCTGGGGGCGTGACGCGAGCCCTGTTGGGGGCGTGGCCCTATAGTATCCAGCCAATCCTAAGCCGCGCCGTGTTAGGGGCGGGAAACCCGATTCCACACCCCGCCCATTTGCCCTCTAGGCGGGGGTAGAGCTCCGCGGTGACCTAGGCAACCGCCCCAGCGTACCGCCCACCTGCTAAATTTGCTGCGTCCAGCCCTCTTGGCACCACCTTTCGGAAAGCGAAGTCCTTTAAGGGGCAGAAAGGACGGAGATTTTGATTGGTTGGCTGGATGAGTGACCCTGGCGCTGGGGGAAGGGGAGTCTCGCCCAGGTTGGACTTGGGAAGCTTGGAACACAGGCTTTGCAGAAGCTGAGCAGAGAAAGGGCTTTGGTGAACTAAAAATTCAGTGTTTGCAATCCAAAGTAGCTGCCTTTCTGGATGCGTGTGAAGGCAGTGGGAGTCCAAGAACCTTTGGGTCGCACCACCTGGTATTATTAGTCATACTTTAAAAATATATATAAATATATAAATAGATATTTAGAGAGAGTGAGCCAGTGGGGGACGGGATAGAGGAAGAGGGAGAGAGAGATGATCTAAAGCAGACTTCCTGATGAGTGCGGAGCCCCACGGTGGGGTGGGAGGGGCTTGATGTCTCGACCCTGAGGTCACAGCCTCAGCCAGAATCTAGAGTCCCCAGTTTAACTGACTGAACCACCCAGGCGCCCCATGTTAGACATACGGCATTTAAAGTTTAAATTTGGGGTGCCTGGGTGTCTCAGTTGATTAAGACTTTGCCTTTGGCTGGGGTCATGATCCCAGAGTCCTGGGATGGAGTCCCACAACGGGCTCCCTGCTCAGCAGAGAGTCTGCTTCTCCGCCTCTGTCTCCCCCTGCTTGTGCTCAAATAAATAAATAAATAAAATCTTTTAAAAAATCATTTAAATTTAACATTTATTGAGCTCCTGCCACTGTGACAGACACTGTTCTAAGTTCTTGGGCTCAGTAAAGAAAACAGATTTCTGGTATCTTTTTTTTTTTTTTAAAGATTTTATTTATTTATTCATGAGAGACACACACACACACACACACACACAGAGGCCAAGACACAGGCAGAGGGAGAAGCAGGCTCCATGCAGAGAGCCCGATATGGGACTCAATCCTGGGTTTCCAGGATCATGTCCTGGGCAGAAGGCAGGCGCCAAACTGCTGAGCCACCCAGGGATCCGGTAGCTTCTGTTCTTAAATGAGGGAGACAATACGTTATGTAGTGTGTTAGAAGATGTGACAAGTCTATGGGGGGAAAAGCATAGTACAGATAAGGATTTCTACACTTATCTGTAGGTGTGCATGTAGGAATATATTCCAAGACTCCCAGTAGATGCCTGAAACTCCAGATAGTATTGAACCTAATATATACTATATTTTTTTTCTTATACATACATACCTATGATAAAGTTTAATTTATAAGTTAGGCACAGTAAGGCTAGATTTAATACCAGTGAGAAAGTGAGATCCAAACAAAGAATTGGAGGAAAGATGGTTAACCAATGAGCTTTCTGGTGGAAAAGCATGCCAGGCAGAGGGAACAGCTACTGGTGTTACTGGAGAACAGCAAGTGTGGGTGGAGCATTGTGAGTGAGAGGGGAGTGGTAGGAAGCGACTGGGGGGGGGGGTGCAGATTTTATTGGGTCTTGTATGGTTGGCTTTTACTCTCAAACAGGGACCCGTTGTAGTCTTTTTGAGCAAAAGAGTGACATCATCTGACTTATATTTTATTTTATTTTATTTTTTTTTAAAGATTTTATTTATTTATTCATGATAGTCACAGAGAGAGAGAGAGAGAGGCAGAGACACAGGCAGAGGGAGAAGCAGGCTCCATGCAGGGAGCCCGACGTGGGATTCGATCCCGAGTCTCCAGGATCGCGCCCTGGGCCAAAGGCAGGCGCCAAACCACTGCGCCACCCAGGGATCCCTGACTTATATTTTAAAACAACAATTCTGGCTGCTAGGTTGAGAACTAACCAGAGGGACAAGAAGAGAAATCAGCAGGCCTGCTAGAAGATTATTGCAATAATGCATGCCATGGCGTGCAGGAGGTGACGGTAGCTTGTACCAGATTGATGATGATACAAGCAGTGAGAAATGGTCAGATACTGGATGTATTCTGAAAGTAGAGCCCCCAGGATTTCTCAAGATGTTGGAAATGGGGGATCCCTGGGTGGCGCAGTGGTTTGGCGCCTGCCTTTGGCCCAGGGCGCGATCCTGGAGATCCGGGATCGAATCCCACGTCAGGCTCCAGGTGCATGGAGCCTGCTTCTCCTCTGCCTATGTCTCTGCCTCTCTCTCTCTCTCTCTCTCTCTCTGTGACTATCATAAATGAATAAAAAATTTTAAAAAAATGTTGGAAATGGGTTATGAGATAGAGACACAAATTCAGAATCACTCCGAGGTTTTTGACGTGAGGAACTGAAGGAGGAGTTGCCATCAATCGAGATAGAAAAGGCTGAGAGGGAGCAGCCTTGGGGGCTTGGGAAAATAAATGTTTACAATATTTACAAGGAGAGTGTCTTTATTATTATTATTATTTTATTTTTAAGTAATCTCTACACCCAATGTGGGGCTCAAATTCTAACCTCTGAGATCAAAGTTCACATGCTCCACCAACGGGCCAGCCCACCGCTGCACAAGGAGATTCTTTCTTTCTTTCTTTCTTTCTTTCTTTCTTTCTTTCTTTCTTTCTTTCTTTCTTTCTTTCTTTCTTCTTTTTTTAAGATTTTATTTATTTATTCATGAGAGACACACACACACACACACAGAGGCAGAGAGAGAAGCAGGCTCCATGCAGGGAGCCGGAGGTGGGACTCGATCCTGGGTCTCCAGGATCACGCCCTGGGTTGAAGGTGGCGCTAAACCGCTGAGCCACCAGGGCTGCCCAAGGAGAATGTTTCAATCAGAGAAGCACAGAAGTGACCAGGCACAGAACAGGGTTTGGTAACATAGTCAAGAAGGCTTCCTCTTACCTCTGTAAGGGATAGGAGTTACGCCAGTGAGTCTCTAATGAGTGATAGTGGCCTATCAGAATCACTAGAGAAATCTTTTCCATCTAAGCCACTGAGAGGGGCGCCTGGTTGACTCAGTCACTTTAGTGTTCAACTCTTGATTTTGCCCAGGTCATGAACTCAGGGTCATGAGACTGAGTTCCATGTCAGGCTCTGCACTAGGCATGGAGCTTGCTTAACATTCTCTCCCTCCATTCCTTCTGCCCTTCTCTCCTCAACTCCCGCCCCCTTCTTTTGCATGTACTCTTAAACAAACAAACAAACAAACAAACAATAAAACCACTGAGACTATCTTTACTCCCCTGAATCTTGTTTACTGGTGGGGGTTGGAAGGGGTGGTGGGAGCAGTGGCGGCCGGAGTGTGTGCAGTATGTCCATCAATGAGGACTGAGGGTGACAAGGAGGGAGGGCAGGAGGGTATCTACTCTTTAGTAAAGGGCTCATCTTGTGGAACAAGTATTTCCCTCAAGTTGGAAATCAGCCATCAAGTGACAGGACTGGAGAGAAGCATCCTGTTCAGTCTCTAGACTTTCATTCTTTTAGTCACATTTTTATTTGTAGAAATGGTATAATAAGACATTATCAGGAGACTCCTATTAAATATGGTAGTCTGCAGGCACTTATCTCTAGCTTTTCCAGAAAGTCTTTTAAAATAAGAGGGAAACCAGACACCTGGGTGGCTCGGCGGTTGGGCGTCAGCCTTCAGCTTAGGGCGTGATCCTGGAGTCCCGGGATCAAGTCCCAGTATCGAGTCCCATGTCCGGCTCCCCACAAGGAGCCTGCTTCTCCCTCTGCCTGTGTTTCTGCCTCTGTGTGTGTGTGTGTGTGTGTGTGTCTCATGAATAAATATATAAAATCTTTAAAAAAAATAAGAGGGAAGGAATTCTTCTTAAAGATTTTATTTATTTACTCATGAGAGACAGAGAGGCAGAGGGAGAAGCAGGCTCCATGCAAGAAGCCTGATGCGAGACTCGACCCAGGTACTCTGGGATCATGCCCTGAGCCAAAGGCAGATGCTCAACCACTGAGCCATTCAGGCGTCCCAGGAATTTTTAAACAGGTCTAAGGACACAAAAACAAAGAACTATAGAGGAGATGAGAACTGGTAAGAGATAACTTTTTTTTTTTTTAAGCTTAAAAGCAGAGAACCCGCTCGGGTAAATATAGCAGGCTATTCAAACTAATCTGCTTACTGAAAACAATGAAAATACAGAATAAAAGATATAAAATAATAATTAAAAAAATAACATTACTGTATTATTAGTTTCGGGGGTAGAACTTAGTGATTCATCAGTTGCATATCACACCCAGTGCTAGGTACATCACATGCCCTCCTTCATGCCCATCACCTAGTTACTCCTTTCCCCCACCTCCACAGTTTGTTTCCCGTAGTTGAAAGTCTCTTACGGTCTCTCTCTCTCTGTCTTTTTATCTATTTTATTTTTCCTTCCCTTCCCCAATGTTTATCTACTTTGTTTCTAAATTCCACATAATAATAAACTTCTTAAAAGTACCGAAGAAAGAGGGATCCCTGGGTGGCTCAGTGGTTTGGCACCTGCCTTCCGCCCAGGGCGTGATCCTGGAGTCCCAGGATTGAGTCCCACATCAGGTTCCCTACATGAAGCCTGATTCTCCCTCTGCCTGTATCTTTGCCTCTCTGTGTCTCTCATAAATAAATAAATAAAATCTTAAAAAAAAAAAGAAAAGTACTGAAGAACAGGGGTGCCTGGGTGGCTCAGTCCGTTAAGCATTTGCCTTTGGCTCAGGTCATGATCCTGGGGTCCTAGGATGGACCCCCTGCATGAGGTTCCCTGCTCAGAGGGAAGCCTGCTTCCCCCTCCTCCACTGCCCTTCTCTCTGCTTATGTGCTCTGTCAAATAAAAATCTAAAAAAAAAAGAAAAAAAGGTACTGAAGAACAAAGAGGAAGTATCAACCTAAAATCTAGGTGGAAATGTGAACCTAGAGAGAAACCTAAGCACTGATACTGCCTTCACCCTGAAAGCATTTGCTAAACTAGGTCAACTTGAGCAGGCGGTTCAGGACAGAAATCCAATCCTCCTCCCAGTGATTAAGAAGAGATGCCCCCTGCTGGATTAAGAAAGGAGTTAACCAAGAGTGACCTAACCCAGGCCCCCTGCCCTAGGGGAATTGCAAAGTAAGTTTCTAGGTGCTGAGCACAACATAGGGAAGAAACTATTTCTGAGTTGTGATAGGGAGGCAGGCCTGGAGTGGATATGTAGCTTCAAATCACATCATTTTGTAGTCAAAACCAAACCAAACCAAAAAAAAAAAAAAAACACTCCAAAACAAAAACTCCTCAAGCTGTATATTTAGTTTACAGTGACCACAAATTGGAAGCGTTTAGGCAACTAGTAGAAGCAAATTACTTCAAATAAGTTCAAAGAGAATATACAGTTAGAAATATCCCAGCATACAGAAATGATAGAAAGCAGAAGCCAACACTTGTATTTCATATATTGGAATTATTACATAAAAATTATAATCTCTGGGATCCCTGGGTGGCGCAGCGGTTTGGCGCCTGCCTTTGGCCCAGGGCGCGATCCTGGAGACCCGGGATCAAATCCCACATCGGGCTCCCGGTGCATGGAGCCTGCTTCTCCCTCTGCCTGTGTCTCTGCCTCTCTCTCTCTCTCTCTGTGACTATCATAAATAAATAAAAATTAAAAAAATTATAATCTCTGATTATTATGTTTATTTATTTATGTATTATGTATTTAAGTAATCTCTACACCCCAACATGGGGCTTGAACTCACAACCCCAAGATCAAGAGCCACATGTTCTACTCACTGAGCCAGCCAGGCACCTCTGATTATTATGTTCAAAGAAATAAAATATAAACTTGAAAAATAATTGCAAGAATCAGGAAACACCACCACTACCACCACCAAATAACCTAGCAGATTTGAAAAAAAGCCAAATAGAATATAAATACAATACAAATAGCCAAATATAATAACTGAAATTAAAAACTCAATAGAAAGGAACTGCCTCATCTCACAAAATATGTATAGAAAAAAATCTACAGGGGTACCTGGGTGGCTCAGTTGGTTAAGCATTTGACTCTTAATTTCTGCTCAGGTCATGATCTAGGGGTCATGAGCTCATGCCCAGTGCAGAGCCAGCTTAAGATTTTCTCTTTCCCTCTCCCTCTTCCCCTCCTCGTCCCTGTTCATACATACTCTCTCTCTAAGAAAATGATAATTAATTTAAAAAAAGAAAAAAAATCTATAGTCAAGATCATACTTAAAGGTAAAATATTGTGGGGTGGCACCTTGGTGGCTCAGTCAGTTAAGCATCTGCCTTCAGCTCAGGTCATGATCCCAGGGTCCTGGAACCGATCCCTGCTTTGGGCTCCTTGCTCGTCCAGGAGCTGGCTTCTCCCTCTCCCTCTGCCTGCCACTTCCCCTGCTTGAGCGCTCTCTCTGTCAAATAAATAAATAAAATATTTTTTAAAAAAGGTAAAATATGGGATCCCTGGGTGGCTCAGCGTTTTGGCGCCTGCCTTTGGCCCAGGGCGCGATCCTGGAGTCCCGGGATCGAGCTCCCGGCATGGAGCCTGCTTCTCCCTCCTCCTGTGTCTCTGCCTCTTTCTCTCTCTCTCTCTCATAAATAAATAAATACATCTTTAAAAAAAAAAAGGTAAAATATCGTATGCTTTCACTCTAAGATTGTGAACAAGCCAGAGATGACCACTTTCACCACACCTATTTGATTTTATTAGAGGTACTAGCTAGTGCAATGAGGCAAGTAAAACAAAAGGCATAAGTATCGGAAGAGAAGAAATAAATTGTCTCCATTTGGAGCTGACATTATTTATAAGGAAACCATAAAAACAGCTACTAGAACTAATAAATGAATTTAGCTGTGTCTAGGATATAAGGTCAAAATACAAAAATCAATTGTATTTTTTTAAGTTGGAGTTTTTGTTATAACGTTAACAACATTTGGAAAATAACATTTAAAGTGTCCATTCTCACCTCTCATATGCAACAAAATAATGGAAGTTCTAACTCATGCAATAGGGCAAGAAAATAAAATAAAAGGCATTTGGATTGTAATGAAAGAAACTAAATGCTCTACTTGTAGATAACATGATTGTTTACAGAGTAAATACCAGGACTCTACAAAAAAAACTCCTAGAATTCAGCAAGGTCTCAGAATGTAACAACATTAAAAAAATAAATTGTGCATCTATATACTAGCAGTGAACATGTGGACACTGAAGTTAAAAACATAATACCATTTAGATTCTCTCAAAACAACAAAAAAGAAATATTTTAGGTGTAAATCTAATAAAACATGTGTAGGACTTATATGCTGAAAATAACCCAATACAGATAAAAGAAATCAATGAAGATCTGGGGTGCCTGGGTGGCTCAGTTGGTTAAGTGTCTGACTCTTGGTTTCAGCCCAGGTTGTGATCTCAGGGTCATGAGATCAAGCACCGTGTTCCGCTCCATGCTCAGTGGAGAATCTGCTTGAGGATTCCCTCCCTCTCCCTCTCTGTTCCTCCCCTCACTCATGTGAGCTCATGCACACACTTTCTCTGTCTCTAAAATAAATAAATTTTTAAAAAAGTAATCAATGAAGATCTATGTAAATGGAGAGACATACTGTGTTTCTGGGTTGGAAGTCTCAACAGCAAAAATATTAATTCTCCCTAAATTAACATACAGGTTCAACTATATTCCTATCAAAATCTCAGCAAGATGGATGCCTGAGTGGCTCAGAGGTTGAGCATTTGCCTTCAGCTCAGGGTGTGACCCCGGAGTTCCAGAATGGAGTCCTACATGGGGCTCCCTGTGTGGAGCCTGCTTCTCCTTTTGCCTGTGTCTCTGCTTCTCTCTGTGTCTTTCATGAATAAATAAATAAAATATATTATTTAAAGTCCCAGCAAGATTTTTTGTAGATATAGACAAGATTATTCCAAAATGTATATAAAAGGCAAAGGAACTAGAATAGCTAAAACAATTTTGAAAAAAGAAGGATAAAATGGAAAGAGTCAGTTTACCAGATTTTAAGACATTATACAGCTAGAAATTGATGCACACAAATATTCCCAGCTAATTTTTAAAAGATTTTATTTATTCATTCATGAGAGACACACAGAGAGAGTCAGAAACACAGGCAGAGGGAGAAGTAGGCTTCCCAGCTAATTTTTACAAAGGTACAGAAGCAATTCAATGGTGCTAGAGCAATTAGGCATCCATAGGCAAAAACAAAAACAAAAACAAACCCCAAAAGACCATACACAAAAATTAGCTCAAAATGAATTATAGCCTTAAATATTAAATGTAAAAACTATACAACATTTTTTTTAAAGCATAGAAGAAAATTTTCAGGCTTTAAGGTTAGACTAAGGGTTCTTTTTTTTTTTAAGATTTTATTTATCCATTCATGAGAGACAGAGAGAGAAGCAGAGACGCAGGCAGAGGGAGAAGCAGGCTCCATGCAGGGAGCCCGACGTGGACCTGATCCGAGACCCCGGGGTCATGCCCCAAGCTGAAGGCAGGCACCAAACCACGGAGCCACCCAGGGATCCCCTAGACTAAGGATTCTTAAACTTGACACTAGAATCATGATTCATAAAAGAAAAAACAATAAATGAACATCAAAATTTAAAACTTTAGGGACGCCTGGGTAGCCTGGGTAGCTCAATGGTTGACCGTCTGCCTTTGGCTCAGGGCATGATCCTGGAGTCCTGGGATCGAGTCCCGCATCGGGCTCCCTGAATGGAGGCTGCTTCTCCCTCTGCCTTTCTTTCTGTGTCTCTCATGAATAAATAAATAAAATCTTTTTTAAAAATTTAAAAATAGCTTTATTGATATATAATTCAGATACCATACATTCATCTATTTAAAGTGTACAATTCAATAGGCTCTTTATATGTCATTAATTTTTTAAAATTTGGTTATATGTAACATAAAGTTTACCATTTTAACTATTTTTAAATGTACAATTCAGTGATATTAATTGCATTCAATGTTGCATTAATGTTGTACAATCCTCACCACTATTTCCAAAACATTTTTAGACAGAACCCTATAATCATTAGGCAATAACTGCTCATTTCTCCCTCCTTTCAGAACCTGGTAACTTCTAATATCCTTTCCCTGTGAATTTGTCTATTCTAGAGATCTTATATAAGTGGAATCACACAATATTTGTTCTCTTGCATCTGGCTTATTTCACTTAGCATGTTTTCAAGTTTTATCTGTGTTGTAGTATGTACTAGAACTTCATTCCTTTATACGACTGAAAAAATTCCATTATGTGTATACACCACGTTTTGTTTATCCATTTATCCGTGGATAGTTTGGGTTATTTCCACCTTTTGGTTATTATGAGTAATGGTGCAATGAACATTGGCATGCAAGTGACTGCTTGAATCCTTGCTTTCAGTTTGTTTGGAAGGAAGAAATAGTTTAATCATATGGCAACTCTATGTGTATCCTTTTAAGTAACTACCCAACTATTTTCTACAGCTGAAAGTAGAGTATTGAGGGATCCCTGGGTGGCTCAGCGGTTAAGTGCCTGCCTTCTGTCCAGGGCGTGAACCTGGAGTCTTGGGATCAAGTCCCACATGGGGCTCTCTGCATGGAGCCTGCTTCTCCCTCTGCCTGTGTCTCTGCCTCTCTCTGTGTCTCTCATGAATAAATAAATAAAATATTTTTTTTAAAAAAGTAGGGTATTGAAATCTCTAACTATTATTACTATAAAATTGTCTAGGGGTGCCTGGGTGGCTCGGTCAGTTAAGCATCTACCTTCAGCTCAGGTCATGATCTCGGGGTCCTGGGATCGAGCCCAACATTTGGTTCCCTGCTCCACAGGGAGCCTGCTTCTCCCTCTGCCTCTGCCTGATGCTCCCCCTGCTTATGTTCTCTCTCTGTGTCAAATAAATAAAGTCTTAAAAAATAAAATTGTCTATTTCTTTCTTTGATTCTGTCAATGTTTGCTTCATACACTTAGAGGCTCTTTTATTAAATGTGAAAATATTTATAATTATTGTGACTCCTTTGTATTGAATCTTTTATCAATATATAATGTCCTTGGTCTCTTATTATCTTTTTCAATTTAAAGTCTATTTTGTCTAACAAACAAAAATTATATCTTGATAGTAATTTAGCCACCCCAGGTCTGTTTTGTTTACTGTTTGCATGGAATATCCTTTTCTATTCTTTTAGTTTCAACCTCTTTCAGATTTTTTAAAATTTACTTTGGAGAGAAAAGAGTGCAAGTGGGAGGAAAAGAAGAGGGAGAAGGACAAGTAGACTCCATGCTGAAGCAGGGCTCCATCTCATGACCCTGAGATCATGACCTGAGGTGAAATCAAGAGTCAGATACTTGGGTGGCTGGGTGGTACAATTGGTTAAAGCCTCTAACTCTTGGTTTTGGCTCAGGTCATGATCTTGGGGTCGTGGGATTGAGCCCCACATTAGTTCCAGCTCAGCATGGAGGCTGCTTGGAATTCTCTCCCTCTCCCCCTTTGCCCCTTTTCCTCCCCTGCATACACATGCACATGCACACACATACTCTCTGTAAAAATAAATAAATAAATAAATAAATAAATAAATAAATAAATAAATAAATAAATCTTCTAAAAAAACTATTAAAAAAAAAAGAGTTGGATGCCCAACCGCCTGAGCCACTTAGGCACCTCTCAACCTCTTTATATCCTTATATTTAAAGTGGATCTCAAAATAAATAAATAAATAAGATAAAGTGGATATCTTTTTTTAAAAAGATTTTATTTATTCATGAGAGACACACAGAGAGAGAGGCAGAGGCAGAGGCAGAGGGAGAAGCAGGCTCCATGCAGGGAGCCCAATGTGGGACTCAATCCTGGGACTCTAGGATCACACCCTGAGCCGAAGGCAGACGCTCAACCACTGAGCCACCCAGGCGTCCCTCTAGCATTTCTTAGGGCAGGTCTACTAATATTGATCTCCCTCAGCTTTCATTTATCTAAAAATATCTTAATTTCTCCTTCATTCTTGAAGGGTAATTTTTCCAGGTATAGAAATCTTGATTGACAGTTTATTTTTTGACAGAATTGAAGGAAGGAATAGATAATTCAATAATAATAATTGGAGTCTTCAATACGCCACTATCAATAATACATAGAGCTACTAGGCAGAAGATCAACAAAGGAGTAGACAACTTGAACAACACCATCAACCAATTAGCCTTAACATAAATCTGTAGAACACTCCGTACTACAATAGCAGAATACACATTTTTATCAAGTGTGTATGGAATGTTGTTCAAGAGAGACCATATGTTAAGTCATAAAATATGTCTCAGGGCACCTAGGTGGCTCAGTTGGTTAAGTGTCTGACTCTTTGGACTCAGGTCATGATCTCAGGATCCTAGGATTGAGCCTATGTCAGGCTCCATTCTCAGCTGGGAGTCTGCTTGAGGATTCTTTCTCCCTCTTTTTTTTTTTTTTTAAGATTTTATTTATTTATTCGAGAGAGAGAGAGAGAGAGAGGCAGAGACCCAGGCATTGGGAGAAGCAGGCTCCACGCAGGGAATGCAGGGAGCCCAACGCGGGACTCAATCCCGGGATTCCAGGATCATGCCCTGGGCCAAAGGCAGGCAGTAAACTGCTGAGCCACCCAGGGATCCCTCTCTCCCTCTTTCTCTGCCCCTCCTTTCTGCTCATGCTCTCTCTCTCTCAAATAAATAAATAAATAAATAATTTTAAAATGTCTCAGTAAATTTTTTATTTATTTTTGGTTTTAGTAAGTTTAAAAAGATTGAATCAAACAACTTTTTTTGAGGTATAATGAACACATAATATTATATTAGTTTCAGTGTGTAATGTAATGATTTGGTGTTTGTATACACTGTGAAATGAATCACAAAACTTTGACAAAAGTAGAATGATATTAGAAATCAGTAACAGGAGGAAATTTGAGAAATTCACAAATATGTGGAAATTAGGGAACATATTCTTACATAGCCAATGGAACAAAGAATAAATTATAATGAAAATTAGAAGACATTTTGAAATGAATGAAGATGAAAACATTACATACAAAATATATAAGATGCAGCTAATACAGTGTTTGGAGGGAATTTTACAGATATAAGTACCTACATTATATTTAATTTATCTATTCTTTTGTTATTCATGATTTTAGTATTTTTTAATGATTTTAGTATTATATCTAAAACTCCATTGTAGGGGATCCCTGGGTGGCTCAGTGGTTTAGCACCTGCCATGGGCCCAGGGCGTGATCCAGGAGACCCGGGATTGAGCCCTATATCGGGCTCCCTGCATGGAGCCTGCTTCTCCCTCTGCCTGTGTCTCTGTCTCTCTCTCTGTGTTTCTCATGAATAAATAAATAAAATCTTTAAAAATAAATAAATAAAAATAAAATTCCATTGCCAAATTCAATGTCATAAAGATTTACCACTTTATTTTCTTCTAAGAGTTATACTTTTAGCTCTTTTATTTAGGTCATTGATTCATTATGAGTTAATTTTTATATATGATGTAGGTATGGGTCCAGCTTTATGCTTTTGCATGTGGATATCCAGTTGTCCTAGTACCATTTCTTTCCACGTTGAATGGTTTGGCACCCTTACAAAAATCAATTGACCACAGATGTATGGCTTTATTTCTGGACTCTCATTTCTATCCCTTTGATCTATGTGTCTATTTCTAGGTAAGTACTATACTGTTTTGATTACTGAAGCACTGCAATAAGTTCTGAAATTGGGAAGTATGAATTCTCCAACTTTGTTCTCCTTTTTTGAAATTCTTTTGGCTCTCCAAAGACCCTTGCAACTCCATATAAATTTAAGGATTGGCTCTTCTATTTCTACAAAAAAAAAAAAAAAAAAAAGTCGTTGGCATTTTATAGGGATTGCATTGAATCTGTAGATCACTTTGGGTAGCATTGTCATCTTAACAATATTAAGTCTTTCAGTCCATAAACACATGGTGTCTTTCCATTAATCTGGGTCTTTAATTTCTTTCAACAATATTTAACAATTTTTAGCATACAGGTCTTTCACTTCTTTGGTTAAATTCATTCCTAGGTATTTTATTCTTTTTAAAGTTATTTTATTTATTTATTTATTAAATATATTTTTAAACACTTTCTTTTTTAAAAAGATTTATTATTTTATTTATTCATAGAGACACAGAGAGAGAAAGAGGCAGAGACACAGGCAGAGGGAGAAGCAGGCTCCATGCAGGGAGCCCGACGTGGGACTCGATCCCTAGTCTCCAGGATCACGCCCCGGGCTGCAGGCAGCACTAAACCGCTGCGCCACCGGGGCTGCCCTTTAAAGTTATTTTAAATAGAATTTTCCTTTTGGATGATTCATAGCTGATGTATAGAAACACAGCTGATTTTTTGGTATTAATCTTGTACCCTGCAACTTTGCTGAATTTGTTTATTAGTTCTAGTGATTTTTGTTTGGTGGAATCTTTGGGATTTATTTTCCATGCATAGGATCACATAATCTGTGAATAGAAATAGTTCTACTTCTTTTCCAGTTTGCATGCTTTTCATTTCTTTTCCTTGCCTAATTGCTCTGGCTAGAATTTGGAATAGCAATGGTGAAAGTGGGCATCCCAGTCTTGCCCTTGATCTTAGAGAGAAAACTTTCAGAGTTTCACCACCATGTTACCTGAGAGTTTTTCATAGCTGCACTTTATGATGTTGAAAATGAGTCCTTCTATTCCTAGTGTACTGAATGTTTTTATATTGAAAAGTATTGAAATTTATCATGTGTTATAGCATCAGTTAAGAAGATCATGTATTTTTTCCCCTTCATTCTGTTAGTGTGCTGTAGTACACTTATTAATTTTGTGTATTGAACCATGTTCACATTTCTGGGATATATCCTAATTGGTCATGGTGTTTAATCCATTTATCTATCGATCAATTGATCGATCAATTTTATTTTCAAGTAATCTCTTCACCCAACATGAGGGTTGAACTTACAACCTTGAGATGAAGAGTCACATGCTCCAACAACTGAGCCAACCAGGCACTCCAATCCCCCAAATTTTGAGAACGTTTTCATTATTCTAAACAGAAATTCTGTACTCATTAAATAACAATCCTCTATTTTGTTTTGTTTTGTTTTGTTTTGAGAGAGAAAGAGAGAGAGAAGGAGCATGCAAGTGGGTGGGGGGGAAGGGTAGAGAGAGAAGGAGAGAGAATCTTAAGCAGGCTCCACTTTCAGTGCAGAGCCCAATATGGAGCTCGATCTCACAACCCTGAAATCATGATCTGAGCCGAAATCAACAGTCAGACATTTAACTGACTGAGCCACCCAGGTGCTCCTGCCCTAATCCTTTTAATATGCTATTGCATTTGTTTTCCTAATATTTTGTTGAGGATGTTTATACCAATATTCATAAGTAATACTGGTCTACAATCTTCTCTTCTTGTGTTGTCTTGGTCTGACTTTGGTATCAGAGTAATCCTGGCTTCATGAGTTAGGAAGTATTTCTGCCTCTCATATTTTTTAAGAGTTTGAGAAGAATTAGTGTTAATTCTTCTTTAAATGTTCAGTAGAATTCAACAACGAAGCCATCAGGGATCACTGGCTTTTCTTGTTGTGTCCAGTGTCTTGAAAATCATTGTTTCATCTATTTGTCCTGTTATTGTTATCTCAGGCAAGAGGGTAATCTGGTCTCAGTCACTCCATATTGGCCAGAGGTCAACATTAAGCCAATGCCTTTGTTTTTTATTGTGGTAAAATATATGTAACATAAAATTTACTATTTGTGATGGTTAATTATATGCATCTACCTGACTGAGCCTTGGGGTACCCAGATGTTTGGTTAAATACTATTTCTGGGTATGTCTGTGAGGATGTCTCTGGGTGATATTAAATCTGAGTTGGTAGACTGAGTAAAGCAGATTACCCTACCTAATGTGGATGGGTATCATTCCATGTGTTGAAGACCTGAATAGAATAAGAGGCTGTATAGGAAAGAATTCTCTCTGCCTGACTGTCTTTGAACTGGGATATCGGTCTTCTCCTTCTTTTGTTCTTAGACTGAAACTTATACCACTGGCTCCTGGGTTGGGACATCTCAGCCTCCATAATTGCAAGAGCCAATCCCTTTAAACAAATTTCTTCCTAAGATATATTGATTATGTTTCTCTAGAGAATTCTAATACTTAACCCTTTATAAGTGCACAATTCACTGGCAATTAAATACATTCTCGTGTTGTGCAATCATCAACGCTACCCATTTTGAGAACGTTTTCATTATTCTAAACAGAAACTCTGTACTCATTAAATAACAATCCTCTATTCCTGTTCCTACCATCCCTTGGTAACCTGTATTTTATCTTCTGTCTCTGTGAATTTACCTATTCTAGGGACCTCATATCTGTGGAATCATACAGTGTTTGTCTTTTTGTGACTGGCTCATTTTACTCATCATAAAGTCCTCGAGGGTCATCTGTGTTGTAGCAGGAGTCAGAATTTCCCTCCTTTTAAAGGCTGAATAATATTCCATTTTGTGTATATGTATCACATTTTGTTTATCAATTTGTCTATTGATGGAGATTGAGTTGTTTCTGCCTTTAGCTTTCATGAATAGTGCTGCTGTGGACTTGGGTATATAGTACATGTAAGGCATGCCTTTCTAAGCTCACGGTTCTTTTTTTTTTTTTAAAGATTTATTTATTTATGATAGACATAGAGAGAGAGAGAGGCAGAGACACAGGAGGAGGGAGAAGCAGGCTCCATGCTGGGAGCCCGTCGCGGGACTTGATCCCGGGACTCCAGGATTGCGCCCTGGGCCAAAGGCAGGCGCCAAACCGCTAAGCCACCCAGGGATTCCCGCTCACAGTTCTTTTCATCAAAGGAACCATGTAGTGGGCATCAGCTTTTTTCTGTCCAGTGACCCTCCCTTCTGTCATGGCCCTTCCTTCCCCAGGAAAAGAAGAGAATCTATAATCAGAGATCAATCACCCCAATTGTGTGAAATATCTCCTCTGCCCCAATTGTGGTCACTTGGTCCCAAGCTGAACAAAGCAGGGCGGAGCTGAGGAAAGTGAGGTAGGGACACTGTTTGCAGCCTTACCACCAGCTATTTGGAAATTCCACTCTCAGGGAATAGAGCACACCTACATAAAGTATTGAGAGAGTTGGAGAGGATGCCCTGATTCCAGATGCCTCCATGGCCCAGGTGTACTTCTTTCCTTCCTGTGATGACTTGGATACTCCAATATCCCTCTCATCCTCTTGCCTAAGCTAGCACCTTTTGGATTTATGTCGTGTGCAACCAAAAGGACATAAACTCAAAAAAAAAAAAAAAAAAAAAGATGTGAACTCACTACTCTGCTCGGTCCATGTCAGAATTCCTCCTGTCAGGAAGGAGTAAAGCAGTTTATCTTAGGTTAGATTCTCCTAGAAACTTAACCCAGGCCAAGGATTAAAGGGCAAGTGATTTATTAAAGCAGTGGTCTCAGGAAAAACCATTAAGGGAATGAAGTAGGTGGATGAGTGAGGTAAGCAGGTGAAGAAGACTATAAAGTGTGTGTGCGCAGCTCTGGAGTAGAAATAGCACTGTAGGGATCCCTGGGTGGCGCAGTGGTTTAGCGCCTGCCTTTGGCCCAGGGCACGATCCTGGAGACCCGGGATCGAATCCCATGTTGGGTTCCCAGTGCATGGAGCCTGCTTCTCCCTCTGCCTGTGTCTCTGCCTCTCTCTCTCTCTCTGTGTGTGACTATCATAAATAAATAAAAATTAAAAAAAAAGAAAGAAATAGCACTGTATAATTGTCCTGCTCCAGTCCAAGGAGCTGGACTCCAGCACTGACATACCAGTCACCGACTATAAGCCCCGTTGGAGCAGGGAGGGTGTGAGGACATGAAAGTTCCCATGGATAAGTATGTTCTATATCCAAGGGCAAACCTCTGAAGGTTGCAGGTATAAGCCATTGGCAGGGAAACCCAGAATTCTGGCTCACAGTGCTGGTAAAAAGGATCTGAGGATCTGAGATGGAGGACACAGTGTTTGAAGTGACATCTGGGGAAAGCTTGGGCCTCTCTCTCTTCCTCGCAGCCCACCTGCCCCATCCCCCCCGTTAAGGCTGGAACTGCCATTAATACTCACATATCCATGAACTGGCTGACCCAGTGATCCATCATCAAAACTGATGTGTGTCACTCTGTGTTTGCATGCTGGGAAGCTGTCAGCTTTTCCTCGTTTTTCACAGTGACTTCTAATGTTCTACATGAGGCATTCTGTTTATCAAATGTGTACTGGCTAGAGAAAAAGAAAGAGGTTCTTTAAGGCCTTTTCTGCCTCCACAGCAAAGGCTCTGAATGCCAGCAATGGTCAGCCAGGCAATATAACAATGATTATAATAGTGAATTCTAGCTTTATTGAGCACTAAACTATGTACTATGCTTTACATTCATCTCATTTAATTGAATAATTATACAAGGGAGTTACCAGGGAGGGGGGGGGTTGTCCCTTGGTGGCTCAACGGTTTAGCGCCTGCCTTCGGCCCAGGGTGTGATCCTGGAGTCCCAGGATCGAGTTCCCTGCAAGGAGCCTGCTTCTCCCTCTGCCTGCATTTCTGCCCCTCTCTCTCTCTCTCTCTCTCTCTCTGTCTCTCATGAATAAATAAATAAAGTCTTTAAAAACAAAAATAAAAAACAAGGGAGATACCATTATTATCTGCATTTTCCAGATAAGGAATCTAAGCTAATAAATGATGGAGGTGGGGTTTAAATCCAGGTTGTCTTGACTCCACAATTTAATTAATTTATCATGTGTTAAATAACAAAGATCCATGAAATAAAATATTGAATAATATTAGGAGAAACAGGGGAAGCTGGGTGGCTTAATGGTTGAGTGTCTGCCTTTGGCTCAGGTCATGGTCCCAGGGTCCTGGAATTGAGTCCCACATCCGGTTCCCCTCAGGGAGTCTGCTTCTCCCTCTGCCATGTCTCTGCCTTTCTCTCTGTGTCTCTCATGAATAGATTAAAAAAATCTTTTAAAAATATATATTAGGAGAAACATGAGAAACAGTTTTATTGGAAATATTCTAATACATTTTCTGAACAAGAAATCAAAAAATAAATAAGGACATAGCAGATATGAACATCCAAAGTTTTTTAACCTGAAAACAAATAGTGTACCTTCTATTCAAGTTCCATGGACAGTGACAAAATTCAACAAGAATATTAAGTTACAGAGAATATTTTGGTAAATTTTGAAAAGTGGAAATTCTAAAAGTCAGTCTCTGATCAAAATGCAATACAGCTAACAATAATATAAAACACGCCACTTAGAAATGGAAAAACATGAATAGCATATCAAATTACAAGAAGTAAATCAAGAGTAAAAAAACAAACCATTAGAAAATAATTTTAAAAACAGGATACAGTCAAAACTATCTGCAGAGGTAATTAACACCATTAAATGCTTTTAGGGTCAAAAAGAGAAAAATAAAATGAATTAAGCACATAAGTTGAGATTTTGGAAAAGAGCATAAAAATAGCCTTTCCTCCCCTAAAAAAAATGGAGAAAGGAAATACTTGAAATAGAAAACAGAAAAAAAAAAACACACACCCAGAAGCTTAAGAGTAGGAGAGATGTGCCTTCCAGCCTGTTGACAGAGAGGTATATAGCAGCACTCAGCATGAACTTGGTCCTCTGACAGGTGTCCTCAATCCTCCCCCTCCTCACTGTGCATGCTCTGCTTGGTGTGCTATCTACTGCTGAGTTCAGTTACCCCAGTTCTCATTTCTCCAACTAGTAACAATTTCTCTATGTCAGCACCACATCTTGTACACAATGTGCCTGCATGGTGGCATTTTCACATGCTTTACAACAAATTCTCTCCACTGTGATTCCTGTTCTATTAGACTTGCAGTCTTTAGAAGAGGAACTATGTCCTGATCATCAGTGTATCCTCAGGACTTGGGACAGGTGAGTCCTTAATAAATGTTTGTTGAATGAAGGAATGAGTGGATGGGCTCAAGCACTGACTCCTGAGTTACATTTGGTCGTGGGTTGCTTCTGTCCCCACTACCCAACCACAGGCTCCAAGCCAATGTCTTGAGGCCTGGAAATGAGTTATTCCAACAGTAAGAGGACTAACCATAAAGTAGCTGACTAATGGGATATTTATGTAACCGACAATGATTGTGTGGACAATGTCAATAAAATATGAGGAAAAAAGAAAAAAAAAAGGAAAAAAAATATATGAGGAAAAAGGGCTTTGATTTTTTCCCTTATTTTTCTCTTCTGCTTGAATGATCAAATGTTTCCTTTGTGAAATGGAAAATAGTCCTCTCTGTCCTCAAGGCTTAGTTCAAATGCCACCTTCTCCAGAGAACTTTCTCTCATTTCTCCAACTAGTAATAATCTTGCCATTTCTGGCCTTCCAGAACATCTGCCCCTCCCTCTGGTCTCTTGAAATTCTACCTTTGCTTATTTGTGTCTCCATGAGCTGTGGATATTCTCTAGACAGGATTGTGGGTCTTCTGCATAGCACCACCCCTGATAAGTGAAGGATGCACTAGGATGTTCATCCAGACTCAGCCCATTTTCCTTGGCATGTGTAGGGGTGCAGACAGGACAGCATACTTTGAATGGGTGGTTGGTTGCCTGGCTGACAGACTACACTGAACTCAAAGCATGTGAGGGCAGAGAATCACAGTGACCAAACAGACTCCCGCAAACCTCAGGATCAGCTTCCACCTACAATGCACCTTTTCACCTTTTCAATGGGCTTAGAAAAGATCCCAGAGGGAAGTTGTGCAGCTCCAGCTAGAATGAGCCAGGGAGATGAGGGATGCTATCATTACCAGAGGCTGAGAAATAGCCCTGAGGCAGATGTGTTGATCATCTTTTGTGCCCAGGTGGATAAGGAGAGGGCATTCCAGACACAGGGATCCATCTGAACAATTGTCAGTGGCAAGAGGATAGCAAATTTACTTTAGAAAGAACCATAGTGTTAGCCACTGCCATGACTCTCCCTCTTTACTTGGCTGTCAGAACAGTCTTTCTAAAACTCAGATCATACTGTGGCATTCACTCCCCTACTCAGAACTCTTCAGTGGTTCCCCATAGCCCTCAGTATTTGGTCTGACATTACAGGCTTCACACAACCTGGCCCCCCATCTCTCCATTGTCATCTCCTGCTACACACATCATGCCTCCAATCAGTGAACTCCCTTAGGATTCCTAGTCTTGCCTCTCTTTCCTCACTATACTTACAGCATTTCATCCAGGACCATGCATTCAAAAATCACCCATACATGGCAACTCCTAAATTGTCCTCTGCTCTGGACTTCTCTCCAGAACAAAACATATCCAATTACTACTTGACATCTTCACCTGGATGTCAAAGACATCTCAAACTCAACTATCTAAAATACCCATCTCAACTGACTCCCTTACTCTGCTTATCTTCCCCATATCAGTAAATATCTCCACCAACCACCCAGTTACTCCCTGGTCATTCCCTCTCTGTCCACTTGCACTTTCCCACACCATGAGTTCCCACCGATTCTATAGCCAAAGTTTCTTGAACATCCAAATTCATTCTCTGATCTAAGCCACATATCCCACCTGGACTACACAAGAGCCACCTGCCGGGTCTTCCTGCTTCCTCCTCTGAGCCCCTACAACATATTCTTACACACAGTCAGAGTCTAATATGCAAATTGAACAAAGCAGGGTAAAATCCAGGCTTCTAGTTTTAAGAGGCTTCTACTGGCCAAATCTGGGATAATTTGAGCACCAAAATAATTAAGGTTAATAACTAAGATTATTGGAAAGCAGTAGGAACCCAAAAGTCCCGGCTAATAATAAATATATAAATAAATAGGCAGGAAAATGTCAAGGGGAGAGAGAGCTGAAGCCATTCTGTAACCCTCCTAACACTGATTTGCTCCAGGCAAGAAGCCTCCTTGGATATTAAATCTCATCTACTTAGTAATCTCTGGAATAGGATATTTGCACATTTGTAACTATCTCCCTGATTGCTTATCAGTGACAAGGGAAAAACAGTAAGTACAGCTTAATCAGACAAAATTTAAATCACCAAGGAGGAGGAGATAGACTGTGTATGCCTTTTGTTGTCTCACGGGAAAGACACAGTAACATTTCTATCATCTTCCAGCAGGAATGTGTGATGAAGAAATAGAGGACAAATGAGGAACATTCTCTTAACGGGGAAAACTAAATTTTCCCATCATGTCAATGTCATGGAAGACAAAGCCAACTATTCCAGATTAAAGGAGACTAAAGAGGGATCCCTAGGTGGCGCAGCGGTTTGGCGCCTGCCTTTGGCCCAGGGCATGATCCTGGAGACCCGGGATCGAATCCCACATCAGGCTCCCGGTGCATGGAGCCTGCTTCTCCCTCTGCCTGTGTCTTTGCCTCTCTCTCTCTCTCTGTGACTACCATAAATAAATAAAAATTAAGAAAAAAAGAGACTAAAGAGAAATAACAATGGAATGCATCACTTCATTTCTAGACTGGATTCTGGACTAGAGGGAAAATGCTATGTAAAGGACATTATTGAGCTAATTGACAAAAAAGGGTGGTAAATGAGATATTGTTTTGCATTATAGTTCAAAATAAGGGTCACATGTAACACTTCATATAGAGAAAGAATCGGTAATTTTAACAGGTGAATTTGGGACAAAGGACAGATGGATGCCCATTGTACTATTCACCTCTCTTTGTAACTTTGAAATTATTTCCAAATAAAAAGTTAACCCAAAGAATCCAGGCTCCTTAACATGGCCCACAAGGCACCTGCCACCCCCTTCCCCCCAGCCACCCTGTCCAGTCTTATCTTGACCAGTCTTATAACAGCCAGCATACTCAGCTCCATTAATCCATTGACATGGTTGCCTTTCAGGTTCCCCAACATAGCAGTTCTTGCTCACCCCTGGGTCTTCATGCGCACACCTACTATTGCCTTTATAAGGACTTCTCTTCCCCCAACTCAGTTCTCAGTGATACAATAATTATCATTTCTCAAAATGGTTTTTGACCCCCACTCTGACCTAATACAGACCTATTATATTCTTTCATAGCTCCTCGACTTTTGCTTCATGATACTTATCACAGTTTGTAATAGTTCATATTTTGGGAGGATTCCTTTTTTTTTGGGGGGGGGGAGGATTCCTAATGCCATCTTCTCTAGTAGCCTGAAAGCTCTCTAAAGCCAGGGATCTCATTTGTTTCACTCCTGAATGTTGTCCTCCATCCCTGCTACTGGACCTGGCACACTGCCAGGCACTTAGGACACAGCTAATTAAATGATGAATTCCACCCTCCAAGTTCACCCGCAAATTGTTGACAGCTCTCAGAGAACATACCCTACAATCCACATCTAGTTCCAGGAACGGATTCATGAGGCTCTGTCTATTCAGGCTTCTTGGATTCCCTATCACTACACCAGTGATTGAAACTAAGAGGCCATGGTAAGGAAGAAGGGGGACTTGGGGGAAGGCGTATGTTAATGGAGAGCTGATGAATTCAGCTGAGAGCCTGGAACCTCAGAGGGGGATGTCAAGGAGGTAGTTGGCTGGATTGAGCTGGTGCTCAGAGGGGCAGTTGGGATTAGAGAGGTGACCCATGGCCAAAGCTGTGGGCATCATCAGGAGGATCCCTCACACACCTGTATGTGCAAAAGAAAGATAAAAGAGTCCAAGGAATGGGGCCTGAAGGACCCAGACTTAAGGGCTACACAGGAAAAATGTCTCTGGAAGCAAAGAAACAGTGTCCAGAAAAGTAGGAGTAATATTGGGAAGGAGAAAGAGAAAGAGTTGTCATAGAAGGCCAGAGAGGAGGCCAGTTAGGCGCTAAACCCCATACATTTGTGTTTCCTTTTTCCTTGTTCAAGCTCAGCATCTGGCATCCCATGAGTTAAGCTGGACTGGTGGGGACTAAGGGCTTGGACTCTTGCCTGAATCTTGACTCGACCACAAATAGGCTGTGTGACTTGGGGCCATGGACTTAATTCCCAGACTCCAAGCCCCTGTCTGTAAAACAGAAATTGTGCTAGTATTCACTTTTCAGGGCTGCTGCCAGGATTACATGAGCTCATCTCTGGAGAGCTCTTTGATCCATGTTTGGTTTATAGTCTGGGGAATGAATGAACATCATAGGTGCACACATGGCAGGAGCCGGATGCACGGCCCAGCTAAGAGGATTGTTTTCCTAGGATTAGCCAATGATAGGGCTTCAGACAATAGTCAAAGAACCCCCTCACCACCTTCTATCCAGGTCCCCTTCCCCTGATCCAATCCCTATTAAACAAACCTATAGTGAGCAGATTCCATTTAACACAGTCCCTTCTCCAAAGCTTCTTTCTGAAAATTCTTTCCTTCCACCCTCCAAAGCGTGCCCAAGTCAGACGATGCCAGAGTCTGTCCACTTGATTGCAACTAAACCCTGTTTCCCAAGTAACCATGGTGACACCTCTTCCTCAACACAGCCACCTTCTGTGAATATCAGTAAGTATTCCCAGGCCTCTTACTCCCAGCTCTAATGTCTGTCAGTAACTTCTGACCATCCCATCTCTGAAGGAAAGAGAAGCATGTGGATACCACTTCACAGCTTAAAAAGCAAACATAACTCTCCTTTCATCCTCACAAAGGCCCTGTGAGGTAGATACAGCAGATGATAACTCCCCTGGCCCACGTTTATTGAGTATTTACACTGTACCATGCTCTGTGTGAGTCATTTTCATATGTGATCTCATTTAAACTCACCCAAATCCTATGAAGTGGGCTCAGTTTTTCCATTTTACAGAGGAGAAAAATGGGGCTCAGAGTGGCTAGAACTTGGCCCATATCAAAGAGGTAGTAAGTAATGGGTTCAAACCCTCAGACCATCTATTTGACTCTAAAGCCACACTTAACCCTTCAACAGTCTGGCCTCACAAAACAAGTATGTTATTTCCAGGCACCATCCTACCCATTAAATTGAAGCTCAGAGAGGTAAAGTAACTTGCCCAAAGTCTCACACCCAGGAACTAGCATGGAGCTGAGATCCACAATTGGATCTTCTGGCTCTGAGAGCCCTGAAACCAGGGAGCATCAGTGACTGGGCCTGATGATATACTAGGTAACTATTTCTGTAGTCAATTTGCCTTGCCAATCCTGCTCAGCCCAGGATAGTATTTCTATGCAGGAAGTCCTTCCTGATATTTTCTGGGAAATTTGTGTTTTTCTGAATCCCAAGACCAATCAGTAAAGAGATTGGGAAAATAGGAAAAAGTGTTCTAATTCTCCTGTGAGAATTCATGCTTAGCAATAAACATAGGGGCATTCCTGGTATGAAAGAATCACTGACATCCAGTAGAAAGCATGAGAAGAAAATGCTGATATACAGAGTCCAAGATTAAGGCAGACGTGTCGGAAACTTGGGTCAGGAGGAGAGAAGTGGGGGTGCCTGGCTGGTTCAGTAAGAGGAGCATGTGACTCTTGATATTGTAAACAGAATATTAATCTGTTTACATGCATCATATATCTCATACAAATTCTATGAATGATGCTCCCAGAAATAAATTTTGGAAACAAGTCTTCAAATTGGCAATTTCAACACATACTTCTGTGTGGTACAGTTATCTTGATGAAGATTTAACATTTTGTTATTAAAATACTACCCAATAATGTTCTTTGATATTTTTTGGTTTTTCAATATTTGCTCTAGCCTACAGTTCTTTGTAACTACTCTCATTTATTTTAAAGAATACAGAAAATTATGAAAAATACAGAATAATATGATTTCAGGAATCCCAAAGAATTCCAATTTCTCATTTCCAAACCCTGAGGATGAGCATCTGTTGGGAAATTAGAAACCTTAGCCCAGAGGAAGTGGATGAGCTTCCAAGCAGCTTCTGGGATGGCAAACTACGAGGCCATCTTTCTTGGTTTTCAGGAAGTCTCTGCATAGGAGCAGATCCAAGAATAGAGCTTCCTTGGCCAATATCCCTCTAAAGGCAAAGATTCTGAGAAGAGGTTACTTCAGGGATCCATGGGCTGAGCCTGAAGTATTGGTCTTAATGTGGGATGTCTGAAGGCTCAAGTTTTATCTCAATCTCATTCCAGAGAGTATCTGCTCATTTTAATATACAAAGTTTTGTGCAATTATCATGAGAAAAATGGATGCTCCATAAATGGATGCCCTGTCAAACCTGCACTTTCACTCTTGTACCCGAAGAAGGGCTACAGCAAGCAGGGTGAGCTGTGGAATCAGGCGGGCAGACCTGGATCTGTATGCTGGTTTTGTGCCACATATGGGCTGTGTGACTTTGGGCAGGTCCCTTAACCTCTCTGAGATTTAGTTTCTCCATCTGTAAAATGTTGATAATGAAAACACCGGTGTCACTGGGATGTTGTGAGGATTAAATGAGATAATCGATGTAAATCACAATGCCTAGCACAGAGTAAGCTCTCAATAAATGGGAGACATTATTTGCTAATGTGACAGGCCCAGTGGTGGAGTCCGTGGAAGCTCTTGGAACCACTCAGGGCTCCTGTGCCCCCATCCTTCTGCAGGTGAGGATTTTCCAGGTCTCTGGGCTCTGCCAGAACCCTGGGATACCCCCTCCCAACACACACACACTAGCCCAGGATGCCTTCTCTGGTCCCTGCGGGGCCAGGCTGTGAGGCGAGTGGGCACCAGGGCAGAAAGGCCTCTGCCCCACGTGGTTCCCAGGGGACTGGCGAGTTTGGCACCAGGTGGAAGCTCTTGAAGCATGTCCTCTGGTGCTTGAGGTAACCCTGTCCCAGGCCTGGCATCCGTGGGCCCACCCAGGGTGGAGCTGGGTTTGGGGTTGAGGTGGGGCTGGAGGGGAGGTGGTGTTTGGGGTGGGAGATGGGGGTTCAGTGGGGGCGGGGTGCTGCATGGTTTCCATGTGTGCCCCCGCCCAGGGGGGTGGCTGGCGGTGTCGCAGGAGGCTGGAGGCCAGCAGACGCGGGGTGAGGGCACTGGTGACAGAGGAGGTGGGCATGGCGGAGCCTTCGCGGCCAAGTGTCCTCAGGCGCTGGGTGTGGTCCCAGTTGTGCCAGAGCCCTTTTCACACTTGGGGTGCCAGGGGAACCCGCTCACTGCGCGGGGGTCAGTGGCAAGCAAGATGGGTGCTGTGACCTTAGGTGCGGGGCAGGCTAGGGCAGCTCGCCACCCAAAGTTCTTGCTGTAGCTGTAGGGCTGGGAGGCTCCTTCCACCCTAGGGCATGGGCAGGTGGCTGGATCTTGGGGCAGCCAAGAGAGACCCAGGGGCCTCACCTTGCCTGGGGAGCCCACTCACCTCCCCTTCCCCTGGGGGATCGTCCTGGGTGCCCTAGGGGTCTTGCTTCCTCCCCCGGGGGCTCTGGTGTCTGGCAGCACCATGGAACCTGGCCGGGCATTTGTCCGGAGGCCTCTTCTGGGAAGGAGCCTCCTGAGGGGCTCTGTCTTCAGACCTTTCTCATGGAGGGCTCTTCTGGTCATTCTCACTCCCGAATCCTGCAGGAGGAAGAGAAGAATCTGGGTACTTACTGTTTTCTCCTCCCTCCACCCAATACTAGGAAAATTCTGCCTTGGGAATCTTCAGTGCAGCAACTTGGTGGGAAATCTGCCAAGGACAGAGTTTGGTGTTTCTGACAGCAGGTGGAGGTTGAGGTAGGGGTTTGTGGGAACCCAGATCCTGAAATTTGACAGAGCTGGGCCACTCTACACTTTGTTGCCATGTGATTGGAGGCAGGTTACACAACTTCTTACAGTCTTAGTGGGGATAATGGTGAAGGCAGCTTCAAAGGACTGTCAGTGTTCAGGGAGTCCACAGACCCTCAGGAGGGCAGGGCACAGCAGTGATACTTTAAATTGGAAAGGTCAAATATAAATCTGTGCCTTAAAATTTTTTCCAATTCTGTCGTTACCAGGTGAGGTCCAATATCCCCTCCCCCCCTACAAACTATCATGTATACCCCTAATGCCCAGATATCAGTGTCTTATATTATTTAGCATTAAAATAACTAGGAGTCCTTGGAGAGTAGCTGATTCCATTTCTTAAACAAGAAAAATCTACAAGCATCTTGTTGATGCCAAAAAACAAGGATATTTTCAAGCATGTTAGGGTAGTGTTACAAAGACAAATATCCTAATTTTTTTCTTTTTAGATTGTATTTATTTATTCATTAGACACATACACACACACACACACACACACACACAGAAGCAGAGACACAGGCAGAAGCAGGCTCCATGTAGGAAGCCCAATGTGGGACTCGATCTCAGGACTCCAGGATCACGCCCCAAGCCAAAGGCAGATAGATGCTCAACCGCTGAGCAATCCAGGTGTCCCGACAAATATCCTAATTAAATGGACTACCATTTTCAAAGCTATTACGATTTGAGCACCCTAAAATCTATAACAATCATTCTGCACAACTGAAATATCTGGGGAAGGCTGTGAGTCTCTCACCTACTCAAAAGTAGAAAGTTCAGGGATCCCTGGGTGGCGCAGCGGTTTGGCGCCTGCCTTTGGCCCAGGGCGCGATCCTGGAGACCTGGGATCGAATCCCACATCGGGCTCCCGGTGCATGGAGCCTGCTTCTCCCTCTGCCTGTGTCTCTGTGCCTCTCTCTCTCTGTGACTATCATAAAATAAAATCATCATACTATCATAAAATAAAAGCTACAGGTCCCATCACAAAAGATCCCCAGATTCTATAATAAGGGATTAATATTCAGGATAAAGAACTCTCACAGCTTAACAACCACAAAAGTAACAAACATTAAAAAATGGGCAAAGGACTCGAACAGACATTACTCCAAAGAACACCACAAATGGCTAACAAGCACATGAAAAGATGCTCAACATCGCTATTAGGGAAATGCAAATCAAAACCACAATGAGAAAACCACAAAACCACAAAAATCACACTCATTTGAATGGCTACTATTAAAGAAAACCCCAGAAAATAACAAATGTTGATGAGGGTATGGAGAAATTGAAACATTTGCAGACAGTTGGCAGGAATGTAAAATGGTGCAGCTATTGTGGAAAACAGTATGGCAGGCCTGAAAAGAGCTGGCAGGGAAGCACGCGTGGCTCCGCAGTTTAGCGCCGCCTTAGCCCATGGCATGACCCTGGAGTCCCGGGATTGAGTCCCGCATCGGGCTCCCTGCATGGAGCCTGCTTCTCCCTCTGCCTGTGTGTGTGTGTCTCTCTCTCCCTGAGTCTCTCATGAGTAAATAAATAAAATCTTAAAAAAAAAAAAAAAAAAAGAGAAGAGCTGGCAATTCCACTGCTGGGTAAACAAAAATAATTGAAAGCAGAGTCTTAAAGAAATGTTTGAACACCTAGTCAAGGGATGGAAGCAACCCAAGTGTCCATTGATGGATGAATGGATAAACAAAACATGGGATATTATATACAATGGAATATTATCCACTCCAAAAAAGGAAGGAACTTCTGACACGGGCTGCAACATGGGTAGATTATGAGGATATTCTGTTAAGTGAAATTAAGCCACAAAACAAAACAAGTACTGCATGATTTCATTCATAGGAGGCACCTAGGGTAGTCAAATTCAGAGCCAGAACGTGAAAGAGTGGGGGTCAGAAATTGGGGGGAAAAGGGAAAGAGGAGTTACTGTTTAATGTGTACTGTTTCAGTTTTGCAGGATGAAAAGAGTTCTAGAGATTGATGGTGGTGATGGTTACACAACAAGATTAATGTACTCAATGCTACAGAATTTTCCACTTAAAAATGGTTAACATGGGGGTGACTGAGTAGCTCAGTTGGTTAAGCAGCTGCCTTTGGCTCAGGTCATGATCCCAAGGGACCTGGGATTGAGCCCCGCATCGGTGTCCCTGCTCAGTGGAGAGCGTGCTTCTCCCTCTCCCTCTGCCTGCTACTCCCCTTGCTTGTGCTCTCTGTCGTCAAATGAATAAATTTAAAAATCTTTTTTAAAAAAGATTTGCTTCAAAATAATAAGGGAGGAGAATCAGTAGCCATGAGTTGAAATTGTTTGAGTAGTAGGTGAGACACAAGCTGGGGGAGAAGCTGGCTCCATGCAGGGAGCCTGATGTGGGACTTGATCCCGAGACTCCAGGATCACAGCCAAAGAACACCAAACCGCAGGCAGGCACTAAACCGCTGAGCCACCCAGGGAGCCCTATATTTACCTTTCCATTTGTTTGACATTTCCATAAGTGTTTCTTTAAACATACAAAGGAAAGAGAGAGAGAGAAAGAGAAAAAAGAAAGAAGGAATAAACAAGAAATAAAGACAGAAAAAGAAAGAAACGTAAAAGCTACCCAAGGTAACAAGAAAACTTGATATAAACAGGAACCGGGGCTAAAGATCCTCAATTTTGAATCTTCATAACTGTGCAACCTGATCCCATGTCTCTGGCCAGAACCTGCATCTTGAGCTTATTCTGAGACAGTTTCCTTTTTCTTTTGGGTCTAGTAGGATTACAAAAACTCTTTAATGACTGTAGGATTACTGAAACCCGAGAAAGGTATAAAAATTGGAACCTCAGGAAGGTGTTGGAATTAAGTACAAGAGAGAAGGTTAAATCCATGGTTTTAGCACTTTTATAATCAGTTTTGATGGCCAGGTTTTAATAAATTCTGTAATTACTCCTTGTTTTGGGTTTTTAAAAAGATTCTGTTTACTTATTTGACAGAAAGCGAGAGTGCAAGAGCACAGCATGGGGATCAAAGCAGGGAGAGAAGCTGGCTCCCCACTGAGCAGGGAACCATAGTAGGGCTCAATCCCAGGATCCTGGGATCATGACCTGAGCTGAAGGCAGGCACCTAGCTGACTGAGCCACCCAGGCACCCCTACAATTACTCTATTTGTATATGCTTAAAGTATATGAGTAGTCAAAAGAATCCACCATATTAACTTTGTCTTTCTAGTTAAATTATTTAAAATAACTCAATCAGTTAAATTTGTAATCAACCCTAAGTCCCCTATGGGGGGGGGGGAATGGCTTTCAATTGTTTCTTTTTGTTCTATAGAGTCTAATAAATTGAGCATATTTCTCTCCATCCCAGAACTCTCAAATATGAAATCATCTATCAGGGGATTCTTACCTCACATTAATGAGCAGATGCAGGTAGGACACTTGGCACAGGGCCTATAGCATAGGATGACCTCAAATCCAATTCAGATGAGCTCATTTATGGGAAAGGGAAGGGGTGCTGGTAGGGGTGGACATCAGAGAGGTGAAGCACAGAGAGGGGCTCTCACAGACGTGTGTCTGGTTGACTGAGTAGCTGCTTGATCCTTCAGCAAATGCTAACTGCACCAAGAGGGTGCCAGGTGCCAGAGATGTCATAGTTAAAAGGAGAGGCCCACCATTTCTCTTCCTTCCAAATCCCACTGGCCATCCCTGTCTTTCAGCCACAAACATCAACCTACCTTACTTTTTCCCTTTGGGCCACTCTCATGAATACAGCTACGATGTTCCAGGCCACTGAGGAGAAGCCCTGGCTTCTGGTCAAGAGGCAGAGAGTTAAGGTCTCAATTCAGGGCCTGGGAACTTACCTAATCTCCATCTAAGTGGTTAGAAGCATGGGCTTTGGATCCAATGGCATAGGTGTGAGTGAGTGAGTCCTGACTCAGTTGAACTTTTTGTTTTGGTTTGGGTTTTTGGGCTAGGTGGCTCAGCTTCTTTTATCCTTGACCTCCGGCAAGTAATATAACATCACTAGGCCTGTTTTCTTGCCTACCTCATCAGGGTAATGATCCCTACTCAACAGGGTTCCCAGGAAGATTTTTAAAAAATATTTTATTTATTCATGAGACATAGGGAGGCAGACACATAGGCAGAGGGAGAAGCAGGCTCTCTGTGGGGACCCCGATGCGGGACTTGATCCCAAGAACCCGGCATCATGACCTGAGCCAAAGGCAGAAGCTCAACCACTGAGCCACCCAGGCACCCCTCCTGGGAGGATTACATGAGTTTATGTATATATGTGATTGTATGTAATATATCTATAATAATATGTAATATATGTATATAATATATCTATAATATATCTATAATAATATGTAATAATATGTAATATATCTATATCTGATCTATATCTTTATGTAGGTAGAGATATAAGCACTGAGGAACTTTAGTGGCTGTTATTACTTTAATATTATTACTTCAAAGTTGGCTCCTTAAAATATCTTTGCTTATGGATATAACCAAATAGATTAGATCAAACCACTGGCAAAAAGTATTGTTTGTTTTCCTGAGTATTAATTCATCACCCTATTCAGGCCAATTGATGGCTATTCTAGTTCACATTTTCCCCAAATCAACAACAGATAAAAATAGGTGAAGAATGTCAGAAAGAAGGTTCTGGGAAAACATGTCTCCAGAGACGACAGTGTGGGCAAGTGGTTGGAATGTAGAGGATGTATCTGATCTCCCTGGGACCAGGGCCACTGCTGAAAGCTTTGCAACCTACGCATGGCACAACTCTGCTTCCTGGTAACCAGAAATCTGTATAGTTATTACAACAGAGTTCCAATAGATGGCAGTAGATTGTTTTAAGGAAAGGGTACCTTTTCCTAATTCATGCAATCATGTTAGGAATTTATGAACCATTTGAAGAGTTGATTGTGGTCTGTCCAGATGAGAGGGCATATAACACACTTTACTGCCTTGTGTACCAGGCCAGGATCTAAGAAACCTGTGGCAGAGAGGAACTGCCTTCCCACAAGGTCTAGAGCAAAGATGAGAATTCCTGGTGTGGTAGACAGAATTCTAAAGATAATTCCCTAAAATTCCTGGCTCCTGGTTTTTCAATCAAACACTAAGCTAGGCACTGCTGCAAAGGGATTCTGAGGATATAACTAAAGGTGTAATTAAAGTTCCAAGGCAGGGATCCCTGGGTGGCGCAGTGGTTTAGCGCTTGCCTTTGGCCCAGGGCGCGATCCTGGAGACCTGGGATCGAATCCCACGTCGGGCTCCCAGTACATGGAGCCTGCTTCTCCCTCTGCCTGTGTCTCTGCCCCTCTCTCTCTCTCTCTGTGTGACTATCATAAATAACTTTTAAAAATTAAAAAAAAAAGTACTATAAAAAAAAAGTTCCAAGACAGCTTATGTGAAGATATGGAGATTATTACCCCATCAACTAGTGACTTAAAAGCAGAGTTTTCTCCAGCTGGTAGCAGAAAAAGAAGTCAGAGACATGAAGCAGACTTGAAGCAGGAGGAAGACTGAGCTATTGCTGGCTTGAAGATGAAGGGAGCCATGGGATGAGGAATGTGACAGCCAGCAAGGAAACATCGAACACAACCCTACACAGCAAGGAATTGAATATGGCTAACCACCTGAACTCCTTTGGAAGTGGATTCTTCCCCTAAGCTTCTAAGTAAGAACCCAGCCCAGCCAACACCTTGACTTTGACCTTAAGAGACTAAGCTGAGAACCTCGTCAAACCAAGACACTGAGCAGAAAACCCAGCAAAGTCCATAGCATCTGTAAAGGGGTGTTGGTTTAAGCTGCTAAATTTGAGGTGATTTGTTATGCAGCCAGATAAGACTAATAGGCTTGGTTTCATGAAAGAGCTCAGTGGAAAGAACATGGGAACAGAACCCCTTCAGGAAAGGACTACAACATAACACTGGTGGGGAGGACACATTTTCCCCACTCCCAATATTTCTTTCCACATAGAGGGAGGACAACTGGTCTATACTCCTGCCTTTCCTCATCTCCTGGCCTACTTACGAAGGAGAAATATATTCATATACCAGTTCCTTCCTCTACTTTCCCTTGAGGGTACACCGGCTGGCTGAAACTTGGTTTCTCTTCTACTCCTCCACCTTCCAAGTTTTACAAGGGGAGAGTGGTCATGGTCCAGTGCTGCCAGTGACAGTAGACAAATAAATCATTCATTCTGGGAATTAATAACATGGCTCAGAACTCAAGAAGGGGGGTAAAAATATGGGATCCCTCCTCCTTCCCTGACATGTAACCCTGGAAGAGCCTACCTAACCTGCTCACCTGGAAGGGAGCTCTATAGGTAAACTGCTTACAGTTGACTGTGTGCTGCCTACATAAAAAAACGTATATGCCAAAGTTCTAACCCCTAGTACCTCCAGATGTGACTGTATTTGGAGAGAGGGTGTTTAAAGAGGCAATTAAGTTAAAATAAGGTCATAAGGGAGGGCCCTAAGCCAGCATGACTGGTGTCCTTAATAGGGAGAGATTAAGACACAGACACAAATCATATGCAGACACAGGGAGAAGATGACCATCTATAAGCCAAGGACAAGAGGTCTCAGAAGAAACCAAGCCTGCTGACACTTGGATTTCAGACTTCTAGCCCCTAGGACTGTGAGAGAATAAATTTTGTTGCTTCAGTCACCACTGTGGCACTTTGTTATGGTAGCCCTAGCAAACTAATACACTGGCCCCCATACCACTTCCCTGTTGGCAAGGACCTAGTATCCTGTTCTGGCTGCTAAGAGTAAAAAAAAATCATGAACAGTTAAAGAAAAGCTAACAGCCCACCTAAGGGGACCACACCGGACCCCTGGATGAAACAGTTCTAATTGAAATAAAAGTTGTTTGAAAAGGTCTGTTTAAAAAAAAAAAAAAAAAAAAGGTTACAAGAGGTCAAACTTCCTTGTCACCAGTCTTCTAATCCTATTCCTTCTGAGTCCCAGACCATCCAGCCAAATCATTAGCAACTGCCCCTGAATTAGCATAGTTGTGTACTTCTGGCCCTTTCTCATGCCACACATACTGAACAACCAAAAGCACTTCTTGAAGTTCTGTCCACTGCAAGGACTTTTCTTCACCGCCATCCTTCAGGTTCACCCAAGTCAGGTTGCGGTCTCACAGCTGTCCCTGTCAGGTCACAAGAGCATATCAGACAGACTCATCTGTATAGGCTTGAGTTTTTTCTTCCTCAGTCAGCTGGGAATAAGGGCCACCCCAGCATGTCACAGGTACTGATTGAGGGAGAAAAGATGATGCAACAGGAATCACCTGCTCGTGTAAATGGCTCATGCCATCTGGATCTTTCCAAGCCTGGTCTCTTAGATATCATTTTCACTTGATAATACATTACTGCTGTTCACACCCAACCATACGGTTATATTGGCCAGACAACACTTCATTTGTGATGAGAATCTCAGGTTTCATGGTCACCTGAAGTCACCCAGGTAGGTGTTTGATCCCTACCAAGTCCCAATAGCAAACCAGAAACTGTTTCTCAAAAGAATGGTTGTCTGCAGAAGAGGGCCTCCATTTATCAAATATCCTGTGAGTCTTTCCTTTAATTTTGCTATTAACGAATACTGACTGGTTTCTGCTAAAGGATCGATATGGCATCCCTGTTTGCCATGGACACTTTGGGTGTCACTTGCCCTGCTAGATCAGCACCAAATGATAGGGCAGCATGTACAGCAGCCTCAACTGGTTGTAGGGTCTATTCTTATTCTGGTCCCTAGTCAAAACTGACCCCTCATGGTGACTCTATTGATGAGATATGTTATTTCCAAAATCCATGGGCCTACCAACCTTTGTGCATCTTTTGGAGTAACTAGTTGTATGAGGCACAACTCGTATTTCCCCTTGGAGAAGACATCCTTGCATACTCTAGACCACTGAATTTCTAGACACTTTCCTGAGTTGGTAGGCCCCTGAATTTTTTTGTGGAGTTTATCTCCTACTTTCTAGTTTGCATTTGTCTTACTATGGCAATTAAAGTATTAAAAAAATAAAGTATTTGTTACTTCCTGCTCATCAGCTCCAATAATATTGCCAATATAATGGATCAGTGTCATGTTTTGTGGAGTGCTAAGGTGATCAAGATCTCTGCATATTATATTATGTCAGGGTAGAACTGGCATAGCCCTGAAGATACATGATGGCCCTGCCAGCTAAAAGGAAAGTGCCCTGGTGAACCCTTCACACTGTCACTGAGAGGAAGCCAGGTGATAGCTACATGCCAAATATCCAGGGCTGTGCTGACTTTCCCTGGGAAAGACACTAAATCTGGGACAGTGGCTGCAAATGACATAAGTTCATGATGGTCCCCAGTCATTCTCCAAGACCCATCTGACTTCTGCACAGGCCATACTGTGGATTAAGTGGGTATGTGATAGGTCTCACTACAACTGCTTCTTTCAACTCTTTGACTGAGGCATCTGTGGCATGATGCACTTTTTCCAGGGATGTGGTATTTTTACTGGGTTGTTTTTGTAGGGAGGGGAAATTTCCAAGGCTTTCATTTAGTCCTTCCTACTCTGTTGGTTCCTAGTCTATGGATAAGAGAGCCTATATGGGGATTCTGCTACTATGTCAGTTTTTAATTTATTGCCTCTCATCTCCAAATTCACCCTCCAGTATCTGCCCTGAGATAATCAGTTGGACTATTTACGCATTTCTTGGCGCACTGAACGTGATGTTAAGCTTTACCAGTAGAGGGCACCCGAGGGCCATTGAACGAGGAAAGGGATGCCCTTCCTGGTTCTAGTTCTGTTGAGGTTTCAGTTTTCTCGTTTTTTTGCTGCGCAGTTTTGCCGCATGTATGTGGGCACATCCTTAGATATGTGTCCAGAGTAAGGAGTTCTTTGGTGGACCCCATAGATCCCAGCTTGCAACCGCCTTGCTGCACCTCCTCTTCCCGGACTCAGACACCAAAAGCCGGAGACCACATGCTGCCTTTGCGGTAAGTGGATTCCTTACCTCCTCCTTTTGCACACTCACCCACCCGTCTTGACCCTCATACAGCTTTTTCTAGCGCTGAAGTTCTGCAGAGCAAGCTCTGTCTGGCCCTTGACTTCTATAGCAATCTGGTTTTCTCCTGCACTGTGCTCTTTCTTTCTCTCTCTCTCTTTTCTTTCTTTTTTTTTTTTTTTTTAACCAAATGCACTTTCTGTTTGACTCCCGCAATGGCTTGGCTTGCTACAGCGCTGGGCTCCTGTGTTGGCGCAGTTTTCTCCAGCACCAGGCTCTTGCATAGTAGTCATGCCCTGGCTCTTGACACCGGTCATGGCATGACTCTCTGCAGTGCTTAATCCCTGCACTAGCAAAGCTCTCGTGCGCCCTGGGCTCCTGCAAAACACACTTCCTATAGTCTTAGTTCCAGCAATACCCAGTAATTAACAACTTCACCTGACACTCTAGAGGACAGATTTCCAGAAAGTTCTATTGTGGGGGAAACATTGCTGACTTTCCTGCCATGCCCTTACCTTTTTTTTCTTTTTTTTTTTCTAAGTTTCATTTACTTAAGTAGTCTCTATACCCAGCATGGTGCTCAAACTCACAACCCCAAGATCAACAGTTGGATGCTCTTCTGACTAAGCCAGACAGGAGCCCCTCTGCCAAGCCCTTTCAAATAAAGCTTGGATGTTACCTGGTGGAAGAGGACTCTTCTATCGGTGTTCTATCTCAGCCCTAGGGATAGGTAGCTAGCTGATCTTTATGCCTGCTACTTCTATATTCTTTAGAATTGTCTTTATTTTATTTTATTTTTAAGATTTTATTTATTCATTCATGATAGACATAGAGAGAGGCAGAGACACAGGCAGAGGGAGAGGGAGAAGCAGGCTCCCTCCCGGGAGTCTGACATGGGACTCGATTCTGGACTCCAGGAAGGTGCCCTGGACCAAAGGCAGGTGCCAAACCGCTGAGCCACCCAGGGATCCCTAGAATTGTCTTTAGCTCTCATTAGCCTATTCTCTAATATTCCAGGCCCCTATTAATAATTCTTTATGTTAAACTTTCTCATTGTGGCTTCTGTCCCCTGATTGGATCTTGAATGATCTAATAATTGGTACTGGGAGTGGTCCTAGGAGACAGACCCACAAAGATGGGGTTTTGCAATTGATTTGGCCACACCCGGGCTTCAGCAGTGCTGAGTTCTTTGCCAGTGGGAACTGGTATGCTAATATTCCACAGTATGCAGCAGCATCACAGTTAAAGCTGTCACCTGTGGTTGATTGTGGTTGTGATGAAGGAACCCAAATGACTTCTACCCTTGACTACAATGGCAGTAGTAATGACTAATGACTGTGGAGTGGGATGGATTCTTTTCAGTGCATCTGCATGATCACAGAAAATGACAAGCTCAGGTCTACTAACTCTCAACACAAGTCAGTCTGAGAACCAGGGTGCTTCCATGACAGTCCTAAAACAATCTCTTAATTACATAGATCCAGTGCTAATACTGCTAAAAGTCAAACACAAAATGTGATTGTGCAGGTTGCTGAATTATAATGACAGTTGAATTCAGTATTATCAAATTTGTAATGGGAAAACTAGGGCATTGATCAGGAAAGAATAGGATCTAGAAATCCGGAATAGGGGGCAGCCCGGGTGGCTCAGCGGTTTAGCGCCACCTTCAGCCTAGGGCATGATCCTGGAGACCTGGAATAGAGTCCCACGTCAGGCTCCCTGCATGGAGCCTGCTTCTCCCTCTGCCTGTGTCTCTGCCTCTCTCTCATTCTGTGTCTTTCATGAATAAATAAATAAAATCTTAAAAAACAAAAAAGAATAGGAATCTGGAATGGTGCATCTGGTTGGACCCAAATGAAGTGGACAGTATTGGGCAGCCTGGGTAGCTCAGCGGTTTAGCACCCCCTTCAGCTCAGGGTGTGATCCTGGAGAGCGAGATCGAGTCCCACGTCCAGCTCCCTGCATGGAGCCTGCTTCTCCCTCTGCCCGTGTCTCTGCCTCTCTCTCTCTCATGAATAAATAAATAAAATTTTAAAAAAATGAAGTGGACAATATTAAACTTCCAAGTCATTTTGCATCTCTCTTGCTGGGGAAATAGCTTACCTTCCTGTCTGAAGAGACCAGCCTTCCTGTCTGAAAACTGTGATAACTTCACTTGAGGCAAGTGCCTTAACAAAGGATGCTCATCCCCTCAAAATCTATCACAAGTTCCCTGTTGCCATCAGACCTTTAACAAGACCTTTAACAAGGATCAAATCTTAGTATGTTCCAGGAGGAGAGGTACACACTACAGTCCAGGAGAAAACAGTTAATATACCAAAAAGAATTGCAATATGTTGCTAATATGTTGGCAGAAACCTGGGAAGTGTGTGAAAATGGATTCTCGGGGTCTTAGACCAATGAGAGTAGAGCACTAAATAGGGCCAAATGCGTCAATATGGGTGTATTTACTAGGGATTCCAGACTTTTTATTTTATTTATTTATTTATAAGAGACATATAGAGAGAGGCAGAGACATAGAGGGAAAAGCAGGCTCTTGGCGGGGAACCTGATGCAGGGCTCAATCCCAGCAACGTAGGATCACAACCTGAGCCAAAGGAAGATGTTCAACCACTGAGCCACTCTGGCATCCCACCTTTGTATTTTCTGATAAGAAGTCAGGTATATAGGCTCCCTGCTCACTGGGGAGTCTGCTTTGCCTTCTCCCTCTGCATGCTCTCTCTCTCTCTCTCGTTCTCAAATCAATCATTTTTTTTTAAAGTCAGCTGTTAATCTTATCGAGGAGCCCTTGTACATGATGAATTACTTTTTTCTCTTGCTGCATTCAATATTCTCTGTCTTTTAAAGTTTGGCTATGATATGTTTAGATATGAAACTGTTTATCCTATTTTGAGCTTCTTGGATATGTAGATTTTTTAAAATCAAAATTGGGAGGGTTTTGTCTATTATTTCTTCAAATATTCTTTCTATCCCGTTCTCTCCTCCCCTCTGGGACTCTCATTATATGTATGTTAATACACTTGATGTTGTCCCACAAATCTGTGGGGTGCTATTCATTTTTATTCATTCTTATTTCTTTCTGTTCCTCAGACTGAATAATCTCAGTTGACTTGTCTTGAAGGTTGCTGATTCTCCTGCTAGGTCAGATCTGCTACTGAGCCTTAGTGAATCGTTCATTCCAATTATTGTACTTTTTAACTCCAGAATTTTCATTTTACATATATATAATTTATATTATTATATTTATTATATACAGATTGTACATATGTAATTTTATCCACTTAATATTCTCTATTTGATAAGACATCTTTATACTTAAAATTTTTGAGACATGATTTTAGTTCTTTGAATATATTTATAATAGCTGATTTAAAGACTTTTTCTAGTAACTTCAATGTCTAGACTTCCTCTAGGACAGTTTCTTTTTACTGTTTTTTACCTTTACCTTTACACACTTTCCTGTTTCTTTGCATGTCATAATTTTTTGTTGAAAGTGACATCTTAAATATTTTAATGTGGCAACTCTGCAAATCAGATTCCACCCCTCCCCAGACTTTATTGTTGTTGCTGTTTGTTTGTTTAATGATTTTCCTAGAGTAATTCTGTAAAAAACTGTATTCTTTGCTGTGTGGCCACTGAAGTCTCTACTCAATTAGCTTAGTGATCAGCTAATGGTCGGACAGAGATTTCCTTAAATGCCTTCAACCAAGAAGTCTCCTGTGGGGCCTTGTGTGTCTGTGTGTGCAGTACTGCTTTAATCTTCACTTCTTGCTTGTACAAAACCCTCAAGGTTAGCTAGAGGTAAGAGCTTAGGATCTCCTCAGGTTTTTCCTGGGTATGCACACAACCCTACATTTGCTTATGAATGTCTAGGAATTTCCAGTAATATGCCAAAGCTTTCAAGGGCCTACATATCTCTCTCATTCCTTTTAAGTTGTTTGGTCAGCTTCTTGTGACCACAAACTGGTACCAGTCACCTTAGGCAGCTGAAATGTTAAACAATTGCCACTGATTGTTTTCTACACGTGCCCCAGAGTTATGGCCATTAGCATAGATAGAATTCTGATTTAGGTCAAAGACAAACTCTGAGAACAGGCTTTCTGGAGAGCTAACAGGTCAAATAGTGGCACTTCTCTGAGGATGGAGCTGTTGGAAAGCTTCAAACCTGTTCTGCCTCCTCTGGTGGCTGCTAAGCCATTGGTTTTCACAGCTCCCTTAGTTATAAGGCTTTTAGTTTTCAAGGTTTCTGTGGACCTGGAGAGAGAATGGGACTAGGGCAAGTTAAAATTTCACAGAGTTCACTGCTCTCATTAGAATACAGCTATTTTTCTTAAATAAACATTCCTTCAATTGGAGCTAACCTTTGGTTCATTTCCAGAGTTCTGAAAAAGCTTATTTTGACAATGTTTTTGCAGAGTTCTTGTTGCTTTAATGGAGGAGTAGATTTTTGGAAGTCTTTACTCCACTATTCTGGAAGTGTTTCTCTCCTGCTTGATCTATCTATACAATAGGAGAAATCATAGGTCTGGCAGCCAAAATACGAAGTGGAGAGTCACAGCCTCTTACCAGTTCCCAGACACAAGTCAATCATAGACTGAGAGCGCCTTGATTGAAGGTGATGCTAAGTCTCCTAGAGGAAGGAACCTGCATCACTGCTGCAAGTACTTATCATAAACCTTCTTCCCAGCCTTCCCCAGAAGGACCTACAGCTATTTAGTAGGGTATCTATGCACTGGGGAAAGAAAAATCCCAGATATTTCTGGGATTATTAGACATCTGGCTCTAAATAAGAAGTATTCCTGGGGACCTAAAATGCCACTGTGGTCCACCATTCAAAGTAGGGGCTTACTGCAATCAGGTGATAGATGGAGTCTTTTTACTCCAGGCTAATTAGTAGGCCCAGGTGGCTCATGGGTCGGCCCATGCTGTGGTTATTTCCTCAATGCCTGAATTTATAATTAGAATAGATACACTTGGTAATTGACACAGACACAAATGAGAGACTCAAAGATGCTGGAAGAAATCTTACAACACCTCAGACATATAAAGGAAAGGAAATCATGTCATTACATGTAAATTTTAAGGACAAATCCAAAAGACCTAACATGCAAATAGGAGTCCCCTAAGAAAAGAAAAGTAACGGATGGAAAGGGAGATTTGAGCCTAGGGATTAAAAGGAATCACATGAATAAAGATAAGTATCTAGACATTGCCTGATGAAATTCCTGAACTTCAGAAATAGAAAAAACAATAACAACAAAAAACTTACTTCTGGACTAGGTTATTTAAAAAAGGAATGAGAATCAGACTAGTTTTAAAGCCACCCATCTGCAATACTATGAGCTAGAAGACAGTAGAATACAGACTCTAGGAGAAAAGAACATAAGCCAAGAATCAAAAATGGCAATCATATCATTACCCAGCCAGGGCAAAAGAAGGACATCTAGCATACAAGATTCAGTGCATATATCATGTGCATGACCTTTCTGAGGGAAGTGCTCAAGAGTTCCTCAGTAATGATGGAGAGCTCGAGAAATGACAGATGAAGAAGTGAAGTAGCAGAGGTGAGCAATGAATCTTGCAATACATACATACATACATATAAATATAGTTCAGGGATCCCTGGGTGGCGCAGCGGTTTAGCGCCTGCCTTTGGCCCAGGGCGCGATCCTGGAGACCCGGGATCGAATCCCACGTCAGGCTCCTGGTGCATGGAGCCTGCTTCTCCCTCTGCCTGTGTCTCTGCCTCTCTCTCTCTCTCTCTCTGTGACTATCATAAATAAATAAAAATTAAAAAAAAATATATATAGTTCAGCTTAAATGTTAGCAGTAGACTGGGAATTTGTGCTTTCTTAAGTGTTAAATAAGGATTCTTTTGCATAAGTGATTAACTTTAATGAAGAACCTAATAATAGATGAGGACAAAAAAATTGTAAAGTATCTTAGTAGTACTCTAGGAGAGTGAGGAAGGTCAAAGCATTCTAGAACTATCATCTTTTTTGGGGGTTTGTGAAAGAGAGGGCAAGTAAAATACTTGATGAAGGAGAAAGATTATGACCATGCACTGATAAAACAGTTTAAAAACAATTATGATTGGGATGCCTGGGTGGCTCAGTGTTTGAGTGTCTGCCTTTGGCTCAGGGCATGATCCCAGAGTCCTGGGATCAAGTCCCGCATCAGGCTGCCTGCAGGGAGTCTGCTTCTCCCTCTGCCTATGTCTCTTTCTTTGTCTCTCATGAATAAAATAAATAAAATCTTTAAAAAAAAATAAAAACTATTAATAAAAATATAAAAAATAAAAAATATTATCATTGGGAAAAAGAAGATAAACACTAGCAGGTTCACAAAGAGGGGGAAAGGTTAGTAAATAGAAAATTGACCAAACCCATAAAAGTTTTTTTTAAGCAAACAGGGAAACATTAATGAAAAAATGAATAGTAAATATAAAATAAAGTGGCATGAAAAAAGTATGTAGATTAATTCAATAAACAGGAACACACTGAATTAATATCATGACAGAACTTGTCAGACTAAGTTACTTTTAAGATCTGCTATAAGCAGAAGAAAAAGTTAAAAATTCCTTTAATCTGCTATAAACAATTTATATGAAACATACATAAAACAAAAGTGAAAAAATATCTCAAATAAATAGATGGACAAAACAATTTCAGGCAAATGCAAACAGAAAACATGATTACGTAGGGGGTTTGCTGAGATTCTGGCAATGTTTATTTCTTGGTTTGGACAATGGTGGGTAGTTTACTTTAATAATATTATGCTAAAATGTGTATTTTCCTATGAATGTTTATGCATGTGGATGATATTTTATAACAGCAATAGGCAGAATAATCGCCCTTGCTCTAATTCCTAAAATGCCCATGTCCCAAACCCCAGGACCGGAGAATGTGTTACTTTACATGGCAGAAGGGACTTTGCAGATGTGATTAAGTTAAAGACCTTGAGATAGGGAGATTATCCTGGATTATCCAGGTGGCTCAGTATAATCACAAGGGTCCTTAAAATCAGAGAACATTTTCTGGCTATGGACAAAGGGAGATGTGACAGTGGAAGTAGGGTCACAGGGAAGTGACATTGCTGCTCTGAAGATGGGGGAAGAGGACGATAAGCCAAGGACTGTGGGTGGCTTCTGGAAACTGGAAAAGGCAAGGGAGTGGATTCTCTCCTAGACTATCAGAAGGAACATAGCCCTCGCCCACATCTTGACTTCTGAACTATAGAATTATAAGATAATAAATGTGTTGTTTTAAGGCACTAAATTTGTAGTAATTTGTTACAACAATAAAATACTAATCTCACAACAAAAAAAGATTTATTTTTTTTAAGATTTATTTATTTATTCATGAGAGATACAGAGAAAGAGAGGCAGAGACACAGGCAGAGGGAGAAGCAGGCTCCCTGCAGGGAGCCTGATGTGGGACTCGATCCCAGATCCTGGGATCAAGCTTTGAGCAGGAGGCAGATGCTCAACTGCTGAGCCACCCAGGTGTCCCCAAAAAATGATTTAAAAATTTTGCCTTCCTGGGTAGCTCAATAGGTTGAGCAACGAACTCTTGGTTTTGGATCAGGTCCTGATCAGGGTCTGCTTCTCTCTCTCCCTCTGCCCCTCCTGCTCATGCTCTCTCTCTCTCTGAAATAAATACATCTTTTAAAAAATTATCTTCTTGGGGCAGCCCGAGTGGCTCAGTGGTTTAGCGCCGCCTTCAGCCCAGGGCCTGATCCTGGAGACCAGGGATGGAGTCCCATGTCGGGCTCCCTAGCAGGGAACCTGCTTCTCCCTCTGCCTGTGTCTCTGCCTCTCTCTCTCTCTCATGAATAAATAAATAAAATCTTTAAAAAAATTATCTTCTTGTTAGGACTTCTGCTTCACCTTCCTTCTCTTCTCAGCATCACTTTTAATTTACAGTTTTCTCATGACCATAGCTTTGTGAGGCAGCAGTCAAGGGGAGAGAACAAGTGGAGAAAGCATCAAACCTGAAGGGGACTTGCTGAGTAACTCAGCCTATTGCTTTCCCTCTCTGAGCCCATAACTTTTAATTATTTTAATTGGATTTGTAATTATAATTATAAAGTGAACAAAATATTTAGCTAGGCATTGTTCAGGAGTATAATCTTTTCCCAATCACAAAGTCTGCTTACACAAAACTCTTAAATATGTGGCTAACTACATACCTCTAGCATGCTCAGAACTTATGACAATCAAGTCTCCCCTCATAACTTTCCTAACGCTCAGGGCTAGGACCACCCTGTTGAGAATCCTTGCTATGGAAAGTTGAGTTCCTAAGCCTATCAGTGATTTGAGAGAGAAATGGTTCCTTTACTCCGAATGAACTGCAGATGTGGCTGCCCCTTGAATTAAGGAGACACCTAATATAAGGCCTTGACTTCTTTTTTTTTTTTTTTTTAAAGATTTTATTTATTTATTCATGATAGTCACAGAGAGAGAGAGAGAGAGAGGCAGAGACACAGGCAGAGGGAGAAGCGGGCTCCATGCAGGGAGCCCGATGTGGGATTCGATCCCGGGTCCCCAGAATCGCGCCCTGGGCCAAAGGCAGACGCCAAACCGCTGCGCCACCCAGGGATCCCGGCCTTGACTTCTTTAACTGGGACTTCTCCCACCATGGGGGTTTGGAGGCATGTAATCATTTAAATTGGAGAAAGGGTACTATAATAAGTAGAGGCATTTCTATAAGGAAAGGGAACTGATCTTTATTTCATTATAAAAGCAGTGTACGTGCATTGTAGAAAGTTAAGAAACACAGATAAACAAAAATAAGAGTAACACTATAGTCATACCACCTAGTGATCCCTATTGCTAACATCTGGAATTGGTCTTTTCTAAGAGCCTGCCATGGAGACTAGCAGAGATTAGAACCTCCATGACTGGGATCCCTGGGTGGCGCAGTGGTTTAGCACCTGCCTTTGGCCCAGGGAGCGATCCTGGAGATCCCGGATCGAATCCCACGTCGGGCTCCCGGTGCATGGAGCCTGCTTCTCCCTCTGCCTCTCTCTCTCTCTGTGTGACTATCATAAATAAATTAAAAAAAAAAAAAAAGAACCTCCATGACTGCTGAAGGAGTAGACAGAAATTATTCCTTCCCTTTAAGTTAAGAAGTAGGATGAAGTGATCTCAACAAAACTCCCATCTAAAAATCTAGAAAAGTAGGGTGGTGGATAAAAATATGACCTCTAGCATATATATATATGTGTGTGTGTGTGTGTATGCATACACATTATACACACACAGCATTTAGCCCAGGGCCTGGCACCTTATTAAGACCCAGCAGAAAAAAAAAAAAAAGACCCAGCAGATAAGCATTGTTATCACCACACAGGCTCAAGTGTCCCCATCTCTTCTCCAAACTCCAGCCCCCCAGCCTAGTTGCTGTTCTAGAACCCAGGCAGAAAATCTCTTTAGAACGTATGACTCCCCCCAAAAGGAAAGGAACTCCTTTATAAGAACTCTCTCTTGGGATCCCTGGGTGGCGCAGCAGTTTAGCGCCTGCCTTTGGCCCAGGGTGCGATCCTGGAGACCCGGGATCGAATCCCACATCGGGCTCCCGGTGCATGGAGCCTGCTTCATCCCTCTGCCTGTGTCTCTGCCTCTCTCTCTCTCTCTCACTGTGTGCCTATCATTAATAAGTAAAATAAAATAAAAAAATTAAAAAAAGAGCTCTCTCTTTATAGTAGTCTTTGAGTCTAATTTTAAAATTGAAAATAAAACAAAACAAAACAAAACAGGGGCACCTGGGAGGCTCAGCTGCTTGGGCAAGTGATCTCAGGGTTGTGAGATGAGCCCTGGCTCCCCTGAGCATTCAGCGCTGAGTCAGCTTGTCCTCCTCCACCCCCCACTTGCACATGTGCAGTCTCTACCTCTAAAATAAATAAGTAAAATCTTTAAAGAACAAAACAAAAAACTTTCTCCAACTTTTGTTAGAAAGTTGAGAGACGCCTGGGTGGCTCAGCGCTTGAGCGTCTGCCTTCAGCTCAGGATATGATCCCGGGACTGGAGTCTGGCATCAGGCTCCCTGCAAGGAGCCTGCTTCTCCCTCTGCCTGTGTCTCTGCCTCTCTCTCTCTCACTGTGTCTCTCATGAATAAATAAACAAAATCAAAAAAAAAAAAAAAAAAGGAAGGAAGGAAGGAAAGAAAGAAGAAAGAAAGAAAGAAAGAAAGAAAGAAAGAAAGAAAGAAAGAAAGAAAGAAAGAGAAAGAAAAGAAAAAAAGAAAAGAAAAGAAAAGTAAAGTTAGTTAGTTGAGAAACTAGAGGCGGGTAAAAAGAGATTTTGCAAATAAGGAAATGGAGCCAGAGAGAGTGAGAGGCTCACTTGGGTGCCACAGCCAGTTACCACCTCCCAGGAACCCACTTATGTGGTTCTCAACTCTGTCAGGTCACTAAAGCATTAACAGAGCAGGAGACTCAGAGATGGGCATTCAGGTTCCAATCCTGTTGCTCCATTCACTAGTTGTGTGATCCTGAGCAAGTCACTTGGCCTTCCTAAACCTGTTTGCTTGTCTATAAAATGGGGATAAGTCCTTATTGGGCTGTACCAAAGAACAGAGAAATTACACATTTACCCACCCATGTGGACACATAACAGTAACTTGGGTTAGCAGTCTTGAGGCAGGGTGAACAGCTTTAGTTAATTTATGCCCAGAGGCAGGAGCTGGGGAGGGAGAAAAGTGTCCTGAGTGAGAGATCCAAGTCTCAAAGTGCTCTGATTCCTCTTTGGGGAGGAGAGTCCTCAATTCTGCTTCCCAGGTAGCTACAAACTACTTTCCAATATATGGAATACTAAAGTATTGCTGTAAATGATGGAGGAGACAGTCTGACTTCTGAGTATGTGCTCTGTGTTTGAAAGCACACTCTGAAGTCAGATTATGTGGATTGAAACCTGTCTTTACTATTTACTACCTCTGGTGCCTGGGACAAAAGACTTAACTTCTCTGTGCCTCAGTTTTCCCATCTGTAAAATGGATACAATAATAGTACTTACCTCACAGAGTTGTTGAAATGATTTTTGTGAGATTATGCATATAGAGCTCTTAGAATAGTACCTGGATCAAAGTTAGTTATCTTGTTTTATAGTGGTCAAGAATTACTCTTAGATCTAAGCTGTTTGGGAGTTAGGGCTGAGACTCACTCAAGCTAACAATAGATGGACTTTTGATTGCCTTTGAAGGAGGACAGGGTATAGTTAACTTCAAGTTTGGGTCCAAGCTGAATTGCACAGCTACAAGATGAGAGGACTGAGTTACAAAGGTGTTGACAGCAGTGTGACAGGACTTGGTTGTTTTGTCTTCTATTTGTTTTTTGCTTAAGTTGAAGTTTAAAAATCAAACTCTCTCTGCCCTTGAGGAAAAGGAAACTAGTTTTATTGGAAATGGGCTTTGAGGGGCACCTAGGTGGCTTAGTCGGTTAAGAAGGTGCCTTTGGCTCAGGGCATGATCCCAGGGTCCTGGTTTTGAGGCCCACATCAGGCTCCCTGCTCGATGGGGAGCCTGCTTCTCCTCCTCCCTGTGTTGTTCCCCCTGCTTGTGCTCTCTCATTCTGTCAAATAAATAAAAATCTTAAAAAATAAAATAAAAAAGGAAAATGGGCTATGAGTTTAATGTGTTATTGAAACCCAGAGTAAAAAAAATTGAAGTGGAATAAGAAAGGTATATTAAGGGGAGAGGCAGAGTCCTGGTGCATGCCATGGCTGTGCTCCAGAAAGTAGCCAGTCTTGAGAGCAGATGGCTGCCTGGTATTCCAGGAAACATGGGAACCCTACATATAAGGAGTCTTCGCCCACCCAGAGATTCTGGTGTCCCACACAATATAGGGCAGAAGCCACTATGGGCTTGGATGGTGATTACCAACAGCAATCAAGATGAACCAGAGATTAGAGTCTCCTCAGCACCAAAACATGAGTGCTCAAGCACGCTCTCACACACGCACATACCCCTCGTTATCCAGGCAACACCTCCTGGGTTTTGATGTGCCCTTAAGAGAGGAAGAAAGCCCCAACAGTGACTGAGATGGGATTTCTGTTTAATCACAAATTAAGTTACTTTATAGAAATACGTGAATATTTGTTGAGATACCAAGAATAACAGAACCAGCCTGGGGACACCTGTGTGGCTCAGCGGTTGAACATCTGCCTTCGGCTCAGGGCATGATCTTGCAGTCCTGGGATCCAGTCCCACATTGGGCTCCCTGCATGGAGCCTGCTTCTCCCTCTGCCTCTGTCTCTCTCTCCATTTATCATGAATAAATAAAATCTTAAAAAAAAAAAAAAAAAGAACCAGCCTGGTTCCCACATATTTTGCTATCTTGGCTAGAATCTTCCCTCAAGGGATGGGTGGCGCAGCAGTTTAGCGCCTGCCTTTGGCCCAGGGAGCGATCCTGGAGATCCGGGATCGAATCCCACGTCGGGCTCCCGGTGCATGGAGCCTGCTTCTCCCTCTGCCTGTGTCTCTGCCTCTCTCTCTCTCTCTGTGATTATCAAAAATAAATAAAAATTAAAAAAAAAATAGAATCTTCTCTCAAGCCTGCTCATCCATTCTTCTCCCTCAGTTTTAGGTCCAGATTTGTTAAGTAGTGGTGTTTGGAATTAGACCTTAGGTTAAGTCTAGGTTCTGTCACTGGTTGGGTGACCTCGGACAGGTTACCATACTAACTTTTCTGCGCCTGTTTCATGAGTAAGATGATGTACTGGAGAACCTCAAATCAATCTGGTGTTTCCCAAACTTCATTCATGTCTTACCTTCCCAACTTTTGGACATAATTGTGTACTATCTCTACTACTATTTATTTAATCTTGTCCTTTAAAAATGTTAACTCACTTTTTTTTTGGAAGCAAATTTATTCAGAAAGGAAATTTCATATCACTATCATAAAAAGGAAATACCTATCATTCATCCCAGAGTGGTAAAAACAAGTACAACAAAATCAAAGCAAGACTATTCAATTCTAGCTGGGTATGGTTACAGGCCAAAGCTCTGAGCTGAGGCCTGGACTCTGTTTAAAAAAAGATTATCTCAGTCACAAAAGGCCATTTATGGCCTTATAGGAAATGGCAAATCTAGAGATACAAAGTAAATTAGTGATAGTTTAAGACTGAGGGACAGGAAAGGGGGGGGGGTTGTAATAAAAATGTTCTAGAGTTGACTATAGTGATAGCTGCACAATTCTATGAATATACTAAGAACCACTGAACTGTGGTGAACTGTATGATATGTGAACCTTATTTTAACAAAACTGTTATTAAAGGTGTTAAATCTGATTCTTTCACCTTGAGGAAAATGAAGGGATGCAGACACCTGACCCAAGCCCACTATTCTATAACCTGGCCAGGTCTGTGACACTCCCTCCCGCCCCCTTCACCTCTCAGCTTTTGCCCTTTGTGAAAGGATTTGGTCGTAAGCCCTCAGTATTCCCCCTGCCCCCCCCCAAACAGATCTGCCAGTCAAGGGAGACAAACCTGAGCTTACAGATCTCGCTACTCAGCCACTGACCTGCATCATCATGACTTTGGAGGAAATCGCTCTGAGCCTCACTTTTCTTACTGGTAAAGGTGGATACAACAGCACCTGCCTCAAGAGGTTGTAAAGAGGGTGAGAGGAGATACTCAGGTAGGGCTCCCGACACACAGAGACGTCCTTAGACTCCCCCTGCGGCGGCCTCAGTTTCCTTGACTGTGCGGTGGGAATACAGTGGATCCCGGGCTGCAAGTAATTTGAAGAAACCGACTCTCCTCGGCCTGTCCCGGGCTCCTCACGCCCCGCCTTACAGCAGGGGAAACCAAGGCCGCCCACGGTCGAACACCGCTAGTCCGGAACTCGGGGGCAGGGAGGCGGGGGCCCGGCCTAAAGGGCCCCGGGGGGAGGCCGCCGCGGGGCGGGCCTCAGAGGCACAGTCCTCCGCCGCGGCGCCGCCGGCCTACGAGGAAACCGCGAGCGCGCGGCGCAGCGCCACAGCCAGCCAGCGTCCTTCCCGAGGCGGCGGCGCGCTGACCAGCCCCCGGGGCGCCCCGCGCCGGAAGTCCGCCCGCGGCCGCTCTAGGACTGGAGCGCGGCGCTCGGTGCCCTTAACCCCCGCGGCGCCGGGGCGGGCTCGCCCGCGCTCGGCCGCTTCGGAGGCACGCGTCCCTCCTTTGTTTCCTCGGAGCTTCACAAAAGGCTGTGAGGGGAGAGGGCCTGGGGATCCCATTCTACAGGTGAGGGCACTGAAGTCACACCGCAGCTGAACCAAAGCCCAGGCGCCTTGTTTGGAGCTGTTTTCATTTACACCAACCGCCTCTCTCGGCATCCCTTACAGTATCTTAAAAGTATACACATTAAAACCTCAACTGGGGTTATTACAGATTACCACGAGCTTTTATTTTTCTTTGGCACTGAATTTCCTAATTTCCTAGAGTGCCTGCAATCCTACCCGTGATTCTCAAAATTAAAGGTTGGAAATAACTAGTACTTTCCAAAAATTTGGTTTACATACAGCTTCTCTCGTGTGCTGCAATTGGTTCCCACTGTTCCTGACATGTTCAAGGATGCTGGACCCCAAACATGAGGAAAAGATTATTGGCTCCAAGTTTCAGATGAGGCAACTGAGGTCCAGGCGGGGACGTGACTTGCCCAAGATCACACAAGTTCATGCAAATCAATTGCATCTGAAAAAACCTCCATTCCTATCCTATCCCGACCATCCACTACCCCACAGTTGCCTCTCAGAGCTGATCAGAGGAACAAAGGAAGGGACTGGAAGAAAAGCCACTGCCAACTGAAAATCAATAAATCGTAAGGGAATGGAAAGTTAGTTATTAGGCTCTACCCTTGTGCTTATCCCCTATGGGGCCTGGGTGGCCAACCGGACACAGCCCTGCCTTCACAGGCACACAGAGACCCAGTCAACTGATGTGGGGATTCTCCCCATTGCTGAGTATGCCTATTCTAATTATGCATTCTGACACTGAGAAACAACCACAGAATGGGTTTGGGGACCCACTGGATTGTGAGATAGACCTGAGCTTAGTGAGGTTTGGGTCTCCAGGAGAACAGAGTTGAATACTATAGTAGAAGTGCAACCAGAAGGTAGAATTTTGCCAGTGGAGAAAGGAAGATGTGCTTCTTTCCTTCTTATATTCATTTGTCATTGATGAACACCTACTATTGACCAGACACTACATTATTTACCTAGATCCTAGGAGTACAGAGATGAGCAATGTAGCCTTATTCTAGCAAGGGAAGTGGGATGTCAAGCAAAAGAAGAAGTGCAGTGACTAACCAGTGACCTGACCTAGTTCAAGGGTCAGGGAAGCTTCCTGAAGGAGGTGAAATCTAAGCCAAGGCCTAAAAGGTAAGCAGGCATTGGCCAGGAAGAAAGAAAGAAGAGAGGAAGGGGAGAGTTATCCAGGCAGAGGGAGCTAGCCTGGCCAGCCTCAGTATTAGAAGTTCTGTGTGTTGGATGAATTTGGGAAAGAGGGGAGAGAGGGGTGGCTGTGGGCAAACAGAGCAAGGCCTTGTCTGCCTTGATAAGGAGTTTGGAGGAAGAATTGCATGGGCAAGTGCAGGTGTAGAAAGGTCGGGCAGCCCGTGTGGCTCAGTGGTTTAGCGCCACCTTTGGCCCAGGATGTGATCCTGGGGACCCGGGATCAAGCCCCATATCAGGTTCCCTGCATGGAGCCTGCTTCTCCCTCTGCCTGTGTCTCTGCCTCTCTCTCTGTGTCTCTCATGAATAAATAAAATCTAAAAAAAAAAAAAAAAAAAAAAGGAAAGAAAGAAAAGAAAGAAAGAAAGAAAGAAAGAAAGAAAGAAAGAAAGAAAGAAAGAAAGAAAGAAGGAAAAAGAAAGAGGGATCCCTGGGTGGCGCAGCGGTTTAGCGCCTGCCTTTGGCCCAGGGCGCGATCCTGGAGACCCAGGATCGAATCCCACATCAGGCTCTCGGTGCATGGAGCCTGCTTCTCCCTCTGCCTATGTCTCTGCCTCTCTCTCTCTCTCTCTCTCTCTGTGACTATCATAAATAAATAAAAATTAAAAAAAAGAAAGAAAGAAAGGTAGGTACATAGGTCATGGCGGCGAGGCCTGTGTGGCTGGAGGGCAGGAAGTGAGATGAGGGTACTGGTACAGTTAGCAAAGAGGCCGTGGAGCCAGGATGTTAGCCTATAGGCCACGCAAAGGAACATAAAGGGAGCAGAGTAAGCACTAGGGAGTGGTGGAGATTGTGGTGATCAGAGAACACATGCTTTGTCTCCAAGAGCAGCAGAGCTCCACACCCCCTGGTGGTTACCATACTTGGAAGCACTCTATGTCTCAGACCTGCTTTGTCAAAAGTAGCTGGGAGTTGGTGGGCCTGGGTGGCTCAGTTGGTTGAGCTTCTGATTGATCGTTTCAGCTCAGGTCAGGATCTCATGGGTTGTGAGATCGAATCCTGTGCTGTGCCAGGGCTTGGGACTCGGTGCTCAGTGAGGAGTCGCTTGGGATTCTCTGTATCCCTCTCCCACTGCCCCTCCCCTGTCATGTGCATGCACGTGCTTGCTCTCTCTCACTCTCTCTAAAATAAATACATATATCTTTTTTAAAAATGTAGCTAGGAGTCTAGATTTTTCTATGGAATCTTTTGATTTTAAATGTTGACAACATAAGCAAGCAAATCATATCTATAGGCAGGTGGTTCCCAAACTGTGGCATATAAGCATCACCCATGGAGCTCTTGAAACTTTGTTTTGTTTTTGAAACTCCTAATGCCCAAGTCACATCCTATACCAATTAAAATGTCTGGAGTAGAAGCCAGGCATCAGAATTCCCCAGGTGGTTCCATTGTGCAGCAAAGTTCGAGAGCCACTGCCATAGGTTCAGTATATCTTTTGGGTTGCCAGGCAAAGCCATGAAGAGCCATGGGAGGTTTTAGAGCAGGGAAGAAGCAGATCAGTTTAGAATTTAAAGACAATCAAAACTTAGGAGGAACAAAGTATAGTCCGGGGTGAGAAAAGGCCTGAGGCCCTAGGGACAGTGGTGGGATCCTGCCAGGACAACCACCCATTGCAGTTTTCCCAGGGATTCCCAGGAACAGGACTTGAAATGCTAAAACTCGGAAAGTCCTGGGCAAACCAGGATGCTCGGTCACCCTACATCCTGCTCCTGAAATAGTTCTGTCTCTCCAGATTTCTGGGGGACTGCGGTCATAAACTACATTCTGGAAAGGTCGTGGGGAACAAGCTATCTGTCTTCCTAGGATATAGTCATCCAGTGCTCTGATCCCTAGGCTTGACAGGCTTGTGCAGGGAGCTAGAAACAGGGAGAGGACTTGGACCTATCTGTTCTCCATCCAGCAGAGCATTCCTAGTCAAAGCAAAGCCTATGGACTATAACCTAGCAATAGAAAAGAGCATGCTATTGATCTAAGCAATGGTACAGATGACTCTCAAAAACATTATGCTGAAAGAAAGCAGATGCTAAGAAGTACATACTGTATAATTCCATGCATATGAAGTTCTAGAACAGGTTAACCTAATCAAAACAAAACCAGAACAGTAATTGCCTCTGGGGAGTTGGGAGTAGGATGAGGGGCAACAGGAAACTTTCCAGGAGGGATAATGATGTATTTGATAAGAGCTTGCATTATGCAGATGTGTGCATTTGTTGAAACTCACTGAATCATACAGTTAATAAGTATGCATTTTGCTATGTGGATATTTTGTTTCAAGGGCAAAGAAAGACAAACCTATAAGTTAATGACTGGCATACTGAAGTACTTAGAGGGAAGCACACCACTGTCTGCAACTTACTTTGAAATGTATCAAGAAAATACACTAGATGGATGGATGGATTAGGAGATATGATAAACAGATACAGTAAGATGTTATAGAATCTATGTGGTGGGTATATGAGTGTCACCTTTATAATTCTTCCAACTTTGCTGCATTCTTGAAACTTTTATAAAATATTGGAGGGGGGCATCTAAATCTGATCATGTCACCCCTCTTCGCAGACCTCTTCAATAGCTCTTCATCTTGCCCAGAATAAAAGCCAAAGTCTTGACAATGGCCTCCAAACAGGATAGCCATACATTCTGGTTATCACAGGTATTAGCTATTATCGGGCATAATTATTAATATATCCTCTTTTATTCTTGAAGTTTGATAGACATGTTATGTACCTGCTCTGCCTATGAGGTCCTACATGACCTGACCTCACTTCCCACTGCTCTCTCCCTTCTTCCCTGTGCCTCAGCCACACTTATCTCATTTCCAGGCACACTCCACCTCAGGACTATTGCACTTGCTATTCCCTCAGCCTGGAATACTCTTCCCCAAGATATCTGTATGGCTCTCTTCCTCACTCCTTCAAGCTTTTCTTCAGATGTTTCCTCAGTAGGGCATCTGATCTCCCTATTTTTTTCCATCTCCCTGACTTGATTTTTTTTTTTTTTTACAAAGTAAAAAGTACTTCCTAAGGTGATATAATTTATTGAAGTTAAACTCCGTGAAGGCAAAGATTTTTTTTTCCATTTTGTTAATACTTTGTTCCCAGGGTCTAGAAGAGTCCCCAGTAAACAGCGCACAATAAATATATATCCCTATGAATAAATGAATTCTCCTGCCTTTGTTGAGCAGGTTATCTGGCACCAAAGATCGAAGCCAACTTGGACCATCACAAGGGAATATCTGATGTTCCAGGAAAAGGCAGAGGTGGAGGCAGAGGAGGAGGCAGGGGTGTGACAAAGGAAATCACCAGGAAACCAAGGTTAGGAAACAAAAAAAAAAAAAAAAAGAATGCATCTCCAGGTGAAGAGAGGGGCACTCCTGGCAGAGCAAACAGCATTAGCAAAAATCTAGAGGTGAGCACAGCAGAGTGGATTACAAACAGTTCTGGGGAAGCAGGGTGGTATGGGGTGGAAGTGGCAGGGACAGCTCCATCCTGCAGGGAAGGAGGACAGCTATGGGGTTTTCACCCAGGGCAGGCACATGTAGGTTTCTGAGACTGCCCAGCTGCTGGGGGGAGAATGGACTGGAGGTGGGCAAGAGTGAAGCAGAAAACCCACCAGGAGGCATCTAGCAATCGAGAGCACCCTAGAGATAGGGGCAGATGGGAGACATACTCAGGGAAGAGACCTAATGAAACATGGTCACTCACAGGACTCTGACTTCTGGGGGCTCCAATCTGGGCCAACTCCTGGGATTAACAGGCCATTTCTGAGTATAGGCGATGGTAGGGACAGATTGGGAGAAGGAGGAGGCTGAGGGTCTGGACATCCCAGGGGTCTCTGAGTCTAGAGGTGGGGTGCAGCGCTTGGATGCTGAGACTTGGGAGCCATTAATTCAAAGAGTAGGCGGACTTGGCAGGGAGTATTCATGAAGAGAAGAGCTAGGCCAGGACAAGAGATATTTAAGGGCTCAGGAGGAGGCGAGAGTGACAGAGCAGAAGAGAAGGGGGGAGCACTAGAGGCCAGAGTCTGAGAGCCAGGAGTGGAAGAATTTCCCAAAAGAGAGTATGAACATTGGGAAGGAATGGGAAGAGGGGAGGCAGGGAGGGAGAGGGAAGGTGATGACTAGGGGTGTGGCTATGGAAGAGGTGGATTTTATTTTACTTTATTTTCTAAGTTGTTATTTATTTGACACACAGAAAGAGCGTGCACACAGAAGCAGGGGGAGCAGCAATCAGGAAAAGGAGGCTTCCCACTGAGCAAGGATCCTGATGCGGGCCTCCAACCCAGGACCCTGGGATCGTGACCTAAGCCAAAGGCAGAGAGCCACTTAACTGACTGAGCCATCCAGGGGCCCCAGAAGAGGTGGATTTTAAACCAAGTTACAGAGTGGATCACAGAGCTGGAGGGGAGAGGCCTGGGAATAGGGACAGATGCCTGGGGTCTGGGGCCAACAGAGGGACAGGAATCAATGGGGGTGACTCAAACTTTAGCCCTTCAAGTGTGCTCAGAAAAGGACTCTTCTTCCCCAGTCTCAGTGACAGGCAAGTCTCTGGCCTCTATCCCTACACCCTAGTATCCTCACCTGTAAAATGGAGTAATAGGAAAACAGCTGTCATTTATTGAATACTCACTGTGTGTCAAGCCAAGGACACTCTCCACATACTTCCTCACATAATCCTTACAACACGCTCACCAGGCTGTTAATATTATCCCCAGTTTACAGATGAGAAAACTGAAGCCCGGAGAGGTTAAGTCCCTTGGCTCAAGGTTATAAGCGAACAAATGGAGATGCTGATATTCAAACCCAGAGCCTGTTGTCTGGGCTTTAACACTGTACTGCTAACCCATACAAGGCACTTACAGTTTACAAAGGACTCCCATCACCTACTGTGGTGGTTGAAGGCAATAATGACCTCCACACCTCGAAAATGCTGAGATTACCATATGTAGTAGGCTGAATAATGGCCCTCAGAAGATGCCCCCGACCTAATCCTCAGAACCTGTGGAAGGAGCCCAAGTCAAGGAACGTAGGTGGTGTGTAGAAGCTGGAAAGGGCTGGGAAACAGATACTCCCCTACAGCCTTTTGGAGGAACCAGCCCTGCTGATACCTTGACTTTAGCCCACTGAGACTAATTTTGGACCTCTGGCCTCCAGAAGGGTAAGATAATAAATTTGTGTTTCTTTAAGTGACTAAATACATTTATGGTAATCTGTTGCAGGAGCAATGAATATACCATGTCACCCTACATCTGGCTCCTCTGGCTAGCCCTGGTTCAACTATTACAACTTCAGCCGCTATCAGTAAACAGCCCTACATTTTAATATAGTTCTTTAAAGTTCCAGTTTGGTCCCTCTGAACCTCAGTCTCTTTCTTTGTTAGAAATAAAAATAGGGCTAATACACCTAAGACTCTTTGCCAGGCACAGAGTGAACGTACCTTCTATTATTTGAAGGTTTCCACAAACCACTAGGGCGGATGAGGCCTAATTATTGTCCCCATTGCTCAGATGAACAAACTAAGGCTCAGAGAGGGGGAAAGGCACGCATAGGGCCATACGCCTAGTGAGTAAACAGAGCCAGGATTTGAGCCAGAACTTCTGACTTCATATCTACCACACTGAGGTTCATATCTCACATTCCACCTCCTCAGGGAAGCCTTCCTGGATAGCCTCAGCACATTCATTTACTCATTCATTCACCAAACAGTTGCTATGATTGCTCTATGCCCAGTGTGGTTGCTAGATAAGGCTGGAGACCAAGTTCAGCTGTCAGGAGCCCAAAACCTAGTGGACAAGACAGACACACAAACCAGCCATCCCAAACAGCCTGATAAATGCCAAGACAAAGGGGGAGGAGGCACAGCAGGTGATGGAAGCCCAAAAGAAAGGAAACTGATTGAGCTAGGGGTCAGTCTGGCCCTGGCCAAGACTTCCTGGAGGAGGTGGTGATTGAGGTGAGGACAAGTAAGTGTGAGGAGGGGTTCCAGTGGAGTAATGGGTAAACGGAGGTGGGGGCAGGGGTACAATGTTGTGGCTTCTTGAGGACATGGAACGGGTTGGGTCATCTGAGACCCCAAAGTCCCTCTGGGCCTCTGTGTTCCTGTGTATGAACAGGAATCATGGGCCAGCTTCCCAGAGCTTTGGTAATTGCTGAGCCCAGGGGAGGGCTGAACAGGAAGAAGACCGGTCCTGGGTTTCCTAGAGGAGGAGGGCTGAAGGTCAGGAAGGGTCAAAGGTAAGGGGACAGGGCAGGGTGGAGGGAGTTCTGGAGAGGCAGGTCCTGGGCTCAAGCTCCCATTCTATGTCTGACTCATGGTATGATTACAGAAAAGTCCCCTTAGAGCCTCAGTGACTCCATCTGAGAAATGGAGCATGAGACAAAACTGTCTCCAAAGACCCTCCCCAGCCCTGAAGGGGAAATGACATGACACAAAATTACAAAAGGGTCTTTATTTGTAAAAAGCCAAAGGGGCCCTTGGGGCAACAGGACAGGCAGGCCGGCTTCTCAGGGGTCGGGGGCATTTGGGCAGATGCGCTTGAGTGGGGGGGCGCCCTCCGAGTCCTCTGTGTCACCCTGGGCTGCCTCGGGGACAGGTGGCACTGGCTCAAAGACGGGGTAAGCTTCGGGGGCCTGGAGAGGAAGGGCGGACAGGCGTGAGCTCCACCCAAACCCAGGAGTGCAGCCTCCTAGCCTCTGCCTTCTCCAAGCCTCCACTCCACTTCCCTTCTGCACCTAGGAGTCTAGCCCAGGGCTAGGGACCCAGGAAGCAGATGAATAGGGCACTGGAAATAACAACACTGTTTTGGGGAAAGAGACTGATACTTGATATTTCTGGAAAATGCCTCAAGGGAGTCCTTGGAGGAAAAGTCAGAAGTTTGTGGGGGTCTCTCTTAAGCTAATTTTATAGTTTAGGACTAAAATAAATAAAATAAAAATAAAATACTTGGAGGAGCACCACAATCTTTTCAGGCTTTTAATGGTCTTAAATCAGCCCCGATCCAGCCCACAGGACTTTGTCTTAAAACACCCTTTCCTTTTCAGACCCAAGAACCCAGCCTCTGAGACTTTGAGCTGTGTCTGAGGTCTATATTTCCTGCCTGGACCTCAGGAGTGCAGCCCCCAAGCCTTCAGCTGCCCCAGAACCCCCCACTGCCTCTGAGACCCAGGGGGCCCAGCCATCTGGCCTCTCTCACCTCAGCCTCCAGCAATTCTGGAACAGGCTCCTCCTTGGTCAGCATTGGGGGTTCATCCGTGCTGCCTGCAGTGATGCCCCCAGGATCTGGAACATCAAGTTAACAGAATTCCCTGAGTGGCTCCTCCGTGCCACAACACAGACCCTGGTTGGGGACACCAAGGAGTGAGCTGGGAACCTTGCTATTGGCCAGAGGAAGACACAGCAAGGACATTTAAGTGGGATCTTGATGGGTGAGTAGGATCTGATCGGGTAGACAAATGTGGAGATGGAGCACATTTTAGGCAGACAGACTATATGTTTGTGAGGACAGATTCTGAGGTTGGATTCCTCCGGTTCAAATCCTGACCTTGGGCAAGTGACTTAATTCCTCTGGACTTAGTTTCCCCACCTGCAAAGTGGGGATAATGATAGTAATTACCACATGAGACTGTTGTGAGGATGCAATGAGATAATACAGGTAAAGCCCTCAGTACAGTGTCTAGCACATAGAAAGCGCTCAATAAATGCCTGTTGTTTTTGTATTAGTAAAGGTACCCAAGTGCACGGTACAATCTAGACACAGCCCATAGGCCCATAGGCCCAAGTCATGGTATTCCTGGAAAGGAACAATGAGACCAACAGGGATAGTTCACGAAGGGCCGTGAGTGCCAAGTGGAGGAGTCAAAGGCCATAGGAGCCATTGAAGGCTTTGAAGCAGGAAAATGAGCCTGCCATATCTATGCTTTAGAAAAAGTTGCTCTGGCAGCTGTGTAGAGGTGACTAGGGAAGAGGAGACCCACAAGGAGGCTGGAGCCAGGCACAGGTAAGAGATGGCTCTTATAGGAAGGGAGACACATTTGCAAGGTGGTTCCGACCAGACAGGGGATTGACTATATGGAAGAAAGAGGAGCTAAGGCAAAATTATGCCCAAGATGCTGGCTCATTGGCCATGTGAGCTTAGGAGACTTCTCTGGGTTTCAGCTTCTCATCCACATGTGGGGATTATAACTTTCATAGGGTTATAGTGAGGATTAAATGAAATCAAACATGTTCAGTGCTTAGAATGGTATCTGGCACACAGAGCTCAATAAGTCTTAGCTATCATTATCACTTATTAATCACCCTCAGGAATATCACTATTATTCATTCCTTAACAAATATTTATTGAGTACATTCTATGTGTCCCACATTGTTCTGAGGATCTAGTAATGGACAGGAGCAACATGGGCCCAAAGTTCAGGAAGCCAACATGAGGTGGGAGTGGGGGAAGAAATTTGAGTAGTAAAAAATAAAATTTACATGAAAATCTCAGACAGTGATTAATTACATAAAGACCCAAAGGGAAAAAAAAAAAAGACCCAAAGAAGCCGGATGAATGAGACAGTTAGCTACTGGAGGTAGGATGGTGACTTTCTGCAGGAGTCAGGGAAGGCCTCTGGAAGGGGATAACAAGGAGGGGAGCAGGTGTAGGTAGGGGTAAGCTGATGGCTCCAACTCAGCCACCAGCCAACTCAGAAGAGAGGGCTGCAGGGAGGCACCTGGTCCTACCTCTCTCTTGGCCCAGCCGTGGGGGCTGAGCATCCTCTGGGACCCCTTCTGGTGGTCCAGCAGGTGACACAGGGCGGCTGGGCTGGGGGGTACCCCCAGGGCTGGGCTCGGTGCCCTTTTGCAGGGAGCCTTCCGAATGGAAACTCTGGTTACTGTTTTCATCTGTGGGAGCAAAAGCCGAGAGCATTGGGCCTGAGAGCCCCAATCTGCTCCCTCAATTCCCCATCCCACAACACCCCCCCAAATCCCAGGATCCCTACATACCATTGAGATCCAGCAGGATGAGGGGACCACCCCCTCGGGGACTGGTGCCCCTGCCCCGCCGCTCCCGGCCTCGGGATCTCTCTGTCCCGCCACCTGCCCTCCGTCGTTCCTGGGGGTTAGAGGGATAAGGGTCAGCTCCGGCTTTCCAGTTAGTGCTTGCAAAGCCCCCACTGTCCAAATAAGGAGACTGAGGCACAGAGCAGCAAAAGGCCCTACAGGAGGCTGGCACAGTGGATTAGGGCTTGAACTCAGGGGTCTGAAGCAGGAAAAAGGGAGAAGGGGGTGGAGTTGCTAATAATTGTTAACATCTGTCTTGGCTGCTGCATTTGAGGTCTCAGAGCAGGACTGGAGGTGGAAGCTGGGATTGGAAGGGGCTTGCCTGAGGGTGCACAGTGGGGGAGTTTGCTCACCTCCTCCTGGGGGTCCACCACTGGCACCCACTTGAAGATACGAAGGGAAGTGTCGCCCACAGTCACCCAGCGCTTCTCCCTGTGGGAGGGGGGGACTGGGTCAGAATTCTGAGGAGAGAGCCCCCCCCAGGAGCTGAACACATCTGGGGAGACCTGTAGACTTGGGGGTGCTGCGGTTTCGCTAATGGGGCATATGGTTAGAAGGAGAAAGAGAGTCCTGCAGACCCCAGGCCATAAACAGGGGTGCCTCTAAGGAGAGAGCACGGTTTGGGGCCATGGCTCTGCAGACCCCTGGGGTATACAAGGGAGCAAGGCTGAGGGCCTGGCTGGGGACCATAGCAATGAAGATCCTGGACATACTTGAGGGAGGAGTGTCAAAGCTTAAGGGGGCGGGGCATAAATGAGGGTACGGCTTGGGAACACGCTTTGTAGACCCTAGGGTGTAGCCAGAAGGGGGACAGAGCCCTGTAGCTCCGGGGGGCACACCTAACACCCTGCGGCCACGGCCGGCGAAGGGGAGGTTAGACGCATTTGGGGGAGGAGTGGTCCCGCCGGGTCCCATCCCTGGCCCCCGGGCAGCGCTCACCATCTCCGGACCTTCTCGATGGTCGCCATCACCTTCTTGATGTCATCTTTGGCCCGGCTCCGGGTCTCGGCCCGCACGGTCCGGCCGGCCATGCTGGCGGGACTGGGGCCGAGGCCGAGCCCGCGGCTGGGCCGCCTCCCGTCCGGCGGGCTCAGGCTCGGGCCAGACCCGGGCGCCGCTCTCTCGGCCTGCCGTCCCTCCGGGAGTTGGCCGCGCCCTCCCTCGCTCCCCAACGCCTCCGCGAGTCCCCGCCCCGTTTCCTGCTGCCGCGCCCCGCCCCGGCCCGTCCCCGGAGCGGCCCGGCGGTGCGGGCGGCCAAAGCCCAGGCCTGGAAGCCGGCCGGCCCCGCCCCGACCGGGCCCGCCCCCTCGGGGCGCCCCGACGCGCAGCGCCCCCTACCCGCCGCCAAGAGGGAGGGTTGGGGACAGCTTGGCGCCAGGGCGCGCGCCGCCGGGCCGGGGAGGTGCGTTCAGACCACGTGGGCGCGGGGAGGAGGAGGGGGCGCGAGAGGGTCACTCTCACGGCGAGCGTCTGTGGCGCGGGGGTGGCCCTCGTGCTGCGTGCAGAGCGTGTGTCCAGCCTCCCCTGGCTGTCGCTCCCGCCCTGTCCAGCTCTTCCTCAGCCATTCATTCAGCAGTCTATTCAGAGTGCCCATTTCTGGCCCGATGCTGCAAATATGAGTAGGTCTCCACCCACCAGAATGGCTAAAATGAGAACGACAGACCATATCAAGTGTAGACAAAGGAGTAGAGCAACCAGACCTCTCATGTTCCTGGGGTAGTGAAAATGGATAGAGATGCTTTGGAAAACGGGCAGGTTTTTTTTTTAAATTATTTATTTATTCATTCACAGAGACACAGAGAGAAAGAGAGAGGGGCAGAGAGACAAGCAGGCACCATGCAGAGAGCCTGACGTGGGACTCGATCTAGGGTCTTCAGGATCACGCCCTAGACTGCAGGCGGCGCTAAACAGCTGCACCACCGGGGCCACCCAAACTGGCAGTTTTCTAGAGAAGCTGAGAGAAATGCGTAGGTGTGAGCACCAAGTGATGTGTACTGGAATCTTCATAGCACCGTAGAGCACGGCCTCAAATTGGAAAAAGCCCATCAGGAGTAGAGTGGAAAATGAATTGTAGCCTGTTCACACAGTGGACACAGCAGAGAGTGATATCCTGCTACACAGACAACAGGGACAAGTCTCATGAAAGAAATCAGATACAACAGTACGCATTATATGATTCCTTTTATATGAAATTCAAAACAAAACTAATTTGTGGTGTGAGAACTCAGGATAGTGGTCACTCTTGGGAGAGGCCAAAAGGGAGCTCTTGGACTGGTCACATTCAGTTTCTTAATCTGGTAATCTGGTGCTGATCCCCCCACCACCACCAGTACATTTACTCTGAATATTCACCGAACTGTACACTTTTCCCTATGTATATTATATGCTTCAATTAAAAGTTTACTTAAAATGCGTGTGTTTTGGTTGATTTTATTTGAATCTGTTTGCCAGTGTGTGTTGCTCTATGTGTGTGTTTCAAGGGTGTGTGGCTCTTGTCTCTGTGTGTTTTGGTGTGATTATGTCCAGAGGGATTAAGGTATAGGAGGGTGATTATGACCAAATTTCTAGAGCCTAACTGCTCCTGGGAAAATCCCAGCTCTTCATGTCCAGTGACCTTGGACAACTCATTTATCTTTATTCCCTCAACTGTAACATGAGAGTAAGTTAATATCTAATGCAATTCCTGGAGCCATGCCACGCACATAGTAAATGCCCAATAAATATTCACTGTTAATGACTGTGTGATTGTGGCCTCTACCAACAGTCTGGCTTCAGTTGCACCCACTTCCTCTAGTTAATATCTTCTTTTATTCTGGCAATTGTCTGCTCATGGTCACAGGCCTCCTTCCCAGTCCCTTCACTCATAAACCCCATTACCTGCTGTTGTTTATGGTTGCCTCCATAAGACTGTGGGCCCCTAAGGGGGCCAGAGACAACGTATGGATCATCTCTGGGTCCCAGAGCCCAGGACAAGTAGGTGCTTGGGAGCCATTTATGCGTTTAAGTGTGCACAGACCTTTCATCATTTATCTGCACCAGGACAGGGGTTGACATGTCAGTGTGACCCCCTGTACCTGTCTCTGAAGTTTGTTCCTGGGTGAGAATGAAGGTCTATATGCAGTAGATGTGGCTATGTCAGAGGGTTCTCTTACTGCGCCTGGTAAAGTGAAGTGAGCTGATGTATCTCTTTCCCTTTTAAGTGTGACAAGAGAGGGCGAGCAGAAAGTATCTAAGATAGGCCAGGAGGTATTTGTCTGGGCAGGTGTGGCCCAAGCCTGACGGCCCTCCGCGACCTAGCCTCTCTCGCACCCAGCTTCCCCCTTCCCCCTAGACAGGAGGGACGACCAGCACATTCCGGTCTTGCCAGCTCCACCCTCTCTTATCAAGCCCTCTCCTCCCACCCCCACCCCTACCCCCACCCCCTGCCTGCTTTCTCCAAAAAGAAGCTCGGTCACTAAGCCTTGCCTCAGGTCAGAGCCTGAGCCTCCTCCTCTCGCCGGTACAGGGCTGCCTCCCAGGCCCCAGCACACGCAACCTCAAGGTTTTGAGCCCACTACGCAGACAACCTGCCAACCCCCCGCCGGCCCCTTTCCTGACTGGGCAGCGCACGGAAGGAGCTGAGCTCAGAGCCAAGGAATCCTGCCTGGGGCGGGCGGTGGGGGGGGGGGGGGATTGTTTGGGGTCTGAGCCCTGATTGGCTGCGCCCGGGCCACGCCCCTACCCCTTTCCCCATCTCCCCCTTCGGAAGGGGGGCGTGGAGGCAACCGGGAGCAGCCTGGGGCCAGCATGAGCCGGAGGGAGGGAAGTCTGGGTAAGGGGCTTAAGGGCGAGATGCCGAGTGCCCGAGGGGAGCAGGGGTCAGAAGGGCTGGAAGCTTGGGGTCTGGGTCCCCGCCACCCCGGGTCCGGGAAGGGAGCGGCCCGAGCTGGGGAGAGCAGGGCCCTGGTGTCAGGTAACGAGCCGGTGAGCTATGGGACAGGACAAGCGCCAGAGTTTAGCAGAGGCCTGGGCTGTGACTTCAGGGACTTGGGCTCAGGGTTTAGATCACAGGTTCGAGTACACCCTGAGAGAGAGGACTGGGGTCGCAGCTGGGGCTGGACGCCTGAATCCTGAGTATTGAGAAAGAATCCAACTGGGGACCAGAGGAAGGATAGAGTTAGGGAAGGAAGTCTTTGGGCCACAGGAGCTAATGAGTGACAACAGGAGACGAAAGTCGAGGCTGTTAAGAATAGAGCAAGCGGTGGGAAACTCAGGCGCGGGGGCGGGGGGCGGGGGACGGGGGGGAAGGACGGGGGCGGGGCGGGAGTTGCTGGGCCGGGACTACAGTCCCCAGTATGCCTTGGGCACACGCGCTGGGCATCTCGGAAAATGTAGTCATCCTTCCGGGGCTCCACCCCCTAGTTTGCACTAAGAAAGGCTAGTCATTGATGCTGCAGGTGCCCAGCCCAGCGTCTTGCAGAGACGGTCCATCCGGGAGAAAATGGGACTTCAGTCTCCCAATCTGTAGGATGGGCTTAAAGGAGCATTCTGATTTGAAGTTCTGTGCTTCAGTGATGGTAAATTTCACCAACAATCAGTGAGGTATGGAGATATGTGAAACCTTACCTCAAAGGGCTCCCAGGCTGAAGCAGATGCACCCAGATAAAAGAGCAATAAAAAAAAAAACTACCTTGGGAGTGTGAACAAATGGCCTTAAGTAAAAGGAAAAAGTTAATTTAGGGGAGGGGTGAATCTGGAGGCCACACTGAGAAGGCAATATTTGAATTTGGCTTTAATAGGATTTCAACAGTGATTTGGAGTATACATATCAGGCAGGACAACTGTTTGGCAAATGTCCGGTTTGGTAAATGTTGGCCTCATTTACCATCACTTGAAATGGGACAGAGGCTGCCTGGCTTAAAAGTTGGAGAATTCAAAGCAGAACTTCTGGATTCAGGAAGGAAGAGCTAGCCTGGAAGAAATAGTCAAGGAGCAGGGGTTTGGGCTGCCCTCATTCATCCCCCTTTTCACCACCAGAAGATCCACAGGCTGACTCTTCCATCTCACCCCTTCCCCACTTGGAGGCCAAGATCCATCAGACACACAGCCTCGCCCGCCTCCTCACCAAATATGCTGAGCAGCTGCTCCAGGAATATGTGAGTGGGAATGGGAACGAGGGTGCCAGGGGCCTGAGGAATGGGGAAGTACAGATCACAGAGGTTCCTGACCACCCATTTCTCCAACCTCATTTCCCAGATGCAGAAATTGGGGCTCCTGGCCATACAGCAAACTGGAGGACCCTCTCTGTGCTCCAAATGCCCCTCTCTCTGTCTCAGCTTGGAGGTTCCCCCCACAGTGCCTTAAGGCAGAAGCTGAGAGAGTGAAGAGAATTCTGGTCTGGGAGTCAGGAAACCTAGGTTCCAGGCTCTCTATGATCTTGTCACCTCCCCTCCATGGGCCTTGGTCTCCCCAACTATAAAAGGAGACAGTTTAACAAGATGAGTTGTGAACTCTTCTACCTATGCTATGCAGAGAGACCAAGAAGGAGTTTCAATCTGGAGCAAAAGTTCCAGGCCAAGAGGGGACTTTTACAGAGGAGGAGGATCTGTCGTCAATAGCTTTGGTCGGGCATAGGGCCCTGCCCAAGAAAGGAGAGTATTTCCATCAGTTACTCTGGCGTAATGGAAGAAGGGTGTGGTTTTGAGTCAAATAGACTTGTAGACCTGCTAACTTGCTGTGATGTTGGGTACTAATGATAAAATGAAAAAATGATGATGTAACAATCATGAAAGTGGGATAATAGAACTAGCTTTATAGTTCTATGAACTTTGGTTCAGAATCCAGCACTGTCCTTTCCTAGATGGATGACCTAGGGCAAGTCAATTTACCTCTCAGCTTCAGTATCCTCATTTATAAAATCAGCGGCATCATAATCACCATACCCATTATTGGAAAGATTAAGAATAATGTGTTTAAAGCAGCAAGCATGCCTGAACCAGAGACAAGATGTTAGCAAAGAATAAATGGTATTGTTGTAGATTTTTACAAATTACCAATCTCCTTCATCTTTAATTTGTTCATTCATATATCAGTTATTCATTGAGCCCCTACTGTGTGCCAGGCAGGTGCAGAGGTGGTAGCGGATGGGAGGAGAGAGCGAAACAGGTCGAGTTTCTGCAGTATCTGTGTGATTCTCAGGAGATCCCTGATAGAAAGACTGGCTGGGGATCTGATCCCCCATTTTACAGATGACAAGACTGAGACTCAGAGAAGGGAAATGGTTTTGTATGAAACTGCACAGCTAGCAAATGGGGGAGACCGGATTTTCACCCTGATCTGTAAGATAGCATTAATAAAATCGCTAACGTTTGTTGCGCCCTTCCGGTGGGCCAGGATTTGCCTGAACCATTTCAACGTGCTCCTAACTATCCTAATGAAGTTCAGACTGTTACCTCCATTTTAGAGATGGGTGTAAAGCCCACTTATTTTGTGGTTGTTTTGTAGTACCTCAAACACAACAGCTGTGTTGGGAGGAAGGCGTCATTTGAAAGCGGGGAAACTGAGGCTCCAGAGAGATAGAGGAGCGGAGAGCGCAGGGGTTCCGTCGCTCCTCGCGGGGGCTCCCCCCTGACTGCCTGTGTCTCCGCAGGTGCAGCACCAGGGAGACCCCTTCGGGCTGCCCGGCTTCTCGCCCCCGCGGCTGCCGGTGGCCGGCCTCAGCGCCCCGGCTCCGGGCCACGCGGGCCTGCCCGCGGCCGAGCGGCTGCAGCTGGACGCGGGGGCGCTGAGCGCGCTGCCGCCGCTGCTCGACGTGGTGCGGCGCCACCAGGCTGAGCTGAATCCGCGCGCGCTGCGCCTGCTGCGGCGCCTGGAGGACGCGGCGCGCCAGGCCCGGGCTCTGGGCGCCGCGGTGGAGGCCGTGCTGGCCGCGCTGGGCGCCGAGACCCGGGGGCCCCGGCCCGAGCCCGCCGTCGCCGCCGCCGCCGCCGCCACCGACGCGGGTGTCTTCCCTGCCAAGGTGCTGGGGCTCCGCGTGTGCGGCCTCTACCGCGAGTGGGTGAGCCGAACCGAGGGCGACCTGGGCCAGCTGGTGCCCGGGGGCCCGGCCTGAGCGCGGGGCGCGGGGCTGAGCTCGCTGTCCGCTCGGCGGCCGTCTCCGTCTCTCTGTCTCTGTCTGTCTCTGTCTGTCTCTGTCTGTCTCTGTCGTCTCCCTTCGCTTTGTAAGCGCTCCGTGTCTCCTCCATCGGACCAACTTGCGTTTGTGACTTCTAAGTCCCTTGCTTTCTTGCTTTCCCCCTCCTCTTCCCCGTCGCTTGGGCCTGCCTCCCCCTCTCTTTGACTCCCCCTTTACCCGTCTCTGGGGGGGCCTCTTTGTCTCCCCTTTTATCCATCCTTCGGCTTCCCCGGGCCCCACGTGAGCAGGCGTACCTCTCAGCCTCATCTCCAGGAGGGAACCTCTCATCAGCTTTGTTTCCCTCAGTGCCTCGCTCTGGCCTTTGCAGGCTGGCAGGGGACTTGCCTGCCAGCCCTGGTTGGAGGGCTACTCCAGACAAATTTCAGCCACTTGCCCGCAGCGTCACTCCGCCTGTTGCACCCTGGCTCCCCGATCCATCCGGGCCCCTTGGGTGGGCCCTGCTTGCTTCCCCCTTGGATGCCCTTCCCCTCCTCTGCCCCATCCCTACCCCTCCCCTGCCTCCCCACCCAAGCCAGGTCTATGGAGAGGAAAACCAACACCTTAAAAGAGTTTTATTTCTGAGAATAAATTAATTTTTTGTAAATAAAATGTTTAAAAATAAAAAGAACACTAAAGTTACCAGTATATATAGTTGTTGATAATGGGGAGACATTTGAGGAGAATAGGATCCTTGGGGCACAGCTGATGCCCCCGCTATACCCGAAAGCCACAGTATAAATAGGAGATTCACAAATGCCCCCAGGACAAGGATATCAGTCACTCTAGAACAGGAAGTAGATGTGTCCTGAGCAGGAAACATCTACACCAGTCCTTGTTTTTTCAACTGGACTTCCATTGATCAGGAAGTGAAGTCCCTCAAGATGAAAATTGGAACAGTGGCGGTAGTCAGGGAGGTAGACTAGGGGAGGCAATGAACTCCAGCAAGAAGGGAGGCCTCTCTGCTTGGAAAGCCCATAGCTTCATACAGGAAGTGAGGTAGAGACAAGAAGGCAGCCCTTGGACCTCCCAAAAACTTACAGGAAGAGGAAGAAGACCAACTGTCCTCTCCCTGTGGAGTGGGAAGTGAAGCCTCTTCAAAAAGGCACTTTTTTTCCACCCAAGATGTGGAGAACCAGGACCACTGGATTGAGAATCCACAAAATGGTGTCTGTAGAGTCCCACCCAGATCTGGATGGGAGGCCATAGGACCTAGGCAGGAAAGGCCGGGGCAATAGAGACATGAGGCCTGGTTCCTAGGAAATGCTCCCAAATATACATGCCCTGTCTGCTAGACAAGACGTGTCTCCTTTCTAGCCAAGAAGCAAGCCAGAAAAAGAGTAATTGGGAAAGAAGTATTACAGCCTCTGACAGGAAGTCCTGCCTCCTCTATCCAGGGTATTTGGCTTTGAGCAGAGCCAAGTCCCTCACAGCTCTGTCCGTCCACTGGCCGTATTCCCGGGTCACTACATAGCCTCGACATTTCCTCTCAAAGGCTGAGGCCCCAAAGGGGACAACCCCAAGAGTGTCCTCTTCTGGGGGGATGGGCAGGCCCAGGGCAGTCATGATGGCAGCCATGTTGCCCAGCAGGCCTTGGGCCCTGAGTCTTGCTGCCCCAAGCTGAGCCAGCAGGATAGGACTGCCAGGGTTCAGGTCTCTCTGGTCATCCCCCACGAGCTGGAGGTGCTGGGTCAAGGCCAGGAAGGCCCCCTGGGCATGGCCCAGCCGCTCCTTGTCATCCAGGGCATGCCAGATCTTGAAAGAGACAGCGGCAGGAGGCAGGCTGCTGAGCTGAAGCTCAGGTGCTGAGAAGCCAGGGTCGCTGAAGGGGCTGCCCTGGTACTGGAGCTGTATGAGAGAGACAGACAGGAATGCAGACTAATTCCTGGGGCTCCCCCTGACTTCACATCTGTCTTCTATAAGACTGGCATCTTCCCAGGGGGTGTTGGTGGCCATCTCCTAGCACAGAGCCCGGCCTCTGTTAGGTTCCAGGTTCCTGTACAAGTTGTACAACTTTGAATCACAGCTTCCATAATTCCCATGCATCAGCATTATTGTGCCAGTGATAAGAAGTCATATATATAAGGCACTTAGCACAGCACCTGGCATACAATAGGGCATGATAAGCCACTGTTTATAATATATTAATATCATGATGCTATGATTATATTATTTATTATATACTATTTTCACTCTAGATAATTGACAATGTGGTTATAGTCTATATGGTTCCTTTCTATTTATAGCATTTAGTCATTTATGTTTATTAATTTTATTATAATCTTTAATAAATAATTCTTAATATTATTAAATTTAGTTGAGTGCCTTCTCCATTAAACTTCTTGCTTCCACAAACCTAAACCCATGGAATCTTGGTGCATCCTGATAAATCCCCAAATGAATAGACCACCTGGTCCCATGTCCCTATTTCACAGGTGTGCCCAAAAGGGTGCCCAAAGCTACCCAAGGAATGGTGGCATCTATGGGACTAGAAACTAGATTTAGTAACTTCACATGGTCCTGGAATATAGTACAGCAGAGGAATCACAAACCCCAGGGCTTCTAGGGGCCAAGCAGATTGTGTAACTTGGGGAAGAAAGCAGAACTAAGATGGGATGAGGAGGGGGGCCAGGAGGGTCCCTGGGCCTGTTGTAGACAGGCCGTCATGTTCATAATTTGAACAAGTATTTCATGGCCCAAACAGAAAACATCTGTGGGTCAGATTCAGCCTGGGCTGCTAGTTTGAACTTCTGGACAGTGTGGGGGGTGGGAGAGGATTGGCATCTAATGCCACAGACCTGGTTTAAAATCCTGGCACTGCCAGTGATGAGCTGTGTGACCTTGAGCAAATTATTCACCCTCTCTAAGACTCAGTTTGCTCAACTGGATTCTAATTCCATCTCTCAGAACTGTTTGAAGAGTCAGCAATATAACGGGGATGAGTGCCTAGTGCCAGCATGTGGCTCCAGTAAGCACCCGGCACAAGGTGGTTGGAGAAGTCATCATAACCCTGTAAAGTCTTTCTCTGCATGGGCTGTCTTTGAATCTTGTAACAGTCCTGAAAGATGAGCAAACGCAGGATCACAATTCCATTTTGCAGATGAGGAAGCTGAGACGGAGAGAGAGAAGGAATGACTAGCTAAAGGTCACCAGCCATCAGTGAAAGTGTTTGAGTGAGTCTCTAGTTGACAGAGCTCCTGTACTCTCAAACTCAGAGAAGAGCTTTCTCCTGGCTTTGCTCTGCTTCCCCTACCCGGGGCTGGGCCAGGAGGGCAGTGTCCCTCTCCCCTCAACCGCTGCTGGCGCCGTGTCACTCACGTAAGTCTGCAGCAGTGTTGATGTATTCTTCTGCATGTAGAGGGCCAGGCTGTAGGCTTGACTGATGGGCTCTGCTGGGGAGACGGGGGCCCCCGGCCTGGGAGGTGGCAGCAGCAGGGTCAGCAGGCAGAGCGGGGCTGGCAGAGGGAATCAAAGGTCATATCAAATCCCCGAGCCTGCCTGCTGATTCATTGATTCTTTGTCACAACTCCTCAAATGGGCACAGTCCTTGTGGCCTGTAATGATTTGGTGTATCCAAGTCGGGGCAGCATCACCCTGTAAGTAGATTATTTCCAGCCCAGACATTCCCCTGAACTCCAGACCCGATCTGTTCAGCTTCCTGCTTGACATTATTGGATATTAATAAGCATCTCAACTCAAAATATCCAATACTCAACTCTGGATTCCCCTTCCACACTCCTCCCACAGTCATCCCCATCTCACACAAGGGTGCTTCCATTCTTCCAGTTGCTCAAAACCTGGGGTCCTCTTTGGTGCCTCATTCTCTCTTGCTCTCCACATTCACCCCCACAGTAAATCCCATCGGCTCTGTCCTTAAAAGGTAGTCAGCACAGCTCTGTGTTTCTTGATCTGAGTGCTCATGACACGGATACGATCACTTTGTGAAAATTCATGGAACTGTACACTTTATAAGTTGTGTCCTTTTCTGTTTGTTCTTTTTAATAAAAAGTTGTAAAAGTTGAAAAGCTGTATCCAGAATCTACCCACTTCCCCCCTCCTTCCATTGCCATCACCTGAGTCCCAGCCACCAGCCCTCTCACCTGGACTGTTACAGGCAGTAGCCTCCCTGCACCCCGTCTCTGCTTCCACCTTTGCGGCCCAGCCCACAACAATTAGATTCCTCCTGTGCCCTAACACTCCCTCTGCTCCCACCTCACACAGAGGAAGTGTGGAAGCCAAAGCCCTCTGGTGGCCTACAAAGGCCTGGCCCCACTGGACTGGCCTCCCATCCCATTCCGCCTCAGGCCCTGCCAGGACCAACCCCAGACCTTCCCAAGGCTGGCCCCTTCTTGTACTTCAGGCCTCCACTCAGATAAGCTGTCCTGACCATATATCAAAAACCCCTTCCCCCTCCCTGATTTATAGTCTTCAGAGACTTTTGCTATTTTGTTTATTTATTTATTTGTCTGCTTGTTTGTTACTGTCTCTCCCCCTAGAATGTTGGCTCCAGGAAAGAGGAGACCTCCCCTGATTCATTTGTTGCTGGTTCCCCAGCACCTAGCACAGAACTTAATAAATATTTGTTGCATGACTGAGTGCTGCCGTAAACAGCCATATCACAGATTCTTTGGGCACTTTTGAAAGTGGGGATATGCCCATTTTAAATTTGAGTAAAGGCTGCGAATTGTCCCCTTACAGGTCAGGGCCAATTATATTCCCAGCATAAGGCTGGGGGATGGTTACCTAAGGTCACCAGCAGGAAGCAATGGAGATGAGAGGCAAATCTGATGGCCTCCATTGTTCCCCTTTCTACGTTTCTGAGTTCCCTAAGTTCAGAACTTAAGAGAAGGCTGACAGTGAAGGCCCATTCATTCATTCCAAAAATTGGCTCGGTCCACTCACCTTCTATCACACTGACACTATAATTCACTTACTTTTAAAAAAGATTTTATTTATTTGGCAGGGGAGAGAAAGAGAAAGGACACAAGCCGTGGGGAGGGGCAGAGGGACAGGGAGAAGCAGACTCCCCACTGAGCCCCGACGGGGGACTTGATCCAAGGACCCTGGGATCATGACCTGAGCTGAAGGCAGACGCTTAACCGACTGAGTTGCCCAGGTGCCCTGTAATTTGCTTACTTATGACGATGATGTGTATTGTCTGTCTGCAGAATGAAATCCCCATGAGGCCGTAGATTTTTGTCTGTTTGTTCACTGCTGTATCAAATGTGCATAATAGGTGGTCAGTAATTCTTCTTGAATGAATGAATGAATGAGTGAGGAATGAAGCCTTCTGTGTGTAAGGATTTGGAGGTTCCTAGCATTCAAAGATGGCCAGGCACAGGATTTCGAAGGACCAGAGAACCTAGTGAGTAGCCCCCCTCCTGGTCTCTAGGCTCTGGCACTCCATCCCCCGCACTCACCTAGCTGATAGCTCATGCTCTCTCCTTGGCTCCTTCTTCTCTCCAGGCTCAGGATCCTTCTGGGGCACCTCTCCTCCCACCCCTCAGGTGGCTTTATACCTGAGCTGAGTGCTGAGGCCGCCCAAGGAGGGAAGGAGTCACACCCTAGGGTGTGTGTGTGTGTGTGTGTGTGTGTGTGTGAGGGGGGGGGGCACAGGTGCAGAAGTTCCAGAAACAAGGGACAGGCAAGGAAGGGGACACTGAGGTGACACCCTAGTCCCCAACAGTCCCCAAAGTCGACCTTAAACCCTGGTTGCTAGGAGGGAGGGGTCAAGGCTGGGAGGGGATTATCGGGGGACAAAGGGGCCGCCCTGCTCCCTGCTGCTCCGCACGTCCTGGGATCCAGTTTCTTGTGAGGAGGCGGCCTCCTGCTCCGCCCCACTGGGACCCAGGCATTGGGCCCTGGCTTCCCTAGGAGTTTGGAAAAGGAATGGGAGTGGTGGCATGTGAGCAACATCACCCACAACCAAGGTACGCCCTTAGACACAGCAGCATGCACACGTCTACACACACACACAACACACACACACAGAGGCATAGACACATACATTGGCACACGGGCACACACCAGACGTGAGCACTTCCCTACCTTAATTCATTTAAGCAGTACTGGTGCCTACTATGTGCTGGGCCCTGTTCCAGGTGCTGGGGTAGAACCAAGAACAAGCTAGACAAAAAGCCCTGCCCTCGTGGACCTGACACCCTCGGGGACTCAGCCTGCACGTGTGCGGAATCACACACGCCCTGCCAGGCCTGCACGTGTTACAGAGGCACAGTGCACACGTGTCCCCACTGACACATGCAGACATGCAAACACATAGCCACACCCAGAGGCCCCACCAGAAGTACATGCGTGAAGCAGACACATACATACGTGGGGTGTGCACACATCATGGTCACATGCACACACAGACACACCTGTGGCTGGAGGTCAGGAATCCTGAGATCTTGCCATGTCTTAGTCCCTGCTATCCTGGAAGATCTTGGGCCAGTGGCTGCCCTCTGCCCAGACACAGCACATACAGACCACAGACACATACCTAAGGCCCTTTCTACCTGGGGAAGACTTGTGGCAGAGGAGGAGATGGGGAGATTGGTGCTGGGTTCTGATCCTTCTTCAAAACTTTGCCAGTCTCTCTATGAGGGGGCAGTTCAGTTCTCAGTCCCTGCCCACTCACTGGGTCAGAGTGCTCAGTCAGACCCCCACCCCACTTCTATGGATGGACTACTGCTCTACCTTCCTCCCTGGTGTGGAGAAAGAAGGCCCACACCCTTCCTGCAAAGGCAGGAGATACATCTGTTCATTCATTCACCCATGTATGCATTCAGTGGGCAGATACTAACGGAACCTCTTCTGTGTGCTGGTACCAGGGTGGATGTAAGATGGGCCGGGTCCTTGCTTCACAAGAGTACACAGTCCAGAGGGGGAGAGCAATAACAAAGGTGTGAGCTGATAAAAACAAAATGTCCTGAAGCAACAAAGTGCTGAGAAGAAGCCAACATAGGTTGCTGTGATTTACTGGGGAAGCAAGGAGATTTAATAAGGAGCTTGAGGCCCAGAGAGGGATAGCTACTTACCTGGAGTCACACAGCAAGGACAGAACTGATCCTAGACTCCTGCCCCCCAGCTCGGGACCAGATCTGGGGTGTCTCTGATCTGAACTGTGAGCTAAAGGAGGGAAGAGTTTGAAGGAAAGATGGGTTCTGGGGTAGGTAGGGGATCCTAAATGAGATCTCTGAGGTGGGGGGGGGCTGCCAGGGCTGCTAGAAAGGGCCTGTGCTGGGCAGCAGTGATGTCAGAGGATTAGACTAGGCCCTTTGAGTGGGTGCACTGAGGCGTAGGCCAGGCTAGGTGGTGAAGGGGGAGGTGGTGGAGGAGGAGGAGGGCAGGAAGGGAGGAGGGCAGGAGGGAGGCAGATACTCGATCTGGTGCTATTCACAGGTAGACGGTGGACGTGGGGCTGGGCCTCACCCCAGAGGGCAGGCTTACCCTCACCCAACTCCACTGCCTCCTACCTCTCATGGGGGCTTCACTTTCTCTCTCATTGGATCCCTAGGTACCCTTCACAGCTGGAGGGATTGGCCCCCAACCCAGGCCCTGATTTATCCCAAGACATCTGTCTTGGTAAAGGTCATCAGCTCTGCCACCCTGACTGTCCCCACCTCACAGCCCATCTGTCTCCATCTCTGTAGTATCACCAGAAGCTGATGCTGTTCGTTGCCATCCCCAGATGAAGCTCCTTTGCTCTCCCATTATCTGCACCCCGTCTGTCCCCAAGGTGGTTGGACACCACAATGACCAAGCAAGACCCACAGATCCACCAGTGATCTGCCCATATGTCCTAATCCAGTCCCAACTCGGCCCTTTGCAACCTTGGGAATCCAGCCAAACTTGGCCTCTGCTTCCTGAGCAGCCCAAGGCCTGAGGAGGAAGGCCAGGGGAGTAGGTATAACAAGCCCTGTCTTAGGAGCAGAGGCTTCTGGTAGGTTAGGGTGTTGGATTAAAAACCAGGAGAAAGTGAAGTTAGAGCCAGCAGGGCTGTCCTTTATCCAGAGGTTACACTCTGAATTCTCATTCTGTGACCTGAACTTCCCAAAGACATAACACATAAACAGAGTCTAATCAAATGAGCAGACTCTGCCAAAAAGAAAACTTACCCAGGGTAGTGACACCTGGGTGGCTCAGGGGTTGAGCATCTGACTTTGGCACAGGTTGTGATCCTGGGGTCCTGGGATGGAGTCCTGCATCAGGCTCCCCCACAGGGACCCTGCCTCTCCCTCTGCCTATGTCTCTGCCTCTCTCTCTCTCTGTCTCTCATGAATAAATAAAATCTTTTAAAAAAGAAAAACTACCCCAAAACTCTACTATATTAAAACTGTGTGATGGAGATAAGGAACTGGACAAGTAGGTTAATGGAACAGAATAGAATAGAAGAAACTGGAATAGACCCATGTATACATTGCAATTTAGGATGTGATAAAAGGGCCATTTAAAATAAGGGAGAATAAGGATAAACCATTAAAATAAAAGGCAAGGTGCTGGGATAGCATAGTCCCTTGAGCGTCCAACTCTTGGTTTCGGCTCAGGTCCTTGATCACAGTGTGTGAGTTTGAGCCCAACGTTGGGCAACAAGATCAACAAGTAGTCTGCTTGAGATTCTCTCTCTCTTCCCCTCTGCCCCTTCAGCTCATGCTCTCTCTCTCAAATAAACAAGTAAATCTTTAAAATGAAATGAAATGGGGATCCCTGGGTGGCGCAGCGGTTTAGCGCCTGCCTTTGGCCCAGGGCACGATCCTGGAGACCCGGGATCGAATCCCACGTCGGGCTCCCGGTGCATGGAGCCTGCTTCTCCCTCTGCCTGTGTCTCTGCCCCTCTCTCTCTCTGTGACTATCATAAATAAATAAAAAATTAAAAAAAAATGAAATGAAACAATAAAATAAAAGGTATTAGGACAGCTGGAAAGTTATAGGGAAAAGTTTGAATGAGATCCTGTAATGCATGCAACTGGTGTCCCACTCAGATCCCTTTTCTTTCTTTTTTTTTTTTTTAAGATTTTTAAAATGTATTTATTCATGAGAGACACAGAGAGAGAGGCACAGACACAGGCAGAGGGAGAAGCAGGCTCCATGCAGGGAGCCTGACGTGGGACTCGATCCCGGGATCACGCCCTGGGCTGAAGAAGGTGCTAAACCGCTGAGCCACCCGGCTGCCCCAGATCCCTTTTCCTAGCAGGGCACCTATCTCCTGGCTGATAGGACTGCAGGCAACCAAGGACTCATAGCTGCCTCCTCTGTCTGACCAAGGGACACATTTACAGTAAAGGAAATGCAGTGGTGGACACACTGCCATTTGATGTACCATCAAGAAGCTGCTGGCCTCTTAGGATAACGGAACAACCTCTGGAAGGTGAAGCTGAGATGCCAGCATGAAGAGGACACTGCAATGTCTTTTAGTATGCAATATATACCTTAAAGCAATGCTGCTTTATGGTGCTGTGCCCCAGAACATAGGTATATGAGTCTGGAAACCTAGGATTGGAAGCAGGAGTGGCCCTGTTTACCATTACTCCCAGTAACCTCCTTAAAAGAATTGTACTGCCAGCCCTCTAACTTTAGGCCCTGTGTCTAGAGATCACAATTCCCAGAGTAGGAAAGGACATTTCTGCCAGACCATGGAAAGAGTCCCTATTACTTTTGAGCTACATCTGCCACCTGGTCCGTTTGGTCTCCTTATGCCAACAGACCAGCAGACAAAGAAAGGACTTGCCGTACTGGCAGGGTTAATAGATCTCAGTCATCACCAGGAGGTAGGACTGCTGCTATGCAGTGCGGTCAGCAAGAATATGTTTAGTGCTCAGGTAATCCACTGGGATATCTCCAGATAGCCATGCTGAGTTTTAATTGTAAATGGGCAAGTACTATAAGCCATGGCCTGATAGGGCATGGTAACTAGGGACTCAACCCTTCAGATGAGGGCCAGGATCAACCCACCAGGTAGGCTATGGAGACCAGCAGAAATACTAGCTGAAGCCAGGAGTAGAAGGGAAGGGAGGGCTAGAATGAGTGAGTGTCAGAGGAAGGAGATGATGACTATCAGGGGAGGTTGTAGAACTAATTCTCCTCTTCTAAGTTTACCTAGAAATTGTGACCAATCAGGGACGCCTGGGTGGCTCAGTGGTTGAGCGTCTGCCTTTGGCTCAGGGTGTGATCCTAGGATCCGGGATCGAGTCCCACATCTGGCTCCTTGCGGGGAGCCTGCTTCTCCCTCTGTCTGTGTCTCTGCCTCTCTCTATGTGTCTATCATGAATAAATAAATAAAATCTTTAAAAAAAAAATGAGTGTGGATGTGAATATTAAAAAAAAAAAAAAAGAAATTGTGACCAATCAGAATCCTGGAGAAATTGTACCTGCATGGAGTGAACTTTACGGGGAAAGCAAGTAGGTGTGAACGGTGCAAAAGTGAACTGTAGTGCACGCTGTGGGTGCCCTGCCAGATCCCTTTACAATAGTACACCCATCGCCCAGCTGCTCCCATCTCTGGATACCTGCCTAGCACTCCTCCTCCTCCTGGCATACCTTGGTCAATGGCAGACTGGCACAGATGTATGAAAGGCCTCACCTCCAGGTGGAACTAACCTGGTAGTACAATTTGGGCTTCAGAGCTTTCTCCAGGATCAAACCAAAGCTAATAAATAAGTGATTAAAGATTTACATGTAAAAGAGATCTCTGAAATTACTAAGCAAAAATATAGAAGAATATTTTAAAAGCTTGGGCTTGAGCATTATTTACAATAGCTAAGACAAGGCAATGACCTAAATGTCCATATGGATGAATGGATAAAGAAAATGTGGTATGGGCATACAATGGAATACTATTCAACCATAAATGAGAGGGAATCCTGATATTTGCAACAACATGGATGGACTTGAAGGGCATTGGCCTAAGTGAGGTAAGTCAGACCAAGAAAGACAAACACTGTATGATCTAATTTATTTGTGAAATCTCAAAAAACCGAACTCAGAAAAAGAGATCAGGGCAGCCCCGGTGGTACAGAGGTTTAGCGCCACCTTCAGCCCAGGGCGTGATCCTGGAGACCGGGGATCGAGTCCTGCGTCCGGCTCCCTGCATAGAACCTGCTTCTCCCTCTGCCTGTGTCTCTGTCTCTCTCTCTCTGTGTCTGTCGTGAATAAATAAATTAAAAATCTTTAAAAAAGAAGAAAAAGAGATCAGATTTGTGTTGTGAGGTAGGATTTGGGAGGGGGGCGGGGAGTGGAGGAATTGTGTGAAGATGGTCGAAAGGTCTAAACTTTGGTTTAGATAAATAAATAGTGAGGATATAATGTAAAACGTGATGACTATAGTTAACACTGCTGTGTGATATATTAGAAAGTTGCTGAGAGAGTAAATTCTAAAATTTTTCATCACAGGTAAAATTATTTTTGTGTAACTACATGAGGTGATGGATGTTAATTAAACTTATGGTGGTAATCATTTACATATATATATGACGTCTGGGTGGCGCCATCAGTTAAGTGGTTTCAGCTGTTCACGATCTCAGGGTCATGAGATCAAGCCACATCAGCTCAACATCTGCTTGAGATTCTCTCTCTCCCTCAGCCCTCCCCCCTGCTTGCTCTCTCTCTAAAATAAATAAATAAAATCTTTATTATTTTTTTTAAATATTTTATTTATTTATTCATGAGAGACACACAGAGAGAGGCAGAGACACAGGCAGAGGGAGAAGCAGGCTCCATGCAGGGAGCCCAATGTGGAACTCGATCTCAGGACTCCAGGATCATGCCCTGGGCTGAAGGCCAATGCTCAACCGCTGAGCCACCAAGGCATCCTAATAAATAAAATCTTTAAAATGTATATATAGATGTCAAGTCATTGTGCTATACACCTTAAATTTGTACAGTGTTATATGTCAGTAATATCTTAAAACTGGAAGAAAAGGGCAGCCTGGGTGGCTCAGCGGTTTAGCGCTGCCTTCAGCCCAGGACCTGATCCTGGAGACCTGGGATCAAGTCCCATGTCAGGCTCCCTGCATGGAGCCTGCTTCTCCCTCTGCCTCGCTTTCTCTCTGTCTCTCATGAGTAAATAAATAAAAATCTAAAAAAAAAAAAAAAAAAAACTGGAAGAAGAAAAATCAAAGAAAAGCTTAGTCTAAGAGAAAGCCTTCTAAATCAAGTCATAAAATGCAACACCCATAATGTAAAAAATAAAAGGTTGATAAATTTAAGCACATCTTTCTTTCTCTCTCTTTTTTGTTTTACTGTCAGTACATCCAAATATTGCTCATAATTACTGACACGCACTGTCTCACAATACAGAAACACTGATGGGTTATGCTTCTACTGATATTTTCGTTCATAAAAAGATTTAAAAATATGTCCATTGGCCAGCCCGCGTGGCTCAGCGGTTTAGCGCCGCCTTCAGCCCAGGGTGTGATCCTGGAGACCCCGGATCCGAGTCCCATGTCGGGCTCCCTGCGTGGAGCCTGCTTCTCCCTCTCCTGTGTCTCTGCCTCTTTCTCTCCCTGTGTGTGTCTCTCATGAATAAATAAAATCTTTTTAAAAATAAATAAAAAATAAAAAAAAATATGTCCATAAATCCTTTGGTATGCCTCCCTTCGAAAGGAGGAAGCTGAATTCTCCCACTCTTGAATGTGCACTTGTTTGAGTGACTCACTAGTAACAACCAGAATGAGGCCGAAGTGCTAGTGTGTGGCTTCTGAGGCTAAGTCATGAGAAATGTCTCTCTGGACACTTGCCCTTAAAACCCAGGCCATGTTGTGAGGAAAGCCAGGCCACATGAAAGGCCACAGGTGGGTGACAGCCCTAGGCTAGACCTTCAACCAGCAGCCAGCATTCACAGCCACACGTGTAAGTGAATGAACCTTCAGATGCCTCTAGTCCTCTTGCTTTCAAATCTAGCTAAGACGCCAGACATGGTGGAACAGACACAAGCCATTTCTGTTATGCCCTGACTCAATCGTGACCTGCATGAGATATCATAAAAGATTGTTGTTTTGAAGTCATTAAATTTAGGAAACAATAGAAAACTAAAAGAAGGACTGTGTGAAATATTTGGCATAAAGATGAAGAATAATTGAATGACATAGATTCAGTAGCAGTTTGCAGAAAGCATCCAAAGAAGTTCAAAAAAGGGTGTTTAGGGGCAGCCCGGTAGCTCAGCGGTTTAGCGCCGCCTTGGGTCCAGGGCGGGATCCTGGAGACCCGGGATCGAGTCCACGCTGAGCGCCCTGTGCAGGGCGCCCTGTGTAGGGCCTGCTTCTCCCTCTGCCTGTGTCTCTGCCTCTCTCTCTCTCTCTGTGTCTTTCATAAATAAATAAATAATATATATATTTTAAAAAGGGTGTTTAGGGATCCCTGGGTGGCTCAGTGGTTTGGCGCCTGCCTTTGGCCCAGGGCACGATCCTGGGGTCCCGGGATCGAGTTCCGCATCGGGCTCCCGGCCTGGAGCCTGCTTCTCCCTCTGCCTGTGTCTCTGACTCTCTCTCTCTCTCACTCTCTCTCATGAATAAATAAATTTTTTTAAAAAAGGTGTTTAACTTTTCAGACTCCCAAGAATTTCTTAAGTCTTCAACAGTTCACATGCAATTGGGTCTATTTCCCCATAAATAGTGGAAATTGCCTTAGAACGTAGAAGAAACTTCAGCAAACTGAGAAACCAAATTGGCTCTCCTGTGCAAGGACTTGAGTGTGTACATGTTTACTTGAGTGTGTACATGTTATTCAGTAACACTGAGTGTGTGAACCAGTAACACTGAGCATGTGAGGATGTGTGTGAGAACATCTCTAGGCCCAATTGCCCCACTCTACCTATAACTTAATCCCTTTCTCTCTCATGAAAGAGGGCAAATCCGTGAACCAAGAGAGTAGGAAAGGGAACAGCAAGGCACATCCTCCTACAGAGTAAATGCGATGAGGATCCTATCCTGCAGGTGAGGAGACAGAGGTTCAGATGATGAGAGAGGTGAGGCCACACAGTGCCCCACAGGTAGTGTTAAAGCCAAGCCTCCAAACCAACTTTGTCTGAGTCCAGCCTTCAGCAGACAAAAGGATCCCCTGGGATGCTCTTAGCAGTAGAGAGTCCTAGTCCCCTCAGAGATTCAGGAAGTTCCAAGGAGCCCAGGCATCTGTATTTTTAGTATGGGAGCCACTGCCACCCCATCTCCCTGGGGATTCTGGGTCCTGCTTTGAAGGACACTGAATAATACAACTTTGTCTTCCAAACAGGACCAGGCCTGTCAAGAAAAAGACCACAAGAGGTAAGTGAACTGTTGTAGATGAAAGAGATTCAGGAGGCATCAGAACAGGGTTAGTTATCTACTGCTGTGTAACAAGTTACCCCAGAACCCTGTGGTTTAAAATAATATTCATTATTTCCATTTCAGTCAGTCAGGGATCTGGGCTGAGAGGCTCTCACAAGCCTGCAAACAATGTCAGGACTGTAGTAGTTATTTCTCTCTTTTTTAAAGAATTTATTTATTTATTTTTGAGAGAGCACAAGTGGGAAGGAGGAGAGGGAGAAGCAGGGTCCCCACTGAGCAGAGAGCCTGAAACAGGCTCCATCCCTGGACCCTGACTTCATGACCTGAGCCAAAGGCAGATGCTTAACCAACTGAGCCACCCAGGTGCCCCTAGGGCTGCAATCATCTCAAGGCACACACATCTGCTTCCAAATTCACTTACGTGGTGTTGGCAGGATTCAGTTCTTCAAGGCTTGTTGGTTTGAGGGCCTCAGTCTTTCCCTGGCTTTTAGCAGGAGGCTGCTCTCAGTTCATGTGGACCTCTCCATAGGGCAGCTCACATGATGCCTTGCTTTATTTTTTAATTTTTTAAAAAGATTTTATTAATCATGACAGACACTCACACAGAGAGAAAGGCAGAGACACAGGCAGAGGGAGAAGCAGTTTCCATGCAGGGAGGCTTATGTGGGACTCCATTCCGGAACTCCAGGATCACGCCCTGAGCCAAAGGCAGACACTCAACTGCTAAGCCACCCAGGTGTCCCTGATGTCTTGCTGTATCAGAGAAGCAGAGAAGAGCCAAAGAAGAGTGCCAAGATGGAAGTCACAGTCTTTCGTAGCCTTATCTTGGAAGTGTGGTCCATCACTTTTTCTGATTCTATTCATCATACAAGCAAGTCACTAGGTCCAGCCTACAATAAGGGGAGACGAATACCAGCCAGCAAGGATCATTGGAGCCATGTCAGAAGCTCCCTATTTCTTTTCTTTTTTAAAAAGGATTTTATTTATTTATTCATGAGAGACACAAAGAGAGGCAGAGACATAGGCAGAGGGAGAAGCAGACTCCGCGGAGAGCCTGATGTGGGACTCGATCCCAGGACCCCAGGATCAGGACCTGAGCCAAAGGCAGATGCTCAACCATGGAGCCACCCAGGCACCCCAGAAGCTCCCTATTTCAACAACCAAATACAATGTGTGAACTTGCTTTGGATTCTGATCTCAATAAACCAATTGTACAGAGACGTTTATGAGATAATCAAAGAAATTTGAACATGGACTATGTATTAGATAATATTAAGGAATTACCATTACTTATTTAGATGTGACAAACTTCCGTGGTCATGTTAAAAAAATTCCTTATGTCTTAGAGATATATCCTGAAGAATATATTTTTAAAGATTTTATTTAAAAAAAAAAATAAAGATTTTATTTATTTATTTGAGAAAGAGTACGTGAGCTACAGGGTTGGGGGCACGAGTAGGTACAGAAGGAGAGAGAAGCAGACTCCCAGCTGAGCTCAATCCCAGGACCCTGGTATCATGACCTGAGCTGAAGGCAGACTAAGCCACCCACGTGTCCCTATCCTGAAGAACATTATAAAGGAAATGTTTTGAAGTGTAGAATTCGCTTTTTTTTTTAAAGATTTTTATTTATTTATTTGACAGAGAAAGAGATATATAGAGAGAGCACAAACAAGGGGAGCAACAGGCAGAGGGAGAGGGAGAAGTATGCTCTCCGTGGAGCAGGGAGCCAGAAGATGCTGGCTAGGCTCGATCCCAGGACCCTTGATCCCAGGACCCCAGGATCCTGACTGAGGTGAAGGCAAATGCTTAACTGACTGAGCCACCCAGGCACCCCAGGGATTTGCTTTAAAATAATACAATAGGGGCTGGAGGAGGGGAGGCCTGGGGGTACAGTTGAAACTGGATTTGTCATATGTGGGTAATGGTTATGTGGAATGAGGGGCTGTTATACTGCTCCTACTTTTACATGTGTTCAAAACTTTCCACAGTAAATTATTAAAAATCAAAGTGAATTGAAGCTAAAATTGGTACACGCAAGTTGAAAGAACATATAGGTTCTAAAGCTGTTGCATATTAACTGTATTTTAATCGTTAGAAAAGACAATAACAAAAGAAATATTAGATGACCATAAATATGAAAAAAGAAAAAAAAAGGAAGAGTGGAAAAAAAGAAAGGAAGATGGAATTAGGCTTGGCAGGTAGCTTGCTATGGAAGGTGGCTGATTCCTGACCTCTGTTTAACCAAAGGAAGTGGGATTCAGGTCATTCTTGTGGAACTGAGAGCTTTAGACAGCAGCAAATCCAAGTCCTCAGGGATTTCTAATATCTGTGAGGAACCAACTGGAATTTAGAATTTGCCTTGAGCCTAGAGGGTTGGGGAAGCTGGACTCATTTCAGAAAGGGCATGGAGGCAGGAGGCCCAGTAGCAGCTGGTGGGGAGGTATTACATGGGAGTTCAGGGCTCTTCATAGTGCTTTAGAAGGATGCCATATTATGCAGGAGGTCATGGTCTGTTTTGCAGATCTTAGAGTATAGGAGAATAAATCCCAAACTCTCCTCTTTAGACATTCTGAATTAGGCCAGGAATTTTGCATCATAGCTACCTAGCATGGGTCTTGGCATACAAGATGTGTTTAATATCCATTTATTCAATCCAGTGGTAGTAGTCCTTAACCAGATGGGTACCTCAGAATTTTCCAGAAAGATTGTAACACATTTTGATTCTTTACAATTGTGTATGGTTCTTTACAAGGTAATGTAGGTAATGTAATTATTTGGGGACAGGTAACTCATTTGGTTCAATATGCAAAAGGGTCAAAAGACATTTGATTAGTACAAGGGTTTCCTCCCACCTCTGCTCCCCAGCCACCCAGTTCCTCTCCCTGGACACAACCAAGGCTACTTGTTTCTTCTGAATACTTTTGAGGACGTTTTATGTACATGTAATCAAATACATATGTTTGAATTTTCCTTTTTAAAACAAGCTGTAGCAAACCATACACATTATTCTGCATCTTGCTTTTTTCACTAAATAATGTTGCTCAACCATTTGTAACGACATAGATGAAGCTAGAGAGTATAATGCTAAGCGAAATACACCAGAGAAAGAAAAATACCATATGATTTTACTCAAATGTGGAATTTAGGAAACAAAACAAACAAGCAAAGAGAAAAAAGAGAAAGACAAAGAAACAGACTCTTTTTTCAAATTTTTATTTATTCACGAGAGACACACAGAGAGAGGCAGAGACATAGGCAGAGAGAAAAGATGCAGGACTCAATCCCAGGACCCCGGGATCACAACCTGAGTCAAAGGCAGACATTCAACCACTAAGCCATGCACGTGCCCCCGAAACACTCTCTTTTTATTTCAGAGAGAGTCCACACACACACACACACACACACACACACACACACACACATGCATGCACAAGCACGCATGTGGGGAGAGGAGCAGGAGGGAATCTTAAAGCCAAATCCTTGCTGAGCAGGGAGCCATATGGGGAGAGAGGTTTCATCTCATGATCTGCAGATGCCCCCAAAGAAACAGACTCTTACCTATGGAGAACAAACGTTGTTAGCAGAAAAGAGAGTGGTGAAATAGAGGACGAGGATTAAGCAGTGCATTTGTCCTGATGAGCACAGGATGACGTATGGAATTGCTTAATCCCTATATTTTATATGTGAAACTAATACAACACTGTATATTAACTAATTGGAATTAAATTTTTTTTCTTTTTAAATTTATTTATTCATGATAGTCACACGGAGAGAGAGAGGCAGAGACACAGGCAGAGGGAGAAGCAGGCTCCAAGCACCGGGAGCCCGGTGTGGGATTCGCCCTGGGCCAAAGGCAGGCGCCAAACCGCTGCGCCACTCAGGGATCCCAACTAATTGGAATTAAAAGAAACACTTAAAAACAAATTTTTTAAAAAAACAAAAAATTTTTAAGTGCTGCTCAAAATCATCTCATACTAGTTGTTTTTAAACCAATGTTAGGGATCCCTGGGTGGCGCAGCGGTTTGGCGCCTGCCTTTGGCCCAGGACGCGATCCTGGAGACCCAGGATCGAATCCCACGTCGGGCTCCCGGTGCATGGAGCCTGCTTCTCCCTCTGCCTCATTCTCTCTCTCTCTGTGACTATCACAAATAAAAAAAAAAAAAAAAAAAAAAAAACCAATGTTATCAGGACACCTGAGTGGCTCAGCGGTTGAGCGACTGCCTTCAGCTCAGGGTGTGATCTCGGAGTCCTGGGATCAAGTCCCACATCGGGCTCCCTGCATGGAGCCTGCTTGTCCCTCTGCCTGTGTCTCTGCCTCTCTTTCTGTATCTTTCATGAATAAATAAATAAAATCTTAAAAAAATAAATGAATGTTATCTATTTGTTCTATTTTTGCAAGAAAGTGAACATGACTGGAATATAAATTTGACAAGTTTCCAAGTGGGGATCCCTGGGTGGCTCAGGGGTTTAGCGTCTGCCTTCGGCCCAGGGAGTGATCCTGGAGTCCCGGGATTGAGTCCCACATCGGGCTCCCTGCATGGAGCCTACTTCTCCCTCTGCCCATGTCTCAGCCTCTTTGTGTGTGTGTGTCTCTCATGAATAAATAAAATCTTTTTAAAAAAGTTTCCAAGTAATATTCTGAGTTCATTGCATAATTTAAGCCTATATCTTCTTTTTTTTATATCTTCTTTTTTTTTTAAAAAAAAAGATTTTACTTAGTTATTTGAGAGAGAGAGAGAGAGCATGAGCAGTAAGGAGGGGTAGAAGGGGAGGGAGACAAGGACACTTCATGCTGGGCAGGGTGCCCGACACAGGGCTCGATCCCAGGACCTTAAGATCAGGACCTGAGTGGGAGGCAGACATTTAACTGAGTTTGTCACCCAGGCACCCCTGTAATTACATTCTTAAAAATATACATCTAAAGGCCTAAGGACTTTATCATTTTTGTTCAAGTGATACATGTTCATCATAAAAATTCAAGCAAACTAGAACAAAAAAAAGAAACCAACCATCCTATTTTAGCACTGAGAAATAGCCATTATTGTACCAACATTCGATGAACATTATTTTAGACATCTCATAGGTTAAAAAAATAGAAAAAATTATCAATTCATACTATGTTCTATTTTAAAACAAAAACATTACCTTGAACTTTATTTGAATTTAATAGAAGAAAGAGATCAAAATGAAATTGAAAGAATGGTGGAACTTTAGATAAATGTTTCCTCATTACAAAATGACATTTCCTGTAATATTCCTCTGAAGTTAAGCAAAAAAGATTTTGAAAAACATGGGAGGATGGACTCATTATTATTAATCACATGCTTTCAAGGTAAACAGGCTAGTTGACTTCCTGCCCCAGTAGCCATTGCCAGTTAATTCCTAATATTTCTCTCACTGTCTTCCTCTATGTCCAAATTTTTTAGTTATATTATTATTGTTAGTTTTCTGATATTTATAACATCTATAGTATATTCTATTCTGCAACCTTGATTTCCTTAATTGTTTAGGATTAGACTGATAATTAAATATTTCTTCTCTTTAAAGATTTTATTTATTTATTCATGAGAGACAGAGAGAGAGAGAGAGGCAGAGACACGGGCAGAGGGAGAAGCAGGCTCCCTGCAGGGAGCTCAGTGTGGGACTCGATCCCAGGACACTGGGACCACCCCAGAGCCAAAGGCAAATGCCTAACCACTAAGCCACCCTGGCATCTCGATAATTAAATATTTTTTTGGTAACCAACAATTTTTTTTTGTGAGTACCTGTCTTGTGGTTTAGCTAGATTTTATCTTCAAATAGCTTTTTTTTAAAAAAGATTTTATTTAGGAATGCCTGGGTAGCTCAGCAGTTGAGCATCTGCCTTCAGCTCAGGGCGTGATCCTAGAGTCCTTGGATTTAGTCCTGCATCAACCTAGGTGGTTGTTGGTAGAACATGCAACTCTTGATCTCGGGGTCATGAGTTTGAGCCCCACATTGGGGCTCAAACATAAATTTAAAAATTTAAAAAAAGGGGGGACTTTTACAATGTCCAGAACCCTTGCTGCAGGAACCCACTTAGAGCACAGATCCTGGTTCCCAAATGGAAAGGTACATCTGCAAAAATAAATGATATTATGGGGCATCTGGGTGGCTCAGTCGGTTAAGTGGCCAACTCTTGGTTTTGGCTTGTCATATCTCAGGGTCCTGGGATCAAGCCCTGCATTGGGTGCCTCACTCATCAGGGAGTCTGCTTGTCCCTCTCCTTCTGTTCCTTCCCCCACTCACTCTCTCTCTCTAAAATAAATAAATAAATCTGTAAAAAGTGATATTATCTACATGATAAATTTAAAGAAGTTTAAGCCCATGCTTCCAGTGGAAACTCAGTTTGCTGTTGACATCAGATCCTCTGGGAACACTAGTAGAGCTCTACTGAAGGGTTGTGGGGCCACCTGAAGCCACGCTCATTGCTGAGCATTTCACTTCTGGGATCTTCACTAATCAGATCCAGGCAGCTTTTGCGCACTTTGCTGTTTTGCCTTTTTTTTTTTTTTTTGAAATTTATTTATTTCTTTATTTAGCAGGGGGAGGGATAGAGGAAGAAGGAAAGAGAGAATCTCTAGCAGACTCTGAGCTGAATGTGGAGCCTGACGTGGGGCTCAATCTCATGACCCTGAGCTCATGACCGGCGCCAAAACCAAGTTGGATGCTTCACCAGCTGAGTCACCTAGACACCCCATGGGGCACCTTGCCTTTTGTGATGATTGATCCCAGAGCTGACCATCAACCTCTCACAGAGGGATTTTCTGTTAATTTGTCCATTATAGTTCAATGTATATCAGATTCCTCTCTACTTTATGTGGATGTCCCCATACCATATGATAACAAAAGAGCTCATTCACTGGGTGTCTCCTAGTGTATGCTTGCCCAGAAAATGCTCTAGATGGTGGCACTTTCTCCTAGGGCCCTTAGGAAGCTGTATTTGTTATTGGGGTTGCTCACAAGTATTCCAGTTCTTCTTCCAGGCATATGGAGAGATCTCTGTTCTGTCCCCTTCTGCAGTTAGGTGAGATTATGTACAGGTTGGTACAATGTGAGCAGAAATGTCACATGGAAGCTCGTATCAAGATGGAGCCTCTCCCCTGAGTGAATAGAATGAACAGACCATCCCCACTAGCCATGCAGCAGGAGTAAGAAACAGACCTTTGTTATTATAAGCCACCCAAGCTTGTTGTTATTGCAACTTAACCTAGCCTATCCTGGCTGATACAGAAGCTATGAACGTATACAGAGATCCAGAAGAGATCGAGAAGAGAAGAGTAGCCATTGCTACTTCAGAACTTCCAAGATAAATGGGCTGCTCCAGCTCCTGAATTCAGTGTGCTCATTCCAAGATTTCAGATAGTTCTTTTTTTTTTTTTTAAGATTTTATTTATTTATTTGACAGAGAGAGAGAACACAGGCAGAGGGAGAGTCAGGCAGAGGGAGGAGAAGCAGGCAGGGAGCCTGATGTGGGGCTCAGTCCCAGAACCCTGGGATCATGACCTGAGCCAAAGACAGATACTTAACCAACTGAGCCACCCAGGCGCCCCAAGATAGTTCTGAAAGTAGGAAGGTACCCTTCATTCCTTTTTAGCAGTTCCTCACTAGAGACTGAGTGGTCTGACCTGTTTCTGAAACTGGTCTGTAGTTCTACCACCCAGGCCCTCACAAAGAAAACCACCACCACTGAGTGGTCATAAGCCATCCTTCCAAAGTGTCTTATACAAAATGCATAAATAAGGTTGACAGAAAACAACCATCATTTTTGTACAAATGAAAAGGACTCATGAGTGCCGGATTCCTTGAGTTCACTTATTTTGAGGTCTGTCATTTTTATATTTTAATGTCAACATGGTTGGATTATAGTATTTTCAACTCCTGTAAATGTAATAATATCTGCTCATGGTAAAAATGTTAAGCTGTAGAGTGGGGTACAAAGTGCAAAGTAAAAGTTTGTTTTTGGTTTTAAGATTTTACTTACTTATTATTCATGAGAGACACAGAAAGAGAGAGGGGCAGAGACATAGGCAGAGGAAGAAGCAGGCTCCACTCAGGGAGCCCAATATGGGACTCGATCCCAGGGCAGAGCCAAAGGCAGATGTCTGCTCAACCACTGAGCCGCCCAGGTGCCCCAAGTAAAAGTTTTTCTATATTTTTTATATGCAATTTCATTCTGCCGTCCCCCTAACCCCCCTAACCACCTAGCTGTGGGTATAGAAATGGGGTCTGGCACAGGGGTGCTATATATACAGCATAAGAAATGGCCCTGACCCTCAATAGGCTTATTATGGTTGTCTCAGTTAATGGAGTGGGGCCCATAATGCTTACATTAGAACTAAAGCAAGCTAGTGGGGCTGGGTGGTGGTGGTGGGTGGTGGTGGACCCGACGAACGAACGGTGTTGAACTGGTAAGTACATGTCTTATCCAAAATGGCAGCCGTTTGCTCAGGTCCAGTTGTTTCTTGTCCAAGAAACAGGGGCTCGGTATTGCTAGATTTCAGGATTTCAAGTGAAAGTGGAAATTTCAAGAAATTTGTTGCTGTTGTGTCACATTAAGCACACACATTTGGCTGATCAGTTTGTGGATGTTGCAGTAGTCCTCAGGATGGGTCTGGAGTTCTGGGTTTGAATCCTGGCTCTATCACCCATTTGTTATAGCCCAGTCCATTTATAGCCCTCATCTATAAAATGGGATTTCTACATCATAGGATTCTTCTGAGGATCAGATGAGATGTTGAAAACACTGACTTAACATGTGAGGTGGACACCTCATAAAGCTTACAATGTATTGAGTCAGTAAATAAATTTCATCTGGGAATTACAGGAAGACTTCACTGGGACAGTGGCATTTAAACAGAAACCTGAAGGATGAAGAGTAGAGAAGTGGGAAGGAGAAGGGGAAGGACCTAACAGGCAGCGGGAAAAGCCCTCGAGAAAGTCCTGATCACGGGAGCCAATGCTAAAGCAGTGAGGACACGGAGGAGACAATCATCTGGGGGCCAAGGATTTCCAGACAAGTAAGGAACTGGAAGGAGCTTCAGTTCAGCCTCAGGCCAGTCCCTACAAACTTAAGACCACATTAAACTGGCCAGCGTTAACTTCCCAGACAGAAAGACCACACCCACCGAGTCTTCCGCAGGGCCCCCTAACCCTCTTCTATCAAACACAGAAGAGAGAGGGGAGCAGGGGTGCTGCCTTGGGGTCAGAAGTGAGTAGTTTTCCAGGCAGAGGAGGAAGATCAAGAAGGCAGGTAAGAAGGCACAAAGGTGGGAAGCATTCCCATTTGCTTTGGCAGCTGAGATGTCTGGAGGGATGCCTCCAAGCCTGGCTGGGCAGTACGCAGAACCTACAACTTCAGGCTGAGGAATCTGACCGGGCTTCAGGACCTCAGTCAAATGGAGAATGGGCGCCCCCTGGGAGCAGTGCTCGGTAGTGGACGCTGGAGGACCCAGATGCGAGGGGAGGGCGGGGGAGGGGGTGCGGTTCAAGATGGGGGTAGATTGCCTGCCACAGTTTTCTTCTCACAGGAGCTAACCCCTTCCGGCGTGATGGATTCCTGGGATCCCAGAAGAGCTGGGCAGGAAGGGAACTCGAAAAAGGAACTACCAACACGTGCCCTGTGTCAGGCCCTGAACTGGGCACTTTCGTGAACACTGTCCTAACACACCTAAATCTACTTGGAGGTAGGTATCCTTATCCCCATTTTTCAGATGAGAAAATCGAGGTTTGGTGACTTCCCGAGGAGGGTAGGGGATTTTGTGTGACTTCAGAGCCTCTTCCCTGGAGTCCTCACGACCTGGAAGGTACCGATTCCATGAGGTTTGGGGGAACAAGCGTCGGGTGTGAGGCGCCCAGGGATAGGAGCGTGATGGTACTTTCGGGGAGAACCACGCCTCCCTTGTCGCGACAATACTGATTACTGTTGCTTTCCTTTAAGAGCCTGGCCCTCAAATATGAAATCCTTGCTACACGCGGGGGCGGGCATTATATATATTCCTTAGATCTCCTGGACGTCTTTCTCCCTCACCCGCATTGAACCCCACTGGTGACATAAATTCTCCCTCTCCACTAGCGAGTGAAGGCGTGGGACTACAATTCCCGGCAGGTCGTTCAGAAAGAGGTGGTGGGGAGAGGAGGAAAGAGACTCTCGCTTCCCGTAGGCTCGCAATTTGCCGTGTCCGCGGTGATGCACATTTCAACAGCCCAACGTCTTTTCTCTGGCGAGCTAATGAAGGGACTACGTCCCCCAGCAGGCACTGCCGCAGAGAGCAAGTGATGGGCCGCCATCATTATTGTAGTCCTTACCCCCCGTTTTCCCAAGGGAGCGGCCCTAGTGCGTGGACTACAAATCCCAGATCGCCGCCTCCCCTTCCCTTCGGCCGCCATTTTTGCTGGTTGTCCCCGCCCCTTTCCCCTTCCATTGTCTCCACCAAAGATAATAGAGCGGAGCTGGGAAGACTGCAACTCCCGTCAGGCTCTGCGCCACCGGGAGGGGGATTTCGATGTTACAGGCGGGCGAGGTGCCCAAGGGAGTAGAATGAGGCGACGGGGAGAGGCCAGGTACCCTGCCATCTTTATGGTAGTCTCCTTATTCTCGTGGTTCCGCCATTCTTAAGGCACACTAGAAGGCTAGAAAACTACTATTCCCATCGCACCTCATAAGACCGACTATTAGGTGTACGCCCCTCTTCCGCCATCTTGCTTGTAGTCCTCGTTCCTTTTCACCTTTCCATTGTTCCCGACCAGTAGAAATGGCAGCGGGAAGGCAGCAGATGGACTGCGACTCCCGTCAGGTACCACACACGCGGAGGGTTGTGGATAGGAGGGCGTGTGAGTGCCTGGGAAGGAGGTCGGGTCCGGGGAGAAGGCCATCTTGTTTGTAGTCATCGTTCCCGCTCCTTCTCTATCGTCTGCAACGGGGAGCCTCGGGGCAACCGGACTATAACTCCCGGCATCCTTGGCTCCAGGCTTGGCACGCCCTCCGCCATCTTGTTTGTAGTCCCCGCTGGCCCCAGCATCCCATTGTTCCCACGGTATCCCCGGCGGCCGCAGGACTACGATTTCCGTCGTGCCCTGCGCGTGTTCGTCCTGGAAAGTGGAGGTGGTGGGGAAAGGAGGGGGCAGGGGGCGGGGTTCCTCTGGGAGAAGGAGGGAGTAAAGAGGAGGAGGAGGAGGGAAGGAGGAGGGAGGGGTGGGGGAAGAGAGGAGGAAGGAGGAAGGAGCTCAGGAGGGATGAGAGAGGCGGCCAGGGCCCCGGGCCGAAGCAGCGCGGGGCCGGGGGACCAGGGGGGCTGAGGCACCCCAATTGCCCCCTCCCCCTTTCCCTGCCCCCTTCCATCCTTTCCTTCCACCCTCCGGCTTGAGGAAGGGGATTTATTCAAATTTTATTTAAATCCCTATCTCTGGAGGGTCGCGCGCTGGGGGGGAGGGGGAAGAGGGCGGGGGCGCGCGCAGGCTGGGGGGGCGGGGCCGGAGCAGCTTCCTTCACCCCCCTCCACTCGCCCCGTAGCCCTAGGGCAGGGGGCCGCAGTCTAGGGGCGGGCCCAGGGGAGGGGGGCAGGTTACAGGGACCCCCCCCTCCCCGGGAACCGGCGGTGGGCGGGGCTTGAACCCCGGAAACTGTGGGGGGCCCAGGCCTGGCCCTGGACCCCTGGGCAGTGGGGGCCGGGAAGGGGCCAGTTAAAGGGCCGGGGGCGCTGGGGAGAGGCGGAGTGGGGGGAGGGGAGCTGTGACTCGGACCCCGGACTGAGTGGGGCCCGGGCAGAAGCTGAGCACCCTGCGCCCGAGGAGCCCCCGTTGGCCTGGGGGGGCTGAGGGACTGAGCCCCCCAGAGCAGGACCTCCCCCTGGAAGGGCCGCGCCGCAGCCCGTGGGAGGGCCTCGCCCCCGGCGCCCCCCATCTCCACTCGCCGCCGTCCCGGCCTCCGCCGGAGGGAGGGGCCGAGCGCCCTCGGGGGGCCGTGGACCCCGGCGTTCTGAGCGTTCCGCGCCCCGCGCCGCCCGGCCCCCCCGCCGCCGATGGCCGCCGACCCGCCGGGAGCTGCCGAGAAGGGAGAGATGGCTCCCGGGACACGTGTGAGGTGGGTTCATGCGGCTCCTCCTCACCCCCAGACCTGGGCAGCTCCCACTCCCATTCATCCTCAGCCCGGCCTCTCTCTACCTTCCCCGCCCCCAGCCTCGCCCTCTCCTTGCTCCAAACTCCTCATCTCCAGCCCTCCTTCCTGTTACCTCTCAACCCTGGGGAACTGGCCTTCCTTCCTAGACCCTGCTTCCCCTTGCAGACCCCCATCCCCGCCTGCAGTCGCCGCCCTCCAGGCCCCTCCCCTGGAGCGCTGGAGGGCCCCTTCCCCCCATGGATGGGGCTGGAAGTCCCTGGAAAGGGGGAAGCTAGGGTAAGACTCTGGCCACGAAGAGACCCCTCCAGGCCTGCTGAGTCTGTATGGGATCTTGGAGGATCTGGTTTCCATGGGAAGGGGAGCCCGAGGGATTCTAGACAATTAGGGATGGAAAGTAGCTTGGGAAGCTTGGGGGTGGGGGGGAAGACATGTAGGACTGAGTTCTGTGGAGATGTCAGGGTGGATTCTAGAATCCCAGGGAATCTGGGAGATTGCCCAGGCTGACCTGAGAGATCCAAGAGGAGGGTGTCTTGGGGCAGAAGGAGCTCTGTGGGGAACAAGCAGTTGAGATCTTGAACTGAGGAGGGGCTCTGAAGCAGCATGGGGGGGGGGGTGTTTCAGAGCCCTAGGGATGGGGGAGGGCAAGCATCCCATTGGATCTGTTGACACCGTATGGGTTTTGGGGGAAGAGAGATTGGGTGGTAGTTGTGTGTGAGAGTGAGAAAGGAGGGAGGAAGAAAGGTCTGGAGCTTCTACTCGGGAATTTGGGTATCTTGGAGAGAGGTAAGTCTGGGGAATTTTAGGTTGGGAAATGCATGAGGTGTAGTAGATTTGGGTAACGGGGGAAGAGTGGGGCCTCTCTAAGGTAACTGCACAGACAAGGAGCCCTGGATTTCCAAGGAACTTTGGTGTAGGAATGTCAGTGCAGGGGCCCCATTCCCTTCCTCCTCCCTGGGCTAGGCAAGGGGCTGCTGAGCAAGTGTTAGAGTAAAAAGAGTGAGGTCTGGAAGCCAGTTCTCCTGAGGAGCCAGGTGAGCTGCTTTGGGAGAGAGAGGCTTTGAGTAGAGGGACTGGTGCCCCCCCACCCACCCAACCCTCTCCACCCAGGGATGATCTCCTTGTTCCCTGCCTCCCTCAGGAGAGCAAGCTCCGGCTGCCTAGGAATGGGGGGAGCTGCCAGGAGTTTCCCAGGCTGGGGCCTCAGTGGGCCCACCTGACCCTGCCACCATTCACCCACAGCCCTCGGCGTTGCTGACGCCCCCAATGTCGTCGAGCAGCCGAGGGCCGGGGGCCGGAGCGCGCCGACGCCGAACCCGCTGCCGCCGCTGCCGGGCCTGTGTGCGAACTGAGTGCGGGGACTGCCACTTCTGCCGAGACATGAAGAAGTTCGGGGGGCCCGGGCGCATGAAGCAGTCGTGCCTGCTCCGGCAGTGCACTGCCGTGAGTTCTGCCCCCAGTGCATCGGATACATTGGGGCTTTGGGTGTCCTTCTGGGGTGGCTGCTTCCTAGCACACACTGTAGAGTTGCTGTTTGTTCACGCGTTCATTCAGTGTTTTGTTCAGATGTTCTCCAGACCCATTTTTGCCTCCATTTCCAAGCTGGGGCCAATGTGAAGGCATCCAGAAGTATCTAATGTAGTGCTTGCTTTTGTGTTTTTCCCAGCGTCAGAGGCACAGACTCCTAGAGAGCTTGCCTGTCTCGTACTGTTCCTTAGAGGAATCTGTACACAGGGGCCCACTTCCAGAGCTGGCCCAAGTGAACAGATCTTAGCCTTCTTTGGCCTCATCTTCACCTGCCAGAGTGGTCTTGGATTTGAGGCCAGGCTTACCCTTTGTGTGACCTTGAACAAACATTTTGAACCTTGAGGTACCTTTTCTGTGAAACATTTTCTTTGCTGAGTTGTAAAGATTCAGCAATAGCACGGATGTCAGTGTGCCCAGCACACAGTAGGTATCGGAGAACAGGAGTTTCTTCCATTGAGCTCTGCAGGGCTCCAGAATGTGGCCCCTTTCCCTCTAGCCCCTCTGCTACCTCGGTACCCCACAGCCCCCCTCTTCTCTCCCTTTGTCCCTCAACCCTTGCTTCACTTTCCTGTTCCTCTTTGCCCTACCTCCTTTATCCTTGGGTCTGTCTCCCCACTGTCAGCATCCTTCAGATGATTCTCTATTACCCTGCCCTCCCCCAAATCCAATTGTCTGAGGGCTGCTCTCCCCCCTAGGACCAGCCAGCTGCCTTTAGTGTTCCCAGGAGTCTTGCCAAAACCTGATTCATTGTAGGGTCCGGTGCAACCCTTGGGCTGCCCCCTGTTTAAACTCAGAATCACCCAGAGCTGCGGCCACATGCCCTGCAGTGCTCTCTCTCTCAACAGTATTGTCCTGTTTGCTGTGGTTTTTATCCTTCCCCAAAGCCAGCTACAGTTTCAGGGTCACACACACAGACTCTGATTCCAGCTGCAACATTTTCAACAGTGATAACAACTATGTATCCAGTGTCTCTGGAGCATGATCTCATTCTTCCAAAGGTTTTGCAAAGAAAAATGCCTAGCCCCATTTTACAGATGCACAAACAGACAAGAGAAGGTTAAATCACTTGCTCAAGGTCATACTGCCAAAAAGGAACAAATTCAAGATTTGACCTAGTTTGACCCATGGGTTCTGAACCTCATCCAGTGGCTGGCCAGGCTTCCCAGAAGGAAGGGTCTCCCCACCCCTATTGCTTGCTTTCGGGGTCCCTAATACTCCCTCTTCCCCAACAGCCCGTGCTCCCACACACAGCTGTGTGCCTCTTGTGTGGGGAGGCTGGGAAGGAGGACACAGTGGAGGGAGAGGAAGAGAAATTTGGTTTGAGCCTCATGGAGTGTACAATCTGCAATGAGATCGTCCACCCTGGCTGCCTGAAGGTGATGGGCCTGGGGGCCCTGGAGTCTGAAGGTGATGGCCCTGGGGAGCACTGCCTCTGGGTTTACTGGCGCCCTACATGCACTCCCTGCCCTCTGCCTACAGATGGGGAAGGCTGAGGGTGTCATCAATGCGGAGATCCCTAACTGCTGGGAGTGCCCTCGCTGCACCCAGGAAGGCCGGACCAGCAAGGTAGGGGTAGGGGCTGAGCTGGGTGCTGGGTTCTGGGTAGATAGTGGATTGGGGAGCTGGAGAGAACCTCACCCCCAGCTTCCATCTCCCCAGGATTCAGGTGAGGGACCAGGCCGCCGCAGGGCTGACAACGGCGAGGAGGGCGCCAGCCTGGGGAGTGGATGGAAGCTGACGGAGGAGCCGCCGCTTCCACCACCCCCACCCAGGCGCAAGGGCCCCTTACCTGCTGGGCCCCCCCCAGAGGACGTGCCTGGGCCCCCCAAAAGAAAGGAGAGGGAGGCAGGGAATGAGCCCCCCACCCCAAGGAAAAAGGTGAGCAAGGGAGCATGCTCGTGAGGCCCAGCCCAAGGGATTCTGGGAGCAGTAGTCTAGTTCCTTTTTAGGGAGGGTGGGCCCGGGAGGCTGCGCTCCGTGGGTTCCCCAGGGGGTGTTGGGAGATGTAGTTCAAGAGATAGGAGTGGGGGAGGATGGAGCATGCTCAATGGGGAGGAGAGGTACAGGTGAGGGGCAACTGGCACTGGGCAGGGAAGGTTTGGGAGTCTTGGGTGCTTCAGGTAGGAGGAAAAGAGCATGCTCAAATTAGCTGCTACAGAAGAGGAAGGAGGGGCTGGAAAGGGCCTGAGGGGGAAGAAAGAGAAGAGGAGAGCATGCTCAGTGAGTCAAGACACTGGTTGGAAGGTGAGCATGCTCAGAGTTCTTCCTGAGATGGGGGCTTCTGGGATTTGTAGTCGAAGAAGACAGCATGGATCTTAGTTTTGTGGACAGTAAGGGGCTAATGGGGTCTCTCCCTTTCCCCATATTTCCCTCTTGCTCTGGTAGGTGAAAGGAGGCCGAGAGAGGCACCTGAAGAAGGTGGGTGGAGACGCCTGCCTCCTCCGAGGATCGGACCCAGGCGGCCCTGGCCTTCTGCCCCCCAGGGTTCTGAATCCGAGCCAGGCTTTCTCGTCCTGCCACCCTGGGCTCCCTCCCGAGAACTGGGAGGTGTGCCGGGGACCTCCTCCCTCCCCCTCCCACCTTTCCTTGCCCCACCCTCCACCCTGGAGAAGAGATCTGTCCCTTCCTACTCACCTTGTCCTGCCCCTGCCCCATTTGGCTACACTGGGCATCTGGACCCCTGGGAAGAGTGGAGGGGGAGGGGTGGGTTGGGGCCAGGCCACAGGACTTTCCAAGAACCCTTGGGGTATCATCTGACCCATTTGCGTCATCTTTCCAAACTTAAAGGGAAAAGAACTGAGTTCAAATCCCTGCCCACTGACTCCCTGTGTGGTCTTGGCAACTTGTCAGCTGCTCTGAGCCTCGCTTCCTCATCTGTGAAGGAGATGATACTACCTACTTTATCCACCCATTCCACAGAACTGTTTACATCTAATGAAAGTAAATGAGATTTGTGAACTGTGAAATGTACCTAGATTTGAGGAAGACGAGGCCCAGAGAGGTTAAAAGACTTGCCCAAGGTCACACAGCAAAGTTAGAATTCACTTGTCACTTTGCACTGACACGTAAATGCAAGGGTCTGCCTGATTGTGTTCAAATTCTGTTTCTGGCATTGGTCAGTTTGTAACCTTGGGTAAGTCATTTAGTCTGTCTGAACCTCAGTTTCTTTGAGTGTAAGAGTGGCCCAGGTTGCCACTCCATTGGAGCACTGTGAAGATGTGAGTCCGTGAGTATGAGGTGCTCTGTCACTCTCATGTCGTTGTCACTCTCACGTTGTTGAACAGACATCTAGTGGAATCATCTAGTCCAGTGTTCCGTGTTATAGATGATGAGGCCGGGGCTTCCCAAGGTCCCACAGAGAGTTGATAGCCAAGCTGATACTCAAAACTCTATCTCCAGCTCTTTTCAATATTTGACTGCCTTTGGAGATTCATAAGCTATTGAAACCCGTAAGGCTTCTAATTCTTTGAATCAGTGCCTTCATGTGACAGATAAGGAGACTGAGGTCCAGAGAGGGACATGATGATGTGGCTGAGGCCTCACATTGTTCAGGGGCAGAGCTATGGCTAGAACTCGGGACTCTCTTGGGCTGCTCATCCCCTGCTGACTCCTCAGGGCAGGGAGGTGGGAGAGTGTGTGTCAGGCCCTAGAACAGCCTCCCCTTTTCTCCTTGCAGAAACCAAAGCCGCCTTTGGCCTCTGCTGAGGGCCCGGCAGTACCATCCCCATCACCACAGAGGGAGAAGCTAGAGCGTTTCAAGCGCATGTGCCAGCTGCTGGAGCGGGTGCCTGACACCTCCTCGTCCTCCTCGGACTCGGATTCCGACTCTGACTCTTCAGGCACATCGCTGAGTGAGGATGAGGCCCCTGGCGAGGCCCGGAATGGGCGACGGCCAGCCCGGGGCGGCTCGGGCGAGAAGGAGAACCGCGGGGGGCGGCGGGCTGTGCGCCCTGGCAGTGGGGGGCCCCTCCTCAGCTGGCCCCTGGGCCCCGCCCCACCGCCCCGGCCCCCACAGCTGGAGAGGCACGTGGTACGGCCCCCACCTCGAAGCCCCGAGCCCGACACGCTGCCTTTGGCTGCTGGATCCGACCACCCTCTGCCCCGTGCCGCCTGGCTTCGTGTCTTCCAGCACCTCGGGCCCCGAGAGCTGTGTATTTGCATGCGAGTCTGCCGGACTTGGAGCCGCTGGTGAGTGGCCTAGACAGGCCTGGGTTCTCATTTGCTGAATGCCCTGTAACAGCAGGTTATGACCTCTCTGGGTCTTGGTGTTAGGTTGGTAGTACTATAGTACGTACACGTTAAAGTCTTCCATATTTGTTGTGCACAAACTACATCTTTGAGCTCGTTTGACCCTTGTAACAACTTTGTCAGGGTAGGTTCCCTTTTAAAGATGAAGCTGAGGTCAAAGTTGTGGAGAGGAGATAGTAGAACTAGGAATTTGAATCCAAGCACTGTGGCTCCAGCACCTTTTCTCTTCATAACCATCATTTATAAGTGTGTGTGTGTCAAGCATAGCACTAAATGCTATGTATGTGTCACCTGATTTGCTTTTCACAGTTCTTCTCCTGAAGACAGTCTTATTAGAGGTCCCATTTTCACATAAGAAAGCTCTCTGTGGAGGTGGCCCCTGCCTTCTCAGAGATAGCCATACATGAGGCCCTTGACCTCCCCCCCATCACTTCTCTATGCCCCAGAGCCACTGCAAGCTCCCTCTGCCTCTCTTCCACTCATCTTCCCACTGCTTCCTGAACCCTGTTTGTTCAGAAATGTTGGTCATCCTCCGAAGCCCCTGGTCTTCCTCTTCAATCCTGCCCCCGACATAATCCCTCCCCAGTCCCATCAAACTGCCACAGTACCCTGTCCTCCTCACAGAGCACGTAGAGACCTTCCCCAAGTTGATGAACTTTTACTCATTTATTCATCCTCCCGTTCATATCGCTTGTCAGAGTGGGGCAGATACTGTGTCTTTATTATCTGCATGTTCCTCAGTGTGGGATGTGGGATGAGGGCAGTGTACGTTCCCAAGAAGTATTTTATTAAATGAATACATTCAGGGTTTTTCCCAGGCACTTACTGTGGGGCAGGCATCCTGGTGGACACTTTGTAGATTATTGGCCGACTTGTTCCTCATAATAGCAACTCTGTGAGAGAATGAGGGACGCCTGAAGTCACAGCACACGCTGGTGGCTGAACTCAAACTCCACTCTTTTTCCTTGGGACTCTGGGGCACTATTCACCGCTCTGATCTCTGGAGGCTAGTGAGCTAAGAGCATGGGAGTGCAGGCTCTGGAGGCAAATCTTGTTCTTCCCCTGATAAGCTGATGGCTGCTGGGCTAGTTTCTTAACTTCTCTGTGCTTCAGTTTCTTCCTCTGTTAAGCCAGGAGAACTAAAGCATTTACTTCATAGCATCTTTGTGAGCTAACATATATAAAGAACCAAGGACAGTACCCAGGAAATAGAAACTACTCAGTGCTTTAGCCAGTGTTATTCACTCACAGTTGCAAATATTGGCTGGAAGCACAGACTTTACATCCTCAGAACATAGGTCTGGGCCCTTGAGGAGCTCCCAATCAGCCTGCAATATAGAAGCAAAGAGAGCAATTGCCAGAGATTACTGCCTCTGCTCACATAGTGGTTGAGGGCATGTTTGCTGAGACCTCTTTGAGGCCAGCTCTGTGCTTGGCACATGGGATCCAGAACTGAAGAGGACTTGATTTCTACTTCAAGGAGAGACTTGTGACCAAAAGTGGACGAAGCAGAGAGGCTGGCTTGCACAGTGATTTCTAGCTTGGGCCCTGGAGTCTGCCAGCTGTGGGTGTCCTCTGCTGTGACTCCTGTACTGCCTGGATGTATGGCCATGGGTAGATAGCTGTACCTTTCAAGGCCTGTTTTCTCATCTGTGGTCTAGGGTTCATACTAATACCTCGTGAGGCTAAATGAGTGGTTTTTGCAAGGCACTTAGCACAGTACCTGAAAGGGACTAAACACTCCGTAAAATCGTGGTTTTTCCAATAGGGGTGAAGGTAGGGCAGAGCAGAGCTACGGTGGGAACAGGGAGGAGGCTCTGTCAGACATAGGGGCAGGAGGGGTAGAGGAGAGGAGGGACTCAGGCTGAGAACTTTTTTTCTTTTTAAAGATTTTATTTATTTATTCATGAAAGACAGAGAGAAAGAGAGAGGCAGAGACACAGGCAGAGGGAGAAGCAGGCTCCATGCAGGGAGCCCGACATGGGACTCGATCCCGGGTCTCCGGGATCACGCCCTGGGCTGAAGGCGGTGCTAAACCGCTGAGCCACCAGGGCTGCCCAGGCTGAGAACTTTTTAAGAAGCAGAATGGCTTGGCATTTGGTGACTAAATGGCTATGAGAGTTCCGGGTTATCTCTCAGCTGAGTTTCTGGCCCGTAAGCCTGGGTGGGCAGCAGTGCCATTCCCCAAGCTCAGGGACACCAGAGGAGGACCAGGTACCAGGAAAGCGAAGTGCTCAGATTTGACATGTTTGGTCCAAAAGGCCTGTGGGCCAGTCAGAGCTAGCAGGGCAGCAGATGGGTGTATAGGTCTGACACTTAAGAGATCCAGCTTTGGAAGTTCTTGCCATATAGGTAGCAGCTTCCAGAAAGGGAGAAGACAAAATGTCAGTATCTGTGAGTTAGAGAAAGAGCAACCAGAGACAGGGAGATGGTAGAGGTGTCCTGAAGAAGAGAGACGAGGAAGGAGTGAATGATAAAGTTTAGGATGTTGGCAGGAGGTCGTGGGAGACCCAGGACCAGAAATGGCAGTTGGATTTGCTACAAGAGGTCTTGGTATCCTTGGGTGTGCTACGTGGGAGTAGGAGACCAAGCCCAGTCTCATGAAGCTAAGGACATAAGCTCCAAGGCAGGGACTTAATCTGTTTGCTGCTGTGTCCCAGGTTCCTAAGATGGAGCCTGGCATACAATAGATTCTAAGACAATACTTGTTGGAGGGATGGATGGATGGATGGATGGATGAATGGATGGAAGTGAGGAAATCAGGATGGAGTGTGGAAAGAGGTAGTGAGGGTGGAGCCAGAGAAATTTGTAGGTGGGAGAGCAGGAAGTTTCAGGCTTTCCTGTCTGGTGGCTTTTATCTCTCTCGGAACTGGGAGGCAAAGTGAACATACCAAGAGTGAAGGGAGGGGGGTGGGCAGAGGAAGCATGGACAGAGTTGTTAGTTGTAGAAAAAAGGGTTGGAGTTTGGAGGACTGAGCAGAGAGGGTGACAAGAAAGGGACTGGACCACAGGGTGAGGACCAGTGGATCTGGGAATAAAGGCCTGAAGATGGGTGGATAGGAGGACAGTGGGTTCTCAAGGAACCCAGAGAGCTGAAAGTCAAGAACCAGTTTTGGCTGGAGCTCCTTACAGGCACCAGTTGGGCTGCTGCATCTGCATCCCTAAAGGGCCTCTGCAACACAGGTTTAGGCCCAGAATTTCGAATTTGGGAGGTGAGCTTAATAGGCAGCTGAGTCAGCTGGGGTGGCTGGAGTCTAGGAAAAAGTGAATGGGTTAGGGAACTCAGACTCGAGCCCTGGTGCCCCTGGATGAGGGCATGCCGTGCCTCTTAAGAATTCTTCCTGCTTCTCACCGTAGTCATTCCACAGCTTAGAAAGAACCAATCCATGGTTACCTGCTACCTTCACAGTGAACTCCCACAGCCCTCTTGGACATTTGGACACATACAGTACCTTAGTGAGTGCATTAGATGACAGTCTAGCCTGGCATTACAGCCTGCTGTGACTTGGTGTGCCCACCCTGGGCCTCCTCTGCAGTCCTGTCCCTGCCTCTTCCCCAGACATGGTTCAGGCTCTCAATCTAGAGCAGCTTGGGTTAAAGCCTGGCTTTGCTGCTACTTAGTAGCTGTGGGACCTGGGACAAGTTTCTTGACCTCCATGGGCCTTATTTCTCTTAATTTGAAAGAGGAGATTATAGTAACAGTATTTATCTCCTAGGGCTGTTGTGAGGTTAACTGGCTATGCACAGACCAGTACCTGGCACATAGTAAACCCTTGATAAACACTAGGTATTAATGCCATAGTCAGCCCCATCTTCTTCATTATTAAGGCAAGGGAATGAATTACCCTTTGTTCCTGCTGCCTGGATTTCTCAGAGTTTTCTGTCTGTGTCCTAGGCCTGGACGCTGGTTCTTCCCCATCTGGAATGTACTCTCTCTTCCCTCCCCTTACGGTCTCCCTAGGAAGCTCTCTGTCAGTTCCTATCATTGACTGTTTTGTCCCTTGCTGCTTCAGTTACCGTGGACTGCCTACATTTCCCTTGTTTCCTGACAGCCCAGTGGAGGCCCCGAGTGGATTTTTGGCCACAACTGAGGCTTAAACCTAGTGTCCTAATCGTTCAAGGGCAAAGGGACCAATTAGTTCAAGCGAAGAAAAGTCATGGGAGACTTCCTGGAAGAGGAAACACTGGAGCTGAGTGTTGAAAGCTCTGGGTTGGTTGGCATTTGGGGCAGAAGCACAACATGTGCTAATATATGTTGGCACCAGGCAGCAATGTGTGTCTATAGGCAGGCAGGTGGTTTGGTCTGGCTTTTGTGGAATATGATACAGAAACACTTGGTGGGGGGTGCCTGTGTGGGCCCCTAGGGGGAAGAGTTCCTTTCTAGCCATGGAAGATCCAGGTCTTCTTCAAGGTGGGATAGTGGCAATTGAACTGAGACTCAAGACTGGATTGGAATGGGCAATTCCACTGGATGGAAAGTGGAAACGGGCGGGACCTAGGGACAGAAGCTGGGTTGAGGGTAGGTTGAGTTTTTTTCCTTTTCTGTTTTTTTTAGGATTTTGTTTATTTATTCATGAGAGACAGAAATGTAGGCAGAGGGAGAAGCAGGCTCCCCATGGGGAGCCCAATATGCAACTCGATCCCAGGACCTCGGGATTGTGACCTGAGTCAAAGGCAGACCTCAACCACTGAGCCACCCAGGCACCCCTTCCTTTTCTGTTTTATAATGGGAGAGATTTGCAAATGTTAATTGGTTGAGTGGAAGGAACCAGGAGAGGGAGAGGCTAGAATGCCAGAAGAGGCAGGGAAGGGGTAAGAAGCAGCAGGCAGAACAAGAAGTGGATTTGTTGGGATTGAAGCCTTAGTGTTTGTGCCCCCAGTGATTCCCTAAAATGTTGTACAGGGCTCTATGGAGAATGCCTGGCAGTTTCAAGTGGCACAAAACCATGCCTTAATCCTTCTATTAGTTTTGAAAAGGAAGTCTCACCATTGGGTGCTATTGTATCTTTAACACCTCTCTAATACTTATCTCCCTGTTTAACAAAAATAGTCTTCAGGTGGTAGCCTAAAGCCGCACCAACACCTGCCTAGAATTTAATAGCCCCAGTGTGTTTTTATTGTGCATATTTCTAAGGTTAACATTTTTATGCGAAACAATACTGGTTTTAAGTGCAAGGAGGGGATCCATTTAAAGATGAATTCATGTTCTGCAGAGAAGGAGATAGCAACTAACTGGAGTTGGTAAGCACTGCTCCAGCCCAGGGCTTCTCAAAGGGGGAACCCTTCAGGATGAGGGGAGGGGTGGGAGGGAGGTGAGACAGCTTCCTGGGCCTTCCTCACCTCTGCTGCTTCTGAAACAGCCCCTCTAGCCCAGTGGGAATTTCTGGACATGCATTGAGAACTGGAAGAGGCTTTTCAAACTAAGTCTCGAGGAGCTTTAGTGGCCACAGGGTGTTCACAGATGACCTTGGGAGAGGAGGGGAAGGGGTCCTGGTGAAATAATTTTGGGAAGCCCATCTCTGGTTTGCTGTACCGCGGACCAGTCAAAGTTGTCAGGGATCAGGAAACCTGTTTAACTTTGTGTAGGCCTCATGTTTCTTTGAAACTTTGATTCGGCCCTACCAGGCCTTCCATAAACAGTGAGTGAACAAATGAAAAGCTATAGACGAAGCATATTGTGGGGGAGTGCTCAGTGGAAGCTTCAGGGACCTCATATGGGCTTCGCAGCATTCATTCATTCAGAACACGTGCAGTAGATGATCTGCTATGCACCCGGCATGGGCTAGGCACTGGTGCTACCAGAGAGGAAAAGCTATACCTGCCCTTGTTGAGACTGTGCTCTAGTTGGAGGGACATAGCAATCCAAGGGAGGAGATAACAGGGCTGTAAGTCAGGCCTTGGGCAGCTGGCCACCAGAATGGGGCAGATAGGGCTCAGCGGCAGAGATTAATAGGGTAGATGAGAAATTCCCACGAGTCACCATAACTTAGCTAAGGAGAACTCCAGAAGTGCAAGGTGGGGGGTTTGTGGGGGCTGCTGACAGATCCCTTTGATGTTACATCAAATACAATGTGTAGGGTGCTTGTGTCTTTGGCAAAATGCTTTATAAGCTGTAAGGTCTGTGAACTGCAGTGACCTCATTTGATCTGACAGTAGCCCTGTGGGGCAGGCTGAGTCTGGATCATTATCTTCATTTTACAAATAGAGCGTCTGAGGCTCAGGGAGAGGAATGGACCTGCTTGGGGTCTCGCATCCAGTTAGTGATGAAGTTGAGCCCCAAATCCAGTGCTCTTGGCCTGAGGCTCTGTGAGCCAGGGCAGAGCTGTGGGGGACCCTTGAAGTAGGGAGTTTGGCAGGCTCCTGAAGAGCTAAGGGCTCTGTCTCCCTCTTGTGGCTGGCAGGTGCTATGACAAGCGTCTGTGGCCTCGAATGGACCTGAGCCGGCGAAAGTCACTGACCCCACCCATGCTCAGTGGTGTGGTTCGTCGCCAGCCCCGAGCCCTGGACCTCAGCTGGACAGGTGTCTCCAAGAAGCAGCTCATGTGGCTTCTGAACCGTTTGCAAGGTAGGGGGTGATGGCAAGGTAGGAGAGGGTAAAGAGGGAGATGGTCCTGACCTCCCCACCAACTTCCCGACCTCCCCACCCCCTGTCCAGGCCTGCAGGAGCTGGTGCTCTCCGGCTGCTCCTGGCTCTCTGTCTCTGCCCTGGGCTCTGCCCCACTGCCGGCCCTGCGGCTCCTGGACCTCCGCTGGATTGAGGACGTTAAAGACTCACAGCTCCGCGAGCTGCTGCTGCCTCCGCCAGACACCAAACCAGGTGTGGCCTCTGGTGGCTTATTTGTAAACTGGGTTGGGCAAGGGTCAGGGGGAGGTATGAGGCCTCCAAGGTCTCTTCTGACTCATGCTGAATGTTAAGAGATGTCAAGAAAGGGTAGAACACATGAGTTTGGTTAGAAGGCCTTGCTTGGCCACCATTTGTTCATTTACTCACCTGCTGTGCATTGGGCCCTGTGATAGGAACTGTGAGGGAACAGGGATGAAGGGGATGTAGCTTCTGCCCTCTAGAGGGGAGATGATGATGGGAGGAAACATGGTATAAGATAGGAGAATGACAGAAGAATTCTGGGATAAGCCAGGAGCATGGCTGATGGCAGATGAGAGTAAAGTCATAGGGTATGGTGGGCCTTACTTGGGAGCTTCCTCCAAAGGGAGCAGCATCAGTTGACATGGAAGAGCGCAGGCCCAGTATGGGCAGTCCCTTCCATTTGTCAAGGAGAGCCAGACACGTGGATTTTTCTCTGTAATATCCTTTATTTTATTTTATTATTTGTTTATTCTATTTGAGAAGGGGAGAATGAGAGAGTGAGTGAGCATGAGCAAGGGGAAAGGCAGAGGGAGAAACAGACACCCTGCTGAGTGGGGTGCCTGATGTGGGGCTTGATCCCAGGACCTTGAGATCATGACCTGAGCTGATGCTTAACTGACTGAGCCACCCAGGCTCCCTGAAATATCCTTAATTTTAAATGATAGCAGTTAATTTAACATTCTTTTAAAATTCATGTGTGGACCAGTACAAATATGGCTGAGAATAGATTTGGCCCTTCTGCCCCCCTTACCCTACACTGAAAGGTAAGGGTTTTCCTGAGGGAATGGAGCAGAAATGCAGAGCCAGTTGCCTTGGAAAGTTGCATAGGGGTGGTGGTGTCCTCTCCCAAGTGAGGCTAGCTACCTCTCCACCCCTGGGTCAGGCCCAGGTACCCTGCCAGGTAGAGACAGCTTTTACTATTGAACACATACTCCGGCCCTGGCCTGGTGGAAGGCCCTAGAGACTTCAAACAGCCTTATTCCCTACCCTGTAGAACCCCAATAATGCAGAAAAGAGAGGATCAGAAATAGAAGGTTATGGGGTGATATGGTTGAGTCTGTGGTTAGGGGTAGGGGGGACAGTAAGACAATCCCTGCCTGAGGAGATGCTGTTGGAACGGAGTCCTAAAAAGGGCAAGGGTGTCTCAGGGAGTGTGAGGCAGGAGTCAGCACCTCCGTAGGGCATGAGGTCCATACTGACAGAGGGGCATGCTTGGAGCATAGGCTGGTCACAGGAGGTGCAGGTTAAGAAGCGCTGAGGCCTAGGGATTCCTTGTCTAGCCAGGAGATGGGATACTCCCAACAGCTTCTCTGGCCCCCACTAGTCTATTTTCCACACTGATGCCAGGAAAACTTCCAGAAGGGCAAATCTCCATGTCACTCCTAGGCTCTAAACTTTCTCATAGCCCCCCAGTACTCTGGATAAAGACTGATATTTTTTGGGTAAGGCCTGGCATGGTATGGCTCCCACTGATCTATGCCATCCCCACATTTCAGCCTCTTCAGCCTCTTTACCAGGGTCCCTCCAGCCTAGGGCCTTTGCTTAGTTCTCTTTGTCTGAATGTTTTACCCCCCTTTGTGTCCTTTGTCTATTTAACATCTAACCATCCTTCAGGCTTCAGCATAAATGCCACTTCCTCCTAGAAGCCCTCCATGATCCTTCCTCCCACTGAGATCAAGGTTCCTTTAGAGCTTTGAGAGCAGTTTTCTCCCAGCTGTCCCTGCATGGTTGTGAAGTGATTTAATGAAAACCCATTTCTTCTCCCTGAGTTCGTAAGCTTTGGGAGGGCAGGGACTGTGCTTAGCCCAGAGCCTTGTTTTCACAGCTCACTTTTCAGTGCCCTTCTTTCCACTCTAGTCCCCTTCACAGCAGCCTTGGAAGGAGATAGAGCAACATCTAGGATTCTTACTATCTGGACAAGGCACCAGAGGCTCAGAGGGGTTGACAGCTACAAGTCACATGGGCATAGCTAGGCTGGAGAACTCCTCTGTTGCCTGCTCTTAGTGGAATGGGACTGAGCCAGGAAGATATAGGTGGAGGTGAGGGTGGGCATTAGGAACCATGGATTCCATGAGGTGAGCAAGTGCTGGTTGGCTGGCACACTGACACCAATTCCTCCTGCCTGATCTACCTCAGGAGCTTACAGAGATGAGCCTTCCAGGCACTTAAGACCAAGATTGCATTTAGTGTTGGGACTCTACACTCACCATCCTTACTTACCTTGGCTCTTTGGCTCTGTGCAGCATTCCTGGAGCAAAACTTAAAGTTCTTCTATTTCCCTGCTTTTGTCCCCACTGCCCTCTGCCTGGCCTGCTCTTATCTCACTTCTTTGCACATTCAAATCCTTGGAAGGCCACCCTAAATGCTGGCCCCTTGATGAAATCCTTGAGATGCCCACTTCCCCTGCCCAGGCCAGAAGTGACCTGTCTTTCCTCTGCTTCCCTCTAATGGCTTTTAGCTGTGGCCCAAGATTGAGGGTATCTGCAGATGTATCCCCTTCCAAGGCCCTCAGCTCTTTGAAGGAAAAAAACGAGGTGGAATTCAGAGTTTGCCAAGTCAAGTGCCCATGAAGGTGGCCAGGCAGGTGACAGGAGGGGCTTGGTGAATGACTTTAGGGAGTAGCATCTTGCAACCCAGTTTCCATCTAGACATTTTCAGGTGCAAGGGATAGCCCAGTGGTGCCAGATCTTAGAGCTTTTCAGAGAAAAGCTCTATCAAGATTTCTTTATGAAAAAAAAAAAAAAAAAAAAGATTTCTTTATGGAAATTAGTCATTAAGAAAAATTTCAGCACTATAAAAATTTCAGATTCCATAAAATACTTGTATAGGCTAGTTTCATGAGTTTGTGATATCTGATCTAGTTTATCTATGGGCTAAGCTCATGCCTGGGAGGCAGATAGTATTGTGGTATGTTTGGTCTGGTGTCCTACTCTGTTTCTTCGGTCCTGTGACCTTGGATAGCTTGCTTAATGATTGGAGCCTCAGAATTCTCATCTGTAAGCAGGAGTGGTAATCGCACAGCTGTGGTTCTTAAAGCAAGGTCCAGACCAGCAGCATCACCATTACTGGAGAACTTGTTAGAAAAATAAACTCTGAGGTCCTACCTTAGATTCCCTAACCTCTGATGGTGGGACCAGCAACCATCCTAGGCAGCCCTCCAGGGGACATAGAAGAGCTGCTGGCCTAGGAGTAGGTTGCCACTTGGCCCACTTAGCTGGTGCCTGGCCCAAACTGAGTGCTCAATTAATGGTGGCTAGTGGACCAGAGGCACTTAGTTTAAAAACAAAACAAAACAAAACATAGGGGCACCTGGGTGGCTCAGCCAGTTAAGCGTTTGACTCTTGATTTTGGCCTGGGTGGCTCAGGTGATATCAGGGGAACCTACTTAAGATTCTTTTTCTCCCTCTGCCCCTACCCCCTCCTCTCAAAACCCCAAAAATGTAATGCAGGAATGTGGTAGACACAATCAAAGAAAAGCAGGCCACATGCCACATGCTTTGGATGTAGAGACGAGGGACATGAGCTCTTCTACCCTGGAGATGAGGGAAGAAGAGGTCTCTAAGCTCAAATCTAAAAGCCAGGGACACTGTCAAAGCCCAGGACAGAACATTGATTTCCATGGTCAGAGTCTAAGGGCAGTGTCACCTATGGAATCTGGCCCCAGTGTTTGAGAGTGGGAGGGGAGTTAGAAAGAGACAGGGATGAGACCTTATAGGAACTGGAATGTTCTAGCTAAGGAAGTGCCCTTAGAGTTTTTAGTAGAGGAGGGATGGCGTCCTACTTGTTTTTGGGCATGACTCAGGAGAGGCTGGACTGAGTGCGGAGGCTGAGGCTGGAGTTCAGGCAAGAGTGGTGGTTGTCCCAGAGCAGTGACCAGGGAATGGAGAGCAAGTGATCCAGCAGGTGATGTTACAAATGGAAGGAGAGGGAAGTAGGAGGGAGCCTGGGGTGGCAGTTCCATTAGGGACAGCACTTGTTGGATGAGTGAATCTATATGGAGCACCTCTGTCCCGATTGCTAGGGATAGAGCAAGAGCAAGAGAAGAATTCTTGCCTTTTTGGAATTAACATTCTAGTGGGAAGAGAGGAAAAAATAAGTCACATGTTGAGAGAAGGGGAACCATAATGGCAGGGAAGGGGTAGGACTGTGTGGAATGTTACCGTATCAAACAGAGTAATCATGGAGGGTCTCACTGAGGAGGTGATGTGAGCAATGGACAGATTAAAAGAGGTCGGTTATGGGGGTGTTTGGGAGAAGAGCAGGTGGAGGCTCTCTTGTGGGAGCAGGTTTAGGGGGTGGTGAGGACTCAGAGTGTGGAGACAGCTGGTCCGGATGCCTCGGTGCAGGCACAGGAACAGCCAGGAGTGCTAACCTCTTAACTACCTGCCCAGGGCAAACGGAGAGCCGTGGGCGGCTGCAGGGCGTAGCAGAGCTGCGCCTGGCAGGCCTGGAGCTGACAGATGCCTCCCTGCGGCTCCTGCTGCGCCACGCACCCCAGCTGAGTGCCCTGGACCTGAGCCACTGCGCCCACGTCGGGGACCCCAGTGTCCACCTACTCACAGCCCCCACTTCCCCACTCCGCGAGACCTTGGTGCACCTCAATCTTGCTGGTAAGTATTCTGTGTCCATCCCACTAGTGTGTTAAGTCCCCATCGCCAGTGTCCACTTCCTACACACCTTCATGGTCTCAGCTCCCACTGCCTCACCTCCAGGGTGCCACCGCCTCACGGACCACTGCCTCCCGCTGTTCCGCCGCTGCCCGCGCCTCCGCCGCCTAGACCTGCGCTCCTGTCGCCAGCTCTCACCTGAAGCTTGTGCCCGGCTGGCAGCCGCTGGGCCTCCTGGCCCCTTCCGCTGCCCAGAGGAGAAGCTACTTCTCAAGGACAGCTAGTTGGGTGCCCCCCACCCTCCCCCAGGACTCATCAGGAGCCTGGACCTCGGGCCTTCATTTTATCCCTGCCAGGAGGCCAGGTTACCCACCTCATGACTTGGGATTCCTGCCCAGGGACTCGAGCCAGCCTCCCCCTTCTCTACCCCCTGCACTGATATCTCTGGGGGTCTCTCCTTCCCATCCCCTCTCCCTTCCACCTGCTTCATTGTCCATCCCCTGGGGGGAGTGGGTCAGAGGTACTGGGGGGTGCTGAGCCAAAGGGATGGTGGGAGGGGGGTAAGGTGCAAGTTTGAGGGAGGGAAATGGGAAAAGGGTATCTGCACACAGGATACTGGGAGCCAGGGGGCTGGGGGAGGTGGAGGATGGGCTGGGGGAGGGGGGCAGAAAGCAGACCACCAAGGGTTCAGGGAACCAAGACCAGATACTTGGAGTTGGGGGGTGGGGGTGGGGCCAAAAAGGGAAACGAGAGGAGCAATTGGGGATCCAAGTGTCAGAGATGGGGGGGACTTGGGGAACCAGGGGAAAGCTAGGGCTGAGTGAAGGGTGAGGGCAAAGAGCAGGTGTGGGGGCAGTAGCACCCCCTCAGGGGGTCACACCCCTCTCCTTACTCCCTCCCCAGATTTCAGTTCCTTTCCCCCCCCCAACCCTGACTCCTTGAACGTCACTGACAATGGCAGCTATTGCGAGGAGTGGGGGCCGCCGGCCTTCCCGCTGTTCAGCGTGGCCCAGGGGAGTGGTGAGGGGTACCCCAGCCCCCTACCTGCCTCCCCGCACAATACTTGAACATTCATCTGTACTGAAGTGTTACTTGAACCGGGGGAACCTCGGACCTGGGGGAGCCGGAGTGAGGGGACTGATTCGCTTGGACTGAGACTGGACTGGTGGGCACCCAGCTTGGACTGCGCCACCCCCAGGCTCTCTCTTGCTTTACTGTATTGAGCAGCTCCACCCCTCCTGACCTGAGGTGGGGGTGGGGGTGGGGTGCCAGCCCAATGATGGGGAAGATGGGACTCCTCCAGCTTGGCTCTTCCCACTCTTTCATCGTCATGGAAACTTGTATCCCATTTGCCCAGGGAACTGCCACTCCTGGTTGCCATGGAAATAGCAGCCAATGGACACCTCCCGAAGCCAGTGCTAAGGCTGGAAAAGGCCCCTCTTAGTTGCCATGGGAACTTAGTAACAGACTCTTGGCCCGCCCCTCCTCCAGGGCGGGGGCGGGGCTTGGGGAGCCAGGGGGGAGGAGTTGGGACCAGATCCCGCCCCTCAGCCCAGGCCTCCCGGGGGAGCCGGGTTGTACCATGTAGGGGAGGGGGGAATCTATCCACATACCTCAGGTAACAGGGAGGTGCGAGGGTGGGGGGAGGGGCTGGGCGGACCAAAGGCCGGAGGGGAGGGGGTTCTGGGTATTGCGAAAGGCTTGAGGATGGGGCCGCTGGAGGGAGGGGGAGGAGGCAGCCCGGCGGGGTCAAGTGGGGGGTCCCAGCCGGGCTGGGCCCCTGGGCCCCGGGTCTGTACAATACGGTTTGCTATAAAACTCAAAATCTTCCAGCCAGGGCCGCCGCGTTCGTGTGTCTCTCTTCGGCGTTGAGGTGGGGGTAGAACGCCCAGAGGCCCGAGTGCTCGCTCATCTTTTGGGCGTCTGGGAGAAGGGGTCTGTTTGGATGCTTCTGGGGGTCCTTAGAACCTCCTACGGCTTCTCGGGACGGAGAATGCCGGACCCCCTGGTGTCCCTACAGGTGGATGGATTCACCTTCCCCCTGCTCACTACGGGGAGGGGTTTGGAGGTGGGTACCTAGGGGCGTCCGCGTACGCCGAATTGTCCGGGGCCCGGGAACTCCCAGTCACAGGCTGGGGCTGGGCGTTCCCCGGGGCGGGGCTCGGGCGCCGGGTTGGTAGTGAAGTGGCCTGGGGTCGCGATCCCTCGGGATCTCTGCCGACGGCGCCCCCTCCCCCCGGCTCCACCCCATCATGTGGCTGCTCGGGCTCCGCCTCCGCCCCAGTTCCGGTTTCGGCCTCTGCGATCCCGCTTCGGCCCCGAGGGCTACCCGCAGACGCCTGCTTTCCTGCTGCGCCCGGGCTCCTCTTCCTGGGCGACCGCATCGCCGCTCGCCCGGCCGGGGGATGGGGCCTTCCGCCGGCCTGGGCCGGCCCTTGTGGGGCTCCCGGGGCGACTCGGCCCCCCCGTGACCCCCCGGCCCGCCCCGTGCTGCGGCCCCCAGGATGAAGGGCGGCGAGGGGGACGCGGGCGAGCAGGCCCCGCTGAACCCGGAGGCCGAGAGCCCCGCGGGCTCGGCCACGTACCGGGAGTTCGTGCACCGTGGCTACTTGGACCTCATGGGGGCCAGTCAGCACTCGCTGCGGGCGCTCAGCTGGCGCCGCCTCTACCTCAGCCGGGCCAAGCTCAAAGCCTCCAGCCGCACGTCTGCCCTGCTCTCGGGCTTCGCCATGGTGAGGGGAGGGAAGGGGCGCACCGGGTGGGGGTGAGGCACATGGGGGCATGGGGTCGTGGGCGAAGTAGACGGGGGCACCCAAGGGAGATGGGACAGAGGAAAGGGAAAGAAGGGTTAAGAGGTGGAGGAGTACAAGCAAGGTCCCAAGGGACCATACAAGTCCCTTTTTATGGGAGCGTGTGCCTGCGCGGGTACGTGCGTTACAAACCTCTAGAATAAACTGGACTGTAGGGAGGATAAGCAAGTCCCACAGGTGTCATGAGGGGAGACAAATCACCAAGGGGGAATGCATATGTAAGGGTGGGGCAAAGAGATCCAGAAGGAGCATGGTTCCAGGCAGAAGTCATCATCAGGTTCCCATGAGAGGTTCAAAGAAATCAGAGCCATGTGGGGGCTATTAAGCAGGGCTGGGAGAGTCCAAGAAAACTGGTCGCAGTAGTCCCCATAACTGAAGGTGGCCCCATCCCCGGGGCCAGTCCCTAGCAGCCACAGAGTGCTTAGTGGACACTTTGGGCAGAGAGGATGCCTGTGAGGAAGCTGCTGGGGAAAGAGGGTGATTAGGAAGCTGATACATGATTCCTGATCTGATAAACTGCACCTGTGGGAGGATACCAGCTAACGGTCCCAGCAGAGGCCCCATAGGAAATGGGACTGAGGGAGTCCCAGGGTCAGGAAGAATCAGCAGACACAAACCCTGCCTCCTCTGGGCCTGTGGCCAGCTGTGTGACCCTGGTCAGGCTTCCAGCCCCTCGCGGGCCAGTTGGGAACTGTGACATCACAGAGAGTACGCCCTCTGTAGCCTGCAAGTACCCGCCCCAGGATGAGCTAATTCTTGTCAAACTCTAGATCCCAGCATGTCAGAGCAAGACACATAAGAGATGGCTCAGGCTATCAGTTTCTTGGGCAGGCATTGGAAACCAAGGCCCAGAATGGGGCAGTGTCTCTGCCAAGAGTGCCCAGCAGATGAAGGTTGCAGAATGAACTAGGACCTTGGATCACTGAACTAATGGCCCAAAGTTTCTCCACCATTATGACAGCAAGGAGAAAGCAAGCTGGAAGGGAGGGGGTCTTCAGAGGAACATATGGAAATGGGGATGGAGGGGCCACAGCAGTAGGTGATTTGGGTTCATCACTGCCCCGCTCTCTACTACAGCCTCTGTATTTGAATGATGAGAGGAAAAGTCCCTGAGGGTCATCCAGGGTCTATGGTTTTCTAGGTAGGGGCCCAGTATCCACAGGCCAGCCCACTTTTCCTGATGTGGGGTCAGCTAGGGACAAGGAAGTGGCTCCCTTTAACCTATACAGACTGCACAGGGAAGGAAGCATCTCCATGGACCTAGCTGAGGGAGATCCCCCACCCCCATCCATCCCACGTTCCCGCCTGTTCCCAAGGGGACAATCCAGCTTGCTGCTGGGCTTGCACGTTGCTGGGGTGACAGCTTAAATGCCAGGACCTTCTCTGCAGGATCAAAAGGCCAGATGAGTAGGTTCTGGGGGCAGGACTGGCCCCAGTCCTACCAGAGGAGAGCAAGCCTGGGTCGGGCTCTGGGAGAAACCAGGCCTGGGCCTGGCCCAGATCTCTCTGGAAAACTGCTAACACTCGCCATGGCCCAATTTCCCAAAATACTTAGCCTTGTCTTCCTACTACCACCCTCCAGGCTCTGTACCTTCTTCCTTCCCCCAGGCCCAGAGCAATCTAATGGATCCTGCAAGAACCAGGCATGGGGAAAGATCCAGATCCTGGTATCTGGGTAGACTGGGTTAGAATAACATTATACAAATTGTATTGCCCTGTCATGCAGTATCAGGTAAGAGCTTAGAGCTTTAATGTATATCACACTGATTATTCTATGAAGTAGGTACCACTACTATGGCCATTTTACAGATGAGAAAACAGGATCAGAGATGTTAAGACACCTGTCCAGGATCCCACAGCAAATAAGTGGCAGGAATTTGAGCTTAGGTAGTCTGACTCTAGAATCCGAATTTATACAAGCCTAGAATAGGATCACCAATGCAAATGTCTGCAAGGGACACGCAGGTATTACAGTTGCCAAGTTGGCTGAGTGGAGACTGTGACTATGAGGAGACCCCATGACCTGTCCAAAGGGAGCAGTCATGACTTGACTCTAGCTGATACCAGACATGTAGGAACGTGACCTGGTGTAACCAGATCTTCCAAATTTTCTTTTTCTTTCCTTTTTTTTTTTTTTTTTTTTTTTTTAAGATTTTATTTATCCGTGAGAGAGACACACAGAGAGAGGCAGAGACATAGGCAGAAGGAGAAGCAGTCTCCCTGCGAGGAGCCCAATGTGAGACTCAATCCCAGAATCCTGGGATCATGACCTGAACCAAAGGCAGACACTTAACCACTGAGCCACCCAGGGGTCCCCAGATCTTCCAGTTTTTGAGAGGATCTGGAAATTGGGATAATTCATGAAATCTCTTGAGTTTCTAATTCCTCAAAAAATACACCATATGAGCCAAGCAAAACGTGTGCAAAGCTGGCTTGGGTTCATGCCATATCAATTTGCAACCTCTGGCTTGGACTTGTGTTCTTAACATTGTTAACAGTGTTAGTAACTGTTATTAACACTAGTGTTATTAGTTATTAACACTCATAGTAACAAACACCTAGCGCTTACTATGCGCCTTACACTATTATCGCTTGGTGTATGTTATCTCATATTTTCACAACAACCCTGTAAGGCAAGTAGGTGCCATTATGAATCCCCACTTTCCAGATGAGGAAGTTGAGGCAAGAACTAAGTCACTTGCTCAAGATTCCACAACTTCTAGAGCTGAGAGTGAACCCAGGCAGCCCAGCTCCAGAAACTGCCTTGTAAACCCTATAACAAGGTAAGCTTTTTGGAAATGTGTCAGCTCTCTCGATACCCAGGTGCAGAAGCCAAAGCTAGAACAGCACAGAGCCTTACCAGGGTTGCCAATTCATTCATTTAGCAGAGACTAAGCACCTTCTCCTGTCAGGCACCCTTCTTCTAGGTTCTAGGGATACACTGGTGACGTATACCAACAGGCAAAACAACCTTTTACTGCCAAAGAGGTTATGGGCACTCAATCCATCTCCTCTGTTCCCACAGGTGGCCATGGTGGAGGTACAGCTGGAGAGCAACCATGAATACCCGCCAGGCCTGCTGGTGGCCTTTAGTGCATGCACCACCGTGCTAGTAGCTGTGCACCTCTTTGCACTCATGGTCTCCACGTGTCTGCTGCCCCATATAGAAGCCGTTAGCAACATCCACAACCTCAACTCTGTCCACCAATCTCCACACCAGCGACTCCACCGCTATGTGGAGCTGGCCTGGGGCTTCTCCACTGCCTTGGGCACCTTCCTCTTCCTCGCTGAAGTTGTCCTGGTTGGCTGGGTCAAGTTTGTGCCCATTGGGACGCCCTTAGCTACACCAGCCCCTGTGGTGCCTGCCTCCCAGGTGCCTGGGACTCTGTTACCACTGACCACCTCCCTTAGTCCAGCTCCCAAGCCATCCTCTACTCCTGTAGCTCCATCGCAGGCTGAGCCAGCTGAGGCCTGCCCACCCTGGCAAGCATGTGTTGGTGGAGGGGCCCATGGACCCGGCTGGCAAGCAGCCATGGCCTCCACGGCAATCATGGTACCTGTGGGGCTTGTATTCGTGGCCTTCGCCCTGCATTTCTACCGCTCCTTGGTGGCTCACAAGACAGACCGCCACAAGCAGGAGCTGGAGGAGCTGAGTCGCCTGCAGGGGGAGCTGCAGGCTGTGTGAGGCTGATGTTAGCCACCATTGCAAACACTGCCTCCCTCTGGTCTGCGAGAGGACCCAGGTCCACAGACCCCATACCCTGCCCTGGTCTGGAACCACTTCCTGTGGCTGCTCTTAGGTAGAGCCCAGATTCCTGCCTTCAGGGTCCTTTGGGCTGGGCCTTGGGGCAGCTTCCACAATCCCAGGGATTCTCCCTGCCAGTCTATCCCGGTCAATCTACACCTGAGCTGGGAAGAGCAAGGGAGGAAGTAGTAGGTCCTCAGTCTAAGGATCATAGTAGATAGAGGGGAGGCAGGGAGACCCTGGTCAGACTTTGGTGCTGACCCTTAGCCACTTACTCTTGTACAGGCTGTGGAGGTCAGAAGGTTACACACCCACCCAGCTGCCTCAGAAGGCAGCCAACCCTTTATTTTTGTACAATCTACTTTATGGCTGGCATTTGGGGGAAGCTTTTCCCCATCTCCAGATTTTGATGGGTTCCACATTCTTGCTTTAGTTGCTGTAGAGAAGGATTTGGGTGTATCTATCGCAGATAGAGGTCCAGCCTTTCCTAGGGGGAGCCTTCCTATTTCTGGAGGTTCAAGTGCCTGCCCTACTGCCCTAGACCCACACTTAAGCTTCTATGTCTGGTTCTCACTCTCCTGGGCCAGGGTTGGAGATCTTTGGAGACTGAGGGCTTGTGTGCCCACCTAACTCCCTAGCAAGGGTTATAGGGTGAGGAGGTTTTAAGGTAGAAGGTCCAGTCACTAGCCATTGGAATACAGAGCTATTCTGACACTGAGTTTTTGGTGCACTTTGTTTTATATAATAAAATGTGTTTCACAGATGTCCCTGTGGCTATGAATGGGGTGAAGGGGAGGCCTCCTTGGGATCGAGTGATTCATTCGGTGATTTTTTTTAAGATTTTGAGAGAGGGAGAAGCGGATTCTCCATTGAGCAGGAAGCCTGACATGGGCTCAATCCCAGGACCATGGGATCATGACCTGAGTTAAAGGCAGACGCTTAACGAACTGAGCTGCCCAAGCGCCCCCAGGTGACTTATTCCTAAGAGCCAGGTACAAACAAGTGTACCTGGGGGTGGAGAAGAATGGTTTCAGATATGACCCCCTTCTGATGCTGACATGGGCCAGTAGCTCCTGTTTTGGAGATTGAGTTAATCTAAGGCTAAAAATTTTTGCACTCTTGTTCCTGAGCCCAGGCTCTCCATCTCTTCCATTGTGGATTTAGAATATTTCTTTTGGTGTAAGTTTCTTTCTTGAGTGACTCCCCATACTAGAAGCTGGTTATCTTATTTAACTCTCACAACCACCTCAAAGACAAGTTTTAACCGTTTCCATTTGAGAGATAAGGAAACGGGCTTGAGAAAGCTGAGGATCTTGCCCAAAGCCAATGAAAACTTAGACTATTTTTACCATAACATGGGGAATCTCTCTGATATTAGAAAAGAAGCCAATACATTTCAACTGAGAAAGAAATCTGCTCTCCTCACCTATGCTTTCATATAAATTTTTTTTTTAGAGGTTCTAATCCTCCCATCTATTCTTACTGTGTGAGACCTTGGTCAAGTCCCTTTTTTCTTTTCCTATTGCACAGAACTCTGAATTTGCAGGAACCAGGCCTCAGGGGCCTTTCCTGGAGTGTTCTGACGCCTACAATAGTCCTGCATGACAGGAATGAACATCTTTTCAGAGGAAGAGTCTTAAGTTTTGAGAGGTCAGTAGCTTGCCCAAGGTCACATAGCGAGGGACTAATGCAGGCCGACTTGTCTGAAAGCTAGGGCATCCTCAGCTCAAGCCGAGGGACCTCCTGGGAGTGCCGTTACCCAAAAACCAGGATGCCCTTCGTCCCAGCGAAAGAAAAGGGTGCCCAGCCTCGGGGACCTCAGCGCCTGGGCTGGTGCTGCCCTCGAGCGGCAGGACCATGTAAGCATAGGGAGCCCCCACCCCCACCCCCCAGGCTGAAAACGACGGGCACTGGGACCTTGATGCTTGGAGAATCGACCAGCCCAGCGCAGCCCAGCTCAGGTACGTAGTTATTTTTCACAAGACTTGTTCTAGGGCCTTTAGGCCCCACAAGTCTTATAACATCACTTTGAGGCAGTCTCCGTTTTAGTCACGAATGGTGGGTTGAGTATAGGTAAAATCTTCTTCTGCAGGCCTCAGTCTTCCAATCTGTTAAATGGGCATCTTAAGCAGCTAGAGGCCCAAAGGGTATAGCGACAGGAAAACCTTCCCTTCAATATGTGCGACGCCAGGCAAACGGCCTGAGTCACCGCTGCTGGTTGTATTTTTCCACCTCCTGGGCGCCCCTCCCAGCCCGCACGGTTTAGGTGGGTCCTACAGGAAGCGCCCCCGCGACGCCGGGCTTTACACGCCCTGGCCACGCCCTCTGTGCGCGGCGCCTTGGCCCCGCCCACAGGAGGGTCCGCAGATTCGCTAGGCCGGCTCAGAATTACTTGGGCCTCTCTGTACGGGGCCGAAATTTCTCATCGTACTCCGAGGGAGGCTTTGGGCCGTAGCCATCTCCCCAGGGTCGGAGCTGGGCATCCCCTAAGCTGTGCTACTAAGAAAGATCCAGAAAAGATGGCCAACTTTGCCAACGGGGCTTGGCTAACCAGGCATTATTTTCCTGACTCCACCAAAGCGGGCGAAGGGAGGCGACAACTGAGGCCAGGATCTGTGGCGAATCTGCAGCCTCTTAGGTCTTTGGCCGCGCGAAGAAGAGGCAGGAAAGAGGAGCGAAGGAGCTCGCATTCCGTCCACCGATTCGCCCCGCCCGCCTGACGAATCTGCGCCTGTTCAACGCGCCACTCAAATCTCCCCAGCCCTGGCTGGCCTCCTCCCCTCCGCCCCGCCCCCTTTTCCTCAGGGATTAGTCGCTGCTTTCGTCGCCGCCGATTCGTCAAGCACCCCAGGCCAGAGCAGAGGGATAGTCTTGGTGAAGCCCACTCTCCGGGGAATGCGGCCAATCTCCAGGCTCCCTGGGCCGCAACTCTCGACCCTTAAAGGGTGCCGGCCGAGGCGAAGCCGCTTTCCTCGGCCCCGTGGATCTCCTGGCGGCACCCGTAGCGAAAGTGCGAATGTAGACGCTGTGCCCGCTGGGCCTCGCGCAGGTGGCGGTGGTGTTTGGTGCGCGCGCCGGGGAGGTGGTGGTGGGGGGGCGCCGCCGCCGCCACCGCTGCGGGGCCGGGTCTCGCGCTGCCGCCGCCGCCACCGCCGCCTCGCGCCGCTGAGGTGCCGCGCGGGGTGGGGGGAGGGGGAGCCGCTCGCCACGAGCGGGTGAGTGAGGCCTCGCCGCGCGTGCGCGGAGATGGGGGGGCAGATCGCGCCGGGGCGGGAGGAGAGGGCAGCGGCGCGCGTTCCCCCCACCCCCCCGCCCGGATTCGGGGCCGAAGCCGGGTCTCGGGCTCGGTCTCGCGGTGTTTCCAACGCCCCGAAGAGGTGCCACCTCTTGGCCAGGGGATCGGGGCGCGGGGACGCGAGCGGGTGTGTGGGAGCGAGAGCCGGGCTCGGCCCGGGCCGCTGGCCGGTGAGGAGGCGGGAGGGGGCGGGGCCTGCCAGGGGGCGGGGGAGGGGTCTTGCTCTGAGGCCAAGTGGGGCGCGCGCTAGGCAGAGCGGGAAGGTTAGGGGGCGCGAGATGGGCCTGGGGGCCTGAAGGGAGAGTTGGGAGGTGGAGAGAGAATGGGGTGTTGTGGTGAAAGAGGGTACTTGGGGGAAAATCTAGGGGAGCCACGGGTCATGGTGAGGTGTGGAAACTGGGGTGATAAGAGGACCTGAAGTCTGGGCTAGTCGGTGAGGGGCAGCTAGGGAGTCAGGCCTAAGTCCTGAACACCCTTGCGTATCCCTCTTTACTAACAGTGTAAATGAGCAAAGATGGATCAGGAAGGTGGGGGAGATGGGCAGAAAGCCCCGAGCTTCCAGTGGCGGAACTACAAGCTCATCGTGGATCCTGCCTTGGACCCTGCCTTGCGCAGGCCTTCTCAAAAGGTGTACCGCTACGATGGAGTCCACTTCAGTGTCAACGTGAGTGCCCCGGGCCTTGCCATCTAGGGAACTCCAAGCCCCATTCTCCTCTGTTACCTCTGTTTGGCACCCTGAACTCCCATACCCTTGGTCTGCCTTCTTAAAAGTAGGCAACCAGAACCCAGCTCTTTTGCAGGTGGGACTCCAAATGGGCTTCCTAGAGCTCAACAGCTTGGTTTCACCTTGAGCTGTCTTTCTGTTCCTGCCTTCCTTCCTAGGACTCAAAGTATATACCAGTGGAAGACCTCCAAGACCCCCGTTGCCATGTCAGGTCCAAAAACAGAGACTTTTCCCTCCCAGTCCCTAAGTTTAAGGTATGTATCTGCTAGACTCTTGCTGTGATGGCCCTTGGAGGGGCGGTTGGTGCAGAAGATCCATTCTGGTAGTTTAGTCTCAAGCTAATAAAAGGGGGAAGGGAGTCCTTCTATAAAAGGGTAACAACCAGGTCTTATAATCTCTGAGGGTGTAAGACTGAGTTGTTCTGGAGAAGAGTTGTGCTCATCTTCTAGAAAGGTATAGGTGAGGTGTTCCAAACAGGGATGCTGACTTTTTGAAGGATGAAGTAAAGGCATGCTTGATGCTGTACCCATCATTCTGTACTCCTAGAAATGCACAGCATGGCAGTGCCCTGGTGTGATGCCCATTTCTCAGCAATTAAGAGGAGTGACAAGGCCAAGGACTCCATCCTTTGAGTTCTCTACTCTTCACTCCTCATTTGGCCACTTGATCATCCATCTTGTTTCCTCAGAAGATTCCTATTTCCCTGTCTAGCCTGAATACTCATCAAAGGCCTTGGACTGGCCTTTGAAAACTGATGGTTCTTGGTTTCCTTCACTAATTCTTTATTTTTCTGCCTTTTTATATAAACTATTTGGAAGGTTTTTCTCACTGCATTTTGTTCGCTTTGTATATTGTTTCCGGATGGTCTTTTTCATGCCCGTAATTTTGATTATTACTGAAACATTGGTGATTTCCAAATTTCTGTTTCCAGCCAAAATCAGTCTCTTGAACTCCAGACTTGTATGCCTGGTAGAGGGACAGCTCCATCTGGAGGCCCCACAGACATTGCAGACTCGAGATTAAAAACAAGTTATCTTTACTCCTTCTATTTCTCTTTTACTGATGAGGGGTAACACCATCTATTCAGTTGCACAAACTGGAAACCTGGGAGTTCTCCCGTGATTGTCCTCTTCTTTATTACATAATCTGTCACCAAGTCCTCCTGACTCTTCTTCCCAAATCCATCTCCTTTTTATATTAGTTTTTTTATTTCTGTTGTTATTGCTATTTTTTTAATGTCTTGTATTCATTTTGCCAAGTTTCCTCGTCTGCGTTCTCTTCTCCGATTTCATGATCCACCCTGCCATTTGTCTTTTTTATTTTACTCCTATTACTTTAGTTGCCAAATCCGTGTTTTTGTGCATTGGCACATATGGTTATTGATCTGGCCAAGCCTTGTCTCCCACCTTCAGGTATACAAGTGTGTTCTACTCTATTATACATATTGTAGTTTCTAGAAAATGCCAGGTTATTTTATAGTTCCATGTCCCACAAGTCCTTATCATCTGTTGAACTCTTGCTACCCAAAAAGCTAAATGGGAACTGACACCATCTTTATGAATTCTTCCATGCCTCTACTCCTTCTCTGGGCTCCTAAACACCCTGTCTGCACTTACACTGACCTTGTGCCCTATCGGAACTGTGTGTGTCTGCCTGAACCTGCTTTTCTGAACAGAAGTCTTTTTTTTTTTTTTTTCCATCTTTATATTCGTAGTGCCCTGTCCGTGGCAAAAACTGAGCTAGTGAGCTGTTCCCTACAATCGGTTTCTTCCAAGTATGTTTACTTCTCAGTTGTACATTTCTTGTCTTATTTCTTGTGTTATTCTGCAACGAGAAGAACTCGGAGCAGAGAGGGGTTAGACTCCCGTGTCACTTGTTGGGGCACTTCCCTGCATTTCTGTGCCTGTGTTTCCCGGTCCTCTCTCTGTCTGGACCCAAGGTTCCCAAAGGGAACAGTGGCCAGTATGGAGACCCCGACTCAAGACTCCCTGTCCTCTCCGCAGCTGGATGAGTTCTATATCGGACAGATCCCACTGAAGGAGGTGACCTTCGCAAGGCTGAATGACAACGTGCGGGAGACATTCCTGAAGGACATGTGCCGGAAGTACGGTGAGGTGGAAGAGGTAGAGATCCTTCTTCACCCCCGCACTCGCAAGCACCTGGGCCTGGCCCGCGTGCTTTTCACCAGCACTCGGGGAGCCAAGGAAACGGTCAAAAACCTCCACCTTACCTCCGTCATGGGCAACATCATCCATGCCCAGCTGGACATCAAAGGTGAGGGTTCTCTTGCCTGCTGCCTAAGGTTGAGCTCCAGTAGAGACTGTACGTGCAAATGCCTGCTATGGGGCCAGATGAACGATCAAGTTCATGATCCCTCATCTGAAACTCGAGGCCACATGTGTTTCTGAAATTAGAATTTTATAGAGGAATTATGGCTTTTACGCATTTCGCATGTGTATGATCTTTTGCAAGGTTGCGTAGCATCTTTTGGTCTAGCATGCGACTGTATTTGGGAATGTGTGAAGGGTCCCACTAAGAAGGATCAATAAAAACTAACTAGTAAATTGCTTTAGCTTGGGTCAGATTTTGAGATCGAATTAAAAAAAATGCTCGTCTGGAGTTTCGTGGGGTTTTGAAATTTGGGATGGAGAATCAGGGATCCGTACAGATGAGTGAAGTGGCCTGGGGTTCTGTGTTCAGAAGCAGCAAGGAAGAGTGGGGGGCTTGGGGGATTGTAGAGCACTGTGCCACGGGAAGGAGGCAGCTGTTACTTGGCATTAGCCAGTTTGCAAGTGGGAACGAGGACTCGTGTTACCAAGGAATGTTTTTTTATTGTCAGAAGTCTAGGTTTTTGTGTGCTGTCTCATGTTTTTTAAATGCTGCAATCCCCTTCCCAAAATTTTTAAGAGATTTTAAAGGGCGAAGAAGCCACAGACGTGGCTTAGAGTTAGCTCTCAGGCTGTCACTTTGCACCCTTTAGTTTGTAGGCTGAAGAGTGTGATGGGATCTAGCATCAGACCACCTGGGGCTGAGTTCCAGTCTGTCACTGACCAACTTTGTGACTTTGTGCAGGTCAATTTTCTTCGAGTCTGTGAAATAGGGGTACTGATGCTTCTCTCTCCTGGTGATCATCCAGCTTCATAGTATAAGTAGAGGCGTTTATTTCTAAGCCGTGAAGTGTCTTTCGGTATGTTGTTTATAGTGTCATGAGGTGGAGATGAGGCAGAAAGTCCCAAAGGTAGAGACGAGGTAGAACTGAAATCCCCGCACCCAGGACTCCAAGAAATCATAGGAAGCTTGAGGTCTGAGAAGGAAAGGGGAAAGACCAATCAGGAAGAGGAGTTTCTTCCTTCCGACATTGACACTTCCCACCTCTCTTCCTCCAGGACAACAGCGAATGAAGTACTATGAACTGATAGTCAATGGCTCCTACACCCCTCAGACGGTACCCACCGGGGGCAAGGCCCTGAGTGAGAAGTTCCAGGGCTCTGGTGCAGCCACTGAGACGGTACGTAGCTGGTGGTTGCCGTAGGCCTAGCCACATGGGCATAGTGCTTGGGTGCCAGGAACACTATTTGGGAGGTTCTGGGCTTCCTTGTTAAGGATAACAAGAGCCAAGAAAAGATGTTGAGATACTTTCAAAAGGCAGGGGCCTGAGGTTCTTGGTTCAGGGAAGGGCAAGTTGTCAAATGTACTTGATCTTCTTTCCTCCCTGCTCTACTTTTGCCCTCCAGACTGAATCCCGCCGCCGCTCCTCCTCTGACACAGCTGCCTACCCGGCAGGCACCACAGGCGTGGGCACTCCTGGAAATGGCACCCCTTGCTCCCAGGACACGAGCTTCTCCAGCAGCCGACAAGACACCCCATCTTCCTTTGGCCAATTCACCCCTCAGTCCTCCCAAGGAACCCCTTACACATCTCGGGGCAGCACCCCCTACTCTCAGGACTCTGCCTACTCCAGCAGGTACAGAGTAAACACCCTCTGGGGCCCCCAGATTCTGGGAGCGCCACTAGGAAGAAGATACCTGGAGTCTCTCTAGAAGGGAGCTGGGAGTAATTTGTCCTGGTTTCTCTGTGGGTTCAGCCTGTCGTCAGGGAACTCACTGCCTAGCCAGACACCCAGCAGTGTGTAGATTTTCCTATGGGGGCGGTGTTGGGGAGCTTTGGGTACTGAGAACCAGGACGCTAGGGTTTGGTCCTTTGGAGCTGAACCCCACTGACTCCTGCGCTTTTTCTCCAGCACCACTTCGACTTCCTTCAAGCCCCGGCGCTCAGAGAACAGCTACCAAGATTCCTTCTCCCGCCGCCATTTCTCTGCATCCTCAGCCCCCACGACCACCTCCGCAGCTGTCTCAGCCACTACTGCAGCCACTGCCTCGTCCTCATCCTCCTCCTCCTCCTCCTCCTCCTCCTCGTTGTCCTCATCCTCCTCGTCGTCCTCTTCATCTTCATCCTCTCATTTTCGTGGTACTGACTCAAACTACCCGGCGTATTATGAAAGCTGGAATCGCTACCAGCGCCATGCTTCCTACCCTCCCCGTCGGGCCACACGGGAAGAGCCCCCTGGGGCATCTTTTGCTGAAAACACAGCTGAGCGCTTCCCACCTTCCTACACTTCCTACCTGCCCCCGGAGCCCAGCCGGCCTGCTGACCAGGACTACCGGCCACCTGCCTCAGAAGCACCACCCCCGGAGCCCCCAGAACCTGGTGGAGGTGGGGGTGGGGGGGGGCCCAGCCCTGAGAGAGAAGAAGCTCGGACCTCCCCCCGCCCAGCTTCACCTGCCCGCTCCGGCTCCCCGGCCCCAGAGACCACCAACGAGAGCGTGCCCTTCGCTCAACATAGCAGCCTGGATTCCCGCATCGAGATGTTGCTGAAGGAGCAGCGCTCCAAGTTCTCTTTCCTGGCGTCTGACACAGAGGAAGAGGAAGAGAGCAGCACCACAGGCCCTAGTTCTAGAGACACAGGGAGCGAGGCACCTCCTGGGTCTGGTCACGGGCCCTGCACACCCCCTCCAGCCCCTGCTAATTTTGAGGATGTGGCACCCACAGGAAGTGGGGAACCAGGGGCTCCCCGGGAGTCTCCCAAGGCCAACGGACAGAACCAGGTGAGGTTGGGGTCAGCTGGCAGAGGTACCGGGTTCCGGGAGGCAGGGCTGGGCCCAAGGTGGGGGTCAGGAAATTAGACATGAGAGCGGGTATTTGAGGGAAAGCCCTGGAGCAGACAGAGGCTTTCTGTGACCCTCGTCTGCATCCCTACAGGCTTCTCCATGCTCTTCTGGAGAGGACATGGAGATCTCCGATGACGACAGGGGCGGCTCACCCCCTCCGGCCCCGACACCCCCCCAGCAGCCTCCACCCCCTCCTCCTCCACCCCCTCCTCCTCCTCCATACCTGGCTTCCCTGCCCCTTGCTTATCCTCCCCACCAGCCCGCCTACCTCCTCCCACCGCGCCCTGATGGGCCGCCTCCCCCCGAGTACCCCCCACCTCCTCCGCCACCCCCCCACATTTATGACTTTGTGAACTCCCTAGAGCTCATGGATCGACTTGGGGCTCAGTGGGGGGGGATGCCCATGTCCTTCCAGATGCAAACCCAGATGTTAACTCGACTGCACCAGCTGCGGCAGGGCAAGGGATTGACTGCTGCCTCAGCTGGCCCCCCTGGTGGCGCCTTTGGGGAGGCGTTCCTCCCATTCCCACCCCCCCAGGAGGCAGCCTATGGCCTACCCTATGCTTTGTACACACAAGGGCAAGAAGGCCGGGGGGCATACTCCCGGGAAGCCTACCACCTGCCTTTGCCTGTAGCAGCTGAGCCCCTGCCCTCCTCCTCCGTGTCGGGAGAAGAGGCCCGGCTGCCTCCCAGGGAGGAAGCAGAGCTGGCAGAGGGCAAGGCCTTACCATCAGCAGGCACCGTGGGGCGTGTGCTGGCCACCCTCGTCCAAGAGATGAAGAGCATCATGCAGCGAGACCTCAACCGCAAGATGGTGGAGAATGTGGCCTTTGGAGCCTTTGATCAGTGGTGGGAGAGCAAAGAAGAGAAGGCCAAGGTGAGGGACAATGCCTGGGACTGAGGAACTCTTGGGGCTTTGCTGGAGAGAGTAGATTTCTGGCTTATATGGCCCTTAAGTCTCAATGAGCTTGGATTTTCAACATTTCCGTTTGTAGAGTGGGAATGATAGCTGCTTTGTAAGGTGGGTGGACTGAATGAGCAGACTTTGGAGAAAATGCCTGTACAGGGGCTGGTGCAAGGGAGGTGTGGCATAGATCTGTGTCAAATAGAGGAGTGAGTAGATGCATTTCTGTATTCTTGGGACCTGGGAGTAGTTCTCAGGCAGGAGGCAGGAGGGAGCGCCTAGGTTCTGGGGCTCAGTCCCCCTACTGCCTGCAGCCATTCCAGAACGCAGCCAAACAGCAAGCCAAGGAGGAGGATAAAGAGAAGACAAAACTCAAAGAGCCGGGCCTGCTGTCCCTCGTAGACTGGGCCAAGAGTGGGGGTACCACAGGCATCGAGGCCTTCGCCTTTGGGTCAGGGCTGCGAGGGGCCCTGCGGCTGCCTTCTTTCAAGGTACTCAGAGCTGGTCTCGCCTCATAGGGAGGAGAGGGTGTGGTGGGGACCTCCCTTCCTTGGGGGAGAGGTGGTTGGGATCTGTGACCGTTTGAGTTCGAAACCAGCCCTATCTCTTCCCACACCCCAGGTAAAGCGAAAAGAGCCTTCGGAAATTTCAGAGGCCAGTGAGGAAAAGAGGCCCCGTCCTTCCACTCCAGCTGAGGAAGATGAAGATGGTGAGTGAGGGGTCAGGTGGGAGGAGACAGGAGAGGGTGCCTGCTGCTGATAGGAATACAGGAGGCAGGGACAAAGGGGGAAGGTGTCTGGGGGCAAGTAGCCAAGTAGAGAGATTGAAGTAAAGTGCTGAGAAGTATGAAGAGCTTAAGAGAGGGTCATCCTTGAGTCCTAGTTGTGGTTCTCACTGTGTGCTGATAGAAGTTTCCTGTATTTCATTTTTCCAATGGAAAGTGGAAATGGTTAATTTCAACATCTAGGATCTTAGGGTTTCAAGGTTAAACGGGTCACTTACCCAGGTTTCCCATCCAGTGCTTAAGCTCTTCTCCAGCCTTCCTTCCACTTTTGTCTAAGTCTGAGCTGTTGGTTGATGGCTTACATGGCTAGGAAACTTCTTAGTCTGATTGGCTTCCCCAGAGACCCTTGGGCCTTAGTGCTGTTTTCTTGGGGCAGGCTCTCTCTTCCACCTAACCCAGAGAAGGATAAAAGGTTACACGGGTGCAGTGTGGCCAAGCTATAGAACTGTTAGGTAGCTCTGAGGTTTTTGTGTTCTCCTGTGGAACTTCACCTTCTTGTCTGTCAAATGAGGTTTGTCTTGTTGGACCGTTGGGAAGATCAGCAGTGGTGGGTGCAAAGCTCCTTTCAGGCCAGGGGAACAGGAACTGTTACTACTGATGGTAAATTGCCCTAACTGCCACTCCACTGGGTCTAGACCCTGAGCGAGACAAGGAGGCTGGAGAGCCCGGGCGTCCGGGGACCAAGCCCCCAAAGCGAGACGAAGAGCGAAGCAAGACCCAGGGCAAGCACCGCAAGTCCTTTGCTCTGGACAGTGAGGGGGAGGAGGCTTCCCAGGAGTCCTCCTCCGAGAAGGTGAGGGGCCATGACGCCCAGTCCCTGCCAGAAGCCTACTTCCTGAGTTCCCGTCCCCATAGCTGCTTCCTCTCTGGGCTGGAGCCTAGGCAGCGGTGCCTCCTGGAGGACCATTGTCCTTTACTTGTTAGTCCCTATTTTTTGTCCTTTTTTTTTTTTTAAGGAGGAGGAGGAGGAGGAGGAAGATGAAGAAGATGAAGAACGTGAGGAGGCCATGGACGCTGCAAAGAAGGAGACGGAGGCGTCTGATGGTAAGTACAGGCAGGAGGGGAGGATTCTGGCTTGGGGAGGAAGGGATTCCACTGCCTTCCTCGCCCTTTCCTGAGTCCACACAGAAACTTCATGCTGGATTTATTAGCCACCTTTGCTCCTTCCAAAGTAACTGTCTCTTAGCCCCATCTCTTGGAACCCTTGGCCTATTGTAAACAGTTAACTCTGATGTTCAACAGTTCCCTTCTGCTTAGTTTCTGTACTGACATGTGGCTGTCCCCTGAAGACCACCCAGCAGAACTTCCTTACTTTTCCCAACTCCTCAAGACGTGGGGTCCCGAGTTCTCCTGCTACCCCGCCCCCCTGATACTACCAGACTGTGCCTTTCTGCCTTCAAAGAAGAAGGCCCAGCCACCAAGCCGTGCTTCCCCTTCCTCTCCTCTCCCCTTAGCTGCCATCACCAGATACGACTCCACTCTTCAGTTGAACACCTGTTTGTCCATATGCATCCATTGAGTCTTGAGTACATAGTTTAGTCTTGTTTCTCGTCCATTTGTTCAGAATTAGCTCTTGAGCCCTTACTCGGTACTGGTAACCATTCTGGGTATTGGGGACACATCTTTTATGGGACTTGGGATCAGTTGGAGGGGAGGAGGAGACTTGACAGATGAACAAATAGTAGCACCTCGGATAGAGATACGTAGTTTAAAGAAGAGAAACTAGGTTACTGGGGTAGAATAACGGGTGGGGGAGCTGGGGAAAGATGGGCTGTTCTAGATCTCTTGGAGAAGGAGCGCCTCTGAGAGGTACTGTCTCAGTGGAGGCCAGATGGGGATAGTGATGATCTGAGAGCCTGCCTTTTCAGGAAGGCAGAGGGCAGGGTCAGCTGTTCTAAGGGTGCAGATTGCTGCATGTCTGCTTGGTCACCACTTTCTGACTGTTGCACCACCTCAGTGTTCCTGGGATTTGTTGCCTTCTTTGTTCCTGCTGGCCTTTCTCACTGAGTCTTCTGCAGCAGTTAGACTGACTTCCGTGTCTTTAGTCCCATCATTCCTCTTCCATTCCAGTCCATTTTCTAGTCTGCTGATGGAATTCTCTTTCCTCCATTGCATACCTGACCCTGTGACTTCCCTCCATAAAGTCTATTTCTAGCTCCCTGTTTTCTAGAAGATGACTCTTCAGCCCGGTATTGTAGGCCATTTATAACCTAGCTTCTGTTTATCTGTTCAGTTCCCATCCTGCCATTCTCCAGACCCATCCCTGGCCACCCCATCTGTTCTAAATTCATCCAGGTGTGTTCCTCGGACACTTCACGGTTCTTAACTTAAAAGTCCTTCTGACATATTGCCATTTCCCAGAGGCATAAAGCCAGAACATTTTTAAAGCTTACTTTCCCCCAGGAATCTTTTTTATTAGTCTCATCCGGGTAGCATCTCTGAGACCCACCTTGGGAAAAGCTTCAGTGGTTAGAGCAGACTACTTACGGTTTCCAGGTCTCCCATCTCCCTGCACGTCTGACTGCCCTGTTGAGCCTTCACGTCTTCCTCGTGTTCTTCTACTTGTCGTTTCTTGATTTCAGCATCTCCCTCACAGGGATCCCTTCCCTGACTGGATCTTCCAGGCAGAATCTAGGACTTCCCTTGGCCAAGCTCCCGTGGTCTGTCTGTCTTTCTTTCTTTCTTTTTTTTTTTTTTTTTTATTTCTTTTTATTTATGATAGTCACAGAAAGAGAGAGAGAGAGAGAGAGAGAGGCAGAGACACAGGCAGAGGGAGATGCAGGCTCCATGCACCGGGAGCCCGACGTGGGATTCGATCCTGGGTCTCCAGGATCGCGCCCTGGGCCAAAGGCAGGCACTAAACCGCTGCGCCACCCAGGGATCCCTCTTTCTTTCTTTCTTTCTTTCTTTCTTTCTTTCTTTCTTTCTTTCTTTCTTTCTTTCTTTCTTTTTTTTTAAGATTTTATTTATTTATTCATGAGAGACAGAGAAAAAGAGAGGCAGAGACACAGGCAGAGGGAAAAGCAGAGAGCCATGCAGAGAGCCTGATGTGGGACTTGATCTGGGGACTCCAGGATCACGCCCTGGGCTGAAGGCAGGCGCTAAACTGCTGAGCCACCCAGGGATCCCCTCCCCTGCTCTTTCATACTGAAATTGGTCTCAACTGTGAACAAAGAGTGTGCTTACCCAACTCCTTGAGGGTTGGACTTCCCAGCACAGAGTGTAACCCATCCGTAGTAGTGAGTCAGTGAATGAATCCATGGCTTGACCAAGTGAGGAGTGTTCCCACCTCGCCTGATTGCCCCTTCTGGATTTCTAGGCGAGGACGGGGAAAGCGATTCGTCCTCCAAATGTTCTCTGTATGCTGACTCAGATGGTGAAAATGATAGCACGTCGGACTCCGAGAGCAGCAGCTCCTCCAGTTCCTCATCTTCCTCCTCATCGTCCTCATCATCCTCATCATCCTCATCATCATCTGAGTCCTCCTCGGAAGAGGAAGAGGAAGAGGAGCCGCCAGCAACTGTACCCTCAGCATCACCTCCCCCCAGAGATGTCCCTGCGCCCCCACCAGCGCCTGCGGAAGAGCCTGAGCCAGAGCGGGTTGCAGGCTCCCCAGCTATGCCTCTCCCTGAACAGGAGAAGTCTCCAGCAAGACCTGCAGGTGGGTACTACGGAGCTGGTGATTTGGTCTCTGTTGATGCTGGTATCGGTCTTTGTGAGAATGGTGGGGTCAGTATTTGTGAATTACGTACAAGTGCAGGGCTTTGTTTGAACGTGTGCAAGTTGGACTGAAATCACTATCTCCTGTCAGTCCTCCCTTGGAGACATTAACAGCCACATTCAAACTGTGCTGCTCTGAGCAGCTCACAGAGCCATAGCAGGGTGTACATCTACTAAGGAAAACGGTGGTCTCACCCCCTACCCCACCCATCCCAGAATGGTCTCTTTGTAAGTTAACTAAGGAGAAAATTCCCAACATGACAAATTCCTCCTACTGATTTTTCCTGAGCTTGTGCCTTAATATGTAGTGTGTGCTTGCAGGTGATTACATGGACAAACAGGTGGAAGATAGATATTGATAGTATTGACTCAGAAGTTAAATTTACCTTTGCTTTTCCTTTGTGAGTTTGTTCCTTTGTTGTTTTGTAGTACATACACGTAATTTGTCCTTCTGAGTGAACTGTTCAGGCAGTATGTATTTGTTTACTGAGTACAGTTGACTCTTGAACAATGCGAGGTTTAGGGGTGCTAATCCCCTGTACAGTTGAAAATACGTCTACAACTTTTGATTTCCCAAAAACTTAACTGTTAAATAGCCTACTATTGACTGGAAGTCTTACTGATGACTTAAGTAAGTAGTCGGTTAGCATATTTCCTGTACGTTATATGTATTGTATGCTATGTTCTCACGAGAGAATAAGTGTGAGAAAAAAAGTCTTTAAAATCTTTAGTAAGATACATTTACAAAACTATATCTGTCAGAAAAAGCATGTGTATAAGTAGCCTGCACAGTTCAAACCCATGTTGTTCTGGCATCATCTGTACTTACGGTAGGTGCAGGGGGCCCCGTTCTCCCCTCCTGAAGCTTATGGTCTATAGGGAGAGAGAGTTGAGTTGAGTAATAAATACCTAAGAAAGTCTGTGATGGCAAACTGTCAAGCACAACAAGAGAAAAGTGCAGGGTGCTCTGAAAACCTGAGTACGTCTGCAGGAATGTCTTTGCTGGTCTTTTCTGCTGAAGCCTCATCAGACTGAAATACAGGCAGAGCAGGCAGCCGGGCATGAGTAATACATACAAAGGCCAGAGGGCAGAGGAAACAGCATGCTGGAAGACAGAAACCTTACGGATGGTGAGAAGTGAGGGGAAACTGGGATGGCTGAAACTGGAGAGGTGAGCAAGGAGTGGGCCGTTCAAGGTGAATTGGCCATATTAGGAATTTGGTCTTTATTTTGAAGGCATTAAAATGCCATCAGAGGGGTGTGACAGGATCTTATTTGTGTTTTGAGGAGATGCAGTACAGAGAAGACTTGGAGATGGGCTAGAGCCCGTGTGGGCAGCTAGGAGGCTATGGTGGTTGGTGAGGAAGGCACACGACGGCGGGCACTGGGAGTCAGGTGTTCTTAGGTGGTGTCTGTCAGTTCTCAGACTGGACATGGCCTTCCACATAGCCCTCCCAAACGTAACTGAGAATCTGTGGTCTGAAATGAGCAGTGACCACAGGAAGAACCCCCAGCACTGTTACACTCTTCTGGTGCAGACCTTGCAAGAGGAGTTGAGGTTCTCAGTGATCTAAGATGCCTCTCCTGGCCTCTTTGAGCCCACTGGGAGCAGAAGAGCTGGTGATCAGAGGGCATCGCTCTCAGGGAGGTAGGAAGAGTAGGGCGTGGTCAATTTTGAATTTTGCCAGAAAGATCATTCTGGTAGGAAGGAGAGGGATTGGAAGAGGTGGGGAAGGAGGTAGGATGACCTATGGGAGAGTTTAAGAGAATGCAGGTGAATGAAGGGCATGAACCCAAGCAAGGCAGGTTACAATGAGCTGCATGGAGCGGAAGTAGGGATGAGGATTTGAGAGACATTTAGGAGATAGAACCACTTGCTTAAACTACTTCCCAGGAAAGGGAAGATAAAGGAGGAGGAGGAGAAGCGGCATTAGGAAGAAAGCTGATGCACTTCCTTGGGGTTTAGTTTGATATGCCTTTGCGACCTCCAGGTAAGAAACATCCAACAGGCAGCTGGATCAATGGATCTGAGGGTCTGGCAACAACAGCAGGCTGGAAACGAGGTAGGCAGATATTTGAGAGGAGCCCAGGCGTGGGTGTGAGCACATTTACACACCCTAGAACAACTCATGGATCAAGAGAAGGTGCCAGTGCATTGTATCTATAAGAGATAGATGGGCAAAGGGGAGCCGGAGGAGGCCGAGCAGGAACTATTAGCAGGACAGGAAAGAAAACCAGGGAGCTTGGTTTTCAAAAGGAGGGAGTGGTGTGTATCAGTAGGCCAAAAGAGAGATGGTAAGAGGAAAAGTTTCTGTTGGATTTAGCAGTTAGGGGGTCACTGGTGACCTTATCAATTTCAGTAGAGAAGATCAGATCAGAGGCAAGTTAGGAGTGTTAAAGGAGTGAGGGCAGGTGACAGAGAAAACTAGTCTTCTGGAAGGATAGACTACTCCTGTGAAGAGAGAGTTGAAAGGTTGTGATGAATATTATTAGTTAAGTGCTTGAGTGCTTCCTGTGTGCCAGGCTCTAGGCCTAGCACACTGCAGATTTGTTTTCTCATGTAGTCTTCATACCATCCCTGTTAATCTCATTTTCCAGATAAGGAATTTGAGGTTCAGTGAGATGCTCAAGGTCACCCAGCTGGGATTGGAGAGACAGGAGAAGGCAGGGTTGATGGAGGGTTAGTTTTTGCAAATAGGTGAGGCTTGAGATACAGATATGGGGCAGGAAGAGGGACACGCAGAGTGTGTAGTACCTGTTGGAGTGGCCTCCCTGGGGGTGCACAGGTGGACTCGAGGTCTGATACACATGTGCCTATAATTGGGATGGCAGGGAGATGTGGGCTTTCATGCCCAAGGACCCCCTGTTTCACTCTGCAGTAGGAAAGAAGCGTATTTTCTCAGCACAAGGGGGTGGATGGAGGAGGAGCCTTGATGAAGGAAGGAGAATGAGGATGAAAAGGCTTGTGACTCAGATTCCCTGCTGAGACTGGAGGTTCAGGGGAAAAGGTGGAGAAAATGCAGATAGGTCGGTTGGGCAGAGTCAGGTCAGGGTTGGGGTCTCCAGGGTGGCAGCAGTAGCTGAAGAATGTGGAAAGTGCTGTGAAAGGAGATGGCAGAGTGAGGGCCCTGTGGGCAGGCACAAGAAGGAAAGCAGCTGGTTTAGAAGGATGGTGACCGGCTAGAGGGAGCCAGGAGGTGGGGTGAACTGAAGGGACCTGGGGAACTGTGATCAGAGGGGAAGAGGTCCCAGTTGGGGCTGTTCCAGGGGTTAATGAAGTCATGTGTGTGACTTGGGGGCTAGCTGAGAACGAGTAAAGGAAGGCATGGGAGAAGGGAGAATAAGGGGAACGAGGTATATGGCAGAGTAGGGAGGAGAGAGGTAGATGGCAGAGTAGGGAGGAGAGAGGAAGGGTAAGGATGTTCATGTTCCATGGATGCAGCTGGAAAGAGGGAAATGTGGCCCGATGGCAAGAGAGGGCTTGTGTGGTGGAACCCAGAGATGGGACCTGGATGCCTTTGGGATTTGCCTTTCTTCTGTCTTTGGTCTGATTCATTCCTCTCTCCTGAAGATGGGCTTCCCCTGCTTCTGTCCAACCCTACGGAGAAACCCACTCCTCTCTTAGATCCTTATTTCCACGGAAGTCTCTCGTGACACTGGCTTGGGTCTAGTAGTCATCAGTTAATGAACGCCAGGGGCAGGGAGTGGGGCAGGTCATGTAGTAGAAACCTTGGCTTCTGGGAGATATATAGACTGGGTAGGTACCCCAGAAGTTATCTCCCTAAATGAAAGACATGGCCAGGTTTCTTTCAGAACAGGAAGCAAAGAGAACTCTGTGTGAAGAAGCTAAGCCAGGAGAGAAATTTGTTCCTAAGAGCCAGGCTTCCAGAGGGCACCGTGGCTAGGTTGGGATGATGGGTCAAAGGCAGGGCTGCCCCAAAACAGAGAAGAGAAGAGGCAAGGAGACTTGGAGAAGCTAGAGGATCTGGGACAAGCACCCAGGGCCTCACTAGCTTCAGAGCGTGGTTCACTGCTGGCTGAGACCCCAGCTGCTGTGCAGTCTTGGCAGATGGGGCTGAAGGCCTTGCTCAGGGTGCCTGGCTGGGGAGTGTCTGTTAGGGCAGCAGACAAGTGTTGCTCACTGCCTGCTTGGGTCAGACCTGGAGCTGGCCGCCTTTTAGCTCTGGGAGTGCCAGAGCCAGATGTGAAACCACTGACTTTCCACTGCAGGATGTCCAGGGGAGCATGGGGCAGTAGATGGAGCTTGAAATTCAACCCAGCCTGCCTGGGGTGCAGATCTTGTTCTGGCATTTGTGAGCTGTGTGACTTTGGGCCAGCTATTAACATTTCTCTGCCTCAGTTTCCTTCTCTGTAAGCTGGGTTTAATAATAGTACCCACCTCACAGGGTAGTTTTTGAGGAATGAAATGAGTAGTTAACATACGTGAAAGAAAGTCTTGGATTGATGCTTGGCATGAAGTATTAGTTATTAATCTGCTGCTGCCATCCTGAAGACTGGCACTTGAGAGCCGCCGGCCTTCTGGTTCTGAGAGGAAGTCACTACCAGCATAGCCTTCACAAAGATGGCATTGAGCTCGGTGAGCTTTCCCAGTAGGCAGGAGGGGAGAGGCACGTGTGAAAGGCCGCGGCTGTTCCAAGTGGCTGAAACCTAGGAGGGGAAAGGGTTAGTCTGCAACACAGGGTCTGCCCCAGAGAAAGGGCAGTGTAGTCTTGAGCTGTATTCAGGCTCCCACATTCAGTACCAGACTTGAGGGCCCCAGCAGAGGGAGGACAGGTTCCTGTCTGGGGGACTGGGGAGAGAGAATGCCACCTGCTCAAGATGGTGTGTCCCCTCCTCAGACCACTCCCTAACCTTGGGGTCTCACCTTCACCCTCAGCTTCTTTAGGGGAGTCTTCCTGACCCCTCCCCACTTTGGCAAACCCTGGTGCTCCTTGGCAGGTGGTGGCAAGGAAACAAATACTATGCAGTGTTTCAATACAAAGACTCAATGCTTACATTGTATCTTTACCACCTCACTGAACAGAGAACATTGTAGTTGAAATAATGGATACTTTAGTTCAGAGAGGGTTAATTGCATCATCATACCAGGCGGTGGTCCATCCTCTGTGCTCCTAGTCCTTGGACATAATTCAGTCACCACTAGTCTTGGTTAAAAGGATAGAGCTTGGGCAGCTCAGGTGGCTCAGCGCTTTAGCACCTGCCTTTGGCCCAGGGCGTGATCCTGGAGACCCAGGATCGAGTCCCACATCAGGCTCCCTGCGTGGAGCCTGCTTCTCCCTCTGCCTGTGTCTCTGCCTCTTTCTCTCTCTGTGTCTCTCATGAATAAATAAATAAAATCTAAAAAAAAAAAAAAAAAAAAAAAAAAAAAAAAAAGAACTTAAGTGTGTGTCTCCCTAGAGCCCCCACCTCAACTCTCCAGAGTTTGGGCTGGACATTGGTTTCCTGTCACAGTCCCCATTGGACTGTAATCTCTGTGAGGGCTTTGAAAGTGCCCAGCGTGTCGGCCCTATGCCTGACACACTTGTGCTCAGTGAATGTTTGTCGAATATATGAATGAGCAGGTGCAGAACCTCCTGCCAAGGGGAGCCCAAGGTGCAGAGGACTTGTTGCAGCTGTGAGGCAGCAGCATGTTTGCTGGGTGAGCACATGTGTGCCAGAAGCAGAGGAGAGCCTGCAGCCTTGGTGTGGACTCCCCAGTGAGACAGGCCAGTACCCTGCCCGCAAGCTGCTGACCTTCTCTTTTTCCCTGTGTGCTTCCTTCCCCAGGTTCCACTGAGGAACCACCTCCCAGTGTGCCCCAGCCTCCCCCTGAGCCGCCAGCGGGACCCCTGGCCCCCGTTCCCCGCCCTGATGAGCGCCCCTCCTCTCCTATCCCCCTCCTGCCCCCACCCAAGAAACGCCGGAAAACGGTCTCCTTCTCTGCCTTGGAGGAGGTGCCAGCGCCAGAGCCTCCCCCAGCCACCCCGCCACAGATCAAGTCTCCTGGCCCTGTGTCCCGCAAAGTCCCCCGGACTGTGGAGCGGACCATTCGAAACCTGCCCCTGGACCATGCATCTCTGGTCAAGAGTTGGCCTGAGGAGGTGTCCCGAGGAGGTCGGAGCCGGGCTGGAGGCCGAGGCCGTTCTACTGAGGAGGAGGAAGCTGACCCAGGGACCGAAGTGGACCTGGCGGTGCTGGCCGACCTGGCCCTGACCCCAGCCCGTCGTGGGCTGACTGCCCTGCCACCAGGTGACGACTCGGAGGCCACAGAGACATCGGATGAGGCCGACCGCCCAGGCCCCCTGCTCAGCCACATCCTCCTGGAACACAACTATGCCTTGGCTGTCAAGCCGCCGCCCTCCACTCCGGCCCCTCGGCCTCTGGAGCCAGTTCCTGCCCCTGCGGCCCTCTTCAGCTCTCCAGCAGATGAGGTCCTGGAGGCCCCCGAGGTGGTGGTGGCTGAGGCGGAGGAGCCAAAGCAGCAGCAGCAACAGCAGCAGCAGCAAGAGGAAGGAGAGGAGGAGGAGGAGGAAGAGGAGGAGTCCGAGTCTTCCGAGAGTAGCAGCAGCAGCAGTAGTGACGGGGAGGGCGCTGTCCGGCGGCGCAGCCTCCGCTCCCACACCCGGCGCAGGCGGCCACCCCCGCCCCCTCCACCCCCTCCACCCCCTTCCTTCGAACCCCGCAGTGAGTTTGAACAGATGACCATCTTGTATGACATTTGGAACTCGGGCCTGGACTTGGAGGACATGGGCTATCTGCGGCTCACGTACGAGCGGCTGCTGCAGCAGACAAGCGGGGCTGACTGGCTGAATGACACCCACTGGGTCCATCACACCAATATCCTGGGCCCTAGAGGCCAGCTTGCTCCGCACAAGAAGGCAGGCCCCAGGGGTGGGGGCAGGCTGCCCTGGGGTCGCACAGCTAGGGAGCAGCCCTCTCACATCGCAGCTAGCGTCTCTGTTTGCCTCCCTCCCTGTTCTCTCTGCCACATTCAGCCTGGTTGTTCTCCTCTGGCCCCCAGGCCATTCTTTTCTCTTTGCCTCTTGCCCCTTCTCTACCTCCCTGAGTTTTTTCTGGCAGAAAAGGTGAGATCTAAGGCTTTCTTCTCTCCATTTTTCTGCCCTCCTCATGCTAAATAATGCTTGGGCCCTCCTGCTAAGGTCAGTCACCCTTTCCATGGGCTGGGACTGGGTGGACCGAGGGGAGAGGGCCCCAGGGATCTGGCCAGCAAGGAACCCATTTTCTTCCTTAACACCCTGCACTCACCAACCTGAGCACTCCAAAACGCAAACGGCGGCCCCAGGATGGGCCCCGTGAGCACCAGACAGGCTCAGCCCGCAGTGAAGGCTATTACCCAATCAGCAAGAAGGAAAAAGACAGGTACCTGGATGTGTGCCCTGTTTCGGCCCGGCAGCTGGAAGGAGCAGACACTCAGGTAAGGCTCTGCCCTCATACCTGGCCCATTGGTGTCACTACTCACGGTTGCCCCTGTCACTTACCTCCCCCCCTGCATCCTGCTTCTCCCAGGGGACTAACCGTGTGCTCTCGGAGCGCCGGTCTGAGCAGCGGCGGTTGCTGAGTGCCATCGGCACCTCCGCCATCATGGACAGTGATCTGCTAAAGCTAAACCAGCTCAAGGTGAGGAGCAGGGACTTAGGGGAAGAGAGGCCCGGTGGGCGGGCAGCATCATGCGGTCTCCTGGGGTTGGGCATGGAGGTGAGTGGCCGAAGCACACTTCTCCCCTTGGAGGACTGCAGCAAAGGCAAGGAGTTAGGTTGAGGGAGGCGCCCAGCAGCACAGCCTGCATTCTGCCCTCTAGTTCCGGAAGAAGAAACTCCGCTTTGGTCGCAGCCGGATCCACGAGTGGGGTCTGTTTGCCATGGAGCCCATTGCAGCTGACGAGATGGTCATCGAATACGTGGGTCAGAACATCCGCCAGGTAAGGCCCTGTACCTGGCTCCCAGTAAGATGGCAGCATAGCAGCTGGCATGAGAAACACCTCATCTCTGGATAAAGGTCCACATAACCTCGCAGTTCCAAGACATAGTTGGTGAAACCTGCCTGTGTTTCCTTCGACAGTTAGTGATGGGTCCTTGTAAACTAGGTGGTGACAATCCAGCAAGGAGGAAGGGCCAATATTCTCTCTGGCTATGAGGGTCTCATAGTTCAGTGGGGGAAGAGCCACTGCATAAAGAACTGCACCAAAGGATGATGTCTGGTTGATGGGGAAGAGGAAGCTTGGGGAGGCACAGGTGGTGGGGCACAATGACGTGTAAGCCGGGAGCTGAAGGATGATGACTCCCCAACTCAGAGGAGGGGAAGGGTGCTCCCAGCCACTGGACAGCATGTGCAGAGGTCTGGAGGCAGGATAGTCTCAGTAGGGCAAGGAAGTCAGGATGGCAAGATGGAAAAACCAGGACTGGTGGCCACCAAGAGAGGCAGGTGGAGGCCACACTTCGTGGACCTTAGGTGCTTAGAAGCTGTGTTGTTGAGCTGGGGCCAGTGATAAGGGGAGGGAAGCCATGGCCAAGTGCCCAGCAGTGACAGGCTTTGCAGTCAGTAGGCTCCCTCTGGCTGCAGTGTGAAGGGACAGCCAGAGGCGGGGACAAGTGGGGGTGCGGTCACAGAGATCCCAGCAGAGGCCCAGGGGACCCAGACTAGGCAGTGGCAGCCAAGGTAACAGGAGTCTGTGGGTCCAAGGCAGCTGGCAGCACTGAGCAGCAAGTTGGCTCTAGAGAGTAGGGGAGGGAAAGAGGGGAGGCCATTTCTTGGGCTGCTGGTGAGGGGGGTGAGGAGGAGAAGCAGCTGTGTGGTGGAGAGGAGTTCCAGTCAGGGCCTGTAAAGCTGCAGGGCCCCAGGGACATCTAGAAATTGACGCCTAGCAGCTCCATTGAGGTGGATTTTGGCTGGAGATGGAAGTTTGGGAGGAGGCCCCACCACTTATCTGGCAGTTGAAGCCCTGGAAGAGAATGAGATCACCCCAAGGAGAGAGCACAGAGGGTTTATCATGCCATGTTCTGGGAAATAGGAATCACTCCTCCTCACACAAGAATGTGGACCTTGAGGGCATCAAGTGGCAGCCTGGGGGTGCCTGTCTTGGACAGAGGGTCCTGGGAGAAGAGACGAATAGGGTTCGGGCCCCAAAATGACCATGTCACATCAGGAACCAGCATGGCTTCACAGGAGGCTGGGGGCTCCACCATGGGCCAGGCAGAGGCTCCAGGAGGAGCCAGTGGCTGCTGCTCAAGCCCACTGAGCCCGGCACATTTTCCTGAGATCCCCTTTGGGAGACTTAAAGTGGCAGCCAAAGGTGTCGGTGTGGGGGGAACCTTGAGGAGGGGGCCCTTGGAAGCAGGTGGTTGACTCCTTGGGTGGGTGGGAGCCAGAGGAGGAGCTGCTCACCAAGACAGGTCAATGTGCCACCCACCCCAGGGTGGTAGCTGGAAGGCCAAGCGGGTCCCCTTCACTGGGGCTGGTGGGGTCAGGCCCAGTCTGGCAGGAAGCTGACTGGGACGGCACCCCGTCCTACCAGATGGTGGCTGACATGCGGGAGAAGCGCTACGTGCAGGAGGGTATTGGCAGCAGCTACCTGTTCCGGGTAGACCATGACACCATCATCGACGCTACCAAGTGCGGCAACCTGGCGCGGTTCATCAACCACTGCTGCACGGTGCGCAGGGGGGTGGGGGAACGGGGTGGGAGGTGCTCAGGGTGGGGCGGAGACTCCAGGACCAAGGGCGTAGCTCACATGGCCCTCCCCTCCTACAGCCCAACTGCTATGCCAAGGTGATCACCATCGAGTCCCAGAAGAAGATCGTGATTTACTCCAAGCAGCCGATTGGTGTGGACGAGGAGATCACGTACGACTACAAGTTCCCTCTGGAGGACAACAAGATCCCGTGTCTGTGCGGCACCGAGAGCTGCCGGGGCTCCCTCAACTGAGGTGGGGCGGGACCGGCGCCCGCGCCTCTATTTATTTCCCCGGGGTCTGGGGAGCCCTAAGCCCAGTGAGGGAGCCTCAGTCCCCGGAGGTAACTCCTGCCTCCCCTGTCGCCCCTGCCCACCCACCTCCTAACTTTTTTTTCTTTGCGGAGAAGAAGCTGTAAATGTTTTGTAGCTGCCAGCAGCTGTTTCCTGTGGAAACCTGGGGTGCCGGCCTGTACAGATCCTGTTCTTGGGGGGCTGCATAGCCCCCTTGCTTTGTGTTAATGGGGACTTCCCCTTTGTGCCCTGCGTGCACCCCTCCCCAGTTCAGGGGTCTCTAGGGGCAGCGGCCATGTTCTCCCCCTGGGGGGGGTGCCCTGTGCCCCCAGTCCTAGGGACTCCGTGCCTGGAACCCTGCCTCATCTTCTGTTCCTGCCAGACCCTGTGGGTCACCCTCCCACCCTGGTTCCTGGAAGCTTCTGCTCTGCCAGACCAGGATGATGGGGGGTGGGCCCTTCCTATTGGGCTGGATTGTACATATGTTAATAGCGCAAACCCAACGCCACATTTTTATAATTGTGATTAAACTTTATTGTACAAAAGTGCTTGGTCAGTATCTTTGGGGAAGAGTAGGTGGGTGGCGGGGGGTTGGGGGTTCAGGACAGAGGATTGGTTGCAAGTGAAGAGAAGGGGAAATGGGTGGCCTGCAGGTTGGGTGGGTAGACCTGCAGACTCAACCACCATTGCTCTGGGTCACCTATTAGTCTGGAATAGTCATCCAGAAATCCCCCACCAAGGTCAGCCAGAGCTGGGCCAAGGTCAGCCTCCCTTCCCTTCCCAGAACCACAGCCGCTGCTGGGCTTCTGGTATCTTGGGAAATCCAGCAAAGGGGAAGGATTGACGTCATGAGGTGGGAGTGAGGTCATCCCACCTGTCCCATCCTCTGCCCACCCAGCGTGTTCTGGCTTCCCCGGGCCGTATTCCCCAAGTTCTTTGCCGGAAGCAGACGCCCGCGGAGCGCAGAGTGGCCGCCAGGGGGCGCCCTATGGCAAGAGCTCAGGGGACGGAGGGGTGGAGGCTGGGCTGGTGTCTGTTCCTGGAATGGGCCAGGAGGGAGGAGGAGCAAGCGGAAGGGGACGGTGTGTTGGCCGACCGCTGGGGCTCCGAAAGAAGACGGCCCCTCCGGTGGGCAGTTTGAGTATCTCGGGACCGTGGCTGCAGGTAGGCAGAGGTGATGCCAGGGCTCCCAGGTCCCCTTCCCTAGTCACAGCCCTTCCCATCTCCCTCTCCCTTCCTCTTCAACCCTTCACCTCCTACCCTCCATTTTTGTCTTGGAACCTTCCCCTCCAGCTCAACCCCTGAGCCCTTCCTAAAACGCCAATCCCTCACCCTTTCAGTCGCAGTAGCTGCAGCTGGCAGGGTCAGAAGACAGGTGGTAGCCTAGCTGCTGTGCCACAGCCCCAGCTTTTGGGAGCCACTCTGGCCCCTGTGTCTCGGCTCCCGTCCCCTAGGCCAGAGGCCCCATCTCAGGGTCGCAGGTGTGCTGCTGGCGCTGGGTGGGTGGTGGCAGGTAACTCAGGTTCTCTTCCCGAGCCAGGCATGGCAGACTCCACAGAGGTCCGGGAGCTGGTGTACCTGGTCACAGGTGGCTGCGGCTTCCTGGGGGAGCATGTGGTGCGGATGCTTCTGCAGCGGGAACCCCGGCTCTTAGAGCTGCGGGTCTTTGACCTGCACCTGGGTGCCTGGCTGGAGGAGCTGAAGACAGGTAAATCACAGTGGGGAGGGAAGGAGTGGGGTGGGCGGACTCCCTTTGCCGTGGTGGAAAAGATGATGCCTGTTTATAACTTCCGCGCCCATGGATGGGATGAATGAGTCACTTTGGGAATATGTGGCTCCTAAGGGTGTAGGCTGAACCCAGCAGCTGGCCAGCGGCCCCAGCTCAAGACATTGCTTCTGGCTGCCTCTCCTATCCTTCCCAGGGCCTGTGCAGGTGACTGCCATCCAGGGGGATGTGACCCAAGCCCACGAGGTGGCAGCGGCTGTGGCTGGAGCCCACGTAGTCATCCACACAGCCGGGCTGGTGGATGTGTTTGGGAGGGCCAGCCCTGAGACCATCTATGAGGTCAACGTGCAGGGTGAGGTGGCTATTTGTTCCCTACCCCCTCTTTGACCTTGACTTCTGGGATTCTCTTGTGAAAACCTGTCCTCTGGACACTCCTGCCCCTGTAATGGCAATTTGGCTACCCTCACTGACCTGCTGTAGTTTTCCTTGGACCTGGGGAAGGAAGCCACGGGCCCTCATCCAGAGTGGAGATGGGGGGTGGGAAAGATGCTGCGAGGGAGGAAGTTTTAGCTTCAGTACACTCTTTCCCTCCCTGCCACCTCTCCCAGGCACAAAGAACGTGATTGAGGCTTGTGTGCAGACTGGAACACGGTTCTTAGTCTACACGAGCAGCATGGAAGTTGTGGGGCCCAACATTAAAGGCCACCACTTCTACAGGTAAGCTTAGTTTCCCCCCAGTACTTGAGAGCCCCATCTCCCCTCAGCATTAAGAATTTTCCTTCTTGGGCAGCCTGGGTGGCTTAGTGGTTTAGCGCTGCCTTTAGCCCGGGGCCTGATCCTGGAGCCCCGGGATCGAGTCCCACGTCGGGCTCCCTGCATGGAGCCTGCTTATCCCTCTACCTGTCTCTCTGCCTCTGTCTCTCTCTCTGTGTGTGTCTCTCATGAATTAATAAATAAAATCTTAAAAAAAAAAAAAAAGAATTTTCCTCTTCCTCAACTAGGGGCAATGAGGACACCCCATATGAAGCAGTACACAGGCACCCCTATCCTTGCAGCAAGGCCCAAGCTGAGCGGCTGGTCCTGGAAGCCAATGGAAGGAAGGTGAGACAGGAGGCGAAGAGACAAAGACGTGGTGGGCAGGGCTGCTAGTCAGAGGCAGAGCCAAGGCCAGAGGGACTACTTTACATCCTGCCCCAATCATCGATTTCGGGAGGCCAGGGCAGAGGGCAGGCCGCTGGGTCCTAGGTCTTAGCTATGCCTACCTCTTGCCCCCAGGTCCATGGGGGGCTGCCCCTGGTGACATGCGCCCTGCGTCCCACTGGCATCTACGGTGAAGGCCACCAGATCATGAGGGACTTCTACCACCAGGGCCTTCGTCTGGGGGGTCGACTCTTCCGGACCATCCCTGCCTCTGTGGAGCATGGCCGGGTCTATGTGGGTAAGGCCCGGGCTACACTGTGGAGGGGGGGTGGGGTGGCGGGGAAGGCTGAGAACGGGGCAGGACCCACGTAGTCCTGGGTGGGCAGTGTGTGCCCCGGCTAGCAAAGGGAGAGCCACACATGGGCCAGAGTAGCCGGATACTCGGGTATTATCTGCATGGCCACGGAGGACACACCAGCTGTGTGAGTTGGGAAGGCTAACATAAAAAACACATCACAGGCCAACTGGTTATGAGAACAGCATCTCTCCAGGAGAGGTGAGGGGCAGCATCTACACAGGACCAACAGAAGTAGCAGCATCCACACAGGCTGGCCCAGGAGAGCAAGTGGCCACAGGGCCTGGGGAGGAAGCAGCCTTCACCAGGGCCCTGGTTCACAGGCACACCTACGTGAGCCCCAAGAAGGGGCAGCTTGGACACGGGCTGGCTCAGGAGAGCACAGGGTCTCCACAGCCTCCAGGGCACTCAGGGCCACATCTGCCCCCCTTCCCCCGCTGACAGGCAACGTGGCCTGGATGCACGTGTTGGTGGCTCGAGAGCTGCAGCAGCGAGCTGCCCTGATGGGCGGCCAGGTGTACTTCTGCTATGACCAGTCGCCCTATAAGAGCTATGAGGACTTCAACATGGAGTTCCTGGGCCCCTGCGGACTGCGGCTGGTGGAGACCCGCCCGCTGGTGCCCTACTGGCTGTTGATGCTTCTGGCTGCTCTCAACGCCCTGCTGCAGTGGCTGCTGCGGCCGCTGCTTCTCTATGCACCCCTGCTCAACCCCTACACGCTGGCTGTGGCCAACACCGCCTTCACTGTGAACACCGACAAGGCTCGGCGCCACTTCGGCTATGAGCCCCTGTTCTCGTGGGAGGACAGCCGGACCCGCACCATCCGCTGGGTGCAGGCCATGGAGGGCTCGGCCCGGTGACGGTGGAGCAGGGAGAGGGAGGCCCCCCGAGCCCTCAAACCCTGGGCAAGGAGGGAGGCCTGCCTCCTAGCGCTGGAGGGGCGTCTGGCACCACACTGACGCGCCCACAGCCCTCCACATCTTTAATCCACGGGAGCGAGCTGTGGGTTTGGTCCCGGTACCTCTGAGTTCTAGGGCAGGGTTTGGCAAATGTCTGATTCCCCTAATGTTCCCACCTGCCCCGTCCCTTTCTGGCTTTTCAAGCAGGAAGTGAAGAGTTCCACGGGCTTCATGCTGGCCTTCTGACGTCCAGGCAGGACCCTTGGGCCTGCATTTGGACTGAAGTTGCTTTGTGGCTCCTCCCACCACCTTTGGCCCTCCTTGGCGGTCAGCATCCCATTATTTTAAAATTTTTATTACCTTCGGACAGCTCTCTTTCCTGTGAAGCCTAAGCAAATCCGTGTACTTTCCCTTCTTCCCACCCGTCCACCCAAATTTGTTCCTATAATATTGTCAGAGCTCTGCCTGAGGGATCTGCCCCAGGAATGCTATACCTGGCCGAGCCCTGGATTAAAGCTCCTCACCCAGCTTGGGTCTATCCACCTGTCCGGCTTTGTCTCCCACCACGTCTCCCCCTCCCCACGGCGCCTGTCCCACACGGCGACAGAAGGAAGTGACCACACAGCACGCCCGCTGTTGGATTGGTTGCTATTTCTCCCGTCCCACGGGGCCCGACCCGGCCCGGGGTGGGGGTGGGGGGCTCTGGGGACAGGACATGCAGGGTGGGGTGGGGGGGGGCAGAATTTTCCTGTGTTTTATCCATTTGCAACTTGGTCACCAATAGAGAGAAATGGGACTCTGAGGGCTAACAGGAGAGGGAGGCCTGGCTCTGGGCCCCCAGCCAGGCCCCAGGAGTCCTGTCCCCTCGGGGAGGAAAAGGAAAGAGCTCTAGAAACCAACGGAGAAACAGAAGGGGCAAGGGCTCATGTCAGCAAACACGGCTACATCACGTGACACGCCAGCGACACGGAAACACACGCCAACGCACACGGCTGCACAGCGGGCAGGGGCAGGGGGAGAAGGGAGCCGGGGGCCACCCATCTTGTCCTCTGCGGGGCGGGCTGGGGGGACAGGGTGAATGCATAGAACACATCATGTACACACGCTCAAGGCGTGGCAAGAGCGTGCATCGACCCACAGGCACATGGGATGGACACGCAGTGTGCTTCGTGAGAGGCAGGGCTGGGGAGGGTAGGGAGGGGGAGCAGCGAGCCCTGGCCAGGCCCAGGACCACCCACAGGGCACACTCGGGCTTAGTGGGCTTAGTGGTGGTAGGTGTGTGGAGGGGGAGCAGCACACACTCGTCCAAGAACATGCAAAAGACACCGGCCCCCAGACAACGTTCCAGGACATGGGTGGACACGGCGGCCCATGAGCAAACACATCACGGGACACGTGGGACTCAAAAGAGCTGGGGTACAGCAGACCCTCAGGGATCTGGTGCAGCTGAGACCCGGAGAGGGGCAGCTATGGGTCTAAGGCCACCAGAGGAGGCAACGGCATCACTCCGGCCATGGCTCTAGCCTTGGCCTTTGTGGCCTCAGGGCTGTGGGAATTCCGGAAACACCTGGGCTGCGAGGGTGTCCTGGCTCGGCAGCAGGAAGGAAAAGGGGTGGGGGTGCTGGGGCCCGTTCTGATGTCCCCAAAGAAGCCTGAGAGGGCAGCAGGAGGGTTGTGATCAGAGACCGGGGGCAACTTCCTGTTCTGCAGGACATTCCTGAAAGGGACAGGGAGGTTCCTCTCTGCAAGAAAGCCCACCTGGGGGGGTTGTCCCATATACAGGCCTCACACAGGCAGGACTTCAACAGCTCAAGTAGGGAAGAGGTCAGCTACACGAGCTGGATGGGAGAGGGAGGGGTACTGTGTTCTGGAAGGCCACATCTGCATTGTCTCCCTGTCTCCGTCTCTCTCTCGCTCTCTCTCTCTCTCTCTCTCTCTCTCACACACACACACACACGCACACATGCACACATGCACTTACTTCACATGAGGTGGGACCCTGGAAAACCTCCTGCACACACATACCCAAGTCCTTCACTTTGCACACACGTATGTCCCACCCTGGGTGTTCAGTCCTGTACACATAGGTCCTTTGCTCAGGGACTTCTGCCTGCCACCAACCTCGCAAACCCACCTGTGCATTGTGTGTATATTGTCTACATGGTGAGCGAGGCGCTGGCCTTTTCCTTGTCTCAGTCTCAACCCTCGGGGGTGGGCAAAGGTGGGGACACCTATCCCAACATCTAGCAGGCAATGTGCCCCGGGGAGAGGGCACAGGACTCAGCTCCCCAGCCCCGCCACATTGGCCATTTCAGTTTGCCTGAAATTACCATTCCAGTCCCTGAGGCAGAGCCCAGAGCATCAAATGGGGGTGGTGAAGACAAACGCTAGCCTCTCCCAGCTCTGAGGTAAATGTGTGGAAGGCAAGAACGCCCTAATTCTCAATCTGTCTGGGGCAGCCCTCGACATTCACTTCATCAATAACATTTCCCACAAATTGACCTTCCGGGGGCATCTACGTGCAAATGAGTGCAGCCTCTGTGGGCACCACGCCCGTGTCAGCATGCACCTGTGCTCCAGCGGACATGCATGTGCCTGGGTGGGCCTGCTGCATGAGGCCTCCTCAGCCTGGGCCTGTGTGAGCACACTGAGGTATACCAGCTTTCACAAATGAAGGTCTACCCTCTGCAGAGACACAGAGAAAGACTGGCATGTGGGCCTGTGTGCACAGGGGCTCTGAGACCTGGCAGGGCAGGAAACTCCAGTTGCACAATGTTGGTGAAACAGTGTGTAGCCACACCAGATGTTGGTCGGCAGCTGTAGGGAGAGAGGGAGAGGGCAAATACGTCTGGATAAACAAACCTGGATGGCGCACGTGTCTTTAAAGAAGAACACGTGTGTGCATATAATACACAGGCGGGCAAAAATACACTACATAGAAAGCTTCTATACATACACACACACTCACACAGACATATCTACATAGCACAGAAATATAAATTTTTGTCCAGTGCACAACATGGAAGGTTCTGAGGAAACCTATCAACATTTCAAGCACATCTTTGAGACACACACACACACACACACACACACACACACATATTCTTCACATTACCTGCTGGGAGAAATGCACATGTATATACAGGCTGAGCTAGGCTGTTTATACGTGTGTGCTTCCACTTACCTGCTTCCACTCACCTTGGTTAGACTCCACAGGCTCACAATGCACAACATGCACATACACACACACACTCCCTGGGGTGGCGAAGCCAGAAAGCTTTGCTCAACATCACACTGGGGTGTCTGCCGTGGCCTATGTGTATCTGGGCCTACCTGGATCCTCTGAAAACGAGTGTAAGCATCTGCACACTCCCAACCCGCCTTATCTATAGCAGATGTGGGGACGGCGGGGATCAGCGGAGGAAGTGCTGTTGTATTGGATTCAAACACTCAAACACAAAATTCCACGCACACAAATTGTGTCTGTGGATCCGTGGCCACACACACATGCACATGCGTGCGCACGCGCGCACACACACACACACACACACACACACATCTATTCACAGAAGACAGAGGAGGGCTCGGTGGGCTGCTGTGTTACACCTGGCCACAATCTATACACAACAACCCCAGTGAAGGGGGAAGCTCAGATGACACAGACTTGAGGTGGGGGCCAGAGGGTGATTTGGTGCTTCTACACACATCTACACACATACACACACGCTGGGGTGTCCACACGTCTTGAGCATGTGCCGGCGGCGGCATGCATGTTGGTGTGCATGTGTAATCACGCCTGCTGCTATCTACGTGCGGGGGCGGGGGTGGTCCATGGTGGGGGGAGGTCCAGGGACTCCAGGGTCTGACAGGAAGGGGGGAAGGGGGGGCTGCCTGGGTCTGTCTTGGGGGTGAGCCTGGAGCAGGGGAGAGTGAAAGGGGTGGTGGGGGTATTGCTCCCAATGTGGTGGGGAAGGGTCTGGGAGAGAGAGGGGTGAGGGGCCTACAAGCCCAGCGTCCCCCCAATGGATGACGCCAAGACCACCCCCAGCACCACACAGCAAATGATGATCATGATTTTCTTCTGCAGGCAGAAAGGGTGACAGGGAAGAAGGACAAGAGAGTCGGAGAGATAGAGATGGGGGGGGGAGGAGCGGGGGGGGGGGCGGGGGGGACGATGGGGGAGGAGGTGTGAGGAAAAAGGAGGGGAGAGAAAACAGAAAAAGGAAGAGGTCAGAGCCAGAGATAAGGCCTCCCTCTGGATTTCATCACTCACCTCAGCCCTGGCCTGAGCCCAACCCCAAGAGCTCACTCCAGCCCACCTGCCCCACAGGCTCTCCTGCCCCCCACCAGCCCACTCCCCACCTCCCCACCTCCGACTCCCCCTAACCACCCCCAATGCCATCCTGTCCCAGAGGCCCATCCAGCCCCCTGGCTCACCCTCCGGGCCTTGCTCTGATATTTCACAGCTTTCTTGGTGTCGGACACAGCTCGCTCCACATAGTCCACAGAATGTTCCACGTTGTACTCAATGCGGTCGATCATCTCACCCTGCAGAGGAGACATGCAGAGGATGAAGTGGGGGCTGGGCTGGAGAAGGGGGAACCCCAGGGACCTACAGAAGGCTCCTAGAATGTGCAGGAGGGGCAGTACCTGGCTTTCCACGAGCATGGCCATGTCCACAAACATGTCATGCAGCTCTCGGATGCTGGTTTCCAGTTTGATGATCTCGTTGTGCCTCGTCTCGATCTCATTCAGTGCCTGCTTCGTCATCTGGGAGTCCATTTTGATCTAGGGCAATGGGGGTGGGGGCAGGGGGAGGAGCTACAGATTCCCCTCTTACTCCCGTAAAAGTTTGGATTCTACAGCCAGAGTGGCTGGGTTCAAATCTGTCATTTACTAGCTCTAACTGTGGGCAAATTGTGCAATGTTTCTGGGCCTCAGTTTCCACACCTAGGAAAGGGGGATGATAGCAGTACCCACTTCCCAAGGTTGTTGTGAACTGAGTTAATGTGAAAAGATGTTTAAGTTACAAGAAATACAATTGTCCTGAGCCCACCACCCAGGGCTTCTTCTCTCACACACGTGCACACACACACACACACGCACACACACACCAGGGAAGAGCAAAAAAGGTGCAGAGTCATCACTAGTATTGGCTGTTTGGCAAGTGGTCCACTCTCCCTGTCTTTGTTCAATCCGTCCCCTTTGTCTAGTGGGCCCTTTGCCCAACTCACTATGTCCAAATGTTCCTTGTTTCTTAAAGCACAGCTCAATAGCACTTCTCCCAGGAAGCGTTCCCTGATGGCAGTAGTTAACCACTACCTTAGGGCCTGTCAGCAGGGTGCACATCCCTCAGGCAAGACCCCAACCGCCTGCATTGTTGTAATGATGGGTTTCCATTGCAATGATGGTGGGTTCATTGGCAGGGATCAGTTCTGTCCTCTTAGAACCCACCAGGCTCCCCTCTATTCTCAGATAGCCAGCCTGGGCAGAGCTGTTTGGGAGGGCTCCAGGCTAACTGGTCCTAATAGATTTGCTCAAAGCTAATTTAACAAAGATCAGTTCTCGAAATAACAATTTGCTGAAAACTGCTAGACAGTCACTGAACATACTTGAATTCTGGTCTAGAAATCCTAACCAGAGCCACTCTGCCATCAGAAGCGGAGACAGAACTGGGCAGGCTAAGGCAAAATCTACAAAGAGAAAGAAGAACTATAGTAGGGGAAGCCCATCCATTCACATCTAAGATGACTAGGACAGGGCATAAAACTTTAGCAAAACTAAAACTGGTATTTTGTTTTAATTTCATTACATAGGCAAATTAGTCATCTGGTGAAATGACCTGCTTCAGTAGGGAGTAGTGTGTCTTAGTGCTTTAGAGCCCTGACAGGAGACCATGGATCTGAATCCTGTCTCTGAGGCCTTGGGCTAGGTATTTAACCTCTGCGGAGGTATTTAACCTCTCAATCAGATTTCCTCATTGATGAAATCCGGCTCCCTCAGAGGGTGGCGATGAGGATTAAATGAAGTAGCATTTGGTAAACGTAAATATGTAAAGTGCTTAGTGTCTGGCTGGTTTCTCAAAAAGGCTGGCCATTTGTATGGGAGCGCCTTCCTGCTCTTGTTCCCACGGAAATCCCCAGTTCCAGGTCTTGGCGTCCCACTGTTTTTGATTCCAAGGTGGACTTAGGACTTTAGTTTAACCTCAGCTTGGGGAGGGAGGAGAAGTAAATGTTTTCCAAAGCTAGATCCACCCCCACCAGGGGCTCACATCATCGGTGAAGATGGCCAACTTCCCGCTCTCCAGCATGTCTTCCAGTTCTTCGTTCGTCGTGGTCCTGCCAGCTGTGGGGAGAAAGGCCTCCCGGCTCAGGGACTGGGCCAGTCTGGGGACCTGAGGTGGTGGGACGGGGCAGAGACCCAGGAGCCCACCCTCCCCCACGGAGAGGGCTGGGGCAAGGCTGGGCGCTCTGCAGCGGGGCACACGCACTGATCTCCAGCTGCCGCTGGATCCGGTCCTTGCAGCGGTCCCGGTACTTGGACTGGGTCGCGTTATATTCGGTCATTACTTCCACGAACTTCCGGGAGAGTGTGGAGTGCTAGGGTGCGGGGACAGACAATTAGGAGGCCGGACGAGGTGGCGAGGAGGCGAGGAGGCGAGGAGCCCAGCGGAGGGATGGGGCTGGGAGAGGGGGCGGAGTTGGCCTATGCGCCCAAGCTCAAACAGGTGCTGGGTCCCTGGCCGCCCGCCCCCCAGGCCCTCAGCCCCCCACGGAACCCCCCAGCCCGCCGCAGCCCCACCGGCGCAGATGGGGCCCTGCTCCGCCCCCGCCAGGACCCCGCCCAGACTCCGCCTTGGCCACGCCCCGCGCCGGCCCGCCCGCTCTCAGTTCGCGGCTCCCCCTCCCCGGGGCTCCTCTCCCTCCGTTTCGGTCCGGTTCCCGCCCCGCCAGGCAACTCCTTCCTACCTGGGTCTTGCGGATGCGCAGGTCCGCGGAGGAACGGTTCAGCCCCTCCTCTTGTTCAATGCTTTGCTCGATTGCTGCGGGAGAGAGGGTGCAGTGACCGGCGGGAGACCCGCGGCCTGTGGGGCGGGGGTCCGGGACATAGGAGGGGTCGACACCCCGAGGCAGGCCTGGGGCCTGTGAAGAGACGTCACACCCATGGCGAGGGCAGACGGTAAAGCATCCAGGGTGAGGGGGCAGGAGGCGGGTGAAGAGAGGGACAGACGTTTCAAGGGGTCCGGAAGGCAAGTAGGAGGGGAGGTTGAGGGTTGGTGGGTCACCAGGCAGAAAGGGGCTACGCTACGTGTTCTGGTGGAAGGATTGGGTCTTGGCGAGTCCCGCCGTGGTAACTCCTGCTTGGTCCCCGGAGGGTCCCCGTTATGTGGGGACCTCGCCACTTCCCACAGCCTCTGGAAAGAGGGCAGGAACCCATCCTGTGGTTTTTCTGGCGGGAGGCAAGCACTTCCAGATGGGTCAGGTTCTAGTGGCCGCCCTTTTCTCAGAAAATTCTAGGGTAAGGGGGTATGTTCCAACAGAAAATAGCTCTCCCCCAGCCCTGCAAGGTGATCTCTGTTTTGGGAATTCCCACTTCTAAAGGATGTTCTGGAAAAGCTCACAGATTAACTGGGATTCCTGCTTCTGGATCATGCACTCCTGACATCTATCATTCAGATTTTCTAAAAAAGAGCTTGCCAGCGATAAGATCTACAGCGCTCTGAAAATGCACAGGGATGAATCACCAGGCCCTCCAGACCTGGAAGGGCCTCCAGACCATTCCTGAGAACATCAGTTCTCTGTTCTGCTGGTAGCAGGGAGGTCTGGGACTGAACAGCATACCCCAGCGCTCCCCTGCCAGCAATGGTGGGCACAGTGACAGTGACACCTGTGGCCCACCGGAAAAGCACAGGAACACACAGCACACCCAGGGATGTCGGAACCTCTGGCCCATACGGAGACCCTATCGTCAAACTTAAGGGTGCAGCCGAACCCTGTAGTGAAAGGTCTTTTACAGGGTCTCATTGACTTCTTACAACAATCCTGAGAGTTCAGTGATACCAGCCCATGGATCACATCAGAAACTGAGTTTCGACTGGGTAACACAACTCACTTAAGGTCACACACAAAACTCCAGGTTCATGCCACCAAATAGCTGGAGAGAAATGGAGGAGAAAAAAATCTTCCCTTTTTCTGGAGGTCTGGAAGGTCAGCTTCTCTACATCCTGCTACTTTTCCTAGCTTCTTTCTTGGTCTATTCCTGGACTCATAATCCATGGAGCCCACCTTATGGTCTTACAGAGAGTGTTGAGGTCAGAGCTCAGTGGGCCCAAAGAAGTCTTTAAGCCCAGGGATTTTTTTAACGGTGTTCCATGGAACCCTGCTTCTGAGAAAGAACCTCAGGGGCTATTGCTGGGAGTAAAGGGGAGACCAGGTGGGGCCCTGGGCCACTGAACCCCAGGACAGCCAGAACAGCTTGTCTTTTACGTGTTGTATATATTGGAGTTCTTTGTAAGATGCCATTTAAGGAAAAAAACATATTTACTATTCCTCCCTCGAAAAAAAGTCAGCTTTGAAATTGCTTCTGTTTTTCTTACTGTACCAGTGAGGAAGCCGAGGGTAGGAATGAGTTGCTGATGGAAGTTGTCCAGAATAGAGCTGATGATGGAAGTTGAACTCCCTCTGCCTGGATTTGGATTTAATGTACTCCCAGCTTAAGTCATTTTCCTTTCCAAGACAAAAGTGTAAAGGGCTTATTTTTACAGATCAGCATTGGAGGCTCACACATGACCTCCCACTGAGTCCAGGAAGCATGGAGTCGCTATTCTTGTCTCTCTGGACCAAGGTTAGTGTGTTCAAGGCCAGGCATCTGACATGGCACCTGTCCCCCCATCCCCACAATGTGCCTCAGACAAAGTAGGTGCTTGGCAAATGTTTTCTGCTACTGAATTACCACATCACGGTAACACTGCTATTCCCCTGGCACCAGCAGACAAGGAGGTTCCCAACCCACAATGCTTTGGGGGAAGGTAGTTATTACCAGCACCCAAGTCCTTAAATTAGAGTGAATACATAAGCATTTGGCAGGTCCCTCCTGAAAGCTTGCCAGCTCCTGATGTCAGCCACACAAGTCCAATCTGTCCTGAGCCGAGGATACCAGTTCAGAAGCATTTGCTGAGCCCACCTACTGGGTGCTTAGCACTATGCCCGGCACCTGTTCTGGAGAAATAAGGATTTAATGAAACTGAAGCCACTTGGAAGACTATATTTTCTGGTGGACCTTCATGCTGGTGGATCCAGCAAAGCTCAGATGCAACTTGGACAGAAAGTTTCCTCTCCCTCATTTCTTTGTCATGTCTGTTTCTCCAAAGAATCTGGAACAAGGGGGGAAATCTGGGGTTTTGTGCTTTCTCACTGTTTAGGAATCTGGGCCCTGGAAACGTGTAGACATTCCTTATAGAAAGGCATGTTTGGTCCAATGAGGGCAGAGTTGTTTGTCTCCTTAGTCTGGGGATTGCATTCCTCACCTTTCAACTTGGACCGAACCTTGTTGGCCGTCTTCTTGATGTCTGCAGTGAGGTCCTCCAGCTCCTGTTTGGTCTCTGAGGGGACAGCCAAAGTGGATGAGATGTCTGGATGGGAGCCCAGACCCCATCCCTCACCCCCACCCCCCACACTGCCCAGCCCCACCCTCCCTTCTAGCCACCCAGCAGCAGTACTCACTCTCATCTGGGTTGGGGGCGGCCAGGATGGCACTATGCTGTTTTTTCACTTGCTCCACATCCTCTGACAGCTTCTCAATGCAGCCTCGGATCTCTTCCACCTGGGCCAGCAAATCAGCTATACCCAGCCAAGTCTCTGAGCCAGGCAAGGGGCCCTGGGGGCTTAGTCAGGGTTCAGGTAAATGGGCCAGAGGCAAGGGATCAGTAGAAGGCCAAGATGCTCCAGGAGTGGAGAGCAGGGGTGGAACAGGGCAAAGGAAATTGTTGGCTGGGGGTCAGCTCCTGAGTCCAAGAGCATCAGAAGCTCGGTTACCTGTTCAAAGAACTCATCCATGAAGTGGTCCCGATCCACATGGACCACCTCCTCTTCATCATCACTGTCTTTCGCCTGGGAGGCAGAGAAAGGCAGATTCCATGAACAGTCCCTACCCTGAATCGGATGCTCCCAGCTCTGGGTTCAGAGCAGAAATCTTGGGAGGGGTCCTATGCAGGGGGCAGGCCACACACAGGTCAAATGCAAGGGCACCATGCAGTCAGAATGAACCCCCAATATCTTGTGAAACAGGGTCCCAGAGGCCAGGTAGCTGAGAGCCCAAAGGACGCCTCGGAGGGAATTAGCAAAAGGCACCCCTTCAAAGGTGGAAGTGGCCCTGTGAAGGCAGTCACCTTGGAGGTGGGTGGTACCCAGGACAGCTGCCATTAACCGGTATCCTCCCGAGCAGCTAAATGTCAGCCTTGCAGGAACTGGCTCTGGGCTCCCAGAAGGGGTTGGGATTAGACACCCAGGAGGCTGACCCTGTCCACTGTCTCCCCAGCCCCTTCTGTCCAGGCCTCACTCTGCTCCCCCATCCCTTTCCCTCCAGCTTCCACCCAATCGGCCACGTCCCCTATGCAAGGTCACTTCACGGCCGGGGGCGGGAGCCAAGTTGAGCAAGCACAGTGAAGCCCTGGGAGGGCTGGAGGAGGGACCCGGGCAGCACCCTGAGCCCCAGCTCCCCGTGCCCGCCTCCACCCCCTCCGCTGCTCTGCCCCTCTCGTGTATTCACTTGCTTTCATCTAGCCTCTCCCAACTTCACACCCACCTACTCTCACTTGCTTGGATTTCCCAGTTGCAACCTGCAGCTGCTCAGCCCTCCACCCCCAGGGCTCAGAGACACAAAGGGATTTACCCACCCACACCGCCACCGCCACCGCCACCGCCAGACAGACCAGTGACACAGACAGAAGGGCTGACACACAAGGCACACAGAAATAGGCCCAATGACGCCCACACAGAGATACGCTGCCACGCTGATGCGCACCCACACATGGCCCCACAGTGAAGCCACTGCTGCCACCCGTGGCCACACAGTCACCCACACCCCCGGGGACGTTTAGGAGGGCCCACTGGGCCCCTTCTCCCAGCCTCCCTGAGCCTCAGGGCGGAACACTCATCCAGAGCCAGGAAAAGAAGATGGGACAGAGTGGGCTCCCCTGTGCTGCAGGCTCCTAACTGGACACACTTCTCTGCTTGGGGCAGAAATCTGAGGATAAAAGCTGAGCCCATCAAGCTTAATTAGAGGCGCAGCCCTAATCAGCCTCAGTGGAAATTGGAACAGAGTTCCCCCTGACTTCCAGAAAGAACCTAGCCCAAACAAGACGGATTCAGACTCCCAGAGCCCAAATGATCTCCAGACAGGACCCCAAAGTGTCCACCTGGAGCACCGCCAGTTGAAACCCAAAGGGAAAGGCTCCCATGGAGCCTCGACAGGGGCCAAGCCGATCGCAGACAGGACCTGATGGAAACCAGACAGGCTCAGACCCAACGAGACTCAGGGCAGACAGATCCCAGACAGCTTGGATCGAACCTAGACAGGGCCAGATGGGACCTGGATGCAACCTAGGCAGCCAAGTGAACTTGAAATCAGCAGAGCCCCAATAGCTCCGGGAGGAGCCCCCGGCTGCACGCTCTTCAGGCCGTGCCGGCTTCCTACCCACATGGAACTTGAGGGATTCTCCCCACAGATGCTGGGCCCCACCCCACGGCAGAAAATGTATTTAGCATTTACATTTAATTTCCAGACAATCGCAAACATCTGCTAGGAAAGGGAGGCTCCTCTGTCTCTGCCCACAGCTGCCCTCAGAAGGCGAATTGGCACCAGGGGGGGCTTGGGTACTCTGAGAGCACTTCTGGCTTCTCAAGTCTCCACCAGACCCAGGGCGGACCCAGGGCTACCCCGACAGACCCTGGCTCCGAGAGGCTCAGCCCCTCTCTGAGGAGCCACCGGCTTCCCCTGATGCCCTGTCCTCAAGCTGGCCACCCTACAGGGTCTCCTGCCCCTGGAGCCAAAGCCATTCCTCCTGCCCCTCCCCTACCTTCTGGCCTCTGCCCCTCTGTACACAGGTCTTGAGGTGTCTCTCTGGTCCAGGTGCCCAGAAGCTTTCCCGGTCTTTGTCTCTTCCCCATGCTGACTTCCCACCTTCTGAAGTCTAATTTCCCTCTCTCCTGTTTGTTCCCAGAGCCAGGTCCCTTAGAGTCTACCCTGGGGCATCCCGGGCTGCCTGTTTACTTGTCCTTGAGAAAGGAAGAAAGGTAGAGACCCAAGTATGACTTATTTGGTATAATAATTACAGGGAGCTGAGAGCTAATAATCCTCTACAGTTCACAAACACTTTTACATCTATAATCCCTTTTGATCCTCACCACACGGCCCTGAAAGAAAGGCTGAGCAAATATCATTGCCCCCATTTCACAGATGAGGGAACAGGAGGTCGGGGGTGGGGGGTGGAAGGGAAGTGACCTGTCCAAGGGCACCTCAGCTGGAAATCATAAGCATCTAAATACACCTCCCCCACAGCCCCTTCTAGGGCTCTAGGCCAGGCCACCTCCTTCCAGCAACTCTGCCACTAGCTCTTCTCCCTGTCAGGTCAGCTCCTGCTAAGGCCCAATCTGGTGGGGCTCTGTGCCCTGAAATCCTAGGAAAATATCTTTTAACAGCATCTTCTACGTGGGTCTTACATTCTTGTTATCTCATTGAATCTTTATTTAAACTCTATAAGGACCATTGGCCAGCATAATTATAATTGTGGCAAACATTTACACAGCATGTTATAGTGAGCTGGGCACCGTTCTATGCCTTTGTGAATATTTGTCTACTTAACTCTTACAAAAGCCTCCCGAGGAAGGTATTATTATAGCTCCCTTTTATAGATGGGGAGACTGAGGCACAGAGAGGGTAGAGAACTTGCCCAGGTTAGCAGCTACAAGGCCACATGAGCTTCAGCCTCTGCTGGATGGTAATAACGTCTGCCCCAAACGCGGGGCAGGTGGAGGCAATGAGACGAGGTGGGGAAAATGCCTAATGCTGCCAGAAGACACAGTGTTTGGTGAGGCTTGGCTAGTGCCCCCTGCCCCTCCCATGTTACAGCTGAGGAAACAGGCTCAGAGAGGTTGCCTGACCTGCCGAAGGCTTCACAGCAAAGAAGGCCAGAGGTGGGATGCGACCTGCCAGTGCTTCATCCCAGGCTCCCACCCTGTCCCACTCTGCTTATCCCCAGCACTGTGGAACTCCTGTGGCCAGGAGAGAAAACCAGGAAGATGGGCTGGGCTGCAGGAAGTGCCCAGATAGGAAGCCAGGCGTCCTACCTCCTCTCGCCCTGCTCTGTGATCCGAGGCAAATCGGAGCCCTTCTCAGTGCCCCCGTTCATCTGCAGAAAGGGCAGGCTGGTGCACCAGGGCCCCCGCCCCCGGCTCTGAGGGGTGCATGTTTAATAATGAGCACGGCCTCCATTCCTGGAAGAAGTTGGCCAGCTTAAAAGAATGCAAGCTGTGGGCAAAAGAGATCACCCAAAAAAAGGTGATCGTAAGTGCATGATCCACTTTATGGACAGTTCAAGCCTCAGTTTCTTCATGTGCAAAATGAAGAACATAAGAAATCTAACACATGTGTACTGATTACAGTGAGCTGGGCCCTGTGACCAGTGCTTTGTGTGTCTCGTTTGACCCTTCGAAGCACTCCACGGAGCAGATACTATTCTTATACCCATTTGACAGAGGAGGAAACTGAGGCATGGAGAGATTAAGCGACTTGCTCAAGATGATACAGCAGGTGCTGTCTGGGGTTGCGGCAGGTTGGCACCTGGGTTGAACCCAGGCCCTCCGCTCTTCCTGCTTACCAATTCCTCGGGCGCTGGAGAGGATTACATGAGAGAGTGCAGAGGGCCCAGGCACCTTGTGGAACTGCCCTGGGCATTGGAGGCCTCAGATCCAGCTTCAGCCTCTTCCCATCAGAGATACCAGGGGCCCCCGTGTGTGTCGGTGTGGGGAGACAACATAGACAGATGTGTGGATGGAAGGAGAGGGACACAGTGAGCCAGCAAGTCAGGGACCAGAGACAGATGGTGAGAAGGTGACTAACACAGAGGCAGAAAGAGCCTGGTGTTGGGTGACAGAAAAGTCATAGAGTGCGCACGCGTGTGTGTAAACACATGTGCACCCATGCACACGGCATACACGTGCATGCTCCTCAGGGGTACAAGCATCATTTGATCTAGAGGCAGCAGCCTCTCTCCGCTGCACCCCTGCTCCAGTCCATCTGTCTCCTGACTGGGCCCTTCCACCCTCCCGGCACCCGGCCTTGCCCTCCCCACCACTCCGCCCTCCATCCTGACCCCCCTACTCCCTTCCTCGTCCTCCCTCCGCCCCACTGAGTCATTCATTCACCTAGCGGATATGTCTGAGCCGAGCCAAGTTCTCTGGCTGCTGCTGAGAACACAGTGGTGGACAAGACAGGAAGAAGGTCCTGCCTCCAAGTGGAGGGAGATGAACCCAACGTGAGAGACAGAAACGGCTCTCGGATGATGAGGGAGAGCCTGTCCGGGGGGGTGGGTGACGTTTTAACATTCAATGACACAGAACTTAAGGCGGAGGGAACAGTGGTCCAGGTGGAGAGAAGAGCGCTCAAAACAGGGCCCGGCAGAGGGAACAGCAAGTGCAAAGGCCTCGAAGCAGGGGTGAACTTGGTGTGTCTGCGCCACAGAAATGAGCCCTGTGCAGCGGGCGACAGCAGCCCTTCGCCGGCCCTCCTGGGCCCTGCCCACTCACGCTGGGCCGCTCTTCCCTTCTGTCATGCAGGCGTACCCGTACCAGCTCTAGCCCTTTCGGTGCCTATCCCATGCCCAAGCGCTACACAGATGACTCAGTCTCCGCCTTCAGGGTGCGTGGCTTGTCCCCTACCAGCCCCCATGCCCACCCGGACTCAAATTCGGGCCTCACGTTCCCCACCCCCCAGGCCTCCTGCCTTCCCACTCCACGGTCCACAACGCGACTCCACATGCTTCGCTCTCTCACCAGCCCTCCTCTCTGCCTCACTTGCTCTCCCTTCTCTCCTCGTGAGCCCCATCCTTGGCCCCACCACCCCTTGGGCCCTGGGACCCCAGTCTAGCTGATTAACTCCACTCCAGAGCTGGCGCCCAGAGGTGCTAGGTGAACTAGAACAGAAAACCTTGGTACCACACCAGCTCTGCCATTACCAGCTGTATGACCTTGGTCAGGTTGCCTCTCTGGCCCTCAATCAACTCTAGAATAAGTTAGGGGTTACATCCTGCCCATCCCGGGGTGGGGGCTGAGGTGAGGTTGAAGGGAAATAAGCAAGTCCACGTAGAACAACAAGCACTCATAGAGCACTGCTCTGCCCAGGCCTCTTCTAGGCACTTTTTGCATCTTATCTAATTTCAATCCTTAGGACAACCCTGCGAACAGGTACTATTCTTACTCCCAATTCACATGTGAAGAGGCTGAGGACCAGAGAGGTTAAGAAACTTACCCAAGGTCACACAGGAAGTTGCAAAACTAGGATCTGAACCCAGACAGTCTGGCTCCCAAATCTGTGCCCTCACCGGCTGTGTGATAAACAGATCTGAGAACCCCTTGGGAACACGGAGGTACTGCTGGAAAGATGATCAGGTCCCCTGAGCTGACATCCCCTCCTGCCACTGCCCCCTCATCCCTCTCAGCCTCTCAGAGACCTCTTTACCAGGCCTCTCCCACACTCTGCCCACTCTCCTGCCTTCTAGTCTCCTCGCTTTCAACTCTGGTGGGGAGACCCTTGCACTCCTTGCATCTGGCAGCTTCCCCACCCCCTCCCCAATCTCGTCTCCCTGAGCTGTGACTAACACCAGAGCCATTTACCCAGTTCCCTTTACCCCTCCACACCACCTCCCACCTCCCCCACTGACTGCCCACCCCCTGCAGCCCCAGCAGCCAAGACTCCTTGCCTCTGGGCCGGGGCTCCTTGACCCACTCGGATGAGGACTCCAGGCCGTGCCTCCCCCTCCATCCACATCTTAGAGATTTCCCTCCCTCACTGTAGTTATACCACAATTTCGCCACCACCTCACCTCAACTGCTTTCCGTTTCTCTGGGTTTTGGAGTCATGGAATAGTCTTGGCAGCAGGGGACCTGGGTTCAAATTTGCATTCCTCACTGGAGAGCTGTGTGACCTTGGGCAAGTTATTTAATCACTCCGGGCCTCAGTTTCCTCAGCTATAAGATGAGGTGGTCTCTCACTCTATATACTTTACCAAGAGGTCAGTGAGGGTCTAGTGAGATTATGGGTGGCAACCTGCTTTAAAAACTGCATGGTGAAAGAAGGGGAGTTTGGAGCACCCATGCTGGAGCCAGCCTGCCAGCCTTTTATTGCCTATGTGACGCTGATCAAGTTACTTAACCTCTCTGGGCCTCAATTTCCTTACCTATAAAATGGGTTGCGGCTAAGATCAAAATGGGTAAATATGAATAACACGCTTAGGACAGTATCTGGGACTAGAGGGTTGATTCTTTTTATTATTGTCACTTCACGGTTGCTTGGCCCCATATTCAGTGAAAGTTGAATTCAGAAACCTTTAAAATTCCCTCCTTCAACCACCAGTTTCTCCTTCCTTCCCATTTGTCAGCCCATCTTTCCCAGGAGACAACAGTCACTTTATCTTCGAGCCCCTTCCTCTCATCTTTGTCGCCTGGTTTCCCACGCCCATATCCCAGGGGCTCTCCAAAGACGAGATTTCTACCCGTAGGGTTGAGGCTTCTCTTTCAAAGACCAAAAAAGCAGAGACACATGTCAATTTGCCAGACTGGAAACCCAGATTCCAGTTGGATCCTCCCACCCACTGGCTTGGTGACCTTGGCCAAGCTCCTGCTATCTCCAGACCTCAGCTTCCTCATCTGTCAAATGGGGAAATAACCCTGGGTGAAGGGAGGCAACCAACAGGCTCCTCCTGGTAAAGACCTAGCGCATGAGGATGCATCCTGGCTGAGGCTAGTGCTTTAACACACCACCACAGGCCCTGAGCACACAGCAGGCTGTCAGCTCCCAGCGCCTCCCTGGCCCCCAGGTCATTTCTACAAATCCCCCAACATTCTCCCTACCCTAGAAACCATTCTCATCAAGCCCCCACTCCCCAGCCCCTCCAAACAGCAGCTTTCACTGCGGACATCCATGCGGCCCTCCTCCCTCTGTCACCCAAACACAAACTGCCTTGGCCAGCCTCCTGGAGCTGGGCCTCCTCAGGCCTGCCAAGCAGGAGGCCACAGCAACCTGCCCCTGACTGTTCAGGATGCCCCAATTCCCCCCAGCAGAGCACAGTCCATGTCACACAACCCAATTCCATGGCCCTGTGCATGGAACCTGCTCCCCCCTCCTCTGCATCCCATCTCCCACACCTGGGGTCACCCCATCTCAGGCCCTGGCCCTCTGGTCGGCTCCTGAGGCCACCCCTTCCCTCCTCACCTCTGAGCAGTGCCCCCTCCCCACCGGGAGCAACACACGCGTGCACACACACACACAGACACTTCATTCACTGCCAGGTGTTGGCATCTCTGTCCCAACCTGTGTCCTTCCCCAAGCACCCCCCAAATCTTGGTCCCCTAGACAGCCTGGCCCAGTAACCGCCCCCATCTTTCTAATTCTGCACATCTGCCCAGGGGATGAGAGGACCCTCCAATTCTCTGTTGATATTCACTCTCTCCCCTCCCCAGATTAGACCCCAGGGCCCTCCGGGAAGGTGGGTACCCAGAGCCCCTGAAACCTCTCCTGCCCCCTTGAGTCTTCATGGCCTCCAACCTCTTCCAGCCACTGTCCCCAAAATGCAGGTTCACTGGAGACATCAGGTGCCTCCAGATAGCGGGGTGCCCCTACCACCAACCTCCAGTCCCATCATTTGGCCCCATGTCCCAGCGCCTCCCCCACACCACCCCCACGCGCTCCCCAATATTGGGGTCCCGCCCCCCCATTTCCCCACCCCCAAGCTCACACTCCGCAGCTCCTGAGTCCGATCCTTCATCCTGCGACGGCTCCTCCTCCTCCTCCTCCTCGTCCTCCTGCCTCTGCTGCTGCTCCCTGCCTCCTGCCTCGGTGCTGGAGGCCGGAGTCTGGGGGCGCCGGGGGGCACCGGAGCCGCTGGAGGGGGCCCGCGGGCGGGGGCGGGGCCGGGGGCGGCGGGCCGAAGGCCGGGCAGGGGCAGGGGCCTGGGCCGGGCTCGGCTCTGCCGGGGCTGCGGTGGCGATGCGGCTGCGGCACAGGCTCGGATGGAGGGATGCGGGAGCCGAAGCGCGGGGGAGGGGGGCGGAGGGAGGTAAGGAGGAAGGGAGGGAGGGGGGAACCGGGAGGGGGCGGGGAGCAGGGGGCATGCGCAGCGCCCGGGGCTGGGGGCGCCTGGGGGTTGTAGTCCGGGGGAGGGGGGCCCCCGGGGAGGGGGTGGAGAGGCCCAGAGGCGGGTGGGGAAGGGCAGAGCCGGAGAAGGAGGGAGAGATTCGCAGAAAGACGGAGGAGATGCGGCGGCGGGAGGCAGCGAGCTGCTGGGTGGGGGGTGGGGGGCCGGCAGACAGGGGGTACGCGGGTGAATTCAGGGAATAACCCGGGGAGGGGTGCTGTGCATCCCTTTATACCAGGAGATAGAGGTAGATTTTATGTGTGGTGTCCGCGAGTATCTGTGGGAGCCGGGGCACGACCACCTCTGTGTGTGTGTCCCTGCAGGAGGTTCTTTGGACACTAGAAATAGCAAAACTGACCCTCTAGGTGGCTTTTGTGATGCAAGGAATCAGCCGAGCCTGAGAAGGACAGGGACTTGTTTGTTTTGGGGGTTATTTTGCACAGCCTTCCCCAATCTAACTGTGACAATTTTCTCTAGGCAGCAGTGGGTCTCAGAGCTCTGCTTGTCTACCTCCGAGGACAGGGGGCTCACTACCTTTCCAGAGCCCTTGGCCCATCTTTACATGGCTCTGACTGTTGAAAACGAAATTCGCCCTTATTGGGATAGGAATGCTGGTGTTTCTGAGGGTCCAAGTACCCCTGTTCTTCCTGATGCCCACCTCTGCTCTCCCCATCTCCATATTTTAACATCATGTCAACTACGCTACCCCTGCAGCGGGGCTTTGGCCCCTGCAGGCCTTGAACCTGCTTTTGCCAACTTACCCGACGACCTCCTTGATGCCAAATCCATCGGCCAGTGGTCAGGCCTGACCCTTCATGATCTTTGAACGACATATGACCCTGATGACCTCTCTTGACTCTCAGCCTGCTTCCTGCCTCCCTTCCCACCAACCCCCCAGCCTCTGAACATTGTTTTCCATCCTCCTTCCAGATCCATCCTTTCTCCCACAACCCCTCTACAACCGGGTTCCCTGGGGACCTACCACCACCACCACCACCACCCCGGGTTCTCTTCTCTGCTTTCTTTACTCTATCATTTCCCAGGGTCAGCTGCACCTACTTGCCCGCAGTACCCACATCTGCACCTGCAAGCCAGATCCTCCTCCTCAGAGGCAGCACCTACTATGAGCCAGAGACTGAGCTGAGCACCAAGGACACAGGCGATGTCCTCAGAAACATAAGTAGATCCATAACCGAAGTGAGTGAGGCCAGGGCTTTGATGGAACTTCTGAGACTGTGGTGGCCTTGCCTTCTCCTCCCATAGTGCTTCTTCCTGTGTTCTCCATCAGAGATGGCACCTCGGTCAGCCAGCCACTCAAAGCAGAGGGAAAGCTGACCTTGGCTCCCTCCCCTGTCCCCGTAATGCTGCCCTGTCCTGAGTGTCCACTGTGTCCTAGGTGCCAGGCTGAGTGACTCCTAGAATCTTCCTGACCACGTAGCTACTCCTGCCATGATCCCAAGTGCACACAGATCAGGAAACTGAGGCTTGGAATGCTCGAATAACGGACCCGAGTTCACAAGGTTAGCAAAGGGCAGGGCTGGGGCTCTCAAGGGCATCTTGATTACAAAGCCTATTCCTGTAAAACCACAGTGTTATCGCTCATCCCTCAACTGCCAAACCCAGAGCTGTCCCCTGGGTCCTCTCCTTGCTCGCCACCTGGGGACAGGCTAAACTCTCACTGGCTTTCACCTGGGGTATCACAACAGCCTTCTCTGTGGTCTTCCCACCTGCAGCCCCTGCCCTGCGCGTCCAGTCTTTTCCCCAGGTGTTAGTGATTGTCCCTTAAAGGAATGTGATAATATCAATCCCCCACCCCAACGACTCCACCCCCACCCCCATCCCCACCCCATGGCCTTCCGTATCACTGCCCTGGTATTTGAATCCCACCACCCTCACCTCCTCTCTCCTACCACTTCCCTCCCTGGGCTGCAGACCCTAAGCTTTAACCACACCAAGGGATTCCGGACCCCAGGCACCTCGGGGTCTTTCCCTCTGCTGTTCCTCCGCCTGCTTCTGTTTTGCCCCTTCGTGGATAGTCAGACTTCCCATCCTTTAGGCCTCTCCCAGCAGTCTAGGCAAACAACCTCATGAGGTGTGGGCTGAGTCAGCTTCTCCACTAGACCAGACCAGGCCTGACTCATGTCTGCTTCTCTCCAACAACCAAGGTCAGGTACAAAGCAGATGTTCACTAAAAATCTCAATGAATAAATGAATGAATGAATGAATGAATGAATGGCATATTCCTTCATGCCCCAGGCATAAAGACAAAGGAAATACGAGTGCCCTGATAACTCAGTAGTTGAGTGTCTGCCTTTGGCTCAGGTCATGGTCCTGGGGTCCTGGGATCGAGTCCAGCATCGGGCTCCCTGCATGGAGCCTGCTTCTCCCTCTGCCTGTATCTCTGCCTCTCTCGACGTGTCTCTCATGAATAAATATATAAAATCTTAAAAAAAAAAAAAAAGGACAAAGGAAATAAGTTCCATGAAGGCAGGAACTTTTGTTTGTTTTGCTCATGGCTAGTTCTCCAGTGGCATGATGGCACCCAGAGCACAGAATGTGCCAAAATATTTGTTAAATAAATGAATGAGTGAAAGGTTTACATCTTAAATCTGGCTGTGGCTCTAAAAACGGACACAAGAATATACCATGTGGGAGCAATCGTAATTCCTCTCATGGTTCAGTGATTCCTTTTTTCTTTTAAGGTTTTATTTATTTATTCATGAGAGACACACACAGAGAGAGAGAGGCAGAGACACAGGCAGAGGGAGAAGCAGGCTCCATGCAGGGAGCCTGACATGGGACTCGATCCTGGGTCTCCAGGATCTTGCCCTGGGCTGAAGGCAGGCGCTAAACCGCTGAGCCACTGGGGCTAACCCCCAAGCCTTACTCCTACCTGTCCTTCAAGTTTAGCTGCTCAGTCTTTCCTAACCCTTCTGAAGTCGGAAGAGAAAGCCTGTTACATACACAGATTACCAGGGTGCTTCCCTGGAAATTCTGATACTGTAGATCTGTGTTGCAGCCCAGGAATCCAGGTTTTTGAGCAACTACCTCTAGAAATTCTTATGTTTGGTCAAGTTTGGGAATAACAGTGTATCCAGGCAGTGCCAAGCCTAGGTTACGCTGCATAACAACATCCCCCAACCCTCAGTGATTTAATAGGGCCCAGGCTTATTTTTGCAGTGTGCTTGGGTTACTTCCTGTCCTTCAAGGAAGATTCAGTACTCCGGGTGGAGAAATTTATACGTAGCTGACAAGTCCACCCACTGGACTCTGAATCTGAGTGCCTCATGTTCAAGGATCCCACGTGATCAATCTCTGCCTCCCTGTGGTACCTGGCATAGGACCTGTCTATCACACCTGCAATGTTCAGGAACAGAAGAATGAATACCCGTTTGACCTATTCATCCATTAACCAGTGAGTAGTTATTGAGAACCTTCTCCTTGTGCCAGGACTATGCTGTGGTGCTGCAGATACAGTGATGAGTAAGACAAACATCAGCCTGTGGAGCCAGTGACCTGATATCTCTAAGTCCTAGGTTCCAAATCTGCAAAATGGGCTGTGATATTCACCACCCCCACCCCACCCTAGCATAGTGTGAGGGTTTATTGAGAAAATGAGCATGGAAGCCATTTGCAACTAGAAAATCTCCAGTGAAGCAGATGTGAAAGAGCATTGTTGTCCTGTTTTTCCATCCCTCATATCCAGCTTTCAAGTTTTATTCATCAGGGCCCTGGAATTTGGCTGCACAAGCCTTCTCCCTATTGCCACAGCCCATTTGAACCATCGTGAACCTGGAAAGTGAATATGTCAATAACCTGAATAATAGTAGTGATGGTAGGAGCTGGGTCTTACATAGTGCTGGTCATGTGCCAAGCCCGGTTCTATGTGTTTTATGTGTATTACTTGATCTTCACAACAACCATCAGAGGTTACTGCCATTATCTCCATTCACAGACAAGGAAACGGAAACATAAGAATTTAAGTAATTTATTCCAGGCAGGAGCTGGGATCCAGTCCCGGCAGAAATCCTACACTATTGAAACATTCTCTTAGCCAATTGGTATCTGGCTCCCAGGGACCTTATTCCAGCCCTTCTCACCACCCAAACCAGAGTCCACATCATGCAGCAGAGACTGAATCATGGTGCTGACTTTGGAGAAATATTTTGGAAAAACTTATGTCATTACAATATTGACTCTCCCTGTTCATTTACATGGTGTATCTACCCACTAATTTTGGATTTCTTTTTTTTTTTAATTTTTTTTCTTTTTAAATTTATTTATTCATGATAGTCACACGGAGAGAGAGAAAGAGGCAGAGACACAGGCAGAGGGAGAAGCAGGCTCCAAGCACCGGGAGCCCGATGTGGGATTCGATCCCAGGTCTCCAGGATCGCGCCCTGGGCCAAAGGCAGGCGCCAAACCGCTGCGCCACCCAGGGATCCCTAATTTTGGATTTCTTTAAAAATATTTCAATAAAATTTAATATGTTCTGTCATGGGACACCTGGGTGGCTCAGTTGGTTGAGCATCTGACTCTTGAATCAACTCGGGTCATGATCTCAGGGTCATGAGATTGAGCCCCGCATCGGGCTCCCCACTCAGCAGGAATCTCCTTAAGATGTTCTCTCCCCTCTCGCTCTGCCCCCTCCCCCCTCTCTAAAATAAGTAAATAAAATCTGTTTTTAAAAAGTAAAATGTTCTGTCATAAAAGACATTAACATTTTTAAAAATTTTTATTTATTTATGATAGTCACAGAGAGAGAGAGGCAGAGACAAAGGCAGAGGGAGAAGCAGGTTCCATGCAGGGAGCCTGATGTGGGACTCGATCCTGGGTCTCCAGGATCACGCCCCCGGCCAAAGGTAGGCGCCAAACCGCTGCGCCACCCAGGGATCCCCATTAACATTTTTTTAAAAAGATTTTATTTACTTGTTTGACAGAGAGAGAGCACAAGCAGGGGAGCAGCAGGCAGGGGGAGCCTGATGCAGGGCTTGATCCTAGGACCTTGGGATCATGACCCTAGCCAAAGGCAGACCCTAACTTAGCCAACTGAGCCACCCAGGAGACCCTATTAACATATTTTTAAAAGGTTTATTTAGGCAGTATATATTTCTTTTTTTTTTTTTTTTTTTTTTTTGGCAGTATATATTTATTTTATTTTATTTTTTTTATTTTTATTTTTTTAGTATATATTTCTATAAATAGTATTTTTACATTTCCTAATAGGCAATTTATTTTATTTTTTTAAAAAGATTTTATTTGTTAGAGAGAGAGAGCATAAGAAGAAGGGGCAGAGAGAGGGAGAGGCAGGCTCCTTGCTGAGCAGGGAGCCTGATGTGGCTCAACCCAGGGCCCAGGGATCATGACCCGAGCTAAAGGCAGACACTTAACTGACTGAGCCACCCAGGTGCCCCTATAGGGTGATTTATTTAAATAATTTCTCTTATTTGAGCAAACTTGCCTCCACCTATAGCAAAAGCCAGATATCCAGGAGTGATCTAGGTCCCTCTGATTCCCTTACCAATTTTTCCAAACTGCAACAATGTCTGATAGACTCTGTTACTTTAATGGATGCTCCATAACCACCTCATTATAATTTTTTTAAAGGATTTTATTTATTTATTCATGAGAGACACAGAGAAAAGGCAGAGACACAGGCAGAGGGAGAAGTAGGCTCCTCACCAGAAGCCTGATGTGGGACTTGATCCTGAAACTCCAGGATCATGCCCTGAGTCGAAGGCAGATGCTCAACTGAGCCACCCAGGCGTCCCATCACCTCATTATTTTTGGCCAGGGGGTGATTCATAACTGATTTCCCAATCAATCTTCTCCTGACCAGGGCTATTGCCAACCCCTATTGTGCCTTTGTGCAAATAGAAAAAGGTATCCCTTCCTCAATATGCTCTACCTCCATCTGCCAGACAATTGTAATAAATATTCAAATATGTAGGTGTCTAAGATGTGGCTGGTGCCTCTCTTGTGTGATAGCCCCCATGCGTACATAGGCACAGCCATCTGTATGGCCCTGCACATGGCCACTGGCAGAGTCCTTGTAAAATGAAAGTTTGATCATAGTATTCTATTGTGGGCTGAATGTCTGTGCCCTCCACCCCAAATTCATATGTTGAAGCCCTAATATCCGCCCCCCCTCCTGCTGTAATGGTATCAGGATGTGGGGCCCTTGGGAGATAATTAGATTTAAGTGAGGTTACAAGGTGGAGATTCTGATGGGATTAGAGATGTTCTAAGAAAAGGAAGAGACCTCAGGGCTTCTTCTTGCAAACATGCAGCAAGGCAGCCATCTGCAATCCAGGAAGAGACCCCGCTCCAAGAACTGAATCTTCAGGCCCCTTGATCTTCTCCTTCCAGCCGCCGGAACCGTGAGAAATAAATGTCTGTTGTTTAAGCCTGCCAGCCTGTGGTATTTTGTTATAGCAGCCCAAGCTGACTAAGACATATTTCTTTGTTTGAAATTATTCAAAGGTACCTTCTTTCTTTGATACGATTATTTAAAATAGGTAATACTTGCACGTGATTCAAAAATCTAAATAATATAAAAGATTTACAGTGAACATTCTTACTTTTGACAGCTGTTCTTGCCAGCTTGTTCTCAGGAAACATCTGTAGGGAACCACTTTTATTAGTTTCTTCTGTAACTTTCCAGGATTTAACGATACAAGCAAACATATACACGTGTGTGCATGCATGCACACACTGACACATTTTTTTCTTTTTTTAAAAAATATTTTATTTATTTATTCATGAGAGACACACAGAGAGAGAGGCAGAGACAGAGAAGCAGGCTTCATGCAGGGAGCCCGACCCGGGACTCAATCCCGGGTCTCCAGGATCACGCCCTGGGCCGAAGGCAGGCGCCAAACCGGTAAGCCATCCAGGCATCCCAACACTTTTTTCTTATACCACAGTAGCATGATAACTCATTCCACATCTTGGTATTTGACTAATGATATTTTAAAGCACTCTCACATTATTTGTGATGAATATCCTCATCCTTTTTGACAGCTGCCTACCTGCTGATGGACAAATTTGCAAACAATATCCAAAGAATAACACCGATGTATACGTCATTTCTTATAGTGAAATATAGGAAAGATATATAGGGAAATATAGGAATATACAGTGAATTAAAATTCTGTTTCTCCCCTCCCCCCCCTTTGCAGCTGGCATGGACTTGTGACTTGCTTGGACTCATTGAATATGGCAGAAGCAATGTCACACAGCTTCTGAGCAGGGTCTCAAGAGACTTTGCAGCTTCTCCTCTCACCTTTTTGGAACCATGAGGACACTGTGCTAAGAAGAAATAAATGTCTGAGAAATAAATGTCTCCCAGTCGGCTGGGAGACCTGACTGGCTCAGTCAGTAGAGCATACAACCCTTGATCTCAGGGTTGTGAGTTCAAGCCCCACATGGGGGATAGAGCTTACCTATAAACAAACAATTAAACAAACTCAGGATGAAATACCACATGGAGAGAGTGGCTTAGCCATCCCTTGATTGAGCCATCAGAGTTAAGGTCTCATACTAGTGAGTGACAGCCATCACGGGCCATCCAGCCCCAGCTGAGGTGCCAGCTGACTGCTACCACTTGAGTAATCTAAGGTAAGATCAGCAGGAAAACCATCTGACCATTCTTAGAATCTGGAGAAACAATAAATCATTGTTATTTTATGCCAGTAAGTGTTAAGGTGGTTTCCTGGGAAGCAATAGCTAAGTGATCCAGATAGATTTTCAGATAGATTTTCACAAGTGAGAAAGCTGATTCAAAGTGTACATAAGTTTATAATTTTGATAAATATTGTCTGATTTGTATCATTTTGCATTCCTACCAACAAGTTTCCCATGGTATTGCCAAAAGAGTGTTTTGTCAGACAAATGGGTTAAAATTGCTAATGCAATAAAGGAAAAAATGGTATTTCAGTATTGTCTTTTCATTTCTCTCATTATGTGTGAAAGTGAACATCTGCATATGTGTTTAAGACCTTATATATTTTCTCTTTTGTGATCTGTCATGTTCTTTGCCCAGTTTTTATTAAATTGTTGGTCTTTCTTATCAATATGAGGAAGCTCTTTAAATAGTAGAAAGATTACCCTTTGTATATGATAAGAATTGCAAATATTTTTCTTACATTTGTTGTTTGTCTTTTGATTTTGCTTTAATGTTTTTTTGCCATGCAGATTTTTTCCAGGTAGACAACTGTATTAATCTTTTATAGCTTTTGAATTTTGAGATGGAGTTGGAAAGGCTTCCTCACTCCAAGTGTTAGAAAGGATTTTTCCCATATTTTCTTCTAGTATTTTTAGGGGAGCTTATCATGACAAATTGTGTGATCCATCACTTTTAAAATGAAGTTCAAGGCCAAGGTTATGGCACACGTGATCGGGAGTAACCCACAGGGAGAGGCAACAGGAGAAACAGAAGCTTGTTTAGGAGAGTCTCAGGGGGGAGACGATGCATCCTGTTTGAAACAGGTTGAATTTAAGGTGCCTATGGGACCTCCAGGAGGAGATGTCCGGTAGGCAAGTGGAATCAGAAGTCTGGAGCTCAGGAGAAAACTTAGGCCTGGAGACACGAATTTGGGAGCTAGCATATGCATGCCAGTTAAAGTCACAAGAGTGTATGTACCGTTTGATTAGAAGTTCTCAGGTAGAACTCTAGGGAGTGGTCAAGGTCAGGCCATGAACATAATCACGAAGAGAGAGCTGTGGGGGCTTGGCACAAAACAGCCTCAGAGACTTGTAGGATAAACGGATGCCCTTTATATGAAACATGCATAAATATCCTTGGCTTCTGGGGACAGAGCAAACAGGGAGATGGGAGAGGACAAACAGCCTCCCCAGCGGTCAGCCCCACCCAGCAGGTGTGGGAGAGAGACCCTGTGACAGAGGAGGGGAGAAGGCTCAGTCTTGCAGGCAAAGTCTTCCCCCTCCTCCCCACAGATGATGAGCAGGGCATCAATAGGTGGCAGCAAGTTACCAAAGGTAGGTGGACACAGGGAACCCACGTTTTCCTTGGATCATAGTGGAGTGGATAAGAGCTCAAGAGAACCTCACAGAACCCAGAGCTCCACTCTCTGGGTTCAAATCCCAACTCTGTCCTGCACTAATGTGAAGCCTTGGGCAAATGACTTAATACCTCTGTGGGTCAGTTTCCTCCTCTGTAAAATATGGACAGTAACAGTACCTATCCCATAGAACTGCTATGAAAATTAAATGAGTTAGTATTTCCAAGGTGCTTATGTTGGTGCTGGGCACATAGTAAATGCTATATAAAAATTAAATTAGAAAGTAATTTCATTCATTAATTCATTCATATTTATTTACCAGCTACCATTTGCCAGGCAGTGTTGGACGTACTGGGGACACAGCAGTGAATAATGCAGGTGAAATCCCTGTCTTCACGGAGCTTATATTCTGGTAGGTGGACAGGAAGGGGTAAAGACAGACAACATATAAAATAAATATAAATAATACTTTAAAATATATGGTGTGTCAGATCCAGGGCGAAACAGGAGAGACGTGCAGACCATGGCAAGGCCTCTAGCCTGGTATCTGATGCACAGTCAGGCACAGATGGAAAGCGGAAGAAGAATCTGAACAACCCACAGAGTGGAATCCCTGCGGAGACACTGGCACTGCTGACACCCTCAGGCAACAATCACCATCATCACCAGCATATAACAGCAGCAAACACATACATAGCATTTATTCTGTACCACACTCTGTTCTATTCACTTTACACGTATCATCTCATTTAATTTTTCTGGCAATCCTATGAGGTTGGTACTGTTATGGTTCCCATTTCTCAAATGAGGGAACTGAGGCATAGCAAGGTTATGTAACTTGCCTTGGAGAATTGTGTGATGAGGTGAAGGAGCTGGGATTCCAGCCCGGGGCTTCTGGCTCCAGTATAGGTAGGATGTTGGTAGGATGGACCTGCAGTGGAGAAGACAGGACAGACCGCCATGCCTCAGGACTGGGTAGGGCCTGACCTTCCTGCACGCTGGAAGGAAAACACACACGTCCCTAGTATCTACCCCTCCCAGACCCAGTATGCTTAATACATTCATCAAGGTTGTTCAGAGGGGCCAAGAGGAATAACGCCCAAAACCATGAAATAGAGATAAGGGCTCAGCTCTGGAAGCTCCATCCCCAGAGCTATTCTCCCTGCATGGCCTGTGCTCCCCAGGAGCACAGGAGACAGTGCTCCCCACTGTCTCTACATACCACTCCATGAGGCTTTAAGCTCAGCCTCCTGCGACCTTAAGCCACCATTCCAAAGCCCTGTGATCCCACCCAGAGACCACAAATACAATAATGAATATTATAGTCCTGGGAAATTTAACAAAGGCACCAACAACTCTAGATCAAAGCTGGGAACCAAGAAGCAAACCATCAAGAGACTAACAGAGAGGCAAGTGGGCCTGGTGGTCCTAGAGATAGCTGGAGTCCATGATCATAACAGCCCCGAGAGTGGGCAACCCTTGGTAGTTCATAGGAGCTTTCCAGAGTCTTTCTCACCTCACTTGATACTGTTCAATTCTTTTTTTTAAAAAAAAAGACTTATTTATTTATTCATGAGAGACACAGACTGAGAGAGATAGAGAGGCAGAGACACCCTCAGAGGAAGAAGCAGGCTCCCCGCAGGGAGCCCAATGCGGACCCAATCCCTGATCCCGGGATCATGACCTAAGCCGAAGGCAGGCACTCAACCTCTGAGCCACCAGGCCTCCTGATACTGTTCAATTCTTACCTTAGAAATCACCAGACCAAGTTGTCAAATGGAGAAACTAATTCCCAGAGAAGAGCAACGAGTTATTCAAGATCAAGATCATTAAGTTATTCAGGACTGGGAGTCCAAGTTCCTAAAGCCCTTCCACTGCCCTCCCCCCCGCCCCTTGAGACAGAGTATGAGACACAGACAGACAGAAAGAAGGAAAGGGAGGCAGGGAGGCAGGGAGGCTGACATTGAAGACCCAAGAGTGGGGAAACCTTTCATGATCTCCAGGAGACCCCAAGGAGCAGGGCTTGGCCTCTGGAAAAACCCTCCAACCCTTCATTTCTCCTGTAGGTTGATCAGAGCAGCACACCATTTTCACTCCTTTGTTCCCTACCCCAGGCGAGCTGGGTTCTGAAGGGGACAGAAGGGAAGGGAAGGATCAAAGCCCTTCTAATAGAATCAGACAGCAGTTTATACTTTCCAACCTCATAATCAATGGACTTTAGAGCAGGGAAAGATGATCTAAAGATGATCTCTCCATCTTGCTATGCCATCTATCCTACAGATGGGATACTGAGGCCCAGAGACAAAGACATGACTTTCCAGAAATCCATAGCAACTCAATCACAGAGTTGATCACAATACAGATTTCCTTACCAGGACATACTAGAGAGGGGCCAGTCTTTCTTTTGCTTGAACCTTCATGTAAGTTCTCTGGAAAGAGTCCTGGGATCCAGGAGACCTGATTTTTATTCTGGCTATGCTGAGACTCACTGAGTGGCCTTGGAGACTGCTCTCACATAATGTAAGTTTCACAAGTGAAAGGTTTTTGTCAGTTAGGCCTTGATTTATCTCCGACCCCTACAACAGTCTCTGGCCCATAATAAGTGCCCAATAAATGGATATCCATTGAATGAATGACCATCTAGTGGGCTAGGGCAGTGTCACCGTGAGAGGCTGAAGCCCAAAAGGCAAGCTTTATCTTCAGATACATGAAAGGTTAAAGTTCTGTCCACAGATATTTATTGAGGGCCCATATGTGATAGGTACTGAAATAGGCCCTGGGGATTCAGGTAAGAACAAGACTGCAGCGCCCTGACCTCAAGAGCCCACGGTCCACTATAATGGGGAATGTGTGCAGATTTTTTTGCGGGCTTCAGAGGGTAGACCCAGATGCTAGGGAGGGAGGGAGTTAGATGTTAAGTGGCAGACTCCTCAATGTAATACAGACACTTTTCTCAGCTTTAGTTGCCCTGAAATGGTCTTATGCTCGGAAGGTGGTGAGTGCGGCGGAACTGCAGTGTTCATGCAGGGCGCCAGCCGCCCACCTGTCAGAGGCTGCGCCAGGAGGATGCGGGAGGAGAGATTTCTGCCTTGGGTGAGGTCACTTTCCACCCCCAGATTCTCTGCCTACAAAACCCTGCAATTCTCTGACGCTGGATCTTATTATTTTCTGAATCTCAAGGTCCCATGATGCTGACAGCCCCGAATTCTAAGTTCTCCGTCTGCCCACGTCCCTGGACCCAAAAGAAAATGAAGCCGAATTCAGCGAGGGTCCTACCACCCACTGCCTCAAACGGTCTCTGGGGGTAGTCAGCAGCCCCCGCCCCGCCTCGCGAGGGCTGGAGGGGCGTAGCTTGGGCGCCAGGGTCCCGGAGACGTCGTGGGGAGAAAGGTGCTCCAGAGACGGAGTTGACAGCGCCGGGGCACGTGACAATCAAAGTGTCACGTTCCGAGGTCCGCGAGGGTGGGACCGGGCTGGTCATGTGACGTGGGGGGGGCACCATGGGGTGATGTGAGATGCAGGGCCTCTGAGATTACGTATCAATGACGCACTCCCACCCGGTCTGGCAACTAGATTTCCGTTGGTAGATGCGACAGTTCCGGCGAAGGGGGCGGGTTCTCACGTCCTGGCAGCTTTGCTTCCGTTCGGGGCGCCGCAGCTTCCGACCTCAGGCTCCCTCCGGCGAGGAAGAGACGCGACCCCGTGCGCATGCCCCGATCATCCCAGAGGGGCGGGGCCGAGGCTACGGGGACGGGAGGGGGGGAAGAAAAGGGAATTCCAACCTGTGGAATCTTGGGGGGTCCCCGGGGTCGGCTGCTTCCCACTGACTGTGGATGGTGCCCGGGACGGAGCCTCTGGTGGCTCGTGGGGGGGCCCGGGGGTCCGCAGGGTGAGGGCGGAGGGAAGTGTCAGTGTCAGAGTGTGAGTGGGGTACGGGAGTTCCAAACTTAGTCTCGAGGCCCTCGGGGCTCCGGCGCCGGGAAGAGGGAGCTCGGGCCGCCATGCGCGACCGGACCCACGAACTGAGACAGGTGAGAGGGGGCTGCAGGGCTGGGGGTGGGCGGACGGGCTGGGGTCTGGCTGGCATACAGGACTCCCGGTCTTCGGGACAGGGAGGGGTGGCTGAGGGCTAGGAAGGAAAGACCCGGAAGTCTGTGAGTCCTGCGGGGAGAGAGCAACCGCAGGGAAGTGATGCCAGTGACCACCCCGGCCGTGGCAGGGGGATGACAGTTCGGACGATGAGGACAAGGAGCGGGTCGCGCTGGTGGTACACCCGGGCACGGCACGGCTGGGGAGCCCGGACGAGGAGTTCTTCCAAAAGGTAAGAGGCTGGGGTCTCCGCCTGTCTTCATGAGGGGGCTGGATGATCCGAGGAGCAGCGCGGTCCGGAGTATCCCCCATCTCCCTCAGCCCTCTCGGTCACCTTCCCCAGGTCCGGACAATTCGACAGACTATTGTCAAGCTGGAGAATAAAGTCCGGGAGTTGGAGAAGCAGCAGGTCACCATCCTGGCCACGCCCCTTCCCGAGGAGAGTGAGTGAAACCCCAAGTGCAAACGCATGCTCAGCCAGAGGGATTGTGGGGATTGTAGTTCCGTGCAGGTGGTGGCCAGGCAGGTTGGTTTGAGGTAGGAGCCGCTGTCTGGGAGTCATGGCTTTCTCTTCTTCAGGTATGAAGCAGGACCTGCAGAACCTGCGTGAGGAGATCAAACAGCTGGGGAGGGAGATCCGAGCACAGCTGAAGGGTGAGCCCCTAGGACCTCAGACAGACCCTTCCCTGTGGTCCTGCCCAGCTCCTGGTATATCTGGGGACTGTGTGGCTCAGTATTGCAAAGAAAAATACACTTGAGCTACCGTCAGAGGCTCATAATTAGTCATTTATGATAAAATATAATTCCCAAAATAATTCTGTGGAGATAAGCACCTCTCTATTGTATGGATGGGGTATGGCCCTGGCCCTGTGTCCTGGTTCCCACATGATTTTCTGAAGCCACACAGATCAAATCTCCTTCCCCACCAATCCCCTTGTGTCTTCCCACAGCCATAGAGCCCCAGAATGAAGAAGCTGATGAGAATTATAACTCAGTCAACACGAGGATGAGAAAAACCCAGGTGGGTTTATTATTCCCAGAACTAAGACATTTTGCAGGGTTTCATAGACCATTAGGTGGCAAAAGTAAGGGGAAAGGGCCCTTAGAGATCATCAAGTCCAACCTAATGATTTTCAAGTGGGGAAACTGAGGCTGAGAGAAAAAAAATCTCACCCAAAGTCTCCTGACTCCCAATCCACCTAACATCCTGTCGCCTTCTCCATTCATGAGAAGTTGCTGAATCCCCAGATGTGATCTGGGCTTGGTTGTGGAAGGCATGCTTTCTAGAAACCAACATGGTGAGTCAAGCTTGACTAGATGACAAAGACATTACTCAGGTAGGGTGTGGTAGCTAATAACCCCGCCCAGGGAAGAAGAGGGAAAGGTCATAAATGACAGGGAGCTTTCCTGCCCATATGACAGGGTCATCCTCTGCCCCATGGGCAGAATTCAAGAAATCAAGAAGAGGAACTTCCCTGGAGGGAGAAGGTCACTGAATCAACATCTTAGTGAGGACATTTGAGGCGATCTAACTGCCCTTGTCTGGGTGCCCAGGGAGGAGTAATTTGGAGTTCCTGGAGGTCAGAGTTGGTGTAGGTGGGCCCAGAAAGTACCCTGGATTGAAGATAGGGCAGTTTGGGTATCTTACAATGATGTGGTGAAGGCAGGAGAGCAAATATGTCTCTAAGGAAGGAACTCCAAGGAATGAGCACATTGAAGGAAGCAAGAGAATGGACAAGATAAGAGGATGTTTCAGGGGGAAACTGTGGTAGTCATTGGTGTGAGAGGCTGAGGGTCCAGCCGGACCTGTAAGAGCTGGGCAATGGGCTGACCTCCAGGCATACCTTTAGTCTAAGCTGCAAGGCTGGTGTTCAGCAAGCATTCAAAGGTATTTATTGAGTGCCTACTGTGTGCTAGGCCCTTTTCTAGCTGTTTAGGATGCAGCAGTGAACCAAAGAGCCCAATCTTCATGGAACTTATGTTCTGGTGGGGCGAGACACACACCATAATAAATATGCCCACTATTTTAGAACGTAGGGTTTTTTTTAATTTATTTATTCATAAGAGACAGAGAGAGAAAGGCAGAAACACAGGCAGAGGGAGAAGCAGGCTCCATGCAGGGAGCCCAACATGGGACTCGATCCCAGGTCCCCAGGATCACACCCTGGGCCAAAGGCGGCGCCAAACCACTGAGCCACCCGGGCTGCCCAGACGGTAGTTAAGTATTAAGGGAAAAACTGAGGAGAAGAGGATTGAGAGTGACGGGAGAAGGCAGGTTGCAGTTTTAATAAGGTAGAGAAAACTTCATTCAGAAGGTGACATTGGAATAAAGATTTAAAGGCCTCTGTGAATAAATAAATAAATAAATAAATAAATAAATGAATGAATGAATGAATGTATGTATGTCTCTGTGAGGCATGAGTATTCTAGGCCCAAAGAGCAGTGAATGCCAAAGCCTGAAGTAGGGGTGGCTTTGGTGGGGGGAGGAAGGAGTCCACTGTGGTCAGAGGGTGCGAGTGAGGCAACAGCTGGAGGACATAAAGTCAGAGGGGAAATGGGGAAGGGAAGGTCCAATAGGGCCTTATAAGCCCTAGTAAAGGCTTTGGCTTTGACCTTGAGAGAATGGTGGTCAAGGCAGCAGGCTCCTAGAACAGCTTATGCTGTTTGCTCCCTATACTTATGGGGATGTTAAGGCCAAATCCTTCCGGGGTGCCCAGCCTATATTTTCTATCATCAGCATGGGGTCCTGTCCCAGCAATTCGTGGAGCTCATCAACAAGTGCAACTTGATGCAGTCCGAGTACCGGGAGAAGAATGTGGAGCGGATTCGGAGGCAGCTGAAGATCAGTGAGTTGTGGTGTCTGGCCTACAGGGTCAGGTAACCTGACCCAGCTCTGAGCCTGACCTTTTCCTTCACAGCAAATGCTGGAATGGTGTCTGATGAGGAGCTGGAGCAGATGCTGGACAGTGGGCAAAGCGAGGTGTTTGTATCCAATGTGAGTGGTCATGGCTAGCCTCCCTCTTCTGGGACTCTCATCTTCGCTGAGGCCTGGTCCCCTTTGATTGAGGGAATACAGAGGCCTGGAAGGGAATGACTTAGCATGCCTAGGGTCGCTCATCAAGGTCCTGGCCCCAGTTCTAAGCCTGAGGGCTGCCTGAAAGCTCAACAGGAACTTCTGATCTGCTGCTGGATTCCCTGTGACCTTTCTGGCCATTCCTATCTGCTCCCCAGATCCTGAAGGACACGCAGGTGACTCGACAGGCCCTAAATGAGATCTCAGCCCGGCACAGTGAGATACAGCAGCTTGAACGCAGCATCCGTGAACTTCATGAGATTTTCACTTTCCTGGCTACAGAAGTGGAGATGCAGGTGGGCAAGACAGCTGGCTGGGCTTGATGTGAGACCGTGTTCAGTCAGAAACCCCACTGTGTCTGTCAGTCCATCTCCACTCTCTAGCCTCTCTCCCCGAGGCTTTCATCCCCCTCCAGGCTGGGCCATGCCCCCAGGCTGGCCCTCACTCCCATCTGTAGCTGAGCCCCAGAATTGCTTCCACCTCCACATTACACAGATGGCCACTCCTCTACACTCACCATCTTACCCTGTCTCCCAGTTGAGCTACCCAGGATGTAGCCCAACTCTGGCTCCTCCTCCACCAATAGAATCCACCCTTATACCTCTAAGAGTTCTACTCAAAGATGCTCCTTAGGGGGCATGCCTCCACAGATCTGAATGAGGTTGGGGTGGGAGGTGGTGTTCTTCTGCTGCCCCCGTTGTGTGAGGTGAGGTAAGCTGCCGGCCTCTAGTGCTGCAGCCAATGCCCTTGTGCAGCTGGGATTCATGGGGAAGGCATTTCATTCAGTAGGAGTACCAGGACCTGAAGGCTGGCAGTGCCATGAGGAGGCAGGGTTGGGGAGGGCTTCACAGCTGTTGAGAGGCAAGCCTAGAAGAATGAGCAAATTCAGACAGATTTACAAAGAGACAGAAGTTCACCCTCTGTGACAAGGTATGAGCTTCTTAAGGCGCTTGGCTCCAAGCCACCACTGCAAATGAAGGTTGTAGGGGGTAAGGGAGCAGGGCAGAAGGGACTACATAATAAAAGGGATCCTGGAAGCCACCCTCAGGAGTGTGCACTTTGGTCAGATGTGGTCCTACCCCCACACCTTTGTTAGTGCTGCATTTCCTGCCAGAAAATGTCCTTTAGGCAGCTAGTGTGAGCAAGCAGAGGAGCTGATGGGCTCTCCACCCCCAGTCATCCCTACCTGCCTGAACTGTCCCCCTCCTCTGAGCAGGGGGAGATGATCAACCGGATTGAGAAGAACATCCTGAGCTCAGCAGACTATGTGGAACGCGGGCAGGAACATGTCAAGATTGCCCTGGAGAACCAGAAGAAGGCTCGGAAGGTGAGCCTTGACACCCCTTCCCTCCCCTCTAGTCTGAGGCCCTGGTTGCCTTCCCTCCCCTTCTGAGTTTGTTTCCCTGAACTCTCCCACAGAAGAAAGTCTTGATCGCCATTTGTGTGTCTGTCACTGTCGTCATTCTGGCAGTCATCATTGGTATCGCCACATTGGTTTGAGAGCATTGCACATTCTTGGTGAGCTATTGTGGGCCTGCCCCCTGGCCTGCCTCGTCCTGGGCCCCTGCCTTTCCTCCTCCCCTCAGACCCTCTTCTCCCTCCTTCCCTTACAGGCTCTAAGAACACCGGGGACCCGGGTCCGCCTTCTCTCCCAGCAGCTGAGGGGGGAGGGCAGGACAGAGCCTCCAACTGGACCCCCTTCCTCACACTGGCCCTGTGCAGAGGGGCAGACAGTTCTTCTGGGGTTGGCAGCCACTCATTCATGGGGGCTTCTCCACTCAGGCCACAATGCCTGGGGGAAGGCCTGCAGCGTCCTGTTTGGCTGGGACACATGGTTTTGTAAGAAAGTAAAAAAAGACAAACAGAAAAATGAGCTTGGAGACTGCCCCGTGCATGTATGTTCCTAGAAGAGCTGGCCCAGGGCCTCTACGTAGGCGGCCTCCTCTTTCCGTGGCCATCTTTGGGGCCAGGCCCATCCGAGGAAGACTCAGATCAGACTGTTCAGGTGCTGTGACCACAGCAGGCTAGCACTGCCCTTCTACTCTCCCTTAGGAACAGGTGGGCAGGGAGGGGCTAACACCCACATCTGGCTCAGTATTGTCCTTGGGGAAGGATTACTGTGAGTACCTAACCCCAAAGCAGTGAAGCTGGGCCTGGTAGGCTGGGACATAGGTGAGGTGTGTGTGGGCATCCATCGGCCTTCCTGAGGCCACGAGGCACCGTTGAGTAATGGAGGCTGTTACTCCAGATACAGTGAACAGGGAAAGTCCTGTCTCAGAAAGGGTGACATTTCAGTGGGCTGTTAAATGAGGAGGAGCCAGTTATGAGAAGAAGCAGGGGGAGAGGCTGCAGGGCAGAGCCCAGAAAAAGGCATAGCCTTTGACATAAGAGTTTAGCTTAAAGCACTGGGGACTCCGGATCAACACACCTGGCTTCTAGGGAGTTAGGTGGCTGAAGCAGTAGAGGTGACAGAGGAGCCTGACCCTTGGTTTCTAAGAGCTCTGGGCCCCAACTCTAAATTTCTAAGAGTTCCGAGTCCAGAAGCCTAGCTTCCAGAGCTGGGTGTGGCACCTGTCGCCAGACACCTGGTTTCAAGGGGTAAGCTAGCTCCTGGCTCCGAAGCTTGGTTGGAGTGGAGCAGCGCCTGACCCCAATCAAGTCCTGGAGGCCGGGTTCCAGCTGCCACAGCCCATCCCGCTTTCGATCCCACAGGCCCCTGCTGCTGCTGTCGTCGCTGCTACTCCAAGCTGCCCTTGCCTGGGCCGTCGGGCCAAAGTACCACACATGTGGGTGCTGGGTGACGCGAATCATAGAAGGGGTGGACGCGATGCCCTGGGTGCAGTCTCGGACCCAGCCCCTGGACCTGCGGGGGGGAGGGCAGGAGCCAGAGGACGGGATTAGGCTCCAGAGACCCCTGCCTGCTTTGCCTCCACCCACCTGGGCGTCCTCCTGCAGCGCCTCCCAGTGGGCTTAGAGCGACCCTCGCCTGGCAGTTGCAAGGCGCCTGCGCCAGGTCCGAGGGTCCGCTTTGCCCCGCGTGTAGGGGGCGTGGCCTGGCCGCAAGTGGAACACGATTGGGCGCGCTAGTAAACGCCGCCTCTGAGGAGCAGCGGGATTGGTCCCTAGGACGTCCAGGGACCTCCTGGGGGAGTGAGGAGTGGCTATTCAGCCGCAAGCCTCCCTGAACTGACGTGGGAGGAGCCTCGGCGAGTCCTCAGTCGCACCCACAAGTGATTGGATCGCAGGGCGAGGCACGACCAAACCTCTAGAGGCGGAGGCGGCCCTGGCTTGTGAGAGTCTGGCGGGGGTAGGTGAGTCAGGGACTTCACCGGAGAAGGCGTGGCTGGGTCCCCCTCCCTAGCCGCCGAGCTTGGCAGCTGGGAGGGTACCCACGCCTTCGTCACGGGCGTGGGTACCCTGGGATCCTGTGTACAGATGAAGCCCTAGATACCTACAGGAAAGAGCTCCTCATTCTCCCCAGTGTGCAAACACAATCTGGATGTGCGCTCGAGGGGAAAACTGCTGGGCGGCACAGATCCTGCCCCCGTAAAACATTGATTTGAGTACGGGGCTTCTGGGCTTCCCTGAATCTCCAGCTCTCCCCCCTGCGGCCTGCATCTTCGGCGGAATCCTGTCCTGTAGGTCGCCTTTGTCCACCCCTCACCTTTCTGCCTTCAGAGGAAAACTGCCCCACCCGTGGCACCTACTGGGATCTGATAGAGACTATCAGATGTGTCAGTGTGCGTTATGTGACTTCAGATTGGCTTTGCGGGACGGCGCCACCCCTGAAAGCCTGCTTACCTGTCCGCCTTACCCAGGAAGCCGTGTGGAACCTCCTGACAGGAGTATCTAGATGGCCGAGTGAGGCTTCAGATGCCGGGCCCAGTAATTTGAACTTTTCCTGTGGGCTAGGGGACATATGCAAGGTTTTTGAACAGGTGAGTGGCAAGTTTGGGGCAGACCTAGAGGTCAGGTGGACTCATGCATTGGAGTTTTCACAGGTTCCCTTGTATATACCCTTTCGCTGGGGAAAACTGAACTGAATGAGGAGTTATAGGCAGGTTTTGCACTGAAATCCTGTCTTTGCTGTCAGCCCAACTTTCAGGGAACAGGGTCTTGGTTGGGTGTGGCTTTTCCGAATCCATCTTGCATCATAACTTTTCAGCTGTAGCTCCCCCCAGTTATTGCCTCATTCATTCAACATTTTGTGGTTCAAATTACCAGGAAAAGGAACATGGTTGTCTGAGTCAGGCTACTTTGACCAGCCTATAAATTGTCTAATTCAAGTCAAGACTTTAACTTTGATCATGATGTATGTAAAGTGTTTACATGGTACAAAACACTGCAGCAGAGTGTGTATAAAGGAGGAGTAGACGAGCATTTCTCGTGCAGCCCTGTGATACCCTGTATTGTTCCAAATTTATACTGTCCTTCCTACTGGACCACTCACTATAGGATAATACACATTCATGCCTCACTTACAGTAGGCTTGGCTATATGATTTGCTTTGGCCAGTGAGATATGAGTAAAGATGTAAAGTATCACTTCCAGATAGAAGCTTTAAGCATCAGTGAGTAGTCTGGTAGCTTGCCTTTTCTTTTCCCACTTGCTGCGAACTGCTGATATTTGGAGACTAGTTGTTGCCACATCAGAATAAGTTAAAACCAACTGTCCCAGAACTAGTACCCAGAAGTGGGGTGCTGCCACACTAAAAATTAACCTGAATTAAGTGGCATTGGCTTTGGAGCTGGATGACGGCTGATGAGGAAACCATCAGTGGAAATTGGAAAGATGGTGTTGTGTGTTAGGCAGTGGTGAAGCATTTGGTTAAACTGTAAGCCAGAAATAAGTAAGAATTGTAAATAATGTACAAATGAGCTTGGGGCTTTAGGGGGAAATTTTTTTAAAGATTTTATTTATTTATTCATGAGAGACACACACACACAGAGGCAGAGACAAAGGCAGAGGGAGAAGGAGGCTTTATGCAGGGAGCCCAATGAGGGACTTGATCCTGGGACCCCAGGATCATGCCCTTAGCCAAAGGCAGATGCTTAACCACTGAAACACCCAGGTGTCCCTAGGGGGAACATTTTTTGAGAAAGAATATTAGTAGCATGACTTGATTGCTTTGGGGGTACATTTGACAAGCTACTGTAAGAAAGAGATGACTCCGAAAATCATTGGCCAGTTTTTAAGCAGAAATGGAAGATATCATAGAAATTCCAGGCAGGTGATCTACATTTTTAACCATACAATTGACAAGGCCATTAAACCACAAAGTTTGAGTAAAACTCATCTTTGTAGCACGGGCCTTATCAAGTGTATGGCTCTCATGCCTTTTGTAGAAACCTCTGAATTGGTCAAAGTGGTTTTCCTTAAAGCCTTTCATTTAGTCAGGATGATTCAGAAAAGAGAGATTAGGAGTACAACTCTCCCAAAGGAGCTGGTAGGCTCCATTTGCTTACAATTAAGTCTAAAGAGAGAGGCATATCTGAAAAGAATTGTGGTTTGGCAGTTAGCCCATAGAACTGACTGGAATCAAAGAGATAAGAAGCTTCTTTCCCTCTTCACAAAAAGCCACCAGCTTGGATTTTTAAAAGACCATGAGTGTTCAAGACTTTGAAGGCTCCTAAATTTCTATGAGCATGAAAGAAACAGCTGCTTTGCTTCAGAAGGGCATAACCTCTGGTGTTTTCTCAAATGTGGCCAAGGAGGATAAATGGGAAAGGATGAGCTACTCTGTGGAACTAGAGAACCAGTCTCAGGAAGCACTCCTAGTCCCGGGTAAAGGTGGGGGGCCTTTGCAACGTCTGCCCAGGAGGATGTTGCCATTACTATGGACCAGTAAGTGCTGTGTGTCTTCCATTCTTCCTTCTAAATGGGGATGTTTACTGCTATTATCCTGTCCCTGTTCCACTTCATGTATTGGATGTGTATGAGGAGGTGGGGCAGAGATAAGTTGTGATGATGTTGATGATGATGGTGATGATTTTGGTTCATAGGTCTCTGGATCAAGAGAAGCCACCTCTGGACCTGATACAGAGACTATTAGTGGTCCTGGACTTGAGCCTGATGCCATGATTAAATGGGTCATTTGAGTGGTCTCCCTTGGGAAGGATATGTATTTATTTTGCATGTGGAAGAAACACTAAGGTTGTATTTGTGACAAAGATGGCAGACTAGGAAGATTTCACAATTGTTCAAAAATCCTCATTCATTAACCCTCTCTGTGGGGCACCTCATGCAAAAAGATTATATATCCCTAGTCCACCAACATCAGCTTTGGGCATGTGGCTTGCTTTAGGCAATGGAACTCGAGTAGGAGTAACATGTACCACTTCCAAGAAGAAGCTTTAAGAGCGATCGTGGGGCCTAACACCTTTCTTCTCTTCTTTGTCTTGAGATTGAGAATTCCAGATTGAGGCTGTTCCTTTAGATTCTAGAATGAAGATGATGTAGAAAAGACCCATAGCTGTTCCATTGAGGATGTTGTGAACCAAGTGAAATCTGAAACCAGCCCCTGTATGCAGAGGGCAGGGAGAGATTGAAAAAAGAGACAGGCCCCTGCAGATTGGTAGGTGGCAGGGTTAAGAAGCAAGGGGACTCACATATAACGCTTGTCTTGGGCAACTACCAGATGAGTAGATCTCTGCACCTCCCACCATATCTCCCATATCTCTTATTTTCTTTTTGTATCTCCCATCAATATTAAAAATTTATATAGAAGCCTCAGGGTGCCTGGCTGGTTTGGTCAGTAGAGCACATCAGGGTCATGAGTTCCAGCCCCACATTAGGCATGCAACCTACTTTTAAAAAATGTTTTTAGGGATGCCTGGGTGGCTCAGCAGTTGAGTGTCCGTCTTCAGCTCAGGGCCTGATCCTGGGGTCGGGGAATGGAGTCCTGCATCAGGCTCTCTGCAAGGAACCTGCTTCTCTCTCTGTCTATATCTCTGCCTCTCTCTCTGTGTCTCTCATAAATAAATGAAATCTTAAAAAAAAATTTTTTTATATAGGCCTTAACTGAGTTCACGTATACCATCCTAATGGTCTCAACAACCCATTGCTCTCTCAAGGCTGCATCCTTGGGGCAGCCTCTGGGGGCAGGGAAGGCAAGCCTTGTGTATATCCCAGGGATGGGGGAGGGGTATGAGGAGCCTTTGATTATGAGGGTGCCACTCATAGATCCACTGGTGGTCACATCCTCTTGATGACCTCCCCCAACAGAGGACATGGAATATGAGTGAGAAAAACACATTTGTTGTGAGCCACTGAAATTTTGAGATGGTTATTACTACAGCATAATTGATCCTAGCCGACTAATAAAGCTCCCTCCATGTTGTAGAGATTCTGTATTCAGTTTTCCTTTCCTATCATCAGGACAGTTGGCATACCCTTAGAGCTGTGGTGGCACTCTGAGGTCTGAGGCTTGCCCCTTGTTTGGAGGTACTTACCCTCAGGTCCAGTGAGCCTTCTTGATTCTATTTTTTTTTTTTTTTTAAGATTTTATTTATTTATTTGAGAGAGACAAAGAACATGACCAGGGGGAGGAGCAAAGGGAAAGGGACAAGCAGATTCCTCCCTGAGCAGGGAGCTGGATGCAGGGCTCGATCCCAGGACCTTGAGATCATGACCTGAGTAGAAGGCAGACACTTAACCTACTCAGCCACCCAGGTGCCTGAGCCTTCTTGATTCTTACTGGTTGTTGGCAACTTGTGGTAGCTGTTTACATGGACTAGAAAAACATCCGGGGGGATGGGGTCCCAGACCTTCTAACATCAACTTGGTGCCTAGTAAATGCCAGTCTCACATATATCCTAAGACCACAATGGCATTATTACAAAGGACTTGTCCTAAAGGAAAAAAAAAAAAAAAGAAAGTAAAACTCAAACTTGCCTTAAATGCATGGATGTCTGCCCTTCCAAGAGGCCCCAATATCATGGATAGTAAATGGAAATTCTGTTTTTGTGTATGGGTAGATCTACATGAAACAGAGATCCAAGCTAACCATGGCTTAAACAAGGTAAGAGTTTTATTTATCTCTTACATAAAAGTCCAAAGTAGTATGGTGGGTTTTTGCATGAAGTCATCAGGACCCATGAATAATAAAATAATACTAATAATAATACTTGTATTTCTCTCGTTGCTATTTGATATGGCCCTCACTCACATGGTCTAAGATGGTCCACCACCACTTCCACAGCTTAGCCCTTGTAAAGCAGAAAAGTGAAGGGCATGGCTTGTCCTTTACCCTAAATTGCAGAAGTTGTACCCAGAATTTCTGCTGTAATCCTATTGGCCAGAATGTAGTCACATGGCCAAGAAATAGAATCTTCACCCTGGGCAAGCTTTTTGTCCAGATAAAAGTTCTAGGGGAACAGGGGAACTATTCCCAGGAAACAATCTAACTGTGGAAGAATGAATATTGGGGGGCCACCAGCAGTTACAGCCATACACCATTGGTGTTAGCCCATCCCAGTTGTAGGAGTTTCCTATTACTGCTGTTACAAATTACCATCAACATAGTGGCTTAAAACAACATACATTTATTCTTTTATATTCCCGAGATCAGAAATCCAAAATTAGTTTAACTGGACTAAAGTCAAGGAGTTAGCAGGGCTGGCTCCTTCTGGAGGAAACATTTGCTTGCATTTTTCAGCTTCTGTTGGATGCTGTATCCCTTGACTAGTGGTCTCATCCTCCATTTCAAAGAACGTTATTCCATCCTCAGCTTCCATTGTCGCATCACCTTCTGCTCTGATTCTGACCTTCCTGTCTCCCTCTTATTTTTTTTTTAAGATTTTATTTACTTATTCATGAGAGACACAGAGAGAGAGGCAGAGGGAAAAGCACACGCCCTGTGGGGACCCCGATGCGCAACTCTATCCCCAGGGCCCCGGATCACGACCTGAGCCAAAGGCAGACGCTCAACCACTGAGTCACCCAGGTACGCCCCCTGTCTCCCTCTTATAAGGATGCTTGTGATTACTTTGAGCCCACCCAGATACTCCAGGATAACTTCCCATTTTACAATGCTTAATTACATCTGCAAAGTCCCTTTTGTCACATAAAATGATATTCTCAGGTTCCAGGGATTAGGATGTGGACATGTTTAGGAGGTCATTGTTAGCCTACCGTACTGCCTCATTCTACATTTAAGTCATTCATTCACTTATTCATAAAAGGTTTATTGAGCAAGAGTTATGTACTTGGTATTATGGAAAGTGCTGGAGAATCAAAGGTGAAAATACAGACAAGGTCTCTGCCTCTCATGGAGTTTATATTTTGGAAGGACAAAGAAATAACTAAGAGAGACACCTGGGTGGCTCAGTGGTTGAGCGTCTGCCTTTGGCTCAGAGTGTGATCCTGGAGTCCTGGGATCAAGTCCTACATCAGGCTCTCCACAGGGAGCCTGCTTCTCCCTCTGCCTATGTCTCTGCCTCTCTCTGTGTCTCTCATGAATAAATAGATAAATAAAATCTTTGAAAAAAGGAAAGAAAGCACTAAGGTATCAAAACCATGACATGTGTTATTAAAAATTAAGCAGCATGCTATGACAAAAAATGACAAGGAGTTGGAGATGTCTGTGCTAATAGGTAGTCAGAAATGGTTTCTTAGAGAATGTGACTAATCCAAAGGGCAGACCTGAGAGCTCAGTGCAGAATAGAGCTATGGAGGATTCCTTCTAGGCCTGGAAACGTAAGGGAATTTGCTTAGCTGGATTCTGGAATTGCTTTGGATCAGTGACTCCTTTTTACCTTCCATTTCTCCTAATTTTGAACCAGAATGTCTATATTATCCTATACATGTCCCACCATTGCACATTGGGAGTACATGACTTGTCTCTTTAGTGTCAAAGGTCCACAGACGGCAGGAATAGTGCTCCAGGAAGGATTATACCCAGAGCCCTCATCTGCATTTACTTTTAGGTAATGAAATTTAGAACTTTGGGCTTGATAATATTTGTATGGGATTTTTTTGGACTCTGACTTCATACTGTAATAGGATGAGACTTTTTTTTAAAGATTTTATTTATTCATGAGAGACACAGAGAGAGAGGCAGAGACACACACAGGCAGAGGGAGAAGCAGGCTCCTTACAGGGAGCCCGATGCGGGACTCGATTCCAGACCCCGGGATCATACCCTGAGCCAAAGGCAGATGCTCAATTGCTGAGCCACCCAGGAGTCCCGAGACCTTTTTTTTTAAACTATTTTTTAAAATTTATTATTCGACAGAGAGAGGAGGTAAAGAACACAAGCAGGTGGAGCAGCAGGCAGAGGGAGAGGGAAAAGCAGGCTCCCTGCTGAGCAGGGAGTTGGTTGTGGGGCTCAATCATAGGACGCCGGGATCACAACCTGAGCCGAAGGCAGACACTGAACTGACTGAGCGGCCCAGGTGCCTCTGGAATGAGACTTTTAGGGACTTGGGAGGAAGTGAATGTATTTTGCATGTGGAACAGATACAAAGCTTTGAGGGCTAGAGATTGAACTGTAGTAAGGAGAATAATGGCCTCCAAAGATTCCATGCCCTAATCTCCTGTGAACATATTACCTTAAATGGCAAAAGGGACTCTGCACATGTAATTGAGTTTACTAATTGGTTAAACTTAAGGAGAGCATCCTGAATTATTCAGGTGGACCCAATGTAATTACACGAACTCTTAAAAGCAGAGAAGCTTCTCCAGCTAGCAACAGAAGAGGAAGACAGAAGTCAGAGAAATTCAAAACAGGAGGATTCGATGTGTCATTGCCAGTTTTGAACCACCTCCCCCAAACACACACCAAGTAATGTAGACAGCCTCTAGAAGCTGAGAACACCCTCTGACTGGCAGCCAGCAAAGAAAATGGACCTGAGTTCTATAGACAAATGGAGCTGAGTTCAGTGAATAAGCTGGATAAATCTTGAAGTGGACTCTCTGGGAGAGCCTCCAGATAACAGCCCAGATTGGCCAAGACCTTGATTTTGCCTTTGTGAAACCCTAAGTAGAGGGCCCATCTGAGTCAGCCTACACTACTGACCTTCGGAACTATGAAATAAGCGCCTGTGTGGCTCAGTCAGTTAAGTTTCCGACTCCTGATTTCAGCTCAGGTCATGAGCTCAAGGTCTGGGGATCAAGTCCCACGTTGGGCTCTGCACTCAGCGGGGAGTCTATTTCTCCCTCTGCCCCCCTGCTGGTGCTCTCTCAAGTAAATAAATGAATCTTTTTTATTTTTTAATTTATTATTTATTATTTATTTTAAAGATTTTGTTTATTTATTTGACAGAGAGGTAGAGCCACCAGCAGGGGGAGCTGCAGAGAGGGAGAAGCAGGCTCTCCACTGGGGATGGACCATAGATGGGGGCTCAATCACAGGACTCTGGGATCATGACCTGAGCCAAAGGCAGACACTTAACCGACTGAGCCACCTAGATGCCCTGGGTAATGTTCTTAAAATGCTAAGTTTGTGGTTATTTAATATGTAGGAATAGAAACCTAATACAGTGTGACTGGAGCTGAGACTTGAATGAAGAGAAAGAACATCAGGGATGAGCAAATCTAGCAGTGTGTTCTATCCCCAGGGAAGAGCAAGTGCAAAGGCCCCAAGAATGGGAAGAAACAAACAAATTTGTTTGCTGGAGTCTGCTAAGTAGTAGTAGGTAGGTAGGTCAGAGCAGGGATAGGGGCTGAAAGGAAGGATCCCAGGTGGAAGGATTTCTGTTGAGAGTGGACTATGTGTAGATAATTGAAAACTGGCCTCCAAATTTCCTTGGTTGAATCCAGAATGACTGCCCCACCTACAAAGCTTGATGCCTTCCCCTATTTCCTCCTTGGCTCTGGTCCTGGAGCATTCTCTTGTGAGAAGCCTGTAATTCATCCAGCCATTTGGCCGGGAAGGGGATGATGACCGTAGTCCATAATACAGACTGAGAAGTGATGCTACTGCTCCAGCTGCAGGGCATATGATTTTGCATTCCCAAGATATACTCACTACCTGGGACCATCCTGGTAGATAGCCAGGGAGGCAAATGAAGTTAGGACAGAAGAAAAATGAAGGCCAGAAGTTAGACTGGACATTTTCCATATAATAAAACTGGACAAAGACATCACAAGAAAACTACAGATCAATATTTCTTATAAGAATCCTCAACAAAGGGATCCCTGGGTGGCGCAGCGGTTTAGTGCCTGCCTTTGGCCCAGGGCACGATCCTGGAGACCCGGGATCGAATCCCATGTCAGGCTCCTGAGGCTCCTGGTACATGGAGCCTGCTTCTGCCTCTGCCTATGTCTCTGCCTCTCTCTCTCTCTCTCTCTCTGTGACTATCATAAAAAAAAAAGAATCCTTAACAAAATACTAACAAGGGGATCCCTGGGTGGCGCAGCGGTTTGGCGCCTGCCTTTGGCCCAGGGCGTGATCCTGGAGACCCGGGATCGAATCCCACATCGGGCTCCCGGCGCATGGAGCCTGCTTCTCCCTCTGCCTGTGTCTCTGCCTCTCTCTCTCTCTCTCTGTAACTATCATAAATAAATAAAAAAAATAAAAAAAAAAAACAAAATACTAACAAACCAAATCTATCAATATCTAATAATTATTATACACCATGACCAAGTGGGATTTTTTTCCTCAGGAATGCAAAGTTGGTTTAACATCCAAAAATCAATTAATGTGATTTTTTAAAGTTTTATTTATTTAAATAATCTCTACACCCAATGTAGGGCTTGAACTCATAACTCTTAGATCAAGAGTTGAATGCTCTTCCAACTGAGCCAGCCAGGCACCCTTCAATTAATGTAATTCTGAATATGTTTTTAAAGATTTTATTTATTTATTTATTTATTTATTTATTTATTTATTTATTTATTTATTTATGAGAGAGAGAACATGAACGGAAGGGAGGAACAGAAGGAGAGGGAGAAGCAGACTCTCTACTGAGCAGAGAGTCCTACATGGGGCTCAATCCCAGGACCTCAAGATCATGACCTGAGTCAAAGGCAGACACTTAACTGACTGAGCCGCTCAGGCACCCCTAATTCTGAATATAATAAAGAACAACATTTGACACAATCCAACACTCTTTAATTACAAAAATAAAAAGGCTTAAGAAACTAGGAATAATATGAAACTTCCTTAGCTTTCTAGGTATCAAAGGGCATCTATAAGAAATTCATAGTTATTATCATACTTAAATGATGAAAGACTGGATGTTTCCCCCCTGAGATCAGGGTATCTGTTCCCTTTAACATTGTACTGAAAGTTCTAGCTGGAGCAATTAGGCAAGAAAAAGAAATAAAAGACATCCAGATTGGAAAAGAAGAAGTAGATTACCCAGATGACGTGATCTTGTATATAGAAAACCCTTAGGAATACACATACAAAAACTATTAAAGCTAATAAGCTAGTTTAGCAAGGTTGCAAAATATAAGACTAATGTACAAAAATCTGTTTTACTTCTCATTACTAGCAATGAAACAATCCAAAAATGAAGTAATAATGCCATTTATAATAGAAACAGAGGGAATAAAATACTTAGATATAAATTTAACAAAAGGAGTAAGATTTATATACTGAAAATGACAAACACCCTGTGAAAAGAAATTTAAAATTGAAATAGATTTTTTAAATCTCAAGTTCATGGGTCCTGTGACCCATTAAATGACCCATTTAATATTGTTAAGATGGCAACACTTCTCAAACTGATCTACAGATTCAATGAAATCCCCATCAAAATCCTGGCTTCTTTTTCTTTTTTGAAAAAGTTGGCAAGTAGATCCCAAAATTCTTATGGAAACGCAGGAATCCAGAAAAAAATGAAATGGAAGAATAATTTGGAGGAATCACTTGATAAGACTTACTACAAAGCTACAATAAGCAAAGTAGTGTGGTACTAGCATAAAGAAAGCAAAGATATAGATAGGTAGATGATTGAGATAGATAGATAGATAGATAGATAGATAGATAGATAGATAGATTCATTCATTCATTCATGGAATATAGTTGAGATTCCAGAAATAAACTATGTGTGCAGTTACTTTATCTTCAACAAGGGTATCAAGACCACTCAATGGAGAAAGAACAGTCTTTTTAACTAATAGTGCTGGGACAATTGGATATCCATGTACAAAAGAATGAAATCAGACTCCTCTCAAACACATACAAACATTACCTCAACATGGATCAAAGATCCAAACATAAGAGCTTTTAGCTATAAAACATTTATAGTTTACAAAATATTTTATAATTTTTTAAAAGATTATTTTTAGAGAGAGAGCATGTGTGCGGGGGGGGGGGGGGAGGGGCAGGTGGAGAAGGAGAGAATCCTCAAGCTGACTCCTGGAGCTCCATCCCAGGGCTCTGAGATCACGACTTAAGCCAAAATCAAGAGTTGGCTGCTTAACTGACTCAGACACCCAGGTGCCCCCAAAATTTTATAAACTTTTTAAGCTTGTAACTTTATAACTAGATTGTAAACTTTATAAATGTTTCTAACACTCTTAGATAAAAACATAGGCATAAATCTTCATGATCTTGGGTTAGGAAATGGTTTCTTACATATGGCTCACAAAGCAGAAGCAACAAAAGAAAAAATAGGTAAATAAGATCTCAAAATTAAAAACGTTTGTGCTTCAAAGGGCATCCAGAAAGTAAAAGTTGGTTAAGCAGCCAACTGTTGATTTTAGCTCAGGTCATGATCTCAGGGTGGTGAGATCGAGCCTCTTGTTAGACTTAGGTGCTGAGTGTGGAGCCTACTTTAGATTCTCTCTCTGGGGATCCCTGGGTGGCGCAGCGGTTTGGCGCCTGCCTTTGGCCCAGGGCGCGATCCTGGAGACCCAGGATCGAATCCCACATCGGGCTCTCGGTGCATGGAGCCTGCTTCTCCCTCTGCCTGTGTCTCTGCCTCTCTCTCTCTCTCTCTGTGTGACTATCATAAATAAATAAAAATTAAAAAAAAAATTAAAAAAAAAGATTCTCTCTCTGTGACCTGGATGGCTCACTAGTTGAACATCTGCCTTTGGCTCAGGTGGTGATCCCGGGGTCCTGGGGTCAAGTCCTACATCCGGCTCCCCGCAGGGAGCCTGCTTCTCCCTCTGCCTATGTCTCTGTCTCTCATGAATAAACAAAAAATCTTTTAAAAAAAATCTCTCTCCCCCTTCTTTTGCCGCCCCCCCAAAAAAATAAATTAAAAAAAATGTATCTTCATGCAATGGACTATTATTTGACAATGAAGAGGAATGGAGTACTGACATATGCTACAGCATGGCTAAACCTTGAGAACATCGTGCTAAGTGAAAGAGGCCAGTTACAAAGACCACATATTGTTTGATTCTGTTTGCATGAAATGTCCACAAGGGGCAACTCTAGAGGGAGAAAAAGTAGATTAGTGATTGACTATGGCTAAGGGAAAGGAGTTGCGGGGAGGGGGAGGTTGGTGATAGGTAGTGACAGCTAATGGATATGGAGTTTTTCAAGCGATGGATCTAATTCTAAAATTAGATTGCGATGGTTGCATAATCCCATGAATATACTAAAAACCACTGAGTTGGATAATTTAAATGAGTTAATTGTATGGCATGTTAATTATATCTTTATAAAGCTGCTAAAATAATTTTTTTAAAAAGTCAGATTGTCTGAGTCCTTAGAAAGCAGGAACTGGGGCTGGGGTATGGGATGTCTGGGGTATCAGAGAAGGACCAAGGGATGGGTGCGCTGTCTGGTCCCAGGAAGGGAGCAGAGGCTGTGGACCCCTTCTAAACATTTCATAGGACCCGGTTCATCCTTCTTTGTAGATACTCATGGGTATATGTTGATCAGGGTATATGGTATCTCCATTCCAACTTTTAAAAAGGTGCCTAATCATTCCCAACATAAATCACCCTGCTCAAGGTCACAAATCAAGTTTGCTAATTAGCAAAATCCCCGTTTCCAATACCCCAGTCCAGTCTGTTTCTGTCCTGGACTCTTGTCAGCCTTTGGGTCCAACCTGGACAGGTAGAAGGTCTGGGGTCAGTGCTTATCCTGCTTTGGGCAGTGAGTGTCCTTGGACAAACTGGTGTCTCTTCATGCAGCCATGACACCCTAGTCCCTGCTCTTGCCATGTGGGCCCTCTGTCCTGCCATGGGGAGCAAGAATAAGAACGTTTTCTAAAGCTACCGTCTGAGGACTGGGCATGACAACCCTGAGTGAAGTCCCTGACATCAGGGAGATCCTTGATACTTCTGCTCCTGAAAGCCACCTGGTGTTAACAGTCCTGACTCTCCCAGCTGCAAAGTCCTCTACGACTGGCATGTGGGCCTGGAGATGGGCTGTGCACTGGTCACTTCCTGAGGCTGCCAGCTTGGTCTAGCGCTGATAAGAGCATGGAAAGGAGGATCTGCTTCACTCTAACCTTTGGCTTCATTTTGGCTTACAAATTGGGAAGGACCTTGTGGCTGAGCTTTATAATCCAAAATCAGTTCTTGAGTGTTCTTCTAAAGATACTCTATAGGAATTTGAGTACTAATGTGTAATTTGGCCCAGATGGGAGAATACTAACCACCTTATTTTTCTCACTTGACATATTTTTGGGGTATCTTTCAACAACATGGGTTAATCTCATTTTTTTTTAAACAGCTGCATAATATATTTTAGAGTGGCTAGCCTTCATTAGTCCTTTGCTAATGGACACTTAGGATATTCCTGGTTATCACAAATGTTGCTGCACTGAACAATGTTCTCTTCAATTTTGCCATGGAAGTGGAAAAAGAACTCTGGTGTAAATTCTTTGACGAGTGCTTGCCGAGTCAAAGGGTATATGCATTTAACTTTTTTTTTTTTTAAGATTTTAGGGATCCCTGGGTGGTGCAGCGGTTTAGTGCCTGCCTTTGGCCCAGGGCGCGATCCTGGAGACCCGGGATCGAATCCCACGTCGGGCTCCCGGTGCATGGAGCCTGCTTCTCCCTCTGCCTGTGTCTCTGCCTCTCTCTCTCTCACTGTGTGCCTATCATAAATAAATAAAAAATTAAAAAAAAGATTTTATTTATTCATGAGAGACACAGAGAGAGAGAAAGAGAGAGAGGCAGAGACGCAGGCAGAAAGAGAAGCAGGCTCCATGCAGGGAGCCAATGCAAGACTCGATCTCAGGACCCCAGGATGACGCCCTGGGCCGAAGGCAGGTGCTAAACTGCTGAGCCACCCAGGGATCCCCTGCATTTAACTTTTTAATACATGATCAAATCATTTTCCCAAATGGTTGTACCAATTTACACTAAACATGGGGCTTCTTTTTCTTTAGTTATGTAGCAGTCCAGAAAATGGATATGATTGTAATTTAACAGCCTACTTTCCCCTACTGATTTGAATAATCATATTTATCATAAACTCCCCAAAATAAGGCTGTTTCTAAATCTTTCCCCCCACTCCATTGGCTAATTTATTCTTGTTCCAATAATAACCTGCTTTAACTTCAGTGTGTTGGTGTTTATCTAGTATGTCAAATACATCACCCCCATTTGTTCTTAAAAATATATTACATAGGAATTTTGGGTGTTCAAGTTGTGTAAAAATACTTTTTTGGGAGTGCCTGGGTGGCTTAGTCCGTTAAGCCTTCGACTCTTGATTTAGGCTCAGATCACAATCTCAGGGCTGTGGGATTGAGCTCCATGCTCATTGCAGAGTCTGCTGGAGATTCTCTCCTCTTTCTCTGCCCCTCTTACCCCCTCCCCACTCATGCATGCTCTCCAAAATAAAAAAAAAATAAAATAAAATAAAAAAAAAGAGGACACTTCGGTGGCTCAGCGGTTGGGCGGCTCCCTTTGGCTTAGAGCGTGATCCCAGATTCCCGGGATTGGGTCCCACATCAGGCTCCTTCCATGGAGCCTGCTTCCCCTCCCTCTGCCTGTGTCTCCGCCTCTCTGTGTCTTTTATGAATAAATGAATAAAATCTTTAAAAATAAAATAAAAAATTTTAAAAATCTTAAAAAAAAACACAAAAAAACCCTTTTTGGATGATACTGAGTTTAAGGATTAAAATTCCTTTTTTAAAAAAAGATTTTATTTATTTATTAATGAGAGGCCCAGAGAGAGAGAGAGAGAGAGAGGCAGAGACACAGGCAGAGGGAGAAGCAGGCTCCATGCAGGGAGCTACCTGGGCTGCCTTTTTTAAAAAAAAGATTCTACCCATCTATTTGACAGAGAGAAAGTGAGAGAGCACAAGTGGGGTGAGCTGCAGGCAGAGAGAGAGGCAGAAGCAGGCTCACCACTGAGCGGGGAGCCTGATGTAGGGCCTGATCCCAGGACCCTGGGATCATGACCCAAGTCAAAGGCAGACGCTTAACTGACTGAGCCACTCAGGGACCCCAAGAATCAACATTTTTTGATAATGTCTTTCCATTCAGGTACATGGTATGTCTTCATTCAGTTAGGACTTAGTGATAGGGGCAGTCCAGGTGGCTCAGTGGTTTAGCGCCGCCATCAGCCAAAGGCATGATCCTGGAGACCCTGGATTGAGTCCCACATCGGGCTCCCTGAATGGAGCCTGCTTCTCCCTCTGCCTGTGTCTCTGCCTCTCTCTGTGTCTCTCATGAATAAATAAATAAAATCTTAAAAAAAAAAAAAAAAGACTTAGTGATATACATTTCTTCATATGTGTTTTGCATATTTCTTTTAAGGTTTATTCCTTCACCGTTTATGGGTTTTCTTTTTTTTTCTTTTTTTTTAAATTTTTTTTATTTTTTATTTATGATAGTCATACAGAGAGAGAGGGGGGGGGGGGCAGAGACATAGGCAGAGGGAGAAGCAGGCTCCATGCACCGGGAGCCCGACATGGGATTCGATCCCGGGTCTCCAGGATCGCGCCCTGGGCCAAAGGCAGGCGCCAAACCGCTGCGCCACCCAGGGATCCCCGTTTATGGGTTTTCTTGTCACTATGAATGGAACCCTTTTATCCCACAAGTAGATTATTGCAGTATACAGGAAATGTACTGATTTTGGACCTCAGTGTATTATCTGTAAAAGGACAGAAATACTCAGTAAAAGGTTTCCATGATGAAATAACAATGGACTAAACAAAGATAAGTAGATTTGTTCATTTTTGGACTTATCAGTGACTTTAATACACTTTTGATCATCAATAATCCCCAAGAAGGGCACAGGGAATTTCCTGCACTTCCCTGACCAGGGAACCTTTTGTCAAGATATTCTGAAAATATATTTTGGGAAACATTGCAGCCAAAGACCCTCTAGTTTCTAATCTGTCATTCCAGCAGTCTCACTGAACCTTATCTGATGCCCCAAATCCCACTCCCTTTCCCCCAACTGAAACACAGAAGACTCAGTGTCAAAGTAAATGCTTTAATGAGTGTTACTCAGAGTGACACGTGTCTCTCAACAGCTGCTGCCCGCCTCCATTGTCCCCAGCTCTTTGTTGGCAAGGAAGAGCTAGCGGCCTGGGGGCGGGGGCAAGGATCTGGAGTTTAAAGAGTGAGCTGGGGCAGAGAGGTTCAGGAGGCCTCCTAGGAGGTCTGGGCTCCTGGGAGTGAGGTGTAGGGGACATGGGCCTCAAGCTGGTCCCTCTTCAGGCATTCCTAGCAAAGCCACAAGGGGCTCGAGGGGTGTGGGGGTCCCGATGGACACAGGGTGGGTGCGCTCGTGCTTGCGCAGGTCGCTGGCACTCAAGAAGGCCTTGGGGCAGTGGGGGCAGGTGTAGGGGCGCACAGAGCTGTGGGTGCGGCTGTGTTTACGCAGCCCTGCCCGGTCAGAGAAGCTCTTGCCGCACTGGGTGCAGGGAAAGGGCCGGAGCTCTGGGTGTGAGCGCTCATGCCGTCGCAGCAACGTCAGAGTGGAGAATGTCTCCTTGCACTCCCGGCACACAAACTGCGGTGGCTTCTCATCCACCTCCTCGCCCCCCACCTCGCCTGCCCCTCCCAAGGGACCAGGAGCCTCTCCAACCCCAGCATCTTGGCACTCCACGTGTTCCACCGTCATGCCCACCACTTGCCACTGGGTGGCCATCACCCCACCTGATTCCGGGGGCAGCCCCAGCAGCCCTGCCGGAGGGTCCCCTAGGCCTGCACCTGCCCCCGGGGCTGCAGAGCCCTCGCCCGCCACGCTGACCGGCAGTGCCAGCCCCACTACCAGCTCCTGTTGCGGGGGAGCCCCTGCAGCCTCACTACTTCGATGGGTCCGCTCGTGCTTCCTCAGGCTTGAAGATACCACGAAGGACTTTCCACAGGCATTACAGTGGAAGGGGCGCTCACCTGAGTGCACCCGGCTGTGCTTGGTGAGGCTGGCTCGCTCGGCAAAGGCTCGCCCGCACTCCTCACAGCGGAAGGGCCGCTGACCTGAGTGCACCAAAGCATGGCGCTTAAGGTCCCAAGACGCCACAAACGTCTTGTCACACTGCAGGCACTTGAACGGCCGGTCACCCGTGTGCACCCGCCGGTGCATGGCCAGGTCTGCAGGCTGCCGGAAGTCTTTGCCGCACTTCTCGCAGCGGTATGGCTTCACGCCCTCGTGCGCCCGCTGGTGGCGCCGGAAGCTCGAGGGGTCGGAGAACATGCGGCCGCAACGTGGGCACAGGAAGGGCTTCTCGCCCGAGTGCGTGCGCTCATGGCTCTGGTAGGAGCTGAGCTGCGTGAAGCCCTTGCCACAGGCTGGGCAGCGATAGGGCTTCTGTGCCGCATGGATGCGCTGGTGGCACGTGAGCGAAGATGAGCGGGAGAAGCTCTTCCCACACTCCGAGCAGAGGAAGGGGCGCTCACCCGTGTGGGACCTGCGGAGTACGGAGGACGGGACGTGAAGGTGGCAGGCCTATCATCTGACCCCTGCTGCCTGTCTGCACGGTACGGCAGGGGCTCCTGACATCCCTGGGGACCACGAGGCTGCACCCCAGAGTAGGAAACCTTCAGGATGGGTGCCTAGGTCCCAGAGAAGACCCCGCTCTGCACACCACAGCCAGGCTCCACTCCCACCTACTGGCCTCCACCAGCGATCCTCTGAGCTGCACAACTTCCAGCCCTGCCCCCTCTCCAGCTGTCCAGGGACCCAGGCCAGTTAGGTCCCAGCAGCTCCCTCCCGACGCAGTCTGCCCCGCCCCGCCCACCTTCCCATTGGCTGAGACTGAGGCTCCGCCCCAGGCCCTATTGGCCACAGGGCACCCTTGCCCCGCCTCCGCCCCACTGGCCAGCTCTCCCCGCACCCCCAGGGCCTGGTCACCCCAGTTCAGGTGTTCTCACCGCTCGTGGTTGCGTAGGTCCTTGAGCTCGGCGTAGGCCTTGCCGCAGCGCTCACAGCTGTAGGGCCGCAGGCCTGCGTGCGTGCGCCGGTGTTTGCGGAACACCGAAGGGTCAGCGAAGCTCTTGCCGCAGTCGGCACAAGCGTAGGGCCGCTCACCAGTGTGACCGCGCTGGTGAATCTTGAGCTTGGAGAGCGCGCCGTAGGCCTTGGGGCAGTGAGCGCAGCGGAAAGGCAGCTCACCAGCATGTGAGGCCAGGTGCACGCGCAGGCACACGGGCTGCATGAAGCGGCGGCCGCACTCAGGGCAAGGGAAGGGCTTTTCGCCAGTGTGGCTGCGACCGTGACTGCGCAGCTCGGGTGCTGTTTTGTAGGCCTTGGGGCACAGCGGGCATGCATAGGGCCGAGGCTTAGCCGATGCACCTGACACCTTGTCCCCGCCCGCATCCTCTGCTTTGGGTTCTGTCTCTGGCTTCAGCATCGCATCCGCCACCTCCTCCGCGCAGTCTGCAGGACCATGTGTGGCAGCATGTCGCGCTGCCCTGGGCGCATTTGGAAATGTCTTAGTACAGGACAGGCACTTGTAGCGGCGGCCGGAGCGCTTGTAGCCAGGGGCAGAGGACGGGGCCTCCGCAGACTCCACCTCCATGGCTTCAATGGGCGGAGCTTCTCTAGGAAAGAAGCAAAGTGAGACACAAGCCACATCTCTCTGCAATTTGCTAAGGCCTCAAAGGGGGAAAATTCTGTCTTATCTGCATTTCCTGCCAGGGATGGCCATATCCCTCCTTCCAAACATTCCTGGCTTGTACACTCTGCCCTGGATGTCCTCCCTGGTCTGTTCATTGATGAAAGAAGTTGGACCAGGTAACCTCAGAGGGGCTCTAAACCCCGTTGCATTCCCCGACAGCCCAGATTCCATCCATCTCACCATCTTTCTCCTTCAGCTCAGGGTCTAAGGCCTGTGCCAGGGCACAGGGTCCTATACAGGCTGCAGGCACAGAGGCTACCCAGATGCGGGTCTGCCCTGAAGGCTGTCAAGTGCCCAGGGAAGACAGAGGTAGGTCCAGAAGAAGGCAGAGCTAGTGGGCTAACTGGCGACTGGCACTGTCTGTCTGAAGTGATAGGTCCCCAGCGGATGTATTTTGTCTTTCCCCTCTGGTTAGTCAGAGGCAGCAACTGTTCCCACTGAATTCTGGCCTTGCACAGCTGTAAGGGACTCCACCCCAGACAGGAATCCTGGTCCACCCTCTGCTCTGGCATCGCTGTTGGGCTCCTGCTCCCATAGCTCTGGTAATGGGGAGCTCATTACTCTCAAGGCAGCTTGAGCCATTTCTAGAAGTTAGAAGTGTCTCGGTCATAATCAATATATCTGATTTAGCCTGGTCTCCTGGGGCACTTGCTCTAGCTAAAGCAGCTTCTTTCTCATTCAGTGCCCAGACACCCCCCACCCAGCTGCTCCTGGGGATCATGGCTGGGAGGAAATAGGATTAATGGATGCATTAGTCTTAACACCAGCTCATCCTCCCTAGGGGATGAAAAGAAGAGGATTATGGGCAGATCCACTTAGGGAATGCTCAGCACCAGCTGCTGGGGGCGGCCAGGGTGAGGGGGAAGGATGCAGCTATAGGCAGGGGAGGGAGCCAGGTGTGTCCAGAAGCTAGGCTGGGAGGCAGAAGGCCTGAATCTAGTGCTCCTTTCTAGACCTCTTTCCTCAGCTGTATACCTCAGGGGTGGGTAGCTTCAAAATTAGGACCCACAGGAGCCCTTGGGGTAAGTGGCAAGGGCTGCTGCATCTTTAAAATCAGCACTCTTCTACCTAGTGGCCCAGCATCAGTCTTCTGCCCCTAGACACATACATGCTATGTATACAGGCAGCCAGAATCTTCTTCGTAAAGTTTCATGTATCCCCTGCTCAATAACTTTCCATGACTTCCATCACATCATGCAAACCCTTAGGTCCTTCCTGTCTATTACAAATCCCACCAATCCTTCCTTTGAGCCCCACTTTCCCCAGGAAGCTCTTCCTGCATCTCCTCTATGGTTTTCGGCCCCAATCCCACACAACTCTGTTCCAACCTCAGCTTGTTTTTTCTTTTGTTTGTTTGTTTTGTTTTGTTTTATGTTCCCTCCCCCACACTTTTCCCACTAAATGCTGGGGCTGGAAGGTGAGTTAAAGGGCATGAGGCTTAACCTTCCCTGGGCTTGAAACCCCCTAGAGTTTCCAGAGGATCCTTCGCTATCTCTGGAGGAGGCAGTCACTACCTCCTTTCCAGACATCTCTGGACAGTCTGACTGGTGAAGTTTCTCTTTAATAAAAATGATAGTTCATATTTACTGAGCACTTGCTAAATAAAAGGCAGTATCCTAAGCTCTTTATATGTATTAACTCAAACTTCATGTCAACACCATGAGAGTTCTGTTATATATATTCCTTTTTTACAGAGAAGGAAACAGGCCCAGAGAAACAATGTAGCTTTGTGGTTAAGTGTCCCATCTCTGAAGCCAAACTGCCAGGCTTCCAATCTTGTCTCACTCACTTCCTAGCTGTAACCTTGTGCCATTTACTTCATGCCATAGTACCTCAATTGTCTCATCTGAAAAATGGAAGTAATATTAGTACTTACTTCACAGTGTTGGGTGAGTTATATCAATAACTGCCCTAAACTATTAGGAGTCTTCTTAGAGCCAGACACTTTGCTGAGTGTGTTGCTACATTATTTAATTCTCTCACAGTTTCCTAAGATGGAGGTTCTTGTCCTCATTTTATGAACAAATGAACTGAGGTTCTAAGAGGTTTAGTGACTAGCCCATGGTCACAAAGCTAGACTCATAGCTGGGACTTGAATCCAACTGCTTAACTTGCCTTGAGTTGCTGGGCTCTTGATTGGCTTTCTGGGCTTCCCACACTTGTCTGCTGCCTGGGCCAGCCCTACACTTACCAGAACACTGAGTTCAGGCCACATCTTATCTTCTCTCATTCCCAGGGAACTGCCTTGAGACCAGAACCAGCACCCTTTATGCTGCTGTTTCCCTCTCAGAAGGCTTGACCCCTGGGTTCCAAGCTCCAAGCCTCAGTATTTCTCTGTGAACCAGAAACCAGATAGCTAGAGGTATACATCTCTCCTCCTAAAGCACTTCCCTGAGGAAAAGGAAGGGACACACCAGGTGCCCAGCTCCATGAAGAGCAGAGGACCACATAGGCGAAGCCCTAATTAAAATCCTACCATTAGCTCACTTCATTGTTCACTAAGGGCTCTTCCACCCATCACTCCCTAGACTGATGTTTCTTCAAGTCAGATCTGTGACCTCCCTGCCCCCGCATGAGAATAATCATCAGGGAATCTGGGGTTAGATTCACAAATCTGTACTTCAGATACACTCTTGGGGTCATGCCAGCCAACACAGAAGACTTAAGAACCAAAGACTTATCCTTAGGTCTTCACAAAGCCTCTGAGAGAGGCATTTTTACTACACCTCTCTTTCAGATATGGAGATTAAGGCCCCCATAAGGGACAATACTTGTTCAAGGACACCTAGCTAGTCAAGAAGCCCAGACTCAAATCCAAGTCTTCAGGTGCGTGGGCTGGGTTCTTTCTCTACCAGTCTGTATTCATTTGGGTTTTATGAGTCAACTCAGGAGACTTTCCACTGCTCCTAGGACAAAGGCCAGGATCTTTTCCCTGGCCAGCAAGGCTCTAACTCTTGCCTACCTCACTCTCACTCCTCTTTGTGGTCTCACTAGGCCTGACCTACACAGGCTCGCTTTCCCTTCCAAAAAGAGCTAAATTCTTTTCCACCTCAGGGCCTTTGTACCAGTAGTTTCCTCTGCCAGAAACACTGTTCCCGGAGGATCACTGTGTAGCTATCTCTTTGATTTCATTTGGGCCTCAGCCCTGTCACCTCCTCAAAGGATTTCCTGACCACCTTTCTTAACGCTATCTGCATCCTTGTTCATCACTGTCCCCTCCTCTTTAGTCTCTCTTATGGTGCTCATCTGGATAACATTCCTTGCAAGCTTATCACGGGCCAGGTATCATTCTATGCATTTTGTTTGTATTACTCAAGCTAAGCTTCACAATTGCCTAGAAATTTCCAATGGACTGAAGGTGCACATGCATGGAGAAGACCATGTGAGGACATAACAAGAAGGTGGACATCTACAAGCCAGAAAAAGACTCCTCACCAGGAGCTAAATTGGCCAGCATCTTGATCTTGGACTTCCCAGCCTCCAGAACTGTGAGAAATAAATTTCTGTTCCTTAAGCCCCTCAGCCTGTGTGGGGTTTTGTTGTTGTTATTATGGTTGGCCTGAACAAAGTTAAACAGTATTATTTCCCCCATTTTATAGACAGGGATACTGAGGCACACAGAAATGAAGACTGGTCATGGCCATAACTAGTTTTCAAAGCCAGGTGGTCTGGCTCTCAAACTTCTTCGTTCTCTCCTGATTGTTGCTTTGGTAGCACTTACACATTTTATGGCTGGATTATTAATTCTTGGTCTCCAGCAGCACCAGAGTCTAGGCTGGCAAAGAGCCAGGAACCTTTATTATTTTGTATCCCCTACACCTAGAACTGTGGCTAATGCCCCAGAACAAAGTAAATGAATCAAGCTCTGAGACAGAATTCAAACTCAGGTGGGGTGGTATGTTCTCTGCCTCCCCCATAGTAGGGGTTTGTGAGAATATCTGTCAACAACTATTTATTAGCTGAATTTCTCTGCTGATCCAAGTTCACAAGGTCCAAATATCACCCCAATATCCCACGGTGGCTTCATTGCTCTGGTGAGGGAGGCTTGACTTTGCTTCCTTCACTACTGGCTTAGAAGGGAGATGCAGGCCTGCTGCCTGCTGCCAGAACAGCCTGTAAATGCCAGAGATGCACTGATTTCATTCCCAGACAACTTAGGCTAGGACCCTGCAAGCTGGCATGAAGTGAAAAAGGAATCACTTTTTATCCCTTCTGCACCTTGGTCTCCCCATGTGTACACAGGTAGCCCTGAGACCTGCTGAGATGAATAGGGAACTGTGAACCATGCAGAAGTGAGTGCTAATCATCTCCTAGACCTCCAAACTGGCCAATTCACAATCTAACCCTAACCCACTTCTTCAGCCTCAGCTCCCGCAGCAGTGTCTCCGTCCCAACAGCAAACTAAGCTCCAGCCTCAATTCTCAAACTTTGTCACCTAAACGCACCTCCACCTGCAGTTCTCTCTTATCTCCGGAGCCTCGCTGGCCTTCTCCTATGGGGAAACTCTTTTGCATCCTTCAAATGCCCCCCTTCCCCAGTGCCCTCAAGAATACTTAATAGGCAGTAGAGGTAAGGGTGCCACGGCGTTCTGGGCCTCAGTTTTCTCATCAGTAAAATGCGGACTCTGAAGTACGTGGGAGTTTTTGAAGGGCGTTAGGGCCTAGGAGACGCGCTGAGAGGGGGCCTAGGGCTGCAGAAACCCTGCGCCTCCCGCTCCCTGCAGCTGTCCACACGTCGCCGCCCCCACTAGACAGACCCGCAGGGCACAGCCCTGGGCGGACTCGTCTCGGAAGGCTAGCAAAACGTTGCCTTGGAGAACGAGTCAAGAAAGAGCGAACGAAGAAGAGAACGAGCAAATGAATGGGCCAAGGGCCGGGCGCTGGACAAAGGCCTGCAAGATGGCGTTCTCTAGGACCGCGGGAGGGGCGGCCAGGACCTCGGCCGGGGAGGGGTGGCGCAGACGCCGGGGACCTGGTTAGGCAGCCCGCGCGCCTGGGACAAAAGCCCGCAACATGGCGGGCTCTAGGACCCCCAAGGCCCGCACCGCGCAAGGCGGGCAGCCGCGCCGGCCGAGCCCCGGCGTCCGCAGCAGCCGGCCCGCGGGGACAGCCGGCGGGTTCTAGGACCCGCTGGGCCGGAGCCCGCCGGCGCCCTCCCGGGGCCGCACTCCTCCCGCCCCGCCCGCGCTGCTCGCGCCAGGCCAACCCCATCCGCCCTCTGCAACCACAGAGAAACTGAGGCCTCTCAGACTGCGTCCGGGCTGGGGCGGCCCGGGGGTCCCCGCGGCTTCCCACTGGCATTTCCTACCTTAACGAACTTGGGCTGGCTCCGCGGCGTCAGCGGCGGCCGCTCTCGCCGACGGAGCCCGGGACACTGCCAGGGAGAGGCAGGCACTAGGACCCAGCGGGGGGGGGGGGGAGGGGGAGGCGGGGCTGGCAAGCGGAAGTGGGCGGGAGCTCTTCTCGCCCGGGAGGAAGGCAAAGTTTACCTGGACACAGCAGGCGAAGGTGGCGGAGAAACATCTTGCAAGGGTTTCTGTGGGTGCTAATGACAGGGGACGCCAGGCAGGTTTACGGTATATACCGGGCCATTGCTAGCTTGGGGCCAGATCACCAAGAACTGGAAGGCGGGAGGACAGAAGGGCCATGCGCAAGCTTTGTAGTACCCAAATCCGCTTATACTCCACCACGTTTCCCTCAGTACAAGGAGTGAATGAAACTCCCTCCATCTGCCTTGGGAAGTTTTTCAGGGAGCCGCACGAAAAGTGTCGCTAAAGTACCGAGGCTAGCGCAGCAGAACCCTTTTTTTCCTCTTCTGCTTTGAATCAATATGCACCGGAACAATTTTAGCAGCTCTTGCCGGAAGTGTGGCTAAGACTAGCGCAAAACAGCGCCGTGTTTTGACCCTCGTGGGCGGGGTCAGAATCGCGCTTCGGCTCCCTCTCCCTTAGCCCCGGAACTGTGTCTGTGTAGAAGCGCTGCTTGGAGGCGGCACAGGAAGTGTTCTCGAGGCAGAGGTTTCGGGGGGAACCTTTTGCGGCTAGGACACTTCCTGTTTCCTAGTAACAATAGGAAGTGTCCGCGGAGCTGGGGGTAGACTCTGGCTCCGGCCAGCTGCGCCCTCTTTCCTTTGCCTCCTTCCTTCTCCCTTTTCTCCTTTCCTTCTTTCCATCCCTTCCCGCCTCCCAGGAGCCCTGGCGAAGTGTGCGTGTGTGGGAGCGCGAGAGCCCCCCACAGCCACCCCTTGGGGCGCGCGGCTGCAGTTAGGGTGAGGGTCCCAGTGCGCAGGCGCGCTCCCGTTCGCGGTCCCCAACGGACTCACCCGCGGCGGGAACGAAAAGGGGCCACCCGAGCGAGGTAGGGGTCCTGAGAGGAAATTGGCCGAGGAGATGAGTGAGGGGAGAACACCTGGTTGGTGGTTGATCAGGAGAAGGGGCTCGAGCGAAGGAGCTTTGTGAGGTGAGAAGTCGCGAAGCAGGTTGAGTGAGGGGGTTTAGATCCGGAGGTTTGAGTTGTAGGCGCGTAGGGGTCCCATGAGAGTGAAGAATCAGAGTCCGCGAAGGCCAAGGTGATGGAAGGGGCATGGGGGCCTGCTATGGAGAGAGTAAGGGCTCCGGAGAGAAGATCGCCGGAGTCATTGGGTTTGCTCCTGTGAAACTGGGATAAGAGGAGCAGCAGTGTGTTGCGAGGATTAAGTGACACAAGAATATTCTTTACTTAGCACAGGACCCCGCGCATGCCCAGTAATGCCCAGGTAATGCCCAGTTAGCGTGAGTTGATGTCAACATAAGTATTTTAAAAGGGGATAGGAGAAAAAAAAGGAAAAGGGTATAGTGAGGATGTGTAAGAAAGAAAACGGTAGGGGGTGAAGACCAACCAGAAATGGGTTGGAATTTTCCAAGATGTAAGATAATTTGGGTTCAGGGGCAAGTAGGTGAAGGAGGTGGCTCACATAGTCTTTCAGTGACCCTGAAGGAATAAGAGGTTGGGGGAACAAGCCAGCCCTTTCTCTGAAGAGGGCTCCTACCCTACTTCTCAGGTCCTCCGCTGTCACCTGGAGAAAAAGGCTGCTTTTCAGTGTCTCTAGGCTGTGTGCTGTTTAGCTGAGGGATCAGGGAGAGAAGACTGAACTTCTCATATTGAAGGTCCTAGAAAAGGTTCAGGTTTCCTTGAAGAGCTCTCAGGAGATAGGTTGGTTGGTTGGTTGGTTGGTTGAGAAGTATACAGAAAAGAGGGTTAGAGACAGTAGGTTTTTTTGGATTTGGTCTGTGAACAGAGGTAGGTAGGACTGTGGTCAGAGATAGGTTGCATCCCTCTAGACTCGTTTCCTTATCTATATCTCTAGGGATGAGTTAGGCCTAGGAGCTTGTGTGCAAGGAGGCCTTAAATGATGCTTTTAGATTAGATCCAGCAGAAAGCAAGTCCCTGGGGATTACTGCTTGGGGAACATCTCTGTGACCTCTGTGAGCTTGTTGCTTATAGAGCCAAGAGGCAAAGTTAACTGAGGCCTGCCTTCTGACCGCTGCCCGCCTCTTCCTAGGCCTTGGTCCCACCACCAGAGGAAGATGCTGTTGCCACCTGCCTGCTCTTCCTGAACCTCCAGGTTTCTGCCACACTGCCCCATGGAGGACACACCCACCTCACTCAGCTGCTCTGACTGTCAGCGCCACTTTCCTAGTCTCCCAGAGCTGTCCCGGCACCGAGAGCTGCTCCATCCATCTTCCAAGCAGGACAGTGAGGAGGCAGACAGTATCCCTCGGCCCTACCGCTGTCAGCAGTGTGGGCGGGGCTACCGTCACCCAGGGAGTTTGGTCAACCACCGGCGGACCCACGAGACTGGCCTTTTCCCTTGTACCACCTGTGGCAAGGACTTTACCAACCCTGTGGCCCTCAAGAGCCACATGAGGACTCATGCTCCTGAGGGCCGCCGGAGGCGCAGGCCTCCCCGCTCCAAGGAAGTTGTTCCACGCCTGCAGGGAGAAACAACATCCTCTGACTCCAGGGACCAGAGGCTCAGCCCTGGGGAAAGCTGGACAAGCCAGGAAAAACCTGTTGAAGAGACATCTGGCTCTGGGCCTGAGCCCAGGGAAGATCCATCCACCAGACAAAGAGGCTGGGAAAGCCAGCCAGATTCCGAAGAGGGTGCGGAGGGCTGGGGGCCCACCACCAATTCTGCGAGAGCCACCCCGCTGCCCACCCCAGCCAGCAGCCTCCTTAGCAATTTGGAACAGTATTTGGCTGAATCAGTTGTGAATTTCACAGGGGGCCAGGAGCCGGCTCAGCCACCTCCTGCTGAGGAGGAACGGCGGTACAAGTGCAGTCAGTGTGGCAAGACTTACAAGCATGCCGGGAGCCTCACCAACCACCGGCAGAGCCACACCCTGGGCATCTACCCTTGTGCCATCTGCTTCAAGGAGTTTTCTAACCTAATGGCTCTGAAGAACCACTCCCGACTCCATGCCCAGTATCAGCCTTACCAGTGTCCCCACTGTCCCCGTGCCTTCCGGCTCCCCCGAGAGCTGCTGGACCACCAACAGTCCCATGAGGGGGCAAGGCAGGAGCAGCTATGGGAAGAGAAAGGGATGCCCACAACCAATGGGCACACAGATCAGAGCAGCCAGGACCAGCTCCCTAGTACACAGATGCTGAACTGCTCCGGGGAGCTCAGCACCTCTGGGGAGCTGGAGGACTGCGGCCCTGAGGAGTACCGGCCTTTCCGCTGTGGGGACTGTGGCCGTACATACCGCCATGCCGGGAGCCTCATCAACCATCGTAAGAGCCACCAGACAGGTGTCTACCCCTGCTCCATCTGTTCGAAGCAGTTGTTCAATGCAGCTGCCCTCAAAAACCACGTGCGGGCTCATCACAGACCCCGGCAAGGAGCTGGGGAAGATGGGCAGCCATCAGTGCCATCAACTCCCCTGCCTCTGGCAGATACAACTCACAAAGAGGAAGAAGTCCCCACCATCACCCTGGACCACCGCCCCTATAAGTGCGATGAGTGTGGTCGGGCTTACCGCCACCGGGGGAGCCTGGTGAACCACCGCCACAGCCATCGGACTGGAGAATACCAGTGCTCCCTCTGTCCCCGCAAGTACCCCAACCTTATGGCCCTGCGCAACCATGTACGAGTCCATTGCAAAGCCGCTCGCCGCAGTGCAGGACCAGGGGCTGAGGGACCCCCCAGTCACCTCAAGGTAGAGCTCCCTCCTGACCAAGTGGAAGCAGAGGCAGCCCCGCATATGGATCAGGGGCATGGGTGCAAACATGAAGAGGAGGCCACAGGTGTCTCCCCAGCAGCAGAGAGGACAGCACCACAGATGTGTAACCTCTGTGGGATGCTCTTTGAAGACCCTGAGAGCCTTGAACACCATGGCCGGACTCATGGGGAAGGGGAAGACAGTAGGACAGAGACCAGGGTGTCCCCTCCTCGGGCATTTGCCTGCCAAGATTGTGGGAAGAGCTATCGCCACTCAGGGAGCCTTATCAACCACAGGCAGACCCACCAGACAGGGGACTTCAGTTGCGGGGCCTGTGCCAAGCACTTCCACACCATGGCTGCCATGAAGAACCATTTGCGACGCCACAGTGGGCGGTGGAGCAGGCAGCACCGGAGGAGGGCTAGCAGTGCTGGCAGTGGCGGGGAAGCCAAACTCCCATCAGGCGGGAACTGGGCGCAGGAGTTGGTGGAAAGCAATGAGGGCCTGGACGATCCGCAAGAGCCTCCAGGCGGAGGTCCTAACGGAGCCGAAGGCAGCTTGGAAAGCGACAGGGGCTCTTTGCAGGTTGAGGCCGAAAGAGATAGATGTGGGCTTGAGCGGGCTGAGGCCCATAGCCAGGGTGATAAAGAGAGCAGCGGTAGTGAGGAAGGGCTGAAAAGGAAGGAGGCATGTTTCCTTGACAACTCAGACATCCCAGGCCATGAGGAGAGCAATGGGACTCGCTTCTGTGATGGTGCCACAGGGGTGAATGAAGACCAGAAACCAGCCACTGGCCAGTGCAGCTCCCCTCGCCAACCTCCTGAAGCTGTCACCAGCTGGCAGGCTGAGGTCTCCCACACGTGTTCTGACTGTGGGCATTCTTTCCCTCATGCCACTGGCCTGCTGAGCCATAGGCCCTGCCATCCACCAGGCATCTATCAGTGCTCCCTCTGCCCGAAGGAGTTCGACTCTCTGCCTGCCCTGCGCAGCCACTTCCAGAACCACGGGCCCGGGGAGGCAGCCCCTGCGCAGCCTTTCCTCTGCTGCCTCTGCGGCATGATCTTCCCAGGACGGGCTGGCTACAGGCTTCACCGACGCCAGGCTCATGACTCTTCTGGTCTGACTGAGGGCTCCGAGGAGGAGGGGGAAGAGGAAGGAGCCTCAGGGGCAACCTCGACCCAGAGCCCTCCGCTACAGCTCTCGGAAGCAGAGCTATTGAATCAGCTGCAGCGGGAGGTGGAGGCACTGGATGGAGCTGGTTATGGGCACATCTGTGGCTGCTGTGGTCAGACTTATGATGACCTGGGGAGCTTGGAGCGTCACCACCAGAGTCAGAGTTCTGGGAACACCACAGACAAAGCTCCCAGCCACTTAGGAGAGTCAGATGATGCCATGGGAAGGATTGCAGATGGTGACTGTGTCTTTGAGGGCACAGCAGTGGCTTCTCTCTCTGGGGAGGGTGGGGACACAAAGTCTGGAGAGGGAGCAGGTGCCATGGTTGTAGACAGCGTTTGCCTGCAGGGCGGGGAAAGCCCACCTGAGACCCAACCCCGCCCCTTTCGCTGCAATCAGTGTGGTAAGACCTATCGCCATGGCGGCAGCCTGGTAAACCACCGCAAGATCCACCAGACTGGAGACTTCATCTGTCCTGTCTGCTCCCGCTGCTACCCCAACCTGGCTGCCTACCGTAATCATCTGCGAAACCACCCACGCTGCAAAGGCTCTGAGCCCCAGGTGGGGCTTGTGCCAGAGGCCGGAGGTAGCAGAGAGCCTCCGAAAGTGGCAGAAGGACCGGGGCAGGCAGACATGGGAAAATTCCAGGAAGAACTTAAAGCAGAGCCCTCAGAGGAGGAGGCAAAGGTGAAAGAGGAGGAGTGGGAGGAGGCCTCTGTGAAGGCGGGCGAGGCAGAGCCGAGGCTGGAGACGGCAGAGAAGAGCTGCCAGACTGAGGCCAGCTCAGAGCGTCCCTTCAGCTGTGAGGTGTGTGGCCGGTCCTACAAGCATGCTGGCAGCCTCATCAATCACCGACAGAGCCACCAGACTGGCCATTTTGGCTGTCAGGCCTGTTCCAAGGGCTTCTCCAACCTCATGTCCCTCAAGAACCACCGGCGCATCCATGCAGATCCTCGGCGTTTCCGCTGCAGTGAATGTGGGAAGGCCTTCCGCCTGCGGAAACAGCTGGCCAGCCACCAACGGGTCCACACCGAGCGAGGTGGGAGCGGGGGCGCCCGGAAGCTGACTCGGGAAGATCGACCCTTCAGGTGTGGGCAGTGCGGGCGGGCCTACCGCCACGCGGGCAGCCTCCTGAACCACCGGCGCAGCCACGAGACAGGTCACTACAGCTGTCCCACTTGCCCCAAGACCTACTCCAATGGCGTGGCCCTGAAGGACCACCAGAGGCTGCACTCAGAGAGCCGGCGGCGGCGAGCAGGGCTGTCACGGCGGATGGCCGTGCGCTGTGCCCTGTGTGGCCGGGGTTTCCCTGGCCGGGGATCTCTGGAGCGGCACCTCCGGGAGCATGAAGCAGAGACTGAAAGGGATCAGAGGGGCCTGGAGGGCCCAGAGGGGAACCAGGCTGATGGCCAGGGACTAGAAGACAGATCAGGTGATACTGAGGCAGTTCTCCAGCTGGAGGACAGACCCGGGAGGCTGGAGGAGCAGAATCAGAGCCCCATTGGGGCAGCAGGTTCAGAACCCACTGAGCTAGTATCCAGGGACATGGGGAATGTCGAAGGGAGGCAAGGAGATGGGGGACCGGTGAATCATGGTGAAGGTTGGGTTCCTCTGGGTCATGTACTGACCAAGCCAGAAGATGAGTCAGGGGACAGTATCCCCAAGAGTTCTTGCCACCTTGGCAACAGCCAGCCCAATGGCCCTAGTCTGAGTCCTGTGGAGAGCTGGGACAATGGAGATAGCAAACCTCAGCTCCAGCCAGAGAGTCACCCCTTTTCCTGCAGCTGTTGTGGCAAGACGTACTGCCAGTCAGAAGGCCCTCTGAACTGCCACAGCACCCCCAAGACAGACTGCCACCATTGCCTGCTCTGCTCCAAGGAGGTCTCAAATCCTGTGGCCACAAGGAGCCACAGCTGCAACCACATAGCTGCCCAGACCTTTGCCTGCCCTGACTGTGGTAAGGCTTTTCAGTCCCATCATGAACTAGCCAGTCACCTGCACACTCATGCCAGCAGCCTCAGTCAGGTGCCACCCCAGACACAGGAGGCCAGAGGTACTGCCAGTGGGATTGTGGAAGCTGAGGCAGATCCCTCTGGCCAAGGGGGAATCCAGAAGTCCCCATCAGAACCCCACACAGCCCCAGGAGAGAATGCTGGGAGAGCTAATGGGGGCCAAGGAGTAAAGTCCACGGTGGCTGAAGACGAGGAACGGCCCTTCCGCTGTGCCCAGTGTGGGCGGTCCTACCGCCATGCCGGTAGCCTGCTAAACCATCAGAAGGCTCACACCACTGGACTCTACCCATGCTCCCTCTGCCCCAAACTTCTACCTAACCTGTTGTCCCTTAAAAACCATGGCAGGACCCACACAGACCCCAAGCGCCACCGTTGCAGCATCTGTGGCAAGGCCTTCCGGACAGCTGCCCGGCTGGAGGGTCATGGGCGGGTCCATGCACCTCGGGAGGGGCCCTTCACTTGCCCCCATTGTCCCCGCCACTTCCGCCGCCGAATCAGCTTCCAGCAGCACCAGCAGCAGCACCAGGAGGAGTGGACAGTGGCCAGCTCTGGTACGGGGGCATGAATGGCTTGGGCAGAGAACGGAAGGGTCCCAGAGGAGATGGGCACAGAGTGGGGGGGCAAGGAGTGAGGGGGGGAAGGTCACATGACTTCCTAGCGGGGGTGGGGCAGGTGCAGCTTGGATATGGAGAAAATCAGTTTGAGGATGCCACCTTGGGAGGACTGACATTGGAACCTCTGGGTCAGGTGAACAGCCTGCTGGGCTGAACTGTGGGGTGGGGTAGGGTGTGGGCAGAGGCTGAGGCAGCCGCAGGGCAGGAACCAAAGAAGAAGGGGTGTTTTGTTTGAGGAGAGGAGGCAGCTATCTGGCTACTACATCTGGAAACTCCTGATCCAGCCAGTCAAAGAATGATTTCCAGAGAGAATGGTCTCCAGAGAAAGGTGGTGCTCTTTCCTTGAGGCAGGTAGCAAGAGTGAGGAATGGGGTGTGGGAGGCACCCCCAGACTAGACTGCTCTGTGGGTTTTGTGGCTTTTGTGTTGACTTGGCCAGGGAAGCTGGGCCACTGGTTAGCCCCCCAGCTTGCTGTCCCTCTTCCCTGCATCTTGTCTCTGGTCCCCCTCCTCATTGCTTGGAAACTAGATCTCTGGTCATTTGCTACTGATACTGCCCCCTGTCTCTTCTCCCCTTTATTGAACCCTTTCTTCTCTCTGCTGTGCATCTCCTTTTTAGGAGCCAACCAAACCACTCTTTCTACCTGCATCCCCCCTTCCCGCCAGCACACCTTTAACTGGAGGACTGAGTCACAGATAATTGTTTCTTTGAAGCCAGGCCCAGCTGTAGCAACAGCAGCCATTAGCCCCTATCTCCCATCGTCTATCAGGGAAGATTTCCATGGAAAGCCACCCCACCCAGCCCTGCTGGAGGAGGAGGCTATGGGGGAGTGGGGCAGCCTGTTTCCTCAGCCTGTTCCTGGGCCCTCGGCTCATGCCGTCAGCCTCCTCTAGAGATCTGTAGGCCTTGTCCCAGAACCCCTCCATATAGTGGCCACCAAGGGCGGGTGTCCCTGAGATGGCTGGTCTTTGACCAGGGACTCAGGGAAGGAGGGGATGGTGAGTGAGAGTGCCCTGAGAGAGTGCTGACACGATGGCTTTCAGAATAAAAGATTTCTCGTGACCTCAAGGGAATGAGCGAGAGGCCAGTCAATGAGGCCTAGAAAAATAATTAGGAGTTCTCACGCAGGCCTCTGGGGCCCCGCGGGGTGCTGTCAGGATGGCCTGCGGGGCTAGGGAACAAGGGGTGCAAGCTGTGTGGGGTTTGCTGCCCTGAGTCAGTGATTTCCTTTCTTTCTCCCCAGGAGCCCCAAAGGCACCAGCAGCAGGCAGAGGGGGCTTGTCATTGCCCCCTCCACCCACCCCCACGACCTCACTTCTGGATCCTTCACCCCAGTGGCCTGCAGACCTCAGCTTCTCCCTCTAAACTTCAAGTCTCCAAAGATCAGAATACGGGCGGGGAGGGGGGGCAGGTTGCAGGGAAAGGCTTGATCTCCATGTTTTGCTCAGGAGTAGTTAGGCTTCCCCATCTCTTATTCTCTCCCACTGTGCAGAGGACCCAGATCTGGCTGCTTGCATTAGGAGGGGGTGAGGTATCCCTCATGTCCCTGTCCTTGAAGGCTTTCCTTTCCCCATTCTTTGTCACTATGCTCTTCCTTATGACCAGCCCTGCAAGAAACCCGGTGCCAGGCTCTGCCATGATGTGGGGCCACTGTCACCAGCCAGATTCCAACACCAGGGAGAGGCCATTCAGAGAGCCACAGGTGGGAATGTTGCCTGTGGAAGGGGAGCCTTTTGCTACAATTTGTAACTTATTTTCTAAAGTCTATTTTGTAACAATTTATTTAAGTTTTAAAAAAAAGGAAAATTGCTCCCCCAACCCCCAAAAAATGAATTTTCAAAGTAAGTGGCTGGTGTGATCGTATCTGAGGGGGTGAAGACTAGGGAAGGCTGGGGACGCCTGCGTCGGACAGCAGAGCTGGGTGTAGGGGAGCATCCATAGGTGACACCTCCCTGTCCTGCAGGGTAGGGAGTGAGGGCAGCAGCTGGTCTGGGCAGGCTTCTTCCCAGAGCCCCCTGGGCTGTTGGGCCTGCCCCGTGCCTGGCGTCACATGTGGGTTGGGGAAGTGGGAGAGGGACAAGGGCAGTGACGCACGGATTGTCTCACTGTGTCTGCAGTATCCCAGAGCCACCTGTTAACAGCCAGTTGGTTTGCCTGTCAGGAAGAGGAAGGAGGGCGGGGTTGGCCTCATCCTCAGAACTTTCCTCCCTCCCTGGAAGAAGAGGAAGAAGATGCTACTTAACCCCCATGACATGAGAAAACTGAGGTTTGAAGTTGAGAGGCCTGCTCCAAGTCATAATAATGAAGAACCAGAATTCTGTCCTATCCCAGGGCAACCTAGAGGTGGGTCAGAACAGATCTTTCCCTGGATGGAGAGAGGATGGGTCTAAAGAGGGAAGTGTCAGCAGGGAAGCCCTAGGGCCACGTACTCATGTTGGCCAAGCAGCTTCCAGGCTCAGTCTCAGGCTCCGGCTCCTCAGCAAAATAGACCTGCCAGTCCAAACTGCTGACCCAGCTCTCATAGGCGGGGAGTGCCATGAAGACTGCGGGCCTTGCCGGGCCTTGGCAGGCATCTCCAAAGCTGTGTAGCCCAGCCAGGAACCATGTGCCCCTCACCTCATGCACCAGTGGTGTCCCAGAGAGACCCTGTAAGGGGTTAGGTGACAGTGGGTGACTTCCTCTTCTCCCTAGGCAGCGGTGGGGGCAGAAGGGGCTAGGGGCTGGGCCGAGGCTCTGGCTGCTTGGGAGCCAGCTGGCAGAAAGGCCCGATTTCAAGTGAGAGGCAGGCCTGGAGGCCAAGCCTGGCAGAAGGTCTGTGAGTTACAGGATAAAGATGCCGGGGTCTGTGGAGTGAGGTCTGGGGGACTGGGGCTCACCTCACAGTGGGGTGGCTCACCCACAACACTGGTACACACCATCCCTGGCAGAATGGGGATGTTGTCGCTCCCAGGAGTTGTATGCAGCCGGCTGCAGGCCCTGGGTCCCAGGAGGGTCACAGGCACAGTCTGAGGGGAGCTGATGCCTGTAGGGTGAAGGTAAAGACCCAGCTGTCCCAGCAGCCTCTAGGATGGATGGACAGCTGCTGGGGCCTGTCCTACATACCTGCTCCTTGGCGGGGCAGCCCCAGGACCCAGCCACGTTCCCCGTCAGGCAGATGGTGGTCAGAATAGGGCAGGCAGAGGGGCCGAAGGCTGGGGCCTAGTGTCACAGGTTGGGCCAGCAACAGGAAGGCCACATCGTAGCCCCCCTCTGGGTGGGTATAAGCCCCATGCAGGATGAGTTGCTTCAGGCCTCGCTCCTCTGCTCCAGTCCCCAGTGCTATGGTCCATTCCTCTGGGGTCTGGCGCCTGTGTAGAGGCAGCATCGGGTGGTGGGGCTGCCAGTGAGGGCAGGAGAGGGGGTGGGGGTGGGCACAAAGGCAAGAGAGATGGCTCACCCAATGAAGCAGTGGGCAGCAGTCAGCACTACCTCCTCTGACACCAGGGCTCCACCACAGGCCAGCTTCCCCTGGTGCTTCAGCCTGGCATCCCAGGGCCATGGGGAGGGGACTCCTGCCTGGGGACCTTCTCTCCTCAAGGATCCACAGGCTGGAACAGACGGATTACATCACCTGCCTTCTTGCTAAGTGCTTACTGCATGCCTGGCCCTGTGCTAAGCACTGCCCACGATATCCTTTAAGCTGGATCTTGTTACCCTTGTTACCGACATAACCAAAGTTCCAGAGAGGTCAAGTGACTTTCTAGCTCATTAAACACAGGCAGGTTGCTGACTTGAGACTCAAAAGCTAAGACCTAAGCTCTTAAACCCTGATGGTCTAGCCTCATGGGAGTGGCCCTGCTCATCATTCTCCTACCCCATCTGTCTGTACCCCTCCAGGCTTGGACTGGCCCCAGAATTCTGGCTCACTAGTACTGCTCTTACCATCAAGACACAGCTTCCATCCTAAGAATTACTTTTCATGAAATTTGCATGTTAGTCACTTAATGCTAGAATTCTGAGTGGGAGCCCTGCCCTGTCCAATCTCACTGGGTCCCTGCTTGGAAACTTGCAGCTTACCCCTACAACCTTCAATTAGATCTCAGATCCCTCGTCTCACCTAAACTCTAAATGCACAGAGTTCTGAAGTAACTATGCCTCTCAGCCCTAAATGGGGGTGTTACTATCTTAGGGGCTGAAAGGGGCCTTAAAAGCCCCCTAATTAGTACGTGAACGTTTTGTCCCAATTTTCTATTCTGAGCTGAAACTTGCTTCACTGTGCTTCTGTCTGCTGCCCAGAAGTCCTTATGCAGGCCTGGGTGTCCCGACATGTCCCACTCCTAATGCGCCCTGCTCATACCTACACAGCTGTCCTCATCACTCATCTCTGGGGTCTCTGGGTTCTGGGACAGGAAGACTGCCCCCTGAGCCTGAGCCTGCAGCCAGGAGCTGTAAGCAGCTGTGTTGGTCAGCAGCACGGGAGTGTCTTCTTGGGCACAGCTTGATGCAAAGCTGATGATCCCAGCCTGGACCCAGTATCCATCAGGCTCGCGGCACAGCACGGGGCCCCCGGAATCTCCCTGGAGCCAGGCAAAGGAGTCAAGGATAGACACTTGAGCCCCAGCCATGGGCAGACACCCTCTAACAGTGGCACTGCCACCCATCCCTATGGATTGAGTACCAAGCCCAGGGCTAGGTCCCCCCTCCCCTTCTGTTCCCTTCCCTTATCTTCCCCATCAGACCTGACAAGGCCCCTGCACCCCAGGCTGGGCGCCCCCACACAGCATCCCAGGCCGAGCTGGGCTGGCCAGCAGACGCTGGTGCAGCCGGTTGTAGAGACAGTTACATGTGGGGCGGCTGATTAGACGCAGGCGCAGATTTCGCAGAGTCCTGGGAGCTGGCAAAAGAAAGGGGGTTGGGAGACCAAGAGACGTTGAGTAGAGGGACAGTTGGCAGCTGAGGCTATGTGACCTTGGGCAAGCATAGGGCCTCTGGGCTTCAGTCTGGGCCAGTACTTACCACCATTGGTGTCCTGATCCCAGCCAGTGGCCCAGCAGGAGGTCCCAAAAGGAAAGCGATGGGTAGGTTGGGGCAAGCAGAGGGGTGTGTGGGCCATGGGGTGGGCAAGTTGTAGCAGGGCCAGGTCTGAGCCCTGGCTGTAGTGGCTATAGGCCCGTGGCAGCTGCAGAGCCGTCACTCCTACCTCCTCAGCCCCTGGGCTCAGCCCCTCACGTTGCAGAGAACCCAGGACAACCGACCAGGAGTTCAGTTCTGTCACTGCTGCCCTGAAAGAGGAGGGACAAGGCCGAGGCACTGAATGCAAAGGGGGACAGTGGCAAAAGCCAGAAGCTCTGCCTGACTCCAGCCACGACTCACTTTTCAAAGCAGTGAGCAGCAGTGAGGACCCAGGTGTCCGCCACCAGGGATCCGCTGCAGATGTGGACTCCCCGCCTCCTCACACTCACTTGCCACGGCCACTCGCCAGGTACCGTGATGCCCTCCTGAGGCTCAGGGGGGCCAGGGCCACGCTGCCCACACACTGTGAAGAGGGGCGGATCAGACTGGCAGAAGGCCTATCCTGTCCTCCCCAAGGCCAGACGGAGCCCCAAGAAAGGCCTGGCCCCATGTCCCCAGAGCTTACCATGCTGAGCTGCTCGAAGACCTGGGAAGAGAGAGACACAGGTGAGACCTGGGGGAGCCTTACCTGCCTAGCCCAGCCTTGGTGGAAGGCATAGGTTTTGGGGGTCGGGCCCTGGGTCCTTGCCTATGACTGTGCAGCTACCTCACCGGCCCCTCCCAGAATGAAAATATATGAGGTCAAGAAACAGCTTTTATTGGAAGCTATTCAGAGTGTACACTTAGTAATTAATTCTCCTCCCTTAGCTGTGCTCAGCACTCCTGGGCCAGGGTTCAGCTTGGGACCAGTCCAACCCTCCTCCAGGCTTCAGAACCCCCAACTCCAGCCCCCGCCACTGAGTCAGGGAGGCGGCCCATAAATGTGGTGAGCATTAGCTTAATTGTGCTTTCAGCCGTGATGCCTAAGAGGAAGGATTAGAGGCCAACGTCACGTCCAAGTGGGGGAGGGCTCCAGGAGATGGAGACTCACCCCACCCCTGTTCTGACAACTCAGACACCCCCACTTTTCCCAGAAACTGCCAGAAATTCTACTAAAGGATCCCCTGCCTTCCCTCTTTCCCGTCACAGGCATATCAACATCTGGGCCAGGAGAGATGGGACATACGGAGAGACAGGGAGACAAAGGAGCCAAAGAGCTCCCAGAACTCGCCAAAGGTCATTCTGGAAGAGGAGAGGCAGAGAGGGGAACAGGGTACACGCACACGGGCACATACAGATACAGACTAAAGTCTAGCCCAAGAAAGTCACTCCTGTTCTGACATGAGTGGCCGCATACACCTCCCCTGCTACACAGCCAGACACAGTTACATCACCACAGACAGCCTGTCCACCCCACTGGCATGCTCCCTCACACGCACCAAGATGTGAGGCGGCCGGGGCAGAGGGTGGCCCCTGAACACCCACTGCACCACTCCCCTACCCACACAAACACAGGGGTGCTCACCCTTCATGAGGACCACTGCTCCCAGGATGAGCAGCCCGGGTCCCCAGCTCTGCTTCATGCTGCTCCAGGCCACTCTGCTGCCTAAGCTCTGGGTTTCAGAGAGGCCACCTGGGTTTCCCTAGCTCCACCTCTGCTCCGCCCCCAAGTTGGCTCAGAGTCAGGTGTCCTTGCTTTTCCTCAGCCCTGGAAGGGAGCCTGAGCAGCTCCCAGCTCTGGGGCTGTGGCTGTGTTACCCTGGGCTATTCGCCACCCCTCTCTGGGCTGTAGCCGTGGCCACATTTTGTGGATTCAAATCCTAGCTGCCCCCATTTACTGCTTGAGTGACCTTGGACAATTAGCCTGTCTGTGAACTCAGAATTGTTGAAGGTCAAAGGGCTTGGACCAGAGTCTGACATAGAGTAGACTTGCTCCCAGCATGGAAGCTGTCCTCTGGGAACTGGGAGGGGCACTCACTTGATTTCAGCTTTCCCACCTCTCTCCCAGGCCCACTCCCAGAGGCCATGTGTGCAGGGCTGGGTATTGAGGCCCGGGGCTCACTGTTACTTGCTGGCAATGAGACTGACGAATCTCAACACCTCTCTGCTGCCTTCCCAGAGACCAGGGTCATAGTGGTTCCCACCTTTCTTGCAGGTGGTGGAAGACTCAGTTGGGAGGGAAGAACACTCAGAGTGTACTCTTTTTTTCTTCCCAACTTCTAACTCAGGTCAGCCCAAACTTCTAGGGAATCCTGACCCCAACACAGATGCAGCTGTGTTAAGAACATAGACACGAGGGATCCCTGGGTGGCGCAGTGGTTTGGCGCCTGCCTTTGGCCCAGGGCGCGATCCTGGAGACCCGGGATCGAATCCCACGTCGGGCTCCCGGTGCATGGAGCCTGCTTCTCCCTCTGCCTGTGTCTCTGCCTCTCTCTCTCTCTCTCTGTGACTATCATAAATCAATAAAAAAAAAAAAAAAAAAAAAAAAGAACATAGACACGAGCCAGATGGCCCCTGTGGATCCAAATCCTGAGAGCCCACTAATCCCCTCCCTGGCACTAGCTGTGTGGTCTTACATAAATTACTTACCCTCTCTGTCCCCATTTCCTCATCAAGATAGGGATAATACAATTGGATATATAAGGGTTACATGAGTTAACATATGTTCTTAAGCAGTCCTTGGCATGTGGCTAAGTGCTTGGTATATATTAGGAAAAATAAAACAAAAATACTCAAAATGTGTCCCTGGTCTTCCAGGGCTGCCAAGACTGACTTGGGGTGATAGATAAGGCAGCTGAAGGGGTTACAGTTAGACCACAGGAAGAACTTGCCAGCAAGCATGTGCAGAAGTAGAAAAGTAGTTTGCCCATGCAGGCTGTCCCCGAAGAGAAAGTCTGGCTCTCATTGGGCAGCAAGGATGAGCTGCCAGCCTGTTTCTTAGGGGTGGGGCTGATGGTACACCAACTCTTACTGACTATACACGCTGAAGAAGGGACTAACCATCCTTTCTAGGTAGGTCCTCCACTCTCCCTCTCACTCATATGCTTCTAGTACAGAGGAGGCAAGACGGGGGGAGGCCCAACACTAGGGTCCCTCGCAGACAGATGGCTCAGACTTAGCCAATTTATTTAAGAAATTTTATTGCTCAGAACCTTCCCTCCTTGGGCGATGGCAGGAACTTTGGAAACCAGCCCTTGGGGACAGAGCCAGAGGCACTAGGGTGGAGGAAAGAATGTGGCACATTTGGTCCATTGTCTTGTGTGGGAGTATGGTGGTGTTAGGTTGCAGACTCTTCTAAGGACCCAGACATGGCCCCCTTGGCAGGGCATGAGGTCAGCCTGGCTTGGGTGAGGGCTCAGTGCCCCTTGACCTTGCCCTGCGGCTCCTGGACCTTCCGGAAGCTGAGCACAACCAGGCCCACATTGATGGCATAGGTGGTGATGCAAACGATGCAGAAATCATAGAGTACGAAGAATAGGATCCAGGCCAGGTAGACAGAACCGATAAGAGACACCAGGGAACTCAGCACCAGCAGGATAGATGCCCAGCGGGCCCGGAGGCAACCTGCAAGGCAGACAAGGCTCAGGCATGGGCTTCAGGGACTGGCCACCTCTAGAACACTGCTTTGACTTCAGGGTACCCCCCTAGACTCTGCTGGGTAAGAGTCTCTAAAATGAGAGGCTCTGATGGGCCTCACGAAGGCCTTTGTTCTCCTATCAGTTCAATGATCCCTAGAACCCAAATAGTGAATTTTCCCGCTGAGCTCTACATGAGATGAAAGAGAAGCAGTCCTTGGAGTCCCCTCAGAGAGTAACTACGGAGTCTTTTCCACAAAAGTGTGGAGTCTTAGGATCCTTTAAGAGCCCTGCTGGCTTTGACAGTACCTAAACCAAGTGAGACTTGTTAGTTCCCGCCCCCAGGTGCTCAGCCCGTCTGGGTCACCAAGATTGACAGGGATGGGGTTGAGCTGGGCTGGCCAAGGGGGAGGGGGCCTGTCAGGAAGAGGCGGGGCCTACAGGGAAGGGGCGGGACCACTCACCTAATAACAGCTGTAAAGTGTAGAAGATGCAACCGAATATGCTATTGGATTGATTGAGGATGCTGTCCTGGCCGAGCACCTGTTCCACCAGTCCAAAGCCCCGGCCCCACCTGGTGGAGGGAAGGGCCCAGGTGAGGAGTGGTAACCCAGTGCCTTGGCCCTGTCCTGGACGGGTGATTTTCTAAAAGCCACCTAGGCTGTACTTCCCCCTTCCCTCCCCATGCCCTCCAGAGTCCAACGGTCAATGACCTCCTCGCTAGCCTCCCTTTGGCCAGATCAGGATTCCATGTCACTCCTGTCCTCCCCTACCTCCAGGCCAGGCCAGCCTAGCCATGGCTCCACCATACACGCCCCTCTTTGCATCCTAGACCTTTAATAATTCTTAAGATGGCAAGGTAGATAGAAAGTTGACCTTGCTTTTACAGAGTTACCAGAGACTGGGCATACAGTGCAGAATCTCTCCGTCCTGGACCTCTAAATCTCCAGCTCCCTGTCCGCCCACTCCCCACTTTGTATTCGACCAACCCCAGGCCCTCATGCATAGCCAGCCCAGCCCTTATCCCCAGTCACAGCCATCCTCAAGACCATCATCAGTCGCTCTACGCTATTCCATTCCCTCTTCTACCCGGTTACCCTTATTCCTTGTTATCAGGATCTACGTGCTACTCCCCGGAATAAACCCAGTGCCCAACAACACTGTCTACACCCCCTCACCCCAGGCCCCACACTTCCATCTCCAGGCAACGACCCTTCAAGCAGCCCCGCCCCCACGGGTCCGCTCACGGGGCATCCCGATCCCAGGCTCCAGAAGCGGTTGGCAACCTGGCCGCCCAGCCGAGCAGCCCCGTTCCCCCAAGCCTTGCACTCCCGCGCGCACCTGGAGGAGAAAACGCGCGAACAGCTGATGGCGGTGCCCACGTCGCAGAGCGCACGGTAATCCCGGTCCCGGGCGCGCGCCGCCTTCACGTGCAGCGCGTACAGGGAGAGCACTAAGCCCGCGAGGCACAGCGCGAGCCTCACCCATCCCGGGTTCCCCCAGGTAGCGCTCATGTCTCCTGGTCACGCCCGAGGCGCTAGTCCGCAGGGAACGAGCCACGGAGCAGGGGCGGGGCCAGGGTGTGGCCACGCCTTCTCCCGCCCCTCCGGCGAGGCGATTGGCCTGCCTGGCCTTGCACTCCTTGACCCAATTGGTTGTTCCGGCAACCCGTTTAGGCGTGCGGGCAGGGTAGGAAAACAGGGAGGAATGCTGGGAGTGGAAAACCAGATTGGGGGACCAGGGAATTTCAGCGCACACGGCCTGCCTGGCATGATGGGACTTGTAGTCGGAGCGGCCGCAATGCCTCAAGGGAAATGGAGTCTCCGAGTTTTAAAAAATTATATTACTGCGGCTAACAGTTTAGCGTTTACGCTACGCCAAGCTGTTTTAAGCCTTGGCACATCCAAGGCTTAGGGACCGAGGGATCAGGGAATCCAGAAAACGCTGCGATCCAATTAAGAACCAGCATTTTCGCTGAAATTATTATTTCAGATACTATTAGGTCTATAATCTCCAATCCTCATAGCTTGCTCAGCCATTCCCTCCTGCCTCATCAGCGCCACCTGCAGGCCAATCTCCCTCCCTCTCCTCCGCCTCTCCCTCCTCTCCTTCCCCTACTTCTCTCACCCTTAAATTCCCAGGTCCATTACCACCGCCACACTCTTGACATTATCCTAACTTCTTTTTTCTTTTTAAGAATATTTTATTACTTATTCATGAGAGACACACAGAGAGGCAGAAGGAGAAGCAGGCTCCAAGCAGGGAGTCTGATCCTGGGATGGCGGGATTATGACCTGAGCCAAAGGCAGAAGCTCAACTGCTGAGCCACCCAGGCGTCCCAGACATTATCCTAACTTCTGTTCTACTGTCGTGCCAGCCTGGCAAACCTGAGACTAGATCGACCCAAGGATACCTCTTTTCCAAGCCTTCCCTGGGTTAGCTGCACTCTTTCCCTTGCAGACATCACATCTAATGATGACCCATCTCTCCTATACCTCTCCTTCCTTCTCCTCTGCATTGAAACTTGCTTCTCTTTCCTCATTTTAGAAACAGTAACAAATCTCCCTTCACAGTCAAGTTTTGGGGAAGATTTTACACTTCTACTTTGTACTTACTCACTTCTTCCTTGCTGCCCACCACACCATAAGTTAGTTCCTGCCCCCAAACTCTTCCCTGACAACTAATAGCTGATGTCATCAGAATGCTAAATCCAATGGATGTGTGTGTGTGTGTGTGTGTATAGTAATTTCTGCATCCAATATCGAGCTCAGATTCACAAACCCGAGATCAAGAGTCTTATATTCTTCCTACTGAGCAGCCAAGTACCCCTCCCATGGATATTTTTGAGTGCTTATCATGCTTGACCTATCAACAGTATTAGTCACTATTGAGCACTCCTGCCCAGGAGCTTTCTCTGGATTCTGTGATATTTCACTCTCCTGCTGGCTCTCCTGTCTCTCTGGCTGTTCCTTCTCAGACCCACTCTTCTTCCAGGGAGCATGGTCAACAGAATAATGGCTTCCAAAGATGCCCATGTTCTAATCCCAAGGACCTATGAATATGTTTGGTTCCATGGCAAACAGGAATTAAGATTGCAGATGGAATTAAGATTACTAATCTGCTGGTTTTAAAACAGATTATCCTGTGCATCCAATATAATCACAAGCATCCTTAAAAATGATAAAGGTTGAGGGGCGAAATGAGAAAGGGTATTAGAAGAAGAGAATCAGAGAGGGGACTACAGAAAAAAGGCATAGAGAGGTTGGAATGTTGTTGGCTTTGAAGATGGAGGAAGGAGGTCATGAACTCAGAAATGTTGGGTGTCCTCTAGAAAAAGCAGAGAAATGGACTCTGCCCAAAAGTGTCTGGAAAGGAACTGTTGATATCTTGGTTTTAGCCCAGTGAGACACTTGTCAGACTTCGGAACTGCAAAACTATGAGAGAATAAAGTTGTGTTTTTTTTTTTTTTAAGTTGTGTTGTTTTAAGCGACTAAGTTTGTGGTAATTTTTTTTATAAAGATTTTATTCATTTATTCATGAGAGACACAGAGAGAGGGGCAGAGATGCAGGCAGAGGGAGAAGCGGGCTCCATGCAGGGAGCTCGATGTGGGACTCGATCCCGGATCTCCAGGATCACGCCCTGAGCTGAAGGCATACGCTCAACCGCTGAGCCACCCAGGCATCCCAAGTTTGTGGTAATTTGTCACAGCAGCCTTAGGCCATTGTCTCATCTCCATTACCCTGTGGGGACACATCAGCCCTAGTCAGTTCTGGAAGAGAATACAGAGTAGTGTGAATACCAGAAGGTGGGAATCATTGAGGGTGTACTGCTGTTCAACAAATCATCACAAAAAAGAATGGCTTGAAATAAAAATGGTCATTTTCTTTTCTTTTTTAAAAAAAGATTTATTTATGATAGACTTAGAGAGAGAGAAAGAGAGAGAGAGAGAGAGAGAGAGAGGCAGAGACACAGGAGGAGGGAGAAGCAGGCTCCATGCAGGGAGCCTGACGTGGGACTCGATCCCGGGACTCCAGGATTGTGCCCTGGGCCAAAGGCAGGCGCTAAACTGCTGAGCCACCCAGGGATCCCCTCATTTTATTTTCTCTTACAGATTTTATAGGTTGGGAATTTGGGAAGAGAATTTTGGCTGAGAATGCTGGCTCCCATAGCTGCAGTCAAATGATGGCTAATGCTGGAACAATGGGAGTTTGAAGCAGCTGGGGGCTAACCTAGCAATTCTTTCTCTTTTTTTGTAGTCTCAGGATCCATATAGTCTCTCTGTATGGGCTAGTTTGGGCTTCCTCACAGCATGCAGTCTCGAGGCTACAATAGCCAGCTTTCAAAATTGTCCTGAATGAGTTCCATTTTCTAGTATTCATTTCATTCATTATGTAGTCTCTTTCTACACTAGACAGGGCTGACCTGAGCCCATAGGATAATACAGAAATTATGGTGTATTGTTTTAATGGCTAAGTCATAAAGATACTGCGGCTTCTATCTTGTGCCCTCTCAGATCACTGGCTCTGTGTGAAGCCAGTTGCCATGTTATGAGGACACTCAGGCAGTCTAGGGAATGGACCACTTAGTAAGGAACTGATTCCTTTTGCCAACAACCAGCATGAACTTGTAAGGCATGTGAGAGCCACCCTGGAATTGGATCCTCCAGCATCAGTCAAGCCTTCAGATGACTGTAGTTTTAACCAACGTCTTGACTGGAACTTCATGTGAGATCCTGAGCCAGAACCACATAACTTAGCTGCTTCTAGATTCCTGACCCAAAGAAACTGTATGAGATACTAAATGTTTATTGTTTTGAGCCGGGATGTTGTGGGGGTGATTTGTTACACAGTGATAGGTGATTGATACAGGACAGTCAAACTGCCTGCATAGCAGCTCAGGATTCTAGTACAAGCGCTCCAGGGAGTGAAGTGGAAGCTGAATCATCTTTTATGATGTAGCTTTAAAAGTCATATAGTAGGGCACCTTGCTAAGTTAGTGGAGCATTTGACTCTTGATCTTAGGGTTGTAAGTTTGAGCCCCACATTGAGCATACATATTACTTAAATATAAAATGTTTAGGGGATCCCTGGGTGGCTCAGCAGTTTAGCGCCTGCCTTTGGCCCAGGGCGTGATCCTGGAGTCCCAGGATCGAGTCCAGCATCGGGCTCCCTGCATGGAGCCTGCTTCTCCCTCTGCCTGTGTCTTTGCCTCTCTCTCTTTCTCTCTCTCTCTCTCTCTCTGTCTCTCGTGAAAAAATAAAAATAAAATCTTAAAAAAAATAAAATGTTTAAAACAAAGTCACATGGTATCCCTTCCACTGTAACACAAGCCTCCTCAGTTCCAAGGGAAGGAACATAGAATTGCATTTTTTAAAATATTTATTTATTTATTTATTTATTTATTTATTTATTTATTTATTTATTTATAGATTTTGTTTATTTTTTCATGAGAGACACAGGGAGAAAGGCAGAGACATAGGCAGAGGGAGAAGCAGGCTCTCTGCGGGGAGCCCAATGCAGGACTTGATCCCAGGACCCCAGGATCACGACCTGAGCTGAAGGCAGACACTCAACCACTAAGCCATCCAGGTGTTTCAGATTTTATTTATTTATTTAAGAGAGAGAGAGAGCAAGTGTGCACATGGGGGACGGACAGAGAGAGAAGAGAATTCCAAGCAGACTCCACGCTGAGCATGGAGTCTGACTTGGGGCTCCAACCCAGGACCCCAAGATCATAACCTGAGTCAAAAACTAGAGTCAGCCACTTAACCAACTATGCCACCCAGGTGCCCTAGAACTCCATCTCTTGATTTGAGAAGTGTCAAAGTAATATTCTAAGAAGTTCATGTGCAGTGGGCCATTCTTGGAAATACAGACTGCCACATGGGACAGCGTTATTTTCTCCCATCTCCTCTTACTCCCTACAGGTCACAGCCTCCAACTTCTGACCTGAGCCTAGATCTCTCTCCTCGGCTCCAAACCCCATAATAGAAATACCTCTTGGATGTCACCACCTGGATGCCTCAAGGTCATTCAGATGTAATGCAATTCACCCAAAAGTGAACCCCTTAAACTTCCCCAAACCTGTTCTTCCTATGGGATTTCCCATCTTATTTTTTATTATTTCTTTTTTTTAAAGATTTATTTATTTATTTATGATAGACATAGAGAGAGAGAGAGAGAGAGAGAGAGAGAGGCAGAGACACAGGCAGAGGGAGAGCAGGCTCCATGCCGGGAGCCTAACGTGGGACTCGATCCTGGGACTCGATCCTGGGACTCGATCCCGGGACTCAAGGATTGCGCCCTGGGCCAGAGGCAGGCGCTAAACCACTGAGCCACCCAGGGATCCCCGGGATTTCCCATTTTAAATATGCCCCCTTCATTCACCCAAGCCACTCCTCCTGGACCACTCTCTCAATCCCTGTAATCTATGCAGACCACTACTCTGGTTCAAGCTATCTTCATCTCCTTCCTAGATAAATGCAGTAGTCTCCTTATTATTCTCCTGGGTATACTTGTTCCTCATCCACACTGCAATCAAAGTGATCCTTTCAAAAAAGAATGATTGTAGGGGTGTCTGCCTAGCTCGGTTGGTAGAGCATGTGACTCTTGATCTGGGGGTCATGAGTCCAAGTCCCACGGTTGGTTTAGAGTTTACTTAAAAAAAATAATGAGGGACGCCTAGCTGGCTCAGCGGTTGAGCGTCTACCTTTGATTCAGGGTGTGATCCCGGAGTCCCAGGATCGAGTCCGACATCCGGCTCCCTGAGTGTAGCCTGCTTCTTCCTCTGCCTGTGTCTCTGCCTCTCTCTCTCTCTGTCTCTCATAAATAAATAAACAAAACAAACAAACAAACAAAACTAAAAAAAAGAGAAAAATGAGCAATTAATATAATCAACACATAAAGTATGTAGTATGTTGGTGACAAATGCTACAATAAAAATAAAAAATTAAAAATAAAATAAAAAATTGAACGGGGTGAGGGGAATGGAGGTGACTGCAAGTTTAAATAGGATGGTGAGGGTGGGCTTCATTCAGTTGACATTTGGGCAAAAGCTTGAAGGAGGGGAGAGGTAAGCTATGTGGATATCTAGGGGAAGGGTGTTCCCGGCAGAGGGAACAGCCAGTGCAAGGCTCAGAGGCAGAACATACCTGGTATGTTTAGGGAGCAACAGGGAGATGAGCCTGGCTGGAGCCGTTGCGTGTGGGGTAAGGACAGAGGGAGACAAGAGGGGGAGGAGTCTTTGGATCTTACTGTAAAGTGAGAATAGTGATCGAAACTGCCTCAGAGGGATCCCTGGGTGGCGCAGCGTTTAGCGCCTGCCTTTGGCCCAGGGCGCGATCCTGGAGACCCGGGATCGAATCCCACATCGGGCTCCCAGTGCATGGAGCCTGCTTCTCCCTCTGCCTGTGTCTCTGCCTCTCTCTCTCTCTCTGTGTGACTATCATAAATAAATAAAAATTAAAAAAAAAAAAGAAAGAAAGAAACTGCCTCAGAGAGTTGCTCCGAAGATGAGATTAATCCAACAGGAGGCCCTTAGAGGAGGGCCGGACCAGTCTGAACTGTGACTATTAGGAACCCCGTGGGTGCATGGCCCACCTCCGCCGCCGGGTGACAGCAGCGAGTTCAGGCCGAGCGCGGCTGGAGCGCGCCGGGTCAAATGGGGTGAAGTCCTGCCCAGACTCCGGGCCGTCTCGGGCCACGCCGCGGCCGCGTGAGCGCGGGTTCTGACACCCTGCGAGCCCGGCGAGTCCCTTGCGTGTCGGCGCGTGCTGTCCTCCCCACCGGGGCCACCCACCCCTCTCCCCTCGTCCCCCGCTCGAGGCGCGCCTTCCTCCAGAGCTCAGTGGCCTCCTGGCCTCGCTCCCGGATGTCGCCAGGCTGCTGGGAAAGAAAGGGTGGGAATGGTGTGCGGATGCGGCGGAAAGGAGGAAATCCCGAGCCTCAGGGAGCCCTCTCCTCCTGCGCCGCATACAGACCTCCCCAGGCTTCCCCAGGCCTGCTGGCCGGCTGTGGTAAAGGGCCCCACCTCTGCTGAAGTTTAAAGACGGCTCCGAAGATGTTCCCTGCTTCAACTAGTCCTTTTTTTTTAATTTAAAAATTAAAAAAAAAAAATTTAGAAAATACATACCTACTATGGTAAAGAAAAATCTGATCAGTGCAAATACAAGTACACACACACACACACACACAGTCTTACACGCTGAAAAGTCTCTCCATCAACTCCTTAGAAAAAGTAAGTTGCTTTTTCACTGGTTTCTCTGCATTTGGTTTCAACCACCCAAACACTACAGCCACAGGGTTCTAAGGAGCAGATCAAATTAAATCCCTTCAGTGACTTCTTACTGTCTCAGGACAAATGCAGACTCCTTGCCCTTGGTGATCTGGTTCTGGTGGCCCCATTCAGCCCCTCTCCTTCCTAGCCTCCACATGGCTGCCCTCAGATTTTCCAGGCTATCCTCTGTCTTGTCATGCCCTTCCCACTCCAGCTTGGGCACCTGGGCTCCTCCTACTCATTCTGCACCTGTACCAATGTCCCAGATCCTATTTGAGGCTTCCATAATGTGCAGCCTTCTTCAGGATTAATGACGCTGAAGCTTTCCTCTGGGGGAGGGAAAAAACACTCACCTAGTGTTAATTCCACCGTGGCGCTGTTCTAGGCACTTGACATACATAAACTCATATATCCACACAACCCCAGGGTTGATACATCCTCATTATACCAACACAGATATTAAAGCATTCAGTTTTTTTTTTAAAGATTTTATTTATTTATTCATAGAGACACACAGAGAGAGACAGAGGCAGACAGAGAAGCGGGCTCCATGCAGGGAGTCCGATGTGGGACTCGATCCTAGGTCTCCAGGATCACGCCCCGGGCTGCAGGCGGCGCTAAACTGCTGCGCCACTGGGGCTGCCCCATTCAGCAGTTTTTAAGTAAATTGCCCCGGATAGTAAAAGGCTGAACTGGGATTTGAACCAGCAGTCTGATTTGCCACAAATCAGTCAAAAAATGGAAGGATGGGACCACAGGGAAGGGAACCAGGTAGGGTTTGGTCTGTGTGCTTTACATCGAAGGGTCTTTCCGCCCTCTCCCATTTCTTTCCCAGGAAGCCCATTTTATAAAGCAGCAGACAGAGACCCAGGGAGACCACAGATAACTCCGAAAGAATTGTAAAGGGAGCTGTGGAATTCACTTGGGGGTCCAGGAGCCTCGAGAGGAGTAGCTGGGATGGTCTGGCTCCGAACTACAACTCCCAGGAGGCACCGGGCCCCCAAAGCCCACATGACGTCACGGCGGCAGAGGGCGCAGGCGGCTCGGCTAGCCCGGCCGGTCGACTGTTGGGCCGTTCCGCTCGGACCTCGGGCCCGGCCCTGGCCCTGGCCCCGCGGTAAGTGGAACGACCCGCGCAGACCCTGCCTGCGGAGGCTCGGCGGCGCGTGCTCGTAGCCGCCGCTATTGAGCGGGACCGCGGCGTGCGCGTGGACCGGGGTGGCATCTACCATACAGGGGGGATTCGGGCCGAACCAAGTGACCCTGCGGAGGGGGAGCCCAGACGGCGACTCCAGGGCTGCCGCTTCGGTACAGCCGGCCCCCGGGGGCACGAAGCTGTGTGCCTTGCACGCGCGGGCCACGCTTGTGGGGGGCCCGAGCCTGAAGGCACTGAGTAGGGGTCAGCCCCGCCCCCTGAACGAGGGTGCCCAGGACCACAGGGAGCGAGGCTGGTGTTTTCCGACTGGACGGGTCTGAGGATCCCCTCCCCTCCAGGCACCGGGTAGAGCCTCAAGTTGAAGAGTAGCCCGGGCAAACGAGGTTGTGCAGGCTCGGCCTGTAGGTGTTTGGGGAGGTGGTTGGATGGGTGGGTAGAGATTACCCAGGTCTGATGGTACCCGTGTCCACGTGGAGAGATGGTGCGGATGGTCTGGATTCAGACCCTTACAACTCCCCCTTCCCCGTCCACTCCGCAGATGGGAGCTGCTCCCTGGGGGCTGAGCTCGTCAGCATCCTTGACCTGCCGTCACTCCTGAAGTCGGAGAAGAGCCCCTTGCCCACCCACATAGCCCCTTGCTCCGTTTTGGGGTCGCCTCCGTCCATCCGGTCCTCTGCCCTAGCGGCTGCCCAGTCTAACAAAGAAACAAAGGAACAGGGCAGGAAGATGATACTGGCGTCCGTGTTGGGGAGCGGTCCCCGGAGCGGACCTCCACTCCGGCCCTTGCTGGGGCCTGCACTCTCTCTCCGGGCCCGCTCCACGTCAGCCACCGACACGCACCACGTGGAGATGGCGCGGGAGCGCTCCAAGACTGTCACCTCCTTTTACAACCAGTCGGCCATCGATGTGGCAGCGGAGAAGGTGCGCAGCTGGCCAGGGGCCAGTCTGGGCTGGAGTGGGTGTCCAGGGAAGGGGTGGAGCTAATGTGGTGGAGGCGGGGTGTTGCAGATACAGTGCTCAAAGCCCATCTGCCCCTCCAGCCCTCAGTCCGCCTCACTCCGACCATGATGCTCTATTCAGGCCGCTCTCAGGATGGCAGCCACCTTCTGGTAAGATTCCAGCCCTCTATTTGTGTCTTGGTTCCTGGGGCTCTGGTGCAGCCACTGAGGCCCTGTGCCTGACTTCCCTCCTTTTTCCTAGAAAAGTGCCCGGTACTTGCAGCAAGAGTTGCCAGTGAGGATCGCTCACCGAATCAAGGGTTTCCGTAGCCTTCCTTTTATCATTGGCTGCAACCCCACCATACTGCACGTGGTAAGGTGGCCTCAGGAGGTGTGGGGTTCTGGGTTTTTCTAGACAGGACTGTAGATCAATGTCCCCACTGCCCAAGGGGCACATTGGGAGATGGGACTTGGGTGGCAGAGACTTGCCTGCCATAAGGTTTCAGGGCCACAGAGGGCTCAGACCCAAGCCTTCAGAGGCTAAGGCTGCATATTTATCGAGGCTTGAAAGGCCATGATGAGGATTTAAACCAAGTGAGTTGGGGTGGCTGGCAATCTCTATGGGTAAGCTTGGTGGGTGGCTGTTCTCTATACAGTGCCCACAGCATCCCTGTGAATTCCCACACCTCTTTCTTGCAGCACGAGTTGTACATCCGTGCCTTCCAGAAGCTGACAGACTTCCCTCCGGTGAGGGCTGGGCCAGGGCAGGGTGAGGGGCTGAGAGGTCAGGACTGGAACGTCCATGCTCATGACTCTGTGGCCTGTAGATCAAGGACCAGGCAGACGAGGCCCAGTACTGCCAGCTGGTGCGACAGCTGCTGGACGATCACAAGGATGTGGTGACCCTCTTAGCTGAGGGCCTACGTGAGAGCCGGAAGCACATACAGGTCAGGGGCAGCACAGTGGGCACCCGGGCCTACGGGGGGACTTGGGAAAGGCATGGCATTTCTGAGGCTCCACTCTTCACAGGATGAGAAGCTTGTCCGCTTCTTCTTGGACAAAACACTGACTTCGAGGCTTGGGATCCGCATGTTGGCCACACATCATCTGGCGCTGCATGAGGACAAGGTGGGCTGCTGGGATCTGAGATCTACTAGGTGGGGCAGAAGGGACTGACCCAGGGTCCCCCTTGGACTGAGGACTGGACCAAGGGCCTGGGGAGAGGCCTGGGCTGCTTCAGAGGTCCAGAGATTGCAAGCATTTGGAGGCTGAGGTGTGGGTCGAGGTGCTGCTTAATCCTAACTTTCTTTCTCCTGCCAGCCCGACTTTGTTGGCATCATCTGCACTCGCTTGTCACCAAAGAAGATTATTGAAAAGTGGGTGGACTTTGCCAGGTAAGGCGAGAACAGCTAAGGGGGTGGATATCTTTGGCTGGGAAGGCTTGGGCCTGAGCCCTTGCCTACGGCAGGGATTCTCCAACGTGGCACTCTTAACATTTTGGGTCAGATTATTCTTAGGGGCTACCCTGTGCTTGTTAGGGTCTTTAGAAGAATCCCTGGTTTCTATTCAATGCAACTCCCAGTTGTGGCAAGGAAAAATATCTCTAGAAATTGCCAAGTTTCTCTGGGCATAGTTGGGGCAGCATCACCTTCATCTGAGACTCACTAGTCTAGGTTTGAACCTTTGCTCCTATCCACAGACGCCTATGTGAGCACAAGTATGGCAATGCCCCCCGTGTCCGCATCAACGGACATGTGGCCGCCCGCTTCCCCTTCATTCCTATGCCGCTGGACTACATCCTGCCTGAACTCCTCAAGAATGCTATGAGGTGGGCTGGCTGAATATGTTGGAAGGGGGCAGACAGGAACTGGGATGAGGCTGGGGTACCACCACCTACTGGTCTTTCCTCCTGCATAGAGCCACGATGGAGAGTCACCTAGACACTCCCTACAATGTTCCAGATGTGGTCATCACCATCGCCAACAATGATATCGATCTCGTCATCAGGTTTGCCCTGAGTGAGAGTTAGGCTGGGATACATGGGAGTTCCAGGCACTGTCTCTGACTTCCTGCATGACCTTGAGCCAGTAGCTGCCCTACTCTGAGACTTGGTCCCTGGTGGTTCTAAGAATGCCATGAGCTGGATGTGAGTGGATCTGGGGCCAGCTGCAGGTCCCAGAGCGCTATCCTTGTCAGCAACCGAGGGACCTGGAGTGGGGAGTTAGGGTAACTAGTCCACGATGTTGAGTTGACAATAAGTGTAAAATCCCATGAGAATGTAAAAGCAGCCAGTGGCCCAGGTAGAAAAGTGAGGATGGAAGGATGTTACTTATAAAAAAACAAGGCCCAAGGGTCTAGGTAGATCACATTCCATCTTTGGGTGGAAGGGGCGGGAAGGCAGACCTAGCACTATTTGGGAAGTAGTGAGGCCCCCCCACCGTAGCTGAGCCAAGCCCATGTTATGAACAACTTGCCAGGATTTCAGACCGAGGCGGGGGAATTGCTCACAAAGACCTGGATCGGGTTATGGACTACCACTTCACTACAGCTGAGGCCAGCACCCAGGACCCCCGGATCAGCCCCCTTTTTGGCCACCTGGACATGCACAGTGGCGGCCAGTCGGGGCCCATGCATGGGTGAGGCCCCACCTGGCCAGGGTGGAGGGCTGGGGGGATGCTCAGGAGGCTTAAGCCTCTGAAGCCTCTCTCCTCTTCCTCTGCCCATCCCAGCTTTGGCTTCGGGCTGCCCACCTCACGGGCCTACGCAGAGTACCTCGGCGGTTCTCTCCACCTGCAATCCTTGCAGGGCATTGGCACAGATGTCTACTTGCGGCTCCGTCACATCGATGGTCGAGAGGAAAGCTTCCGCATCTGACCCCACAGCCCTTGGCCCACTTGCCTGCCTAGCCTGGGCTCCACACCCTGCCAGGACCTTCTGGGCAAGGCAGGATGCCACCCTGCTCCACATGCTGCTGCATCTTGGGTCTTAGGGCCCCAAATAGATGGAATTACATGGAGCCCGGTGCCACCCCTCCTCTACAGAGGTCCCCTGCTTCCCTGCCTCCAGGCCTTGGAGGAGAGGAAGTGGGGGCCCCTGAGGCCTCCAGCACCAGCTCCGTTATTCTTGTTCCTGGGGAACCCCACCTTGACCTGCTGTTTGTTATTAAAGTTCACATTTTGAATGCCCTTTTGGGCCCCATGTGTGGGGAGGGCAGGTGAGCTTTTGTTTCCACCCTGTTTTGGTTCCCTGGGCCCTTGGGTTTAAGTAGCTTATGTCCCAGTCTCTAACTGTCCAGACAGTCTGGTAGGCCAGGTATAGAATTGCCCCCAAATCTCTTCATTTAACAAATGTTTCTGGGCCCCAGGCAGTATCAACAGCCCAAGTTGGCACAGCTTCCAGGCCTCAGTTCTGACCCTCCCTTCCTGGCAGTCACAGGTTCTGGAGGTGAAGGTTACCAGACTGGGCAATCTCCTGAGCCACCTGATTCCTGAGCTTGAGTAAGATTAAAAATACTGCCTGCCAGCTGTGCTTGCTTCTGCCAAGGAAAAGGAACACATAAGATTATACCCTGGCAGGCCCTGGGGGACAGTGGGGCCCTGGTAGGGAAGGCAGAAGGAAAGGGCTCCAGACAGCAGGTGTGGACCCAAGGGAGGGGAAGAAAGGCCTGAAATTCTGCTTGGTGGGACTGGTGATGAGGTGGCGGATTGAGGAGAGACAGGAATTGTATCTGGAGGTCAGATGCCACGTGGCGGAAACCACAGTGACCAGGATGAAAATCCTGCTGGCTGCAGCCCAGGGGGTAAGGCTGGAGTACAGCCAGGAAGCATGGGATTTATCCCGTAGGCAGCAGGAATCCATGGACAGATTTTCAGCTAGGAAGGGATGTTTACAGTTGGATTTCCTAGAAGCAGACACTGAAAGGAGGTTTATGTCCATGTGATTTGTTGAAAAAAGGCTCCAGTTAGGAAGTAGGGGGAAGCAGGAAAGGGAAGGGCAGGAGGCTAAACAAGGATGTCATCTCAGGCAAAAGTTCAGAGTTTGCTAGTAAGTTCTGCCTTAGAGTTGGAGGCAAGAGAGCTATATGTTCCACAGTCATGGATGAACTCTGCTTGACAATGGTTCGTTAATGTCTGTGTTGGGAAGCAGGGGTGGGTAGGTACTTAAGCTTCCAAACTGAAAACTTCCCTTTGCAGCCTTTTTAAATATTATTATTTAATGATTTTATTTATTTGAGAGAGAGGAGGAGGGGGAGAGGGAGAAGGAGAGAAAGAATCCTAAGCAGACTCTGCGCTGTGCTCTGAGCAGAGCCCAACATAGGGCTCAGTCTCACATCCCTGAGATCATGACTTGAGGCAAAATCGGGACTGGATGGACACTTATTTTTTTTTTAATTTTTATTTATTTATGATATTCACAGAGAGAGAAAGAGAGAGAGGCAGAGACATAGGCAGAGGGAGAAGCAGGCTCCATGCACTGGGAGCCCGATGTGGGATTCGATCCCGGGTCTCCAGGATCGCGCCCTGGGCCAAAGGCAGGCGCCAAACCGCTGCGCCACCCAGGGATCCTGGATGGACACTTAGACAACTGAGCTACCCAGGCACCCCTACCCTCTTTTCAATTTTGTGGGGGGCAAAACAGCTCTATTAGCCCAAAGGATAGTTTGACAAAAAGCATCTGGCTTTTGAAAGCACATCAAAGGTAATGTAGATCTGAAGAAGCAACAAAAAGATTTCAGAGGGTCTGGGTAAAGCATCTACACAGCTCTAGAAGGAACAGGGAGATTTGCACATTAGAAGGAGGATTAGAGGGAGAACAGTGAGGAGGTTGGTGTAGTAACCTGGATCAGGGATTTATGAAGCCTAGGCTAATCCTCAACTAGCAAGGACAGCCTCCTTGTAACAAGACGTTGAGTGAAGTCAAAAGTGAGGCACCAGAACCCTGGGTGGAGGAAATAACAGTCTTGAAGATAGGGGATGGGATAAGGAGTGAGAGAAAGCATTACAATTCTTTTTTTAAAAAATTTAATTATTTATTTTAGAGGTTGGGGAGAGGGAGAGGGAGAGACTGTCATAGGCAGACACTATGCTTAACATAGCCCTGTGCAGGGCTCCATCTCACAACCCTGATATCATGACCTGAGCTAAAACCAAGTCCAGTGCTTAAACGACTGTGCTACCCAGGCGCCCCAAGCTTTACAATTTTAATTCTTTCATTTTTAAAAAAATTTTTTTAAATTTTAATTCTTTCTTGCCTGACGTACTTCTTCCAATTCTTATCCAGCCAGACACTTGGCATTCACTGCCCACCCCCAATTCTTTCTAATTTTCCCCAAAGCCAAATTACCAGCACTTCGCACTGCCATCACCTCATCCCCCACCCCAACAAACTCCTCTTTTTCCTTTTTTTTTTAAAAAAAGATTTATTTATTTATGATAGACATAGAGAGAGAGAGGCAGAGACACAGAGGAGGGAGAAGCAGGCTCCATGCCGGGAGCCTGACGTGGGACTCGATCCCGGGTCTCCAGGATCACACCCTGGGCCAAAGGCAGGCGCTAAACCGCTGAGCCACCCGGGGATCCCACTCCTTTATTTCTTGATCTGGAGCCTGGCCCCCATCCTTAGGCCTTGAGCATTCCACCTCCTTAGAATTGCTTTTAATCCCAGTAACCGTTTTTTTTTTTTTTTTTTTTTAAGATTTTTATTCATGAGAGACACAGAGAGAGGCATAGACCTACGCAGAGGGAGAAGCAGGCTCCCTACGGGGAGCCCAGTGGGGGAATCACAACCTGAGCTCTAGGCAGACGCTCAAATACTGAGCCACCCAGGCGTCCCTCCAATAACCAATTTATAAGTCAAAAGAAGATTCAGAGAATGGCCAAAAAGAATGTTTATTAAGCGCCAACCCTTTTTGGCACTGGGCAACACGCTTGTCGTATATACACACGAGATAGGTAAATATATGGCTTGCCCTTTATATAGTTATATGGATCATATAGTTACTATAGTTTAACCTTTACCACGCTGAGAACGGACGCCCTTGTACAATTTACCCAAAGCAGGGTCCGTATCCGGGATTCCTCAGTCACTAAGCCCAAGACGCTCTCTAGTATGTTCATCCACTGCCTTTGACTAGTTTGTTTAGGGGACGTTTGCGGGGGGGGGGGGGGGGGGGGCTGGTTTCCTTAGGAAGGTTTTATTCTAGGAGAGCAATTTACTGGCGATCCCAAAACACAGCCGTCCTGTTTCCCTCACCTTGAACAAGCAAGGCAATTTCTTCAATCTTTATAAAAGGGGTGATCTGGCCTAGGATGGCGGAATGAGCGGCGCAGAGGTGCGTGCTAAGCGCAGGCTCAAGGCCCTAAGGCCCGGCCGCCAGGGAGGCCGCTCTGGCCCATCCCGGTGCCGGTAAAGCGGGGGCAGCGCCTCGGGTAACTGACATATCCAGGCTTCCTCAGGTACCAGGCCCTTTAAGAAGATCGAGCTGAGTCATCACATCAGGAAAGTCTTTCTCCTCTTTCCACGCAGAGTTCAACCGTATTTCCGTACGGAAAAAGAAAAAAAAAAATTCCAGGGCAATTCGCACAGAAAGGTCAAACTCGTCCCGGGGCCGCGGGAAGGCTGCACCGACCAATGAGCTCCTGCCACGTCACAGACCCCACCCTCGAGCCGGCAGCGGTCTCCGCCACGCGTCTCTGACCCGGAACTAAAAGTGCTGCGCGGCGCGGGATTCTGGCGTCACCTGCAGTACTGCTATGGCGGCACAGGGAGCAGCTGCGGCGGTTGCGGCGGCGACTTCAGGGGTCGCGGGGGAGGGCGATCCCGGGCCCGGGGAGAATGCGGCGGTCGAGGGGACCGCCCCGTCCCCGGGCCGAGTCTCTCCCCCGACCCCGGCGCGCGGGGAGCCGGAAGTCACCGTGGAGATCGGAGAAACGTACCTGTGCCGACGCCCGGACAGCACCTGGCGTGAGGGCGGGGCCCACGGCCTGGGGGTGGGACCTGAGGGGGGCGGGGTCTAAGGGCGGGTTCTCCGAGGGGCTGGGCGTCATGAGGGCGTGGCTTGAGGGTAGAACGCAGAGTTTCGGCCTCTCCGGGACGCCACCTCCAAACTCCGGTGAGGACAGCAACCAAGTTCCTTTAGTGCTGTGTAGAGCTCCCAACCCACTTGCTTGTCCAGCCGTAGGCTCCCCTGCCTTTGCAAACAAAACCGTGGTTTCTTGCTGGTGTCTGTCGTGTCTGCGACTTCCTCTTCCAGCCCTCTTCTACAACCGCCAGCGGGAAGGCCCTCCGGAAACACAGAAACGAGCTTCCCTTTCCCTTCCCTCCCGTTCAACATAAGCCGCAAATTCCTTAGAATGGCGTGCCTCTTTGCGACCTCTCTGGTTTCTGCCCGCCCCCCCATACCCCGCAAAGGCCATTGCCAGACCAGACCACATGGTGCCCCCTGAAGACCATATGCTTTATACGCCGGTGCCCGCTGCTTTGAATGCCCCTGTCCCCCTTTCTCCCGCCTCGCCCCGCCCCGCCCCTGCCGGCCAGCTCCTACTCCGCCTTTTAACATACCATAGCTCCTGTGATGTCATTATGGGCTCCCTCCAGGCAGAGTGAGTCGTTCCTTTCTGTATGTGCCTGCAACATTTTCTTCATACCTCAGTCAGCCACAGTGTATTTGACATGATGTTGTCATTGTCTGTCTGCGTCTTCTATCAAAGTGCGAACTTGGGGAGGGCAGGAACTCTTGTGATTCACTGCTGTGCCCTCTCTGCCCAGCAATAACGAGCATAGGGCCAGACACACAGTGGGTGCCTTACTCATCTGTTGAATGGGCTGCTGGTTGTCAGGCACCATGCTAAAAGCTTAAAGCTTTAGAGTCATTAACTCACCCTCCGAGGTAGCACTATTATCTCTGTTTTGTAGGCAAAGAAACCGAGGCTCAACCAGAATAATTTGCAGTTAAATAAAAGAAGTGAGGAGCTAGGATAATGTATAAACCCAGAGCCAGCCCTCATGACTCCTGAACAAATGAATAGATGAGTATAAAACAAGCATTGAATTTGGAGCCAGACTTAAACTCAGTTAAATATCAGCTTCTTATTCCTTTTCAAATATGTGAATGTGGGTAAGCCTCTGATTTTCGTCTGCAAAGTAAGAATAACAGCTCCAACTTGGCCCACTTTGCAGGCAGCGATTGATGAAATGGCAGATGAAGCCATGTGATGTTCACTTATATGTGGCCCTGGATCTGGAAACCGCTCTTCCATGTCAGGGATCCTTTTTGTTCCAGTCCTGCCTGCCTTCCTGATGATCCTAGCCTTTTTTTCTTTCACAGATTCTGCTGAAGTGATTCAGTCTCGAGTGAATGATCAGGAGGGCCGAGAGGAATTCTATGTACACTATGTGGGCTGTGAGTGACTTGCGGGTATCCGGGCCTGGGTGGGGGGTGGGAGGTAAAAGGGCAGCCCCCTCATGGCCCATCCTCACAGTTAACCGGCGACTGGACGAATGGGTAGACAAGAACCGGCTGGCGCTGACCAAGACAGTAAAAGATGCCGTGCAGAAGAACTCGGAGAAGTACCTGAGTGAGCTGGCTGAGCAGCCTGAGCGCAAGATCACTCGCAACCAAAAGCGCAAGCATGATGAGATCAACCATGTGCAGAAGGTCCGGGCCCCCTCCCCTTCTCCAAGGCCCCAGGAGGCTCAGCTCTGCCTCTGCCAACTCCCTTGGGTCCCAGGGCCAAAATCAAAGCAGCTCCCATTTCTTTCTTTCCCTCTTTTTTAAGACTTAATTTACGAGAGAGAGAATGAGTGGAGGGAGGAGCAGAGGGGGAGAGAGAGAAGACTCCCCACTGAGCAGGAAGCCCAACTCAGGGCTTGATCTCAGGACGCTGGGATCATAACCTGAGCTGAAGGCAGTCACTTAGCTGACTGAGCCACCCAGGCGCTTGGCGACTCCCATTTCTTAAGCTCCTACAGGGTATCAGGGACTTTACCTGTGTTTTATCAGATACTCTTCACAGAGAAGAAAAGTGAGGCTCAGAGAGGGCAAATACTTGGCTACAGTCTCACCCAGGCACAGCTGGGACTGGAACTTAGACCTCTGCACCAGTAGCCCCCTTTTTCTCCTATTTGCTGGGCCACCTTAGACAAAGAATTGAAATCCAGAAAGAAGGAAGAGAATGAATGATATTGGGCACTTGCTTCTGCTAAACACCTTGCTAAGCCATGCACATACATAAGCTCATCATATTCTTCCTAACAAGTCAATGCTACAGGGATAATGGTTTCTTTCTGTAGATGAGGAAGCAGGATTGGAGAGGTTAGGTAACATGCTCAAGGTTACACAGCTAGTAAAAGGGTGGGTTGGAATTAGAATAATAATGGCAAATATTTATTGGCTTGCGAGCCAAAGTTATAGGCTAAGTATTTGAATACATGATCTCACTGAAGTTTCACAGCAACCTTGTGAGGTAAGCATCATCATTATCTCCAGTTTATAGGGGAAGAACAGAGAGGTTTAAGAACCCAGTCAGGAATTAGATTCTCCAACTGGATTGTCCTACTTCGGCCCTTAACCATTACTTTGCCACATCCTAGAAGCTTGGGCCACTTGTTCCAAAACCTAGAAGGATTCTTCTTGATCCAAAACCTGGATTCTTTTCCCCAATCCATGTTGCTCCTAGGGGTTATGTCCTCCCGACTCTGAGCCTCAGTTTCTTGATTTGTAAAATGGGGAGTGTAAACAAGACCAGGGTTTATTGAATTCTCAAGGCACTTAGACATTCATTAGTTTCATCCTTCTGAGTGCTCATTGTGTGCTTTGGGGCAGTGTTTTTCCAACTGTGGGGCACAACCAAATTAGTTCAGTGGGCTCTAACAGGCTTTGAAATTTAGAAATGAAAGAAAGAGGGGTGCCTGGCTGGCTCTTCTGGTGGAGCATGCAACTCTTGATTCCATGGACATGAGTTCTAGCCCCATGTTGGGTGGACAGATTACTTTAAAAAATATATATGTACATGTATATATACACATATATATGGTGCCTGGATGGGTTGGTCAGTTAAGTGATCTCAGCTCAGGTCTTGAGTTCAAGCCCCATTTTGGGCTCCACACTGGGTGTGGAGCCTACTAAAAAGAAAAGAGAAAGAAAGAAAGGCTAAGATAGGAAATATCAGAGTACATCGTAGTTTATTAAAGGTAAGTGTTGTTTTTGAGAAGCTTTTATTTCACATACAAATACACGTAAGGTGTATATACAAACACGTCAACTGGTTTACAGGGCTTCCTACTGTGGGTTGTGATTAAAAAAAAAAAAAAGAAAGAAAGAAATACCCTGAGCTAGAAAGACCCCTTGAAGTCTAAGGCAGCACTGTCCAATTGGCCTTCCTGTGATAAGTGGAAATCCATTTGTACTGTCTGATGGAGTAGCCCCACTAACCATATGTGGTGCCTGAGTACTTGAAATGTGTCTAGGGTGGTTAAAAGTTAAATTTGTGTTAAACTTAATGAATTCAAATAGCCACATATGGCTGGGTCTCAGTTTCTCTCAGTTCCTCAACCAGGTTGCACTGGCAAATCTCAAAATGTACCTCAAAGCTGGTAGTCAGCAGGGTGGATGACAGTAGCCTGGTGGTGATAAAATCAAAGGAAGGACAATCTGCGAGTTAATAATCAGCAAGGTTCATCAGAGCCTAATTAATGTTTAATTCTAAATAAATTGCAGCATTTAAGAAAAGTAGTGTTTTTGTAGTTCTTTAACTCATTTGCAGAAGAGGATTGGCTTTTGTGAGAGTTGGGAAGTGGGTTTTTAAAGAGGCATATGAGGAGGAAAATCTTTCTTCCCTCATCTTTGCTAGGGTGAGACTGGGAGTTGGACCAACCAGAGGCCTGTGCTCAGTGGTGCTGTGCTCAGCGGTGCTGGTTACCAGTTCTGTAACCTCACCTCTCTGTGCCTCAGTTTCCTCTTTGTGCAGTGTGGAGAATGAGCACTCTTGTCTCAGGCTCTTTGTGAGGACTAAAGGAAATAATGCCTGTGGAGTGTTTGGCACTTGGAATAAATGGCAGCTAGCTAGTCCCCAAGGGCAAGTGACCTCTGTGCCTGTTTACTTCTCCTCTGTAAACTAGAAATAAGAAGGCTACATCTCAGGGTGGCTGAAAGGTTATGTGAGACCATACAGGCAAAGTGCTTGGTGGAAGGGGGTCTGGGTAAAATTCTGGGTCCTTTCTCCCTTCTCAACTGCAGGGCAAGACTGCTGTCTGCTCTGGTATAGGTCAGAGACCTTGGGTCCCCTCTCTATTATCAGGCTGTGGTTGCTCCTACAGAGTCTGGCTTAGGAACAGGATGTGCTGTGAGTGACATGACTTTAAGTCCCCGCTTTCTAAGGACTTAAGGGGAAGCAAATGGGAGGAGGCAGAGGGGATCATGGTTAGCCACTTGGGAAGTGAGAGGGTGCTTGGGAAGGAGAGGGTGTATTCTGTGTCAGAAGAGTTCAGTCAGGCCTCCCGAAGGAGGGAAGGGGGGGCGGGGGCAGGGCACGAGGCCTTGAAGGACAGGAAAGAGCACAGTTAGACACCGTGGCTCACAAAACTGCCTCATCCCACCCTCCGCTGGCTCACACTCTGTTTGAGGTTGAGGATGCAGTTTTTGTTGGCAGCCGGAGAGGGAACTGCATGCTCAATGTGGAAAAGCCACAAAAAGAGGGGTGTGGGAAGTGTAGACATGAAGGGGCTGCGACCAGAGGCTGGGACTCTGCAGAGGCTTAGTTCATTATCCGGACTTGAGATGGTGGTGGTGGCTATTTGGAGTTGGACAAAAGAGAGTTCCAGAGAGGGACTGATAGCAGAGACATCAAGGAGGTAGAATCAACAGACCCTGGCCCTTACTTGAGTGCTGGGTTGGAAAGAGGAGGAGTCTTAAGAGCAGACCTGCAATCGGTCTTGGGAAGTTGGACTGGGGGTGACACACCCAGTGAGACGGCAACCCCAGGAGGATGAATAGGTTTGTGCGGGTACAGATTGAGTTCCTTTCTGGACACCTAGAGCCTGGGATACCTGTGGAGGGAACGTCGGGGAGCAGGCCCAGGAGCAGGCGGATCCCTGGATCTGGTGCTCGGGAAAGAGATCCAATCACGCTGGGGAGTCCAGCATCAGTTCCTGCTTTGGGGACAGAAGATCCAGTCTATTATTCATGTGTCTCATGGCAATTTTGGCAGAGCTGGATTGATCCTTTTGTATAGCTGAAGCTTTTACCAGCCCAAGGACTGGAACCAGGCCTTCTGATCCCGCCCTGTTCATCTAGCAAAAGGTTCACACGTGGGCATCAGGGATGCAGGGGTGTGAGAGTGGATGGGAAGGTAGGAGAGGAGCCTGGCCTGGCCAGCTTCAAAACCAGGTAAAACAAGTTAGCTGTTCCTGTGGTTCCACTGCCAATCGGGTGCTGAGGCCTGGAAGACAGGAGGGAAGCACTGGGTTCGGGCACGGGGGGTACGGGGGTTGGGGAGATAGCTCAACCGCCACTTCTGTTCACCTCTGTTCATGGCTCTGTCCTTGCCCAGACCTATGCCGAGATGGACCCCACCACTGCAGCCTTGGAGAAGGAGCATGAGGCGGTAAGCTGGGGCAGGGCTCTGACTGTGGGCGGCCCCTCGCCGGCTCTCCTGGCCCCTGGGCTGAGCCAGCTGCCGCCCTCTGCTCCTGCCCTGTCCGCAGATCACCAAGGTGAAGTATGTGGACAAGATCCACATCGGGAACTACGAAATCGACGCCTGGTACTTCTCCCCATTCCCCGAGGACTATGGGAAACAGCCCAAGCTGTGGCTCTGCGAGTACTGCCTGAAGTACATGAAATTTGAGAAGAGCTACCGCTTCCACTTGGTGAGCCGGTGCTGGCCCAGCCTGGCGAGAGAGGCGGGTGTGGAGGCTGAGGGGCTGAGGCTGCAATGATAGGGGGGAGAGACAGGTCCAGAGGAGCCGGGTCCGAGGAAATGCTAGAGACCCGGGTGCTAGGCCTGGCCTGGCCTTTGCCAGGTTGACCTTGGCTAGCCTGCTGCCTTTGCGCAGGCCTCAGTTTCCTCCTCTGTGGAATGGGGACAATAATTCCTACCCTTCCCGCCTCCTCAGGTCAAGCCCAACACTACATGTTTATCAAGGCCAGCCCAGTGCCAGATTCCTCAGTGCAAAAGAGGAAACAAGCACAGCCCCTGAGCAGTGGGGACTGGAAGGTGTGGACAGATGGGAGGCATTGGCAGGGGTGGGACGGGGCTGGGATGCCCGGGGCTCGCAGCACTAGTGTGGTAGGCTGTGTCCCAAAGGGGTGACCTGAGGCCAGCCTTTATGGTGTAGGCATTGCCATTGTCATGGATCAGAGCCCTCCAGAGCCAGGCTGACCTGAACTTGATACCATCCAGCCGTGTGCTACTCAAGCCAGTTACTTAGCCTCTCTGTGCCTCAGTTTCTTCATCTGTAAAATAGGCTCTGTCTCCTCAGGTAGCTGGGAGGGTTGCTTGATGTAGGTAAGGCATGGAGCCCAGGGTCTGTAGATTGGGAAAGAGCAGTGGAGACCTGTTGCAAGCCACGCAGGGTGGGATGGGGACACCTAGCAGAAAACCTCAAGGTCTCCAGCCTTTATTTCCCCATCCCCACCCCCAGGGCCAGTGTCAGTGGCGGCAGCCTCCAGGGAAGGAGATCTATCGCAAGAGCAACATTTCTGTGTATGAGGTAGACGGCAAAGACCACAAGGTGAGTTAGGTGGCCGAAGTGCTGTGGGGAGATGGGGAGAAGCTCTAGCACCTCCTGAACGATCCTCCTTGTCACTAAAGGGTAGAGGCCAGTCTTAGGACAACCCCCCCACCCCCCGCCCCAGGGAAAAGCCTGTAGGATCATGTTTAGCCTGGCACTTGGCCTGTGGTTGGTGCATGGTAAACATATGGGCCTGTGGTACCAGCCTTGGGGACTAGGTTTCTGTTCTGTCCCTGAAGACTTTTCTCCTGATGGGCTAACTTACTAGTTTTGGGCGGTTCTGGCACCCAGGGTAGAAATTGTCACGCCTGAGGCTGCTTCTAGAAGTGCTTTCTCTTTCTGCCTGAAGGAAAGGTTTTTTTCCTGGGAGGGGACTGCTTTGTGTGAGACTCTGCCTGAGAGCTGTGTGGCTCTGACCGCCCTTCGCCCTTCCCTTTGCCCTTCGAGTTCCTTGTTGCTGGCAGGACTTCCATGGGGCAGGGTGGGGCATCTGGGGCCTGCATTGCTGCCACGGAGCACCTGGCCTTGCCTGGTCAGTCTGGGAAGGCCTCACCAGATCTCCTTGTTTCCCATGGAAGGGCAGTAGAGGGTAAGGCAGAGAGGGCAGGATTCTGAGTGGCTCCTGCTTCAAATTGTGCTGTCATTTACTAGCTGACCTTGGACAGGTTACTTAACACTGTTTGTTCCTGTTTCCTCATCTGTAAGATAGGAGTCATGATAATGTTTACCTAATAGGACTGTTGATGGCACAAATGAGACAGCAATGTCAAGTACTTAACACTGTGTCTGCTTAGTAAACATGGGCCTTTGTTATTATTGGTGACCTCCTTCGGTCCAGTTCAGTCAGCCTTGAGTTAAATAACTCAAGGAGAATATTTGCTCTTAGCCTGGAGTGGGTCCCCTGCTTTGCCTTTCTGAGCATGAACAGGGGGAGTGGCAGAAAGGGTTCCAGCAGGAGGTGTGGGTCTTCTTTCTAGCTCTGCAACGTTGTCCCTCTGCACGTTGAAGCCTCAGCCAAGTACTTCCCCTTTCCAGAACCCTCAGTTTCCTCCGAGTAAAATGGGCTAGCAATGTTGGACTTGATCATCGTTGGGTCACATAAGAGTGGATGTGAAAGATGTCATAAGCCAGAGGGCCTCAGGGTCTTCTTGTCCCTCCTGCTGTTGGTCTCTAGCCTGGGTGAGTGTCTGGGCCTATAGGAAGGCTGCTGAAGTGCAGCAGAGGAGTACAGCCAAGTGGGGAAACAGCTCATCCTCTGTGATCAGGTTTTTTAAAGCTCATCCATTCAGCAAACATTTACCAAGCACCAAGCTTCATGCGTAGCCTTGTACTAGGTGTTGGAGATGCAGCTGTGAACAAAACATAACTCATATACCAGTTTGAATCTGGTCCTAGTAGTCCCCAGCCATGGGACTTTAGACCAGCCACTTATCTCCTCTGAGCCTATTTCCTGATCTGAAACATAAGAGTTAATGTCCCTGAAGATTGAACTCCTATTTAGCACTCAGAAGTGATTGTGACACTTGGCTGGCTCAGTCGGTGGAGCATGGCTCAGCGGTGACTCTTCATTTCAGAGTTGTGAGTTGCAGCCCTTTGTGGGGTGTAGAGATTACTTCAAAATAAAATCTTTAAAAAAAGAGAGTGAGAGAGCTTTTTCTGTCCATGGGTCCTGTCCCCATGCTATAATTAAAAAAACAAAAACAAAAACCTTTGGGGCACCTGTTAGCTCAGTTGAGTGCCTGACTCTTGATTTGGCTCAGGTCATGATCTTGGGGTAATGAAATCAAGCCCTACATCGGGCTCTGCCCTCGGTGTAGAGTCAGCTTGGGCTTCTCCCTCCCTCTTCCTCTGCCACCACCCCCCATCACTCGCACACTCTCTCTTAAAAACAAACAAACAAAAACCCACCTTTTTGCACCAGAAAAAAAAAAAGCCGTGGTCACTGTTTAATCCAGCTCTCTGGTTTTTAGCTTCCTTGTCCATCAGATAATGACTATAAGAGTCCTTTCAATTCTGAATACTCCTGTTCTGGGAAGGTGCCCACTTTTCACCGGCCCAGCACCAGCTGCCCTCTGGAGCCTGGCATTTGCAGAGCAGGATGGCAGCCATTGCCAGGCCTCAGTGAAGCCAGGTGGGGGTAGTTATACCCGCTCCCTGAGGCTGCTTCCACCTTCCCCACTGCTCAGATTTACTGTCAGAACCTGTGTCTACTGGCCAAGCTCTTCCTGGACCACAAGACGTTGTACTTCGATGTGGAGCCCTTCGTCTTTTACATCCTGACTGAGGTGGACAGGCAGGGAGCCCACATCGTTGGCTACTTCTCCAAGGTGCTGGGTTGGGAAGGCCAGGCTGAGGGTGGGTGGGGACTACGGACTGCAGGAGGGGCTGAGCCTCCCCAGAGGTCCTGACCACACACCCCTGTAGGAGAAGGAGTCTCCAGATGGGAACAATGTGGCCTGCATCCTGACCCTGCCTCCATACCAGCGGCGCGGCTATGGAAAATTTCTCATTGCCTTCAGTGAGTGGTTCCCGGCCTGTAGAGGGAGGGGTACTGCAGGGTGGGTGCCAAGGGGGGCTGGGCCTGCAGAATCCTCCTTTCTATCACTGCCAGGCTATGAGCTCTCCAAGCTCGAGAGCACAGTCGGCTCCCCGGAGAAGCCGCTGTCTGACCTGGGCAAGCTTAGCTACCGCAGCTACTGGTCTTGGGTCCTGCTGGAGATTCTGCGAGATTTCCGGGGCACACTGTCCATCAAGGACCTGAGGTGAGGGTCTTGGGACCCTTTGAGAGGGAAAGACTCTTCTAAGACTGGCCATGATCCTGGGTCCTTGTCCCTTTTTGCTGTCCCAGTTAGAGCCCTCAAGAGAACTCTCCTCAGCATCTTCTCTTGTCCCTCTCTGCAGCCAGATGACCAGCATCACCCAGAATGACATCATCAGCACCCTGCAGTCCCTCAACATGGTCAAGTACTGGAAGGGCCAGCATGTGATCTGTGTCACACCCAAGCTGGTAGAAGAACACCTCAAAAGTGCCCAGTATAAAAAACCACCCATCACAGGTAAGTGGGGGGCTGCCCAGGATGTGTGTGGTGGTAGTGGTGGGGGGGTGTTGAGATCTACTGGGAGCCAAGGCTACCTTTTTGCTGTTACATGATCCCAAACCTGTCTGACCAGCTCCCCAGGAAGGACAGACGGAAGCCTGAGGCAGGCTACTCATTCCCAGGCTTCCCTGCCCCCTCCCCAGGACTCAGTATGTCCTTGTTCTCACCTAGAGGTGAAACCTGGCCTGGGCCCAGAGGCCCAGCCCCGCCTCTAACGCCTCTCCTCCCCCCACCCCCCCCGCAGTGGACTCTGTCTGTCTCAAGTGGGCACCCCCCAAGCACAAGCAAGTCAAACTCTCCAAGAAGTGAGCAGCCTGTGTGCCCCCGCTGCCGGACCTGTGCCTCCTTGCCCCCCTTGCCTGTAAATATGTACAGACCTATTTCGTCATTTTTTTAATAAAGTGAGTTCTGCCAGTGGTTCTGGACTTTGGAGGTGAGAGGGAGAGGCCAAGAGCTGACATTCTTCGTGGAGGGTCACACACACAGCAGTTGTGCTCGAAAACATTTTACTCCTGCTTGTTCCTTCTAGCCCTCACCCCAGATCCAAGCCCAAGCCCAGTTCCGGTGGGGGCTCAGTCCTCCGGAGTCTAGGAATCGAGGTTCAAGAGCATGGCAGCCGATGGGGCAAGATTGGGGCCTTTTCTCTGCTTGCAAACTTGCTGCCCAGAGGCAGCCCCAGTTCAGAAGATAGGAAGAGGGTGAAGTGATGGGGCTTATCAGGCAGGACTGGTGGGGCGCTGGGGCCAGCCTTTCAGCAGCAATTAGCCTAGTCTTCTGGAAACAAAGCAGGGAGCCAGGGCTCATTTTCATAGTTAAGGGTCCTCAGGGGCTCCATAGAATCCCAACCGGCAGGCTTGTGGACAGCAGGTGGAGGCGGCCAGAGGTTCTAGCCAATGCCACAGGTAGTGAGCCTCCCGACTGTGGATTGTAGTCCCAAAGAACCAACCCAGAAGAGGGGGCTCAAAGGTCAGGATGTACTCCCACAGGTCCTGGGAGGAAGGAGTGAATCAAGCCGGTCCCTAGGCCCAAAAGATGTCAGGGAAGGGCCAGGTCCATTCCCAAGGCAGGCATCTGTCCTTGGGTGCAGTGTGGAAGTCCTGGAAGCAGGGTCAGCTCCTTAGATGACTAGCTTAGCAGAGGAGGCTGAGGGTCAGGCCTAGTGGCAGCAGAAGGATGAGCCCCAATAAGTTCTGGGCTGGGGCAGAGCTGAAGGCCTGATGGTAGACACAGAGATTGCCATCGGGCTGGGACTCCTGGATTTGGGGCACCACACGAGGCTGGAGCTCTGTCACTTGATGGTGAATCCAGGAGGCATAGCTGGAGGTCAGAGTGTACACGCCAGGCCTGTTGGGGGCCCCACAGGCATCGCCCCAGCTCACAATGCCTGCCAGGTACCACAGGCCCGCCACAGGGCAAGAGAGCGGGCCCCCAGAGTCACCCTGAAGAGAAGAGCCGTACAGTAACTATCAGGATGAGGCCCCAGGCCTCTAGTCAGCCACACCAGCCCCATTAGGCCCTCATCTCCCCCCAAGACGCACTTGTCTCACTGGACCCCCCTGCATTTACCTGGCAGGCATCCTTGCCCCCTCTCACATAGCCAGCACACACCATGTCCTGCTGGATAAAGTGGGGCTCCTCAGGCTTAGCGTTGATGTTGTACAGGCAGTTACAGGTCTCGCGGCTGATCAGCGGTACCTCGAGTTGCTGTAGTTGCCGGGGGGCCAGGAGGCTCACTGGAGGAGCAAAAGATGCTTGCCTGGGGCCTTCTGCCCTGAGTTAGGCACCACCCCCATGGCTCTGGACATCAGTGCCCACCTCACCTGAGGGCGCCACGTGGCCCCATCCGGTGACGGTACATTGGAGACCATTGGGGAACGAAGCGTTGGCTGCAGGGAGGCAGATGGGCCTGATGTAGCGGGAGAAGGTGACCGGGCTACTGAGTTGGAGGAGTGCGATGTCACCCTGGGAGCCCTCCTGCTGGTAGCTGGTGTGGGAAATGACCTGTGCCACGGTGCGGACCTCGGCCTCAGGGGTATAGGAGTCCAGCTGGTGGGCACCCAGCTTTACCTCATAGTCTTCCTTCAGGTGCTCCCTGCAGGTAGAGGGGCCAAGGCTGGGACCCAGGAGACCTCTCCCACTTCCCTAATCCTGCATTGCCCTGTTCCACCCAACCCCAGTCTGTCTGGTCCCAGGCAAATGGCCTTTCAGGTCACAGACCACAGTTTTATCCTGTGACCTGTGACCTCTGGCCTTCACTCCTCACTGATCCTTTCAGACTGAATCATTGATATCCCTAGATCCCACCCAAGGACCCCAACCTCTGGCCTAGACTGATCCCTAACTTGGACCTCAGCCCACTTTTGACTCCCCACCCCATGCCCCTCGCCCACCACCCAGCTGGTACCTTGGGAAGCAGTGAGCAGCTGAGAGCACCCACTGCTCAGAAACAAGAGAACCGCCGCACACGTGGACGCCATCATAGGTGATGCTGACCTGCCAGGGCCACTGGCCAGCGGCTGCACCACTGCCGCCTGTGATTCGTGCTTGGGAGGCCACACCGCAGAAGGCTGTCCAGGGAGGAAGGTCAGGAGGTCAGGTCCTCTTGGGGCCCCTGTACCTCCTGGGGCCTCAGGCCTGCTACTTGCTAACAATCTGGTTTGGAGTCTGGGAAGTGAGTTCCCAGGAGCCAGCCACCGGTTTGTCCTCATCCCACTGCTCAGCGGGCATGGTTAGTTCTGCCCCCGCTACCGAGCTCATTACCTAACTTGGGTTTCTTCCAGCTTCCTTTCTTTCAGGCCCTCCACTCAGGCCACTGAGTGCCTTCCACTCAGTCCACTCCTTACACATCAGAAGATCTTTATAAACCACAAATCTGATCAGGTCACACCTCAGCTTAAATCCTTTCCGGGCTCCACATGGTCCTTAACATACATTCCAGACCTTCCATGACAGGACCATCTGCTCCAGCCATCCCTCCGGACACTTCCTGTCACACACACAGGGCCACACACTTGTTTGCCTCTAGACCTCTGCTCAGCCAGGCCACTCTGCCAAGCATCCTCCATCCCTCTTTCCTCATCCTACTCCACTCAGCAAACCTATTTGCCTATGGAGGTGATTCAAATGCCAGCCTCTCCTTAACCTGCCCTGACCCTGCTGGCTGGTTGGACAATGGCAGGAACGCCCAGAGCCCCCATGCTCCCCCCACCCCCAACTGCCCTATCATACAGCTATTGTGCTGGTGTCTGTGACTGCTTCATCTGCACTAATCTGGGTAAGTCCCTGGTGACAGGGACTGGAGCACAGGGCTGGGCACACAGATGGAGTCGTGGATATGTGTCGAACAAACAACAGGACTCCCACACTGAACTTCTGATTTCCAGGACGGCCTCACCCCACGGAGGCCTCCCCTCTGTTTGGAGCAGGACCCAACAGCCCTTCACAAAGTCACCTCCCCCCGAGCAGAGAAAACTGCCCAGCCAAGCTCCTCCTTCGCTCCTCATAATAATGACAATAGCTACTATTTAGTGACGGTCCAGCAATGCCAGGCTGCGGGAGGGCTTTCACTTCCTTTATCTCCAGGAGTCCTCCCTGGGCCCCAGGAGACAAACATAACTGACTTCATTTTTGAGGGGAGGGGACTGGCCAAGAATACACAGCCAGTGGTTTGCGGTGAAGTGGGGACTGAAAACCGGACTCAGAGTCGAGTGGTGTGCCTTGCAAGGAAGGAAACCCCTGGTTTGTTTTCCTGAAAAGATGTACCTTTGGAGTCAGACCAGGGTTTAAAATCCCAGCTATGCCTCTTATTGGCTGTGTACTCTTGGGTAAGTCACTTCTCTGCATCGGAGTTTCTTTCTCCATAGAATGAGGGCTGTAACCTCCATCTCACAGAACTACTGGGAGGATTTACATAAAGCCGTAAGGGTAAGGAAGAGGGCCCTATGGAGAGAGGCTCAGGCACTCATGAAACATTCCATTGGAATCTGAACCCACGTCCCCTTCCTTCCCCCTCCCCCACACAAGCCTCACCTTCATCCCCTCAGCTCCAGGAGGGAGAGAAAGAGGGAAGGGTAAACAGGAAAGACCCTGAGAAAAAGTTCCCAGATCCCTTAGCACCTACCACTTCTCCAGAGGCTGTCCCACCCCGCCCTGGGAGGCCAACGCCGAAGGGAGAGGGAGAGGCCCGGAGCTAAGTTGCTGAAGCTGGGGGTTCTTGAGTCCAGGGTAAGGGGTGTGCCCAAAAAAGGGTTATACCCCAGCCTATGTATATCACCCCTCCCTTGAGCCCCACACTGTCTGACCACCGCACATACTCACCAAGTCCGGACCGGAATAATCCAAGTAAAAGCAGAATGGCCACAGCCTCCAGCCACCCAGGCCCCAGACCTGCCCTGTGGGCCATGGCCCAGGACCAGGGCCCTCGGGGAGACACCAGGCACCCAAGGGAAGGTACCTAGGGCTGGTTTCAACGGCAAGTTCCTGGTATTGGGCCCAGAGGGAAGAGATCCTGGAATCCGCGCTGGGAAGGGAGAAGAGATGTCCAAGACCAGATTTGAAGGCAGAGGTAAGGCGCAAAGGGAGACGCTGGGGTCTCCACAGCCGTAAGGACACGTCTGCAACTCGGCCTAACTACGCGGAGACCTTCCAGAATGTGGATCCTTGGAGAAAGGCACCTACCTGCCTGCCCCTCCCCTGGCCCCGCCCTCCACACTTAGCTCCACCAGGTTTTCTGGATTACATGGTCCTAAGTCCTCCCAGATCCCCAGGCTCTGTGTGTGTGTGTGTGTGTGTGTGTGTGGTGTGTGTGTGTATGTGTGTGTGCCCTCCAGGCGGGACTGGAAATCCCTGATAGCTAGGCTCCCTAGAATGTGACCCAAGTGGCATCTGGCCCAGGTCTTTCAGGTCTCCCAGACCAGTTATGTCCCCCAGGGCTTGGCCCAGCCTTTCTTGTCCTGGGGCCGCTGTGCTCCTCCTTCCTGCTCTCCCTCAGCCTGGTCTCTGAGCCCAGGACCCCTGTCTTTTCAGGCCCTCCTGTAGAGACTGCAGCATCATCTGTGTGCAGCGTGACTGGCCATGCTGATCATCTCACAAATATTTCCTGAGTGCCTACTATGTTCCAGGCACAGGAGACAAAGCAGACACCATCTCTGCCTTCACTGAGCTCACAGTGAAATAGGGGTGACAGCTTCGAATCAAATCATCACACAGGAATTCTAGAATAATTTCAGGCTAGGCACGGGGGCTCTGGAGGCCTGATCACAGGAGATTGACATCGGCCGGCACTGAGAAGGGCTCCCAGAGAAGGTGCTATTAGGACAGAGGCCCGAGAGGCGATGGGAAGTGGCAAAGGTAGTCGAAGGATGGTCCGGGAAAGCGTTCCCGGGTCGAGGTTGCAGCGGGGAGGAGGCACAGGCTCAGGGGGAGAAGGAAGGCCCAGTGGCCCAGCCAGGGGACAGGTTTGTCCTCGGGTTTGCACCTGGGCATGTATGTTGGCTTCAAGCCTCAGAAGAGAGCCCCACTCCCCCACCTACTTTCCCTAAGACTGGGACCTCATAGCCAAAATTTTAGGGCCCCAGAGGGTAGGGAACTCCTGGAGTGGAGTGGGAAGGGGTCTAAGCTGGGGAGGAGGGGATGACATTGGACACTGTGGTGGGTTTGGGTCGAGGGTGGGTGTTTATTTATTTATTTTATTTTTAAAAAGATTTTATTTATTCATGAGAGACACAGAGAGAGAGAGAGAGGTAGAGACACAGGCAGAGGGAGAAGCAGGCTCCATGCAGGGAGCCCGACGTGGGACTCCATCTCGGGTCTCCAGGATCACGCCCTGGACTGAAGGCGGCGCTAAACCGCAGAGCCACCCAGGCTACCCGAGGGTGGGTGTTTAAATGTTTGTGGGGGATGGCATCCGGGTACTGGTACAGGTGGGCTATCCTCTTGGGGCTCTGGCAGCCAATGACAACCCTGGCCCTTAAAGAACCTCTGCCATCTCGTCTATCTCCCAAGAACTTCCTCCCTCCTCTCCCAAATACTCTGCCCACCCCACCCAGAGATGGTGACTCTGGCCCCAAAGGTGACCCCTCTGCCACCTTCATCTGTGGCTTGCACCCCAAGCACTGCCCCCTTCCTGGGTCTCCATTTGCTCTTTTTCTGTACTCAGACATAATCTCTTCTGTGACCCTTTCTTAATCCCCAGCCAGGGATGTCCCCATATGTGTTCCCTGGACACAGAGCACTACTTCATGGGCTGATCCATCAGACCCCAGACCCCCTGACTTCGGAGTAAGCAGGGAATGCGGTTGTATTCATGCTGGGAGGGCACTAATACTTGAGGAGCGAGGGGGGCTGGCTCAGTTGGTTAAGCGTTCGCCTTTGGCATGGACTTGGATCCTGGGAGTTCAGGGCTCCCTGCTCAGTAGGGAGCCTGCTTCTCCCGCTTCCTCTGCCACTCCTACCCCCCCTCTGCCACTCCTACCCCCCCATCCCCGCCTGTGCTCTCTCTCTCTCAAATAAATAAAATATATATTTTTTAAGGTTTTAATTTATTTATTCACGAGAGACACATAGAGAGAGGCACAGAGACACAGGCAGAGGGAGAAGCAGGCTCCACGCAGGGAGCCTGATGCGGGACTCAATCCTGGGACTCCAGGATCATGCCCTGAGCTAGAAGGCAGACACTCAACCCCCGAGCTACCCGGGCATCCCTCAAATAAATAAAATCTTAAAAAAAAAAAAATGGTGAGTGGGGTAGTGGGATGTACACACACAAGGACACATGATGATGCCCAAACTCTGGGGACACTGGGCAGGATGTGAAGGTGGGGAACTGTTAAGCATGTGTCATGTATGTATTGGGGACACTGGAGGTGTACACTCTGGGTCACTCAACAGGGTGTATATATGAGGGGGCATCTGTCTGTGGATACAGGATATGGTAGCCCCTGGACTCCCAGACTCCAGGACCCTTCTTCAACCCTCACCCTAGCCCTTGCTCTGGGTTGGGGGGAGGACAGTAGGGTCTGAGCCTGGGCTGAGGTGTCTGGCAGGTGCTAGGGATGCTGATTCCACCGGGGAGGTGACACACACCCAGCTGCCACCCCACCTCCCCCGCCCTGGGGCAGGAATGAAGGACAGCTGCCACGTTATCAGGGACACATTTCCTGGGAGCCCAAAGCCTGACTCACAGAGCCCCAGCAGGGATGGGCCCTACCCTGTGGGCTTCCCCCAGCCCCTTGGCCTGCCCCCAGCAATGACATAAGGCCATGTGTCTGTGTTTACACCTTTATTGTCCGCTTCCCGGTGCCCCCAAGGATTCCGGAGCCCAAAATAGCTGGGGAGGCCCAATTACCCAGAGCCAGAGCCGCTGCAGTCCAGGTGGGTGGGGCGGCCTGGAGGTTCGGTGCCAGTGGCAGGTGAGGGAACAAAGCCGGTTGGGCCACATTCCAGCTGTACTGGGTGGGAAGTGGAAGGCTGGAGGGAGTGGGGGGAGGAGAAGGAGGGGTGGCTCTCGGACCCAGGCCCCCTCAGCCCTGGATCAGGGGGGTCAGGAGCAGCAGGAAGAGGGCAACCCGAGGGGAGCCTGAGGCCCTGGCCATTTCAGGGGGGCAGAGGTTGCTGCCTTCAGGGGGCCAGTGGGGGTAGCCATTGGGAGGCAGGAAATGGGCTTCCTCCACCATCTGGGAGATCCAGGCCTCTTCAGGGCCAATGGCAGCGAACAGCTCCCGGCTCCCTCGAACAGCCATGCCCATGAGCACCCAGGAGCCTCCCTCCGTCTGGCACAGGAGCGGAGGTGCTGAGGTCACCTGCAGTATCAGAGCCAAGCCCCAAAGGGTCTCTTACCCTTCCTCCTGCTCCTCTCTTCTTAGAGTCCAGCCACAGAGCGCTGCTTGTCCCTATCCTCAGGCATCCGGGCCCCTGGTCTCTCTCTACAGTCCAGATGGGAAGCACTGCTTCTTCCCATTTGGGGCCCAGCACTCAAGAATTCCAACCCAAGGGCGCCTGGGTGGCTCAGTGGTTGAACGTCTGTCTGCCTTTGGCTCAGGTCACAATCGCAGCATGATCCCATGATCCCCACATCAGGCTCCCCGCAGGAGGCCTGCTTCTCCCTCTGCCCATGTCTCTGCCTCTCTGTGTCTCTCATGAATAAATAAGTAAAATCTTAAAAAAGAAAAAAAAAAAAAGAAAAGGAATTCCAACCCAGCTCACTCTCTAGGGTCCTGCTGGGCTGCCCAGTGCTGCCTGGCTCCCCTCTCCCCACATGGGGATGCCCAGGCCCCTTTACCTCACATCTGTCCTCCTGACCCTCCGAATACAGAACACAGAGAGTCCCAGGGGGCAGGATGCCCTGATAGAGACAGTGACAGAGTCGTGGCATCAAGATAGAGACAGCTGCAGCCACGGGGACTAGAGAGAGGAGAGAGGGTTGTCGCAGGGCTTCTGGCCTTCAGTCACTCCTCACCCCTAGGACCCTGGGCTCTCACCTCGGTCCCGGGGGTCCTTCCAGCCCAGCACCCAACAGCTGGCCCCCAGGGGGATACCCCCTGGGTGAAGGCAGATGGGCAGGGCTGATGGGGAGGGTTCCACCCTGGAGTTCAGCTCCAGGAGGGCCAAAGGGGGCCGAAGTCCCAGGTGCCGGGGCAGGCGGATGCTGGTGACCACCCGGGATACCTGGTGGCCCTGTGGGAGGGGGCTGGCCCCCGCCCGGCCCAGGTACACTTCGATATAAGGCACTGTCGTGGAGCCTGGCCTGTTGGAACAAAGCTCAAAGTCATCCCCTGCTCTCCCAGTGGCCGTAAAGTCCCTCCCAGTGCAGAATGGGTCGTTCCATTGAGTATTCCTCCTGCCAGATCTCTTCTACCTCAAAACACTTGAGGCACTCCCCTGCACCGTAAGAGCCCCAAATGGAGAGTCCCACTATTGTTAAGAGCCCTTAGGCCCATCTCTCCATTTTTCCTTCTTGTCCAAGAGATGGGTGAGACCCACCTGAGGACACAGTGAGTGGCTGCCAGAACCCAGCCTGGGGCCACCAGGATCCCAGTGCAGACTCGATCTCCAGCCACGTGCACTTCTGCCAACCAGGGCCACAGGACCCCCACCACAGCGGGCTCTGGTCGCAGGCCACAGGCTAGGGAGAGGAGGTGACCACTTAAACGGGGGCTTCGCAGCTGACCCATGAAGACCTAACCACGGGTCTTAGCTCATGTAGGAGCCCCTAAGCCCCAAAGCCTCAGGAGACATTAAGCCCTGAGCCCTCACCACCATGTTCTGTGTGCGGGGGACAAGTCTGTGTGTCAGTCTCCTCCCCCTCAGAGCCCCAGTCCCAGGTCAGCTGGTCTTCTAGGTAGGCTCCGCGAGTCACGTGGCTGATCCACGGGCCATGGGTCTGCAGGGGGTGGAAGACTCTGGGACGCAGGCAGCCACTGGAAAAGTCGCCGATTCCAGCCAGGAACCAAGTCCCCTCCTCCTGGCACAGGAGGCTCCGATGAGAGTAGTTCTGCAATCAAGAGTGTGTGCGCGCCAGTGAGAGGCTCTCCAAGGTCCTGGGGCTTTCCTGCACCTCCCTCTCTCCCTCCTCTCTCTCTCCCACTCAGACATGACAAGCCCCACCTCCTCCACGCCACTCGCCAATACTAGTCTGCACAAGAAGTCAGCCCTCGCTTTAGGATTCTCTGTGAACCTAGGTGTAGCGGGGCCAGACGTCGCCCAGGGCCCATCTCAGGCCCCTCCCCGAAGTGCTCCAGGCGGCCTTCAGGGCCCGGGCGCCCCGCCCCCGCCGCGCCCCCGCCGCGCACCCAGCAGCCGCCCGCCTCCTCCTCCTCCTGGTACGCGGGGCAGAGCGCGCGCGGCGGGTCTCCCGGCGGCGGCACGGACGCCCCCTGGCGGCCGTACAGGCAGTGACACCACCAGCCGCCCAGCAGCTCGGCCTCGAGCTGTGCGTTGGGGCCGGGCGCAGGTTCTGGAACCGAGAAGAGAGCGCGCCAGCGCGGCTTAGGAGTGAGTCCCGCCGCCTCCGTCCAGCCCGGCACCGCCCCCTGCTCACCCCCGCGGCCCCAGCGAGCCAGGCGGCAGCGGCTGCCGGGCAGGAAGTAGTGTTCTGGGTGAGGGAGGCACACTGGCCGTGGGGCCGTGCTCAGGTTCACCGGCGCTCGCAGCTGCAGCAGCGCCAGGTCCGAGGCGTCGTCCCACGAGGCGTTGTCGTGCGGCACGAGGCGCGCCACCAGCTCTGCGCGCGGACGCGAGGGCAGCAGCACGCGCCAGGTGTCCAGGTCGCGGGGCGGGCCATCTGAGTTGATGGGGCTGCGGGATGGGGGAAACTGGGGCCGGGGGCCGGATCCTGCACACTCAGCTCAAAACACACACACACACACACACACACACACACACACACACATCTGGCTTGGACTCGTGGCATCCCGGATCAAACTCATACTACCCCCTACCCGCCCCAGCTAGACTAGGATCCTACTTTGCGAGCTGGATCCTACACCTGCCAGTGAGACCCCACACTCCAGATAGATGTGCCCCTCCACCCCTACTCCTACCCTACACAGGGGAAGGGCTGAGGACAGGTAAATAGTGTCTCAGGTCGGGGGAGGAGGGGCAAGAATTTGTCTGAGACTGGGTTTTCACTCACTCCAGAAAGCAGCTGGCAGGTGCCAAGACCCAGCTTTCAGACACCAACGCCCCATGGCAGGGTCTGGATCCTGGCACCATCACCTGGGCCTCCCAGGGCCAGGCCCCTGGCCTTGGGGCCTTCCCGCACTCTGAGGGGTGAGAGGCCTGGGTCAGGGGGCCTCCCAGACCCCTACCCCAACTCAAATCTCCCATGTCCAGCTGCCATCTAGGGGTCCTGCTCCCTCACCTGGCAGAGCAATGCTGCAGTTCTGATCCGTGGGCTCCCAGGCACCTGACTGGGGCTCCCAGGACTGGGTGGGAAAGGCAGGCCCAGGCTCTGAGCCAATCACCTGTTCCCGTATCCATGCCTCATAAGGAGCCACAGCGGTGAAGATTCCGGGGCGGTTCCTCCGTCCACAGCCAAAGCCAAAGCTGGTGACTCCTGCCTGGAACCATCGGCCATCTTCCTCACAGACCAGGGGGCCCCCAGAGTCTCCCTGAGGATAGATAATTCAGTGTCAAGGGATCAGCCCAGGGACCCAGCAGCTTACACTGGGTCACCTCACAAAGGTTCTAGACCTCTTCTTGTTGCCCAACAAAGAGCCACCTTCTAGAAATATGCCCTGTCTGAGCTTTGTCCTCTGCATTCCCTACAACTCTAAGCAGAAGAAAGCCTTGTAAGGCAGAAAGGCTGATGAGCAGCCAAAGTCAAGGGCACCAAGCTAATGCATTCAAGACCATGCTAGAGAGACCTGCAGGGCCCATTCAGAGCCAAATGATTCTTGTTCAATAAATGCCTCAAATCCCGTTCTGGATTTCTAAGTGCAACCACTTGTTGAAGCAAATCAGAGATGCCACAAGTCAGGAGGAAGAGGCTGTTAGAAATAAGCTGTTAGAAAGCAGCAAGCGGGGACGCTTGGGTGGCTCAGCAGTTGAGCGTCTGCCTTCCGCTCAGGGCATGATCCTGGATCGAGTGGGGCCTGCTTCTCTCTCTCTGCCTACGTCTCTGCCTCTCTCTGTGTGTCTCTCAAAAACAAACAAACAAACAAACAAACAAACAAATAAATAAGGAGGCAGGGGATTATGTCCATGGGTCCTGGAACCTTATAACTGGGGGGAACCTGGAAGGAAGGCTATCTAGCTTGAATCCATTGCCACCATGCATGCTTGAGCATCCTCAAAAATGTGTGCCATTGGGGGTGCCTGGGTGACTCAGTTAAGTATCTGACTTTTTTTTTAGATAATATTTTAAAAGAGTTATTTATTTATTTACTTGAAGATTTTATTTATTTGAGAGAGAGAGAGAGCACATGAGTTGGGGGGAAGGGCAGAGGGAGAGGGAGAAGCAGACTCGCCAGCTGAGCAGGGAGCCCAGATGCCAGAGATCTCCCAGCAGGAGATCATGACCTGAGCCCAAACCAGGAGTTGGACACTCAACCATCTTAGTCATCCAGACACCCCAAAGCATCTGACTCTTGATTTTAGCTCAGGTCATTATCTCAGGATGGTGGGATCAAGTGCAGAGTCTGCTTGTCCCTCTTCCTCCCCCCACTTGTACTCTCTCTCTCAAATCAATCTTTTTTTTTAAGCTTTTATTTATTCATGAGAGACAGACAGAGAGAGAGAGAGAGAGAGAGAGACAGAGACAGAGACAGAGACACAGGCAGAAGGCAGAGGGAGAAGCAGGCTCCATTCAGGGAGCCCGACGTGGCACTCGATCCCCAGTCTCCAGGGTCATACCTGGGGCTGCAGGCGGTGCCAAACCGCTGTGCCACGGGGGCTGCCCTCAAATCAATTAATCACACAAAAAAATGTGTGCCATTGGAGGAAAGTTTCTGGGGAAAATAGTTAAAATATAGTATGTGTTCGCTTTCGGCAAGATATCTGGGAAATTCTCTTTTATAAAGGATTAATCCTTCTTTTTTAAATTTTATTTTTAAATAATTTCTGCACCCAACATGGGGCTTGAACTCACTACCTTGAGATCAAGAGTTGTACACTTGGGGCACCTGGGTGGCTTAGTGGTGGAGCATCTGCCTTTGGATCAGATCATGATCCTGGGGTCCTGGGATTGGGTCCTGCATCAGGCTCCCCGCAGGGAGCCTGCTTCTCCCTCTGCCTATGTTTCTGCCTCTTTCTCTGTGTCTTTCATGGATAAATAAATAAAAATCTTTAAAAAAACAAAACAAAATAGAGTCATACATTCTATGGACTGAACCAGTCAGGCACCCCAGATAAACTCATTTTTTAAAAAAAATAACTATGTGTTGAATATTTACTAAGTAACAGGTGCTGTATTGTGGACTGGGATGTGGAATAATAATAATAATAATAATAATAATAATAATAATAATAATACTTGTTTAAGCTCTTATTAAAAACCAAACACTGTCCTAAGTGTTTTTATATCTATAAATTCATGTGATCATCATAATTACCCTATGAGGTCAATAATGCTATCATCTCCATCTGCCAGGTGAGAAAGTCTGGACATCCAGAAGTTAAATAACTCAGCCAAGGTCACAGAACTAATAAGTGGTGGTGCTGGACTTCTAACCAGGCTGACTCACTCTAGAGTCTGACACGTAACCTCTGCACGGTGAACTGCCATAAGTAACAGTACCCTCTTGTCAAGTTCCAAGTTCTGTCCATTTATAATCTTCTCATCAATCCTCTTTAGCAATCATTAACAATCTTGCCCTCTTTTTGCAGAGAGAGAGATGAGATTTGTCTATTCCCCATGATTCCTATCAGGGTTTTGCCTGGCCCTGCTGGGCAGATGCAGGCCTCCCCCCTCCATACCTGGCAAGTGTCCCTGCGGCCCTCCGGGTAGCCAGCACACAGCATCCCTGGCAATAGCTGGAAAGTGAGGTTGAAGGGGCCAGGCCGGCTATAGAGACACTGACAGGCAGCCTCTCCCAGCAGCCTGAGCTCCACTTCTTGTAGCACCCATGGGAGAGGCAGGGGGTCTGCAGGCAGAACCAGAGAGCAAAGGCTGTGAGGCAGATATGAAGTCCTCTGTTCCCTAGCTCAGCTCTATGTCCTCCAGGTGCCTCCTGGGCATCTCTATCTAGACGCCCCAGGACACCCTCACCTGCTGAATTCAAAACCAGTTATTAGAGAACTTCTTACACCCTCATCTCAGGAGTGGCCCCATCAAGCACCTGGTGAGAGCTTCCATGGATGGTAGTGCAGTGGAGAAAGGTATCCAGACAATAAATGATGCATGTGGGGCTAAAATCACTGAGCTCTGTGCCCCGATATGGGTTGTGCCAATCTTGAGAGGGTACCCTTTTCAATAAAGGTGCCATAAAGACTAGCATGGCCCTGTACCAAGTTACAGAGCATGGAGTCTGGGTGTCAGCTTTGACCCCTGACTCAGCTTCCCCTCTCCAATCAGTTCCCAAATCCTGAAAACCTCTCATTGTGACTTCTTGCAATTTTCACTGCAATTGTCCTGGTTTAGAAAGCACAACTTTGGGTCTGGATGATTGGCCCAGGTTCCTCACTGGTCCATTCCTCACTCACCCTTCAGTTGTTGCTGACAGAGAAATGTTCTTTTTTTTTAATTTTTAATTTTTAAAAAATTTTAGGTAGGGGGGATCCCTGGGTGGCTCAGCGGTTTAGCGCCTGCCTTTGGCCCAGGGCGTGATCCTGGAGTCCTGGGATCGAGTCCCGCGTCAGGCTCCCAGCATGGAGCCTGCTTCTCCCTCTGCCTCTGTCTCTGCCCCTCTCTCTCTGTGTCTATCATGAATAAATGGGTAGAATCTTTAAAAAAAAAATTTTAGGTAGGTTGCACACCCAGCATGGAGCCCAACTTGGGGCTTAAACCCACGACACTGGGCTCAAGACCTGAGCTGAGATCAAGAGTCAGATACTTATCCAACTGAGCCACCAGGTGCCCCATGACAGAGGAATGTGTTTAAAGCTCAGCTCTGATCTTATCAAGAACAATCAATGGATCCTACTGTCTACATCCGAGGCCTACCCCTTTCCTGAGGTAAACCTGCCTTTTTTTTTTTTTTTTTAAACCTGCCTTTGATGGAAACAACATCTCAGAATCCAGGAACGTGTGGTGGAGGGTGTGGACAGAGCTCGTTGCCTCCCCACCCAGAATCCTGAGAGGTCAGGTGATGGTGAGGCTGTACTTGAGGGCTATCCAGGCAAGTTTGGGGATTGTCCTAGGGATCCTGGGAGCTGGTGGAGTACTCTGGCCCTTGGTTTGACCTTAGGGCTTTCATAGTCCAGCCCTAGCAACTTTTGTGACCTCTGTTGCCTATGCCTCTTCCATTCCAGCCTGGCAAGCTGGCCCTTCTCCATCTGTCATGTCTCATGTGAGTCCCCAGAGTGGCCTCCATCTCCCCACACTAGCCTGTTATGCTAACTCATGTCCTCTTTACAACAGCTCCTCAGAAATCTGTTCTGGATACCCTTTGTCAGGATGGTTTGGGCCCATCCCCATGGACTTCCTATGTCCTCAGAATGACCCTTTCAGGTCATCTCCTGCCCTGATGGGGCCCCTCTAAGCACAGGCTGTGGTATCTCCTCCTGAAGCACCCTTGCTAAAGCCCTGGGCACTGCACAGCACAGGTCTGATCACAGTAAATGCATTGTGGGGGCCTTGTTAACATGGAAAAGTAGCATTGGATAATAGGGATGATAGGGAATGGGAAAGTGCTCTATTTCCTCTCAAACCTTCTTCTTCTTCTTCTTCTTCTTCTTCTTCTTCTTCTTCTTCTTCTTCTTTTTAAGATTTATTTATTTATTTATTTATTTATTCATGAGAGACACAGAGGGAAGCAGAGATACAGATAGAAGAAGAAGCAGGCTCCTCACAGGGAGCCAGATGTGGGACTCCATCCCTGGACCAGGATCACGCCGTGAGCCGAAGGCAGACGCTCAACCACTGAACCACCCAGGCGTCCCTCTTCCAAACCTTCTAGTGTAATGTTTGCTCAATCTACTGAATGTATAGCTTGTCTACCTACTAGAATTTAAGCTCTGAGGCAGGGACTTTTGCTAGTTATGTTCACTGGCGTATCTCTAATGCCTCAGTGCCCAGCCCATTGAGAAGGTGCTCAAGAAATATCTGTTGAATAAATGAAAGATGAGCTGAGTGAATGAGGGTGAGTAGGGAAAAGACAGGAGGTGAGTAAGTAGAGGATGAATGAGAGAAGGGTAGGATGGGAGGAGAGGGACCGGAGAAAGGAGGGCAGAAACGGACATTTGCTGAACGCTTAGGATATGCCAGGCGCTGTGCTTTAGTGCACGATTATCTAGGGTAAAAGTACCTAAAGTGCATTAATTAGTATGTTCGGCACCGTGCTATCAACTTTACATGGATTTCCTCACTTAATCCACCCGACAACCCCATGCACTGGCACGATTTTCCTCAATTTTCAGAGGAAGCAATGGATTGGGTGAAGCGCTTTGTCTGAAACAGCCCAGCTAGGATGGGAACCCTGGTCGGATCCTAAATCCGGGAAAGAAAAAAACTGGCAGGAAAGGTGAAGAGGTAACGGGTTGGGTGAGTCAGTAGTCCTGGTCTGCGAGCCCTTAGCGGGGAGATAGAGGGAGACGGGCGGAGCGCTCACCGGGCCGGGCCGAGGTCTCCACCTCCCGAGGCCCGGCCCCGAGGACTCCTCAGCGGGCTCCGCGGCCGCCGGGACCCACGTCCCCGACACTCACCCGCTTCCTGGACGTCCCCCCAGCCGGTGGCCCAGCAGGTGGTGCCGTGGGCGAAGCGGTGCGAGGCGCGCGGCAGGCAGACGGGCCGCACGGCGGGGCCCAGCCTGGCGGGCGAGGCGAGGCGCAGCAGGGCCAGGTCGGCGCCGCGGTCCACGCCGCTGTAGTCGCGCGGCACGAGGATGGCGGCCACCGCGCGCACGTGCGCGCCGTCGGGGGCCGCGGCCTGGGAGTGCGCGCCCAGCAGTACCGACCACGCGGCCGCGGGCTCCAGGGTCCCGTTCCTGCGCGGAGGCCGGGGCGGGAGGGGGGAGGCCGGCTGTCGTGGGGGTAGGGGCTCGGAGCCCGCGGGAAGGTGGGGCCGGCGGGAAACCTGGGTCGGGATTCGGGGCTGGAGAGATCCGGGTTCAGATAGGTTCCCAGAAAGAGGGAGGCGTGGACCCGATTCCCAGCTGGTTGGTTGGCTGGGGGACCCGGACAGACGGGATTCAGGGTCGGATGTCTGGTGGAGTGGTGGGGCGGGCCTGCAGGCGGCGCCCACCGCATTGGGAACCAGGGCGACCCCGCCCCGCAGAGCCCTTGGGGCCGGGGGTGGGGGTGGGGGTGGGGGTGGGGAAGGTGGGGGTGGGGGTGGGGGTAGGGCGGGGACCCGCGCCGCGCCGTCTCAAGCCGCGGGGCAGGCGGGGCTGGCTGTGGACCGGGGTGGGCTGCGGGCCGATACTCACGTCACGAAACAGTGAGCCGCCGAGAGCACCCAGGAAGGCGCGACGAGGGAGCCCCCGCAGATGTGGCTCCCGCTCTGATGCAGGCTCACCTGCCACGGCCAGCTCCCCGGCCGCGCGTCCGAGCCCCCCATGATTCGGGCAGAGGGCTCAGGGCGACCGCAGTCTGCATGGGGGCACCGAGGAGGCTGTCGCCTGCCGGCCGCCCGACGCCGGGGCACCCAGGGAGCTCAAGACGAAGCCCTGTCTCCCACCCGGCCTCAGTTTGCCCCTCTGAACAAGAACAGTGAGGACCTTGGCACGTCTAATTTTCCAGTGACTTCCACCTCCCTCCTCGCCTAGCCAGCCTTGACTTTCCTTAGGATCTGAGGAACTCCCCACTCTTCCTTACCTAGATCTTCAGGTTCTTCTTGGGTGGAACTGAGAGCTGAGGGTTAGAAGGTAAAGAGAGGAAGGTACTGGTGACTTCCAGCCCGCGACACTGCTCAGCCCCACCTTCCTGTTCTTAGGCCCCTGCCCCCTACCCTTCCCAGTCCCTGGGCGTTCAGTCCCCTGCCAGTAGGCATGTTACCCCTCCTGTCTTCGCTGCCTCCCACATGACTCCCCACCACCCCGCAACTGCCTTACCTGAGTTCTGGAAAGCTCCTGGGATGGGGCTGATGGCTAGAAAGAGGGAAGCAGGGAGAGGCTAGAGATCTACACTTTGATAAGCCCTCCCTGATGCCCTCCCAGCAAGCTCCATCTCCCTATGACACCCAAGCCTCTTTCCCCTCTCAAACACTATTCCTCTCCCTTCTGACATCTCACTCCCTCCTCCCCTTCCTCCTCTGACCCCCCCATTACCCACACAGAACCCAGGAGTCCTGGTTTCCAGCTCCCCAGATACTAGGACCCTGGCCCATTGTAGCCATCTCCTGTCTCCTGAAGTTACCGAGGATCACCAGTGGAAGGAGCAGGTGGTGGGACATGGCACATTTGAGTCAGCTGGAGGCACGGAGATGGGTGAAGGTCTGCTCCCAGTCACAGCTCTGTCACTGCCTAGACAGCCCGTGTGACACCTGATGGTCCCAGGAGCAGCCCCACCCTCCCTGGCTGGAGCCCATCTCTGGCAATCTGAGAGGATCTGGGGCTGGAAGGGGAAGTTAGGGAGCCTGTAGGCCCCACCCAGAGCCCTGTGAGCATCTCACATCACTGGAGGCCCAAGGTGGGGGTGGGAGGCAGATGTCCTAGCTCCACGGCGCTGTTGAGTGGGCGATGGAAGAGTGGAGAACCCTGTGGGCAAAGGTGGGAGGAGAGGACAACCAAGGTGCTGGGAGGCTGATGTATTGGCTCCTTGGTGAGGCCAGGCCGTGGGTGAACCCAGGCCCTGGGGACAGAGGAGGTGGCCCCTCAGTGGCGTGACTCACCTGAGACCTCACCTCTGTTCAGGGTGTGCCTTACCCCAAAGGCTTGGTCCTTTCTTCTCACACAGCTCTGGTTACTGGAGTTGCTGGCCAGGTCTGGGAAGGGAGCCCTAGGGAATTCAATCCCATCCCAACAAAAGGATCACAGATTTCCGGCAGGTTGGGCAGGGCTGAGGATTCTGGGAGGGGGCTGGGCAGGCTGGCAAAGCCAAAAAGATAGCACCCTTTTCTGTGTTAGAGTACTCTCAAGTGTTGTCACTCTTTGTGTGACCTTGGGAAAGTCACTCAACCCCTCTGTGTGTTTCAGTAGGAGGCCACCTAAGAAACATGTGGTGCCTCAAAGAGGAATTGAGAGGAATTTAATGAAGGAACTATTTACAGAGGTATAGGCAGGGTTCAGGGAACCACCAAGGGATGGTGAAGAATCTTGAGGTTAGCAGTAATGGAGACGCAGAGAGAGAGCACACGCTGGAAGCCCAAAGGGAGAGCTGTAGCTGGAGGAGAGGCTGATGAGTCGGGAGCTCCCTCCATGGAGGAATGCAATCTTTATCAACCTGTGGCTCAGTAGGCAGAGAGCTGGGAAATAAAAGTCCCCATCTCACTTTCCTCCTACCCTCTGATCACCTGCCAGCTCCTCCCGTCCCTGAAACTTCCCAGAAGCCAAAGTGATGGGGAGCCTGCGATGTGGCCTGTGAAGGTCGCTCTGGGGGAGCAGATCAGGATAGAGAAGGGGTGGAGAGTAGACCTGGAGAGTCACAGAATAGCCACACTCAGGTTTCCCCTGCTACCCACAAGCAGAGCATTTCTTCTTCTTCTTCTTCTTCTTCTTCTTCTTCTTCTTCTTCTTCTTCTTCTTCTTCTTCTTCTTCTTCTTTCTTCTTCTCCAAGATTTATTTATTTATTCACGAGAGACACACAGAGAGAGGCAGAGACAGAAGCAGAGGGAAAAGCAGACTCCTCAAGGGGAACCTGATGTGGGACTCGATCCCGGGACTCCAGGATCCCGCCCTGAGCCGAAGGTAGACGCTCAACTGCTGAGCCACCCAGGCTTCCCAAGTAAAGCATTTCTACAAAAACTTTTGGGGCAGCCCTGGTGGCTCAGTGTTTTAGCACCACCTTCAGCCCCAGGTGTGATCCTGGAGACCCAGGACTGAGTCCCGTGTCGGGCTCCCTGCATGGAACCTGCTTCTCCCTCTGACTCTCTCTGTGTCTCTCATGAATAAATACATAAAGTCTTTAAAAAATAAAAAATGTATAAGTATATTTTTAAAAAAGAAAACTTTTGGAAGCAGAAATGGCATAAAGCAAAGAAACAATTACTATCAGTTTATATGGAAAATATTTTTAACATTCCCAGATCCAAAGATCACCTCTCTTGGGCTCTTCTTTCTTTTTTTTTCAAAGATTTTGTTTTGAAATGATCTCTACACCCAACGTGGGCCTCGAATGCACAACCCCGAGATCAAGAATTGCACACTCCACTCACTGAGCCAGCCAGGCACCCCTCTCTTAGGCTTTTCTGATACCTTAGGACATATCTTGGTAACAAATGCACAGTATAAATTGAGATCAAGCACAGGTGCTCGTACAGTTCAACACTATGACAGCTTGCTGCTAAGATGCTGAGTGTAGTTCCCAGGGTAGGAGATCTCAGGGTGCTTGCTGCCTCTGTACAGCTGGCTGCAAAACAAACACTGAGGGCTATTTTCACTTTTCACCTTTTTTTTTTTTTTTTCGAAAAAGTGAAGATCCTCTTTGGATTTCTTTCGGTTAGCGAAAACAAGTACTCACGTAGGCCTTTCCTAAAAGCCAAGTGGCATAATGCAAACTTTTGAAAAGCATGGGATACCCATATATTGATTTTCTTACCAATAATATAGGCTAATAATATACAACTCTAGTAGTCCAGTTTCCCTAGAAAATAGACGTCTGGGCAGAGCCCACATATTTGTGCCTTACTGGGAAGTACAATCCCAGGGCAGCAAGAGCAGAGGGGATGAGATGTGATTAGGAAGGGAGGAAATACAAACACAGGGATGCACAATCCACTGGAGTTAATTGATAAACTTGCTAACTTTAGCAAGTCCACGGAGACAATGAAGGTAAACTTGGTGGCAGACTCATTAACACAATCCTGGAGTTTCCTTTTTTTTAATCCTGGAGTTTCGATTTGCTTGTTTAAAAGAAGCTCTATGCCCAACGTGGGGCTTGAATTCACAACTCCAAGATCAAGAGTCGCAATTCTTGGGGTTTCTAAGTCCCCTCAGACATTCATTCGTAGGCATTTGCCTCTCCAAGGATAAAGGACCATTTATACAACAAAACACTCAGCAAAATGAGGCAATGGACAAAGATAGGAAAGAAGAGAGAGGGTATAGTTTGGTGAAAGCAAAACACGCATGCCATGAACACACTAGCCTACAAACTACTGCAATTCAGTAGTTCTCAAACACTTTGGTTTCAGGACCTCTGTACAATCTTAAAAATTATTGAGGAAACCAGAATTTTTGTTTATTTGGATTCTATCAATGTTTACTGCCTTTGAAATTAAAACTCAGAAACACTTAAAATTACTTATTAATTCACTAAAAAAAATCTGTTACCGGTTAATGTAAGTAACATTTTTAATGAAAGATATTTTTTCAAAAAAATAGTGAAAGAATGACATTGTTTTAAAAGTGAAAAGAGCAGGGGAGCCTGGGTGACTTAGTGGTTAAGCATCTGCCTTTGGCTCAGGTCATGCGGAGCCTGATTTTCCTTCTGCCTCTCTCTCTCTGTGTCTCTCATGAATAAATAAATAAAATCTTGGGGATCCCTGGGTGGCTCAGCGGTTTGGCACCTGCCTTTGGCCCAGGGCGCAATCCTGGAGTCCCGGGATCAAGTCCCATGTCGGGCTCCTGGCAAGGAGCCTGCTTCTCCCTCCTCCTGTGTCTCTGCCTCTCTCTCTCTCTATGTCTATCATAAGTAAATAAATAAATATGTAAAAAAAAGTAAATAAAATCTGTGAGAAAAAAAAGTGAAAATAGAGACATTTTTGCAAACCTCGCTAGTGTCTGGATGAATAGACTACAGCTGGATTTCTCATATCTGCTTTTGCAGCCAGCCTTTTGAAATATCATTAGTCAAGTAGCCTTTTGAAACCTGTATTGTACACTTGACATCATGAAAATACTTTTGGCCTTAGGCACCCCTTAAAATGGTCTTGGGAACCGCTTCAGAAGTTCCCAGACCATATTTGAGAACTGCTGCTCTAAGACAACAATTTTTTTCTTTTTAAGTAAACTACATCCAATTTGGGTCTCAAACTCAAGCCCCTGAGATCAAGAGTCACATGCTCTATTGTCTTAGTCATTTCAGAAGCCCCTAAGACAATAATTCTTAGCCCTTTCTCCAACTCAGCAGACCTGAAAAATAGGGTTTGTTCCTTTAAGTATGTTGATGCAAAATGAACAAACCTTTCAGAATCCCTAAAAGTAAGAAAGAGAATTTTATTTGAGCCCAAGTTAGGACAGCAGCTTGGGAAAGGCTTCCCAGTCTTCACAGGGAAGAAAGTGCTCCAGAGAATGAACAGTTCTTACAGGGCTATCTACTTTTTTACATCTATAGAAGTCAAAAATTATAGATTAATATTTAGGCAGAAATCACAAGTTTTAATGTCAAGAAATTCAAGGAGTAGGAGCACTGACCATATCTTACGAATAAGATGGCTTTCTTTTAGGCTACTCATTTACAAAGGAGGTGTTCTATTATGCTGTGTGGGCCATAAAATAGGCTTTTGTTTATTTGTGTTAATCTTTATAAAGATTTTATTTTTGAGTAATCTTTACACCCAACACAGGGTTCGAACTCACAACTCCAAAATCAAGAGTGATATGCTCAGGGTACCTGGGGGGTGGTTCAGTTGGTTGAGTGTCCAACTCTTGATTTCAGCTCGGGTCCCAATCTTTGGGTCATGAGATGGAGCCCCATGTAAGGCTCTGTGCTCAGTGAAGAGTCTGCTGAAGATTCTCTCTCCCACTTTCTCTTGCTCTCAAATAAATAAATAAATCTTTTTCTTTTTTAAGATTTTATTTATTCATGAGAGACACAGAGAGAGGCAGAGACACAGGCAGAGGGAGAAGCAAGGAGTCTGTGGGGAGTCTGACGCAGGACTCAATCCCAGAACCCTGGGATCATGACCTGAGCCAAAGGCAGATTCTCAACCACTGAGCCACCCAGGTGTCCCAATAAATCTTTTTTTTTTTTTTTTAAAGATTAGTAACTCTTAAAAACAAACAAAAAAAGAGTCTCATACTCTACCACCACCTGAGCCAGCCAAGTGCTCCTGGTTTTTGGTTTAAATAAAATTTATGTAGTCATGCTGACTTAGAAATCTAAAATGGCTTCCCTTATATATCAAGCCTTTAGAGAGTTTTATCTGTCATCAAATAGCACAGTGGCTCACCAAAGCCATGGATCTTGTGAGAGGAAGGGGAACACTTTCCTCTAGGGAGACAGATTGAAATTTCTGAGGGGTGTAAGCTGTAAGCACACTTTGCAAAAGCTGCCCTGAGGATTCTGGTAGTTATTCTAGCCCAAGATATGCTTGCTTGAGAATCACTGCTCTAAGCTTCCTAACAGCCAACAAACACAAATACGGAAACCCAAGCAGAGTCTTTCTTCCAGATACTAGGACAGAAAATAATTTTCTGGGGTGCCTGGCTGGCTCAGTTGGTTGAGTGTCTGCCCTTAGCTCGGGTCCTGGTCTTGGGGTCTTGGGGTCCAGCCCCATATTGGGCTCAGCCAAGAGCCTGCTTCTTCCTTCCCTGCCTTCCACTTGTACTCTCTCTCTCTCTCTCAAATAAATAAATAAATAAATAAATAAATAAATAATCTTTATTAAAAAGATAATTTTCTCCTGCAGGTTCAAATGGAGAGGAAACTGATGTAATGAAATCTTCCCCAACAACACCATTATGGCAAAAGCAACAGAGAGTTTCATGAAGCTGGTTTTCATAGTGCCGCTTAATGGCAGCCAGTAACCCCATAATCAAACCACAAGTCAATAAAATAATTGTATGGTGGTTGCCTCTGGGTAAGAGGCGATACATAGACACATAACGCAGTTCTCTGCTGGTCGGATCAGTGGAAGGGGAAATTACACATCAGCTAATATATTCATTTTCTATTGCCGAGGTAACAAATAACTATACAATTAGTGGCTTAAAGCTACGCAAGCTTGTTATCCTAATCCAGAGGATTAGGAATCTAACATGGAGCGGCGCCTGGGTGGCTCACTTGATTAAGCATCTGTTTTTGGTTTAGGTCATAGTCCCAGAGCCCTGGGATTGAGCCCTGCATCAGGCTCCCTGCTCAGCAGGGAGCCTGCTTCTCCCTCTGCCTCCCCCACCCCACCTATCATGCTTGCCCTCTCTCTCTCTGAAATAAATAATTAAAATCTTTAAAAAAAAAACATCTGACATGGATCTTGCTGGTCTAACATCACCCTAGGTGTCATCACGGCTGAGTTCCTTCCTGGAGGCGCTAAGGGAGAATCCATTTCCTTGCCTTTTCAGCTTCTAGAGGCTGCTCTCATTCATTGGCTCCTTGTTCCCTTTCTCTTTGGAGCCAACAAGGTTGCATCTCTCTGACCCTTTTTTATTTTTATTTATTAAAGATTTTATTTATTTATTCATGAGAGACACACACAGAGAGAGAGAGAGAGAGGCAGAGACACAGGCAGAGGGAGAAGCAGGCTCCATGCAGGGAGCCCGATGCGGGACTCGACCCCGGGACCCCAGGATCACGCCCTGAGGCCAAGGCAGACACTCAATCACCGAGCCACTCAAGGCGTTGTCCCTCTGACCTTTTTTTTAAAAAGTAGGCTCCAGGGACCCCTGGGTGGCTCGGAAGACCTTTCATTTGTCTTCACATCTTTCTGTCTGACCAAATCAGGAAGGGTTCTCTGAGTTTAAGGATTCACATGATTAATGGGCCCACCTGGATCCATACTCTCGGGACGCTTGGGTGGCTCAGTGCTTGAGCATCTGCCTTTGGCCCAGGGTGTGATCCTGGAGTTTTGGGATTGAGTCCCACATCAGGCTCCTGTGAGGAGTCTGCTTCTCTCTCTGCCTATGTCTCTGCCTTCTCTCTGTGTCTCTCATGAATAAATAAAATATTTAAAAATAAATAAAGATCCATATTCTCAATCACATTTGCAAAGACCTTTTTGCCATGTAAGGTAAAATATACTTTAAAAATAAATAAATAGGGGCAGCCTGGGTGGCTTGGCAGTTTGGCGCTGCCTTCAGCCTGGGGCATGATCCTGAGACCCGGATCGAGTTCCACATCAGACGCCCTGCATGGAGCCTGCTTTTCTCTCTGCCTGTGCTTCTTTCTCTGTGTGTGTGTGTCTCTCATGAATAAATAAATCAAATCATTTAAAAATATATAAATATATAAATAAATAATAAACAGGGAAACCTGGGGTGGTTCAGTTGGTTGAGTGTCTGCCTTCAGCTCAGGTGGTGGTCTTGGGGTCCTGGGATTGAGTCCCACATTGGAGTCCCTGTTCAGCAGGGAGTCTGCTTCTCCCTCTGCCTCTCCTCCCCTCTCATGCGCTCTTTCAAATAAGTAAATAAAATGTTTTTTGAAAATTAAAATAAATAAATAAAATGTAAAAAAAAAGAAAGAAAGAAATGTAGCAGTATTGGCTAAAGCTAAGTGCAAAGCTGTATTATGATCTCCAAATACTTCTATGATTACATATAAGAGAAATGAGTGCACCAAAAGACATGAACATAGCATAGTGCCCATAGCATCTTTATTCACAAGAGCCCAAACCCAGAAACAACATAAATGTCTAGTAACAGGAAAATTGACAATTTATTATTGTGGTGCATTCATACAAAGGAATACTATGCAGCAATAAAAAAGAATCACTGATATGTGTGACAATATGAATGAATCTCACAGAAATTATGTTCACTGAAGAGAAGTATCATACTGTATGATTATATACAACTTAAGAAAAAGCAAAGCTAGGACACTTGGGTGGCTCAGTGGTTGGACGTCTGCCTTTGGCTCAGGATGTGGCCCTGGAGTCCTGGGATCGAGTCCCACATCAGGCTCCCCTTGAGGAGCCTGCTTCTCCCTCTGCCTGTGCCTCTGCCTCTCTTTCTCTGTATGTCTCTCCTGAATAAATAAATAAAATCTTTAAAGAGGAGGGGAAAAAAGGGGCAGCCTGGGTGGCTCAGGGGTTGAGTGTCTGCCTTGGGCTCAGGGCGTGATCCCGAAATTCTGGGATCAAGTCCCACATCAGGCTCCCTGCATGAGTCTGCTTCTCCCTCTGCCTGTGTCTCTCATGAATAAATAAATAAATAATCTTAAAAAAATAAAGAGGGGGGAAAAAAAAGAAAAACTAGGGGCATCTGGGTGGCTCAGCCTGTTAAGCGTCTGTTTTCCGGCTCAGATTCTTATCCCAGGTACTGGGATTGAGCCCCGAATGGGGCTTCCTACTTAGTGGGGAATTTGCTTCCCTCTCTCTCTCTCTCTGTAACCCCCACTTCCGCTCTCTCTTCCTCACTCTCTCTCCATCTCGAAAAAATAAATAAAATCTTAAAAAACAAAAACGAAAGAAAGAACAAACAAAACTAATTGATATTGATAAAAGTCAGAATAGTGGTTACCTCCAGTGGAAGTATTGACCAGGAAGGAATATAAAGGAACTTGCTAGAGTGCATGAAAATTCTATATCTTGATCTGGGTGTTGGCTACACAGGTGTACACAAATGCAAAATTTCATTAAGCTGAACCTTTAAGATTAGTACACTTTATGAGCTTTACTGTCTGCTTATTATGCCTGAATGAAAAGAGACAAAACACACTTTGCAAGTAAGTGAATTCCAAGGTCAGTTAAGGATAAACTGAACCAGATCCAAAAGTGCTTTCCTAGACCACAAACTTTGGTAGAAGGTGGCACATTACATCAGATACACAGGGGAGTATGTTATATAGTTTCTGAAAGTTTAGCCAAAATCATGAGACTTTAGCAACTGGAGAAACAATAAAAGCATGCTCAAGGGGGATCCCTGGGTGGTGCAGCGGTTTAGCGCCTGCCTTTGGCCCAGGGCGCGATCCTGGAGACCCGGGATCAAATCCCACATCGGGCTCCCGGTGCATGGAGCCTGCTTCTCCCTCTGCTTGTGTCTCTGACTCTCTCTCTCTCTCTCTGTGACTATCATAAATAAATAAAAAAAATTAAAAAAAAATAAAAGCATGCTCAAGCAAAATTGTTGCTATTACATTCTTGATAAAAAAAGATAATTTCTTTAAAAAAATTTGGAAACATGTTACTTATTTTCTGAAATGGCTTTCTCACTAAGAAGGTTGTTATTATCACTGACCTAGAAAAAAAAAAAGACCTTCTTCAGACAATCCTTTAAAAATATTGTTTCTCTTGTAGGTCAATTACTTCTCAATAAAACTGGAAGAAGAATATTCTTTCTCTCAGCCAAGCTTTTGAAAGGTGCTGAATGGAGGGAGCAGGAGACCGTTTCACAGGTAAAGGGCAGAGCCACATCTAGGTCACATAAGCTAAGATGGGCAGCACTGCATCTCCTTGTGAAGAGAAGATGTGCACAAATTTGAAGTTATTCCACTTCTGGTCAGGGTTGCTATGTGAAAATCCTGTGGGCAGGACCATATACCATATGTCTTCTCAGAAAAGAATCTGGAATATCTGCTCCAATTAGTCCCAGAATGAGTGTCATTAGAGAGCAAGCCTACAAATATTCCAGTTTGGAAAATGTTAAAGCATATGTAACCCCATTGAAGGCTGCTAGATAAGATAGAGGATATTAAGTTAAACCTCAGGTAATCAATTAATAATTTTTTTAAGACTTTATTTATTTATTCATGGGAGACACAGAGAGAGTCAGAAACATAGGCAGAGGGAGAAGCAGGCTCCCTGTAGGGAAGCCTGATGCAGGACTTGATCCCAGGACCCCATGATCACTCCCTGAGCCAAAGGCAGATGCTCCACGACTGAGCCACTCAGGGGTCCCTAGATGTAATTGTTGTTCTGTGTTTTTATTTGCTAAATCTGGCAATGCTATTACGTTGGCCATGATATTGTCATGCTGAGTTACTGTGTTGTCATTTCTGCTTGGAAGAATGAAACTTTCTGGAGTGGGCTCCAACATTGCTTGAGGTAGGATCTAAAATGCACGGTCCATGTCCATGTTCCTCGGCGGAGTGATCCTCTGAATGGGGATATTTGAAAAATTATTGATAAAGTTGACATATTGACTGTCCTCTGAAGCCTAGTTAACTGGTAGGAGCCTCCTCGTGCTCCCTCTTGTGGCAGGAAGAGTAACTACTACTTCCATTTCACTGTCACACCAGCACCACCTGCCTCCATCACCTGGTCTCCAGGGATCTTGCTGGTACCACATCCCCAGGAGTCTCCCAACCTTTCTCTCAATATAGCCCCTGAGCAGCTGAGGACTATTGAAGCCAGAAATTGCCCTAGGACTCAGCATTTTGGTCTCCAATGAGTTGCCCTGCTTTAAGAGTACCTCACTTTGGGTCACCTGGGTGGCTCAGCGGTTGAGTATCTGCATTGGGCTCAGGGTGTGATCCTGGGGTCCTGGGATAGAGTCTTGCATTGGGCTCCCTGCGGGGACCCTGCTTCTCTGCCTCTCTCTGTGTCTCTTATGAAAAAATAAATAAAATCTTTAAAAAAAAGAGTACCTCATTTTATTTATTTTAAAAGATTTATTTATTTTAGAAAAGGGAGGAGAGGCAGAGGGAGCCAGAGAGAAAGGTTCTCCTGCACAAAAGGGATGAGTGTGGCTGAGCCAGTGCATTCCCTGGGGGTGAGAGAGGAAGCCAGGAGAGGATGGAGGTGAGGGTGAGATTTTTTGAGAAGTGGCTTGAAGCAATAGGGCCCTGACTTGGAGACCTGAGCCAGGAAGATTTCTGGACTCCTCTGGTAAACATGGGGCATGAGGCATGATGGAAGCTCAGATTCATAGCATAGCAGCTCTCTCTCCTGCTGATTGTTTTTGTTTTCTGAATTCTAAATGTCTAAAATGAGTGTATGAGGGAGCACTTGCCTGGCTCGGTCAGTAGAGCATGGGACTCTTGATATCAAGATTGTGAGTTCAAGCCCCACGTTGGGCTTAGAGCCAACTTAAAAATAAATAAATAAAATGAGTGTATGAGGAAGAAAGCTGTAGGTAACAGAAACCCATTCAGACTATCTTACTACAGAAACAGGTACAGGGATGCCTAGGTGGCCCAACAGTTGAGCGTTTGCATTTGGCTCAGGCGTGATCCTGGGTCTGTGATGGAGTCCCACATCAGGCTCCTTGCGGGGATCTTGCTCCTCCCTCTGCCTACGTCTCTGCCTCTCTGTGTGTCTCTTGTGAATAAATAAATCTTAAAAAAAAAACAACAGGTACATCATTATCAGGATATTGACGGTGTCTCAGTGAATCCCAAGAGCTCCCCAAAGACTAGAGCTACATTTGCTGGACTTCTAGACCTGTACTATCCACTACAGAGGTCACCACATGTGGCTGCTAAAATTAAAATTAAAATTGATTAAGCGGAAATTGAAATCCATTTCCTTAGTCACACTAACCACATCTCAAATGCCCAATACCACATGTGGCTAGTGGTTCCCACACTGGACAGCAAAGATGTAGAATATTTCTTTCCCTTTTTTTTTAATTTTTTAAAATTTATTTATGATAGTCATACAGAGAGAGAGAGAGAGAGAGAGAGAGACAGAGAGGCAGAGACATAGGCAGAAGGAGAAGCAGGCTCCATGCACCGGGAGCCCGACGTGGGATTCGATCCCGGGTCTCCAAGATCGCGCCTTGGGCCAAAGGCAGGCGCCAAACCGCTGCGCCACCCAGGGATCCCTAGGACATTTCTTTATTGCAGAAAGTCCTACTGGACAGCGACTGTTCTAGATTATCTATCCAGCCTACAATAACCATTGTTCCAATCCACTTCCGTGGTCCACAGGAGTGGGATCTTGGCTATGACATAAAATTTTAAAATTATTTGCCCCTGCTTAAAACATTTTCTGTGGGTGGAGGGCCTAGCTATGGCAGTTGGAAAAGCATGTGACTCTTGATCTGGGGTTCCTGATTTTGAGCCCCATGTTTAGAGATTACTTAATTAAAAATTAAGTATTGATTACTTAAATAGGGATCCCTGAGTGGCGCAGCGGTTTGGCGCCTGCCTTTGGCCCGGGGCGCGATCCTGGAGACCTGGGCTCGAATCCCACGTCGGGCTCTCGGTGCATGGAGCCTGCTTCTCCCTCTGCCTGTGTCTCTGCCTCTCTCTCTCTCTCTCTCTCTATCATAAATAAATAAAAAAAAATTTAAAAAAAGATTACTTAAATAAAAAAGATTACTTAATTAAAAAAATAAACTTTATGGGATGTCTGGGTGGCTCAGTTCGTTAACCTTCTGACTTTTTGTTTCAGCTCAAGTTGTGATTTCAAGGTCATGAGATCAAGCCCCATGTAGGGCTCTGCACTCAGTGTGGAGTCTGCTTGTCCCTCTCCCTAGTCTCCCCCTAAAATAAATAAATAAAAATTTTAAAAACCTAAAAAAATAAATAAACTAAAAAAAAAAATCTTCTGTGGCTACTCAAGGCTCTTATAATTAAATTAAGTGCCTTAATATGGCCTACAATGCCCAGAAGAAATGTCCTTCACTCCTTTTTCCAATATCATACTATCAGCCATTTTGGAAGACACAACCTTGGGATGTCTGGGTGGTTCAGTGATTGAGGGTCTGCCTTCGGCCCAGGACATGATCCTGAAGTCCCAGGATCGGGTCCTGCTTCGGGCTCCCTGCCTGGAGCCTACTTCTCCCTCTGCCTGTGTCTCTGCCTCTCTCTCTTTGTGTCTCTCATGAATAAATAAATAAAGTCTTTAAAAAAAAAAAAAAAAAAAGGAAGACACAACCTCTCTTCCCTGGCAAGTTATTGGCCCAGAACTATTGACTCAAGCTGGGCTGATCAGAGTGTTAGAATGGATGGTGTTCTGCAGCTGATCTTGGCTGGCTCTGCCCTCAGATAGATCATTATTTCTCATAGTTCTTTACAGAAGAGCACCTGCTTTGTATCTTGGTTTTGGAATTCGGTTAGCTCCTTTGGTAGTTGACCTATCCTAGAAATGATCTTAAATTTCTGATCACTGAAGTCCACTGCCTGGATTAAGTTAGTACAGGAACTGTCTAGGGTATGACAGGCCCATTTGTACTTAGCTCCAATTAGCTCATAGCAGAAACCATGTGGCTTTCTGATCCCGTTTTGCTGTTCCACAGAGGACGTCTCTTAAGAGATTTGGCTATAATCAGGGATTCCAACTTGATTTTTGCCCTACTTTCAGATTGATTAAAAAAAATTTATTTATTTATTCATGAGAGAGAGAGAGAGAGAGAGAGAGGCAGAGACACAGGCAGAGGGAGAAACAGGCTCCATGAAGAGAGCCTGACATGGGACTCAATCCCAGGTCTCCAGGATCACACCCCGGGCCGAAGGAGGCACTAAACCACTGAGCCACCCGGGCTGCCCCAGATTGATTTTTATAATATATCATAGTTCAGGGACACGTGGGTGGCTCAGTGGTGGAGCGTTGTCTTTGGCTTAGGGTGTGATCCGGGGTCTGGGATGGAGTCCCACACCAGGATCCTTGTGGGGATCCTGCTTCTCCCTCTGCCTGTTCTTTGCCTCTCACTCTCTCTCTCTCAGTGTCATTCATGAATAAATAAATAAAATCTTTAAAAAATTAAAAAAAATATAGGCCACAGCTCACTGGTTTTAATTCTAGTTCAGGAGTTGGTAAACTGGCTCTCTGGCCAAATCCAGCCATCAACCTGTTTTTGTAAGTAAAGTTTTATTGTAACACAGCTACTCCCATTCATTTACTTATTGCCTCTGGCTGCTTTTGTGCTACAAAGGCAAGGTTGAGTACTTGTGACAGAGATCTTTACAAAGCCTAAGATGTTTACTATCTATGCTTTACAGAAAAGGTTTAATATACTCTTATTCTAGATGGTCAACTTGTAGACCAAATTCCTATTTGTTTATTTATTATTATTATTATTTTTAAAAAGATTTATGTATTTATTTATGATAGACACACACAGAGAGAGAGGCAGAGACACAGGCAGAGGGAGAAGCAGGCTCCATGCCGGGAGCCTGACACAGGACTCGATTCTGGGACTCCAGGATCGCGCGCGCCCTGGGCCAAAGGCAGGCACTAAACCGCTGAGCCACCCAGGGATCCCCTATTATTATTATTATTTTAAAAGATTTTATTTATTTATTTGAGATAGAGAGAGAGAGAGTATGTGTGAGCTGGAGGGAGAGGGAGAGAGAATCTGAAGCAGATCCTGCACTGATTGTAAAGCCCAACTTGGGGCTTGATCCCATGACCATGAGATCATGACCCGAGCTGAAAACCAAGAGTTGGCCTCTTAACCAACTGAGCAACCCAGGCACCCCTAAATTATATCATTTCTAAAGATTATCAATGAATAAAACAAAGATCACCAAAGTTTGAAAGAGCTTTTTTAGCTGAATATGTTTGACAGAAGAAGAAATTCACTGGGAGGGTTGCTGAGTGGGAAAGGTCAAGAGTTTTGTGTATTAGGAAGGGGTTTTCATGGTAATATGCTAATTATGAATGAAAAATGAACACTTTGGATAGAATGGGATGAATCCATAGGTCTGACCCGGTTGGTTAAAACAAGTCCCATTGTTCATTAATCAGGAAGGAATCTTCAGTTTGGTCCCATAAGGGTCTGGCAACTGGAAGTCACTCAAAGTCTACACCTGTTTATTAGCTTCAGCTATTGGAACCAGTTGTGGTGAAACACAATATTCAGTTTTGGTATCTCTTAGACAAGTATTGCTCTAAATGGAAATCTTCCTTTTTAAGAGATATGCCTCAGGGATCCGGCAGACTCAGTTGGTAGAGCATGTGACTCTTGATCTCGGGTTATAAGTTCGAGCCCCACATGGGGTTAAAGTTTACTTAAAAAGAGACAGAGAGAGAGAGAGAGAGATACCCTAAGTATGTTTCCTGCCTATTTTAAGATACTATTTGAGATTGCTAGTGTGAGAGCCGACCAAGACAAAAAAGAAGAGGGAAGACGGTGATAGCTATTTCTTTCCTTCTTTCTTGCTAATCAGACCCCAATTTTGTTCAGCTACTGGGTAGGCAACAATATGTTCATGAATGTAGGTCCCCTAACTCTGCCCAGGAGTACATGACTATGGCTCTGAGCCTCTTGGGGTTGACGCTGTTCCTCTTTACCAGAAATTGGTCAAATTCTAACCCATAGAAAGTCTGCTGGGGCTTCTGAGAAAGACTTTCTTCTCCTATTGAAAAGAAAAGTCTTGGGACGTCTGGGCATCTGCCTTCGGCTCAGGTCGTGATCCTGGAGTCCCTGGATCGAATCTCACATCGGGCTCTGTGTATGGAGCCTGCTTCTCTCTCTGCATATGTTTCTGCCTTTCTCTCTGTGTGTCTTTCATGAATAAATAAATAAAATCTTAAAAAAAAAGAAAAGAAAAATCTTTTCAAGCAGAAAGGATCATTTTCACATGGCAAAATAATACTTCCTGGCATTGTGATTGAGGAGAGCCATGTGACTAATTCTGGCCAAAGAATTGTGAATTCTGGGCCAAAGCTTTAATTCTGAGACCTTCTGGCGCTTACTTTTTCCCCCTCATTCCAATAACCAGCAACGTTCCAGTATGGCCCTATAATGAGGATGATACTGAACAGAACCCTCAGTGGACATGAAGCATAAGCAAGAAGTAAACTTATATGTGTTAAACTACTGAGATTCTGGAGTTGTTTATTACTACAGCATAATAATCTAGCTCCGTAGATTTCAAAGTGAGGCCTGGGGACCTTTCTAGGTTCCCAAACCCTTTTAGAGGGGCTGTAAGATCAAAACAACCTTTATAATAATACAAAGAGGGAAGCCCGGGTAGCTCAGCGGTTTAGCGCCACCTTCAGCCCAGGACGTGATCCTGGAGACCTGGGATCGAGTCCCACGTTGGGCTCCCTGCATGGAGCCTGCATCTCCCTTTGCCTGTGTCTCTGCCTCTCTTTCTCTCTGCGTGTCTCATGAATAAATAAATAAAATCTTAAAAAAATAATAATACAAAGAGGTCGTTTGCCTTTTTCGATCTCCAGAGTATTTCAGAGACTACATAATGTGTAATGATAATTAAAAATTTATCAATTTCTAATATGGCCATAGCAGTAACCTACCTAAAGAGAAGCTTTTTGGAGTTACTTTGTTCTTCCTTCCTTTTCCTACTTTCTTTCCATACATATATGCATTTCCCTAAAACATTTGTTTTATGACATATCACACACAAGTCTATCTTTATCTATTTGCTTTTTATTATTTTAGATTTTATTTATTTATTCATGATAGACACACACACACACACACACAGAGGCAGAGATACAGGCAGAGGGAGAAGCAGGCTCCATGCAGGGAGCCTGACGTGGGACTCGATCTCGGGTCTCCAAGATCACACCCTGGGCCAAAGGTGGTGCTAAACTGCTGAGCCACCCGGGCTGCCCACAAGTCTATCTTTAAATTACTGGGCCATCCAGAGCTTTGTATTTTATCCATAGGGGAGCATCTTTGCCATCACTTTGGGCTTCTGAAGCACTAACATAATTTACAAAGAGTAGATGGCCAACACATCTGTTGAAGCAGAGCAATGTTCCTGTGGTCTGTGCATCCTGAAACGCTTCTGCAGTGTTCAGGGCCCCAGCGGTGCTCCCAGCCAGCACATCAACCACTTCTGGCTGTCACGTCGCCAGCATGCTCACTGGAATCCGCACTGTTGGAAGCTAATTTTGTATTATCTGATTTATAATATCGTAGGCTCTCTCTGTTACAGGATAATTCCTATTGTTCCTTTCCCTACATTTAGGGGGGCGGAGTTTACACCCTTGTGTTTTATTTTTCCATCTCTGTGTAAAGGTTTCACTCACTTTTCAAAATCAAAACATGTTTTGTTTTTAAGCCTGTGCCCGTTTGCCCTCTGTGTTTCCTGAGTACAAAGATTAAAGATTAAAGGTTTTATTACTCAGGTATTTTAGAAGGTAAAGTAAGGGACACCTGAATGGTGCAGTTGGCCAAGCGTCTGACTCTTGGTTTTGGCTCAGTTCATGATCTCAGGGTGGTGGGATCCAACCCAGGCCGGGGTCCGTGCTCAGCACAGAGTCTGCTTGAGATTCTCTCTCTGTCTCCCCCTCCCCCAACTTGTGTGCATGTGCTTGAGTGCATGTGCCCTCTCTCTCTCTCAAATAAAATAAACACATAAAATATTTTTTAAAAAATGATTATTTATTCATAAGAGACACACAGAGAGAGGCAGAGACTTAGGCAGAAGGAGAAGCAGCTGCCGTGGGGAGCCCAGTACAGGACTTGATCTCAGAACCCTGGGATCACGACCTGAGCCAAAGGCAGATGCCCAAGCACTGAGCCACCCAGGTGCCCCAAATAAAATCTTTTTTTTTTTAAAGACGGTAAACTAAAAGTATGAATTATTGAGAATTACTAGGTAAAGCAGGTCCTGTACATCTATTTGCTTTTGGTAATAGTTAAATAGCTTAGACCAAAGCTGGAACAAAGGTATCTTTGGAGTGCTTGGCTGGCTCAGTCAGTAGAGCATGTGACTCTTGATTTCTGAGTCATGAGTTTGAGCCCCACGTTGGGTGGAGGTATCCTAGATCATCCTGAGATTTTCCTGATAAATTCCAATTACTCTCTGATATTTGGGTATTTAAATGGTTATTACATTCCTTAGGTAACACCACTGAAAAGAATTCTGGAAACAAATTCAAGATTATACAGGAAGATTCTCACCCAGGGAGTTTACTTGAACCATTTCAATGTAAATACTACTTGTCTTAGATCAGTAGAAGGAAGCTCTGAAATATGAAAACTGGGTGAATTACAAGCCTGTAACTCCCCTACATTTGGGTACATTTTGATACAATTGTCAGCAAATTTCTACACAATTTTGGTATTGTTCTAGAGAGTTTTGCCTATTCTCATAGAAAAGTAGCAAATAATTCCATTGAGCAGGATTATGTTATTTTTCTCTGTGGACTAAAATAAACCATGCCTGTATCTCATTTTACACTCAGTGGTGGATAGGCTTTTGGGATAATGTCTTTCTTCTCCTACCACAGAAAAGAAACACATCTTCCACTAAAAATTACTAAGGCCAAATACCCATAAAAATATCTTCTTACTTCAGTAAGGACAATCAGGTAATAAAATGCCTGAAACGAGAAGCAAATCTTCCAGTTTTATTATGCCACGTTTTTCAGACTTATTTGTTCAAACAAGGCTTTCCTGAGTTATATGAAGTTTTCACTAAAGAAAGGAGTTGCTGAACTATCTGGTTTCTAATCAGCTAAAATGTCAGAGCTTTTTATTTTTTTAAGATTTTATTTATTCATGAGAGACACAGAAAGAGAGAGAGAGAGAGAATGAGAGAGAGAGAGAGAGACAGGCAGGGATAGGCAGAGGGAGAAGCAGACTCCATGCAGGGAGCTCGATGCGGGACTGGATCCTGGGGTTGGATCCTGGGACTCCAGGATCACGCCCTGGGCAGAAGGCAGGTGCTAAACCCCTGAAGCACCCAATGTGAGAGCTTTAGGACAAAATTCTTAAAAACAACAGCAACGTTGGAAAAACAACTCTTTAGTAGGAAGCAGAAAAAGCCATCATGGAAATTATCAGGGATGACCTCCTAGGTGTGTACTTGTGTCTGTCTGTGCTTTCTTGGTGTGTGTAGCCTTCCCAGGCTCATCTTTGGGGACCACCTGACTTCAAACAGTTAGTAGGGGAAAAAATTATGTAAACTATCTCACTGATTTGTTTTACTTTGTCACTCCTAGGGGCACTTGGGTGACTCAGTTGGTTAAGCTAAGCATCTGATTCTTGGTTTTGGCCCAGGTGGAGATCTCAGGGTCCTGAGAGGGAACCTGGAGTCGGCCTGTCCCTCTCCCTCTCCTCCTCCCCGCTGCTCTCTCACTCTCTCTCCCTCTCTCTCCCTCTCACTAAATAAATAAAATGTTTAAAACAAAATAAATAAAATATCCCTCTTAGAAAATGTAAAGGGTGTAAGCGGATCACACTGCTCTAGATAGTTCCCTTGAGACATCTGTTCAAAAAGAAAAACTTTTCATATATATAATTTTCCTTTTTTGTTGCCCCACAGAGAAAGTCAGAAGTCTTATCAATGGTTTTACTTGTATCTTTCTGTCAGAAAATGTAAATGAATCTGAAATACATATACATTTTTGTCCTGTGCGGGTTCAAATCTTCTTTGCATGAAGTGAGGCATAACAAGTTTCGTCAGGTTCTTTTGCATATTTGTCAGGAAGCTTCTACACTGTTCCTCTTTCCCTTCTTCTTTTTCCTTTGTCTTTAGAGCTGAAGACCCTATGGTGTGCACCCTTGAGAAAGGCAAAGATGCCTGAATGCCCTCAGAGCCTTTTTTTAAAAAATTCATTTATTCATGAGACATACAGAGAGAGGCAGAGATGTAGGCAGAGGAAGAAGCAGGCTCCCTGCGGGGAGCCCAATGTGGGACTCTGTGCCAGGACCCCGGGATCACAACCTGAACTGAAGGCAGACACTCAACCACTGAGCCACCCAGGTGCTCCCCACCATAGCCTTTTATGTTACATTTTTCATAAACCGGGTACCAGAATTTGGGGATGCTCAATGTGTTCCCCTGGGACATTTAACCAATTTGGAAGTGATTATGGCACAATGATGGGACAAGTTCCCACTGTCCCCAGACTCCTCACTCAGTATCTGTTCAGTTCCCTGGCCCTGCCTGCTGGGAGGCGTTGCCCTTTCTGCTCAGACCCAGAGGTCTGTGTGGCCCTTCAGCAGCTGGTGCAAACAGCTTTTCTCTTAGCGGAGCCCAATTATCTCACCAGTATTTACTCTCCCAGTTCTGTTTACCATGACAACCTCTCCTAGAGACACAAAACCTGAGTGGGCCCCATAGGGGCACTTCCTATCCTGCCCAAGGAAATAATAAAGCAGTTATTTCTTTCTTGAAGCCATATATCTTTAAGGATGGGTGAAAGAGAAAAGGACATTTATTCCCTCCCACTGTGTTCCAAGCCAAGTTGCAGGTGATTTGCAAATGGAAATATCATTTGATATTTGCAATTGATCTTCAAGGTTTCTTTTTTCTTTTCTTTTCTTTTCTTTTCTTTTCTTTTCTTTTCTTTTCTTTTTTTCTTCTTTTCTTTTCTTTTTTTCTCTTCTCTTCTCTTCTTTTCAAGCTTTTATTTATTTATTCATGAGAGATACACAGAGAGAGGCAGAGACATAGGCAGAGGGAGAAGCAGGCTCCATGCAGGAAGCCCGCCCGATGTGGGATCCGAGGACCCCAGGGATCATGACCTGAGCCAAAGGCAGCCGCTCAACCACTGAGCCACCCAGATGCCCCAAGGTCACTTTCTTCTCTTCTTGTTTTGAGTGATAGAAAGTAGCAGTCTTTTCATGCCTGGAGGTCTCTGCTTAGGATGGTGTGGGTTTTGTTCTACAGAACAGCTAATTGGGGATGAATAAAATTCAGTTCTTGGGATGCCTGGCTGGTCAGTCGATAGAGCATGCAATTTATGATCTCGGAGTTGTAATGTCGAGCCCCATGTTGGGAGTAGAGATTACTTACCAAAAAAAAAAAAAAAAAAAAGAAAAGGACAGAAGTTAAAAAAGAAAGAAGAAAGAAGTTCAGCTCCTGCTCCTTTCCCCAAGCCTTGAACCCCCCATTGGTTGCATTGGTCTGGAAAAAAGGATGACTTTCTCTACTTAGCACTGCAGGATGGAAGTGGCCCAGGTCTGGTTTAATGTCTGAACACCATCCCTCCACGCTGTTCCTCAGGCTCAGTAAACACTCCTGAGATGAGAGACATTTTCAGCTATGCTTTCTGGGCTCTGTAGAGAGGGACCCAGTCAAAGTGCAAGGCCAAGACAAGAGCTTAGGCAAACTGTCTCCTCCCTCCTTCTCAGGTTCTTGCTGGTTTTGGGCTGACAAATCCTTTTTCATCTGGGAGTTTATCACCTCAGAGGAGGCTGGCCAATCCCATGATACTCACTGCAAAACTAATCACCCTGCCCACCCTGGTGGTCCCACCTTGTAACATCCTTTTACCACATTGCTGTGTTGCTCTGTAAGAGTCCATTTCTTTTTTGAATTGGTCAATATACATTCAGAGTAAGAAATTAAAATATAAAAGAGGATCCGGGGGAAAAGTGAGTTTCCTTCATATACTTGACCCCAAGTTTCTCAGATTCCTTCCCCAGAAATAACCACTGTCACTAGTTTTTTTCTTCTTCCAGATATTTTATAAACATATATTTATATACCTATATATCAGTAATTAATTCCCCACCCCAAAACCCAAATAATAGCATAGTACCCACATTGTCCAGCAATTTGCTTCCTCCTCCCATTAATAATAGAGCTCGGGTATTCTTTGTATCTGTGCATTTAATCCACTTCCTTTTTTTAACCTCCTGGTATAGCTGTAAGACGGTGTTTCTCATTCTGGGGCGATTGCATTCTGTTCCTCTATTCCTATCCCCAGGGATATTTGGCAGTGCCTGGAGACAATTTTGGTTATCACAACTGGAAATTGTTATTAACATTTAATGGGTAGAGGCCAGGAATGCTGCTAAATATCCTTCAATATGCAGTCCCCCCACAACAAGGCCCAAGATACCAGTGGTGCTGAGCTTGAGGAATCTTGCTGTATAATAAAGTTGATCAGATCCCCTATGGATAGGCACATATGTGACTTTTAATATTTTGTTATATAGACCATGCTGCAATGACAGTAGTATAAATTGGAATTCTTAGTTGCAGATGATGTAATCCACTTTAATCAGAAAAAAGATTATGATGAGTGGTTATCAAATTTCAGATAGGATCAAAGTCAAGCTTGGATGCTTTCTACCCAGTAACACATACCAAGCCAAAGGTCCAACGATACCACAGAACTTTTCTTTCTTTTTTTTTTTAAAGACTTTATTTGACACAGAGAGAGTGAGAGAGCACAAGCAGGGGTAGTGGCAGAGAGAGAGAGGGAGAAGCAGGCTCACCACTGGGAGGGAGCCCAATAAGGGGCTCAATCCCAGGACCCTGGGATCATGACCTGAGTGGAAGCAGATGTTTAACCGACTAAGCCACCCAGACACCCAGAACTTTTTAAAAAATATTTTTATTTATTTATTCATGAGAGACACAGAATGAGAGAGAGAGGCAGAGACACAGGCAGAGGGAGAAACAGGCTCCATGCAGGGAGTCCGATGTGGGACTCGATCCAGGGACTCCAGGATTACGCCCGAAGGCAAGTATCAAACCGCTGAGCCACCCAGGGATCCCCCAGAACTTTTCTAATAGAAATAAATTCCAGTGCTGTGCTTCATGCCATTGACATAAATTATACTAGGGATGTTATAACCTCTGTAAGAGCTACCTACCTGTGAAGGGCCAAAGGCTTGAGCTACTATGCTGGCCAGAATATCTGAACTTTCCACACATGGTTGCTATCTCCAGTTTGTGGGTTCTGGGCTGCCCTATTTATTTATTTTAGAGAGAGAAAGAGAGGACATGAGCAGGAGGAACAGAGGGAGAGGGAGAGAAAAACCCAAGCAGACTCCACATTGAGTGCAGAGCCTGATGTGGGGCTCAATGCAGGGTTCAATGTGGGTTCATTGAACCCACATTGGTTCAATCTCACAACCCTGAGATCACTACCTGAGCTGAAACCAAGTCAGAGGCTTAACCAACTGTGCCACCCAGGTGCCCTGGACTGGGGTGATCAGGAGACAGGCATGAAATTGGGAGTGTTATGGCTGGACATATACATCAGGGAGCTGAAGGCATGATGTGGTTATGATTGTCTAGACCCAGTTTTTTTTTTTAATTTTTGTTTTTTTCAAGATTTTATTTATTTGAGAGAGTAAGCTAGCCCAGGAGAGAGCACAAGCAAGAATGGGGGAGGGCAGGGGAGGGGCAGAGGGCAACGGAGGAGCAAACTCTCCACTGAGCAGAGAGCCTGATGCGGGGCTAAATCCCAGGACCTGGAGATCATGACCTGACCCAAAGGCAGATGCTTAACTGACTGAGTCACCCAGGTGCCCCTAGACCCAATTTTTAAATTTAACTTAATTTAATTTAATTTTATTATAAAGATTTTATTTATTCATGAGAGATAGAGACAGAGAGAGAGAGAGAGAGAGAGAGGTAGAGACACAGGCAGAGGGAGAAGCAGCACCCCCCGCCCCCACAGGGAGCCTGATGTAGTACTCCATCCCTAGGGGTCACGCCCTGAGCTGAAGGTGAGCCGCTCAGGCGTCCCAAAGAGTAAGATTAAATTATACTCAGAGCACTTAGAACAGTGTTTGATACTTAATAAGCCTTATCATAGTATTACACTATTTCTTTTTAAAGATATTATTTATTCATGAGAGACACAGCGAGAGAGGCAGACACATAGGCAGAGGGAGAAAGAAGCAGGCTCCTTGCTGGGATCCCGATGTAGGACTCAATCCCGGAACTGTGGGATCATGCCCTGAGCCAAAGGCAGATGCTCAACTGCTGAGCCACCTAGGTGTCCCTATAGTAATACACTATTATAAATATATTTTATATGTATATCTAAAATTATAATTATTAAATGTTAATTATTAAATTGCGTATTTTGTATACTAATGCATCCTCAGTGCCCAGAACAATGCCTGGAACACTGTAGATGTAGATGTTTATTAAATATTTGTAGAATGAATGAATGAATGAGTCATAGGCTTCCCTTTGCCTTACTCCAGAGTCACACTGTCCTTCCAATGGGGTGGGTTTCAAAGTGTTCAAGAACCAACTGGTCACAAATCAGGAATTGTAGAAGTTTGTGGGCAGGCCTAGGGCATAGCCCTCAATTGCTTCTTTAGGAAAAAGTGTTAAACCTACAAAGGAATCTGGAACCCAGGTCAAGGGTGATTTGGGAAGGAATATCTGCATGGCACGTGTAACAGGAATAACTCCATTTGTCTTGTTTTAATACTTTTCTTTTTAAAGATTTTATTTATTCATTCATGAGAGACACAGAGAGAGGGAGAGAGAGAGGCAGAGAGAGAAGCAGGCTCCATGCAGGGAGCCTGATGTGGGACTTGATCCCTGGTCTCCAGGATCAGGCCCTGGGCGGAAGGCAGGGGCTCAACTGCTGAGCCACCCGGGGATCCCCAATACTTTAAAAAAAATTTATTTATTCATGAGAGACAGAGAGAAAGGCAGAGACACAGGCAGAGGGAGAAGCAGGGAGCCCAAAGTGGAACTCCATCCCAGGTGTCCAGGATCACACCCCCGGCTGAAGGCGGGTCTAAACCGCTGGGCCTGCCCTTGTTTTAATACTTTAAAATTTCCTTCTCTAGGCCAGGCTGATTCGAATGCAAGTTGCAAGTTAATTTGAATTCAACTCTCTGTCCTTGCTCTCACAGAGAGTGAACAGGCTTCAGGACACTATAAATTGTCCATGTAATCAACAGAAGCAGTATTTTGGGGTAGCTCGGGTGGCTCGGTGGTTTGGCTCCGCCTTCAGCCCAGGGTCTGATCCTGGAGACCCTGGATCTAGCCCGCATCAGGCTCCCTGCATGGAGCCCGCTTCTCTGTGTCTCTGCCTCTCTCTCTCTCTCTCTGTGTGTCTCTCATGAATAAATAAAATCTTAAAAAAAAAAAAAAAAAAAAGCAGTATTTTGCAGCCACACAGACCTGGACTGGAATCCGGTCGAACCCTTAGCCACCCTATAATCTGGATTGTGCTTGGCCTTCGTTGGATGCTTTCTTGCCTATAAAATGGGAGATACCTTTTCTTCACAAGATGGTGATGGGAACACAATCAATTAGCGTTGCTTTTTAAAAGATTATTTATTTGAGAGAGAGAGCGGGCACACCGCAGGAGCAGGAGCAGAGGTGGGAGCAGGGAAGAGGGGCAGAGGGAGAGGAAACCTCAAGCCACCCCCAACTGAGCGAAGAGCCAAGAGAGGGCTCAATCTCACCACCCTGAGATCACCACCTGAGCGGAAATCGAGTCCGATGCTTAATCAACTGAGCCATCCAGGCGCCCCTGAAGATTTTATTTTTAAGTCACCTCTACACCCAACGTGGGGCTGGAACTCATAACTCTGAGATCAAGTCACACACGCTCCACTGACTGCACCAGTCAGGCGCCCCTGATTGTACATTTTGAAACCACTTACACTCTCTATAAATATCAGTTATCACTGACCCTCCACGTTGGTTCCTTGGTAGGGCTTTAGGAAAAAAAAAAAGTTCTGCATCAGTAAAAGAAGGGAGACCCTAATCTAATCTCAACGGCTCTGACGTCCAGGAGGGCCTGGGCTTTCCCGTCCCACCGCTAAGTCAAGGGCAAAATCCAGAAGAGGTCTGGTGGGCGATCAGGGCTGGGGTCCGGGTTAAGCTCCTTTCAGGTCGGACGTCACGATCCACAATTGCTGGCAAGGACCAAGGGAGACGCAAACCAGAAAGATGATGGCAGGGGGAACCTGCGACGCGGGGCGTGTGTTGTCGGGGGGGGGGGGAGGAACGTTTGAGCCGGAGAGGGAGGTTGGCGCCGCAGGGACCAAGCATCTGGTGCAGTGGAAGGGCACCGGGGCGCAGGGGCTCGCCGTCCTAGTGAAAGTGGGGCCCAGTGAAAGGGGCCAGCCGGCAGAATTTCGGTTCCCGCCCCGCGACTCCCGGCTTCGACTACACTTGCGTCCGCAGACGCCCTGGGCCCCTCGCTCCACCCCCAGGTGGGAGGGGTCAATGGACCGTACCATGATGCCCTTCTAGGGGTGGAGGTGAGGCTTGGGCCAGTCCTGCAGGGAGAGCCAGAGTACTTTGCTAGGAAAAATAGGGTTATGTATGTTGCCTGCCAAGTTTCTTAATCGCTATGCTTCCCCTCTGTCTATGAGGATCCTCGGCACTCCCTGAGGGGTTGCAGAGTCCAGCCACGCTCCCCCCTTCCCTCTCCGCACTTCGTGCATTCCTCCGCGGTACGTAGGCGGGGGAGGCGTACATAAGTCTCGACGCAGGAGGCGGGGCCGCTCAGTCCTCGAGGCGTCGGTGCTCTGCGGTGTTGGAACCTTGTTGCTTGCCGGCCTGTGCGCGCGTGCGCGGACATGGCCTCCAACGGTATGTAAGGGCGCGAGGCGGCGGCGGCGTGCCGGCCTGGGGCTTCGGTCCCTCCCAGCTGGGCTTTTTTTTTTTTTTTTTTTCTTTTCTGATGGGACCCGGGTGGCGGATCGCGTGTAGGGTTTTCTCGCACCGCTGTGGCGGGAAGCAACGGGAGGGGTGGAGGGGGGGAGGCCTGTGTCGCCATTTTGTTTCGCTTCTCCGGCGCCTTGCGCGTGGTAGGGGATCTTGCCGTCTCAGTGCCTTTACTTGAGGTGAGATTTGACACGGACGTTTCTTGGTAATTTGAAACGTGAGGCACGCATGGAAACGCTCGGTCCCGAAGCCTTCCCACCCCCCCCCCCTTCCCAGCCGCGAGCTCGGGCCCCGCTTTGTCGCAGTGCTGCATCCGGGCACTCGGTGCGCGCACGCGCCCTGCTGGCCCCTCCCCCCTTTCTCGCGGCGCGAACCCCCCTCCCGCCTCGTGTTAGCCCTGCTTTTTGTCGCGATACTCTCCGCTGCAGGCTCCGCAGCGCGCGTCCGGTGTGGGCCTAGCCCCGGGGGTCCCTCGGGAAGGGGCGGGACCGCCTGCTTCCCGCCTCGGTTGCCACGCGGCCGGGGGCGGAGGCTCGGGATCGGGGCCGTGCGCCCGCTTAACGGTTTGGGGGAGGCCCCTAGGGGGTCGTCTAACGGACTTGGGACCGGGCCCGAGGGTTTTCCCGCCTAAATTTCCGCTTTCCGTGGTGGGAGCCGAGAGGAACGGCCGCCCGAGGCCACACCCTCTCCCGATCCTTTGCCCTTTTCCTGCGGGGGAAGCGCCTCGTTTCCTGTACTGAGGAGGTGATGAGTTGATCTGGGTTGGTGCGCCTTCATTGGGGGCGATTTAAAAGCGCTTTCGCGACATTTGGTTTGCCGAGACTCCCAACAGCCCTCGAGGAAGGCAATGCAGATGAGCAGACGGAATCGTTTGGAGGCACGGGGCTTGGCACTTGAGTCCCAGTTGATTGACCTCCGAAAGCGAACTCTGTGATGATCTCTGTTATTTGGGGTCGGAGAGTTCTCTTGGTTACGTGGCTTTGTACTAAAAAAGCCCACGTTGTCATTCTCCAAGATTAGGCAAAGGGTGAAGAATGGCCTCATTTGAGACCTATCTGTTCTTTGGGCTTGGTTGAGAGAGTGGAGGCCGCATCCCCCTCACTGCTGCCTTTGGCTTGCATCAAAATCTGTCCCCAGTTTGTGACTTTAACTCGACTGTTGATGATACCTTTCCCCTAGAGTAGGTAAGAAAATAAAATGTTATGTAGGTTTGTGCAGTTCCTGACATCAGTTGAATTCACAGAACATTGTAGTTTACCACCAAGATTCTTTTCTTTTTTTTTTTTTTGTTTTGTTTTTGGTGAGACTTCTTGGTATCCATTGGGAGAAAACTTGATTATGACCTGCCATCTTGTCCTTCCTGTCATGAGGGAATTTCTGCCTTTTCTTGCAACATTGTTGATACTATCTGAAGGCCCCAGGGCTTGAGTTAAGAAATTTAATTCTGTTATACTCTCAAGGATGGCTGAAGGTAATGTAATTGTATTTTCTTTTGCAGACTATACCCAACAAGCAACCCAAAGGTGAGTGTTGTTTCAGGACTTCCAGTTCGTAGGGTGGCAAGGGTGGCTAAGGTATCTTTTCTTGATTCCACTGGTTTTTTTCTTTTTTTCCAGCTATGGGGCCTACCCCACCCAGCCTGGGCAGGGCTATTCCCAGCAGAGCAATCAGCCCTATGGACAGCAGAGTTACAGTGGTTACGGTCAGTCAGCAGACACTTCAGGCTACGGCCAGAGCAGCTATGGTTCTTCTTATGGACAGACCCAGAACAGTGAGTCTCTTTTAGTGGGTTACCCCGCCTCTTCCTGCTCTTTGAATGTTGCTTTTCTTAAACATTGCTGAAATGTTGAAACTGTATTTCTTTATTCGTAGTCTGTAACCCTTGAACTTTTTTTGGAGTTTGAATCTTTTCAAACAAATATTTAATTGGTTTGTAATTCTGGTTCCTTTTATTTCTGACTTTGAATTTTTCTGTTTATATTCTCCTTCCCATTTCCCTTCAGCATGACAATGAAATGTGGAGAGGAGAGTATTCCCTAAATGGAGAAAGTTTTAGGTTTTTTTTTTTTTTTTTTTTAAAGATTTTATTTATTTATTTATTAATTGAGAAACACAGAGGAGAGAGAGAGAGGCAGAGACACAGGCAGAGGGAGAAGCAGGCTCTGCGCAGGGAACCCAACGCGGGACTCAATCCCGGGTCTCCAGGATCACACCCTGGGCTGAAGGCAGCGCTAAACCACCAAGCCACCTGGGCTGCCCAGTTTTAGGTTTTTCATACAGGGAGGAAATGATTTGCTTAAAGATGTTTGAAGTCAGATTACTATGTATCATGGTGATACACAAACGGTAGAATGTACCTTGAGATCCTAATATGTACATAATGTGGGTTTCCCTATTTGTACTACACCCTTCTGAGAGGGTTAAAATACTTAATGAATAGGAATAGGAATCTCTTGGGATGGGATGCCTGGGTGGTTCAGCGGTTGAGCGTCTGCCTTTGGCTCAGGGCATGACTCTGAGATCAAGTCTCACATTGGGTTCCCTGCATGGAGCCTGCTTCTCCCTCTGCCTACATCTCTGCTTCTCTCTCTTTGTGTCTTTCATGAATAAATGAAATACTTTTTTTTTTTTAAAGGAATCTCTTGGGTTATGAATAGTATGGTCCTGGAGACTGGCTTTGGGATAGGTGTGATGAGATTAGAACTCTGAAGTTGGTGGAAGTTAAGAATATTAGCCTTAGGGTGGGAGGGGAAGGGCATCTTTGACCTTTAATTTAAAAGATTTCCAAGCAGCTTCCAAGAGGCTGACTTTTCAAGTGTGGGTAACAGTAGTAGTACATAAAGTTTTCTTTAACTTGTTTCCTGCCTTTTTTCTCAGAGTCTTTATGATTTCTTTTGCTTGTAGCAGGCTATGGCACTCAGTCAACTCCCCAGGGATATGGCTCAACTGGTGGCTATGGCAGTAGCCAGGGTTCTCAGTCATCTTATGGGCAACAGTCCTCTTATCCTGGCTATGGCCAGCAGCCAGCTCCTAGCAGCACCTCGGGAAGGTAAGGAGTTTGAGGGGGAGGTTTGGAATATGGTTAGAGGTGAATTGATAAGGAATGATGTGATCAACAGGAGCAATTAGGTGGGGGGAGAGGGAGGAGTCTTTGTAATGGAGTGGGGTAGGGAATGGAATGCGCCAAAGATGAAGTCTTGGACGTGCTGGCATTCTGATTCTGTTTGTTTCTCTTTCCTTAGTTATGGTAGTGGTTCTCAGAGCAGCGGCTACGGGCAGCCCCAGAGTGGGGGCTATGGCCAACAGTCTGGCTATAGTGGACAGCAGCAAGGCTATGGACAGCAGCAAAGCTCCTATAATCCCCCTCAAGGCTATGGACAGCAGAACCAGTACAACAGTAGCAGTGGAGGTGGTGGCGGAGGGGGTGGTGGAGGTGAGGGGTCTTGAGCTTTGCATCATTCCTACTTTTTGTAGAGATTTATATATACTGCTTGGCCCCTTAACTCTAAAAAATTCTTAAAATTTTTTTTTCTTGTTTCTTAGCTGTCTTTATTTTCATCATTCTTAATCTTTTGGTACTGTTTAATGCCACGTGTGTTTTTTCTTTAAAGAATCCTTTGTTTTCTGACAGGTAACTATGGCCAAGATCAGTCCTCCATGAGTGGTGGCGGCGGCGGTTATGGCAATCAGGACCAGAGTGGTGGTGGCGGTGGCTACGGGGGAGGCCAGCAAGACCGTGGGGGCCGCGGCCGGGGCGGTGGCGGTGGTTACAACCGCAGCAGTGGTGGCTATGAACCCAGAGGTCGTGGAGGTGGCCGTGGAGGCAGAGGCGGCATGGGGTAGGTGTTCTTGTGAGCTAGGGCGTAACATCAGTGGGGAGTGTGAAGGGTTGCATGAATCTCCCTTGAAGCTCAGTTCCTTAGTGCATGGTTAGTTTTTTTTCTAGGGGTTTGTGAGGGCTTAGAGTTGGGGGTATTGATGGTTTCTTTGTACATTCCCATTTTTTTATGAGAATTGGGGAGCCTGAACTCCCACCCACACCTCTGAATAGAGATTTGAGTACTGACACTTGTATTTCCAAAGAAGAAGGGAAAATATACATGGGTGTATGTGGATTGGAGTCATTGATATCCTAGGCAAAAAACATGGAAGTAAAGTCTTCTTTCGCTGCAAGGGAAACCGATGATCCCACTCCTGGTAATAGGGAAACTTGTTTACATGTATTCCCATGTGTCCTCTAAAGGAGTTGCTAATGCTTAACCTCATGACTTCAGCTTCCAGGAATTGGCTACTCTTCCCGTATATTGTAGTCATTTGAATCCATGAGCTTGATTTGCAGTAATTTGACTGGCAGTAATGATTTTGTGTGTGACTTGGTTTATGGGGCTGTCTGAAGTGTGCAGGCCTTTTGGACAAAATATGCTTGACAGTGGTGTCCCATCTCTTTGCTCCACTGTCCCCCTCCCCTGGTTACTTGTCCAGCTGGACCTTCTCTTTCTTCCCCTTCCCGCTGTAGTTGATTGAAGTAAAACCTTAGATTTGATGTTAAAGCATTGGTCAAATCTGTTGGTAAACATGATTTGAAGGACCCTCCTCTGTCTCCCTTTGAAAGGGGAGGAATGTCAGTGTGTTACTCCTTTTTGGGAAAAAGTAGGTTTTTTAAATGAGAGTTTGTATATGGTAAGTATTCAGAGGTGGGTGGGGGCAGTCTCAAAAACCATACGAAAATAAGGAAAACTCTGTTGTGTGCGTGTGTTTAATGCAAAACTTTAAAAGAAAAACAACTGTTATGTGACTGTTAACTTGCTCTGCATTTTATGTGCCACAGGTATGAAAGGTGACATTGCAAAATACTCCGCTCTTCTCGCAGTGTAGAAGGGGTGACCCCGGGGGTGGGGGGAGATCAAAAACAGCTCAGTAGTTAGGATAGGGCTTAGCTAAGTTTGTCTTGCTTTAAGGGGAAATTGCCTTTGGTTTTGACTTTTTATGGAATGGGGTTGGGTCTGCTTGCTGCTTTCAAAGCAAAAACCACAAAAATGTGTTCAGGGCTACCCCAGCCTGGTGTGAAATGTCTTCTGGGTGAATTGGGGGTAGGGTTTTTAAACCAACTACTGGGTTGTCCACCACTCACGACAAGAGGAAAAAACATCTGCTACATCGGAAGAACGACCAAGGAAAATGGGTCATTTTTTTTTCCAGAGGAAATAGATCTATAACCTTTTAAAAAGCAAAATCCTTAAAAACTGTGTGAGAAATTGCACACGTGTGTGTGACATGCTCAAAGGTCAGACAAGGGGTGGTCAGGAAGGGAAATGTATTTTAGTAGCCACTTGTATCTTTTTCCCAAAACACCTACCCATGTTTGGGGAATGTTAAACAAAATCAAAAAAACGCCCTTTTGTAGCCGTTGGAAGCTTCATGTCCTTTCTTCTAACTTGTCTTCTCCAGCGGAAGTGACCGTGGTGGCTTCAATAAATTTGGTGGTAAGTGAACAGAGTTTCCAAAATTCCCAACTCCCAGCAATGCTTTGTCTGATTGTTCATTTGCAGATGTTTTAGCGTGTTTTAAGTGTCAAAAGGTTTTGAAGTGTCCAGAACCACCTCCAGAAAGGGGTGGGGGAGAATGCCACCTGCTGCCAGTTGTGTGCTAACCTGGAGGCAGGGGAGTAAGACTCGGCAGTCGTCTGGTGCCAAATTGGTTTGACCCAGGTTACTAAGAGGTGTTTAGTAGGCCTCTGACAGGAGTGTTGCCACACCTGGCACTTAGTGACCACCATTTTGAGAAACTGGAGAGTGTGCTGGAACACGTGGTGCCAACTTGGCTTTAGGATCCTTTTGATCATTGTGTCCAAGGCTAGTGTGTGTGTATTTAACAACCTCCAAATGTTTTAATTCTGGAAGGGGGATGTGAACTATTGCCCTGCCCTAGGGATGGTGAAGTTGGTATATATGTATCTATATATTAAATACTGAATGGTGTCAATGCAATCCTACATATACATACTTAACTCAGATGGGCAAATAGAGACTAGCTCTGGGAAGGAAGGTGTGGACAACTACAAAGAAAGGTTGGGAGCATGTGTGGCTCATGGGAAATAACCAGGTCTTAACAGCACAAACTGAATTCATGGAAAAATGGCAAATTTGAGAAGTCTCCCAGTAAGCTGGAACTTTTCTGGTTTGGTTAACTAACAAAAGGTTTCTTGATTTGTCTCAACATTTAAAGCCAAAGGCTTGGGTTCATGATTTAGGTGTCATTGAGTGTGGGTACAATATTTATATATGGTGAATTCAGATAAACTTTGGTCAAAGATGGTCTCTGGAAAAAAAATAGAGGCTGCATTATGGAAATAAGATTTCTGGTCTGTTCCCTGGGACATGCTTTAAAAATACAATAGTTATTATGTATGTTTTTTTATTTTCATGTGGTTGGGGAAACAACATGGTTTTAAGAATGGTTTGTAAAGATGAAATTAAAACTTGTTCCACAAGGGATAAATAAGTGTCTTTGGTGTTAAAAGTTTGGAGAAACTGGATGGATGCATATCACATTGCTGGTGGTGAGCCCCTTTCTCTCTGGGGTGAGAGAATAGGGCCAAGCTATGAGTTGGTTTTGTTAACTGCAATGGGTCTCCCTGCTGGCCCCCCAATCTGTGCTGAGGACATTTCCCAGCCTGAGCTGGGGGAGGCAGAATTTCCTGGACTGTGGAGTTGTCCCTGTGGGGACTCAAGTTACATACAGATCTTAAGGGGCCTGTGTCTTCCCCAGCCCTGTCTAGGAGTTTCTCTGGGTAGGCAACCCAGGACAGGGTTTGGATGAGGCTGTGAGCATTTACTGATCATTTTGCAAGAGTTTGGATTGGTGTTAAATTTTTTCCTTGTCTGTCTCTCCTTCTTGACTAACAGCTTCTCTTTCCTTGTTTGTTTTTTTTTTTTTTTTTCATGTCACTTAAGGCCCTCGGGACCAAGGATCACGTCATGACTCTGGTGAGTCTACAGCTGGCATGAAAGAATGGCTAATGTGGCATCAGGACTTAGGTTGGCTGTTCTTTGACACTTGAGGAATCTGAAAAAGCAGGTGTGGGGGTGTACCTGGGTGGCTCAGGTTGTGATCACAGGTCCTGGGCCCGAGCCCCACAATGGGCTTTCTGCTCAGTGGAGAACCTGCTTCTGCCTCTTCTATCTGCCACTCCCCTTGCTTGTGCGTGAGCGCTTTGTCAGGTAAAAAAGTAAAATCTTTTCATAAAAGGAGGTTAAAGAAGGAAAATGAAGGGAAGGGAGTTTAGGTGTTAGAATTAACAATGATCTATAAACAAGCATGTATCAGAAATAATCTCAGTGGTTTATTTCCCCAGCAATTTAGTAGGTTTGGGAGGAGCCTGATAATCTGCATTTCTAACAAGTCTGAGGAGATGGTGATACATCTGTGGTGTAGACCATGTTCTCATACTGCAGTGGATTTTAAAAATGTGGATCATGACCAAATTAGTAAATGAAAAGACCTAAAGGGAAGGATTTGGATTTCAGTGTAAAAGAGGTTTTTTATCTTGTTTGCAGTTGAAAATTGACAAACGCTAGCGTGATTATTGTGTGATCTTAGGCAATGAACTCCTGAGCCTCTGTTTCTTTTATGGATGTTAACAATTTTCCAAGGAGTGTTGTAAGACTAAATTTAAATTTGTGAAATGGCTAATATACAGGCACTCAGATAATAGAAGGGAGGTGGTTTTCTTTCATTTGACCTTAAGATTTGTTTCTTGAATTTTATTCTCTCAATAAAGATTTTTATTTATTTGAGAGAGTGAGTGAGCACAAGAAGGAGAGAGAGAAGCAGGCTCCCTGCTGAGCTGGGAGCCTGATGGCAAGGCTCCATCCCAGGACCCTGGGATCATGACCTGAGCTGAAGGCCAGACATTTAACTGAACCACCCAGGTGTTCTCTTAAAATTTCTTTGTAAGCTTAATTAATATCCAGTGTTAAAGTTGGATTTAGAGTCACTTGTTTTGTCTTTGCTTGTTTACAAATTCACATTGTTTTTTGTTCAAGCAGAACAGGATAATTCAGACAACAACACCATCTTCGTGCAAGGCTTGGGCGAAAACGTTACAATTGAGTCTGTGGCCGATTACTTCAAGCAGATTGGTATTATTAAGGTACTGTGGAGCATAGTGGCTGCTTTTTCTGTTGGTACTTCAGGTTTTTGGATTTCCCATGTTAGTAAAAATAAAAATCTTAACTATTGCCAGCCTAATTTGTTGAGGAAAGAACGCTAGCTGTTGACATTTTCTAAAAGAAAGCACATCTTCATACAGAAAAGCACACTTGAGGGATACCTGGGTGGCTTAGTGGTTGAGCGTCTTGCCTTCGTTCGGCTCAGGGTGTGATCCCGGAGTCCCAGGATTGAGTTCCGCATTGGGTGCCCTGCATGGAGCCTGCTCCCTCTTCCTATGTCTCTGCCTCTCTCATGAATAAGTAAATAAATAAAAAGAAAGGCACACATGATAAAGAATGTCCTAAACTTTTGAACTTGTAGATTATAATCTTTAGTTTTAGCCGTCAAGTGAGATCATTATGATGACTTAAAATTCCAGTTAATGTGAGAAGGAAACAGTAGAAGGTGGGTAGTGCTATCTTCTGAGACTCATGCTATCTCGTTTCTTTTTTCAGACAAATAAGAAAACAGGACAGCCCATGATTAATCTGTACACAGACAGGGAAACAGGCAAGCTGAAGGGAGAGGCCACGGTGTCGTTTGATGACCCACCTTCTGCTAAAGCAGCTATTGACTGGTTTGATGGTGTGTATGAGGAGGCTGGGGGGGATGGGTTGCACAGGGCAACTAGCCTTAGAAAACAGGTCACATTTTGAAGGTTCCTTTTAGGTTTTCAATAGTTTTTACTTGCTACTTTAGTATATACAGTTGGTCCTCGAACAGCATGGGGATTTAGGGCCACTGACCTCTTGTGCAGTTCCAAATCTGCATATGACTTGACTTCCCGAAACTCAGTCATTTGACTACTGTTGACTTGAGCCTTACTTGATGAATTGGTAAACTTGTTTTGTATTTTGTTATTAAAATATAAACAGGAAGTTCATTTAATATGCCGTATTTGTTGTAAAGTCCACATATAAATGTGCACAGTTGTAACCTGTGTTCAAGGGTAAACTGTTGTCTTTGACTTACGTGTTTTCAATTATGAATGTTTTCAGGAAGGTGTAGAGTCTTGGTTGTACCAAACTTAATAGTATCTTTTTACATCTTTATTTCATTAGGTAAAGAATTCTCTGGGAATCCCATCAAGGTCTCATTTGCTACTCGGCGAGCAGACTTCAATCGGGGTGGTGGCAATGGTCGTGGAGGCCGAGGGCGAGGAGGTGAGGACCTACTTTGCTGTTGGTAAAAAGAGGTGATGGGTAGAGTGGAGAGGATGGTAAAGGGCTTGTGTAGGAAAAGGAGATTGGGTTAAATTAAACCTGGAAGGGGAACAGACCCATATTTCTGTCTACACTAGGACCCATGGGCCGTGGAGGCTATGGAGGTGGTGGCAGTGGTGGCGGTGGCCGGGGAGGATTCCCAAGTGGAGGTGGTGGTGGTGGCGGCCAACAGCGAGCTGGTGACTGGAAGTGTCCTAATCCGTGAGTGAAACTTTTTCTTTTAGTCCTTTAAATGTGGTGTCGTTTGATACTAGGGCAGAGTCAGGGATCTTCTAGACCTGTCAAGGCCACACTGATGGAGACAACTTTGGTTGAAAGCATACCTAATTAAGGCTGTTAGAGTGGGTACGATAGTGGACCAGGTCCAGTAATCTGTTCCTGTTGCTCCTCCTGGGAAGTGTTTTGGCCTGAGGTCCGTTTCCTCACTCTGCTCTCTTAGGTCACTGGAATCTTTTCCTAATTGTTGGTTTACTCCCACTTTTCCAAATTTTCTGTCTTTTCCTCAGTATATGTGAGAACATGAACTTTTCTTGGAGGAATGAATGCAACCAGTGTAAGGCCCCTAAACCAGATGGCCCAGGAGGGGGACCAGGAGGCTCTCATATGGGTAAGAAGGGACAGAACTGGTAATAAGAGGTTGGGATCACAAAGCCCTTTATTTTTTTAAAGATTTTATTTGTTTGCTTATTGGTGGGGGTGAGGAGGCTGGGGAGAGGGACAAGCGGTCTCCACACTCAGTGTGGAGCTCGAGGCAGGGCTCTATCCCACAATTCTGCTTGACCTGAGCCAAAACCAAAAGTCAGATGCTTAAACTGAAACACCCAGGTGCCCCAGAAAGCCCTTATTTTTAAGTAGGGAGGTTTGAGGAGGGAAGGTAGGACGGATTTAGGGGTGTATGATCTCATATTTCTTTTGTCCTAGGGGGTAACTATGGAGATGATCGTCGTGGTGGCAGAGGAGGCTATGACCGGGGCGGCTACCGAGGCCGAGGCGGGGACCGAGGGGGCTTCCGAGGGGGCCGGGGTGGTGGGGACAGAGGTGGCTTTGGCCCTGGCAAGATGGACTCCAGGTAAGACTCTTAAATTGAAGTGAGCTTTGAAGAGAGGTCATATGATAGGAAGGTTTCATTTTGAGGGCTAGTTTGTAAAGCTGAGATTATAACCATAGTTGGGTGTGGAAGGAGGGTAGGAGAATTACCTTGGGGAACTTCTTTGTAGATCTCATTTGCATTGTAGAGATAAGACTTTCCTAGGGGAAGATGGGGTTTGGGGGTTGGGTGGGTGGAGAGGTTGGCGACTCAAACCTAATTAGATACTCTTTTTTGCAGGGGTGAGCACAGACAGGATCGCAGGGAGAGGCCGTATTAGCTTGGCTCCTGAGGTTCTGCAACAGCTTTTCTTCTTGTACCCAGTGTTACCCTCATTATTTTGTAACCTTCCAACTCCTGATCACCCACGGGTTTTTTGTGTCGGACTATGTAATTGTAACCATATCTCTGGTTCCCATTAAAAACCATCGTTTTAGTTAATTTTTTTCCTCTTCCCCCTCTTCACTCCACTGGAGGATTGATACCTGGGTCAGGAATGTGGGCAGTTTTTCTCTTTCAGATCATCCTGCCTAGCAGGAACTGGAAAAATTTGTTCCTGCTTAGCAGGAACTGGAATAAAGTGTTTGATAACTTGGTCCAGGGGAGAAAAAGTCAAGTGGCATCTTTGAAAGTAGAGATTAAAACTTCTGTTTGGCAAAAATTGGATGTATGAATGGGGTAAGTGAATGTGTGGGGTCATGACTGTGGCTCAAAATATATGTTCAACTATATGCGAGTTTTTCTTTTCCCACGTTTATTTACATGCTGGTCTTGATATACTGTTGTATCAATTTTACCTTTTTTAAGATCCTTGGCTTTTTGACAGTTTTCTAAGGATGGGGCTCATATAAAGCCCCCGATGTGGGACTCGGTCCCTGGATCCCGGGATCATGTCCTGAACCGAAGGCAGACGCTCAACCACTGAGCCACTCAGGTGTCCCTGGGGCAGTATTCAGATTGGCTGGCACATAACCTAGCCAAATTGGGTCTTTGGTAGGAAGGAGTGTATACCTACGTCATGGCAGATGATGGAGTTGCATGGGTTAGTTACATGGCTCTCAGAATCAGAAAATGATAGAACCAAGACTGAGGCCTAGCCTTAGGACTTAATTTTCATTTCTTAGCATTTTCATTCTGAAATCAGTGTTCTCCAGGGGACAAACTCCTGTCCAAAAACCTTTGTTTGCTTAGGTCTTAAGAGGTTGCTAAATTTGAGGGAAGAGGGACAGGAATCAATTGGTGGTAAAGAGAGGGAAGGTTAGATGGTGAATGTGTCGTGTGTCCTCCCCCCCCCCCCCCCCCCCCCCCGTTTTCTTGAGGTGGAGCTTGGGTAGGTAGGTGCTGTAAGAGGACAGTGTCCTCACTTTCATATCCTGCCTAGACTCAGGGCTGTGATCATGGTATTTTTTTTCACTCTAAATTCTATTTGACGGCACAAGCAGGGGGAGGGGCAGGGAGAGGTAGCAGGAGGCTCCCTGCAGAGCAGGAAATTTCTTGGGACCAAATCTCAGGGACTCCCTGGGATGACCTGAGCCAAAGGCAGACACCTCACCATCTGAGCCACCCAGATGCCCTGATAGTATTTGGAGATTTTTAGGCTTGAGCCTTGATGGTGGATAGCCCTCCCTTTTCAGTGAAGGGTTTTGGAGATGAAGGGTAGGACCAATGAGTTAAAACCTTAGACATTTCTCCTCAACTTTACCATATGCCTTTCCTCACCCCCCCTCCAATTTTTGATTTTAAGTTTTCAAGTATGAATTTAAAGGACTTAACTTTACCTGCCAGTGAGTTATTGAGTATGAATATTTTAGTCAATACAGAACTGAAAATTATAGCCAGTAGCAAAATATTTTGCTGTCAGAAGTATAGCTTGTGGAGTCGCTGGGACTCTTCTTTCGGAAGTGCTTTCCTCTCTTGAAAGTTGTCAAGTATGTTGAAGGTGTTCTCTGGGGAAGGTTGCTTCATCAAACTGGGTGATGAGACAGGGAAGTGATTGCTTTGTCGAAAGAAATAGTTGCTTTACTGTCTCTGAGTGGGGGTGCTCAGTAATCCAAGAGTAGTTTGTGAATGGCTAAGGTTCTCCCAGGCAGTCCTTTGGTTTGGCTGTTGAATTTGGTACATGTGAGAAGCCTTCATTTAGAGCCAAGGATGTGCCTTTACTATTTATTATTTGATCTGCTATTTGCTCTGCTTGCTTAAGTGATTGGTTTGAGTAACCTTATCCATGTTAAGTTTGTTTCTGCTGCACCTGCTAGAGTTCTGCTGTCTAGGGTTCAGTTATGGTTTCTTGATCCCTGTTGAAAGGGATGAAGGAGGTTGGAGCTCCTTGTGAACTTGATTACTGACTTGAGACTTACCATTACAGTCATATCTTTAAAAGGGTTTAGTGATCATTTTTTTTTAAGATTTATTTTTATTTATTTGAAAGAGGGATAACAAGAGCATGAGCCCCAGGGGGAAGGAGGGAGACCAGTAGATTCCCCCAGAGTGAGGAGCCAGATGTAGGGCACAGTCCCAGGACCCCGAGACCGTGACCTGAGCTGAAATCAAGAGTCAGACATTCAGCTGTGACTGAGCCACGCAGGTGGCCCATGAGTGGCCTTGCTTTTAAAGGAAATAGGGTCCCAGGTTTCTGGTGAGTTGGTAGATCCAGTTTGGAGGCTTTTCCAGGACAATGGATGGAGATGGAAATACCAGCAGAGGGAATTGGTTCAGTTCCGAGCAGCTTGTTTTGGTTGCAGGTGCGTTGGGTCAAAATATGAGATCCATGGGGTTTTGGAATTTGGACCTCTTTCTTTTTTGCAAAGCCTGGCCAGCAGCAGCTAGTCTTGTTTCTCTGGTGAGGGTTTTAGGTTTTTTAGTCCTTTATTTTCTAAAGAATACATTAATCTTACTGAAGTATGGAAAACCATTTGCTTTTTTACTTTTATTTTTTTTAAAGATTTTATTTATGACAGACAGGCAGAGGGAGAAGCAGGTTCTGTGCAGGGAGCCTGACGTGGGACTCAATCCCAGCTCTCCAGAATCCCACCCTAGGCTGAGGGTGGTGCTAAACCGCTGGGCCACCGGGGCTGCCCACAGTTTGCTTTTTAAAATTTTATTTTTTATTTATTTTTAAATATTGATATATTTATTCATGAGAGGCACAGAGAGCCAGACCGGCAGAGGGAGAAGCAGACTCCCTCTAGGGAGCCCGAAATGGGACTTGAACCTGGAACTCTGGGATCATGCCCTGAGCCAAAGGCAGACGCTGAACCACTGAGCCACCCAGGCGTCCCTTTTTAAAATTTTGAGAAAAAGCAAGAGCAGGGGTAGAGGCAGAGGGACAGGGAGAAGCAGGCTCCCTGTTAAGCAGGGAAGGCTGATACTCGAGGCCTAATCCCATGACCCTGGGATCTTGAGCTGAAGGCAGACACTTAACTGAGCCAACCAGGCGCCCCACACAGTCTGCTGTCCTGCAGCATCTGACAATTTTGTTTTGGGATCAGGGCTGGCTAACTAAAAAGAGGGGAGGTGAAGGTAGATGTTGGGTGAGGAAAGGTGTGTTTGCTGCCTGCTTTGATGTAGTCTTTAGTTTGGGTCCAGCCCCTACGAGTAAACACGTTGCATCTTTGTTTCTGCAGGTTTCTTCCCACTCCACTGCATCCTCTTGGCCCTTGATCATTTGCTTTGGGTTTTGTCACTAGATCTCACTTTGACGCTAGTCTGCAAGAGAACCTAACCTTGACTGTTAGCTAGGGTTGGCGGGGGGTGTCCCATCTGCAACCATTTCTATGCAGTTTTTACAGAACTCAGATTGTTTCCTTCCTTTGAGCCCTCAGTACTTAGCCTCCTTTCTCCTATCTTTATTACTTTAAAATTTTATTTTTAAGTAATCTGTACATACAATGTGGGGCTTAAGAGTCCCCAGGCATCAAGAGTCACATGCTCTTCTGACTGAGCCAGCCAGGTGCCCCCTTCTTATCTTTAGCTTTTTATTTAGGAGTAGTTTTAGACTTCTAAGGTATTAAAAATAATCTCTTTATCTCTCTGTGAACTTAAGATCTTAAATGGTGCATGCCTAAGAGCTAAAGAAGTAATGTCAAGTGGATCTTGCCAGCACATTGACTTTAGGGCTTGTAGAAATAATTGGGCCCTTGATTCATAGTGTTAATAGTTAGAAAAGCTTTTGGCGGGGGGCATGTTGGTGGCTCAGTCAGTTAAGTATCTGCCTTTAAGCTCAGATCATGATCTCTAGGTTCTGGGATTGAGCCCTGCATTGGCCTCTGCTCAGCAAGGGAACTGCTGCTCCCCTTAACTCTTCCTCTGCTCCTGTGAGCACTCTTTTTCAAATAAATCCTATTAAAAACTTTTGGAGGCTGTCCAGTCTAACCTCATTGAGGCAGGAATAGATGAGGGGAAAAGTACTTAATGAGCAGGAGTTTGGGTCTGGGAATAGTGCTCTCACAGCTCTTCGGACAGTGATGTATTTGGGGCTGTAGTGCCGGGGAGAAGGGCTTTTTTTTTTTTTTTTTCCTCAAAGATGATTCTTAGAGTGAGGTCATGTGTGCTTTTGAGTGCAAGGTGGGAGGGAGGGGCAGAGGGAGAGAATGGCATGCAGACTATGCTTATAACTCAGAGGCTTCAACCCTGAGATCATGACCGAGATGGAGTTTGATGTCCATCCGACAGCCATCAAGGGACCCCAGAAAGAAGGTCTTTTTTTTCCTCAAAGATTTTATTCATGAGACCTAGGCAGAGACCTAGGCAGAGGGAGAAGCAGCAGACTCCCTGTGGAGAACCTGATGGGGGACTTGATTCCAGGACTGCAGGATCATGACCTGAACCAAAGGCATTTGCTCAACTACTGAGCCACCCAGGTTCCCTCAGAAGGGCTCCTTTAACAGAACACTTCAGAGCCACTAGTGTGAGGAGAGGAGAGGAGCTGGAAGTATTGGGTTAAGGATTTGGGATTCTCTGTGCTGCAGTGTGAACCATATTAGGTGGCTTTAAGTGTAGAGCTCTGGAGGAACCTCAGTGGGATGAGTATGGGAAGAATAAACATTGAGGGGAACAGGAGCCAAGCATTCCAGGTAGCATCCTGCACACACCTCGGTGGCAGTGTTGTACAATTGTACCAGTGCCCTGTAGCTGATTCCATTGTAACTTGTTCACTTTTGTGTCCTTAGAGTTTAACTGTAGCGCCTTCAGGGAGTGAGAACTTGTCTGATAGAGATTGACAGGACTTTTTAAAGGTTTTTAATTTTTATTTTTCCAGAGTTTCAGAGAAGGACAGCCTATTTACTGTCTCCCTGAGTAAAAAAGTACATGTACATCCTGATATGGGATGGCCTCTGCAAACAAACTGAGATGGAGCCAAATCCTCTCTAGCAATGTGTCTAAGTTGAACACATGAATTATTTGGGGATTTTGTTAGCATGTGGATTCTAATTCACTGTGTAGGTCCAGGTGGGACATGGATTCTGTGGCAGTGTTGGAAGTTCCTTGTTCAACTGCACATTTAGTTTATAATTTTAGAGATTCTTTTTCTGCTATTTCCCTCTACCTTACCCCTGTGAAGGGGGGAACTTTGTAAAGCTTTCTGTATAAATAGTGCTAGCTAGGAGCTAAGCTAAATGTCACCCTATGGAAGGTTGAGTTCTGCTTAAAGATTTTGCTAAATAGCACAGGTTTTGCCTTTTTTCAGAATTCTTTGTTCTGGGCTTAGTATCAGGCATGGTACTGGGTAGGGGCATATTCAAGTTTGCAAGGAGACGAGTAATAACTTTCTTTAAAGACCATTTTTAAGTAATTTCTACACCCAGCATGGGGCTCAGACCTAAAACCCTGAGATCAAGGATGGCGTGCTCCACCAACTGAGCCAGCCAGATGCCCGTTATTTTTTCAGTCTTCTGTTGATTGGTGGTTAGTGCAAATGTTGATTAAGGTGTTTTTTATGTTAAGTCACTGGGGAGCTTAGGAACAAAAACATCTTAGAGGAGGTATTAACACTAACGTGTACTGGCTATGGACCAGTTGTTGCTGGTGATGAGTTATATCCTATTATCTCTATAAGATGGGAATGCTGAGGAACAGACTGGCCATAGGCTCATAACTGATGTGAAGTGGAGCAGGGATTGAGTTTATATCCTTTGGCTGTAGAACTTGTGTCTTTGACCATGATGATGTGTTGTAGTTAAAGACTTAAGCAGAAATAAGTTCTTCAGAGCATGGGTGGCATAGTAAAGTGTCTGACTCTTGCTTTGGGATCAGGTTGTGATCTTAGGATTGTGAGCCCCTGTGTGGGGTTTGCTTGAGGTTCTCTTTCTCTCCCTCTGCCCCACCCCCTGCTCTTGCTCTCTAAAAAATAGTCTTAAAAAAGTTCAGTTGTCCTGTGCCTCCTCCCACCCCAGTATCCCCAAGGAAAAAAGCTCCCAAGAAGTACTAAAAGAATAGTTTCCTAGAACTATTTCTTTTGCCTCAGGCCTGCATTGTTTTTTTTTTTTTTTTTTTTTTTAAGATTTTATTTATTTGGGACCTCTGTGTGGCTCAGTGGTTGAACGTCTGCCTTCAGCCCAGGGCATGATCCCAGGGTCCTGGGATCGAGTCCCACATTGGGCTCCCTGCATGGAGCCTGCTCCCCACTCTGCCTACGTCTCTGCCCCTCTCTCTCTCATGAATAAATACAGAGAAGGGCAGGCTCCTGGTGGTGAACCTGATGTGGGATTTCCATCTCAGGACCCTGGGACCACAGCGTTGAGCCAAAGGCAGACAGTCAACTGCTGAGCCACCCAGGTGTCCCTGTAACTGCTCTTAGGATATCTGTTGTGTAAGAAAAGTGTTAGCTTGGTCCTATCATCTGAGAAAGTTTCACGTGTTTTTTTTCTTCCCCTAAGAATTTTATTGAAAGTGAGAGCCCTAGCAGGGGAGAGGGGCAGAGGGAGGAGCAGCAGACTCCTGGCTGAGTAGGGAGCCCAACGTGGGGCTCAGTCCCTGGACCCCAGGATCATGACTTGAGCTGAAGGGAGACTCAGTCACCCAGGAGCATCTTCATGTGGAGTTTTTTTTTTAATTGTTAGACGCTAGAGATACACAGTAGCTATCAATTGATTACTTTTTGCATGCAAAACACTTGTACAGATCTTGAAAAGCTTGCCTTTTTATGAGGGCTCAGTCCTGTGTAAAATAGACCCAACATGGTTTGCTTTATGACAACGGTCCTGGGAAGGATCACTGGAGTCCAAACAAAGATCAGCCTGTGGGCATGTTAGGACATGTATGTTTCAAGGTGTCCAGAGTTAGGGGACAGCATGTCCTAGGAAATAGGATATGAGCAAATATTGCTGGAATCCTGGGAGATGTGAAAGGAAGATAGAGGTTGGAATCCTTAAAGATCAGGCTGAAAGAACTGTTCGGATGTCCTAATGTTAGAAATGAGTGTTCTTCCGCGATCAATTTTGATCACACCAGCCCTTTAAGGTAGACTACAGATAAAAAGCTTGTTGCAGGTAAGACATTAGGCATAAGCCAGGTGGCAGCAGTGAGCTTGAGAAAAGGTGGTTAGATGTAAGTTGGATGAGCTAGCTAGCACAAACGTTATTAGTCTTGGATATTAGTCGTTCTTTTTTCTTTTCTTTTTTTTTTTAAAGTAGGATCCATGCCCAACATGGGGCTTGAACTCAAAACCCCGAGATCAAGAATCACATGCTCCACTGACTGAGCCAGCCAGACACCTCTGGATGATAGTCTTGGAAGTTAGTTGGAAGAGCTAGTATCCGCAAGACTGATTAAATCGGGGCTTTGTGGAATGTGTTAGGATTTATTATTTATTTTCTAGTTAAGATGATACCGCCTTACGTCAAGATACAGGGATGACGAAGGGTGACCTCTTTTGGACATGGCAAAGTCCTTGCAGAACATATAAGTGAACGCATTTCAGCATTTTATGGGGAGGCTGGCTAAAGGACAAGCCTACAGGAAACAGTGGTTTGACTGATTGCTCTTTTTGGAAAGCTCTGCTTTTCCAAGTAGCATTAGGAGTAGTTAGTCCCATGTGATGGCAGGGTGGCCTTCATGGTGGCCACATCTTACCTTAGTAGCTTCCTCTTGTAGCAAACTCCCTGTCTTCTCATGTTGCACTGGTGACCCAGTAAATCAGGATAGGGATGTGTTACACTGACTTAGAAGGGCGTGTGTGTGGGGCATAACACTGCATTTGCTAGTTCTTGTGTCCTCTAGGTGAGAGATTCAAAGTGAAGTCTGCACAGTTCATTGTGAGCTGGTGCATCATTGTGAGTGGTGCAGAACCACTCATGGTGCACCTGTATGCCTGGATCCCCTCTATCTGATCTAACCCCTAAGAATAGAATACTGGTCTGGTGTACCTGCTTGTTGCTTTCCCTACCTACCTCCATCCTGCTTCAAAGCCAGAAAGAATCTGGGTGCGAAAGGTATGTAGAATGTGATCCTGGGATCCTGGTTCCCCAACAGCTTTTGCAAGGCTCCTTAAGTGCTGTTTCTTGGAGAAAAATACTATTTCCCTTTAGGCAAAAATTAAATCGAGAAGAAACTGCTCCTAGACTCATTCCCAAAGTTTTAGTTTTGTGGTTGGCTTGTTTTCTGGGCAAAGTATAACCTGTAACTCCTCTAGGGGGTGGCAGGGAGCAGAGAGAACAATTAAGCCAGCTGAAGTCAGTGCCACAACGAATCCTAGATTTATGCTTGATTTCTTGTGCTCTTCTATGTTTAGAGGATACGGTCTCTCCTTGAAAATTTCAGTGCTCTAATTTTACTTTTTTTTTCCCTAAAGGAAAAAGTGAAAGAAGATATGTAGACTTCGTTTGTTGTCAAATGTCTCTGACATAGCTGGCCTGTTACAGTTCCAGACCCTTTGTACATACCTCTTTATTTTGGCTAACTATGGTCTCAAAGGCAGACTCTGGGGTAGCACTGGAGGAGCTTCCAAATGGTAAATGAGGGGATAATCCATGGTGACTGAGGCAGAAAGGATGAAGTGTTTGGGGGCCTGCTGCCTAGGAACAGGCAGTGAAGTACAGCTTCACTTGGCCTCGGCAGCATTTACATACATAGCATAGCTCTGCATGTGCTTCCAGGCTAGAATTGGAAAAAATACACAAATATGAGTGGGCTTTTTTTTTTTTCTTGAAGATGATTTATTTACTTATTTGAGAGAGGAGTGCATAAGCAGGGGGAGTAGGAGAGGGAGAAGCAGGCTCTCTGCTGAGACCCTGGGATCGTGACCCAAGTGGAAGGCAGTCGACCAACTGAGGCACCCAGGTGCTCCCCAAGGTGGATTTTCATGTACTGTGTATATATAAAGAGATTCGGGGTGAGTCGGCTGGAACTGCCAGGGATTGTATGCAGGGCTGCTGCTGGGGAAAACACCTCAGCTTTTCTCCAGGTCGGCCACCAGGTAGGGCTGGGTGTTCCTCAGGGCCGTAAGGAGAAGATCTTTGCAGGTGGTGTTCCAGGCTGGAGCAAAGCTGAAGAGCTTCCTCATTTTCCCTGGATTGGTAGACTCTGCCCGCACTGCCTGGTACTGCTGCTCTGACAGGACTTTCCCATACAGGGCATCCAGCACCTCATCCACCTCTGTGACACGTGTGATGAGGGCGGCCCGGTGCTGGTCCACAAAGTGTGATGCTCCTGGTAGAATGGAAGAGGGCAGCTGAGCCAGTTCCAGGGTGGATACTGGGGCCCAGTCCTGCTGAGCACTGCTTTCTTCGGAAATTGGCTCTGTAACTCTAAAGGGTGGGGCTCAAGGTGGGCAGTCCATAGGTGCTACAGATACAGTGGGTTGAGTATAACTTTCTCTTTTCCTTTCAACCCCCCCCCCCCCCAGGTGTGGCCCAAGTGGGTAGGAAGGGTATGCCCAACTTTGCTCTCCCAGTGTTCCTGTCTGTGTGTGGGTGTGTGTATGTGATGGGGTGTGGCTGGAGAGATTGGGAGTGAAGGTCTCACCTGGTTTACCTACCATCTGTTAAGCCTGGAGCTCAGCAGGTGCCCCCCCCCCCCCAGGCGTGGCCCAACAGGTGTGTAGGTGGGTAGGAAGATTAGGCCCAGCTTTGCTCTTCCAGTGTTACTGGCTGTGGGACACAGCTCCAGGTAGTGCTGGGGTGTGGTGGGGTGTGGCTGGAGAGGCTGGGAGTGAAGGCCTCACCTGGCTTGGCTGCTGTCTGGTAATCCTGGATCCCAGCAGGCCCTGGAGTGTGGCCTGTAAGGAAATTAGTCAAGTGATCCCTTGCCCTTACTGCTGTGTCTCCAGTCTCTGGGGTCAGGGGCCCCTTGGTCCGGAAGCCAAGGTCTGGGCAGAGCAGGGGAAACTTCCCTTCCTAGCAGGAGGAGCTTTTTTAATTTTGGAGGGTATGAGGAACAGAAAGTGAAAGAACCCTAGGGACAAACGTTGAGGTGGGGGCATGGGGGCTAGTATAGTGAGAGGGTATAGGAGGAGGCACAGGGATCTGGGCCCCTGCAGGGTGTGGAGGGGTTGTGCTTACCTTTGTGTGAGGTCTCCTGCAGCCGCTCTGCTGTCTCCTGCATGCCAATGTCCCGCAGCACGACCGCAGTGAGCTCTGCACCGTACTCTTCCAGATAGAAAGAGACGAGCTTGTCTGTGAGATCCATGGCGTCCATAGGCAGCAGCGTCCCCCGAGGGATGCGCCCGTAGCCTTCACGCAGGGGCACTGAAAGTAGCTTCATCTTGAATTTCTTGAACTCCTCTGCAGTTAGGTTCTCCAGTGCATCCAGGATGGCGTCGCGAATGCGCCCCATGGCTCTGGGGTCCCCTGCTGCTGTCGTTCACCCGGGATGTCTGTGGAGCAGGAAGTCTGCTCCGGGGCGGGACCTGGAACTCCCCGCCTTCTCCCGATTCCCGCCTTTGCCCCAGCCCATTGCCCGGTGGCAAAGGGGCCCCAACTACCCCATTGGTTTCCACCCACCAAGGTCTCCAGACTGAATAGTCCAGCCATTGGGGGGCGCCAGGATTGCATCCTCAGCTGATGTGTGAGGTGGGACCTGGGAGACTGGGCAGAGAAGGGCTTGTGGGGCAGCACCTGCATTTCCAGACTTCTAGTAACTGGCACAGACCAGGAACCTGGTTTATTGAAGTACCAAGGTTTAGAACCTTAGAATTCTAGAATGCTAACACACATTTTCCCTGAGCCTTAGCATCCTCTCTCACACATCATAGAATCTTAGAATCCTAACAGCTAGAACCTTGTAGCTTACCAAATTCCACATAGTGGAGAGAAAAGGTGTAAAAAAAGGATGGAAAGTAACTGTGCTTTTTCTGTTCCTCAGTTTCCTTATCTGTAAAATGGGATCATTAACAGTCACTAATTCTTAGTAAATACTTCAGCATAGCATTGGCTACCTGATGGCCTCTGAAACCTTGCCAGATATTTAGCACCTGGGACAGCCAGATTTGGGTCCCAGGAGCTGAATTTCTAGGGAAGTGATGATGAGACACTTGTAATGAATGGTTGAGAAACTTCTTGAGGGAAAGTCATGAGTGGAGAGCCACTCTGGGCCCAAGAGATTTGATCTAGAAGAGCAAGTGAAAGGTGGCACGAGTAGGTATTGGAGCCCAAGCTGTGCCTGAAATCCTTAACTTGCCTTTGACATGGCTGGGAAGGCCCTGTTGGTCTGGTCCCTGTGGGCCTCGTTGGGCTTGTCTGGTGCCACACCCTGTTCTCCCTCTATCTGAGGGAGTTCCAACCACTCTGGCCTCTCATTTCCTCAAATGTGTCACACTCCTCAAATGTGCCACACAGCAAAGGAGTAGACTCCTTTCAACATGCTGTCCCCTTGATCTGGAAATCTCTTCTCTTTGCCTGATATATTCTTGAGACTTTAGGTCTCCAGTTAAATGTCACTTCCAGGCATCCCCTATTAGAATGTGAGGTTGGTGAGGGCAGTGACCTTGTCTGTCTTGTTCATTGCTGAATCCCCAGCATCAAGAGAGTACTTGATACCCAGGAGGTACTCAGTGAAGATTCACTAAATGAAGGAATAAATAAGGCCGTGTTACCCGCAGCATGTTATATTGGAGAGCTTCCAGCAGGGTAGCAGGACCTAGTCCCCATCCTTGTGCATGTTGCCGCACATGGTCCGGGTGTATTACCATGGGTGGCACCTGTGGTCCGACAGCCAGTGTTCCTTGGCTTATGGCTGTTTGTTCTTTTTTTTTTTTTTTTTTTTTTTTTTGGAAAAAAAAGTATTATAAGGAAAATACACAGCAAAACAGAGCTGGAAAGTGGTATGGGTAGAAAGAAAAAAATCACAAAACAAGCTGCTCAGTTACCAAATAAGCTGTTTAAACATGGCTTCCTGCTGTGAAGGAGAGTGATTTAACCCTTATCTTTCCCACCTTTCCTGATTCAAAAAAATCTGCTCTTAGGGCTGGGCCCCGGGAGCCCCATTTTCCAATCTGTTCTCTTCCTGGAGTTTGGGAAAGGTTATATGGTTCTCAGGCTTTCAAGATACAGAAGACAATACGGAGAAGGAAAGGATGTTCTAGCCCTTTGGTCCAGTGTTATCCCCAGCCCTATCCCTCAGTATTTGTTGATGCCAAAGAGACGAACCCCGTGGAATTGGGGTAACTTAGGCAGCAGTACACTAAGCAATGAGGCTGTGTTGATGAAGTGAGCAGCATCATACTTGGTGTAGAAGCTGGCCAGGAGGTGGTAGAGTATAATAGGAGAGCTGCTGAGGAATTGGTGGGAAGAGGTAAATTGGAGCCCGTAGTCCATCTGTTCCCAGTGTCAGTAGCTGAGCCTTCCCTTGGTCAGGGGTCTCAAGGGGTGGCCCTTTCACTGTATGTAAGAAGACATACATAGCCAAACTATGGATGACGTTGGTCAGGGTCCTGACAACAGGTATGCTGAAGAAGGGGATGCTGAGTAGAACCACATGCAGCAGTCCTACCAAGATGATGTAGGCCAGCCAGATGCCCTGGCTATTCATCACGCGAGTGTTGGGGTTTACTTCGCTGTGTGCCACCCCCACATTCATCCTGCGGCTTCCCCAGTTATGGTTGTTTATTCTTGTGCCTCTTCACTGGTCTTTATCCTTTTAGAATCTCCAGCTCATTTTGTACACAGTGGCCAAAAGGCTACATCTTTCTAGCCCACATACTGATCTCATCCCACCCCTGTTCAGAAACCTTTGACTCCCCAGTGCCCTCAGAATCAAGTCCAAGCTCCTTGGGTACACCTTTAAGCTCATTGGCCTCTGGACTTCTTTCCACACGTGCCACCTGTTCTCTGCTTGGCCTCTTTTCCTTTCTGGCCTACTTGATGAGGTACTGCTTGTCCCAACATCAGGAGTCACTTCATTGAAATAATAAAAATTTGAGCTCCCTCTTTAGACTGTGATCTTTTACATGCATTATTTTGAAGCCTGGCAACAGTCCTTTTTGTAAATAGTAACCCCATTTTACCAGTGAGAAGACAGGCTCAGAGAGATTAAAGGACTTGCCCAAGGTCATATAGCCAAGAGGGTCATATAGGTTGTTTGTCTAGCTTTTGAATTTGTCCTCTGTCTACTCCTTGTTGACTTTTCTGTCCTCTATGCAAAACGAATTATTCCTTCACATGTCTGGAGGATGCCTTTACGAGGCCTTTATCTTACAGTGTCTGTTCACTCTGTTTTCCCACCAGACTCAGAGCTCCTTGAGCACCCACTGTGGTCCATAGCAACTACCACAGGGCTTGGCATAGATCCAGCCTTTATGGAATGATGAAAGAATCCTAGCATCTAGAATCATAGAAACCTGCTCTTTTCACATTGGTAGAATATTAAATGCTTTTTTAAAAAAGATTTTTTTATTTTTTTTAAAGATTTATTTATTTATTCATGAGACACACAGAGAGGCAGAGACATAGGCAGAGGGAGAAGCAGGCTCCCTGTGGAGAGCCCGATGATGTGGGACTTGATTCCTGGACTTGGGATCACATCCTGAGCCGAAGGCAGATGCTCAACCACTGAGCTACCCAGGTGCCCCATCTTAATTTTAGAGCGAGTGTACACCAGCAGGGGGTGGGGGGAGGTGCAGAGGGAGAGGGAGGGGAAAGAATCTCAAGTAGACTCAAGACCACGTGGAGCTCTCTCTCCCGGCCCTGAGATAATGACGTGAGCCGAAACCAAGAGTTAGATGCTTAACTGACTGACCTGTCAGAGCATCCCAGTGCTTTGGATTTTTGAACCATGGAATTTTAAAAACGACTGCTTGACTTAACCCCCGTATCGAGCAGGGACCCCTTAGCTACATGGCCATTTTTCTATAACTCTTAAATCCATGTTTGGATGAGATGGCCGTGGCCTTGAGGATGGGCTTTTTACAGCTGGTGTTCTGGGGGTGATGGCACTGAGAATGTGTGCCATGGTGGTGTGACACTGTATCTTCCCTCGTTCTTGCATATCATCACTCAGGACCCTTCTGGGCCTAGCTTGTCACTGGCATCCAACTCCAGTCACATTTCTGCTCACACATTCAGACTGGGACACGGAAGATCAGGCTGTGATTTTCGTCTGACATCTCAGAGCAAGAGCTATCCCTTTGGTGGGATGTCATAGGGAGCCAAGGGACAAGGGGCTGGAAGGACAGCTATTCCTTTCATAGAAACAGAAGCTTCACTAGCCAGTGGACCCCAGTGAGAACAAGTGACACTTTTTGGCAGGTGGATGTGCTCTATGAACATATTGTAGACTCTGAACTCAGAAGGGAAGAAAGGCTTTCGAGAATCTATTTTATTCTGTTTAAAAAATAAATCACTTTTTTTTTTTTTTTTTTTTTTTTTAGAGAGAGTGTATGAGTGGGTTGGGGAGAGCAGAGTGAGAGGGAGAGAGTCTGAAGCAGGCTTCATGCCCAGCACGGAGCCCAATCTCATGACTCCGAGATCATGATCTGAGCTGAAATCAAGAGTCAGAGGCTTAACCAACTGAGCCACCCAGGTGCCCCTATTTTGTTCTAAATAGATGTATTAAGGATCTTCTAGAGACCTGTCTGCATGATAAGTGCTGGTGGGAGATAGTAATAATAGCTTTCATTCTTTAGAATTTACTGTTCTAGGCACTGTACTATAAGCACTTAACATGCATAATCTCATTTAAACCTCCCAACATTGGGATGCCTGGATGGCTCAGTAGTTGAGCGCCTCCCTTCAGCCCAGGGCATGATCCTGGAGTCCCAGGATCAAGTCTCACGTCAGGCTCCCTGCATGGAGGCTGCTTCTCTCTCTGCCTGTGTCTCTGCCTCTCTCTCTCTTTCTCTCTCATGAATAAATAAATAAAATCTTAAAAAAAAAATAAACCTCCCAACATCCCTGTGAGGTGTGTGTATTTATCCCACCTTACAAAGGAGAAAACAGGTTTTCAGAAGTTGCTTTGGAAGCCAACAGTGGTAGTAAATGAGGAAACACATTGAACAGATTGAACCGTCTGACTCCTAGGCCCAAATTCCAACCACCATCTTAAATGTTCCCACTCTCCTCAAACATTGACAAATGGCTTGGAGAGATTATGTATATGGAAATTCATGCCTCCTCCAGACTGTCCACAAACATCTTAGAAAGGTTGATGTTACAATGATAGTAATGATAATATTGCCTCCTCTTTGCAGAAAGCTCTAGAACTTACAAAGTACATTCAGAAGATTGTGGAATAATGGGAAAAGCAGGAAATGAGTGTGTCAGACCCAGCCAGATTTGATTCCCAGATCCTCTTGGTTGTGTGACTTAGGGAGGTCACAGCCCCTTTCTGGGGTCCACATTCTATAACATTAATTCATTCACCTCATCAGCCCAGAGAGAAGCAGGACCCCAAGAAGGGCAATGATTTGGGCAAGATCCCCTAGGGAGGTAGGGGCAGAGCCTACTTGTTCCTGGACACTGCCAGTGTGATTTCCATTTGGGGAGGTAGGGAGTAGGAACTTTGGGCAGCTCTTTGGGAAACCATGATAATTCCTTCTCCCTCAACACCTCCATTTCTGGGGGGAGTACTAAGAGATTTAAACTTTGATCCCTGGCAAGGAAAGAACTTTCAGGTGGTACTTTAGGCCCACCTTTGCCCCCTGGACTAGAGCCAGAGCTGTTGGTGGTGGTAAGATGCTTCCTGGGTGTGATTTTCCCCACCCAACAAAAGTAACCCTTGATAGCTGGAACCAGATTGCTTCTTCTGTGGCCAGGACCACAGACTGCCAGAGGATTGGGCAAGCCACTTAATCTCACGCCTCATGGCCTCTATGTAAAATAGGAACAATGCTGGGTTATTACATGAGGTTATAAATGAGATTATGAGGTTATAAATAGATTAAGAACATTTAAATGCTTGGAATAGGCCTGGCATATGGTAAGTGATTTGGTCATTTTAAAGTTTTTGAGTTTCAGTTTCCCAGTCCCTAAAGTAGGAATGATGTTATTGACCTTACAGAGTTGTAGGGAAGATTCCTTGGAATACTTATTAATAAAAATTGTTATAATATCAATAGCCAATATTTATTGAATTTTTCTATGGGCTTGGCATTGTTCTAAGAGCTTTATATGAATTAGCTTGTTGAATCTGCATAACAATCCAAGAGACTTTTTTCTTTTTTTAAGATTTATTTATTTGAGGGATGCCTGGGTGGCTCAGCGGTTGGGCGTCTGCCTTTGGCTCAGGGCATGATCCTGGAGTCCCACATCGGGCTCCTTTCATGGAGCCTGCTTCTCCCTCTGCCTGTGTTTCTGCCTCTCTGTGATTCTCATGGATGAATAAATTAAAAAGATTTATTTGAGAGAGCACACTCGCCAATGGGCAGGGTGGGTAGGGGATGGGGGAGGTAGAAGGAGATGGAGAATCTCCAGCAGACTCCCTACTGAATGCACAGCCTGACATGGGGCTTGATTTCATGACCCTGATGAGATAAAACCTTGAGTTGGATACTCAGCTGATTGAGCCACCCAGGTGCCCCAATCTAAGTCTTTTTTTAAAAGATTTTATTTATTAGTTCATGAGAGAGAGAGAGAGAGAGAGAGGCAGAGGCACAGAGGGAGAAGCAGGCTTCCTGCAGGGAGCCTGATGCAGAACTTGATCCCAGGACCCTGGGATCACGATCTGAGCCAAAGGCAGACGCTCAAACACTGAACCATCCAGGTACCCTGCCTCTAAGAGTCTTAATAAAAATCCTTACATGATTCCCATTTTACAAATGAAAAAATCAGGTTAAGTGACTTGCCCAAAGTCACATGAGGAAAGAGTGGAGTCAAGATTTGAGCCTGGTGGTGGCAGTCACTACCTTATAGGCCCTTGGGTGCCAGCACACTGTCTCTGGTATGTATGTATGTATGTATGTATTTATTTATTTATTCATGAGAGACACCGGCAGAGAGAGAAACAGGCTCCGCGCAGGGAGCTCAGTGCGGGACTTGATCCTAGGTCTCCAGGATCACACCCTGGGCTGAAGGTGGCGCTAAACCACTGAGCCACCCGGGCTGCCCTCTGGTATTTATTTAATATAATATCTAGTTTAATCCTCATAACAACCCTACAGGGATGGTATTATTATCCTATTTATCTTCATATTGTAGCTGAAGATCCTGGAATTCAGAAAGGTAGGTGATCTTCCTGAGAGTAGCCAGCATGAGTTTGTGACATCAGCATTCAGGACCTGCTTTTGCTCTGGTCCTGATTGGGGGATTTCCACCTTCTTTCAGCATTTATCCAATACAAGGAGCTTTCACCTTCTATGGCATTTCTGACTTCAGCCATTGGGAAGATCTGCATGATAGGACAAGGACAAGCTGCCCCCTTTGAGCCTCTGGGCCCCAGGGACTTCATAGAGTTCCATCTTACAGTTAGCAACACAAGTCTTTATTTCCTCCTCTCCCAGATATGGTTCCTCCAACTGGCTGTAGACATGCAATGTCCCTCCATGGGTCAGAGATCAGATCTGGCCCATCTACAGCGAGAGATGTCATCTTCTGTCCTGGGCACCCACATCCTATTGACCATAACCCTCAGCCTCAGCCTGGCAGTGATGGAAACTCCAGGTGAGATCGACATTCAGGATGTTGACTTTTTGAGTGGAAGTAAAGTGGTTTGTGGTTTCAGAGATGAGCTCCAGATACACTCTAATCCCTACCCTCTCCTGTTTGGGGAAATCAAACTCCCCTGGGTTTCTCAGGGTTCTGGTAAAAAGCTCTAGTAGCTTCCTGAGACTTTCAATATCCTGAGGGTAAAATCTGTAGTCATTTGTGTTGTCAGTTGCTCTGATCCAAAAGAATAATAAAACTTATCTCTTCCTCAGGGGCCTAAATGATGATAGCCTGTACAAGGTTCCTAGGTTAAGCCCAAAGGTGCCAGGAAGCCTGGGGTAGCTTCCTAAATGGGCCAACAGGCAACATGTAAGAGCCTCGTGTTTAAGAAGAAATGAGCTTCAGAACCTGGAGACAAGCCCAAAGACTTGTCATATTTAGAGTTTACTCATGCTTTTGAAATGCAATTCATTGTTTATCTAGACGCTGCTTTGGGATTTAACATTATTAGAAGGAATGGGAGGTTCAGTTCATAAATACAACTTTTGTATGTAAATACAAGAATGCTCTGCTTTTTCTCCCCAAAGTCTGCATTTTCCTAGGATTTTGATCAAGCACATGAGAGTTAATCTATATTTCATCAACGAGACTTAATAAGACCATCTTTCATATTAATCAATTATAAGATCATCAAGATGATAGAGCTGTGCTGTCCTATGTTTTTTTTTTTAAGACTTATTTATTTATTTATTCATGAGAGACACAGACTGAGAGAGGCAGAGACACAGGCAGAGGGAGAAGCAGACTCCATGCAGGGAGCCTGATGGGGGACTTGATCCTGGATCCCGGGATCACGACCTGAGGCAAAGGCAGGTGCCCAACCGCTGAGCCACCCAGGAGTCCCCACTGTCCTATTTGATAGCTACTATAAATATGCAGCTCTTGAGCACGTGCAATGAGGCTAGTCTAAAATGAGATGTACTCTAAGTATAATATACATACCTGTTTTCAAAGACTTAGTATGAAAGAATGTAAAATATTTCATTAATAATTTTTTAAAAGTAAGCTCTACGCCCAACATGGTGCTTGAATTTATGACTCCGAGATCCAGAGTCGTATGGTTTACCCACTGAGCCAGCCAGGCACCCCGCATTAATAATTTTCATATTGGTTACATGTCAAATGATAATATTTTGGATACATTGGGTTAAATGAAATATATTCTTGAAATAAAAAACAAAAACAAAAGCAAAAACCCAAAGATTTGAGCTGAGGTGTGTAGGGAGCTACCTGGCTCCTGCGGAGATTTAGTTACTTGCCAAAGAGTTGGAGTGAGAAGATCTTTAAGCAGGGGAGTGGAACAGGTGCTTTCTTCTCTTTGATAAGCAGGGAAAGGAAGTCTCCCTTGTTGCTCACCTCTAGGGTGTCTGGCTACCCTCATGGGGCAGTTAACTTGGCTCTCATCCTATCATCCTAGGGCACAGGGAGCCAGATGTTTACTATTTGCTAGGAGAGATGGAATAAGTCTGTCTTTGATCCAGAACACCTCGTGTGCACATTTGGGATAAAATTAATAAAAGTGAACATCAAAACCCAAGAGAGGCAAAAAAAGAGTCCAAAGAGGGAGATTATCACTGAAACCTAAGCAGAACCTCAGAATGTGATGGAGGGAGGGAGAAATGGACAAATCCAGTGAAAGGCTAAGAAAATGTGTCTGAGAGGCCAAAAGAGAAGAACCCAGTGAGCTTGTGTGTTTATTCATTCACTGAGTATTTTTTGGGCACCTGCAGTGTGCTCATGCTTTATTCTAAATTGGAGACAAGCAGTGTACAAAATTTATATTCTGGTAGGAGAGATCAGTAAAAAAAAAAAAGCAATAAGTAAAATATTGCTTGTCAGATGTTAATAAATGTTATAGGGAAAATAGAGCAGGGAAAGGAGATGTGAGAGTTAAAATCAGGGAGTTAGGAAAAGCCTCACTGAAAAGGTGACCCCGGGTAAAGATTGGAGGGAGAATAGGATGGGAACCATGTTTGAAGGAGTGTTCCAGGTGCCGGGGGGGGGGGGGGGGGGGGTGCGGTGATGGGGGGGGGAGGACAAGTCTGAAGGCCAAGGCTGGAGTTGGAGTGAGCAGGTGGGGAGGGCTGAGAGGAGAATGAGCTCAGCTTCAGCAGGGACTCGTAGGCCACAGTGCTGAGGACTTTGGTTTTCATCCTGAATACAGTTTAAACTGAGATTTGAAGTCTAAGCGTGTAAAAGCCCAAAGCTCTCAGGGCAGAATCAGCTTCTGGGCTACAGGCTATGGGTTCAGTCCCTTCATTTATTCGTCTGTCCCTCTATCACTCATTTCCCAAGCACTTAGGGAGGCCCACTTTGCCCCAGGGCCTGTGCTGGGCACTGGAGAGACCTTCCCCTCAACTTTGGGAGGCAGAAAACCTTTCAGAGTGGGCTGAGGTCCTGTCCGCCTGCAGGTGGAGCTGGTACTGTCAGTGTGACCTGGGAGAGCCATAAACTTGGGGAATAAGTGGGTGACAAGCTGGGGAAGGGCCACAGGCAGGGAAGGGGGAGGCTGGGGAATCCGTGGAGGTGGGGTGAGGGAGAAAGGAGAGACTCTTCCTAAACGTTTCTGTCTTTTCTGTGGTATGGGAGGCCCTGTCTTCCCGCTTGTTGTGATTTCTGGCTCCAGGCTGAGCAAGGGAGGGGACAGTGCGATGGGCCAGGACAGGTGGCCTTGACATGTGATGCTTGCCCGCTGACCACTCAGTCTTCACTTTTAGAACGGTTTCCAGAAGTGATGGCAAAGTGTGGGCAGGACAACTAAATATAGTCCTGGGGCCAGGGCTCAGTCTGGGAGGGTCTATCTACTATTCACTCTGTGCTTCCACCCGTGGTGTCCACTGCTGGCTTCGCCTGTGAGTCCCCTGCCCTTGCTCTGAGCTTGCTGCTTGTCCTTTGCCTGTCTTCCCTAAGGCTAGGCTTGACCTTGAGTGGGCCTCCTGGGAGTCTCTTTTTGCCCAAGATCTCCAAACAGCCCTGTGAGTCCTGTGGGTCCTGTGGCCCTGGAGATGTGGGGGAGGGGAGGCCTGGGGATCCTGGAGAGGTAGGAGGGTAGCTGGCGGGGGCTCTGGGGAATTTGGGGCAGGGGCTGCGGCCTGAGGCTGAGCTAAGGGAAAGTCAGTGGTTAAGACCACACCCTGGACTCGTGTTTAGGAACTGGGTATGAGACAAGGTCCCCGTTAGCCACTATTTTGGGGGCTGGGGCTGAGAAATGCAGCTGATACTTCTTTGGGGATGGAAACCGAGTCCCCCTTTCCTCTTGGCCAGAACCAGAGCCCCTTTCTGTCTGAGACTTGACGTCTTTATAGGCTGGGGATCCTCCCAATCTGGTCTGGCCCGGGGCTAGTTCGTGGCTCCGCTGAGCCTCCCTGACGGGCCTCTCCTCCACCCAGGTCCATCATGTCGGCCGCGCCGGGCCTCCTGCACCAGGAGCTGTCCTGCCCGCTCTGCCTGCAGCTGTTTGACGCGCCGGTGACCGCCGAGTGCGGCCACAGTTTCTGCCGCGCCTGCCTGAGCCGCGTGGCTGGGGAGCCGGCGGCGGACGGCACCGTGCCCTGCCCGTGCTGCCAGGCACTCACGCGGCCACAGGCGCTCAGCACCAACCAGCAGCTGGCGCGCCTGGTGGAGGGGCTGGCGCAGGTGCCGCAGGGCCACTGCGAGGAGCACCTAGACCCGCTCAGCATCTACTGCGAGCAGGATCGAGCGCTCGTGTGCGGCGTGTGCGCCTCGCTCGGCTCGCACCGCGGCCACCGCCTGCTGCCCGCCGCCGAAGCCCACGCGCGCCTCAAGGTGCGGGGATCGCGGCCTCCGGCGGAGCGGGGGGCGGTGGGACCGGATTGTTGGCCGCAGCGGGGTCGGGCCGCTCTTGGGGTCGCCGCGTTGACCTGGATTCGGAGCTTCTGGGCCCGGGGCGCCTGGAGGAGCGGGGAACTCCAGGGGGCGGGGCGAGGCCGCTCGGGAATGGGGACTGGCCCCGGAAGGCGGAGTCTGGCGGAGAGGCGAGCCTGGAACCGGCACTCAGGGGCGGGCGCTGGGGAACCCGAGCGGCCGGGGATGCGGGGGCCGCGGCCTCCGGGCAGAGCGCGCTGAGCCGGGAGGAGAACGCGTGCCTGCGGCCGGGGCGCGGGCGGGCAGCTGGGCGGAGGCTCCGGAGGCTGGGACTAGAGGGGTGGCCTTTGGGGTCGGGCGGCCGCCAGGCTGCTTCGCTGAGGTCCACGTTCTGCTCCGAGCCGCAGAACTTGCTTGTGTAGGCCCGAGGGGCACGTCCAGCGGGGAGGGCAAGGCCGGCCTGGCGACGCACCTCCGTGAGCATGCCCAGGTTGGCACCGCGACCCAGAGCCAGGCTGCTTTTCTGGATGGGGCTGGAAGTCTGGAAGGCTTCCAGAGCCCACACACAGTTGTGCGCACCCCAAGGTTCGTGGTTCCCACGGGGGCCCAGAAGAGACACCCAGGCATTAGCAAATAGAGACGCAGACACACGCCGGCTCGCCCAGGTCAGACGTGTGGCAAATCACACGCAGTTGCTGCAGGAGAGTATGAGTCTAACACAGGCCCAGGAAGGTCCATCAGGGAAAATTTGTTGGGCTTCGGAACAATAAACGACAGGTGTGGGGGCGGGAGGAGGCGGGCTCTAGGGGGGGGGGGGCTGAGGACTAGCCCCCGGGGTGGAGCTGCCCCCCTCTTCTCGCGAATAGGTGGGTTGTGCTTCAGCGGGTTATCTTTACCCAGGAACATCAGCGTTGCCCTGCTCTTCTGCTTGCCCCCCTCCCCTCTAAAGAGGGCATGTCCCTGTCCTCAAGCTGGTATTTGAGGCCCCCGGACTCCCCCCACAGGGACACAGCCTCAGCGACCCTCCCCCTCCTGCCTTGCCCAGTCCTGCCTAGGCCAGTTGGTGGTCTCCTAGACCAGTGTAGGAGCTTCCTCTTCCCAGGAGCTTTCCCAACCCAGGCTCACCTATGCTGGTAACCCCAGAACTCCCAATCTGGTCCCGAGAGAGAGAGAGAGAGAGAGAGAGAGAGAGAGAGAGAGAGAGAGATCTGCGAAGAGGGAATAGAGTCTATGACATGGAACAGAGCACCAGGTGACCCAGGAGCCTTGAGGGGGCAGGTGGGGCGGGATACTTTCTGCCAGGATCTGCATTAGTCCAATCCTAAACCGCAGGGAGGCGCCGGCAGGAATTCTGAAGAAGGGACCCAAGGAAGGATCTGAAGGAGGAGACAGGAAGGCTGGGGCGCGGCTGAATGCCTGGGTCCTTGGCCACGAAGAAGGGGGCTGGGTCCAGAGACTGTTCACCAGGACTCAAGCAAGAGTGGTCGAACGGGATCTGCCGGGGGCGGGGGACGGACGTGACCGCCTGAAACCTGCATGCCAATGACGCGCAGCAGACTGCTTTGGGGTCCCAGGCATAGTGGGTTGGGGGCTGCCGTAGCGGCCCCCGCGCAACATTCTGAGAGCCTTTGTGCAGCGGCTCCCCCCCAGCTTCAGTTTGAACTTCTGGAGCTCATCTGTGGTCAAGTCGTTCCCCGCCGCGCCCCCTTCCCCAGCCCCCGCGCAGCCAGGAAGGCGTCACGCTTCTTCCTCATGGCTTAGTCCTGTCGCCCCAGAACCTCTGACGGCTCCATGCTGAGAACCACCAGGTCTGCCCTGTTCTGCAGCAGGCCGGGCGTGGCCCCGGAGAACGTCCCAGGAAGGAGCGTGACCTGGGGGCTGGCCAGGGGGCCATGAGCCCAGTGGTGCAATCCTGGGGCTTCCGCTCATCCCCAGAGCCTAGAGGGTCTCTCAGTTTCCCTTAGGGGAGTGGGGGGGGAGGCCGCGGATTTGTCACACCACCAATGAAGTGAGGCAGACTGCTCCCATCCTGCAAAAGAGGAAGCTGAGGTTGGAAGGCACAGGGGCGGGACTGGAACCCTCCGATCCCTTTCCCCTGCAAAGGGGTGGCTTTGTCAAGAGCTCTTAGGAGTCTCCCTACACCTGCATTTCAGGATTCACAAACTGACAGGCCCAGGGTAGGATCCAGCCCACAAGTGTGTTTGGTGACATAGCAGACATCCCTTCCCTTCCCTTCCCTTCCCTTCCCTTCCCTTCCCTTCCCTTCCCTTCCCTTCCCTTCCCTTCCCTTCCCTTCCCTTCTTTTCTTTCTTCTTTCCTTTCTTCTTTTCTTTCTTTTCTTTTTTTGTAAGCTTTACCTCCAACCTGAGCTGGAACTCACCACCCAGAGTTCAAGAATCGCGTGCTCTATGGACTGAGCCAGCCAGGTGCCCCAACACAGCAGACATTATTAAATGGCCTGCCCCCACAGCCCTTGGGTGTGCAGGAAGGTTGACTGGGGTGTTTTGCTATGGTTCTGCCTTTTTCTTTTTTTTAAGATTTTGAGAGAGAGAGAGAGAGAAGGAGAAAGAGAGAGAGAGAGAGATTATGAACAGAGGGGGAAGGGCAGAGGGAGAAGCAGACTTTCTGCTGAGCAGGGATCCCAGTGTGGGACTTGGATCCCAGGACCCTGACCCTAACCTGAGCCGGAGGCAGACTTAACCACCCAGGCACCCTATGGTTCTGCTTTTAAGGATGGGGTAAAGCCCAGGGAGAGGAGGAGGTTGCATTTCTTCTTCATACATTCTACACTCACCCAGAGAGGCCTGCTGTGTGCCAGTGCTGTACCTCTCTGCTGGAGGACACCAAAGCACATTTGTGTTTGTCACTGTCACAAAGACCTGTGCCAGGGGTGCTAACTGCTGAGGGCATGGGACTGGGAAGGGAAGCCAGGGAGGACTTCCCTAAATAGACAATGGGAGGGTAAGGCATGCTAGACATTAGGACTAGTGTGAGCAAGGGCCTGGAGATCTGCACATGAGTTTGGGGAATGCTGAGATGCTCACCTGGCTGTAGGGGGAGCTGGCATTGAGGCTGAGCCAGAGAGGGTAAGTTTGGGGTGGGAGGTGTGGGGAAGGATCAGCCCCATCACCTTTTTGTACCTCACCCCCCCAGACACAGCTGCCACAGCAGAAACTGCAGCTGCAGGAGGCATGTATGCGCAAGGAGAAGAGTGTGGCTCTGCTGGAGCATCAGCTCATGGAAGTGGAGGTGAGGGGCTCAGCACAGCAGGGCCTGGGTACTGGGCATGGGGCTGGGGGGCTCGCTCAGCTCAGTCCTTTTGCCTGTCTGCTCCCACAGGAGATGGTGCGTCAGTTCCGGGGGGCTGTAGGGGAGCAGCTGGGCAAGATGCGGGTGTTCCTGGCTGCACTGGAGGGCTCCTTGGACCGTGAGGCAGAGCGCGTGCGGGGAGAGGCAGGGGTTGCCCTGCGGCGGGAGCTGGGGAGCCTGAACTCTTACCTGGAGCAGTTGCGTCAGATGGAGAAGGTGCTGGAGGAGGTGGCCGACAAGCCACAGACTGAGTTCCTCATGGTGAGCACTTGGATGACCTTCCCTCTCTGCTTCTCAGCCAGGGTTCAGGGGGTCTCTAGAGACCCCATCCCATTGTCAGACATGGACTTTGACATCCAGAGAGGGACAGGGACTAGGCCAGGTCGCACATCGAGGGAGACTGGGCCCCATGACTGCTGTTATGGTTGTTTAGGTTGTGCAGTTTAGGACAGTGCACAAGGACACTGAATCTAAGTGGCACCATTCATGTCACAGACGTTGTAGGTTTGTATGTTTATTCGGACAGTCCTTCTACCAGGTGGAATTGGTCTCTTGAGGAAAGGGGGTACATTTATATAGTTCACACAGAGATAAAGGGCTAGGGTTGGCTTTACATTCTGGGTTTATTTTTGCTTTTCTGATTCTTTCTGGCCCCACACTTAGCATCCCCTGTGGTCCACCCATCCTCAGAAGTTCTCACTGTCTCCCCTCCCTGCCTCACCTCCATTTCTTTCTCTCTCTTTCCAGAAATACTGCCTGGTGACCAGCAGGTGAGATCAACGTGGTCTACCCCTTTTCCCAACTTTCTGTAGTCTTCAGGGACACTGGCTGGCTCACCCTCTAATCCCAGACAGCCTGTACACCCCTATTCTGTCCACCACAATCTCCCTGCATTTGTGTTGAGCACAGAAATGAACCTGAGCTGGTCCTCCTCCTCAGGGATCTCCCAGACTGATGCTGGGGATGGATGTGGGTGGGGACACAGGCATGAGTATGTGCTCTGTGCAGGTGCAGTCATGAAGGGCAGGGTGTACTGGGCAGGCTTCCTAGAGGAGTGAACATTTGTGTGGGGCGCTGGAGGAATGATGGGAATTGGTGAGGTGAAAAGTTGGGGGAAGAGGCCCTGTAGGCAGAGGGAAGAACCAATGCCAAGACTGGCAAGAGGGAGGGAAGATGAAGCCGGTGTGGTGGGTGAGGGCAGACAGAGGGCTATGGAGCTTGAATCTTATCCCCACAGAATGTTCTTCTTAAAAAAAAAAAAAAAAAAGTTAGGGCACCTGGCTGGCTCAGTTGGTGGAGTGAGTGACTCTTGGTCTTGGGGTTGTGAGTTTGAGCCTCATGTTGGATGTAGAGATGACTTAATAAGTAAATACATTAAAAAAATTGTGGTAAAACATACATGATGTAAAATTTGCCTTTTTAACCATTTTTTAAGTGTACATTTTAAATTCGATGGTATTAAGTACATTCATGCTGGTTTGCCACCATCATTGCCATCTCCCTCCAGAACATTTTCATCTTTCTGAACTGAAACTCCAACAGAGTTGTAAGCCAGGTTGTGATGCAGGAGAGAGCCTGGAACCCTACCATGACCCCTGTCCTCCTCTCTTTGGGGTAACACCTCCTGCCCTGCCCCTACCCTATGCCTCCTCCAGGAAGTCCATCCACAGACAGCTCCCACTCCCCACCCCCTGCCCCCAGGCTACAGAAGATCCTGGCAGAATCACCACCGCCTGCCCGTTTGGACATCCAGCTGCCTGTCATCTCAGATGACTTCAAATTCCAGGTGTGGAGGAAGATGTTCCGGGCTCTGATGCCAGGTACTGGGAGAGGCCACCTCTGGGTTCACGTTTGTAACTGTGTGGTTGAAGGCAGGTCCCAGCGACGTAATGGAGCCTCTCAGTCCCAGAAGTTATCAGAGAAGGTGCCCATTGCCCCTTTACCCTCGTCATCAGAGAAGGTGCCCATTGCCCCTTTACCCTTGTCATCTGGGCTCAGAGAAGGACCTTGGAGGGCATGGGGCTTACAGGTGGGTGACTGATGTGGTGATGACTCTGCTTCCTGAAAGGAAAGCTGCTGCTGCTGCTGGCAAGCAGGGGAGGCTGGGGTCTGGGGTTGAGCCTTGTGTGATCCTTGGTCAGTTCCTGCCCCATCTGGACAGCAGAGGTGATAATGGAATTGGAGGCCGAGGATCTGCAGAGCTGGCACCTTGGGGACGGGCCGAGGCCAGGCACTGACTCTGGTGGCCCGGCTCTGGGGAGGCCCCTGAGAACTCTGCCTCTGCTCCCTGAGAGCTAGGTCACAGTGAGGAGCCACAGGTTACAGAACTCTAGGACAGGGGCACATGGCTGGTATAGCCCTGCCTGGGGGGAGGTGTGGGGGGAGGGGGCTCTGTTTTCCAAGGCAGGACTAACCCCAGCGAGAGATGGGCTCGAGACCGCTGAAGTCATACAGCAGCGTGAGGCAGGGGCCTGCCTAGGACTGGGCTTCCTGTCTCCTGCTTTGTGACCGGGGCCTCAGCTACGGACTTAAATGCTCATATGGCCCTAATCCTCCTTACTTGGAAGGAGGCAGTTATGGCCTCGTTTTCCCGCTGAGTCGGCTGAAGCTCGGAGAGGTACAGGCTTTGGGCCAAGCCAGTAAGCAGAGAGGGATTCACCTCCTAGGGCTGTGTGTGGGGGGGTGGTTAGAGCAGACCCGCAGGCCCCTCGGTTGGGAGAAGCTTGCACGGGTGTAGCCACGCAGGGCCTGACCACTTCCCCTCCTGGCAGTTACAAAGGAGCTGACCTTTGACCCGAGCTCTGCGCACCCGAGCCTGGTGCTGTCTCCCTCCGGTCGCCGCGTGGAGTGCTCGGACCAGAAGGCGCCGCCGGCCGGGGAGGATCCGTGCCAGTTCGACAAGGCCGTGGCGGTGGTGGCGCAGCAGGTGCTGTCCGACGGCGAGCACTACTGGGAGGTGCAGGTGGGCGAGAAGCCGCGCTGGGCCCTCGGCGTGATCGCGGCCCAGGCCAGCCGCCGCGGCCGGCTGCACGCCGTCCCCTCGCAGGGCCTCTGGCTGCTCGGGCTGCGGGACGGCAAGATCCTGGAGGCGCACGTCGAAGCCAAGGAGCCGCGCGCGCTGCGCACCCCGGAGAGGCGGCCCACGCGCATCGGGATCTACCTAAGCTTCGGCGACGGAGTCCTCTCCTTTTATGATGCCAGTGACCCCGACGCCCTCGAGCTGCTCTTTGCCTTCCACGAGCGCCTGCCCGGGCCCGTGTACCCCTTCTTCGACGTATGCTGGCACGACAAGGGCAAAAATGCTCAGCCGCTGCTGTTGGTGGGGCCTGATGGCGAGGAGGCCTGAGCCGCAGGCTGGGCTGGGGAGGGGTGCAGGGTCCTGCAGGCCTGGAAGGAGATGGGGGCAGGCATGGGTTGCCAGAGTTGAAGACAGGGCCAAGGGGTTGGGGACTGGAGACTCTCAAGAGTTCTGAGAAGTTGGGGGTGGAGTTTGTGGGGAACAGAGCTCTAAGGTCAGGTCAGTGAGATAGTCCCAGTTTGGAAACCAGGAGGCCCAAGGGTTCCAGGAAGAAATTGAAGTTGAGGGAAGGAATGAAAAGGGTCAGGGGTCTAGGGGGGAAGAACTCTGTCGAGCAAGGAGACCCTTCAGCCTCACATCCCCTCCTTCTTGGCGGCCTTGGAAGAGGGGGTCCAGACTCAACCATATGGAAAGATCTTTCCCTTAGCGGTTCTCCAACCTGGGCGTGCATCAACACAGCTTTTTCAAAGCATGTCATGGTGACTTGTTAAAGCAGAGTGCTAATTTCTGGTTCACTGGGTCTGGGGGCAGACCAAAATGTTTGCTTTCCTAACAAGTTCCTGGGGACATGCTGTTGCTGTGGGTTACAAGTGAGATCACCTGGAGAACCATGGCCTTAAGGCACCACAGTCTGCTCTGGGGGCTCTCTGTTACATAGACTCACTTATCAGATAGCTATCAGCTCTCAGGAGTAGAAAACCCACACTATCTTCCTCTGGAGATTCAACACCCATTTAAAAACTGCCAGAGCCCATGCTGAGTGAATAAACTGACCTCCAACTACTTCCCTTTGCCTCTGGAGTATATGTTTACTGAGTGTCTTGGACATCGAAGAAATCCCCCAAGTTGCCAACCAAGAGAAAGAGCCTGATGCTAATCCCAGGATGGGCCCTGCTGCTTGTGGAGAATAGAAGGCTCCCCCCCCTGCCCAACCAGCTCCTCTTGCTCTCTGGGGATGGCCCCTCACTGCCTACTCACTGGTTCACACCTTCTTTGGTTTTAGCTCAAAGACGCATTTCTTGGGCTCTGGAGTAACCACTGAGGCCCAGATTGAGAGTCCCTCTTCATTAGCAGGAGAGGCCTTTGGGAACTCAGGGAGGTGGGACTGGAGGCTGTTGCCCCTCCTATCCTGGGAGAAGATGATGGTGTGGGGCTATTAGCTCTCCCTTGTAGGGGATGCAGCTGCTGATGTGTGCAAGGGCCTGGAGACTCCTGGAAACAGATGCCTATATGGGAATCTTCTTGGGAGATAGAATGAAAAGAAGGCATGGGTGGGGTAGAAAGGCCTCAAGATCTGGCTGGGGGACATTCCTTGCTGTGTTTCCTGAAGAATAGCTCTGGGACACCCAAAAGAGGATTAATTTGAGAAGCTGTTTTATGCTAGAAAGTAAAGTAAAAGGGTTGATTGGATGTAAAATCCAGCAGCATTGATAGAGACAATTATATATAGAGATTATTCTATTAAATCCGTGTGAAGGGACAAATCACCTATCCGTGGGCCTCGTAACCTCCTTCTTGTCCACCTGGTTTTCAGTCTTGACTCATCCCATCTTTCCAAAAACATGAATGTGCTCATGGGATCCAACTGCTCAAAACTTGCAACCCAACTCCTGGTTGCCTGCAGGAGAAAGCCCTAGATCTTTGGTTCAGCATTTGAGATCCCCTTCTCTTCCCCAGCCTCTTCCTGTGGCCCTGCCCTGCATCCATGTACACTCTGGACCCACTTAACTCTTGGGCTTCCTGCACCGCTGCCACAGAAGTCTCTGTCACAGATTTTTTTTTTTTTTTGCTTCCGGCTCATCCCACAGGAGTTTCCCTAAGCACCGCTGTCTCCTGTCCTCTCTAGATCTCAGAGCATCCTTACAAGGGGCATCCCAATGCACTCCTTGTAAGGGCCTTGCGGTGTCCGAGGGCCCAGCACCCCTTCCTGAGGAACTGCATACTCTGAGAAACAGGTGCCAAGGCAGCGCTATGTGTGTGAGGGTTTTGTGACAGAAGATGCCCATGTGGGAGCAAATGGGGCTGTCACATTGTGATGTCAGTCTGACCCCAAGTGAGGAGGGAGGGAGGGAGGGAAGGTTGGGGGCAAGTGATCCTGACAGTGGTGGGGATATTTATTTATTTATTTATTTATTTATTTATTTATTTATTACATTTATTTTTATTGGTGTTCAATTTGCCAACATATAGAATAACACCCAGTGCTCATCCCATCAAATGCCCCCCTCAGTCCCCATCACCCAGTCACCCCCACCCCCTGCCCACCTCCCCTTCCACCACCCCTAGTTCGTTTCCCAGAGTTAGGAGTCTCTCATGTCCTGTCTCCCTTTCTGATATTTCCCACTCATTTTTTTCTCCTTTCCACTTTATTTGTGGTGGGGACTTTTTTTACCAGCTGCCCGTGCAGGGAGCACTGTGTGTCCCCAGCGTGGGCCTACCTTTGTGTCCCCATCCACCCATGGCAGCTTGCTTGCACCGACGTGGGGGTAGATCTCATGGTTCTTCAGCTGCTGCCCTGTCTTTGCCCCGCTTTGTTGGATTTCTATCAGGAAGATTTCTTTCCAGGGCTACCGCTGCAGGTTCTTTCAACAGAAGTTTACCTTGGCTCGAGCTGTGTGCCCTGAGGGAAACAACTCTGTGAGCTGACCTCTGGCTGACAGAGTGAGAGGGGAGTCCCTGAGGCAAAGGCTGTCATGATGGGGCAAATTTGTCTAGTCAGAGTGTTCCTTGTTGGATGGTGGCCGCCTGACCCTTCCGAGGCTTATGAGGCCCACAGATAGGCCCATCTGAATCTCCCTGTTGATGTAGGAAGCTGAAATGGGAACACAGAACTGGGTCCCTCCAGCACTTGTGTCTCCAAAGACCACAATCTTCTCCTTTAGTACTTTCCCCTCATGGAGACTCTGGGAACCCAGAGCAACTGGCTGCTGAGAGGTTTCCTATGCCTTCTGACTTTCTTGTATACAAGAACACACTGGCACCTGCCAGGGTTGTGCTACACTGCCAGCAAAATTCTTTGTTAAGAGCTTGTTATTTGATCTCATTTGTCCTCATAGAGCTAGGCCTCACAATGACTAATGCCACTATGAGGCTATGTTGCCTATTTAAAAAAAAAAAATTTATTTCTTTATTTGAGGGAGAGAGAGAGAGAGCGAGAGAGCGAGAGAGAGAGAGAGAGAGGGAGAGGGGGAGAAAGAGAGAGAGAGGGGAACAGAAAGAGAGAGAGTGCTTAAGCACATGAGCAGGGTATGGGGGTGGGCAGAGGGAGAGGGAGAAGCAGACTCCCCTCTGAGCAGGGAGCCCCAAAGTGGGGTGATCCTAGGACCCTGAGATCATGACCTGAGCTGAAGGCAGACCCTTAACCAACTGAGCTACCCAGGTGTCCTGGCTCTGTTGCCTCTTTCCCTGAGGTTCAAGGAATCCCTGGGAACATGATGGTATGGCTGTGAATGACCGAATCCACAGGTACATGATGCATCTTGGAGTATCAGCTTTACACCAAGATTATTATTATTCTTGGTGGTGAGAAAGTTGTATAATTTAACCAATAAGTAAACATTGCAAACACTCATATTAAAACAAACACATTATGGAGTATAGAATTTGCATGAATTTTTGAGTTTAAACCAGAGATGTCCACAAACTTTTGCATTTGTACTAGCTGTTTGGATCTAGACTTCTGGACCCCCAGGGATATGGATTCCTAAAATTATTTTAAAAAATTAAAAAAAATGCACAAATACACTTCATAATATCTTACAGATAAGGGGAAGTTCTCTGACCAGGTTTCCCTCCCCTCCCCATTCCTTTTTTTTTTTTTTAAATATTTTTTTAAAAATTTATTTATTTATTTATGATAATCACACAGAGAGAGAGAGAGGCAGAGACACAGGCAGAGGGAGAAGCAGGCTCCATGCACCGGGAGCCCGACGTGGGATTCGATCCCGGGTCTCCAGGATCGCGCCCTGGGCCAAAGGCAGGCGCCAAACCGCTGCGCCACCCAGGGATCCCCCCTCCCCATTCCTAATTTCTTCTCTTTCTCCCTCATCAGAAATAATGTCTGTTGTTAGTTTGGTGAGTAGTTTTCCAAAGCTTCCTATACATAGGAAATAGAAAATACCCAGAAAATATGTAGTATTATATTTTACTTCCTATATAAATGATGTCATACTCTACATGAATATGACATATTCTACAACATACCTTTTTCATTTATTCATATAGTTAGGAGATCTATCTGTGTTACTTTGTAGTATGTACCTTCTCCTTTTTTTTTTTTAATTTTTTAAGATTTTATTTATTTATTCATGAGAGAGAGAGAGAAGAGACAGAGACAAGGCGAGAGGGAGAAGCAGGCTCCATGCAGAGAGCCCAACGTGGGACTCAATCCTGGGTCCTCAAGATCAGGCCCTGGGCTGAAGGCGGCGCTAAACCGCTGAGCCACCAGGGCTGCCCCTACCTTCTCTTTTTAAAACTGCTGTGCTGTATTCCACTATATGAATGTGCCATTTCTTACTTAATCATTCTCTCTCTCTTTTTTTTTAAAAGATTTTATTTATTTATTCATGTGAGACACACACACAGAGAGAGGCAAAGACAGGCAGAGGGAGAAGCAGGCTTCCCAAGAGGAGCCCGATGCAGGACTCAATTCTGGGACCCTGGGATCATGACCTAAGCCAAAGGCAGATGCTCAACCACTGAGCCACTCAGGTGCCCCTAAAAGTGTATTAATTAAATACTACAGACAGTAATGTGGGTATGACAAATATAAAAAGGACATGTGGCTGTGGCAAAAACTGTGAAGGTGGTATGTGAATAAATGAAGTCTGGAAACACTTTTTAAGGTATTTGAAATATTTTGGGAGGTTCTCTTTCAAGTAGAAGTGGCAATGTGGGTGGAGGGGGTCTATGGGGATGACCAGGTGTTGGGGGAACGGGTCATCTTTCTTCTCCAGGTCTCAGTGTCATCTGTGGTGGGAAGGAGCTGGTCTAGAGTTTTCTGAGATCCAACTGTTCTTCGCTTGGGTTTCCCTGAAGCAAATCTTAAGATCCCAGGGAAAGCAGACTTACTCATGAAGTGCAAGAAACACCCACAGGCTGTGGGGAAGCGAATCAGGGAGCCAGGGAAGGTGCCTTATGAAGCAGGTTAGCACTGTGGGGAGCGGCACTGAGAACATCTGAGAAACAGTGGAAAGCGCTCCTGCATCCCACATGCGGTTAAAGAATCTGGGCATTCAGACCCTGACTTCTGTATGCCCCTGGTAGAGGGTGACCCTAAGGGGGGACAATTCCCCTGCAGTTGTTGCCTGCTTTTCGCAAGGGTAGGTCACCTTCTGAGACTTGGGAGAAAGGCAATCAGGGAGAAGCAGCTATGGTGGTGATAAATCCTGGCGCACTGAAATGCGAGGCCTCTGGGACCAGCCAGCATCAGTCACACCCTCCAGCTCTGACTAGCTTAAAGATTTACTTATTGACTTGAGTAGGGGAGGGGCAGTTGGAGAGGGAGGGAATCTCAAGCAGACTCCCTGCTGAACTTGATCTTACCACCCTGAGATCATGACTTGAGTTGAAATCAACAGTTGGACGCTTAACTGACTGAGCCACCTGGTGCCCCCAACTCTGACTGGCTTAGAGTCTCTGTGGTTGGAGGTTCCTGAGAGAATGGAGGCAGTGAGAGGGCTGGATGTGGGCTTAGTTCCTGGATGTGAGCAAGACAGAAGGCGAGAGGCAGGAGGACATGTGGAGCTGGCCTGGGAGGAACACAGTAGCAAAGCAGGTCCCTGGGTGCTTCCCGTTGCAGCTGAGCTACCCCTGTTGTAAAAGCCAAGTTACACTCTCTGGCCCTGCCTGCCCCTGGGTGTTGGGGAGTAAACATTCTGAACCTGGAGAAGGGAGTGTTTAGGTGACTTATTTTGTCACCAGGCTTCACGCTATTTCTTCAGGTATTGAAGGCAGAATGGTTTTCCCAAGAATAATTAGGGGCTAGGCCAGAATGTCTGAGTTTCTGGGTGGGGGGCACACACGGGGGAGGAAGAAGGGGGGTTGGAGGGGCAGATGTTGGGTTTAGGGATATCAGGAAATGGGCTCAGCACTGGTTCTATAAGAGAGAGGAACTGGAGAAGAATGAAGGCCAGACCCAGGGTCCTGGAAGCAGAAGTGGGAGGGGAATTAGGAAGTGAGGCCCTGGAGGATGTTGTGAGGGGTGAGGTTTACTCTGTTGTTAGGAAAGTCTGGAAGCCTTTTGCCTGAGATGCTTGTTGTGCTTCGCCTCTCAATCTGTATCTAATCATTATTCCTGTCTTTTATGTTTTTAAAATTTTTGCTTTTAAAATATTTTATTCATTTGAGAGGCACTTGCGAGAAAGAGAATGAATAGGTGGAGAGGCACAGGGAGAGGGAGAAGCAGACTCCCCACTGAGCAGGGAGCCCCTGTTGCAGGGCTTGATCCCCGGACCCTGAGATCATGACCTAAGACCGTTAACTGACGGAGCCACCCAGGTGCCCCTCATTCCTCCTGTCTTAATAGGAACTTCAGCAATGATTTGGCCAGATTGCTCATTTTACTGGTGAGGAAACTGAGCTAGCCACAGGAATTAGTTTCCAAAGCAATGTGGCAAGTTAGTGGCAGAACAAAGGCCAGGAACTCTCTTTCCCAACTCTTGGAGATATTACTCCCATGTTGGAAGTATAAGATCCCTGGTACAGAAACCATGTACCGTACTTTGTTGTTAAACTTCAGGTGCACAGATTTGAATTATGTGCAATGCTTCATTTGTACAGTATCATCATTTAGCCTTTAAATGTCCCTCTTGTGTTCTGTTACCTATTTATTATAAAATCTGAGCAACCATGAATTCGATATCTGACCCAACAAGTAGATTATTTCAAAGAACTCACTCCTGGATAGATTTCTCCCCTCTCTCCAGAGGTCACCATTCACCTGGATTTGAGTTTTTCATTTTTCCTGCTCCTTCTTTTAATTATCGCACATTGTAGTTTCATTTTACTTGTTTTTGAACTGTGTGAATGTGGCATGAAAATATTCCATCTTCTGGGAACTGGCTTATTTATTAAAATTTTCCTTATTGTGAAAACCTGCAAAACAGAGAGAAGAGGAATATCATGAACCTTAATATGCCCATTACCCAGCTTCAACAATTATCGATTTTGTCACTCTTTCTTCATCTAGCATGTTTTTCTTTCTGTTTTCCTGGAATACTTTATTTATTTATTTAAAATACTTAATTAATTAGAAGATTTTCTTTATTTACTTGAGAGGGAGAGAGAGGCGAACTCATATGAGTGGGGGGTGGAGGAGGGGCAGAGAGAGAGAGAGAGAGAGAGAGAGAGAGAGAGAAGCAGGCTCTCTGTTGAGCAGGGAGCCCGATGTGGGGCTCCATTCCAGGACCCTCAGATCATAACCTGAGCTGAAGGCAGACGCTTAACCAACTGAGCCACCCAGGTGCCCCTAAAGATTTTATTTTTAAGTACACCCAATGGGGGCTATAACTCACAATCCCAAGGTCAAGAATTACATGCTCTATCAACTGAGCCAACCAGGCACCCCTCCCTGGAATACTTTAAAACAAATCTTAGACATCTTATCATTTCACCAAAGCCCTTCTTACTGGGGATGTAAGTTTGCAAAGCATGTGTTAAAGTAAACAGCAACCTTCCCATATTAAGAGATAGAAATTTGTAAAAATAATGTCAATAAAGGCTATAATTCAGTTGTCAAAAAAATGTCCTTGTTGTGGTGGGGGGATAGGTAAAATAGGTGAAGAGAATTAAGAGTACACTTATTGTTGTGATAAACACTGAGTAAAGTATAGAATTTTTTAAAAAAGATTTTATTCATTAGAGACACAGAAACAAAGAGAGAGAGACAGAGAGAAAGGCAGAGGGAGAAGCAGGATCCATGCAGGGAGCCTGACATGGGACTTGATACCGGGTCCCCAGGATCACACCCCGGGCCGAAGGTGGCGCTAAACCGCTAAGCCACCAGGGCTGCCCGAGAATTGTTGAATCATCATGTTGTACACCTGAAACTAATATAAGTGTATGTTAATTATACTTGAATTTGAAAAATAAATTAAAAGATTGTACTTGTACATGCAGTCACTTATACATACTTTACTCATTTCTAACCTGTTGACTTTTTTTTAACATAATCATATTACTATCATCAAACCTAACAAAATCAACAATTAGTTTTTAGCATACAATAGCAGGGACATGCTAATTTGTCCTAACACTATGTTACTAGAATTCATTCATGGTATTCCATTTGGCTGCATGAATATTCTATTTATGCATTGTATCGGTTCCTTGTCTTATCACAGACATCATTTCCAGTTTTTAGCCATTATGGATAGTGTGAACATGAATATTCTTGTATATGTCTCCTGCTGCATATGTGCTAAATTTACCTTGACAAATACCTAAAAGTAGAATTGCTGGGCAGGTTATGCAGCGTTTGAACCTATGTTTCAAAAGTAGGTCTTTCAGTTTTCACACTAACCAGCAGTGTATTAGAGATCCTATTGGTTCACAAACCCCTTAATACTTTATGTATGGACTGGGTTGTAAAGTAAAATTCAGTTTTTTTTAATGATTTTATTTACTTATTCACGAGACACACACACACACACACACACACACACACACACACACACACAGAGGCAGAGACACAGGCAGAGGGAGAAGCAGGCTCCATGCAGGGAGCCTGATGTGGGACTCGATCCTGGGACCCCAGGATCACGTCCCGGGCAGAAGGCAGCGCTGAACCGCTGAGCCACCCAGGCTCCCCTGTTGTTGTTGTTTTTTTTTTAACCATGGTTACATTCAGAAATGTTTGAAGAACCTTGATTTAAGAGCCAAATGATTATGCAAGTTTTGTTACAAAAACCTATAGTCCCTTGGTCCCCTCTCCCCTTACCCCAGGCTATCCATTTTTGCTAGTTTTGGCATTTATTTTCATGAGTGAAAGCAACACACATATAATGCAACTTCTCAACTTTTAGGCATGATCTATTAGGTTTTTCTGCTATGGAAGGTGGGATTTCTCTAGTTTTACCACTCCTTTCTTCTTTCATCCTCCCAATACAGTTAACATTTTATTTTTGATTAAATTGATGTTCTGGGTTTATAGTATTATGACTATGTAAATGCTATTCATGGTCAAGCAATGTAGTATATTCTGATTTGTTTTTCTTTCTTGTGTAACTTTTTGTTTTCTCTATAGTTAATAATTGTCTTTTTTTTCTTAGCTTATCTTGGTGGTTACCACAAATTCAGTTGCCATCCTCTTTTCCTTGGCAACTGGAAAGGATTGTCTAAATCTCCTGGGTATGTCCAGACACATTAGGTGTTCCATACAGTGGGGTGTCTGTGCATCTTATCCATCTGTCTTCTGTGGCCACGGCCCCCAAGGCCATCACCCCTTCCTTTTCTTGGTGTGGAGACTGAACTTATTCTTCAAGCCACAGCAGTCTGGTTTCTACTAGCCCCACCTCTTCAATGACTTTTTTCAAGTCAGATTTATGTTGCTAAATCTGATGAGCACTTTTTTCTTTCATCTTTACCTCTTCAGCTGCATTTCACATCCCAGGCACTGGACTTCCTTGAAACAGTTTCCTCTCTCTTGCTGTATCTTGTGCTGTGTCCTACCAGAAGTAGACTTTGAGACAAAGATATATGTATAAGGACTTTGTTTGAGAGGTGTAGGGATCATGGACAGAGGGGCAGAGAGGAAAGGCAGCCAATAAAGGGTACATTAAAATTTTTTTTATAGCTTTATTGAGGTATAATTTCTCTAGCTTCACTGAGGTATATATTTATAATAAATAAAAATTGTATGTATTTATAGTATACAGATGTTTTTATATATGTATATGTTGTGAAATGATTACAACATCAAGCTAATATACCTACCCATCATCTCAAATAGTCATTTTTTTAAAGTTTATTTATTTAGGTAACCTTTACACTCAACTCAGGACTCAAACCCACGACCCCAGGGCTGCATACTATTCTGAGTGAGCCAGCCAGCACCTTCACATAGTCTTTTTTTTTTTTTTTTTTTTTTTTGTGGTGAGAACATTAAAGATTTACTCTTTGAGCAGGTTTGAAGTATACAATATAGTATTATTAACTATAGTCACTATGCTGTACATTAAATCTCCAGAATTTATTCATTCTGTATAACTGAAACTTTGTACAAAGGGTGCATTGTTAAGTCAACTACCTCAGTGGGTGACTGGACCCTAATCCTGAGGGGAAATGCTGGGAAACAGTGAAAAATACATCTCAGAATTATCCCACCTAATGTGCGAGGGATCTGGGGCATTTATTTATTTTATATTTATTTTTTAAATTTTCATTTTTTTAAAAGATTATTTATTCATGAGAGACACAGAGAGAGGCAGAGACACAGGCAGAGGGAGAAGCAGGCTCCTTGCAGGGAGCCCGATGTGGGACTCATCCCAGATCCTGTAATCACGCCCTGAGCATAAGGCAGACGCTCAACTGCTGAGCCACCCAGGCGTCCCGTATCTGGGGCATTTATATACCAACTTCTGAAATTTATTGTTTGAGAGCTGCTTTGGGGCTGAGATGGGCATTAATTTCTCTGTACTTCCAGCTTTTTCTTTTCAGTTCATTTATTCATCCATGAGAGACACACAGAGAGAGGCAGAGACATAGGCAGAGAGAGAAGCAGGATCCCTGCGGGGAGCCTGATGAAGGACTCAATTCCAGGATCCTTCTACACTTCCAGCCTAATGGGTTGCAGGCCTAGCAGCCTTCTTGGAAATTGTTCAGCAGATTCTGAGGATGCTAAGATCTGGGGAATTTGAGGGCAGTGTGCTGACAGTATCTGCACATACAAAAAATATGTTATTTGACTATTTATACTGTCAGTAAGTATTTATTCTGGTCAACAGTAGGAAAGTTTCTCAGAAATGAAAAGTTACATGGGACGCCTGGGTGGCTCAGCGGTTGAGTGTCTGCTTTCATCTCAGGGTGTGATCCTGGGGACCCGGAATTGAGTCCCACATCAGGCTCCCTGCATGGAGCCTGCTTCTCCTCCTGCCTGTGTCTCTGTCTCTCTTTCTTTTTGTGTCTTTCATGAATAAATAAATAAAATCTTAAAAAAAAAAAACAAAAAAAGAAAAGTTATATGTAGATTTTTGGGTGTGTGGCAGTCAGTGTCCCTAATCTGTGTATTGTTTAAGGGTCAATTGTAAAATGTAAGGTTCAGGAGGGCAGAGACTTTTTATGCTTTGCTTACCTCTAGATCTCCAATGCCTGCATGTAATAGTTGCTTAATACATAATACTGAATTTTAATGCACAAATGAATGAGTGAGGGATTCATAAATTCAGTTGTAAGGGTCTAGCAAGAGGCTAAATAAACTGCAGAGCTAGATATTATGGAAGCTAACCACTTTAGGCAAATGAGCCTCATTTTTATATGGAAGCGAGAAAGTAAGGAGAGCCCTTGTAAAAAGGAACTGAAGAACAATTCAGTTTAAAACAATCATGGAATTCAAATAAAATGACATGAAATCACTGGGTTCTTGTTTTTATGACTTTTTTATAACTTAATTTTTAAATAAGGTTGAGGAATATTTTACATGTTATTATTATTTTTTAGGTAATCTCTATATCAACATGGGGCTTTAACTCATGATCCTAAGATCAAGAGTCATACGCTCTATTGACTGAGCCAGCCAGCCAGGCACCCTGAAATCACTGAGTTTTTAATAATGCCACTGAGTTGCTGAGTACCCAGCTCTGGATCCACTTTTGGTCTTGTTCTGGGATATGATACTACTGGCTCTTGTTTGAACTGGGATACATATTATTTGTAATCCAAAGCATACCAACAGATATAAACTCTACTGTAAAAACTTGGTATATAATTATGTAATTTTTATGTGCCTCAGTTTCTTCATCTGAAAATGAGAGTAATGATATCTTCTTCATAGGATTTATATGACAATTAGAAGAGTTAACACACTTAGAATTGGCACAGAATAAATGCTCAATATTGGTTATAATTAGTGTTTTGTTACTATTATATTATCTTTTAAAGATTTATTTATTTATATTGAGAGAGAGAGAGTGGGGGAAGAGGCAGAGGGAGAGGGAGAATCTTTTTATAAAACTAAATTCAGGGGATCCCTGGGTGGCGCAGCGGTTTAGCGCCTGCCTTTGGCCCAGGGCGCGATCCTGGAGACCCGGGATCGAATCCCACATCGGGCTCCCGGTGCATGGAGCCTGCTTCTCCCTCTGCCTGTGTCTCTGCCTCTCTCTCTCTCACTGTGTGCCTATCATAAATAAATAAAAAAAAAATTAAAAAAAAAATAAAATAAAAAACTAAATTCAGGGATCCCTGGGTGGCGCAGCGGTTTAGCGCCTGCCTTTGGCCCAGGGCGCGATCCTGGAGACCTGGGATCGAATCCCACGTTAGGCTCCCGGTGCATGGAGCCTGCTTCTCCCTCTGCCTATGTCTCTGCCTCTCTCTCTCTGTGACTATCATAAATAAATTAAAAATTAAAAAAAAAACTAAATTCAATTTAGTTAACATATACTGTATTATTAGTTTCAGGGGTAGAATTTAGTGGTTCCTCAGTTGCATATAACACTCAATGCTCAATGCTCATTACATCAAGTGACCTCCTTTTTTTTTTAAAAAGATTTTATTTTATTTATTCATAGAGACAGAGAGAGAGAGAGAGAGAGAGAGAGAGAGAGGCAGAGACACAGGCAGAGGGAGAAGCAGGCACCACACAGAGAGCCTGATGTGGGACTCGATCCCGGGTCTCCAGGATCATGCCCTGGGCTGCAGGCGGCGCTAAACCGCTGCGCCACCAGGGCTGCCCAAGTGACCTCCTTAATATCCATCATGCAATTACCACTGTCCCTGCAATTTCCCCTCCAGCAACCCTGTTTGTTTCCTAGAGTTCAGTGTCTCTTATGCTTTGTCTCCCTCTCAGTTTTCTTCTTATTTTGCTTAGAATAATACCCTCTAGTTCCATCCATGTCATTGCAAATGGCAAGATTTCATTCTTTTTGATGGCTGAATAATATTCCATGGTATATATTTATACATACCACATCTTTATCCATTCATCTGTTGCTAGACATCTGGGATATTTCCATATTTTGGCTATTGTGGATATTGCTGGTATAAACACTGGGGTGCATGTGCCTCTTCAAATCACTGTGTTTGTATTCTTTGGATAAATACCTAGTAGAACATTTGCTGGGTTGTTGGGTAGCTCTATTTTTAACTTTTTGAGGAATCTCTACACTGTTTTCCAGAGTGGCTGGCCCAGTTTGTATTCCCACCAACAAAGTAAGAGAGTTTGAAGGAGAGAGAATCTTTTTAAAAATATTTTATTTATTTATTCATGAGAATACACAGAGAGGAGAGAGAGAGAGGCAGAGACACAGGCAGAGGGAGAAGCAGGCTCCATGCAGGGAGCCCGACATGGGACTCGATCCCGGGTCTCCAGGATCAGGCCCTGGGCTGCAGGCAGCGCTAAACCGCTGAGCCACCGGAGCTGCCCAAGGAGAGAGAATCTTAAGTAGACTCTGCACTGAGCATGGAGCCAGATGTGGGGCTCTGTCCTATGACCCTGAGATCACAACCTGAGCTGAAACCAAGAGGCAGCTGCTTAACCGACTGTGCCACCCAGATTCCCCTATTGTTATTATTTTAAAATATATTATCATACTATGTGTTTGCTATTTGTTCTATGTTCTTAAAATGTTCAATTTTCAAAGTTTGGCATTTTTAGTTCTATTTTTTGATATTTTCTGATTTTTACCTTAATGTATCATGATCAGAGAATATGGCATTGCTGGTCTTTTGTGGCATAAAATTGGAATGGTTCTTGTAAAATGTGCTTCAGTGCTTAAAAAACTAAATTCTATTTCTGAAGGTTAATCTTCACCTATGTCTATCTTTCTAGTTGTATTGTTCAGATCAATCAGTTCATTCCCAAATCTATAACTAAATTTGAACTTGTCCTCCCTTTTCTACTTTCTAAATCTTTTCAAGATCTACTTCTCCCTTCCAGGTTCTTTTTTTTTTTTTTTTTAAAGATTTTTTTTATTTATTCATGAGAGACACAGAGAGAGGCAGAGACACAGGCAGAAGGAGAAGCAGGCTCCATGCAGGGAGCCTGATATGGGACTTGATCCTGGATCCTGGGCCCACGCCTTGAGCCAAAGGCAGATGCTCAACTGCTAAGCCACCCAGGCGTCCCTCCCTTCCAGGTTCCAATTGGACATCATTCCAAACTCTTCTTAAATTTTAGTTTGTTTCTAGTCTCAGTGCCTTACCTCTAAGATCTTCTTGTCATCTACTCTCAAAATAATTTTCATTGTCAAGATTCTGGAAAGAGACTCCAAGCTATGGCTTTTCTAGCATCACTGGTGGATTATTTATTTATTTATTTATTTATTTGAATTTTTAAACTTAAATTCAGTTTAGGTAACATATAGTGTATCATTAGTTTCAAGGGGTAGAATTTAGTGGCTTACCATTTGCATGTAGCACCCAGTGCTCATTATATCAAATGCCCTCCTTAATGCCTCAATTGCCCCTTTCCCCCACCCACCTCCTCCAGCAACCCTACAGGTGGATCCCTTAAACCACACTTCTTTTGGGGCACCTAGGTGGCTCAGTCAGTTAAGCATTCAATTCTTGATTTCAGCTTAGGTCATGATCTCAGGGTCATAAGATCAAGCCCCCTGTCAGGCTCCACGTTTAATGTGGAGTTTTTTGAGATTATCTCTTTCCCTCTGCCTTTGCCGCTGCCCCTACTTGCTCTCTTCCTCTAAAAATAAACAAACAAACAAATAAGTAAAACTTTAAGAAATAAACTACACTTCTTGTTCTGTGAGCAGGAAGTGTCTGAAACCACATGTTCCTCCTTTCTAAATGCTGTCAAAATTTAGCCTCTTTTCCTCCTCCTACCCTGTTCCGGACACTCACTCAGTTTTTGGCCACAGTATTGCTTCAGTTCTCTGTTGCAATGGTTCTTACACTTTTTAAATCTGCAGACTAGTTCTTTATAGAGCACAAGACACTATAGGACCACCTATTACAGTTTACCAAGGCTTCACTGGCATTTTTATGACCCAGGAAAGGAGTTTTCAATGTGAGCTAAAAGGCTAGGAGCTAGACCAGTCCTGCAATAATACCTTTGGTCCTTCTCACTATTTCCTTCTTTCTTACTCCTTCTTTGCTTCTCAGACTGATGGAGGATATTCTTTGTCTTGCCCTGAACTGAAGGATAAGTTATTATTTATTCAATCAACATTTGCTAAGCTTGCTTGCTTGCTTGATTTATTTATTTTAAAAAAGATTTTTATTTATTCTTGAGGGACACACACAGAGAGAGGCAGAGACACAGACAGAGGGAGAAGCAGGCTCCATACAGGGAGCCCAATGCAGGACCTGATACTGGAAATCCGGGATCATGCCCTGAGTCAAAGGCAGACGCCCAACTGCTGAGCCACCCAGGCATCCTGCCAAGCTCTATTTAATGTGTCATGTATCATGCTAAGTCCTGAGGATATACATTTGGGTAATTAAAAATTGTTGCCTTCAATAAGCTATAGTGGGAGAAATAATCTCGTAAACACTTAATGAGAATAGAGTTTGATAACTGCTAATAGAGCTGTAAACAAGAGATCTTGGGTCTGAGTAGGGAAATCAGGGCAGGCTTCTCAGAAGAGGTGACTGGCCTTTGGAGAGCAAGTAGGAGTTTCTAGAGCTAACAAAAAGAAGCAGAAGGCAGGCATTCTACATGTGGTCAGTGGTAGGTTGTATTAGTTATCTAAATCTTCCTAACAAATGACCCCAAACTGAATGGCTTAAAACAATAGTAAATTAGTGTGGTGGAAATACAAAATGGTCTGGAATACTTTGGAAGATAGTTTGGTGATTCCTTATAAAATTAAATCTACTTTTACCATACAATGTAGCACTTATGTTCCTTGATATTTACCCAAATGAACTGAAAACGTATGTCCACAAGAAACCTTGCACATGGATATTTATAGCAGCTTTATTCATAGCTGTAAAAACTTGGAAACAACCAAGATATCCTTCAGTAGGTGAGTGGATAAATAAATTGGCATGCCAGGATAATGGAATATGATTCAGTGCTAAAAAGAAATGAATGTTCACATCATGAAAAGACATAGAATATTACTCAGCATCAGAAAGGATGAATACCCACCATTTGCTTCAATGTGGATGGAACTGGAGGGTATTAGGCTGAGTAAAGTAAGTCAATCGGAGCACAGTCATCATATGGTTTCACTCATACATGGAATATAAGAAATAGTGAAAAGGACTATAAGGGAAAGGGGGGGAGCTGAGTGGGAAAAATTGGAGAGGGAGACAAACCATGAGAAAGAGAAACGAACTTTGGGAAACAAAGGGTTGCAGAAGGAGAGGTGGGCAGGGGGTTGGGGTAACTGGGTGACAGGCAATGAGGAGGGCACTTGATGGGATGAGCACTGGGTGTTATACTATATGTTGGCAAATCAAACTTCAATACAAACAAAATAATAAAGACATGAAGGATCTTAAATGCCTATTTTAATTTAATTTTTATTTTTTTAATTTTTTATAATAAATTTATTTTTTATTGGTGTTCAATTTGCCAACATACAGAATAACACCCAGTGCTCATCCCGTCAAGTGCCCCCCTCAGTGCCCGTCACCCATTCACCCCCACCCCCCGCCCTCCTCCCCTTCCACCACCCCTAGTTCATTTCCCAGAGTTAGGAGTCTTTATGTTCTGCCTCCCTTTCTGATATTAAATGACTATTTTTATTTTTATTTTTTTATTTTTATTTATTTATTCATGAGAGACAGAGAGAGAAAGAGGGCAGAGACACAGGCAGAGGGAGAAGCAGGCTCCATGCAGGGAGCCCGATGTGGGACTCGATCCCGGAACTCCAGGATCAGGCCCTGGGCTGAAGGCAGCGCTAAGCCACTGAGCCACCCGGGCTGTCCCTAAATGCCTATTTTTAAATGAAAGAAGCCAATCTGAAAATGTTACATACTATGTAATTCCAGCTATATGATATTTTGGAAAATACAAATGTATGGAGGCATTAAATATATCACTCTGGTGGAGGATGCTGATAATAGAGGAAGCCATACTCATATGGGGACAGGAGGTGGATGGGAAATCTATCTTCCTCTTAGTTTTGTTGTAAACTTAAAACTGCTCTAAAAAAATAAAGTCTTTATTGAAAAAAACCAACAGTAATGATTTCTTCCTTGACTTATGTGGGTCAGGAAGTTGGGGATGGTGTGGCTGAGGATCTCTAATGAGCTTGTGGTCAGATGTCAGCCAGGGATGCAGTCATCTGAAGGCTTGAGTGGTGTTGAAGGATTTATTTCCAAAGTAGCTCACCAACACACAGGGTGAGTTGGTATTGGCTGTTGGTGGGAGGCCTCAGTTCTTCTCCATCAGAGCCTCTTTACAGGCTTAAATGTCCTTACAGCATGATGGGTGGCTTCCTCCAGACTCCAGAGAGAGCAATTTGTAGGATCAAGGCAGAAGCTGAAATGCCTTAGAAGTCACACACTTTCACTTCTGTCATATTCTATTGGTTGCACAGGTCAGCCATGAATCAATGTGGAAGGGGTATGAATGAATATTAAGAAAGGAAGATTGTAGGGGCCTTCTTTTTTTTTTTTTTTTTTAAAAGACACATTTATTCAGCGTCATGATCAGACTATTACATTTAGCAATCAACAGCATGGGTGCAAAAAAAAAATCTACATTAAAACCCTTTGTTGGAATGCTTTACACTTTCCACAGAACAGAAACTAAAATAACCTGTTATACAATTAGTCACAAATACAGTCCTCGAGTTTTTTGCCCATACACATGAGTATTGTCTAAAACATGTCTTCTTTGTAGCAGCTAGGCCCTGCCACCACTGTGCTTGGCTGAGTTCACAAATCTGTTGTAACCTGTAGCTTCCCTGTCACTTCTCTGGCTCTCCTCTCCTGCTAAGCTTTGTTTCCTGGCAGTAATTAAAACCTTCTGCCACTGCCATAGCTGCTGCTGCTGCTGGAACCGCCATAGCCACCTTGGTTTCGTGGTTTGGCAAAGTATTGGCCTCCAAGCTTCTGCCTCCAAAATTTCCTCCTTTCATGGGTCCAAAATTTGAGGATTGATTGTTGTAATTGCCAAAATCGTTATAGCTTCTGCCACCTCCAAAGTTGCTTCCGTCATTACCAAATCCGTTATAGCCATCCCCACTGCCACCGTATCCACCACCACCTCGACTGCCACCGAAGCCACCTCGACCACTGAAGTTCCCTCCACGACCAAAGTTGTCATTCCCACCAAAACCACCTCCACGACCACCACCAAAGTTTCCAGAACCACTTCGGCCTCTTTGGCTGGACGAAGCACTAGCCATCTCTTGCTTCGATAGGGCTTTCCTTACTTCCCAGTTGTGGCCATTCACAGGATGGGATTTTTGAATGACAATCTTGTCTACAGAGTCGTGGTCATCAAAGGTCACAAAAGCGAAACCTCTCTTTTTGCCACTGCCTCGGTCAGTCATGATCTCAATCACTTCGATTTTCCCATACTGTTCAAAATAATCTCTTAGATGATGTTCTTCAGTGTCTTCTTTAATGCCACCGACAAAAATCTTTTTCACAGTTAAGTGGGCACCGGGTCTTTGAGAATCTTCTCGGGAGACAGCCCTCTGGTTCCACGACTCTTCCGTCCACCTTGTGCGGCCGGGCGTTCGTGGCCGCGTCCACCTCCTCCACGGGGGCCTACGTGACCAACCCAAAGCCTCTGGAGCGCTTGGTGTTGGGGTCTCTCATTACCACACAGTCCGGAAGCGTCCCCCATTGCTCAAAATGGCTCCTCAGACTCTCATCGGTCGTTTCGAAGCTCAAACCCCCGATGAAGAGCTTCCGCAGCTGCTCAGGCTCTTTGGGAGACTCTGACTTAGACATGACGGCGGTGGGAGGGGAGACTTTAACGATGCTTACTCGGTGGCGTCCAGGGGCAGAAAGCTGTAGGGGCCTTCTTGATTGCATAGGGTTAGGGTTAGCAGCATACCAAGTGTAACTGTTGTAATGTGCTTGGACTATAAATGATTAGTAGTGAGGCTGAAAGTTATTTAGGGACTAAATTATCAGGGGCTAAAGAGTTTGGCATTTAATTGTTGGTTATAGGGAAGTACTGAAAGATTTTAAAGAAGGCACCTAGAGGGTTGAACTGTTTGTTCTTACCTAAATTTGGCAGCAAGCTAATACATTTAAATAAGCTCCCAACATTCTCTGCTTTTTCTTTGGCTGTTTGAAAATTCAAGTATGTTTACATACATCCTATTGTTTCATTTGTGTTGGACTGACTTTTGGAAACCTTTAGTCTGTATCATATGTCAGCTTGGATATTCTTCCAGGGCCTAAAATTTAATATCTCTGTATCAGTTGGAATACTTTCAGTTGCAAATAAAAAATTCCACTCACAATGACTTAAGCAGTGAAAAGAATTTATTGACTCATGCAACTGTAAAGTTCAGAGCTAGAGAGGACCATTTTCAGGTGTGGTTTGATCCAGAGCTTCACATTTGCAAGAGGGATCTGGCTCTATTTTTATGCTGTGTTGGTTTATCCTCAGGTGGGCTTTCTTCACAGTAGTAAAAATGTCTGTAGTGGTTCCAGCTTTTATGTTACATTAGAAAGAGAAAAAGCATCTTTGTCCTCAGATCCACTTTGATGGGTCTGGCTTAGGTCACATGCTCACACTTAAACCAATTGCTGAAGTCAGGGGTATGGAATATATGGATTGGCTTAACTTGGTTCACTGCTCTACACTTGGCGGAGGGGTCAAATTTAAACCACATAGTTCTCTAACTGGAAATTAAGAGTTGCTGGGAAGAGGGAATTGAATGCTGGGAAGGTTAAATAGATGATGGGAATTAAGGAGTGCACTTGTGATGACCCTGGGTGATGTTGGAATTGTTGGATTATTATATTGTACACCTGAAACTAATATTACACTGCTAACTAATTGGAATTTAAATAAAAACTTAAAAGAGTTCCTGAAAAGATAGAAATTGGATGCTATGGAGGCAACCAAAAGTGTCCAACACAAAATCAAAATTATGATGTGGTTCATCTAAATAACATTTCCTGGGCACCTGGGTGGCTCAGTCAGTTAAGCATCTGACTTTTGGTTTAAGGTCAGGTATCATGATCTCAGGGTCCTGAGATCAAGCCCTGGTGTCAGGCTTCACATGGAGTCTGCTTGAGATTCTCTCCCTTTCCCCCTGCTCATGTTCTCACTCTCAAATAAATAAATAAATAAATAAAATCTTTAAACAACATATCCTGAGCTCCAGCCAAATATAGTGTTGGGTCCTGGAATAGAGCCATGAACAAGACACAATCCTTGATCTCAAGTGAGACATAGTAAATATTTGTTGAATGAACAGTGTGTATATATATACACACATATATACTTAATATATATATATATATATATATATATATATATATATATATATATATATATATATAAAATTCACCATACCATGTAAGCTCTATTTCTGGCTCTTGGGACTTTGAGGTGACAGGGCATATTCCTCTTTCTTCTCCTTTTTTTCCTCCCTCTTTCCTCTTCTTTGTAAGATTTTATTTATTTATTTATTTAACAGAGAGAGCACAAGCAGGGGGAGTGGCAGTCAGAATCAGAGGGAGAAGCAGACTCCCCATTGAGCAGAGAGCTCGACTGGGGTTCAATCCCAGAACCCTGGGATCATGACCCAAGCTGAAAGCAGATGCCTTCCAATGGACCACAGTAAGACCAAAAAGTTGTATGTAGAAAATTATTTATTACAGCACTGCTCATCAGGGAGTCTGTTTCTCCTTCTCCCTCGGACCCTCCTCCCCACTTGTGCTCTCTCTCTGTTTCAAATAAATAGATAAAATCTTAAAAAAACAGAGTCATATATCTTAGGACATATTTGATCTACTCTCCAGAAATGATTTGTCCTTTGGAACTGCGGAAAAGTTATTGCCCTTTGACGTTTGTGTCCACCCTTCACTTCTAGAAGCAAAAATATTAGATAAAAGAGTTTGTGGTTCTTTTCCTTCCATTCTTTTCATGTGAAGAAAGCACAGCTTCGTTTCTGTCCTATTGCAGGAATTAGCATTTTTCTCCTTGGTCCTGCCCAGGTCAAGTCCTGAGCCACTTCTTCTTTCAAGGATTGGAAACAGGAAGTGTATTTCAGGGACAGTGGCAATGCATGGTTGTCTCTGCCTGGCAAGTGACTTCTGGCCAACTATATTCTTAGTGTGATCTTGGGGAGAATGCCTAAGCCTCCCAGTAAGGATGTGGTATGACTATTTCTCTCATCTGCCTAAAGTTTGACTCTTTGCTTGGACAATTGAGGGAGCATGTGGAACCATCTAGAATGCTTCGGAGTGAGCAATAGGCAATTTTGAGGTCAATATAACCTTTGTGTATCATTGGGGATGTGCTAGGCATATCATTGGTCAGCCCAAGACACAGTGGATAGAAAAATTATAGCTAATGTTGACTGAATATTCACTACATGCATTTTGACATTTATTCATAACTCCAAGAGGTAAGTACTATTATTATCAACATTTTCCAGATAAGGACAAGGAGGGTCAGAGAATAACTTGCTTAATTAAGGTCAAACACATATGGAGATAGGATTTTAACCTCCTTAGTCTGGCTCCAGACCTCAAAGGTTTTACCAGGTTGTTAAGAATGGTTTTCAGGGGGAACTTTTCTCAGCAATAAGTGTAATGAAAAAACTATTTTATTATTTGTACCTCCTAGAACCTTCTCAGAAGGGTAGATCCTGTGTGGCCAGTTTCTTTGAATGTGGTAGGTCAAACAGATTGGAGAGGTTAAGACAAGGTAACTTGGCTGTGTAGGCAGGGGGTGGGGGAAAGATTTGGAGAGATGGATCTGGGAGATTGTGTTGGGAAGAGAGGAGCCAGCCACAATCCTGGGTGCCATATGGGGCATAGGAGATTAAAAACATTAAAAAATTATTTATTTATTTATTCATGAGAAACAGAGAGAGAGGCAGAGACATAGGCAGAGGGAGAAGCAGGCTCCCGGCAGGGAGTCCAATGTGGGACTCCATCCCAGGACCCCAGGATCACGACCTGAGCCAAAGACAGATGCTTAACCACTGTGGCACCCAGGTGCTTTTGGGGCATGGGAGATTAAAGAGACCCTGCTACCTTCCTCATTCTCTTGAGGGCAAAGGCAGAAAATTAGGGAGAAGAAACATAGTAAAGAGGATTTCTGAAGTTGAGTATAAAGACTCATGTGATACAAATATCACTTATCTGAAGGAGGGAGGTGAGAGAATGAGTCTTGCAAATGTCTGGTGGAAGGAAAGCCCAGTTAGAGGGAACAGCCAATGTGATGGCCTTAAGATGGAAGTGTGCCTGGTATCTCTGAGGACCAGCAAGGAGGCCAGCATAGCTGGAGCGGAAGGAGTGAGGGGTCAAAGAGAAGGATGAGCTTAAAGAGGTAAGGGTGGGAGAATGGCACAATATGTCGCATGTCAACAGATCACACAGGGCACTTGCTATTGACTGAATGTGAGTGAACATCTGCACTGCCCTGGCCACCTGGCACTGCCACATAGACCACACAGGCAAAGGCTTGAACCTCAGCTTGTCTAAACTTTGGCAGATTACCTGTGATCTTCCCAGAACAGAGAATATGGGAGGCCTGTGAGGAGTTGCCCTGGGGCTATTTTCTGCTTGCTTTCCTTCTTGGCTTAGGAGGCCACCATGAGCCAATTTCTGTCGTCTCCCAGGTTCTGATATAAAATTCTCTTGTCCCCCCCCCAAGAGCTACAGACTAAAACTGTTTTGTCTATTAGTCTAGAATATTGCCTCTGCCTTTTCAATTCATCCTTTGTGATTTGCAGGACAGGAACAATGTGGAAATTTAGTTTTGCCCTCTAGGTAAGTAATAAACTGTCTGAACATGAAAGTGGCTCATTGTATCTCTACTGATCCAATCAGTCAGGCCTTGGTCTGGCCTAGCTTTGTCTATCTGCTTGAGGCTGAGCTGGGACAGGCAAGCTGAGGGAAACAAGATTCAGAGCCACCGGGCATTCTCTTTTAGATATACTTGGTTTGAGGTGCTTGTTAGACAGTGAGCAGGCAGTTGGATATCTGAGTCTGGAGCTCGAGAGAGGGTCTGGGATGGAGTTATAAACTTTGTCATTGTCAGCATATGATGATCTTTATGGCCCTGAGGCCACCTAAGAACAGAGTAGATAAAAATAAAGAGGCCCAAAGATTGAGCTCTGGGACCCTCCTTAGGGGGAGAAAAGTAGGGATTAACAAAAGAAACTAGGGGGAGGGACTCAGAAGAAGGAGAACCAGGAGAGTGGGGAATCCCCAAGGCCAATGTACAAAACAGTTCCGGGAAGGAGTGGTCAAATGTCAAAAGCTACTGCTGAATCACTTAAGATGAAGACTGAGAACCAAATTTTGGATTTAACCATGTATATCCTTGGTGACCTTGATGAAAACAGTTTTGGTGGAGATGGGGTGGGGATGGGGCAAATGTTTCATGAGAATGGGTTTAAGTGGTTGATCGTCCACCTTTGGCTGAGGTCATGATCCCAGGGTCCTGGGATCAAGTTCTGCATGAGGCTCCCCACGGGCAGTCTGCTTCTCCCTCTGCCTATGTCTCTGCCTCTATCTTTGTGTCTCTCATGAATAAATAAATAAAATCTTAAAAAAAAGAAGGAATGGGTTTAAGGGAGAGTGGGAGGAGCAGAATTGAGCAAAGCAAATGCAGACGACTGTTTTAGAAACTGTTTTTTTTTTAAAGATTTTATTTATTTATTCATGAGAGACAGAGAGAGAGAGAGAGAGACAGAGATACAGAGGGAGAAGCAAGCTCAATGCAGGGAGCCCGATGCGGGACTTGATCCCGAGGCTCTAGGATCACACCCCTGGGCTAAAGGCAGGTGCTAAACCGCTGAGCCACCCAGGAATCCCTTAGAAACTGTTATGCAAAAGGTTTCATAATTTTCTAAGCTATTCCTTTCTTTTTAAAAAAGATTTTATTTATTTATTTGAGAGAGAGAGAGACATAACAAGAGAGAGCACAAGCAGGGAGGAGAGGAAGAGACAGGCTCCTCTGCTGAGCAGGGAGCCTGATGCTGGGCTCCATCCCAGGACCCTGGGATCATGACCTGAGCTGAAGGCAGATGCTTAACTGACTGAGCCACCCAGGTACCCCTCATAGTTTTCTAAGCTATTTCCATGTGTTTTGTCTTCCAGGTGAATTTTAGAATCAGCTTGTCAAATTCAATAATAATTCTGTTGGGTGAGATTACACTGTACTGAGTACTCTGATGGAGAACTAATGTATTTATAGTGTTAAGCCTTGTTATCCATGATTATGGCATGTCTCTATTCTCTGATGTCCTTTTTTTTTTTACATGTTTTTTAAAAATTGGAGTTCAATTTGCCAACATATAGCATAACACCCAGTGCTCATCCCATCAAGTGCCCCCCTAAGTGCCCATCACTCAGTCACCCCCACCTTCCTTTCCACCCGCCCACCTTCCTTTCCACCATCCCTTGTTCGTTTCCCAGAGTTAGGAGTCTCTCATGTTCTGTCTCCCTTTCTGATATTTCCCACTCATTTTTTCTCCTTTCCCCCTTATTCCCTTTCACTATTTTTTTAAAAATAAATTTATTTTTTATTGGTGTTCAATTGGCCAACATACAGAATAACACCCAGTGCTCATCCCGTCAAATGCCCACCTCAGTGCCCGCCACCCAGTCACCCCCACCCCCCCGCCCTCCTCCCCTTCCACCACCCCTAGTTCGTTTCCCAGGGTTCGGAGTCTTCCATGTTCTGTCTCCCTTTCTGACATTTCCCACTTATTTTTTCTCCTTTCCCCTTTATTCCCTCTCTCTATTTTTTATATTCCCCAAATGAATGAGACCATATAATGTTTGTCCTTCTCCGATTGACTTATTTCACTCAGCATAATACCCTCCGGTTCCATCCACGTCGAAACAAATGGTGGGTATTTGTCGTATCTAATGGCTGAGTAATATTCCATTGTATACATAAACCACATCTTCTTTATCCATTCATCTTTCGATGGACACCGAGGCTCCTTCCACAGTTTGGCTATTGTGGATTTGATAAAAGCCTGATAGTTAAAAAAAGTTAAAAAATATAGGCTTTACATATTTCATGTTAGATTTATGCTTAAGTGAGTAACAACTTTTTGGTGTTATGGATGGCATTTTCTTATTATATACTCTAGTTAGAAAATTAGTTTTGGGGATCCTTGGGTGGCTCAGCGGTTTAGTGCCTGCCTTTGACCCAGGGCGGGATCCTGGAGTCCTGGGATGGAGTCCGGGGATCGAATCCCACATCGGGCTCCCTGCATGGAGCCTGCTTCTCCCTCTGCCTGTGTCTCTGCCTCTCTCTCTCTCTCTCTCTCTATCATGAATAAATAAATAAAATCTTTAAAAAAAGAAAATTAGTCTTAACTGAATAAGGAATAGATTAGAGTTTTATATGTTGATCTTGCTGAATAAGATTAGTTTTAACAAGGTATCAGTTAATAGCCTTGGATTTTCGTACTTTCTGCAAATGATAACTTTTTTTTGTCCATTGGATATGTCTTGTGCAGGAAAAAAAGTTATGATTGGATGTTTCTGCTGCCCACAGTTTTTGTTCTTGAGGAAGCAACAAAATGATCAGAATAGTTCTTTGAAGTGGATTCCTAGCTGTACCCGATTTATTCAGACTCAAAGAGAAAATAATTGCACTGGTTGTGACATGTAATACTAGAATCTTGATTTTATAGTGACTTGGGCAGAGAATAGATGAGGGGTTAAAAAAAGAAAGAAACCCAGACAAATATAGAGAAGTAAAATTTCCTTCTAAAACCTTATTTTAGGGACAACTGGGTAGCTCAGTGGTTGAGCGTCTGCCTTCAGCTCAGGATGTGATCCCAGGGCCCCCGGATTGAGTCCTGAGTGGGGCTCTCCGCAGGAAACCTGCTTTTCTCTCTGCCTGTGTCTCTGCCTCTCAGAGTGTCTTTCATGAATAAATAAATAAATCTTAAAAAACAAAAGCTTATTTAAAAATCTTTTCTTTTTTTTTAAATTTTTGTTTATTTATGATAGTCACACACACACACACACACACACACACACACAGAGGCAGAGACATAGGCAGAGGGAGAAGCAGTCTCCATGCACCGGGAGCCGGACATGGGATTCGATCCCGGGTCTCCAGGATTGTGCCGTGGGCCAAAGGCAGGCGCCAAACCGCTGCGCCACCCAGGGATCCCTAAAAATCTTTTCAATAAATGGAACTGGAAAATTATTTGCTCATATGGACAAAATGAAATTGTCCCTATTTCACACCATGTACACACAAAATAAAAAATAATTAAAACAATTTTATACAAAGTCAGCAACTAAATAATGCAGATAAAACAAATATTTGAGAACACATCAGTGAAAAAGTTTTTCTAACTTTGGAGATTTCTAAAGTCACAGGAAAGGCTAGTAATAATAATCCATATTAAACATAAAAACATCTTCCCAGGAGAAATGACAATTATAATTGATAATGGCATCTCACTTGTAGTTTGAGCATGAGTATCAGGAGAGATTATGTCTGTGAAAGTCGCTCATAAGTGGTAGGCAAATGATGGTTATTTTTACTTTTGAATTCCCCAGCAATATGCTTTATTTTCTATTAGGGTTTATTGGTGTTAAGAACACTGGTTCACTCAAATTATTTCAAGTTTTGAAGATTTCATAGTTAGGATTTTATGATAGCCATCACTACTGATCACTAGTATTTTCTTCTATTTCCAGGTATAGGAGACAATTCCACTTTCCTGCCTGGATTTCTGAGATAACACATGAAAGATAGCTTCTCAAGAGAGTTTCTCTTTCCTGTAGTGAATTTTGGACAAAAGAAATAAGCTGTTATGTTAGGCACAGAGATTTTGGTATTGTTTGTTATTGCAGCAGAACCTAGCCTATCCTTATTGATACAGAAATCCATAGTCTGGATGGAAAATCCATCTGCATTTCTAGTTCCTTAAATTGTAAAGTTAGGTTGTTGATTTGAGATTTTCCTTTTATTTTAATGTGTTGACTATAAATTTTGACTATAAATTTTCTCTTAGCACTGCTTTCACTGCATCTCATTTTGAATTTTGATATGTTGTGTTTTTTGCTTCATTCATCTCTAGTATTTTAAAATATCCCTTGTTATTTCTCTTGTCCCATTGGTTGTTTAAGAATATGTTGCTTAATTTTCACAAATTTGTGAATTTTCCAGTTTTCCTTCTATTGTTTTTTTAAAAATTTTATTTATTTATTTTTATTTTTATTATTTTTATTTTATTATTATTATTATTTTTTAATTTTTATTTATTTATGATAGTCACACACACAGAGAGAGAGAGAGGCAGAGACATAGGCAGAGGAAGAAGCAGGCTCCATGCACAGGAAGCCCGACGTGGGATTCGATCCCGGGTCTCCAGGATCGCACCCTGGGCCAAAGGCAGGCGCTAAACCGCTGCGCCACCCAGGGATCCCCTCCTTCTATTGTTGATTCTAACTGTATCCTGCTGTGGTTGGAAAAGATACTTTGTTTAATATCTATCTTTTAAAATATTTTGAGACTTGGGGAACCTGGCTGGCTCAGTCAGTAAAGCATATAACTCTTGATCTCAAGGTCATGAGTTCAAGCCCCATATTGGATGTAGAGCTTACTTTTATTTATTTATTTATTTATTTATTTATTTATTTATTTATTTTAGAGACTACTTTTAAAAAAAATCTTTTGAGTCTTAATTTGTCACCTGACATAAGGTCTGTCTTAGAGAACATTCCATAGGGACTTGAGAAGAATGTGTATTGTTATTGTGGGGTAAAGTGTTCTGTACAGGTCTCTTAGATCTAGTTGGTTTATTGTGTTGTTCAAGTCCTCTATGTCCTTATCTTTTGTCTGGTTATTCTATCCATTATTGAGAATAGAGTATTGAAGTCTCCAACTGTTATTATAGGATGGTCTATTCTTTCCTTAAGTTCTGTCAACTTTTGCTTCATATATTCTGATGGTCTATTAGGTATAAATGTTTAAAATTGCTATATTTTCTTGTTGTATTGAAACTCCTATTAATATATAATGCGTTTCTTTGTCCCTTATGTAAACTTTTTGATTTAAAATGTATTTTGGGGCAGCCTGGGTGGCTCAGCAGTTTAGCGCTGCCTTCAGCCCAAGGCATGATCCTGGAGACCCAGGATTGAGTCTCATGTTGGGCTCCATGCATGGAGCCTGGTTCTCCCTCTGCCTGTGTCTCTGCCTCTCTATCTCTCTTTCTCTCTCTCTGTTTCTTGTGAATGAATAAATAAAATTTTAAAAAAATAAAATAAAATGTATTTTGTCTGGGGGTGCCTAGGTGGGTCAGTTGCGGTCAGTGTCCAACTCTTTTTTTTTTTTTTTTTTTTAAATTTTTATTTTTTTATGATAGTCACAGAGAGAGAGAGAGAGAGAGGCAGAGACACAGGCAGAGGGAGAAGCAGGCTCCATGCACCGGGAGCCTGATGTGGGATTCGATCCCGGGTCTCCAGGATCGCGCCCCGGGCCAAAGGCAGGCGCCAAACCGCTGCACCACCCAGGGATCCCAGTGTCCAACTCTTGATTTCAGCTCAGGTCATGATCTTGGGGTTGTGAGATCAAGTTCTCCATTGGGTTCTGTGCTTATTGAAGAGTCTGCTTAAGATTCTCTCCCTCTCCTCCTGACCCATCCTCCCACCCCGGCTCATGCATGTGTGTGCACTCTCTCTCTTTCTCAAAAATTAAAAAAAATTTTGTATGATGGTAATATAGCTACCTGTGCTCTTTTCTGGTTACTATTTACAAGTATCTTTTTCCATCTTCTTACTTTCAATTGTTTATGTCTTTGTATCAAAGTGAGTCTCTTATGGAGAGCACACAGCATGTAGTTGGATTATGTTTTTTAAATCCATTCTGCCAATCCTTGTCTTTTGTAAAGGGGTAATCCATTTACATTCGAAGTAATTACTGATAAAGAGGGATTTACTTCTGTCATGTTGTTATTTGTTTTCTTTATGTCTTGAAACTTTTATATCCTTCACTTCCTGCATTACTTTTCTTGTGTTTAGTTGATTTTTTTTGCAGTGAAACATTTTAATTCCATTCTCATTTCCATTTGTGTATATTGTATAGTTATTTTCTTTTGGTTACCATGGGGATTGCATTTAACATCCTTAAGTTATAACTTTTTAATTTGAATTTATAGCTTTGCTTCAATAATATACTCTGTTCCCATACAGCTCCACCCACATGACATTTTGCTTACTTATGTCACAAAATTACATCTTTATACATTGTGTGACCCAAAACATAGACTAATTGTTTAAAAATATGCATTAGTTTCTTAAATTATGCAGGAAACAAAATGTGACACACATAACAAAGCTATAATGCTAGGTTTTAGATTAATAGTTTACAAAGTGTATTAATCCCTTAAATCATGTAGAAAAAAAAGGAGTTACACATCATTCATTGTTACAATAACACCAGTGATTATAATTGCATGTATTTACATTTACTGAAATCTTTATTTCTTCATATGACTTCAGGTAGTTGTCTAGTGTCCTTTGATTTCAAACTGCAGGAGTCCCTTTAGTATTTCTTTCAGGGTAGATTTAGTGGTAATGAGCTCCTTCAGCTTTTGTTTACCTGGGAATGTCTTGATTTCTCCTTCACTTTTGAAGGACAATTTTGCAGGATATAAAATTCTTGGCTTACAGTTTTTTTTCTTTCAGTACTTTGAATATATCAGACCATTGCCTTCTGCCCTCCAAAGTTTTTTTTTTTTTTTAAGATTTTATTTACTCACGAAAGACAGAAAGAGAGGCAGAGACACAGGCAGAGGGAGGAGAAGCAGGCTCCATGCAAGGAACCTGACATGGGACTTGATCCCAGGAATCTGGGATCATGCCCTGAGCCAAAGGCAGATGCCCAACCGCCGAGCCACCCAGGCATCCCCCTCCAAAGTTTTTTTTTTTAAAGATTTTATTTATTCATGATAGACATAGAGAGAGAGAGAGAGAGAGAGAGGCAGAGACACAGGCAGAGGGAGAAGCAGGCTCCATACCGGGAGCCCGATGTGGAACTCGATCCCAGGACTCCCGGATAGCGCCCTGGGTGGAAGGCAGGTGCTAAACCGCTGAGCCACCCAGGGATCCCCTCTTCAAAGTTTTTGATGAGGAATCTGCTGAATCTTATTTAAGATCCCTTCTATGTGATGATTAACTTTTCTTTTGTTTTTTTTTTTTTTCAGACTCTCTTGTCTTTGGCTTTTGACAGTTTGATTATATGTTTTGTATGGATCTCTTTGAATTCATTCTATTTGGAATTTATTGAACTTTTATAATATATATATATACACTCATGTCCTTCAAAAAAGTTGAGAATTTTTCAGTCATTATTTCTTCAAATAATCTCTCTGACACTCTTCTTTTGGCACTCCCACAATGTTTATATTGGTCTTCTTAATGGTATTATACAGGTCAGGCTAGCTCTTTTTACTTTCCTTTTTTAAAATAAGTCTTATTTTATTTTAAAATTTTATTTATTTATTCATGAGAGACACATAGAGAGAGGCAGAGACATAAGCAGAGGGAGAATCAGGCTCCATGCAGGGAGCCTGAAGTGGGACTTTATCCTAGGACCCTGGGATCACATCCTGAGCCAAAGGCAGACGCCCAACCGCTGAGCCACCCAGGCATCCCTAGGTTATTTATTTATTTATTTAGATTTTCTTTTTATTGATATTTCTTCATATATTTTTCCTTTACTTTCTTTATATTTTCCTTTAGTTATTTGAACAACTTTAAGACATTTGTTTTAAAGTCATTGTCTAGTAGGTCTACAATCTGGTCTTTCTCTGGAATAGTTTCTGTTTTTTTTCTTTTTTTAAAAATATTTTATTTATTCACAAAAGATACACACACACACACAGAAGCAGAGACATGGGCAGAAAGAGAAGCAGGCTCCCCTTGGGGAGCCTGATGTGGGACTCAATCTCAGGACTCTGGCATGACCCAAGTCAAAGACAGAAGAAGCTCAACCACTGAGCCACACAGGTGCCCCTGTTTTTTTCCTTTGAATGGGCCATACTTTCTAACAATATAGTAACTCTGGAAATCAGATTCTCTCACCTTCCCCAGGGTTCTCTCTCTCTCTCTCTCTCTCTCTCTCTCTCTCTCTCTCTCTCACATTGTTATAGGCTATCTCTATGCCACGGATCAGCTAGAGGTATTAAGGTCTTCTTAGCATATTTATAGTGACTTTCTAAACTGTTTCCTATAGCAGTTGCTTTTGGTTATCCTAGTTCTTAAATGGCTGGCTCCCAAAAGGAGAAAAAGAGAAAAATGGAGGAGAAAAAGGAACTAAATCTCCTGGAAGTTGCTTCAGCTTGCAACTGATGGAGGGGTTTGCATAAATGTGGGGAGGTCCAACATGATTGCCTGCCTATGTCTGAGGATCAGAAGCTGCAATCAGCAATCAGAACACCCCTGCAAGCTGCATGCAAGCTGCTCCTGGAACATAAGCACAGCTTCCTGTCACCCATGGGAGGTGGGGGATCCACAGCTGCTGCAGTACTAGCAACTGAAATAGACTGAAATTAGACCTAAGTCTTCAAATAGACTCCAGAGTTCCTGTATAGTCACATCAGACAGGTTCTGCCAGTATAATCACTGTCTAGGTAGGAGAAAGGATTCCTGGCCCTCCCTACTCTGCCATCGTTCTTTCTTTCTTTTTTTTTTTTCTTTAGATTTTATTTATTTATTCATGAGAGACACACAAAGAGAGGCAGAGACCCAGGTAGAGGGAGAAGCAGGCTCCTTGCAAGGAAGCTTGATGCAGGACTCGATCCCAGGACCCCATGATCATGCCCTGAGCCAAAGGCAGATGCTCCACCACTGAGCCACCCTAGATGTAATTGTTGTTCTGTGTTTTTATTTGCTAAATCTGGCAACACTAAATGTTTGGCTTCCTGGACCAGTTGCTAAAGGTGTGTGACTTCCTACAAGTCTGACTTATAGGTGACAGGCTGGCTTCTTGGGCTGATTATTGTGGTTAATGGATGGGTTTCTTGGACTGGTTACTGCAGATTGTGGGTCAGAGTTCTGTTTCTATGTATGGTCTATCTATTCATTTTATTCATGCTCTCAAGATTTAGAAGACGTGAAGTACTTGTTAGGATGAGTACTGGGTGTTATATGTGATGAATCACTAAATACAAATAAATAAATAAATGGAAAAAAAAGAAAGAAATGTGAAGTAGTTACATATAGCCAACTACTATATGGTCCTGAAGAAATGTGTTGTACTACAGAGAAACAGATTTTTGAGAGCTCTGTCTTCTGATGGAAGGCACAAAAAGAACAGGACGCCAGGAAAACCAAGTCTATTCATTCATTTACCAAACACATATATTCAGCAATTGTTTGTTCTAAGTTCTAGATATTGTCCTAGGGGTTCCTGCCCTCTAGGAAGCTAGATTACTTGCACTTGGATCCTTGTTTACAGGGAGAACTCAAGCTAAGATTTTATCAAAGTGGGGTGGACACCTGAGTGGCCCAGTGGTTAAGCATCTGCCTTTGGCTCAGGTTGTGATCCTGGGACCCTGGGATCGAGTCCCACGTCAGGCATCCCGTGGGGAGCCTGCTTCTCCTTCTGCTTATGTCTCTGTGTCTCTCATGAATGAATAAATAAAATCTTAAAAAAAAAAAAAAAGAGTAGGGCTGGAGAATGGATGGGAGGGAATGGCTGAGAACCTATGGACAGGTGCCCACTTGTGGTCACCTGGTAAGGTGCATATTCATTGCTGAATAAATGAGAAAGGCTCTGTGGATTGGATAGCTATTTTACCGATGTCTTTATAGATAGTGGGCCCTTGGCCACTGTTCAGGGCAAAAATGGGCACCGATATCTGATCTATAGCAACTTCCTGTGGTGGTCAGAGTGTGAAAGCCCTTGCCAAAAGAAACCACGCGTATTCATGAAATTATGCCTCCACACCCTGATTAGTATCCTTCTACTAGGGTCTATGGCTTTGTTTCTCTTTCCTCAGGTCCTTTGCCTGCTAGCATGTATAGGCACTTTGTTGTTTTAAATTATTTATTAGTGTTTTTCTTTTCTTTTTGATTATAAAAGTCATTCTTTTAAAAAATATTTTATTTATTTATTCATGAGAGACACAGAGAGATAGGCAGAGACATAGGCAGAGGGAAAAACAGACTCCCTGCGGGGACTTGATCCCAGGACCATGGGATGTGGGACTTGATCCCAGGACCATGGGATCACGCCCTGAGCTGAAGGCAGACACTCAACCGCTGAGCCACCCAGGCGTCCCTAAAAGTCATTCTTTTTTTTTGTGTAGGAGTTTTAAATACAAAAAAAATAGAAGAAAATTAAAATCATCCTGTGGCCAATTATTATTATTATTTTTAAAGATTTTATTTATTTATTCATGAGAGACAGAGGCACAGACACGGGCAGAGGGAGAAGCAGGCTCCACGCAGGAAGCCCAATGCGGGACTTGATCCTGGGTCTCCAGAATCATGCCCCAGGCCAAAGGCAGCTGCTAAACCACTGAGCCACCCAGGGATCCCCTCTGTGGCCAATTAATTTTTTTTTTAATATTTTTTTCTTTATTTATTTATGATAGTCACACACACACACAGAGAGAGGCAGAGACACAGGCAGAGGGAGAAGCAGGCTCCATGCACCGGGAGCCCGACGTGGGATTCGATCCCGGGTCTCCAGGATCGCGCCCTGGGCCAAAGGCAGGCGCCAAACCGCTGCGCCACCCAGGGATCCCTCTGTGGCCAATTAAAATAGGCCACAATTCTTTGACACAGCTCCCACTGAGAAGTGGAATCTATATCCCCTCTTCTTGAATGTGGATGAACTCTGTGACTGCTTGGCCAATAGAATATGGTGGAGGAGACCCTTTGGGCAGTGTCCAAATTGGAATCTTATGAGAGTGGATACTTTTGATTATTGTTTCTTAGAACACTTAGTCCTGAAATCTAATTACTATGCTGTAAGAAGCCCAAGGAATCTAGAGAGACCATATGGAGAAACTTCAGTTGACAGTCCCAACTGAGCCCCTACCTGCACCAACTGGCTGCCATCTGAGTGGCCAATTTTGAAAATCTAGCGCAACTGAGCCCTGGATGACTCTAGCCTTAGTCATGTTCTGACTGACCATGTGAGATCCTCTTAGTGAAAACTGCTGAAGCTGGACAATCCATGGGACCATGAGACAATAAGTCACTAAGATTTGGAGTGGTTTGTTATGCAGCAATAAATGACTAGAACAAACCCACAATCCAACCATCCAGAGATAATCACTATTAACATTTTGGTTTTCTTACACACACATATTTTTAAATAAGGAATTTTATTAAAAATGTATAGAATTTTATGGATTTTTTTTCAGAGAACAGACATTTATTTGCTCTGGTTGTTAAGAAGGTAAGATTAGGGGCAAAAGAAAATGTGTTAGAGTGAAAAAATCTTTGGCTTGGGGAATTACATTATCAGTCACATACAAGGTATAGTTTGGTGTTCGATGTATTTCATGTGTGACTGGATAAAGGAAACCTCATTTAAAATGGAGTCAGGGGGATCCTTGGGTGGTTCAGCGGTTTGGCGCCTGCCTTTGGCCCAGGGCGCGCATCCTGGAGTCCCCGAATGGAGTCCGGCGTCGGGCTCCCGGCATGGAGCCTGCTTCTCCCTCTGCCTGTGTCTCTGCCCCTCTCTCTGTGTCTCTCATAAAAAAAAAAAATAAATAAAAATAAATAAATAAAAAACTTAAAAAAAAATAGAGTCAGGAGGCCAGAAACGGGAGCTTTCATACCCTATTGCTCAGGGTCAATTGCAGACCTCAACAGAAAGAGACTTGCATTCACAACAGGTAGACATCTATACTTTATATTTTTTTCCTCCAGCAGGAGGTAGATTTTCTCCTTGCCAAGATCCTGCCAATGAGAGACTATCCCAACACAGTAATGAGAAGCCACTAGGCTTTGAACTTTCAGTTTACTTCAATAGACTTCTTGTGTGTAACAGCCCCTCCCAACTCCCTCTTTTCCTCTGTAAAAGAGCTTTCCTGTCCCTCGTTTTTGGGATTTGCCTTTGGTTTTGTCATAGCTTGTAAGTCCCAAATTGCAATTTCTACTATTGCTAAAATAACTGGCTGTTTTGTTTTGAAGGTTAATACATGAAACTATGATCCTGTGTCTTTGAAAACAGATTTAGAAGTGAGTAGTCGTGAAATGTAGAGATATATCACAGAGTGAGACACAACCATCCCCTGTTGTTTGGGTATTCAAATTGTTCTAGCTTTTCATTATAAAAACAATGCTACAGTGAACAAGCTGTACAAACATCTTGACTGTATTTCTCAACTATTTCTTAGGATAAATTTCTGAAAGTAAAAATTTCTGGACAAAGGGTTTTTGAGGCTTTTTTAAAAGAGTAAAATAATATTAAAAAAGCACTGGGTTTCTCTATACTTGAATTGTCCTATGGAAGGAGGACAAAAGAACCAGCTGAAGGGTACTCCTGTTTCCTTGGGCAGAAGGGAAAGACATTCTGCAAAGTATGCTTTCAGGGAGAAACAGTGTGATCTCCCACACATGCTTGGTTTGTATTAATATTTATACGCAAATTCCAGGAGGCAAGCCCTAAGTCTATTCAGCTTGTTTTTCATAATGCTTGGATAACCCTAGATGCAAATGGGCAAAAGAAGAACACCTATGGACAATGATCTTGGTGTTTTGGGTGAGGAATCTAGTTAGGAAGGGAGCACAGGCTGTTTGTAGCCCCAAGAAAAAGGTCAAACGGGGCTTGTGTGCTCGCTGAACCCCCGCCCTCTTCCTTTGAATGTTAAACAGCCTCTAACTTCTTCTTTTCTGTCCTTCCTATCTTTGGTGGCTTCCTTGAAGTGGCTCAGTGGTGCGTGCAACCCCACAGTTCCTGCTCCCTCCAGCTATGACTCACAGAGTCCTTCTGTTAACAGGTACACTAGGGACTTGGGAGGGGGGGCTCAGGGTGAGGAGGAGGAGATCTTTGAGTCTGAGTGGAAAGACAGGGCACAGAATGTCTAGGTGTTAGACTGGGGGAAGACCAAGGGGGATTTGGGGAAGAATAAGGGATTCAAGAAGCAGAGAATAGAATTAGACCAAGATGAAATGCCCACAGAAGCTTGGATGAATAATTAAATTCATAGACTATACAATGGGATTTGGCTGGCCTTTTCACTTTATAGGAAACTGAGGCCACAGAGAGGTGGAATGATATGCCCAGGGGTGCATAATACATATTGGAGTCTGAGTGTTTCTTCTTGGATTATATCTTACTACCTTCACTTTGCCTACAGTTCTATTTTCCAAGAACCAAAGTGTAAATATTTGTTGAATGACTGACCAAATGATTAAAAGTTATTTCGTTTTATGGCTGTGCTTTGTGGGGAATGAACCAAAGAAGGGAAAAAAGTACTGAGAGTTGCGTAGGGAAGAAATTGCCTAATTAAGAGTCTTTAGGAATTTGATTTTTAGCAGGGTAGGAGTATAGGGTGGAACTCAGAGATTGGGTGGATATGGATATACCCCATATCACATTTGTGGTCCTTAGGCCAGGAGTCAGCAAATTATGGCCTGTGGGCATTCAGGGAGGATTCCTCCCACCTGTTTTTGTACGACTGTGAGGCATAGGTCTTAGATGAGCATTTATTTATTTTTATTTTAAATTAAAAAAAAATAGGCTCCACACCAAGCATTGAGCTCAATGCAGGACTTGAACTCAAAACCCTGAGATCAAGACCTGAGTTGAGATCAAGAGTTAGTTGCTCAATGGACTTAAGCCACTTAGGCGCCCCTCAGATGAGCATTTATAATTGATTCATGATAGGGTATGTTAACTCTGAATCCCAGTGAAATGACATTATCTTTCCCAAGGAATTCCATTTGTCTAATATACACTGTTTGCTTCTTGGACTACAAAACCTAAAATATTTACTATCTGGACCTTTATAAGAACAATGCCAATCTCTGCCTCAGGCTCGCAGAGCTAGACCTGGGAGGCAGACATCTCCATGCTGGGTTGGGGTGAATTTCAGCAGGTAGATGCATGGAGCAGGAGGGCAAGCTGCTTTCTTATCTCCTTATCTCCACCTGACCCTCACCCTTTCTCCTCCCTTTAGCCTTGGTCTTACTATGTGATGGGTTCAACCTGGACACTAAAAATGCAGAGATCTTCCAAGAGAATGCAAGGGGCTTCGGGCACAGCGTGGTCCAGCTTGAGGGATCCCGGTAAGGACCACAGATGGAGGTCTCTGTTTTATACTTTTTCTCTTTAAAACATATATACCTGAAAAAAAATCACCATTTCCTTGGTTATTTTCTTGATTTATTTTTTGAAAGGTAATACAGAGTTCTAAATCCAAAAGATAGAATGCAATAGTTAAAAGTCTCCTCAGCACACACTCCCTTTCCCACTTCCCTCCCTACTCAGGAAGGTCCCTGGTAAATGATTTCTTGTAGGTTCTCCAGAGAGATTCTATGCTGTGTGTGCCTCCATATTTCCCTAACCCTGATCCCACACACAATTTGTAGCACGTTATACTTAAACTGCAGCCTGCTGCCTACTTTTGTAAATCAATTTTATTAACACAACCCTCATCCCAACTTGCCATTCATTATTAATGGCTGCTTTGGAGCTACAATGGTAGAGTCAAGAGGCTTCAGAAGAAAGTATATGGCCTGCAAAGCCTAAAATATTTAGCTATATGAAGTAATATTTATGAAAATAATATTATCTTTCCAAAAAAAGTTTGCTGGCCTCTGCTCTATACTGAACTTTGCCTTTTTTTTTTTTTCTTAATAGGGCTTGGTTATTTTACCAGATAAATGCATAAAGACCTTACTCATTTTAAAAAAGATTTATTTATTTATTTATTTGAGAGAGAGCGTGTGCACAAGTGCAGAGTAGAGGAGCAGAGGGAGAGGGAGACAGAATCTCAAACAGACACTGTGTGGAGTGCAGAGCCCTACACGGGGCTTGATCTCATGACCCTGAAATTAGGGCCAGAGCTGGAACCAAGAGTCAGATGCTTAACCCACTGTGCCACCCAGGAGCCCCATTTTTTAAAAAAGATTTATTTATCTTACTCATTCTTTTTTATACTTGGATATTCTATTATTTGGACCTATTATAATTTACATCAATATTACATTTAAATATTATCTTAATAGACATTAGATTTTTTTTTAGACATTAGATTGTTTCCAAACTTTTGTGATGTGAAAAATGCTGTCATTTTGCACATGTGCAAATATGTTTGGAAGTAAATTCCTAGAACTAGGATTCCTGGATCAAAGGGTACATATGCATGTATAATGCTAAGATTTTTCCAGATTACCCTCTACAGAGGTGGCAACAATTTACACTCACACCAGAAATTTATGGTAATGCCTACTTCCCTACCCATTTGCCAACCCAATATGTCATCAAACTTACTGATCTTTGCAAATTGGGTAGGTGAGATATGGTATCTCAATTTATTTTTTATTTTTTATTTTTTTTCAATTTAGTTTTAAATTATATTTATTATTATTATTTTGTATTTTTTAATTGGAGTTTGATTTGCCAACATATAGTATAACACCCAGTGCTCATCCTGTCAAGTGCTCCCCCTCAGTGCTCAGCCATTAGAAACGATGAATACCCACCATTTGCTTCAAAGTGGATGGAACTGGAGGGTACTATGCTGCGCAAAATAAATCAATTGGAGAAGGACAAACATGATATGGTTTCGTTCATTTGGGGAATATAAAAAATAGTGAAAGGGATTAAAGGGGAAAGGAGAGAAAATGAGTGGGAAATATCAGGGTGACAGCACATGAATTTATTTTTTAAAATGAGAGATGTATTTCCTTTTCTGTGAACACCTTTTTCTTATCTGTTGCTCATTTTTCTTTAAAAAAATTTTTTTATTGGAGTTCAATTTGCCAACATATAGCATAACACCCAGTGCTCATCCCGCCAAGTGCCCCCCTCAGTGCCCATCACCCACTCACCCCAAACCCCCGCCCACCTCCCCTTCCACTACCCCTTGTTCATTTCCCAGAGTTAGGTGTCTCTCATGTTTTGTCACTCTCACTGATATTTTCACTCATTTTCTCTCCTTTCCTCTTTATTCCCTTTCACTGTTTTTTATAGCCCCCAAATTAATGAGACCATATAATGTTTGTCCTTTTCCGATTGACTTATTTCACTCAGCATAATACCCTCCAGGTCCCTCCACGTCGAAGCAAATGGTGGGTATTTGTCGTTTCTAATTGTTGCCCATTTTTCTGTTGTTGTTGTTTTTTTTCTTATTGGTTTGCAGGAGCTCTGACTATATTGAGGAAAGTAGTCTGTAGCATGAGTTGCTAATCTCCCTCTACCCAGTTTATTGTTTGTCCTTGGACTTTGCTTGTGGTAGTTTATCACATTTAGAATTAAAAAAATTTGAATTCAATTAACCAACATATAGTACATCATTAGTTTCAGATGTAGAGTTCAATGATGCATCAGTTGCATATAACACCCAGTGCTCATCACATCACGTGCCCTCCTTAATGCCTGTCACCCAGTTACCCCATCCTTTTTTTTTATTTTTTTATTTTTTATTTATTTATGATAGTCACAGAGAGAGAGAGAGAGAGGCAGAGACACAGGCAGAGGGAGAAGCAGGCTCCAAGCACCGGGAGCCCGATGTGGGATTCGATCCCGGGTCTCCAGGATCGTGCCCTGGGCCAAAGGCAGGTGCCAAACCGCTGCGCCACCCAGGGATCCCACCCCATCCTTTTGCCCACCTTCCCTCCAGCAATCTTCAATTTGTTTCCTATAGTTACGAGTCTCTCATGGTTTGTCTCTTTCTCTGATTTCTTCCCATTAGATTCTCCTTCTCTTCTCCTATGATCCTCTGCACCATTTCTTATATTCCACATATGAGTGAAACCATATGATAATTGTTTTTATCCGATTGACTTATTTTGCTTAGCATAATACCCTCTAGTTTATCCACATCAATGTAAATGGTAAGGTTTCATCCTTTTTGATGGATGAGTAATATTCCATTATATATACATAACATTTATTATATATATATATAATATAAATCTCACATCTTCTTTATCCATTCATCTGTTTTTGCTGGACATCTGGGCTTCCTCCACAGTTTGGCTATTGTGGGCATTGCTGGTATAAACGTTGGGGTGCACGTCCTCTTTCGAATCACTGTTTGTATCCTTTGGGTAAATATTGGGCAGTGCACTTGCTGTGTTGTAGGGTCATTCTATTTTGAACTTTTTGAGGAATCTCCATACTGTTTTCCAGAGTGGCTGCCCCAGTTCACATTCCCACCAACAGTGTAAGAGGGTTCCCGTTTCTCCACATCCTCACCAGCATTTGTTGTTTCCTGACTTGTTAATTTCAGCCATTCTTACTGGTGCAACCTGATATCTCATTGTGGTTTTGATCTGTATTTTCCTGATGCCAAGTGATGTTGAGTATTTTCTCATGTCTATTGGCCATTTGCACATACAGAAAAAAATTTTTAAGTTTTTTTTTAAGTTTTTTTTATTTTTTATTTATGATAGGCACACAGTGAGAGAGAGAGGCAGAGACATAGGCAGAGGGAGAAGCAGGCTCTATGCACTGGGAGCCCGACATGGGATTCGATTCCGGGTCCCCAGGATCGCGCCTTGGGCCAAAGGCAGGCGCCAAACCGCTGCGCCACCCAGGGATCCCAATTTTTAAGTTTTTAAATAAAGATTTCAATTTATTTATTCATGATATACACACAGAGAGAGGCAGAGACATAGGCAGAGGGAGAAGCGGGCTCACTGTGGGGAGCCTGATGCGGGACTTAATCCCAGGATTCGGGATCATGACCTGAGCCAAAGGCAAACACTCAACCACTGAGCCACCTAGGCATCCCAAAATTTCTAAAGTTTTAAAATGTAATTCCAGGTGGTTAATATACTGTGTTATATTAGTTTTAGGTGTACAATATAGTGATTCAACACTTCCATACAATACCCAGTGCTCATCACGAGTGCACTCCTTAATCCCCATCATTGATTTAATTCATCCCCTGCTCCTCTCCCTTTTGGTCACCAACAGTTTGTTCTCTGTAGTTAAGAATTTATCTCTTGGTTTGCTTCTCTTTCCTTTTTTTGTCCCTTTACTTGTTTGCTTGGTTTCTTAAATTCCACATATGAGCAAAATCATATGGTATTTGTCTTTCTCTAATTGACTTATTTCGTTTAGTTTAGCATAATACTCTCTAGCTCTATCCATGTCATTGCAAATGGCATGATTTCATTCTTTTTTATGGTCGAGTAATATTCCATTGTGTGTGTGTGTGTGTGTATATATATATATCATAACTTTTTTATTTTTATTTATTTTTAATTTTTTAAAAAAGCTTTTATTTATTTATTCACGAAAGACACAGAGAAAGAGAGAGGCAGAGACACAGGCAGAGGGAGAAGCAGGCTCCATGCAGGGAGCCTGATTGTGGGACTCGATCCCGGGACTCCAGGATTACACCCTGGGCCGAAGGCAGGTGCTAAACTGCTGAGCCAGCCAGGGATCCCCCCTAACTTATTTTTTAAAAAGATTTTTTTCGTAAGTAATCTCTACACTCAATGTGGGGCCCAAACTCACAATCGCAAGATCAAGAGTCACACACTCGGGATCCCTGGGTGGCGCAGCGGTTTGGCGCCTGCCTTTGGCCCAAGGTGTGATCCTGGAGACCCGGGATCGAATCCCACGTCGGGCTCCCGGTGCATGGAGCCTGCTTCTCCCTTTGCCTGTGTCTCTGCCCCCCCCCTCTCTCTCTGTGTGACTATCATAAATAAATAAAAAATTAAAAAAAAAGTCACACACTCTACTAACTGAGCCAGCCGTGCACCCCAATATACCACATCTTCTTTACCCATTCATCTGTCAATGGACGTGTGAGCTCTTTCCATAATTTGGCTATTGTAGATAATGCTGGTATAAACATTGGGGCGCATGTATCCCTTTGAATTAGTATTTTTGTATCGTATACTGCAATACCCAGTAATGCAATTGCTGGATCATAGGATAGTTCTATTTTCAACCTTTGAGGAAACTCCATGTGTTTTCCAGAGTGGCTGCACCCGTTTGCATTCCTACCAACAGTGCAAGAGAGTTCCCCTTTCAACACCTGTTGTTTCTCGTGTTTTGTTTTTTTTTTTTTTTTAATTTAATTTTATTTTTATTTTAGCCATGCTGACAGGTGTAAGGTGATAGTTCATTATGGTTTTGATTTGCATTTCCCTGATAGTACATACAGAAATTTATTTAAAATAACTGTGGTTGAATTCATTCACTAAAAAATTAACTTCAGTATAGTTAATATACAGTGTTATATTAATTTAAGGTATACAATATAGGATTCAGGGGGCTCCCTGGGTGGCTCAGTGATTTGGTGCCTGCCTTTGGCCCAGGACACGATCCTGGAGCCCTGGGATGGAGTCCCGTGTGGGGCTCCCTGCATGGAGCCTGCTTCTCCCTCCGCCTGTGTATCTGCCTCTCTCTTTCTCTCTCTCTCCCTCTATGTCTATCATGAATAAATAAATAAATAAATCTTAAAAAAAAAACAAAAAAAAACCCTATATAGGATTCAACAATTTATATATATATTTATTTTTTAATGAATATGCTCTTTTTTTCCTGTATATTTTTTTATTTGAGTTTAACCTGCCAACATATAGTATAACACCCAGTGCTCATCCCGTCAAGTGCCCCCCTAAGTACCCGTCACCCAGTCACCCTGTCTCCCCGCCCACCTCCCTTTCCACTACCCCTTGTTTGTTTCCCAGAGTTAGGTGTCTCTCATGTTCTGTCTCCCTCTCTGATATTTCCCACTCATTTTCTCTCCTTTCCCCTTTATTTATTTATTTTAAAAAAATGTTTTATTGGAGTTAAATTTGCCAACATATAGCATAACACCCAGTGCTCATCCCGCCAAGTGCCCCCTCAGTGCCCATCACCCACTCATCCCAAACCCCCGCCCACCTCCCCTTCCACTACCCCTTGTTCGTTTCCCAGAGTTAGGTGTCTCTCATGTTCTATCACCCTCACTGATATTTCCCACTCATTTTCTCTCCTTTCCCCTTTAATCCCTTTCACTATTTTTTATATTCCTCAAATGAATGAGACCGTATAACATTTGTCCTTTTCCGATTGACTTCCTTCGTTCAGCATAATACCTTCCAGTTCCCGTCCACGTTGAGGCAAATGGCTCGTTTCTAATGGCTGAGTAATATTCCACTGTATACATAGACCACATCTACTTTTTTTTTTCAAAGATTTTATTTATTTATTCATAGAGACACACACACACACAGAGAGAGAGAGAGAGAGAGAGAGAGAGAGAGAGAGAGAGAGGCAGAGACACCGGCAGAGGGAGAAGCAGGCTCCATGCAGGGAGCCCAACGTGGGACTTGATCCTGGGTCTCCAGGATCACACCTCAGGCTGCAGGCGGCGCTAAACCGCTGCGCCACGGGGGCTGCCCCCACATCTTCTTTATCCACTCATCTGTCGATGGACACCAGGCTCCTTCCACAGTTTGGCTATAGTGGACATTGCTGCTATAAACATTGGGGTGCAGGTGTCCCGGCGTTTCATTGCATCTGAATCTTTGGGGTAAATCCCCAGCGGTGCAATTGCTGGGTCGTAGGGCAGGTCTATTTTTAACTCTTTGAGGAACCTCCACACAGTTTTCCAGAGTGGCTGCACCAGTTCACATTCCCACCAACAGTGCAAGAGGGTTCCCCTTTCTCCACATCCTCTCCAACATTTGTTGTTTCCTGTCTTGTTAATTTTCCCCATTCTCACTGCTGTGAGGTGGTATCTCATTGTGGTTTGATTTGTATTTCCCTGATGGCAAGTGATGCAGAGCATTTTCTCATGTGCGTGTTGGCCATGTCTGTGTCTTCCTCTGTGAGATTTCTCCTCATGTCTTTTGCCCATTTCATGATTGGATTGTTTGTTTCTTTGCTATTGAGTTTAATAAGTTCTTTATAGGTCTTGGATACTAGCCCTTTATCTGATATGTCATTTGCAAATATCTTCTCCCATTCTGTAGGTTGTCTTTTAGTTTTGTTGACTGTATCCTTTGCTGTGCAAAAGCTTCTTATCTTGATGAAGTCCCAATAGTTCATTTTTGCTTTTGTTTCTTTTGCCTTCGTGGATGTATCTTGCAAGAAGTTGCTGTGGCCAAGTTCAAAAAGGATGTAGCCTGTGTTCTTCTCTAGGATTTTGATGGATTCTTGTCTCACATTTAGATCTTTCATCCATTTTGAGTTTATCTTCATGTCTGGTATAAGAGAATGGTCCAGTTTCATTCTTCTGCATGTGGATGTCCAATTTTCCCAGCACCATTTATTAAAGAGTCTGTCCTTTTTCCAGTGGATAGTCTTTCCTGCTTTGTCAAATATTAGTTGACCGTAGAGCGGAGGGCCCATTTCTGGGTTCTCTATTCTGTTCCATTGATCTATGTGTCTGTTTTTGTGCCAGTACCACACTGTCTTGATGATCACAGTCTGTAGTACAACTTGAAATCTGGCATTGTGATGCCCCCAGATATGGTTTTCTTTTTTAAAATTCCCCTGGCTATTCGGGGTCTTTTCTGATTCCACACAAATCTTAAGATTATTTGTTCCAACTCTGTGAAGAAAGTGCATGGTATTTTGATAGGGATTGCATTGAATGTGTAAATTGCCCTGGGTAGCATATACATTTTCACAATATTAATTCTTCTAATCCATGAACATGGAATATTTTTCCATCTCTATGTGTCTTCCTCAATTTCTTTCAGAAGTGTTCTGTAGTTTTTAGGGTATAGATCTTTTACCTCTTTGGTTAGGTTTATTCCTAGGTATCTGATGCTTTTGGGTGCAATTGTAAATGGGATTGACTCCTTAATTTCTCTTTCTTCAGTCTCATTGTTAGTGTATAGAAATGCCACTGACTTCTGGGCATTGATTTTGTATCCTGCCACATTGCTGAACGGCTGTATGAGTTCTAGCAATCTTGGGGTGTAGTCTTTTGGTTTTTCTATGTACAGTATTGTGTCATCTGGGAAGAGGGAGAGTTTGACTTCTTTGCCTATTAGAAAGCCTTTTATTTCTTTTTGTTGTCTGATTGCTGAGGCTAGGACTTCCAGTACTATGTTGAATAGAGTGGTGAGTGGACATCCCTGTCTTGTTCCTGATCTTAGGGGAAAGGCTCTCAGTATTTCCCCATTGAGAATGATATCTGCTGTGAGTTCTTCGTAGATGGCTTTTAAGATGCTGAGGAATGTTACCTCTATCCCTACACTCTGAGGAGTTTTGATCAGGAATGGATGCTGTATTTTGTCAAATGCTTTCTCTGCATCTATTGAGAGGATCATATAGTTCTGGTCTTTTTCTCTTGTTGATGTGATCTATCATGTTGATTGTTTTACGAGTGTTGAACCAACTTTGCATCCCAGGGATAAATCCCACTTGGTCATGGTGAAAAATCTTCTTAAAGTACTGTTGGATTCTATTGGCTAGTATCTTTTTGAGAATTTTTGCATCTGTTTTCATCAGGGATATTGGTCTATAATTCTTTTTGGTGGGGTCTTTGGTTTTGGAATTAAGGTGATGCTGGCCTCATAGAACAAGTTTGGAAGTATTCTGTCCCTTTCTATCTTTCGGGACAGCTTTAACAGAATAGGTATTTATTTATTTATTTATTTATTTATGTTTTTTCTTTAAATGTTTGATAGAATTCTGGGGATCTCTGGGTGGCTCAGCGGTTTAGTGCCTGCCTTTGGCCCAGGGTGCGATCCTGGAGTCCCGGGATCGAGTCCCGCGTCGGGCTCCCAGCGTGGAGCCTGCTCTTCTTCCTCTGCCTGTGTCTCTGCTTCTTTCTCTCTCTCTGTGTCTATCATGAATAAATAAATAAAAGAAAAAAATGTTTGATAGAATTTCCCTGGGAAGCCATTTGGATCTGGACTTTTGTGTCTTGGGAGGTTTTTGATGACTGCTTCAATTTCCTCCCAGTTATTGGCCTGTTCAGGTTTTCTATTTCTTCCTGTTCCAGTTTTGGTAGTTTGTGGTTTTCCAGAAATGCGTCCATTTCTCCTAGATTGCCTAGTTTATTGGTGTATAGCTGCTCATAATACATTTTAAAAATCGTTTGTATTTCCTTGGTATTGGTTGTGATCTCTCCTTTTTCATTCGTGATTTTATTAATTTGAGTCTTTTCTCTTTTGTTTTTAATAAGGCTGGCTAATGTTTTATCTATCTTAATAATTCTTTCAAAGAACCAACTCCTGGTTTTGTTGATCTGTTCTACAGTTCTTCTGGTCTCTATTTCATTGAGTTCTGCTCAAATCTTTATTAACTCTCTTCTGCTGAGTGTAAGTTTTATCTGCTGTTATTTCTCCAGTTCCTTTTGGGTGTGAGGTTAGCTTGTGTATTTGAGTTTTTTCCAATTTTTTGAGGGATGCTTGTATTGTGATGTATTTCCCTCTTAGGACTGCCTTTGCTGTATCCCAAAGATTTTGAACGGTTGTATCTTAATTTTCATTAGTTTCCATGGGATTCAACAATTTTTATTTTTTTTAAAGATTTATTTATTTATTTATTCATGATAGAGAGAGAGAGAGAGAGAGAGGCAGAGACACAGGAGGAGGGAGAAGCAGGCTCCATGCCGGGACCCCGACGTGGGACTCGATCCCGGGACTCGAAGATCGGGCCCTGGGCCAAAGGCAGGCGCCAAACTGCTGAGCCTCCCAGGGATCCCCAGGATTCAACAATCTTTAAATGACTTCTTGGTTTTGTGTAATTCTTTTTTTTTTTAAGATTTTATTTATTTGAGAGAGAGCACAAGAGCAGAGGGAGGGGCAGAGAGGGGGAGACATGCTGACTCCCTGTCAAGACCTGAGCCAAAGGCAGACGCTTAGCAGACAGAGCCACACAGGCGTCCCCTAGGACGCTTTAAATACTTGGTTGTCAAGGGCCATTTCTATCACTGCAGAAAGTTCTATCAGACAGTGCTATGTGAGATTTGACAGGAGGGGGAATTCAGTACTTCACAAATCAGGACACAGCAGCAGCTCAGCTGAAACCTACTGGTATAGAGACATAGTAACAGAGAAAATCATTTCCTTGATAAGACAGGTCTATTGGCCAGGTAGGAAGGATGTTTCCATATTGATAGGATAGGAACATGTGATCTCCATGCGGCCTAAATATGTGTGCCAGTTATGTTTGCTATTTCATGATGTGCAATGCTTCCTCATAGACCCAGCTTGGTTCTTCTCCAGTGCCTCCTCTTGGAGTTGTACCTGATTTTATTACCAGTTTTCTTTTTTCTTAAATTTTTATTTATTTATGATAGTCACACAGAGAGAGAGAGAGAGAGAGAGAGGCAGAGACACAGGCAGAGGGAGAAGCAGGCTGCATGCAGGGAGCCCGACGTGGGATTCGATCCTGGGTCTCCAGGATCATGCCCCGGGCCAAAGACAGGCGCTAAACTGCTGCGCCACCCAGGGATCCCCTTATTACCAGTTTTCATCCGAATCCACTGGGGAATGGGACGATTCTGCTTTTGTTTCTTGGCCAGGAATTGCTTGATTCTGAAAGTCTTGTGAGAAGACATAGCGATCACAGTCAACCACATGCAACCAGGATGGCAGTGAAAAGGCAGTTTTGTGTAATTCTTAGAGAAGCTCTTCTCCTTTTTTTTTTTCACACAATGACAAAATGTATTTTTATAGATATTATGTACCAATAATGTATTTAAACAAATATATTTCAAAACATTCTGCACAAAGAACTTACAGATCACAATTACTTAATAACAAAATGTCCAGTTCTTTAGGAAATTGTTTGTAATTTAAGGGACTTAACTACAACAAAATTTTTAAAACTAAAGAAATTACTTTATGGCACAGGACATCACAACTTATGTAACAAAGCAGGCAGATTTTGTTGTAGACACAGGATGGAGGGAAATCTAATTTAAATTAAAAATTCAGGTAATGGGTATTCCTACATTTAAGCATCAGTTTTGTTTAGAAAAATTAAAAACTTCCCAAATATTAGCAGCATACCTTTCTACCTTTACAATTCAGAATTTTACTGTTCATCTGTCAAATATATGACAGTATCTGGTTAATTTCTTAAACTTAACTATCAGTGTTACCCTTGAGATGCTGACCCTGTTGCATTTCCTTTCATATTTTTTTTCTCAATGAACCTATGGCCTTTGACAGGGAAGGTAACTGAAACACATTTAGATAAAAACTGGTCTTACAGGGCAGCCGGGGTGGCTCAGCGGTTTAGCGCCGCCTGCAGCCCAGGGCGTGATCCTGGAGACCGGGATTGAGTCCCACGTTGGGCTCCCTGCATGGGGCCAGCTTCTCCCTCTGCCTGTGTCTCTGCCTCTCTCTCTCTCCTCTCTGAATAAATAAGTAAATAAATAAATAAATAAATAAATAAATAAATAAATAAATCTTTAAAAAAAACTGGTAGATACTTTATTCATGAATAATTCAGCAAGTACTATTGAAAGCCTACTACATTTCCAGGTCTAGAAAGAGCAAGAAAGACACAGAGTCTGCCTCCAGGGAGCTCACCATCTAGACTATAGCAGGCCCAGCACTTGTTCAGGATTACTATGAGCCTTCCTTTCATCTTTCAAGATTTGCATAGATATTGATTTCCTCTGTAAGGGCAAATAAAATCTTCCCTTACACATATCATTCTTTATATTATCATAAGGGGAATTCTGAAGTCTGTGTGTTGACAAAGTCTACACTTTGCTTTCTCCAATTGCCCTTCTGGGCCTTCTGACAATGTCAGATATTTTCTTTCCCTCTTGGTTCTGCACAACACACTCTGTGCTTTTGCCAATCCAGTTGGCATTTTCTGTGACACTTTCTTTTCTCCTTCACTGTCTTTTGTTTCCTTCCTCCTTATTAAAAAAACAGTCACTGGGGCTTTTCCAGGATCCCTTTCCTGACTTCTTATTCATATCGGTGACTAAACTTAACACCGCCTTAAATGTTGGGTCTTTAGTAAGCATAAAAACCAGAATTAGCAATTTTCTAGAGCTCTGTTGTGAATTGAGATCTTTCCAATACTCTCTTCCTGAATGCTATTGAGAAATATTACCCTCAATAAGAAGGATTTCTTGAAGATTCCTGTTTTAAAAGTAGTATTAAGAGACTGATAAAGTATACATAACTCAGCAAAGAATGCTTCTACTTTATTCTCAGTTCCTACCAACTACTGTATTCTGCAAGATCATAGTTAAAACTCTTTGGTGTGGGATATCAATTTTACACACAGAGCTAGATCAAAAAATTCCATTTTGGGGTCTCGGATATGTTTGAAACTTAAACAAAACCTAAATGATAAAAAGCTGAGATAGATAACTATTCATTTCTATGTCTATGTCCTTTATCATAAACAATATACAATTAGGAATTCAACTTTTTTAAAGTCTCCAAGTCAGATGCAATCAAGCCATGTATGTCCTATGGTCCTTTTATAAATTTTTAACTCAGACACATAGAAGATTTGGTAAACTTTAATTTCCCAAATATTCTCAGAAAGAGTTATCAGAAGCATCCACCACTTACAAAACACAGCTAGATAATCCATTGACCCCAAAGTGACCCCAAATGAAATACCTGTTATGTGTTGTGAGGTAGCAACGACAGACTATGATCTTCTGTGGAGATGGTACCCTTTGTGCATAAACATTCCTTCTTCACAGGAAGAGTGTGAATAACAAGAAGGGACAGAGCCACCCTTCATTATTTCATCAGCTACTAGTGTTTTCATACTTTTAAATGCCTGATTTCAGTTTTACAACAATACCAATATTTGGAAAGGTCATCCTATGTTCCAAGCAGCAGATATTAACAACTTCCAACACGATCTCTAGGAATAATTTGAAGTTCTGAACCATGCCTTAGGAAAACATTTCCAACAGTCTGTGCAGGATTTATTCCTATTCCATCATTGGTAATAATTGCACTTGTTGCTGTAGGAACTTTAAATTCTTCTGCTGGAAACTTTAAGACTGCTGTGAGAGGTGTACTTTCAGGAACACTTTCAAGATCACGCTGATCTTAAAGGAAACCTTCGGCATAGTGAAGCCCCTGCGGACGGAGACCCCAACTAGTTCCGCCTAGACTCCCACTTTTTCTGGGGTACCCGGTCCCGCACCCTCTTCCCCTTTCAAGACTTAAAATTTTCCCATTTTTTTTTCTCTGCTGAGCCTTCCTCCTATTTCTGGGAATTGGGAAATTTGTGTGAGGGTTGGCTCTCCTTATTTTCCTCTGGGAGGCAGAACGTCCATGGTCTCCTTCTCTCCCCACATGTCAGTTTTCTCTTGTCCCTGTGGTGATTTGTTCCTACCTGGTCTCCCAGGTTTGTGGTTGGAGCCCCCCAGGAGATAAAGGCTGCCAACCAAACAGGTGGCCTCTACCAGTGTGACTACAGCACGGGCAAGTGTGAGCCCATCCAACTGCAAGGTGAGTCACTGCCCCTCCCTGGGACCCAGGGCTAGGCTTCCACCTGTGCATATACCTGAACTTGCCAGGCATTTCTTTTGTTCTGGGGGGGTCTGTGGTTTGGGGTCCAGGTGTTCAGCTCTCTGCCTCTGTGCTGTATGCAGATTCTACATCAGACACCCTCAGGTACCCTCTTCATATTCCTTCTTATAACTTGTGTCTCTCCTTGACCTGTTGGATCTCCATGTCTCCCAAGTCAAAGTGACCTATGTTTGTCTTCTCAGAGCCCTTTTTGCTCCCTGAAGGTGACCATTTATACATGTCTCCTCAGTCCCTCTGGAGGCGGTGAACATATCTCTGGGCCTGTCTCTGGCATTTGCCACCAACCCTTTCCGACTGCTGGTGAGTTGTCCTGGGTCATGGGAGTGTCCTGAGGGAAGAAGTCAGGGGCCCATGGCTGCTGCGGCTTTGGTCTGTGGAGGTTGGAGGTGCTCGGGTGAAAGGACAGGAAGCATGAACAGCATTTCCCACCTGCAACCTTCCCCCAGGCCTGTGGCCCCACTGTGCACCAAACTTGTAAGGAGAACACCTATGTGAATGGCTTATGCTTCCTGTTTGGATCCAATCTATGGCAGCCGCCGCAGAGTTTCCCAGAGAAGCTCCGAGGTAGGTGGCCTTTGGGAGGGAATACAGATGGGCAGTGTGAGGGTGAGGGCAGGACTGGGGTGGGGGCTGTTTACAGCCTGGGGGATGACTTAGAGGTCTAAATGCAGAAGCTGGAGGAAACTGGGATCCAACAGAGATGATGTGGAGAGATGCAAGGGTCTTGTTATAGCCACTTATCTTTGTAAGATGATGTCCCAACCATTGTCCTTAGAGTAACTACCTGAGTCTCCTGATCATAGCCTCTGAGGGTCTCCCATCCTTTCTACCTCAGTCACTGTACTCTAGGCACTCTGGCTACCTTTCTTCTCCAAGAATGACATCAAGCTGTCCTTACCTCAGGGCCTTTGCAATTACTGTTCCTTCAGCCTGGAATCCTCTTCCCTCAGATCTTAGTGGACAATGCATTATTGTCATTTCAGCTCAAATGTCACCTCTTCAAAGAGGCCTTTCTTGAGCGGTTCTTGTAATCATTTCTACCATCTTGTCATACTTTACCATCTTCATATACATATTTTACTTGTTTCTTTTCTGTCCTTTCTTCTGGAATGTAGCCTTCATGATAGCAGGGATACTATCTTGTTCATTGCTCTATGCTCTTTTTAATTTTTAAAAAGATTTTATTTATTTATTCATGAGAGACACAGAGAGAGAGAGAGAGAGAGAGGCAGAGACATAGGCAGAGGGAGAAGCAGACTCCATGCAGGGAGCCTGACGCAGGACTTGATCCCGGAACTCTAGGATCACACCCTGAGCTGAAGGCAGACGCTCAACCGCTGAGCCACCCAAGCATCCCTGCTCTGTGCTCTCTCTCTCTCTTTTTTAAAGATTTATTTATTTATTTATTTATTTATTTATTTATTTATTTATTTATGATAGACATATATATATATAGAGAGAGCAAGAGAGGCAAAGACACAGGTAGAGGGAGAAGCAGGCTCCATGCTGGGAGCCCGATGCGCAACTCGATCCTGGGACTCCAGGATCGCACCCTAGGCCAAAGGCAGGCGCTAAACCACTGAGCCACCCAGAGATTCCCCCCTTGCGCTCTTATATCTACTTCTGCTTAATAAATTGCCCTTAAACTTAGTAGCTAAACCCAATAAACATTAATTATATCACAGTTTCTGCAAATCAGGAATCTGGGGATGGCTTAGCTGGGTGCCTCTGCCTCAGGGTTTTTCACGAAATTGAAGTCAACTTGTTAAACTGGAGCTCATCCAAAGGCTTGACTGGGGAAAGATCCACTTCCAAGCTCACTTACAAGATTGTTGGACTGAGGGCCCCGGTTTTCACTGGCTGTTGGCTGGAGGTTTCTCTCAGTTGCTTTTCACATGGGGTTCCCTATAAAGCAGCTCACAACTGCTCCCCATAGAGCAGCTGGCCTCCCTTACAGTGAGTACATAAGGGAGTAGGAGAGCAAGAGAGAAAGAGAGAAAACAGCCAAAAAAGAAATCATAGTCTTCATAATCTAATCTCAGAAGTAATAGTACATTATTTCTGCCATCTTATGTTCGTTTGAAGTGAGTCAAAAATTCCATCTCACTTTCAAGAGAAGGTTACCGTGCAAGGGTGTTATATCCAGGAGGTGAGAATCTTGAAGACCATCTTGGTGGCTGCCTACCACATCCTTGTTCACCAAACATCTGTCGATTGAAAGAGAGTGAGTGAGCGAGTGACTGAATCTTTTCTCAAGCTGCTTTCTACCATTTATTTCTTCAACTGGTTGTCCATCTTTTTTGCTTGGCTTCAAGTTGGTTCTAGAACCAAGGGCTGATATGTCTTCCATTTATAGGTTTTTTTCCCCTTCAAGCTCTGCCCCTTTGTACTTTACTCTCAATGGATAACATTCCTTCCTTCTTCATAAAGAAAATCAAGGTTGCCAGGGATGAACTCCATCTACTTACTCCTCCTTGTTCAAATTTTTGCAACAGTACCACCCTTGGCAGTGTCTCACTGGTTTTAGAGGAAGACCTGAGTGTCCACCTTTCCATGAATCACTCTTCTATCTGGACTTTTGAGGCTTTATCACATCACCAACCTGAAGCCCACATCCTCAATCATTCATTCTCTCCAGGAGCTTAAATTTCTCCTTCCTCCTTTGCATGTAAACATGCTTACACTTACCCATATCTTAAAAGCAATCAACCACCAATATTGATAGCAATGAAAATAACCTTTCCTCTCCCTGGTCTCCTCTACATCTTATGCTGTTTCTCCTTTCCTTCATCATCAAACTTTTCAAAAGAGTTCTCTCTTCTTGTTTCCATTTCCCCCATATTACCATTCTTCACCCTCTGACATGTGTCTTCTCTCCAACCTCTTGCAAATGGCATTTGTGACTTCCTAAATGCCAAATCTCTGTTCTGTCCTCATGTTTACTGACTTTTCTGATGTGACTTACAGATCATCTCTTCCTTCTCCAAACACCTAGATTTCTCCCCTCCTCTCTCTTCCCCTCCCTTCCCCCCTTATTTCCTTCCTCTCCCTTCCCTTCCCTTCTTCTTGCTTCTCCTGCTGCCAAGGGCTTCTGGTAAACTTCATCTCCAGGCAGTCTCCCTCTGCCTTCCTTGCATGTGTAGGGGTACTAGGTTACGGCTTCTATTCTTGTCCAAGTGTTCTTCCAGGCCAATTGCATTCAGTTCTGTGGCTTCAGCTCTTAGCCCCTCTTTAGTGTTCACTCTCAGCATTCAATACTTTTCTTTTAAAAAACATTTTCCGTTCTTATATTCACAAATATATACATATTTATAGTCTTCACTTTGTGCCACAAATGATAGCGTGTTGTACACATTTGATTCTTTTCATTTAACCTATCTTTGAGATTTTCAAAGATTTCTCTGGTTAATTTTCTTTGTATATTTTCCATATAAATGTTAGAGTCTGCTTATCTGTTTTTAAAAAACTAATACTTTTTTGGGGGGGTAATTTTACTTTTTCAAAGATCATACAATAAAATTGGCCTTTATTCGTTTAGTGTACAATTCCATGAATTTTAAGATATGTATATAGATTTTCATTAAAAAAACCAACATGAACATGGGGTGCCTGGCTGGCTCAGTTGGAAGAGCATGTGACTCTTGATCTTCAGATTGTGAGTCCCAGCCCCACATTGGTTGTAGAGATTACTTAAAAATAAAACCTTATAAAAAATCCAACATGAACAGAATGCAATAGTTCTATTACTCCCCTAAAAAGTCCTTTATGCTATCTTTTTATAGTTAGTTGCCTTCTCCCCATCCATCCTAGTCCCTGGCACTTACTAATCTGTTCTTCATCACAATATAGTTTGTCCTTTCAAGAAGCTACATAAATGGAATTACAACCCTTTGAGATTGGCTTCTTTCACTAGTATGAGGTATTTGCAATTCATCTGTGTTGTTATGTATATCAGTAGTTCTTTCCTTTTTTATTGCTAAATAGTATTCCATTGCATAGATTTACTAGTCCCAGTCACAAGTTCATCTGATCACACATTGAAGGATGTTTGGGTTGTTTCCAATGTTTGGCAATCATGAATGGAGTGGCTAGAAACTTTTCATTGCTACAGCAATCTTTCTAAATACAGAAAACAATCATCTCACTTCCTTTTCTAAGAAAACTTCAGTGGCTATTCACTGCCTAAGGGATAAAGTCAAACTTCTTTTTTGGGATAGAGAGGTCCTTCCCAACTGTCCTTTGCTTAATGACATAGGCTCATCTCCATTCCCATCACACAGATTTATCCTAGTAGTGTCATTTCTGTCCCTCAATTCTGTGGAAGGATTTTAGGTTCATCTCCTTTGTATCAGTCAGGGTTTTGACTGGAATAAATGCTTCACCCCAGTTAGAATAATTTGAGAAGGATTTATTAACAAAGGGACTAATTTTATTTGATAGAGTCTTAGGGAGCCACAGTGGATGATCCAGGAATCCAGGGCAAGGAGCAGCAGAGCTGTTACCATTCTTAGGCTGATTGGACAAGGAGAGGGAAGAGTAACCAGAATTCAGAAAGAGAGAGAGTTCTCTGGAGTGTGCTTCCTTGAGAGGAGCAGTGATCTTCCATTGAGAGACACAGCTGGCCCAAAGCAACCTTCCAGGGCAGGAGTAAGAGGAAAATACTCTGATCATACTCTTCTACCTGTCTCTAATCTTCTGTTAAGGCTCCTAATTGGGCAAACCCAAGTAGAAACCAGAAGGCAAAGGAACCCAAAATACATGTGATCCATGTAGGCTGACTTGCTAGGCTGCAGATCAGATTGGAGGAGGGTAGAAGGTGGATTTGGGGCTGGGGACAGAAGGAAGGAGGACATCCAGTATATTGTTATATGTGCTATTCCTTTTTTTCCCATAATTTCTTTCTCCCTTTATATTTATGGCAAATTATTTCTCATTCTCAGAGTTAATTCTGATATCTCTACTTTTCCTGACTTCCTTGGGCAGAATTAACTAAAATTTTCTATTACTTCATCCATATTTCAAATAGTATTAAATAATCAAATTTATTAAACAAATTTAAAAAAGTATTATAAAATGTTTAACTTTCTTTAGACTCAAGGTTTATTTTGCTCCCAAATTTTGCATATAATTGAACTTTTAAATATACTAACACCTGCTGAATTGATTCCACTTTGGATTCTAAGGCATCAGTTTCTTCATGAAAATTTTTCTTTGTTTCTTCTAACATTTCTTGTGTTTATTCTTGTGACTGGCTAATGAAAACATCACCAATTTGATAAGGTATCATTAAGCAGTAGTCATCTATCTGCAAGCATGATGTCCTTAAAAGCATCTCTAAATTTTGTAGTTGTTTCTTTTTTACGACTATTTCTTCCTTCAGCTCTGTGATTCTACTTGTATTCCATGAAAATTTGTTTATCTTTTGTCGATCTTCAAAAGTAAAATTGGCATTTTCTGCAAATGTCTTCTGCATGGCAGCTGACATCTTGGGACTATGTCCATATTTTTATTAAACTTGGAACATGGGTTGCATATTATTTCCCTTTTATTTTTACTGCTTAGCAAAGAGCTAACATGCAAAAAATGAACCCCTGTCTCTGGTGCTTAATTAGTTCATGTTCTTTCTTTTGTTCCCAAAGAATGTCCTCGGCAGGACAGTGATATTGCTTTCTTGATTGATGGCTCTGGTAGCATCAACCCGACTGACTTTCAGCGGATGAAGGAGTTTGTCTCAACTGTGATGGATCAATTCAAGAATTCCAAAACCTTGGTGAGGGCAAATGGATGGGTTAGGAAATAGCTCATGCAAGGCTGGCAAATACAGGGCAACCAGGCAGGCTGCCACTTTCCCCTTTTACTTCTATCGCAGATGTTGCCAAATTGCCAATTGATCATGGTTTTCTTTCATGATTCTCTTTCCTGCTCTGGAATCAGCCTCAGCTTCTTCCAATGCTCTATGAAGCAGGCAGCTTTAACTAATTGATAAGGGTTGGAGTGGGAGATAAAATCCACATCTAATCTCTGGCTGAGTTCTAGTACTTAGAAATGGGAGCTGATGGCAGATCTCTGTCCTGGTGAGGCAAAAAGATTGGGGACAGTGTAGAATTTGGAGGGATTTGGAGACTGGAATGTTTCAATATTTATCTAGGGCCTCCTGGGAGATGGGTAAATGTGAGGAGGGTCATCTTCTCCAGTGTAATACCAGATGCCTGTTCCCAGTTTTCTTTGATGCAGTTCTCTGAAGACTTCCAAATTCATTTTACCTTCAATGAGTTCAAGAAAAATCCTAAGCCATCATTTCTGGTGAAGTCAATAAAACAGCTGTTGGGGAGGACACACACTGCCACAGGAATCCGCAAAGTAGTGTAAGCTCTTTGTTTAGGATGGGGAGGAGGTGATATTTTTTTGTTGGGATTTGAAGAATGCAGAGGGAACACAGACAGGGATGGGATAAAGGACATGAATAAAGGTGTGGAGGAGGGACTCTGCATGGTGTGCTCATGAAATATAAGTTGTAAGTAAAGGTAGGAGTGAAGGGGATATGTGAGGGTGAGGCTAGAGGGAGGCTACAGAGATCATTTGAGGCCAGGTCACTTAAGGCAACTGAAAAGCTAGTGGGGATTCACTGAATGTTTTAAGCAATGAGGAGATGTTACCATATCTTCTTTTGGAACTTCAGTCTGATGTGTGTGTGTGTGTGTGTGTATGTGTGTGTGTAGAGGTGAGGGTGAGGGTTGGGACAAAAGTGCAGGAGCATGAGCTAGAGAGCTGTAGCATCAAACCAGGAAAGGTTTGCAAGGGTTCAATTAAGCTTAAAGATTTGTTTTAATTTAAAAGGAATAATAGTTAAGAAAAATAAATCAATGCAAAAGTATTTAAAGGCAGTGAAGATTTCCTTTCCTTCCACTCTTCTCCCTTCTTCTGTGTCTTTCTGGGTCTTGTGGTAGCCACATCTCAGTGTTCATTCCAGGGGATCCCAAACCCCTCCTGGCTGCATCTGTCTGTGACTCTTGACATTTCCTCCCTAGCATTAAGATGATCTCTGTCTATTCACATTTGACTTTTCTTTCCTCTTCCCTGGACAGAAGAGAACTGTTTCACAGCAGCAGTGGAGCCCGGGAGAATGCCCTTAAGATCCTAGTTGTCATTACAGATGGAGAAAAGTATGGTGATCCCTTGGATTACAAGGATGTCATCCCTGAAGCAGACAGAGAGGGGATCATTCGCTATGTCATTGGGGTAGGAAATGTGGCTCTCTGGGCTGATGCTTCTGTAGAGGGTTTCTGTTTGGATACACCCTCCCTTCACTTTGCAAATATCCCTAAAACCAGGGTGGGCAAAGGGCCACCGCCAGCCCATATGGGCCTATATCAGGCAACTGCTGTTACAATGATGCTATGTAACAGATTATTTCAGAATTCAGTCTTTAAAACAATAAATGAGTCTGTAGTACATCTGGGCAATTTTTCTGGTTTTGACTGGCTCACTCTTATATCTGTAATCATTTGAAGGTTGGTTGGCAGCTCTGGTAATCTTGGCTGAACTCTCTCCATTTCTGAGGGTTGCCAGTTGTGTCTGTTTGCTGGACCGGAATGGCGGGAATAACTGGGGTGACTTGGCTCTTCGGATCCCTGTGTCATCCTCCAATGGGCTAGCCTGGGCATGTCTTCATGGTGAAGGCAGAGGAACAAAAGAGCAAATGGAAATGTTGCAAGTACTTTTTAAAGCCTCTGTCTGCATCGTGTATGATAACATCTACTAATCAATGGATATTAGCAAGACACATGGCTGCACCCAGAGACATAAGCAGGGCAGATTACTCTGCCATGAGTAAGAGGATACAGCAAAGTTTTGGAGGAAAGGGCTTGGATTTAGGAAGGGGTAAAGAGTTGGGATCATCAGTGTAATCCAACTCCCACAGTACCTTATATGACATAGAAAAAGATATCATCATGGGTGCATGACTTGGTAGGTAGGAAACCCCTTCATATAGAGGAAAAGGCTCCCTTTACGCTGGGGAGAGGTCAGACCCACATCAGGAGGCATGGCACAGCAAAGGAACCAAAGGCTGGACTTCAGCTCCTAATTACTCCCTTGACAGACTGCTCTGTGCCCTATCCCAGAGGCCTTCTGGTGTATTCCCTCATTTGACAAATATTGTTTCAGATTCTTTTCCTGCAGAATTTTCTTTGCTGGGTGACACTGCTACCCCCTGATGGTGTCTAATTTGGCTTCTATTCTTTGGTAACAGGTGGGAGATGCTTTCAACCATCTAAAAAATCGTGAAGAGCTTAACATCATTGCATCCAAGCCTCCTCGTGATCATGTGTTCCGGGTGAATAACTTTGAAGCTCTAAAGACCATTCAAAACCAGCTTCAGGAAAAGATCTTTGCAATTGAGGGTAAGTAAGTTAAGGTTCTGCATTCCTGCAGCAGGTCCAGAGGCAGCCCTGAATATGGATTTCTCCTCTAGAGACTAGAACCTCCTAACTCTTGGTATCCTGATTCTCAGCATCAACTCAACTCTCTCCTCTTCTAGTTCTCAGCAAATTTGGTCTCACTTGGTCATTCCCTTTGAAATCAAAAGATCTAGACTTTATTTTTACTTTGCAAACCTTGGCTATAGGCTGGAAAATTGGAGGGTAGGGGAGTCGGGCCTCACACAGTTTATTTCCAAGAATTTGGGTATGTTGCCAATGTTTGACTGTTGGATTCACTGCTGTATCTCCAGTGTCTAGAATAGTGCCTGGTACATCGTGGGTGCTCAATGAATATTTACTGATTACAATAATTTAAAAACTGAGGGGAGTTTCATATACAATCTGGATTTATGATTTCTCTTAAAAAATTGGAAGATTAGACTGCATTCCTATCTGGCAAAAAGCAGTTGGAGCCAAATAGCTACCAACTCTTTAAAAGAGGTATATGCTTTCTAATTCAACATTGCTCCCACCTGAGCCTCCTTTTGTTTGGTCATCATAGTACTTGAGTTCCAGCTCTTCCACTTTCTTTAATGTAGAAAGCTCTCCTCCTTACAGGTACTCAGACAGGAAGTAGCAGCTCCTTTGAACATGAGATGTCTCAGGAAGGCTTCAGTGCTGCCATCACTTCAGTAAGTGGTCCTTCATTAAATTGGGATTGGGTGAGAGGAAGTGGGAGAAGAGGTGTAAGGGTTTGGGGGCTCTTATTTGCAATGGGGACTTGTTGGGGAGCACTCCTTTGATGGGGAGCAGTGGTCCCTTTTCCCTATTAATTATGTTTTTTTCTTGATATATAATGGATATATGAATGATACTTCAGGTATACACCATAATGATTTGCTGTATGCATATATTGTGAAATGATCACCACAATAAGTCTAATCAATATTCATTACCACATATGTTACAAAATTTATTTTTCTTGTGATGAAAACTTTAGGATTTCTTTTCTTTTTTTAAGTTAAAAAATTTAAAAAATTATTTAAATTCGATTTAGTTAACATATATTGTATTATTAGTTTCAGGGGCAGAATTTAGTGATTCCTGGTTGCATATAACACCCAGTGCTCATGACATCAAGTGCCCTACTTAATACCCATCATATAATTACCGCTTCGCCCCACCTACCTCCGCTTCAGCAACCCTCAGTTTGTTTCCTAGAGTTCAGTGTCTCATATGCTTTGCCTCTCTCTGTTTTCATCTTATTTTATTTTTCCTTCCCCTGAATTCATCTGTTTTGTTTCTTAAATCCCACATATGAGTGAAATCTTATGGTATTTGTCTTTCTCTGACTGACTTATTTTGCTTAGCATAATACCCTTTACTTCCATCCATGTCATTGCAAATGGCAAGATTCATTCTTTTTGATAGCTGAGTCATATTCCATCATATATATTTAAATACACTACCTTCTTTATCCATTCATCTGTTGGTGGACATCTGGGCTCTTTTCATAATGCCAAGTGATGTTGAGCATTTTTTTTTTCATGTACCTGTTAGCCATCTGGGTGTCTTTTAAAAAGTGTCTATTCATGTCTTCTGCCTGTTTCTTATATTTTACTATTTTTTTGTAGTTTTTTTGTTGTTTTTAAATCAGTAAGTAATCTAGGTTCTGCCTGTTTCTTGACTAGATTTTTTGTTTTTGTTTTTTGGTATTGAGCTTGGTTAAGTTCTTTATATATATTGGATACTAGCCCTTTATCTGATTAGACATTTGCAAATATCTTCTCCCATTCTGTAGATTGCTTTTTAGTTTTGTTGGCTGTTTCCTTTGCTGTGTGCAAAAGCTTTTCATTTTGATGAAGCCCCAATAGTTTATCTTTGCTTTTGTTTCTCTTGCCTTTGGAAACGTCTCTAGCAAGAAGTTGTGGCTAAGGTCAAAAGAGGTTGCTGTGTGTTCTCCTCTAGGATTTTGATGGATTTGTGTTTCACATTTAGGTCTTTCATCTATTTTTGAGTTTATCTTTGTGTATGGTGTAAGAAAAAGACTTAGTTTCATTCTTCTGCATGTGGCTGTCCAGTTTTCTCAACACCATTTGTCAAGGAGACTCTTCTTTTCCATTGGATATTCTTTCCTGTTTTGTCAAAGATTAGTTGACCATAGAGTTGAGGATTCATTTCTGAGTTCTCTCTTCTGTTCCATTGATCTATGTGTCTATTTTTGTGCTAGTACCCTACTGTCTTGATGATTACGGCTTTGTAATACAGCTTGAAGTCCAGATTGTATTGTCTCCAGCTGCAGTTTCTTTTTCAACATTCCTTTTGCTATTTGGGATCTTTTTTGGTTCCATACAAATTTTAGGATCATTTGTTCCAGCTCGATGAAAAATGCTGATGGTAGTTTGATAGGGATTGTGTTGAAGACGTAGATTGCTTTGGGTAGCATAGACATTTTTTTAAAAAATATTTATTTATTTATTCATGAGACACACACAGAGAGGGGGGGCGCAGAGGCAGAAGCAGGCTCCATGCAGGGAGCCTGACATGGGACTGGATCCTGGGTTTCCAGGATCCCACCCTGGGCTGAAGGTGGTGCTAAACTGCTGGGCCACCGGGGCTGCCTGCATAGACATTTTAACAATATTTCTTTTTCCAATTCAGGAGCATGGAATGTTTTTCCATTTCTATGTGCCTTCCTCAATTTCTTTCATAATTTTCTATAGTTTTCAGAGTACAGAGCCTTTCTTTACCTCTTAGGTTAGGTTTATTCCTAGGTATCTTACGGTTTTTGGTGGAATTGTAAAGGGGATTGATTCCTTGATTTCTCTTTCTTCTACCTCATTGTTAGTCTACAGAAATGCAAACGACTGCTGTGCATTGATTTTACATCTTGTGACTTTACTGAATTCCTGTGTCAGTTCTAGCACTTTTTGGTGGAGTCTTTTGGGTTTTCTACATAGAGTATTATGTTGTCTGTGAAGAGTGAAAGTTTGACTTCTTTGCTGATTTGGATGCCTTTTATTTCTTTATGTTGTCTGATTGCTGAGGCTATGACTTCCAGTACTGTGTTGAACAACAGTGATGAGAGTGGACATCCCTGTTGTGTTCCTCACCTTAGGGGAAAAATTCTGTTTTTCCCTGTTGAGGAAGATATTTTCTACGGGTCTTTCACATATACTCTTATGATGCTCAGGTATATTCCCTCTATCTCTACATGGTGGAGAGTTTTTATCAGGAAAGAATGCTGTATTTTTTCAAATACTTTTTCTGTATCAGTTGAGAGGATCATACGGTTTTTATCTTTTCTTTTGTTAATGTGATGTATTACATTGTTTGATTTATGGATGTTGAAGCACCCTTGTAGGGTGGTTGGTCGTGGTGAATAATCCTTTTAATGTACTGTTGGGTCATATTGGCTAGTTTCCTGGTGAGAATTTTGGCATCCATGTTCATCAGAGATAGTGGTCTGTAATTCTCCTTTTTTGGTGGAATCTTTGTCTGGCTTGGGGATCAATGATGGCCTCATAGAATGAGTTTGGAAGTTTTCCTTCCATTTCTACATTTTGAAATAGTTTCAGAAGAATAGGTGCTAATTCTTCTTTAAATGTTTGGTAGAATTTTACTGGGCGGTCATTCAGCCCTGGACTCTTGCTTGTTGGGAGAGTTTTGATTACTGCTTCAATTTCTTTGCTGGTTATGGATCTGTTCGGTTTTCTATTTCTTCCTGTTTCAGTTTAGGTAGTTTATATGTTTTAGTCTTTTTTTTTTATTTTTTTTCATTTATTTATGATAGTCACAGAGAGAGAGAGAGAGAGGCAGAGACATAGGCAGAGGGAGAAGCAGGCTCCATGCACCGGGAGCCCGACGTGGGACTCGATCCTGGGTCTCCAGGATCGCGCCCCGTGCCAAAGGCAGGCGCCAAACCGCTGCGCCACCCAGGGATCCCTGTTTATATGTTTTTAGAAATGCATCCATTTCTTCCAGATTGCCTGACTTGTTGGCGTATAATTGCTCATAATATCCTCTTATGTTTGTCTTTCTGGGATGTTGGTTGTGATCTCTCCTCTTTCATTTATGTTTTTATTTATTAGGGTCCTTTCTCTTTTCTTTTTGATAAACTTGGCTAGAGGTTTATCAATCTTACTAATTATTTTAAAGAACCAGCTCCTAGTTTTGTGGATCTGTTCTTTTTTTAAAGATTTTATTTATTTATTCATGAGAGACACAGAGAGAGAGCGAGAGGGAGGGATAGAGAGGCAAAGACACAAGCAGAGGGAGAAGCAGGCTCCATGCAGGGAGCCTGATGCAGGACTCGATCCTGGGACTCCAGGATCATGCTCTGGGCTGAAGGCAGGTGCTAAACTACTGAGCCACCCAGGGATCCTCTCATAGATCTGTTCTACTGTTTTTTCCCCCTATACCATTGATTTCTGCTCTAATTTTTATTATTTCTCTTCTACTGGATGTAGGCTTTATTTGCTGTTCTTTTTTGGCTCTTTTAGGTGTAAGGTTAGGTTGTGTATTTGAGACTTTTCTTGTTTCTTGAGGAAGACCTGTATTGCTATGTACTGCATCCCAAAAGTTCTGAACTGTTGTGTTTTCATTTTTATTTGCCTCCATGTATATTTTAAATTCCTCTTTAATTTCCTGGTTCACCCATTCATTCTTTAGTAGGATGCGCTTTAAACTCCATATATTTGTAGTCCTTTCAAAGTTTTTCTTGTTGTTGACTTCAGGTTTTAAAACACTGGTCTGAAAATATGAATGGTATAATTTCAGTCTTTTTGTATCATTTGAGACCTGATTTGTGACCCAATATGTGATCTATTCTGGAGAATGTTCCATGTGCACTCCAGAAGAATGTGTATTTTGCTGCTTTAGGATGAAATGCTCTGACTATATCTGTAAAGTCCATCTGGTCTAGTAGGTCATTCAAAGCCCTTGTTTCCTTGTTTATCTTCTGCTCAGATTATCTGTCCATTGCTGTGAGTGAGGTGTTAAAATCTCCTACTATTATTGATTATTATCAACGTGTTTCAATTAATTTTGTTATTAATTGGTTTATATAGTTGGCTGCTCTGAAGTTCAGTTTGTAAATATTTACAATTGTTAGATCTTCTTGTTGGATAGACCCTTTTATTATGAAACAGTGTCCTTCTCCATCTCTTATTACAGTCTTTGGTTTAAAATCTAGTTTATCTGATACAAAGATTGCTACTCTAGCTTTCTTTTGACTTCCATTTGCATGATAGATGTCCACTTGTCCACTTTCAATTTGGAGGTGTCTTTGGGTCTAAAATGAGTCTTTTGTAATCAATATATTGATGAATCTTTTTTAAAATCCAATCTGGGATGCCTGCCTGGCTCAGCGGTTGAGCATCTGCCTTCGGCTCAGGGCGTGATCCTGGGATCTGGGATTGAGTTCTGCCTCGGGCCCCCTGTGAGGAGCCTGCTTCTCCCTCTGCCTATGTCTCTTCCTCTTTTCCTCTGTGTCTCTCATGAATAAATAAATAAATCTTTAAAAAAGATCCAATCTGATACCCTGTGTCTTTTGATTGGAGCATTTAGTCCATTTACATCATATTAATTATTGAAAGATATGAATTTAGTGCCATTGTATTACTTGTAAAGTTGCTGTTTCTGTAGATTGTTTCTGTTCCTTTCTGGTCTTTGTTACTATTGGGCTCTCTCTTTACTCAAAGGATCCCCTTTAATATTTCTAGTTTGCTGTTCACAAATTCCTTTAGTTTTTGTTTGTCCTGGGAACTCTTTATTTCTCCTTCCATTCTGAATGACAGCCTTGCTGGATAAAGTATTCTTGGCTGCATATTTTCCCCACTTAGCACATTGAATATATCATGCCAATCCTTACTAGCCTGCCAGGTGTCTGTAGACAAGTCTGCTGCAAGCCTTCTGTTTCTATCCTTTTAGGTTAAGGGCCTCTTGTCTCAAGCTGCTTTCAGGATTTTCTCTTTATCTCTGAAATCTGCAAACTTCACTATTATATGTCAAGGTGTTGACTTATTTTTATTGATTTTGAGGGAATTCTCTTTGCCTCCTGGACTTGAATGTTTCCTTCCTTAGATTAGGGAAGTTCTCAGCTATAATTTGTTCAAATAAACCTACTGCCCCCCTCTCCTGCTCCTCATCTTCTAGGACCCCTATTATCCTGGTTATCATTTCATTTTATGGAATTGCTGAGTTCTCCAAGTCTCCCTTCATTATCTACTAGTTTTCTTTCTCTCTTTTTTCCAGTTTCCTTATTTTCCATCATTTTATCTTCTATATCACTGATTTGCTCTTCTGCCTTGTTCATTCTCATTTTTATAGCCTCCATTTGCGACTGCTTCTTGGTAATAAGATTTATTTTCTTGATAACTTTCAAATATACGTTACAGTTTTATTAACTATACTCACTACGTTGTATATTAAATCCCTGAATTTTTAATTTAATAACTGGAAATTTGCACCTTTTGGCTACCACCACTCATTTTGCCTGCCCTCCCAACTCATTGCCTTTGGCAACCACCAATGTGTTCTCTGCATCTATGTAATTTGGTTTGTTTTGTTTTTAGATTCCACATATAAGTGAGATCATACTGTACGTATATTTCTCTGACTTATTTCACTTAGTATAATGCCCTCAGGGTCCATACATATTGTCACAAATGGCAGGATTTCCTTCTTTTTTATGGCCAAACAATATTCCATTTTATTATATACCACATTTTCTTTATCTATTCATACATTGATGGACACTTACATTATTTCAATATCTTGGCTATTGTTTTTTAAATTTTTTAAAAAAAGATTTTATTTATTTATTCATGAGAGACACAGAGAGAGAGAGAGAGGCAGAGACACAGGCACAGGGAGAATCAGGCTCTATGCAGGGAGCCCGATGTGGGACTCCATCCCAGGTCTCCAGGATCACACCCTGGGCTGAAGGTGGCACTAAACCTCTGAGCCACCCAGGCTGCCCAGTTATTAAAATTTTTTAAAAAAGAATTTATTTTGAAAGAGAGAGATGAGTGAATGTGAGCTAAGGGAGGGGCAGAGGCAGAGGGAGAGAGAGAATCTCAAGCAGATTCCATGCTTAGCGTGGAGCCAGACATGAGGCTCAATCCCACAACCTCAAGACCATGACCTTAGCTAAAATCAAGAGTTGGATGCTTAACTGACTGAGCCACCCAGGTACCCCAACATCTTGGCTATTATAAATAAGGCTTCATGAACATGGTGGTGCAGATATCTTTTGAGTTAGTGTTTTCATTTCCTTTATATAAATACCTAGAAGTAGGATTTTTGGATCAATAGTAATTCTGTTTTTAAAATTTTTGAGGATCCTCCATTCTGTTTTCCATAGTGGCTGTGTCAGTTTACATTCTCACCAACAGTGCACAAGTGTTCCTTTTTCTCCACATTCCCGCCAACCCTTGCTATCTCTTTTTAAAAGGCTTTTATTTGATTCCAGTTAGTTAACATAGTGTAATATTAGTTTCAGTATTAGACTTTGTTGTATGTTAGTGATGAATCACTTACATACAACACACAGTGCTCATCACAACAAGTGCCCTCCTTAATACCCATCACTCATTTAACCCATCCCCTGCCCACCTCCCATCCAGCAACCTTCAGTTAAGAGTCTGTTTTATGGTTTGCTTCTTTGTTTCACATATCTGTTTTGTTTCTTTATTATTTCAACTTTAAAAAAAAAGATTTTATTTATTTATTCATGAGAGACACACAGAGAGAGAGAGGCAGAGACACAGGCAGAGGGAGAAGCAGGCTCCATGCAGGGAGCCCGATGTGGGACTTGATCCCAGGACTCCAGGATCACACCCTGGGCCGAAGGCAGGCTCCAAACTGCTGAGCCACCTGGGAATCCCCTTATTTCATCTTTTTGCTTAAATTCTAGTTAGTTAACATATATGATAACATATTGGTTTCAGGTATAGAATTGAGTGATTCATCACTTACATATAATACCCAGTGGTCATCACAAGTGCCCTCCTTAATACTCATCATCCATTTAGCCCATTCCCTGCCCACCTCCCTTCATCAACCCTCAGGTTGTTCTCTATAGTTAAGACTCTCTTATGGTTTGCTTCCCTCTCTGTTTTTCCCCCTTCTATGTTCATCTGTTTTGTTTCTTAAATTCCACATATGAGTGAAATCATATGGTATTTGTCTTTCTCTGACTGACTTATTTTGCTCAATATAATATACTCTAGCTCCATCCATGTTGCAAATGGCAAGATCTCATTATATTTGATGGCTGGCTAAGATCCGATTATCTATCTATCTATCTATCTATCTATCTATCTATCATCTATCTATCTCACCTTCTTTATCCATTCATAGTTCATTATTTCCATAATTTGATTATTGTAGATAATGCTGCTATAAGCATTGAAGTGCATGCGCTCCTTTGACTGCACTGTGTTTGTATCCTTTGGGTAAAGGCCTAGTAGTGCAATCGATGGGTTGTAGGGTAGTTTTTTTTTTTTTTTTTTTAATTTTTGAGGAATCTCCATACTGTTTTCCAAAGAGGCTGCACCAGTTCACATTCCCACCTACAGTGTAAGAGGGTTCTTCTTTCTCTGCATCCTTGCCAACATGTGTTGTTTCCCATCTAATACTTGTTATTTCTTTTCTTTTTGGTGAAAACCAATCTAACAGGTGTGAGGTGACATCTCATCATGATTTTGATTTGCATTTCTCTGATGACTAGTGATGCTGAGCACTGTTTTATGTATCTCTTGGCCATCTGCATGTCTTTTTTGGAAAAATGTCTATTTAGATCTTCTGCTCACTTTTTAAAAAAGATTTTATTTATTTATTCATGAGAGACAGAGACAGAGAGAGAGAGAGAGAGAGAGAGAGACTCAGAGACACAGGCAGAGGGAGAAGCAGGCTCCACGCAGGGAACCCTATACGGGACTCGCGATCCCGAGTCTCCAGGACCACACTCCGGGCTGAAGGCTACACTAAACCACTGAGCCACCTGGGCTGCCCTTCTGACCATTTTTATTTTATTTTATTTTATTTTATTTTATTTTATTTTATTTATTTTTTACAATCCTGAGGTCTTTTATTTTCTTTACATTTATCATGCCATGAATTCATAGGGAATGGGTTGCAGCAGTTCAGGCTCCTTTCCATTGGTTCTCACAAAGTGTGCTTCTCTGGGTGGGGCAGGCTGGCACTTCAGTTGGACCCAAGTACCTTTCTCTTTGGCTTCCTTCTTTTTCTGATCATTTTCTTCACATGCTTTAGGAAGCTATCTCGGCTCTTTGGGAGTTTAATATGCTCAATGTGGACATTAATTCTCTTGGCAAGAATCTTGCCCTTAACTTGTTTGTTTACAACAATGCCAACAGCATGCTGAGTAACATTGTAGACTCCTCCAGTTTTGCCATGGTAACATTTGTGGGGCATTCCTTTTTGAACAGTGCCTTCCCTTGATGTCTACAATATCACCTTTCTTATAGATTCGCATGTATGTGGCCAAAGGAACACCTCCATGTTTTCTAAAAGGCCTAGAGAACATATAGCGGGTACCCCTCCTCTTTCCCTTTGCGTTGGTCATTTTGGTGAATTACTGAAAGATGGTGGTTCTGGCTGAAAGAAAGGCCTTCTGCCCATTTTAAAATCAGATTTCTTTTGTCATTGAATTGTAGGAGTAAGGATTCCTATATATTTGCATTTATACAGATACATTTGTATATATTTTGTATATTAACCCCTTATCAGATAAATGATTTACCAATTCTTTCTCCCCTTCTGTAGGTTGCCTTTTCATTTTGTTGATGGTTTCTTTGCTGTGCAGAAGCCTTTTAGTTTGATGTAGTCCTACTTGTTTTATTTATTTATTTATTTATTTATTTATTTATTTATTTATTTTAAAAGATTTTATTTATTTATTCATAGAGACAGAGAGAGAGAGAGAGAGAGAGAGAGGCAGAGAAACAGGCAGAGGGAGAAACAGGCTCCATGCAGAGAGCCTGACGTGGGACTCGATCCAGGATCTCCAGGATCACACCCTGGGCTGCAGGCGGCGCTAAGCCACTGCACCATCAGGGCTGCCCGGTCCTACTTATTTACTTTTGCTTTTGTTGCCTTTGCTTTTGGTGTCAAATTTGAAAAATCATTGCTTAGGATCATGTCAAATTCTTATCATCTATGTTTTATTCTTGGAGCTTTATGGTTTCTAGTCTTATATTCAAGTGTTGAATCCATTTTTGTGAGCGATGTGAGACAGTGGATCAGTTTCATTCTTTTGCCTGTGGCTTTCCAGTTTTCCCAATCCTATTTATTGAGATACTGCCTTTCCCCATTCTATATTTTTGACTCCTTTGTTGTAAATTAATTGATTATGTAAATATGGGTTTATTTCTGGGCTCTCTATATATCCTACTGTATTGATTTGTGTGTCTGCTTTTATGTCAATACCATACTGTTTTGATTACTGTAGTTTTGCAATCTAGTTTGAAATCAGGAAGCATGATGCCTCTAGCTTTGTTCTTCTTTCTCGAAATTGCTTTGGCTATTTGGGATCTTTTGTGGCTCCATATAAATTTTAGGATTGTTTGTTCTATTTCTGTGAAAAATGCTATTGGAATTTTGATAAGGATTGTACTGAAGCTGCAGGTTGCTCAATCTTGTTCTACTCTGTTTCCCAGAATGGTCTCTTGCTAGGTGCTGTGGGGAGCTTTGACTGGGCTGGAGGAGCCTTTCTTCATGCATCAAAGGATAAATTCACCTTCATCAACATGACCAGGGTAGATTCAGACATGAATGATGCTTACTTGGGTGAGTAGAAAGGGCAGAGTAACTCTAAGAAGGGGTCAGGGTATGGCATAACTCAACTAGCATAGATTTCATTGGATATTTTGTGGGCCCTTGGAATAACTTTAAAGACAGAAATTTCAAAATTTCAATTTAATTATGTCAACAAGGGGAAATATATCCCAACCTACTAAGATATCCAGATATCCAGATATCCCAACCTACTAAGCATGGGGCTACTGCATTGTCCCTACTCAAGGGATAGGTCTGTCAGAGGGGGCAGAGTCTGTGAAGGAAAACACTTACCTTCTCAGATCACCATCTTCAGGTTATGCTGCTGAAGTCATCCTGAGGAGCAGGGTACAAAATCTGGTTCTTGGGGCACCTCGATATCGGCACACTGGCATGGTGGTGATGTTCAAAGAGAATGCTGGTACCTGGGAGACCAACGCTATTATCAAGGGCAGCCAGGTAAGTGCAGAGCATGTGGAGCATAAATGCACAAACAGAGATATTCTGGGGGCTGAGATTCCTGGATGGGCATCACCAAGTGCCATGTGAGTCAGAATTTTGTAAAAGGAGCTTTCAGAGGGCTTTGAGCTGGGAAATCACAGAATAAGCTTTGTATTTGTGTCCTCACTTTTCTTTTTTTAGAGAGAGAGAGTGTGTGAGAGGGTTGTGGGGGCAGGGGCAGAGGGAGAAAGAGAGAGAGAGAGAGAGAGAGAGAGAGAGAGACTCTTAATCAGGCTCCATGCTCAGCATGGAGCCCAATACAGGGCTTGATCTCACGACCCTGATATCTTGATCTGAGCTGATATCAGAGTTGGATGCTTATCCAGGTGCCCCCTCACTTTTCTAACAACAATAAATAATGATACTTGACTTGTACAGAACTCTGTATGAGTCTCCCTTTACACAGAGCTGGTATTTAACCAGTATAACCATATTAATTATTAAAATATTGAAATAATTCCATATCTGCCTGTCAATAGCAGCTTTCCCTCTTCTCTCACCCCCACATTCTGGCTCCTTCCCCACTACTCTTTGAACTTCCCCATGATCCAGCAACTATGAAGTCAGACAGGGCACCTGAGGGGAGCTTTCAGACCTACTCCAGCTAAGCCCTTGGTCAGTGCCCGAGCAGTCCCAGTAGTTCAAGTTTTTGGATATCACCCCTGCAAAAGAGGTGTGGTTTCATCTTATGTGGAGCATTTTATGTGGTATGAGAGGCAAAAATTTCTAGTTCAAATTATTCTTGCAAATTCCTGAAATAGTACTGCACCCATAATATTGTACCTGTAGTTCTGTGTGTATTCCTTTAATTTCCATCACTGGTTCACTTTGACCAGCAATTAATGCATCATATGTGGCTGAAAACAGTTAATTCTTTTTTTTTAATAAATTTATTTTTTATTGGTGTTCAATTTACCAACATACAGAATAACACCCAGTGCTCATCCCGTCAAGTGCCCCCCTCAGTGCCCGTCACCCAGTCACCCCCACCCCCCGCCCTCCTCCCCCTCCACCACCCCTAGTTCGTTTCCCAGAGTTAGGAGTCTTTATGTTCTGTCTCCCTTTCTGATATTTCCCACACATTTCTTCTCCCTTCCCTTATATTCCCTTTCACTATTATTTATATTCCCCAAATGAATGAGAACATATAATGTTTGTCCTTCTCCAATTGACTTACTTCACTTAGCATAATACCCTCCAGTTCCATCCACGTTGAAGCAAATGGTGGGTATTTGTCGTTTCTAATGGCTGAGTAATATTCCTTTGTATACATAAACACATCTTCTTTATCCATTCATCTTTTGATGGACACCGAGGCTCCTTCCACAGTTTGGCTATTGTGGACATTGCTGCTATAAACATCGGGGTGCAGGTGTCCCAGCGTTTCATTGCATCTGAATCTTTGGGGTAAATCCCCAACAGTGCAATTGCTGGGTCGTAGGGCACCAAAGAAACCAACAATCCAATCATGAAATGGGCAAAAGACATGAAGAGAAATCTCACAGAGGAAGACATAGACATGGCCGACATGCACATGAGAAAATGCTCTGCATCACTTGCCATCAGGGAAATACAAATCAAAACCACAATGAGATACCACCTCACACCAGTGAGAATGGGGAAAATTAACAAGGCAGGAAACCACAAATGTTGGAGAGGATGCAGAGAAAAGGGAACCCTCTTACACTGTTGGTGGAAATGTGAACTGGTGCAGCCACTCTGGAAAACTGTGTGGAGGTTCCTCAAAGAGTTGAAAACAGTTAATTCTGATACTTGAACATCTTATCATAATTCTTTCCCATTACTCAAATTCTTCAAACAGACTTTTCATAGATTTTATCAACACATATTGACTGTTGATGGCATCAGTGCCTGATACATACCAGGTATGAGGTGGGGGGAATGTGTAGGGGAATTCCAGGAAGTCAAGCGTGGACATGATGCTACTTCTCTTTTTTGTGTGTGTGGTCCAGGATCACATGGAGAAAGTTAGCTGGTGAACTCCTTTCTCACACACAGGTATTATACATACAAATCATAATCAAGAATGAAAAATACTTAAACTGGGACAGTCTGGGTGTTATGAAAGCAAATGGGAAGGGCACCCACACAAGGGCATTAGGGAAGGTTTCCTGGAGAAAGTGACAGTTAAGGTGGAAGAACTAGAGACGTGAAGAATGGGGAAATAAAGGGCCAAACAAGGGAGAGACCATGAGGCAGAGTTCAGAGCGTGTGTATCGGGATGGGGGGAGTGTGGGTGAGTACACTGGGAAGAAGAGTAGGAAACAGTTTCATCTCAAATCTATCCACTCCCTCCATTTCTATTGAAATCAGCCTGGTCCAGGCCATCACCATCTTTCTGTAGCCCTCACTGTAGTCTTGCTGGTCTCCCATACTCTCATTTTGCCTCCATCTAATCCATAGAGGGAGGGTGAACTTTCTAAATGAGAAACTGTTTATATAAATCTTCAGTTTAAAATCCTTTGTTGACTACAAACCAATTTTTAATGAAAATTTAAATCTATAAATAGGATATTATGTATGACCAAGTATTGTTTATCCCAGGAATGCAAGTCTTGTTCAATAGTGTTGAGAAATGGATAAGCTGATTCTAAAGTTCAAATGGAAATGCATGGGACAAAGAATAGCCAAAATAATCTTGAAAAAGAAGAATTTCCAATTTCAAAGTTTATTACCAATCTACAGTAATTAAGACAGTGTGGTACCAACATAAGGATAGGCCTACAGGTAAATGGAACAGAACTGAGAGTCCAGAAATAAACCTATACATCTGTAATCAATTGATTTTTGACAAGGTACCAAGTTCATTCAATGGGGAAAAATAATCTTTCAACAAATGGTGCTGGGACAACTGGATATACCCTAGCTCACAATATACAAAAATTAACTCAAAATAGATAAAAAATCGAAATGTGAGAAATAAAGCTATAAACCTCTTAGAAGGACATAGGTGAATTTTTGTAACCTTAGATTTGGCAGTGATTTTTTTTTTTTTACTTTTCTGGATTTAAAAAAAAATTAAAGCCAATTAAATATTGAAAAATTACTCAGCCATCAAAAAGAATGAAATCTTGCCATTTGTAACGACATGGGTAGAACTAGAGGGTTTTATATTAAGTGAAATAAGTCAGAGAAAGTCAAATACCATGTGATTTCACTCATATGTGGAATTTAAGAAACGAAACAGATGAACATAGGCAAATGGAAGGAAGAATAAAATACGATAAAAACAGAGAGGGAGGCAAACCATAAGAGACTCTTAACTATAAGGAACAAACTGAAGGTTGCTGGAGGCAAGGTGGTTGGGATGATGGGGGAATTGGGTGATGGGTGTTAAGGAGGTCACTTGATGTAATGAGCCCTGGGTGTCATATGCAATTGGTGAATCACTAAATTCTATCTCTGAAACTAATAATATACTACATGTTAACTAAATTTAATTTAAATAAAAATTAAAAAAGGAAGAAAGGAGAAAAAAAGAGAAAAAAGTGCCATTTACAGTAGCACCAAAGATGATGAAATACTTAGATATAAATTTAAAAAATGTGTATGATTTCTGTATGCTAAAGGCTATGAAACATCAATGAAAGAAATCAAAGCCCTAAACAAATTGAGAGGTATAGTGTGTTCATAGACTGGAAGACTATTGTTAAGATGTCAATTCTCCCCAGCTGATCTATATATTCAACACAATCCCAGTCAAAATCCCAGACATTTATTTTGTAGAATTGAAGTTGATGCTTAGATTTATATGGAAAATCAAAGAAAGTAGCATATGCAAAACAGTTTTAGAAAGAAGTTCAATAAATACTATTAAGTATTTAGTGGAGAATTCATACACTGCCTGATTTTAAGACTTACTGGAAAGTTAAAATAATCAGGACAGTGTGACATTGGCAGAAGGATAGACATGAAGATCAGTGGAACAGAGTAGGTCTGGAACAGACACACACATAGTCAATTGATTTTAAATAAAGGCACAAAGACATTTTGATGGAGACTTCAATGGAACAATCAGACATCCACAGTAAAAAACAAAACAAAACCTCTACCAATATCTTATACCATATCAAGATTAACTCAAAGTAGATCATGGAGCTAAACGTAAAATCTAAAATATAATACTTGTGGAAGAAAACATAGGAGAAAATCTCTGTGACCTTGTATTAGGCAAAGAGTTCTTAGCTGTAACATTAAAAGCAGGTCCATAAAGGAAAAACTGATAAATAGGACTTCATCAAAATGAAAAGTTTCTGCTTTATGAAAGACATATTAAGAGAATGAACAGACAAACTACAGATTGGAAAAAATATTTGCAAATTTTCCTTCTTTTTTAAATTATGTGGATGACAAAGGACTTATATCCAAAATATATAAAGGATTCTCAAAAACTCAACAATAAGAAATCAAACAGTTCAATGAAGAAGTAAGCTAAATATTTAACAGACACTTCACTTAAGAAGATACATGGATAGCAAATGAGTACATGAAAACATCCTCTATGCCATTAATCATTAAGGAAAGGCAAATTAAAACCACTATGAGATACTGCTACACAGATATTAGAATGATTAACAAGGAAATAAACTGGCAATATCAAGTACTGTCAAGGATGAGCAACAACTAAAACTCTCATACGCTGCTGTCTGAGTGAAAAATGGCATGCCTACTTTGGAAACAGTTTGTCAATTTGTTATACAGTTCAATATATAATTAGCATACCAGCAATCTCGCTTCTAGGTATTTACTTCGGAGAAGTAAAAACATGTTCGTATGAAAACCTGTGTGTGAAAGTTTCTAGTATCTCTATTCACAATTGCCAAAAACTAAAAACAATCCAAGGATCCCTCTGGGGAATGAATAGACAATCTATGGTATATCCATACAATGGAATGTCAGAAATACTGGAAATAAAAAGGACTGGACTACTTATATACACAACAACCTAACCTAATCTTAAATGCATTATTCTAGGTGAAAGGAGCCAGACGTGAAAGGCTACATACTATATAATTCCATTTATATGACATTCTAGAAAAGGCAAAACTGTAGAGATATAAAACAGATCAGAAGTTGCCAGGGGTCATATGAAGAGATCGATTACAGCCAGGGCATGAGGGAATATTTTGGGAGTGATGAAACTTTTATATCTTGATCATCGGTGGTGGTTACATGACTTAATGTGGTTGTTAAAACTTAAAAAACTGTACTAAAAAAGCTGAGTTTTATTGTATGTAAACTATACCCTGATCAACTTGACGTAAAGACAAAAAATCCTACTGACTTTAGGTTAAAGCTTAAATGCTTTTTTTGGGCAGCAAGTGAGGCCTCCTTCAATGGTGTGTGGGGGCAGAAGTCAGATCCAGTGAGTCATGTTTTGACATCTGCACTTTTCCTTCCTAGATCTTGCCACAATTTGAAATTGCTAAATACATCTCCCTGTTTGTTACTATTTCCCTCTGCTCCACCTTGCTCCATGGAGAGCACTGGAAGGCGCTGTGTTTCCACTACCCAGCCTTATGCTCAGCAAATAGCAAACTCTTGTTGGCTGAATGAATGAATGAATGAATGACTAAACGGATGAGTCCTGTGGATGAATTCTACATGTGGACATTGAACATATTTTCGTTTTTTGGGAACATATTTTAAAAATTATTTTAAGAGGTAGACAGTATCTCTCAATAGATGCAAAAAAAATTTCTGTAGCAACAGTTATTTTTAATATAAGCCAGTCAATTCCTTGTTGGCCAGACTGCCAACTTTGAATTTTTTACCTCCCTAAAGACTTACAATATATTGCAAACTTATTCTGTATGCTCTTCCAGGCTTTTCTGTGTAGTTTTCAAATTTAACTTCTTCTTTGCTATATTAAGCATCTCCCTGGAACACGAATGTGGGTAGATCCTCAGCCACTGCCCATCAACTCCATAATATTTTCCTCCAGCTGGCAGTACATTCAAATGAGAATTTGAAGCATGCAGAAGATCACATCTGCTCCCAAGTGCTTTCCCCAGCCGGTATAATCTTTCCTCACAGGAAGAAAACATTTACACTTTGCTTTTGGTGGCAAGAGATTGATCCCAGACTCATCTCTTTCAGATTGGCTCCTACTTTGGGGCCTCCCTCTGCTCAGTAGACATGGATAGAGATGGCAGCTCTGACTTGGTCCTCATTGGGGCCCCCCATTACTACGAGCAGTCAAGGGGAGGCCAAGTGTCTGTGTGTCCCTTGCCTCGGGGGGTGAGTGACTATTGGAGCCTGGGCTGAGTGGGGCCTGGGTATGGGGTGGGGGAATTGGTTGGGTTGGGACCTGATGCTGGTTTTGTCCTGCAGAGGGCTAAGTGGCAGTGTGAGGTCATCCTCCGTGGGGAGCAGGGCCACCCCTGGGGCCGTTTTGGGGCGGCCCTGACAGCGCTGGGGGATGTGAATGGGGACAAGCTGACAGACGTGGCCATCGGAGCGCCAGGAGAGCAGGAGAACCGAGGTGCTGTCTACCTATTTCATGGAATCTCAGGACCAGGCATCAGCCCCTCCCACAGCCAGGTGAGGTTGGGTAACTGTCCCCGTCATGACAGTAGCCTTTTTGTGATTGTCCCTTTCTAATTCAACATCCCCACAGCTGCCAGATCAGTTTTCCCAGTACTACTTTTCAGAACCTTCAAAGGAAATAACACACTTAGTAGAAATTCTTACCACAACTATAGAAGATGCATAGAGCGTCATAACCCCTACTTTAAAGATAAAAAATTAAAAAAAAATAAAGATGAAAAGTTTAAGGCTCAGAGGTGGTAAATGGCCAGCTGGAAGTGTCGGGAGGTAGGCATTTCTTTCTTCTGAATCTCAGTTAGTCAGGACACCTGTGTGGCTCAGCAGTTAAGCATCTGCCTTCAGCTCAGGGCCTGATCCTGGAGACCCAGGATCGAGTCCCACATAGGGTTCCTGCATGGAGATTGCTTCTCCCTCTGCCTGTGTCTCTGCCCCTCTCTCTGTGTCTCTCATGAATAGATAAATAAAACCTTTTTAAAAAAATGAATCTCAGTCAGTCTTGGTAGAATGACTGATAGTCCTGATTTGCTCAGATCTGTCCTGGTTTTAGTGCTGAAAGTAGGACTTGCACTTGGTTTAATGCCCTGCTCTTGCTCCTTGAAATTCATAATTTTTCAACAAGTGTTCTGCATTTTTTGGGGTCTGGATCATGCAAATTATGTAGTCCATTGTGTTGGTCACTTGAAATCTTGGTCACCACAGATAGTCTCCTTTCTGAAATGCCTCCCTGTTACCTGCTAGATGGAGTCCACTGTTCAGAGGGACTCCCACAGTCGGGTTCTCTCCTACCACTGCTAGCTGAAGCCATCTGGTCTTTCCCACTTGGGGCTCTAGCTTTTTTCCAGCCTCCCATCTTTCTTATGTCTTTTTTTTTTTTTCAGTTTTATACCTTTATTTGACAATCAGCGATTAGTTCTCATCCACCTTAACAGTCTGTTGATTTTTGAAAGTGGTGACAGGTATGTAGGTAACCAGCGTGTAGAGCTTGTTTGGTAAATCTTCATCCTCGTTACGTTTTCTGGACAACCTCACGTGGATACGATATGGAACATTCCTTATTCCTTTGGCCCAGACAGCTTTGTTGAGCCTGGTGTCAATGTGCACATCTGGAGTTCCCATCTCTTTGATGGCAAATTTCTGGATCTCTTTGAGTGCCTAAGGGGCACGCTTCTTGAAACCCACTCCATGGATACGTTTGTGAATGTTGATGGTGTATTCTCTGGCAGAACGGCCCTTCTCCTTTTGCTACCCTTCTTTGCAGGAGCCATTCTGTTGGGCCCAAGTTGGAAAGGCCCATTTTTCTTATGTCTTTTTTCTCTCTGCCCCCACATTGTTCCTGACAAGTGCCTCATGCCAGAGGCTCAATCCTACCAACACAATGAAATCACTTGAAGGTTTTAAAAAACACAGATGCTTAGGCTGCTAGTAAGGGTTCCAATTTAATTGGTCTGGGGTTGGTGCCCCAGCTATCAGTAGTTTCCAGCATTTTATTTAGAAAAATTTCAAATTTACAGTAAAGTTGAAGAAATTGTACAATGAACACCCATATACTTACCATTTAGAATCTACAATGAACATTTGACTAGATTTGTTATCACAGATCCATCCTTTTGTTCGTCCTATTTTTACCCATCCATCATGGGTAGAAATTTTTTATTTTTTAATGCATCCCAAAGTCAGTTATTATGCCCCACTACTTCAGTGTGTATATCACTAATTGGAATTCAATATTTGCTTACCATTGTATTTAAGATAGCATTTATAGACAGGAAATGCACATATCCTTTGCCATTCAATGATTTTGACAAATGCATACACCTGTGTAACCCACACTCCTATCAAACTATAGAACATAATTACTATTCCAGAAAGTTTCCTCCTGCCCCTATCCAGTCAATTTCTGACCTCACTCTGGTCCAGAGGAAATCCTTGTTCTGATTATTTTCCACCATAGATTAGTTTTGCCCATTCTAGAACTTCATATAAATAGTATACCATGTAGGCTCCAGTGTTTTATTGATTTACTAGACTTATTAATTTATTAAAATTTTATATCTTTATTAGTTTTTTCTTAAAAAATTTTAATTTATTTTATTTTTTGGTATTTTTTTTATTGGAGTTCGATTTGCCAACATACAGTATAACACTCAGTGCTCATCCCATCAAGTGCCCCCCTCAGTGCCCCTCACTCAGTCCTTTTATTTAAATTCTATTGAGTTAGCATATAATGCAATATTGGTTTCAGGAGTAGAACTCAGTGATTCATCACTTACATACAACACCCACTCTGGTATTTTAAAGACACTTGTTAGTTGCTGCCAGAGCTAAGAACCACTGTCTTATTTCTCTCTGCATCATGGAGCTTCTTTCCACTATTGTGTGAATATTATAACTAGGCCTCTTTCGGGAATCCCTGAGTGGCTCAGCGGTTTGGCGCCTGCCTTTGGCCCAGGGCGCGATCCTGGAGTCCTGGGATCGAGTCCTGGGTCGGGCTCCCGGCATGGAGCCTGCTTCTCACTCCTCCTGTGTCTCTGCCTCTCTCTCTATGTCTATCATAAATAAATAAATAAATCTTAAAAAAATAATTAGGCCTCTTTCACTGAAACCTGTTGCTTCTCTGTAAATGGGATGTGAAGGCTCTGGTTTTACTTTATGTTATTACAAAAGCTTGACATGCTATATGAATTTATCAATCTAAAGTATGCAGTGAAAACCCTAGTTTTCTGCTCTTATTTGCATCATAACTCATCCTGCAAAGGAAAACAGGGAAATGGGAGTATGCTTTTTATGTATACACACACACACAGACCCACACACACATACACTTCAGACCCAAAACTTAAAATAATGCAAAAAGGACATACTGTTCTTTTCTACTGTTCTACTATCCTATCCTGTTCTAGTGTTTGTATTTTTTACTTGCTTTTTCTCTATGATCAGGGATGAGAGTGGTCAGTGTTTGAGCAGGTAAGCATGCTGTGGATCTCCCAACTACTTAATTTTATATTATGTCTAATTGCAAAACAAAACTTCCTCCCAACAGAGTACCATAAATTTTTCTCAAAAATTTTGAGGTATAATGTACATTTGGTGAATACACAAATCTTAAGTGATGAATTTTCACATACCTGTGGAGCCAAGTAAGCACCAGCTAGATTAAGGTATAGCACATTCCCAGCAGCTCATGTTTTCACATCCTTCCTTTTAATTGACAAAGTCATTTTTTAAAAAAGATCTTACTTATTTATTCTTGAGAGACACACAGAGAGAGGCAGAGACATACGCAGAGGGAGAAGCAGGCTCCCTGCAGGGAATCTGATATGGGACTTGATTCCAGGACCCTGGGATCATGACCTGAGCCAAAGGCAGACGCTTAACCACTGAGCCACCCAGGCGCCCCAACAAAGTGATTTTTAAGAAAATTTGTGATAAAATATGCACGACATAAAATTCATTATCTTAACCACTTTTAGGTATACAATTCAGTGGCATTAAGTACATAACAAAATCACTTTTAAAATTTCTTTTTAATTTATTTGTTTTTTGTTTGTTCTTACAGTGTTATACTTGCACACATATTAAAGAGTCAAAATTATTCTTAAAGTATAATTATGAAATATAACAATCACCACACTCACACTGTGACTTCTTCTTCATTATCTCTTCTCTCGAGGGAACATTCTTGCAACTTTTTCAATAATTCTCCATACTTGATTGTGTGAAAATAATTCTCCATACTCCAATGACATGATTATTTTGCTGCTTCTTGATTATTGCTTTACCATTGACTTCCCATTATGGGAGGTGAGGACTGAGCTCTCTTTCAGAGAGCTTGCCCCCTCGGACCTTTCACCCTCTTGCCCTACTCCTTATATTTATATGAGAATTTTGGTAAGATCAATATTTAGTGTTTGTATTATCTTGAACATGTAAATGATATTCACCTAGTCAAATAGCATGCTATGTCACTTCTTTCCTGTAGAACTGTTTTTTTTTTTTTTTTTCTGAAAACTTAGGTAATTGATGGAAACTTTGGGTGTCATCTCAAGGCTATGGTCTAAAGCTGAATAGTTGCCCTAATTCCTTGAGAAGTTGTAGGAGAAGAGACTTGAGTGGAGCCCAGACAATCTGTCCTTGCATCATTCTGGGCAACTGAGTTACACACTTCCTATTCTTCCCCACTCCCTTTCTCTCTTATTTTTTACCCTCAGCGAATCGAAGCCTCCCAGATCTCCCCCAAGCTCCAGTATTTTGGTCAGTCACTGAGTGGGGGCCAGGACCTCACAATGGATGGACTAGTGGACCTGGCAATAGGGGCTCACGGCCATGCGCTGCTGGTCAGGTGAGAACTTCTTTTAGAGCACACCAAATATATTCCCTTTAAGGAGTGGCTTTGTTGTCTGAAGTCCCCTGATGGCCCTCTGGTGTCTCTACAGATCTCAGCCTGTGTTGAGACTTGAGGTGACCATGGAGTTCATACCCAAGGAAGTGGCAAGGAAGGTGTTTGTGTGTCAGGAAAAGGTGGAGAGAGGCCAGACTGCTGGAGAGGTCAGAGTTTGCCTCCGTGTCCGCAAGAACACACGGGACCGACTAAGAGAAGGTGAGTCTGGGTAGGTAAGTCTGAAGGGGTTAAATGACTAGAGACATTGATGAGTGGCCCAGCCTAGTCTTCCCAGCCTTCTGGCAGTTCAGAACAAACTTCCATACAGGCTCTGACAGCCTTTTCCAAGCTTGACTGGAGTGAGTAGGCACTTCTTTGGCTGGATGGAGAGGCCCAATAAACCCCACTGAAAAGTGAGCATGTGGCATTCCGTTCTCCAGAGAAGCAATGGCCCCACACCTGTAAACTAAATAGGATTTTTTTAGAACTCAAGAGATAACTCATTTAAAGGGGAGGTTGAGTTGACGAAGCTAAACACAAATTCCCAAAACATTCAGACATGCATTTTATTACAACTAACTTGACTTCTTCCTTATCTCTTTTTCTGGAAGAATAGCATTGTTTTTGGTGTGGAGGAATAGTAATGATAGTACTAGAGAGAAATGAGGAGGGAATAAAATTAGGTTAATAGCAGTAACCTTACTGGGCTGAGGAGACAGGAGTCAGTTTGGGGTAGCCAGCATGGCTAGACACTGAGCGCAAAGTGTTAGAAAATAGAGAATTGCATAGAAGGTGCCCCAAAACCTACATACACATTCCTCTCAAGTTGTTGCCTGACTTCCTAAGCCATGTATGTCTAGGTCAATACTCTAAGAAATTCAGTAGATGATAGAAACTAAAGAGTTGAGCAGAAATTCAGCTCTCCAGTGCTGGGAAAACAGAAATTTGACAGGGACATCAGTAAGCAACTTGGTCTTTTTATTCAGACCAGCAACCAACAGAAACAATATAAATAGACTCATAGGTGATTTAGAAATTAGAGTTATTAGGAATTTATTTATTTAAAAATTTAAAAAAAATTTATTTATGATAGTCACACACACACAGAGAGAGAGAGAGAGGCAGAGACACAGGCAGAGGGAGAAGCAGGTTCCATGCACCGGGAGCCCGACGTGGGATTCGATCCCAGGTCTCCAGGATCACGCCCTGGGCCAAAGGCAGGTGCCAAACTGCTGCGCCACCCAGGGATCCCCATTATTAGGAATTTAAAAAATAACTTCAGTTAATATCTTCAAGAAAAAAGAGGAAGTGATGGAGAACTTCAGAAAAGAACTGGAATTCATAAAAAGGGTGAAATGGAAATGTAGTACTGAAAAATACACTGAAATTAAGAGTTCAATAAATACGCTTAATAGTAGGTTAGAAGCAGATAGAGAATTAGTGAACTGGGACATAAATAAATTGAAAATATTCAGATTAACACACAGAAAGGAAAAAGGATGAAAAATACAGAGAAAAATCATGAGACATATGGAACATGGTGAAAAATTTAATAAACATGTAATTGGAATTCCAAAATGAAGAGAGAGAGAGAATAAGAAAGAAGCAACCAAATAGTGGTACACAGTTTCTAAAACTGATGAAAGACATCAAGATTCTCTGCCAAATCAAAGCAGGATAAATATAAAGGAAACCAGACCACAGTATATTCTACCAATGTATAAAACATACATTGTACCATAGCAAGGCACAAACTACTGAAGATCAAAGATGAAGAGAAAAAAATAAGAGCATCTAGGAAAATATACTTAATTTTCTAGTATGTAACAGAATAGCTACCATTTATTGAGCACTTACTATGTGGCAGGCACTATATTAAGTGCTTTATGGACACTATTTCATTTAATTTTCACCGTATGAAGGATTAGTTATTATTCTCAATTTAAAAATAAGAAATGGAGACTCAAAAAGGTCAGTCAGATAAGATGCCCAAAGTCATATGGCTGGAAAACAGTAGAGCTGGCCTCAAACTCATAGCTTGTCTGACTCCAAAGCTGGGCTCCTCATCACTATGCGGCCCTGCCCCTTCAGGAGAGATTCAGAGTGTTGTCACATATGACCTGACTCTGGAACCAAGTGTCTCACATCCTCGAATTGTCTTTGATGAGACAAAGAACAGCACACGCAGACAGACAAGGATCATGAAGCTGAATCAGGAATGTGAAGCCCTAAAGCTGCTGTTAGTGGTGAGCAAGGGTTGGCCACACTCCTGGGTCCTCCAGGCATGGGTTGGGCTTGGGTAGCTGAGGAAGGCAGACCCTCAAACCCCTACTGTCTCTCAGTATTGTGTAGAGGACTCAGTGACCCCCATCATCCTGCACTTCAACTACTCTCTGGTGGGGACATCCTTGCCCTCATTCAAGAACCTCCAGCCAGTGCTGGCTGTGGATGCTCAGAGACTCTTCACAGCTTTGGTGAGTCCTCAAGCTGGGATCCTGCAGGGGCATGGAAGGGCCCAGAGGTCAAATCAATGAAGCACATTTTATTTCATTTCACATAATTTTATTTCAATATTTTATTTTATTGTTTCATTTCACATCATTTCATTCTTTCCTTTCCTTTCATCATATTCTTTTTTTTTTTTTTTGTAGTTTCCCTTTGAGCAGAATTGTGGCAATGACAGCATCTGCCATGATGACCTCAGCATCACCTTCAGTTTTATGGGGTGAGTTTCTTTTCCTCACTGCTACCTGAAAATCTGCACCACAACCTGGTACTCTGTTCTTCTCCTGACCCCTGAGGGAGCTAGGCACAGAGCAGCTCCTTCAGAGGTGTTTGTGTGGCTGTCCCATTCATTGTCTTCTCTCTCCAAGGGTAGCTCCTTCCTACCAGGACAGACTTGCCACATAGAAGCCCTCAGCATCTCATGGCCTGGCTTGTTCTTTCCACAGCCTAGACGCCCTGGTGGTGGGCAGTTCTCAAGACTTCAATGTGACACTGACTGTGAGAAACGAGGGTGAGGACTCCTACAGGACTCAGGTTACCTTCTTCTACCCACCTGGCTTGTCCTATCGGAGGCTGTCAGTGGTCCAGGTAGCCAAATCCTTCTCAGACTTTGACTTTGCTTTCCATGTCCCCACAGGAGGTGGTTGACATCACTACCTCTGTTCCCCTTGTCTTCCAGAAGCAGCTCTCATGGCGACGTTGGCGCCTGACTTGTGAGTCTGACGATTCCACTAATGGGCCTGAGGGCTGGAAGTATAGCAGCTGCAGCATAAACCATCCCATCTTCCCAAATTCCTCAGAGGTTGGGCTGTCTCTCTGTTTCTCTTTTGTTTTCTTCTGAATTCTTTTTTTTTTTTTTTTTTTTTTTTTTAAATAGAAGCTCCTTCTGGGAAATGAACTAGGGGTGTGGTGGAAGGGGAGGAGGGCAGGGGGTGAGGGTGACTGGGTGGTGGGCACTGAGGTGGGCACTGACAGGATGAGCACTGGGTGTTATTCTATATGTTGGCAAATTGAACACCAATAAAAAATAAATTTATTATTACAAAAAAAATAGAAGCTCCTTTTTAAAAAAATTTTTTATTGAGATATAATTCATATACCATGCAATTCACCCATTTCAGATACACAATTCAATGGCTTTTGGTATGTTCACAGAGTTTTCCATTCATCACCGTGATTGATTTTATTTATTAATTTTTTTACTTTGTTCTCTCTTTATTTTTCATTTATTTTCTTCAATTCTTTTTATTAAGTGCTTACTTTTAATTGTTATGTACATTCTTATATATTTCTTAATTTTCATTAGTTTCAATGTACTTTAATTTTCTTTCTTATTTTGGGTCCAGATTCTTCTTATAAGTATTATTTTTTTTATAAATTTATTTTTATTGGTGTTCAATAAACCCCCCACCACCTCCCCTTCCACCACCCGTAGTTCGTTTCCCAGAGTTAGGAGTCTTTCATGTTCTCTCTCCCTTTCTGATATTTCCCACACATTTTTTCTCCTTTCCCCTTTATTCCCTTTCACTATTTTTTATATTCCCCAAATGAATGAGACCATATAATGTTTGTCCTTCTCCGATTGGCTTATTTCACTCAGCATAATACCCTCCAGTTCCATCCACGTTGAAGCAAATGGTGGGTATTTGTTGTTTCTAATGGCTGAGTAATATTCCATTGTATACATAAACCACATCTTCTTTATCCACTCATCTTTCGATGGACACCGAGGCTCCTTCCACAGTTTGGCTATTGTGGACATTGCTGCTAGAAACATCGGGGTGCAGGTGTCCCGGTGTTTCATTGCATCTGTACATGATTGATTTTAGAATATTTTATTACCTCAAGAAAAAAACCTTGCTCTCTTTAGCCTTTAGCTCCAGTTCTTTCATTTCTCCAAGCCCTAAGCAACCACTAATCTATTTTTTGTATCTAGATTCATCTATTCTTGACATTTCATATAAATGGGATTATATAGTATGTGATCATGTTTTTAAGGATCATCCATATTTACAGCATGTATCAATATTTAATTTCTCTTTGCTGCTGAATTTTATTTATTTATTATTATTTTTTATTTAAATTCAATTTGCCAATACTATATGTTGGCATATAGTATGACACCCAGTGCTCATCTCATCACATGCCCTCCTTAATGCCCATCACCCAGTTACCTTATACACCCCCCCACCTATCTCCCCTTCTGCAACCCTTTGTTTCTCAGAGTTAGGAGTCTCTAATGGTTTGCCTTCCTCTCTATTTTTTCCCCTGCTCACTTTCCCCCCCTTCCCTTATATTGCCTTTCACCTTTTCTTATATTCCATATATGAGTGAAACCATATGATAATTATCTTTCTCTGATTGACTTATTTCACTCTTACTGCTGAGGTTTATCCATTCTTTAGTTGATAGATATTGCGCTGTTTCTTCTTTTTTTTTTTTTAAGAATTTATTTATTTATTTGAGAGAATGGGAGAGAGAGTGACCATGAGCAGGAGGGAAGGGCAGAGGGAGAAGCAGACTCCCCATTGAGCAGGGAGCCCAGTGCTGAACTCAATCCCAAGACCCTGGGATCATGCCCTGAGCTGAAGGCAGACGCTTAACTATTGAGCCACTCAGGTGCCCTATTTCTTCTATTCTTTTCACTCTCTTTTTTCTCTAACTCCAGGTCATTTTTAATATCACATTTGGTGTGGCATCTGGTGCTTCCTTTGGAAACAAACTACTCCTCAAGGCCAATGTGACCAGGTATGCTGTGTCCAGCTTCCCCACTTTGAGGGCCCAACCCCCTGCCCAGTGTGGACCACTGCCCTATAACCATGGTTCTCCTTTCAGCTTATTTATTTATTTATTTATTTACTCATTCATTCATGCATGCATTCATTCATTCATTCATTCATTCATAAATACCAACTGAGCACCTACCATATGCCAGGCATTGTGCCCAGTGCTGCTGGTGGGACAGAGATGGACAGGACAGCTGTTGTTCCTGCCCTTTAAGAGATTATAATTTAGTGGAAAAGATATACAGAAAAGCTCTCTGTTTCCCTTTAGTGATAACAACACAACTAGAACCAACAAAACTGAATTCCAACTGGAGCTGCCTGTGAAATACACTGTCTTCATGGTAGTCACCAGGTACTGGCTTCTAGGGCTTTAGCTCTGCCTTTATCACTGGGCTGGACATGGCTCATTGTGTATTTGTGTGTGTGTGTCTAGCACATGTGTGCATGGGTGTGTATTTGTGGGTGTTTGTATGTGTGCACATGATTGTACATCTGTGCACAACCCAAGCTAGCATATCCTGTGTGTCTGACACACATGGCCTCTTGCACTCCATCCCACTGGCACCCTCTCAGGTTGGCATTACCCATGTGCCTGTTTACTCCCTAACATACTTAGCCCAAGACCCCCTCCCAGGACACCTCTGATGTCCTGACACCTCTTGTACTTTCTTCTTTCTTCCATCAGCCATGAGGGCTCCACCAAATATCTCAACTTCACAGCTGCGGAGAAGACTAGCCACATTATAGAGCATTATTATGAGGTGGGTAGCTGAGAAGGAAGCCAGGGAGGGAAATCAATATGATGGGAATACAATAATGGGAAATAATAATGGGAGATATGCATCGGATGCCTACTATGTACTGGGCTCTGTTTCAAGCTCACTCTCACCCTATACACACACAAGCACGCACACACACACACACATACATAATTTTTATTTTTTATTTTTTATTGGTGTTCAATTTGCCAACATATAGAAAAACACCCAGTGCTCATCCCATCAAGTGCCTGCCTCAGTGCCTGTCACCTAGTCACCCCCACCCCCCGCCCACCTCCCTTTCTACCACCCCTTGTTCTTTTTCCAGAGTTAGGAGTCTCTCAACACACATACATAATTAACTCATTTTATCACTACAATGACTCTTTGAAGGAGGAACTATCATTATCTCTAGTTCACAGATGGAGCAACTGAAGCTCAGAGAGGTTAACAGAACATGGTCATGGTCTCACCACTAGTAGTGGAAGAGCCACTCCCTAGTACCAGCCTGTCTGGCTCTCAGATGTGTGTTTAACCCCTACACTCTTCTGCTTCCCAGAAAGCATTAAGAGGCAGGCTACTTGTGTCTGTGAGGGCTTATTTAGGTGTACTGGGCTGTCAGGAGTGGGGAGGCTGTTCTAGTTGGTGGGAACAGAAAGGCCAGAGCTCTATATCCACTACTCTCCTCCCACTGTGCAGATTAACAACCTGGGGCAGAGGAGCCTCCCCATAAGTGTGGTCTTCTGGATCCCTATCAAACTGAACCAGGTGACTGTGTGGGACAATCCCCAGGTCACCTTTTCCCAGGTAAGTCTAGTTGGGTTTGGGAGTGACCCAATTCCTACCACCATAGTCCTGGTCTTTCCTAAAATCTCTGTTTCCTCTGTTGGGTTTTGGAGCCATTTTGGAGCCTTCTGGACCTAGGTCATTTCAGTTTCCATGAGGGTGGACCCACAAGCCCTCAGTTCCCTCTCTTCTCACGTGTCTCTCTTTCCTTAGAACCTCTCCACAACATGCCACACCGAGGAAAGGCCCCCCCTTCTCTCTGACTTCCTGATGGAGCTTAAGAAGACTCCAGTTGTGGTGAGAATAAACTTAGGACCATGTGCAGACCCAGCACTGTTCCCTTGGTGCTCAGTACTATCTGTCAACTGAGTGGGCTGGGTGCATGGGCATTTTCTGCATCCAGCTTAGTCATTCTCCCTTCCCCAGAACTGCTCTATTGCTGTCTGCCAGAGAATCCAGTGTGACATCCTGTCCTTTGGCACCCAGGAAAAAGTCAATATCACCCTCCAAGGCAAACTCTCATTTGACTGGTATATCAAGGTATGTGAGAGCCAAGGCTCAGTTGGGCATAGACACGATACTTCAGGGGGCCTGTGGGTCTAGCTCTCATCCTTTCTCGCTCATAGACTTCGGCAAAATACCTTGACGTTGTGAGCACCGCAGAGGTCTTGTTTGATAATTCGAAGTTTGCCCCGCTTCCAGGACAGGAGGCATTTCTGAGGGCCCAGGTATCTCTCTCTGACCCAGAGGGACTATTGGAGGGAGGAGGGGAGGCTGAGCTTGTGGAGATCTCTGGGTAAAGAGATAGAGAGAGATAGAGAAGGGAGAGGAGAGAATGAGGGCATAGAGAGGGGTTAGTCATTGGGTTCAGTGAGTGCAAGGGGTATACAAGGTCTGACTGGGGAACCCCCAGAAATCTGGAGTTCGTCATCTTCCCTGATGTACCCTTCCTCCCTCTGCCACAGACAGAAACCAAAGTGGAGCCAAATGAAGTGTACAATCCTATTCCGCTTATAGTGGGTAGCACGGTGGGGGGCCTGCTGCTCCTGGCCCTCATCACTGCTGGACTGTACAAGGTATCCCCTTTTCCTCTCTGCTTCCCTCTCCCTTGCTGGTTCTTACTCAGCAGCTCATTATTGGGTTTGACTCCCACCAAGTCACAGAGTCTGTTTCTTCAGCTATAAAAGGAGAATATCAATACCATTTTTGTGAAGGTAACTGAGTATTAACCCAATAAGGCAGTGCACTTAGAATGGCCCCTGATACAGAATGATACTACAAAGGGATTAATTTTTCTTTTCCTTCTGTTTTCTTTCTTTTCTTTTCTTTCTTTCTTTCTTTCTTTCTTTCTTTCTTTCTTTCTTTCTTTCTTTCTTTCTTTCTCTTTCCTTCCTTCCTTCCTTCCTTCCTTCCTTCCTTCCTTCCTCCCTCCCTCCCTCCCTCCCTCCCTCTCTTTCTTTCTTTCTTTCTTTCTTTCTTTCTTTCTTTCTTTCTTTCTTTCTTTCTTTCTTTCTTTCTTTCTTCTTTTCTTTCTTTCTTTCTTTCCTCTTTCTCTCTTTCTTTCTTTCTTTCCTGGCTCTAACATCAATGCCATCTCTTTCCCTGCCCTGTTTTCCCCAGGACTCTTATGCTCTGCCACATTGTCCTCTGTGCTTTCTGGTCCCTCTGGCTCCCCTCCTGGTTGGCATGGCCTTCACCACTTCCCTGGCTTCAGTGGCTCTTACTCTTCTGTCTTTGCCTCCACAGCTCGGCTTCTTCAAGCGGCAGTACAAGGACATGATGAGTGAAGCTGGTCCCAGTGCTGCCCAGCCCCAATAACAGCTCCTTCCCCATTGAATGGCCTCTCCTGCAGCAAGTAGGACTTTGGTTAGACCAACACACAGGTCCCCAGGCTGTTGGACAGACTCATCGATTAGGAGAGTGAGGTGGTAGTGTCTCATTCAGGAAAGAACAGCTTGGACTTCCATTCATGTGTGTGTATGTTTATGCACGTGTGTGCATAAGCATGTGCATGAGTTGTGTGCTGGCTCAGATGTCTCTTGCATGGGGATGAGTGCTTTCAATACAACCTCTCAGGAAGAACGGAATTGCTCGGGCCTCCTTGTCTGTGGGTGAAGGTGCCATTGGGCCTACCTCCTGAGAGATGATGGCAGCTTTTGTGAGTGAACATAAAGGAAAATGCTCTTGCTGAAGGAAGAGGGACCTCCTTTCATGAGCGAGGACACAGACCTACAGGATCCTGTGCAGCTGGATGGAGACCATATGGAGGAACTATGGTAGAGCCAGGATCTGGTCAGTTACCGGGAGCCTGTCCACCCATTCCATACTAGAGGTCCAATGGACAATGGTGTACCTCGCTTTATCTATGCATTTACTTATTATTTTAATATTACTTTTATTTTTTAGAGAGATAAACCTGTCCATAGTACAAAAATCAAAAGATGTGCAAGCATGTGTGGTGAAGTTTCCCTTCCATTCTGGTTCCCAGCCATTCAAATCCCTCCTAAGAGGCTGTCAAGGTTATGTTTTGGGGTCTCTGCCACAAAGATTCTAGGTATATGCAAACACATACACACAAACTTTTTTGCACAAATGGAACAGGTATTATTTATGCTGTTCTGGATCTTGCTTTATTCATTAATATAGCTCAGATATTTTATATCAAGACATAAAGTATTTTTTCATTCTGTTATTTAGAGCTGCATAATATCTCATTGTGTGGGTGGATATAAGGTATTTAACCGGTTTCCTTTGATATATTATTTCCAACCTCTAGCAATAACAAACAATGGTGAATTAATAAATTGAATATATGTCAATTTTGTGTATGTGTAAAAATAATTTATAGGATATATTCTCAGAAGTTTGAGTTCTCCCAGAAGCAAACCCAAGATACAAATTTGAATGAAAGAATTCTTGTTTATTTAGGAATGACCTCAATAAATAGGGGAGAGATGTGAGCTGGGAAGGAAAGTCATCCAGTAAAGAGTGTATTTTCAAGAGACACCACTGTGAGCCCCTGAAGCCTAAACCCATTGGGAGTTCTGGGAGATAGAATGCAAACCTCAACATCGTCCCTCTTGAAGACAAAAGGAATTGGAGTATGTATACAGTTGACCCTTGAACAATGTGGGGCTTAGGGTCACTGATTCCTCACACAGTTGAATATCCATGTGTGACTTTTGACTCCCAGAACTTAATTGTTAAGCCTTACTGATAACATAAACTGTCAATATCTAATTTGCATGTTATATGTATTGTATTATGTGTTCTTATAATAAAGTAAGCTAAAGAAAATGTTATTAAGAAAATCATAAGGAAGAAAAAATAACATTTGTAGTACTTTATGTATATTTATTGAAAAAATCCATATATAAGTGGACCTGTGCAGTTCAAACCCATCCATGTTGTTCAAGAGTCAACTATACACCAATTCCACAGTTATTGGCAGACACACTTGGTGGGGAGAGGAGTCATTAATTCCCTGGCACTTCTGGCCTCACCTGAATGAGGAGAGAATGGGTTCTGGTGGCCAAAGAGATAACAGGTTCTGCTAGTTGGAAGTCTGACAGATAAGCCTATGTTCCCTTGGCAAGGTCCACAAGGGATCTAGGCAGGGCATCAGCAGCACTTGCTACCAAGGGTGTGTAAAGATAAAATTTTGATAGCTGTTTTTAGTAGCCTTTCCTCCTCAGGGGAGCACCCTCAGGGCCCATTCTCTCATACTTTTGCCAGTGCAGTAACCAGGACTCTGGCCTTGATGTGCATCCTAATTTTCACACCAATCCTGCTAAGTAGCCACCACTTGCATTTAATAATACCCGAATTTCTCTTATGAGAAAACTGAGGCTTAGAGAGATCATCCCAATTGCCTGAGGTCATACAGATAGAACTAGAATGTAGCTGGGATTCAAATCTGGCTCTGTCTGGTTCTAAAGCTTTTCTCTTTTAATGTCCTGATGGCTTTTGAGGAATTGCCCTGCAGCAGGGCAGGCACAAGGGAGGTGTAGGGAGACGGTGGCTGTTATTTAGCTGTTATAATATTAGGTGAACCATATGAAATTGCCAACATGTTTATACAAAAATGATAATTTCATGGGGCTGATCAAAATATAGAAAATCATAGCTTAGATGGATATCTGTTCCAGGATAGCATCATATGATAGGAAGGATGTAGGGCTTATTCTGCTTGGGAAGGTGTGGGAAGTATCCCCAGGGGAGGCAACCCCTGGCTCAAGTAGGGGCAGGAATGTTCCAGTCAGAGGGCAACATAGATGGGGCTGAAGAGTGGGCAGGAGCTTGGGCATATGTGCTTGGTAGGCCAGAATGAGGGGTTTCAATTTTACTCAAAGTGCGATATGATGTCATTAAAGGGTGACTAATGAGACAATGGTCCTTTGTATTCTTGGAGGTGCCAGCACATGTCATCTTTAGATGATCCTACACAATTTCCTCTTCTGACTTCAAAATCTGTTAAAAATGTTTTTCTACTTCCTTAAGTTGAAAAATAAAAGATCTTCATATCTCTGGAAGTCCTTCACTGACCCAAGAAAGGAGGGGGCCTCTGTATTTGCAGGGACCTGTCTTTGAATGAACAGTTAAGGTCCTGTGGGTTCAGAGTCCACATTTACATCATTGAATTGGAGGCTTGTGTTGAATTTAGCCAGATAGGAGCTTTATGATGGGTTGGAAAATAAATAATTTCTAGTGACAAAAACATGACCCTAGCATGACCACAAAGTTACTAATAAACAGGGCCATAAATCTCTCACGATAAGCAGCCAAACCCAGGAAAATCTGCTCTTGTTTTTACTTTTTGGAGTCCCTTGCTTCAGAATAAATAAATCCCTTCAGTCTCTATCCTCATTTTCATACTTAGTAATAGGATTCTTATCTGGGCCATCATGGAAGATTGTTAGAATTATGACCCTCAGTGAATTGTGTCTCCTTGTGTCCCACTCATTTGCAATGGGACACTGCTGCTCTTCCCATCAAGTGAAGGTGCCTGTCTCTACCACCTGGAATCTGAACTGGTCTTGTGGCTTGCTTTGACCAATAAAATGTGGTAGCTTAAGGGATGTGTTGGAGTTCCAGAGCCTAGGCCGAGAAGCACTACAGCTTCTGCTCTTACCCTCTCAGAATCCTGGAACCACCATCCTGAGACCCATCTAGCTTATTGGAGAATGAGCTGGGCAGCCCGGGTGGCTCAGCAGTTTAGTGCCGCCTTCAGCCCAGGATGTGATCCTGGAGGCTTGGGATTGAGTCCCGCGTCGGGCTCCCTGCGTGGAGCCTGCTTCTCCCTCTGCCTGTGTCTCTGCCTCTCTCTCTCTCTTCTTTATTTCTCATGAAGAAATAAAATCTTAAAAAAAAAAAAAAAGAATGAGCAGCTACATGAAGATGACTAAGGCTCCCAGTTGACAGCCAACACAACTGCATGCCTGAGGCCATCGTGGCCCTTCCAGTCTAGTCCAGCCATTTGATGACTGCAGCCACAGGCAAGTCCAACAAAAGAACTTCCCAGAGCTGTAAGATATAATAAATTGTTGATATCTCAATCTACTATGTTTTGGAATGATATGTTATGCCACAATGGAAAACTAATATAGCCACCCAGTTAAATAGCACACTTCTCAGTTTCCTATGCAGCTATGATGGCCTTGTGGTTCTGGCTAATGACATACGAGTAGGGTGAGTGAACAACTTTGGGGTCAGCTCCTCTGAGAGAAGTGTCCTTCCTCTCTCCTTACCATCTTTTTACCTGCTGAGATGTGAATGTCATGGTGCACCATTTTGGACCTTGCAGATGAGGGTAACATCTAAGAATGCTAGAATGAGACAAAACGAATCTGGATTCTAACTCTGTAGAACTACCAGGTTAGCCCTGAACTCCATAATCTCATATTATTATATATTATTATTATTATTATTATTATATAATCTCATATTATTATAAGAAAGATAAATAAACTCTAATTTTCTTTATGAAACTGGTATTCCAAGCCTCCAATGCAGCAGCTACCCGTGTATTATAAGTAATACTACAACTTTCTCAAAAGTTCTGTTTTCCTACTTGGTCCAAGAAACTAAGCTTGTGGTAAAGACTGAAGGTTTCCTGATGGTGATGCTAGTCCAATTCCTTGTATTTTAGTTCCCTCCTTCTTGTCAGGACTTATGATATGGCTGGCATCCAAAATGGGAGGCTGGGAGTGTCCCATTCTATCCATCCTCAAGATGGTCACAGATTTCAGTTATACATTCTCCATCTGTGGAAACTTTCTGATGAACCCACTTGGTTTGGTCTCCAGGATTTATTTGTTTATTTTTAAAATATTTTATTTATTCATGAGAGACACAGAGAGAGGCAGAGACACAGGCAGAGGGAGAAGCAGGCTCCATGCAGGGAGCCCGATGCGGGACTCAATCCCGGGTCTCCAGGATCAGCCCTGGGCTGAAGGTGGCGCTAAACCGCTAAACCACCGGGGCTGCCGGGTCTCCAGGATTTAACAGCCTCTGAGAGCACAAAGTTGGGATTACCTCCATTTATTCTTTCCCTCCCGGTGGCTAAATGACCTGATAGAAAAATTAACTAGCTTGTTTCCCCGTAGATGCACAAGAAAGGTACTTAGAAGGTATTTCTCTTTCCTCACTCTCAAGATTACCAGAGATGTATTTTCAAATGATATGGATTTTCCTCCCCCAGGGAAAACTCACAGTCTCCCCACCCTTTTTAAAAAAACCCTTCCCACCCTACAACCCAGCAATTGCACTACTGGGTACTTACTCCAAAGATACTGATGTAGTGAAATGCCGGGACACCTGCACCCCAATGTTCATAGCAACAATGTCCACAATAGCCAAACTGTGGAAGGAGCCACGATGTTCTTCGACAAATGAGTGGATAAAGATGTGATCTATGACTACAATGGAATATTACTCAGCCATCAGAAAAAACGAATACCCACCATTTGCTTCGATGTGGAGGGAACTAGAGGGTATTATGCTGAGTGAAATAAATCAATCGAAGGACAATTATCATATGGTTTCACTCATACGTGGAATATAAGAAATAGTGAAAGAGATTATAAGGGAAGGGAGGGGAACTGAGTGGGAAAATTTACAGAGGGAGGCAAACCATGAAACATGTCTAATCCTGGGAAACAAAGGGTTGAGGAAGGGGAGGTGAATGGGGGGATAGGGTAGCTGGGTGACGGGCACTGAGGAGGGCACTTGATGGGATGAGCACTGGGTGTAATATAGTAAAATGTTGGCAAATTGAATTTAAATTAAAAAAAATCCTTCCCCCTTTCTGACAGTTTAGAAAAGAGATTTCTAACTGGCAACCCTTAGGCCAAATCCAGCCCTCAGATTTTACTTAGCCTGCTTGGTTCTGCTTCTTTGTTTTTTATTAGTTGCTGACATTTTAAAGTGATTTCTTTTTTAAAAGTTTAATTTAAATTAACATATAGTGTATTATTAATTTCAGAGATAGAGTTCAGTAATTCATCAGTTGTATATAACACCCAATTCTCATTACATCACGTGCCCTCTTTCATGCCCATCACCCAGTTATCCCAAACCCCCAGCCTAAAGTTGAGAGATTTCTGAGAGAAATCCAGATTTTGGCTTTTCTTGAAAAATGGGAGTGAGATAATTATGAGGCTGCAGCTGGGTAGACCCACCATGAACAGCTAAGACATGCCTCTTTACTTCATTCTATATAGCTCTCCTGCTCTGAGGCCAGGCCCATTGTATTAAAGGTGACTCTTGAAGGCCCTATGTGATCTGATCGCTGCCTACCTCTGCAGCCCACCTTCTGCTCCTACCCTTTCCTCTCAACCTCATACTTCTCAAACGTGCCATATTTAGGGTGACCAGCTAGGACCCTTTTGAAAGTGAGAAGGAGTGTGATTGATAATTACCCTGGGATGTCAGGCCTAAACATGATCTCTTGGAGACAGGTCAGGATGTATCCGTGTTCCCCCTATATACTCCCTCTCACTTCCCCGTCTCTGTCCATGCTTTATTCTCTGCCCAGAACTCACTTCCTCTCTTCCTTCACTTGACTCTTCTCAGCTTGAGTGTCACTTCCTCTAGATCCTCCTGACTGCCTAGTCAAAAGAAGCTTCACTTCTCATATGCTGTCGGTAACCTGTGTTTTTTCTCCTGGACACTAGCTTCCTAGAGGGCAGGAACCCCTAGGACAATATCTAGAACTTAGAACAAACAATTGCTGAATATATGAATGAATAGACTTGGTTTTCCTGGCATCCTGTTCTTTTTGTGCCTTCCATCAGAAGACAAAGCTCTCAAAAATCTGTTTCTCTGTAGTACAACACATTTCTTCAGGACCATATAGTAGTTGGCTATATGTAACTACTTCACATTTCTTTCTTTTATTCCCATTTATTTATTCATTTATATTTAGTGATTCATCACATATAACACCCAGTACTCATCTTAACAAGTACTTCACGTTTTTTAAATCTTGAGAGCATGAATATACAAAATGAATAATAGACAGACCATACACAGAAACAGAACTCTGACCCACAATTTGCAGTAACCAGCCCAAGAAACCCATCCATTAACTACAATAATCAGCCCAAGAAGCCAGCCTGCCACCTATAAGTCAGACTTGTAGGAAGTCACACCTTTAGCAAACAATAACCCCTGTACTAACTGGCTCAAAATGACCAGGACTTGATTAATAACTGACAGCTTCCTTAATGTTTGTCCCTGCCTCCAACTAAGGGCCAACCAGAGAAAGCCAACTATGCTCCCCTAACCAATCACAGATTGTCTTGTTTCTACTTAACCAGCTTCCCTAGGCTGACAGCTTCCATCTGTGACAGCTTCCAGTCAGGGCACACCTAAAGACTTCTCTTTTATTTTTTTATTTTTATTTTTTTAAAAGATTTTATTTATTCATTCATTCGAGACACACACACACACACACACACACACACACACACACACAGAGGCAGAGACACAGGCAGAGGGAGAAGCAGGCTCCACGCAGGAAGCCTGACATGGGACTCCATCCCGGGTCTCCAGGATCACGACCTCAACCAAAGGTGGCGCTAAACTGTTGAGCCACCCGGGCTGCCCAAGACTTCTCTTTTATATAAAGTTCATCCACTCCTCTTCACTTGCCTTTAAGTATCTGTCAAGGTGGAAGTGATTAGTAGGTGACTTTCTTGCTAAAGCAAGCTCTGAATAAATAGTCTTTGCCTGAATAGGCATTTTGTTGGTTTTCATTTATTTTCACAATCCTCTGGTCCAGTTACTGTGATAAAAAAAAAAAAAGAAAAGCAACGATCTCCTTTCCACTCTATCTGTGGGTATTCCCATTTTGGCACAGACTTTGAACAATTGTTGAAATCAGTCACCTAATTTGCCCTCATCCCTTGCTGCCCGTTGAAGTTCCAGGCCTCTCTGACTAAACACAAACTGAATGCATTGATTGCCAAGTTCTGCTATTTGCCTGTTGAGAACAATCCAACTACCAAGCCAAGACCAAGATACAGAAGTTGAGCCTGATGACCCAGCCTTACCCCTACTGTCTGGAATTTTCCCTCCTCTAATTCCCACAGGCATCTCCAGGCCAGCCCCTCCCAGGTGTAGCTGCCCTTGGCCTATGTTCTCTCCAAGATGGTAGATGCCTGCTGTTCTGTGCTCCCACTTCATCTTCCTAGGACCCCTTGCTCCTTCTTTTTGCCCTAAAAGGAAATTGAGATTAAATAATTCTCGAATCACTAGATGCTGTCTGTGCCGCTCCCAGATTCCTCGACATGGTCAAGAACTATTTCTCTATGTTGAATGTGTTGGCTGCTAAAGTTTCCCAGCTGCCCCCTTCTCTGGCGTATCATCCTTGGCCTCAAAGTAGGGCCCATTCTGGGATGCAATTCCTGCTCTAGAGCTCCCTCTGGGATCAAGCTGAAGCTAGATTCCAGTCTCATTATCATTTAGCTTTTTTCTCTGCTCCATCCTGCCTTCCCTCATCCCTTTCTCCTAAGAGCCTCCTTCAATAATTATTAGCCCTCAAATTCCCGTCTCAGACTCTGCTTCTAGGAAACTAGACCTAAGGCAATGGCTATTTTAAAGAATGTTCTAGACCATTGCATCATTTTGTTTTGTTTTCTTTTTTTTTTTAAATTATTTATTTATTTATGATAGTCACAGAGAGAGAGAGAGAGGCAGAGACACAACACAGGCAGAGGGAGAAGCAGGCTCCATGCACCGGGAGCCCGACGTGGGATTCGATCCCGGGTCTCCAGGATCGCGCCCTGGGCCAAAGGCAGGCGCTAAACCGCTGCGCCACCCAGGGATCCCTCATTTTGTTTTCTTTATAACTTTTATCACTATCTGAAAAAATGTTTGGGTTTGTTTCTTTGCCATGGGGACAATACCTGGTATTGAGCAGGTGCTCAATGGATACTTGCTAATGAATGAATTACAGATGCTAATCTTGCAGTGGTAGCAAGGGAGCTTATTCCCTCTGCAATTTTGGAAATAAATTTACTTTTTTCTGTTTTTACAGGGGGCTTGCAGTTTTTTGCAAATGCTAAATCTTGTACAAACTTAGAAAGGAAAGTAGGTATATGTGTGTATGGGAGAGGAGTTATCTTTTGCACCACAGTTCCTGGTAGAAGTCTATGACACCTGTCAAGTTATTTCCCATGTTGCTTAAACTCAGGCTGCCTATCCCAGCCCACTGTATGTTTAGGCAGGACAACTTTGGAGAAGAAAAGGGGCACTGGTAATACTTAATTAACACGGGGTAGCAGTTCTGGGCCAGAACCCACACAATTCCCATGTTTAAGGCTCCATTAAAGTCAAGGCATCAAAAAAATGAGGGAAGAATTTTTTCGAAAAGGACATAATATTCTTTCCAAAGAAATATCAAAGTAGTATTGAAAGGAAAACCAGAACTTTGAGGACCTTTCTTGTACTTACTTTTTTATTTAGAATTGTTTTTGAGTTACAAACAGAGTGGAATAGGCAGAAAGCTGGCATCTTTTCTGGTTTAAGGGCATCTTGATCTACACATTGCAGCTCAAGTGGAGCTTGAGGACCCATTGTTCAAGGTTCCATGCATTTTTAAGGAGTGTGCCAACCAGACTCTGGTTCAGACACAACTGGATAAGTCCTGTCCTGAAGGTCAATTCAGTTCTCATGAAACTCTTGACACCTGCCCAGTGAGGCGAGTATTATTGTTCCCATTTTGTAGAAGAGGCTACTGATGATTAGTGAGGTTATGTGAACTTGACCAAGGTCAGGCAGACTTTCTATAGCTTGGACTCCAGCCCCGCTTTGCCTGCTCACCTCTGTGAGCTGAATCTAAGCCTGGGAACTGAGGTAGCATTGTGGAGACTTCAGATGGAAAGTATGAGTGTTCTCTCCAAGGGAAACCCAGGAGATAAGGCCAGTCATCAAAACTTCAGCTCCTACCCCTCTTACTCTGACCACATGGTTTCTGTTCTCTTTTCTCTTCTTTTCCCCTGTTTCCTAGTGACTTGTATTTGCATCTACTTTTCTCTTCTGTCTCTGTTTCACAGAACTTAAGTACAAATTAAGTTCTTCTATATTCTTCTCATTTCAGCTAAATCACTTACCAGCAGTGGGAGTTAGAGCAAAGGCAACACTTTGACTCTCCCAGGGGTTGGCTCATGTCTGTACATGAGCCAAGCCAGTGCTCCTTCCTCTTCCCTTCAATGTTGCCCAGGGTTTTCCTCATCTACCAGGTTCATGTTTTCTGTGTTCCCTAACATTCCTCTACTTATTTCCTAAAGCCTTTTACTCAACCTAAGCAAATCCCTATTGTATCAAAAATTTGCTCCAATTCAAGTTAGTTTGCTTCCTAGAAAGGCTGCTTCTGCTTATTCTGAGGCAGCCTTCTGATTTATACAACTGTTGAGCAGGTCCCAGGATGCTCTGGGCTGAATACTTGGTCCATTAACTTCAAATCTGTGCAGACTCCTTTTCCACATACCCATCTACCCCACTTACCCACCCATCCACTCATCTTTCCATTTACCTAGTCACTTACTCATTTGTCCATACACAAACTCATCTATCCTCTTATCACTCATTTACCCATATATTCAACAGACATGTTTTAGCCTTGTTGTATCTACTCCAGGCCTAATGGCCATCCTTGGAGAGACAGAGAAATGAGCATCCACTCTCAATAGACTCACATTGAGAGGGTGTCACCTTTTATCTTCACTAAGGAAGACTGATTGTTCATTTTCACCCTTGCCCTCAGCCTATTTTTTTTAAAGATTTTATTTATTTATTCATGAGAGACAGAGAGAGAGAGAGAGAGAGAGAGAGAGAGAGAGAGAGATGGAGAGACAGAGACATAGTAGAGGAGAAGCAGGCTCCCTGTGGGGAGTATGATGCAGAACTCAATCCGAGGACCCTGGGATCACGACCTGAGCCAAAGGCAGACACTCAACCCCTGAGCCACCCAGGAGTTCCTTGCTCTCAGCTTATAACAACTGCAGCAACAAATAGCAGCAAGTGCTATTTCCCAGGCACATAACTGAGCTGCAAGTGATTGAGATCAGAACTGTTGGATCTTCTGTACAAAAACTCGTTTCCTTGCCTGGGATTAGCTCTGCCATTCTTTAATTTCATGTGGGTACCAAGTATCCGTTGGTTGCTTCCTATGTGTCTGGTGTTGTGCTGAATGGTGGGGCTAGAGGGGCTAGAAGGACACAGTCAGTCCCTATATATTTTTTTAAGATTTTATTTATTTATTCATAGAGATGCAGAGAGAGAGAGAGAGAGAGGCAGAGGGAGAAGCAGGCTCCATGCAGAGAGCCCGACATGGGACTCGATCCCGGGACTCCAGGATCATGCCCTGGGCTGCAGGTGGCGCTAAACTGCTGCGCCACCGGAGCTGCCCAGTCAGTCCCTATATTGAAGAAATCTATGGTCCCTATCCAAATCCATGGAGTATCAAGGCCTTTTTTTCACCTCCAAGCATCTCCTTCTTAAATTCATCAAAGCAGAGTTAATCACTTCCTCCCTGAGCCACTCAAGCAATTCTGCTGTCTAGTAAAACTTATGATTTGAATGCATGAGAATATTGTTTTCTTTTTAGGGTATGATCTACTTGAGGGCCAGTACACTTTTCTGCTTGTCTTGCTTCCCCAGCAGCCAGCCCACAGCCTGGGTCACATGAACAGCTCTTGTGTGGGGGATGAATGGCTGAATGAACAAATGCTGCCCAGGCAGCAGGTGGGCTAGAGAGGAGGAATCATTAGAAGTGTGGTGAAGACTCTGGTGCCTTCATAGATTAATGGAACAGAATAGAGGATCCAGAAATGGACCCTCAACTCTATGGTCAACTAATATTCGACAAAGCAGGAAAGACTATCCACTGGAAAAAAGACAGTCTCTTCAATAAATGGTGCTGGGAAAATTGGACAGCCACGTGCAGAAGGATGAAACTAGACCATTCTCTTACACCATACACAAAGATAAACTCAAAATGGATGAAAGATCTAAATGTGAGACAAGATTCCATCAAAATCCTAGAGAAGAACACAGGCAACACCCTTTTTGAACTTGGCCACAGCAACTTCTTGCAAGATACGTCCATGAAGGCAAGGGAAACAAAAGCAAAAATGAACTATTGGGACTTCATCAAGATAAGAAGCTTCTGCACAGCAAAAGAAACAGTCAACAAAACTAAAAGAAAACCTACAGAATGGGAGAAGATATTTGCAAATGACATATCAGATAAAGGGCTAGTATCCAAAATCTTATTAAACTCAACAGCAAAGAAGCAAACAATCCAATCATGAAATGGGCAAAAGACATAAACAGAAATTTCACAGAGGAAGACGTAGACATGGCCAATAAGCACATGAGAAAATGCTCTGCATCACTTGCCATCAGGGAAATACAAATCAAAACCACAATGAGATACCACCTCACACCAGTGAGAATGGTGAACATTAACAAGACAAGAAACAACAAATGTTGGAGAGGATGTGGAGAAAGGGGAACCCTCTTGCACTGTTGGTGGGAATGTGAACTGGTGCAGCCACTCTGGAAAACTGTGTGGAGGTTCCTCAAAGAGTTAAAAATAGACCTGCCCTACGACCCAGCAATTGCACTGCTGAGGATTTACCCCAAAGATATAGATGCAGTGAAACGCCAGGACACCTGCACCCCGATGTTTCTAGCAGCAATGTCCACAATAGCCAAACTGTGGAAGGAGCCTCGGTGTCCATCGAAAGATGAATGGATAAAGAAGATGTGGTTTATGTATACAATGGAATATTCCTCAGCCATTAGAAATGACAAATACCCACCATTTGCTTCAACGTGGATGGAACTGGAGGGTATTATGCTGAGTGAAATAAGTCAATCGGAGAAGGACAAACATTATATGTTCTCATTCATTTGGGGAATATAAAAAATAGTGAAAGGGAATAAAGGGGAAAGGAGAAAAAATGCGTGGGAAATATCAGAAAGGGAGAGAGAACATGAAAGACTCCTAACTCTGGGAAACGAACTACAGGTGGTGGAAGGGGAGGTGGGCAGGGGGTGGGGGTGACTGGGTGACAGGTACTGAGGGGGGCACTTGGCGGGATGAGCACTGGGTGTTATTCTATATGTTGGCAAATTGAACACCAATAAAAAATAAATTTATAAAAAATAATAAATAATATAATTATTAATAATAAAAAAGAAAGATGAATGGATAAAGAAGATGTGGTCTATATACACAATGGAATATTACTCAGCCATTAGAAACGACAAATACCCACCATTTGCTTCAACATGGATGGAACTGGAGGGTATTATGCTGAGTGAAATAAGTCAATCAGAGAAGGACAAACATTATATGGTCTCATTCATTTGAGGAATATAAAAAATAGTGAAAGGGAATAAAAGAGAAAGGAGAGAAAATGAGTGAAAATATCAGTGAGGGTGATAAAACATGAGAGACACCTAACTCTGGGAAATGAACAAGGGGTAGTGGAAAGGGAAGTGGGTGGGGGGTTGGGGTGACTGAGTGAAGGGCACTGAGGGAGGCACTTGATGGGATGAGCACTGAGTGTATGCTATATATTGGCAAATTGAACTCCAATAAAAAATTAATTAATTAAAAAAATACTCTGGTGCCTTGAAATCTGCCTTTTTTTTTTTTGAGGTTTAAAAAATTTATTTGAGAGAGAGAGAGAGAGAAAGAGAGAGGAGAGAGAGAGAGAGAGAGAGAGAGAGGAAGAAGCAGACTCCCTGCTTAGTGGAGAGCCCAACATAAGGCTCCATCCCAGGACACTGGGATCATGACCCAAGCCAAAGGCAGACACTTAACTGACTTAGCCACCCTGGTGCCCTAAAATCTGTCTTTACCTTGTACTATCTGGGCAACTTGAGGCAAATGACTCAATTTCTCTGTGCCTCAATTTTGCATCTGTAAAATGGGGATAATTGCAGCGCCTCACCTTCAACCCCTTGTTAAGATTCTGTGAGCTAACAGACATAAAGTGTACAATGATATGTTAGTATCACCTCAGATATTTTGTTCTGCCACCAAGATGTTAGTACCCTGTGCCTGCTTCTCCCTCCCATGTCCCAATCTTCCCAACCACTGGCTAAAATCTTCTAGCACTCTCAAATCATCTATCACAACAGAACACCATGCTTAGGGCTCTGGGAATTCAGGGAGAACCAGTTAATTGTTCTTGGAGGGCAGCCTCTTCCTGAGAACCTGATTATGCATGCGTGTTTCTACACTATAGAATTAAATAAATCCTGTTTTGAGAAAATTTGGTGGTGAGGTGGGCAATGCTCCTCAAAGAGAGAGAAGTGAGACCAATTTCATGTAGTAAGAGGAAGGGCAGAAACTCTAGGGAAAATCCATTAAGGCGGCATGGGTAAAGGTGGGGTGGAAATGGACTAAAAAACACAAGGGTTCCCACCCACCAGATTTCTGTTCTCTTTCCACAGAAAAGAAACCACCAAGGAAAGAGACCCCAAATTATTCAGTTCTACTTAGTTCAGACAAATCAAACCTGAATTAAAGCAGCTTCTAAAAAAAAAATAATAATAAATAAAATAAAATAAAATAAAATAAAATAAAATAAAATAAAATAAAGCAGCTTCTGTCCTGGTTTCTCTAGTAGCTGTTCCCCTCACCCAGTATGTGACAGATCAGATGCAGCTCCTCTCGCCCCACTGCCCTGCCAGAAACTTCTTCAGGCAGCACCTCTAGGCTCAGGGACAGAGCAGAAACTTACTGAGTGAGGAATGCCAGCAGTGGGAAAAGCTGGTTGGCCTCCAAACTTCCCCAGAGCCTCCCCCTCTGAACACCCTAGAGGTAACATATGGACAGAACTGGATGTGACTGACTCATGGCCCCACGGGGCTGAGGAGATTAGGGAACTTGGCTGTCCACTCCTTCCTTGCTTATATTATCTCCCTCAGCTGCCATCCTTTTTCTGGAAGTGTCACACCATGATTCACTGAAATGAAAAGGGGCTGTGAGTGTTAGATCCTCACTGCCCTCATCTGTAAAATGGATGGGTTGAATTAAAGATATATCCTGTTCTACACTTTTATGGTTTCAGTAATCTGTGCTAAAGGTGAAATGTCTTACCTTGCTTGGCTTTTCTCTGAAGTATCATGGAAGTGTGTTGGGCAGCTTGAAAGAAGAAATGGAGTCTTATCTGTCCAATATTCTTGTCTTGTGTACTCTCACTTACCAACGGTGGAACCCAAGCCAGAGGAAAGGAAGCAATGGACAGGCCAGGATGCAAAGTATCTTTGAAGGCTGGGGGTCCTCTCTGGCACTCACCCTGTCGGGAGCTCTCAGTCTCACAGGCATCTTCTGGCTTGAGTCATTTCTGGTTCGTCTTTTATTCTCTTCAGAATCTGTGTCACTTCTCCTTTCTCTTTATTGGGTTTCTCTGCCACAGTTTCTTTCTCCCTCAAATTTTCTTCATCTCCAAGGATTCCAGGGCTTTTCTCCAGCCATATTGTATCTGAGGTCTTTTCAGGGCTGCTTATCTCCAGTCACTGCTGCCCACATTCCCCATTCCCAACACCTCTCCCTGTGTTACCCTGACACAGCTGACTCTAGGGTCCCTGGCAGCTTCTGTTGTCAGAACTGGAGACTTCCTCATTTCTTACCTAACTTGGCATCTGGGAGCCTGTGACACTGTTTAAACTCCTCTCTAGGCAGTCCTTCCAGGATGCCTTTTTTTTTTTTTTTTCCTGCTGGGTTTCTTTCTCCCTCTTTGAAGACTCCTTTCTTCTCAGTTTTCCTTTACTCATATTTTGCTGCCAACACTGACTTTCTCCCCCTCCTCTACCCATCTTTCTCTTCCCTCTTCGCACTTCCACCAGGATCTCATCCAGCACTTCTGATGAATCCAAAACTCATCTCTAACCCAGACTTTTCTCCTGAGAACTAGTCCCATCCACCCAACCTTCCTCTAGGACATCTCCTGTTTGAAGGCCTTCAGTCTCCTCTTACCCGTAACAATCATCACAGCATAGTATTGATAATAGCTAATAACAGAAACTCTTACACATTCTTCTCAGCATTTCACATTTGCTGATTCAACCTTCCCAGCATCAATAAATATGTATTTTTTTTAGATTTTAAAAAAGATTTTATTTATTTATTCATGAGAGACACACACACACAGAGGCAGAGACATAGGCAGAGAGAAAAACAGACTCCTTGTGGAGAGCCTGATATGGGACTCAATCCTAGGGCCCTGGGATCATGACCTTGGGCAGATGCTAAACCAATGAGCCACCCAGGTGTCCCTGAAGATTTTTTTAAAAAGATTTATTTATTTGAGAGAGAAAGAGAGAGAGAGAGAATGAACAGAGGGAGAGAGAATATGAAGCAGATTCAGTGCTGAGCATGGAGCCAGATACGGGGCTTGATCTTATGACCCTGAAATCAGACTTGAGATGAGACCTGAGCCCAAACCAAGAGTCAGCCACCCAAGTGACTGTGTCCATTAGGCACCCCTTTTTATGGAGATTTTATTTTTAAGTAATCACTATACGCAACGTGTGGCTTGAACTTATGACCCCAAGATCAGGATTCATATGCTCCACTGACTAAGCCAGTCATGCGCCCAGGGAGGTGTGTACCTTTATTATCACCCTCTTTTTGTAGATGAGGAAACTGGAACCTAGAAAGATTGAAAGAATCCAAGCTCTTAAACACTAAATTTTGGTTTTCTAAAAACCGAAGTTATCCTAGCCTACCATCCCTCTTTCTCCAAATTGTTCGGAGACCATCACCACTGTCCTCCCCTTAGGGACCAGTCAGCCCCCAGTCCATCCCCATAGCCACTAGCTCACCCCATAGGACCATATTACCTTCCTCCTAACTGATCTGTCTCTGGCTAGTTCCCAATGAAACCATGATCCATGCAGCTCCTCTTTCTTGCTTTCTAAAATGTAAATTTTAAGATCTTAGTCTTCCCAATTTGATTCAATGCTTCCCTCTGCCCTCAGGATAAAATAAACATGTCTTAAGGGGGCTTTCCAGATCTGGGGCCTGCTTCCCCTTCCTCCCCATCCCCTATGGTACTGACCTCATCTCTAGCCACTTCCTACCTCCCACTCTCTGGTTTCCCAAGAGGCCCTCCACTTTCATGCGTCTTCCACATTTGGTTACCCTTTCTGAAATGTACTCTTTTATAGTTAGTTGCCTTCAAGACTTAGCCCAAGTCCCCCTCCAGAAAGCCTTTCCGGAAATCCACACCCTTCTAAATTGGGTAAGGTACTTTGTGGTCAGTGGGCTTCTTATTTCATAGCAACATCTTGCTGCTTGCATATTGGCCTTCTCTACTAACCCCAGGGCTGGGCCTTGTGGTTTGTGTTTTATCTCTTTGCTAACAGAGAGGTACACAATCAGCCTCAAATTAGAGTGTTGAGTAAATGACTGAATACTTACTCTGTTCTCCTAAGGCCTGGATGCTTGATTCCTAGCCCAAAGATTTCCAGGTCTCAAGTAGAGGGTTCCCATCAGGGTCTTCATTAGGGCCCAACCTTATCATGGCATCTGTCCACCCTCCCTCCCCAGGAGAACTGAAGTTTCAAGGTCAAGAGGAATCTTCTGCCAGTACAAGTAGAGAAGCTTAGAGAGGTGGTGCAGGGCAGGGGATTTGCATCCCCCTAAACCTAGTTTGGTAAGGCACAAGAAGCAAGCCAAGACATCTCTGGTTAGAAAGACTCTTGGAGGGGCACCTGGGTGACTCAGTTGGTTAAGCATCTGTCTTTGGCTCAAATCATGATCCCAGGGTACTGGGATCAGGCCTCACATTGCACTCCCTGCTCAGTAGGGAGCCTGCTTCTCCCTCTCCTACTCCCCCTGCTTATGCTCTCTCTCTGTCTCTGTCTAATAAATAAATAAGATCTTAAAAAAAAAAAAAAAAGAAGGACTCCTGGACCCAGCATGTGTGTGTTGCCTCAATTCTTTTTTCTGTTTATTTTAGTCCTATTCTCCGCCCTCCAACTCTGAGTCATTCTGACAACTTCCCTCCCTGCTTCTAGCCTCTTGACCACCTCTCTGTTCACTTGCTTCCTCTGCACCTTGGTCTAGCTGTTCCCTTGGTGGCTGAGGAACTCAGAACCCCATGTCTAACCTTCTAGTCATGACCAGGACCAGAACATCCCTCCTTCTATTGATGGGTAAGTCATGGGCCCCAGTGAAGGGACATGAGAAGATTGGAGTCCAGATAGACAGAGAGCTGAGGATGTACATGTTTTAGACCCAGACATTAGGAGAGGGACTTGGAATTACACAGGGTTTCGGTTCTGGAGTTTTTGGAGGGACAGGATATTGAAGAACTAATTTTAGGGGAGTTCAAGAGATGCTGGAAAAGGAGCCAGTTGTCTGAACAACCCAGAGATTTCCCAAGTGGGCAGAACAAGTCAAACTTGTGCTCTATCCACAATGTCACTTTGGCCCAAGTTTTCCTGGATTCTTCCTCCTAGAAGCCCCAGTGGTGGGGTGGCAAAGGATTGTCTTTAAAGCTGGTGTGTTGCTCTATGAAAATGGAGAATTGAAACTTGCCAACTGGCCAATGGGCGAAGAACTATTTCTAGACTGCCTGCAGGAGGGCAGAGGAAAGCCTGAGCTTGGGAGTTCAGAAGTCCAGGAGATGCTGGGACATTGGACCTAAGGGGGGAGCCAGTGCTAGGGGCTGGAGAGATGGAACAGGAGGAAGACCCTTCTCCACAGCTTCTTTTCTCACCCCCTTCCCCAGCCTTGGCTTCTTCTCTCTGCTTCAACTTGGACACGGAACAGCCAAAAAGCTTCCTTATGGAGAGTGCTGGATTTGGACACAGCGTGGTCCAGTATGACAACTCTTGGTGAGGACTGGGTGGTGACTGGCCTTTGGTTCTCATCAACTTCTCTTCATGCTCAGGGTCGTGTCCTTCCCCATGACCCTCTTCTCCTCTGTCTGGTGTGGCAATTCTCCTAGTATATGAAGAGTTAGACTGAAAGCAGGTGCTGTCTTGCCATCTCAATAATCACAACTAATATTTATTGAGCACTTACTAAGCGCCCAGCACTGTGTCAAGCACCCTTTATGTGGGCACTGATCTATTTTGTTTTATTTTAATTATTTTATTTTATCTTAAATTCCAGTAGAGTTAACATATAGTGTTATTTTAGTTTCAGGTGTATAATATAATGATTCAAAAATTCCATACATCTCCTAGTACTCATCATGACAAACGCACTCCTTAATCCCCATCACGTATTTTATCCATCCCCCTGTGCTCCTCTCCTCTAGTAACCATTGGTTGGTTCTCTATAATTAAGAGTCTCTTCTTGGTTTGTCTCTCTTTCCCTTTGTTTGTTAGCTTTGTTTCTTAAATTCCACTTATAAGTGAAGCCATATCGTATTCTCTTTCCCTGACTTATTTCACTCTGCATAATACTCTCTAGCTTCATCTATGTCATTACAAATGGCAAGATTTCATTCTTCTTTGTGGCTGAATAATATTTCTATCATCTCTATCTCTATTACATCTTCTTTATCCATTTATCAATTGGTGGACCCTTGGGCCACTTCCATATCTTGGCTATTGTAAATAATGCTGCTATAAACACCAGGGTGCATGTATCCCTTTGAATTAGTATTTTTGTATAACTTGGGTAAATACTCAGTAGCACAATTGTTGAATATATATAGTATATATATATATATATATATATATATATAGTATTTCTATTTTCACCTTTTTTAAAAAAGATCTTATTTATTTATTCATGAGAGATGCAGAGAGAGAGAGGCAGAGACCCAGGCAGAAAGAGAAGCAGGCTCTGTGCAGGGAGCCCAATTCAGGACTCAGTTCCAGGACTCCAGGATCACGTCCTGGGCCAAAGGCAGACGCTCAACCGCTGAGCCACTCAGGTGTCCCTATTTTCAACTTTTATTTTTATTTAAAGATTTTATTTATTTATTCGTGAGGGACAAACAGAGGGAGAGAGGCAGAGACACAGGCAGAGGGAGAAGCAGTCTCCATGCAGGGAGCCCGACGCGGGACTCTATCCGAGGACCCCAGGATCACCTCCCAGGCCGAAGGCGGCGCTAAATCACTGAGCCACCGGGGCTGCCCTATTTTCAACTTTTAGAGGAAGCTCCATACTGTTTTCCATAGGCCCCACCAGTTGCATTCTCACCAACAGTGCACAAGGATTCCTTTTTTCTACATCCTCATCAACAGCTGTTGTTTCTTGTGCTGATTTTAGCCATTCTAGGATAGGTGTGAGGTGATATCTCATTATAGTTTTGATTTGTATTTCTAGGTGAGCAGATTTATTCTTCACAATAACCTTATAGGGGTAGGTAGGCATCAACCATTCAACATATATTTATTGAGCACCTACTACTAAATGTCTCAGGAGCCAGGCATACACTAGAGAACAAAACAGACAAAAACTCCTCTCATGTGGAACTTAAATTATTGTTAATCTCCACTTTGCAGATGGGAAAACTGAGGCTTAGAGAGGTGGAACAAACTTGCTGAGCAGCAGTCTGGCTCCACTGTCTACATTCTTAATTGCAGTGTTCTTTGTTTCCCTCAGGGTGGTAGTTGGAGCCCCCCAGGAGATAAAGGCTGCCAACCAAACAGGTGGCCTCTACCAGTGTGACTACAGCACCGGCAAGTGTGAGCCCATCCAACTGCAGGGTGAGTCACTGCTCCTCCTTGGGATCCATGTCCAGACCCCATGCTTTGGGGACCTGCAGGGAGCACAGAAGACCCACTTCCCAGCTCTAGCTTTGTCTGAGACTCGTAACCTTAGACAAGCTTCCTGACTGCCTCATGGCCTCCCTACCCATCATACTCCTGTACCCCCAGGGCTCCAGCAAGACCTGAAAGCCCCCTTCACCTGTCAGATCTCCTTGTCCTGCAGGGTTGAGGTGACCCCTGCCCAGATATTACAAAGCATCCTCTGTCTTGAGGGTGACCATGCACATATCTGTCCCCTCAGTCCCCTTGGAAGCTGTGAACATGTCCCTGGGCCTGTCTCTGGCAGCCTCCACTAAACCCTCTCAGCTGCTGGTGAGTTGTCGGGGGTTGTGGAGCTGTCTTGAGGGAAGGAATGGGGACCTGGGTCTAGTGGGGCTAGGGGTCTTGGGGAGGGTGAAGGTGTTGGGATAGGAGGATGGGATGGAAGCAGGAGCAGCCCCTCCCATCAGGTGCCTCTGTCCCTAGGCCTGTGGCCCCACAGTGCACCATACATGCAACGAGAACATATACTTGACTGGGTTCTGCTTCCTGCTGGGCTCCCCTTCCTGGCAAGCCCAGAGGCTCCCAGCTGCCCTGCAGGGTAAGTGTTGGTGGCTACTGGCTCCTTTGAGGAGCATACACACTTGTGACTGGAGTACAGTGGGCCAGAAACACTCTTTCTAGAATGGATAAAAAAAGAGCGATCTGGAGAAAAATATTTACTGGTTGGGATAGTGGTTCCAAATATGCGCTGGGGAGTCACTTACTGATTTCACAACTTGCCCTGTTGCCGTCCCACTTTCCTATGACTTTACCCTCTCAGAGCCTCAGTTTCCTCATCTGTCAGATGAGAACAATGACACACTCAGCCTTGAGAATGACAGATGATTATCCACGGCCACGGTTTAGCACAGTGCCTGGCATGTGGTGAGGGCACAATTAATGCTAGCTTTTATTTTTAGGGAGAAGGGGATTTATTTTCACCCAATACACCTTGGGGTATAACCAATTAGTTTGTGCAGCAGACTGGGAAAGGATGATGAGGGTGCAGTCTGAGCAAGTGTATGTGTGTGTGTATGTATATGGATGTATATATGTGTGCCTAAGCATATATGTGTGCATGCATGTGTGTCTGCATGTATACTTGCATGCAAGTATATGTATGCACGAGTATGCTTCTGTATATGTGTATGCATATGTGAACACGTGTGTACAAATATACATGTGCACACATATGTATATGTGCATGCATGTACATATGTATATATGTGCACGTGTGTGCACATGTGCATGTGTGTGTGCGCACGCGCGCAGATTGAGGCATAGGGCCTGACTTCCCTACTGTTGATGGAATGAGAGATAAGGAGGTAGAAGAGTGAGCTTTTCTGACCCAGCCTGGCAGACCTAAGCCCCTCCCCGATTTCACATTTACATTCAGGCCCCGGGGGAGGCTGACATCTAGCCACTGAATTGAGTGCTCTTCTAGCACCTCCCAGACTCTAGACTACACCCATAGGAACCTGGGCTCCCTTCAGAACACCTGGTGGGAACCTCTGAATAGAAAAGGAAGCTGGGAGCTCTCCTCTCAAACTGGGAGAACTTCCTTTTTTTTGGACCAATTCTGAATTTACTTAGGAGGGGCCTTGGGGCCCATATTTATGCTGAGTATGGAATAGGGCCAGTGTGTGGCTGTTGCCAGGGATGACATTAAAAATATTTAATGAAAGTACAGTTTGGCACCGACTAATGAGGACAGACTCTGACCAGGAACCATCTCCTTTCATTGCCGGATCATGCCGTGTGGGGGAAGAGGTAGAGTGGGGTTCGGGAGAAGGACGCAGACAGCCACAGGTAGAAGAAGGAGGGGCTGGCTCCCAGCTTCTTACTCTCTGGATTGGAAGAACTGTCACTTTTTTATAAACCAGGCTGGGTACACAGGTGTGAGCAGCTGGATCACAGAGAGAGCCTTTTTAAGGACTTTAGGAGGCCAAAGGGCCCTGTTCGAGGCAGGGACTGGGGAAGCCCCTGGGTCAGGGGGCAGTGAGTTCTCATGGCCAAGGGGCTGAGGGCCTGGGCTCTGGGAGTGTTCCTTGGAGGACTAGGCCCACCTTCTTTCCCAGAGTGTCCGAAGCAAGAGCAGGATATCGTGTTCCTGATCGACGGCTCGGGCAGCATCTCCCCCCGTGATTTTATCAAGATGTTGAATTTCGTGAAGGCTGTGATGAGCCAGTTCCAGAGACCTAGCACCCAGGTGTCCCTTGGGGGAGGGATGGCAAATGTGCAGGGCCCCCTGTAGGAGGTTTGGGGGTGGAATGCCTGGGGTTCTGGTCAAGTGGCCTTGGCTCCGAGCCCCCTGCAATTTTCCCAGTTCTCCCTGATGCAGTTTTCCAACAATTTCCTGGTGCACTTCACTTTCGAAGTCTTCACATACAGCTCAAACCCGCTAGCCCTGTTGGATTCTGTATCCCAGCTAGGAGGGCTCACTCACACAGCCACAGCCATCAGAATAGTCACGTGAGTCCTGACTTCTCCATGGTCCTTCCCTAGAGCATCTGGGTGTTCCTTTAGACCTCATCTTTCTCCATGAGAGAGAGAAAGGTTGGGACTGAAATTCAGCCCGTGGTCTCCTCATCCAGTTAGGAGCCTATGGGTGGGACCAAGGCCTCCGAGAGAAAGGGGCATCTCCTTGTTCTCAAAAGGCATCAGAGGCTAGCAGCAGGTCTGTTCACAGGTCTCTGGATCCTCTTCTTCTTTGACAGAAACGAACTGTTCAGTGCCTCAAAAGGGGCCCGAAAAGATGCCTCCAAGATCCTCATTGTCATTACCGATGGGCAGAAAAAAGGAGATAGCCTGGGTTATGAAGATGTCATCCCTATGGCTGAGGCTGCGGGTATCATCCGCTATGCAGTTGGGGTAGGATGTGGACATGCTCTGCCGCCCCTTCCTCCCCTTGCTTCCTCTTAAGGCAACTTCCCTTTCTAGGACACCCCCCGCCACACACACACTCTCTCAGCATCGACTACCTTCAGGGTGAAAGCTGTGTTCCAGCCCGGGGACCCTGATCCTTTTCTCTAAACTCCTTGATGCTGTCTGAGCCTCATTTTTCTCATCTGTATACTGAGTGTAATAATATTGACCTTGTGGGGTTACTGGTGGATATTGGCACCCAGCATGTGGTAAGCATATTAGATTTATGATTGTTTTCACTGAGTTGGCCTTTGTTGGAGACAGGTAGGAACAGCTTTTCAAAAGATGCAGTCCTGGAAAGAATTAAATGACATTGCATCGAAGCCTTCCCATGAGTACATTTTTAAAGTGGAGAATTTTGATGCTTTGAGAGACATTCAAAACCAACTGAAAGAGAAGATCTTTGCCATTGAGGGTAAGTCACAGATAAAGGTACTCCTTTCAGAAACCCTCACCTGTAAATACTTTCGCTTCTTGAACCTGGACCCCCATGTCATAGGCACAAACCCTTCCCTTTGGGTATTAATCTCCAACATTAGATCCTCTAATGTCCTTTTCAGTCTTGGCAAAGCCTATCTTTCCCTCTGGAACCCAGGTATATAATACCTTCCCTCAGGTACGCAGACCATAAGCAGTAGTTCCTTTGAAATGGAGATGTCCCAGGAGGGCTTCAGCGCTGTGTTCACACCTGTGAGTGGGGCCTCTTTCAGGCCTTTGATGTAGGAGGAGGGAGAGTGGGAGGAAGTGAATGGAAAAAGAATTCCAAATAATGAGCAGAGTCTGTGGCAGGCCTTGCTTTGGAATAGGCATTGGCTTCTTTTGGCTCAGAACTGCTCAGCCCTGGAATCCTTTCCTCCCAGGATGGACCAGTTCTGGGGGCTGTGGGGAGCTTCAGCTGGTCTGGAGGTGCCTTCCTGTACCCCCCAAAGATGAGCCCCACTTTCATCAACATGTCTCAAGAGAATGTGGACATGAGGGACTCTTACCTGGGTGAGAACAGGCCATGGTTGGGGGCACAGGTGGGAGATGAGCTGCCTGGGGGGCAGGAGCTCACGGGGTGGGCAGGAAGCCTTTGTGCTGAGGCCTGCTCTCCTCAGGTTACTCCGCTGAGCTGGCCTTTTGGAAGGGAGTACAGAGCCTGATCCTGGGGGCCCCCCGCCATCAGCACACCGGGAAGGTCGTTATCTTCACTCAGGCATCCGAGCAATGGAGGCCGAAGGCTGAAGTCTCAGGGACCCAGGTTGGGTGTCGAGGAAACCAGAGCAGAACATGAGGGTGGCAGCGTCTCTAAGGGCCCAGAGGGAGGAGATGAAGGGCCTTGGGGGCCCATCGAGGAAGGCCCTGGTGGCTGGGGGGAAGTGGGACCTGTCCCAGAGGGTGTACCTGTGGCAGGAGCAGGCAAGGTGACTTCAGGCTCTGCCCTGCAGATTGGCTCCTACTTTGGGGCCTCCCTCTGCACAGTGGATGTGGATAGAGATGGCAACACTGACCTCGTCCTCATCGGGGCTCCCCATTACTACAAGCCGACCCAGGGGGGCCAGGTGTCTGTGTGCCCCTTGCCCCAGGGGGTGAGTGTCTGATGAGTCTGGGCTGAGTGGGGCCTTGGGTGTGGGGTAGAGGGATGACCTCGGTTGGGACCTGACACTGGTTTTGTTCTGCAGAGGGCGAAGTGGCAGTGTGAGGTCATTCTCCGTGGGGAGCAGGGCCACCCCTGGGGCCGTTTTGGGGCGGCCCTGACAGTGCTGGGGGATGTGAATGGGGACAAGCTGACAGATGTGGCCATCGGAGCGCCAGGAGAGCAGGAGAACCGAGGTGCTGTCTACCTATTTCATGGAACCTCAGGACCGAGCATCAGCTCCTCCCACAGTCAGGTGAGGCCCAGTCACAGGTCCTGTTGTTACAACAACCTCTTCCTTGCTTCTCCCTGTGTTCTATGCTGCCACCTAGAAAATTCTCTTTTATCTCATCTGACTTCCTTTGCCCAATACTGACACCTTGGAGGCAGCAAGCAAACTCTGTGGAATTTTAGAAATGAACACATTGGTATGTTCTCTGCTCTTATGAGGACTTGATTTTTGAGTGAGATCTCAGGTCTTTTAACCTCCCAGTGGCTTTACAAGGTACATAGGCCCAGGCATTAGCATGCCTACTTTAGAAATGAAATCTGCAGCAAGGAGAAGAAGATCAGTGATTTGACTTGTCCAAGGCTTTATAGTGGATCATGAATGGTGATGAGGTAGGTTCCAATCTCCTGACTTCTAACCCAGTGCTTGGTCTCTTGTTCGCTCCCTGTTGCCAGTCTAGGTCTGGCTGCCTCAGTCTCCCTGTCTACTCTCCTTTTCTCTTCCCTAAATGCTATATGACTATTCCCTTATACCATCAGCAATCCTGCCAAATGTCTGTCTAGTTGGGGAAGGTTCCCTGGAAAGGGAGACTTTCTTTTCTTCCCTTGGTAAAAGTTAAAGAAAGCCCCAATTAAAAAGTAAGCAAAGAATCTGAATAGACATTTCTCTAAAGATGATATACAAAGGACCAATATGTGTGTGAAAAGATGTTAACTATCATTAGTCATCAGTCATCAGCAAATCAAAACCACGAGACACCACTTCATACCCACTGGGATGGCTAGAATGAAAAAGACAGATAATAACAAGTGTTGGTGAGGATGTAGAAAATTTGGTACCCTCAGACTGTGATGGTGGGAATATAAAATACTGCGGCTACTTTGGAATACATCTGGCAGTTCCTCAAAAGGCTATATGCAGAGTTATTGTGTGATCCAAGAGAATTGAAAACCTATGTCCATATAAAACATTATACATGAATGTTAATAGTAGCATTATTGATAATACCCCAAAGGTGGAAAGAATCCAAATGTCCATTAACTGATGAACAGATAAATTCTATCGTAAATAAATTCCCATACAATGGAATATTATTTGGCCATGAAAGGAATGAAGTACTAATATTTGCTATAACATGAATGAGCCTTGAAGACAAGACGTTATTCTAAGTAGAAGAAGCCAGAAACAAAAGGGCACATATGTGATCCTATGTATATGAATGTAAATAGGTAAATCCACACAGACAGAAAGTAGATAAGGGGTTGTTAGGTTGTGATGGTACAGGAAAATGAGGGACATGGGGGTGAGTGATGAGAGGTATGGGTTTTTTTGGGGGGTGATGAAAATGTTCTAAAATGGATTTGGTGATGGTGGCATAACTCTGAGAACATCCTAAAACTGTTGAGTTATATTCTTTATTTCTCTTTTCTTTCTCTCCCTCTTTCTTTCTTCCTTCCTTCCTTTCTTTCTTTCTTTCTTTCTTTCTTTCTTTCTTTCTTTCTTTCTTTCTTTCTTTCTTTCTTTCTTTTTTTCTTCTTTCTTTCTTTCTTTCTTTCTGATTTTATTCATTCATTGATAAGACAGGGTGAGAGAGAAAGAGGCAGAGACATAGGCAGAGGGAGAAGCAGGTTCCCTGTGGGGGAGTCCCTGATGTGGGACTCCATTCCAGGACCCTGGTACCATGACCTGAGCCAAAGGCAGACGCTCAATCACCGAGTCACCCAGTCATTCCTGAGGTGTACACTTTAAAAGAATAAATTGTATGGTATGTGAACTGTATCTCAAAAATTTGTTAGAAAAAAAAGTCAGGGGATTCCTGGGTGGCTCAGCAGTTTAACGCCTGCCTTTGGCCCAGGGCGCGATCCTGGAGACCTGGGATCGAGTCCCGCGTCGGGCTCCCGGCATGGAGCCTGCTTCTCTTTCTGCCTGTGTCTCTGCCTCTCTCTCTCTATGTCTATCATAAATAAATAAATAAATCTTAAAAAAAAAGAAAAAAGAAAAAAAATCAAAGGAGATCCCTACAGTACTGTTACTTCCCAGCTACATGATCTTCGTCATTACGCAGCATTCTGTGCTCAGTTTCCTTATCTGTAAAATGGTAATAGTAAGAGAACCAACCTCACTGGGCTGCTGCTGTGATGATTAAGTGAGTTAGTACATATAGAGTATATACCTAGTATAAATATACATCTGTGCCTGGCGTATAATAGGTGGTACACTATTATAATCAGCTATTGTTAGTATAGTTTGACAATTGAAGAAGTTCTAAAGAACTTGGAAGCTTAAGGAGAAAATTAAAGGCTTTGTTGACAATAATACCTGATGTCAAGAAACTGCATTCATTCTACACCAACTGATTTAACTTCCTCTTGCATATCTATGAACACCCTCAACTGAAAATACCACTTGAGTTATAACAGAAAGGGTTGACTCCAAGAGGAGGCCTTTCCAGATTTGCTGGTCCACCATGATTTTCTTCCTTTCTGCCATGATATATCCCATCACATTACTTGACTGGGAAGGACTTGCCTTTTCCCCACTGGGCCTACATACCAACCTGAGGATATGGTGGTAAGATCAGCTTTCCTGAGCATGAGGCCACTTGACCAGGTTTGGACTATCTCTACCTACCTCTTCCTTTCTAGACATCCTTAGTAGTTGGCAAATTTCTCTTTTATTTTATTGTTACTATGCTTAATGTCTGCCAGTCTCAGCAGCACCCAGGGATTTTAAAGGGCACATTCTCCAAGCAATTGGTCATTTTAAGAGCAATTGAAATAAAAGAGAAGGAGCTCACAGAGGAGGCAAGTTTCCAGAGCATAGAATTTTCTTACGGGTACAGCCATGCCTCATCCCAACTTTTTCCCTCCTTGTCCTCTAAAGAGATAGGATGGCCCTGAGGAGCAAAAGGGGTCTTGGGCATGGGGTCAGAGGATCTCATTTTAGGTCTGGAGTTGGCCTCTTAAAGGCGGTGTAGCCTTGAACACTGTCTGCAAAGTGGGAAGTGGGGCTGGATGAACTCTGAGTTCTCTTCTAGCCGTAATACTCATCATAATCAGTGACTAGTGACTTTTGCTGTTCACAGAACTATATGCATTAATTCATTTGCTACTCACAGCTAAACTCTAAGGCATTATCCCCATGTGAAGGATGAGGAAACTGATGCACAGTAAGATCGCATCCTGTCCCAAGGCCTCATAGTTCATGAGAGGAATCAGAACTGGACCTGAGTCTAAGTAGATGAATGAATGAATGAATGAATGAGACATAGGTCACCAGGCCAATCTTTCAATCACAACTTCTTTATTGATGTCTTAGGGATCTTTCCTTTTCTCTGGTCATCTTTCCCTACCCCACTCCTCTTTATAGGTACTGCTGGTGACATCTTTTCACTGCTCACCTCTTCTTTCTGTCTCCCTCATTCCTACCTTCCTGTTCCTTTTTTTTTTTTTTTTAAGATTTTATTTATTTATTCGTAGACTCAGAAAGAGAGGCAGAGACACAGGCAGAGGGAGAGGGAGAAGCAGGCTCCATGCAGGGAGCCCGACACGGAACTCGACCCCGGGTCTCCAGGATCACACCCCAGGCTGCAGGCGGCACCAAACCACTGCGCCACCGGGGCTGCCCCTTCCTGTTCCTTTTGTTGCTGATTTCCAACTTGTTTCCATCAACCTGACTTGCCTTTTCCTCTCTGTTCAGAGGATCTCAGGCTCCCAGCTCTCCCCCAGCCTCCAGTATTTTGGGCAGTCACTGAGTGGGGGTCAGGACCTTACCATGGATGGACTGGTGGACCTGGCTGTGGGCGCCCGGAGACAAGTGCTGCTGCTCAGGTGAGAAAAGTCCTCCTCAGACATTTCCAGATCATTCTAAGTCTGCCCAGGATTCCAGCCTCTTCATTCCTATCTCAGTTTGTCTTCCTGGGACCAAGGGCCTGCCCTCAGCTCAGTGTTCTGCCCATAGGACCAGACCTGTGCTCAGGGTGTGGATGAGCATACAATTCAAACCTACAGAGATAGCCAGGTCTATATCTGAGTGTCGGGAAAAGACTTCCTCTGTCAAGGCACTGGGTGATGCCAATGTCTGCCTTCATATTTATGAAAGTCCCAAGAATCGGCTGGGTGAGTCCTCTTCTTTTTGACCCAAGAAATCCTGACCTGTAGAGTCCCTCAGCTCAGGACACCTGTCTCTTGCCTTGACCCTTGTTCACCTGGGGAGTTTCTGGCTCTCTCAGCCCTCCTCATCCCCTCCTTTCCCCTACAGGTGACCTCCAAAGCTCTGTGACCTTTGACCTGACTCTTGACCCGGGCCGCCAGAGTCCCCGTGCCATCTTTGAGGAGACAAAGACCCGGAATCTGACTCGTGTGCAAGTCCTTGGCCTGAGACAGTACTGTGAGACTGTGAAGTTGCTCCTCCTGGTAAGGGGACCTCAGAATCTTGGGTATGGCAGAGATTCTGAGGCTGGCAGTGGCCTGGGCAGGGAAGGAACAGGGTGTGTTCTGACTCTCACTGTGGCTTAGCCCCAGCACAGGACCTGGGATGCAGGAAGTACATAACATTTGTTAGCTGATGAGTAAGTGAGTGGGCAAATGAATAAATGGATGGGCCCTCTACAACTGCTGAGGCTACACAGCTGGATTTTAGGAGAGTATTACTACTTCAGAAAACTATGGAATGATGTGCTGTGATTCTTTTAGGAGTTGCTTCTCTGAGACAGGCTCTGTCCTAGGCCCTGGGGATATGGCATGGGACAAAACAGTCATGCCAACAGGAAACTCTGAGAGAAGGCCAAAAACAATCAAGTTCTTAGATAATAGATGTCAGGTAATGATGAATGCTATGAAAAAAGATAGGGAGGAGAACAGAGAAAATGTTAGGAGACCTCTTGGATCAGGTCAACTTTGGGAAGATCCTGAATAGAACGAGTGAACCATGGGGGATGCTGTGGGGAAGGAGTTTAAGGCAGAAAGCAGGCAAAACAGAGGTTCTACACAGTAGAATTGCAGCAGTTGAGCACAGCTGGGTATCATTATTAACCCATTTTACAGATGAGGGAACAGGACACAGCTAGTGACTATAAAGATGCATTCCTTAGCCACTGCTGTCTTCAATGTCCATCCTCTAGGCCTGTGTGGAGGACACGGTCACCCCCATCACCTTGCGTCTCAACTTCTCCCTGGTGGGCAAGCCTATCCCTTCCTTTGGAAGCCTTCGGCCTATGTTGGCTGTGGATGCTCAGAGATACTTCACAGCCTCTGTAAGTCCTGGTATTGGAATCTTCCAGAAGGGAGTGGAGGATGTGGTCTCCAGATCTTGGGGAAAACCCTGCTTTGCCTTCCCTCTCAGCTCCCCTTTGAGAAGAATTGTGGAACTGACCATGTCTGCCAGGATGACCTTGGCATTTCCTTTAACTTCTCAGGGTGAGATACCATTCCCTTAGACCTGCCTGGGTTCCCCAGCTCCTCTTCTGGAACCTGGAACTCTTGTTCTGGCTCTCCTTAACATTTCTAGCCTGTGCTCAGAAACCCTATCCCCCATTTCTCTCCTACCTCTCCACTTTGTTTTATCCCCAGACTATTTCTAGCCCCAGTCCCAGAATCATCTCCTGTCCTCTCCCCTAACACCTAGATTGCAGACCCTGGTGGTGGGGAGTACCCTGGAGCTGAACATGAATGTGATGGTGTGGAATGATGGTGAGGACTCCTATGGAACCACAGTCACCTTCTTCTACCCACCAGGGCTGTCTTATCGACGTGTGGTAGAGAGCAAGGTATTTCTTTCTGGGGAAGAAAGTAGCTGATGGCTGGAGATCAGTCGAAACTCCTGTGCTGGGTTCAAAGCTCAGGCAGGTGCTGCCATTGCTTAGCAGCTTCTTGTAAGCCAGGAGGTCTGAGCTGATCATAGTTGGATGGATATGGTTGTGTTTCTGGGGCTTTCCTTGGCTCATATTGTGTTCAACTCTGGGTATTGCATTTTGGAGACACTGACTACCAGGAATGAGTTCCCATGAGGCTGCTAATGTGAAGAGAGAAGGGACTCTGCCTTAAATTTCTTTGTATCCCACATCATATCAATAATCCTCTTTTAAAGAAAGCATATCTTGACCTTCCAATATTTTAAACATTGTTCTGTAGAAGAAAGAGTTGAATTTATTGGTTAGATCGGGGCTTTGCATACTTTGGTAAGCAATCCCAAGTCTATATGCCTGATGCACAGCAAACCCAATCACTGAAGCATTGAATATGGAGCAAGGAAAGGGTTTATTGAAGAGACAGCCAAAACAGGAGACAGGAAAGCCAGCCTAAAATCTACCCCCTCTATGCTAAGCGAAATAAGTCAGTTAAAGAAAGACAAATACTGTTTGATTTCACTCATACATGGAATTTAAGAAACAAAACTGATGAACATAGGGGAAGGAAAGGAAAAATAAGGTAAGATGAAAACAGAGAGGGAGGCAAAACATAAGAGACTCTTAACTATAGGAAACAAACTGAGGGTTGCTGGTGGGGGATGGGTTAACTGGGTGATGGACATTAAGGAAGACATCTGATGTGGTTTATGTATACAATGGAATATTACTCAGCTATTAGAAATGACAAATACCCACCATTTGCTTCAACGTGGATGGAACTGGAGGGTATTATGCTGAGTGAAGTAAGTCAGTCGGAGAAGGACAAACATTATATGTTCTCATTCATTTGGGGAATATAAATAATAGTGAAAGGGAATATAAGGGAAGGGAGAAGAAATGTGCGGGAAATATCAGAAAGGGAGACAGAACGTAAAGACTGCTAACTCTGGGAAACGAACTAGGGGTGGTAGAAGGGGAGAAGGGCGGGGGGTGGGAGTGAATGGGTGACGGGCACTGGGGGTTATTCTGTATGTTAGTAAATTGAACACCAATAAAAAATAAATTAAAAAAAAAAAAGGAAGACATCTGATGGAAGGAGCGCTGGGTGTTATATGCAACTGATGAATCACTAAATTCTACCCCTGAAACTAATAATATATTATATGTTAACTGAGTTGAATTTAAGTTAAAAAAAACCCCACACATACACACAAATCTAATTTGTCTGATATAAGTATGGCTACTCCAGCTTTCTTTGATGTTCCTTAGCATGATAGATGGCTCTCCCAGCCCTCACTTTATTCTTCTTTTTTTAAAAAAAGATTTTATTTATTTATTTGAGAGAGCAGGAGAAGGAAAGAGCACAAGTAAGAGGACTGAAAGAGGGAGAGGGAAATGCAGGCTCCCCGCTGAGCAGGGAGCCCAGTGTGGGGCTTGATCCCAAGACCCTGGGATCATGACTTGAGCCAAAGGCAGACAATTAACCAACTAAGCCACCTAGGCGCCCCTCCATCCCTTAACTTTCAATCTTCAGGTGTCTTTAGGTCTGAAATGAGTCTCTCATAGGTAGCATGTAGAGGGATCTTGTTTTTTTCTCCATTCTGATACACTATGTCTTTTGATTGGAATATTTAGTCTATTTATATTCAGAGTGATTATTGAAATAGACGAATTTAGTTCCAGTGTGTTACCCGTGGAATGGATGCTTCTGGTGATGTTCTCTGGTCCTTTCTAGTCTATGTTGCTTTTGGTCTTTTTTTCTCCACAAAATGGGTCCCCCCCTTAATATTTCTTGCAGAGCTTGTTAGTGGTCACAAACTTCTTTAGTTTTTGTCTGGGAAACTCTTTATTTCTCCTTCTATTCTGAATGACAGTCTTGCTGGATAAAGTATTCCTGCTGTAGATTTTTCCCATTCGACACATTGAATATATCCTGCCACTCTCTTCTGGCATGCCAACTTTCTATGGGCAGCTCTGTTGCCAACTTGACCTGTCTTCCCCTTGTAGGTTAAAGACTCCCCACCCCCCTTGCTGCTTTCCAGATTCTTTCCTTGTCTGTGTCTTGTGAAATTGACTATGATATGCCTTGGCAATGATTGACTTCTGTTGAATTTAATGGGAATTCTCTGTACTTCTTGTATTTTGATGTCTGTCCTTCCCCAGATAAGGGAGGTTTTCAGCTTACAATTTGAATAAACCTTCTGCCTCTTTTTCTCTCTCTTTATCTTCTGGAACTCCTATGATAGGAATATTATTACATTTTAATAGGTTGCTGAGTTCTCTAAGTCTGCCTTTGTGATCCACTACCTTTCTTTCCCTCTTTTTTTCAGCTTCATTATTTTTCATAATTTTATCTTCTATATCACTGATTCATTCCTCTGCTTCATCCATCCTAGTTTCTATGGCATCCATTTGAGTTTGTATCTCAGTTACAGCATTTTTTATTTCAGCCTGATTAAATTTAATTCTTTTATCTGTGCAGTAAGGGATTTTCTAGTGTCTCCTATGCTTTTTTTTTTTCAAGCCCAGTTAGTATTCTTATAATTGTTATTTTAAATTTTAGTTCAGACATCTTGTATCTGTATTGATTGAATCCCTTGCTGTCAGTTCTACTTCCTGTTCTTTCTTTTTGGGGTAAATTTCTCTGTCTTTTCATTTTTTTCAGAAAAGAAAAGGAAAGAATAGAAAAGAAAAAAACCAAAAAACAAAACCAGATTCTGGGTGTGTTTTGGTCTGCTTTTTAAAAGAAGCTAGATCCAGGGCAACCTCGGTGGCGCAGCGGGGCAGCCCCGGTGGCGCAATGGTTTAGCACTGCCAGTGGCCCAGGATGTGATCGAGTCCCACTCGATCCAGGATCGAGTCCCACGTCGGGCTCCCTGCATGGAGCCCGCTTCTCCCTCTGCCTGTGACTGCCTCTCTCTCTGTGTCTCTATGAATAAATAAATAAAAATCTTTAAAAAAAATAAAAGAAGCTAGATCCGAAAGAAAGGAAGAAAGAAAAAAATAAAATAAATTTAAAAAATTAAAGTGAAAATAATAATAGATAATAAAAAGGATTGAAAAAATAATAAAAAAATAAAAAGGAAGCTAGTTCCTGTTTCACCTAGACCTGAAGTTTTTCAGCCCTTTATGATCAGTAAACTTTGTGTGAGTGAGTTGTTTGTGCTTGTTTTCTGGGGGGAGAGGCCGGTTGTGCTGATTCTCAAGTGGTCTTGCCCTAGTGGAAATGGGCTTCCGCCTCCCAGTGTGGGGCTTGCTGTAAGGGGCTCCAGATACCACTAGGTGGCACTGTTTTTGCTCCCTGAAGGCTTTCAGGGCTGATGGGGGTGGGGGTTGCGGGTGGGGGTTGCGGGTGGGGGTTGCGGGTGGGGGTTGCGGGTGGGGGTGAAAATGGCTACGCCTTGCTTTCTAGCTCTAGTGCTGAGAATTTACGTTTCCCTCATCAGGAGTCCCTCACAGAAGAGCTGTCAGTCATTCCTCTGTGTCCCTGGCTTCCTTCAGATTCCTGCCTTCACCCTGCTTATGTCTAAGCTGTTTTATCTCAGGCATGTGACTGGGTTTCAGAACTCCAAATTTTAGGAATGCTTGCTGCATGGACCAGCATTAATCCTGTGGGGTCAGGTCTCACCAGGCTTTTGCCCTTTGCGGGGCCCTGTCAGGAAAGTGCACAATTTCCCTGTGGTTCAGAGTTTATGTCAAGGCAGAACAAGAGAGCCAGTGCCCAGGCTCCCTGTCCTTAGTTGGAGTCTCCGCTTCTATGCCTGGGAACAGAGCAGCACATCCACGCCACCCATTCTTCTTGTAACCCAGGGGATCCTCAGACTTTGCTGTCCACTCCTGGCTCTCTGTCCTGCTTCCTCACCTGAGCATCTTTAAGTCAGGCAAAATCGTGGTGGTGGCGGACTTCTAAAATTTCAGATTTTGTGCTCTGTTGCTTATAATTCTTTGTGGTATTCATAAGAAGGGCTCTCTCTCCTCCCCCCAGTTATCTCCCCCAAATCAACTCTCTGAACCTCCTACTTCCAGAAGGTGGTGGCTTTTCTACTTGCAGACTTACAGTTTTGTTTTCTCAGACCTTAGATTGATTTCTTGGGTGTTCAGAATGATTTGATAACTATCTAGTTGTGTTTGAAAGATGAGACAAGCTTACAATGTCCTTACTTCTCGGCTGTCTTAACTCAGCCTCTCCCCCATATTGATCATTTAAAAATTTTCTGGTGCTTCCAGATCAGTTTCAGTGTATTTCTGATGTGTCTAAAAAATTCAAGAAATTCTGAAGTCTTCTCATTCAGTTTTTGCTTAACTTCTTGACTTTTATTTAATCTTCTTTGCTTTGGGACCCCTTTTCTTAGTTCAACTAAAATATAATCCTGATAGTATTCAAGCTAATCTTAGTCTCCAGTGTTGACATTCTGGTTGGGATCCATAGTAGCAATGGCCATCATATCAACAGCTCTTAAGGAACTATTGGGTGTTTCAGGATGCAGTGGATTAGCTTCTCTAGCCTTTTCTGGCATCATGCAATATTCTTTGGAAGTGAGAAGAGTCTTTAAGAGATTTTGTGCATGTGTCCAAGTGGGGTTGTGGGAGGCAAGAGTAGAGAACAAATTTTCCATTCTCTTGGGATCATCTCTATAAGTAAGCATATTGTTTTTCCAAGTAAACAAATTTGAAGTAAAAAATAGAGAGTGGACTCAAATCATTCCTGCAGGTGGTCCTCCAGCATCTAAGCATCCAACTGGGACTTGCCTTAGCAGATATTGCCCTCCTCAGGAATGGGTGACTCCCTGACTAAATTGAATACCCTGTTGGGTATGAGAAGGGGAGATTGCTCCAACCTCTGGGCCCCCAAGGTAGGGGGGCCTGGTTCAGGGTCCCTTTGTGGCTCAAGTTATTCAGAATGGGGCTGCTGGGAACGGTAGCCACTCTGGCACCCCCTTGGGGCTTAATTCAGTAATCAATAGATCACCCTCTTTTTTCCAGTTAGCATCAGGCAAGAGGTTTTTAGTGTTACCGTGCTGTTGAAGTAAAATTTTACATCTTTTCTGAGCCAGCTTATTCAGATACAAAAGCATAAAAGACTAAACATAAAGTATTTCATCCCATTTCCTTCCCTTTTACAAAAATCTAATTGTAAGATGGTATTATAATTTATGAATCCATCAATTGGCCATTCTTCTCCAGAGTCTAATGAATATTGTGGCCAAGCTGTGTTGTAAAAAGTAACTTTTTTTCATAGTTTCATAACTAAATATTACCCAATTTTGAAGAATAGAGCCCAAAGAGCTGCATGCAAGAATTAAATTGTCATTTCCCATTTTCTAACTAGAACATGACCAATTTTATGCAAAATTGGTCCCAAAAGCTGCAGCAACAAACATACCAAATGAAGCCCAGAATACTTCTGTGAGCATTAGTTCCTCCCCTAAAAGTTGGGGCTTCACTGACTGAACCAACTGGCTTTCTAGCCAGACTTTTTCCTATTTATTTATTTATTTATTTATTTATACAGATTTTATTTATTTATTCATGACAGACACACAGAGAGAGGCAGAGACATAAGCAGAGGGAGAAGCAGGCTCCCAGTGGGGAGCCTGATGCGGGACTCAGTCTCAGAACCCCGGGATCACAACCCAAGCTGGAGGCAGATGCTCAACCACTGAGCTATCCAGGCATCCCTCTAGACAAATTTTTCTTAATTAAGCAAGAAACAGAGGCTTAGAAGCCAAACCAAACCTCCCTATTTGGAGGCAAATGAATAGGAGGAAAGAAAGAAGCTCACATGCTATCACACACAAAATACGCACTAAAATATGTCTGTCCAAACCAAAGCTGTTTTCTTCCCACAAGAATTAAATTAAACATGGAAAGTCAGTGGTGCCAAATTGGGATGGTATCCCAGAGATGGTCTCTAGGACAAAAGAGCTTGGGCAGCTGCTTGGACTCATCACCAAACTCCTGTTACTGGGTGGAGAATGGAGCAAAGAGCTCCTTGCTAGCTTGCCAAATTTGTAACCAAATACAAGTCCATATCCCCAACATGCAGCCAGGCCAATCATTGAGACATTGAGTAAGGAAAGGGAGAATCAGGGATATTTAAAGGCAAATAAAGAAGGGGTCTGGTTATAGGGGAGAGGAGCTATACAACTTTAGGATCAGATAAAGGAAGTTAATAAATAGGGGAGGGTTGAAGTCATTTTATTACCTGCACTGTGAGAAGCTTCTACATAGGCTGCCATGTGATCTATGACCAGAAAATGACATCCTTAGCATGATATGAAGATAGAGTTTCAGGCCCTTCTACGTCAAAAGTTCATCTGTTGTGCATTTGCATGTGGCCAAAGAGACATTCAGTGGTCCTGATCAGTTTTGGACAGTTTCTTGATGAGGCCTCAAGACTCTGAAAAACCACTAAATCAACTATTTTATTATCATGATGTCAGGCAAGATTGTTATGTACAGAAACATGGTAGCAGGCTGCATTCAGAGAACAAGAAAAATTGGGTAAAATGTTGCAGTTGCACTTGTTATTCCTGTTAACCCTTCGGTTACTGTTTCTCCTATTTTCTATAAAGGACTAGATAGCAAATATTTCAGCATTGTGGGTCACATGGTACCTGTTACATCTACTCAACTCTGCTTTTGTAGAGTGAAAGCATCCACTGACATTATGCATATGAATGAGCATAGCTATCTTCCAATAAAAATTTATTTATAAAAATTGGTGGTGAGTTGTCATTTGGCAACCCCTATTTTAGAAGATAGAACTAGGACAACAGGGAGTCAAAGAGAAATAGATTGTTTAACAAAAATGTTATAATGAAATGTTAAACGTTAATAAAAATAGAAACGTTAATAAAAATAAAAATAGTTAATAATAAAAATAGAAAGTAGTTTCAACAAACTTCCCCAAAACTTTTTATCCAGATTGAACAATTATCAACATTTTACCACATTTATTTCATCTGAGTTTTTCCCCCTTTGCTTCAGCAGTATTTTAAAACAAACCCAGACATCATGTTTTTGTACTCCTCCTTATTTCACTCTAAAGCTCTAGACAGTGGGTACCTCTTACATTACCTAAATGTATCACATTCAATAAAACGAATGATTCCTTGGTATTTGGAACATAGTCTAATTTCCTCAGTTGTCTCAATTTTTTTTTTTACATCGGGTTTATTTGAATCAATGTCCAAACTAGGTTTACATCTTCCATTTGGTTGGTTGATCTCCTTTGTCTTTCTTAGGCTAGGACTATTCCCAATGGGAGCATATTTTGACTTATGTATGAATTAATGCACTAGGAATGGCAAACTCTGACTGTGTGAGGGGTGAGCACCCTATCATTGAATATGCTACTAGATGTTGTCAACCAAAAGCGATATGTGGACTTTGATTGGATATTCATTTTAAAAATAGCTTTAAAAATAAATAAAAATGAGCTGTAAAATAACATTATTGGAGAAAATCTGAAGAAGACTGAATATGACATGGATGTTAGTTGATATTGAGTTATTGTTAATTTTGTTGGATGTGTTAAGTCTTGTGGCTATGCTAAAAAAAATACCTTGTCCACAAAACTAAAAGGCAACCTATGGAATGGGAGAAGATATTTGCAAATGATTTATCAGATAAAGGGCTAGTATCCAAGATTTATAAAGAATTTATCAAACTCAACACCCAGAAAATAAATAATCCAGTTAAGAAATGGGCAGAATATATGAACAGACATTTTTTAAATAATAAATTTATTTTTTATTGGTGTTCAATTTGCCAACATACAGAACAACACCCAGTGCTCATCTCATAAGTGCCTGTTCAGTGCCGGGCACTGAGGGGGGCACTGAACAGACATTTCTCCAAAGAAGACATACAAATGACCAATAGACATATGAAAATTTCTCAACATCACCTAGAGTCAGGGAAATACAAATCAGAACCACAATGAGATACCACCTCACACCAGTCAGAATGGCTAAAATGAACAACTCAGGAAACAACAGATGTTGGTGAGGATGTGGAAAAAGGGTAACTCTCTTATACTGATGGTGGGTGTGCAAATTGGTATAGCCACTGTGGAGAACAGTATGGAGGTTCCTCAAAAAATTAAAAATAGAATTACCCTACAACCCAGCAATTGCATCACTAGGTATTTATCCAAAGGATACAAACATAGTGATCTGAAGGGGCACCTGCACTCCAATGTTTATAGCAGCAATGTCCACAATAGCCAAAATATGGAAAGATCCCAGATGTCCAGCAACAGATGAATGGATAAAGAATATGTGGTGTATATATACAATGGAATATTAGCCATCAAGAAGAATGAAATCTTGCCTCATGCAATGACATGAATGGAACTAGAGAGTATTATGTTAAGCAAAATAAGTCACAGAAAGACAAATACCATACGATCTCACTCATATATGTACTTTGAGAAACAAAACAGATGAACATACGGGAAGGAAGGAAAAATGAAATAAGATGACAACAGAGAGGGAGGCAAACCATAAGAGACTCTTAACTATAGGGAACAAACTGAGGGGAGGGGAAATGGGTAGAGGGATGAGGTAGTTGGATGATGCGTATTAAAGAGGTCACTTGACGTAATGAACACTGGGTTAGTTATATGCAACTGATGAATCACTAAATTCTACTCCTGAAACTAATAATACAGTATATGTTAACTAAATTGGATTTAAATTTAAAAAATAAAGAAATGCAAAAAACAAAACCCTTATATTTTGGTGGCATACACTGAAGTATTTCTGGATAGAATGATATGATATTCAGAACATGCTTTAAATTTTTCAGAAAAAATAATGGCAAAGAGCTGAATAAAACAAGAGCCGAAAAATGTTGGTAATTATAATTGAGTGATGGGAACGTGCGGGATTGACTTACCTAGTCTCTCTCTCTACTTTTGAGTGTGTTTCAAATTTTCTATAATAAAAAGCTTTTTAAAAAAGAATAATAAATAAAAAGGGGGTAAACTCTAATGAATCTGGCATTTCTATTAGGAAGAAGTTTGACCAGATAGTGTCTAAGGATTTCTTTTTTAAGTGCCTGAGGATTTTTTAAAAAAACATTATTTTAAGGTAGATACCAGGAAACTGTCACTACTTTGTGGAGTCTTTTTGGAACATGAACAAATGCTCACCTGCCTTTTTTTCACCTGCCCTTGCCTAGAGCCAGCTACAGCCACACTCCCCACGCCTGACCTGTGATGGCGTCCCAGCCCAGGGCCAGGGTACTCAGAGCACCCGCTGCAGCATCAACCACCTCATCCTCCGTGAAGGTGCCCAGGTCAGCCTTGCTTCTGTCCACCCCCAGCTCCCCTGCCTTTGCCCTGTCTCACTCCTTGGTGACCTCCCTTATTCCTGCCTCTTCCTCAGATCACCTTCACAGTCACGTTTGACGTCTCTCCCAAGGCCATGCTGGGAGACCGGTTGCTTCTGACAGCTAATGTGAGCAGGTGAGCTGGGAGTATTTAGACCTCCCTGCCCCTAACCTCCTCCTCTGGGGTCCTTGCCAACTAGGCTCCTCCTCTTTCTCCAGTGAAAATAACACTCCCAGGACCAGCAAGAGCACCTTTCAGTTGGAGCTCGTGGTGAAGTATGCCATCTACACCGTGATCAGCAGGTACCATACCACAGTCTCTCTATCATTCTGATGGGGCTTGGAGAGGTTTTCAGTCCCTGCAGCAGTTGAACACCTGGGAAATTCAGGTTTTGTCACCACTCTTTCTATTGGTAGGTGATACTGCTAACACCTACTAATCAAGTATCAAGTGTTTATTGTGGGCTACCTATGATAATAATAATAATTGTGATACTATTATCATTACATCATACATTTAATAGAACTTATGGTTCTCAGAAGACTTTCTTAAAAGCACCAAGATTGTCCTGCGTTTCCTGAGAGATATGAGACATTTCCCTGTCTTGAAGTTTTTACAGCTTTGTTGGGGAGTGAGGTTATCCTGACCCAAGGCGGAATCCCAGTCTCATCAAGGACCTCTCCATAGTTTTGTACCCTGAGGTTATTATGAGTTTCTAAGAGAAGCTAGAAACTCCTTTTAGGGGAGGCCTCAGCTGAATGTTGAAGAGCCCATAGCATTGAACTTAGCCAGCAGTCATTCTCAAAGGAGCCCTTGACCTCCATTGTAAGGAACAGATCTACACCCTGTAGGACTTTTAGGAAAGCTACTCCTTCCTTTCCCAGTCCCCTTTGGGAGGTATAGGGAGAAATTACCTGCTTGCTGCGGAGGCTGAGTGTTAGGGAGAAGCTAGATAAAAGAAAAGACTTTAAAATGCTCCAGGAGGGTACCAGATGACGTGTTTAAAACTCAGGAGTCAGCAATTGCACTGCTGGGGATTTACCCCAAAGATACAGATGCAGTGAAATGGCAGGACACCTGCACCCCAATGTTTATAGCAGCAATGTCCACAATAGCCAAACTGTGGAAGGAGCCTCGGTGTCCATTGACAGATGAATGGATAAAGAAGCTGTGGTCTATATATGCAGTGGGATGTTACTCAGCCATTAGAAACGATGAATACCCACCATTTGCTTCTACATGGATGGAACTGGAGGGTATTATGCTGAGTGAAGTAAGTCAATTGGAGAAGGACAAACATTATATGGTCTCATTCATTGGGGAATATAAAAAATAGTGGAAGGGATTAAAGGGGAAAGGAGAGAAAATGAGTGGGAAATATCAGAGAGGGTGACAACACATGAGAGACTCCTAACTCTGGGGAACGAACAAGGGGTAGTGGAAGGAGAGGTGGGCGCGGGGATGGGGTGACTAGGTGATGGGCACTGAGGGGTGCACTTGACAGGATGAGCACTAGGTGTCTTATGCTATATGTTGGCAAATCGAACTCCAATAAAAAATATACAAAAAAAAATAAAACTCAGGAGTCAAGTTATGTATTTGAGCAGCCACTTTCTTTCTGTAAATACCTTCCTAGTATTTGTTATGTTCTAAGCACAGTGCTGTGGTTGCTTTCTATAAATTCATTTGACATTCAACAAAGATTTATTGTGCCTCTATTATGTATAATCTAATCCAGATGTAACCATCTGCCCTTGTGCAATGTGAACACTCATGCTGTACAACAAGCCCAGGCTTAGTCTGGGTACATTCCCCTGTGCTAGTTCTGCCCTTGTGCCTCATTGGACATCCTCTTCCTGCCTGGTTTCACACTCTAAATCACACCTCCACACCAGGAACTCTCAGTAGCCCAGCCAGGTGCATGCTCTGAGCTTGCTTGTTAGAGTGTGCACTGAGGATCCCTGGGCAGGGGACACTACATCTAGGTTTATGTTGCTCTACAGTTCAGCTGTACTCTACTGAGTGGGTGAGAACATTCAGAGAGGCCTGCAAGATGAGGTTGGGACATTTGGGGGGGGGCCCTCACAGAGGACAGATGAGAATTCAGAGTAGAAGTGGTATAGAATTAGGACTGTGCAGGCAAAGGGCAGGTACTTAAGAAGTGGAGCAAGAAGGGACAGAGGTGAGACCACCCACCTGTGTGAAGGGCTAGGCTGCTCAGAATGCCTCAGGAGGAATTGTTACACTGAGATCCAGCCGACAATCTCCTGTTAGACCTTCCCTCACCTCTAAGCCCCATGCCCAGAAAAGCCAAGAAAATAGGAGAGGAGGGAGGGCCTGTGGGAGGCCAGACAGGGGTAGTGTCCAGTAGACATTTGGAGAGACTTGGGCATCTGCCAAGTCTTTCCAAAACTCTGCTGTGTCTTACATGCACATTTAGTATCCTCTGTGCCCATGAAAGTCTGAAAGGAAAACTAAAGCACAGAGAGGGATGGCCTGGCCCCTGTTCCCCAGTGAGTCAATGGCATAGCTCTGGGTCCATTTCACTGTAGTCCCTGTCCAGTCCTCTGGGAAGTTTCCTCTGTTGGGAGCTTCTGCAAGAAGCTTGCACCCAGCTTGAAGCCCAGCCTTGCTCCACATACTCTCCCATTATCCAGTATCAGCCATAGACTTCTTTGCAGGCCACCTCAAGGCTCCACTCACTACCTATTCTATCATGCTGCTAGCTAGAACCTCTTTAGGAGGCCCCCATGGAACTTCAGATACATCCGTGCCTCATTTTTCCTCAGCCACGAACAGTCCACTAAGTACCTCAACTTCTCAGCCTCAGACCAGGAGAAAAGCAGCCAGGCTCACCATAGATACCAGGTAAGTGATGCTGACTCAAGAAGAGGGGCTGTGGCAGGGGGCTGAGAGCCAGTGATTATGTAGGGAAATGGGATTTGACATGGTCTTTGTCCTCACTGCCGTCTTTGCAGGTCAACAACCTGGGACAGAGGGACCTGCCTATCAGCATCAATTTCTCTGTGCCTGTGGAGCTGAATGGGATGCCTGTGTGGACGAACTTAGAGGTCTTCCACCCCCAGGTACTCCACTGACTGTGTGCAGCCAAGCCCTTTACCTCATGAATCCCTGATGGCCCCATTGAAATGTTTGCTTTCTGTGTCTTCCTAGAACCCATCCATTCAGTGCTCTTTAGAGAGAACAGTGCACACAGAGTCTGACTTCCTGACCCACATTCAGAAGAATTCTGTGGTGGTAAGAAGGGCTCTGGGTCAGTTCCACTTCAAGTCACACATCAGAGGAATTTAATTCAAAAAAATCTGTATTATATTCAGATGCCTATCTGCTGAACAGCCTTCTTGAATTCAAGTGTGGCTGCTCTTCTCATCACTCAGTGATGTCTTCTACCTTTAAAACCATCTTTCTCTAGCCTGATGTTACTTCTCTGTCCCTAGAACTGCTCCATTGCTGACTGCATGAGGTTCCACTGTGATTTCCCCTCCTTTGGCATCCAGGAGGAACTTGACTTCATTCTGAAGGGCAACCTCAGCTTTGGTTGGGTCAGCCAGGTATGTAGGCCCAACAGCAGAGTCTCTCCCCAGGACCAGATGTGTCTGTGCCCACTCTCAAACCAGGACTTTAATTGAACTCTGGACCTTTTCCCAGAGCTACATCCCCAGTTCCGTCCCTCTGTTTTGCAGACATTGCAGAAGAAGGTATTGGTCGTGAGTGTGGCTGAAATCACATTCAACAGATCTGTGTATTCCCAGATTCCAGGACAAGAGGCATTCTTGACAGCTCAGGTAGTGACTATGTGGTAGGCAGCAGCCAGGCTGGTAAGAGGGTTCCTAATGCTAAATCTGTGGTGCTGTGTGGGAGGCTCAGAAGCCTGGAGGGAGAAAGGATGAAGGTCCATCAGCAGGAGAGTTTTCCCAAGCCTTTGAGTGTTTCTGTATCTCACACTTTGGAGAAAGGGAAGGAGGGGAGGGAGTTAAAGGTTGGAGAACCTAAGAAGAGTCTGGGACAGCAAGAATTCTAAAACTTTCTGATGAGATCACCTCCACTCCAGGTGGAGACGGTACTGGAGAAGTATGAGGTCTACAACCCCATCCCCATTATTGTCGGAAGCTCTGTGGGAGGACTGCTGCTGTTGGCTCTCATCACAGCCATCCTGTACAAGGTGAATGTTTTCATCCTGCTTTTGACACCACAGCAATTTGATACCACTATTCTTTCTATAGTGTAAAAAAGAGCTCAACTTGGATATAGGTGCTAAATCTCTGCGTATAAGAGGTCCCCTTCCACCTATGACATCACTGGTCCCCCATTGTCCCCTGCGTCCATGCCTTCTTCTATGTCTAATTCTCCTGCATCCTTTAATTGCTGTCCCTGTTTTTTCCACCCTCTTCTTCCTGTCTTCTATATTCTTGTTTTCCTCAGGACATGTTTCCCTTCACAGCAGATTGTAACATAAAAGCAGTGGCCTGGATTTGGTGTTGATATCACCGCTGATTTTTCCCATGAGTCTAGGCAGTGCCTAGTCCATGCTGAGTGTTGATTTCTCATTCTGAAGGTGATTCCCCCTAGCTCACACATCATTTTAAGGTCTAAATGACACAGTGTGTCTAAAGATTCTAGTGTAGTGCCTGAACATAGTAGGAGTTCTAGAAATGGTGATCCTTCTCCATCCCCAGCCTTCTCTTTTCCTTCTTCTTCTTTTTTTTAAAAAAGATGTTATTTATTTATTTGAGAGAGACAAATAGTGATAGCGACTGAGAGCACAAGCACGGGAAATGGCAGAGGGTGAGGGAGAAGCAGACCCCTCACTGAACAAGGAGCCCCATGCAGGGCTTGATCCCAGGACTCTGAGATCATGACCTGAGCTGAAGGCAGACACTTGACAGACTGAACCACTCAGGGCCCCACTTTTCCTTCTTCCACTGGGCTTCCTAATTCTCTTTTCCTTCCTCCCCACAGGCTGGCTTCTTCAAACGTCAGTATAAGGAAATGATGGCAGAAGCAAACGGACAGATTGCCCCAGAAAATGGGACATCAGATCCTCAAGTTGCCCAATAAGCATCTACCCCCTATTGTCCATTGGACCTGTTATCCTCTGAGAGGTTTCCTGGCCCTCTTACTCCCATCTAAGTCAGGCCTGCAGGGGGAGAAATGTTCCATGTGAGGGAGGCTAGGGTCAGGCTGCTTTCTCTCTCTGGAAGGAAGCAATGTGTTCACACAAAGTGCCTTGCCTGGGAAGGGCCATTTGTCTTGTCAAGGCTGCAACTTGAAACCCCAGAATGAGATCCTCACTATGACCCTTGGTGGACTTAGTTTGGATTTCTAGCTACAAATACATGAATAGGGGCACATGGGTGGCACAGTTGGTTAGGCATCTGACTCTTGGTTTCAGCTGAGGGTCATGGGATTGAGCCCCATGTTGGGCTCTGTGCTGGGCTTGGAATCTGCATGGGATTCTCTCTCCCTCTCTCTCTGTCCCTCCCTGCTTGCCTACTCACTCTCTAAAATAAATAAATAAAATCTTAAAAAAAAAAGAAAGAAATGAACAATAGCCTCAGGCTCTAGACTCGCTTCCTTCACTAGCCACCGATGATCTTTCTAAAATGTAGTACTAAACGAGCCACAATCCTCATCTATTTTTGGTGTTTGCCTATAATTTGTAGGATAACATCTGAACTTTCCAGCTTGATGTTAGGAATCCAGTTCCATTTCCAGAAAGTGGCCTTCAATGCACACACATGTATCTCCCTGTCTCTCTCATTCCTGGTAAAATACTAGCAGTATCAGCTCTTTGTCTCAAGAATCTCAGTCCAGATTTTCCAGACTGAACTGGGAATAAAATGTCTACAGATTGGAATTTGTAAACTTAGATTTCTGCCTTTGTCAGCATTGCTGGTTAGGAGGGATGAATAGAACCCCAGCAGGGGTATTGCCCCAATGTCACTTTGGCTCATCTAGCTCTAGCATCTCTCAGAGATCAAAAGGCCCAAGACACTTCCATTTTTTGAGGTTGCAAATACAGTAAATGAAACATGATTATCAAAAGTGTTTGTTTTAAATGTTTGTATTAACAAATTGCACAAAACCAATGTGTATGTACCTTTAGTGGGGAATATATGAAAGGTCTAATGTTAAGGCCTTTTAGGGATGTGAGTCCTGTACAATGATGCTCATGGTGTCCTAATCATGGTGGATGCTGGCTAGCCCTGAAGCCTGGAGCCATGACTAGAAAGTTAAATGGAGGGGAGGTTAACATCCTTATATTGGGGTAATCTGACTTCTTAATCTACTCACCGGATTCTCAAGCTGTCACTGATGGGAAGCTGATGGGGATGTGGAGGTGGGCAAGAAGAAGGGGCTCAGCTGGAAGGTTACTAGAGTGAACCAGTACACAGGTGTTTCTTACAAATCCTAGGATGTAGTGAAGGTGACATTGTTTGCATATGGTTAGTGATGGAGGGCACTTTGAAGTCCTATATCAGAGATCTGCTGCCCCCAATAAGGTCATTCTTATTATTATGTCACCTATCTTAGCATAAGGCTCAAAGTGATGGTTGGCCCTGAGCTGGGAGTCAACACATAGCAGGGTATTACCTGCCCTGGAGTGATCTCATTTCTGCTGCTACCTTCAAGGTATTTGGGTCATGTGGATGTTCTAATTAGAAGTACAGAAAGGGGAGGCAGTTGATTATGTGATTTTAGGGGAAGCTGGAAAATGACCCTTCAATCCCACCCAAAAGTTTCTCCTCCATTCACCATCATAGGGTTCAAAACCCCCTTGGAGTTTCCAGAAGGACCAAATATGCAATAGCCTTGAGTAGGGCTTCAGATTAGACGTTATGAGAATCTAGGTTTATATTGTTTCTTAAAATGTGTTCCATGAATCACTGGTGGTCTCCTAAATGCTAAGTTTTAGAGAAGAAAACAGCAAGAAAGTTTTAAACCTATATATCTCACACATTTGAAATGGTAACTTTCATAGAAATCCTGCTCCATCCTTAGTGTTGTATTCCTTAAGGTTGTCCATGGACTCCAAGGGCTACAGCAGTGGGCTCTTGTGTAAAATGAAAGCAACAAGTTTATTTTCACTTATTTTTTCCTTTGCATATTATTGCTTGCATTCATTTTATTTGCATTTTTCAGAGTTGCTACTATGTTGTATTACATACCTAAATCACAAAAATGGATCAATGGCTCAAAATGTTTTGATTGAAGCATAAAAATTGCAATTAAAAAGGTAAACTGTTATAAGTTAGAAAAATGTCATCAAAATCAATATTGAATGAGATTCCAGTGCACAATTAGTGTAAGGATGGATAAATGCTGGGATGAGTGAATCTGATCCAAAATAGCAGGTGGGGAATGGGGTGACCAGGTGACGGGCACTGAGGGGGGCACTTGACGGGATGAGCACTGGGTATTATTCTGTAAGTTGGCAAATTGAACTCCAATGAAAAAATACAAAAAGAAAAAATCTGATCCAAAATATAAAATATATCTAGAAAATATCATACCATTGAAATTGGATCTTATTTGGTCAGATATCTGTTTTCTAAGGCTGTCATCCATTATGAAACTTTATCACATAATGGCTTGAAGCTATCAAAGATTTTGTGTCATTTTGAAACACGGCATAATGACCTCTCAGATAAGGCAACAAGAATTTCTTAGAACGACTGTAACATATTGCTTTCCCATCCCAAATAAATTCATTTTATCATTAAATACAGAGAAGACAACAAGACTAGAGTGGCATAAATCAAAGTTACTCTTATAGCAAAAGTATGTGCGAGTCATATAATTTCCAAGAAGCTTATAAAACCATCATTGAGGTTAATGTCTATACTGGAAGGTTGCTTTTGGCTGCGGGTAACAGGGGACAATCAAAATGCATAAAGTCATATAAAAAGCCTTTACACAAGATGTACAGATATAGTCGTTGGTTAATTCAGACTCTGAACAATAACATTAAGATGCAGCCATCTTTGTGATGCTTTTGTCTTAGACTGTCCTCTCATCACTGCAAGATGGCTGCCAAAGCTCTAGGCATTTTATCCTCAGACAATAGTGCCCAAAGGCAAAAAGAGCACTGTGTTGGAGGAGGTCACTGAGAGGACATGACCATTGGTTGACCCGGGCAACTAGAGGCTCCTCACCCCACCCCTGTTCTCGGAATATATACTCTGCCCACCATTCCCATAATGAGAGCCTTTTTCAAGGACACAGCCTTGAGAGAGCTATATATTATTCAGTGTTTCTGGATGGCACGTATGCCTGAACCTAGTTAAGGCTTCTATATAACCTTAAGATTCTGGATGGCAGTTGTAAAGATCTACTTTTCTTGTAGCTGCCTAAGACAAGCTTCATATGTAATTTCCCTTGCTTATTAACCCAGCTACCAACCAGTCTGGAGTGGTCTGCCTTTTTTTATAGTCTCTGGCTTCTGTATGGAGGTCCATTTCAAATTTCACCCTGGGAATTCCTGAGGTTGCAAACCAACAATGTGCTAGTCAGCCAGGAAACTGAAGAAATGGGTTTTAGGAGTTGGGTATGACCTTTATGTGGAGAAGGGTGACCCATATGTAGGATGCTTGTGGACCACTGCATGAATACAGGATGTCCCCTAAATGGTGACCAGTCTGATGCTCTTGTTTGAGGAAATGCACAGAGTGCACTGAAGCAGAAAAGGGAAACACATGGCTGTGTATTGGGATGGCTTCTATTGTGGGCTGGGTATTAGTGCCCAACTAGAGGCTGAAACTTGCATTATAAGTTGGGAAGAACAACTGAGGTTAGAGAAAGATGGACAGATGCCCACTACTCTGCTGGCCTCAGGGGCTGACAGACAAGGTGGGAGAATAGGATAATTAGTTGGAGATCCTAGCATGCTACTTTGCAAAGCTAGGAAAGGACAAGCTGGTATGCTCATGACAAATCCTGATCGGGATGCTAAGAGGTGGAATATCCGAGAAAGTGAGGAATGTGAGGAGCACAATGTTGTGGTGGTTGACAGTGAAATGATGAAACACTTTATGCTGTTTGACCCTTAATATGAGGGAAAGCAAAAACACAACAACAGCAATACCAGCCATTGGGGGAGCCTCCAGTTCAGAAAACATTCAAAATATACTCCCTCTGAGCTTATTGATATAGCTTCCAAGACCAGCAAAAGGCCAGGGACAGTATCCTAGCATGGCTAGTGTGGCTATGGGATATGGTGGGTGATGACATTTCTCTGACATTTCTACCTGAGCAGGTAGGAGGAAGAGAAAATGAGCAACATCAACACACACCCAGCCCTTCAGCAGTTCTTGCCTGATATACACGGGGTTAGAATTATTCATGCCCTTATAAATTGGATTATTCTAGCCTGCAGGGAGACATGGCTCAATGAAGGGGATGTCCCTCAGCATGCAGGACCCTATAAATCTATAGGTCTATGGAGGAGTTACAACAAAATCTTAGGGAGTTAGGAATGAGACAGGCTGTTTAGGCCTCTGTCTTTGAAAGCCCTAATTGTGTGACATTCACTGCAGGAATAAAAGCCAAGCTAGTCAGTCCACCCTAAGCACCTAGTATGGGACACTGATATCCATGCTGAGCCTCATCATAAGACAAGATATTTTGACAATGTTGGGCAATCTATTGCTGATCTGGGGGAAACTCACAAGCTCTGGCAACCGGTACAGACTATGGCAAAGATCTAAGACAGAGAGGGAACTTAAAAAAACAGAAAAACTGTTCCAGTATAACCACAAACCTCTGATAAAAATAACCCAGAAGCAATCGTGGCTTGGCCTCACTGCAGCTAGACTCCACCTGAAAAGAAAGACTGGCTACCTCATACTGTACCTTAAAACCTGAACACCAGTTCAGACCAGCCCCACGTGCTGCTACCACCCTTGATGCCCCACCTGCTCCAGTAGAGGCCTCAGGAATACTATCCTATTTAGGGTGAGTCCCTCCTATTCTCTAGGTATAGATGCAGATCAAGACCCCCTGCAGGTAAGAGCCATTGGAAGCAATTGGAGATCTCATGTTGAGTTTACAATAGTTCCCCAGAAATAAACAAAAAATGATGGCTCTACTCTACTCAAGTTGAATGTTAAAAAAGATTTTTTTAAAAGATTCATTCATTTGGGGAATATAAATAATAGTGAAAGGGAATAGAAGGGAAGGGAAAAGAAATGGGTAGGAAATATCAGAAAGGGAGACAGAACATGAAGACTCCTAACTCTGGGAAATGAACTAGGGGTGGTGGAAGGGGAGGAGGGTGGGGAGTGGGGGTGAATGGGTGATGGGCCCTGAGGGGGACACTTGACGGGATGAGCACTGGGTGTTATTCTGTATGTTGGCAAATTGAACACCAATAAAAAATAAATTTATTATTTAAAAAAATAAATAAATAAAAAGATTTTGTATATTCATGAGAGAGAGAGAGAGAGAGAGAGAGAGAGAGAGAAAGGCAGAGACATAGGCAGAGGGAGAAGCAGGCTCCCTATGAGGAGTCTGATGCAGAACTTGATCCCAGGACCCTGGGATTATGACCTGAGCTAAAGGCAGATGCTCAACCACTGAACCACCAAAGTTCCCCAAGTTGAATGTATTTTGATACATGATAACCTTCAGGAGTTTTCTGTCCCCTCCCCTCAGCACTATTGATGGATACAGAGGACAGATCATCATAGTGGAAGGTCTCTTTGACTACAAATTGGACATTTTCACCCTCAAAAATATGAGGTTTTAAAGTCTCTTCAGTATCAGAAAGCATATTGGACATTAATATCTCATAAAGTCAAAGTGTGCAAACCTCTATCAATGAATTCTGCCTCAGGATTAGAATTATTAAACCAATGCTGACAGTAAACACCAATTGGGAGCCAGTGAGTTTATTTCTTCCTTAAAGGATAACCATTGATGAGTTCTGGGAAGATGGTGGCATATGAGGATCCTAAACTTACTTCATCCCATGGACACACCTAGATAATAGTCACTTCAAGGCAATCAAACCAGAAAATGACCCAAAGACTGGAAGAACAGACTTTCCACAGTTAATCATAGAGAGAAAGCTATATCAAAGAGCATGGGAGGGGTGGAGACAGGGTCAGAGAACAAATTCCCAGTGAGACCAATTACAAATGGGAGGGATGTCACAAACACAGTAAAGAGAGAAGCAGACCATATACCAGGCATCTCAGGCACAGGGGACTTTCACTGGGAAGACAAGTCCCCACAACATTTGGCTTTGAAAACCAGTGGGGCTCAAGTTTGTAAGTTTCTTTCTTTCTTTCTTTCTTTCTTTCTTTCTTTCTTTCTTTCTTTCTTTCTTTCTTCTTTCTTCTTTCTTTCTTTTTGAAACAACCAGTGGGGCTTACTTCTGAGTACTTTAAAATCAGTGGATTTGGCTCTGGAGATCAGAGGGAAATAAGAACCAGAATGCCAGTCCTTAAAGAGACAATGTAACAACTCCACTGATATACAGTGTAGAAGCAGAAGTTTGAAAAGTACCTGGGGATACACGAAGGAGATTTATTTCCTAATCTCTGAATGTGTGCTGGAGGAGCAGGGATCTTTAGTAGACTTCTCCAAGAACAAAAAAGCTGCTGGTTACCATTTTTCTGCCTGCCTCTGAAGCCTAAATAGGCAGACACATGTGGGAATGAGCACAGACACTCTCCATTTACCTTGACAATACCATATGCCCTGCCCCCACATTCTTCTTTGGATCTGTCTCATTCAACCCACCCCAGTTGACAGGAGGTCCTTCAAAGTGGCTCCTGCTATGTCTCATTCCGCAATCAGTCATGTCAGGAACTGGTGGCCACTCTGAAGTGTCTCCTGGCTTGGGAAGAAGGAAAGATACCCACCTGCACCATTTCAACTGTAGCCCTAGCAGCTGAACATTGGAACTGGCAGTCCAGAGAGAGTGCCCTGATGATCAGTGCATCTGCAATATCAGCAGATGGACTGGTGGAAGGCATCTGATCTGACTACTAACCTTGTCTACCAATGAAAACCTCCAAGAGGGTAAGACAGGGAAAGAGCCCTACAGTTCAGGTCACTGCAGCCCCAGCAAATGGATTGTGGACAGGCATCTGATCTGACTGCTGATACTACCCAACTAAGTCTATGGCAACCCTAGACTAACTCTTTAATAGCACAGGGACCAAACTCAGTCCACAGCAGGCAAAGTGGGCCATTGCAGCCAAGTGGACTGAGGCATATGAGGCTCATCCACAACACTAGGAACACACAATCCACATAAGAGATACCTCTGAAGCTTGTGGATTTAATGAACAGGGCACCACAGGATCTCTTCTTCATAAGGTCACTACATTTAAGATCAGAAGATATAGCTGACTTTTTTTAAAAAAAAGATTTATTTATTTATTTATGATAGACAGGGGGAGAGGGGGGAGAGAGAGAGAGAGAGAGAGAGAGGAGAGAGAGAGAGAGAGAGAGAGAGAGAGAGGAGGAGGGAGAAGCAGGCCCCATGCCGGGAACCTGAGTGGAACTCCATCCCGGGACTCCAGAATAGTGCCCTGGGCCAAAGGCAGGTGCTAAACCGCTGAGCCACCCAGGGACCCCTAACTGACTTTTCTAATGCATAGATAACAAACACAGAGAGTTAGACAAAATGAAGAGACAGAGGAATATGTCCCAAATGAAAGAACAAGATAAAACCACAGCAAAGGAGCTAAATGAAATGAAGGTAATCAATATATCCGAAAAAGAATTTAAAGTAATGGTCATAAAAATACTCACTGGAGAATATCAGTGAAGCCATTGATAGAGATAGAAAATATGAAAAAGAACTAATTAGAAATGAAGAAGTCAATAACTGAAACCAAACGTACACACTAGAGGGTTGAGAGACTGAGGTGTTAGAGTAGTAGGAGGCTTGCCTTCACCCCTCCAACACAGCTAGATAAATATTAAATCATTCTGAATACCAAGGAAATTGATCTGAGGATTAACAGAACAGACTGCACAAGTAGAGGGAGACTGGAGGCCACATTGTGGAAGGTAGGAGGTGCAGAGACATGGTTTTTGGGAGAAATGGATTGTAGGTACTGTGAAGGGGTTGGGTCTAGGTTGCAAAGAGAGATGAGAGAGACATAGATGGAGATAGAGATAGAGATAGATAGATAGATAGATAGATAGATAGATAGATAGATATCCCCAGAGGGGATTGCACAAGGAAAACACTTCCCCAAACCACTGACTAGAAAACTAGAGGGGCTGATTTTTGTGAATTTTTTTGACTAGTAGCACTCAAAGACTGGTTTAGAGGTTCATGGAGTGTCTGCTGTAGAGCACTGAGAACACTGCAATGTTCCTGTGGAAAAAAGATGCAAGTAAACCCAGCGGGAAGGCAGTACAATCTGAGGATGTCCTGAGATGCACTGGGAGAGAGAGTTCCCCTTTCTTGCAGCACATGTGAGAGAAATGGCATTGCTTTTTCAGGGACAAAGGAGATGGCAGGTGTCATTACCTTCTCCCAGCATAGTGTCTCCCAGTACTGAGGGCAGCTAACTCAGACACTGACTACTTAGTGTGTTGCTCCAAATTTCATGCTCCTGATCTTTGGTGTGACTGCCCTTCTGGGTCAAATATGCATTAATCCAATGTGGTGAGACCCTCCCCCAGGAGACCAGTGCAGGACCCTGTCATACCAGGTCCTTAAAGTTTGAAGTTAGAAAACTCAGCCAGCCTGGGTGGGATAAAGCCCAAAGTTCAGTGCACTTCTCCGGGCAGGCAAATGACTTGGACACAGACAGTGTGTAAGTAGTGATCTGAAAAATACCTAAGACATACAAAGGAAATTAATTCAGTCTTCTGGGAGGGCTTCCCTGACAGCAGCAAGCACAAACTCTTCTCTGGGGACAAAGGAGCTCACTGGCACTCTTTCCTCCCACCCCTCAGCATAATCTAATTTTGGTAATTAGCACAGTGCCAACATTGACTGCTTAAATTGCAACATCAGGGCAGCCTGGGTGGCTCAGCGGTTTAGCGCTGCCTTCAGCCCAGGGCCTGATCATGGAGCCCCGGGATCTCCTGGAGATCTCATGGAGCCCCAGGGAGAACCCTGCATGGAGCCTGCTTCTCCCTCTGCCTGTGTCTGTGCCTCTCTCTCTGTCTCTCTCTGTCTCTCTCTGTCTCATGAATAAATAAATAAAATCTTAAAAAATTGTTTACATCAATTCCCATCCCCCTGCACTCTGCTCTTAATGCTTTTCTTGGGCAAGTGTGCCTGAGAACAAGCACAGCAGGCCCCTCTGCCAGAAGACCAGCATAAACCTCTGCATGCACCATATTTCCTGACCATAAAGCTCTACAAACTTCAACTCTAGTGGAGATAGCATCAGGTCTCTTTTAACAAGAAGACCAAAGCACACTTACTTAAAACTCAGCATATTCTGACCAAGGTCCAAGTATTCCCTACTGCAGGCAATGATAACTTTGCAGAGGGCTGACCTGAGGGATACAGCAGCCAAAACACAGCAGAAGAGTGCACACATCATAGACCAGAGACAATTCTGAAGCTCCAGGTTCTGGACATTATATGACCTCTTCTTTATAAAGCCATTGCTCTCAGGAGCAGGAGATATAAAAGGCTTTCCTACCACAGAGAAGACAGAGATCTAGATAAAATGCCAAGACAGAGGAATTCATCCCAAAAGAAAGAACAAGTAAAAATCACAGCCAGGGATATAATCAAAAGATATAAGTAATATGTGTGATCCAGAATTTAAAGCAATAATCATAAGGATCTTGGCTAGTTTGAGAAAGCATAGAAGACATCAGTGAGTCCCTTACCACAGATATAAAGCAGCTTACAACCAATCAGGCTGAAAGGATAAATGCAATAATAGATTTGAAACTGACTGTATGGAGAGACCACAGGATGGGAGAAGCTGAGAAATGAATAAGAGATAAAATAGAATTATGGAAAATATAACGAAGCTGATCAAAAGAGGGAAAGAAAAATCCTGAATCACAAAAGTAGACTTAGAGAACTCAGTGACTCAATGAAGCAAAACATTCATATCATAGGACTCCCAAAAGAAGAAGAGAAAAAGGATAGAAGGTTTATTTTAGTAAATTATAGAAACTATCCCTAATCTGAGGAAGGAAACAAACTTCCAAATCGAGGAAGCACAGAGAACTCCCATCAAAATCAACAAAACCAGGCTAACACCAAGACATCGTAGATAAATTTGAAAATACAGAAATAATGAAAAAAAATTCTAAAAGTAGCAAGGCAAAAGTAGTCCTTTACTTACAAGGGAAGAGAAATAAGTTTAGGAGCAGATCTCTCCACAGAAACTTGGCAAGCCGGAGAGTGACATGACTTGGTGAATGGGGAAAATCTACAGCTAAGAATACTCTACCCAGGAAGGCTATCGTTCAGAATAGAAGGAGAAAAAGGGGTTTCCAGACAAAAACTAAAGGAGTTTGTGACCAATGAACCAGCCCTGCAAGAAATATTAAAGGGGACTATTTGAGTGGGCAAAAGACTAGAAAGGAACAGAGAAAAATCTATAGAAACAATGACAAAACAAGCAATAAAATGGCATTAAATTCATATTTAGCAATAATCACTGAACGCAAATGAACTAAATGCTCCAATAAAAAAACAAAGGGTGTCAGAATGGATAAAAAAACAAGACGCATGTATATGCTGCCTATAAGGGGCTCATTTTCAACCTAGAGACATCTGTAGATTGAAAGTGAGGGGATGGAGAACCATCTATCATGCTAATGGATATCAAAAGAAAGCCAGAGTAGCTATACTTATATCAGACAAACTAGATTTTATTTTATTTTTTTTATTTTTATTTTTTTACAAACTAGATTTTAAACCAAAGACTGTAAGAAGTGATGAAGAAGGGCACTATATCATTATAAAGGAGTCTCCCCTACAAGAAGATCTAATAATTGCAAAAGTTTATGCCCCCAACTTTGGGGCACCCAAATATATAAAACAATAATGAACATAAAGAAATTCATTGATTATAATACAATAATAGTAGGGGACTTTAACACCCCACTCATAGCAATAGATCATCTAGGCAGGAGATCAATAAGGAAACAAACAAGGGCTTTGAATGACACACTGGACCAGAAGCACTTAACAGATATACTCAGAAAATTTCATCTTAAAGCAACAGAATACACGTTCTTCTCGGGTGCACATGGAACATTCTGCAGGATAGATCACATACTGGGTCACAAATCAGGCCTCAATAAGTATAAAAAGACTGAGATCATATCATCCGTGTTTTCCAATCACAATGCTATGAAACTTGAAGTCAACCACAAGAAAAAATTTGGAAAGACCAAAGCTACATGGATATCAAAGAACATTCTACTTAAGAATGAATGCATCAACAAAGAAATTAAAGAAGAAATAAAAAATGGAAACAAATGATAATGGAAACATGATAGTTCAAAACCTTTGGGTTATAGCAAAAGTGGTCTTAAGAGGGAAGTGTATAGCAAAATAGGCCTACCTCTGAAAGCAAGAAAATCTCAACTATGTAACTTAACCTTACATGTAAAGTAGCTAGAAAATGAACGACAAATTAAGGCTAAGGCCAACAGAAGAAGGGAAGTAATAAAGATTAGAGGAGAAATAAATGATATAGAAACAAAAAGACTCAGAAGAATAGATCAATGAAATTAGGAGTCGGTTCTTTGAAAAAAATTCATAAAATTAATAAACACCTCGCCAGACTTTTCAAGAAGAAAAAAGAAAGGACCCAAATAGGAAAATCATGAGTGTAAGAGGAGAGATCACAACCAACACTATGGAAATACATTTATCAGAGAATATTATAAAAATTACATGTCAACAAAATTGGGCAATATGGATGAAGTGGATAAATTCCCAGAAACATGTAAACTACTAACAGTGAAACAGAGAGAAATAGAAAATTTGAACAGACTCATAACCAGGAAAGAAATAGATTCAGTCTTCAAAAATATCCCCACAAACTAAAGTCCAGGGCCAGATGGCTTCCTACGGGAATTCTATCAAACATTTAAAGAAGAATTAATATCTGTTCTTCCCAAATTGTTCCAAAAAATAGAAAAGGGAGGAAAACTTCCAAAATCATTTTATGAGGCCAGCATTATCTTGATTCCAAAACCAGACAAAAGACCACACCAAAAAAAGAATTACCAAAAAGGGCCTGATGAACATGGATGCAAATATTATTCCATTTAACAAATGTTAAAATATTAAGTTATTAAATATTAAAATATCAAGGGTTGAATGTTAAATTCAAATATGTTAGAAGTTTCCTCCCCACCTCATCTGAGGCAATCACTGTTCTATTTCTACACTCAAAGATTAGCTTTGTCTATTTGTATGAAAGGAATCAAACACGCACCCTGCTGTCTGACCTCTTTTACTTATGGCGAGGTTGAGATTCACCCATGTTGTTACATATATCTGTAGTCTGTTCTCTTTTATTGCTGACTAGTCAGACCATTGTATGACTACTAAGCCCACTTACCTATTTTATTTTTCATTTTCCTCTTGATGGAGTCTGCTTTTTTAAACAACACCCTCACTCATGCTCCCCCTCAACATTGCTATCTGAGGTGGAGGTCTGCCTCTCTCCAGGCTCACATCCATGCAGTAGGGCCTCTGCAGCCATCTGTTTCATCCCTTCCACTTACATGCAGCCCGGTTTCTGAGGGTGCAGAGGAGTCCCAGGTCATCCTGGATACCAACAGCGTCTCAAAGGCTGGGGGAAGGTGGTCTTCTGGGAAAGCCAGGTCCTGGAAAGGAAACCATATCTAGAGATGGTGGTTGTGGGAAAGTACAGAGGATTTTCCCTAAGAGTGTCTCTAACTGCCTGCCCCTGTCTGTTCTATGATTAACCAAAGACTTCCTGACTGTGCCCCTCCTTCTGTCACTTCAAGGTCCTGAGTCAGTATTTTAACTCTCCCCTAGGACACTGAGTGCCCTTCAGTGCTCTACTGCTCAACACTTCACTTCTCCTTTAATGCGGTGCTCAACAATGGCTTTGAGAATTATGCTCCTTCTGTGTGGTGAGTGAGGGCCCTCAGGGCTGGGAAAAGCCTAGGGGGACATCTCTATCTGGTAGAACAGTCTGAGGCTGGTGGTTAGCTCATATAGCTCTCTGGAGGAGCTGAGAACAGCGTGGGGTGGGGGGCCTAGTGTCCAGAGTCTTGTGTGGAAGGAAGAATGGTCTGGAATTAGGGGAAGGTCATAACCTGGGCAAAGATGAGAGAGGATGGACTAGAAGGTTATGCCTGGATGGAGGATAAGCTCCTTCTCCATAATTCCTCCTGTGATGGCCCTGGTGTGTGTTATGGGGGATAGGGGTCTGCCTCAGAGCTCAGGGAGGGGAAATGTGGGATATCACCTCCTTGGTCCTCCACATTGTTCATGTCCTGATTTCAGGAATGCTATCCTAACTGCTGCCAAGAGAATAGTCCAGAAATGGAAAACTGTATCAGGACCACATTCGTGTGTCATTTGAAATCACTTGCATGTCAGCTAAAAATCAGATTCCGCACAAAAATCCAGATTGTCAGCTTCTCTTAAGAAATGGGATGGTCCAGAGCTCTGAACACTAGAGCCTGGTAATGGCTACTTCCTTTAAAAAGGTCACAGACTTTATGCCCGTCATTCCGGGGTCCTCACACAGACCCACTTCACCGACTGATGTCACCTGCCTGGTCTCTGCTGAGATCCTTGGCACCCTCCTACCTGTCAGGTCATAGAGCCTGTTTTCAGACTCAGAAATAGAATCATTCTTTGAAAGGAAGATGTGTTATGTGAAGCACCCTTGCATGTGGCCATAGTAGGGTTGCAGCACCTTCAACATCTGGCCTTTTCTCAGAGCCCCAGGGTTCAGGTGTCTGGACCCTGCCTGTGACTTCCTGGCCTGACGCTTTACCTCCTTAGAGCTTCCCTACTTTTGGGGTTGGATTTGACTCCTCTATCCAGAGACAGCTGGGATTTTAGTAGAAATGGGGAGGAGAGATACTACTTGGGAGTGAAGGTTTTGGCAAAGGCCCTTGAACTAAGGGGGTCTTCCCATGAAGTTGTTGAGATTAGTCACCAGACAGGAGAATCTCAAGGGTCAAGAGAGTGGATTGGAATCCTGGCTGTATCAGTGACTTGCCATGCAGTTTGAGGCCAGTCAAAAAATACTAATTAGTCATCTGCTAAGGACTGGGCACTGTACCAGGCACCACACAAGACTGTTGCAGTCCTTGCTCTCTTAGAGCCTAGCACCAAGCGAGGGGCCTATGGGAAATCAAAATTATAAATAATTAGTCATAAAGTCCTCAGTCTGTTCTCTAAATTGAGCCTCAGGGTCTCTGTATAATGAGAAGATGGAGGAGGACATCACTAGAAGGGTGACCCTATGCTCTGGTCTGTCTGGGCCCGTCCCAAAGACCCTGGTGTAGTTATTCATGGTACCCCCTTCATTCTCAGAAGGTCTCAGTTGAGAATATAAATTTATGGACACTTTACCTTTATGGGACATGCCTGATCTAACAGACCAGGAGGTGACAGGCCTAATTTCAGATTGTGGATATCCTTTGAAATGTCCTTGAGGGGGCATTTCTCTGGATTGTCGCTCTTTGTCTCGTGGGTTGATCATTGCTGAGGGAGGAGGGAGACGGGAACCACACAGACGGCAAATCAGGAAACAAAGAAAAAGAGAACATCCTTCTCCTGGGCAGATGAGCTGGACTGGGGTGGGCATCAAGATCCCAAGAAGTCAGGGGCCCAGAGGAGATGGAGCTTTTCTGACTGTCCCGCAACCCCGTCTCACCTCCCTCTCCGTATTCCTCAGTCCTGACTTCTTATCATGGATTCAACTTGGATGTGGAGGAGCCCATGGTCTTTCAAGAGGATGGAGCTGGCTTTGGACAGAGCGTGGCCCAGCTTGGCGGATCTAGGTAGGCCAGGCCCACTTCCCCGACCTCTATCCCCTTCAACCTGCAGGGGAATGGCTGATCGCGGTATGCTCAGGAGGTATCCTGGAGGAAGGGCAGCATGGGCAAGAAGACTGTCCATCACTCCTCTGAGGCCTCTGACCCCACTACTACTAATTCACAATCCCAGGAAAGGCCACATGCTCTGGACAAGACCCTGCGTCAGGTGGGAGGTCTCAAATCTGTTTTTCTGTGGCCAGTACATGTGACCAGACTACAGTGTTTTGTAGTCTTCCTCTTGAAATTATTAATAACTTAATCTTAGGCTTTGTGCTTTGTAAGTAAAGACCGATGGGACAGTGGAGATGTGTAGGGCTTTGGAGCCTTGGCTCACGTGCAGCCCGACCTTCCAGGGAATGTTTCTCAGCTGCTGCCCTCAACCCCTGGCGTGAGCTGAGCAAGGTCAGACTCGGCTTAGGTGCAGGGTCACCCAGTCCTATGAGGGTTTGCCCTGGCTCCGTGAGTATCCCTATGCTTGAGGGAAAGCAACACCAAAGAGCAAACAGGAAATAGCAGGACAGACAGAGAGGAGGATTGCCAAAAAAACAAAACAAAACAAAAAACACCCCTCAAACCCCAAAACACCTTTTTCCCCCCATGAACAAGAGGCCCTGCATTTTTATTTTATTCTGGGTGGAATAAAATGAGTGAAGGTACAAATTAGGTACCTCACTCTGCCTCCAGGAGCTCGCATTCTCAGGTTCCAGTGACAGGGACCCAAGATGTTGAAGTGACCATGTGATACAAGCGTAACTAAAGTCTGGGAGGCATAGGAAGGGAGGGATCAAACCCAGGAGGGAATTCCAGGAGGGCTTCACACAGGAGGTGGCATTGGCAATGAGCCTGGGAGTGCTCCATTGGAAGCTGGAAGATTCCATTGACCACCAGGTAGCATCATGAGGTCACTGAGTTCTACAGGCACATCCATCCCCCCTCCTCACCCAGCTGGCTGGCTGGGAAAAATGCCAGGTGCCAGGGTTTCGTCTTTGTCTGTTTGAGAATACAGAGCTCGTAGACTGAAGTGCACAAACTTGAATGGTCCAACTGATGAATTTTTCCTATGTGTACAGCCAAGTGACCGCAGCCTAGATCAGGGTGTGGAACATCTTCAGCTCCCTCCCCTGGGTTCCCTTTGGGCCCTTCCTGTGGACACAGAATCCAAAGATAGTCACTGCCCCACTTCCATCACCATCAGTTTGTGTTCAGGCCCTATTGATAACTATATATATGCATATAACTATTGATTGACCACTGTTCACCAATATTTACAATAAAGTAAATAATATATATTGGATGACATTCTGATTGCTACACAGTTAGTGTTTTTCCTGGTTTCTGTTGAATCATAACCCAAATACTGAAAAGATAAGCCCGTGTGTAAGAAGGAATGGAGGAGATAAAGAAAAACCTTCAGATCAATGGTTAAGATCATGAGTTTGTTCATCATTTATGCCACTATTTCCAAACTGCTACATCTGCTACGTCTCTGTCTCATTTGGTCTTCATCAGCAAGTCTCAGACACGCAGGAATTTCAGCTTTCCATAAAGGGATAGCTTTCTAAAGGAACCTTTAAATGCTAACTTAACAAGGCTTGCTTGGCTAATTAGTTAAAATACAGCAATATTTGTGTAGTTTTCTCATGTGAATGGAGAGATTATTGATATATACTTCTTTTTCAAAATTAAAAAATTCCCTCCTTTCAAGGAATTCTGCAAAAATTATTGCACTAATAGGACTATAGATATTCATATGGATTCTGATACTGCTGCTTTAGATCGTCCAACTTAAATTATTTATATTTAAATTGTCCAATCAATTACAGAATCATCTATCTGTCTTGATAACTCATGGCTTTAGAAGATTTTTCCATCTAACCTGAGGTGATCTATTTCTTGGGTGGCTCAGGATAACGCACCCCAGAAACAAAATGCACTTACCTATGGCTGGGAAATGCTGTTTTTGCTTTGAATAGTTTTATTTTTGGCGAATGCAAAACAACAACAACACTCAAACCATCTGTGTATATAAGTACACATTTATTTACGTGTACACGCACACAAACAAAAAGTTCAGCATGCTCCTTCAGCACACGTGGGGTAAACTCAGACCCTCATAGTTGAATAGTCTCATGAGTGGCAAATGCGGAGAGCTTCCCTCTCAAAGTCTCACTTCCCTGTACATAGCGATACTTCCTCACCTGAAGCGTCCTGTGCCCTTACCCCTCCTGCAACTATATGTCATGCTTGTGCCTTCAGACTCGTGGTGGGAGCCCCCCTGGAGGTGGTGGCGGTCAACCAAACAGGAAGGTTGTATGACTGTGTGGCTGCCACTGGCCTATGTCAACCCATACCCCTGCACAGTGAGTGACTCCACCCAAGACTTGCGGCCCTCAATCTTCCTATACCGCGGTTTCCTTCCTATTGCCTTGGTTTCTGGGAACTCTGACTCTCTCCCCCAAATGAGGGCATGGCCATGAGTGTGATCATGTGTACCTGCCCTCTCAGCACCCCCAGATGCTGTGAACATGTCCCTGGGTCTGTCCCTGTCAGCCGCCGCCAGTCGCCCCTGGCTGCTGGTGAGTTTCCGAGTCATAAGAGGGTCACAAGGGAAGGGCGAGGGTAGGGCCAGGGGTCAGAGGAGGATGGGGCTGGAGGAGATGAGTATGGAGAGTTCTGGGGGCCTCTTTGCTCACATAGGTCTCTGCCCTTAGGCCTGTGGCCCAACCATGCACAGAGCCTGTGGGGAGAATATGTATGCAGAAGGCTTTTGCCTCCTGTTGGACTCCCATCTGCAGACCATTTGGACAGTACCTGCTGCCCTACCAGGTAGGTCCTTTTAGAAACAGTGATTCTTTGTGAGCACATGCTGGCACTGAAGAATGAGCAGATCATAAGACCATTGTTTGGCTTCCTATGTCCATGGCCCCTTCCCAGAGGCCTCATCAAGCCCAAGTAGGTTTGGGAAAATGGTTTGGTCTAGCAGGAAGGGCAACTGACAGAGGAACTCTAAGTTGGTTGAAGGGAGAAAGTGCCCGATGGGGCAGAAGGTAGCATCACAGTGCTGGCTTCAGGAGGCATGAGGGTCTCACAGTCATCAACAGGTGCAGGGATGCTTCTTGGGCTTTCCAAGAGGAATGGCCTTGGATGCTGAAAATGTGATGAGGATAATAGTTCCAAGGATAGAAGAGGGAGGCAGTTCTGGATCATTCAGTGCTGAGCTTTAAGGGTAGCAAATGATAGGGCCATGGAAAATGTAATATTCAATTTTTCCAACACTGATGTCTTCCACAGCAAGAACGTGTTGGGGACTCTAAGCAGCATAGGAGAGTCAGTCTGAATAAGTTTGTCTTCTGTGTCCTTGGGGCAAGTGACTATGCCCTGGTCTTTAATTTCCTCATTGGTTAACTGGGTCTTAATAATTAAGATGCTTATGAGGATTAAAAGATTTGATATATATAGAGTGCTCAGATCTTGCTTGACACATAATATGTGAATACCAATATGACTGATCTTCTAGCTAGGACCATGTGTTTGCACTAGTAGGAAGAGATAGTGGGCTCCAAGTGAGAGGCCACTCAAGGTGCTGACTGAGCAATGCTTTGGACTAGAGAAGGCATGATGCCAGGTGTAGTGGACTTTTAGGAAAAGGTGAAATTGCAGCAGAAACGCCTCCCACCCAAATTGTGAGAGTAGAGTCTACAGAGGGCACAGAGAGAGTGGAGGAAGGGTATCCAGGACTCTTGGGGCTACCATGACCTGCCTGGGATGTCTGTGCAGCCAGGGTAGGGAATGTGGCATTTAAGCACTAGGAGGTCTCTTCTCCCAGATGTCTCCATGACTCATGAGGTGGGATTCCTGATGAAAATGGAACATGGGCGCCTAAGCCTGGTATAGGCAAAGCAGGTTTGAGTAGAGTGGATAGAAGGGATTGGGTGCCACACAATGCCTGATGCCTGGTGTACATCGTTATTGCATCCTCACAAGAGCTGAGCTCCTGCTGTTAGGAAGTGAGCCCAGAGCTGGAGCCAACCTTGCCTTATTGATTTGGTCTTCTTTTCAGAAGGTGCTCAGCTATAGCCTGATGCCTGCTGTTTGAAGCCCAATAGATACAGTAAAAGGAACAAGAAAGAGAAGTGATATTGTGAGGGAACTTGCCACCTTCCTGGCCTGAGAGAGGATAGGAGGGGCGGTTTTGTGGTGCGGTTAACAAAGTGAGCACAAGTGCGAGATGTGGGAGATGGGGGCCTTCAGCCACCCAGCTGTGGGGGATATCAGATGAGGAGGGGGGGCACTGAGGGCTTCTTGGTCTGCCACAAGGGGGGCTGAATTTCCTGGACAAGAAAACAGGAAAGGAAGTGAGCTTCCATTTCTTCTCAGCAAGGGTGAAATACCACCTGGTTTCACAGGGGTAATGGGGGAGGTATGGGGAGCAAGGAGAAAGTATTTTTGCTTCAGTGGTAGGAGGCCAGCTGCTACAGTTCAGCATCACACCTCATTACTGTTTGTGGTGGCCCGATTTCCCACCACCCTGGGAGAACACAGGATGAGGGGCACAGGAAACTGGACACACTACCAACTGTGTTCTTCACACAGGCCACAAGCCCTTGTGTGAGTTTGGGGTCAATCTGAAGTGTCTTATTTGTTTATGGGTGATTTTCCACTATGGTGGACTCCAAGAGGGCAGGAATGGCAATTTTTAAAAAAATAACTTGTTCAGCCCTGCTCTCTACAAGCCTGGGAGATTATGACACCTTTTAAACTGTGTACTCTGAGCTGTGCAATAGCAGTGGTGCATGAGAAATGTTAGCAAAAGTTCTGAAAAAACTCACAATGTTTTACAAAAAAGATCACAGTGTAACCTACTAGTGCTTCTAGGCAATTGCCACAATTCCAGGCAATTCTGGTAAGGGATGGTATCTTTTTTCAAGCTGTCGTTTTAGACCAGATTTCCTGAGAAATAGACTCTGATCCTCATTCAACAATATTCTTGGGAGCAATAGTTCTGAGAGCATCAGCCAGTGGTCATCACAACAAGTGCACTCCTTAATTCTCATCACTATTTAGCCCATCCCCTCACCTACCTCCGCTCTGGGTACCTTCAGTTTGTTCCTTTTGGTCATGAGTCTCTTCCCCCCTTTGTCTGTCTGTCTGTCTCTCTGTTTTTGCTTGTTGTTTTATTTCTTAAAGTGTTTATGTATACAATGGAATATTACTCAGCCATTAAAAACGACAAATACCCACCATTTTCTTCGACGTGGATGGAACTGGAGGGTATTATGCTGAGTGAAATAAGTCAATCGGAGAAGGACAAATATTATATGGTCTCATTCATTTGGGGAATAGAAAAAATGGTGACAGGGAATAAAGGGGAAAGGAGAAAAAATGAGTGGGAAATATCAGAAAGGGAGACAGAACATGAGAGACTCCTAACTCCAGGAAATGAACTAGGGGTGGGGGATGGGGCGGTGGGCGGGAGAGGGGGTGACTGGGTGACAGGCACTGAGGGAGCCACTTCATGGAATGAGCACTGGGTGTTATTCTGTATGTTGGCAAATTGAACACCAATAAAAAATAAATTTACAAAAAAAAAAGTGTGGGCAACGGATTTAGGTATTCTCTGTGGAGGGTGTGGGAACTGGATGGGAACTGTTTCCTAGGCAAAGAATGGCCCCTTAACTCTGTGGAGCAGGAAGGGTTTCTGGGCCCTGGGAGACAGCTGAGACTCACATATGTATCTGTGTTTCCTTCCTCCTTCTCTACAGAGTGTCCAAGTCAAGAGATGGACATTGTCTTCCTGATTGATGGTTCTGGCAGCATTTATGAAAGTAGCTTCAAGCAGATGAAGGACTTTGTGAGGGCTTTGATGGGACATTTTGAGGGCACCAACACCCTGGTGAAGACTGGGTCCCTGAGGCCTGGGGAGTGGGGTGCGAGTGAGAGTTGCCTTGGGGAAGGCCAACCTAGGAGGAGGCCTGGTATTGCTAGGCGTTGGTTCAGTGGACCTGTGCCATGGTGGGGCTAAGTGTCCTATTGCAGGGCTGATTTGAGCCCTGACCTGAGGAAATTCCCCCATGGAAATTAACATGTCCACACATGGCCTAGGAAATACACTTTTTTACTATTTACAAGCATGGAAACAAATATTTTGCTGTCAAATTAGACTGAAGGTGACTTGGCCAAATAATTAATGATTTCTTTATTATGTTTTCCATGTAACTCATGATTTATCTTATTATTTTATTTCCCAGTAATTAGTGTATAGTGTGCAGAAATTCTTGAAAAGTGAGGAAATACAGCCCACAAGTTGTTATGAAATTTTCTAAAAATCCAAGTTTAAGAATATTGAGGTTGGCAAGGTTATTCCTTGCAAACTATGAAAGAAGCATTGTTTGGTTTTGATTTTCTAGTGTTCTTTTGGGGCCAAACTTCTCCTGGGTTTTAGCCTCAAAAACACATGGGAAATGGTTTATAAATCCAAAGTTATTCCAAGATAAAAAGCTTACTAAAGAATAACTCCTGGGAAAACAAAAAAAGAATAACTCCTGAGCCCCAGGGCCTTTCTCTTGTCCTTTGCAGTTCTCACTGATACAGTACTCCCACCTCCTGAAGATCCACTTCACCTTCACGCAATTCCAGAATAGCTGGAACCCTCTGAGCCTAGTGGATCCCATTGTACAGCTGAAAGGCCTGACATATACAGCCACAGGCATCCGGAAAGTGGTGTAAGTTCCGCCTTCTGCCTCATGTGGGTATGCCACACCACTTCCTCATGCTGGTGTGCACAGTCCTTCTCCAGGGTTGGTAACTCTGGGGAAAGGGGCTCAAAAGGGAAATAAGGGAGCTGTAGGTGGGGACATCCTTGGAGTGTTCCCCCAATATAGGAACGTTCTGCAGTGTTTCTCTTTGCCTGGCCTTGGATGGCTGGAGCTTGGTTCCACCTGGGCATCCAGAGACTTGGGCTTTGATTCAGACACATCCGAGTTCTCATTCTGGCCCCCCACCGGTGACCTGGGGAATCCTGGGAGGTACTGACTCTTTCTTTGTCTCAATAAACTCTCAAATGAGGATAAACTTACAACTTGGTTGTAAAGATGAAAGCAGATAACATTCATGCAATGCCTCTGCACAAGAAGTGTTAGCTAAGTGTTTGACATTTTATCCAGAGAAGCGTGCACCCCCTTTTTACCTCCCTGGCAGAGACTTGGGAATTGTTGCTAAGCATCTTCTTTGTGCCTCTCTCCCCACCCACTCTACCCACACGTTCCTCCTCCATGTGAGTTTTCTGCATTAACTGGGTGCTTATCATGTACTTGTCTAGCAATGGGTGCTAGGCCATCCAGGAAGGAATAAGTTATTGGTGTGGCCAGAACAGAAGAGGTGTCTCTCATGGGAAATGACTGGGCTGGAAGTCTGGGATCTCCAGCCTCCTGAGTGCCTCCCTAGGGGTGGTGTTGGAGAAGTGCTGAACAAGGGATGCTCCTGCCAGATGTACCCTCTCTATTTCTGGGTGGCTTTTCTGCTTTGAACACTGACCTCATGGGACTGGACAATCAAGAGGAATGCCTCTGTCTCTTGAGTTGAAAGTCACACAGGAGTGGCATCCCTTCCTAGCCCTCGGAGCTCCTGTCAGTGGTGGGTGGTGGTGTGGTTCTCATCAACACCCATCCTGCTCCCGTCACCCAGAACAGCAGGTTCTTCACTCCCCAAGGCCAAGCCCATCTCAGGGGCTCTCTGCCAATGACTATTTTTTGTTCATCTTATTTTTAGAAGTTGCAAAAAAGATAAATATTCAATAATCTTTAGGCCATTTTTGGAAAAAAAAAGTATTAGAGTTACTCTACCAATCACTTCACAGTATTTTAGCAAAAAAGGATTAGTACAAATGAATAAACAAATCCCTCCAGTAAAATACAGGGTCATTTTTATCTTTGTCTTTATTCAGACATATTTCATATAGTCACATTGTTGGCAGAAACTAGTTTCATCCTGCCTTTCTTTTTTTTTTTTCATGTGTTATATAAACCTATGCCATGTTGCTCTATTGTTTCCCTTTGAAATGGCTGTGTACTTTCTCACTAAGCAACTAATTTGCTAAACCTTTCCTGATGTTGGATGTTTAGGTTGTTTAATCATTGTAACAGCTACCTAACATAGAATTAATGCTTACCGGTAGGCCATTCACTGTTTTAAAAAAGCTTTACTTTGGGGTGCCTGGGCAGGTCAGTCCATTAAGTGTTCAACTCTTATTTCTACTCAGGTCATGATCTTAAGGTCCTGACATTGAGCCATGTGTGTGGCTCTGCGCTGAGTGTGGAGACTGCTTGAGATCCCTATTCACACCTCACCCAAAATTGTGAATATAATAGAAGGGTTGAGGCAATTTCCTAACATGGCTTACAGAGTCTGAAAGTACCAGAGCTCCCCAGTGTCTCCAGATGAGTTTCTAGAGCTATTTATTCCTTTCCAGAAACAATTTCATCTCCAGAGAATCATCTCCTTTTCATCCCTTACAGGGAGGAACTGTTTCATAGTAAGAATGGGGCCCGTAAAAGTGCCAAGAAGATCCTCATTGTCATCACAGATGGGCAGAAATACAAAGACCCCCTGGAGTACAGCGACGTCATCCCCCAGGCAGAGAGAGCTGGCATCATCCGCTATGCCATTGGGGTATGTCCTCTTCCTCATGTCTCCCTCGGACTCAGGCTGCACCTCACCAGGGAAGAAAGGCTGGCGGGCTCCTCCTCAGTGGCCTCTCTGCCACAGGTGGGAGATGCTTTCTGGAAACCCAGTGCCAAGCAGGAGCTGGACAACATTGGCTCAGAGCCGGCTCAGGACCATGTGTTCAGGGTGGACAACTTTGCAGCACTCAGCAGCATCCAGGAGCAGCTGCAGGAGAAGATCTTTGCACTCGAAGGTAAAGGCAGGGTGCGCTTGGGTCTTGGAATTGAAAGGTTCCAGACCCCGTTGTCCTCGCAATTCTGTGGGTCCATCCCTAGTCACAGCTCACCCAAAATTGTGCCCCAGACCTGAGCTTCAGATTCATTCTTCTCCTGCTCTGAGTCCTTGTGGTCTCCTGGCCCCCACCGCCCGAGTGACCTGTTTCCCTACAGGAACCCAGTCGACGACAAGTAGCTCTTTCCAACATGAGATGTCACAAGAAGGCTTCAGTTCAGTACTCACAATGGTAGGTGGAGCACATACCTGACACCGGGCACCAATCCTGAGCCAGCCCTGTGCTGGGAGCTGGGAACCAAAAGTAAAGAAGATAACGGATTCTATCTTCAAGGTCACTGTCTGTTTGGAGAGACACATATAGGCAGTGAATGGAGGTACTAGGAGCACAGCAGAGAACGGATAGTCAAGGTTCTTGTTCTCATAGGCACATATCCAGTGGGAGGAGACAACAAAAATCTTCAGATGTTGCTAGGTGTCAGGAGAGGTGATCAGAGGAGACCTGAGGAGTGACAACTGAGGCGTAAAGATGAGAAAAGGTTACCCTGGCAAAATCTGGAAGAGATTGCCCCAGGTAGAGAACAAAGCAAGTGCAAAGGTCCTGAGGCATGAACAAGGTTACTGTACTAGAGAGATAGATGGGCCAGCACAGCTGGAACAGAGTGAGTGATGGAGGTGGAAAGATGGGAAAGGCTGATCATGCAGGTGAAAGAAATGGCAATATAGCGTGACTTGTGTGAAAGTAGATGTGTGTTGAAACTATCCAGAAGGGTTTGCTTCAAAGTAATTTTGGGGGTGGTTTAATGGGACACAGAAATAAAACAAAATTGGTCATGAATTGATTTTGAAGCTAGGTCATTGGTACTTAGGAATTCATTATGATCTTCTTATTTCTTTGGTATATGTTCTCAATTATCAGTAATCAAAAGCTTAAAAGGGAAATAAAGTATGCTGAGAAGCAAATGCCTATCACTCCCTGTGGGAGCCAAAGAAGACCTCCCAGAGGAGGTGAGGTTGAGCTTGACTCTTCCCAAGGGAGGAGCTGAGTCCCATAAAGATAGAAGAGAGAGGTGTCGAGGTCAATTGCTTCATGTGTTTAAAACATCGGGTAACTCCACAGGTTTCACAGGGTAGGACAGCCCTAGATGCCATCCTCAGGGGCTTGGTGACTGAGAGTCCTCCTGTTTTGCCAACAGAGTGGTGGCTATACGTTTGGTTCAGAGGAAACCTAACCTGGGACACTAAGGATGGAGTAGAGAAGAGCAAACTGGGAGGGCAGAAAGGGAGGTGGGTGAGGAGAGATGGGACTTGTAGGAACAATGGCACTGGGGATGGACTGAGAGACATTAGGAGTGCGGGACACTGAAGCTGCTGAAGAGCACTAAGGAGGGAGAAAGAGAATTGGAAATAATGAGCAGAGTCTGTGGCAGGCCTTGCTTTGGAATAGGCATTGGCTTCTTTTGGCTCAGAACTGCTCAGCCCTGGAATCCTTTCCTCCCAGGATGGACCAGTTCTGGGGGCTGTGGGGAGCTTCAGCTGGTCTGGAGGTGCCTTCCTGTACCCCCCAAAGACGAGCCCCACTTTCATCAACATGTCTCAAGAGAATGTGGACATGAGGGACTCTTACCTGGGTGAGAACAGGCCATGGTTGGGGGCACAGGTGGGAGATGGGCTGCCTGTGGGGCAGGAGCACAGGGGGTGGGCAGGAAGCCTTTGTGCTGAGGCCTGCCCTCCTCAGGTTACTCCACTGAGCTGGCCTTTTGGAAGGGAGTACAGAGCCTGATCCTGGGGGCCCCCCGCCATCAGCACACCGGGAAGGTTGTCATCTTCACTCAGGCATCCGAGCAATGGAGGCCGAAGGCTGAAGTCTCAGGGACCCAGGTTGGGTGTCGAGGAAGCCAGAGCAGAACATGAGGGTGGCAGCATCTCTAAGGGCCCAGAGGAAGGAGATGAAGGGCCTTGGGGGCCCATCGAGGAAGGCCCTGGTGGCTGGGGGGAAGTGGGACCTGTCCCAGAGGGTGTACCTGTGGCAGGAACAGGCAAGGTGACTTCAGGCTCTGCCCTGCAGATTGGCTCTTACTTTGGGGCCTCCCTCTGCACAGTGGATGTGGATAGAGATGGCAACACTGACCTCGTCCTCATCGGGGCTCCCCATTACTACAAGCCGACCCAGGGGGGCCAGGTGTCTGTGTGCCCCTTGCCCCAGGGGGTGAGTGTCTGATGAGTCTGGGCTGAGTGGGGCCTTGGGTGTGGGGTAGAGGGATGACCTCGGTTGGGACCTGACACTGGTTTTGTCCTGCAGAGGGCGAAGTGGCAGTGTGAGGTCATTCTCCGTGGAGAGCAGGGCCACCCCTGGGGCCGTTTTGGGGCGGCCCTGACACTGCTGGGGGATGTGAATGGGGACAAGCTGACAGATGTGGCCATTGGAGCACCAGGAGAGCAGGAGAACCGAGGTGCTGTCTACCTATTTCATGGAACCTCAGGACTGGGCATCAGCCCCTCCCACAGCCAGGTGAGGCCACTACCTGCAGCCTCTTCAGTTCTACCTCCTTTTGCAGGTGTCAGATTTGCCTGGTGCTGTGCCTTGTCACTGACCTTAGCAGTAGCCATGCTCCTTTTGGGGGTTTAGTGCCCTGAGTGTCACCGGGCCCACCCAGTGCCAATTATCTTTCCTTTCTCCTTTGGCTCCAAACAGACTTCATTCTGTTGTGGGCAGCTTAGTGGTTAAGGGATTGCAGGCCCTGGGTCAAATGCCTGGCCAGCCACGTCAGCTCTGTGGCCTTAGGTGACTGATTTAGCCTCTGTGAGTCTTAGTTTCCTCCTATGAAACAGTAGATGAAAAACTCCATAGGTTCTTGTAAAGCCGGCTGAGTGGAGCGCTAAGCCTTCTGTTCATCGGATGTTTATGAGGGAACATACAAATGATGAGTAAATGAACTATTATATTTCTATGGTGACACTTTTTTTTTTCAATTTTATTGATTGATTGATGTTAATCCACTTTATTATTTTTATTTTTTATAATAAACTTATTTTTATTGGTGTTCAATTTGCCAACCTACAAATAACACCCAGTGCTCATCCTGTCTAGTGCCCCTCTCAATGCCCGCCACCCAGTCTCCCCCACCCCCCACCGTCCTCCCCTTCCACCATCCCTAGTTCGTTTCCCAGAGCTAGGAGTCTTTCGTGTTCTGTCTCCCTTTCTGATATTTCCCACTTATTTTTTCTCCTTTCCCCTTTATTCCCTTTCACTATTTTTTATATTCCCCAAATGTGAGACCATATAATGTTTGTCCTTCTCCGATTGACTTATTTCACTCAGCATAATACTCTCCAGTTCCATCCACGTTGAAACAAATGGTGGGTATTTGTCGTATCTAATGGCTGAGTAATATTCCATTGTGTACATAGACCACATCTTCTTTATCCATGCATCTTTTGATGGACACCGAGGCTCCTTCCACAGTTTGGCTATTGTGGACATTGCTGCTAGAAACATCGGGGTGCAGGTGTCCCGGCGTTTCATTGCATCTGTATCTTTGGGGTAAATCCCCAGCAATGCAATTGCTGGGTCATTGGGCAGGTCTATTTTTACTCTTTGAGGAACCTCCACACAGTTTTCCAGAGTGGCTGCACCAGTTCACATTCCCACCAACAGTGTAAGAGGGTTCCCTTTTCTCCGCATCCTCTCCAACATTTGTGGTTTCCTGCCTTGTTAATTTTCCCCATTCTCACTGGTGTGAGGTGGTATCTCATTGTGGTTTTGATTTGTATTTCCCTGATGGCAAGTGATGCAGAGCATTTTCTCATGTGCTTGTTGGCCATGTCTATGTCTTCCTCTGTGACATTTCTCTTCATGTCTTTTGCCCATATAAGATTGGATTGTTTGTTTCTTTGGTGTTAAGTTTAATAAGTTCTTTATAGATCTTGGAAACTAGCCCTTTATCTGATACGTCATTTGCAAATATCTTCTCCCATTCTGTAGGTTGTCTTTTAGTTTTGTTGACTGTATCCTTTGCTGTGCAAAAGCTTCTTATCTTGATGAAGTCCCAATAGTTCATTTTTGCTTTTGTTTCCCTTGCCTTCATGGACATATCTTGCAAGAAGTTGCTGTGGCCAAGTTCAAAAAGGGTGTTGCCTGTGTTCTTCTCTAGGATTTTGATGGATTTTTGTCTCACGTTTAGATCTTTCATCCATTTTGAGTTTATCTTTGTGTCTGGTGTAAGAGAGTGGTCTAGTTTCATTCTTCTGCATGTGGATGTCCAATTTTCCCAGCACCATTTATTGAAAAGACTGTCTTTCTTCCAGTGGATAGTCTTTCCTCCTTTGTCGAATTTCATTCCTACCCTCTCATCTGTCCTTTTCAATATTTCTGGTCAGATCTGCCATGGCTGCAGTCTCCTTCAAAATCTTTCTTGTCAAACCTGGCAAATGACCTCCCCTTGACTTCCACTTCTCCTTTCCCTCTCTGGCCAGCGGATTGCAGGCTCCCAGCTCTCCCCTACACTCCAGTACTTTGGGCAGTCGCTGAGTGGGGGTCAGGACCTCACCCACGATGGACTGGTGGACCTGGCTGTGGGGGCCCAGGGACAGGTGCTGCTGCTCAGGTGACAACTCCCCACATCCCACCCTTGCCCACTGTGTGTCCAATTCAGCAAGCTGCCCCCTCCCTTCTGCTCACTGAGTTCAGAGTTGGGGCCTCAGCCCCTGCATGCACCCTCAGGAGTCAGCCGGTGTTGAATGTGGGAGTGACCATGAGATTCTCGCCCTCGGAGGTGGCAAAGGCTGTGCACCAGTGCTGGGAAGAGGTGCCCTCCGCCCTGGAAGCTGGGAATGCCACAGTCTGTTTCACTATCCAGAAAAGCTCACTGGACCAGCTAGGTGAGTCTCTTCCCATGGGACACAGCCCCTTACTCCCTGAGAGAACCCCACCCCTATCCTCAGGAGAGAGTGGGCCTAGGAATCCAGATGCCACCTCTACATCCATGCAGCTGCTGGCATTGGGAACCTGGGTCCCTTCTCTCCCCCGCTCCCCATACCCAGTCCAGTCGCTCTATCTGTAGGATACATCTGGAGTCTGCCCACTTCTCTCCACCAGCCCTAGCCACTTGCTGCCTTGAGGCCACCACTTCTCTATCCTACCTGTACTTTGAGCTGTTTCCATGTCTGTTCTTGCACCCTCCCACCCTTTCTCCACAGAGAAACTAGAGGGATTGATCCTAAAGCAGAGATCTAGCGTCCTCACTTGCCTGTTTAACACCTTCAGGACCATATTTCTCTATCTTCCTTTCCACATCTATCCGAGCACCCAACACAGCTCTGGCCCATAGGAAGTGCTCAGCAAATAATTGTTACATGATAAACAAAAACAGAACATCCGAGGTTCTCTTGGGCTTTTCATCTTCTGTTCCCCTGTTGTGCTTCAGGTGATGTGCAAAGCTCTGTCAGGTATGATCTGGCATTAGACCCAGGCCGTCTGATTTCTCGTGCCATTTTTGATGAGACCAAGAACTGGACTTTGACTCGAAGAAAAACCCTGGGGACGGGAGATTACTGTGAAACCATTAAGCTGCTTTTACCAGTAAGGGCTTTGGGATCTGGGAAAGGGAGGGGGAGAAGGAGCCCAAGGTGAGCTTCTGGCATCTCTGCTCCCTGTTGAGTGAGGTGAGAAGGGGGACGAGACTGGGGGCTGGAGAGAGGAAAGTTGCGGCCAAAGAGCCTGGCCCCATAGCTTGGACAGAATGCCGTCCAGACAGCAGGAAATGGATGCAGTTGAGGAGATGGGCCAGTGGTGGAAAGTAGGAAGGATCTTGAGGTTCTTGAAAGCTCATTTTCCCTCAGGACTGTGTGGAGGACGTGGTGAGTCCCATCACCCTACGCCTCAACTTCTCCTTGGTTGGGGAGCCCATCCCCTCAGCTCAGAACCTTCGCCCTGTGCTGGCTGTGGGCTCACAGGACCCCTTCACTGCCTCTGTGAGTCTTCCAATGAATTCCCCAGGGATGTACTGACTTCACTGTGTCTCAGTGTGCTTAAGGACCTGTTGTGGTTCTCAGCTTCCCATCAACCACTTCAAGTCCGTGATGCCTCCACCCAGTCACCAAAGCCCTGCCGAGCTTGGACCCTTACACACATCCCAGCTGGTCACCACTTTACCTCCACAAAAACTCTCTGATTCTCATTCTCCAAATCCTTCCCAGCTTTTCTCATTCCCACCTTTGTGCCTTTGTCCATGTGTCTTCAACTTGGGAAACATTTCCTTCACTCCACTCAAAGTTCCTCTGTAGTCCTCAAAGCCCCAGTCTTATCTCCCTCTCTTTTGAAAATCACATTCAGCATCTGTCACTTCTTCTCTGGCTTCCTATTACATCATGGTGATACTAATTATTACATGCCTGGCATCTACTTTTGTGGCTCTCCTGAAACTGTGTGTTCTGTGAGTACAAGAACTGAGTCTAATTCTTCTGTAGTTTGCACTTTTCCCAACCCCCAACCCAACCCAGAACCTGTCCCTCATTGATGCTTAATAATGTTTGTTGAATAACTGTTCCAGTGTGAGTTGGACTTAACTCCGCAACTTTATGTTCCTTGAAGCCAAGGAGCTTATTCTTTTCTATTCTAACTGCACCCTAATGCTCCACTTCTGGTCAGTGTCTAGCACAGTGTTGTGTGTGGGGTTGGTGCTCAGTAATATTCAATAATGAGCACTCAGGATGAGCGGGAATGGAGAAAGAAAAAGACACGGATGGGAAGAGGCTCTACTGTTTTGCTGCAGCTCCCCTTTGAAAAGAACTGTGGACAAGATCACTTCTGCGAAGGGGACCTGAGTGTCAATCTCAGCTTCTCAAGGTGAGCTCTATGTCCTCTCACTTCTAGACCCTGCAGCTTTTGGGTCTCCCATCAACTTGGGATGAGAAGTGCTTCTGGTTCCCTTTGCTTCTCCTTCTAACAGAGAACTTACATTTTGGTTGGTATGTTATCATTTCAGGAGTTCCCACAGTCCTGCCCCAACCACTGATCCAGGTCCAATCCATTTCCAGTGGAGTCTCTTTTTCACTTTTGTCCTTCCTCCTCCAGCCTGCAGACCCTGGTGGTAGGGAGCTCCTTAGAGCTCAATGTGACAGTGACTCTGTGGAATGAGGGTGAGGATTCCTACAGGACTGTGATCCACTTCTACTACCCAGCGGGGCTGTCCTATCGAAGAGTGTTAGGAACCCAGGTAAATAGCTGCCTTGGGCTCTAGTGGCTAGGACCTCTTCCCTGCCCTGGGTTATAGTGGGTTCCTTTGAATTCTTGAACAATGAAATACAAACACACACACACACACACAATTCTGGAAGAGAAGATAGAGAGAGAGAGGTACGTATAGCAGATGTATGGTTTAATGAATAATATTAAGCAAATAGTATCCAGGTCAAGAAATAATGCACTGCTATCACCCCCAGAAGTCCTCTATGTGCCTTTCCTTATGTAACCTCACTCTCTCCCCATGGTAACCACTATCCTGACTTTGTGATAATCAGTTCCTTTTGTGTTTTATGGTTTTACCACCCAGGAGTACATCCTTAGAAAAACGGTGGAGTTTTGCGAATATTTGAAATTTATGGAAACATCTGTTCTTTTGTATATTTATTCCTTTCTGTAACACGTTTGTGAAATTCATCGATGTTGTTGCTTATGGCGGTAGAATATTTTTTTGTATGTAGAATCCCTTTGCATGACAATACCACAATTTATTTACCCATTCCACAATTTTAAAAAAATAGGTGTTATTTAAATACTAGTGAGTTGACATTAGTGTAATATTGCTTCCAGGATGTGATTCATCACTTTTTTAACACCCAGTGCTCATTACAACAAGACTCTTCTTAATATCCATCACTCATTTAGCAAATCGTCATCTCACCTCCCCTGGGGCAACCTTTGTTTGTTCTCTATAGTTGAACTACTATGGTTTACTTCCCTCTCTTTTCTCCCCCTTCCCTCGTGTACACCTGTTTTGTGTCTTAATTCCATGTAGGAATGAAATTACATGTGTTGTATTTTTTGTAGAGTACAGATCTCTTACCTCTTTGGTTATGTGTATTCCTAGGTATCTTATGGAATTTTGTGCAATTGTAAATGGGTTCAATTTCTCAGTTTCTCTTTCTGCTGCTTCATGATTGTTGTATAGAAATGCAACAGATTTCTGTATATTGAATTTATATTCTGCGACTTTACTGAATTTTTGTATCAGTTCCAGGCATTTTTTGTAGGAGTCATTCAGATTTCCTACACAGAGTATCATGTCCTCTTCAAAGAGTGGAAGTTTGACTTCTTCCTTATGACTTCGATGCCTTTTATTTCTTTTTTGTTGTTTGATTGCTGAGGCTAGACCTCCAGTACTATGTTAAACAAGAATGATATGAGTGGACATCTGTATCCATTCTACAATTTTTGATCATTTGAGTTGTTCCCTGATTTTGGCCATTACTCTTTGTGAGGATGTATCTCGGTGCACCTATAGATAATATTTGGGAATCATTTGCCATGTATGGAATTGCTTGATCTTGGGTCTGTATATCTTCAAATATAATAAGTAGATACAAAACTTGTGCACCTATTTGTGCTTCTGTTAGCAGTGTATTAGAGTTCCTGTGGCTTTCCAACCACTGTACTGCTTGGCATTTCCAGACGTTTATTTATTTTTATTTTTAAGATTTTTTTTTTTTTTTTTGGTAAAGATTCCACTCATTTATTCATGAGACACACACACAGAGAGAGAGAGGGGGGGGGGCAGAGACACTGGCTGAGGGAGAAGCAGGCTCCCCTTAAGGAGCAGGATGCAGGACTCTCTCCCAGGACCCTGGGATCACACCCTGAGTGAAGGCAGAGGCACACCTCTGAGCCACGCAGGCATCCCCATTGTCAGACTTTTAAATTTTTGCTCATCTGGTGATATTTCCTTACGGTTTAATTTGCATTTCTTTCTTTCTTTTTAGATTCTATTTATTTATTTGAAAGAGAGAAATAGCTAGAGAGATTCTGAAGGGGGGAGGCATAGTGAGGAGGGTGAGGGAAAAGCACGCACACTTGCTCTCTCTCTCTCTTTCTTTCTTTCTCTCTTTCTCTTTTGTGTGTGCCCACGCCCACACATACACACTGAGCAGAGAGCTCCACCAGGGGCTTGATCCCAGGACCCTTGGATCATGACCGGAGTTGAAAGCAGACCCTTAATTGACTGTTCCACCCAGGGGCTCCTTAATTTGCATTTCCTTAATGAAGTTGAGCACCTTTTCATCTGTTTCCTGGTCATATTGATTTCCTCTACTAGGAAGTACCTGTGCAATCTTTTCCTTATCCTTCTATTGAGTTGTCCATAGTTTTACTTGCTTTGATTTTTTATTGAAATTCGAGTTAGTTAACATAAACTGTATTATTAGATTCAGGAGTAGAATTTAGTGATTCACTGGTTGCCTATAACACCAGTACTCATTCCATCAAGTGCCCTCCTTAATGCCCATCTCTCAATTACTCTATCCTGCCACTCACATACTTTTCTTAATTGCAAGAGTTCTTTAATATTCTGGTTGCCAGTACTTTCCCAGTTATATGTGTTCAGATATATTTTCCAGCCCTATAGCATCTCTTCAGTCTCTTTATAGCGTTTTTTAATAAACCAAATGTGTTAATTTGATTGTGCTGGATTTTCACCAAAACTTTTCCTTTAGGTTTAGTTTTTTTATGTTCTGATCTTGTCTAAAAAATACTCCCCTATTCCAAGGTTATGAAGACATCCCCCTTTATTACCTTAAAAACTCAATAAGTTTCCTTTTCACATGAAATCTTTAATCCAGTTGGAATTTAATTTAAAGTATGGAGCGAGGTGGAAATCTAATGTTTTGTTTTTGTTTTTTTGTTTGCTTGACCTTATTTGTGGGCCACTTTTCCTAGCACCATTTATTGAAAAGTCTGTCCTTTTTCCCACTGCTCTACAACGCCACCACTGTTATACATCAGCATGTATATATGCATATACCCATATATGCATGTCGGTAATGGTTTTTCATTCGTTTTCCTCCTCGGGAAGCAACCCCATCAGCGCCCACTGCGCTTGGCATGTGAGGCTGTGCCCACTGGGAATGAGGGCCTGAGGAGCAGCAGCTGTAGCATCAACCATCCCATCTTCCATGAGGGCACTAAGGTGAGTGCTTCCCCCAAATCCTCCTCACTCTCCTCCCTTGTCCTGACCCACTTCCTCCCTTACTCCCCCATGACCTGCCTGATCTCCATTCTTTCCTTCTCCTTCCCTCAGGGCATCTTCATAGTCACATTTGATGTTTCCTACAAGGCCACTCTGGGCAACAAGTTGCTCCTGAGGGCTAATGCAAGCAGGTGAGTCCATGTGTATCCCTCATCTCATGCCTCAGGCAGAGATTTCTCTCCTGGATTCCTTCCCAATGAGCTCCCCTCTCTCTGTCTCCAGTGAGAATAATAAGCCTTCAACCAGCAAGACCACCTCTCAGCTGGAGCTCCCAGTGAAATATGCTGTCTACATGGTGATCAGCAGGTGTGGACCTTTAACCTTTCTCTACGCCTAGTACCTCCTCTTGCAGCTCAGGCTGCTCTTTAAGGGTTAGGTATCTAGACTAAGCCCTCTAATTCCTCTCATGAGAATACTTGTGACCAGCCATATATTTATGGCACAATAACATATACCATATGTTTCTTGCTTCTCCTCTGATGAATTAGGACACACACACTTTGTTTCCCCGTGCTCTCCTCCCTCTCTTCTCCAAGGTGCAGGTTTACTCTAATATTAGGCTAATTCTGTTCTTGTGCGAAACATGAGCATGCTCACACAAAACTAACTAGATTAAGATCAAGGGTTTTATGAGAGCTCTGAACTGGGGAATATGTTTTGTCACCACACAGAGCAAAGAAAAGGTACGGTTTTCACAAAACTAAGGGGAGACCAGAGATGTGACAAACTGCTGAGAAAGTCTCTAAGAGTCCAAGGTTGTGGCAGGCCCCAGGAAAGTCAAGTGCAAGGCTGTTGTTCTCAGGTCTGAAGGTGGGTGGAGGAGCAGGGGCAGGCCAGCTTGCAAGCAGGGCAAGGAGCCTCACATACTTGGCTAACCTCCAAAGGTTTAGAGAGTTGGTCAGAAGCTCATAATATTGTCATAGGAAAGAATTTGCTACTGTTGTTTCTGCTGATGACAGTGTGATGTCACTGACAGTCACATCTGTTGGAAACTGTGGGAGCCTGTAGAGTTTCTGTATGGCTGGCTTGCTTTTGTACACTAGATGCTGGTGATATGTGTAGTAACCCTCCTGGTTTGCTTGATTCCACTGAGACCTTAGATGTTAACTCTGGGAAGGCAGGGACTATGGCTTGTTAACTGTTGAATCTGCAGAGCCAAGCACGCAGCCAGGCATAGGGTAAATGTATACTGAAGGAAACTGGGGATGGATACATTAATGGTTGGATAGATGGATGAATGGATGGATGCATGGATTGAGGAAAAGCCACTGCAGCCTGGAACGTTCATGTCTACCAGGGGTTTGTGTTCAGGCACCACCCTTCCTCATTTAGTTAACTTCCTCAGACTAGCCACATCTATTTTCTTCATTGCATCACAGAGGGACCATCACTGCATTTTTTCCTGAGTGATCCAACCATGATTCCCTCAAGCTCCCCTAGGCATATTTGTTCTGGTAGCAGCCTCTGCAAGCATTACCTGAGGCCAACCATATACCTAGTAGAGGAGAAAGCCATGTGAACACCTTTTTTCCCATGGGAAAGTGTTTAAATGTTATGAGAGGTAATGTTTAAGTTGGGCCTTTAGGTGAAAATTTCCAGAAGGGGAGTGGTAAGGATGTTCCAAGCAAGGAAAGAACTTGAACAGAGTTATGAGGATATGAAAGAGCCCAAAGTATCAAAGGACAAGCTAGCAGTTCTGGGTGACTGGGGCAAATGCCACAGGAGAGGAGCCTGTGGGGATCATAATTATTTCACTGGTCGTCATCTTTTGCGGGGCCCAGCAGAGCCCTTGGCAGCAGACTGGGGCACAGCTAAGGGTGGCTACAGGGCTACTGCTCACCAATAAGCCCTCTCTCTCTCTAGGCAGGAAGACTCTACCAAGTACTTCAACTTTTCAACTTCTGATGAGAAGAGCAAGAAAGAAGCTGAGCATCGGTATCGTGTGAGAGGCCAGGGAGCACGCATATCTTCCCTCCCATGGTGCTGCTAATGTGGGGAGCTGGTGGGAGAAAGGAAGAGGAGCCAAGGGTTAGGTTCAGGAGAGAAGTAGGGTTGGGGCTGCTCCAGGGACCAGGATAATGTTCCGTTTCCATTGTCTGCAGGTGAATAATCTGAGTCAGCGAGATGTGGTCATCAGCATTAATGTCTGGGTTCCTATCCTGTTGAATGGTGTGGCTGTGTGGGATGTGGCTTTGCTGGACCACTCACAGGTGCCTGCTTGCCTACCTAACTCTCCAGAGGCTGACCCTACAGTGCCTCACACCCTCTCATCAGTGAAGTGTTTGATCATTCTGTGGTCATTTCTCTCTCACTAGAGTCTCACTTGTGTGTCGGAGAGGGAACCTCCTCAGGATCCTGACTTCCTGACCCAGATCCCAGGGAGTCTTGTATTGGTGAGAAAGACCCTGGATTTCCATTGGGGGATACAGGGCAATGCACTTGCTAGGATGGAGATCTATCTATCATCTATCTATCTATCTATCTATCTATCTATCTATCTATCTATCATCTATCTATCTATGTTTTATAATTGTTCATCTCTTCCTCACCCCAAACCTGACAGACTTCATTTTCCCCTGTGTTTCTTGCCTCAACTTCCTTCCCCTCCTGTCCCCAGAACTGCTCCATTGCTGACTGCCTGAAGATCCACTGTGACCTCCCCTCCTTTGGCATCCAGGAGGAACTTGAGTTCACCCTGAAGGGCAACCTCAACTTTGGCTGGGTCAGCCAGGTGTGTAGGCCCAACAGCAGAGTCCCTCTCTTGGATTTGAGTGGTACAGATACGTCTGTGCCCATCCTTAAGCCAAGAGTTTATTTGATCTCTGAGCCCTTTCCCAGATCTACTTCCGCAGCTATACCTGTGTGTATTGCAGACATTGCAGAAGAAGGTATTGGTCGTGAGTGTGGCTGAAATCACGTTCAACAGATCTGTGTATTCTCAGCTTCCAGGACAAGAGGCATTCTTGAGAGCTCAGGTAGTGACTATGTGGTAGGCAGCAGCCAGGCTGATAAGAGGGTTCCTAATGCTAAATCTGTGGTGCTGTGCGGGAGGTTCAGAAGCCTGGAGGGAGGAAGGATGAAGGTCCATCAGCAGGAGAGTTTTCCCAAGCCTTTGAGTGTTTCTGTATCTCACAATTTGGAGAAAGGGAAGGAGGGGAGGGAGTTTAAGTTGGAGAACCTAGGAAGAGTCTGGGACAGCAAGAATTCTGATACTTTCTGATGAGGTCACCTCCACTCCAGATGGAGACGGTACTGGAGAAGTATGAGGTCTACAACCCCATCCCCATTATTGCCGGAAGCTCTGTGGGAGGACTGCTGCTGTTGGCCCTCATCACAGCCATCTTATACAAGGTGAATGTTTTCATCCTGCTTTTGACACCACCAGCAATTTGATCCCACTATTCTTTCTATAGTGTAAGAAAGAGCTCAACTTGGATATAGGTGTACCTTCTTGCCTAATCTCTGCGTGTAAGAGGTCCCCTTCCACTTATGACATCACTGGTCCCCCATTGTCCCCTGCGTCCATGCCTTCTTCTATGTCTGATTCTCCTGCATCTTTTAATTTTTGTCCCTTTTTTTTCCACCCTCTTCTTCCTGTCTTCTATATTCTCGTTTTCCTCAGGACATGTTTCTCTTCACAGCAGATTGTAATATAAAAGCAGTGGCCTGGATTTTGTTGATACCACCGCTGATTCTTTCCATGTGTCTAAGCAGTGCCTAGTCCATACTGAGTGTTGATTTCTCATTCTGAAGGTGATTCCCCCCAGCTCACAGATCATTTTAAGGTCTAAATGACACAGTGTGTCTGAAGATTCTAGTGTAGTCCTTGAACATAGTAAGGGTTCCAGAAATGGTGATCCCTCTCCATCCCCAACCTTCTCCTTTCCTTTCTTTCCTTTTTAAAAAAAATATTTTATTTATTTATTTGTGAGAGACAGACAGTGATAGTGACTGAGAGCACAAGCAAGGGCAGCGGCAGAGGGTGAGGGAGAAGCAGACCGCCCCCTCCACACTGAGCAAGGCGCCCCATGGAGGACTTTGTCCCTGGACCCTGAGGTCTTGATCTGAGCTGAAGGCAGACAGACTGAACCACTCAGGGCCCCACTTTTCTTTCTTCCACTGGATTTCCTAATTCTCTTTTCCTTTTCTCCACAGGTTGGCTTCTTCAAACGTCAGTATAAGGAAATGATGGCAGAAGCAAACGGACAGATTGCCCCAGAAAATGGGACATCAGATCCTCAAGTTGCCCAATAAGAATCTACCTTCTATTGTCCATTGGACCTGTTATCCTCTGAGAGGTTTCCTGGCTCTCTTACTCCCATCTAAGTCAGGCCTGCAGGGGGAGAAATGTTCCATGTGAGGGAGGCTAGGATCAGGCTGCTTTCTCTCTCTCTGGGAGGAAGCAATGTGTTCATACAAAGTGCCTTGCCTGGGAAGGGCCATTTGTCTCGTCAAGGCTGCAACTGGAAACTCCTGAAGGTGTCTGTCACCATGACCCTGGAAGGACTTGATTTGAATTTCTACTTAGAAATACACGAACAATAGCCTCAGGCTCTAGTCTCTCTTCCTTCACTAACCACCAGTGATATTTCTAAAATACAGTATTAAATAAGCCACAGTCTGAATCTACCTTTAGTGGCTCCCTATAATTTGCAGGATAATATCTGAACTCTCTAGCTTGATGTTAGAAATCCAGTGTCGCGGCAGCCCGGTGGCTCAGCGGTTTAGTGCCCCCCTTCAGTCCAGGGCCTGATCCTGGAGACCTGGGATCCAGTCCCAGGTCAGCCTCCCTACATGGAGCCTGCTTCTCCCTCTGACTGTGTCTCTGCCTCTGTCTCTGTGTGTATTTCTCATAAATAAATAAATAAAATGTGAAAAAAGAAAGAAGAAAGAAAGAAAGAAAGAAAGAAAGAAAGAAGAAAGAAAGAAAGAAAGAAAGAAAGAAAGAAAGAAAGAAAGAAAGAAAGAAAGAAAGAAATCCCGTGTCATTTCCAGTGGGTGGGGCTTTGAAGCACACCATGAGTTGCTCTGTGTCTCCCTATCATCCTCATTACTATTCAAATACTGTCAATATCAGGCCTTGGTTGCAGGAATCTGTGTCAAGATTTCCCAAACTGAGTGGAAATAAAATGTATATATTGGAATTTGTAGACTTGACTTCAGCGTTTGTCAGAATTGCCGCCTGGGATGGAACAATACAACTCCAGCAGGGGTATTACCCCAGTGCCACTTTGGTTCACCTAGTTCTAGCATCTTTCAGAGATGAAGAGGCCAGGATACTTCCATCTTTTGAGGTTGCATATATAGTAAATGAAGAAATATTGAAATAATTGTAAAAGGCTCACGTTCGTTTTATTTGCATTTGTAAGAGTTGCTATTTTGTTGTGTTGTATCCCCAAATAAAAAACATGTATCAATGAATGGCTCAAAAATGTTTTATTGAAGCACGAAAAATGTGATTAAAAAAGTAAACTGCTGCAACTTAGAAAAATGTCATCAAAATCAATATTGAATGAGATTCCAGTGCACATTTAGTATAGGGATATATGAATACTAGGATGAGTGATTCTGAGCCAAAATTTAAAACATGTTTAGAAAATGCCATACCATTGAAATTGAATTTTATTGAGTCCCATATGTTTTCCAAGTCCATTGTTCATTATGAAACTTTGTCACATAATGGCATGAAGCTATCAAAGATTTTGTGTCATTTTGAAACATGGTATAATAACTTCTCAGATAAGGCAACAAAGATTTCTAAGAACAGCTTTAAGACTAGAGGTTTCGATGATGCCCCTCTCCATGGGTTAATTTGCTAGAGCAGCTCACAGAACTTATGGAAACATTTTATTTACTAGATTACCAGTTTATTATAAAAAGATATAATGAGGACTAGCCACATGGGAAGGACACATTGGGCAAGGTGCAGTGAAAAGTTGTGAGCTTCTAGGCCCCCTTCAAGTGCACCACTCTCCCCAAATCTCCATGTGTTAATCAACCATAAACTCTCCAAACTCCATCCTTTTTGGGTTGTTATGGAGGCTTTGTTATATAGGCATGATTGATTAAATCACTGTCTGTTGGGGATTGATTTAACCTCCAGCCCCTCTCCCCTGCCAGGATGTTGGAGGTGGAGGGTGGGCCTGAAAGTTCCAATGACATTGTTGGCTCTATTGGCAACCAGCCCTCACCCTTAGCATCTTTCTAGCCATCAACTCGGTAATGTAACAGAAGATATCTTGATCATTGCACAAAGTAAGTACTGTAAAACTGGCCAAACAGCACAGACTTGTCAAAGCCCCTGACTGATAAAATGGATGCCCTGATCTCCATGAAGTTTGAGAGGGATTCCGCATGTAGAATAATCGTTTCTAACAGAATTTTAGCCACAGAAGAGATGTTGGCCTGTCCACAAGAGGATGCTTTGGTCCAGTGAGAAAACATACAAACTATGAGATGGGGAAGCTGTATGAAATTCATCTGTATAAACAGGTTTCCCCGGATTATACTTTGGACAGGTGGGACAAGTAAGGTGGGTATTTTTTTGTGGCCTTATCAACTGTTCTCCACCAATATTGGCTCGTGAATGCTTCCATTTTGTCAGTATACCAATGATTTAATCCATGTTACAATTGTAAATATTGGGGATTTTAGAATTCCTGGAATGGCCAAATTGTTATTTGGTCAAAACTAGAGTCCTCTCCTTGTCAAGCTGACAATTATTAAATTTCCAACATTATTTCTCCTTTTCTGTGGTCACGTTTCCCCATCTTTCTTGTAGTCAATTTTCTCAAAATTTATTATTTGGGAGAATATCCTTTTCAAACACAGCAGAGTTTTAGCTATGGATCTCCTTATAAGTTGCAGTTATGGTGGATATATCAGTGAGGAGGTTTCCTTTGGCATCCATAGAGTTGAGTCCGGAATTCCTAAGAACCATAATAACAGCTACATCCACCTACAAAAGTATGACAGCTAATAAATGTTGGATGTAGGAGCCATTTTTAATCTTATCCCCATGGGGGCGGTAAGGAAACCCCCATTGTTTCTATAATATTAAAAAATCATGAGCTACCCTAAAGGCATACTGACCATCAGTATAAATGTTTGTGGTTTTGCTCTTGGTTAAAGTATAAGCTTGAGTAAGGGTATATAATTGAGCCTGCTGGGCTAAAGTAGCCAAAGGTAAAGGCACTGCAATGACTTCAAAGAGAGTTACTATATAGCACACCCAGAATAATATTTACCATTTTCATCTTTTACATAAGAATCATCAGTAAACTATGAAAAATCTGCATTGGTTAGAGGAGTTATCTGTATATTTTCATTGGGATTTAAAAGGTAATCTATCAGTATTAAGCAGTTGTGAGGCATTTCCTTTGGATCCAAATGCAGGCCTTATTTTGATCCAATTCCCTAAATATAGAACCTGAGCCTGAAAATTGTAATCTTTCTTTGGAGACTTTGTGTCTTTTAAGGCCAAAAGTGATAACAGATGGTGGTGTCTTTCTGTGAACAGGTTTGAGGAGGGGGAGCAGAGAAGCAAATCATCTGTATACTGTAACAAAGTAGAGCCTGCAGAAAACTTTTATCATTTAAATCAGCTTTTCAGATTTATAAAAGTAGGAGTGCCTAGCTCAGTGGTTGAGTGTCTGCCTTTGACTCAGGTCTTGATCCTGGGATCCTAGGATGGAGTCCCACGTCAGGCTCCCTGCAGGGAGCCTGCTTCTCCCTCTGCCTATGTCTCTGCCTCTCTCTGTGTGTCTCTCATTAATAAAAAAATATATCTTAAGAAAAAGATTTACAAATGTAGCAACGATTGTTCTAGGGCATGACAGTCCAGGTGTATTTCCATTTTTCCCAAGTGAAAGCAAAAAACTATTGGTTTTTTCTATTAACTGGACTACTAGAAATGCACTGCATAAATCAATTGCAGTGAAAAATTCTGTTTTCAGTGGGAATAGATGTTAGCACATGGAGGTTAGGAACAATAGGGTTCTGAAGGATAACTGGCTATTTGTTATGTATTGCTCAGAGGTCTTGCATAAGTCTCCAACATTGGCCATTGAGTTTTCTCCTGGGTATAATAAGGGTGTTGCAGGGACTAGTGGAAGGGATAATTAGGCCCTGAGCCTCATGATCTTCTATATTGGGCTTGATGCCTTGAAGGACTTCTTTATAGTCTATTGATTAATTATGGGAGGAAGTTTAAAAAAAAAGTTTTTAATGATTTTTGTTTTTATTTTGTCTATCATCCAATTATTGCAGGTTCACTTCTAATTTCAATCCCGGAGGAGGGGCAAGATGGCGGAAGAGTAGGGTCCCCAAATCACCTGTCCCCACCAAATTACCTAGATAACCTTCAAATCATCCTGAAAATCTACGAATTCGGCCTGAGATTTAAAGAGAGAACAGCTTCAATGCTACAGTGAGAAGAGTTTGTGCTTCTATCAAGGTAGGAAGACAGGGGAAAAAAATAAAGAAACAAAAGGCATCCAAGGGGGAGGGGCCCCGCGAGGAGCCGGGCTAAGGCCGGGGCGAGTGTCCCCAGGACAGGAGAGCCCCGTCCCGGAGAAGCAGGAGCTGCTTCTCCTTCCCGGGCAGAAAGGCGCTCGCAGGGAGTTGGAGCAGGACCCCAGGAGGGCGGGGATGCCCTCAGGCTCCCTGGGACACTAACAGACACCTGCGCCCCGGGGAGAGTGCGTCAGCCTCCCTAAAGGGCTGCAGCGCGCACGGCGGGACCTGGAGCAGCTCGGAGGGGCTCGGGCGGCGGCTCCGCGGAGAGGGGGCTGCGCCACCGGGAGCGCGGATCCAACAGCGCAGGCCCGGGAGCACAGGGCTCCGGGGACACAGCCCAGGATCCGACCTCCCTCCGGGACAGGCAGAGGCCAGGAGGGCTCAGGACAGCAAGGACGCTGCTGCCCCGAGCTGAGCAGATCAGCGGCCCCGCCCCGGGAGCATCCAGGTCCTGCAGATGGAGAGCTCCGGAGTTCCTGTGGGAGCTGACTCCAGGGCTCCAGAGCTGGCCGCTGCCACTGCGGTTGTTCCTCCTGGGGCCTCACGGGGTAAACAACCCCCACTGAGCCCTGCACCAGGCAGGGGGCAGAGCAGCTTGCCCAAGTGCTAACACCCGAAAATCAGTACAACAGGCCCCTCCCCCAGAAGACCAGCTAGACGGAAAAGTTCCAGCGGAAGTCAAGAGACTTAAAGTATACAGAATCAGAAGATACTCCCCCATGGTTTTTTTTTCTTCTTCTTCTTCTTTTTGATTTCTGTTTGCTTTCCCCACCCTTTTTTTAACCTTTCTTTCTTTTTCTTTCTCTTTTTCTACTCCTTTTTTCTTTTTTTTCTTCCTTTTTTCTTTTTCTCTTTTCTTTCCTTCTTTCTCTCCTCTCTTTTTCTCCTTTTCTCAATACAACTTGTTTTTGGTCACTCTGCACTGAGGAAAATGACTAGAAGGAAAACCTCACCTCAAAACAAAGAATCAGAAACAGTCCTCTCTCCCACAGAATTACAAAATCTGGATTACAATTCAATGTCAGAAAGCCAATTCGGAAGCACTATTATACAGCTAATGGTGGCTCTAGAAAAAAGCATAAAGGACTCAAGAGACTTCATGACTGCAGAATTTAGATCTAATCAGGCAGAAATTAAAAATCAATTGAATGAGATGCAATCCAAACTAGAAGTCCTAACAACGAGGGTTAACAAGGTGGAAGAACAAGTGAGTGACAAAGAAGACAAGTTGATGGCAAAGAGGGAAACTGAGGAAAAAAGAGACAATTAAAAGTCCATGAAGATAAATTAAGGGAAATAAACGACAGCCTAAGGAAGAAAAACCTACGTTTAATTGGGGTTCCCAAGGGCGCCGAAAGGGCCAGAGGGCCAGAATATGTACTTGAACAAATCATAGCTGAAAACTTTCCTAATCTGGGAAGGGAAACAGGCATTCAGATCCAGGAAATAGAGAGATCCCCCCCTAAAATCAATAAAAACCGTTCAACACCTCGACTTTTAATAGTTAAGCTTGCAAATTCCAAAGATAAAGAGAAGATCCTTAAAACACCAAGAGACAAGAAATCCCTGACTTTTATGGGGAGGAGTATTAGGGTAACAGCAGACCTCTCCACAGAGACCTGGCAGGCCAGGAAGGGCTGGCAGGATATATTCAGGGTCCTAAATGAGAAGAACATGCAACCAAGAATACTTTATCCAGCAAGGCTCTCATTCAAAATGGAAGGAGAGATAAAGAGCTTCCAAGACAGGCAGGAACTGAAAGAATATGTGACCTCCAAATCAGCTCTGCAAGAAATTTTAAGGGGAACTCTTAAAATTCCCCTTTAAGAAGAAGTCCAGTGGAACAATCCACAAAAACAAGGACTGAATAGATATCATGATGACACTAAACTCATATGTTTCGATAGTAACTCTGAACTTGAACGGGCTTAATGACCCCATCAAAAGGCGCAGGGTTTCAGACTGGATAAAAAAGCAAGACCCATCTATGTGCTGTCTACAAGAGACTCATTTTATTTTATTTTATTTTATTTTTTTAATTTTTATTTATTTATGATAGTCACACACACACAGAGAGAGACAGAGGCAGAGACGCAGGCAGAAGGAGAAGCAGGCTCCATGCACCGGGAGCCCGACGTAGGATTCGATCCCGGGTCTCCAGGATCGGGCCCTGGGCCAAAGGCAGGCGCTAAACCGCTGCGCCACCCAGGGATCCCAGAGACTCATTTTAGACAGAAGGACACCTACAGCCTGAAAATAAAAGGTTGGAGAACCACTTGCCATTCAAATGGTCCTCAAAAGAAAGCAGGGGTAGCCATCCTTATATCAGATAAACTAAAATTTACCCCGAAGACTGTAGTGAGAGATGAAGAGGGACACTATATCATACTTAAAGGATCTATCCAACAAGAGGACTTAACAATCCTCAATATATATGCCCTGAATGTGGGAGCTGCCAAATATATCAATTAATAACCAAAGTGAAGAAATACTTAGATAATAATACACTTATACTTGGTGACTTCAATCTAGCGCTTTCTATACTCGATAGGTCTTCTTTTTTATTTTTTTTTTATTTTTTAAAGATTTTATTTATTTATTCATGATAGTCACACAGAGAGAGACAGAGAGGCAGAGACACAAGCAGGCTCCATGCAGGGAGCCCGACGGGACTCGATCCCGGGTCTCCAGGATTGCGCCCGGGCCACTGGCAGGCGCCAAACTGCTGCGCCACCCAGGGATCCCTCTCGATAGGTCTTCTAAACACAACATCTCCAAAGAAACGAGAGCTTTAAATGATACACTGGACCAGATGGATTTCACAGATATCTACAGAACTTTACATCCAAACTCAACTGAATACACATTCTTCTCAAGTGCACATGGAACTTTCTCCAGAATAGACCACATACTGGGTCACAAATAGGGTCTGAACCGATACCAAAAGATTGGGATCGTCCCCTGCATATTCTCAGACCATAATGCTTTGAAATTAGAACTAAATCACAACAAGAAATTTGGAAGGACCCAAACACGTGGAGGTTAAGGACCATCCTGCTAAAAGATGAAAGGGTCAACCAGGAAATTAAGGAAGAATTAAAAAGATTCATGGAAACTAATGAGAATGAAGATACAACCGTTCAAAATCTTTGGGATGCAGCAAAAGCAGACGTAAGGGGGAAATACATCGCAATACAAGCATCCATTCAAAAACTGGAAAGAACTCAAATACAGAAGCTAACCTTACACATAAAGGAGCTAGAGAAAAAACAGCAAATAGATCCTACACCCAGGAGAAGAAGGGAGTTAATAAAGATTCGAGCAGAACTCAACGAAATCGAGACCAGAAGAACTGTGGAACAGATCAACAAAACCAGGAGTTGGTTCTTTGAAAGAATTAATAAGATAGATAAACCATTAACCAGCCTTATTAAAAAGAAGAGAGAGAAGACTCAAATTAATAAAATCATGAATGAGAAAGGAGAGATCACTACCAACACCTAGGAAATACAAACGATTTTAAAAACATATTATGAACAGCTATATGCCAATAAATTAGGCAATCTAGAAGAAATGGACGCATTTCTGGAAAGCCACAAATTACCAAAACTTGAACAGGAAGAAATAGAAAACCTGAACAGGCCAATAACCAGGGAGGAAATTGAAGCAGTCATCAAAAACCTCCCAAGACACAAAAGTCCAGGACCAGATGGCTTCCCAAGGGAATTCTATCAAACGTTTAAAGAAGAAACCATATCTATTCTACTAAAGCTGTTTGGAAAGATAGAAAGAGATGGAGTACTTCCAAATTCATTCTATGAAGCCAGCATCACCTTAATTCCAAAACCAAACAAAGACCCAACCAAAAAGGAGAATTACAGACCAATATCCCTGATGAACATGGATGCAAAAATTCTCAGCAAGATACTAGCCAATAGGATCCAACAATACATTCAGAAAATTATTCACCATGGCCAAGTAGGATTTATCCCTGGGACATAAGGCTGGTTCAACACTCGTAAAACAATCAATGTGATTCATCATATCAGCAAGAGAAAAACCAAGAACCATATGATCCTCTCATTGGATGCAGAGAAAGCATTTGACAAAATACAGCATCCATTCCTGATCAAAACTCTTCAGAGTGTAGGGATAGAGGGAACATTCCTCAGCATCTTAAAAGCCATCTACGAAAAGCCCACAGCAAATATCATTCTCAATGGGGAAGCACTGGGAGCCTTTCCCCTAAGATCAGGAACAAGACAGGGATGTTCACTCTCACCACTGCTATTCAACATAGTACTGGAAGTCCTAGCCTCAGCAATCAGACAACAAAAAGACATTAAAGGCATTCAAATTGGCAAAAAAGAAGTCAAACTCTCCCTCTTCGCCGATGAAATGATACTCTACATAGAAAACCCAAAAGGCTCCACCCCAAGATTGCTAGAACTCATACAGCAATTTGGTAGTGTGGCAGGATACAAAATCAATGCCCAGAAATCAGTGGCGTTTCTATACACTAACAATGAGACTGAAGAAAGAGAAATTAAGGAGTCAATCCCATTTACAATTGCACCCAAAAGCATAAGATACCTAGGAATAAACCTAACCAAAGAGGTAAAGGATCTATACCCTAAAAACTATAGAACACTTCTGAAAGAAATTGAGGAAGACACAAAGAGATGGAAAAAATATTCCATGCTCATGGATTGGCAGAATTAATATTGTGAAAATGTCAATGTTACCCAGGGCAATTTCCACGTTTAATGCAATCCCTATCAAAATACCATGGACTTTCTTCAGAGAGTTAGAACCAATTATTTTAAGATTTGTATGGAATCAGAAAAGACCCCGAATAGCCAGGGGCATATTAAAAAAGAAAACCATATCTGGGGGCATCACAATGCCAGATTTCAGGTTGTGCTACAAAGCTGTGGTCATCAAGACAGTGTGGTACTGGCACAAAAACAGACACATAGATCAATGGAACAGAATAGAGAACCCAGAAGTGGACCCTGAACTTTATGGTCAACTAATATTCGATAAAGGAGGAAAGACTATCCATTGGAAGAAAGACAGTCTCTTCAATAAATGGTGCTGGGAAAATTGGACATCCACATGCAGAAGAATGAAACTAGACCACTTTCTTGCACCAGACACAAAGATAAACTCAAAATGGGTGAAAGATCTGTGAGACAAGATTTCATCAAAATCCTAGAGGAGAACACAGGCAACACCCTTTTTGAACTCAGCCACAGTAACTTCTTGCAAGATACATCCATGAAGGGAAAAGAAACAAAAGCAAAAATGAACTATTGGGACTTCATCAAGCTAAGAAGCTTTTGCACAGCAAAGGATACAGTCAGCAAAACTAAAAGACAACCTACAGAATGGGAGAAGATATTTGCAAATGACGTATCAGATAAAGGGCTAGTTTCCAAGATCTATAAAGAACTTCTTAAACTCAACACCAAAGAAACAAACATTCCAATCACGAAATGGGCAAAAGACATGAACAGAAATCTCACAGAGGAAGACATAGACATGGCCAATATGCACATGAGAAAATGCTCTGCATCACTTGCCATCAGGGAAATACAAATCAAAACCACAATGAGATACCACCTCACACTGGTGAGAATGGGGAACATTAACAAGGCAGGAAACCACAAATGTTGGAGAGGATGCGGAGAAAAGGGAACCCTCTTACACTGTTGGTGGGAATGTGAACTGGTGCAGCCACTCTGGAAAACTGTGTGGAGGTTCCTCAAAGAGTTAAAAATAGACCTGCCCTACGACCCAGCAATTGCATTGCTGGGGATTTACCCCAAAGATACAGATGCAATGAAACGCCGGGACACCTGCACCCCGATGTTTCTAGCAGCAATGTCCACAATAGCCAAACTGTGGAAGGAGCCTCGGTGTCCATTGAAAGATGAATGGATAAAGGAGATGTGGTTTATGTATACAATGGAATATTACTCAGCCATTAGAAATGACAAATACCCACCATTTGCTTCAATGTGGCTGGAACTGGAGGGTATTATGCTGAGTGAAGTCAGTCAATCGGAGAAGGACAAATAGTGTATGTTCTCATTCATTTGGGGAATATAAACAATAGTGAAAGAGAATATAAGGGAAGGGAGAAGAAATGTGTGGGAAATATCAGAAAGGGAGACAGAACATGAAGACTCCTAACTCTGGGAAACGAACTGGGGGTGGTGGAAGGGGTGGAGGGCGGGGGGTGGGGGGTGAATGGGTGACGGGCACTGAGGGGGGCACTTGACGGGATGAGCACTGGGTGTTATTCTGTATGTTGGCAAATTGAACACCATTAAAAAAATAAATTTATTATAAAAAAATAAAAATAAAATAAAATAAAAAAATAAAATCCACACACACACAAAAATAATTTCAATCCCATGGTGATTTTTTTTAATTTTTATTTTTTTATAAATTTATTTTTTATTGGTGTTCAATTTGCCAACATATAGAAGAACACCCAGTGCTCATCCCGTCAAGTGCCCACCTCAGTGCCCGTCACCCAGTCTCCCCCACCCCCCACCCACCTCCCCTTCCACCACCCCTAGTTCGTTTCCCAGTGTTAGGAGTCTTCATGTTCTGTCTCCCTTTCTGATATTTCCCACTCATTCCCCCCCCCACTTTATTCCCTTTCAGTATTTTCTATATTCCCCAAATGAATGAGACCATATAATGTTTGTCATTCTCAGATTGACTTATTTCACTCAGCATAATACCCTCCAGTTCCATCCACATCGAAGCAAATGGTAGGTATTTGTGGTTTCTAATGGCTGAGTAATATTCCATTGTATACATATACCACATCTCCTTTATCCATTCATCTTTTGATGGACCACAAGGCTCCTGCCACAATTTGGCTATTGTGGCCATTGCTGCTATAAACATTGGGGTGCAGGTGTCCTGCCGTTTCTCTGCATCTGTATCTTTGGGTTAAACCACCAGCAGTGCAATTGCTGGGTCATAGGGTAGCTCTATTTTTAACTCTTTGAGAAACCTCCACACAGTTTTCCAGAGTGGCTGCACCAGTTCTCATTCCCACCAGTAGTGTAAGGGGGTTTCCCTTTCTCCAATCCTCACCAACATTTGTTGTTTCCTGTCTTGTTAATTTTAGCCATTCTCACCAATGTGAAGTGGTATCTCATTGTGGTTTTGATTTGTTTTTCCCTGATGGCAGTGGTGTGGAGCATTTTCTCCTGTGCTTGTTGGTGATGTGTAGGTCTTGGAGAAATGTCTGTTCATGTCTTCTGCCCATTTCATGACTGGATTGTTTGTTTTTTGGGTATTGAGTCTGATAAGTTCTTTATAGATCTTGGAAACTAGCCCTTTATCTGATACGTCATTTGCAAATATCTTCTCCCATTCTGTAGGTTATCTTTTAGTTTTGTTGACTGTTTCCTTCGCTGTGCAGAAGGTTTTTATCTTAATGATATCCCAATAGTTCATTTTTGCTTTTGTTTCCCTTGCCTTCACAGATGTGTCTTGCAAGAAGTTGCTGTGGCCAAGTTCCAAAAGGTTATTGCCTGTGTTCTCCTTTAGGGTTTTGATGGATTCTTGTCTCACATTTAGATCTTTCATCCATTTTGAGTTTATCTTTGTGTATGGTGTAAGAGAATGGTCTAGTTTCATTCTCTTGCATGTGGCTGTCCAATTTTCCCAACACCATTTACTGAAGAGACTGTCTTTTTTCCAGTGGGTATTCTTTCCTGCTTTGTCAAAGATGAATTGACCATAGAGTTCTCCATTATCTATTTAACCCATCCTCCAAATCCTCTCCCTCTGGTCACCATCAGTTTGTTCTGTATAATTAAGCATCTGTTTCTTGATTTGCGTCTCTCTTTTTTTTCCTTTGCTTTTTTGTTTTGTTTTTTAAATTCCACGTATGAATGGGATCATATAATATTTACCTTTCTCTGACTGAATTATTTCACTTAGCACTGTACTCTCTAGCTCCATCCATGTCATTGCAAATGGCAAGATTTTATTCTTTTTTATGGATGAATAATATTCCATTACACGCACACACACATATGTATATACACGCACATCTTTGTCCATTCAGCAGTTGGTGGACACTTGGGCTGCTTTCATATCTTGGCAATTGTATATAATGCTACTATAAACATAGGGGTGCATATATCCCTTTGAATTAGTGTTTTTGTATTTTTGGGGTAAATATCCAGTAGTGTGATTGTTGGATCATAGGGTAGTTCTATTTTTAACCTCTTGAGGAAACTGCATACTGTTTTCCACAGCAGCTGCACCAGTTGGCATTCCCACCAACAGTTCATGAGCGTTTCTTTTTTTCCATATCCTCACTAACACCTATTGTTTCTTGAGTTGTTAATTTTAGCTGTTCTGACAGGTGTGAGGTGATATCTCATTGATTTGCATTTCCCTGATGGTAAAGTGGTGATGTACATTTTTTTATATGTCTGTTGGTTTTCTGGATGTCATCTTTGTCGAAATGTCTGTTCATGTGTTCTGCCCATTTTTAGTTGGATTATTTGGGGGTTTGGGTGTTGAGTTTTAGACATGCTTTATATATTTGTGATATAAATCCTCTATCAAGGATGTCATTTGCAAATATTTTCTCCCATTCTGTAGGTTGCCTTTTGTTTTGTTGATTGTTTCCTTCACTGGGCAGAAGCCTTTTATTTTGATGTAGTCTCAGTGGTTTATTTTTGCTTTTGTTTCCCTTGCATCAGGACACATATCTAGAAAGAAGTTGCTATGGCCAGTGTCAAAGAGGTTATTGCCTGTGTTCTCTTCTAGGTTTCTTAGGGCTTCAGGACTCACATTTAGGTCTTTCATCCATTCTGAATTTACTTTTGTGTATAATTTAAGAAAGTTGTCCCATTTCATGCTTTTGCATGTTGCTGTCCAGTTTTCCCAACACCATTTGTTGAAGACGGTGTTTTATCCGTTGGATATTCTTTCCTGGAGTTTCTATTCTGTTCCATTGATCAATATGTGTATTTGTGTGCAAATATCATACTGTCTTGATTAGTACAGCTTTGGACTACAACCTGACGTCCAGAATTGTGATGCCTCCAGCTTTGTTTTTCTTTTTCAAGATTGCTTAGGCTATTTAGGCTCTTTTGCGGTTCCATACAAATTTTAGCATTGTTAGTTCTAGTTTTGTGAAAAATATTGTCCTTGTTTTGATAGGAATTGCACTAAATGCGTAGATTGCTTTGGGAATATAAACATTTTAATAATATTTGTTCTTTCCAAACAGGAGTATGGAATGTCTTTCCATTTCCGTTTCTCTCATCAGTGTTTTATAGTTTTTAGAGTACAGGTCTTTTACCCCTTTAGGTAGGTTTATTCCTAGGTATCTTATTTTTTTGGGTGCAATTGTAAATGGAATTGTTTTCTTAATTTCTCTTTCTGTTGTTTCAGTATTAGTATATAGAAATGCAACAGATTTCTGTATGTTGTATCCTGCGACTTTACTGAATTCACTTATTAGTTCTAGCAGGTTTTTTTGTGGAATCTTTAGGATTCTATATAGAATATCATGTCATCTACAAATAGTGCACGTTTGACTTCTTCCTTGTCATCTTGATGCCTTTTATTTCTTTTTGTTGTCTGATTGCTGTGGCTAGGACTTCCAGTAGGGTGGAATGTTCTGAATGTATCTGTTAAATCCATTTTGCCCAGTGTGTCATTCAAAGGCACTGTTTCCTCATTGATTTTCTCTTTGGAGGAGGTGTCCAATGATGTAAGTAGGGTTTGAAAGTCTCCTACTATTATAGTATTACTGCTGACTAGTTCCTTTATGCTTGTTATTACCTGTTTTATGTATTTGGGTGCTCCCGTGTTGGGTTCATAAATATTTACAATTGTCATATCTTCTTGTGGAATTGTCCCCATTATTATTATATAGTATCCTTTTTTTGTCTCTTAAATTCCACATACCAGTGAAATCATATGATATTTGTCTTTTTCTAACTTATTTCACTTAGCATTATACTCTCTGGCTTCATCCATGTCATAGCAAATGGCAATATTTCATCCTTATTTATGGTTGAATAATATTCTGGTATTCTTTATCTTCTTTATCCATGCATCCATTGATGGACACTGGGCTGTGTCTTTTTTTTTTAATTTAATGTCTCCAGTTTTATTTTATTTTATTTTTTATAATAAATTTATTTTTTATTGGTGTTCAATTTGCCAACATACAGAATAACACCCAATGCTCATCCCATCAAGTGCCCCGCTCAGTGCCCGTCACCCATTCACCCCCACTCTCCTTCTACCACCCCTAGTTCATTTCCCAGAGTTAGGAGTCTTTATGTTCTGTCTCCCTTTCTGATATTTCCTCCCACACATTTCTTCTCCCTTCCCTTATATTCCCTTTCACTATTATTTATATTCACTGGGCTGTGTCTTGTTGTGGACCTCTTTGCATTGATTTTGTTCGGAGTTATCTGTGATTCCTGGATCTGGTTGTCTGTTTCCTTCCCCAGGTTAGGAAAGTTTTTAGCTGTTACTTCTTAAAATAGTTTTTTGCTCCTTTCTCTCCCTCTTCTAGTTCTGGGACCCCTAAAATGCTAAGTTAGTGTACTCAATGCTGCTGTAGAGTCCTTTAAGCTATTCTCATTTATGCTGAGTGAACTAAGTCAATCAGAGAAGGACAAACATTATATGGTCTCATTCATTTGGGGAATATAAAAAATAGTGGACACTTGACAGGATGAGCACTGGGTGTTATTCTATATGTTGACAAATTGAACACCAATAAAAAATAAATTTATAAAAAAATTTAAAAAATTGTTTTGCTGTTCAGGTTCAGTGCTTTCCACTACCCTCTTTTCCAGATTGCTAGTCTATTTTTCTGCCTCTTCAAATTGTAGTGATTCCTTCTAGTGTATTTTTCATTTCAGTTACTGTATTCTTCAGCTCTGACTTGTTATTTGTATCTTCTATTTGTTGAAGTTCTCACTGAATTTATCTACTCTTCTCTCAAGTTTGGTGAGTATCTTTATTACTTCAGACTCTTTATCAGGTAGATTGCTTATCAGTGTTCAATTTAACTCTTTTTCTGGGGTTTTATTTTGTTCTTTAATTTGGAACATATGTCTCCTCCTTTTGTCTAACCCTCTGTGTTTCTTTCTATGTATTAGGTACATCAGCTTTGTCTCCTAGTCTTGAAAGTAGAGGCCTTATGAATTTAACAGCCTGCGGTGCCCAGCAGCACAATCATCTGGTCACTAGAACCAGATGTTTCAGGGGTGTCCCCCATGTCAGTCGCTTGTGCGCTTCTCTTGTGGTTGGGTGATGACTATTGCAGACATGCTGGTGGGTGAGGCTGACCCTTAGTCCAGTTGTCAGCAAGGACTGGCCATGACTGCTGTGGGTGCACTGGTGGTCAGGCTGCATCTGGTGCTGCTGACCAAGAGGCCTGGCTATAGTTTCTGCATGTGTACTAGTGGCTGGGGCTAGCTTCCCCACCCCTTGGAGCAGGAGCCACTCTGGAAGACACTGTCTGCTGAGTGTGGCAGTCACTTTAGGAGTCTGGCCCTGAACAATGTTGCCTGTCAAGTATGGGGGTGTGGGAGCAGCTTTGGAAAAATGCCTGCCAGGGTAGATGGGCTGAGTGAGGCAGGTCCACAGGGGAATGCTAAGGTGGGGAAGCAGTGCTAGCAAAGTAGATGGAGGGTGTGAGAACTGGGTTTTGCAAGCATCTGGGCAGCTAGGTTGAAAGAAGACAAAAAAAATGCTGTCTTCCAGCACTTCTGTTTTAGGAGAAAGCTCCTACGGAGATGTGTCCCTCCAGCATACATCCTAAAATTAGTCAGTAAATCTCCTTCATTAATAACCAGGTGCTTTTCATATAGATGCTTCTGTCTGAGGCTCTGACCAAGTGATATAGTGTGCTGGCCCTTTATGAGCAGAGACTTAGTTTCCTTAGCTCTCTGCTTGTTTCAGAGTTAAATCTTGCTGTCTTTCTTTTTTCTTGCTGAAACACATGCTGAAGTTTATTTATTTTATTTATTTAAATTTTGTTAGTTAACATACAGTGCAATATTGGTTTCTGGAGCAGAATTCAATGATTCACCAGTTACATGCAACGCCCAGTCCTCATGATAAGTGCTCTTTAGTACCCATCACTCATCTAGCCCATCCCCCACACACATCCCTGCACCAACCCTCAGATTGTTCTCTATCATTAAGAGTCACTTATGGCTTGTTTCCTTCTTTCCTTTTTTCTCTTTTCCCCCTTTCCATATGTCCATCAGTTTTCTGTCCTAAATTCCACATATTAGTGAGATCATATGGTATTTGTCTTTCTCTGACTGACTTACTTTGCTTAGCATAATACACTCTGGCTCCATCTATATTGTTGCAAATGGCAAGATTTCATTCTTTCTGATGGCTGCATAATATTCCACTACAAATGTATATTACATCTTTTTTATCCATTCATCAGTTGATGACATTTGGGCTTTCTCCATAGTTATGCTGTTGTTGATAATGCTGCAATAAACATTGGGGTGCATGTACCCCTTCAAATCTGTATCTTTGTATCTTCTGGGTAAATACCTAGTAGTGCAATTACTGGATCATAGGGTAGTTCTATTTTTAACTTTTTGAGGAACCTCCAAACTGTTCTCCAGAGTGCCTGCATTCCTACCAACAGTGCAAGAGGACATCTTTTCTCCACATCTTCACCAACACCTGTTGTTTCTTGTGCTGCTAATTTTAGCCATTCTTACAGGTGTGTGATGGTGTCTCATCATGGTTTTGGTTTGTATTTCCTTGATGATGAATGATATTGAGCATCTTTTCAATTGTCTGTTAGCCACTTGGCTGTGTTCTTTGGAAAAGTATCTATTCATGCCTTCTGTCCATTTCTTAACTGGATTATTTTATTTTGGGGTGTTGAGTTTGATAAGTTCTTTATAGATTTTGTCAGATATATTGTTTAAGCCTTGCTGATTTTCAAAGCTATCAGAGGTAAGCCCTGATCATTTTCTTTTTTTTTTTTTTTACTCCTGAGAGACACACAGAGAGAGGCAGAGACACAGGCAGAGGGAGAAGCAGGCTCTCTGTAGGGAGCCCGATGTGGGACTCGATCCCAGGACCCCAGGATAATGACCTGAGCCGAAGGCAGACGCTTAACCACTGAACCACCCAGATGCTCAGCCTTGATCATTTTCAAAGCCAGACATTATGGAGGCTCTTCTGCCCAGTGCAAGTCCCCAGGGGTGCCTTGTGTGGGTCTTGATCCCCTCTGTCCTCCATGCCTGTGACATTCTTCCCACTTTTGGGTCACTGTGCTGGGGGCACGGTTCCTAACCATGTCCCTGCCCCTCCTACAGTTCTTGGGGTGGCCTTCTCTATGTTTTTAGATGTAGAAGATCTGTTCTACCAGTCTTCAGGTCGCTTTCATGGTGAGTTGCATTACATGTAGTTTGTTGCCTCACTGTGTCTGTGGGAGAAAGTGAGTTCAGGATCTTCCTAGTCTGCCATCTTCTCTCACTTTCTCAAAGTTATAGGTAGCATTTATCCTGACTTAGTTCATCAGCTATTCTTATAAAATCAGTCAGCTCTCCTGTGTCTCTGGGTGACTACAAATTCTGTAAATAGTGCTGTTCTGTCTTGTGGGGACAGTTGTTAGGGTGGACTTCTTAATTTCTTCTGTTGCTTCCACATGTAGCAAATAGGAGAGTGTCTGTTCCCTCTCAAATCATAGCCAATAGTCCTAATTTTTTAAATTATATTAGTAGCTTCCCCCGTTATTTTCCAGTGAGATGTTTTGAGGGATGACATTAGATATAGGTCCTCTTATTCGCTAGGCTGCTGCTACCTAGTCAAACAAAAATCTTTGTAAGTTAGTATTATTTTCCTCAAATGCTTAAGATGTTGATTAAATTGAGCATTAGGGGTAAGAGGTCTGAGTTGCACAACCTCTGCTCCTGTGAGGATCAGATTGTGTTCTCATTTGAACCATAAATCTAACAGCCTCTGGGTTTCTGTGTCTCAATCAGTTTGTTGGGATTCCATCCTAATTTTTGTCAGTTCTTATCTAGTATAAACTCTCTCTTCAGTGACTCTGGTTCCATAGTATCATTTGCTGTAGCATTGTCTGTTTTCATGGGCCTCGCTTCTACTAAGTTAGAGTTACCGGGGTCAAAATGGTTAAAATAATTCTCGTCTTCAGAGTATGGATTGGTGCTTTTAAGAGCAAAAAGGTCCGGGTTTCTTTCTGCTCTGGAAATCACTTTTTGTGCTAACACTTTTCTGTTCTACCTACTGAGATCTATGTTACTTAATGCTCCTAAGAAGAACATTAAGATGTCTTCCTTATTTTCTCTTTTAAATATAGGACCTAACTCACTGGGGTGGGAAATCAGGCCAACATCTGATGTTTCTTTTTTTTCTGGATTAAGTCTCAGTACATCTCCAAGGATCCTCAGAAATTAATACATAGTGCAATCTACCCCTGAACCACCTCTTGAGTGATTTGGGTAAGGTTAATGAGTGAGGGATGTTTACTATTGTCCTCCTGCCTTTCACAACAGCATTCAAAGTTTTATTTTAAAGGTGTTTAATAGGGCATTCCAAAATATTTATAATATGGTAAAGCAGTATTAAGATAATTATTGTGGCTGATGTTAGCATCCAAACTATAATAGTTCTATAAATTTTGTCTCATGGGTTAAAATAGCTGTTTATAATTTCAGTAGAATGCCATAGATGGCAAATAGTGTATTAAATATAGTTTACCAGACCAATAATGAGCTTTACCAGGTTTTAATTTTTTTAATAATAAATTTATTTTTTATTGGTGTTCAATTTGCCAACATACAAAATACCCCTAGTTCGTTTCCCAGAGTTAGGAGTCTTCATGTTCTGTCTCCCTTTCTGATATTTCCTACCCATTTTTTCTCCCTTCCCTTCTATTCCCTTTCACTATTATTTATATTCCCCAAATGAATGAGACCATATAATGTTTGTCCTTCTCCGAATGACTTATTTCACTCAGCACAATACCCTCCAGTTCCATCCACGTTGAAGCAAAAGGTGCTTTACCAGGTTTTAATCAATTATAAATTTAACATAATTTGTCAATATGTATTTCAATTTTGACATGGAGTATGATCTAACCCATAGCACTGGCCACTTTTAATTATTGTTAGTTCAGGTTGAGTACCAACTATGGCAATTGTTTTTGTTTGGGGGAAAATTAATCCTCAGACTAAGGATGGTCTTTGCTAGCAATTTGTTTAACAGTGGGACTTTCACAAGTCAACAGCATGCAGAACAATGCCTCTTAATAAGCCAATAAAGAAAAAACATACTCCAAACCAATGATGGATAAATCACACTAGTGTTCTAGGCAAGGCAAGATGAAAGGAATCAAATCCAAAGTTAGTTGAGATGTATCTTTATAGAGTTGAAACTCAGCAGAGACAGTGTAGCCAACTAAGAACTAATGTCTAGCTGCCATTGCAGAAATAAAATTCCCCTGTTGCTACAGCATTTTGATAGGGAATGATGGTGCCAGTGTTGGTGCGCAAGATGATCTTCACAGGGTAGCTGCATGGCTTTCACCACTACTGGTTTTACCATGGCAGGAACTAACTTCCCCAAGGTCTTCAGAAGGCTATTTATTTTTCTTTAAATATTTTATTTATTTATTCATGAGAGACACAGAGAGAGAAAGAGGCAGAGACACAGGCAGAGGGAAAAGCAGTCTCCATGCAGGGAGCCTGACGTGGGACTCTATCCCAATCCCAGATCTCCAGAATCAGGCCCTGGGCTGAAGGCGGTGCTAAACCGCTGAGCCACCTGGGCTGCCCCAGAGCTATTTGGATCAGCAAATTGTAGCCTTGCTTAGACTAAACATTCTTGCACAGTCCTCACAAACCCTTGGTGTTTGTAGTCTAAATGTCCCCTTCCATAGTCACTTCTTTATAAATATAAATATAAATGTAAATATATATATATATAATTGAAGTTGGATTTGCCAACATATAGTATAACACCCAGTGCTCGTCCCATCTAGTCGCTACTTTATATATTTTTACTGATATGCCTCCAGCAGGTCCCCTCAGCAGCTGAGCTACTGAGTTATCAGTGAGAAGAGATGAGATAATGACACCCTGATACAACTCCTTTGTTTCTTTCCTTTACTTTTATACCATACCAATTTTACTTCTAAAAATAACTTAATTTTGTCTTTGTTATCAACAAAAGGTTTTGAAATCATATCAAAACAATATACAATAGGGATCCCTGGGTGGCGCAGCGGTTTGGCGCCTGCCTTTGGCCCAGGGCGCGATCCTGAAGACCCGGGATCGAATCCCACGTCGGGCTCCCGGTGCATGGAGCCTGCTTCTCCCTCTGCCTGTGTCTCTGTGCCTCTCTCTCTCTCTGTGACTATCATAAATAAATAAAAATTAAAAAAAAAAACAATATACAATAAATCAATTATTAACCAAAGGGAAGAAATACTTAGATAATAATACACTTATACTTGGTGACTTCAATCTAGCTCTTTCTATACTCGATAGGTCTTCTAAGCACAACATCTCCAAAGAAACGAGAGCTTTAAATGATACACTGGACCAGGTGGATTTCACAGATATCTACAGAACTTTACATCCAAACTCAACTGAATACACATTCTTCTCAAGCGCACATGGAACTTTCTCCAGAATAGACCACATATTGGGTCACAAATCGGGTCTGAACCGATACCAAAAGACTGGGATTGTCCCCTGCATATTCTCAGACCATAATGCCTTGAAATTAGAACTAAATCACAACAAGAAGTTTCGAAGGACCTCAAACACGTGGAGGTTAAGGACCATCCTGCTAAAAGATGAAAGGGTCAACCAGGAAATTAAGGAAGAATTTAAAAGATTCATGGAAACTAATGAGAATGAAGATACAACCTTTCAAAATCTATGGGATGCAGCAAAAGCAGTCGTAAGGGGGAAATACATCGCAATACAAGCATCCATTCAAAAACTGGAAAGAACTCAAATACAAAAGCTAACCTTACACATAAAGGAGCTAGAGAAAAAACAGCAAATAGATCCTACACCCAGGAGAAGAAGGGAGTTAATAAAGATTCGAGCAGAACTCAACGAAATCGAGACCAGAAGAACTGTGGAACAGATCAACAAAACCAGGAGTTGGTTCTTTGAAAGAATTAATAAGATAGATAAACCATTAGCCAGCCTTATTAAAGAGAACAGAGAGAAGACTCAAATTAATAAAATCATGAATGAGAAAGGAGAGATCACTACCAACACCAAGGAAATACAAACGATTTTAAAAACATATTATGAACAGCTATACGCCAATAAATTAGGCAATCTAGAAGAAATGGACGCATTCCTGGAAAGCCACAAACTACCAAAACTGGAACAGGAAGAAATAGAAAACCTGAACAGGCCAATAACCAGGGAGGAAATTGAAGCAGTCATCAAAAACCTCCCAAGACACAAGAGTCCAGGACCAGATGGCTTCCCAGGGGAATTTTATCAAACGTTTAAAGAAGAAACCATACCTATTCTTCTAAAGCTGTTTGGAAAGATAGAAAGAGATGGAGTACTTCCAAATTCATTCTATGAGGCCAGCATCACCTTAATTCCAAAACCAGACAAAGACCCCACCAAAAAGGAGAATTACAGACCAATATCCCTGATGAACATGGATGCAAAAATTCTCAACAAGATACTGGCCAATAGGATCCAACAGTACATTAAGAAAATTATTCACCATGACCAAGTAGGATTTATCCCTGGGACACAAGGCTGGTTCAACACCCGTAAAACAATCAATGTGATTCATCATATCAGCAAGAGAAAAACCAAGAACCATATGATCCTCTCATTGGATGCAGAGAAAGCATTTGACAAAATACAGCATCCATTCCAGATCAAAACTCTTCAGAGTGTAGGGATAGAGGGAACATTCCTCGACATCATAAAAGCCATCTATGAAAAGCCCACAGCAAATATCATTCTCAATGGGGAAGCACTGGGAGCCTTTCCCCTAAGATCAGGAACAAGACAGGGCTGTCCACTCTCACCACTGCTGTTCAACATAGTACTGGAAGTCCTAGCCTCAGCAATCAGACAACAAAAAGACATTAAAGGCATTCAAATTGGCAAAGAAGAAGTCAAACTCTCTCCTCTTCGCCGATGACATGATACTCTACGTAGAAAACCCAAAAGTCTCCACCCCAAGATTGCTAGAACTCATACAGCAATTCGGTAGCGTGGCAGGATACAAAATCAATGCCCAGAAATCAGTGGCATTTCTATACACTAACAATGAGACTGAAGAAAGAGAAATTAAGGAGTCAATCCCATTTACAATTGCACCCAAAAGCATAAGATACCTAGGAATAAACCTAACCAAAGATGTAAAGGATCTATACCCTCAAAACTATAGAACACTTCTGAAAGAAATTGAGGAAGACACAAAGAGATGGAAAAATATTCCATGCTCATGGATTGGCAGAATTAATATTGTGAAAATGTCAATGTTACCCAGGGCAATATACATGTTTAATGCAATCCCTATCAAAATACCATGCACTTTCTTCAGAGAGTTAGAACCAATTATTTTAAGATTTGTGTGGAATCAGAAAAGACCCCGAATAGCCAGGGGAATTTTAAAAAAGAAAACCATATCTGGGGGCATCACAATGCCAGATTTCAGGTTGTACTACAAAGCTGTGGTCATCAAGACAGTGTGGTACTGGCACAAAAACAGACACATAGATCAGTGGAACAGAATAGAGAATCCAGAAGTGGACCCTGAACTTTATGGGCAACTAATATTCAATAAAGGAGGAAAGACTATCCATTGGAAGAAAGACAGTCTCTTCAATAAATGGTGCTGGGAAAATTGGACATCCACATGCAGAAGAATGAAACTAGACCACTCTCTTGCACCATACACAAAGATAAAATCAAAATGGATGAAAGATCTAAATGTGAGACAAGATTCCATCAAAATCCTAGAGAAGAACACAGGCAACACCCTTTTTGAACTCGGCCATAGTAACTTCTTGCAAGATACATCCACGAAGGCAAAAGAAACAAAAGCAAAAATGAACTATTGGGACTTCATCAAGATAAGAAGCTTTTGCACAGCAAAGGATACAGTCAACAAAACTAAAAGACAACCTACAGAATGGGAGAAGATATTTGCAAATGACATATCAGATAAAGGGCTAGTTTCCAAGATCTATAAAGAACTTACTCAACTCAACACCAAAGAAACAAACAATCCAATCATGAAATGGGCAAAAGACATGAACAGAAATCTCACAGAGGAAGACATAGACATGGCCAACATGCATATGAGAAAATGCTCTGCATCACTTGCCATCAGGGAAATACAAATCAAAACCACAATGAGATACCACCTCACACCAGCGAGAATGGGGAAAATTAACAAGGCAGGAAACAACAAATGTTGGAGAGGATGTGGAGAAAAGGGAACCCTCATACACTGTTGGTGGGAATGTGAACTGGTGCAGCCACTCTGGAAAACTGTGTGGAGGTTCCTCAAAGAGTTAAAAATAGACCTGCCCTACGACCCAGCAATTGCACTGTTGGGGATTTACCCCAAAGATACAAATGCAATGAAACGCCGGGACACCTGCACCCCGATGTTTATAGCAGCAATGGCCACGATAGCCAAACTGTGGAAGGAGCCTCGGTGTCCAATGAAAGATGAATGGATAAAGAAGATGTGGTTTATGTATACAATGGAATATTCCTCAGCCATTAGAAATGACAAATACCCACCATTTGCTTCAACGTGGATGGAACTGGAGGGTATTATGCTGAGTGAAGTAAGTCAGTCGGAGAAGGACAAACATTATATGTTCTCATTCATTTGGGGAATATAAATAATAGTGAAAGGGAATAGAAGGGAAGGGAGAAGAAATGTGTGGGAAATATCAGAAAGGGAGACAGAACGTAAAGACTGCTAACTCTGGGAAACGAACTAGGGGTGGTAGAAGGGGAGGAGGGCGGGGGGTGGGAGTGAATGAGTGACGGGCACTGGGGGTTATTCTGTATGTTAGTAAATTGAACACCAATAAAAAATAAATTAAAAAAAAAACAATATACAATATTTTTCCTTTGACCCACTGGCTATAGATTAGAGGTCCCAAACAACCCCCTCCTTGGGTTTGACTAATTTGATTGAGCTCACAGAACTCAGGAAAACATTTTACTTCCCATATTACTGATTTATTATAAAAAGATATAACTCAGGGACAGCCAGATGGAAGAGATACATAAATAAGGTAAGGCTGGGGAAAGGGCATGAAACTTTCATGCACTCTCCAATCATGCCGTTCTGTCCGAATATCTACATGTTCACCTACCTGGAAACTTCAGAATTCTGTCCTTTTGGATTTTTATGAAGGCTTCATTACATGGGCATGATTGATTTGATCAAATGATTGCCTGTTAGTGATTGAACTCAATCTCTGACTCCTTTCCCTTCCCAGGAAGTTGGGGGCAGGGATGGGACTGAAACTTCCAAACATCTTATCACATGGTTGGCTCTACTGGCAACCAGTTTCAATTCTTAGGTGCTTTCCAAAAGTCACCTTGTTACACGAGACATCTTTGTTGTTCTCATCACTTGGGAATTCCAAGAATTCTAGGAGCTCTGTGACAGAAACAGGCCAAGCATGTATTTCTTATTATAAATTACTATATGAAAAACAGTTTTAAATTTTACTGATAGTTGGTGGTTCTACTAAATGTGGAACCCGCATTAGGTGCCCTGAAGATACCTAGAGTTGAGGAATATTACCTACAGCAGCTGTTGGAGGAGTCAGAGCCTTGGGACCTTCAGCACCAGACCTAAGAGAAAGATACTTTTATGACGGTGTGTGGTATTCATAAGTATTTGAATATCTTTTTGCAATTTGCTCTTATTATTTTTAAAAAATGAGTGGAAAACAAACTTTTGCTGAGACAAGCAATAATACAATTGAGGCAACGTTAGGAATCTTTACAGTTGATGAAATCAGCAAAATGTTAGCCTCAAGCTTTGCTTGGGAAGGGAAGTCCAAAATTAAAGATTATGTGTGAAATGTTAATTCATTCAAGTTTGTGTCTAAAACTGAAGTGTGGTGACATGGAGGAAGTGAAGAGATCTTTACATTTTGTATTAAGGAGAATTACCAAAAATTACTTTGTGGTTCTAAACACAAGGGATAAGTTCACAGATCCACAGACTGATGAGAGAGTACTCTTTGCTGCAGACACCTAGCACAAACCAAACCTGGCTTTGACATTCTTTGCAGGAAGTAGGTAAGTCAGCCTGAAAGCCAACCATCATAATCCTTGGCACCATTCCCTGCATCAATGCCCTTCTCAGCATCTAATTAACTTTTTCTGTTCACTAAATATCAGCTCAAGAAATTTGAGCTAAAATTTTTGTTTAGAAAACTACTTTATGTTGTCTATCCTTGACATGTAACTTATATTTTAAGTGTTTTAATAACTGTCATATACATATATTATATATATAAATACTTAAAATAATATGCCATAGTTAGGAATTTTATCATGCCTTATACCCTTCTATCTCTATTCCTGGGCCTTTACATTTTTGCCTTTTTCAGGTGTTTGAGAAACATTCATGTATGTTTAATTGTAGAATATTCAAAACACACAGAAATTTACAGAGAATAGGTAACAACCATCTATTATCTACTATTCTCCCATTTATCAAATATTAAAACATTAAATTATTAATATTAAAATACGAAGGGTTGAATGGCAAATTTCACAAATGTTAGAAGTCCTTCCCCACCTTATCTGAGGCAATCACAATTCCATTTCTATCTTCATAGATTAGCTTTGTCTATTTGTATGAAAGGAATCAAACATGCACCCTGCTGTCTGACCTCTTTTACTTATGGCGAGGTTGAGATTCACCCATCTTGTTATGTATATCTGTAGTCTGTTCTCTTTGATTGTTGACTAGTCAGCCCATTGTATGGCTGACTACTAAGCCCGTTTACCCATTTGATTATCCATTTTCCTCTTGATGGAGTCTGCTTTTTAAACTACACCCTCACTCATGCTCCCCCTCAAGATTGCTCTCTGAGGTCTGAGGTGGAGGTCTGTCTCTCTCCAGGCTCACATCCACGCACGCTGCAGCCATCTGTTTCATCCCTTCCACTTACATGCAGCCCAGTTTCTGAGGATTTAGAGGAGTCCTAGGTCGCATTGGGTACCAACAGGATCTCAAGGGCTGGCGAGGGTGGCCCTGGAAAAGGAAGCCATATCTATAGAGATGCTGGTGGTGAGAGAGTATGGGGTACTTTCCCTAAGAGTGTCTTTGACCTCCTGCCCCTGTCTGTTCTATTATTAACCAAGGACTTCCTGACTGTGCCCCTCCTTCTGTCACTCCAAGGTCCTGAGTCAGTATATTAACTCTCCCCCAGGACACTGAGTGCCCTTCAGTGCTCTGCTGCTCAGCTCTTGACTTCTCCTTCAATGTGGTGCTCAGTGATGGCTTTTAGAATTATGCTCCTCCTGGGTGGTGAGTGGGGGCCCTCAGAACTGGGAAAAGCCGAGGGGGACATCTCTATCTGGTAGGACAGTCTGAGGCTGGTGGTTAGCTCATATAGCTATCTGGAGGAGCTGAGAACAGGGTGGGGTAGGGGCCTGGTGTCCAGAGTCTTGTGTGGAAGGAAGAATTGTCTGGAATCAGGGGAGGGGAAAACCTGAGCAAAGATGAGAGAGGATGGACTGGTAGGTTATGCCGGGATGGAGGATAAGCTCCTTCTCCATAATTCCACCTGTGATGGCCCTGCTGTGTGTGGTACGGGGGATAAGAGTCTGCCCCAGAGCCCAGGGGGAAGGCCACAGAGTCACCAGGGAGGGGAAATGTTGCATATCACCTCCCTGTCCTCCACATCCCACATGTCCTGATTTCAGGAACGCTGTCCTAGCAGCTGCCAAGAGAATAGTCCAGAAATAGATAACTGTATCAGGACCATATTCATGTGTCATTTGAAATCACTTGCATGTCAGCTGAAAATCAGAGTCCATACAAAAATCCAGATTGCCAGCTTCTCTTAAGAAATGGGATGTCCAGGGATGCCTGGGTGGTTCAGTGGTTGAGCGTCTACCTTTGCCTCTGGGTGTGATCCTGGACCTGGGATCGAGTCCTGCATGGGGCTCCCTGCCTGAAGGGTCACCCCTTTTCTCTGGTCTGTCTGGGTCACTCCCAAAGACCCTGGTGTAGTTATTCCTGGTACCCCCTTCATTCTCAGAAGGTCTCAGTTGAGAATATAAATTTATGGACACTTTATCTTTATGGGACATGCCTGATCTAACAGACCAGGAGGTGACAGGCCTAATTTCAGATTGTGGATATCCTTTGAAATGTCCTTGAGGGGGCATTTCTCTGGATTGTCGCTCTTTGTCTCATGGGTTGATCATTTCTGAGGGAGGAGGGAGACGGGAACCACACAGACGGCAAATCAGGAAACAAAGAAAAAGAGAACACCTTTCTCCTAGGCAGATGAGCTGGACTGGGGTGGGCATCAAGATCCCAAGAAGTCAGGGGCCCAGAGGAGATGGAGCTTTTCTGACTGTCCCGCAACCCCGTCTCACCTCCCTCTCCGTATTCCTCAGTCCTGACTTCTTATCATGGATTCAACTTGGATGTGGAGGAGCCCATGGTCTTTCAAGAGGATGGAGCTGGCTTTGGACAGAGCGTGGCCCAGCTTGGCGGATCTAGGTAGGCCAGGCCCACTTCCCCGACCTCTATCCCCTTCAACCTGCAGGGGAATGGCTGATCGCGGTATGCTCAGGAGGTATCCTGGAGGAAGGGCAGCATGGGCAAGAAGACTGCCCATCACTCCTCTGAGGCCTCTGACCCCACTACTACTAATTCACAATCCCAGGAAAGGCCACATGCTCTGGACAAGACCCTGCGTCAGGTGGGAGGTCTCAAATCTGTTTTTCTGTGGCCAGTACATGTGACCAGACTACAGTGTTTTGTAGTCTTCCTCTTGAAATTATTAATAACTTAATCTTAGCCTTTGTGCTTTGTAAGTAAAGACCGATGGGACAGTGGAGATGTGTAGGGCTTTGGAGCCTTGGCTCACGTGCAGCCCGACCTTCCAGGGAATGTTTCTCAGCTGCTGCCCTCAACCCCTGGCGTGAGCTGAGCAAGGTCAGACTCGGCTTAGGTGCAGGGTCGCCCAGTCCTATGAGGGTTTGCCCTGGCTCCGTGAGTATCCCTATGCTTGAGGGAAAGCAACACCAAAGAGCAAACAGGAAATAGCAGGACAGACAGAGAGGAGGATTGCCAAAAAACAAAACAAAACAAAAAACACCCCCCAAACCCCAAAACACCTTTTTCCCCCATGAACAAGAGGCCCTGCATTTTTATTTTACTCTGGGTGGAATAAAATGAGTGAAGGTACAAATTAGGTACCTCACTCTGCCTCCAGGAGCTCGCATTCTCAGGTCCCAGTGACAGGGACCCAAGATGTTGAAGTGACCATGTGATACAAGCGTAACTAAAGTCTGGGAGGCATAGGAAGGGAGGGATCAAACCCAGGAGGGAATTCCAGGAGGGCTTCACACAGGAGGTGGCATTGGCAATGAGCCTGGGAGTGCTCCGTTGGAAGCTGGAAGTTTCCATTGACCACCAGGTAGCATCATGAGGTCACTGAGTTCTACAGGCACATCCATCCCCCCTCCTCACCCAGCTGGCTGGCTGGGAAAAATGCCAGGTGCCAGGGTTTCGTCTTTGTCTGTTTGAGAATACAGAGCTCGTAGACTGAAGTGCACAAACTTGAATGGTCCAACTGATGAATTTTTCCTATGTGTACAGCCAAGTGACCGCAGCCTAGATCAGGGTGTGGAACATCTTCAGCTCCCTCCCCTGGGTTCCCTTTGGGCCCTTCCTGTGGACACAGAATCCAAAGATAGTCACTGCCCCACTTCCATCACCATCAGTTTGTGTTCAGGCCCTATTGATAACTATATATATGCATATAACTATTGATTGACCACTGTTCACCAATATTTACAATAAAGTAAATAATATATATTGGATGACATTCTGATTGCTACACAGTTAGTGTTTTTCCTGGTTTCTGTTGAATCATAACCCAAATACTGAAAAGATAAGCCCGTGTGTAAGAAGGAATGGAGGAGATAAAGAAAAACCTTCAGATCAATGGTTAAGATCATGAGTTTGTTCATCATTTATGCCACTATTTCCAAACTGCTACATCTGCTACGTCTCTGTCTCATTTGGTCTTCATCAGCAAGTCTCAGACACGCAGGAATTTCAGCTTTCCATAAAGGGATAGCTTTCTAAAGGAACCTTTAAATGCTAACTTAACAAGGCTTGCTTGGCTAATTAGTTAAAATACAGCAATATTTGTGTAGTTTTCTCATGTGAATGGAGAGATTATTGATATATACTTCTTTTTCAAAATTAAAAAATTCCCTCCTTTCAAAGAATTCTGCAAAAATTATTGCACTAATAGGACTATAGATATTCATATGGATTCTGATACTGCTGCTTTAGATCGTCCAACTTAAATTATTTATATTTAAATTGTCCAATCAATTACAGAATCATCTATCTGTCTTGATAACTCATGGCTTTAGAAGATTTTTCCATCTAACCTGAGGTGATCTATTTCTTGGGTGGCTCAGGATAACGCACCCCAGAAACAAAATGCACTTACCTATGGCTGGGAAATGCTGTTTTTGCTTTGAATAGTTTTATTTTTGGCGAATGCAAAACAACAACAACACTCAAACCATCTGTGTATATAAGTACACATTTATTTACGTGTACACGCACACAAACAAAAAGTTCAGCATGCTCCTTCAGCACACGTGGGGTAAACTCAGACCCTCATAGTTGAATAGCCTCATGAGTGGCAAATGCGGAGAGCTTCCCTCTCAAAGTCTCACTTCCCTGTACATAGCGATACTTCCTCACCTGAAGCGTCCTGTGCCCTTACCCCTCCTGCAACTATATGTCATGCTTGTGCCTTCAGACTCGTGGTGGGAGCCCCCCTGGAGGTGGTGGCGGTCAACCAAACAGGAAGGTTGTATGACTGTGTGGCTGCCACTGGCCTATGTCAACCCATACCCCTGCACAGTGAGTGACTCCACCCAAGACTTGCGGCCCTCAATCTTCCTATACCGCGGTTTCCTTCCTATTGCCTTGGTTTCTGGGAACTCTGACTCTCTCCCCCAAATGAGGGCATGGCCATGAGTGTGATCATGTGTACCTGCCCTCTCAGCACCCCCAGATGCTGTGAACATGTCCCTGGGTCTGTCCCTGTCAGCCGCCGCCAGTCGCCCCTGGCTGCTGGTGAGTTTCCGAGTCATAAGAGGGTCACAAGGGAAGGGCGAGGGTAGGGCCAGGGGTCAGGGGAGGATGGGGCTGGAGGAGATGAGTATGGAGAGTTCTGGGGGCCTCTTTGCTCACATAGGTCTCTGCCCTTAGGCCTGTGGCCCAACCATGCACAGAGCCTGTGGGGAGAATATGTATGCAGAAGGCTTTTGCCTCCTGTTGGACTCCCATCTGCAGACCATTTGGACAGTACCTGCTGCCCTACCAGGTAGGTAGAGACAGCGATTCTATGTGAGCACACGCTGGCACCGAAGAGTGGGTAGACAAAGAAGGTGGACCTCGATGGATCAGAACAGGGGCCTCAGCCAAGCCAGAGGAGCTTGGAGCATGGCTGGATGCAGGTTGCCCCCAGGAGCAGGAGTTGTAAATTTGGTCAAGGCATCTCCTGAGTTCTCAGCTGGGAGCCATCCTCAGCTACTCCCTGTAGCTGATAATAGGGACCTGTGTCCTGAGAGGGGTGGGTTTTGGTAGCAACCTTAGCATCTGCTGTAAGTGTGTTCTTGTGCCTGGAGCCATGGTCCTAATAGCCAACCTTTATGGGGAGCCAGGGCCTATTTAAGCATTTTATGTACATATTAACACTTTTTACCCTATCCCATGTGTTAGGCACTATTATTATTCCCATTTTACAGATGGGGGAAACTGAAGCCAGCAAAGTTCCATAACTTGCCTGAATAGATGACTGAGCTAGGATTTTAGCCCAGCATGCTCAGAATGCACACCTGAATCACATTGCTAAATTGCCTTCCCCTTGTGCTCTATGACATTCCTGGTGTGTATTCAATAAATGTTTGTTGAGTAACTGACTAAGGAGTCCGTATGGCCTCTGTCCTTTACTTCTTTTACCCTTTCTAGGCCTTGTGAAAGGAGGGAGGAATAGGGACTCTGCCAAAGGGGGAGGGGCTTGGGCATCAGATTTTTTTTGAGTTTAGAACTCTTTTTAAATTAAGTTTTAATTTCAATTCCAGTATAGTTACCATACAGTATTATATTAGTTTCAGGTGTACAATATAGGGATTCAACAATTCCATACATCAGCTAATGGTTATCAAAGGTGGACTCCTTAGTCCTCATCACTATTTAACCCATCCCCCTGCCTACCGCCCTTCTGGGTACCTTCAGTTTGTTCCCTTTGGTCATGAGTCTCTTTCTTTCTTCATCTGTCTGTCTGTCTGTCTCTCTGTTTTTTTGCTTGTTGTTTTATATCTTAAAGTGTGGGTAATGGATTTGGGCCTCCTCTGTGGAGGATGTGGAAACTGGGTGGGAATAGTTTCCTAGGTCAAGAACGGCCCCTTAACTCTGTGGAGCAGGAAGGGTTTCTGGGCCCTGGGAGACAGCTGAGACTCACATATGTATCTGTGTTTCCTTCTTCCTTCTCTACAGAGTGTCCAAGTCAAGAGATGGACATTGTCTTCCTGATTGATGGTTCTGGCAGTATTGAGCAAAGTGACTTTAAGCAGATGAAGGACTTTGTGAGAGCTGTGATGGGACAGTTTGAGGGCACCAACACCCTGGTGAAGACTGGGTCCCTTAGGCCTAGGAGTGGGGTGCGGGTGGCAGTTGCCTTGGGGAAGGCCAACTTAGGAGGTATTGCTGGGGGTTGGTTCAGTGGGCCTGTGCCATGGTGAGGCTAAGTGTCCTAGTGCAGGGCTGATTTGAGCTCTGATATGAGGAAATTCCCTCATGGTAATTAACATGTCCACACATGGCCTAGGAAATACAGTTTTTTACTATATATAAGCTTTGAAAAAAAAGTTTTGCTGTGAAATTAGACTGAAGGTGTCTTGGCCAAATAATGATTTCTTTATTATGTTTTCCATGTAACTCATGATTTATCTTATTATTTTATTTCTCAGTAATTAGTGTATATGTGTGTAGAAATTCTTGAAAAGTGAGGAAATACAGCCCACAAGTTGTTATGAAATTTTCTAAAAATCCAAGGTTAAGAATAGTGAGGTTGGCAAGGTTATTCCTTGCAAACTATGAAAGAAACATTGTTTGGTTTTGATTTTCTAGTGTTCTTTTGGGGCCAAATTTCTCCTGGCTTTTAGCCTCAAAAACACATGGGAAATGGTTTGTAAATCCAAAGTTATTCCAAGATAAAAAGTTTACTAAAGAATAACTCCTGAGCCCCAGGGCCTTTCTTTTGTCCTTTGCAGTTCTCACTGATACAGTACTCCCACCTCCTGAAGATCCACTTCACCTTCACACAATTCCAGAGCAGCTGGAACCCTCTGAGCCTGGTGGATCCCATTGTCCAACTGGACGGCCTGACATATACAGCCACGGGCATCCGGAAAGTGGTGTAAGTTCCGCCTTCTGCCTCATGTGGGTATGCCACACCACTTCCTCATGCTGGTGTGCACAGTCCTTCTCCAGGGTTGGGAACTCTGGGGAAAGGGGCTCAAAAGGGAAATAAGGGAGCTGTAGGTGGGGACATCCTTGGAGTGTTCCCCCAATATAGGTACATTCTGCAGTGTTTCCTCTTTGCCTGGCCTTGGATGGCTGGAGCATGTGTCTACCTGGGCAGCCAGAGACTTGGGCTTTGGTTCAGACACATCTGAGTTCTCATTCTGGCTCCCCGCCGGTGACCTGGGGAATCCTAGGAGGTACTGACTGTTTCTGTGTCTCAACAAACTCTCAAATGAGGATAAACTTACAACTAGGTTGTAAAGATGAAAGGAGATAACATTCATGCAATTCTTCTGCACAAGAAGTGTTAGCTAAGTGTTTGGCATTTTATCCAGAGAAGCGTGCACCCACAAAGCGTCTTCTTTGTGCCTCTCTCCCCACCCACTCTACCCACACGTTCCTCCTCCATGTGAGCTTTGTGCATTAAGTGGGTGCTTACCATGTGCTTGTCCAGCCTTGGGTGCTAGGCCAAGAAGTGCTTGGCACTCAGTTACTCAAGAAATGAGTAATTGGTGTGGCCAGAACAGAAGATGTGTCTCTCATGGGAAAGGACTGGGCTGGGAGTCTGGGATCTCCAACCTCCTGGCTGCCTCCTTGGGGGTGGTGCTGGAGAAGTGCTGAACAAGGGATGCTCCTGCCAGATGTACCCTCTCTATTTCTGGATGGCTTTTCTGCTTTGAACACTGACCTCATGGGACTGGACAATCAAGAGGAATGCCTCTGTCTCTTGAGTTGAAAGTCACACAGGAGTGGCATCCCTTCCTAGCCCTCGGAGCTCCTGTCAGTGGTGGGTGGTGGTGTGGTTCTCATCAACATCCATCCTGCTCCCGTCACCAAAGACAGCAGGTTCCCTACTCCCCAGGGCCAAGCCCATCTCAGGGACTCTCTACCACTGACTGTGGTTTCTTTCTTCTTATTTTTAGAAGTTTCGTTGAAAATGAAAAGATAAAATATCAATAAAACAGGACATTTTGGAAAAAATATTTTTGGAGTCCCTCTATCAACCACTTCACAGTATTTTTAAAAAATAGAATTGAATAAACAAATCCTATCCACAGAGCACAGGATCATTTTTATCCTTTATTCCGACATATTTCATAGAGTCACAATGTGGGCAGAAACTTGTTTCATCCTGCCTTTTTTTTTCATCTGCTACATAGACCTATGCCATGTTTCTCTACAGCTTTTAATGTAGTCCTTTGAAAACTTCTCATTAAGTAGCTGGATACTGATTTGCTAAATCCTTTCCTTGATCTTGGACTTTTAGGTTGTTTCCAATATTATATGTGATAAACGTGCGCGCGCATGTGTGTATTTATTTTGCATCTGTAGAACTACATTAGCACATAGTTTTAAAAAAATCATTTTTAACAGCTACTATATAATTAATCCTACCTGTAGGCCATTCATTGTTTTAAAAGCTTGGCCTCATTTTATCCTCAGAATAACCTGATATGATTTTTCTGACTTATCTTTTGTTGCCTAATAAACCACTCCCACATTTAGTGGCTTAAGCAACAACTATTTTATTATTTTTTTAATGATTTTGGGATCATCTGTTTTCATTTGAGATCTTCCATGTGGCTGTGGCTAGAAGCTGGAACATGAGAGATTCATTCACATGGCTCCTGCCCAGGCAGGAATGATTAGAAGGCTGGGCTCAGCTAAGATGGTATAGAATCTTTCTATCCATAGCTATAGAAGTTTCAGAATTCTCGAACTATGGACTTCCTTCATAGTGGCTCAGGGATCCCCAAAGTTCAAGAGATACCAAGGCTTCTTAGGTTCATAACTGGCATGGTGTCACTTACATTTCATAATACTGCTGAAAACAGGACACAGGTCAGGTTCAATATGGGAAAGGAACCAAATGTGGCACACTGGGGGCCGCTTTTGAAAAATAGCTATAGTACAATTATTATTCTCACCTTCCCAGAAAGAAGCAGAGGCCCAAAAAGGTAAAGTAATTGTCCATGTCTTCCAGATTCCAAGCTCCTACTCTGAAACATACTACCTACTGGAAATGTGGTACCATGGTGGAGGAAATTTAGAACAAGGAATATGAATTCCTTTATTATTGGTCTTACTAATAATTGTGTGACGCTCAAAAAGGGCTGAGGCGATTTCCTAACATGGCTTACAGAGTCTGAAAGTACCAGAGCTCCCCAGTGTCTCCAGATGAGTTTCTAGAGCTATTTATTCCTTTCTAGAATCAATTTCATCTCCAGAGAATCATCTCCTTTTCATCCCTTACAGGGAGGAACTGTTTCATAGTAAGAATGGGGCCCGTAAAAGTGCCAAGAAGATCCTCATTGTCATCACAGATGGGCAGAAATACAAAGACCCCCTGGAGTACAGCGACGTCATCCCCCAGGCAGAGAGAGCTGGCATCATCCGCTATGCCATTGGGGTATGTCCTCTTCCTCATGTCTCCCTCGGACTCAGGCTGCACCTCACCAGGGAAGAAAGGCTGGCGGGCTCCTCCTCAGTGGCCTCTCTGCCACAGGTGGGAGATGCTTTCTGGAAACCCAGTGCCAAGCAGGAGCTGGACAACATTGGCTCAGAGCCGGCTCAGGACCATGTGTTCAGGGTGGACAACTTTGCAGCACTCAGCAGCATCCAGGAGCAGCTGCAGGAGAAGATCTTTGCACTCGAAGGTAAAGGCAGGGTGCGCTTGGGTCTTGGAATTGAAAGGTTCCAGACCCCGTTGTCCTCGCAATTCTGTGGGTCCATCCCTAGTCACAGCTCACCCAAAATTGTGCCCCAGACCTGAGCTTCAGATTCATTCTTCTCCTGCTCTGAGTCCTTGTGGTCTCCTGGCCCCCACCGCCCGAGTGACCTGTTTCCCTACAGGAACCCAGTCGACGACAAGTAGCTCTTTCCAACATGAGATGTCACAAGAAGGCTTCAGTTCAGTACTCACAATGGTAGGTGGAGCACATACCTGACACCGGGCACCAATCCTGAGCCAGCCCTGTGCTGGGAGCTGGGAACCAAAAGTAAAGAAGATAACGGATTCTGTCTTCAAGGTCACTGTCTGTTTGGAGAGACACATATAGGCAGTGAATGGAGGTACTAGGAGCACAGCAGAGAACGGATAGTCAAGGTTCTTGTTCTCATAGGCACATATCCAGTGGGAGGAGACAACAAAAATCTTCAGATGTTGCTAGGTGTCAGGAGAGGTGATCAGAGGAGACCTGAGGAGTGACAACTGAGGCGTAAAGATGAGAAAAGGTTACCCTGCAAAAATCTGGAAGAGATTGCCCCAGGTAGAGAACAAAGCAAGTGCAAAGGTCCTGAGGTATGAACAAGGTTACTGTACTAGAGAGATAGATGGGCCAGCACAGCTGGAACAGAGTGAGTGATGGAGGTGGAAAGATGGGAAAGGCTGATCATGCAGGTGAAAGAAATGGCAATATAGTGTGACTTGTGTGAAAGTAGATGTGTGTTGAAACTAACCAGAGGGGTTTGTTTCAAAGTGTTTTAGGGGGGAAACAGAAATGAAACAAAATTGCTCATGAATTTATTTTGAAGCTATGGGTACTTAATAGGTTGTTTTTCCTACTTTGGTATATGTTCAATTATCAGTAATCAAAAGCTTTAAAACAGCAATAAAGTATGCTGAGGAGGAAACGCCTATCACTCCCTGTGGGAGCCAAAGAAGACCTCCCAGAGGAGGTGAGGTTGAGCTTGACTCTTCCCAAGGGAGGAGCTGAGTCCCATAAAGAGAGAAGAGAGAGGTGTCGACGTCAATTGCTTCATGTGTTTAAAACATCAAGTAACTCCACAGGCTTGACAGGGTATGGCCTTGGATGTCACTTCAGGGGCTTGGTGACTAGGAGTCATCAGGTTTGTCAGCAGGGTGGTGGCTATACGTTTGGTTCAGAGGAAACCTAACCTGGGACACTAAGGATGGAGTAGAGAAGAGCAAACTGGGAGGGCAGAAAGGGAGGTGGGTGAGGAGAGATGGGACTTGTAGGAACAATGGCACTGGGGATGGACTGAGAGACATTAGGAGTGCGGGACACTGAAGCTGCTGAAGAGCACTAAGGAGGGAGAAAGAGAATTGGAAATAATGAGCAGAGTCTGTGGCAGGCCTTGCTTTGGAATAGGCATTGGCTTCTTTTGGCTCAGGCCTGCTCAGCCCTGGAATCCTTTCCTCCCAGGATGGACCAGTTCTGGGGGCTGTGGGGAGCTTCAGCTGGTCTGGAGGTGCCTTCCTGTACCCCCCAAAGACGAGCCCCACTTTCATCAACATGTCTCAAGAGAATGTGGACATGAGGGACTCTTACCTGGGTGAGAACAGGCCATGGTTGGGGGCACAGGTGGGAGATGGGCTGCCTGTGGGGCAGGAGCTCAGGGGGTGGGCAGGAAGCCTTTGTGCTGAGGCCTGCCCTCCTCAGGTTACTCCACAGAGCTGGCCTTTTGGAAGGGAGTACAGAGCCTGATCCTGGGGGCCCCCCGCCATCAGCACACCGGGAAGGTTGTCATCTTCACTCAGGCATCCGAGCAATGGAGGCCGAAGGCTGAAGTCTCAGGGACCCAGGTTGGGTGTCGAGGAAACCAGAGCAGAACATGAGGGTGGCAGCGTCTCTAAGGGCCCAGAGGAAGGAGATGAAGGGCCTTGGGGGCCCATCGAGGAAGGCCCTGGTGGCTGGAGGGAAGTGGGACCTGTCCCAGAGGGTGTACCTGTGGCAGGAGCAGGCAAGGTGACTTCAGGCTCTGCCCTGCAGATTGGCTCCTACTTTGGGGCCTCCCTCTGCACAGTGGATGTGGATAGAGATGGCAACACTGACCTCGTCCTCATCGGGGCTCCCCATTTCTACAAGCCGACCCAGGGGGGCCAGGTGTCTGTGTGCCCCTTGCCCCCGGGGGTGAGTGTCTGATGAGCCTGGGCTGAGTGGGGCCTTGGGTGTGGGGTAGAGGGATGACCTCGGTTGGGACCTGACACTGGTTTTGTTCTGCAGAGGGCAAAGTGGCAGTGTGAGGTCATTCTCCGTGGGGAGCAAGGCCACCCCTGGGGCCGTTTTGGGGCAGCCCTGACACTGCTGGGCGATGTGAATGGGGACAAGCTGACAGATGTGGCCATCGGAGCGCCAGGAGAGCAGGAGAACCGAGGTGCTGTCTACCTATTTCATGGAACCTCAGGACTGGGCATCAGCCCCTCCCACAGCCAGGTGAGGCCACTACCTGCAGCCTCTTCAGTTCTACCTCCTTTTGCAGGTGTCAGATTTGCCTGGTGCTGTGCCTTGTCACTGACCTTAGCAGTAGCCATGCTCCTTTTGGGGGTTTAGTGCCCTGAGTGTCACCGGGCCCACCCAGTGCCAATTATCTTTCCTTTCTCCTTTGGCTCCAAACAGACTTCATTCTGTTGTGGGCAGCTTAGTGGTTAAGGGATTGCAGGCCCTGGGTCAAATGCCTGGCCAGCCACGTCAGCTCTGTGGCCTTAGACAGGTGACTGATTTAGCCTCTGTGAGTCTTAGTTTCCTCCTATGAAACAGTAGATGAAAAACTCCATAGGTTCTTGTAAAGCCGGCTGAGTGGAGCGCTAAGCCTTCTGTTCATCGGATGTTTATGAGGGAACATACAAATGATGAGTAAATGAACTATTATATTTCTATGGTGACACTTTTTTTTTCAATTTTATTGATTGATTGATTGATTGATGTTAATCCACTTTATTATTTTTATTTTTTATAATAAACTTATTTTTATTGGTGTTCAATTTGCCAACCTACAAATAACACCCAGTGCTCATCCTGTCTAGTGCCCCCCTCAATGCCCGCCACCCAGTCTTCCTCACCCCCCACCGTCCTCCCCTTCCACCATCCCTAGTTCGTTTCCCAGAGCTAGGAGTCTTTCGTGTTCTGTCTCCCTTTCTGATATTTCCCACTTATTTTTTCTCCTTTCCCCTTTATTCCCTTTCACTATTTTTTATATTCCCCAAATGTGAGACCATATAATGTTTGTCCTTCTCTGATTGACTTATTTCACTCAGCATAATACCCTCCAGTTCCATCCACGTCGAAACAAATGGTGGGTATTTGTCGTATCTAATGGCTGAGTAATATTCCATTGTATACATAGACCACATCTTCTTTATCCATTCATCTTTCGATGGACACCAAGGCTCCTTCCACAGTTTGGCTATTGTGGCCATTGCTGCTAGAAACATCGGGGTGCAGGTGTCCCGGCGTTTCATTGCATCTGTATCTTTGGGGTAAATCCCCAGCAATGCAATTGCTGGGTCATTGGGCAGGTCTATTTTTACTCTTTGAGGAACCTCCACACAGTTTTCCAGAGTGGCTGCACCAGTTCACATTCCCACCAAGAGGTGTAAGAGGGTTCCCTTTTCTCCACATCCTCTCCAACATTTGTGGTTTCCTGGCCTTGTTAATGTTCCCCCTTCTCACTGGTGTGAGGTGGGATCTCATTGTGGTTTTGATTTGTATTTCCCTGATGGCAAGTGATGCAGAGCATTTTCTCATGTGCTTGTTGGCCATGTCTATATCTTCTTCTCTGACATTTCTCTTTGTGTCTTTTGCCCATTTCATGATTGGATTGTTTGTTTCTTTGGTGTTGAGTTGAGTAAGTTCTTTATAGATCTTGGAAACTAGCCCTTTATCTGATACGTCATTTGCAAATATCTTCTCCCATTCTGTAGGTTGTCTTTTAGTTTTGTTGACTGTATCCTTTGCATTGAAGTCCAAATAGTTCATTTTTGCTTTTGTTTCCCTTGCCTTCATGGACATATCTTGCAAGAAGTTGCTGTGGCCAAGTTCAAAAAGGGTGTTGCCTGTGTTCTTCTCTAGGATTTTGATGGATTTTTGTCTCACGTTTAGATCTTTCATCCATTTTGAGTTTATCTTTGTGTCTGGTGTAAGAGAGTGGTCTAGTTTCATTCTTCTGCATGTGGATGTCCAATTTTCCCAGCACCATTTATTGAAAAGACTGTCTTTCTTCCAGTGGATAGTCTTTCCTCCTTTGTCGAATTTCATTCCTACCCTCTCATCTGTCCTTTTCAATATTTCTGGTCAGATCTGCCATGGCTGCAGTCTCCTTCAAAATCTTTCTTGTCAAACCTGGCAAATGACCTCCCCTTGACTTCCATTTCTCCTTTCCCTCTCTGGCCAGCGGATTGCAGGCTCCCAGCTCTCCCCTACACTCCAGTACTTTGGGCAGTCGCTGAGTGGGGGTCAGGACCTCACCCACGATGGACTGGTGGACCTGGCTGTGGGGGCCCAGGGACAGGTGCTGCTGCTCAGGTGACAACTCCCCACATCCCACCCTTGCCCACTGTGTGTCCAATTCAGCAAGCTGCCCCCTCCCTTCTGCTACTGAGTTCAGAGTTGGGGCCTCAGCCCCTGCATGCACCCTCAGGAGTCAGCCGGTGTTGAATGTGGGAGTGACCATGAGATTCTCGCCCTCGGAGGTGGCAAAGGCTGTGCACCAGTGCTGGGAAGAGGTGCCCTCCGCCCTGGAAGCTGGGAATGCCACAGTCTGTTTCACTATCCAGAAAAGCTCACTGGACCAGCTAGGTGAGTCTCTTCCCATGGGACACAGCCCCTTACTCCCTGAGAGAACCCCACCCCTATCCTCAGGAGAGAGTGGGCCTAGGAATGCAGATGCCACCTCTACATCCATGCAGCTGCTGGCATTGGGAACCTGGGTCCCTTCTCTCCCCCGCTCCCCATACCCAGTCCAGTCGCTCTATCTGTAGGATACATCTGGAGTCTGCCCACTTCTCTCCACCAGCCCTAGCCACTTGCTGCCTTGAGGCCACCACTTCTCTATCCTACCTGTACTTTGAGCTGTTTCCATGTCTGTTCTTGCACCCTCCCACCCTTTCTCCACAGAGAAACTAGAGGGATTGATCCTAAAGCAGAGATCTAGCGTCCTCACTTGCCTGTTTAACACCTTCAGGACCATATTTCTCTATCTTCCTTTCCACATCTATCCGAGCACCCAACACAGCTCTGGCCCATAGGAAGTGCTCAGCAAATAATTGTTACATGATAAACAAAAACAGAACATCCGAGGTTCTCTTGGGCTTTTCATCTTCTGTTCCCCTGTTGTGCTTCAGGTGATGTGCAAAGCTCTGTCAGGTATGATCTGGCATTAGACCCAGGCCGTCTGATTTCTCGTGCCATTTTTGATGAGACCAAGAACTGGACTTTGACTCGAAGAAAAACCCTGGGGACGGGAGATTACTGTGAAACCATTAAGCTGCTTTTACCAGTAAGGGCTTTGGGATCTGGGAAAGGGAGGGGGAGAAGGAGCCCAAGGTGAGCTTCTGGCATCTCTGCTCCCTGGTGTGTGAGGTGAGAAGGGGGACGAGACTGGGGGCTGGAGAGAGGAAAGTTGCGGCCAAAGAGCCTGGCCCCACAGCTTGGACAGAATGCCGTCCAGACAGCAGGAAATGGATGCAGATGAGGAGAAGGGCCAGTGGTGGAAAGTAGGAAGGATCTTGAGGTTCTTGAAAGCTCATTTTCCCTCAGGACTGTGTGGAGGACGTGGTGAGTCCCATCATCCTACGCCTCAACTTCTCCTTGGTTGGGGAGCCCATCCCCTCAGCTCAGAACCTTCGCCCTGTGCTGGCTGTGGGCTCACAGGACCTCTTCACTGCCTCTGTGAGTCTTCCAGTGAAGTCCCCAGGGATGTACTGACTTCACTGTGTCTCAGTGTGCTTAAGGACCTGTTGTGGTTCTCAGCTTCCCATCAACCACTTCAAGTCCGTGATGCCTCCACCCAGTCACCAAAGCCCTGCCGAGCTTGGACCCTTACACACATCCCAGCTGGTCACCACTTTACCTCCACAAAAACTCTCTGATTCTCATTCTCCAAATCCTTCCCAGCTTTTCTCATTCCCACCTTTGTGCCTTTGTCCATGTTGTGTCTTCAACTTGGAAAACATTTCCTTCACTCCGCTCAAAGTTCCTCTGTAGTCCTCAAAGCCCCAGTCTTATCTCCCTCTCTTTTGAAAATCACATTCAGCATCTGTCACTTCTTCTCTGGCTTCCTATTACATCATGGTGATACTAATTATTACATGCCTGGCATCTACTTTTGTGGCTCTCCTGAAACTGTGGGTTCTGTGAGTACAAGAACTGTGTCTAATTCATCTGTAGTTTGCACTTTTCCCAACCCCCAACCCAACCCAGAACCTGTCCCTCATTGACGCTTAATAATGTTTGTTGAATAACTGTTCCAGTGTGAGTTGGACTTAACTCCGCAACTTTATGTTCCTTGAAGCCAAGGAGCTTATTCTTTTCTATTCTAACTGCACCCTAATGCTCCACTTCTGGTCAGTGTCTAGCACAGTGTTGTGTGTGGGGTTGGTGCTCAGTAATATTCAATAATGAGCACTCAGGATGAGCGGGAATGGAGAAAGAAAAAGACACGGATGGGAAGAGGCTCTACTGTTTTGCTGCAGCTCCCCTTTGAAAAGAACTGTGGACAAGATCACTTCTGTGAAGGGGACCTGAGTGTCAATCTCAGCTCCTCAAGGTGAGCTCTATGTCCTCTCACTTCTAGACCCTGCAGCTTTTGGGTCTCCCATCAACTTGGGATGAGAAGTGCTTCTAGTTCCCTTTGCTTCTCCTTCTAACAGAGAACTTACATTTTGGTTGGTATGTTATCATTTCAGGAGTTCCCACAGTCCTGCCCCAACCACTGATCCAGGTCCAATCCATTTCCAGTGGAGTCTCTTTTTCACTTTTGTCCTTCCTCCTCCAGCCTGCAGACCCTGATGGTAGGGAGCTCCTTGGAGCTCAATGTGACAGTGACTCTGTGGAATGAGGGTGAGGATTCCTACAGGACTGTGATCCACTTCTACTACCCAGCGGGGCTGTCCTATCGAAGAGTGTTAGGAACCCAGGTAAATAGCTGCCTTGGGCTCTAGTGGCTGGGACCTCTTCCTTCCCCTGAGTTATAGTGGGTTCCTTTGAATTCTTCTACGATGAAATACAAACACACACACACATATACACACACACACACAATTCTGGAGTAGAAGATAGAGAGAGAGAGGTGTGTATAGCAGATGTATAGTTTAATGAATAATATTAAGCAAATAGTATCCAGGTCAAGAAATAATGCACTGCTATCACCCCCCAGAAATCCTCCTGTGCCTTTCCTCAAATAACCTCACTCTCTCCCCAAGGTAATCATTATCCTGAGTTTGTTGTAATCATTTCCTTGTATATTTTATGGTTTTACCACGCATGAGTACATCCTTAGAAAAACGGTGGAGTTTTGTGAATATTTGAAATTTATGGAAACATCTGTTCTTTTGTATATTTATTCCTTTCTTCAACAAGTTTGTGAAATTCATCCATGTTGTTGCTTGTGGCTATAGAATATTTCTGTTGTATGTAGAATCCCTTTTTATGACAATACCACAATTTATTTACCCATTCCAGAATTTTTAAAAAGGTTTTATTTAAATACTAGTGAGTTAAGATATAGTGTAATATTGCTTTCAGGATGTGATTAATCACTTCATAAAACACCCAGTGCTCATTACAAGACTCTCCTTAATATCCACCACTCATTTGGTCCATTGTCATCCTACCTCCCCTGGGGCAACCTTCGTTTGTTCTCTATAGTTGAAACTTCTATGGTTTGCCTCCCTCTCTTTTCTCTCCCTTCCCTTGTGTTCACCTGTTTTGTACCTTATTTCCATATAGGAATGAAATTACGTGGTGTTCATCTTTCTCTGATTACTGTATATTCGCTTAGCATAATACCCTCTAGTTCCATCCATGTTGTTGCAAATGCCAAGATCTCATTCTTTTTGAAGGCAGAGTAATATTCCATTGTATATTCATAGCACATCTTCTTTATCCATTGATTACTCAATGGACATTGGGGCTCTTTCCATAGTTAGGCTTTTGAATTCAATGCTGCTATAAACATCGGGGTGCATATATCTCTTTGAATCGGTATTTTTGGCCCTTTATGTAAATACCTAGTAGTGCAATTGCTGGATCATAGGGTTGTTCTTTTTTTAACGTTTCAAGGAATCTCCATAGTGTTCTCAGGAGTGGCTGCACCAGTTTGCATTCCCACCAACCATATAAGAGGATTCCCCTATCTGTGCATCATTGTCAGCATGTGCTGCTTCTTGTGTTGTTAATTCTAGCCATTCTGACAGGTGTGAGGTGATCCCTCAATGTAGTTTTCATTTGTATTTCCTTGAGGAGGAGTGATGATGAACATCGTTTCACGTGTCTGTTAGCCATCTTCATGTCTCCTTTGGGAAAATGTCTGTTCATGTCTTCTGCCCATTTCTTAACTGGATTATTAATTTTTTGGTTGTTGAGTTGGATAAGTCCTTCATAGACCCTGGTTACTAACTCCCTATCAGATATGGCATTGGGAGATATCCTCTCCCATTTTGTTGGGTATCTTTTTATCTTGTTGATTGTTTCCTTCAGTGTGTGGAAACTCTTCATCTTGGGATCCCTGGGTGGCGCAGCGGTTTGGCACCTGCCTTTGGCCCAGGGCGCGATCCTGGAGACCCAGGATCGAATCCCACGTCGGGCTCCCGGTGCATGGAGCCTGCTTCTCCCTCTGCCTATGTCTCTGCCTCTCTCTCTTTCTCTCTCTGTGACTATCATAAATAAATAAAAAAAAATTAAAAAAAAAGAAACTCTTCATCTTGATGCAGTCCCAAAAGTTCATTTTTGCTGTTGTCTCCTTGCCCCCAGAGACGTGTCTAGTAAGAAGTTGCCACGGCCAAGGTCATAGGGATTGCTGCTTGTGTTCTCCTCCAGGGTTTTGATGGTTTCCTGTCTCACATTTAGGTCTTTATTCCATTTTGAATGTATTTTTGTGTATGGTGTATGAAAGTGGTTCGGTTTCATTCTTCTGCATGTGACTGTCCAGTTTCCCCTCACCATTTGTTGAAGAGACTATCTTTGTTCCATTGGTTATTCTTTTCTGCTCTGTTGAAGATCAGTTGACCGTAGACTTGTGGGTCCATTTCTGAGCTTTGTATTCCATTTCACTGATCCACGTATCCATTTTTGTGCCAGTACCATGCTGTCTTGATGGCTACAGCTTTGTAATATAGCTTGAGGTCCCAAATGTGATGCCTCCAGCTTTGCATGTCTGTCTCAAGATTGCTTTGGCTATCCAGGGTCTTTGCTGGTTCCATACACATTTTAGGATTGTTTCTTGCAGCTCTGTGAAGAAAGCTGGTGGTATTTGGATAGGGATTGCATTGAATGTATAGACTACTTTGGGTGGTAATGACATTTTAACAACACTGTTAATCCAGTGCATGAGCATGGAATGGTTTTTTATTTCTTTGTGTCCTCTTCAATTTTTTTCATAAGTGTTGTATTTTTTGCAGAGTACAGATCTCTTACCTCTTTGGTTATGTGTATTCCTAGGTATCTTATGGAATTTTGTGGAATTGTAAATGGGTTCAATTTCTCAGTTTCTCTTTCTGCTGCTTCATGATTGCTGTATAGAAATGCAACAGATTTCTGTATATTGAATTTATATTCTGTGACTTTACTGAATTCGTGTATCAGTTCCAGGCATTTTTTGTAGGAGTCATTCAGGTTTCCTAGAGTATCATGTCCTCTTCAAAGAGTGGAAGTTTGACTTCTTTCTTATGACTTCGATGCCTTTTATTTCTTTTTTGTTGTTCGATTGCCCAGGCTAGGACCTTCAGTACTATGTTAAGCAAGAATGGTATGAGTAGACATCTGTATCCATTCTACAATTTTTGATCATTTGAGTTGTTCCCTGACTTTGGCCATTACTCTTCTTGAGCATGTATCTCGGTGCACCTATAGATAATATTTGGGAGGTATTTGCCATGTATGGAATTGCTTGATCTTGGGTCTGTATATCTTCAAATATAATCAGTAGAGACAAAACATTTGTACCTATTGTGCTTCCATCAGCAGTGTATTAGAGTTCCCGTGGGTTTCCATCTTCTGTACTGCTTGGCATTGCCACACTTTTATTTATTTTTATTGTTTTACTTTTTAAGATTTTTTTGGTAAATATTCCACTAATTTCTGAGAGAGAGAGAGAGAGAGGCAGAGACACTGGCAGAGGGAGGAGCAGGCTCCTCTTAAGGGGCAGGATGCAGGACTCTATCCCAAGACCCCAGGATCACACCCTGAGTGAATTCAGAGGCACACCTCTGAGCCACGCAGGCATCCCCATTGTCAGACTTTTAAATATTTGCTCATCTGGTGATATTTCCTTACAGTTTAATTTGCATTTCTTTCTTTCTTTTTAGATTTTATTTATTTATTTGACAGAGAGAGATAGCTAGAGGGATTCTGAAGGGGGGAGGCATAGTGAGGAGGGTGAGAGAAAAGCATGCACACTTGCTCTCTCTCTCTCTCTCTCTCTCTCATGCGCCCACGCCCACACATACACACTGAGCAGAGAGCTCCACCAGGGGCTTGATCCCGGAACCCTTGGATCATGACCTGAGCTGAAGGCAGACCCTTAATTGACTGAGCCAACCAGGGGCTCCTTAATTTGCATTTCCCTAATGAAGTTGAGCACCTTTTCATCTGTTTCCTGGTCATATTGATTTCCTCTACTAGGAAGTACCTGTGCAATCTTTTCCTTATCCTTCTATTGAGTTGTCCATAGTTTTACTTGCTTTGATTTTTTATTTAAAATCGAGTTAGTTAACATAAACTGTATTATTAGATTCAGGAGTAGAATTTAGTGATTCACTGGTTGCCTATAACACCAGTACTCATTCCATCAAGTGCCCTCCTTAATGCCCATCTCTCAATTACTCTATCCTGCCACCCACATACTTTTCTTAATTGCAAGAGTTCTTTAATATTCTGGTTACCAGTACTTTCCCAGTTATATGTGTTCAGATATATTTTCCCGCCCTATAGCTTATCTTTTCAGTCTCTTCATAGTGTCTTTTAATAAACCAAATGTGTTAATTTGATTGTGCTGGATTTTCACCAAAACTTTTCCTTTAGGTTTAGTTTTTTTATGTTCTGATCTTGTCTAAAAAATACTCCCCTATTCCAAGTTTATGAAGACATCCCCCTTTATTACCTTAAAAACTCAGTAAGTTTCCTTTTCACATGAAATCTTTAATCCAGTTGGAATTTAATTTAAAGTATGGAGCAAGGGGATCCCTGGTGGCGCAGCGGTTTAGCACCTGCCTTTCGCCCGGGGCGCGATCCTGGAGACCCAGGATCGAGTCCCACGTCAGGTTCCCGGTGCATGGAGCCTGCTTCTCCCTCTGCCTGTGTCTCTGCCTCTCTCTCTCTCTCTCTCTCTCTCTGTGACTATCATAAATAAATAAATATTTTTTTTAAAAAAAAGCTTTACAAAAATAAAGTATGGAGCGAGGTGGAAATCTAATGTTTTGTTTTTGTTTTTCTGTTTGCTTGACCTTATTTGCACGGGCCACTTTTCCTAGCACCATTTATTGAAACGTCTGTCCTTTCTCCCACTGCTCTACAATGCCACCACTGTTATACATCAGCCCATATATGCATGTCGGTAATGGGTTTTCATTCGTTTTCCTCCTCGGGAAGCAACCCCATCAGCGCCCACTGCGCTTGGCATGTGAGGCTGTGCCCACTGGGAATGAGGGCCTGAGGAGCAGCAGCTGTAGCATCAACCATCCCATCTTCCATGAGGGCACTAAGGTGAGTGCTTCCCCCAAATCCTCCTCACTCTCCTCCCTTGTCCTGACCCACTTCCTCCCTTACTCCCCCATGACCTGCCTGATCTCCATTCTTTCCTTCTCCTTCCCTCAGGGCATCTTCATAGTCACATTTGATGTTTCCTACAAGGCCACTCTGGGCAACAAGTTGCTCCTGAGGGCTAATGCAAGCAGGTGAGTCCATGTGTATCCCTCATCTCATGCCTCAGGCAGAGATTTCTCTCCTGGATTCCTTCCCAATGAGCTCCCCTCTCTCTGTCTCCAGTGAGAATAATAAGCCTTCAACCAGCAAGACCACCTCTCAGCTGGAGCTCCCAGTGAAATATGCTGTCTACATGGTGATCAGCAGGTGTGGACCTTTAACCTTTCTCTACGCCTAGTACCTCCTCTTGCAGCTCAGGCTGCTCTTTAAGGGTTAGGTATCTAGACTAAGCCCTCTAATTCCTCTCATGAGAATACTTGTGACCAGCCATATATTTATGGCACAATAACATATACCATATGTTTCTTGCTTCTCCTCTGATGAATTAGGACACATACACTTTGTTTCCCCGTGCTCTCCTCCCTCTCTTCTCCAAGGTGCAGGTTTACTCTATTATTAGGCCAATTCTGTTCTTGTGCGAAACATGAGCATGCTCACACAAAACTAACTAGATTAAGATCAAGGGTTTTATGAGAGCTCTGAAGTGGGGAATGTGGTTTGTCACCACACAGAGCAAAGAAAAGGTACGGTTTTCACAAAACTAAGGGGAGACCAGAGATGTGACAAACTGCTGAGAAAGTCTCTAAGAGTCCAAGGTTGTGGCAGGCCCCAGGAAAGTCAAGTGCAAGGCTGTTGTTCTCAGGTCTGAAGGTGGGTGGAGGAGCAGGGGCAGGCCAGCTTGCAAGCAGGGCAAGGAGCCTCACATACTTGGCTAACCTCCAAAGGTTTAGAGAGTTGGTCAGAAGCTCATAATATTGTCATAGGAAAGAATTTGCTACTGTTGTTTCTGCTGATGACAGTGTGATGTCACTGACAGTCACATCTGTTGGAAACTGTGGGAGCCTGTAGAGTTTCTGTATGGCTGGCCTTGCTTTTGTACACTAGATGCTGGTGATATGTGTAGTAACCCTCCTGGTTTGCTTGATTCCACTGAGACCTTAGATGTTAACTCTGGGAAGGCAGGGACTATGGCTTGTTAACTGTTGAATCTGCAGAGCCAAGCACGCAGCCAGGCATAGGGTAAATGTATACTGAAGGAAACTGGGGATGGATACATTAATGGTTGGATAGATGGATGAATGGATGGATGCATGGATTGAGGAAAAGCCACTGCAGCCTGGAACATTTATGTCTACCAGGGGTTTGTGTTCAGGCACCACCCTTCCTCATTTAGTTAACTTCCTCAGACTAGCCACATCTATTTTCTTCATTGCATCACAGAGGGACCATCACTGCATTTTTTCCTGAGTGATCCAACCATGATTCCCTCAAGCTGCCCTAGGCATATTTGTTCTGGTAGCAGCCTCTGCAAGCATTACCTGAGGCCAACCATATACCTAGTAGAGGAGAAAGCCATGTGAACACCTTTTTTCCCATGGGAAAGTGTTTAAATGTTATGAGAGGTAATGTTTAAGTTGGGCCTTTAGGTAAAAATTTCCAGAAGGGGAGTGGTAAGGATGTTCCAAGCAAGGAAAGAACTTGAACAGAGTGATGAGGATATGAAAGAGCCCAAAGTATCAAAGGACAAGCTAGCAGTTCTGGGTGACTGGGGCAAATGCCACAGGAGAGGAGCCTGTGGGGATCATAATTATTTCACTGGTCGTCATCTTTTGCGGGGCCCAGCAGAGCCCTTGGCAGCAGACTGGGGCACAGGTAAGGGTGGCTACAGGGCTACTGCTCACCAATAAGCCCTCTCTCTCTCTAGGCAGGAAGACTCTACCAAGTACTTCAACTTTTCAACTTCTGATGAGAAGAGCAAGAAAGAAGCTGAGCATCGGTATCGTGTGAGAGGCCAGGGAGCACGCATATCTTCCCTCCCATGGTGCTGCTAATGTGGGGAGCTGGTGGGAGAAAGGAAGAGGAGCCAAGGGTTAGGTTCAGGAGAGAAGTAGGATTGGGGCTGCTCCAGGGACCAGGATAATGTTCCCTTTCCATTGTCTGCAGGTGAATAATCTGAGTCAGCGAGATGTGGCCATCAGCATTAATGTCTGGGTTCCTATCCTGTTGAATGGTGTGGCTGTGTGGCATGTGGCTTTGCTGGACCACTCACAGGTGCCTGCTTGCCTACCTAACTCTCCAGAGTCTGACCCTACAGTGCCTCACACCCTCTCATCAGTGAAGTGTTTGATCATTCTGTGGTCATTTCTCTCTCACTAGAGTCTCACTTGTGTGTCGGAGAGGGAACCTCCTCAGGATCCTGACTTCCTGACCCAGATCCCAGGGAGTCTTGTATTGGTGAGAAAGACCCTGGATTTCCATTGGGGGATACAGGGCAATGCACTTGCTAGGATGGAGATCTATCTATCTATCTATCTATCTATCTATCTATCTATCTATCTATCATCTATCTATGTTTTATAATTGTTCATCTCTTCCTCACCCCAAACCTGACAGACTTCATTTTCTCCTGTGTTTCTTGCCTCAACTTCCTTCCCCTCCTGTCCCCAGAACTGCTCCATTGCTGACTGCCTGAAGATCCACTGTGACCTCCCCTCCTTTGGCATCCAGGAGGAACTTGAGTTCACCCTGAAGGGCAACCTCAACTTTGGCTGGGTCAGCCAGGTGTGTAGGCCCAACAGCAGAGTCCCTCTCTTGGATTTGAGTGGTACAGATACATCTGTGCCCATCCTTAAGCCAAGAGTTTATTTGATCTCTGAGCCCTTTCCCAGATCTACTTCTGCAGCTATGTCTGTGTGTATTGCAGACATTGCAGAAGAAGGTATTGGTCGTGAGTGTGGCTGAAATCACGTTCAACAGATCTGTGTATTCTCAGCTTCCAGGACAAGAGGCATTCTTGAGAGCTCAGGTAGTGACTATGTGGTAGGCAGCAGCCAGGCTGATAAGAGGGTTCCTAATGCTAAATCTGTGGTGCTGTGTGGGAGGTTCAGAAGCCCAGATGGAGGAAGGATGAACGTCCATCAGCAGGAGAGTTGTTCCCAAGCCCATGGGTATTATCGTATCTCACACCTTGAAGAAAGGGAAGGAGGGGATGGAGTTTAAGGTTGAGGAACCTAGGAAGAGTCTGGGACAGCAAGAATTCTGATACTTTCTGATGAGGTCACCTCCACTCCAGATGGAGACGGTGCTGGAGAAGTATGAGGTCTACAACCCCATCCCCATTATTGCCGGAAGCTCTGTGGGAGGACTGCTGCTGTTGGCCCTCATCACAGCAATTCTGTACAAAGTAAGTGTTTTCAGCCCACTCTCAATACCACCAGGCTCTAACCCAAACCCTTCCAGAGACCGGATGGTATAGTGGGGAGAAATCAGACAATGGATTCAAGCAGACCAGTTCGCATATTTTGACTCTGTCCTACTTATTCTTTAATATCAAGAAAGTTGCTCAACTTCTCTGAGATTGTTTCCTCATTTGGAAATGATAATAATGCTTCAGAGTAGCTGAAGTGAGACATATATGAAGCCAGGATGTATGTGTAGGCCTAGTATTTATTTTCGGTTTTCTACTATAACTTTTATGCATAACTGTTGTGCTTGCATACAGTAGATAATACACGATTGCTGTTTTTCAATGAAGTGTTCTGGAACATAAATACAAGTCAGCTTATTTCCCTTCTCTTATTCTCTCTCAGCTTCTTCCTACTCCCAACTTTCTTCCCTGCCCTCTTACCCAGCTCTTCTGATTTACTTCCCTTCACAGCTTGGCTTCTTCAAACGTCAGTACAAAGAAATGCTGGATAACAAACCGGAAGACACTGCCACATGCAGTGGGGAGGATGTTAACTGTGATGCCCCCAATTTGCCCTTGTCCTAATAATTTACTTTTCTATTTGTCCCTACCCCCATGGACTGGTCTTGCCTTTGCCTACAAATCTACTTCCATGGGAATAATTTCTGTATAGATCTGGACTGGTCTGAACAACTTACTAGGTGCTAAGCCAACTTCTCAAGGCATTGAAAGGTTTTTATATTTCAACATATTTGTCAGTTCTTCAGTAATGACTCATTTTTTACAGGAGGAAACATGATGCAAGCATGAATTTTCACACACACACACACACACACACAAAGAATTGCCACATTAAATGAGAATGTTTATAACACATTATTCTTGTATGAAAGGGCTTTAATTCAGGTACCTGAGTCCTGTTCTAGGAAGAGTTAGGAGAACTTGCTTGTGGGCCTAGAAAACATCCTTTCACTTTTTTAGGAGACTGAGGCCTGATCAGATGAAAAGATCATCTTTTCTTGATGGTGCTATGAGTAGTATCAGGAGAGAAGCCAAAGGAAGAAGTGTATGTGTGTGTTGCTCATGGGTTTCAGCACAGGCTTTAGGCTCCTTGGTAATGGCAAATGAACAGGGGTGTGAAATGCCCTGAACTTGTTTGAACCAATATCCCCATTGAATGAGGTCCCCAAAGACTGGGAGAGTCAGGCTTCCAAAAAGGAGCATCTGATATCCCAAATCAACAGAAGACCCATTAAGAGTGGTCATAGAGGATGGCTGAAATATTCTAAATCCACAATTAGGTCATGAAGCCTCACACATAGGGCTGTAGGCCCTCTATTAGAAATCAAGGTTGTCTCCAGAAAGCCAGAATTCACAGATACTGTCAGTGCATGTCAGGCAAAAAGTGGTATTTCAGGGTCTGTAGCTCTGAGTTTCCAGGGGCTCTCTAAGGAGGGGCCTCATTTAAGCCATTTAATCTTTGAGAATCTCAATTCCTCCTCTAGAGAAGGGGATCCAAAATTATATTGCTCCCAGAGTTACTGTGAGGATTCAGGGTTATGTGAAAGACCTTTACAATCTAGAGCCCTAATTACTAATAGGTGAGAGAAAAGGAGTGGGGAGGGAATCTCCTATGTAGTCCTCAAGGATGCTCCCTGGAGCACCTCCCAAATCAGGACCTTGGGAAGAGCAAGTGGAGCACAGGCTGTACTGTGCACCTGTGCCCAGGAGAGCTCCTCAGATGCCCCCCAACCCCATTCCCAACCTGCGGTCCCCAGGGAGCCAGCAGACACACAGTTTCCACACCTTTATTGCCTGGGAGCATCTGCCTGGACCTCAGGGCTGTTCGTAGCCAGTGGGCAGAGGGTTGACACGGGGATTGTGGAATAGAGTGCGGTTGCCATCTCCCCAGGAGTAGGGCTGTGAAAAGAGGGAGAGCAGATTGTCAGTGCAGTCCAGGCCTGGGGACCCTCTGGCACCCTTTGCCTACCTGACCCTTGCTCCCATCCTGCAGGTAGAGGCCTCAGGCCAGCGTACCTTGGTGCGGATACGGAGGTGGTGGTAGGGGATAAACTTGGGGCGTTCGTGGTGGCCTGCGTGCAGCCAGGAGTTGAGGGTGCAGAGGGCCACACTCGGGAGTGCCAGGACGAAGGTCAGGAGGCGCCAGGTGCTGGCTGCAGAAGGGGGAGAAAGGGGGAAGCAGAGATGAGAGAGAAGTGGGGAAGCCAGGGCCTCTGAAGATCAGAGTGGGAGGGTTGGTCAGTGAGGGTGTCCTCAGGACTTTGGAAGGCCACAGAGGCGGGAGAGGGGTACAGGTATGCCACTCACCTCCTGCCCCTCCGTGGTCTCCCTTTGCTGAACTTGCCAAGCCCCGACTCAAGGACCTCAGAGGCAGAGCCATTGTAGTGGGTGAGAGAAGCTGGAAAACAGTGTGCTGTCCTTTCACTCTCCTTCACCAAGGCCTAAATTCCCCTCCCCTCTTTTTGGGCCAATCACCTGTTGAGTCTGTAACATGGGTGGCTATTTTTAGGGGGTTTCTATATTTAAAACGAGGCCTTACTGGCATGAGGTCCTCCTTCTCTCCAGACAGCTGCCATTTGGTACCTGTTATTTTGGTACAGGACACTTAAAAAACAATATGTCATTCTTTTTATAGTTGCAGGGATATTTCCTTCAATACTCTATTCCCAGTGGCTGGCATACAGGTCTTTAATAAATATTTGTAGAATAAATTAAGTATCCCTTTGAATCTCAGTTTTTTCATTGGTAAAATGTGTAATAATTTGTACCTTAAATGAAGTTTATGAAATTTAAGTAAAGTAACATAGGGACATGCCAGTTTAATGTCTGGCATGAAACAGTAGCTCAGAATATGAATTAGTCATCGTTCTTTGCAAAGAACAGAACTCACTCTAACTGGTTTTAAAAAGATAAGCAATTGAAACCCTTAGGTAGCTCACAGTGTCCCTGGTGTAGCCAGAGAGGCCAACAATCTGTACAGCCAGAAACAAGCTGTTCTGTGAGCTAGCTCCAGTGAGATAGCACCACAATTTGCAGTGCTGGACTCTGAATGCCCAAAACCTCACCCATGGTGTTCTGGAAAGCCAGATTCTTCTACTCTAACATCCTCTGGAAAGTGGATTCTTCATGAAGTTTGCATTCTTGAGTTGATGTCTTCTGAATCAGAGAACCAGTGGGTCCCAGTTGACAATAGCTAGGTCATAGCCTATGCTCTAGCTTCAAGAAAACCTGGCCTTCTGTCTTAAGGAGGCAGGAAAAATCCCCAAATACAAGAAGAGTACCGATATCAGAGATACTGGGTAGCCACAGACTTGGCAAGTGTCTACTGCTAAATATGTTATTCCAATCTGAAAAAATCTGAGTACTTAAAGGAAAAAGAAGAAAGCCTACGCAGGCCTGCATAAGCCCTGTATCAAAGCAGGTCACTAGAAAGCTACAGGATAGGGCGGGGTTAATTTCTGCCCGGTTTACTGTTCTGTTCTCAGCACTAGCAAGAACCTGGCATGAAGTAGTTGTTCTAAAAATATGTTTTTATTGACATTAGTTACCATGTTACATTAGTTAGCCCTATATACATGCCTTTGCAGAACTATAATCCAACAGGATGTCTCCAGCTTTGATCAGGACTGATGTACCTAATATGAATTTAATACATAAAAGAAAAATAAATTTTTGTACTTAATCTGAATAAATAAAAGAAAAATGAGAAAGGTGCATTTTCAGGAAGGGGCTCCATATCTATTCCTCCTGTTTGAAACTGAACACTAGCTTCTACTTAACTTTCTGAGGCTTTATTTTAAGTAACTTTATTGAACAGTCAAATGTTATTGGTGCTTCTAAATTCTTGAGCCCTCATTGAGCTATAATGGAATTCTTCCTATGATTGCTTTTTCCCAGTTGGGAGTTTGGACTTGCTGCTGAGAAGATGGGTCTTATTCCAGTTCAAGTTACTTGGCATCATCCTCCACATACAGTCCCCTCAGCTTATGATTATGGCTTTTGGAGAAAGCAAATGACCAAGGATGTTTTTACTTGAAAACATTCTAGGCTCTCCTCCCTCCACTCAGAGTTTTGCTGGTTATTGCCAAACAATTGCCTGGGGATTCCCATCCCTGTCTCAGCTTGGAAGTTTCCATGAAGAATTTTTCTTGTTGGTACTTGGTGAATGCCCTGAGAGATGCTACTATCCTCTGCTACTGTTGCCCCCATGTGGCGCACCTGCCCAGTACTCAGTCTTGTATTTAGGTAGTCTACGCTTTCCTAGCTGATCTGCGTAGAGGCAGTGTAGAGCACCTCCTTCAATCTTTGTATCCTTCAATCATTGTTTCATAAGGTCTCTCTCATGCAATTTATTTATTGGGCTGCTTCCAAAGCTTCTAGTTTCTAGAGGTTTAGGTTTTTCTTTGCTTTAGGCAAGGAGGAGAACAAACTTACCAGTTGTTAAGTAAACCCCATTGATGTGCTATCCATCAATCCATCAATCACCAGGGAAATACAAATTCAAAACCGTGATGAGTATCCTTACATACCCATGAGAATGCCTAAAATAACGGACTGACAATACCAAGTGTTGCCAAGGATGTGGAATAATTGGAACCCTCCTACATTGCTGGTGAAATGTGAGTGGTCCAGCCACTTTGGGAAACAGTTCGACAGTTTGTTAACAGTAAATTAAATGCATACTTACTGTATGAGCCAGCAATTCTACTCTGAGGTATTTACCCAAGAAAAATGAAAGCATGTCCACACAGAGGCTTTATTACAAATCTGCACAGCAGCTTTATTTATAAAGGTAAAAAATGGAAACCATCCAAATCCCTGTCGACAGATGAAGGAATAAACAAATTGTGGGGTACCCATATAATGGAATTCTTCTCAGCAAAATAGATGAATCTCGAATTATGTCAGACCAGAGAAGCCAGACATAAGAGTACATATTGTATGATTCCATTTTTTTAAAGATTTTATTTATTTATTCATGAGAGACATACACAGAGAGAGGCAGAGACACAGGCAGAGAGAGAAGCAAGTTTCACGCAAGGATGCTGATTCGAGACTCGATCCCGGGACTCCAGGATCATGCTCTGTGCCGAAGGCAGGCACTCAATCGCTGAGCCACCCAAGCGTCCCTGTGTGATCCCATTTATATGAAATTCTACAACAGGCAAAACTAATTTATAGGAGCAGAAAACAGACCAACAGTTATCTGGAACTAAGTGGGGTAGGGAGAGGCTGACTGGAAGGGGTGATAGAACTTTCTGTATCTTGATTGTGATGGTTACATTAGTGTATACATTAATGAAAGATCAGACTACACTTAAAATGGGTGCATTTTATTATCCGTAACTTCAATAAAGCTGTCAGTCCAAATATGCTAAGGTTTTTCTGAGGTGTAGAGCGTGGACAGGAGTCTGATTGCCAATTCGTTAAAGATTTTATTATAAATAACTTTAAATAGCTAGCACTTATAGAATACTTACTATATGCCAGGTGCTATTCTAAAAGTTTCCACATACGGACGCCTGAGTGGCTCAGCAGTTGAGTGTGCCTTTGGCTCAGGGCATGATCCCAGGATCCGGGATCGAGTCTCATGTCGGGCTCCCAGCATGGAGCCTGATTCTCCCTTTGCCTGTGTCTCTACCTCTCTCTCTCTCTCTCTGTGTCTCTCATGAATGAATGAATGAATAAATAAATAAATCTTTTTTAAAAAAGTTCCCACATATAGATTAAATCTCCCAACAACTCTCTAACAAAAGGACTATTACCCCATCTTATAGATGAAGAAACCGAGCCACTGAAAAGTCTTAATCTTGCCAAAGGCCATCCATTTACTAAGTGGCAGAACCAGGACCCAAATAATCTGGCTTGAGAGCTTTCTCCAAATTTCCATGCTACCATGCCTTTCACTGGGACAATTTTGAGAAAGAAATTCCCTTTTCTCCATAATCTGACCTTCTCTAAGAAAAATCCGTTCACATTTGCAAGTTTCTTCAGGCTTTGCCGACATGCCTACATATTTAAATACTCTATATAATCACTGTTTAGCTACTGAGCAAGGGGAAGTTACTCCAAGCAAAAGATGAATCTAATTCTCTTTCTAAAAAGAAGATTCTTTTTTCACTTATGAATGTTTTCTGGTTTATTCATATCTTCATTATGATATTCTTACACTATTTATTTTTAGACATGTATTTATTTGAGAGTGTGTGTGCACTTGAATAGAGGAGGGGCAGAGAGAGAGGGAGATAAATCCTCAAGCAGACTCCCCACTGAGCACAGGGCCTGACCTGGGCCTGGATCCCAGGTTACTGAGATCAAGACTTGAGCTGAAATCAAGAGCCAGAGGCTTAACGGACTGAGCCACCCAGGTGCCCCTGAATGCTAGCTATTTAAATTAAATTCTTTTGTTTTGGGATCCCTGGGTGGCGCAGCGGTCTGTTGCCTGCCTTTGGCCCAGGGCGCGATCCTGGAGACCCAGGATCGAATCCCACGTCGGGCTCCCGGCGCATGGAGCCTGCTTCTCCCTCTGCCTATGTCTCTGCCTCTCTCTCTCTCTCTCTGTGTGTGACTATCATAAATAAAAATTTAAAAAAATTCTTTTGTTTTATTCATTTCCTTTATTATTAAATATATCATTTTATAGATAATGCTATAATAAGCATTTTCATGCCATGCACAGAGCTTATTTTTTCCCTGTTAAATCTCTTGTGAGGAATCATCCCCAGGAGTGCAGCTACTGCCCGATACCAGAAAGGGCCTCCAGCCACCATAAAGCAGGAGCTCTTCTAACTCTATGAATGGTTGCAGTTCAATTTGCTAGTGCCTGACACTGAGCCAGCCACAATGACCCCAGCCTACTCATGGTCTCGAGGGTTCTAGAAAGACTACAATAGTTCTGGCGATTCTCTTTTGGGAGTCAGCTAATATATGTTAGTGCAATCAGCCCTTATGACTTAAAAGTGCCACAGCCTGCCAAAAACTTCCATCTAGGTAACCACCATAGTCTGTCACTGTTTCTGTGACTGTCACAACTGTCTCCTCCTATATTCCCTGTCACTAATCTAGCCCAGGCTTTCTTTACCTCATCCAGAGATTACTGCATTGTTTCCTATTTGGCCTTTTGGGCTTGCTTTGCCTTATTTCCAATTACCTTACACAAAGCTGTCAGGCATGTTTCTTAATATAGGGCAGTGCTTCCTGTTTTCACAGGGGACGCATGGAAAATGTTAACAATTTGTGTAGCACACTAGGATAAAGAGTTGATGCTTTTCCCAGCTGGAGGTGCCTGGTCCAGTGCTTCTGGCCACCCCAGGCCCCACCTACCTGCCCTCAGGGTTGAAGCAGTGGCTCTCTATGCTGGCTGTACATTAAAATTATCCAATTTCTAAAAATTCTTGTGCCGGGCTGCACTCAGGTGTAATCATAGAGTATACAGCCAAAACTGAGGACCTCTGAACTAAAGGGATATCTCATTTTATCCTCAGTGACCTTTACAGGTTACCTCTCTTTCACTATAGCCCTTGCTTTTCAGTAATGGGTCTAGGGTATTAATAAACTAAGGTCAAGGCCCTGAACTTAGATGTGTGGAGCTCTCAATAGTGGACTGGATGCCAAGTGATAATATAATTTAACTTTACCAAACTGGCTAAGGCTAAGTGAGCGTCTCTAGGCTGGAGCTATACAGACTTTTAGCGACAGCGGTGTAAGAACTTTACAGAGAAAGGTAGATCAGACAGCCTGGGTGAGTGTTTTGGGGTAGGTGGTGGGGGGGGCTGGTTAAAGGCAGAACTGAGGGGAGGCCATGGGAGTAGTAGGAGCTCTGGATTCCAAGGCCAGGAGGGGCTGTGGTGCCGCAGGTGTTAGTGAGCGGTTGGGAAATGAGTTAGCTAATGGGGTGAGCAGATTCCAGGAAGAGAGTGGAGGACACAAGGCTAAAAAGGGCAATGGAGATGCTCGTGCTCCCGCCCTGCCAGCCCCGGTGACACACACGTGCTTGCGGAGGTTCGTGGAGCGACCTATCCAGGGGGCTCGGCGGAGGCGAATGCCCAGAACTGCCCTCTGCTCCAGGTAAGAGCAGCAGGCTCGGGCTCCCACCCTCCAGTAGCTATTACCTAGGGAGGTCCCGCCCCGCGCGTCTCCTGCATGACACCTGTGGGTGCAGCCAAGCGGGGCCGGTCACCCCCACTCTCCCGACCCCAGACCCCGAGAAAACGCCGCGGCTCGGCGGGAGCGCCCTCGGAGAAGCCTGCCAGGAAATGCAGTCGCCCCGAAGGGGCCTCGGCCACAGTGAGAGCAGTGTCCCTGCCCCCGCGCCCCTCTCGCCGGAGCCCCCGCGACCGCCCCAACCATGGAGGCGGGGATGCCGGGGGTCCCGGGCATCCTTACCCAGCTTTGGCCAGGGGCGCTGCGATCCGGCCCGCCCTGCGCGCTTCTCACTTCCTAAAATAACTGCCCGACGCGTCCCCTGGCGTTCCCAAGAACCGGGCGGAACGGTCTGGGCAGTGAGAACACCACAAAGAGCCGGGGTTGGGGGTACGGGGACCATCCCCCAGCGAGAGGCTTCAGCACCCCACTAGCCGCGCGAGGCTGGGCTGCGGCGCCTGGGATCGCACCTGCGCGCACCTGCCCGGGGCCCGGCGACGCGCGCACGCGCCCACCGCGCACCCCGGGTCCCCGGGTCCCCGGGCCTGGCGCCTCACCTGGGGATGAAGAGGGGACGACCTGCAGGAGCCGGGACGACAGCGCCCCCTAGGGACAGAAAGCAGTGGTGACGGCTGGGCTGGAAAGCGCCTGAGAAAGTTTAGGATAGAGAAGTCGGAGACCCCTAACTCTGGGAAATGAACAAGGGGTGGTGGAAGGGGAGGTGGGCGGGAGGGTTGGGGTGACTGGGTGATGGGCAATGAAGGGGGCACTTGGTGGTATGAGCACTGGTTGTTATGCTATATGTTGGGAAATTGAACTCCAATAAAAAAAAATATATATATATATATAGGATTAAAATTTTTAAAAAAGAAGAGGGGCGTTGGGTGGCTGAGCTGGGAGTAGGGTGAGGAGAGTGAGGTTCTGGCTTCTGGCACAGGATTTAAGGGGGTGCCCAAGAATTTGGTAATCAAAATAAATAACATTTTGAGTGCAATATCTCAAAAAAAAAAAATCAAAATGAATACAAAAAAATCCACCACCGTGAAGAAAATACCAAAATTTTAAATGAAGATGAAATTCAATCCTTATACTTTCACAGCCTTGCCTCACTTAGCTCTTCCTGACCATGGCCCTGGTTCCAAAAAAAAACTTTAGTTACAAAAACAGGTGGCTCCACAGGCTGTAGTTTCCTGATTTAAAAAAAAAAAAAAGGGAAGTATTCATCTTGGTTTCCAAGTATCATGCTTCCTTACATTTTATACCATAAGTCAGTGCCTTACTCATCGTATCCTGGTGCCACCTGCCAAATTCCCTCAGTTTTGGGGGGCACAGACATGGGCTACATCTGCAAAGGACCCTGATAATGGTCTGAGTTCTGCCACCAGCTGCCTGAGTGACCTTGGGCCATTCATGCTCCTCCTTTCCCTGCAGTTGCCCTTTGTAGAATTAGGGAAAGTCCAACTGCATGATTAAGAAGAGTCCTGGTAGTGCTGAAAAGCAGTAGTTCTCACAGTAATTCTCACAAAAGAAAGTTCACTAGAAACTCACATACCTGTATATGGCTACAAAGTGGTCCTAGAAGCATTGTTCCTAATAGCCAAGAATTAAAAACAATCAATGTTCATCAGCAATTAAAAGGATATATAAATTAATGGCATTTCAAACAGTGAAATACTATAGAACAACAAAAATGGATGATTACAACCATGTGTAACTACTTTGCAAACGTTGTAGCACAGAAGAAATGAGACAGAATAATAGAGTCCAGTTCTATTTCAAAAAGACTCATAAAAAAACCCCAAAGACTCAAAATCAGGCAAAATCACAGTATGTTTTTTAGAAATCCATATATATATGGATGCATATATATATATGCTCTGCATGGAGTTAGCCAAGGCTGTTGGTCCCCTTCTTGAAAGCTCTTACTCTTACCAACTTCTGTACACACCTGATTTCTAACTACCAGCACTCATGTTCTTTGAAGACTCTCTGTGGATTCCAGAGTCAGCTTTGACTGCTGCTTGGCAAGTCAGAAGTGTATAATCAGAAAACAGCTATTTTGAGTTGCTGTGTAGGCATTTTACTGTATAATAACCCTGTTCACAGAGTCTGGACATTTATATTAAGAGCTGAGCTTCCTGCCTCAAGTTCCCATTTTGTTTTTCCCAGGGTATCTTTTAAGATAACCACTTGGAATTGAGCCCTTGAAAATTAGTGACTTCTGCCCAAACCACCTTTGGTGGTTGCTTAGGTAGGTACTACCCTGCTCTCTTTCTCCTGTGGTCATGACCTGGGACAGAGGGCTGCCCTTCCTCAAGCTCATTGCTCTTCCATGTCTGGGATTTGTAAGTGATAAATCTTGTGACTTTATTTTCTTTCTTCCCTGAAGCTATGCCTTCAATCAAAATGACACCAGGATCCTTAAAGAAAAAAAAAAAACAAAAAAAAACAAAAAAAACAAAAAAAACAAAATGACACCAGGAGTTTTCAATTTCCCAAAGTAGGGCCTTGGATACTGAGGGAGCTACCTACTGACCCCTTGTGGGTGCCTTTTGCTTCTTCATCCAGGGGGTCATAAACTGCATATTCTTAATTTAATACACCATTTACAGCGCCCCCCCAAGTTGGACTATATAGTACATTACACAAATACTTGATCTCTACATGTAAGAGAATGAATTTGAAGCCCTACCTCACAACCATATACGAAAATTAACTCAAAATGATCAGAGACATAGATGTAAACTAAAACAATAAAGAGAGAAAAAGAGAGAAAACTCTCTCTTAAAACTCTTAGAGTCTTCATAACTTTGGATTAGGCAATGTTTTCTTATATATATGACACCAAATCGTAATCAGCAAAAGAAAAAGTATAAACTGCATGCCATCAAAATGAACACCTTTTGTGTTTCAAGGGGCATTTTTGAAAAAGTGAAACACAACCCACCGAATGGGAGATATGTTTCAGCCAAATATCTGATAAAGAACTTGTACCTAGAATACATAAATAACTATGGCAGCTCAATAATAAAAATACAAATAACTCAATTTAGAAATGACCTAAATAGATAGTTCTTCAAAGATGATATACAATTGGCCAATAAGCACATGATGCTCAACATCAGTAGCCATGAGGGAAATGCAAATCAAAACCACAATGGGGGGATCCCTAGGTGGCTCAGCAGTTTAGCGCCTGCCTTCGGCCCAGGGTGTGATCCTGCAGTCCCAGGATGGAGTCCCATGTCGGACTCCCTGCATGGAGCCTGCTTCTCCCTCTGCCTGTGTCTCTGCCTTTCTCTCTCTCTCTCTGTCTCTCATGAATAAATAAATAAAATCTTAGGGGATCCCTGGGTGGCTCAGCAGTTTAGTGCCTGCCTTCGGCCTAGGGCCTGATCCTGGAGTTCCGGGATCGAGTCCCGCATCGGGCTCCCTGCATGGGGCCTGCTTCTCCCTCTGCCTGTGTCTCTGCCTCTCGCTCTCTCTCTGTGTCTCTCATGAATAAATGAATAAAAGCTTTAAAAAAATAAATAAAATCTTTTAAAAAAAAACACAATGGGGTATCACTTTATACCCATTAGGATAACCATAATTTAAAAGACAAATAATTAACAAATATTGCAAGGATATGGAAAGATTGTAACCCCCATGCAATGCTGGTAGGAATGTAAAATGACACATCTGCGTTAGAAAACAGTTTGGCAAGTCTTCAAATGGTTGAACATAGAGTGAAATGATCCAGTAATGCCACTCCTAAATATACATCCAAGAAAAATAAAAGAATATTCCCTCAAGTCTTGTCCATGGGTGTTCATAGAAGCATTATTTATAATAGTCCCAAAGTGGAAACAACCCAAATGGCCAGCAACTGATGAATGGATACAGAAAATGTGGTATATCCATAAACTGGAATAAAAATTCCCAATAACCGGGATCCCTTGGTGGCTCAGTGGTTTGGCACCTGCCTTTGGCCCAGGGCACGATCCTGGAGTCCCGGGATCAAGTCCCGCATCGGGCTCCCTGCATGGAGCCTGCTTCTCCCTCTGCCTGTGTCTCTGCCTCTCTCTGACTGTCTATCATGAATAAATAAATAAAATCTTAAAAAAATCCCAATAAAAAGTAACAAAGTACTGATACAGCCTATGACTTGGATGGATCTTGAAACCATTATGGTAAGTGAAAGAAGCCAGTCATAAAGGCCCACACATTATATGAGTCCATTTATATGAAATGTTCAGAATAGGTCATCTATAGAGATAGGAAATATATTAGTGGTTGCCTAAGGCTGGAATGATAGGAGGTCTTATGGATATTTCCCCAAAAAACTTATATGTCAAAATTTTAATTCCTAATGTGACTATATTTGGAGATGGGGATGGCAAGGGAGTGATAAAGGCTAAATAATGTCATAGGGTGGGACTTTAATCTGACAGGTCTGGTGTCCTTACACAAAGAGAGACACCAGAGCTCGCTTTCTCTTCATCTCTCCCTCCCTCTCTCTTTCTCTCTCTCTCTCCCTTTCTCCACATTTCCCTCTTCCTTTCCTCCCCCTTTCCTCTTTTCCCTTCTCTATCTCTCCCATCCTCCTCACCTCTGCCTTTTCCCCCTCCCTCTTCCTCCTCCTCCCCTTTTTTCCTCCTCCTCCCTCTTCTTCTTCTTCTTCCTCTTCTCTTCTCTTCTCTCTTCTCTTCCCTTCTCTCTCTCTCTCTCTCTAGCCAGGAAGAGAGATTTCATCAGGAACCAAACTGGCCAGCATCTTGATTACCAATACAGTAGCCATAGTAATAGTAGTCACCAATGTGTGAAACTTCCCAAAACTCGAGGCTCCTTATGTCTCTGAAATCCTGTGATTCTGTGATGCCTGCTTCTCCAGGGAGGAGAACCTTTGGCCAGTTGAGGGAGTAGCCTGGCTAAGTTTCTTTGCTTTTAGTAAGAGTTAAGTCAGTGGGGTGACGGTGGTTACTTCAGGCCAAACCACACTTATTGGGTATGTAGAAGGAGAAGTAGGACTTCTGTTTGGCTTTGTGAAATGTTGACAATAACGGTCTCTCACCACTGCCTACACAATCTCTCCCTTTTCAGAAAAGAAAAGATGTCAGATTTGCTGGAAGGCAGTGCTTCTATCCCACTCCTTATTCTGTCTCTTCATCCTCCAGGGAGGTGATTGAAGGTACAGCTGAGGGGCGTAACAGGGAAGGCAGGAGGGACACCTGGGTGGCTCAGCGGTTGAGTGTCTGCCTTCAGCTCAGGGTGTGACCCTGGGGTCCCAGGATCGAGTCCTACGTTGGGCTCCCTGCATGGATCCTGCTTCTCCCTCTACCAGTGTCTCTGCCTCTCTCTATGTCTCTCATGAATAAATAAATAAAATCTTAAAAAGAAAACAGGGAAGATGCGAGAACCAAGGAGGTCTTAGCTTAGCAGGAAACTCGGCTTTGAAAGGTATATTAGTTTCCTAGGGCTGCATATATCACTATCTATTGGGTATTACTATATGGTGGGTGGTTTAAAACAAGAGAAATTTATTCTCTTGTAGTTCTGAAGGTTTGAAATCTGAAATCAAGGTATTGGCAGGGCTGTACTCCCTCTGGAGCCTGTGGGTGAGGATCCTTCCTTAGCTTTTCTGTGTTCTGGTAGCTGTGCTATTCATTGGCTTCGTCAGTTTGTGGCCACATCATTCCCATTTCTGCCTCTGTCGTCACATGTCCTTCTCCTCTGTCATCTCTTCTTTATTTTTTAAGTGTAATTACCATTAAATATAGGACCCACTGGGTAATCCAGGATGATTTCATCTTAATATTATTAATTTAATTATATATGCAAAGACCCTTTTTTCAAATAAGGCAACATTCACAAGTTCCAGGAATTAAAACATGGACATATTTTGGGGATGGGGGTGTCACCATTCAATCCACTTCTGGAGGCAAATGATCCTGGTTGAAATCCCAGCTTTAACATTTTCTAGGCAGGTGACCCTGAGTGAGTCACCTTCCCTTTCTGTCTGAGTCTTAGTTTCTTAACCTGTGAAAGGAGGACAATTGTACCCATTGTGTGAGGAGGTTTTAAGGAATGTCTAACACATGGGAAAAGATCAATAGGGTGGCCATTGGGAGGCAGTTGAGGTAGTTCCTTCTTTTGAATTCCTCTAAAGCCCTGACATTCTGTCCTACTCTTTTGTCCCTCATCATTCATTGCCTTTATTATTTCATGCCAAATTCTTACCTCTCTAGTGAGTTTTCACCTCTAGAGGGAAGGGTCAGTTTGTATTTCATCTTTTAACTCTTGATATTCCCTAGAATTATAATAATGGTGAGAGATATCATCACTGAGACCCTACATGTGCTGGATACTTTATATACATTATCTCACTATTCACAGTAGGCATTATCTTTCCCATTGTACAGGTGAGTCCACTGAATTTTTTTTTAACGATTTTATTTACTTATGAGAGAGAGAGAGAGAGAGGCAGAGACACAGGCAGAGGGAGAGACAGGCTCCATGCCGGGAGCCCGACGTGGGACTCGATCCCAGGTCTCCAGGATCACACCCTGGGCTGAAGGCGGCGCTAAACCGCTGAGCCACCGGGCTGCCCAAGTCCACTGAAATTTAAATAAGTTAGCATATCTTATACGTGACAGTATTAGGGCAATTCTACCATAGGTATTTTGAGCTATGAACTAGTTGATTACAAACTTGTTGGCTAGGCTGGACTGAGAAGGCTGGTTCTGTTAACACTACCAAATTGACTCACTAGAGGAGCTTCTGTTACAACCAGGAAAATGAGCAATCAGGAGGTTGCACTTGGAACTACTAAGTTGAAAAACTACACATCTGTAACCAAGGTCACATAGTTGCAAATCAGGAATTAGGAGGCTGCTTCATTGCCTTTAACCTGCCTTTTAACAACCAAAAGCCTGGAGTTTGGATACTTAATACTACTACAGAAGACCTCCATGTCTTCTCTACCTTACTAGTCATCAGAAAATGGCCAATTGCAATAAGAAAGTGGCTCCTGTTTCACTTCTACCTTCTAAATCTCATGCATGGACATCTAAGTGGAAGAACCTAATGTGCAAAGAAATCTAAGAAATGTAATTTTTAGTCCAGACAGGCTCATTAGGAGGTAAGAATAGGTTCTGGGTATCAAATGACACCCAAAGTGTAGGAAAGCCAAGTATGAACCCTTGCTCACAGCATGCACCCTACACATAGTAGAATCATTAACTCATTGCAGGACTTGAAGACAATTTCATTCTATCTGCTCATTTTGCAGAGGATGAAACTGAAGCCCAGAGAGAGGAAGTGATTGGGGGAGTGAGTAAAGAATGGCATAAAGAAAAAAAAATGGCACAAAGAAGCTGGCATGGATAGGCTGGAAGAGAAATCTTCAGGAAACTTCTTGGTGTCCAAAGAGCTTCTGACTTTACAAAGATTGAATGTTTTGATCTAATTCAGATCCAAGAGGATGCTGGCCACTAAGAGATGCAAGCATTTTGAACTGGGAGTAGATAACGAAGTGAAAGGGCCAAGTGATCCAATTCCAAGCTTCAGGATTGTTTTGTTTTTATTTTTGCGGGGGAAATATTGAAGCAATAGAAAAATTATCTGTAGGAGAAGAAATAGTTATATTCTTACTCTCCCTGCCCCCAGATAATCTTCCCAGGGTGCTGACAAAGCTCAAAATCTCCAGGTTGCGGATAATTTTCATATGTGCTTTTATGTGAGAATCTAGGACTTGTGCCCAACTACTTGGAAAATGTGAGCACCAGCTGGTTCAGAGAAGCAGTGCCAATAGATGTGAGAAGGCAGGTGCTGGAAGCAGTTCTCTGTGCTCTGCCCTCATCTCTTTCTGACTTCTTCTACACCTCCATGTCCTCACCCTTGCCAAGGCCTTCCTCACAATTCATTTGGGGTTTCCCAGAAAAATGCTACCACCATCCTAGGTTGCCCCACCCTGAAATTAGGATGAGATTGCGAGAGGGGTTTACATGTGACAGACAGAAACATTTTACAAGGCATGAGTGTGGTCAATGACAGTTCAACTAGGAGTATGGGAGACAACTTTCAGGGTGGCCTCAATGATTCCCACCTCCTAGTAGTCATGCCTTTATATAGTTCTCTCCCCTTCAATGTAGACTGGATTTAGTGACTACCTTTTAGCAAGTAGAATGTGGCAGAAATGATGGGATGTCACTTCCAAGATTAGGTTACAAAAATGGACCAAAAACCATAAGATACCTAGGAATAACCAAAGAGATAAAAGTTCTGTACATTGGAAACTATAGAACACTTATGAAAGAATTGTGGAAAGAAATTGTGGAAGACACAAAGAAAAATGTTCCATGCTCATAGATTGAAAGAACAAATACTGTTAAAATGTCTATACTTCCCAGAGCAATCTACACATTCAATTCAATCCCTATCAAATTAGCACCAGCATTTTTCATGGAGCTAGAACAAACAATTCTAAAATTTGTATAGAACCAGGTAAGACCCTGAATAGCCAAAGTAATGTTGAAAAAGAAAACCAGGGGCACCTGGGTGGCTCAGTGGTTGAGCGTCTGTATTTGGCTCAGGTCATGATCCTGGGGTCCTGGGATCGAGTTCTGCATCAGGCTCCCCACAGGGAGCTTGCTTCTCCCTCTGCCTATGTCTCTGCAACAGATATTGGTGAGAATACAGAGAAAGGGGAGCTCTCTTACATTGTGGGTGGGAATGCAAACTGGTTCGCCACTTTAGAGAACAGTATGGAGGTTCCTCAAAAAATTGAAAATAGAACTACCCTATGACCCAGCAGTTGCACTACTGGGTATTTATCCAAAGGATATAAACATAGTGATGCCAAGGGGCACATGCACCCTAATGTTTATAGCAGCACTATCTACAATAGCCAAAATATGGATAGAACTCAAATGTTCATGGATAGATGAATGGATAAAAAAGATGTGGTACGTACACACACAGAGAGACATTACTTAGCCATCAAAAAGAATGAAATCTTGCCATTTGCCAAAACATGGATGGAACAAGAGGGTATTATGCTAGTGAAATAAGTGAGTCCTCTATGGAGGAGCTAGAACACAAGCTGGCATGATGCTTCTTGACTGATACCACCAGTGAAAAGGCTCTAGACTTGAAGGAGATAGAACTGAGGTTTAGAGTCATCCCTTTGACTCAGGTGTATCATGTACATGATCCCATGGAATCCTCAACACAATGTTGTGAGGTAGCCATCATTATTCCTGTATTACAATTGGAGAAACTGAAGATCAGAAGAGGCAGACCTGTCTAAGGTCACATAACTAGGAAGAGATAGACCTGGACATTCTCCTAGAGGCTGAGAGAGGGGTTGCTTCACATTCCTTTCCTTTACTCCTATTCTGCCTAATTCTAGATGCAAGTCTGATAAAAGAAGGCAAAATTTGGGGATAGGGTGCTATAGGCATGGGGCTAATAGTGGAGGGACGGCCCCACAGGGGTGGGCATTAAACCTCCTCCAACCTCAAAAAGACTGTGCCTCTCCCAGGAACACAGACAGCTACAGAAAGGAAAGAGAAACCTCTCATAGCTTGGACTCTGCTCTGGGCACAGATTATATAGTGCTTTGGGAAGCTTCCCTCTGGCTTCTATAAGTTTTACCAATAGAAGTACATTTATTTAGGCAGCTCTTTCCAATGTTCTGGCAAAAGAGCCTTAAGTCCTCAATGTGAACTTTATGAGATACACAAGTGAATCTTCACCACTTTTCCTGTTGAGGAATCTGACAAAGTATTCTGAGGAACCTGCAAGGGAAGGGGCACATGACAAACCCTGGGCCTTTTGCCCCTGCCTAGAAATGTCACAAAGCATGAACTTATCAGACAGGTCTCCTGGTCCTTTGGTTGTGGGCCCTACCAGCCCTAGCTTACACCCCTGTAGATGGTTCTCTTTCACAGGGGTGCCTGATATCTGGTCCCATGCCTCTGGGGTGAGGGAATTGTTGCTCTTGAAATGATTAATCCCATCATTCCTTAGGCCCATGAAGGGATCTGATCGGCAGCTGCCAAAGGTGTCCCTACATCTGGAATCAGCTGGGCCAGGTAGCTCCTACCATCTAAAAACTCTCCCTCCAGCTGACATTCTGTCTCTGGGTCCTCAAAAAACATACTTAAGCCTTCTTTTTGGGGAAGGCTCTTTGAAGGCTCTACTGTCCTAATTCTTCCAGCCTGGGTTTCCCTGATTTCAGTCCACCAATCAACAGCCCTAGAGGAGCAGAAAAGAGATTTGCTTAGAGATGCTCAGGCTTCTTGAGGACTGGACCAAAGTCAGAACTGAAGTTTGGGCTGAAACTGAAGCTAGGGATATTGGCAGGGGCTGCCACCCTGGAACATCTGTTGGTGCTGGCCTAGGTTGGAGCTGCTGGCAAATACCTTGCCGCACACTGGAGGGAGACACAGGGCTTCTTACCACTGTGGGCCACCTGGTAGATGAGCACTCTGCCTGAAGCTCTTGCCACACTCAGGGCAAATGTTAAGGCTTCTGGCCTGTGTGAGTATGTTGGTGCTGCAGCAGATCTCAACTGCCTACAAAACTCTTGCTGCAACTGGGACACTTACAGGGTATCTCGCCTGTGGGCATGCATTGGTGTTTAAGGAGCTTGGAGCTGTGGTAGAAGGTTTTGTCACATTCTGAATGGGCATAGGGTTGTCCGCCCAAGTGAATACACTGGTGCTCAATGAATTGGGTATGCTCACTAAAGCCATGGCCGTGTTTGGGGTTGTTCTTCGCTATGCATATGCTGGTGCCAGGCTGTACGAGCTGTTGAAGTTCTTGACACATTTACAGTAATTATAGGGCTTCTCCCCAGTGTGTGAATGCTGGTGCTTGAACAGATAAAAGCTGCACCCAGAGCTGTCACCAGATTGGGCACAGCAGTAAGGGCTTCACATCCCTGTGTGAGCGCTGGTTCTGCAACAGACTGGAGCTAAGGCTGAAGCTCTTGCCACACAGTCCCTCCAGCGGTAGGGCTTCTCGCCCCTGTGTGCCTGCTGGTGCTGGATTAGAATGGAGCGAACACTGAAAGTCTTACCACACTCAGCAGCTATAGGGCTTCCGCTGGTGCTTAATCAGGTTGGAGCCGCGGCCCGAGGCCTCCCTGCACTCTGGGAGCTTGTGAAACTGGAGGCTTGAGTGGGAAACCAGGGTGTTGCACAAGTTGGAACTGAGGCTGAAGCAGCCGCCACACTCAGGCCAGGGCAGGGGTATGGTTTCTCATCCGTGTGTACATGGTGGCGCTTAACTAGTTGTGAGCCTCGCTGGAAGCTCTTGCCACACCCAGAACAATAGGGATTGATTGTCACCTGCGCGGCTGATTTGGTGGTGAAGGAGGTCAGGGCGGCAGGATGCCGTCAGTCCACACTCCCGGCACTCGAAGGCTTTGGGGACTGCAAGACGGTCCTGCCAGAGGCCTCTTCCCTGGGCCACAGCCTGACCTACATCGGTATTTCAGACCCAGCAGCATTCCCCAGGAGGCCGGCTGTCGCCGCCAGGGAGGGCCCGCTGGGATGGGCGGACCTCGGGGCTCCCCGGGATGTCCGCTTCCCCTGCCGCTCCGCGCCGTCCGAGTTCTCCTTTGCCACTTCTGGCCACGTTGACTGCATTGCAGTGAAAACCACCACCACCACCACCACCACCGTCTCCTAAACAGCAGCCGCTCAGCTCACAAGCGGAGCCAGGACGGGAGACACTCCGGACCCAGAGCCAGCACCGGAAACGGAAATGTCCACCAGCCCGTGCCGCTCTAGGAAGTGGCAGCGAACGGTCTCGGTAGGTTTAACCCTCTCCTTCACCTGACTGAGCAAGAGCTCCGCATCTGCGGCCGCTGTCAGGAATTTGACACTTTGGGGCCTGGCTCACGATCCTGAATCCGTCAGCGCGGAATTCGGCGCCCGGGCCATCGCTGTGGGGCGGCGAAGCGAGCTGGAAGGAAAAGGTGATCGCTGTCGTGGACACGCGGGGTGGAGGGGGTGGGGGCGGAGTGGCCGCGGCACCTGGAGCAGCACGGTACTGAGACTCCGAGGTCGGATGTCTGGGTTCTCCAAAGGGACCAGCCCACGGCGAGCCCCCTGAGAGCTTCCCCTCGGTCCTAAGCCCGGCGTGCTAAGCAAGGCGCAGACTACATATCCCAGCATGCACCGAACGCGCCGCTGGGGTGCGCACAGGGATTAGGTAACCACTACTGTCTACGTGCGTCCTGCGACTGTGCAGAGCACCGGGACCGAGAACTACAACTTCCAACTTGCAAAATCACTGCGGCGGCGCCGCTTAAAAAGCGTCAGAGGGGAGGTGCCCGGCCCCGCCCCTCTCTTCCAGTTCCGTTCCCTTGGAGGAGCGGCGAGGAGGGGGGCGGAGCCTTAGGCCTGAGCCAAGATGGCGGCTGCGAAACCGACCCTCACGGACTCGCTCTCGTTCTGCCTCGCGCAGCTCACGGCGGCGGCCGGGGAGGGTCTAGGTGGGGGAAAGGACACAGCTACCAACGAGACACCCTTGGGCCGTGCGCTCTTAGCCCTCCGCACGCGCCACGTCAAGGCAGCAGGGGGAATCGAGCGCTTCCGGGCGCGCGGCGGGCTCCGCCCCCTTCTCGCGCTGCTACGGCGAGCGGCTGCAGCGGGCCCCGCCCCGTCCCAGGCTGGCCCCGGCTCCGCCCCCTCGTCCGTCGAGTCAGCGGCTTCTGCTGGCCCCGCCCCCTCGCCGGGCCCTGCCCCCTCCGCTGCGTCCTCCTCGTCGTCGCCCTCGCCGCCAGCGCGCCTGCGCAAGACCCTGGACTTGGCGCTGAGCATCCTAGCCAACTGCTGTACGGAAGGGGCGTGCCGGGCTGAAGTGCGCAGACTCGGAGGCATTCTCCCTTTGGGTAAGTGCTCCGCCCTCTTTTCCTAGACGGGTTCAGCGCTCCAGTCTCCTCTCCGGGCGTGGGCGGGGCCCGGGGTTCTTTGTGCTGGTGTTCTGGCGGCGCCGCGCCTCTGCCTCTCGAGCCTCGCTTGGAGGTTACCCCCGGGCCTGACCAGAGCAGCCAACCACAGCCGTTCCCTGCGCACTGGCTGTTCCCTCGAATCTGGGCTGGTGGAGGCCACAGGGTTGGCTGAGGACTTCTGGGTGATTCGTACTCTTCCACCTCGGAGTGGCCCCTATACCCTCTGATGAACTTGGGTCAGAAGGTGTGGTCGTTCTCTGCACCGAGCCAGACCCTCCAAAGCTAGGATCCCTCATTGTAAGATGGAATAATAATAATAATAATAATAGCGACCTCGCAAAATTGAAGTAGGGAGAAAATGAGATGCAACTATAGAACGCAGATATTCTTCTTCTTTTTTTTTTTTAAGATTTTATTTATTCATGAGAGAGAGGCAGAGACACAGGCAGAGGGAGAAGCAGGCTCCACGCAGGGAGCCCGATGTGGGACTCGATCCCGGGACTCCAGGATCACGCCCCGAGTCGAAGGCAGACGCTCAACCACTGAGCCACCCAGGCGTCCCGAACGCAGATATTCTAAGCATAGACTGGGTACTCTGGGTTGTCAAAAACTAGCGCAATAACAAATCCTAACAAAAGAAAACAAGCTTTTTTTTTTTCTTGGCGCCTCTTAGTGGCAAAGTTGGGAACACAGTTTACACACGGCCCGCCAGTTAGGAAAGTAAGTATGCCAGTTTTGACAAAGTCTTATTTTGGATAAAAGGAGACTTTAGCATATTTTAAACCTGTTAATAAGGTGCGCCTGGACCGTAACATGTTTGACACGAGGCACGTTAATAAGTCCTTAATAAATAACAGGTTTTGTTATTAGCATATGACCCTCATCATTCAGTTACTGTTCTATATTTTAAATATCTCCTGAATCCGTCGCCGTTTATTACTTGTTTCGTCATGTGCCCAGGAACGGGTGCCCGCGTGTTGGTCTGTGCTGGTACCTGACTTGGTTTAAGCCACTGTCCTTTCTCACCTTAACAATTGGGCCAGCCTCCTTGCTGGCCAACACCCCCCCAACCCCCCCAACCCCCCCACCCCCGCCGCCTTATTCTTTTTCCCTATAATCCATTCTCCCTATTGTATCACATTGTATCACAGCACTCCTATTCTTAAAACCCTGCGTGGTTCCCATTGTCCTCATATTCAAGTCCTGCCGGATCCCTTGGCCTGGCATTCGAGGCCCTCCATGAGATCATAGCTCAGACATTGGATCTCACTTCTGGGCCTTTGCAAAGGCTGCTTCTGGACCTGAAATGCCCTGCGACACCCCCATCCACCACCTTTCGTAACAAATACCTGCCTGCTTAACCTTTCAGACCCATTATGTGTTAACCTCTTCTGGAGGCCTTCGCTGACCCTTTCAGACCACATTCTTGAAGTCATTAATGAGAGAGACAAGAAGGGGGTAGGACCCTCAAGAGGCCAAATTCTCTTGCAGTGACTATTCTTCAGTGTGTGAAGACTGATAGCATCCAGAACCGAACAGCCCGTGCTCTGGGGAACTTGGCCATGGAACCTGAGAGCTGTGGGGACATCCATTCTGCTGGTGAGGAGGCTCTGAGCATGGAGTTAGCCAGTGCTTGGGTGGGAGAGGGGCTCGGGTACCTCCTTGCTCACTCTTTGTCCTCCTCTTCTCCAGGTGCTGTTCCCTTGCTCGTTGAGAGCCTGACAGCCTGCCAGGACTCACAGTGTCTGCAGAGTGTGGTGCGCGCCCTTCGCAACCTGGCGGACTCACCCCAGCACCGCCTGGCCCTGGCGCAGCAGGGAGCAGTGCGCCCTCTGGCTGAGCTTCTGGCCGCTGCCCCAGACCCTGCGCTGACCTTGGCCCTAGTCCGTGCCCTCTTGGAGCTGAGTCGAGGCTGCTCCCGGGCCTGTGCTGAGCAGCTAAGTCTCGGTGGGGGACTAGGACCACTGGTCAGTTTGGCCTCCCACCCCAAAAAGGCAGTACGAGAGGCAACTATCCTGATCCTCGCCAACCTGTGTGCCCAAGGCCTTGTACGGCCTGCACTGGGCAATGCTGGTGGGGTAGAGGTACTACTGGGTGAGCTCCGGCGGCGCAGAGGGCCCAATGGGGCTGGCCCAGCCTCCCAGCAGCCCCTGGTGCGGGCTGTGTGCCTGCTGTGCAGGGAGGCCATCAACCGGGCCCGGCTGCGGGACGCAGGTGGTTTGGAGCTGTTGATGGGTCTGCTACGGGACCCTCGTGCCAGTGCCTGGCACCCTCGCGTTGTGGCTGCGCTGGTGGGCTTCCTCTATGACACTGGAGCCCTGGGCCGGCTCCAGGCTCTGGGACTCGTACCCCTCTTGGCTGGGCAGCTGTGTGGGGATGCTGGTGATGAGGAAGAAGAGGGAAGAGAAGCTGCTTCCTGGGACTTTCCTGAGGAGCGGACCCCTGAGCGGGCACAGGCTGGAAGCTTCCGAAGCCTAAGGTGAGTTCCCACCTGATGGCTGGCTCTCTCCGCTACCCTACCCTGTCTCAGCAGGACTCTTAGTGTTTCTTTTCTTTTTTTTTTTTTAAAGCAGGACTCTTATTGACTCTGATTCCTGACTCCTTGTTCTCCCTGGACATGACCACTTTCTAGTCACCGTTAAGCACATGTCCTTTCTTCCTTGGTCTGCGTTTGGCCTTGGCTCTACCCCAGTACCTCTGAACTTGGGGACCAGACAGATTCACTGGGCCTTTTTAAAAATTTTGTTGCCTGTTTGCCCTTCATTTGAACATAAATTCTAGGAGGACGGGGACTTTCGTTTTGTTCATTGCTTGTGCCTAGTACCTAATCCTGGGCTTGGCACATGATAGGCATCAGTAATTGCTGAACGAGTTGGGTTTTTTCCTCCATTTCTCTTTCTCTCCTACCTCCGCTTGGCCCTACCTCCTCCCACTGCTTCAGTCACCTCCTTTTGCAGGACAGCTCTGTGGCACTGCTCCTTTACGTTGGCTCTGGGTTCAGTGTCTCCTTTCTCCCCTCTGCAGGTCATGGCTGATCTCTGAGGGCTATGCCGCAGGCCCAGGAGACATCTCTCCGGACTGGTCCCCTGAGCGATGTCCCCCGCCTCCACCACCACCACCAGAGCCAGCTGAGCCAACCAGCCCCACCCTGGGTCCAACGCCACTGCGGTCACCTCGCACACTGCGCACGCCTGGCCGCAGCCCTGCTGCCACCTCTGAGGAGCCTTGGGGCCGTGAGGGACCAGCGCTGCTGCTATTGTCACGATTTTCACAGGCTCCTGACCCAAGTGGGGCACTGGTTACTGGCCCGGCCCTGTGTGGCCTGCTGGCCTATGTGACGGGCTCACCGGGCCCACCGAGCCCACGGGCACTACGCATCCTGGCGCGCCTTACCTGCAACCCTGCCTGTCTTGAGGCCTTCGTGCGCAGCTACGGTGCTGCACTGCTGCGTGCCTGGCTTGTGTTAGGCGTTGCCCCAGATGATTGGCCCACGCTGCGTGCCCGACCAGCTCGACGCCAGCACCGGGAGCTGGGTGCGTCTCCCATAAGAGCCCCCATCCCCCTCTAGTTCTGGACTGAGACCCTCACCTTGCTGCTCGTGGCTCTCACTGCCTCTAGCCCACTATCCAACTTCAGTCACCACGTGGGAAGAGGTGAGGGACTCCCACCATGCAAAGTTCTGCTCCATCCTCTGTCCAAGTCTTGGGGCCTAGGTACCCCCAAACCAGGCTTGGCTCCAACGACTTAGAATCGTGTCTGTCTATATTTCTTTACCCAGTCTGCTCTTCTTTACCCAATCTCACATTGTCCTGACTGGCTTCTCGTTGGGCACACTGACTTGGAAAGCCCCAGCTCAGGCCCCATATGCTCCCAGGTGCCCCGAGCACTCCCAACACGGCCAGGGACTGCCTTGTCTTCTGTGCTCTGACTATGGGCTCTTGTAGTCCTTCCAAGCTGGACGTACTCCCTGACCATCACACTTTTTTCTTATCCTTGACCTCCAGTTCCTAGCATTTAGACCTTTTCTCTCTGGGCCTGTAGTCATCCCCTCTTGCGTGCCCTGGGGTTTTAGCCTCCTTCCTTTCAAGGACCCACAGCTGGGACATCAGCTCCCAACCTGACCTGCTCTGCCCACCTCTGCAGGTGAGATGTTGCTGCAGAACCTGACCGTGCAGGCTGAATCACCCTTTGGAGTGGGTGCCCTCACCCACCTGCTGCTCTCTGGAAGCCCTGAGGACCGTGTGGCCTGTGCATTAACCCTGCCCTTCATCTGCCGGTGAGGGGGGATGTGGGTGCCTCACAGGGGTCGGGAGCAGTGCCACTCATTTCACCTTCTGAAAGAGTCCCTTTCTTCCCAAAGGAAACCCTCTCTGTGGCGCCGGCTACTTCTGGACCAGGGCGGCCTCCGACTCCTCCTCTCGGCACTAACTCGGCCAGCTCCACATCCACTCTTCCTCTTCTTTGCTGCGGACTCCCTTTCCTGCCTCCAAGGCCTAGTGTCTCCCACTGTGATCCCAGCCCTTCCACCTCCAATGCCCTTGGACCTAGATGCTCCCTCCCCTTGCCTCTATGAACCTCTGCTGGGTCCAGCCCCCATCCCAGCCCCTGACCTGCACTTCCTGCTGGACTCAGGCCTACGGCTCCCTGCCCAGCGAGCTGCCTCAGCTACTGCCTCACCTTTCTTCCGGGCCCTGCTAGCTGGCAGCTTTGCTGAAGCCCAGATGAACCTGGTGCCGCTTCGAGGCCTGTCACCCAGCGCAGCCTGGCCTATCCTGCATCACCTGCATGGTTGCCGGGGCTGTGGGGCTGCCCTGGGGCCCATTCCCCCACTGGGTCAGCCACTGCTGGGTTCAGAGGCTGAGGAGGCACTGGAGGCTGCTGGCCGTTTCTTGCTGCCTGGGCTGGAGGAGGAGCTGGAAGAGGCTGTGGGCCATATTCACCTGGGACCCCACGGTGGCCCAGAGTCTGTGGGTGAGGTATTCCGCCTGGGTCGGCCCCGGCTGGTTGCCCATTGTGCCCGCTGGACCCTGGGGCCGGGGCAGTGCCCGCGGAAGCGGGCCTTGGCCTTAATGGGGCTTGTGGAGGCAGCCGGCGAGGAGACTGGGCCCCTGATGGAGGCTTTACTCGCTGTGGTGATGGGAGTTGAATTGGGGGGCAAGGGCTCTAGCTTAGACTGCTGATATCTCCGGGGAGGGGATCCAGGGATGAGTTGGCTATGAAGGAGGACTCCCTCGGAGCAGCAGGAGAGGAAGCTGAGCAGACGTCACCATCAGGGACCGACGAGAGGATGGAACTGTACCGCAGGATGATGGTCTGAAGACGCAGGAGTGAGAAGCCAAGGCCCACAGTTTGAGTGTGGACCCAAAGACGGAGAACAGCCCGGGACCCCAGGCACCTGGCCTGGCCCAGCCTTCCAGAGTGGAGATTAAAAACTTTGGAATTGGATACCGTATGGTGTGGTGTCTGCTTGCTTTCCTGTGGTCCCCTCACCCCACCAATCAACTAGGTCTTATTCAGGTGGCCGTATCTCAGTACGGGCCACCCTGGCATATAGGAGTTTAAAAGTAAATTTCTGGAGTCCTGGGCTAGAGTAGGGTACTGGAGAAAACCCGCTTCCAGCTCCTGCAGCTTCATTGCTCAGACAGCTACCCAGCTAGACACACACATTAGTCAGGGATGAAGGGGCTGGGCCAAGGGAATGCAATGAGCACGGGGATGTATGTCCAAGGCCTTGGCATTACTGTTTCCTGAGTGTCTTTCACCCACTTTGGGCCTTTGGTCTCTGGGTCTGTTTTCATCTCTTGGGTCAAGTGTCCTCTGCTATTAGACCCACTGTGTTCCTGGAGTCCCCGAGGACCCGTCTTAGTTTTACTCAGAGATAGCCAGGGCCCCAGACTACATTCAGGTTAAGGAAGGGCTTATGTTGTACTGTGGTGTCTCGAGGTAGGGTCTCTCTAGCACTTGGGTCCCAGATCACTAGCTGCTCAGGTGACCTCCTGACGGAGTGTGGCTGGACTGCGCCTGCCTGTCGGCTAAGGCTGACACTTGTTATCTCTGTACCTCTGTGAGTGTTTGTCCCGTTCCTTGTTCTCTGGCTCTGCGTTAGAACCACTCAGAGAGCTTTTTAAAAATACTGATACCTAGGCACTTTCTTCTTTTTTTTTTTTTTTTTTTTTCCCTAGGCACTTTCTTACTGAGTTGGGCTGAGGGGAGGATGCCCTGGGCATCAGTATTTTTAAAAGCTTCCCAGGTCGTTATAAGCTGCTGCTGGGTTGAGACCAGTGGCTGCACCACCGTCCTGTCTGTCCATAGTCCTTTCTAAGTGTTATTTCATTTTGATTTCTCAGGGTCCCAGTCCAGGGAAGGCCTCTTGTTCCTCTGTGACCGGAGTCGGTGTCTTTTTTGTCTGTGTTCGCCAGGATCTGGGGAAAAGGGCTCTTTTGGCTTGTCTGGACTGCCTCGGTGTTGGGGAAGGGCTTTGTCCTGAAGGCTGGCTGTGGTCTGGCTGCCTGTGAGTGTTTTCCTGGAGTCTGCATGGGCTCTGGGCCTGGGCTCAGTTTACCTGTGTCTGTATGTCTGTTTCCAACCCTCGAAGAGAAGGTCCTGGCTTAGAGGGTGGCAGCGTTCGTTGTGTCTGTCTGTCTGTCTCTGTTTCTGAGAGATTTGTGTCTGGTGTGTGGATCTTTGGGGATCTCTGTTCATGTCATGGTCAGGGTCTCTAAAGGAAGGTCTCTGAACCTGTCGTCTGATCCTTAGAGCCATCACTCCTGCCCTCAGCCCAAAATTCTGTCTGGAGCTAATCTCCCAGGAATGGCCTGAGTGGACAGGACTTCTGTATGGGACTCAGGGTGCTGGCTTTGGGAGGTGTCTGCTTGGGGGCGTCGGCCTGTGGCTAAGGGTCTCATTGAGCAGAGGATCCCGAGCCGGGGCTGGGAGAGTCACTTCTCGGACTTTGGCTCCGGCCGCCCCGGGGCTCCCTGCAGCCGAGGCCAAGGCTGGGGTGTGGCTGCCTCGGCGCGGACGGGCGGGCTGGGCCTGGGTGGGCCGCGGCCCTCCCTCCCTTACACGCCCCCATCCCGAGTTCTCCCGTTCTTTGCACCCCCGCCCCCCCAGCCCCATCCCAGCGGGTCCCGGCTTCCTTACATGGTCACGGCCGGGCCTCCAACTCCCGGACGTCCCCCGCCCCCCGCCCCCACCGGACACAGCCCCCGCCCTGCTCGCCCCGCGCGGTGCGCCCGCGCCCCGCCATGGAGGACCTGGGTGAGTGGGGCTCGGGTCCCCTTGTCCCTAGCTCCTCACCGCCGTCTGGACCCGCTCCCGCGCGCTGCAAACCCCTCGCACTCCCCGCATCTCCCCATCCCCGCCTCCTGTCTTCTTGATTCTGGCCTCTGCCCGCGCCTCCTTTCCGACTCCACGTCCCCCTTCCTGCCTCTCCCTTCCTGCTTTTCCCGGACCGGCCGCTCCCTCCCTTTCCCCCTTGCTCGGCTCCTCCACCCCTAGCTGCTGACAGGCCGGCGGGGAGGTGCAGCGCCCACCAGCGGGCACCTGGGCTCCGGGGCTCCGGGACGGGAGGGGTTAAAGGGGTCTGGGTCCGGGCGCTGGGCGAGTAGGCGGGAAGGGAGACCACGACATCAAATTCTAGAGGGGAAAACAGGCCCTTCCCACGGTTTGGGGAAGAAAAGAGTTAAGTGCCCCTAAGGATGGTAGTAGGTGGGGGTCAGGTCTTTGGGGGCAGAAAGAGACTAGATGAGTGCCAGGACTCCAGAGAGACCGTAAGGGTTCCACTACGGTTCTCAGAGATGAGTAAAGGAGCAGGCACTTCCAGGTTCTGGGAAGGAAAGGGTTTAAAGGATCCAGATCTGGGGATGGGAGGTGGGGGTGGGGGTGTCTTGGTGGAGGAAGGAGGACCCAGGCATCTCCTCCTCCTGGCTTGTTGGAAACGCGGGGAAGGCTGTGCTCTCCATGCGAGAGAGGGGGTTCATGCACCCTGCGATAGGGGGTGCTGCTCGCCTGGGGTAACCGGCGCCGTGGAAAATAAGCCAATGGGAACGCAGGTCCCGGCCGACCCACCAATGAGGAGCGCCGGGTGGGACCCAGCGCCAGGTCCGGGAGGGGGCAGGAATTAGTGGGCTGAGAGAGCACCCAATCAGAAAGTTGGGTGCCAGGCGTTCGGCCAATTGAGCAATTTGGGGTGAAGCCAAATTTGACTTGAGTCAAGAGTCAATTTTGACCGCGTCGGGGAAGATGTTGAGAATAGAAGAATCAGGCAGCTTTTGTGCGCGACTCCCAAGATGAACGATTCGGGGTGTTTGGGTCATAAATATTCCTTCTCTGCCTCGGGGTGGCCTATGTTTCCATCCGATTCTTGACCTCTGCTCTTAACACTGCCTTCTGTCCTCCTCAGCTACTGCCCATTCGGAACCCTATCTCTAATCTCTGAAGACCCTGTCCCTGTCTCTGCTCTAACTTTAACCTCTCAAATTCTCACCCTGATGGCCTCTCCCATGCAGATGCCCTGCTCTCTGACCTGGAGACCACCACCTCACACATGCCAAGGTCAGGGGCTCCAAAAGACCGATCCCCGGAGTCTGTCGCAGCTCCCCTGCCCTACGGCCACCAGCCGCAGGTGAGATCAAATACTAGAGACCGGGGCAAGACTAGGGCCGAGCTTGGCCAGGGCTAGGGGAATCTGGGCTTATGGGCGGGCACAGTACATCCCACCACACATGTGTCCTTCTCTCTGTAGACAGGGTCTGGGGAGTCTGCAGGAGCCTCTGGGGACAAGGACCATCTGTACAGGTGAGGGGCCTGGGACCTAGGGGATGGGGATGCCACTTGCGACTCAGGTAAGGAGCCTTGGATTCCCCACCCCTGACCCCAGACTCCCACCCTGTTTTCCAGTACGGTATGCAAGCCTCGGTCCCCAAAGCCTGCAGCCCCCGCAGCCCCTCCATTCTCTTCTTCCAGCGGTGTCTTGGGCACAGGGCTCTGCGAGTTAGACCGGTTGCTTCAGGAGCTTAATGCTACCCAGTTCAACATCACAGGTACCAGGTCACAGAGATAGGCCTTGACGGGCTGGGGACAGGGCAGGGAAGGGCAGACACTGAGCAGTCTCCGCCTCCCAGAGTAGCAGCTAAAGAGACACAAGCCTTAAACAGGCTGGGGGTAGGCTCTGGTCCCATGTCCAGTGCCCTTCTTTCCTCTCTGCAGATGAAATAATGTCTCAGTTCCCATCTAGCAAGGAGACTGCAGGGGAACAGAAGGAGGACCCATCTGAGGACCAGAAAAGGCCGAGCCTGTGAGTTTGACATAGTTGGCAGAGCTGGGAGAGATGTGACGGGTCCCTGAGTTACTGGAGGATAGCATTCACTACTCTGGAGGGCTCTGAGCTGACACAAATTATGTTCTTCGCAGCCCTCCCAGCCCATCCCCTGTGCTCCCAAAGACTTCAGCAACCTCTGCCACCTTGGAGTTGGATAGATTGATGGCTTCGCTGTCTGACTTCCGTGTCCAAAACCACGTGAATCAGGTGGGGTGTGGCCAGTGTGGATTTATGGCTCCCTGACCCTTTTTAGGACCTTCCACACCTGCTGCCTTGCTGACTCAACTCTCATATCCTCCTTGTTGCAGCTTCCAGCCTCTGGATCAACCCAGCCACCAGTGCCAAGCTCTGTGAATGAGGGCTCCCCATCCTCACCAGGGCCAGCTAGCAAGGGCAGCCTAGACACCATGCTGGGGCTGCTGCAGTCTGATCTCAGCCGCCGTGGTGTTCCCACCCAGACCAAGGGGCTCTGTGGCTCCTGCAGTAAGCCTATTGCTGGGCAAGTAAGTGGAGCCCTGTGAGTAGGGCGTAGAGACCCATGGACCCATCCCTACTGGGAGCCAGACTTTGCACTGTTCCCTTTTAATAAATGATCTAGGAAGTGGGTATTACCATTGTTCATATTTTACAGATGAGGAGACTAAAGCTCTGAATCCTGTAGCACGTAAGTGGCAGATGAGAATTCCCACCCAGTTACCATTTATTGCGGTTCTACTGTGTGCCGGCCCAGTATTAGCTCCTTTACAAATCTCCATCTCAGTCTTCACAAATGTCTTATTGGTGCCACCTACCATCTCTCAGGCACCAACAAAGACTGTTTCTCCTCTACCAGTATCTGGTCTGCGAGCTCTGCTTCTTGGCTTATTGACTGAGTAGATGTTATTGATGACAGCTGTGCCCAGCAGTTGACCTAGATCCTCTTGCTGTATTTAGTGCCCTGCTTCCTGCCCCAAATTTCCAATCTTAGTAAGGCGGGGTGGCATTATGACTTGTGTGGACCCTAGACTCTTTCACCTTCATGGGTCCCTTCCTCTGTTAGAAAAAAAGTTAAAATTGTGGTTTATGACTGTGTTTGTGTGAAGATGAATATATATATAACATATATATATATTAAATATTTAATTTATTTATTTATTCATGAAAGACATAGAGAGAGACAGAGTCAGAGACAGAGGCAGAGGGAGAAGCAGGCCCCGTGCAGGGAGCCTGACGTGGGACTCGATCCTGGGTCTCCAGGATCACGCCCCAGGCCAAAGGCAACGCTAAAATGCTGAGCCACCCGGGCTGCCCAATATATTAATATTATACATTAAAGCATTTTCTTCTGGCTCATTTTTTTCTTCTGGTTTTAAAAGTAATTACATTTTCATGGGCTCCTAAAATTACTGGGGGCCCTAGGCACTGTGCTGGAGGACCTGGTTTAAATCTCTGTCACTTACAGATGGACTTGAACATCAGGTTCTTCATCCTGACTTCTCAGGGTGAATGGGGAGAAAGGAATGAAGGGAGTCAAATGGTAAAAAGAAAAAAAGACTCGAAATGTGCCATGTAGGTCTTAGCCCACTGGGCACATGGCAACCTGAGGACCACTCTGACCCAGGCCTTGTCCCCAACCTGCAGGTGGTGACCGCGCTGGGCCGTGCTTGGCACCCGGAACATTTCATTTGCGGTGGCTGTTCCATGGCCCTGGGAGGCAGCAGCTTCTTTGAGAAGGATGGAGCTCCCTTCTGCCCTGAATGCTACTTTGAACGCTTCTCCCCACGATGCGGCCTCTGCAATCAACCCATCCGACACGTGAGCCCTTCTCCTCCCACAGCTCCCACAGCTCCCACAGCTCCCGCCTACCCATGTCCTAGACCCTGCCCACTCTGACTTCCAAGTTCCTTGTTAGGTCCCTAGTGCTTCAAACTCCCACTTAAACCTGCATGCGGAGGTTCACGATGGGGGAGGGAGGGAAGAAGGGATGGAGGGCCCCACGGAGTGTCCTGATTCGTTTCCTGCAGAAGATGGTTACTGCCTTGGGCACCCACTGGCACCCGGAGCACTTCTGCTGCGTCAGTTGTGGGGAGCCCTTCGGAGACGAGGGTGAGAACGTGGCTCCAGCCTTGAAAGATACCCATCTGCTCAACATCCGGCCTCTATCACTTTGGTCCAGCCTGTTAGGACCTCCCACGTCTCCTGGCCCCATGCTCTCCCACACCTGGCTCCGTCCTATCCCGTCCCACTGGGCCACTTCCCTCTACCCATCCCTCCCGCTCTACCGCTCCCTCTGAGGGCCCCGCCTCCGGCCCCGGGCTCGGATCCTGCGAGTGGGGTGCAGCCCGCATCTCTTTCCTTGGCTCGGTCGGCCCCTAGGTTTCCACGAGCGCGAGGGCCGCCCCTACTGCCGCCGGGACTTCCTGCAGCTCTTCGCCCCGCGCTGCCAGGGCTGCCAAGGCCCCATCCTGGACAACTACATCTCGGCGCTCAGCGCGCTCTGGCACCCAGACTGCTTCGTGTGCAGGGTGCGCTGCTGCGGGAGCGCGGGGCGGGGAGAGGGGGGGGGGGGGCAGGGGAACCGGGAGGACGGGCAGCCCGGCTAGGAGCCTGGAGGTGGGGGGGATATGCAGGCATTCGGGTCAGGTGCTCACGTCTGGGGGGCGGCTGCGGGGCAGTGGGGCTCCCACGCTGGGTTAGCGCGCTCCTGCTGAAGCTAGTTACTGGGGGGGGGGGGGCGCTGACCTGCGCTTCCGCGGCCGCCCTTCCGCAGGAATGCTTCGCGCCCTTCTCGGGAGGCAGCTTCTTCGAGCACGAGGGCCGCCCGCTGTGCGAGAACCATTTCCACGCGCGGCGCGGGTCGTTGTGCGCCACGTGTGGCCTCCCGGTGACCGGCCGTTGCGTGTCCGCCCTGGGCCGCCGCTTCCACCCGGACCACTTCACCTGCACCTTTTGCCTGCGCCCGCTCACCAAGGGCTCCTTCCAGGAGCGCGCGGGCAAGCCCTACTGCCAGCCCTGCTTTGTCAAGCTCTTCGGCTGAGCGCCTGCGGGGCTGGCCCCTGCGGGAGAGCAAGGCCCCAGGGACCCCGCCCTTCCCCCAGACACCCCAAGGCCTTGCTCCTGGAGCTTGGGGGTCTCTCTCAGCCCACCCGGTGAGGCCTCAGCCACTGGAGAGACCCACCCCTAAGGTACTCTTAAATCCTCCATGGCCAAATTCAGAAAAGGTCTGGCCGATTTCAAGGCCTCCTGCGTGGCTCCTCCGCTGTGGAGCACCCCTGCCTGAGGTCTTCACTTTATTCCCACCCTTGGGGAGCCCCGGCCGGAGGAGGGCCCTTGCACTCTGACTAACCAGAGGACCGCCCGGACAGAGCTGCTCCCTGCTCCCTCACTATTCTGTGCACTTTTTTTTCTACCTACATAAAAGCACATGCCACATCATGCTGGTGCAGTGTCTCTGAGTGCGCGGGAAAGCCTTGTGCGGTGAGGCCTGGCCTCTTGTGCTGCCTCTGGCTGCAGCAGGTTCTAGGCCCCTGCCTGCGGCCGCCGTGCCACCTGCAGCCTCCACATTTGCAGGCTGCTCTTCACATATCAAATGAGCCTGCGCAGGATTGTACAGCCAGTGGGGAGCCAGAACAGGAGGTCAGGCTGGGCCCCTTGGAAACTTCCCACCCTCGTTCCCCATTTCTTCAGCAACCTGTATCCTCAAAATAGGCACTTAATCTGTCTCTACCCCCATGTCCCACACCCTCCCACCCTTGTCACCTTGTCTGATTTTCAGAGTTTTCTCTCCTGAGAAGACTCTCAGAGATGGGACTCCATCCAGAAGTGCCAATTTATGCCCACTCTGGATCTGGGCACTAAGGCACAGCTTCCCTCTTATTTGTATTGACTCATAACATCTCCCCTAGGCAGAGGATGACACTTGAGGTAGTCAGAGCAGTGATGGAAGGATGCACTAGGGGCTGTAAGAGTCAGAAGGAGGCTTCTAACTCAGATTGGGAGTCAAGGCAGTCTTCCTGGAGGAGGTGACACCTGACCTAACCCCCAGCAGAAATGGGTGGGGCCAGGGATTTTTAGGTGTGGAGTTTAGGCTCCATCTGAATCTCCAAACTCCAGCACACTTCTGAGCCTCTGAACCTTCTCTTTGAACCCTGCAGTTCCCTAGGGAGGGGGCTTAGATTCCTGGGTGCAAACTATAGGAGACTTTGAGGCTGGAAATGATGGATACTCAGAAGCCCTTCCTGCTTGTGGCAGAGCTAGTAGCTAAGGAGAACATGTAGGGGTAAGACAAAGGTGAAGTGTTCTTTGTCCTTGCCACGGCCTGCCCCCATTTCCTCTCTGAGGCTCCTCTCCTAAGTCTTCCCAGGCTTCCTGCTCTTCTCCTCCCACATATTCTCCCTGGGGAATTCTATTTCCTGGCTTGTAACCACCTTCCTGTCTTGAAAATGCCCCAACTGGCCATCTGTATACTCGATTCATTAATTTCACCAAGTGTTTTATGGAGTATGTACTGTGCCAGACTTGATATCAGGAACTGGGAGACCATAGGGAACAAAGCAGACCTGCTTCTCGACCTCATGGAGTTGAAGTCTAGTTGAGAAGATAGATGACAAGAACCAAGTGACATGTGTGATGAACTAATGGAGACTTTCCTGATGGCCTAAGTAAAGTTCCCTCTCCCCCCTTGTTTCCATCCATTGCACCTCCCTAGTCCCTCATAGCACTTACCTCTATTGCAAATAGGTGTTTATTTGTTGCTTATGTCTGCTTCCGAAACTGGAATGCAAGCTCCTGAGAACCTGTCTATGAGATTGTATGTTTGTTTTGCTGACCGTTGTCTCTCCAGTGACTAGAATGCTATCTAGCATGTGATAGGTGCTCAGTGAATGTTTGGTAATGAAGGAAAGAATGAGAGGAAATGAGGGGAGGTGTAAAGGGGAAAAAATTGGAGAACTAAGAGAAAGTGAGGAAGGGATTAGTTTGACCAGATGGTCTCTGTGAATATGTAACATCTAAGTTGAGACTTGGAAGTCTGAGGAAAGACAGCCAGGCAAAGAGCCTGAAGAGAGCATTCCGGGGAGAGGAAACAGTAAGGCCAGGAGGTAGGAAGGAGCTTGGCATATTGAATGAAAGAAAAGAAGGGCTGGATTAGGATGAGGAAAGGGGAGAGTAGAAGATGAAGTCAAAGAGGAAATAGGTGCCACATCATGAAGGGCCTTGTAGGCCACACAGAGGGCATATGGATTTTAAGGGCTTATAACCCCAGTGTGTCTGTCCTCTGACACTTGGTCCTGGATTTCTCTCAGGCACGTCAAATTCATCAACCCCTGAAGCAGACGCTGTGGGTGCATTGCCCTTATCCACTTGGCCCACCTGAGAAGTCATATGTAGACAGTTCCTAGACACCCAGTCTCCCCAGCTGCTCCCTGAGTTTCTGTCTGAGGGTGCTCTCTGGGAGGACAAGCAGGCTTCTGCACCCAGCAGACCTGAAGGGGGTGGGGTGGGGAGGTTCTATAACTTTAGGGACAGAAATTGGTGAATAAATACTCCAGCTTTCTGGCCGTGAGGGGTCAATTCTGAGGTGTGTTCTCCAGTGTCTCAAAAAGCCCCCATTGGGATTGTTCACAGTGGCAACCTTTTAATCAACATGCCTCTTTTTTGGCTTTTTTGAACCCAATTTGTCATAATCATTCATCCAAGTCTGATCAATTCTTCTCGGAAGGCAGAGGTATTGATATTTATTAATACCCTCCTTTCTTCTGTTCAGCCCTCTGCTGAGTGCTGGGACTCCAGGGATGAATCAGATCATTTTCTGCTCGTGGGTAATCTCTAGTCTGTTAGGAAGGCAGACCTGGGCCCAGACGAGTACAACACAATGTGCTCAGAACTGTATAGAAAAGTCAGAGAAGCCGCTGAAGCGTTGACATGGGTTGGGTACTGAAGGTTACCATCTGAGAGGTAGGAGTGGGCCACTTGGGAGGCGAGGAGGCACTCTAAGCAGAAGGCACAGTTTATGCCAAAGCTTACGCATGTGAAAATACATGGGCTGGGCAGGGTGAGGGAGTTGGAGGGAAACGCAATCTCACTCTAGGTTTTCTGTGGAGGAGCAAAGGGGAAGGGTAGGGAGGAGTCAGAGTATGGCAGGCTTTGAACATGAGGCTGAGGAGCTCCCACTTCTTTTAGGATGATGGGGAGCTAGAAGGGTTTTTTTTTTTTTTTTTTTTTTTTTTATGATAGTCACAGAGAGAGAAAGAGGGAGAGGCAGACTCCATGCACCAGGAGCCCGATGTGGGATTCGATCCCAGGTCTCCAGGATCGCGCCCTGGGCCAAAGGCAGGCGCCAAACCGCTGCGCCACCCAGGGATCCCAGCTAGAAGGGTTTCTGAACAGGGGAGTGACACCGTCAGAGTGGGGTTTGAAAATGATCCCTCTGGATTAGTCAGAACCAAGAGGCTGGCTCAGGCACAGTTCCCTAGGTCAAGGCTGAAGGGGTCAGCATGGGTAAAAGGAATAATTTTGAGCCTGGGGCACTGGGGAGGGAGTGGGGGCCAAGGCCCAAGAAGGAGTGCTCCTGAACTTGAAAGCTCTTGCTCCACAGGACAAGTGTTCGGCCTTGATGAGACCTGATTCAGCTAAACAAAGCTGGGGAGGGGGAACATGACCTGGGGGACTTGTCGGCTCACTGCCCCTGAGGTAACCATTAATCCCTCCCCTGGGGAAATCCAGGGGCTAGTCCCTTGAGGGACAAACCTTAGGCAGAATGGAAGAACACACAGAGGCAGGCTCTGTACCAGGCCCGGGAAACCAGAAGGTCCTAATTAACAACTCTGCTGACATCCTGGTCATTGCTGCTTATTTCCTGCTGGTCATTGGTGTCGGCTTGTGGGTGAGAAGTTGGGGTGCTGCTGGGGGCCAGGCTCTTCGGGCCTGGGGGAAAAGTCTGAGGAAGATCCCATGTTCAGTAGGGGAAGGATGCCTGGATTTTTGAGGAGGAAAGCTGGGGGTGGTGGGCAAGCAAGTCTTCTGACAGCCTCAGGGAGGCCCAGCCAACAGGCGTTCCTTGTCCTCCCTCCTTTGGATTGGAGTCCGTTGAAGGGAATAGTGGATTTTCATTATGGACAGTGTTCTAAATGAGATCTCTGTTCCCCTGTCTACAAAGTATCTGACCAGAAGCCCATCCATATCCAAGGCCCCAGGAAAAGTCAGGCTGAATCCAGCCACACTCAAGCTTGGGTAGTTGGGCACTAGGTCAGGTCCTGGGTTGCGCTAGGTGCCTCGGAGGAGGTTGGGGCAGGGGGTTGGGTGGGAACCATCAAGAGAGCCCAGGGCTGGTTAATCTTCAGCCTAAAACAAGGCTGAGGAATGTGTTGAGAAGGCTAATGAGGTCCAAAGATGTGCTCCGAACCCAAGTCTCCTCCCACTCCTGTCTCTCAGTCCATGTGCAGAACCAACAGAGGCACCGTTGGCGGCTACTTCCTGGCAGGACGAAGCATGGTGTGGTGGCCGGTGAGAGAGGCTGTGCTGTTGAGTGGGAGGAGGCCCAGAGAAGCAGCCTAGCTCACCCCCACCTCTGGCTATCTAGGTCGGGGCCTCTCTCTTTGCCAGCAACATCGGCAGTGGCCACTTTGTGGGCCTGGCAGGGACTGGTGCTGCAAGCGGCTTGGCTGTGGCTGGATTTGAGTGGAATGTGAGATGCCCTTTTTGCCAATAACCTCCATCCCAGTGGGAACCCCTGGAACTATCACACCTGGGAGGCTCCAAGCTGGGGGGACATAAGACTGGAGGTGGGACTTACCCATTGTGGAGGTGTGGTTGGGCTTCGAGGGTCACGCGTCCAGCTTGGAGGAAGGAAGATGTTGGAGATGACCACTTTCAGGGCCTGCTCCTGACTTGCTGTGTAAGCCTGGACCAGCCACTACTCTCTGTGGCCTTGATTTACTCCTCTCTGAAGTGGGGTGAACATCCTCAAAGATAGTGAAGTGCTTGTTCAGATGCTCTCTGAAGCTGTGGCCTATGAGGATCTCTGGACCAAATTAAGGCCCCTTGCAGAAGCAGGAAGGAGACAAAGCTCTGGGACTGAGGCTTATCTTTGAGGGCTGAGATCAGGACTTCCTGGAGGAGGAGGTCTCTGAGCCGAGTCTCGAGGGACAGAAGGTTTGGGTGGGTGAAGAGGAGAGGTGAGGCAGCCCTTCCTGGCAGAGGCTGTGGTCAGCCTGAGGGTCTGTGGTTGGATTCATGTGCTGGTGGGTGGGAGGATAGGGGCAATCTTGGGAGGGACTGGCCAGGGGTCATGGCCTGGGAGGACCAGGAGGGCTCTAGTTAAGGGCCCATGTTGGTGTCAAAGATCCTGTCCTTTAATATCCAGGGCTCAGGGACATCCTCTGGGCTCCCAGTGCGACCTTTCCTTGGTATAGCACGTTCAGCAAGAGGTCTCAGACTCTCGAGGGACGAGGGCGCCCTCCTGGCAGGGTCTCAGTCACCGGCTGGTAGCTGTGCCTGCAGGCGCTGTTCGTGGTGCTGTTGCTGGGCTGGCTCTTCGCGCCGGTGTACCTGACGGCGGGCGTCATTACCATGCCGCAGTACCTGCGCAAGCGCTTCGGAGGCCACCGTATCCGCCTCTACTTGTCAGTGCTCTCGCTTTTTCTGTACATCTTCACCAAGATTTCGGTGCGCATTCATGGAGGGCGAGGCGGGGCCCTGGGAGGGCGGGACCACGGAGTGGAGGCTTCTAGAAAGCCTCGGAGGGGGCGGAACCAAGAAGAAATTGCTTGTAAGAACCATGGTTGAGGCAGGGTCTGGAAGGAACAGGTTTTGGGGCTGCGACCACAATGGGTGGGACCTGGGAAGGCCAGACCATTGAAAAATAAGAGAACCTTTGAAGCGTGGCCACCTGGGGTGTTAGTCTGGGCATGAGGTAGTTCTGGGTCCCTGCCCAGGTCCCCCCTGGTCCTGACCTGTGCAATCGCTCCTTTCCCCCAAGGTGGACATGTTCTCTGGCGCAGTATTCATTCAACAGGCTCTGGGCTGGAACATCTATGCCTCCGTCATCGCCCTTCTGGGCATCACCATGATCTACACTGTGACAGGTGGCTGTGGCAGGGGCTTCGGGATGGAGTGGGCTTGAGAGATGTGCTGGGAGTGTCACGGAGGCACATTCTGCTCACTGAGTCCTGTCTGCTGACGCCCAGGTACATGAGCCTGGAGAATGGGCCATTTCTTTGAAATTTGCTCTCCAGGAAGGGGCACATTTTTCGAATTCGCACAGACACCGTATGGGCTCCGGGCATCCTGTTTGGGCTGTTTCCACTGACCCAGGCCTGTTGCAGGAGGGCTGGCAGCGCTGATGTACACAGATACCGTGCAGACCTTTGTCATTCTTGGGGGGGCCTTCATCCTCATGGGTTACGGTAGGGAGCTCAGCCGGCGGGGGAGGGGCACGGAGGTTGAGTCACAGAGCCCTCAGTGGGGGAGCAGAGACATCCTGCATCTCCAGCATGTGGGTCCTAGGGACCGTCTTGGCGCTGGCGCCCGGTCTCCTGACGACCTTGCCCTCACAGCCTTCCATGAAGTGGGAGGGTATTCAGGGCTTTTCGACAAATACTTGGGGGCAATGACGTCGCTGACGGTTTCTGAGGATCCGGCGGTGGGCAACATCTCGAGTTCTTGCTATCGACCTCGGCCGGACTCCTACCACCTGCTCCGGGACCCTGTGACGGGGGACCTGCCATGGCCCGCGCTGCTCCTGGGTCTCACCATTGTCTCGGGCTGGTACTGGTGCAGCGACCAGGTGCGGAGTCAGGGCTAGTGCCTGGAGGGAAGCTGGGGGAGAACCAGAACCGCTGTGGGCGGAGCTGACATGGGTGGGACAGGAACCCATCTGGTGGCGCCACCGGAGGGGTCAGGAACCTGGTCAGGATGGAGCTAAGCCAGACCCAGCCGAATCCAAAGAATCTGGGTCTGAGTGAAGGTGAATTGCCAGCACCGCCGAGCCAGAGGCAGGCCTGAATTAGAGCAGTGAGTTGAGGCAAGGCCTGAAGGGGTGAGGTGTCCAAGACTGGATGCAGGTAGCCTAATGGCCCTCGCCACAGGTCATCGTGCAGCGCTGTCTGGCCGGGAAGAACCTGACCCACATCAAGGCAGGCTGCATACTGTGTGGCTACTTGAAGCTGATGCCTATGTTCCTCATGGTCATGCCAGGCATGATCAGCCGCATTCTTTATCCAGGTAACATCCGCAACCCGGCCCCCACCAAAAGTCCCGTGCCCCATCCAGTGCACGGGACTGTGCACTGTGCATTTCTTGTGCATGATCACAGGTGCCCAGTTCCCATCTTTGCTACTGTCCCTTGATTTGTAAATCCAGTAACCCAGTCCTACCACCTCCCTCCACCCCCCAATTGGCAGCCCCATCTTTCTTCCACTAGGATTTCCTGTCCCCACTTCAGGGATCTGAGTTCCCAGACCAGGTCCCATCCTAGCCACATCGTGCCCTCTTTCCTGCAGACGAGGTGGCGTGCGTGGTGCCCGAGGTGTGTAAGCGAGTGTGCGGTACTGAGGTGGGCTGCTCCAACATTGCCTACCCGCGGCTTGTCGTGAAGCTCATGCCCAATGGTAAGGGTTGGCAAGGTGTGGAGCTTGCAACTGGGAGAAGTCACCCCTCACCAAGTCACACCCTCTCGGGGACACCCTGGTGGCTGAAGACTCACAGCTCCCAACCACCTGCAGGTCTGCGCGGACTCATGCTGGCAGTCATGCTGGCGGCGCTCATGTCCTCGCTGGCTTCCATCTTTAACAGCAGTAGCACACTTTTCACTATGGACATCTACACACGCCTGCGGCCCTGTGCAGGCGACCGGGAGCTGCTGCTAGTAGGACGGTGCGGCCTGGGTTTCCCCCAGGTCCTGCCCCACCAATCAGCCCCGGGGTGGGGACAGGGAGCACTCGTAGGATTAGGGGGAGATGAGGAATCCTGGGTGAAATCTCCTGATGGCCACTAACTGCAGGCTCTGGGTGGTGTTCATCGTGGCTGTGTCCGTGGCCTGGCTACCCATCGTGCAGGCAGCGCAGGGAGGGCAGCTCTTTGACTACATACAGGCAGTCTCCAGCTATCTGGCGCCACCTGTGTCTGCCGTCTTCGTGCTGGCGCTCTTTGTGCCCCGTGTCAACGAGAAGGTGAGTGTGTAGGTCACGAGCTTGGGGCAGAGCTCCAACACCCACCAGAGGCTGACACTCTCCCCCCCGCAGGGTGCCTTCTGGGGACTGATCGGGGGCCTGCTTATGGGTCTAGCGCGCCTTATTCCTGAGTTCTCCTATGGCTCGGGCAGCTGTGTGCAACCCTCAGTGTGCCCAGCACTCCTCTGCGGCATGCATTACCTCTACTTTGCCATCGTGCTCTTCGTCTGCTCTGGCCTCCTCACCCTTGTCATCTCACTCTGCACAGCACCCATCCCACGCAAGCATGTAAGTGCGGGCCTCTGAGTGGGCGCCCAGCATGCGCCATGGGTGTTAACGCAGCCATCTCCACCCCCAATCTGCCGGCCCACTTCTGGGAATGCCTGGGAGTCCGGCTGGAAGGTGTATTTGCAAAGCGAGCACAATGTCTTATTTAAATGACATTTATTTGAGGTGGTCTGGGGGGATGTGATTAGAGCCTCCCCAAAATCCTTGGAATCCTTGGAATCCACAAACTAACTGTCTGCGGTCCATTTTTCCTAGAGCCCCAGCCCCCAAAAACACAGGATCCAGTACATAGGCCAGGTGGCTGAGAGGGACAGAATGCTATCTCAAAGGCCCACAAAAGGGTCTGGGCTTGTGCTGCTGCAGGGGAGGTGCCCCAGGACAGGGCTGACTGGGGACCAGGACCGAAGAGCTGGGTAGAAGGATGGGCAGGATAGAAGGATGGGCAGGACTGCACAGGTGGAGAAGGAGGGAAAGGCAGGAGGAAACTATGTGAACAAATATCCACAGGAAGGAACACTGTTAGCAGGACTAGAAGACTAGAGTCTAAAGGACCACAACTTGAGTGTAGACAGGGACTTGGGGTGATGAAACGGGGGTGACCAGGGCCAAGAGCTTTAAACACACAGTTAAAGAACTTAGGTTTAATCTGAGGGCAAAGGGCTGCCATGGAAGGTCAGGTTTGAGTGAACTGAGTCTGAACCAAGAGCATAGGGTGGGCAGAGGGAGCTTAGGAGTACCAGGTGGATGAGGCACTTCAGGGTGCGTGCTGGGGGAGCAGCACTCTCACTTGGTCCCTGCCCCCTCTCCCAGCTCCACCGCCTGGTCTTCAGTCTACGGCACAGCAAGGAGGAGCGAGAGGACCTGGATGCTGATGAGCTGGAAGGTCCAACCTCACCCCCCATACAGAATGGGTGTCCGGAGCATGCGGTGGAGATGGAGGGTAAGGCACTGCTTCAGGAGGTGGGGCCAGGGACTAGGGGAGCCAAGTTCCCTCAAACTAACTGTCTGCGGTCCATTTTTCCTAGAGCCCCAGCCCCCAGCACCTGGCCTGCTCCGCAGGTGCCTGCTCTGGTTCTGTGGAATGAATGGGGGTGGGGCCGGTAGTCCCCCAGCCCCTACTCAGGAGGAGATGGCTGCGGCAGCCAGGCGGCTGGAGGACATCAGTGAGGACTCGAGCTGGGCCCGTGTGGTCAACATCAATGCCCTGCTAATGATGGCTGTGGCCACTTTCTTCTGGGGCTTCTATGCCTGAGGCCAACTGCGTTGGACACCATGAGCCACAGTCAGGGCAGGGCTCAGCCTCAAGATGAATGGGGGAGGGGGAGCTGGGGGCGGGGCCTGCAGTGGTGAAAAGGGAGTATGGCAGGAGGGGGAGGAGGTAGGCCCTGGTTCCCCTTCTCTCCACCTTGTCTCTGCCTGGGGCCTTGTCCATCTGACTGGCAGTTTACAGCCCATGAGGCCTTGGCCAAACTGCCATAGCGGTTCCCCTAAGCAAAAATAAAAGCTTCTCTTCCCACATTCTGCTGTGGCCAAAGTGTGCTTGCTTCAGGTTCCTGTCCTCTATCTGGGCTGCTCACAAGATCTTCTTTTCTGGAGACGGAAGCCACGTGGCCCTCCACTCATCCACCTCTAGCTGGTGCTTCTCAGTCTTCCAGCCTGCATCCTGCAGTCCTGGGGAGAGGTCAGAAGGGTGCCACTGGGACTGCTGGAGAGAAGACTCTAGGGAGTCTGGGGAGAGTGGTAAGGAGCAGCATAGGCCGGGTGCATGCTTTGTGCACTGCCCAAGCTCCTCTTGCTTCTGCTGGGTCATTTCTGGCACAAAATGAGGCTAAAACCTCATCTGGCTATAGTGAGAATTCCCTGAGTTAGCACATGGAAAGGAGCTGGAATGGAGTAGGTGCTAAATGAAGATCATCGAGTCGTCTGTGAGCCATGCCTCTCTCTACCCCCAGTTCTTCAATGCCAACTGGAATTATACAAATTATAAACACTGACACAGCCTCAGGGACCCTCCTAACCTCCCCATCCTGCAGACAGGGAAACTGAGGTCCAGAATTCAGATCACAGAGAGACGCTTCAAAGGTAGAAGGGTGGGGTTAGGCAGGGCTTCTGGGGAGAAGGCCTCAGAGGCCAGGGAGGCGTGGAGTTTAAGGATGTTACCTTTCAAGAACTTTGGGAAGAGCTTGTCCAACACTTGGTGTGTCTCCTTGATGATGACCCAGCTCTCTTTGTCAGCACCTGGAGGTAGGTGCAGAACCAGAAGCTGTCAGGTCCCCAAGTGGAACAGAGTCCTTCCTCTCTCTACCCCTCTTTAGGCGTCTCCGCCTAAATATGTGAGATGCTTACCTGCCAGTACTTGGTTCCTCAGTTCCTCCAGCTCTCTTGGGAGGGGCCCATCTCCCTGCAGGGCTTCAAGTACCAGGCCGTGTGTGGCAGCCCTTAGGATGGTTTCAGGGCCTGCCTTCTGGCTCAAAACGACTTGCACTTGGCCTGGAGAAACCCAGGGACAGACCGTACTAGGGAAGGGCCACTTCCCCAAACACCCTCAAACCTACCATCCCTGCTTCACCCTTTTCATCCTGAGGCCACGGCCGGGCGTGGATGGAGGCGATTTTTCACCCTTTCCCTTCCAACTTCATGTCCTGTTGTCCCAATGTTCTGGCCAAACTGAAATGCCCAATTTCCAAATACAACTTTATATTTGTATTTGGAACCCACCGAAGTGGGTTTATCTTACATGTCTAGTAAGAATAAGCACCTTTTAGCACATAACCAGCAGACCAGAAAACTCTAATACTTGTTTCCTCAACAGGTGACTCTGGATGGGAGAGAAGAGTTCTCCAGGGGTAACCAAAGGTCATAATCTTATTTGAGTACGCTGCAATATATAAAGTGCTTTATGCAATCACCTTATTTGATTCTCATAATAACATGCAGGCAGTAAGGCAGGTATCGTTACCCTCATTTTACACAGGGACAAAGTAAACAACTTTGGGGGCATGCAGCTATAATTTGAATGCACCATGTCTTAGTCTGAAGCTCCTTCCAGGACACCAGGCAGCTTCTAAACTGTCCAGGACTTGAGGCCTTAGAGCTGGTGGAATGAGAGGGTGACCCCAGAAGGCTGAATCGAAGGCTTACTTACTCTTTGATTTGTCCCAGTGAAGGAGGTAGGGTTCTTGGTGTCCTTCAACCAGCTGTTGCAGCTCAAAGACACTGAAGGGAAGAGAGTGGAGTGGGGGAGGAGAAAGCAAAGCAGGAAGAACCAGTCCATCAGCTGAACTGTCGGTATTTCAACTGTCCTTCACCTACATCTCATCTCTCAGCCATTCCCATGCACCCCACATCTGTCCTGCTCTTTTTTCTGCAGCTAACAAATGTATCCCTTAGATCTACTGTGTTACACCTCTGTTGCCCTTGGGCACCCGTGCTGACCCAAGTGGGCCCAAGTCTGTTTAGTGGAAATCAAGAACCGAGAACTGAGAGGCCTCCCAGGCAGGGGAGGCCAGTTGTAAACAGAATAGAGGATGTGTGGGGAACAGAGGTGGCAGCAGCGGTGGCTGGGAGACACTGGGCTACTTACCTGGAGATTAAGCGGTGTAGGGGGACCCCCAGGGATAGAGACAGAGATGGCCAAAAACCTGTGGGAAGCTGGAGTCAGGATGCCCAGACAGGGGGAGAGACTTGGGAGACACAGGACCTGAGACCAAGGGGTTGGGTCACCTGTCCACAGTGGCTCCATCTGATTAGCTGAAGTGGGGTCAAGAACCTCTCCCCTCTGGAGGAAGTGCTTCAGAACCAGCCGGAGCCGGTCTTCGTTCAAAGTCTCTAGGACAAGGGCTCGGACTGCCCGGTAGTTGGCATAGATGTGAAGGGCGGTGAGGAAGAAGAAACAGCCGAGGCTGAAGCTGGTGTTGGAGAGTGAGGGTGTGAGCGGGGGTGGAGGCCCAGTGGGGCACCTCCTCCCTGCCCTTGGTCCCGGCTTACCTCGGGCAAGCTGACACCAGGGGAAGCATCAAGAGGCTGACCAGGAGCCCTGCCAGGTTTACCAGTGTCTCCTAGGAAATGGCAGAAGGCATGGGAGTTAGGAGAGCTTCCTTCCAGGCCAGGCTGATTATCTGTGAGTGCCTTTGACACATTCCCCTCTGTCCCAGTTCCTCCCAGGGCTTCCCACACTGAGGTGGATGCCTAGTGAGTTTTTTTTTTTTTTTTCTTTTCTTTTCTTTTTTTTTTTTTTTTTTGCCTAGTGAGTTTCTAACGAATGAGATGTCATTTAAGATACCAGCTGCCTCTCTGTCCAGGTAGATACAATGCCCTTGGAACATGTCTTCTTTACTTCGTAAGAGTCCTCTGAGCAGCCCTACACTCAGGCATATGAATGTCTTCAGAATGGGGAAGTTCTCATATTTGGTGGTTTCAAAAGACTGACCCCCTAAGCCCCCTGGGATGCAAAAACTGGCAGACACATTTGCAAAGGGTTCAAGGAACCATTCAGGAAAAAAGGCACAAGGTCCAAATGTCTTCCCCTGACAATCGAAGTTGTATCATAACCCTCTGATGGCCTGAGCTCACCCAAAGGGAACAGACACCAGGCTACCTGTCCCCAACTCATCATGAAGGAGGAAGAGTCTGGATTGGTGCCTGGACTACTGGGGTCCAAGGGAGAGGTGGTCCTCGCACAAAGTGGGCCTGAGGCTGGAAGAGCTCCTTACTCAGCTCTTCTGGCAAGGGGGGTAGGGTGTGGAAATAAAAGCTATGGGTGTGATGGTAAATAGGAGGGCAGAGGCCTTGGGTGCACAGGAGTAGAAGGACCTCCTCTCCCTCAGGTGGGAAGAATCATTTTCAGCAGCCACACTGAGTGGCAATAAAATAGTATCAGCAGAAAGCAGGAGCCTGCCACGGGACTGAGCACATGTCCTGTAGTGTCTCTTGTGATGTGTTCCTGACTCTGCAGACTAAGGACACCCTGCGGCTTGGAAAATACAGCCTGGAGAGTGTGCGGAAGGCTGGGGGTTAGAAAGTGAAGAGGTGAGAGGTAGCAGGCATGAAGCTGAGATCCTAAAGTGTGAGTCCCGGGTTGGACTTATTTCTGCCTTCCTAACAACCTATGGAAGCGATAACAGGGGAAGAATTAATCCAACCACTTCCTGAGAGAAGGGATGTGCCTACAGGTACCCAGGGGGATTGAACCTCTGACTTATTTCCCCATCTGTAGAATGGCAACAGTGAGTACCTCCCATAGGAGACCACTGTAAGGATTTAATGAATTCACACAAATGAAACACTTGGCACACAGTGAGTGCTTAATAAATATTAGCTTTAACAGATCTATTTTTGAGCTTGTATTAATATTATTGAAAGGAGTTCATTTTAAATTTTAAAAAAAGTTCTATTTAGAAACTGAGCAAAACAATTCAAGAGAATGACAGAAAGTAGGACTGGACAGAACAAAGGTTTCTAAGTTGCTTCAGTGTCAAAGAAAACAATGTAATGGGGCGCCTGGGTAGCTCAGGGGTTGAGCGTCTGCCTTTGGCTCAGGTCATGATCCCGGGGTCCGGGATTGAGTCCCACATCAGGGAGCCTGCTTCTCCCTCTGTCTGTGTCTCTGCCTGTGTCTCTCATTAATAAATAAATAAAATATTAAAAAAAAAAAAAAAGAAAAGGATGTAGTACTTCTGACTAGCTTGGGCCTCAAATTTCTTCTGTAAAACATGGATAATTTTTTTTTTAAAGATTTTATTTATTTATTCATAGAGATGCAGAGAAAGAGAGGCAGAGACACAAGCAGAGGGAGAAGCAGGCTCCATGCAGAGAGCCTGACGTGGGACTCGATCCAGGGTCTCCAGGGTCACACCCCGGGCTGCAGGCGGCGCCAAACCGCTGCGCCACCGGGGCTGCCCTAAAACATGGATAATTAATAGCATCTCTTTCCTGGGGCTGGTGTGAGAGTTGAACAACGCAACACACATAGGCACCTAGCACGGGAGCTTGGTGGGGGATCCAGTACCTATAGAGTTTAACTGTGTATGTGTGGGGGTCCCTGCCTTTATTCCAGGATGCCCTGGTCAGGTGAGGGGCTGGGTCAGAAAGGCCTATGAAACTGTCAAGTGGAGACCTCTGGCCAATGACTCCAGCCACCTTGCATGCTGAGCACCTTCTGATTTGCCAAATGCTTTAACAAATGGGCCTCACATGGTCAGACATCCACTTCTCAGGTTGGAGTTAGGACCAGAGAGAGTAAAGGCCAGGGCAAGGGCCCACTCTTGGCCACACAGGCACGGGAAGGGACTTGACATGATCAGCCTGGACTTTCTGCCACTTGAACTCATGCCCTGAACCTGACTACCTGTGTGAGTTCAAAGCAGGGGGCACTATATCTCTTCCCGTGTGTCTGCCTCCCACCCCTACCCTCAGGACCACTCAGGCCGCTTCTCTCCATACTTCCAAATCATGGCCTGGCCTGCCTCCCTGCTCTGACTCCCCTCAACCCCAATTCCAGCTGCTTACCTGGCTGCTATCCTTGGCTGACACATCAGCCATGTTGTTTCTCCTGGCCTGGTGCATGGTCAGGGCCGCCCGAGTGGCCCCACCAGCCACGCTCACGATGCACTAGTTGGGGAAAAGGAGAATAAAGGTCAGAATGGCCATGTGCTGTGGCAACATAGGCATTTTTGTGGCTGAGCCAAGTAAATGACTCAAACCAATTTGAGAAAACCGGGCATCATGGGACCAAACAGCAGAACCCTAAATGCTATCCTTGGTGTTCTGTTCTCATCCCTACATTTCCATTAGGTCCATCTCCCCTCTTATTCCTGGAGAGGACTAAAGCTCTGCCTGTCACATGTCTCTGTGGCCTGGTCTCAAGGAACTCTCTTTCTGTCCCCAAGGTGGAGGCCCAAAGACTTTTCTTTGCCCAGAACTTCTCTAGTCTCCAACTTCTACTTTGGTTGTACCCACCCCTTTGCTAAGCTCCTGGCCCAGTCTGGTTTCCAACTTTATGCTTCCATTCTGCCTGTAACTAACTCCACTCCTTATTTGTCCCAGGGGAGGCCCAGTCAAGTCTTCTGGGCACTTCAAAACCCACAGTGATGGCCCTGATCTCCCAGGGCACCTGGACCTGAGATCTACAATGGGAGAACTTATCAGTGAGGGTCCCTGATCACTGTCCTCCATCTCATATTTGTCAAATCTCTTTTAGATGCTAGACACAGATTAGTGCTGTGATATAACTCAGATACAACATTTGCCCTCATGAAATCTATAAATCGAAAGACAATAAAGAAGTGTCATGCAGGGAGAAGAAATAACTTGTTCAAAGGTGAGAGAAATGTGGTATAAAATGAGGCTCGAGTGACCAGATCATGCTGAATCTTGCAAACCTTGTTAAGGTCTTTATTCTAGGAGCAATGAGGGCAGGGAAGGTCCCTGGTTTGATTTCCATTCTTAAAAGGATTATGGCCTGCTCTGAGAAGTAATGAAGAGAGGTGAGAATGGAAGCAGGGAGACTACCTAGGAAGCAACCATGCTTTTTCAGCAACTAGGAAGCACCAGATGGAGGTTTAGCTGAGGGAACAGTGGGCAGGGAGGAGAAGGCAAGAAGGCATTGATGACAGCCAGGCTTCTGACTGGTGTACCTGGGGTACAGAGGTACTAGTCACTGAAACTAGAACTCTAGAGAGGGTGGGAGGGAGCCAGGGAAAGTTCATGGTCCTATTCTATTCCTTTATTGGACAGATGTAGAGACTACAGCCCAAAAGGCAGAGTATATTGCATAATTTGAAACAGAGAGCAGAGGTCACAATCATTGGTCTACAGCTACAGCACTGGTTTTCTATAGTGTTTCCTGCCCTGGAGTTGAAGATGCCAGGGCAGGATGCCTGGGCCAGGGTCTGGTACCTGGGCTAAATGTAATCCGCCACAAGAACTGTTTTATCTGAAATGTCACTAGTGCCCTGTGGAGAAGCACTGCTCTAAAGTGATGGGCTCTGGAGACAGACGTTACATGTCTTCTTGAGTCAGTTCTGTGCAAGGTACTTAACCTTGTGGTGAAGACAGGCTAAGCTCTTTACTGAACTTTGCTATGCCTCAGTTTCCTCACCTGGATGCAGCCAACCTGAAGGAATTTTGAGGGTGGGCAGCCTGGCAGAGAGGTAGAGCTTGCATTCATCCCATGTGACCCTTCAGCCTTACAACCACTTTGTGCTCTCTTGCTGCTGGACCTTGACTCATACAGTTCTTTCTGCTCAAAAACATCCACCCTTCACCTTAAACTCATTCTTCAGGACTCAGGCCTCGGGAAGGGGCCTATCCCTTGACTAGGCCAGAATCTCTGTTCAACCCTCTTGCAGCCCTCTACACTTCTCATCTTGAATACCAGAAATACAAAAAAAAATTTGTCTAATTGTGTGCTGTTTTCTTCAAAGAAAAAAATGGGAAGGCCTATATTTTATGCCAAACATGCAGCAGACACTCAATAAATATTTTACTGAAAGAATGAAAGATAGCCAGGGAGCTGGTCCCAAGATGTTGACATCGAAACCCCCCTTCTTTCAGCCCAGGGCTCCTCACCAATTCTGTGGCTTCAGACACTACCTTAGACTATCTGAAGTATGAGAAGCCATCTAGTTGGAGGAAATCAGAAAGTATGATTGAGTTTGAGTAGGAACATCTGAACTTTGTCACCTTTCTGCAAGTGCTTTGAACACAGGGCCCAGGCTGGTCTCACCTGTGGGCCTCAAGTAAGCCCCCACCCCCAACAGCATCACCAAGATAGGTATAGGGGTCCCCCAGAGGTGGATACCTTGGCCAGGTTGCTGATACAGACAGTCATAGTGAAAAAGATTGGATATATGGGAGCCATGATCTCAAGGAACATGGCCACATCATTGAGGATGTCAGCAAAAAGCCTAGGAGAAGGGATCAGAGGTTAGAGATCAGAGGTAAGAGACCTTCATAACAGAAGACTTCCCTCCCCTCCGTCTCAGCCCCTCCTTACCTCCACTGCTTGGCATTGCAGTCCAGCTTACTCCTGTTGTAGGGGAGAGATCGGTTTGCAATATGAATTTCAGGAGAAAACACATCATGTGGAGAGTGCAGGCCATCCTTAAGCTGAGGTAAGGTCTGAAGGGCTCAGCAAAATCCATACCCCAGGCAGACATGTGTCCCAATACCGTGTCACTGCTGCCTAAAATACAATTAGCTGGGAGGACCTTCAGTAGTCACTTAGTATTTCCCGTTTACTGATTCATGATGCCTCAGAGGAAAGAAGTGATTGCCTTGTGGTTGCTCCCCACCCTCTGGCCCTCCTCTGAGGGAGGCATCCCTGGGTCCCTCTGTCATCTCCCAACCTCTTCCTCCTGCTTGATCAAGAGTACTCAGCAAGAAGTCCACATATTTTGGACCAGTAAACAACTACATTTAGTGTAACCCCTGCAGGTTACAGGTAAGTAGCCCAGAGAGGAGATATGACTTCCCTCAGATCACATGGAAAACAGGAGCCAAGAGAGAGGGGAAAAAAAAAAAGGCCAAGAGAAAGAGGCAGGCTCTGACATCCAGTCCTAGGATATTTCTATCACCAAGAGGATGGATGCCTCTTCTGCCAGTCATAGGGACTCCCTGACCCAAGCACACCTGGAGACCTCTTCTCTAAGAGTCCAGTGGCAGGAGATGCCATAGCTCCAGACCCCAGCTCAGAATTTGCAGCATTAGCCCTGTCCCTTATTATGAAATTTCCTGAAAGGAAAACGGAGCATTCCTAGGTGGGGTATAGGACACACCTGAGGAACTCCTGAAGGAATGAATGGCAAAGGCAGGACCAGAATACATGGAACTGGTCTAGGGCAAAGCAGCAGCCTGATACTATTAGTTACAAGCTGTGTGACTTGGGTAACTTCCCTTTTTAGGTCTGCTAACATGTACACATTCAATCCTCTATAAAGTTGTTCTAAGGATTAGGGATGATATGTAGAGAGCTTGTGAGGCACAGAGCTGTTAACAGCAGCTAGTGTTTTCTGAGCACTTATTATGTGCCACAATATGCTATGTGCTTTGCGTAACTATCTTACTGAGCACATTGTAGGTAATGTCTGCCTACAATTAATTGCAGATACTAAATCACTCCTGAGGTTGCCCAAAACTGACATGAGGAGGAAGCAAGCAGCACAAGATCCTAAATTCCTTCTAGATAAATGGTAATGCTGATTCCATGTGGAACAGGGATCCTGATGACCTGCCCAAGTCCACTCCCTCGTAGGCTCAGCAAAGTCTAGTCAAGTACCTGAGCCACCAAAGTAACTTCTGGAGTAAAATCATTGCTTTTGAATTAAACATTGTCCTGTTCAGGCTTCTCTTTCAACAGAGGACACTTAGAGCCTTATGGCTGTATTTTTCCATCATGGATAGCAGCGTGGTAAATCAGCGCTCTTAAAGGCAGGTGTGATAACAATGCCTCTGTGGCTTCATTGCTAGGGTGAGCCACCTGGACTGGGTACTTACTAAGGACTCCTCAGCTCTGATGAAGTAATTGCTGAATCTCCCTTCCTCAGGAGCCTGGTAAGAGAGGAAGAGCTAAAAAATATAGCCAGGGATGAGACAGAAATGACCCCTGTCTGGAGAAAGTGGCCAGACCAGGAAGACAAACTCACCCCTTCCACCAGGCAAAGATGATGCGGCCCAGCATGCCAGTTGAATCTGGGGAGAGAGGCACTGGTAAGGAACAAGGGAGAGTTTTGGGGGCTACTGGGCCTGACAGACCCTGGCACTGAAATGGCCGATTCACCTTGGATCACTGCTCCTAGGAACTCAGTTTGGCACAATAAATATTGGGTAGACAGAGCTGTATAATGCGGTCAGAAGGGTCCAGACTTAGCAGTACCTCAGTACATACCCAATAGAACTATGTACCCATATGTGCCAAGAGACAAGGACCAGAAATACTCTTTGCAGCATTGTTCATCAATAGCAAAAAAAAAACTGGAATAATGCAAATGCTCATCACCAGGAGAATGCACTGATTCTTGGTATCAAGAATTCATTCACTCAGTGACATATCAGGCAGCAGCAAAAATCTAATGTACAAACACTCGTATCAAAAATGGATGAATCCTAGTATCATAATATTGCATGAAAAAATAAGCTAGGAAGACAACATGGCAAAATATACTCTTCATAAAGCTCTAAATCTAAACATAGTGTTTAAGTTGTGTGTGTGTGTGTGTGTGTGTGTATATATATATATAAAACATATATATATACATATAGCAAAACTATTACAAGGAAAAGCAGGAAATTCCAAGGTTACTGCAGATATTCTAGCTCACGGGTGGCCAGTAGAGTATACATTTTAAAAAAGGGATTTGAACTGCAGGTTGATGACAGAGACCTGGGGATGTGGGTCAGAGGGAGAAGACTCCTCAGGTTAAAGAAAGTCAGAAAACTCTCCAGAATCAGCTAGACCTTCATTTGCACAAATGCTTACTGGCTACTTACTTCGTGCCAGGCACTAAACAGTGAGGTAAGGGGATACCCAAGAAGTCATGGTTCCAGATTCAAAATACAGAGTAAAAAGCAGATAGCAATCAGTATGAAAAACACTGATTTAGACCAAGGATTGGTTAACTGTGATCTATAATCTTCTACTCTCTGTTTTATAAAGTTTTATCAGAATATAGCTGTGCCCATTCATTTACAGACGTTCTCTGGCTGTTTTTGTAACACGATGGCAGAATCAGTTGCTATGGCTGAAACCATATTGCCTGCAAAGTATAAAATATTTACCACTTGGTCCTTTAGAGAAGGTTTGCCACCCTCTGATTTAAACCCCTTATACTGAGAGTAGCATTCCTTAAGTTCAGCAGGGGAATCACAAAAGACGGTTTTAGAACCAAACAACTGGGAAGGCCTCCTATAGTGGACACTGGAAAGGAAAGATACAGTGGGCAGGCGACTCCTAACTTGTTTGAACTTGAAGGCATGGACCCTTAAGTGAATGAAGAAGGGAAACTAGACTATGGGGAGGATTGGGTGTTTCCTACAACGTATAGGGGTGGCAAGCTGGCCTTCTCCATTGTCCACTGGAAAGAGATGAACTCACCCCTTGCCGTAAGCAAATTCAATCCCTGGGCAGTGAGGCCTTTCAACTGCACACTTTTACGCAATCCTGGGACTGAGGAACACCAGTAAACACGCTGGTAGAAACCTGAAATTCCTACTCCTTCCCATCTTCACAACAACCCTATGAATTTGAGATCACTTCTTTTCACAGATGAAACAACAAAGCTCAAAGACGGGTCAACAAAAATGGGACATTTTAAGAGAAAATCGGGATTTCCAGCTTTTCTGGAAAAACCAGACATGGCAACACCAAGCCTGCTTTCCTTATCACAACTGGCTGGGGCTGAGCAGTGGCTATGTCAGAGGAGGCATGTGTACAACACATTTCTCATCCAGCCTGCTCTGCTTCTCACTTCTGTCCCCTGTATGTCCTAGGAAGCCACCAAGGTGGCTTTATAGGCTTCCTCCATCACCCAACTTTACATTCTTTCTTTCAAATATATTTTATTCTCCACAAAATGTTTATTGTTCCACTTCAGATTCTTGTATTGTATCAACTCAGTGACTCTGAACATGCCAAGATTACTTTTACTTGTGGAGAGCTCACTGGGCCAGACTCTTTCTTCCCTCTGACCCAATACTCCTATCCAATAAGGTGTATGTCCTGCATACAGGGGCCACTGGGTAGAAAGGGAACCTACTCTATCTTTCATCAGCAGTCTGCAGATGCTTGGCAGAATCTGGAAGGTGGTACTTGGATGCAATGACACATATCCTCCCTGTATCTGAAAGTCAACACTGTCCACTAGGCTAGGAAACTTAATTCCCACGTGCACTTACAATTAGCTGAACTATATGATCTAGAAACTTCTGAGAAGAGATTGGCTGTCCAGAAATTGTACTAGGCTCCCACTCTAAATCCCACTGGCAAGAGTGTGGCGGTTAAGAGTAGGATACGGGAGTCAGTTTCCCTTTTCTTCCCTACTTCGCTCTTCAGGTCGCACAGTTACCAAACCATGTTTTATTTTAGTGTTTTTTCAAAAGGCTGTACATACCCAATAGGCGGTTACTGTAGTCATTATTTACAGCATCATCTAGTAACCCAGATGCTCTAAAATGCTGTTATCTTTCCCAGAACCTCCTCTTTCCTACTCAGGACTAAATACAAAATTGTTTGTTTGTTTTTTTTCCCCCGAGAATTGATCAATTTCCCACACATCAGGCAGCCGGTGGTGCTTTTATTCAATAACCCTGCTCTTAGGGGATCCCTGGGTGGCTCGGTGGTTTGGGTGCCTGCCTTTGGTCCAGGGCGCAATCCTGGGGTCCCCGGATCGAGTCCTGCGTCGGGCACCCAGCATGGAGTCTGCTTCTCCCTCTGCCTCTCTCCCTCTATCATGAATAAATAAATAGAATCTTTGAAAAAAAAAATGAAAAAAAAAAACAAAAAACCCTGCTCTTAGGCAGTGCTCCACAAAAAGACTAGGGGTGAAGGAGAGGGGGTGATTAACTTAGGGACTTGGGCTCCAGATGATTTAGGGACGTGGAACAGTATGTATGGAGAACTGCGTGTGGCTGCAAAACTCATCCTCAGGATGAGTATGTTCGGGTGGCGGGCGACTAAATTAATCGTTGAGTAACGCCAATAAAAAGATTGTTTTAGGGACTGGGGGAGAGTTGGTTCCCAGATCCAATCAGGAAAGAGTCCATGCATAGACACACCACAGCCCAGAACACTAGGGATGGGGGGGGAAAGGAGGGAGGGGTTGGAGGAAAGAGAGGCCGAAGAGATGGCAGGGCTGACAGCAGCCACAGGTGAGGTTCCAGGGGCCCAGCTCACCTTTCACCAACCAGGTGGCGGTGGCAGCTGAAACAGAAGCTTCTGCGTTCCCCACCCCTATGCCCAGCAAGACTGCGTGCGTGGCCAGGGAGCCCGAGAGGCTGGAAGCAAAGGCCTGGAGGAGACAAAAAAGGAGGGTTGAGGAGCGCGCGCTGGAGCACAGAGGTGCAAGTTCCACCAGCAGCTCTGAGATGTGTGACGTCACCGCCCTGCTCCGGGCCTCAGCCTCCAACCTCTACGTGGAGGGGCCCGCGCGGACCCCTCCACCCCTGGCTCGGTGCCGCCCCCTCCCCCAGCCGGCCGGGCAGACCTGCACGGAATCCCACAGCTGGTAGGGCAGATAGTCCGGGCTGACGCTGTCGGGGAAGCCCTGCGGCAGGAACACGACCAACAGGCGGGAGAGACGCGGAGAAGCCGTCCCGGGGGTCCCCCCTCCGCCGCCATCCCGTCCTCGGGCTCTCCCCGGGCACGGCCCAGAGAGCCCCCACCAGCGCCACTCCCAAGCCTCCCACTGCAAGCTGCCGTCGGCGGCGGCGAGGCAGCCCCGCGCCGCCCCGGAACCGAACTGTTCGGAACACAGCTGGGCCTCAAGATTGGCACCGCCAGCCATCTCGGAACGCTCCTCTCCGGGCCCGCCGGACCGAACGCGGCCGGTCCGCATTTCCGGCGTGGCTACGGCGGCTGCAGAGGTGCAATCTTCCTCCGCGGAGGGGCCGGGGCCGCCCCCCCCCCCCCCCCCCACACCCCGCGTCCTCCTCCGTGCGGCCCGGGGAACCCGCGATTCCTCTTGGGACCTCCTGGCCTAGCTGCGGACTCCTCGAGGCTGCCCCCCGCCTTTGTTCTCCGAAGCATTCCGCAGGTGGGCCGCAGGGGCAAGGGGAGCCCTTCAGCCCGCCAAGGCCTGGAGATGCCTGCGCGCCTCTAACTTGCAACTTTCGAAGAGCTCTGGGTACAAGGGCACGGGGCATCCCTGGGAAACCGCTGTGTGTGAGACCCAGTGCGGCCACAGGATTCTCAGGCGTGTGATGTGGGGCAAGTCAGTGCCCCTCCCTGGGCCTCAGGTGCCTTCTTTGTTGTGAGAGCAGGGACTATATATTATTTCTTATTTCATCCTGGGTCCCTAACACGTAGTAGGTGTTTATTTTTTTATATTTTATTTTATATTTTATTTTTTTATTTTATTTTTATATTATATTTTACTTTATTTTATATTTTATATTTTATTTTATTTTTATATTTTATTTTATATTATATTGTATTCTATTTTATATTTTTATTCTATTTTATATTTTTATTCTATTTTATATTTTTATTCTATTTTATATTTTATCTTATTTTATATTTTATTTTATTTTATTTATTTTATTTTTTCATAGTAGGTATGTAAAAGATATTACAGAGACACCTGAGTGGCCCAGCAGTCTCCCTTTGGCTCAGGGTATGATCCTGGAGTCCCAGGATCAAATTCCACATCCAGCTTCCTGCATGGAGCCTGCTTCTCCCTCTGCCTGTGTTTCTGCCTCTCTCTCTCTCTGTATCTCTCATGAATAAATACATAAAATCTTAAAGAAAATAAAAAAATTAAAAAAGATATTACAAATGAATGAGCATATCAACTAATGCATGATGAGAAGTTGGAGCAAATGATCCCTGAGGTCCTATGCCTTACCCAAGGCTGGAAGAATATAATTTATTTTCTTTCTTTCTTTTTTTAAATTTAAATTCAATTTAGATAACACACACTGTATTAGTTTCAGAGGTAGAACTCAGTGATTCATTAGTTGGGTAGAACACTCAGTGCTCAGTACATCAGTGCCCTCCTTAATGCCCATCACTCAATAATCCCTTCCCCCACCACCACACCTCCAGCAACCCTCAGTTTGCTTCCTAGAGTTAAGAGTCTCTTATGGTTTGCCTCCCTCTCAGTGTTCATCTTATTTTTCCTGGAAGAGCATTATTTCTGAAAGGATCCTTAGGACATCTGAGGAATGAGAAAATCAAGGGATTGCAGTTAATAGTCTCAGAAATTGAGGAATAGGCAAGAAGTTCTTGTGTGTTTATTGGTGGAAAGGGTCCATTAAATTGGGAGAAGGGTCTAAAGACAGTGTTTCTCTCTCTCTCTCCCAGCTCATCTCTTTTTCTCCTTCCCTCTCTCCTTTTCTCCTTCCATCTGGTATAATGTAGAAATTTGCCAAAAGTGCCCTGTTTTTTTAATCGGAAAATAAAATATCTTGGCTTCTGAGCCTGGCTTTCTTGGACTCCCACAGTCTGACTCACCGGTTGAAACTTATGATTCTCCCAAACTGTCACCTTCTTCTTGGGTGTCAGCCTGGAACACTCTTCTACCCCGCCTCACCTTATCTGAGACCTACACAGAGTTTCTCTGATGCTAAGATAGACCTGGGGCACTTCATTATTATTTTTTTAAGTTTTTTTGTTAGAGTGAAAAATTGAAGGGTTATAAACATGTAATATTTTATTGATTTATTTAAGTTTTTATTTACATTCCAGTTAGTTAACATAAAGGGTAATATTAGTTTCAGGTGTACAATTTAGTGATTCAACACTTCCATACAATACCATACAATACCACAAGTGGACTGCTTAATCCCCATCACCTACTTTACTATCCCCCCACCGACCTCCCCTCTGGTAACCATCAGTTTGTTCTCCATAGTTCAGAGTCTGTTTCTTGGTTTGCCTTTCTCTGTCCTATTTTTTTCCCTATGCTCATTTGTTTTCTTTCTGAAATTCCACATATGAGTGAAATCATATGGTATTTATTTTTCTCTGACTGATTTATTTTGCTTAGCCTAATACTCTAGATCCATCCACATTACTGCAAATAGCAAGATTTCATTCCTTTTAATGGCTGAGTAATATTCTATTATGTGTGTGTAAAAAAAATATATATGTATATGTATATATATCACATCTTCTTTACCCATTCATCAGTTAGTGGACTCTTAGGCTGTTTCCATGGCTATTTTAGATAATGCTGCTATAAGCATTGGGATGCATGTATCCCTTTGAATTAGTACTTTTGTATTCTTTAAGTAAATACTTAGTAGTGGGTAGGATAATTCTATTTATAACTTTTGGAGGAAGCTTCATGCTGACAAACGTGACATATTTTAAATGTTAGCCTGTGAGTGCATTGAACTCTGAAGCCAACCTCTATGATGAATTCCACCAGAGGGCCTTAGTTTGAATCTAGGTTCTGTCACTTAGTATCTGTGAGATCTTGGGCAAGTTTTTTATCTCTCTGTTCTTCAGTTTCATCATCTGTAAAATGGGAATAATACTAATACCACAATAGGTTTGAGTTGAGGATTAAATGAGTCACATGTGTAGAGCTGTTTGGCACAGTTTTTAAGTACTTAAACAGTATTTAAGTGTTGACCATTATTTGGAGTTAAGGTCAAGTCTTCAAATATGGGGCTTTTTGCTCCATTTGAGGCAGTTCAAATGGCCCTCATGACTAACATCACCATATAATTCATTACCCAAATCAGAATTTTTGAAAGTGTCATTAAAGGAGGCACTACAAATAATTATGTTGGGGAAACAGACTGGAGCTGTTCTGGGCAATATATATTGTCACGCTAATTATGGATCTCTTAGCGTTACTGACCACCATTGTCGACATTGATTTCTCCTGCTCAGAGACCATGGCAGCCCTTGTTCACTGTAGCATTTATTTAGCCCTTACCATATGCTTTCTGGAGCCAGTTTGTATTTGCCTTTATTAGATACTTGTGTCCTGTCTTTTCAACTGAACTATAAGCAAGGACAAGGACTCATCATACACTTCTTTGAGAAGTGTCCAGATCAGTAGCTTGATGAAGAGATGAGTGATGGTTCCCCTTTTCCTACCCCATGAAACCTCTTGGTAGTCTGCATTCGATAGTATACCAAGCACTGGGTAGACTATTCCAAGCTGCTTATCTCCTTGACTTTACTCTCATTGATCCCCACACTTCCACTCTTGCCCTCTTACAGTCCACTCCAAGAAGTTTAAAGCTCCTCTGCTTAAAACTTTTCAGTGGCATCCTATTGTTTTTGTAGAAGAAGATTGCAATATTCTCTCCAAATCCTTCAGTGGTTTTTCTTCACACTTGAAAATGAAACACAGGGATCCCTAGGTGGCGTAGCGGTTTGGCGCCTGCCTTTGGCCCAGGGCGCGATCCTGGAGACCCGGGATCGAATCCCACATCGGGCTCCCGGTGTATGGAGCCTGCTTCTCCCTCTGCCTATGTCTCTGCCTCTCTCTCTCTCTCTCTCTCTGTGACTATCATAAATAAATAAAAATTAAAAAAAAAAGAAAATGAAACACAAACTTCTTGTGGGCAAACTTCTTGCCCACAAAGCTCTGTAGACTGGGTCTTGCCCTATCTCTCAGATGTTGCCCTTATCATTCATTCTGTCATTCCTCCTACCAGAACACAAACTCCAGGAGGACAGGAACTTTGTCTTTGGTACTGAATATATTCCCAGCGCCTTGTACCAGTGCCTGGTGCAAGGTAGGTGCCAAATATCAATTTGTGGAATGAATGAATTTATTTTCTCAATAGCCCTTGTAAGGGCTATTGAGAAAGCCCTTATTATTTTATTGCTTCTTCGCAAACAAGAAAACTGAGCCTTATATATGTGAAGTGCCTTCACCAAGGTCACAGAGCTGAAAAGTGGCAAAAGCATTCATTTATATATTCATTCAACAAATATTTAGTGAACAGCTGCTACTCTTCTAAGCACTGGGGCAGGATTCAAATTTGAGGCTAATGATTTTAGAATTACACCATCTTCTTTCTACCTTTAAAATTTTGTGTTGGGCAGCCCTGGTGGCTCAGCGGTTTAGCGCCGCCTTCAGCCCAGGGCCTGATCTTGGAGACCTGGGATCAAGTCCCACATCAGGCTCCCTGCACGGAGCCTGCTTCTCCCTCTGCCTTTCTCTCTCTCTCTCTCTCTCCCTCTCTGTCTCTCTCCTCTCTGTGTATCTCATGAATAAATAAATAAAATCTTTAAAAAAATAAAAATAAAATTTTGTGTTCTTTGTAAGAGTTATACAAATAATAGAAGGATACATTCTTTCTGTAAAATAATTCAAATAATAATATAGATAGGTAAGTTCAAATTCTTCCTTGACATTTATTCCTTTTTTTCCATTTCCCAACAAATACTAGTCAATCCCCAGAAGTGAACATTGTTTATTATTCTAGACACACACACACACACACACACACACGTGCACGGGCACACAGAAAGAGAGAGAGAGAGGAAGGGAGAGAGGGAAACAATTTTATGTTTAAATCTTACTCTCACGGGGTAGTCTGTTCTATGGTTTGTTTAACATTATCTTAGAAATCTTTTCATATCAGCACATAAATATCTACCTTATTTATTTTAATAGCTGCATGTCATGCCATAGTATGAATATGCCATAATTTCTTTAGTGATTTCCCTATATTAATAGGCATTTGGGTTTTTCTGCCTTTTCATTATTGCAAATAATTTCAACGTTATTATGGCAAATTCCTTGTACAGACCTTTCTGCACATTGAATATGAATAATTCTTTAAAATAGAGTTCAAAGCAGAATCATTGGGTTGAAGCATATATGTATTTTAATTTGAACAAGTATTGTCAAATTATCTCTCCAAAAAGCTTTACCAATTTACACTCCTTTAACAGTGCATGAAAATGCTTATCATAATCAAGACATATATAGTTCTGTTGTCCAAAAAATTTCCCTTAGGCAGCAGCTTTGCATTTTAATCTCTAATCTTGTGTTCTGCTCTGCTTTCTGCCACTATAGATTGTTTTTGTTTATTCGAGAATTTCATAGATCTAGGATTATACTGTATATAATCTTTTATGTCTGGCTTCTTTTTTTTCTAAAAATTTTAATTTCAGTGTAGTGTTATATTAGTTTCAGGTTGGGGTGCCTGGGTGGCTCAGTTGGTTGTGCACCTGGCTTCCGCTCAGGTCGTGGTCCCAGGGTTCTGGGATCGAGACCCGCATGGGGCTCCCTGTTCAGTGGGGGGCCTGCTTCTCCCTCTCCTCCCCACTTATGCTCTCTCACTATCTATCTCAAATAATAAATATAATCTTTTATGAAATATTAGTTTCAGGTGTACAAAATAGTGATTCAACAATTCTGTATATTAAAAAAAACAATTCTGTATATTGCTCAGTGCTCATCAGGATAAATATACTCTTAATCTCCTTCATCTATTTCACCCATCCCCCAGGCCACCTCCCTGCTTCATGTCTTCCTTATGCCCCTGTTTCTTCCTCTTTATTGTATGTCTAACTTCTTTTGCTCAACATAATTATTCTGAGATTCATCCATGTTCTCATGAATACCATTAGTCTGTTCCTTTTTATTGCTGAATTAATCATATGAATTTAATTATAATTTAATTATATGAATATGCCACAATCTGTGTATCTATTCAGTGGTTATTGGACATTTAAGTTGTTCCCATTTTGGGGAATTATGAATAAAGCTGCTGTGAACATTTGCATGTAAGTGGTTTTATATATATATAAAATGTTGTATTTATTTATTCATGGGAGACACACAGAGAGAGGCAGAGACCTAGGCAAAGGGGGAAGCAGGCTCCATGCAGGGAGCCCAATGCAGGACTCAATCCTGGAACTCTGGTATCATGCCCTGAGCCAAAGGCAGACACTCAGCCGCTGAGCCACCCAGGCATCCCTGCATGTAAGTGTTTTTGTAGATGTGTATGTTCATTTCTTATGAACTATACCTAGGAGTGGAATTGCTGGGTCATGTGGTAATTGTATGTATGGAAGCAGACCAAGTATCCATCAATAGATGAATAGATAAAGAAGATGTGGTATACATACACAATGGAGTATCATTCAGCCATAAAAAAAGAATGAAATCTTGCCATTTGCAATGACATGGATGGAGCTAGAGAATTAAGTGGAACTAAGTGAAATAAGTCCGTCTGAGAAAGATAGACACTATATAATTGCACTCATATGAGGAATTTAGGAAACAAAACAAATGAGCAAGTGAAAGAGAGACAGAGACAGAGAGGGAGAGAGAGCCTCCAAGAAATAGATTCTTAACTATTGAGAACAAATGGATGGTCACCAGAGGGGAAGTGAGTAGGGGGATGGGTGAAATAGAGGATGGGAATTAAGGAGGGCACTCATCGTGATAAGCACTGGGTAATGTATGGAATTATCGAGTCCCTATATTGTACATGTGAACGTACTATAACACTGTATGTTAACTATATTGGAATTTAAATGAAATGAAATGGAAAAAAAGTATCTGTCATCCAACAGGGAGTCAGTTGATACTAATTCTTTTTGTCTGAATTTTAGTTTTGGAGTGTGGATACTGGGATGTGGGGCAGATGGCAAGGATCTGTCCTGGGTTTGGTTTTCTAGGTCTCCCTACTTATCTGTTTTTAATGGCCTTGCTATCTTTTAACTTCAGAGAAACCTCTCCCTTGTTCCCAACCCCTGGTTGACCTATCACCTTCCTTCAGGACCAAGATGTAGGGCGTTTCCCTCTTATGCTGACACTTGACTCTGCCTACATTTAGCTCAGAGAGGGACATAACACACCCTGGAAACTGTGGGTGAGACATACACCGTTGGACCTGCAGGTGAGCCAACCTGGGAGAAATGTGATCTCAGCAGAATATGATTTGAAAGATGCTGGAGAGGTGGTCCTACAAGGCACCAGAGATCTTTAAGGGAAATAAGGGAATTGGGGGAAATATGCAGGAATGAAGAAAAGGATACTTAAATTTGATCTCTTTCTCTAACGTAGGCAGATGGCTTTGCTTCAGGCCAATAAGGATCTCATTTCTACAGGAATTAAGGAATTTAATGTTCTGCTGAATCAGCAGGTAAGCCCAGGCACTGTTTCAAAGGATAGGCCTAGACTCTTGGCAGGTGGGTGAGGGCAGAGAAGGGACAATAATTTGGAACTGGGGCGTAATGGTGCAGTTAATGGCAACAATTAGAGACAGGGAATACAAGTCAGAGAAAGGAGAATGTCAGAGGTTGTGGGTTATTCTTGAATCACACAGCTGACCACATTCTCCCTCGTGATCCCCTCTCCCTGCAGGTCTTCCCTAATCCTCCTATCCCTGAAGAAGCCATGGTGACTATGGTGAATGACTGGGTGAACTTCTACATCAACTATTACAGGCAGAAGATGGTGGGGGAGCAGCAAGAGCAGGAGAAGGCTCTCCAGGAACTTCAGCAAGAGCTAAATACTCTGTCTGCCCCTTTCCTGGAGAAATATAGAGCTTTCCTGAAGCACTTATGAGCAACTAAATCACCCACTGCCTTTCTCTTAGCTCAAAACCCCAGGCCTGCATCTCTAAGAAACTCTTAAATCCTGCCTCCGAGTTCTTGGAGTGCTCAGGCTCTGCTCCTTCATGGTGTTACTCTACCTTGACACCTCAATAAAGACCAAATTGGTTTGCTGGTCTTCCTGTCTCTTCTGTTCTTTTTCAGTTGTTGGTCCCTGACTTGTGGAGGCAGTTGGTTCCTTTTCCTTTAGCTCTATTTCCTAGATATGATCTTGGATATTTAATTCCTTTAGAGCAGAGGTTAGCAGCCTTAAGTAACCACTGGGCAATACTAAAATAGCCTGAATGACAGGCCAGGCAGGCGGAGAGAAAGTGTTGGGGTGTTAGAATCATAAAAATAAAAAAAATAAAAGGAAAAGAAAAAAGAAGCTCTCTAGAAATTGTGGCCCTGTGAAATTCTTGTTGAAAGACTTCCAGTCTTGTTCATCCTACAGTAGGTGAAATCAAGAGGCCACTCATCTCAATTTTCGAATTCCTTGCCCTTAGCCCCAGCTTGAACAAAGTTCTAGGATCTCAGAACTCTAATACCACAGAATACCTCCCTGGAGTATCGCTGTGAGAGTTGGAAAGGATCTTGGGAACCATTCAATACATCCCTTATTTTTCAGATAGGAAAACCTTTGGCTCTGAATCCCTCAGCCTCAGATCCTAGGCTTGGGAAGCATAGATTCCTGTTCTCCTCTGGGCCCTAAACTTCTCCTGCCATTCCCAGTACTAGATCTCTTTTCTCTTCAACCTCTAAACATTGCAAACGTCTTCATTTTAGGGTGCAATCACGGTGCAGTCAGTCTGATGAGTGTTTAAAAAATGAAATGAAGGTGTTAGAAAAAGGAATGTCCGGCAAGCTTTGCAACATCTGCGGAAAGCCTCACGGGTGCACAGCACCAGTGCGCAGGGGAGGAAGGAAGATGTGAGAGGCACGGGTAGGAAGCGCAGGTCCAAGGGGCGGGGAGCGCTAATCAGATGCAAGGTGCAGGCGCTGCTGGCGCTAGCAGGAGGGAGCTGGGAGCTTTCTTTATCATTTCCTGTTTTCTCCTTAGCCAGAAAGATTTGGTCCTGAGACGGTTGTTTGCTCCTTCCAACCTTCAGTAAGTCTACGTTTCAGATCTACTTTTGGTTTGGGGGCCTCGTTAGTCTAGCTCAGGGTCGAAGAGGAGCTCTCAGTGCCCCGCCCCCCCCCCCCCCCCCCCCCCCCCCGCTATCCTTCCAAACTTAAGAGTGTCAAGATGAGAGGACTCATCAAGAGAATTGCAGCCTTCCTGGGAATCCAGGCGGTGAGCATCTTTGAGGTGTGGTTGGTGGTCCAGGTGGATGCCAAGGCCTTCCCACTGCGCCACTCGGGAAATTTCAGCCTGTTAATGGGAATCTAGGGCCTGCCCAGATTGGGACGTTAGTCATAGCGTTACCTTTGCAGAAAGACCTGCATTACTCCACATGGGTTGAGGAGAGAGACTGAGGAGCCATGTGAAAATAAGTATTAGATTAACTCTGTTGCTGTATGAACATGAAAAGAATGATCAGAAACCACTTTGGCTCAATTAATAAAGATAGTTTTTCCATAAATTTGGAACAATCTCACCGTGGGAATTGCTAGCTAACCATTTCTCAAATGCTGAAAGGAAGATGATCAATTATCAGGTATGTTATAGTGGAATGGGAAATTCAACATCTAAATTCTATTCTAGTCATTCCATAGCTATGAAATTAAGAAGTTGCAGTACTTTTTTTTTTTTTTTTTAGTTATGGACAGAAACCTGTTAAAACTGCACTGCATGTTCTTGCATTCCTATCATGCAAGCATCTGGTTGTACAACCACAAAGGAGTAAAATTTGGAGTATTTTGACTTTTCATCAGGATCTGATAGTCCATAAGAATACAATAAAAGTTACTTGGCCAGTGAGTACCCCAAATCCATTACTATTCCTGCAGAAAAAGAAACCAAAATTAGCAAGAAGAATAATGTTTCTTTTGCTTTGACAGCTGAATTAATGCTGGAAGTAAGATTGTAAACAAAAGAAATATTACAGCAATTGCCCTGCTCTTATCTTGACCCTGACTTTGACCTTGACTCTAGGGCTGACTCTGAACTTTAACCTCACTTTTAACTCCACTCTGACCCTCACACTTACCCAGTCCCACTTGACCTTGATCCTGACAATGACAGACACCCTTATTCTCCCAAATGTCCTTAACCTTCATGCTGACCTCTTTTGTTTTCACCCTCACACTGATCCTGATGCTGAACTAGACACTGAACTTTACCTGATCCTAATTTTGACCCTAATTCTGACCCTGACTCTCAACCTGGATCTTGTTTTGATCCTTACCCTGAAATTGACTCTTACTATGACCTTACCCTAACCATGACAGGACTCTAACTCTCAACATGTCACTGACCCTTGACCATGACCTTTACCTTCACTCTCATACTGAACCTGGCCAAGACCCTTTATCTTCACTCTCATACTGAACCTGGCCAAAGCCCTGGCATTCATGCTGACTCTGATTCTCAACCCAACACTTAACTTGACCTTCACCCTGACCCTGATCATTAACCTGACACTAACATGCTGACTTTGATCCTGAAGCTGATCCTGACACTACCACCAGCAAACCCCTGATCCTGACCTTAACTATCATACTTCCCTGATGTTGACTTTCACCCTGACAGTGACCCTGTCCCTCCACTTGATCCTTATCTTTACCTGAACAAAGACCCTGACTATGAACATGAAACAGATTCTGAACTCCACAATATCCCTTATTCTCACTGATCCTGACCATGACATTCATTCTTTGCTCGATCCTATCACCAAGAATCATGTTTATATTGACTCTCACCCAAACCCTGACTTCAACCTTAAAGCTTACCTGTCTTAGACCCTTATCTTCAACTTCGCTATACACCTGACCCATTTTTCAATTTCACCATACACCTGACTTTTATTTGATCTAAATCTAACCCAATACAGATATTCAAATTTACTCTGAGACTTTCATGCTCATCCTAATACTGAACCTCATGCTGATCACTGATCAACTTGATCCTGACCCTGAATTGGACTCTGAAGCTGACCCTCATCTGTCCTTGAACTTCATCTTTACTCTGTCCCTAATGATGACCTTCAACTGACTTTGATTCTGACTTAATCCCAATACTAACTCTATGCTCTCCACCCCTCAAAATTTAAACTGAACTTGGTCTTTGACCTGAAACTCTTACTGACCCTGATTCTGATTACTCTGACTCTGGACTGATATCCTGACCTAGGCACTAATTCTGAAGTTGACTTTGACTCTGATACACAGAATCACCATGACCTTAAATCTTACTTTGACCCTCTTTTCTGACCTTGTGTGTAACTTAGATTCTGACCCTTAACCTCATATGCTACATGACTCTGGTCCTCTTGACCCTGAACTTCTTCCTCAAACTGACTGTGACTATAACACTGACTTGATATTCAACCTGACATTGACTGTACTTGTGACTTTTTTATGACCCTCATCTCACTCTGATGCTGATCCTACTTGTGACTCTCACCATGTCCCTGAATTTCATACTGACGGTGAACCTCTATATCTTTCTTATCCTTACATGATGCTGACATTGACCTTGACTTCATACTTATCCTCACCATGACCCTAACCTTGACCCTCAGTTTAATCTAGACACTGATCATTACCATGACCCTGAAGTATATACTCAATGTCACCTTGACTTCTACTCTTCTTATTCTGATACTACCTCTATTCTTTTTTTTTTAAAGATTTATTTATTTATTCATGATAGACATAGAGAGAGAGAAAGAGGCAGAGAAACAGGAGGAGGGAGAAGTAGGCTCCATGCACCGGAAGCCCGACGTGGGATTCGATCCCGGGTCTCCAGGATCGCGCCCTGGGCCAAAGGCAGGCGCTAAACCGCTGAGCCACCCAGGGATCCCTACTACCTCTATTCTATACCTAAACCTTACCCTGATGCTCACTCTCATTCACCCTGACTCTAATCCTAATTTTCATTTAGACGCTTTGTCAGAGACAGAGTGACGCTGATGTTCACCTTTACCTTCAATTTCATCCTTATTCTGATCCTGAAGCTATTCCTATACCAGCATTCAATTTGACCCTCTATCCTGTGCCTGAATCTAACCTCACCATGACCCTTATCATGACCATAAACTTGACCATCACCTTACCCTGACTCTACAATGACCATTACACATACCTCCATTGTGTCCCTGAAAGAGCCTTGAATCTAAAGCTTATGGTGAACCGAACCAGACTATCAGCCTGACCCTGACACTAACCCTTCTCATCCTGACCCAGGTTGGCACCCACCCTGATCCTGATACTGAAACTGACCCTGACTCTCATCCTGAGTGTGACTCTGAGTATTTGCCTCATACTCCTGACTTCTCATCTGGACTCTGACACTGACCATCATTCTGACTCTCACAGTGACTCTCAACCTGACTTTGAGCATGACCTTTACCTTCATCAAGACCCAGCAATTTGTTTTGGCCCTCAACCTGAACCTGACCAATCTTCACCCTTAAACTTCTCTGTTTTTGACCTTTCTCCTGACACTGAACCTGATATCGTACTCTGAATCATTCTTACTCCAGAAATAACTTTGTTTCTAAACCTTACCATGTTCCTGAACCTGACCATAATGTGATCCTTACACTCATGCTTACCTTTACCCTGACTTGAACTGTGAACTTCACCTAATCTGTCAACCGAACTAAACCTCACATGGACACTCGAACTGACCCTGATCACTATGTTCATGAACATAATTCTGACCCTGATTGTTAACCTCATCCTCACCAAGATATTACAATTCACTTTGATCATTACTCTGACTCTGATTCTGATCCTAACTATGAACTTTAGTCTCATTTTATCCATACTTTAAACCTGACCTTCATCCTCACTCTCCCCTGACACCATTCTGACATTCTCACCCTGATACCATTCTGACATTTATCATGAACTTGACCTTGACCTGACATTTACCCTCACCCAATTCTGACACTAATTCACCCAGAAGTCACTGACTCTGACAATGACCATGTCTCTGACACTGATATCCTGACTGGACCCCAGGACTTACCCTGATAACCAATTTGCTTGCTCATCCACACTTATATAGGAGTCCCTCACATTGACTATGACCCTGACTGTGACCCTCATATTGACCCTTATAAAGACAGTATTTCAGAATCTGATCTTGATCCTGCTTCTTACCCTCCTCCTTACCCTAACTTTTACTTGACACTCACTCTGTCCTTCATACTCTAATATACCTTTACCATGATCAGAATGCTAACCCTTATTGTGATCCTCACACTGATTCTAACTCTGAAGCCCATTCTGAAACTGATTCTAATTCCTTTTTTCACCCTGGTCTTGAAATTGTACTTCACATTGACCCTGACAATGACTACTATCCTGACCTTGATTATCACTCCACCTTGATTCTAACCATAACAAACATGTTGGCTCTGAAACTTGGTCCTCACTGATTCTTGTCTTCACCTCCAAGCTTCAAGGTGACCTTCAACAGGATCAGGACTTTGACCATCACCCTGACCTTGACTCTTAGACCTACATTGGGCTCTTATCCTTACCTACCCTGACCCTGACTTGAACCTTACTCTGAAGCTAACTTGTGCCCTGATGCTACACTTACTCTGACTGTGGCCCTCACCATGACCTTCAACCTTATCATTACCATAATAACTTTGCCCTGAACCTAATCCTTGCCATCCCAGATGCTTTGTATTAATCATGTTTTAAAATTTTCTGTACTTTATGATATTTTCAACTGGAGTTTTGCTGACAGGAGACTGCCCTTCCCTGGGCTAGCTAACTCCTAGAGATAGCAAATGACTTCCCTCATAACATGCCTTTCATATGCAAAGCAACGAATCCAAAGTCCACACTACCCAACTATCTCCTTTGCTGGTTTTCACCAGACTCTTAGATTCTTGACCAGTATTTCTCTGCCATAACTATCCTAAACACAGGTACCAGGCAACTTGGGACAGCCCTTATGTCTCAGAAGCCACTGAAATTATTCAAACTAGCCAATGCTTAGCTTGCTTACCCTCCTTGGTTTCTTCCTTTGTATGAAACCATAATAAAACCTATGCTTTCCCTTTACTCTCTCTGCTTTCTGACTAACTCAGTGCTTCCTCATGTGGCCCTGTGTGGCATGCCTTGCCCATTTCTCTTAGGAACTGTGAGTAACAAAATATCTTTCAAATGGTAATCATCTCTTGATTTGTTGGCCTCACCTTATGTGAATCATAATAAAACCTACATCAAAAAAAAAAAAAAAAAACAACACTTGGGACACCTGGGTGGTTCAGTGGTTGAGCCTCTGCCTTTGGCTTAGGTCGGGATCTTGGGGTCCTGGGATCGAGTCCCGTATCGGGCTTCCCATGGGGAGCCTGCCTCTCCCTCTGCCTCTGTCTCTGCCTCTCCCTCTGTGTCTCTCATGAGTAAATAAATAAAATCTAAAAAAACCCCACACATTCATCTCGCTCTCTCTATTACCATCTTCCAAAACTGACTCTGATGTAACCTGACATTAACTCTGAACTATTTCCCTTGAGCCTTACCTGAAATTGACCCTCAACTTGACCTTGACCCTACTCTGAACTTGACTCTGATCACCCTACACTAAAAATAACCTGACCATGACTGATTCTGAAGCACACACTGACCCAGACACTGTAGTCATATTAACTGAATCTTTACTGACCCTCTCCCTGACCTTGAACCTGAAACTAGCTTTTACTTTTACCATAAGCCTGATACTCTCACACTTACCCTGACTCTGGTCCTCACGTGGCCTTCAGCCTTACCTAATCCTTGGTATGACCCTCACTCTAAGGCTGACCCTGAACTTGACAATTATCCTGACTTTAAACTTTACATTGACCATCACCCTAACCCTCATCTTGACACTCACCTTGATCCTAAATTTGACTTGGTTACCCTCATACTAAAAATGACTGTAGTGATGCAGGATGGCTGGGTCTGAGGACCCAGAGTGGGGGACAGTAGGACCAGCCAAGAGGGTCGTTGGCTTTATACAGGACAGAAATCAAAGGCAAACTGAAAGGAAGTGAAAGCAGAGTTTATTAAAGATATATAGGGAGTGTAGATATGGGCAGAGCATCTGGGAGACTTAGGAAAGAAGAGTGAGTCTCATCTTTGCTTGAGGTCTGGGGTTTTTATTGAGGATAGTGGTTTGGTGCATGTGTCTTTTTAGTAATCTAGGAACAAAGATGACTGTTTAGATGGTCTCCATAAGTCCTTATGCCCTGGAGCCAGAGGTCTTGATGGATCAGTGGTCTTGGAAAATGTTCATGACCCCACTGGGTCACTCCTTAGATGTTATCTATTGTGTTGGAAGATTCCAAAGAAATCATTAAATCTTTGACCTTTACAAGGGATACATACATTATCTGTTCTATAAGGCATATGTAAAGTGGAGGTGGAGTTCCTAGCAAGAATAAAATCAGGAAAAGGAGCAAAAAAAGTTTTTATGGAGTTGCTTTAGTTTTTCTTACTAGGATGACTTTTAACTAACCACCCTGACACCAAACATGTTACAGAGCTAATTCTGTCAAATGACTCTCACTTTAACTCCTATCTTGACTCTGGCCTTCAAGGTGACCCTGACCTTTACATAGAATATGACCCTGAACCACACCCAACACTGACTATGCTTGTGTTCCCAATGTTTAACCTAGGGTTAGAGAATCTTACCCTGTTTTTCACACAAACATTGACTGATTCTCACCCTCAACATGACTCAGAACTGATTCCAAACACTGTTCCTGACCCTGACCATAACCATTGCACTGACCCTGGCCTTGCTACGATGCTGACAACCAGCCTGATCCTGACTGTGACCATTACCGTAATTCTGACACAAACCCTCACTCTAAAGATGAATCTCATCTTTATCTTGACTTTTACTTAATGCTTACTCTGACTCTGACACTCAGAGTCACCCCCCCTAAACTCAACTGTAACCCTTACTCTTACCTCTATCCTAACATTACTCAGATCCTGATCCTCATTAAGACGCTGACACTTGCCCCAGCCATTTCCTGAACCTGACTGAAACCTCATGTTCTCACTCTTCCTGACCATGATCATCATCATGACCCTGAAACAGATACTGAAACTCATTCTCACCCTGACCCTTACTTCTCTTACTCATGCTAACTCTAACCCTGACCCTCATAGTCCTCACTGTGATACTGTGACCCTGAATCTGACCATATCCCTAATCTTCACTGTGACACTTACTTTTACCCAAACCATTCACTGAATATTAAACCTAAACTTATCCTAAACTTGATCCATATCTCTTTATGAATAATTCATGAAAAGCTCATGCAAGTACTTTCTCTGAGTCTGCAGCTTGTTTTCTCATTCTCTTAAAGATCTTATACTTAAAAAAAAAAGTTAATTCAAAATGTTATCATTTTCCTAAATAGAAAGCACAAAACTATAGTATAAAACTTAGTGAGCAAAACAAAAATATAGAAGAAAATCTAGGTGACCTCAGTTTTGGTGATGAATTTCTATATATAAAACCAAAAGCATAATCTGTGAAAGAAAAATATGGTGATTTTGTTACAATTAATGAGACAAAATATTTGTAAAACAAATCTGATAAATAACTGTTTCTAAAATATATAAGTAATTCTTAGAATTCAACAAGAAAACAACTTGATTTTTAAAAATGGGCAGAGATAGGAATAGATACTTCATGAAGATATACAGACAGCAAATAAGCATATAAGAAATGCTCCACATCATCTATCAGAGAAGTACAAATTAAAATAACAATGTTATACCACTATATACCTATTTGAATGGTTAGAACCCCAAACAGTGAGGACACCAAATGCTGATGAGGATGTGGAGCAACAGAAATTCTCAGCCATTGCATACAAATGGATACATATAGAAATATTTATAGATACATATATACATGGATTGTTTTTTTTTTTTAAGATTTTATTTATTTATTCATAGAGATGCAGAGAGAGAGTGAGAGGCAGAGACACAGGCAGAGGGAGAAGCAGGCTCCATGCAGAGAGCCTGACGTGGGACTCCATTCAGGGTCTCTAGGATCACGCCCCGGGCTGCAGGCGGCGCTAAACCGCTGCGCCACCGGGGCTGCCCTATATACATGGATTGTATACAAACTTAGAGTTCCTTGCTAAAGGAAGGACTTGACTTTAGGGGCCAGTTGAGGGGCCAAAAAGTAAAAACACTCAATAGGAATAAACACATCATTTAATTTTTTTTTAACACATCATTTATAATCACCAAAAACTGGAAGCAATCAAGATAGCCTTCAACTGGTGACTGATAAATAAACTCATTTACATCTATATGATGGAATATTCTTTGGTGATGGAAAGAAATGAACTGTTAAGCCATAAAAATATATAACAGAACCTTAAATTTATTGCTAAGTGTAAAATGCCAATATGAAAAGGCTACATAATTCATGATTCTAATTATGTGACATCCTGGAAAAAGTAAAACTCTAGAGACAGTAAAAAGACCAATGATTGTCAAGAATGAAGCAGGAGGCAGAAAAGGTTAACTAGATGAAGCATAGGGGATTTTTTGGGGGGTGGAACTATTCTATAAGATACTGTTAGGGTGGATACATGGCATTATGCATTTTTCAAAATCCATAGTACTTTATAACACAAAGAATGAATTGCAATATATGCAGATTTAAAGAAAAATTATTTAGATAAGTCTAAAGAATTGCAGGAAAGAATACAGAACATGACAAGAGAATCCATTTGGATTTGTATTACAAATGTACAAGACAGCTTCACTAAGGGGATGGGGGAATAAAATGTGTTAAACTAAGTGACTTTGGAAATGATGGAGTCTAAAACAGAATTAACTGCACATAAGAGAGTTGATAAAATTAATTCCCACAGAAGTGCACGTTAATAATTCTGATGCTGTTATATAAGCACATTGAAATTAAACAAAGAAGTAAGTAGATAGTTGGAGTTTGGTTTCTCAATGTTAGAGTGGGAATTGAGAGACAAGCAAGGGGGAAAGTTATGAACAACCCATGTGATAATGGATTAGAGTTAGAAATAGCGTGAACAGTAGGAGTGAAGTCAGCATTATGGAAGCATAAGGTGTTCCTCTTTTTCTCTTCCCCTTTAAAAATAACTAATTACATATCCATAACTGAACAAATGTGTCTTTGCACATTATATCAAAGAATCCAGGAGGTTTCTACTCACCTCTCCATCTGAAAATAAACAAAGAGAACCTCAATAAAGGCTGTAGATCCAAAGGAGTCAGCAGACCTGCTGACCCACTCACCACAACTGGGAGACAAAAGAACTTGGGCATTGCAAAACTGGGGGATAACCACAAACAAGAGAGAATTTGTGGAAGTTCAGCGGCCTAAGGAGGAATTCTATCATGCTGTTAGAGAAGGATAAGGACAAGTTTGGACACAGATGAGAGACAGGAATTTGCCAAGGGTGCCTCTTTTCCAGGGCAACACTACAAGAGGTGGGCTTTTGGCAATAGCAGCGGCCACTTCTCTGGAAGTAGAGGTGGAAAGTGGTGACCTATCTCATAGAATAGGTGGAAAGCAAAAGTGTTGAATGACTGCTTGGTTATCCTAGTTGTACAGGTTGCTGAACAATAAATGGGTTGGAGAAACCCATTTCTCTTCTCTTCTCTTCTAACCTGGATTTCTGAGGACCACTATGATTGGGAAAGGAGGAAAAAGGGAATAAAGTAGATAAAAATATCAAAGAACATTAAGGGAGCATTTCCTGTTGTCTACTTCAGGACTTCAGTGAGAAATCCACTCAAACCTTTGGTAGTATCCCACTCAAGGATACCCCCAGCTGTGGGCACTCCAAAGGACTATGTGCTAACCCCATACCTCTTCTTACTCTGTGGCCAGCTCCTTGTGTGCTTGCAAGTATATCTGCCAGAGTGAACTCTGGTAGACTCAGAGGGTGCTCAGATAATAGGCCAAGAAATTTGGGCAAAGGAGAAATCACCAACTTGAGCACTAGCACCACCTTCTGGATTACAAAAGAAAGGTTTCTAATAGCCTGTTGAGTTGTGAGAACCAAAGAAAATATAAAAGCTTAGTTAAGGAAGTGTCTGCTACTCTAAATGTGAAAGCAGAAAGTCCATACCTACAAACACTATGAAAAATAAAGGAAATATACTATCACAAAAAGAAAATAATTCTCCAGTGATTAAACCTAAAGACATGATATATTGCAATCTAACAGATAAAGAATTCAAAATAGCTGTTAGGAAGAAATTCAGAGAGCTACAAAACACTCAGAGAGAAAATTCAGTGAATATAAGAATACAATTAATGAACATAAGGAGTTCTTTATCAAGGATATTGGAATTATAAAAAGAAACCAAATAAGAGTTGAGAAATTCAATGAATGAAATTTAAAAATGCAATAGAGAGCACCAGTAACAGGACAAACCAGATGGAAAAAAGAAGTGACTTGGGTGACAGGAGTATAGAAATCATTCAATTATTTCTGAGAGAGAAGTATATTTTTAAAAAGTGAAGAAACCCTATGAGAGTTATCTGGTTTGATCATAAAGGCAAATATAAGAATAATTGGTGTGCCAGAAGGAGAAGAGAGGGAGAAGTGAGTTTATTTAAAGAAATAAAAGCTAGGGCAGCCCGAGGGGCTCAGCGGTTTAGCCCCGCCTTCAGCTCAGGGCCTGATCCTGGAGACCCAGATCGAGTCCCAGGTCAGGCTCCCTGCATGGAGCCTACTTTTCCCTCTGCCTGTGTCTCTGCCTCTCTCTCTCTCTCTCTCCCTCATGAATAAATAAATAAAATCTTTAAAAAAAAGAAATAAAAGCTGAAAACTTCCAAAACCTGGGCAAAAAAATTGAACATACAAGTTCATGAAGCTAATAGAACACCTATTATCTCAGTGCAAAAAGACTTTTTTCCAAGACATCTTAAAATGAAACTGTTAAAAATAAGTGATAATCTTAAAGGAGCCAGGAACAAAGAAAATAACCTACAAAGGAATCCCCATTAGGCTACCAATGATTTCTCAACAGAAACTCTGCAGGCTCTGAGAGAGTAGAATGACATATTCAGAGTATTAATGGATAAAAATCACTAGCCAAGAATATATTATCTGGCAAAGTCATCCTTTTTTAAAATTTTTTTTTATTTATGATAGTCACACACAGAGAGAGAGAGAGAGAGAGGCAGAGACACAGGCAGAGGGAGAAGCAGGCTCCATGCACCAGGAGCCTGATGTGGGACTCAATCCCGGGTCTCCAGGATCGCGCCCTGGGCCAAAGGCAGGCGCTAAACCGCTGCGCCACCCAGAGATCCCCATCCTTTAGATATAAGGAGAAATAAGACTCCCAGACAAACAAATGTTAAGGGACTTCACTACCATTAGATCTGCCTTGCAAGATGCTAAAAAGCATCCTTCAAGCTAAAATGAAAAAAAAAAAAAAAGAGAGCTAATTAGAAACATAAAAACATATGAAAGTAACTAACATTCTGGTAAAGATGAAAAATAGCCAGAAATAGAAAACTAACTCTAGAATGGTGTGTTAACTACCTAAGTATAATTAAGATTAAAGGAAAAGAGTATTGAAAATACCTATAGCCTAGAAAAATAATCAATGCATATATGGTCAACCAATTTACTATGAAAGAGCCAAGACTATACAATGGGGAAGGATAGTGTCTTTAATAAACGGTGTTTGAAAAACTGGACGGCCACATATAAAACAATGAAACTGGACCACTACCTTACACCACACACAAAAATCAACTCAAAATGGATTAAGGATATGAATATAAGACCTAAAACCATAAAACTCCTAGAAGAAAACATAGCAAGAAATTCTTTGACATCAGCCTTGGCAATGGTTTTTTTGGATTTATTATCAAAAGCAAAAGTAAAACAGTGGAGCTACCTCAAACTAAAAAGATTCTGCCCAGTAAATGAAGCTATCAACAAAATGAAAAGGAAGTCTACCAAATAGAAGCAAATATTTGCAAATAGTATCTGACAAGAGGTTAATATATAAAATATATAAAGCTCTTCAACTAATGGTGTTGGAAAAGTTGGACAGCCACATGTAGAATAATCAAACTGGACCACTTTCTTACACCATACACAAAAATAAACACAAAATGGAAGAAAGACATAAATGAGAGATAGAAATCCATTAAAATCCTAGAGAAGAACATGGGCAACAACCTTTTTGCATTTGGCCACAGCAACTTCTTGCTAGAAACGTCTCTAGAGGAGAAACAAAAGCAAAAATGAATTATGGGGACTTCATCAAGATAAAAAGCTTTTTCATGGCAAAGGAAACAGTTAACAAAACTAAAAGGCAACCTATGGAATGGGAGAAAATATTTGCAATGATTTATCAGATAAAGGGCTAGTATCCAAGATCTATAAAGAACTTACCAACTCAATACCCAAAAAACAAAGAAGCCAGTCAAGAAATAGGCAGAAGACATGAACAGACATTTCTCCAAAGAAGACATACAAATGGCTAACAGGTTCATGAAAAGATGCTCAACATCACTTAGCATCAGGGAAATACAAATCAAAACAACATTGAGATACCACCTCACACCAGTCAGAATGGCTTAAATTAACCAGTTAGGAAACAGCAAATGTTGGTGAGGATGGGGAGTAAAGGGAACCCTCTTACACTGTTGATGGGCATGCAACCTAGTACAGCCATTCTGGAAAAAGATATGGAGGTTCCTCAAAAAGTTAAAAATAGAGTGACCCTATGACCCAGCAATGGCACTGCTAGGTATTTATCCAAGGAATACAAATAGTGATTCTTAGGGGCATATACACGCCAATGTTTATTGGCATCAGTGTCCACAATAGTCAAACTATGGAAAGAGCCCAGATGTCCATCAACAGGTGAGTGGATAAAGAAGATATGATATGCTATTACTCAACCAGCAAAAATAATGAAATTTTGCCATTTGCAATGATGTGGATGGAACTAGAGGGTATTATGCTAAATCAAATAAGTCGGTCAGAGAAAGACAAATACCATATGATTTCATTCATATGTGGAATTTAAGAAACAAAAAAGATGAATGTAGGGGAAGGGAAGGAAAAATAAAATAAGATGAAAACAGAGAGGGAGACACTTAACTATAGGAAACAAAATGAGGGTTGCTGGAGGGGGGTAGATGGGGGGATGGGGAAACATTTAATTTAAAAAATGGGCAGAAGGGGCATCTGGCTGTCTCAGATGTAGAACATGTGACTCTTGATCTCAGGATTGTGAATTTGAGCCCCACGTTAGGTGTAGAACTTACTTTAAAAATGGGCAGAAGATCTGAATAGACATTTTCTCAAAGAAGACATACAAGTGACCATAAGTACATCATCAGGGAAATCCAAATCAAAACCATGATAAGATAATATCACCTCATGCCTCTTAGAATAGCTGTATCCAAAAGGCAAGAAATAAGAAATGTTGGCAAGGGTTTGAAGGAAAGGGAATTCTTGTACACTTTTAGTGGGAATGTAAATTGGTGCATCTATTATGAAGATTCCTAAAAAAATTAAATCTAGAACTACCATATGACTCAGGATTTCCACTTCTGTGTATTTATCCAAAAAAGATAAAAACAACTCAAAAAGATATTTCTACCCTCATGTTCATTGCAATTAATTGCAAATTAAGTCAGCAAAGCAACCTAAGTGGCCGTTGATGGATGGATGAATGAATAAAAAAAGGGGTGTATATATGTATATAATAGATTATTCAGGAATAAAAAAGAAGGAAATCTTGCCATGTATGACAACATGGATGTACCCTGAGGGCATTATGCTAAGTGAAATCAGTCAGAGAAAGACAAATACTCTATGATCTCACTTTTACGTGGAATCTAAAAAAATACAACATTAACCAAAAATATTGAACTCATAAGCAAAACAGATTGGTTGTTGCCAGAGATCAGCATAGGCAAAATGGTGAACGTGATCAAAAGATAAAAATTTAAAACAGGCAATTTGTGACATCAAATATACAAAAAAGAATGATTAAAAGTGTGGAGCCTTTAAAGGTGAATGAAGATAAATTGCTTTTGGGACGCCTGGGTGGCTCAATGTTTGGGCGTCTGCCTTCCGCTCAGGGCATGATCCTGGGATCTGGGATCAAGTCCTACATCAGGCTCCTTGCAGGAAGCCTGATTCTCCCTCTGCCTGTCTCTGCCTCTCTCTCTCTGTGGCTTTCATGAATAAATAATAAAATCTTTTTAAAAAGGTAAAAAAAATAGATTGCTGTTAGTAGAAAATGGACTTCTTTAAGAAATGTTTTATGTAAGCTTCACGGTAATGGCAAAGAAAAAAATCTAGAGTAGATTCATAATACATAAAAAAGAGACATAGAACATACCACTGTGGAAAATTGGCAATTTACAAAGGTGAGCAAAAACAGTGGGATACAGAAACAATGGAGATACAAACAACCAGAAGGAAAGAAATAAGATGGCAGTAGTAAGTTCTAACACATTAATAATCACTAAACGTCAGTGGGTTGAATTCACCAATCAGAAGACATAGAATGGCTAAATAGGATTAAAAATAGAACAAAAAGAAAAAAATATCCAATTATATGCTGCCTACAAGAGACTCATTTCACTTCTTTTTTTTTTTTAAGATTTTATTTATTTACTCATGAGAGACACACAGAGAGAGGCAGATACATAGGCAGAGGGAGAAGCAGGCTCCCTGCAAGGAGCCCAATGTGGGACTCGATCCGGGATCCCGGAATCATGCCCTGGGCCAAAAGCAGATGCTCAACCACTGAGCCACCCAGGCGTCCCTCATTTCACTTCTAAAAACATAAATGGTCTCAAAATGAAAGGGTGGAAGAGGATATTCCAGGAGTGTAGAAACCAAAAGAAAATGGGCATAGTCATACTTACAGCAGACAAGATAAACTTTAAGCCAAAAAATGGTAACAAGAGACAAAGAAGTTCATTATACAATGATTAAGAAGATTTAACAATATACCTACATCAAAGCACCTGAATATAAACAAACACTATCAGATCTAAAGGGAAAATAGATAACAATATAATAATGATAGAGGATTTCAATACTTCACTGTCAGCAGTGGATACATCATCCAGAAAAGCAACAAGGAAATGTGAAAATTGAACCATACATTATTTTTTTTTTTTTGCAAAAGATAACACTTTTATTTTATTTTATTTTATTTTATTTTTTAATAAATTAATTTTTTATTGGTGTTCAATTTACCAACATACAGAATAACACCCAGTGCTCATCCGGTCAAGTGTCCCCCTCAGTGCCCGTCACCCATTCACCCCCACCCCCCGCCCTCCTCCCCTTCCACCACCCCTAGTTCCTTTCTCAGAGTTAGGAGTCTTTATGTTCTGTCTCCCTTTCTGGTATTTCCCACACATTTCTTCTCCCTTCCCTTATATTCCCTTTCACTATTGTTTATATTCCCCAAATGAATGAGAACATACACTGTTTGTCCTTCTCTGATTGACTTACTTCACTCAGCATAATACCCTCCAGTTCCATCCACGTTGAAGCAAATGGTGGGTATTTGTCGTATCTAATGGCTGAGTAATATTCCATTGTGTACATAGAACACATCTTCTTTATCCATTCATCTTTCGTTGGACACCGAGGCTCCTTCCACAGTTTGGATATTGTGGACATTGCTGCTAGAAACATCGGGGTGCAGGTGTCCCGGTGTTTCATGCATCTGTATCTTTGGGGTAAATCCCCAACAGTGCAATTGCTGGGTCGTAGGGCAGGTCTATTTTTAACTGTTTGAGGAACCTCCACACAGTTTTCCAGAGTGGCTGCACCAGTTCACATCCCCACCAACAGTGTAAGAGGGTTCCCTTTTCTCCGCATCCTCTCCAACATTTGTGGTTTCCTGCCTTGTTAATTTTCCCCATTCTCACTGTGTGAGGTGGTATCTCATTGTGGTTTTGATTTGTATTTCCCTGATGGCAAGTGATGCAGAGCATTTTCTCATGTGCTTGTTGGCCATGTCTATGTCTTCCTCTGTGAGATTTCTGTTCATGTCTTTTGCCCATTTCATGATTGGATTGTTTGTTTCTTTGGTGTTGAGTTTAAGAAGTTCTTTATAGATCTTAGAAACTAGCCCTTTATCTGATACGTCATTTGCAAATATCTTCTCCCATTCTGTAGGTTGTCTTTTAGTTTTGTTGACTGTATCCTTTGCTGTGCAAAAGCTTCTTATCTTGATGAAGTCCCAATAGTTCATTTTTGCTTTTGTTTCTTTTGCCTTCGTGGATGTATCTTGCAAGAAGTTACTGTGGCTGAGTTCAAAAAGGGTGTTGCCTGTGTTCTCCTCTAGGATTTTGATGGAATCTTGTCTCACATTTAGATCTTTCATTCATTTTGAGTTTATCTTTGTGCATGGTGCAAGAGAGTGGTCTAGTTTCATTCTTCTGCATGTGGATGTCCAATTTTCCCAGCACCATTTATTGAAGAGACTGTCTTTCTTCCAATGGATAGTCTTTCCTCCTTTATTGAATATTAGTTGACCATAAAGTTCAGGGTCCGCTTCTGGGTTCTCTATTCTGTTCCGTTGATCTATGTGTCTGTTTTTGTGCCAGTACCACACTGTCTTGATGACCACAGCTTTGTAGTACAACCTGAAATCTGGCATTGTGATGCCCCCAGATATGGTTTTCTTTTTTAAAATTCCCCTGGCTATTCGGGGTCTTTTCTGATTCCACACAAATCTTAAAATAATTTTTTCTAACTCTCTGAAGAAAGTCCATGGTATTTTGATAAGGATTGCATTAAAGGTGGAAATTGCCCTGGGTAACATTGACATTTTCACAATATTAATTCTGCCAATCCATGAGCATGGAATATCTTTCCATCTCTTTGTGTCTTCTTCAATTTCTTTCAGAAGTGTTCTATAGTTTTGAGGGTATAGATCCTTTACCTCTTTGGTTAAGCTTATTCTTAGGTATCTTATGCTTTTGGGTGCAATTGTAAATGGGATTGACTCCTTAATTTTTCTTTCTTCAGTCTCATTGTTAATGTATAGAAATGCCATTGATTTCTGGGCATTGATTTTGTATCCTGCCATGCTACCAAATTGCTGTATGAGTTCTAGCAATCTTGGGGTGGAGGCTTTTGGGTTTTCTATGTAGAGTATCATGTCGTCGGCGAAGAGGGAGAGTTTGACTTCTTCTTTGCCAATTTGAATGCCTTTAATGTCTTTTTGTTGTCTGATTGCTGAGGCTAGGACTTCCAGTACTATGTTGAATAGCAGTGGTGAGAGTGGACATCCCTGTCTTGTTCCTGATCTTAGGGGAAAGGCTCCCAGTGCTTCCCCATTGAGAATGATATTTGCTGTGGGCTTTTCGTAGATAGCTTTTAAGATGTTGAGGAATGTTCCCTCTATCCCTACACTCTGAAGAGTTTTGATCAGGAATGGATGCTGTATTTTGTCAAATGCTTTCTCTGCATCTAATGAGAGGATCATATGGTTCTTGGTTTTTCTCTTGCTGATATGATGAATCATATTGATTTGAACCATACTTTAGACCAACTGGATTGGATATATATAAAGCATTCCACTCAACAGCAGTAGAATACACATTCTGCTCAAGTGCACATGGGACATTATCCATGATAAATCATGTGAAAGGATACAAAGCAAATCTTAGCAAATTTAAGAAGATTCAAATTATACCAGCTATCAATAAGTATAGGAGTAGAGGAAGATGGTAGCTGAGTAGGAGGATGCTAGGCTTATCTTGTTCCATGAACACAACTAGATAATTATCGAATCCTCCTATGTACCATAGAGATTGACTTGAATACTGACAGAACAAACTCCACAACTAAAGGGAGAGAAGAAGCTGCATGGAAGAATATAAGAAGCACAGAGATAAGGTTTAAGGGAGAAACAGATGACAGGTGCTGTGGAGGTGAGGGAGCCATGGTCATAGAGAAGGGTGAGAGAGAGAGAGAGGAGCAACAGGAAAAAACATAACAAGAATGTTTCCCATAAGCCATTGGCTTAGAAAATTAGAGAGGCCAAATTTCATGAGTTCTTGCAATCAATGGGATTTAAATCCTGGAGTTTTAAAAATCAGCAGGTTTGGCTGGGATAGAGCCTGGAGAGCACTGTGCTGGTCCTGGAAAGAAGGCAGGCAATTAACCCAGGGACAGACAGCTTGGAGATAGCAATTCAAAGAATGACTCGGGTACACAGTGAATGATAACATTCGTAGAGACACCTCTCCAGGAATGAAGGAGATGCCTAGAGCCATTTTCCTCCTCCACCCCTCAGCATAAACACAGAGCCACATGTGGGAAGCAGCTCAGTCCAGACACTGGCTATGTAACTTGCCTACATCAAGCCCCACACCCTTAGCTTTATCAGGAATGCCTTCCTCAGTCCAGCCTGCATCAGTTTCAGCATGGGGAGCCCCTGGCCCAGACCAGTACAAACTCCTGCCTACACCACATGTCCCAACCAGAGTTCTGCAAGGCTTCAGTTCTTGTGGCGGTGGTGTAAGGTCTCGTTTCACAAGCAGACCAGAGCACACCTAGTTAAAATTCACCACATTCAGGCTAGGGACCAAACATTGCCCACACCAGGCAAGGAGAGCCTCTGCAGAAGACTGGTCTGAAACATAGAGTAGCCAAACAGAGCAGCAGAGCACATGAAACAGATACCCAGGGCACACCTTGAAGCACAAGCCCTGGAAACTGTGATGATCTCTTCTTTACAAAGCCATTACTTTCAGGAGTAGTAGATATAACTGGCTTTTCTAACACAGAGAAGAAGGTGAGACTTAGACAAAATGTCAAGATGGAGGAATTTGTCCCAAATGAAAGAACAAGATAAGGCCATGACAAGAAACCTAAGCAAAACATATATAAATAACATGTCTGATCAAGAATTTAAAGAAGGAATCATAAAAATACTCACTGTGCTTGAGAAAATAAAACTTTAGTGAGACCCTTACCACAGAGATAAAAGAGCCAAAAAATAATCAATCAGAAATGAGGAGTGCAATAAACAAGATTAGAAACAAAGTTGAAAAAAAAAAAAAGAAACAAAGTTGATGTAATGAACCCAAGACTGGAAGAAGTAGAGGAATGAATTAGTGACCTGGAAGACAAAATAGTGGATAATAATGAAGCTGAACAAAAGAGAGAAAGAATTATGCAACATAAGGATAGATTTAGTGACTCCATCAAACATTATAACATTTGTATTATAGGAGTCCCAGAGAAGAGTTTAGATGGCAGAGGAGTAGGGGGACCATAAGCTTGCCTCATCCCTTAAACAAATAATTTTGAACACCCAGAAAAATCTATCTGAAGACTGAGAGAGCAGAACTGCACAACTAGGGCAGCCCGGGTGGCTCAGAGGCTTAGCGCCACCTTCAGCCCAGGGCGTGATCCTGGAGACCCAGGATTGAATCCCATGTCAGTCTCCCTGCACTGTGTCTGTGTCTCTGCCTCTCTCTCTCTCTGTGTCTTTCATGAATAAATAAATAAAATCTTTAAAAAAACCAACAAAAACTGCACAACTAGAGGTAAAAAATTCCACAATGTGTAAGATAGGATCTGAGGAGAGTTAATTTGGGGGAGAAAAGAACTGTGGGTGCTGCAAAGGGAGAAGGAGCCCTGATAATGGAGAAAGGAGTAAGAGGGAAAGAGAAAGAAAGAAAAGGAATGAAAGCACAGGCAGGGGATTGCACAAGAAAAACTCTTCCCAAAAACCATTGACTGGGAAAACGAGAGGGGCTGACTTGCAAGCTTGCTTTCTTTCTTTCTTTCTTTCTTTCAATTTAAATTCAAATTATTTACCATATAGTATAGTATTGGCTTCAGGAGACAAATTTAGTAATTCATCACTAACACGTAGCACGAAGTGCTCATCACAAGTGCCATCCTTAATGCCCATCACCCTTTTAACCACCCCCCTCCCCCACCCCAACCTACCTCCCCTCCAGCAACTCTCAGTTTGTTCTCTATAGGACTGCAAATTGGTGTAGCCACTCTGGAACACAGTATGGAGATTCCTTAGAAAGTTAAAAATATGACTACTCTATGACCCAGCAATTGTACTATTAGATATTTACCCAAAGGATACAAACATAGTGATTCCAAGGGGCACATGCACCCAAAGTTTACAGCAGGAATGCTCACAATAGCCAAAGTATAAAAAGGGCCCAGATGTCCATCAATAGATGAATGGATAAAGAAGATGTGACACACACACACACACACACACACACACACAATGGAATATTACTCAGCCATCAAAAGAATGAAATCTTTCCATTTGCAACGATGTGGATGAAACTAGAGGGGATTATGCTAAGTGAAATAAGTCAGTCAGAGAAAGACAAATACCATATGATTTCACTCATGTGGAATTTAAAAAACAAAAAAGATGAATATAGGGGAAGGGAAGGAAAAATAAAATAAGATGAAAACAGAGAGGGAGTTAAACCATAGAAATTCTTAACTCTAGGAAACAGAGGGTTGCTGGAGGGGAGATGGCTGGAAGGATGGGGTCATGAGTGATGGACATTAAGGAGGGCACTGGATGTAATGAGCACTAGGTGCTATATGCAACCGATGAATCACTAAATTCTATCATGGGAACTAATAATACAGTATAAATTGAATTTCAATAAAAATAAAATAAAACAATGGAGAAAAAAAGTACCTAAGGAGACTTTGAGAAATCAGCAATATCATAAAGTGCAATAATATTCGAGTAATAGGGGTTCCAAAAGATGAGGAGGGGTGGATCAGAAGGTTAATTGAACAAATTATAGCTGAGAACTTTGCTAATCTGGGGAAGGAAACAGGCATTCAAGTCCAGGAGGCACTCCCCTGCAAAATCAATAAAAATAGTTCAACACCCTGATATATAATAGTGAAGCTTGCAAATTCCAGAGATAAAGAGAAAATCCTAAAAGTACCTCGGGACAAGAGGTCCTTAACCTACAATGGTAGAAACATGAGGTTGACAGAAGACCTGTCCACAGACACCTGGCATGGCAGAAATGACTGGCATGATATATTCAAGGTGCAAAAGGATCAAAATATGTAGCCAAGAATACTTTATCCAACAAGGCTGTCATTCAGAATGGAAGGAGAGATAAAGAGCTTCCAGGATAGACAGAAACTAAAAGAATTTGTGATCACTAAGCCAGACCTGCAAGAAATATTAAAGGGGATCCTTCGATTGAAGAGAGAGCCCAAAAGTAACAAAGACCAGAAAGGAACAGACACGATCTAAGGAAATAGTGACTTTACAGTTATACAATGGCACTAAATTCATAATTTTCAATAATTACTCAGAATGTAAATGGGCTAAATGCTCCAACCAAAAACACAGGGTATCAGATTGGGTAAAACAAAACAAAACAAAACAAAAAACAACAACAACAAAAAAACCAACAAAAACAAAACAAAAAAAACCCCAAGACTCATTGATACGCTGTCTACAGGAGACTTATTTTAGACCCAAAGAAACCTCCAGTTTGAAAGTGAAGGGGTGAAGAACCATTTATCATGCTAATGGACAAAAGAGAGCTGGAGTAGCAATCCTTATATCAGACAAACTAGATTTTAAACCAAAGGCTGTAATAAGAGATATAGGACACTATATCATATTAAAAGTGTCTATTCAACGAGATCTAACAATTGTAAATATTTATGCTCCTAACTTGGGAGCAGCCAATTTTATAAAGCAACAGAATACACATTGTTCTCATGTACGGATGGAACATTCTCCAGAATAGATCACATACTGAGTCACAAATCATGTCTCAATGGTTACCAAAAGACTGGGATAATTCCCTGCATATTTTCATACTACAGTGCTTTAAAACTTGAACTCAATCACAAGAGAAAATTTGGAAAGAACACAATACATGGAGGTTAAAGAGCATCCTACTAAAGAATGAATTGGCCAACCAGGAAATTAAAGAGGAATTTAAAATATACACGGAGGCAAATAAAAATGAAAACCCAACTGTTCGAAACCTTTGGGATGCAGCAAAGATGATCTTAAGAGGGAATTATATAACATACAATCCTTTCTTAAGAAACAAGAAAAGCCTCAAATACACATTCTAACCTTACACCTAAAGGAACTGGAGAAAGAACAGCAAATATAGCTTAAGTCCAGGAGGAGACGAGAAGTAATAAAGATTAGAGCAGAAATCAATGAAATAGATACCAAGGAACAGTAGAACATATCAACAAAACTAGGAGTTGGTTCTCTGAAAGAAATAGTAAGGTTGATAAGTCTCTAGCCAGACTTATTGAAAAGAAAAGAAAAAGGTCCCAAATAAACCAAATCACAAATGAAAGAGGAGAGATCACAACCAACACCAAAGAAATACAAAGAATTATACAAGAATATTATGAGTAATTATGTACCAACAAATTAGGCAATCTGGAAGAAATGGATGCATGCCTAAAAACATATAAACTACTGAAACAGGAAGAAAAAGAAAACCTGAACAGACCAATAACCAGTGAGGAAATAGAATCAGTCATCAAAAACCTCCCAATAAACAAGAATCCAAACATGGATAGCCTCCCAGTGGAGTTCTACCAAATGTTTAAAGAAGAATTAGCACTTACTCTTCTGAAGCTGTTTCAAAAAACAGAAATGGAAGGAAAACTTCCAAACTCATTCTATGAGGCCAGCATTATCTAGATCCCAAACCAAACCAAGACCCCAACACAAAGGACAAATTATAGACCAATATCCCTGATGAAGGTAGATGGAAAAATTCTCATCCAGGTACTAGTCAGTAGGATCCAACAGTATATTAAAAGGATTATTCACCATGACCAAGTGGGATTTATTTGTGGGCTGCAAGGGTGGTTCAACATCTGCAAATCAATCACCACATTAATAAAATAAGGACAAGAACCACACGATCCTCTCAATAGATGCGGAAGAAGCATTTGACAACATACAGCATCCTTTCTTGATTAAAACTCTCCACAGTGGGATCCCTGGGTGGCGCAGCGGTTTGGCGCCTGCCTTTGGCCCAGGGCGCGATCCTGGAGACCCGGGATCGAATCCCACATCGGGCTCCCTGCATGGAGCCTGCTTCTCCCTCTGCCTATGTCTCTGCCTCTCTCTCTCTGTCTGTGTGACTATCATGAATAAATAAATAAAATCTTTAAAAAAAAATTAAAAAAAAAAAACTCTCCACAGTGTAGGGATAGAGGAACATACCTCAATATCATAAAAACCATCTAAGAAAAACCACAGTGAATGTCATTCTTAATGGGGAAAAACTGAGAGCTTTTCCTCTAAGGTCAGGAACACAACAGAGAGGCCCACTCTCACCACTATTGTTCAACATAGTACTAGAAGTCCTAGCCTCAGCAATTAGACAACAAAAAGAAATAAAAGGTATTCAAATTGGCAAAGAAGTGAAACTCTCAATCTTCACAGATTACATGATATTGTATGTGGAGAACCCAAAGGACTCCATCCCAAAATTGCTAGAACTCATGCAGAAATTCAGCAAGTGGTAAGATGTAAAATCAATGCATGGAAGTTGATGGTATTTGTCTATACCAACAGTGGGGCAGAAGAAAGAGAAATTAAGGAATTGATCCCATTTACAAATTCACCAAAAGCCATAAGGCTCCTCACTAAAGAGGGAGAGGATTTGTACTCTGAAAACTATACAACACTAATGAAAGAAATGGAGAAAGACACACAGAGATGGAAAAACATTTCATGCTAATGATTTGGAAGAATAAATCTATTAAAATGAATATGCTCTCCATAGCAATTTACACATTCAATGGCATCCCTATCAACATTTTTCACAGAGTTGTAACAAGTAATCCTAAAATTTATATGGAACCAGAAAAGACCCCAAACAGCCAGAAGAATGTTAAAAAAGAAAACAAAGCTGGGGGCACCACAGTTCTGGACTTCAGGCCATACTACAAAGGTATAATCATCAAGACAGCATGGTACTGGCACAAAAACAGACTCATGTATCAATGGAACAGAATAGAGAACCCAGAAATGGATCCTGAACTCTATGGTCAACTAATCCTCAACAAAGCAGGAAAGAATATCCACTGGAAAAAGTCTCTTCAACAAATGGTGTTGGGAAAATTGAATAGTCACATGTAGAAGAATCAAACTGGACCATTTTCTTACTTCATACACAAAGATAAACTCAAAATGGATGAAAGACCTAAGTGTGAGATGGAAATCCATCAAAATCCTAGAGGAGAACTCAGGAAGCAACCTCTTTGACCTCAGTTGCTGCGATTTCTTGTTAGACACATCTTCAAAGGCAAGGGAAACAAAAACAAAAATAAACTACTGGAATTTCATCAAGATAAAATCTTCTGCACAGCCAAGGAAACAGTCAACAAAACGAAAAAGCAACCTACAGAATGGGAGAAGATATTTGCAAATGACATATCAGATAAAGGGCTAGTATCCAATATCTATAAAGAACTTATCAAACTCAATACCTAAAAAACAAATAATCTACTACTTAAAAACAAATACTGGTCATGAAATAGTGAGAAGACATGGACAGACAATTCTCCAAAGAAGACATACAAATGGCCAACAGACACATGAAAGAATGCCTCCATATCTGTTGCCATCAGGAAATACAAATCAAAACAACAATGAGAAAGCTCAAGGCAGACAGAATGGCTAAAATTAAACATTCAAGAAACAACAGATGTTGGCAAGGATGGGGAAAAAGGAGAACCCTTTTGCTTTGCTGGTGGGAGTACAAACTGGTATAGCTACTCCAGAAAAGAGTATGGAGATTCCTTAAAAAGTTTTTTTTTTTTTGATTTTTTTTTTAAATTTATTTTTTATTGGTGTTCAATTTACTAACATACAGAATAACACCCAGTGCCCGTCACCCATTCACTCCCACCCCCCGCCCTCCTCCCCTTCTACCACCCCTAGTTCGTTTCCCAGAGTTAGCAGTCTTTACGTTCTGTCTCCCTTTCTGATATTTCCCACACATTTCTTCTCCATTCCCTTATATTCCCTTTCACTATTATTTATATTCCCCAAATGAATGAGAACATATAATGTTTGTCCTTCTCCGACTGACTTACTTCACTCAGCATAATACCCTCCAGTTCCATCCACGTTGAAGCAAATGGTGGGTATTTGTCATTTCTAATAGCTGAGTAATATTCCATTGTATACATAAACCACATCTTCTTTATCCATTCATCTTTCGTTGGACACCGAGGCTCCTTCCACAGTTTGGCTATCGTGGCCATTGCTGCTATAAACATTGGGGTGCAGGTGTCCCGGCGTTTCATTGCATTTGTATCTTTGGGGTAAATCCCCAACAGTGCAATTGCTGGGTCGTAGGGCAGGTCTATTTTTAACTGTTTGAGGAACCTCCACACAGTTTTCCAGAGTGGCTGCACCAGTTCACATTCCCACCAACAATGTAAGAGGGTTCCCTTTTCTCCGCATCCTCTCCAACATTTGTGGTTTCCTGCCTTGTTAATTTTCCCCATTCTCACTGGTGTGAGGTGGTATCTCATTGTAGTTTTGATTTGTATTTCCCTGATGGCAAGTGATGCAGAACATTTTCTCATATGCATGTTGGCCATGTCTATGTCTTCCTCTGTGAGATTTCTGTTCATGTCTTTTGCCCATTTCATGATTGGATTGTTTGTTTCTTTGGTGTTGAGTTTAATAAGTTCTTTATAGATCTTGGAAACTAGCCCTTTATCTGATACGTCATTTGCAAATATCTTCTCCCATTCTGTAGGTTGTCTTTGAGTTTTGTTGACTGTATCCTTTGCTGTGCAAAAGCTTCTTATCTTGATGAAGTCCCAATAGTTCATTTTTGCTTTTGTTTCTTTTGCCTTCGTGGATGTATCTTGCAAGAAGTTACTATGGTCGAGTTCAAAAAGGGTGTTGCCTGTGTTCTCCTCTAGGATTTTGATGGAATCTTGTCTCACATTTAGATCTTTCATCCATTTTGAGTTTATCTTTGTGTATGGTGAAAGAGAGTGGTCTAGTTTCATTCTTCTGCATGTGGATGTCCAATTTTCCCAGCACCATTTATTGAAGAGACTGTCTTTCTTCCAATGGATAGTCTTTCCTCCTTTATCGAATATTAGTTGCCCATAAAGTCTTCTAAGCACAACATCTCCAAAGAAACGAGAGCTTTAAATGATACACTGGACCAGATGGATTTCACAGATATCTACAGAACTTTACATCCAAACTCAACTGAATACACATTCTTCTCAAGCGCACATGGAACTTTCTCCAGAATAGACCACATATTGGGACACAAATCGGGTCTGAACCGATACCAAAAGATTGGGATTGTCCCCTGCATATTCTCGGACCATAATGCCTTGAAATTAGAACTAAATCACAACAAGAAGTTTGGAAGGACCTCAAACACGTGGAGGTTAAGGACCATCCTGCTAAAAGATAAAAGGGTCAACCAGGAAATTAAGGAAGAATTAAAAAGATTCATGGAAACTAATGAGAATGAAGATACAACCGTTCAAAATCTTTGGGATGCAGCAAAAGCAGTCCTAAGGGGGAAATACATCGCAATACAAGCATCCATTCAAAAACTGGAAAGAACTCAAATACAAAAGCTAACCTTACACATAAAGGAGCTAGAGAAAAAACAGCAAATAGATCCTACACCCAAGAGAAGAAGGGAGTTAATAAAGATTCGAGCAGAACTCAACGAAATCGAGACCAGAAGAACTGTGGAACAGATCAACAGAACCAGGAGTTGGTTCTTTGAAAGAATTAATAAGATAGATAAACCATTAGCCAGCCTTATTAAAAAGAAGAGAGAGAAGACTCAAATTAATAAAATCATGAATGAGAAAGGAGAGATCACTACCAACACCAAGGAAATACAAACGATTTTAAAAACATATTATGAGATTCCTTAAAAAGTTAAAAATAGAGCTTTCCTATGACCCAGCAATGGCACTGCTAGGTATTTACCCAAAGGATACAAACATATTTATCTGAAAGGGTACCTGCAGCAGTGTCTGCAATAGCCAAAATATGGAAAGAGCCCAGCTGTCCATCAACAAATGAATATATATAAAATACTGGAATATATATACACATATATAAAATGCTGGAATATATATATATATATATATATATATATATATATATATAATACTGGAATATATATACTGGAATATTACTGAGCCATCAAAAACTGAATCCTTACCATTTATAACGATGTGGATGGAACTAGAGGGTATTATGCTAAGCAGAATAAACTGTTCAGAGACAGACAATTATCATATGATTTCATTCATATATAGAAGTTAAGAAACAAAACAGAAGATTACAGGAGAAGGGAGGGAAGAACTAAAATAAGTCAAAATCTGAGAGGGTGACAAGTCATAAGAGACTCTTAACTATAGGAAACCAACTGAGGGTTGCTGCGGGGGGAGGGTAGGTGGGAGTATGGGGTAACTGGGTGATGGGCATTAAGGAGGGTACATGATGTAACGAGCACTTGGGTGTTAAATGCAGCTGATGAATCACTGAACTCTACTTCTGAATAATATACTATATGTTAATTAATCAAATTCAAATTAAAAAAGGAAAAGTCATGTGTGTGGGTGTGTTTCTGAGTGAGTGTATGTTTCATGACACATGATTGTCTGACATATCTGAATGGAAGAAATCAGTCTTCTCAGATCCTCTTTATCATTTTAACTTTCTTCCTCCAAATTACTGGAAAATCTGAAGATGTTCAGGGATCTTTTTTATGAGAGACAAATTGCTGATTGAGGCTTAAGAGCTTCTCTTGGCCCAACAATATCTAAAGCTCTCATTGCCTGTCAATAACCCAAGTAAAAGCCATGAAATGGCCACTACTGATGATTCCATCTAGTGTTCTTATTCATACACTTGTTCAGATTATTTAAAATGGTGAGATTGATAAAAACTACCCTTATATGCATTTTATAGCAATGCAAAATATAATTTCTCAAGATGAGCATTCTCAGAAGGGTCATCCTATAAAATGGAAAAGTCCATTAGACGTTGCTAATTATATTTGCAACTGACAGAAAAACATATACCATCATGCACATGTACAGTTGGCATTTATGACACATTCCATTGGTTAGCTCATTGTGAATATTTATTGAACACAAAATATATAGCAAGTGTTGTGATAGCTTTTGAAAAAAAAACAGGTACCACTTTTCTTAAACTGAATTTGATGTTAATTCTTGCTACTAAGTTTCTGTTTCAGAGAGAAAAAGGTCTAGGCTGCATTTTAACCAACCTTTTGAAAGGTAAAGAACTTTTTACACAATGTTCTCACCTATGACCTTGTGCACTTAAACCAAGTTGATCCATTTTTCAGAACATGTTCAGAGCTTTATAAAATGTATTTGTTAACATATAGCATGTAGCTACCTGCTTTGCTTTCACCTGGGATTTCTGCTCCTTTTTGGTATAATATTAGCTCCATGAAGTTAGAGATGATTGCTGTGCAAATCAATATATTCTAATGCTTGAACACTGCATGGGGCATATAGACAGTCAAATGTGAGTGATAAAACGAAACTTTCTCAAATTTCTTCCCAGATCATTCTCTTCAAGAGAGAGACAGAGAGAGGCAGAGGGCAGGTTGGGGGGGAATTTGTTCTGGAATGAAACTCCTATGCTATTCAGGTTAATATATTTTTAAAAAATTAAAAGGGACTTATCCCTTTAAAATTATAGGAAAATGAATTAATATTCAATAAATGTTGGAATCTATGATTAACATTTGAAAAAAATTAATATATATGTGGCTACGCATACTTACATATAGACAGTGTTTAATATATTACTCAAAATATATGGTAAAGTGAATTAAGAATAATTGAAATTGGGATGCCTGGGTAGTTCAGCAGTTGAGCATCTGCCTTTGGCTTAGGGTGTGATCCTGGGGTCCCGAGATGGAGTCCCACATCAGGTTTCCTGCATGGAGCCTGCTTCTCCCTCTGCCTGTGTCTCTGCCTCTCTCTCTCTCTCTGTGTCTCTCATGAATAAATAAATAAAATTAAAAAAAAATAAAAATAATGAAAAAGAATAAAATTTACACTATATGTTAACTAATTAGAATTTAATTAATTATTTTAAAAAATTAAAAAAAAGATTTTATTTATTTATTCACGTGCCCTCCTTAATGCCTATCACCCAATTACCCCAACCCCGACCCACTTCCCCTTTTGCAACCCTTTGTTTCCCAGAGTTAGGAGTCTCTCATGGTTTGTCTTCCTCTCTAATTTTTATTTACTCAGTGTCCCTTTCACTTATAGTCCCTTTCACTCTTTCTTATATTCCACACATGAATGAAACCATATAATTGTCTTTCTCTGATTGATTTATTTTACTCAGCATAATACCCTCCAATTCCATCCATGTTGACATAAATGGTAGATATTTATCCTTTCCTTTAATTTTATTTTTAAAGATTTTATTTATTTATTCATCACACACACACACACACACACACACACACACACACACACAGAGGGAGGCAGAGACACAGGCAGAGGGAGAAGCAGGCTCCATGCAGGGAGCCTGACTTGGGACTTGATCCTGGGTCTCCAGGATCAGGCCCTGGGCTGAAGGTGGTGCTAAACCGCTGAGCCACCAGGGCTGCCCAATATTCACCCTTTCTGATGGCTGAGTATATATATAACATACACACCTCTTCTTTATCCATTCATATGTCGAAGGACATCGTGGCTCCTTTCACAGTTTGGCTATTGTGGACATTGCTGCTATGAACATTGGGGTGCAGGTGTCCTGTTGTTTTACTACATCAGTATCTCTGGGGAAAATACCCAGTATTGCAATTGCTGAGTCATAGGGTAGCTCTATTTTTAACTTCTTGAGAAACCTCCACACAGTTTTCCAGAGTGGCTGCACCAGCTTACCTTCCCACCAGCAGTGCACCAGCAGTGCAAGAGGGTTCCCCTTTTTCTATATCCTTGCCAACATTTATTGTTTCCTGTATTGGTAATTTTAGCTATTCTCACTGGTGTAGAATGTATCTCATTGTGGTTTTGATTTGTATTTCCCTGATGGAGCATTTTTTCATGTGTTTGTTGGCCATGTGTAGGTCTTCCTTAGACAAATGTCTCTTCATGTCTTCTGCCCAAACTGGATTGTTTGTTTCTTGTGGGTTGAGTTAGAAAATTTCTTTGTAGATCTTGGATACTAGCCCTTTATCTGATTTGTCATTTGCAAATATCTTCTCCCATTCTGTATGTTGCCTTTTAGTTTTGTTGACTGTTTCTTTTGCAGTGCGGTAGCTTTTGATCTTGATAAAGTCCCAACAGTTCAGTTTTGCTTTTGTTTCTCTTGCCTTCCTAGATGTGTTTTGCAAGAAGTTGCTGTGGCCAAGTTCCAAAACTTGGCCTGTGTTCTCCTCTAGGATTTTGATGGATTCTTGTTTCACATTTAGATCTTTCAGCCATTTCGAGTTTATCTTTGTGTATGGTGTAAGTGAATTATCCAGTTTCATTCTTCTGCATGTGGCTGTCCAATTGTCCCAGCACCATTTATTGAAGGGACTGTCCTTTTTCCAGTGGATATTCTTTCTTGCTTTGTTCACCATAAAGTTCAGGGTCCATTTCTGGATTCCATATTCTGTTCCAATGTTCTATGTGTCTGTTTTTGTGCCAGTACTATGCTGCCTTGATAATCACAGCTTTGTTAAACAGCTTGAAGTTAGGAATTGTGATGCCCCCAGCTTTGTTTAGTAACATTCTTCTGGCTTTTTGGGTCTTTTCTGGTTCCATATGAATCTTAAGATTATTTGTTCCAACTCTGTGTAGAAAGTCCATGGTATTTTGATAGGGATTGCATTGAACGTGTAAATGGCCCTGGGTAGCATAGACATTTTCACAATATTTATTCTTCTAATCCATGAGCATGGAATGTTTTTCCATCTCTTTGTGTCTTCCTCAATTTCTTTCAGAAGTGTTCTGTAGTTTTTAGAGTATAGATCCTTTATGTCTTTGGTTAGGTTTATTCCTAGGTATCTTATGGTTTGGGGTGCAATTTTAAAAATGGGATTGATTCCTTAATTTCTCTTTCTTCAGTCTCATTGTTAGTGTATAGAAATGCAATTGATTTCCGCGCAGTGATTTTGTATCCTGCCACATTGCTGAATTGCTGTATGAGTTCTAGCAATCTTGGGGTGGAGTCTTTTGGATTTTCTATATACAGTATCATGTCATCTGTGAAGAGGGAGAATTTGAATTCTTCTTTGCCAATTTGAATTCCTTTTATTTCATTTTGTTGTCTGATTGCTGAGACTAGGGCTTCTAGTACTATGTTGACTAACAGTGGTGAGAGTGGGCCTTCCTGTCGTGTTCCTGGGCTTAGGGGAAATGCTCAGATTTTCCCCGTTGAGAATGACATTCACCGTATACTTTTCTTAGGTGTTTTTTTTTTATGATATTGAGATATGTTCCCTCTATCCCTACACTGTGGAGAGTTTTAATCAAGAAAGGATGCTATATGTTGTCAAATGCCTTTTCTGCATCTATTGAGAGGATTATATTGTTCTTGTCTTTTTTTAAATTGATGTGATCTATCATGTTGATTGTTTTATAAATGTTGAACCACTCTTGCATCCCAGGGATAAATCTCACTTGGTCATGGTGAATAATCCTCTTACTGTGCTTTTGGATCCTACTGGCTAGTATGTTGGTGAGAATTTTTGCATCCATGTTCATCAGGGATATTGGAATGTAATTCTCCCTTTTGATGGGGGTCTTTGTCTGGTTTTGGGATCAAGGTAATACTGGCCTCACAGAATGAGTTTGGAAATATTCCCTCCATTTCTATCCTTTGAAATATCTTTAGTAGAATAGGTATTATTTCTTCTTTAAAAGTTTGGTAGAATTCCCCTGGGAAGCCATCAGGCCCTGGACTTTTGTTTCTTGGGAAGTTTTTGATAACTGCTTCAATTTCCTCATGGGTTATTGGCCTGTTTAGGTTTTCTATTTCTTCCTGTTTCAGTTTTGGTAATTTGTAGGTTTCCAGGAATGCACCTATTTCTTCCAGATTGCCTGATTTGTTGGCATATAGTTGCTGATAATACATTTTTTTTTGATAATACATTTTTAAAATCGTTGGTATTTCCTTGGTATTGGTTATGATCTCTCCTTTCATTCATGATTTTATTAATTTGAATCTCTTTTCTTTTTAATAAGTCTGGCTACAGGTTTATCTATCTTATGAATTCTTCAAAGAACCAGCTCCTGGTTTCGTTGATCTGTTCTACAGTTCTTGTTTCTATTTCATTGAGTGCTGCTCTAATTTTTATTATTCTCTGTTCCTGCTTGGTTTAGGCTTTATTGCTGTTCTTTCCCCAGTTCTTTCATATGTAAGGTTAGCTTGTGTACTTGAGATTTTTCCAATTTTTTGAAGGAGTCTTGTATTGCAATGTATTTCCCTCTTAGGACTGCCTTTGCTGTATCCCAAAGATTTTGAACAGTTGTATTTTCATTTTCATTAGTTTCCATGAATTTTTAAAATTCTTCTCTAATTTTCTGGTTGACCTATTCATCTTTTAGTAGGATGCTCTTTAACTTTCAAGTGTTTGAGTTCCTTCCAAATTTCTTCTTGTGATTGAGTTCTAGTTTCAAAACACTGCAGTCTGAAAATATGCAGAGGATAATCTCAATCTTTTTTAGTATCAGTTGAGACCTGATTTGTGATCCAGTATGTGGTCAATTCTGGAGAAAGTTCCATATGCACTTGAGAAGAATGTGTCTTCAGTTGCATTAGGATGGAATGTTCTGTATATATCTGTGAAATCTATTTAGCCCAGTGAGCCATTCAAGGTCCTTGTTTCTTTGGTGATCTTCTGCTTAGAAGATCTGTCCTTTGCTGAGAGTTCTGTGTTGAAGTCTCCTACTGCTAATGTATTATTATCTATGTGTCTCTTTACTTTGATTATTAATTGGTTGATATAATTGGTCTCTCCCACATTAGGGGCATAAATATTCATAATTGTAGGCTCTTCTTGTTGGATAGATCCATTAAATACAATATAGTGTCCTTCTTCATCTCTTATTACAGTCTTTGGCTTAAAAATATAATTTATCTGATATGAGGATTGCTATATCAGCTTTCTTCTTAGGATCATTTGCATGATAAATGGTTATCCACCCCCTCATTTTCAGTCTGAAGGTGTCCTTAGGTCTAAAATGAGTCTCTTGTAGACAGTATATAGCTGGGTCTTGCTTTTTTATCCAGTCCGATACCCTGTATCTTTTGATTGGACCATTTAGCCCATTCATGTTCAGAGTAACTATTGAAAGATATGATTTTAGTGTCATAGTATTACCTATATAGTCTCTGTTTCTACAGATTGTTTCTTTGGGCTCCTTCTCTGCTTACAAGTTTCCCCTTAATATTTCTTGCAGAGCTTGGGATCCCTGGGTGGCACAGCGGTTTGGTGCCTGCCTTTGGCCCAGGGCGCGATCCTGGAGACCCGGGATCGAATCCCACATTGGGCTCCCGGTGCATGGAGCCTGCTTCTCCCTCTGCCTGTGTCTCTGCCTCTCTCTCTCTCTCTCTCTCTGTGACTATCATAAATAAATAAAAAAAAATTTAAAAAAAATATTTCTTGCAGAGCCGGTTTGGTGGTCACATATTCTTTCAGTTTCTGTCTATCCTGGAAGCTCTTTATCTCTCCTTCTATTCTGAATGACAGCCTTGCTGGATAAAGTATTCTTAGCTGCATGATTTTATTGTTTAGTATTCTGAATATATCGTGCCAACCCTTTTTGGCCTGCAAGGTCTCTGTGGATAGGTCCACTGTTAATCTGATATTTCTCCCCATATAAGTTAGGAATCTCTTGTCTCGAGCTGCTTTTAGGATTTTTTCTTTATTTCTGAAAATTTCAAGCTTCACTGTTAAATCTCAGGTTGATTGGTTTTTGTTGATTTTGGAGGGGGGGTCCTCTCTATCTCTTGGATATGAATGTCCGTTTCCTTCTCCAGATTAGAGAAGTTCTCAGCTATGATTTGTTCAAACATACTTTCTGGTCCTCTTCCTCTCTCCATGCCTTCTGGAATCCCAATAAGCGAATATTATTCTTTCTCAAACCATCACTTTATTTCTAGAGTCTCTCCTCAAGGGCTCTTAGTTGTTCTCTTTTCCTCAGCTTCCTTCCTTTCCATCAACTTGTTTTCTATGTCATTCACTCTCTCTTCTGCCTCATTGACCCTAGCTGTTAGAACATCCGTTTAGACTCCATCTCAGTTAAAGCATTTTTAATTTCAGCCTGATTAGATCTCAATTCTGCAGTAAGAGAATCTCTAGCCTTTTATGCTTTTTTCAAAAGCTACCTGTAATTTTGTAATTTTGTAATTGTGATACTGAATGGTATCTCTTACATCTTTCTTAAATCCATATCCATTAGATCTGTGGCAGAGAGTATTACTTCTGGCTCTTTCTTTTGGTGAATTCTTCCTGCTAGTCATTTTGTCCAGTGCAGAATGGCTGTATGAGCAAGTGGAGTAAAAAAAAAATCAACCACAACCTAAGTAAAATACACCCTAGACAATTCCAAAGAGGTCAGGGACTAGAAAGTACAAGGAAAAGAAAAGAAAGAGCATGGAAATGAAAAATAAATTTAAAAAATAGTAAAAATTTTAAAAAGGCGGGAGAAGGAAGTGGTGGGGGAGAGAGAATATAGTCTCACAGAGTGGACCAAGATGGTGATCCTCTTGGTTCTGAGTGTATTTTGGTCTGTATGTTAGAACGTAATAAATTCCAAATTTATATAAAAAAGCAAAACTTATATAGAGAAACAAGAGCAACAACATAAACAAAACCAAAAAGACAAAAGAGGGGGTGGAATGGGAAGAAAGAGAATATAATCTTACAGAGTGGACCAACATGGTGCTCCACTTAGTTCTGAGTGTATTTTGGTTCATACGTTAGAAGGTACTAAATTTTAAAATTCTAAAACAAAACAGAAAACCCAAAACTTCCCCAAACTTCTATATCTACAAAAATGAAATGGAATACATTGAAAGGAAACTCAGTGCGAGCTGTTTATCCTGTGAGGCCTTTGTTCCTTAGAGACCTCATCTCTCTCAGGTGAAGGACGAAAGGAAAAAAATAAAAATGGTGGTAGCCAGATCGCCAGCCCTGGAGCCAAGAGCTCCCCGCGTGTACCAAACCATAGTCTCTCAGTGCACACTGGCCTAGATGCTCTTGGGGGCAGGCACGGGGACACTGATCTGCACAAATTGAAGGGCGCCCAGCGGCAGGAGAGTTCTCATCCTCCATGCCCTCCCGGATTCCACCTGTCCTGGAGGGAACAGAGATAACTGGTTTCATCTGCTGGGGCACCCTTGGATGGAGGGCCCAATGCTGCTGGACCTGCACTCCTGGGGTCTGTCTCTTCTGAAGGGAATGGAGGGCAGTCTGCCTCCATCCCTTGTGGGGCTCTAAGATAAAGAGAGTTCTGATGCTGGCCGGCAGCACCAGCCAGCTTCTCCCAGATGCCCTGGGAGGGTTGCAGTATTTCAGCCTTTTACAGCAATCTGACTGTGGTTTGCAGTGAGCTTTCTCCTGGGCACCCCTATTTGTAGCGTCTCTGGGAATATTGAGGCTTCACTGCCCCTCCTACGATTCTGCCCTATTTCCCCACTGAGCACTTTTTGGCCAGGGAAGCCTCTCTCAGGCACAGATTTCTAAAGTTCCCGATTGTCTGTGGTTCCACTTTCCTGTCCCAGCTTGCCCTAGTTTCGCTCCCCATCCCCTGCCTTTGTTCTTCTCCACCTTCCTACCTTAACAGAAGCGATCACTTTTCTCTCTGTAGCTTTCCAGCTCTTCTCTCTCTACGTCTTGGGTTGAATTCATAGGTATTCAGGATGTTTTGAAAGTTATCTAGGTAAGTTTGGGGGACCAGACGAATCACGGACTCCTATTCTCCACCATCTTGCTTCCTCCCCTAGACTGGGTTCTGACCTGACCCAGGCCCAGAGCTTGGCCCTGAAACCCAAGAGACTGACAATACGAGTGACACCAGAAAGCCTGGCCACCGACCCAGGAGGAAATGGTGCCATTTTTAGGAGGGGGAGATACAAGAAGCCTGGGAAATCTGAAGGGCTCCCTGAGCCCTGGACAATGTTCAGGGACCCCATGCACACAAGCCAGGAGCATGAGCCTCACCCTCAACCTCATCCTCACCTTTGCCATCTGGGGAGGTCTCCCCCATGGTGGTAGATAGGACCCTCCAAACTCCTGGGCCATAACCCACCCCCGACCTGTGGGGTCGGGCAGTTAAGCTCGGGTGCCCCCCCGTGGGCTGTTCAGACACTGCAAGGGGACCTGCAGAATATGGTGCACTCACTCCCATGGACGCACTTGGCTCCTTCCAGGGTCTAGCTGAATCCAATAAACTTTGGAAATTTCTCACTGAAATGGAGTACAATATCTTGGCTTCTCCAGAAATACTTAAGGAACAATGAATTGAAAACCATATGATATGAAATGAAATGTAGACAAAACCTTTACAACTTACACCAAAATTCATTAAACATTGTACATAAATTTAAAACACACAGCTATCAAAATATCAAAAAGAATACATAAAAGAAAATCTACATGACCTTGGTTTGGTGATGAATTTTAACACACAACACCAATCACTGATCCAGAAAAGAAAAAAATTGATGTGAACTTTATAAAGTTAAAATTTCTACTCTGTGAAAGACCTTGCTCAGAGAACTAAAAGACAACTCACAAACTGTAATAAAATATTTGCAAAACACACATCTGATATTCAAACTATTTGATTTTTATTCAAACTATATGAAAAACTCTCAGAACTCAACAATAAGAACACAGATAACCTAATTAACAATGAGTGACTATCTGAACAGACACCTGGACAAAGAAGATGTACAGATAATAAATGAGCCTACAAAAATATGCTCTACATCTTCTATCATTAGGAAATTACCAATGTGAGCAACAGTGAGATAGAAGTACACACATTTCTAATAGGAAATGCTAAAGTCCAAAATATGAGGATACCAGGTGCTGGAGGGTGGTATGTGACAGAAACGCTCCTTCATGCTGAGGATGTATGTACGGTTGCTTTGGAAGATAGTCTGGCAGTTTTCTCCAAGGCTAAATAAGTCTCACCTTAGGGTCCAACAATCACACTTCTAGTATTTAGACAACTGCTTTGAGAAAACTGTTTCCACACAAAAAATAGCATGCGATTATGCATGGTAGCTCTATTCATCATCCCTAAAAACTTAAAGAGATCAGGATGTCCTTCAATAAGCGAATCTATAAGCATATTGTGGTGCATCCAAGTGAAGGGTGCCAGGAAGGCCCCATCAGCCTGCAAGAAGGGTGCACATGGGGGCTACTGAGCCCACGCACACAGTCCTGTATAAATCCACATGTGACTACTGAGTGCCCTCGTGGGTCAGGGCTGTGCTGGCATCTGGAGCTACCCAGGCAGAATGGTACCAACAGCACTCTCCCAGGTGGGATAGTGGAAAGAACATGAGCTCTGACACCCTCCACAACCCTTGACTGGGGTTGGGTTGGATTTGAAACAGTCAGTGACCAGGTAGACATGTCACTCTAATATTACAGCCCAAGTCTGAAGGGCAGAAAAAAAAATCAGTGCTTCAGCTCAATCCTGGACTTGTTTGTGATCCTGGGCAAGTTCTGTCCACCTTTTTTTTTCTTTAAAGATTTTTAAATTTTATTTATTCATGAGAGACACAGAGAGAGGCAGAGACATAGGCAGAGGAGAAGCAGGCTCCCTGTGGGGACCCTGATGTGGTACTCGATCCCAGGACCCCAGGATCATGCCCTGAGCCAAAGGAAGATGCTCAATGCTGAGCCATCCAGGCATCCCAAGTCCTGTCCACCCTTGAGGCCCAGGAAGATGAAGGAGAGGAAGAGGGCCAGGTATGTTTAAATTTAACCCTGACCTTGACCCAAAACCCCTATCCCCAGACTCTGAATCTAAGCCAAAACCTGAATCTATACCTTATTTCCTAACCACATACTAGAACCATCTGATCTGCACTATTCCACTATGCCATAAGCTGAGCATGTAGCCCTTTGTAACAAGGTGTAATTGTGACAAGCGGTCGTATTTTCTCTGCTTGTGGGAGATATCTAGTTCTTGGATGTTGACCTCTTTCTTTTTCTTTCTTTCTTTCTTTCTTTCTTTCTTTCTTTCTTTCTTTCTTTCTTTCTTTCTTCTTTCTTTCTTTCTCTGTTTCTTACTTACTTTCTTTCTTTCTCTTTCTTTCTTTGTTTTAAAATATTTTATTTATTTATTTAACACAGAGAGAGAAAGTACAAGTAGGCAGAGTGGCAGGCTGAGGGAGAGAGAGAGAAGCAGGCCTTTCACTGAGCAGAGAACTTGATGTGAAGTTCAATTCCAGGACCCTGGGCTCATTCTGAGCTGAAGGCAGACACTTAACCAACTGAGCCACCCAGGCACCCCTGTCCCCTTCTTCTTTCAATCTTCAACTCAAACCTCAAGTCCCCTATATATTCAACAGTTCTCAGGACAATAATCTAGGTATTTGAGATCTTATTAATCCTTAGTGATCCTTATCTTAAATGTAGGTAAAAAATTATTGAAAATTGGAACACATTTCTGAATTTATACACAAATCTTAATAATTCTGTTTATTTTTAAAACTAAACATGACATATTTCTGACATGCAAAAGTATAGAGCATAATTTAATAAACACACACATTTCATCACCTTGCTTAGGGCTAGAGTTACCTTACACCAAAAAGTAACCACTACCCTTTTGGGAGGTTATTGATTTCTGTATAATTATATGACAATGTTTCCAATGTTACAAAACATTCTACATGACATATGACATATGTTATTATTTTATAAAATTTTAAAACTTATATACATGGCATCACAATCTAAGCCTTACATTAAATGTCTAAAATGTTTCATAAATTGACAATAACTTGATCATAGCTCTTTGGATTGTTGACTCAGTTCAATGGGGACTGTAAATGTAGCTCATGTCATTGATAAACATGTTACTCTGTATTCATACAAATGACTCCTGTGGTGCAGAAGACTGTTAAAGAGTGTTCCTATGATCCATGAATGTTTTTTAAAAGAGAAGCCTTTTTCTTGCTTTCATGAAATTTATTCTGGAAATTCTATTTTCATTTTTAATTAGAAAGAGAGAACAGATGGTTGGGTAACATGATGAAAAAAAGTTATTAAACTTCTCTAGTTGCTTTTTCTTACTTGTATAAAATAAATAAATAGTAAGAAAGGTGTTGGTCCAGTAAAAGAAAACAAAGCAGCTCACCAGTATGAGAATAACACAGGCAGCTTTGTTTTCAGGAGAGTGTGATGAAGACTGACTGATACTGCGAACATTCTGAGCTGCTTTGTGGTGTTTGTAGAGGATATTCACCATGTAGATACTACTACATGTCATCAGGAAGAGAAAGGACAAATCTCGAATGAATAATGTACTTAGAAATATTGATGATATCTGGCCATTGTGTGCATTGCTTTTACAATAAGCAACATGGTACCCAAGTCTAATATCAGTGATATTCCTGTTGGCCACAGTTTGTAAACTGATCACAGAATAGATGACAGAGTTCATCATCCAGAAGAAAAGTAAAGAGGGTTGAATGAATGCAGAGATTCTGTATTTGAGCCAGGCCCATTTATGATTATTTGGAGTAATAGTCACTGCCTGAAATACACTCTGGAGGGTGGTTGTGCACAGAGAAATACTCCGGGTAACTCTCTGAATATAGAGCATTGCTTTACATCTAGTATCACCCATCTCCAACCTAATTTCAAAGGATGATATTGCACTTGGAATCCCTCTGAATACGAGTGTCAGGGCATTAGCCAAAGTTAAGTGGGCAAAAATCATATCTACAGTCTTCTTCTTATGAGGCAGAATTAAGAAGGTGTATATATAAAATGTAAATAACAAAGAATTCCCCATGAAACCAATACAAGTTTGAAAGAGAAAGAAGATCCCAAAAATTATGTCACTGGAAATCATTGTCTTTCAGTCTCTCTTAGATCTTCAAACCAAGTCTAATTCATCCAATAGACAAATAATTTGATTATGAATATAAATATTAAAGGTATTTGAGACTGAGGGGTAAGCTATCAAGATTCAGGGAGTCTTCCTGCAGAATCAGCAAATATACAGCTATACCAGACCAAGGGATCATCAAGATTCTTAAAGAACAGAATTGTCAAGGAACAGAATTCAGTGTTTATGAAGATAGAGAATATCATATGTTCTGTGACAATTAATAGAAGTAAACTTTGTTTAAAATGAAGTCAGGGGGAATCCCTGGATGGCTCAGCAGTTTAGTGCCTGCCTTCGGCCCAGGGCATGGTCCTGGGGTCACAGGATTGAGTCCCGCATCGGGCTCCCTGCATGAAGCCTGCTTCTCCCTCTGCTTGTGCCTCTCTCTGTGTGTGTCTCTAGTGAATAAATAAATAAGATCTTTAAAAATAAAATAAAATTAAATTAAATTAAGTCAGGGGGCCACAGGGGAGAGCTCTAACACCTTACTGTTCTACATTTACAGACCCAACAGGAAAAGAAGCACCCTACAACTTAATGCCACTTTAGGTACTCTTTTACTATCCCAGCAGGAGGAAGGGCATTCTCCTTCTGCCCAGGCAACAACAGCCCAGCTGATGAGACACTATCTGGCCAATTCTGAAGATTATGTTTATATATTCTGAGACACTTTTATTTCAAAAATTTAATTCTTAATCTATATATTTTAATATTCCTGTCTTTCTATGCACATTGAATACCAGTAGCATCTGTGAAATGATATTCTTCCCAAAAGCTTACTGTATTACATAGCTCATTTTTACGGATTGCATTATTGTAGCATATATAAACATGTCACACAGATTCTGCTAGACAAGACCTATTTCACACTAGTTATATTTTGTTATGTTTGTTATAAGGTTGACTAATTTCAGAAACATTAATATTTCAGAAACATTAAGGTATATATGGTCAAATGCAAAATATCAAAACCAACAGCCAAGTTATAGATTTATATTATAAATATAATTTATACTTATAGATTACTTCCATCATATTCTAAATCTCTTACCTCTAGCAAGCAGACCCAGTGATCTGCTAAAACTGAAAAACTTGGAATTACCATAATCTCACTCCATATTCAGTTCACTGACACTGACTGACACGTGTCTTATACTGCCTACCTATGTGTCTCAGGACACCCTTATCCCTCACCTTGAGTATTTCCTAAAATTACAGGTCAAGATTGGAGATGCCACAGACAGACCAAGGAGTAAGAGGAGGCTTATTACCTACATAATGAGGCTCTGGGGAGAACAGGACAAGCCTCCAGAGATGATCCAAACATGGCTAGGGAATGAGTCAATATAAAGGAAATTGGACAGATTACTTTTTTAAATTATTGTTACAGTTACAGGTGTGGCTGGGGAAATGGCTTGTACTTTCTAGCAGAGGGTTGCATGCTTTGAATCTCCTACTGGTGCCAAAGGAGGGCTAACTTGGGATTTCTTATCACTTTGCCCAGAGTTGAGGCACAGAGGGAAGAATGAGGAGGCAAGAAAGTTGATAGTATCTATGAGCAGAGCATGCTCTTATGTGACAGCGAAGGAACCAGAATTGGAGACCTATGGCCACAAGGAATTGGATTCTGCCAACATTCTGAATGAACTTGAAAGTACCTTCTTCCCTAATCCTCTAGTTAAAAGCCTACTCAGGCTGACACCCTGATTGGAGCCGTGTAAGACACTAAGCAGAATTCTGTTGAGCTCACTTGGACTTCTCATCTACAGAACTGTGAGCCAATAAATGGGTTTGAATCTGCTAAGTTTTGGTAATACACCAAATTTGTTTAGAAAAAAGAGAGATGTAATATATATTAATTGCTCAGTCATAAAAAAGAACAAAATCTTACCATTTGCAAGTACATGGATTGAGCTAGAAAATATTATGCTAAGTGAAATAAGTCAGTCAGAGAAAGACAGATCCCATACAATTTCACTCATATGTAGAATTTAAGAAACAAAACAAATGAACAAAGAGAAAAAGAAGAGAGAAAGAGGCAAACCAAGACAAAGACTCCTAACTATGGAGAACAAACTGATGATTACCAGAGGTAATCCCAGAAGTGGGTGGGGGGATGGGTGAAATAAGTGATGGGGAATACAGAGGGCACTTGTGATGAGCACAAGGTGTTGTATGGAATTATTGAATCGCTATATTTTACACCTGAATCTGATATTACACTGTGTGTTAGCTAACTGGAATTTAAATTAAAACTTTTAAGAAAGCTAGACAACAAAAGAAAAGTAGAGGCATCTATTACATGAACACAGACACAAAAATATCAAGCTAAATATTAGCAAATAGAATCCAGCAATATATAATAAAGGGAGGAAACCATCACAATGAAGTTAGGTTTGTTTCTGAAAGACATGAAAAGATAGTCAACGTCATTATTCATTAGAGAAATGCAAATAAATCAAAACCACAATGTGATACGACTCCACACTCACTAGGAGTATCATAATTGGAAAGAAGGAAAATAATAACAAGTATGTGGAGAAGTTGGAACTCTCAAACATTCCTGGTGGAAATGTAAAGTGGTCAGCTGCTTTGGAAAAGAATTTAGTGGTTCCTCCATAAGTTAAGCATATTATTACTATATGATCCAGCAACTGTATTCCTAGGCATATATTTGAGTAGAAATAAGTGTTCAAACAAAGACTTGTACACAAATGATCATAGCATATCCAGTTGCAATAGATGCAAGGTGGAAACAACCTACATGCCCAACAACAGAAGAATGGATAAGCAAAATGTTGCACATTCATATGATGGAATATTATTCAGCTATAAAAAAGAATGAAGTGCTGATACACACCACAGCATAGGCAAGCTCTGCAAGCATTTTTGCAGAGGCAAAAGAAGCCAAACAAAAAGCATCCATATTGTATGTTTCTATTTATATGAAATATAAATGTATATAAATATAAATACCCAGAATAGGTAAATCCACAGTGATAAAGAGCAGAGGAGTGGTTGCCAGAGACTGTGGGTGGAGAGGGAATGAGGAATAACTGCCTGCATGGCATGAGGTTTTCATTTAGAATAATGAAAATGTTCCAAAACTAGATAGTGGTAATGTTCACCTGATATTGTGAATGTACATAATGCCACTGAATTGTAGACCTTTAAATGGTCAAAAAGGTAAATTTTATATTATGTGTATTTTATCACAGTAAAAAATATGAAGAAAAATAGAATTTAGCTCAAAGTTGAGACGTACCATTCTTGAGAATATTTTAACACTTTGAATGGAAATTGCAGAGAATAGAATTATATATTTAATGTGACTTAAAAAATAACTTCTATTCTAGAAATTAAATACCAGTGAAAATATTACTTAGGAGTAAAGGTATACTGAAGATATTTTCAGAGACACATACACATACATGGACACACACACACACACACACACACACACCAAAGCTACTGTAGTCACTACAAAAGGAAATTCTTTAAAAAAAAATTTTTTATTGGAGTTCAATTTGCCAACATATAGCATAACACCCAGTGCTCATCCTGCCAAGTGCTAAAGAATGTTTTTCAGGCAGAAGAAAAGTTACCCCTGAAGGACCAATGTCCTAAGTTGGATTCCTATGAAGCAACTCCTACAGTAGTCACCAAAACCCTTCTACAAGTAAATTGTAGAACCAGAGAACATCATGGTGAACTCTATTAAATGGTCAAAGTAAAGTAATTCCACACTTACATTTTGGCAAATAGTGAAAATTGCAAACAGTCTACAATTAATTTTATTACACTAGTAAAACTTTTTTAAAAAAAGATTTTATTTATTTATTCAGAAGAGACACACAGAGAGGCAGAAATATAGGCAGAGGGAGAAGCAGGCTCCTGGAGGGGAGCTGGATGTGGGACTCGATCCCAGGACCCTGGGATCATGACTTGGGCTGAAGGCAGATGCTCAACTACTGAGCCACCCAGGTGTCCCTATACTAGTAAACTTGAAAATAAAACAAAGAAAAGAAAATACTAAGACATCTCATTATCATTCACGAAGATGCTATACTGAACAAAATCACTTAATCAAACAGTATAAAAAATGACAGATTCTAGTATGAGTTAGGTTTACCTCAAGAAGACAAAATTACCTTACTGTTAAAAAGAAATTAGTCAACTAATCTTTAAGAAAGTAGGAAACAATATCCAATGGAACAAAGAGTCTCTTCAACAAATGGTGTTGGGAAAATTGGACAGCCACATGCAGAAGAATGAAATCAGACCATTCTCTTATACCATACACAAAGGTAAACTCAAAATGGATGAAAGACCTAAAGGTGAAACAGGAATCCATCAAAATTCTAGAGGAGAACACAGCCAGAAACCTTTTTGACCTTGGCCACAGCAACTTCTTGCAAGATACATCTATGAAGGCAAGGAAAACAAAAGCAAAAATGAACTATTGGGACTTCATCAAGATAAGAAGCTTCTGCACAGCAAAGGAAACAGTTGACAAAACTAAAAGGCAACATACTGAATGGGAGAAGATATTTGCAAATGACATATCAGATAAAGGGCTAGTATCCAAGATCTATAAAGAACTTACCAATCGTAACACCCAAAAAACAAACAATCCAGTCAAGAAATGGGCAGAAGACATGAACAGATATTTCTCTAAAGAAGACCTGTAAATGGCCAACAGACATATTTAAAAAAGCTCCATATCACCTATTATCAGGGAAATATAAATCAAAACCACAATGAGATACCACTTCACATCAGTGAGAATGACTAAAATTAACAAGATAGGAAACAACAAATGTTGGCCAGGATGTGGAGAAAGGGAAACCCTCTTACACTGTGGGTGGGAAAGCAGCAAGGTGAAACAGACACTCTGGAAGACAGTATGCTGCTTCCTCAAGAAGTTAAAAATAGAGCTACCTCATGACCCAGCAATGGGACTACTGGGTATTTACCCTAAAGATACAGATGTAGTGAGATGCCGGGACACCTGCACCCCAATGTTCATAGCAGCAATGTTTGCAATAGCCAAACTGCGGGGGAGCAAAATGTCCTTCAACAGATAAATGGATAAAGAAGATGTGGTATGTATATATTTATACACACACACACACACACACACACAAATGGAATGTTACTCAGCCATCAGAAAGGATGAATACTTACCATTTAAATCGATGTGGATGGAACTGGAAGGTATTATGCTGAGTGAAATAAGTCAATCAGAGAAGACAATTATCATATGGTTTCACTCATACAAAGAATATAAGAAATAGTGCAAAGGGGATGCTGGGTGGCTCAGCGGTTGAGTATTTGCCTTCAGCTCAGGGCGTGATCCTGGGATCCAGGGATCGAGTCCTGCATTGGGCTCCCCAGGGGGAGCCTGCTTCTCCCTCTGCCTATGTCTCTGCCTCTCCTTCTGTGTCTCTCTCTTATGAATAAATAAATAAAGTCATAAAAAAAGAAAAAAAAAAAGCAAGCAAGCAAGGGACTGTAACGGAAGGAGGGGAAACTGAATGAGGAAAAATCAAAGAGGAAGACAAACAATGAGAGACTCTTAAAAGTAGGAAACAAACAGGGTTGCTGGAAGTGGGTGGGGGAAGGGCGAGGGGCATTAAGGAGGGCACATGATGGGATGAGTACTGGGTGTTATATGCAACTGATAAATTACTGAAAATTACATCTGAAGCTAATGATGTACTATATGTTGGCATATTGAATTAAAAAAATAAATTAGTCAATAAAATTAACTATATTCATAGGTTACAGTATGATCATCTCAATACTTATATCAAAATTCTTGATAAAATTTAAAATACACTCAAAATTAAAACCAATGGTAGAAAACCAAGAGTAAAATGGTACATGCTTAACCTAGGAAAGTAATTATAACCTGGGCCTGTAATCATACTGCAAAATGACTAAATACTGCAAACCCCCTGTAAATGGAAAAATACCAGGTTGATTTTTTTCATTATTTTCGTACCAGAGGAGGTGATCTACAAACAAGGCAAGAAAATGACTAGTACACATTCTGGAAAGGAAAAAAACCCCACAATTTTCTCATTAGGTGATATTATTTTCTATATATAAACTGCAAAGAATCTAGAGTTTAAAAATTAAAAATAAGAGATTTTTACAAGGTAAATGGATAAAAAATATTGCTGTATAATAATTATTTGCATTTATATATCAGAAACAAACTCTCTTTCTATAAAGTAGTTTAAGGTTGAGATACTACCTAAACAGTATGAAAATATCACATAACTATGAATAAAAACAAGAGACGTGTAAAAGCAGTAAAAGAAAAAGCATATTACTTTCCATGTTCAAAGATTCGAACATGTAATATACAAATGATGTCCATGTTTCCAAAGTGATATATAAATATTATAGAATTTAGATCTGATTCTTAAAATGATTTTCCCAACTGTACAATGTCTGTGATATGCATAATATCAAAAATAGTCAAAGCAATTTTAATAGAAGAAAAGTATTTAAATAATTTTTCCATGAAGTATCAAGGTAAATCAGTATGAAGCTATATCATCAAGATATGATGGGTTTGGTGCCGGGACCCATCTATGAAACAAATTAGAATTTCCAGCAGTCAATTGACATGGATTTTTAGGTCCTGATACATGATGAAGTAAAGAAGAGAAGTGGGAAAAGAAGAGTCTTTTACAACAATAGTTAGTTCTTTTCTAAATAGGACCTGAGATATTTCTGATATAATGTCATATAAAATATCATTTTCATATGCATTGAAAACCTAATTGTAAAAACAAATTTATTAAATATTTTATAATTAATATAGAGAATATTTTCAAGAGATTATATCAGATACATTTTTCTTAAAATTTAAAAAAGTAAATATGAATAAAAATATTAAAATATTTTATCACACTAAAATTAAGACTATAAAGTGAGTGTGCTAACAAGCCCTAGGGAGGAGGAGCTATTTGCCACAAACATAACTGCAAATTCTGGTATGCAGAATGTATTTGGGTTTGTGTATTGTATTCAGGCTGGAAGAGGGAATATTGACTATAAAAGAAACAAGGGGAGGAATTACAAAAAGTCAGCAGATGTACTTCTGAAAATAAAGTATGGTAGTGAAGATCTTGGAAACAGCAGAAATACTGTAATTATTAGCAGAAAGGGATAGAGTGACAGGGCTACAGAAGTAGATAAATGGAAGAATGAGAAAAATTACATAAAACAGTAATCTGTGAGGAAAATGATTACGTGTGTAATTAAAAGAAACAGAAGACTAAAGTATTAAAACAAAGGCTTAAAACAAGTGCATATGGGGCACCTGGGTAGTGCAGTTGGTTAAGCGTCCAACTCTTGGTTTTGGCTCAGGTCATGATCTCATGGGTCCTAAGATGGAGCCTGGTCCTGCTCCACGCTCAATGCAGAATCTGCCTAAAACTCTCTCTTTCTCCCTCTGCCCCTCCTTCACCCCACACTTGCTCATTCTCTCTCTCTCAAATGAATAAGTCTTTAAAAACAAAACAAAACAACAACAACAAGTGCATAAAAGCTGAAGAGAAAGTGCAACCACTAAAAAAGAGCAAGGAATGGAAATAGAATGAGTAGTAAGTCAGATGAACTAGAAAGTGTGAAGGACTAGGAAGGAATAAGGAGGAAAGGCAAAGACTAGTTTATGTAATCAATAAACGTTATATTTCAATTTATCATCAATTATATGTAAGTAAGACAATACTAATAAAGTTATCTCAATTAAATGTAGAGCTTTTTTTTTTTCTTTAATCAATGCAGTTAAAGAAGAAAGATGCATATGGCCAGGAAAGCCAAGGGAGAAATTTAAAAAGAGAAAATAATTTAGTAAATGGGGAATTAACTAATAGAATAGCAAAAGGAGATAAACAGAACACATTTTAAAAGGTGGTATAGTCAAACCAAAATGCTTATTACAACATAAAAAATAAATACAAAGAAGAATCTGAAATACAGGAGAAAATTTAAGAGATAGAAGATCGAGTTTACATTTGGAAAGAAGAGAATAAAATGAGTAACAGAATTCTGGAAAGGACTTAATTATCTTCTTTGCAGCCCTGAGACTCCTGTTGCAGCAGCGTCCTTACCAAAGCCTGTGTCTGTGGCTCCAGTGCAGGAGGATAACTCTCATAGGCTGGGATGAAAAGCAATGGCAGGATGTCAGGGTTATGGGGAAGGAGCCGTGTGACTTCATCTCCCACTGGGCACTAACTACTTTGTTATCCAAAATGGAAATGGCCTTGTGTACATTGACTCAGCTTGACATGTACACAGGAGCCTAACTAAACTGTACTCCTTGGAGCCGGGTGTCTCCTGCTAGGGTCATTAAGATCATTATTATTATTATTTTTTAAAGATTTATTTATTTATGAGAGAGAGAGAGAGAGAGAGAGAGGCAGAGACACAGGAGGAGGGAGAAGCAGGCTCCATGCCGGGAGCCCGACGTGGGACTCAATCCCAGGACTCCAGGATTGCGCCCTGGGCCAAAGGCAGGTGCCAAACTGTTGAGCCACCCAGGGATCCCCAAGATCATCAGTTATAAGTGCACAATTATGTTCTGATGTAACAGATTGCTCCCAAGTTGAACTAAGTTGTAAATCATTCCTCAGGGTTCCAGAACAATGATGGGATGCTAATCAGAAGTTCAGTTGTCTCAGCAGACCAAATTTATGTCGATACTCAGTGTTACACTGAACACAGTGCAGCATCCCTTAGTGGGGCGGTGACTATTCAGAGTTGAATATCAAGTTTCTGAAATTTCCATATAAAACAATTTGTCTTTTTCAATGACCAAACCCAGTTTTTATTTGATTTCTCAATACGAGGTCAGTGATAAAACTTACACAACTTTAAATACAGGAAAAATCTATTTTTTTAAATGTTTCATTTTGAAATGATTATAGATTCGCAGAAAGTTGTCAGGGCAGAAAAGTCGTATTAACCTTCATCAAGTTTCCCCTAATGGTTACATCTTTCATAAGAGGGTACAAAATATAGAGCAATTTGATAATGATGCAATGTGTACCTATAGTTGTTATAGCACACATGTAGATTCCTGTAACTGCTACCTCCATCAAGATACAAAACTATTCCATCCACACAAACATTCCCTCTTGCTACTTCTTCATATTCACATTCATCCCACTACCACAGATCTGTTTTCCATCACTCTAATTTCATTATTTCAAGGCTGCTATATAAATATGATCATATAATCGTACAAGATATAATCTTCTGGGATTTGGTTTTTATCACTGAGCATTAGTCTCTGGATCCATCCAGCTGTGCATGCATCAATAGCTAAATCCTTTTTACTGTTGAGTAAGATTCCTGATATCAGTGGACCATCATTCATTTAACATTTGTCTACTGACACTCTAGTTATTTTGCAGTTTGGCTACTACAAACAAACAACAGTTTTGAATTACTATGAAGAGCTGTATATGAGTCTTTGTGTTAACATAAGTTATCATTTGTCTGAGATAAATGCCGGAGCACAACTGATGGATTGTATGATAAATGTATATTCAATATTTAAAGAAACTGCAAAACTGTTTTCCAGAGTGGCTGGACCATTTACGATCCTACCAGTAGTGTAGGAGCAACCAACCCAGTTGCTTTACATCCTCTCCAATATTTAGTATTGTAAATATCTTTTTAAAAAATTGTGGTACTTTACAAATAACGTAAAATCTACCATCTTTGCTATTTATAAGCATATAGCTCAGGTGTTAAGTATATTCATGTTGCTATGCAATGATCTCCAGAACTTTTCTATCGTTCAAATCTGAAACTATGCCCATTAACCAATGCCCCTCTTCTCCCCTTACCCCCAACTTCTGGTAACTACCATTCTACTTTCTATTGCTATGAATTTGACTACTTAAGATACCTCATATAACTGGAATCATATAATATTTGTCATATTGTGAATGGTTGATACCACTAGGCTTAATGTCCATTCTGTAGCATGTGACAAGATTGTCTTTTTAAGGTTGAATGATATTCTATTATATGTGTATATTACATTCTGTTTATTCCTTCATCCATTGATGGATTTCTTGTGTTTACCTATTGTGAATAATGCTGCTATTAACAGGGGTGTGGAAATATCTCCTCAAGATCTGCTTTCAATTCTTTTGGATTATACCCAGAAGTGAAATTGATAAATCACATGGTAGTTTTACTTTTGCTCTTTTTGAGGAACTGCTATACTGTTTTCCATAGTGGTTTTTCAGAGCTTCTAATTTCTCCACATCCCTGTCAACACTTGTTATTTCCTGATTTTTGGATGGTACTCTTCCTAATGTGTGTGAGGTAGTATTTAATTGTGGTTTTGATTTGCATTTCTCTAATGATTAGTGATGTTGAGCATCTTTTTTCTGTACTTGTTGGTCATTTGTGTATCTTCTTTGGAGAAATTCACATCCTCTGATCATTTTTAAATCAGCTTACTTGATTTTTTGCTGTTGAGTTGTAGGAGTTGTCTACATATTCTGGATATTAATACCTTATCATTTATATGACTTACAGATATTTTCTCCCATTCTATAGATTGTCTTTTCATTCTGCTGATTGTGCCCTTTGATGTATGTTTTAAAGTTTGATGTATTAATGTCTATACTTTTGGTGTCGTGTCCCAGAAATCATTGCCAGATTCAATGTTATGAAGCTTTCCCCTCTGTTTTCTGCTAGGAGTTTTGGAGTTTGGGATCTTATATTTAGATCTTTAATCCAGTTTGAGCTAATTTGTGTATGCCATTTATCTTTTATTTTAACTGTTCTGATAGGTATGTAGTGATACCTCATCATGGTCTCAATTTGCTTTATTAAAGGCTAGTGACATTGAACATCTTTTCATGTGTTTATCTGTCATTTGTATACCCTATTCAGTGAAATTTCTCTTGGTGTCTTTCTTTTTGGGGGTCCATTTTGTAATTGGATTGTTTGGTTTTTAAATATTGAGTTTTTAGAGTTCTTCACATAATCTAGATATGATCGTTTGTCAAATAATATAGTTTACTAATATTCTCTCTCGGGATGTAGCTTGTCTTTTAATCTTTTTAACAGAATCTGTCAGAGAACAAATGATTTTAATTTTTATGAAGTTCAATTTTTTCCTACTACAGATCATGCTTTTGGTGTCATAGTTTTTTTGTTTGTTTGTTTGTTTTGTTTTTAAAGATTATTTATTTGAGAGAGATGGGGGGGTGGGGCAAAAAGAGATAGAGAATCCTCAAGCAGACTCCTGGCTGAGCACTGAGTCCCAGGGTCTCAATTCCAGGACCCTGTGATCATGACCTGAGCTGAAGTCTGAGGCTTCACCTGAGCCACCCAGCTGCCCCATTTTTTGTGTATTTTTTTTTCAAATTTTTATTTATTTATGATAGTCACAGAGAGAGAGAGAGGCAGAGACACAGGCAGAGGGAGAAGCAGGCTCCATGCACCAGGAGCCTGATGTGGGATTAGATCCCGGGTCTCCAGGATCGCGCCCTGGGCCAAAGGCAGGCGCCAAACCGCTGCGCCACCCAGGGATCCCGCATTTTTTGTGTCTTGTTTAAGAACTCTTTACCAAGACCAAGCACAAAGAATTCTTCCTATTTTATTCCCTAGTAAGTTTTATAGTTTACATATGCTTGTTATTCATATTAACTTCTTAACAATATGTGAGGCTTAGGTTGAGTTCTTGGACAGATGGACCACACAAATCTTCATTTCTGAAGTGTGGGGGGTCATTAATAGTCCTGCCTGAATTGGGTCGTTGTAGTTTTCCATCAGCTTTAATCACAGATCCTGGTAGTGGTAAGAGTCATCCTAAAGGGTCGCTTGTATTTCAGACGCACTTGACCTTATTTCCACTCTGTAGTAGCAGCCCAATTTCCCCCTTGGTAATTAAAATCAATGATCCCAGCCAGTATAGTAGCTCCCATTTTTCCTGTTGACTCAGAGACATGAAAAGCCCAAAATGGCTAAGTCAAACTGCAGTCAACTTTCAACTCAAAGGAACTTTTGTTATATCTCCCAGTGGAAATATTACCCCCTTTGAAACTAAGATTTCCAGGCCAACAGAGCATAGAAACATGGGAACAGGCAGCCCGGGTGGCTCAGCAGTTTAGCATCACTTTCAGCCTAGGGTGTGATCCTGGGGACTCGGGATCGAGTCCCTTCATTGGGCTCCCTCCATGGAGCCTGCTTCTCCCTCTCCCTGTGTCTCTGCTTCTCTGTGTCTCTCATGAATGAATAAATAAAATCTTTTTTTTTTTTAAAGAAACATGGGAACAGAAAGCAAAAATTTTGCTAGCAGATATCCAGGGGTAATTGTGAGTGGTGCCAATCTTTTTTGATTCCTGAATCCACAAATCTTGCCTATAGGAGAGAAAGCATCACATATTGGATACTTTCTTAGAGCATATACAACCTCCTGAAGAACACTGTCCCAGCCTTTCCAGATACTGTCACCTAGCTTACTCTAACAGTTTCCAAAAGGACATGCCACTATTTTATCAAACCAGCTGTTACAGGATTATGGAGAACACAGTAAAACCGGTGAATTCCAATAACATGGGTGCATTTCTATACATCATTTGGTGTGATATGATTTCCCTGAACAGAAATAATGCTATTTGAAATACTATAATGGTGGGTTAGGCATTATGTAAGTCCACAGGCAGAAGTTTTTGTAGCAACATTGTTTGCACAGAGGGAAATACGCATTCAAGTGTCTATTCCAGTAAGAACAAAGTATTGCCCTCCATAATGGAAGAAGTCCAGCGTAACCAGCCTACTAACAGGTAGTTGGCAGATCAACCCACTGAATATGTCATATCAGAGACTCAGTTTGGGTTTCTGCTGCTGAAAGACTGGGCACTTAGCAATGGCTGTTGGTCTTGATGAGTAGAACTTCATGTTGCTAAGCACATGCATAGCCATCAATCTTCCATGGCCATTTTGTTCATGAGCCCATTCAGCAATGACAGGAATGGCAGGGGAAGGATGCTGACTGGCATCTACAGAACTGGCAATTCCAAACACTTGATTATTGAAACTCTTTCTTTGGTGAGATCAGCTTTTAGTAACAATTCACATAGGACAAAAATATCTTCATGTTTATTGAGCACTCAAAGGTCTATCCACATTTCTCCACCCCACACCTCCTTGTCACCAATTTTCTAATCATATTCCTTCCAAGTTGCTAACCATCCATATAAACTGTTGCCCACAGCCAAAAACATTGTATACACTCATACTTCTGACTACTTCTTCCAAAGTGAAATGAACAGCTAGCTGCACCTAATTGTGCTCACTCAGAGGATTTCCTTGTGACATTGTCTTTCATGGATGTCCCAAAAAGAGACTATAGTGCTACTTTTGTCCACTTTTGAATGATGTGTGCATATTATCTGTAAACTAGGCTTGAGTTTTCACTTTCCTAGTCAACTAATAATATAGACATCCCTATGAGGCCATAGATGCAGGCTAGGAGAGAGAAGGCGATGTAGCAGGAGTGTAGTCCATGCACTTTTGGGTTATGTCTTCATGTAATTTCCTTGTGCCATCAGGGCATGCATAAAACTAATATTGTATGGACCACTTCCATTTAACAATGGAATACTGCTGTGCATGCCCAAATTTATGGCTTCATTGGTCAGACAATACCTAGCTTAATATTGGAAGCTCAGGGTGTAGTAACTTGGTGGGCCATGGTAGCATTCAGTCTCTCCTAAGGCCCAGTAGCAAGCCAAAAACTGTTCCCCAAAGAGAGATAGTAGGGTTTTTGGAGGATAATAGGGCTTTCCTCCCAAATACTAGATGTCCACACTGTGATTCACATCTAGGAGGCCTCTCTACCTACCACTGCCACTTTAAGAACTATTGGATCTGCTGCATCATACAGCCCAAGTAGCAGAGCAGTTTGCATGACAAGCAAGCTGGACCTACTGCAGACCCTTCTTTCATTTTGGGTCCCACTCAAAACTAGCCGTTTTTGTTTTTAAAGATTTTATTTATTTATTCATGATAGACACACATACACACACACACACAGAGAGAGAGAGAGAGAGAGAGAGAGAGAGAGAGAGAGGCAGAGATCCAGGCAGAGGGAGGAACAGGCTCCATGCAGGGAGTCTGACGTGGGACTCGATCCTGGGACACCAGGATCATGCTCTGGGAGGAAGGCAGGTGCTTAAACCACTGAGCCACCCAGAGTGCCCCAAACTAGCAGTTTTTTGAGATCACTCAATAAGTGGGCTGGAGTATCACACCCAAATGAGGAATATGTTGCCTCCAAAATCCAAAGAGGCCCAGAAGGCATTGTGCCTCTTTTTTGACTTTTAGAAGGTGGTAGAAGGGGAGGAGGGCGGGGGGTGGGAGTGAATGGGTGACGGGCACTGGGTGTTATTCTGTATGTTAGTAAATTGAACACCAATAAAAAAAAAAAAAAAAAAAAAAAAGAAGGAATATCTTGACATGCCTGGGGCCAATGGACCTCTAGAAATTTCACAAAGGAGAAAGGCCTTTGAATTTGTTATATTTATTTCTCATCCTCTGAGATGCCAATAATTCTAGAGTAATGGCTACCTCTTGCTCATTAGGCCAATCAGCAGAATGCCACCAAGACTCATGTGGTGTCCTGCGGAAGGGAAAGGCAATCAAGATCCCTATGGACCAAATTATGATGTATAGTTGGAAAGTTGATATACTCCTGAGGTAGGACAGTGAATGTGTACTTCTGATCTTGCCAGCTGAAAGAAAAATGCTCTGTTGGTCTTTACTAATAGACGTCAAAGTATGGAAAAGACATTTTCCAGATCAATAGCTGCATACCCAGGTATGGGGGATGTGTTAATTTACTCAAGCAATAAAACCACATCTGAAACAATACTTACAATTAGAGATACCATCTAGTTAAGCTTACTAGAATTTACTATCATTTCCAAAATCCATCTGTTTTCTGCACAGGTCAGATATGTGAATTGAATAATATATGAGAGATTCACCACTCACCCCTGAACTTTTCCAAGTCTTCTTAAGTCCTTCATGGTGGTACTAATCTCTTCCAAGAATGTGGAATTTCTGTTGGTTTACTATTTTCCTAAGTAGAAAGAGTTCTAGTGAATTTCACTTCTTTCCTACCAGTAAAGCACTATTCCACCAGCCAGGGAAACTAGATGGCAGTTCCGCCATATTGAGTATGTGTATTCAATAAATGTAATTCAATTACACAAGCTCTGTGTAGGAATATACTGAATATGCTCTGAGATGGACCTGGCCCCAAACTTCCTTGCTCACCTGGCCACCCTAAGCCCCTATGCTGACTGGTGGACCACAGTGACATTTTAGGTCTCCTGGAATTAGTGTCATTTCAGAGCCAGTGTCCAGTAATCTCCAAATTGGAAATGTTGGAAAACAAAGAACAGATGGAACCATTTTTTTTTGAGAGAGAGAGACAACGTAAGTGGGTTGGGAAGGAGAAGGAGAGCGCAAGAGAGAATCCCAAGCAGACTCCACACTTAGTGCAGAGCCCCACGACCCTGAGACCATGACCTGAGTTAAATCAAAAGTCAGATGGTTAATGACAGAGCCTACCTAGGCACCCCTGGAACAAATTTTACAAGTGCAAGCAGGATGGGAGATCATAACCCAAGAATATCAATGATTACATTAACTGTGAATGGTCTTAGAGCAATGTTAGAGAAGACGGAAAAGCAGGAAGCTCCAGGAAAACATCTCCCATTCTAGACAAAAATCGTACTTGAAGAATATGTTTGAGTATTTTGTAACTGTTTTGAAACTCTGGAGTCTTTTAAAAGGCTTTCAGCTTTTAGGGGAAAGATTGGGTAGTATATTGTGGTTTCTCTCCACTCTTAGCATGGTGATGGCTACTCAATCCCCATCTTCAGCATGTGGCAGGCATCCATGGCTGTATCCCTGAAGCATCTTGAACATGGCTTTTAGGGGCTAAGGTAGGCAATATGGATCTTTCCCTACAAATATCAGGGATTTATATTGTGATTGCTGATTGTTGTTTCTGATCTTGGAGGTACAGGCAGAGAGGTAGGCTGTTGTTGTTGCAAACCCACTGGCTAAAGAAGCCTCCAGGGAAATTAAGAGAGTTTTATTCCAACACCTTTATTTTTCCCTTTTCTCCCTCTGGGAACTGGACACTTGAGGACTAGGACATTCAGAATGAATTGCATATATGATGGAATTTAGGAAGTCACCACATATCCTTAGTGAGACACTGGCTCAGGGGCTTTCTCAGTTTGAATCTCCCACCTGCCAAAGGAGGGAGCACCTAGCTTTCCCACCAGCTCACCCAGACATGGGACAGAAGGAAAGAGGGAGGTAAGGTTGGGAGGCTGTCAGCACTCCAATGTCAAAAACTAAATCAGACTCTTAATTACAAAATCTTTCATCAAGCTGGCAAGTTTCAGCTATGTTCATGTAAGTATTGCTCTCTTCACTGCCCACCTTGAGAATGTCACTCCCCTCAGAGTTGACCGTCTGACCTGCTGTCAGGGACTCAGTTCTCCTTGCCCATCCTTCAAGTCCCACCCTTCTCACCCATGTCCGGGCACGTCCTCTCCTTTCCCACAGCAGGGTCTGGGGCACTCCAATTTCAGTGAGAAATGCTGGTTACAAGCAAGAGAAACTCACTCTGACCACCAAAGTAAATGGGGATATACTGAGGGGTGAGGGTCACTCCTCACTATGCTGAAGAGACAGCCACCTGGAAAGACAGAGTCTGGGCTGCTGTGGGAATGGTGGGTGCCACCTTTGTGTCCTTTTGTGGGTGCCTTTGCTCGCTAAGTGTGTCTGCTCAAGACCCGAGTTCCAGGAAGAGGGAAACAGATGGATCCAGTAGAGGCAGCATGCCTGCTCCTCAACCCAATGATTGTGCGCAGGGACTGGGGTCCTTATACTGGTCCAAACCCTGGCCTGCCACTGAGAAAAGGATGGGGAAATCATTAAGACAAAGGAGTAAATGAGGGAGTTTATAATTTGATAGTTGATGCTGGTTCGTATCAAAGTCAGCCACTTGTGGGTGCAGGTTTTGAAAATCCCTCCAGGCCTTGAGACTCAGACACTAAGCCCTTTCCATGTCCACAAGAGCCTGGTAGCTAGAGTATTGAATGTTCTTTTTTCGTTTCATTCAGATGCCTCCTTCTATCTCTACTCTTTGGCTCCACGAAGGCAGGTCCTGCATCCCTCCTGCTTGGGTTACTCCTTTTCTTTTCTTTTCTTTCTTTTCTTTTCTTTTCTTTTCTCTTTTCTTTCTTTCTTTTCTTTTTTCTTCCTTCCTTCCTTCCTTCCTTCCTTCCTTCCTTCCTTCCTTCTTTCTTTCTTTCTTTCTTTCTTTCTTTCTTTCTTTCTTTCTTTCTTTCTTTCTTTCTTTCTTTCTTTCTTTCTTTCTTTCTTTCTTTCTTTCTTTCTCTTCTTTTTTTTCCCCTAAGATTTATTTATTTATTTGAGAGACAGAGATGTGTGCACAAATAGGGGGAGGCAGAGGGAGAGAATCATCAAGCAGACTCCCTGCTGAGTGTGGAGCCAGCCAGACTCAGGACTTGATCCCAGGACCCTGAGATCATGACCTGAGGTGAAATCACCAGTTGGACACTGAACCAACTGTCGGACATTGAACAAGGCTGAAAGCACTCTGCCTGGGTCACTTTCTTTTTTCTTTTTCTTTTTTAATATTTTGAAATATTTTATTTTAGAAATGACAAACATTAAGTAGTTAATTTTCCTTTTTTAAAATAAATTTATTTTTTATTGGTGTTCAGTTTGCCAACATATAGAATAACACCCAGTGCTCATCCCATCAAGTGCCCCCCTCAGTGCCCGTCACTCAGTCACCCCCACCCCCCCCGCCCACCTGGGTCACTTTCTTTCTTTTTTTTTTTTAAGATTTTTAAAAATTTTTTTATTTATTTATGATAGTCACACACAGAGAGAGAGAGAGAGAGGCAGAGACACAGGCAGAGGGAGAAGCAGGCTCCATGCACCGGGAGCCCGACGTGGGATTCGATCCCGGGTCTCCAGGATCGCGCCCTGGGCCAAAGGCAGGTGCCAAACCGCTGCGCCACCCAGGGATCCCCCTGGGTCACTTTCTAACCAAAAATCCAGACTGGGTAGCTTTGCCACGCACTTCAGGTCAAAATAACACAAACTTACATCAATTTACCAGAGAAACAGAATAAGAGGAACACTCCTAACACAATATCTGAAGCTAGCATAACCTTGATACGAAAGCTTCACAAAGGCATTAAATAAAAGGGTGATGAAAGTCAAGTCTATAATCGCTAAAGAAAATATTACAAAAGTTAATGATATAAAATGCTATCAAAATACCAAACACTATTAAAGGGTAGTACAATTTGATCACAGAAGATTGACTTAGCATTCAAAAATCTACTTAAGTAATTAACATCATCTACAGAACAAATGATCATGTGAGTGAAGTGAGAAACATTATCGTATAAAATTAAAAATCCATTCATGATAGAATGGAAAAGCCTTTGGCAAACTAACTCTAACCCTAACCCTAACCCCTAACCCCTAACCCTAACCCTAATTAACTCTAACCCTCACCACTCACCCTCACCTTAGCCATCAGTCATCCCCAGAACCTGAACCCTAAGCCTGACCCTCACCTTAACTCATGCCCTCAAATCAGCCCTCCTAGAAGGTCTGTAAATGACAGGAAACAGGCCTCTAGACTGGCTCACAAGCCCTAAACCTAATACTAGCCATGTCTCTGGACCTACCTGGGCTGCAACACTAGATCTGAGGAAACAACAGATTTGGGACACCTGACCATGCCAGACTACTAAGCCAGGAACACAGAAAGAAACTGTGATGTTAGTAACAACCAGGATGGAGATAGATACAGTTTCTGAGTGAAAACCTAAACACATCATGAGCCTCACCCTGAACCTGTCCCCTGAGCCAGACACTCACCAAAACCCTGGCCTTCATCTCAGCCTTCTGGGGAAATCTCTGCCCTGCAGGTGGATATGCCCCTCCTCATTCTCTGGCCCTAACCCTAATCCTAGTCATGGCTCTGGTTCTACCAGGCCCATAAACCTAGGTTTGGGGAAACAAAGTATTTGGGAGACCTGACCAACATCAGATTACTCTGCCAGGAACACTGAATGAAACTATGCCAGGTCAACTGCCAGCTAGCAACTACAGAATATGTTCCTGAATGAAATACTAACTGTAACCCACACCATTAGACTCCCCCTTAATCAGAACCCTAAGCCTGACCCTCACTGTAACACTCTCTCAACTCCACCCTCCAGGGTGGGCTCCACACTGATGACAAATAGGCCCCTACCACCTCCTAAGTCCTAACCTCAGCCCCAGGCATGGTTCTGGCCCTACCTGGGCCAGAATCCCAGGTCTAAAAACACAAAGGATTTGGACCAGATGATTGTCACAGGTTACTCAGTCAGGAACACAGATGGAAACCATGCCATTTACAGAGATGGGATGGTGCTAGAGAGCAGGATGATTCTGAGCAACAAACTAACCCTAAACCATACCATCAGCTTTATTTCAATCTTTTCAAACTTATAGGGAATTGTTTTGTCCCCAACAGGTTATTGTTCTTGGAAAAAGTTCCCTATGTATTTGAAAATAGTGTGTATTTTGGTGGTTCCCACTGGAATGTATTCTGTATAAATCTGTTAGGTCCATGTGTTTTAATGGGTCAAAGCCATTGTTTCCCTATTGATTTTATGTCTTGATGACAGATCCATTGACATAAGCTGGGCGTTACAGTCTCCTACTACTATTGTATTTCTGTCAATTTCTCCCTTTGTGTCTGTTAATATTTGCTTCATATGTTTAGGTGCCACTACTATGGGTTCACAGATGTTTACGATAGCTATAGCATTTTGTTAAGTGGATTTCTTGGTCTTGATGTAATGCCCTTCTTTGTTTCTTGTTACAGTATTTGTCTTAAAATCTAGTTTGTGTGATGAAGTATTGCTGCTCCAGCCCATGTTACTCTTCCATTTGTATGGAATATCTTTTTCCATCCTTTCACTTGTAGTCTATACATATGTCTTCAAGTGTGAAGCTCGTCTCTTGTAGGCAGCATAGAGATAGCTCCTGGGTTTTGTTGTTGTTTTTTTTTTTTTTTTTTTTTTTTTTTTTCGGTTCCTGTGTTTTTTTTTTTGTTTTTTTTTTTTGTTTTTTTTTCCTGGGATTTTTAAAATGCATTTAGTCACCCTATGTCTTCTGATGGGAGCATTTAGTCTATTGACATTTAAGGTAATTAAGGTAATCATTGATAGGCATGTGCTTATTGCCATTTTGTTAATTGTTGCCTGGTTATTGTAGCTCTCTATTCCTGTTTTCTTGTTTCCTTTTTTTTGCTTTGTGATGATGGCATTCTTTATTGATATGCTAGATATTTCAAACATCCTTTCTAATCACAATAAGATATCTAGGAATAACCCAAATCAAGAAGGTAACTGAAAACTATAAAACACTGATAACAGAAGTTGAAGAGGACACAAAGGAGTGGAAAGAAATTCCATGCTCATGGATTGGAAGAGCAAATATTGTTAACATGTCTATAGTACCCAAAGCCATCTATGCATTTAAAGCAGTCTCTAGGGGCAGCCCTGGTGGCTCAGTGGTTTAGTGCTGCCTTCGGCCTAGGGTCTGATCCTGGAGACCCAGGATCGAGTCCCACGTCGGGCTTCCTGCATGGAGCCTGCTTCTCCCTCTGCCTGTGTCTCTGCCTCTCTCTCTCTCTCATTCTCTCTCTCTCTCTCATGAATAAATAAAATCTTTAAAAAAATAAAGCAATCTCTATCAAAAGACAAACAGCATTTTTCACAGATCTAGAACAAATAATACAAAACAATCAAAAAAGTTTGTATGGAACCATAAAAGACCCCAAAGAGCCAAAGCAAACTTGAAAAAGAAAACCAAAGCTGGAGGCATTCCAAATCTGGACTTCAAGTTATATTACAAAGCTGTAGTCATCAAACAGTATAGTTCTGGTATAAAAATACACACATAGGTCAATGCAATGTAATATAAAATAAGAAATAAAGCCACAGGGACACCTAGGTGGCTCAGCAGTTGAGCATCTGTCTTTGGCTTAGGGCGTGATCCCTGGATCCGGGATCAAGTCCCCCATTGAGGTCCCTGTGAGGAGGCTGCTTTTCCCTCTGCCTATGTCTCTGCCTCTCTCATGAATAAATAAATAAATCTTTTTTTTAAAAAAAGAAATAAAGCCGCAACTATATGGTTGATTAATCATCAATAAAGCAAGAAAGAATGTCCAATGGGAAAAAGTGTCTTTAACAAATGGTGTTGGGAAATTGCACAGCAACATGCAGAAGAATGAAACTGGACCACTTTCTGACACCCTACCAAGAAGTAAATTCAAAATGGATGGAAGACCTAAATATGAGGCAGGAAACTCAAAATCCTAGAGGAGAACACATGCAGTAACCTAGCAGCTTCTAACTAGATACATCGCCAGAGGCAAAGGAATCAAAAGCAAAAATGGACTATTGGGATTTCATCAAAATAAAAAACTTCTGGGGCACCTGGATGGCTCAGTCAGTAAAGCATCTGCCTTTAACTCAGATCATGGTCTTAGGGTCGTGGGATAGAACCCCGTGTCGGGCTCCCTGCTCAGGGGGGAGTCTGCTTCTCCCTTTCCCTCTAACCCTCCCCCTGCTCTCTCTGTCTCTCTCTCTCAAATAAATATGTAAAATCTTAAAAAACCCCAAATTTCCAATCTTCCGCTGAAATCCTACTCTCTCACATACTCCTCTTCATTCATGAACCCTATTCTTACAGTTGCTGACACCAGAAAGCTGACAGTCATCCCCGACTCTTGTGTTTCTTTTTTTTATAAACTTGAATAATCATAAATTTAATGCACCTAACAAAATAATGTAAAAATACACAGTAAAAGCAACGAAGTACAATAAGATATTAGAACAAAAAATAGTGGTATTTTTGTATGCATAATTATTAAAACTAATATATAGGGTTATAAAAATTTTAGCATTTATATAGAAAATGTGAAAAACAAAATATAAAATCATTATCTAAAACATGCATTTTGAAACTCTCATGCAACAAATAGAGACTATGTGTTTTTTGAGCTTCAAATTTAGTAGGTCATAAGCAAATCTCAGTAAACCACAAAGTAAATTACAAAGAACTAAAATTGTACAGCCACATTTTTTTGAAACCACAATGTAATTAACTTTGAAATTTACTATAAAAATATTTTTTTAATTTGAACTTTTAATAACTCATGTAGGACTCTTGTGTTTCTTTCTCAATCTTTAACTCCATAGAAAATCTTGTTAGCTCAACTTTCAAAACATGTCCTGAATCTGACTACTTTGCACCACTTCCTGCTACCACCCTATTCTGAGAAGCTATCTTCTCTCACCTGGATTTTTACAACAGCCTCCTAACTGGACCCTCTATTTCAACTCCTGTCCCAGTACAGCCCATTCACAATTCATCAACTAGATGGTTCCTTTTAAAATAAGTCAGATCATGAAATGTCTCAGCTGAAAAAGCAGCACTGGCTCCATGTCTCCTTCCACATAATACTCAAGCCTTTTCAAGTGCTCATAAGACTTACATAATCTTGTTTCATAATGTCTCAGACCTCATCTTGCTTTCTTGATCCTTCCCTCACACCACTTTGGCTTCACTGCTGTGCTTCGAATGTGCCCCACTTGGAGTGCTTTTTGTGAAGATAATCTGATGGCTAACTCCCTCCTCTATTGAAAGATTTGTTCAAATATTGTCTTCCTCACGAATCCTAAGTTAACAACCTAAGTTAAAATTGAAACTATCTATGTCAACTTACAAGAGTCCAACTCTCCTACCCCTGGCTTTCTTTTTCTTTTTATTCCACAGTATTTATACCTTCTACACTGCCATATAATTTACTTGTTTATTGTGTTAATGTCTGTCTAGCTCCCCTCCCCTCCCCCAACTGTGGTAGAGATCTTTATTTTGTTTACTGCTGTGTTCCAAATGCTTAGAATAATGACTGACACATAAGAGGCACTCAAATATTGAGTGAATGAATCCATTGTAAACTAGTCCTTTGCCATCGGGGCATGGAATTCATCCGCTGAGAGTTTAGATCAAGAAAGTACTTGTGGGGATCTCTGGGTGGCTCAGCAGTTTGGCGCCTGCCTTTGGCCTGGGCTGTGATCCTGGAGACCTGGGATCGAGTCCCGCGTCGGGCTCCAGGCATGGAGCCTGCTTCTCCCTCTGCCTGTGTCTCTGCCTCTCTCCCTCCCTCCCTCTCTCTGTCTTTCATAAATAAATAAAATCTTAAAAAAAAAAAAAAGAAAGTACTTGTGACTCAGTTCAGGTCAATGAGAAGAGAATCTTTGCTGAGTAGTTTTGGAAGTTGCTCACTCTTCTGGGAGAGCTTCTAGAAAACATCTTTTCTCACCTTCTGGATGATATGGCATGAGGATGTGAAATCTGGGCTGCTGTAGCCATTCTGCCATGAGGGTAGCCTTCTTCAGAATAAAGTATCAGCATGGAAGGCAGAATAGAGTGATGGAAAGATGGCTCCTTGATGACTCTGCTGAGTTACTGAATCAGAGTAACTCTACTGAGTTACTGAAGCCTTTGCTAATTCTGAATCTTCCATTTATGGCAGGTAATACAACCCCTTTGTTACTCAAGTCATTTTGAATTGCATGTTGATTGCCTACAATATAGAATACTCTCAGAGACACCCTTTCAGCAAGATTTTGGTTCTGTGGTACAGATATCTCTAGGGTTATCTGGGATGGGATAATCTCTCTTCAACAGTCTCATAGTTGTTCTCTGAGTTCTCCATAATGTTCTATGTTGTCATAAACTGATTCAAACCTATCCTGTCCATCAAATTTTCTCAGATCGTGAATGTTTTTGCAAGGAGTAGATCTTTTAATTTTTTATTTACTATTTCCTTATTCATCAAATAATATCATTCCCATGTTCTCATAACTGAGCCTAGCAAATAGCTTTGGATATATCTGCTACTAAGTCCCGATGATTGGAATCTATTTCTTTTCCAAGTATCAGTAAATGGTATGGCATCTTATTACTTTTCTGACCTTATTCCTTACAACTCTCCCCTTCACTCACTCTGTTCTATCCAGGTTGGCCTTTTTGCTGTTCTTCCAAAGCACCAAGCATTCTGCTATCTCAGGATCTCTGGACTGGACATTCAGCCTGAAGCACTCTTTTTATAGTTGTATTCCTGGCTTTTTCACTTCTTTTGAATTCAAGCCTTTTCAAACATAATTGTATTGGTTCACTTTACATGTCAACCTGACTGGGCTGAGGAATACCTTGATAGCTCAAAATACCTTTTTTTCTCAGTGTGTCTGTGACCATGTTTCTAGAAGAGATTAGTATTTGAATATGTAGATCAAGAACTGTGAATGGGAAAAATCCAACCTGTTAAGGACCTCACTAGAACAAAAAGGCAGAGGAAGAATAAATTCAATGCTTGAACTGGAACATCCATCTTCTCTTGTCTTAAACCATCAACACTCATGGATCTCAGGCCTTTGGACTCAGATTAGGACCCACATCATTGATTTTCCTGGTGCTAAGGCCCTCAAGCTTGGATGGAAAGCTTTCCTGGACTTCCTTCCTGCTTGCAGAGAGCAGATTGTAGGACTTCTTCACCTCCATAATAGTGCGAACCAACCTCTCCTGATATATCTCTGTCTCTATCAGTCTATCTATCTCTTTTTGGTTCTGTTTCCCTGGTAAACCCTGACTAATATAGTCACTTTCTTAGTGAGGCCTTCTCTGATGTTCTTCTCAACCAAAATTATACCCTTCCCACTTCATTCCCTATCCCTATTCCAGTCTTCATTTTACTCCACAGTCCCAGGAGCCTTCCTCGATGTAATTTTAATATATTTATTACTGTATGGCTGTATCTCTCAGGATGTAGAGATCTTGCCTATTTTTTTAAAGAATTTATTTATTTATTTATTTATTTATTTACTTATTTATTTAACAGAGAGACAGAGACAGTGTGAGCAGGGGTAAGGGCAGAGGGAGAGGGACAAGCAGACTCCTCACTGAATGCAGAACCTGACATGGGGTTCAACCTCGGGACCCAGGATCATGACCCGAGCCAAAGTCAGACATTCAACCAACTGAGCCACCCAGATGCCCCATACATGCATAAGTAAATAATATTTGAAAAAAAAGTGACAGCCTTAATTTGGACATGGCAATCCAACATGTGTCTGTGCTATGCAACCTAGTACTTCTGGGAACTTTCTACAAATGATCTTTACTCAGAAACATACTTTTCAAGGAGGTTAAACTGACCTATTTAAGAAGTTTGATTGTTGATTATTTGGCATCTGGATATGACACTATGTTAAAGATTTCTTTGTAAGGCTTATGTTGATCATAATAGGGATATAGTTGCTTACATTTGTCATTAAAGAATGGTGTAAAAGAATGCCTCAGGGCGCCTAGGTGCCTCAGATGGTTGGGTGTCTGATTCTTGGTTTCAGCTCAGGTTGTGATCTCAGGGTCCTGAGATCAAGCCCCAAGTCCAGCTCTGTACTCAGCAGGGAGTCAGCTTGATATTCTCTCTCTCTTTCCCCCTCTCGAAATTAAATAAATAAAATCTTTAAAAAACAAAAGACAAAAGAATGTGCCTCAAAGGAAAAATACAAAATATGAGGGAGTGTTTGTGACAAAGAATTACAGAATGGACTGAGATTTCTGTGAACTTGAATTTGTACAGGGCATTATGCCCTGGTATTGATTACTGCGTGAGTGATTTGAAATTAGAGGTAATTGCTATGTGTTGGTTTGATACAATCTCAAATCTACTCACTTACGGCAAAGACCAAAAAACCCCTGTTTTAGTAGTAAAGATGTTTGGCTATAAGAATGCAGTAAATGGTGTCAAGATGGCATCCTCCCATCTATTCTCAACCCAAAGAACTAGCTCAACTGCTATGGGGCCCATCTGGGGGCTCATCAATGAAGACATAGGAAGAAGCCACTATGACAACAGGACATACAGAGTACAAATGCTGAAAGTTGTGAAGACTATCAGAGAATATTTGGTCTGGGCATGGCTACAATTTGCTGATCTAAAACCTGTCTCAAAAAATCTTGGAAGGATTAGCTGCTGCCCTGGGAAAGGAGATCCTTTTACAGGCAGTGATAACAGCCAGGCAAAGACCCCTTCTGGAAGTACATCTGGCCCATACACACCAGCAGCCTCCTTCTGTAGAAACCAGCTCTATCTATACCAAATTTTACTTTGATACCTAAAGGTTAGATCTCCTTTGACAAAGGTGTCTCTCCAAGTGCTGATGCCTATACTAAAAAACTTTGACTAAATTTGAACTTTATTCCTTTCTTCTCTACTTGCCTGGAACAAAAGCATGATTAATCTAGTACTAGTTTGGACTATGAGATTTCTTTAGTGATAAATTTAAACACATTAATTTCTGGACATATTTGCACACAGAACCAGTGCAAAGACATTGATGGTAATGACAAATCAGTGCAGGCATTATTTGTGTCCCCAAACCTAACAGACTTTAGGGGTAAGATGAGCATTTGCATCCATTAAGGCTTGGATTGTGTAGCCACAAGAGTCTGCTACTCTGTCTTGACCTCCCTGTTCCTGGCTCCCCTGACCTGTGAGGCTCTCCATGCATGCCCTGTCAACTGCCTGTGTGCAGCCAGGGCCCATGTCCTACTATCTATGCATTGCATCCAACATGGAGGCCTGCCACCCCTGAACTTCTTTTTGAGGCAGCCACTGAAATGGGTTGGAGTCAGTCCCCATGTGTACTTACTGGTTTTTGAAGTCCCGGGCTTCTGCAGCAAATAAGACACCCAGGTTTCTCTTATTGAGGATAGCACGGTCAGCACACTAGATTCACTCCTTGCAAGGCTTCCAGATTTCTCAGCTCAGCCTCTAGGAGGAATATGTGTATTTATGTTGATTAGCACTTAGAAACAGGCAGGGGTCACGGACCCCACCAGGCTATTCCCATAAACCTGACTCCAAGATACTTGCTCTGTCCTGGATCACTGGCTAAACCCTACCCCGTGTGTCTGGAATATGCACAATCAACACCAGCCTTCACATAGTAGTCAGAGGCCATCCAAGTGGTGGAGCTTGGGTAGGTCCCAAACCATATGCATAGCCTCCAAGCCTGAGGGAGCCCACCACCCAAACATCTTTCAAGAAAGATTTTATTTTATCTTTAAAATAAAATAAATGTTATTTATTTATTATGCACCTTTCAAACGACAAAGCTCAGTCCCCACTGGCAATGGCTGCCTGATGGACTCCAGGCAGACCAGTCATCAAGGCTCCCAGGTGCCTCTTAGTGAAGGATATTATCCCTGAAGCCCAACAAGCATCATCCTGGCAAAGCAGTCCAGACTCCTCCATCTGTACCTTCCTAGAAAATATGTACAATTGTGTATGAGATAATTTGGAATATGTAGGTGCATCACAATCCCACCAGACTGCTCTGGACACCCAGCTTCTCAATCAGCTGGAGTTCCAAGTCACTCCCTACACAACCTTCCCAGAGCTCACCCACGTACATGACACATCCTATCAGCCACCAATGGCTGGGAGGCCACTGACACCTGTGCAGGACAAACTGGTTCTGAATCACTTGCCTTGATAGCTGGTCTTTGTTATTTTATTTTACTTTTTAAAATATTTTATTTATTTATTCATGAGAGAGAGGGAGACAGAGACAGAGACAGAGATACAGGCAGAGAAACAGGCTTCTTGCAGGGAGCCTCATTTGGGACTTGATCCCAGATACAGGGATTATGCCCTGAGCCGATGGCAGACGCTCAACCACTGAGCCACTCAGGTGTCCCGATAGCTGGTCTTTGGAAGCAAAACCTCCACAAACATTTCTGAGCAGCAGCTTTACACTGGGGACACTCAGCTCCAGTTTGGACTGGCTGCCTAATTAAGTCCCCACTTTCTCCAGAAAGTAAGGCACCCGGGTATCTTGATAAGATGTCTAACACCATCAGTGGATTCAGACTCACCCTTGCAAAACTGGCCAGTTTTCTCCAGGTCAAGCTTAAAGGGAAATGTACCCATTTGTGGAGGCTCAGACTTAAGCAGGTAGAGCATATGCACCGTCAAAAGCTCTTCCCAAAATTAACAAGGCAGGAAACAACAAATGTTGGAGAGGATGCGGAGAAAAGGGAACCCTCTTACACTGTTGGTGGGAATGTGAACTGGTGCAGCCACTCTGGAAAACTGTGTGGAGGTTCCTCAAAGAGTTAAAAATAGACCTGCCCTATGACCCAGCAATTGCACTGTTGGGGATTTACCCCAATGATTCAGATGCAATGAAACGCCGGGACACCTGCACCCCGATGTTTCTAGCAGCAATGTCCACAATAGCCAAACTGTGGAAGGAGCCTCGGTGTCCATCGAAAGATGAGTGGATAAAGAAGATGTGGTTTATGTATACAATGGAATATTACTCAGCCATTAGAAACGACAAATACCCACCATTTGCTTCAACGTGGATGGAACTGGAGGGTATTATGCTGAATGAAGTAAGTCAATCGGAGAAGGACAAACAGTGTATGTTCTCATTCATTTGGGGAATATAAATAATAATGAAAGGGAATATAAGGGAAGGGAGAAGAAATGTGTGGGAAATATCAGAAAGGGAGACAGAACATAAAGACTCCTAACTCTGGGAAATGAACTAGGGGTGGTGGAAGGGGAGGAGGGCGGGGGGTGGGGGTGAGTGGGTGACGGGCACTGAGGGGGACACTTGACGGGATGAGCACTGGGTGTTATTCTGTATGTTGGTAAATTGAACACCAATAAAAATTATTTTATTAAAAAAAAAAAAAAAAAGCTCTTCCCAGAGACATGGAGACACCTGACACTTGTCATGCTACAGATTCTTGGCTCCCTCGACATGGAGAACTCCCAAAAGTACAACACATCCCTTCAGCTTGCAGAGGCCCTCCAAACCTGTGATGACTCGAGACAACCCAAATAATCCCAACAAAGTCTGGAGTCAAACAAGAGAACAAGGCGTGCACCCACATACTTTCTCAGAAGACAACCTGAAACAGGCCAGTCCTCAGAGCAACCAGCTGCCTCCCTGAAGGGGTTCTGAGAGGAGGAGGAAGCCAGGCTTCTCCTAAGTGGCCCTTAGAGAAGAATACAATGGCAGCCAGTAGGGGCCCCTGCAAAGGAAGCAGCGCCTACTCCAGTGTAGGACTGTGCTTGGAATTAGGTACGAGCCTTGGACCACCAAGGGTCCACTCCTGTGACCCAGCCTTTCCCGGATGTGCCCTCTTCCAGGTGGCTGGCTCCCTGCTCCTGTGTGGCTTCTGCATGCCCCCTGCACACCTCTTCGTGGTTTTGTGGGAACACAGCCCTCCTTTGGCCTGTGGCATTCTGCTACAGGTGAACAACTTGATAACCTCCTGGCCAGAGATACGACACCCCCAAGAATCTTTCAAAGGTGGTGATGTGGGAAGCAAAGGCAGAAGGAAATGTAGATAAAATTAAATTTCTGTATAGCCTGCACCCCACTGACAAATATTCGAGGCAGGCTTTCTCCTCCCCATAGAGTGGCCACAGGCTAGAGGATTGGAGCCTGAGCAATCGATGGGAAAATGTTCCAATAAGACTGTACTCCTTAAAAAGCCCCTGAAATGTGAGTGAAGGAAGGAGAGAGAAAGCACTCACCAAGTTTGCACCGAAGCTCAGAGTCCAGATGAAAAGACTCAAAGGCTCCACGTTGTGTGCTAAATGATGTAGTTTTTGAATACAGATGAGATTTGATGGGGTCTGGAGCCACTGCCAAGAAAGAATTCTTGAGCCATCTTCCGTGCAGAATGGTGTTTTATGAAAGCACAGGGACAGGAAGGACTCAGGAGCAGAAAGAGCTGCTGCCGCCCTGTCTACTTCCCCTGGCTCCCCAGGTTCCTACAGCTCTGGGATTGTGAGGAGCAAATGATTATATACTTTGAGGTTAGGGTATGTAAAGTTAGGGAAGTTCCAAAAGGACTTTCATATGCTAAAGAAGACTTACAGGGTACTGGAGGCTTTGCTATTGTCAAACCCAATTATTCCTCCCTCTAGCAAGGCATTAACATGAAGGCAGTCAGGAGCTTCTTGGAGGAACCTTATACTCTGTTCCCTCCAGTATTTGTCAGTGGGCTGCAGGTTATATGGACATTTAGTTTTATCTACATCTCCTTCTGCTTTTGGTTCCCACATTAGTGGCAGTTTGAAACTGGCCATAGACAGACCCCTTTTGGACTGGATGCCCCATTGGGCCCAGGGATCTTCTAACACCCAAGGCTTCCAGAGATTTGTGTTTGGAGGTTCCACCAGAATATCCCACAGGACTGGGGCCTTCATTCAGTCTGAGGCCTCGGGTTGGTCTCCAACCACCCAAACACCCTCCAGGGCAGGAGAAGACCTCCTCTCCACCCAGCATTTCTAAGGGGACAGTCATTCCACATTGCCCCTGGCTTCCTGGCTCAGGGGTGCCCAGTCCCACCAGGAATCAAGGCTCTCAGGGTCTCTTAGTGGAAGATACACCCTCCCAACCACACAGGTCCTGTGTGTCAGGCCAAGGCAGTCCACACTCCTCCAGCCTTACTTTTGGGGGTAAGACAGGAGCATTTGTATAGGATATGTCTTGGAATGAGGCAGAGTGCTGGGACCACCAAAGGCCCATTCCCATCACCTGATTTTCCTGCAACTTGCCCTTTGCCCAGTTCCTGGGTCCTAGTATCTGCGTGGCTCACTCATGGGCTGAGGGTGGTGGGGCAGGCTCATGCTGGCTCCTGCAACTCCCTGCAACCTGAGAACCTCCCTGCATCCTGGGAACCTCCCTGCATTCTGGGAACCTAGTGCTGTTTCCGCTGAGGTGCCAGTCACTGCATTGACCAAAGCTAAACTCCCCTCTTCGCCTAGTTCTTAAAAGGCCTGATTCTCCTGTGTTCTTGGTAAATGGACTGACCCGCACTCTCCCAGCCTGCCAGACCCCTTATGCAAAGATTTCCACTTGAAGAGTTCTTTCCTCTTGTCCAGAAAATAAACAAACAACACCCACCCACCATTGCCACAAATACCCAACAAACAAAAATCCAGCTGGTCTCCTTCTGCCTCAATCTACTTTAGAGAGTCACTCTTAGAAATACCTATGGCTCAATGACTTGCAGCTGTCTCCCTTTCTCTGGCACATTCCACCCCTGGATGAGTCCTATATTCTATTTGCATGAATACACTGCTCACATGAGCCCCGCCAGATACAATGTGCTAAAGGGACCAGATGGTAGCACTATAAATGTGAAATGACCTACACACCAAGTCGTCTATAATCATGGTCCCAGGAAATCTTTGACATTCATGTGCCTCTGATGAAATCATTGCTCTCATTAACTCCAGCACCTACAGCCGATCTTCTCCATGTTCTTATGACCTTTATTCACCCTCTATTCACCTGATTGTTCATGGAGAAATTAGATCCCATCTGGCAAGAGCTGAATCCTCTGCTCACACTACAATGGAAGACAATATGCACAGGTCCGCACCCGTTTTACCCTTCTCTACTAAGTCAGAAAGAAATGTGTCCTCCTTCCTCTCCTCAAAAGACAAATCCAAGATAAGATTTTGATGTAAAGGAAACCAGAATACTGATTTGAACTACAGACAGTTTTTAAAAGTAGTAGCAGCAACAGCAGCAGCAAACACCCACCCCAACAACAGATGCAAGGAGGTTGTGTTGACTTCTCTCACTGGAAGCCACAACCACCCATCCCCCTGGAAGGCGTCCTCCCGAAGCCAGAATGGGAGTGAGTGACATTCTTATCTCAGGGACAGGAAGCTGAGAATGAGGGAACTCTGGACAAACAGAACTTGTCTGAAAAACAAAAATCTGTATGTTCCTTTAGCCTCTCCACATAATTTAGTTGCTCTTTCCCAGTTGCCACTCCTTGTCCAACCCAATATACAAGCATTTAGAGTTTGCCATTTCTTAGGATCTTTGTTTCCTCAGGAGGGCTCTCTGGGCCACGGGAAACCTGTAGGAAACAAATTTGTGTGCTACTTTTCCTATTAACCATCACACGTCAGTGTCACCCTCAGGGGCAGCCTCAAACTCTAAGTGGGTGGGGGTCAAGTTTGTGCCTTGGTAACATCTTTCTTCTTGGTGTCTTTGAATTCTACCTCCTTCATGGCTTGTTCCTTCAGTATGTTGCCCTGGTATCAGCTACCATCTAAAGAAATGCCACGAATATGGGTGATGTCTTCAAAGCTAAACATACTCTTACCCCATAGGATCCAGTAATCCTGCTCCGTATTTATGGATGACCCAAATGAGTCTAAAACTGATGTCTGTGCAGAAACTGGCACACAGATGTCGCTAGCAGATTTATTCATTGCTGCCTGAACATGGAGACAAGTGAGAAGTCATTCAGGAGGTGAATGCATACAGAGGTTGGGGGTTCATCTAAATGGAAGAATGTTTATTGGCCTTGAAAAGAACTGAGAGAGCTATGACCATGGGGAGCCATGGGGAGACTGGTGGGAAACCGTACATGTGTATTTCTGATGGAAAGAATCCAACCTGAAAAGGTTAAGTACCTCAGGACTCTAACAAGATGTGACATTCTGGAGAAGGCAAAAGTATAGAGAGAGTAGAAAGATCAGTAGGCTGGAGAGCAGCTCATCATGGCCCCACAGATGTTGACAGAGTTTCTTCCCCTCTTTGACCAAGTTTAAGTTGAAAGGAGGACAGCCAAAAACTGTAAGCATAGGAGACATTATGCATCCAGAAAAATTCTCAAGGAAAAGTACTGTAAGCAACAAGAGTAGCTGCTGGATCAGACTCTAAAGGAAAGGGTGGAAAAAATCAACCAGTTAGCGTGAAAGTTGGAGATTAGTTTCTTCCAGAATATGGAGGCACCAAAGTAGTTCCAGATGACAGGAATCATTTCTTACTTAGGGACGGTGACATTCTCAGAAAGTATGTAGACTAAAATAATTTACTATCAAAATGGCATCACGGGAAACTACCCATTCCACTGAAGTTGTGAATCTTGCATCATGTAAATAATTTCCATGTCTCTCTTTTATAATTTCCATGTCATCATAATAAACTAATGATATCCAAACTAAAGATTTAAAATAAAAGAGCAGTAGGCTGCCAGGGGTTTGGGTGGGGTGGGGGAGAGGGGTATGGGGAGAGAGGCTTGAGGGGGAATAATGAATAGAGCACAGAGGATATTTAGAGCAAGGGAGCTATTCAGGATGCTACTATGATAAGATTCCTTTGTCAAAACTCAGAATGGACAGCACCAAGAGTGAACCTTAGTGTAAACTCTGGACTTGGGTGGGAGATGATGGTCCTTCAATGTGGATTCACCCACAATTATCAACACGATGGCTTTAACACAGATTGTGGATAGGCTTGGGGGAATGCAAGGCTCTGAGCTAGGGCAGGTGCCTGCATGCGTGCATGTTGGAAGCTGTGGCAGGGAGCAGGGAGGGTGGCAAAGCAGAGGACATATGGGAGCTCTCTGCATTCTCCACTCAATTTTGCTGTGAACCCAAAACTGCTCCAAAAAAAAATAATAATAAGGCCCCATTACACACACACACACACACACACACACACACACGAATGAACAAACAGACAAGCAGACCTGCTGTGTGGCCACTGAGCACATGGTCAAGAAAGAATTCTTGAGATGTTTTCCGTGCAAAGAAATGTTTTTATTACAGCACAGGGACAGGATGTGTGGGCAGAAAGAGCTGTTCTGAGATTGTGAGGAGTAACTGATGATACACTGTTTAGTTAGTGGGGGTTAGGGATAACATACGTCTCTAAGGAATTTGTGTCTGCTGAAAGCAAGGTCTCTGAGAACTGGGAGGGTGAGTTATTGTCCATATAAGGTTATTCCTTATTGTTTTAGTAAAGCATGAGTCACTGGACCCTGTAGATATCTATCAGTAGCCCACATATTGAAAGAGGAGTGTTATCATATCCCGGGGGACTGTGGTTATTAGAGTGATGTGACACTGACTAGAGCAAAGATATGTTTGGTAAAATATTGAAGAAAATCTTTGAGGGAGTTGTAGGAGTGCTACTCCCTGTATGTCTCCGATTTATCAGTGAACTGCAAGTTGTAAGGAGATATAATTTTAGCTTCATTTCTCCTGCCTTTGTTCTCCTCATCAAGACTGACTGACCCACTGACATTCCAGGTGGGCATTCTAGAAGCTGCAGGGGAGGAAAAATTCTCCTCTACCCTCTTAGGGTCTCTGGTTGGGCCTAAGATGGCAACCAATGTAAGAGATTCACAGGAAAAGGACATGCAAATGGTATTAAATGTTTACATGGACACAGAAGCCTTCACAAGAGAACGAAGACAAAGAATCTGTCAATTTGTGAAGAATGGATGAGGCAAAGGGTTTTGGGCAAGGGGTGGGCAGGCCATAGTGAACAGTAGTCACCAGGGAGATGGGGGTCAGTGGAACAAGGTTTATTGACACGGATTGTTCAGACCCTAATTATCCCGGTCCCCTCTCCTGTCTCTGGTAATGCAGAATGTCTTTCCTCCTCCTGGTTCCAGGGAGGGTCCTTTTTACATGGGAGTTTGATCTCCTGTTCTCATGAAGAAAAGGAAGGGTCAGAGTATCCTTCTTGCAGCTGCTGCATCTGAAGTGAGTTGAATTCAAAACAACCAGGGTACCCAAGTGGCACCTTTTAGGGGTGACACGTTCTGGTTTCCTCCAGGGCAGTCTGGGAAAGGGGCTCCCTGTTCCTTGTTTCTTGGGACACTCTCATCTCATCTCTGTCCCCTGACAACCAGCAGTTTCCTGTTTCTTTCATTCCTACCATTCCCAATGCTCCTCCACAGCAGCACTGTCCCTCAGCATAGGCTCCTTCACCTGGACGTTAAAATCCGAAGTGCCCCTGAGCTCAACCTTGGACCCTACAGAGTCTATGGTCACTGCAGTTTTTTCTCTATTCTGAATTACCTTTGAGTGATCAGTTATGGACTCTATGCTTATAGACCCCAGGCTTCATGTCCATCCAGAATTGGGTAAAAAACTGCCTAACTGATTTTCTGACTTGGTTGCCTCATAGATATGACATATTCCAAAGGATCCAACCCTAAAATCTTGGTTCTTCTTCCTTGCCTTGGCCATGTGCCAGACTTCCCATCTGAATGGGCTGTACCACTGCTCACATAGTGACTCTGGGAGTGATTCCTCATTTTGTTTCTCTCCAAGCAACCCTCCCCCCACCATGCCTCTGTGTGGCCTTGGTCATCTGCTTCTCTTCAGAGGGTGTTTCACAGAGCTTAGGTTTTTAATTTTGATAACTTCTAACTTCTCCATTTCTTTCCATGGATCATACCTCTGGTGTCAAGTCTTAAACCCTCTTTACTTGACCCTAGATATCCATTTTTTCTCTTAGAATCACCCCCTCCACCAAGTGTGTTCCAGTTTTATGTTTTCCATGGAACTATGTGAGCATTTTGAATTCACATTTGTATGAAGGATGAGGTGTGGCTGTTTAAGTCAAAGCTTTCTTGTTTCTTTGTCTATGTGCCTACCTTCCAGCCTGCATGTTTTGTCTGTGGATGTCTGAATGCTGTCCTCTGATTTGAGGGTGAGGTGGGCCATCTTTCCTCCCTCGATGGCTTTTTGCCCATTCCCAAAATTCTGTTGGGCTTGGGAATATCTGCTTGGGTATCTGTTCCATTCCATTGATCAATGTGTCTCTCTGTCTGCCAACATCACACGTTTCTATCATCTCTATAAGTAAGCATTTAATGGGGGGTAGATTTTATTCCTGAGTTTTGTTTTGCTTGAAATCACCTTAGTGATTCTAATTCCTTTGCCTGTCCACATCTCTTTTTAAGAGAAATAGGTATATTTTATTTATTTTCTTTAAAGTTTGTTTAAGGGATCCCTGGGTGGCGCAGCGGTTTGGCGCCTGCCTTTGGCCCGGGGCGCGATCCTGGAGACGCGGGATCGAATCCCACGTCGGGCTCCCGGTGCGTGGAGCCTGCTTCTCCCTCTGCCTGTGTCTCTGCCTCTCTCTCTCTCTGTGTGACTATCATAAATAAAAATAAAAATTAAAAAAAAAAAAAGTTTGTTTAAGTCATCTCTATACCCAGCATCAAGCTTGAATTCAGGACCTGGAGATCAAGAGTTGCATGCTTCTCTGACTTAGCCAGCCAGGCACCCGAAATACATGTACTTGAAAAACAACTTTTTTCCAACACCAAAGGAGGTTCTAACCTTGTTTTTCTTTTTCCCTTACTATCATAGAAGAGTTTATCATCAATATTTACCTCTTCTAAAGCACTCCCCACCCCCAGTCGTAGTGCTGTACTGCAGGACTGTCCCAGACCTGGATTTATTTAGTGAATGGCTATTAATCTTCTTCCCCCAGTATCTATTAAGGTTGGTTAGCCATGCCAGAATCCATATTCCTATCACCACACCTGCATTTGCACAGATGTTCCCCATACCTGTTTGCTGTCCCACACCATCATGGGACGTGCACAGATGGATTTTGTTTGCACTTTTCTGGAGCCGTGTGTCAATCACACCCTTTCTGTCCTCCTGAGCTGTGTTTGCATGGTTCAGAGAGAACTCCTCCGCTGAAATAATGGCATAAAAATGGCTCACCTGTAGTTGTTGTTCTAGGAGTAGTCATATGGTTCAGTTTTACAGTCCTTGCCTGCCGAAATCCCATCAAGTCCCCCCCCAGGGCTGAGTTCTTGAGGTCAGCAGGTGTCTCTGATGGCTGGCAGGGTGTCATGGGGCCAGTTGGGTCTCTCTCCTTCAAGTCTCCTTGGGGCTGCCAGTCGTGCCCAGCTGCTCCAGAGCTCCTGCGGCCGATACCCAGATGCCATCAGGCCTTCCATGTCACCTGTTTTTCTCCCATGTCCAGCTCTGGCAGTGGAGAAGCCTGTGGAGGGTGGGACGAGCCCACTTGAGGTCATTGGTGGAGTCCTGGTCATCGGACCCAAGGTTTTCACCAAGTTTTCCAAGGTCCAGTGTGGGGGTGGGAAGCAGGCCAGGGCGGACTAAGAGGGGAAGGCATGGAGAGAGTGCCACAGGGGACTGGCTGTGACCCCCCAGTGAGGTCTGATCATCAGGGGCACCTCCACAGAACTGTGCTCCCACCCAAGTCCCAGTCATGTGTTGGGACCTGTGTGGTGCCCTGCAGCAAGATCTTGGGGAGGAGGGGTTTATTTATTTCAGCAGGTGTCTCTGCTGAACTTGGATTATTTTTCTAAGTTACAATCCCAGATGACTGGAGGTAGGGACACAGGGGAGGACCTACCCCACCGGTCACAGCTGTCACCACACTCCCAGGGTTGACCAGATGACCCTGGGGGCTCTGGAGTGGGGAGACCTAGGAAGATGAGGCGGTGCTTGGGACCAGAGGTCAGCCATGGTCCCAAGAGGTCCTGGTGACCTGTGGCTAGACCCCACCAGCCCCATGCAGTTATTTTCTCTCCTGAAACAGGCCCTTTTGCTGATAGACAGGCGCTGACACATTGTATTATGGCTCCTGTCACTTTAGAGAAGTGGGTCTCTGGGCATGTGTGGGATATGCCCAGAGATTGACCACGACGTCAAGTGTTCCTCTGCTTTTGCTTCCTTGAGCCGTCTCCCTGGGCCTGTATGCCTGCTCTTGTGCATCCACGTGGTCCAGAGCACAGTGTCACCCCTGGTGTCCAGCACCCGAGGGTGGTGTGGAGTGTGGTGAAGGTTCCTGCCACTCTTGCCTGGGACAAAAGATGCCCACAAGGGGATGGATGTTCATGGCAAATGGGAATGCTCTTCTCGTTCTGCCTGCTGTGGCCATGTGTGGAGTGCATGGTGGGTGTGTACTCCTGCCCTCTGACTCAAGGTGCCCTTGGAACCGGGGTACTCTGATGCAGAGGACACTCTGGCTTGCCTTCCTGCGGTATGTGTGTTGAGAAGCCCTTCCTATGGTGGGCCCAGCCGCTCCACACCAGGCTGCTCACCACCAAGGTGTGCTGAGCATGTGTGCCTGGCCCTCCATGGTGCCCCTGGAGCCCTTCAGGTCATCTCAGGAGCCTGAGGCCCAAAGGTGGTATCCTTTCCCTTTCCCGGTGAGCCCTCGGGCCACTGCTGTGCTTGGAGTATCCCAGGAGCCGGTAGTGGATTTGGTAAGGGAGGTACCCAACTGCCACCCTGTGGAGTGGTGGACAGGCAGGGTGCATGCCAGGTAGGACCTTCTGTAGCACTATGTTTGGTCATGCAGCAATCCTGGTGGCCCAGCCAACACCGATGCACTAGGCCATGGGGGTCTGTCCTCTTGCAGAGCACATTGTGTACACCTCAGTTTTTGGTGTTCTAGCTTGAAGGAGACTTGAAGCTCCTTCCAGGCGGTGACATAGCACTGCGTGTGCAGTGACGCAAAAGCAACTAGTTGGGAACCCCCACCGACTACGAAAGCTAAGGATTGCCCTATGCTTGCCTTTAGCTGCAGACCTGCCCTGCCCTCATGCCCTGGCCGACTTGCTATGCTGATTTGCCAGCTGGTAGATGCAGGAAGAGGTGGGGGCAACCACCCTCCATGAGAAAGCCTTCTCTAGGGGTCCCAGAGGGTGTCTTGTGGCACTGGAAGCCCCAGCTGATGGCTCTCCTCCACCTGGGGTGACTACCACTGCGTGCTGCCCAGAGTGCCCTCTCTGAGAGAGAGGTCTGGGGCAGGTGGTGGGGGCCAGTGCCACTCTGTGCCTCCTAGTCAGTGGGGGGAAGGTCACCCCGGAGCTGGCCTGCATTCGTAGTGCAGGTGTCGGGGGGCGGTACTCCTGCGGGGTGTGGTCTCCCCATCATGGCCTGTGCTTCGGGCGTCCCCCCCCCGCCCCCCCCTCCTCCCATGTTCCGAGAGCAGCTGTCTCCCATCTGCTTTGGTCCCAGAGTCCCTGCCAGTGGCTGTGGCATGGCATCATTCAGGCTCTGGTTGGCCACCTCACCTGGGGGCCTTTCCTAGGGCGTGACTCCAGGATGGACCAAATGGACAGATGAGCCTCCTCGGTCAGGGTCACCCAGGGCCAGGCCCCAACACTGTGGGGCCTGGTTCACGGTGAGGCTCCCCAAGGGTGCTGAGGCCGGCTGGCATCCAGGACATTGTGGGATTGCTCCTGTGTTGGTGAGGAAGAGAGTCACCCTACCTTTTACCGCTTGCCTCCAAGCGCCCTCTTGATGCTACTAGCACAGTGTCCCCTGGGGATGAAGCCTGTACTATGAAACAATTCGAGTGTTCAAGGCTGGGCACAGCTGCCTGCAATAATAGAATAGGACCACAGTCATATCGTGTTGGTTTAGGGAACTGAGGCCATCATCAAGAGGGATGTCTGGGGGCATTCCTATTAGGCCACTAGAGGGGGAAATTCTTGGATCAGCCAAAGACCAACCAAAGTGAAAGCATTTGCCAAGAATATCTTCTCATCAAGAATGAAAGTTGGAGGTTCAAAGACAGTCAGATACCCTTAAAGTTCCAGCCATAAAGGAGGCTGACTGGCAATGAGCCTCATTCCATGACTGCCAGGTCAGCCTCTAGGAAACCAGTCTCTGGGTTGGGGGTGGGTGTGGGGGAGTATGGTTGCAAAGCTGGAAGTTAAAGGGATTGGCGGGAGAGCACCACCAGGAGTGGAGTCTCAGCTTCATTGGACTCCACACTGGAAACCTCGCCTGGCTCCCACACAGACACAGGATTGACAAATTGACAGATCTTTCTTGATTGCAGGAGGGGTGGGGGTGGGGGGTGCATGGCCATTCTTGGTGGAGCAATTCATCTGGTTAATTCCCAATGAGACTCTGATATGCTTAGTTATATGTAACCCCTGATGTCAGCGTCCCCCAACTTCTTAGAAGGACAAGTGGCATTCAGGCTCCCTGAGATTGAGCAATAGGAGGTGTGTGATACCCTTAGATGTCAGTGCGGCATGGCTACACTGGCCCAGCGTGTGCTCCACCCTACTCTGCAGGCTGGGTAATATGTGGAGGCTCCTTCATTTCGAGGATTAGAGATTGCAGTTACTGCCCACGAAGGGCCCAGGAAGTGTGGGTTACAGACTCAGGTTAAGTTCCTGTCCTTGGCACTCACCTCTGGTTGCTATTTCGGATTGGACAGTTTAGTAAGGCCCTGGATGGTTTGGTAAGCCCCTCCCAACAACCCCAGGTTGGCTCAGGCTCTGGCTGATCACTGGGGAGGGGGGGGGGGACTTGGCTAGGGGAAATAAAAGTCCTAACTAGGTTTCTGTTAGGTGAACCTGCAGAAGAATCCTCAACAAGAACGTGGAGGTGCCCTCCCCCCCCCCCGCCCCCGCCCCCGTGGGCTCCGTAGGGTCCCGAATATTCACATGTGCAGAGGGGATGCAGGTGGGGGGCAGGTGCGTTGCCGGCCACAGCGCCCAGAGGGGGCTGTGAAGGGGAAGGAGGCGCCCAGAAGCCCGTGGGAGCCCCCAACGCGGCCTCGGCAGCAGACTGCGGTCTCCCGGTCTCCCGGAGCAAGGGGACAGCACAATGGTGGGGGAAGAGGGCTCTGTGCCCTCCTCCCCTTCGCTGGTCTCCCCCGTGTCCCTTCTGGCTCTCCTGTCTTTCCACACCCCGGTTGCCACGTCCCCACCTTCCCTGGCGAGCCTGGTCCCCCACCTGCATTGCCCACGGTTCGGGGCAAGCCCCCCTAAGCCTTCCGCGCAGGTCCTCTACCAGCCGCCGGCCGCCTGCACTGCGCCCTAGGGTCTCGTACTGCGCGGTACCGTCGGCAGCCCCGGAGGCCCCGCGGCGTCTTCTGGGGTCGGGTTTGCACCTCGGGGGCTTCTGAGCCTCAGCTCACGCGGGGCGCCTGCCCTGGACAGTTCTCTGGTGGGTGGGATGTCAGCTCAGACCCTGCCTTCCCACCTCTAGTCTCTGCCCTCTCCGTTCCAGGCCTCTGCTTGGCTGGCTCCTCTCCCTCCAGGCTCCCTGCCCGGTGGCGCCACTTCCCCGCAGTGGAAGCCCGCACGCACCGTGTCCCCTGTGGTTGGAGGAACATAAGGAGGGGGGTGGTGGTTGTGGTTTGGAGCAAGAAGGGGGGTCCATCTGCCCCAGCGGTTTAGTGGGAAGCGAAGGGGGGATGATGTGGTCAGATGTAGGCGGGGTGTGTGGGGAGGTGCCCCCAGGGGCCTCCATCACCAGCCCCAAGCATCCAAGCTTGCCACCTGCAGGGTGGCTACGGCTCCACCCCATGTCCAAGTACCTAGTGCAGGCCAGCGAGGATGTTTAAAGACCCTTTGGGTGTTCCAGGTCAGCCTCCGGACTGACCCTGAAGGCCTGTCCCTTCTCCCCCAGACTCGCCATCCACCCCCTGGCCTGGGTGCCGCGCCTTGCCACAGTCTTAGTGGACTTCAGGAGGGAGATAACCACGTGCCCTGTGACATCGATGGGGAGGGACAGCTGGGAACCCCTGGGTGCCTATGAGGTGTCCCAGCTCCTCTGCATTTGGGGCGGTGCCCAGATGCCCAGTCAAACCTTTCTGATCTCTTGGAGTCTGGTCTACTTGTGTCTCACTGGCGGGCTGGAGGCATTCTCGGGGAAGCGCTGCACAGAGGGGGTGGGGGATGGGGGGTGAGGGTGGGGAAGAAGGAGCAGTGGCTCCCCTCCAGGGATTGGCTCTCTAGCCATGGAAACTCCTTGGGTTCTTAGCAGTGGATCACTCTTCTTTTGCATCCTTGAAGAACCAGTTAGCTAACAGATCCTCAACATTTCCACTGCATTTGTGGCTCCAGCACCGCCCCCCCCCCACTTGCCAGTCTGAGCGGTGCTGAACTATCATGCCCCAGGGGTCTGGGGGTGGGTAGGCCCTGGGTCACCAGCAGCTAGGAGGGTTGGCTCTGCTGCCTGGCCTTCGGTCCCCCTAAGTGCAGACCCGGTGGCCTCCTTTGCCCCATGCCATCCCCACTGCCCACCACGCACCCTCTCCCTTTCAGGTTCGCTCCACAGGCGACGCATGTGGGTCGTGGGAGCCAGGCGAGGGGTCATTGGAGAGCTGGTGCTGAGGGCCGTGGGTGCCGCGGTCCCTTTGGGGGAGGTCCCTGGCTCCGCACGCAGTCTTGGGGGAGCCGGTGCTGTGTGGGGTGAGGTCCCGTGGCTCATGGCCCGGGTTGTGGCCGGTGGCGGGAGGCCCTGATCCGGAAGGGCCTAGGTCTTGCCGCCTGCCCCTGCGGTGACCGCAGTTGTCCCGCCTGGACTCTCTCCGGTCCCCCGAGGCGCGAATGGGGAGCCCGAATTGCCCCTCCCTCCTTGGCCCAACTCAGAGACCCAGCGGCTTCCACCAAGGCCAAGGCGCAGGCAGGCCACACCCTGGGGTTGCCCCAAGGATGACGCTGCGCCCTTCACTGCAAGCCCTGAACCCACGGTGTCAGGGGACGGGGTGTGGGGGGAACGCCTGGCCGGTGTGGGGTGGCGGAGAGCGGAGGACATGTGGAAGGCCAGCGGGGACTGGGAGTCTCCCCCCTCCAAGCGCTCCAGGCCACCCGCTGAATTTAGGTATACTTTAGTCAGCCTGCAAAAAGAACCTAGCCAGGATTCTCTCAGTAAGGGTGAATGAGCACCCTGAAAGTTGAACTTTGTAGGGCTTTCAAGAGGGCGTTAAGAGGTAAATAGGTGCAGTCCGGCAATCCTCCTGGGAGGATCCAACAGGGCAGCGTGTGTGGCCTTGTCAGCAGTCTGGTGGATTTTCCCATCCCTCCTTCCTCTGGACCCCTCCATCTGCCCTCCCTCCTCCTAGGAGGGGGTCTCTGTTGGTGCAGGGTGGGGCTGGTGACCAGACTCAGCGCATTTCCACGGCTGCAGTGCACCTCCACTGGCTCTGGGTCGGGAGGGAAGGCTGGCAGGGAAGATGTTTACAGGGTGGGGTGCTGCTCTTTCTGGAGGGTGGGCTCACCCAGCAGTGTTACACCCCCACCTCCACAGCAGCTCTCCTGAATTCATGGCCAAGGGAGCAGACCAGCTTTCCCCCCTCTGAGGGCCCGCCCTCAGGGAGGGGCATGCTGCTGTGAGGGGGGACTGCCTCCAGCAACTGGGCCCCCAGCCGGTCCATGCGCTATTTGTGACCAAAGCACAGGGAAGTGAATGCAGGGGGTCATGGGTAATGTTGACCACCCATCCCACACATCTTGAAACATGGACCAAGTTGTCTAATACGTGGGCCAGTTGGGGACTCTCAGGAAAGCCGCTGTGGGGCAATGAAGGTGAATGCTGGCCCTGGTAACCTGCAGAGGTGGGATCCCGAGACCTCTCTGGTCCCCCAAGGGTGTATCACTGGCCCTTCTTGCCTGCTGCGCCAGGAGGTGGAGCATGAGCACAGGTGTTAGGACCAGAAAGGTGGTGAATGATGCCTGGGCACAGTGAAGCCAGAGGAAGCTCTGCTGGAGGTCCTAGTATGCAAATCAGTAGTCCAACCTGGGTACAGGGGCGAAAGACTACTGGAGCCATCTAATAGCTTGGTTCCCTTCCAAGTTTCCCTCAGGAGAACCGGCGCTCTCACATGAGAACTCATGCAGTTTTATCTGGTAAAGTGAATGATTAGAGATCTTGGGGCCAATTGTAAGGGAGCTGGGTTCAGATCCCCGAATCCAGGGTGTTGGAGATGGTCTCCTTGAGGTGTCTAGTGCAGTAATACAATGATCTGGGAGAAGCCAGTGGGAGCCTTGGGGAGAGTTCTCTTTTGTTTGAGAAGGGCAGGGTACCCTGGAATGGGTTCACCTGGAATTAGGGGCTCCTGCCTTGGAGACCTTGCCAGTTCCTATGGTATCCAGGGAGCTCTCACTGGCGCTTGAAAATCTAGGGGTGAGGATGTAAATCTCGCACTGGGCCGTACCCATACCCGCAGCAGGTCGCCAAGGTGAACAGCCTCTACCACATAGGAATAGTGTAGGTAAGGAAGGCGGTAAGGATTAGGATTGGGTCTAAGCCCTGGGTGGTTCTGGCTGAGGTGGGAAGTGGGGTGGGTACCCCCCAGGGATGGAAGGAGGCACAGGAGGCGTGAGAGCCCCCCACTCCCCCACCCTCATGCCTCTAGGCTGGTCTCCTCTACACCACCCTGCAGGGGTCCCCACCCCCTCTCTCCTCTCTCTCTCCTCTCCCTCTCCCTCCCAGATGGGGGGCTGGGAGGCAGGTGAGTGCACTGGGGGGACCGTAGGGCTAGGTCAACAGCAGCACTACTGACTCTGGATGTGAGCCTAGCCCTTCCCAGGGTTCTCAACCCCCTCTGCCCCTGCTCTTGCACCCCTCATTGCTGAGGCAGTCAGTGCAGCCCTCCCTCCTCCCCATGGTACCTAGCAGCCTATTTAGAACTGATGTGGACCAGGAGAATCCAACCCTTTAATTAAAACAAAGCATGGGGAAGGCCCACAACAGGTGCTGACATGATTTCTGCCCAGTGTTCTGAATGTCAAAGTGAAGAAACTCAATGAAGCATGAGTCAAAGACAGGAGTAACTGGGTCTCTCTTAAGGTAGACAAATGCCTCGTGGTCTAATCAGTGATGGGCATGAATGGATGAATGAGATTCCCACTGTCCCTCCTACTGCCCAGCAAAACCACAGGCAAGGGACAAGGCTTGGCAGAAGCCACCAGGAAAGGAGACCGTGTTGAGCTGGACTTTATTCTGGCACAGTGAAGAGACGGGAGGGACAGAATAAGTGGGAGGCCCCCAGGGTTCCCCCAACCCTGTGGTCCATAGAAGGGGTGCGGCGGGGTCACCAGCCTTGAGGGTCGCAGGTGAAACACTATGAGGCAGTGGCCTCAGCGAGTGAGCCCCCAGGGGCTCTTGCTTCTGGTATTAAGTGCCAGCTGTTGTTCAGATCCAGAGAACGAGATCGATGGTCCCACAGATAGAAATCTAGTTTCTCTTTCTCTCTGAAAGGTGTTTGGTGAAAAGATGACAAGAAAGGGAAAACTCAAAAACACAACCTCTGCAGCCAATGGCCAGATAGACTGGGTCAGGACTGGAATGACAGCTTCCTAGATTCTTTGCCCCCAACCTGGGACCAAGGATTACATAGGATACCACTCCTCTAGTCAGCTCCCATCCCACTACCCACCCCAACAACCTCTCTTCGGACCTTCCCCTTTTGCCTCCAGAAAGCTTTCCCATCCTCTGCCTGCCTTAGACAGGAGTCTCTGCCAGATGCAGGTGGTGGTTGCCCATGGACTGTTTTGCTGTCAATATTAGTAATTCTTGCTGTCATGTGGGTGATCATTGCCTCCACAGAGGTCATTAGTTTGGGGAACAAATAAAAGCACTCAGCATAATACCCATACCCATTGTCATGAACTCTCTCTCCCTCACCCCTCCTTCAATGCCTGGGACAGATGGATAGATGGATGGCTGGATAGATGAATGGATGGATGGATGGAAGGAATGTAGATAGGTCAACCCTCTCCTTATGGGCCTACCTACCTACCTACCTACATCTACTGTATTTTCCTTTCAAGAGTCATGGGACGGAGGGTATTATGCTGAGTGAAATAAGTCAATCAGAGGACAACCATTGTATGGTTTCACTCATACACGGAATATAAGTAACTGAAAGGGACTATAAGGGAAAGGAGGGAAACTGAGGGAAAAATTAGAGAGGGAGACAAACCATGAGAGACTCCTAACTCTTGGAAACAAAGGATTGCGGAAGGGGAGGTGGGTGGGGGGTTGGGGTAACTGGATGACAGGCACTGAGGAGGGCACTTGATGGGATGAGCACTGGGTGTTATACTGTATGTTGGCAAATTGTATTTAAATTTTAAAAAATGTAAAAAAAAAAAGTGTCTAGCCTTTTCTTTCTGACCTGAAAGGAGGAGATAAAACACACCTAGGAAGGTACCCTCCCTCCCCGGAGCAGGAGGAAAAGATAGCATTCTTATTAGCACAGAGATGGTACCAAGGAAGCTGAAAGGAAAACCTTCCAGTTGGTTTCCATCCATCAACTGACCTTTCCACAGTGGGCTGAGCTCAGAAGCCTAAAACTGCTCTGCTCTCTCCAGTAATTTCTCCATCACGTGCTCTTTCTTTGTGGAAGATGCGCTATAGAAATCCAAATTCCAAGCCGCCATTGTCACTAACTATTGGTCTGGGTTTCTCCCTGCTGATGAGTGCTGCACATGTCAATTGGCAGTTCCTCTCTCCCTGATCCTATCTCTTTGTGACAGAGGTCTCAGCCAATAATTCAGAAGGGGAGTGGAAGGGACATTTTACCTCCTCTACACTTGATGAATGCAGATGTGCACACATCGAAACAGCTCTCCCCATATACACCCCCCCACCCCCACCTTCGTATCCAGGCACTGACTCAATATTTGGCAACAACCATGGATGCCTTGTAAATATTTACAAATGTCATAACTCTCCAACATCCCTCTCCATGTTCAAAGAAGAACTAACCTAATTCAGGAGCTTCCAGATTGGTTGAACATGTGGAATGGTGGGGACAGTGACTTGCCTGGAGATAGGCCCAGATCACAGAAGCTGTGCCCCCTTCCCTTTGCCTCTGTTCCATATGGGGTTTCTTGAGTTGTATCCTTTTAGGGACACATCAGTCATCTATGAAATGAGAAAAAGAACTGAGGACTTAACTGGGCTAGATTATTTTAAAATTCTTCATTAGCATCCATGCCATTTCCTCAGCCCATTTCTTGACTAAATTTTTTTTTGTTTTTTGGGTGTTGAGCATGGCTAAAATGAACAGTTCAAGAAATAGCAGATTTTCATGAGGATGTGGAGAAAGGGGAACCGTCTTACACTGTTGGTAGGGATGCAAGCTGGGGCAGCCACTCTGGAAAACAGTATGGAGGTTCCTCAAAAATAAAGCTACTCTATGTCCCAGCAGTTGCACTACTAGGTATTTACCCCAAAGATTCAGATGCAGTGAAACACTGGGATACCTGCAACCCAATGTTCATAGCAACAATGTCCACAATAGCCCATCTATAGAGAGAGCCCAGATGTCCATCAACAGATGGATAAAGAAGATATGGTGTATATATACAGTGAAATATTACTCAGCCATAAAAAGAACAAAGTCTTGCCATTTGTAATGACACAGATAGAACTAGAGGGTATTATGCTAAGTGAAATAAGTCAGTCACAGAAAGACAAATACCATATGGTTTCACTCATATGTGGAATAAAGAAATAAAACATAAACATCAGAGAAGGGAAGGAATAATAAAATGAGATGAAAACAGAGAGGGAGGCAAACCATAAGAGACTCTTAATCTAGGAAACAAACTGAAGGGTGCTAGAAGGGAGGTGTTGGGGGATGGGGTTACTGGGTGGTGGGATGAAGGAAGTCACATGATTTATTGAGCACTGGGTGTTTTATACAAATGATGAATCACTGAATTCTACCTCTGAAACTAATAATACACTATATGTTAATTGATTGGACTTTAATTTAATTTTAAAAAAAGATCAGTTGGCCATATCAGATTGCATTTCCTTCTGGGCTCTCTATTCTGCTGCATCGGCAGAATCAGAATAGAGAGAATGCCAGAATCACACTGTGGGTTTGGTTTTTTTAAAGTAGGCTCCATGTTCCATCTGTAGCCCAATGCAGGCTTGAACTCATGACCCTCAGATCAAGACCTGAGCTGAGATCAAGAGTGGGATGCCTAAATAACTGAGCCACCCAGGTGCCCTAGAACTGCACTATTTTAATTCTATAGCTTTGTAACATAGTTTGAAATGGGAAAGTGCTGTGTCAAGCTCTGTTCTTCTTCTTTAATACTATTTGTGCTGTCCAGGGTCATTTGTGGGGGCATATGAATGTTAGGGGTTTTTTTTTATTTCTAAAAACTACCATCATGATTTTGATAAGAATTACATTGAAACTGAGGGCACCTTGGGGGTACTATGGACATTTTAACAAGATGAAGGCTCCCACCCCATAAGCCCAGGATGTTTTCCCAATGTCTTGTAGTTTTCAGCATACAAGTGTCTTTTACTTCCTTGGTTCAGTCTAAGTATTTTGTTCTTTTTGATGCTACTGAGAATGGAGTCATTTTCTTAATTTTCTTTCTGGATAGTTCGTTGTTGGTACACAGAAAGGCTACTGATCTTTGTATGTTGATTTTGTGCCCCGCAACTTTACTGAATTCACTCATTAGTTCTAACAGTTTATTTTTTAAAGATTTTATTTATTTATTCGTGAGAGACACAGAGAGAGAGAGGCAGAGACACACAGGCAGAGGGAGAAGTAGGCTCCATGCAGGGAGCCTGATGAGGGACTTGATCCTGGGATTCAGGATCACGCCATGGACAAAGGCAGATGCTAAACCGCTGAGACACCCAGGGATCCCCAGTTCTAACAGTTTTTGATGGAGTCTCTAAGATTTCCTATTTATAATACATAAATTAGCAAATAGGGACAGTTTGACTTCCGCCTTACGGAGGTGGATGCCTTTTTGTTGTTGTTGGCTGATTGCAGTGGCTAGGACTTCCAGTGCTAAGAGGGGACTTACTTTTCTTGTTCCTGCTCTTAGCAGAGACAATTTCAGGTTTTCACCATTGAGTATGATGTCAGCTATGGGCTTTCATGCAAGGCTTTTATTCTGTTCATGTACATTTCCTCAAAACCCACTATGCTTTTTATGCTGTATTTTGTCAAATGCTTTTTCTGCAACTATTGAGATGATCATATGGTTTTTGTCCTTTCTCTTGTTAATGTGATGGATCACGTTGATTGATTGCCAGAGGGGAAGTGGGTGGGAGATGGGTGAAATAGATGAAGACTATTAAGAGCTATAAGCATCTAGTTATAAAATAAACAAGTAACAGAAATTTAAAAAGTACAGCTTAGGGAATAGAGTCAGTACTACTGTAGTAACTTTGTATGGAGACAGATAGTGACTATACTTCTTATGGGGAGAGCTGAGTAATTTTTCAGAATTGTTGAATCACTAAGTTGTAGTCCTGAAACTAGTGTAACATTGTGTGTCAACTATACTTCAATGAATATTAAACGATAGGGGTTTCATATTTGCCATTGGAAATATGAAGGCATTTCTGCTGAGATGATAAAGATTTCTCAAATGTTTTTAAATGTTATTTTTTTAAAGATTTATTTGAGAGTATGCAGGTAGGAGGGCAGAGGGAGAGGGAGAATCTGAAGCAGACTCCTCACCCAGCCAGAGCCCAAGCTCCACATGAAGCTCAATACCACGACCTCAAGATGATGACCTGAGCCAAAATCAAGAATCGGATGTTCAACCAACTGAACCACCCAGGAAACCCTCAAACGTTCTTAGGTGCAAAACACGTGCTCTGAACCCTTGGGGATGGGAGGACATTTATGACGCCCAGTATACCTAGAAGGGCAGGGAGGCCTGGAGGGCCTGAGGATAGGAGCTAAGGATGTGGGAGGGTGCCAGCATCCTTCTTCCCAACCTGCGTGGTGACAGAACATTTCCCCGGGACGCTTGGCCTTCTGGGTGAAGGGCTAAGTGCTGATTGGAGCCCAGCAACCTACACTGATGATGTGGGACCCCATTAAGGGTGGAACTGTGACACCCCATGGTTCCACTGCTGCCTGGCACCCACTCTGTGTTGCAGGCAGTTGGAGGCACTCATGCTCCACACCTGGCTCTGCCATATTCACACTGTCCTATTCTCCCCAATACCCCAGTGTAGACCCTAGTGCAGCTCACACAGCAACAGGTCATAGGTGAGCAGGAGTTGCTCCCAGCTTCCCCCAGGCCCCTATGGGGCCTGTGGGCTCTGGGTGGGGGTTGAAGCTGAGGTTGAGAACACCTGAACCCCATGCAATGACCGTGAGGCAGCTCCTGCACCCCTTTCACAGCTCTGTGGAGTGAAGGCTGACACCCTGCTGCCCCAATCCAGGGAAGGAGGCTGAGGTTGGAGCTTGGGCAGCTTGCCTGGGACCCCCACTCTTCTGTAAGCCCTGTGCTGTGCAGAGGAGACCCAAACCATGACCTTTCTAGCCCATCCTAGACCCATGGACCCTGACAGGTAATGACCCCCTATCCTGTGGCCTGGGGTGGGGTGGACAGTCAGGGGTCTCTGGGCCTCCTGGCCTATGAGCAGGCCTGCTCGTCATGAATAGGGAACATGAAACTGCTCCTGCTCCCCACTAGACCCTCCTCAGGCCACTCACAAATCATTGCATTCAGGGTGGGTAGTTTTTCCACACTCTTGCTGGCATAAGTTTTAAATTTTGATGAAGTCCAGTCATTGCTTTTTCCCTTTGGTCATTGGGCTTGTGGAATCTAAGAGAAACCTTTGATCCCCCCAAGCCCGCAGGAACACTCGCTGGCCCCAGGCTAGGAGACGTCACCCCAAGCATCAGGTCAGCAGCTCCCTGGAGCCTCCTGGGCACCCCGTGTTCTCTTAATAACGGGGTGGGAGAGCTCTATCATCCTAGCATGATGGCGTGTCCTGGGACAGTGGCTGGGAAGATGGACTGTAGGTGGGCGAGCTACAGAGAATGAGTGCCTGCATGTGATCCGGCAACCCAGCATGTTCCCTCAGAACTATAGGGTTGTCTCCATGTTCTGGTCAGACAGATGGGGATCTGCCAACCAGAAGCAAACAGATGCATATGTTCTCTAGAGGTTTTCATGCAGTGTCATATTCGGATGTGTTTGGTTTGCAGTACAATTTGCACTGTTTGTAAACATACATAGTATGATGACCACCCCCCCCCCCAATGCCAGATGCTGTCCCTGGTCTAGCCAGGATCCTGTGCTGACCACATGTGTCCCCAGCAGCAAGTGTGTCACAGCAAACCCCAGACCTGGGGTTGACTTTATCTGTAGATGTCTCCGTATGCACTTAGAAAACGAGGATGCCCTGTGTCTGTGTGCCCCCCACACCAGCACCCCCTTCGTGGATGTGGTGCAGCTGCTTAGTGTGGGGGAATGTTCGCACTTCCCCAGCCACCTTAGGGTTCTTCTGATGGTTCCCATCAGAAGCCAGGGTGTCCTGTTGAGTCCCCAGTGTCCAAGTGGGAGGGAGGGGAAGGCAGTGTGCGCCCAGACAGGGTGGGGTACAGGTGGATGGAGGCAGAGGATGGGGGTGTCTGCATGCAGTGTGTGCTGGCTGGTGGTATCAGAGCCCAGGAGCCCACAGAGACTGGCCTGGAGGCCCACCAGGGACAGGGCTGAGGAGATGCCAGGCAGGGGTGCACTAGAGCTTCCCAGGGGGCTGCTCAGACTGTCTCACCATGAGATGCTCCTCCATGCAAGGAACCTGGTGACCCCCATGTCACCCTTGGCCCTCAGGGTGTGGCTGGGTCACGGCTGACCTGTGACCTGGAATGTGAGGCAGCAGGAGCTGGGGGTATGGACTCATGCAGCCATGCTGGAAGATAGGCGGGTGGTTTCTGGCAAAGCTCAGTGGGGCCTCACCACTGTACACCCCAAAGTGCTCATAGATAGTGACCCAACTGGTTCAAAACCTTTCACCCATGTCAAACCTGCATGAACGTTCTCTGCTTTCTTCACGATGGCTCAAACCTGGAAGCACCCAAGATGCTCTTGGATGAACAGGCATGGGAATCCATAAAACAGAATCTAGTTCGGGGACATGAAGGAATGTGCTGTGGATGCATCTAGGTTGTGTTTTGCTCAGGGCAGGCGGCTAGATGGTGGCCGGTGTTCACAGGACATCAGGAACAACCCAGAGCAGGGGAAGGGGAGGCATCAGGGGCTGTGGGTACAGGGGGGAGCGCCTGGCTCCCAGAGGGGCCTTCAGGGTTGGGGGCTGCTCCAGAGCTGGAGGGGGAGCTGGTGGCTCTGTGAGAGCCCAGGAGCTGCACATCCACAGCAGGAGCTTTCATGGAGGCAAACGGAAAACCCCCAGAATGCAAGTAAACTCCCAGCACATTGTATGTCTGAGATTGCTGCATGTCACTGTGTGCAGACCTGACCCCAGAGAAACGTACCGCACTTCGGTACTGTGGTAGTGAAGACCACAGGGCTTGTGTAGCTGGTGTCCACGCCTCGCTGGCCTCGCTGGGTGGGTGGCCAGACTGAGCAAATCACCCTGCTGTTCCCTTTCCTAGGCAGCAAGCCCCGTTCCACATGCTGTCGGCCCATTCTGTGTACAACACCATGAGTGTCCCTGCCCCCAGGCCTGCTGCCTCATGGGTGTCCTTGTCTGAGTATTGGTGACCCAACAGGACACATAGTTAGGACCCCAGCTCCCACTATCCCAAGACATAAGGGAGGGGCTCTCTCTTCTAGGACCCAGGCAGGGGCTGGGGTGCTGACCTCACTGCTCAGAGGGAGGGCACCTGAGTGCCTGAGTGCTTGGTCTGCCAGCACAAACATGCACCGCTGGTATCCTAAAACTTGGGTCTGGATCCTAAAGAGACTGGACTACTAATCAGAAACTGGGCGGGAGGAAGGCTCCCATTCCTCTAAACTGCATAAGGCCGTGGCAGATCAGGAGGCTGCTCCTCTGGTTGAACATTCCAGAAGGTTCCCCTGAGGAACACAGCTCAGACACTCCAGGGCTCCATGGCAATGTCTTGGCCCGCTATCCTTATGGGACCTCCCAGGTGCCACAGGCCCCAGACCTGCACTCGTGGTGGGGTCTCCAGACCTGGCTGGTCCCCTTCAGCCTGGCACATTTCACAGAGGCACCTTCTCCTCGTCTGAGAAAGGAGGCCCTGACATGGTACCTACAGGGCTCGGTAGTGGAGCCACGTGGCCCTGCACCTAGCCCTCCTCGCCTTCTGGGAGCACCCTCTGGGAGCCTGGGCTGTGAGGAAGCTGTGGGATCTGATGCCTGAGTTGGGGAGGGCTCAGAGGTGGCCTCGGGGGTGAACACCCTCCACAGGGGTCTGGCTCTTGCAGGAGATGGGCTACTGCCAGGGCATGAGCCAGATCGTGGCCATCCTGCTGATGTTCCTGACTGAGGAGGATGCCTTCTGGGCACTGGTCCAGCTGATGACCAATGAGAAGCATGCCATGCACGGTGTGTGCTGGACTGGCCACTAGACGGGACTTGGGGCTCAGGAGAGCCTCCCTGCAGGGCTCCTCCAGCAGTGGAACGGGCAGGGACTCCCACCTAGCCTCCCTACTGACAAGGGCACCACCTTCCCAGGTGACCTTCGGGGTCCTGGAGCCATGGCCATGGGCTGTACCATTTGCAGACCAGTCTTGCACTCCTGCTGCTCCTGCAGCCTCCTGTCTGGCTGCCTGCTTGCCCCCCCAGGCCACCCTGCTAGCCCACAGCCAGATACAGCTGGTAGCGTCTCCCACTCCTGTGTGCCCCCAGCCTGACTCCCAAGCCCCAGAGATGGCCATGCACACCCATTACCCTCCCTGTGGGCTGCACTCCCTGCCCCTCCTTGCTGGGGACCCACCTGCCCCTGCTGCAGCCACTGCAGGAAAGAAGGTGCTGGGTCAGATGGGCCTGGTCCTCAGCCCAGGGCACCCACCAAGTAGGGTCTCTGTGAGGACGAGGATCCTCTGGCCCTGCCACCCCAGGCCTGGAAGGCAGTCCTGGTCTCTGGGAAAAGTGAGTCCTGTCAGGACTTAGGAGGGCTGTGGGCACATATTGGGGTCAGGTCGTGGGGGAGGAGGCCCTGATTGTTGGGGTCCTGGGGCCTTCTCAGGCTTCTTCATTCCAGGGTTCCCCAAACAGCTGAGATTTCAGGCTCATCATGAGCACATTCTGGATAAAGCTCTCCCAAAGCTGAAGAAGCACATGGCAAGTAGAAGTTCCCCAAAGGCACTGTTCCCATGGCCCAGGGCAGGGGTGGGAGCCAGCAGAGCCCTTCTGAGCTGGCCAGAGTTTGGTGTCATGTTCCTCCTCCTGGAGGGACCAGGGGTGGCCTCAGGGCTGGGCAGGGCTGTGGAGAGTGTGTCTACCCGGCCCCATGGGGCCACTGGGTAGGTCCTGAGCACCTTTTGCCAAGATGAGGAACAAATGTGCACTGGCATTTACACCCCCAAGTGGTTCCTTCAGTGTTTCATTGACCAGGTAAGGCCACCCAGGACACCTGCTCCCTGACCCTAGGGAGGGCCGAACTCAGCCCCACCCTCCAGACAAGTCAGGCCCAACCTCAGGGCCTTAAGGTTGTGACTCGCAGCCCAGACACACTCTGGAGAAGTCCAGAGGGTTCCTTGAGAAGGTTCTGGGGGACGGCTGTCTCTGCCTTAGCTCCCTGAGGGAAGTGCAGATCAGTCTGGGGTGTGGATAAACCCTTGGCCCATTCTGCAGCCAGACTGGGTTCCTCTAGAGGTGTGTTGCCACCAAGTGAGGGCAGAGTCTGTTGCCTCCCAGATTTGTAGATGGTGCTGGCCAGGGTAGCCTGGATCCCTGATTTCACTGGGAACAGTACACGCACAGGAGGGGCTGTGGGGCCTCATCTGATGCAGCCAAGGGTTGGCAGGGGCTGTGGGCAGATAGGAGTCTCTAGCCCATGCTGAGACCCCCATGGGCCCTGCTCGGGCTGCTCCTTCCACCCCCGCTGTCCTTGCAGACCCCCTTCTCGCTCACCCTGAAGCTCTAGGATGCCTACATTCTGGATGGGGAGCGTGTGCTCACAGAAATGGCTTACACAGGATCCTCAAGGTGCACAGCAGTGAATGAGCCCGTGGGAGCCCAGGTGTGCCCGAGTTGGGGGGGGCAGGGGTGTTGGCCCACTGCTCTGAGCAGTACCCAGGCCTGGGAAGAGGGGGGATGGCTGGGTAGGTGGGCTGAGTGGGGCCCCCTGAGAGAGGCAGCAGGCATGGGGCCTCCCCCAGCCATGGCACTGCCCGCAGCACTCCTGGGCACAGCTGGGCCTCCAGCTGATGCCCTTGGGAGGTATCGTGGGGCAACGGGGTGGCCCCCTTTGGGTCTGACTTATACCCATTGCCCAGAACGCCTCCTGAAGCTGCCCTGGAAAGTCTTTGGGAGTTTCTGCAGGACTCGCTGGCCCAGCCCTGGGCCCTGGAGGATGAGGGGGTGCTCAGATACCTTCAGGCCTCCATGGCCCAGCTCTGAAGGATGAAGTGTGACCTGTCCCCTTCAGGTGGGCTCAGGGCCCAGTCCCCTCTCAATTCACCCTCCTGGGGCAGCCCGCAGTGGACAGAATCCCTGGGGCCTTCCTTCTTGTCTCTGTGCCTCTCCTCTTCTTCTCCAACCTCAGGGAAACCAGGCCAGAGCTGGGTGTGTGGGCACTCACTGCAGGGGCTTGGGCATCAGCAGCATGGAGGGCTGTGATCAGGGTCAGGTCGGGGGGCACTCAGAGAGCCATGAGGACCCCTGGGGCCCTACCAATTGGGGCCACACAGCCTACTGGACATGCTAACCCAGTCTGACTCTTTTCAGCGGGACCTGAGGAGTTCCCCACAATGCCCCAGGCCTGGAGCAAGTGTCCCCAGCGCCCAGGCCTCTCCTCTCTTCTCCTACTGCAGGAAGCAGATGGGCTGGCCTCCTCAGGCCCGGACACCCAACCTGAGCAGCCTGGACCTTCTCCAGCCAGGCCATCCTCAAGGCTGAGGAGCCACTGCAGGAGGGAAGCTCCCAGAACCCACAGCTGCACACCCGTGTCCAGGAACTCCAGGGGCTCTGGTTCTGGCCTGTCTGCCCCCAGCCCAGGACCTGTCGCTGGCCCGACTGCCCCCACAGCATGGAATTCCCTCCCCATCCTCCTGGTGAATCAGGAGGGTATATGCAGGGGGCCCCCAGACATGGGCTTGAAGCCAGAACATTGGGTCCCTTTCCCTTTAGGGCCACCCCAGAGGCCACACGACAGATCAGGCCCTGGAACCCCCTGGACTCCTGTCACGGGGTCCACTCAGCCCATTAAAGATGATGCAGTAGGGATCAGGATACCTTCCTGCCTTGTGGCCACTGCAGCTCATGCCCCTCGTTGGGCAGTGACAGCTAGGACAGAGCCAAGGCAGTGCTGAGCCAGCTGCCCCAAGGCCCTGCACATGCCTAGGACTCTCTGACCTCCATGTCCACAGGGAAGCTAGATGCTCATGAGTCTCTGGAACAGAGCATGATGGTGAGTGTGGAGGCCCTGAGGCTCTGGCCAGCCGGTACCACGCCCTGCCTCATCTCACTGTCCTTCCTGGAAAGCAGCACCCCCCCATCCCCCGGCCAGGACACAAGTCCCTGACCCAGAGGGGCCTGGGCTGGCCTGGTCTGGGCTCTAGGGGTACAGAGTTGACTTGAACTTGGCCACAACCAGAATGAAGACTGACGGGACTGAGCCCCCCATCACCCGGAACAGTCCTGGATTCTGTCCCAAGGCTGGGCGAGCCCTCTCAGGGCAGTATGTGGCCTCCTGGGGCCTGAGCATGCCTCACAGATCCAGGTTGTTGACCTAGGGCAGTGCTGGGAATAACAGGGCACCCAGCCAAGGGGTAGCAGGGGTGGGCCCCACCCTCACCCACACTAGGAGGCAGGTTCCTCCACATGCTGGGTCTCGAGCAGTCAGTTACCTGGCACCAATGGGCCAGAGGCTGGGGCCCAGCAGACATGATGGGACCCTGCTTGGGAAACCCAAAGCTGCAGGTCCAGGTCAGGTCTGCTGTCCTCAGAACTGCCTTTCAGGGCCCCAACCTCAGGAAATGTGCCCCCACCCAGAGTCAGCAAAGGCTCCAAGGTACAGGACTCTAGCACCCGCACCCCCGCGTGTTTTTGGATTTCCTCTAAAGGACAATAAGGTCTCCCTTCCCAGGGGAAGGCACACACCCTTGGCCCCTGTTTGCTGTTGAAAGTTCAATAAAGTATGTTAAAATGCAAAGCCAGCCTGTTTCTGCATCTCCCAGTGCTCTGTGCAAGCAGCGCTGGACAGACTCCTGAGAAAGGAAAAGGTGGCACAGCCCAGGCCCCCTGGCCAGCCCCTGCAGAAGGCCACCAGACAGACAAAGCTGAGATTCTCATGTGCCTTCCAATGTCAGCCAGACGCCAGGGTCAGGACCATCAAAGAATTTACTGCGACTCCGCCTGTGACTCATGGGCCAGGACAGGGCTGGGAGGAAAGCAACAGCCAGGGGACCAGTGGGATCAGGTCATGATAGTCTGTGCAAAGCACCCTGGGAGGTCTGTGGTCACTCTGTCCAGGGAGCCTGGGCTGGCCAGGCTCAGGTGGCACTTCCTTCCTTGCCCTGTGCCTGTGCTCTTGGGGTACAGATAACCAGCAGGGCTGTCAGAGTAGCCCCAGAGGAGACATCAGGACAGCAGGCATTGGCTCATGAAGCCTGGGCCACCTTCGTTGGGCGGGCTTGGCTTTCCAACCTTGTGCTGCTGGATTTCTCGCACCAGTGTGTGGAAGGCATCCTCCACGCCCTAGGTAGAAGGGGCTAGGTGAGACTGGGACTCGGCCTGGGGGCTTGGCAGTGGAGGAGACCAAGAGACCCTGGACCCTTCCCCACCTCCTCCCCACCTCAGGGCTACCCCCATTGGGCAGCTTGCTCCTCAGGAGCTACCTACACAGGGCGGCCCCAAGGTTGGCTCCCAGCTTGAGAGGCATCAAGGAGAAGAGAAGTCGCCAGTGCTCAGCTGGGACCAACTGCCAGACGCATGAAGGTGGCCAAGCTGGACCTTCAAACTCAGCTGACCCTCCAGTGGAAAGCCACTGTTTGAGTGATCCCAGAGTCGACCAGCAGAACCCAACTAGCCACCCAATGCCAGCACTAGAAATTATAAAGGAATGTCGTTTCAAGCCATTTCAGTGTTAGGATGAGACATCCTGCAGATCAGATAGCTGCACAGCAATAGATACACACCCACCCCCCAAAACAGAAGTTGGAATCCCCCCGAATGTTGTTAAATGGCAGTGGAATAGTTAAATACATGATGCTTTAGTCACACAGTAGGATAGATTGAAGATACTACAAATTACAATTGCAGAGAGGTTTTACAGGTATGGAAGGTGCTTGCTGGGTTCTGACAATTAGTGAAGAGAGGTTGGGCTCTCTCTCAGAAAAGGATACCAGATCATTTTGAAAGCTACAGATGGCGAAATCTGTCGTTCTCTCTTTCAACTTCTGTTTTTTCCCCCTACTTTGTTCTTCATAATTCTATTTCCGCCTCTTCCCTTCATCCAAGCCAATGACCAAACAGGCTTTTTTTTTTTTTAAGACATTGGGTCCTAAAAGAAGGCAGAACTTTGGCTCTTGGTTTCAGGAATGATTATTGCCTATATTTATGCTGATCTACCTAACTCTGGCCTTCACAGCTCTTCTCTCCTTGCAGAATGAGGAGGAACATGGGTCTTATAGTGAAAGAAGCCCACTCCCACTTGGGTGGGACTGTCACTTGTGGAAAACATCATCTGGGCAAAGTAGTAAAAGCAGGGGCGATAAAGAATAGATTGCAGGGACACCCTAGGTGGCTCAGTGGTTGAGCATCTGCCTCCGGCTCAGGGCATGATCCCAGACTTCCAGGATCAAGTCCTGCATCGGGCTCCCTGCAGGAAGACTGCTTCTCCCTCTGCTTGTGTCTCCACCTCTCTCTGTGTCTCTCATGAATAAATAAATAAAATCTTTAAAAAAAAAAAAAGAATCGACTGCAGGTTAAACATATTCTGGTTTGACTTTTTTTTTCTGAAGTAAGCACTTACCTTTGATGCTGTTTAATTTGTTTATCCACTTATTATTTTAAAAATATTTTATTTTTATGTAATCTCTATACCCAACTTGGGGCTCAAACTCATGACCCTAGGATCAAGAATTGCACGCTCCACCAACCGGGCCAGCCAGGCACCACAAGGCCGTATTTTATATCTCTTTGCTTGCTTCCCAATCTCTGTATCCAATTGGAACATTAAGTCCATGAGGGGGGAGCTTTAGCTATCTCTGAATCATAGAACGTTCTTGCTATATCCCAATCATAGAATGATGTTTGCCATTGAACAGCACTTTAAATAATCAGTTAAATGAATATTGGTAAAGGAAATTATCAACTTAAAAAAAGATATTATTTATTTATTCACGAGAGACACAGAGAGAGGCAGAGACATAGGCATAGGGAGAAGCAGGGTCCCTGTGGGGAGCTTGATGTGGGACTCCCTCCCAGGACACTGGGATCACAACCTGAGCTGAAGGCAGATGCTCAACCACTGAGCCACCCAGGTGCCCCAAAACTGTCAACTTTTAACCCTGCTTCCTGGGCTCCCAGGGAGCTATGTTTTCTTTAACATTTATCAACGTCCAAATGACTCCACAAAACCTCAAAGTATGGACTCAATTTCTACCCTGAACACATGCTGCATGTCTGGCTCAATTAAAAAAAAATCTATCTATCTATCTATCTCATAGGGAGCCTGGCTGACTCAGTGTGATTGGTAAGAGCATGTGACTCTTGATCTTGGGGTAGTGAGTTCAAGCCCCATGTTAGATGTAGAGATTGCAGAAAAATAAGGTATTTTTTTGAAGATTTATTTATTCATGAGAGACACAGAGAGAGGGGCAGAGACGCAGGCAGAGGGAGAAGCAGGCTCCCTGCAGGGAGCCCAATGTGGGACTCGATCCCAGGATTCCAGGATCACGCCCTGGGCCAAAGGCAGGTGCTAAACCACTGAGCCACCCAGGTGCCCCAAAACAGTCTTTATAAAAAATCAGTCAGTCAGTTATTTGAGGGAGATATAACCCTGGATCCCGCAGGGACAGGGAGCCAGCTTACAGGTCCACTGCACAGTATTATAAGCAGCAGAGCATAAAATCGAAACTTTTAGAAGTCTGCTAGAGTGGGGGATATACAGGGCTTGACAGTGCTCAGGTGCTTGACGGTGTGAAGTGGCCGGGGTGGAGAGGGGCCAGAAATGACAGTGTGGGCTCAGGACCCCCAGGGTCACAAGGACGGTGGTGCCAACTGTTCCAGGCACAGGAGCCGGGAAACTGGCTGAGAGCACCGGATCTAGAGGCCAGCTTTCTGCTCTGTGCTGCCATAAACTGCAAACCTTTTCCCAGTCATGAGACCGCTTTCCTGGGACTGGGCAGCAAAGGGCAGAAGTGGGAGGAGACCCTCCCCAGCAAGAAGAGCACAGGTCTCCGCCAGGGGAGTCTCTAAAATTTGGAGTTTTGAAACTCAGTCACTTGTCTGAGATTAGAAAGCTCACACACAGGCAGGGTGAACGCAGGGTTCTGACAAACTGCAGAGACAAGGGTCCTTGATGGCTCTTCTGCAAGACTCACTTCAGTCTGGGGGCGCGGGATGTTCAGCTCCAGGGCCAGAGAACCCCTTGCCCCCGTATTCATCCTATCTGTGCATAAAGTCTTCGGGAAGCAAAACAGCACCGCCTAGTGGAGACCAGAGGCGCTTACACTTAGTCCTGCCTCTGAGCACTTCAGGCACATTTCTTTTTCTTTTTTTTATTGGAGTTCAATTTGCCAACTTATAGCATAACACCCAGTGCTCATCCCGCCAAGTGCCCCCCTCAGTGCCCATCACCTAGTCACCCCAACTCCCCGTCCACCTCCCTTTCCACTACCCCTTGTTCGTTTCCCAGAGTTAGATGTCTCTCATGTTTTGTCACCCTCACTGATATTTTCAAGCACATTTCCACTAAGGCAAGCACACCTGACAATCAGTGCAACAGGCCCCTCCCCGAGAAGACCCGTGCAAATGACTGGCTCTCACCAAGTTTACTGATCATAGAGGGCTGCAAAGCTTCAGCTTTAGGGGGGAAATAGGATCTAGCTTCCTTTGTATTTTTATTCTTATTTCTTTATTATTTTTTCATTTATTTTCTTCAATTCTTTATTAATTTTTAAAAAAGATTTTAATTATTTATTCATGAGAGACACACAGAGAGAGAGGCAGAGACACAGGCAGAGAGAAGCAGGCTCCTTGCAGGGAGCCGGATTAGGACTTGATCCCAGGACTCCAGGATCACGCCCTGGGCTGAAGGCAGATGCTTAACTGCTGAGCCATCCAAGGATCCCCCAATTCTTTATTAATTTTTTAATTTTAATTTTTATGTATATGCTTTATATATTTTTATTTTTTGTTTATTTTTATTGTACTTTACTTTTTTCTTTCTTATTTTGGGATTTAGATTCTTTTAACAAGCAGGCCAGAACACACCCAGGATCTCATTTGGGGAGGGGGGTTGTTGTTATTGTTGTTTTTCTTTTTCTTTCCTGGACAAAATAATGAGATGGAGAAATTCATCCCTCAAAAAGGACATGAGGTAGTACTCACAGCTAGGGAGTTAATCAATACAGATATAAGTAAGATGTCTGCACCAGGATTTAAGACAATGATTATAAGGATAGTAGCTGGGCTGGAAAAAAGCACAGAAGACACTAGAGAGTCCCTTGCTGTAGGAGATAAAAGAACTAAAATCTAGTCAGGCCAACATTAGAAATGCTATAATTAAGATGCAGTCCCAAGTGGAAACCATACAAACAAGAAAGGTAATGGACCAGAGAGGCAGACTTAGGGAACTCAGTGATTTATTAAAACAAGAACATTCATATCATGGGAGTCCCAGAAGATGAAGAGAGAGAAAAAGGAGAAGAAGTTTTATCTGAACAAATTATGAAACTTCTCTAATCTGAGGAAGAACACAGACACTGAAACCAAGAGCACAGAGAACTGCCACTAAATTCAACAAAAGCCCGCCATGGCCAAGACACATCATAGTCAAATTCACAAAATTCACAGACAAGGAAGGAATCCTGAAAGTAGAGTAGGAGGTGGGGGGAATCCTTAACCTACAAGGGAAGATGGATCAAGTTTGCGGCAGATCTGTCCACAGAAAATTGGCAGGCCGGAAAGCAGTGGAAGGAAATATCCAATATGCTGAATGGGAAAAATATGCAGCCAAGAATTCTTTATCCAGCAAGGCTGTCATTCAGAATATAAAGAGAGATAAAAAGTTTCTGGACAGAAAAAAATAAAGGAGTTCATGACCACTAAAGCAGTCTGGCAAGAAATTTGAAGGGGGACTCTTAGTGGAGAGAAAAAAAAAAAAAGAGACGAAAAGCAACAAAGATTAGAAAGGACCAGGGAACATCACCAGAAACACCAACTCTACTGGTAACACAAAGGTATGAAATTTATATCTTCCAGTAATCACTCTGAATGTAGATGGACTAAATGCTCCAATCAAAAGATATAGGGTATTGGAATGGATTAAAAAATAAGATCCATCTATATGCTGCCTACAAGAGGCATTTTAGACCTACAGATACCTGCAGATTGAAAGTTAGGGGATGGAAAATCATCTATCATGATAATAGACATCAAAAGAAAGCTGGAAGAGCCATACTTATATCAAACAAATTAGATTTGAAACCAAAGACTGTAAAAAGAGATGAAGAAGGGCATTATTTCATAATTAAGAAGACTGTCCATTAAGAAGATCAAACAATTGAAAAAATTTATGCCCCCAACTTGGGAGTACTTACATGTGTAAACCAAATAACAACAAACATACATAAACTCATTGATAATAATACAATGATAGAGGATTTTAATGCGCACTTACAGCAATGGACAGATCATCTAAGCAGAAACAGGGGAACAATGGCTTTGACACACTGGACCAGATGGACTCAACAGATATATTCAGAACATTTCATCCTAAAGCAGCAGAATACACATTCCTTTCAAGTGCACATGAGACATTCTCCAGAACAAATCACATAATGGGCTACAAATCAGTCCTCAACAGGTACAAGAAGATTGAGATCATACCATGTACGTTTTCAGACCATAACACTATGAAACTTGAAGTCAACCACAGAAAAATAATTTTTTGGAAAGATCACAAATACATGGAGATTAAAGGACATTCTAATAAAGAACGAATGGGAGTAACCAGGAAATTAAAGAAGAAATTTTTAAAATAATGGAAACAAATAAAAATGAAAACATGTTTGTCAAAATCTCTGGGATACAGGAAAGGGAGTCCTAAGAGTGAAGTACGTAGCAATACAGGCCTACTTCAAGAAACAAGAAAAGTCTCAAATACACAACCTAACCTTACACCTAAGGGAGCTAGACAAGGAACAGCAAATAAAGCCTAAAGCCTGCAGAAGAAGGGAAATAATAAAGATTAGAGCAGAAATAAATGATATAGAAACAACAACAAAAACCAATAGAATGGAATAATGAAACTTAGAGCTGACTCTTCAAAAATAATTAATAAAATTGATAAACCTCTAGCCAGACTTAACAAAAAGAAAAGAGAAAGGACCCAAATAAATAAAATCACAAATGAAAGAGGAGAGATCACAATCAATACCACAAAAATAAAACAACAATAAGAGAATACTATGAAAAATTATATGCCAACAAACTGGGAGACCTAGAAGAAATGGACAAGTCCCTAGAAACCTACAAACTACCAAAACTGAAACAGGAAGAAATAGAAAATGTCAACAGACCCATAACTAGCAAAGAAATTGAATCAGCAATCAAAAATCTCCCAAAAAACAAAAGTCCAGGGTCAGATGGCTTCCCAGGGCAATTCTATCAGACATTTAAAGAAGAGTTAATGCCTATTCTTCTCAAACTTTTCCAAAAAAATAGAAATGGAAGGAAAACTTCTAAACTTGTTCTATGAGGCCAGCATTACCTTGATCCCCAAACCAGACGAAGACCCCACTAAAAAGGAGAAATACAGATGAATACTCCTGATGAACATGGAGGCAAAAATTCTCAATAAAATACTAGCAAATCAAATACGGCAGTACATTAAAAAAATTATTCACTACAATCAAGTGATATCTATTCCTGGGCTGCAAAGGTGGTTCAACATCCACAAATCAATCAACATGATGCACCACGTTAAGAAAAGAAAGGATAAGAACTATATGATCTGTCAATAGATGCAGAAAAGCATTTGACAGAATACAGAATCCTTTCTTGATTAAAAAAAAAAAAAACAAAAAACAAAACTCTGGGATGCCTGGGTGGCTCAGCGGTTGAGCATTGGCCTTTGGATTGGGGTATGATCCTGGGGTCCAGGATTGAGTCCCACATCGGGCTCTCTGTGAGGAGCCTGCCTCTGCCTCTGCCTCTGCCTCTGTCTTCTTTCTCTCTGTGTGTCTCATGACGAAATAAATAAAATCTTTAAAAAAACCAAAAAACTCTGAACAAAGTAGAGATAGAAGGAACATACCTCAGCATCACAAAGGCCATATACCAAAGACCCACAGCTAATATTATGCTCAGTGGGGGATAAACTGAGTCCTTTCCCTATAGTCAGGAACAAGACAAGGATGTCCGCTCTCACCATTCCTATTCACCATAATACTGGAAGTCTTGGCCTCAGTAATCGGACAACAAAAAGAAATAAAAGGGATCCAAATTGGCAAGGAAGAAGTCAAACTATTTGCAGACAACATGATAGTCTATGTAGAAAATCCAAAAGACTGAACCAAAAAATTTGCTAGAAGTCAAACACTAATTTGGAAAAGTTGCAGGTTATAAAATCAATGTGCAGAAATCTGTTACATTTCTATACACAAATAACAAAGCAGCAGAAAAAGAAACAAAGGAATCAATCCCATATGTGATTGCACCAAAGACTATAAGACACCTAGAAAGAATACTAACTATAGAGATAAAAGATCTGTACTATGAAAACTACAGAATACTTACAAAAGAATTTGAAGAGGACACAAACAGAAAAGCATTCCATGCACATTGATTGGAAGAGCAAATATTGTTAAAAATATATATTATCCAGAACAATCTATACATTTAATAAAATCCCTACTAAAATGCCACCAGCATTTTTCATACAGCTAGAACAAATGATCCTAAAATTTATATGGAACGAAAGATCCAAAATAGCCAAAGGAATGTTGAAAAAGAAAACTAAAGCTGGAGGCATAACAATTCCAGACCTCAAGTTATGTTACAAAGCAGTCGTCATCAAGACAGTAAGGTACTGGCACAAAAAACAGACACATAAATCAATGAACAGAATAGAGAACCCAGAAACTCAACACTATGGTCTACAATCCTCAACAGAGCAGAAAGAATAGGCAGTGGAAAAAAGACAGTCTCTGCAACAAATGATGTTGGGAAAATTGGACAGTCACATGCAGAATGAAACTTGACCACTTTCTTACACCATACACAAAATAAACTTAAAATGGATGAAAGACCTAAATGTGAGACAGGAACTCATCAAAATCATAGAGAGAACACAGGCAGAAATCCCTTGACTTTGGTCATAGCAACTTCTTATTAGACACATCACTGGAGGCAAGGCAAATAAAAGCAAAAATGAACTATTGGGACTTCCGTCAAGGTAAAAAATCTTCTGCATAGTGAAGGAAATAATCACCAAAACTAAAAGGTAGCCTATATAATCTGAGAAGATATTTGCAAATGAGTATCTGTTAAAGGGCTAGCATTCAAAATCTATAAAGACCCTATCAAACTCAACACCCAAAAAACAAATAATCCAGTTAATAAATGGGCAGAAGACATGAACAGACATTTCTCCAAAGAAGACATACAAATGGCTAACTGACACATGAAAAGATGCTCAACATCAGTCAGCATCAGGGAAATACAAATCAAAACAACAATGAGATACCACCTCAAACATGTCAGAATAGCTCAAATTAACAACACAAGAAACAATAGATGTTGGTGAGGATGTGGACAAGGGGGAACCCTCTTGCCCTGTTGGTAGGAATGCAAACTGGTGTAGCCACTCTGGAAAAGAGTTTGGAGGTTCCTCAAAAAGTTAAAAATAGAGATACCCTATGATCAAGCAATTGCATACTAGGTATTTACCCAAAGGGTACAAAAGCACTGATTCAAAGGGGTACATGCACCCCAATGTTTATAGCAGCCAAACTATGGAGAGAGTCCAAATATCCAATGACTGATGAATGGATAAAGATGTGGTAATGTATACAATAGAATGTTACTCAACAATCAAAAAGAATGAAATCTTGCCTGACGTGGATGGAACTAGAAGGTATTATGCAAAGTGAAATAAGTCAGTCAGAGAAAGACAAATACCATATGATTTCACTCATATGTGGAATTTAAGAAAGAAAACAGATGAACATATGGGAAGGGGAGAGAAAGAAAGGAGAGAGGGAAACTAGCCATAAGTGACTTAATAGAGAACAGGGATGCTTGGGTGGCTCGGTGGTTGAGCATCTGCCTTTGGCTCGGGGCATGATCCTGGAGTCCTGGGATTGAGTCCCACATCGAGCTCCATGCAGGAGGCTTGCTGCTCCCTCTGCCTATGTCTGCCTCTCTCATGAATAAATAAAATCTTAAAAAAAAAAAAGAACAACAGAGAACAAACTGAGGGTTGATGGAGGGAGGTGGGTGAGAGATGGGCGAGGTGGGTGAGAGATGGGCTAGATGGGTGACAGGTATTAAGGAAGCCCTTGTTATGATGAGCATTGGGTGCATTGGGTGTTGTATGTAAGTGACAAATCACTGAATTCTACTTCAGAAGCCAATATTGCAGTGTATGTTAAAATTTTTTAAAAAAGGAATAGACTTAGGGAACAGAGTGACTCCATCAAACATAATAACATTCATATTATAGGAGTCCCAGGAGAAGGAGAGAGAGAAAGGGGAGCAGAAAATTTATTTGAAGAAATAATAGCTGAAAAATTCCTTAATCTGGAGAAGGAAATATACATCCAAATCTAGGAAACACTGAGAACTCTCATCAAAATCAACAAAAGCAGACCCAAAGCAAGACATATGGTATTTAAATTGGCAAAATACAGTGATTAAACAGTTTTTTTAAACTAGCAAGACAAAATAAGTTAGAATGTTCATGGGAAAATCCATAAAGCTAGCAGGAGATTTTTCAACAGATATTTGTAACATAGAAGGGAGCAGCATGATTTTTTCAAAGTGCTGAATGGGAAAAATCTGCAGCCAAGAATACTCTCTCCAGCAAGGGCATCATTCAGAATAGAAGGAGAGATAGAGTTTCCCAGACAAACAAATCTAAAGGAGTTCATGACCACTAAACCAGCCCTGAAAAAATATTAAAGAGGAATGTAGGAGTGGAAAGGAGAGATCAAAAGTGACAGTATAAAGGCAGGAAATCCAACAGCAGTAAAAGTGAATATTTCTGTGAAAAATCAGTCCATAAGTTCACAAAAAAAGGACTTAAGTTATAATATTTATCTAAAACCTAAGAAGGAGAAAAGAATGGTCTCAAACTTAAATGACTATCACATTAATATAGACTGCTGTATACAGAAGAGGCTATATACAAAGAAAATGGTAATCATATATCAAAAAACCACACTAATAAATATGCAAATGAGAAACAAATTCAAACACATCACTAAAGAAAATATAAACCTAAATGAAAGATAAGAAAATATTCAGAAACAACCAGAAAACAAGTAATAAAATGGCAATAAGTACCTATTAATAATGACTTTGAATGTAAACAGGTTAGATGTTCCAATCAAAAGGATTAAAAAAAAAACACAACAACATCTGTATGCTGCTTAAAAGAGACTCATGTTACACCTAAAAAGACCTGCAGATGGAAAGTGAGGGGATGGGGAAACATTTATTAAACAAACAGATGTCAAAAGAAAGCCAGAGTGGGGCACCTGGGTGGCTCAGTCAGTTTAGTGTCTCTTAGTTTCAGCTCTGGTCATCTCATGGTTGCGGGATCAAGTCCCCCATCAGGCTCTGTACTCTTTTTTTTTTTTTTAAAGATTTTATTTATTTATTCATGAGAGGCACAGAGAGAGAGACAGAGACAAAGGTAGAGGGAGAAGCAGCTCCATGCAGGGAGCCCAATGTGGGACTCAATCCTGGGACTCCAGGATCATGCCCTGGGCCAAAGGCAGGCACTAAATCGCTGAGCCACCCAGGAGTTCCAAGCTCTGTCCTCAATGGGAATCCACTTGAGATTCCCTTTCCTCTCCCTCTTCCTCTGCCCCTCCCCCTACTCTAAAATAAATCTTAAAAAATGCTGGAGTAGGGCTCCCTGGGTGGCGCAGCGGTTTGGCGCCTGCCTTTGGCCCAGGGCGCGATCCTGGAGACCCGGGATCGAATCCCACGTCGGGCTCCCGGTGCATGGAGCCTGCTTCTCCCTCTGCCTGTGTCTCTGCCTCTCTCTCTCTCTCTCTCTCTCTCTCTGTAACTATCATAAATAAATAAAAAAATTAAAAAAAATTTAAAAAAATGCTGGAGTACCAACACTTATATCAGACAGACTAGACCTAAAAACAAAGACTTCATGAGAGACAGAGAAGGGTACTATATAATTATTAAGGGTACAATCCAACAAGAAAATTTATGCCCCCAACATAGAAGCACACAAATATATAAAAATTAATAACAGATATAATGGAATTCATTGATAATACATTAATAGTAGGGGATGGCAAAGAGATTGAATCAGCAATCAAAAATCTTCTAACAAAGTCCAGGACCAGATGGGTTCCCAGGGCAATTCTATCAGATATTTATAGAAGAATTAATATCTGTTCGTCTTAAACTATTCCAAAAGTAGAAAAGGAAGGAAAACTTCCAAATTCATTCTATGAGGCTAGCATTACCCTGATACCAAAACCAGATAAAGACACCACTACAAGAGAGAGAGAGAGAGAGAGAGAGAGAGAGAGAGAGAGAGAGAGAGAGAGAGAAAGTAAAGGTCAATATCCCGTATTGACAAAGATCAAAAACTCTCAATAAAAAACTAGCATAGTGAATCCAACAATACATTAAATAAATCATTCACCATGATCAAGTGGGAGTTATTCCTGGGTTGTCAAGATGGTTCAATATTATTGAATCAATCAACGTGATACACGACATTATTAAAAGAAGGGCTAAGAACTACATGATCATTTCAATAGATGCAGAGAAAGCACTGACAAAATACAACATCCATTCATGATGAAAGCCCAACAAAGTAAGTTTAGAAGGAATGTACCTCAACATAATAAAAACCATAGATGAAAAACTCAGAATATCATTCTCAATAGGGAAAAATCAAGGCCTTTTCCTCTATAGTCAGGAACAAGACAGGGATGTCCATTGTCATCACTCTTATTCAACACGGTCCTGGAAGTCCTAGCCATAGTAATCAGACAACAAAAAGAAATAAAAGGCATCCAAATCAGCTAGGAAGACGTCAAACTTTCACTATTTGATGATGACATGATTTTCTGTATAGAAAACCCAAAAATCTCCATCAAAAAACTGCTAAAACTGATAAATTCAGTGAAATCACAGGATACAAAAATCACCTTGCAGAAATCTGTCATGTTTCTATGCAACAATAATGAGGCAGTAGAAAGAGAATTAAGGGATCAATTCCATTTATACTAGCACCAAAAACAATAAGATACATAGGATTAAGCCTAACCAAAGAAATGAATGACCTGTACTGTAAATACTATAAAACATTGATGAAGGAAATTGGGGAGCACCTGGGTGGCTCAGTAGTTGAGCATCTACCTTTGGCTCAGGGTGTTAACCCTGGGATCCTGGGATCGAGTCCTGCATCGAGCTCCCTGTGAGGAACCTGCTTCTCCTTCTATCTATGTCTCTGCCTCTCTCTCTCTCTGTCTCTCTCATGAATAAATAAATAAAATCTTTAAAAAAAATTTTAAAAAATAAATTGAAGATGACACAAAATGGAAAGACATTTCATGCTCATGGATAGGAAGAACAAATATTGTTAAAAAGGCTATACTACTCAAAACAATCTACAAATTTAATGCAATCCCTATCGACATAGCAATAGCATTTTTCACAGAGCTGGAACAAATAATCCTAAAATTTGTAGGGAACCATGAAAAACTGAAAATAGCCAAAGCAGTGTTGAAAAAGAAAACCAAAGCTGGGGCATCACAATTTCAGACTTCAAGTCATATTACAGAGCTCTAGTGATCAAAAGGGTATGGTACAGGCACAAGAAGTAGACACGCAGATCAATAGAACAGAATAGAAAACTGAGATGAGATACGAACCGATAACTCTATGCTCAATTAATCTTCAACAAAGCGGGAAAGAATACCCAATGGGGAAAAGGGAAAAGCCAGTCTCTTCAACAAATGGTGTTGGGAAAACTGGACAGCCACATGCAGAAGAATGAAACAGGACCACTTTCTTACATCATATATAAAAAATAAAATCAAAATGGATCAAAGACCTAAATGTGAGACCTGAAACCATAAAAAGAAGAAAAGATAGGCAGTAATGTCTTTGACATTGGCCATAGGATCTTTCTAGATAAGCCGCTGAGGCAAGGGAAACAAAAGCAAAAATAAACTATTGGGACTTCATGAAGATAAAAACGTTCTGCACAGTGAAGGAAACAACCAAAACTAAAAGGCAACATACAAAATGAGAGAAGATATTTGTAAATGACATATCCAATAAAGAGTTAGTATCCAAAATATATAAGGCAAATATAAATCTCAACATCCAAAACATGAATTATCCAATTGAACATGGGCAGAAGACATGAATGGATATTTTCTCTAAGAAGACATCCAGATGGCCAACATACACATGGAAAGATACTCAGTATCACTCATCATCAGGGAAATGCAAATCAAAACCATGAGGTATCACCTCACACCTGTTTTAATGGCTAAAATTAACAACAAAAGAAACAACAGGTATTGCTGAGGATGTGGAGAAAGGGGAACTCTTGCACTGTTAGTGGGAATGCAAACTGGTGCAGCCACTGTGGAAAACAGTAGGGAGATTCCTCAAAAAGTTAAAAATAGAGCTACCCTCCGATGCAGAAATTGCACAACTAGGTATTTACCCAAAGGATACAAAAATACAGATTCCAAGGGGTACATGTACCCCAATGTTTGTAGCAGCATTACCAACAATAGCCAAACATTGGAAACAGCTCAAATGTCCATCACAAGATGAATGGATAAAGAAGATGTGGTATATACACACACTGGAATAGCACTCAGTCATCAGAAAGGATGAAGCAATGCCATTTACAATCATATGGAAGAAGCTGAAAAGAATTATGCTAACTGAAATAAGTCAGCCAGAGAAAGACAAATACCATACAATTTCATTCATATGTGGATTTTAAGAAACAAAACAACCGGGCAGCCCCGGTGGCACACTGGTTTAGCGCCACCTGCAGCTCAGGACATGATCCTGGAGATCCGGGATTGAGTCCCACGTCGGGCCCCCTGCATGGAGCCTGCTTCTCCCTCTGCCTGTCTCTGCCTGTGTCTCTGCCTCTCTCTCTCTCTGTGTGTCTCTATGAATGAATAAATAAAATCTTTAAAAAAAAAAGAAACAAAGCAACCTGGCAAAGGGGGAGAAATGAGAGAAGCAAATCAAAACTATAGAGAATAGACTAATAAATACCAGAGGAAGGTGAGGGGGTGGGGAAACAGGGGATGGGGATGAAGGAGGGCACCTATGATGAGTACCAAGTATCCAACTGTTGAATGACTATGTTATACGCCTGAAACTAATAATATACTGTGTTAACAATCAGGAATTTAAATAAAAATTTAAAAATAACAATTGTTAGTATTCATGAAACAGGTGTACACATAGAAATAAAAACAGAAAGGAAAGTGAATATCCATATAAAAAGTATTTAGAGCCACAAATCCCCTCCTTATTTCAGCTCAGCAGATGGCTCCCATGTCTATTCTCACCCCAACAGGAGCCTGGAGTTTGATACTCTGGAGAGGACTCTGAATTGATGATTGCCAAAACATACCCTGACCCAAAACATAACTATAATGCTTAAAACTAACCCACTGAGATACTGGGAATCCCAGATGCCAGGGACATGCCCAGACCCCACCTCTAACTCTACACAGAAAATAACCCTAATCCTAATCTTAATCCTAACCTTAACCTAAGCCTAACACTAGACCTATCACTAAAAACAAACAAAAAACAAACAAACATTAACCCCAAGCCCCTAATCCATAACACCTAAACCTAACTCCAAACCTAACCTCTAACCCCAATCCTAACTATAACCTATAACCCTAACCAGTAACCTAAACCCTAACCAGTAACCCTAACCTGCTGAGCCAAGCCCCACGTTCAGCATCCCCCTGAACACAAACCCTGAGCCAGAGCCTCATCCTCACCTTCGGTTTCTACTCAGCTCTCTGGGTGGATCTCAAAACTACCTCCACATAGGAACCTCCAAGCTCCAGGACCCTAACCCTAACCCTAGGTTGGGTTCTGAACCCACCCAGTCCCAGAGCCTGGCTCCAAACCCCGAGGGACACCTTAGAGATACAAGAAGACACAGCCAACAACACAGGAGGGAATTGTGCCATTTGGAAGAGCGGCAGATAGCCATGGTAGGAGAAATCCGAAGTCCCCCCTGAGCCAGGACCCATGCTCAGAGTCCCCCTAAGAACAAACCCTGATCCTAAGCCTCACCCTCACCCTTGACCTCTAGTCAGCATTCCGGACAGATCTCAAAATACCCCTACATAAGATCCTCCAAGCTCCTGGGCCCTAACACTAATCCTTGGTTGGGATCTTAAACCATCCAGCCCCAAAGCTGGGCTCCGAACCCTGAGGGATTTGGGATACCGGTGTGGCACCAGAAGACTCAGCCAGCAACCCAGCAGGAAATTCTTCCATTTGGAAGGCCTGCAAATAGTGTGAACATGAGAATTCTGAAGGTCAACCTGAGCCAAGCCCTGTGTTCAGTGCCCCCTGAACACAACCCTAAGCCTGAGCCTCACACTGCCCATCACCCTCAACCCGTCCCTCAGGGCAAGTCTAGACACTGCTGTCAGATCGGACCCTCCCACTCCTGGGCCCTAACCCTAACTCTAGGTTGGGTTCTGACCCCACCCAGCCCCAAAGCCAGACTCTGAACCCCAAGGTATTTGGGATACCTCAGCAACACCAGAAGTCTTGGGCAGCAACACAGGAGGAAACCATGACATTGGGAAAACCTGGAAATCTCTGGAGCAAGAGAAATCCGAAGGAACCCCTGAGCCAAGCCGCATGTTCAGCACCCCCATGAACTCCAACCCTGAGTCAGAGCCTACCCCTTCCCCTTGCCCTCTACTCAGAACTCTGGGCAGATCTTCACACTCCTAGCAGATAGGACCTCCAAGCTCCTGGCTCTGACCCTAACCCTAACCCTAAGTTGGGTTCAGACATGACCCAGCTCCAAACCCTGGCATCGAATCCCAAGTGATTTGGAACAGCTGAGCGACACCAGAAGACTTGGCCAGTAACACAGAAGGAAATCGTCCATTTGTAATGAGGCCAGAGATGAAGATATCTGAAATACCCCCTGAGTCACGCCCCAAATTCAACGACCCCTGAACACCAACCCTGAGCCTCACACTAACCCTTGCCCTCAACTCAGCTTTCTGGGCAGATCTACAAATTACCTCCAGAAAGGACCCTCCAAACTCCTGGGCCCTGCCCCTAACCCTGGTTGGGATCTGACCTGACCTCAAAATCCAAGTGATTTGGGACACCAGGTCAACACCAGAAGACTCGGCCAGCAACCCAGGAGGACTTTGTGTCATTTGGAAGAGTGGCAAATAGCTAAGCTAGGAAAAATCTGAAGAACTACCTGAGCCAAACCCCATGTTCAGTGCCCCCCAGAACACGAACACTCAGTCTGAGCCTCACCCTAATCCTTGCCCTTAACTCAGCCCTATGAGCAGGTCTCCACCTTGCTGGCTGATAGGACTCTTGAAGCTCCTGGGCCCTAACCCTAACCTTAGGGTTGGTTCTGACCCGAGCCACCCCCAGTGCCTGGTTCCTAACCTCAAGGGATTTGGAACAGCTGTACAACACCAGAAAACTCAGCCGGCAACACAGGAGGGAATTGGGCCATTTTGAAGACTGGAGAAGAGCTAGAGCAGGAGAAATCTGGAGTGGAGAAATCCATCCCTCCTGGATGGTGTCCACACTGATGGCAAATCAAAACCTGCAAGCTCCTGGGCTGTAGCTCTAACATCCACTGGGTTCTGACACTCCCCAGCCCCAAAGCTGCTTCCAAACACCGAAAGATCTGGGACACCTGAGCAACACCAGAAGCCTCAGCCAGCAACACAGATGCAGATCTTACCATTTGGGAAACCGGAAAGGAGCTAGAGCATGAGAAATCTGAAGGAAAACCTAAGGGCACCCACACATTCAGCGCTCCCCTGAACACAAACCCAAAGACTGACCCTTGCCCTAACCCTGCCCCTCAACTCAGCCCTAAACCCTAATCCTAATCCCTGACTCCTAAAGCCTAAACCTAACCCTCATCTGAATTAGAAAATTGGATCAGAAGGGTAAAGATATTTTGGATAGTGGGCAGGCGGACACAGTTGAAAACTGCTTGGGGTTATAATGTGTCATCTGTAGCATTTCCTCACATAGGGTTATGTGGTGCCTCCTTGGGAGAGTGTCCTTGGCTTGGCTAAAACACACTGAATTATTCCTTGTGAAGTGGCAGGTGGAGGTAAAGAGATGACGGCTGCGGAGTCTGAGGGTTGAGATAAGGAGTATTTGTGCTGCTGGGACAAGTTTACTGCTGGTTTCAAATCTCTATGGAATAAGTTATTCCTCCCAACGTGCACGTGAGCACCCCGCCAGAGAAGCAGAGGGGGGGACACCCAACTCTGTGAGGGAGGCCACGCCTACCCAGACCCAGCTTACCCAGGGTGGAGAGGCCACTTGTCCTTATAGGAGGCCACAGGTTAGCAAGAGGCATGTGGGAGGATTATACGGGTGGCCCCCATGCTTTGGGTCCAGTAGAAGCAGTGGGATTTGGGATTACAATTTCCCACCATGCTCCACCAAAACACGGTTAGAACTGTGAGGATGAATGAAGGGAAACCTCACTAAAGCGAGCTCTGGATTCTAGAAGGGGAGGCTGGAAGGGGGGCCGACCACTCCGTGTCAGTCACAGGAAGGACTGTCAAGTACAGACCCCAACATCAGGACCCCCCACAGGAGAGACGCCCCAGGGACAGGCCCCAACAGGGGAAGTTCAGGAAATCTCCTATAAGACATTGACGCTGCCCTGCAGCCCAGCCGGGGAGAAACCTCCATCACCCCGAACCCCAGCTTTTCTCCAGGGGACGTTCCTTCAAAACAACCTGCCTAACTTCCTCCTTCTCCACGAAATAATGAACAGGTGACAGGCCTGTGTCTGAAACCTGTAGACACCGACGACAGAAATCCAGGGAGCCACACGGAGACGCAAGTTCCTCTGTGCTCAGCGAAGGGAAGAACCGATGCAGTGAAAATACCTGGTCTGCCTGAAGCCGTCTACACGGTCAGCTCAGTCCTTCCAAAGTCCCAGCGGCGTTTTCACAGGTCCAGAACCAACAACCCCGAAGCGGTGTGGACGTGGCGGGAGTTCCCTGAGTGCAGACAGTCGGAGGAGCCCCAGGAACCGAATCCTTGTGGTGCATAAACACCGACGCGCGGACCCGCCCAGCGGCTCTGGAGCCCAGAAAGGGGGGACCCGGCAGCCCAGCGCACAGCCCCGTGCGGGACCCCAGGTCACCGCACACATAGCGACGGAAACCCCAGCGTCCGCGAGGCTCGCCCTTCCTACGCGGGGTCCTGTGAGCACAGACTCCCCAGCCACCTGGCTCGGGCGCTTCTCCGCACCTGCTCCCCCGCGGCGGGTCCTGAGGAGGCGGGGCTCCTGTCCACGTGGACGCAGGCCCACCTCCTCCACAGCGGGTCCTGAGGAGGCCGGCCTCTGTCAGTGTAGACGCGGACTCATCTCCACTGCTGGTCGTGAGGGGGCAGGGTTCCCGTCGGTGTGGACCTGGCCCCATGTCCTTCATAGCAGGTCCTGAGGAGGCCGGGCTCCTGTCCGCGTGGACTCGGGCTCAAACCCCTCCACAGCGGGTCCCGAAGAGGCGGGGCTTCTGTCAGTGTGGACACGGGCTCACCTCCTCCACAGCGAGTCCTGAGGAGGCCAGGCTCCTGTCAGTGTGGACCTGGCCCCATGTCCTTCATAGCGGGTCCTGAGGAGGCTGGGCTCCTGTCGGCGTGGACGCGGACCCATATCCTCCACAGCAAGTCCTGAGGAGGCCGGGCTCCTGTCGGCGTGGACGCAGACTCACCTCCTCCACAGCGAGTCCTGAGGAGGCCAGGCTCCTGTCAGTGTGGACCTGGCCCCATGTCCTTCATAGCGGGTCCTGAGGAGGCTGGGCTCCTGTCGGCGTGGACGCGGACTCACATCCTCCACAGCAGGTCCTGAGGAGGCCGGACTCCTGTCAATATGGACGCGGCCACTGGTCCTCCACATCAGGCCCTGTCAAGGTAGACGCAGCCCCATGTCCTCCCCAGGCCCCCACAGCGGGTCCCGAGGGACGCCGGGCTCCTGCCAGCGTGGGCGCGGCCCCGCGTCCTGCTGAAGCTTCCACAGGGGGTCCTGAGGAGGCGGGGGTCCTGTCTGTGTGGACGCGGCCCCGCGTCCTCCCGAAGCTCCCACGGGGGTCCTGAGGAAGTGGAGCTCCAGCCTGGGCAGGAGGCAGGCTGAACAGCGCGCGCGCGGGGCGTCAGGGAGCTGGGCTCGGGCGCCCCCTGCAGGAGGCGGAGGCAGTGCAGGATGCGCCGGCTCACGGGTCGGGCGAGACCGCGCCCCCTCCCGGGGACCAGCCGAATCCATTACATTTTTGAAGCTCAAACTGAAGGGGAGCCCAATATCCCTCAACTTCTCCAAAAATAGTTAAGGAACAGTCAATTGGAAGCCATATGAAATGAAAGGTAGGCACAAACTTTACAACCTACACCAAAATTCACTCTAAACTGTAGATAAATTTAAAATTCAAGCACAAACATCAACCCACAAAAGAGAAAAATTGATAGCATGGACTTTATAAAATTAAAACTTCTACTCTGAAAAACCTTGTTCAAAGAACCAAAAGACAAGCCACAGACTGAGAGAACATATTTACAAACCATGTATCTGATAAAGGATTTATATGCAGAATGTACCCTGATCCTAAATCCTAGTTCCCTCAAGGTCTTCTACCTCTAGGTTGGAACTCACGAGCTGCAGTTACTCAGCCTAGTGCTCTCCCTAATGAGCCTTCTGGACAACCAGGTTACCCTGGGATCTTCCATCACCTCAGCCTAAACACATACCAAGCTATCCCATTAACCATTATGTCCAATGCTTCAAGGCTCACCATAACTCCTTATGCCTTTGTCTCCTAAACCCTCATTCCCTAACCATCACCACCTGATCCCTCTAATCTTTCAACTAATAAACAATCCCTCAAACCCTCTAAACACACACCCAATACTGTTGCCCCTCACCACCTAAACAATCACCCTCTCAAACTGTCACTCACTCACCCTTAAATCATTATCCTCCAAATTCTGAACCCACTAGCTCCCCACACACCACCCACTGAACCTCCTAAACCCTCCCCCTGCAAATACACACCAGCTCCTGCCCTCATCCACTCACCCCCCAAAAAACATTTCCACTCAGACCCAGTAACACTCATTCCCTCTTCCTCCCACCTCCTCACACTAAAGCACTCAAAAAATAAGGGTGTGAAACTAAAAGCCAAATGCCATAACCCTAAAATCATACACCATTAAACAATAGAATAATAGAGTCATTATCTATAAACCATATACCATGAACTCAAACCAGATACCATAAACCATAGCCATAAACCATAGCCATGATCCACATGACATGAACTAGAACCAGAACCATAATCATAACCGAAACCAACATAAATATTCATGACAACATTGTTCATAATTGGAAAATGGCACAAAATATGCAAACTTGCCACAAAGGGTAAATGAATACACAATATGGATAGTCCATAAACTGAAATGTTCTTCCACCATATCAAGAATGAAGTAAAATTGTGCAGCTGCTGTGGTAAATTGAATGGCAGTTCCTCAAAATCTTAGAAATAGGAATAATTATTACACCCCAGGGCATATACCCAAAATATTTGAAAGCAAGGACTCTCTGTATTTATTCCCCCAAATCTGTAGCACCATTATGCACAATAGCCAAAAGGCTGAACTGACCAAAGTGTCCACTGAAGGATGAATGAGTAGTATACACACAAGGGAATATTATTCAACCATGCAAAGGACTAAAGTATTGATTCATATCACAATATGGATGAGCCTTCAATTTACTATGACAAGGGCAATAAATCAATCACAGAAAAGAATATTATAAGATTCTACTTGTTTGAAGTATCCAAAATAATCAAATTCACCTATAGAAGTAAGATCTGGTTACCAGGCAGAGGGGACAAGGGAAAGGGGAGTTCATGTTTAATATACACAGACTTTCTTTAGGTCAAAATTTAAACTTTTCTGAGGTGGAAGGTGATGATTTTTGTATAACAATGGGAATATACTTAGTGGCATACAACTATAGACTTCAAATCTTTTATTTTAAAAAATCTTTTAAATGGTCACTATTATGTTTTATAAACTCACAAATAAAGTCATGACTGAAATACTGAAACATGTTACAACATGAACAAAGATTGGAAACAAACTAAATTACAGAGCCATACAGAAAAAGGCTGCTGCCCAGATTGGAGCCCTTTGTGATGTTTAAATCAATCATGGTTGTGAAGTGAGTGAAAGTCTTGGTAACAGTAAAGTGGGTTACAACAGGAGGAGTCATTGTCACACAGTTCGGGCAGGTGGTGACAGTTGAAGTGGCCTCTGGATTGGATTATAATGAGGAACCCATAATTATTTCCCTAAGATCAGGAACAAGACAGGGATGTCCACTCTCACCACTGCTATTCAACATAGTACTGGAAGTCCTAGCCTCAGCAATCAGGTAACAAAAAGAAATAAAAGGCATTCAAATTGGCAAAGAAGTCAAACTCTCCCTCTTCGCAGATGACATGATACTGTACATAGAAAATCCAAAAGTCTCCACCCCAAGATTGCTAGAACTCATACAGCAATTCGGCAATGTGGCAGGATACAAAATCAATGCCCAGAAATCAGTGGCATTTCTATACACTAACAATGAGACTGAAGAAAGAAAAATTAAGGAGTCAATCCCATTTACAATTGCACCCAAAAGCATCAGATACCTAGGAATAAACCTAATCAAAGAGGTAAAGAATCTATACCCTAAAAACTCAGAACACTTCTGAAAGAAATTGAGGAAGACACAAAGAGATGGAAAGATATTCCATGCTCATGGATTGGCAGAATAATATTGTGAAAATATCAACGTTACCCAGTGCAATTTACACATTTAATGCAATCCCTATCAAAATACAATGGACTTTCTTCAGAGAGTTGGAAAAAATCATCTTAAGATTTGTGTGGAATCAGAAAAGACCCCGAATAGCCAGGGGAATATTAAAAAAGAAAACCACAGCTGGGGGCATCACAATGCCAGATTTCAGGTTGTACTACAAAGCTGTGGTCATCAAGACAGTGTGGTACTGACACAAAAACAGACATATAGATCAATGGAACAGAATGGAGAATCCAGAAGTGGACCCTGAACTTTATGGTCAACTAATATTCGATAAAGGAGGAAAGACTATCCACTAGAAAAAAGACAGTCTTTTCAATAAATGGTGCTGGGAAAATTGGACATCCACATGCAGAAGAATGAAACTAGACCACTCTCTTGCACCATACACAAAGATAAACTCAAAATGGGTGAAAGATCTAACTGTGAGACAAGATTTCATCAAAATCCTACAGGAGAACACAGGCAACACCCTTTTTGAACTTGGCCACAGCGACTTCTTGCAAGATACATCCATGAAGGCAAGAGAAACAAAAGCAAAAATAAATTATTGGGACTTCATCAAGATAAGAAGCTTCTGCACAGCAAAAGAAACAGTCAACAAAACTAAAAGACAACCTACAGAATGGGAGAAGATATTTGCAAATGACGTATCAGATAAAGGACTAGTTTCCAAGATCTGTAAAGAACTTATTAAACTCAACAGCAAAGAAACAAGCAATCCAATCATGAAATGGGCAAAAGACATGAACAGAAATCTCACAGAGGAAGACATAGACATGGCCAACAAGCACATGAGAAAATGCTCCGCATCACTGGCCATCAGGGAAATACAAATCAAAACCACAATGAGATACCACCTCACACCAGTGAGAATGGTGAACATTAACAAGACAGGAAACAACAAATGTTGGAGAGGATGTGGAGAAAGGGAAACCCTCTTGCACTGTTGGTGGGAATGTGAACTGGTGCAGCCACTCTGGAAAACTGAGTGGAAGTTCCTCAAAGAGTTAAAAATAGACCTGCCCTATGACCCAACAATTGCACTGCTGGGGATTTACCCCAAAGATACAGATGCAGTGAAACGCCGGGACACCTGCACCCCAATGTTTATAGCAGCAATGTCCACAATAGCCAAACTGTGGAAAGAGCCTTGGTGTCCATTGAAAGATGAATGGATAAAGAAGATGTGGTCTATGTACACAGTGGAATATTAGCCATTAGAAATGAGCCATTTGCCTCAACGTGGGTGGAACTGGAGGGTATTATGCTGAGTGAAGTAAGGCAATCGGAGAAGGACAAACATTATATGGTCTCATTCATTTGAGGAATATAAAAAAAGTGAAAGGTAATAAAGGAGAAAAGAGAGAAAATGAGTGAAAATATCAGTGAGGGTGACAAAACATGACAGACACCTAACTCTGGGAAATGAACAGGGGGTAGTGGAAGGGGAGGTGGGTGGGGGGTTGGGGTGACTGGGTGATGGCACTGAGGGGGGCACTTGGCGGGATGAGCACTAGGTGTTATGCTATATGTTGGCAAATTGAACTCCAATAAAAAAAAAAGAAATACAGTATTTCTACTGGTATGGCAGATTTTTCTGTATGTCAGAAATTCACGGACATTAAATTACTTCTCAAAACAACCATATCAGTAACACACCAGGAAAGTATAGAACACATCAAACTTCATGGTGGAGACCAAACCTTACCTGGACACAGTTCACACGATGCGATGTATTACTAAGGGACTCTGTGACAGAATCATATTAGTGGCCACTACGCTGTGGGTGTTGTGGATGAACTGGGATATGGTAGAAACATGACATTTTGGCTTCCCAATCTTGCACATAGTGCCACCAAAAAATGTTAAGACACATAAACAATCAGTGAAATTGCAGAATACAGAATCAAGAGAGAAAAATTATTAGATTGGACAAACTCATAATGAACCATCACAAGGAGAAATTAAGAAAACAGGAAAAAACTTTACTACAGACATGAAAAACCTGTATACCCTGAAAACTATAGGATATTGACAAAGAAGTTGCAAAACAGGCATCTGGGTGGCTCAGTCAGTTAAGCGTCCGATTCTTGATTTTAGGTCATGATCTCAGGGTTGTGAGATTGAGCCTTGTGTTGGGCTCCACCCTGGGAGCCTGCTTAAGAGTCTCTCTCTCTTCCTTTGCTCCTCCCCCTCCTGCTCTAAAAAAAATTGAAAAAGACACAAATAAATGGAAAGATTTTATGTGCTCATGGATTGTAAAAATAAATATTATAAAATTGTCCATTTTACTCAAAGTGATGTACAGATTCAGTGCAATCCTGATCAACATTCCAGTGCCACTTTGCACAGAACTAGAACAACTCTGAAAGGACCCTGAAAAGTCAAAGCAATCTACAAAGAAGAACAAATTGGGAGGCATCATATTCCCTGATTTCAAACTATATCACAAAGCTATAGTAACCAAAACAGTATGTTACAGCTGAAGACACAGAAAGACAAATGGAGCAGAATGCAGAGTCCAGAAACACGTCCACACATAAGTGGTCAATTAATTTACAACAAAGGAGCCAAGAATATGCAATGGTGAAAGGACAGTCTCTTCAATGAGAACTGCTAGGAAAACTGGACAGCTTCAAGTAGAATAATACCAGACCCAAAACTACACCACACACAAAAACTAACTAAAAATGCACAGCAGCTGAGAGGAAGGAGGAACACCAGTACTGAAGTCAGTTAGCCCCAGTGCCTTGATGGGATTCATTCCCAGTAGGGGCTCTGGTGAGGCCTTCAGTGGTTCTGATTTCCACCTGAGCTCCTTTGAGCAAAGACAATGTTGGGTTCAGGTGTCTCCTGGTGATGTTTCCAACTCTGAAACAGTGGCTTTACAAGGGAACAAGAGAATGTGCTTTAGAACCTTCCTCAATGAGGGAAGGAAGAGGGAAATTGAAAGGGTTGAGCCCCAAGGAGCTTTTCCTGCGAGGGACCCTGTGGTAAGGGGCAAGGATAGGACAGCAGGGAAGTGATGGAGAGCAGCCCACCAAGTGTCTCCCTTGAACATGGGAAAGGCTTTATTCTGAGGGCATCACATCAGGGGGCTCCTTCCCTCAGTCCTGACTGAGGATTTTGTCTTGGAGAGGGGTGTTCCAAATATTCACATGCATCTTGTGGCTTAGGGTCAGAATCCTGATGGGGAATCCCTTGCCAGGTATGTGTCTCCAGTGACACTGTGGTCATCAGACACATCAGAGGTTACCTACTAAGGGACCCTCCCATGACGACTTCTGAGAGGTGGTCCAGAACAGGATAAAATGGGCTGGAGTGGAAGGTGTATACCTCACGCAGGAATTCCATCTCTAGGCACCTCCAAGTGTCAGAGTCCTGAGGGGTTCTAAGTGCTGAACCCAATCCCTTCTGCTCACTCTGACCCCCTGCCCCAGCAACTGTCTCCTCAGCCTTCGCACGGAGATAAGACAAGTTCCTTAACACATCAGGCATTCAAGGAATTCTCGTTGACAACTGGTGGGCACAGCTTCTGCTCAGGCACCGGTCCTCCAGGTGCGCAGTACCAAGCAGGCATCAAGGGCGATACCACAGCAGTGTGGGGGCTGGAAGGGGTGCGTACTGGGCTGAACTAATTCTAATATTCAATTTTTAATATCTCCTGAGTACCAGCCAGTTACTGGGGTTAAAGAGACAGAAAAGCCCCCCTCTGTGCAGGGCCTCATTGGGGGCCCGCCACTGACCATGGAGCCCTGAGCACTGACCCTGACCTCCGAACACACTTACAAGCTGGCCCAAACCCAGAACACTCAGGCCTGGGGTCTTTAACCATGGGGGGCATCTTTCCTCAAAACCACACCCTGGAGTGCCCAGAAAGCCCACATATTCTGTTGGCTATTGGCAGGCTGGAGGGGGATAAACCAAAAAAGTGAAACCCCTATGGACAAAATGCAGAGGAGACCCATGAGTCTTTCCCTCTGGACCCATGGACCCCTGGTCCCAAAGGCTGGTGAGTAGGGTTGGGCTGAGAGGCTCTCTTTGCCTTGTTGTTGATCTTTCCTTTCTTAGATGTGGCTTGGAACCTTGGAAATAAATGCTGACTTTATAAGATTGGCTTTTTCAAGTGTTTTCCTGAAACAAGTGGTTGAAGCTTAAGATGTCTTCATGCTGCCATGGATAGGCCCACAGTGGAGAGCAGTCAGAACTAGGGACAACTTGCTGCCCTCTACCTCCCTGGGCTAATGCTCCTCACTCACTTGGTAATGGAATTTCCCATCGGTTAGTGGCAGGAAGAGGTGAGAGGGGGGTGGTGTCGGGGAGGGGGTGCCTAAGGGTCATTTCAGTACCATGAACATCTCTCTACATCAGCGCCATACACCTAGTGGTTCTGCTCTGCATACTGTATCCCCTTAGAAATTACATCTGGGGGATCCCTGGGTGGCGCAGCGGTTTGGCGCCTGCCTTTGGCCCAGGGCGCGATCCTGGAGACCCGGGATCGAATCCCACATCGGGCTCCCGGTGCATGGAGCCTGCTTCTCCCTCTGCCTGTGTCTCTGCCTCTCTCTCTCTCTGTGACTATCATAAATAAATAAAAATTAAAAAAAAAAAAAGAAATTACATCTGGGACCAGATGCTATTAGGTCCCTGTTCCAGGCTCCATACCAGAAGCCCATCTGCTCATGCTGAGGCCATGTATGATGTTATGGGCAGGAGGCCAACCCTGCTCACAGGGGCGATCTCCAGTTGGCAGAAGCAGGAGACATGACATATGCCATGGGAGCGGAGTTTACACGAGGGTCTCAGCTACAAGTCTAATGTTTGATTTGCTGTTCCATGAGTCAGGGCTCATTTTCTGGAAAACTTCCTTATGGCGGCAGCCTTCTCTGTCAACTCAGATTTTCAGAAATATCTAATTGGATTTGATGTCAACTAATGTAATATGAAAGGACCTTATTTGATCTTATTAACTTCAACGCAGCTGAATTAGCAAACATGGGCCCTATTTACCAGGTTGCCATTGAGGAGACAGCTTGAGGTCAGAAAGTACTGCATCAGAAGCCAGCTCCCCAGTGTCATCCCTTTGCAAACTGCAAAGACCTGGGATGTAGTTTGCAGGTACCACTGATACCCTTGCTCCTTGGAAGGTGAAAAGGATGTGAGCTTGAGTTATGGCTGAGAAGCACGTGGTACAGAGACCTGGGCAATCCCAGGTCCCATTGGAGACTTGACACACACATCTGCAAGACCAAGATGTGGCCCATTGAACAGTAAAGCAGTAAGTTTGTCAAAGAAGCAGCCCTGACACCATCTTCCCCATCTACTGGCCTTTTGATTTTTTGGACCTGCTGCTCACAGTTTCCCCATCTCTTGCTCATGTCACCACTGCAAGCATGCCACTCCTGCAAAAGTAACCACCTCCTACCTTCCATGGTCTATGCTCCAGCCATCCTGTGGCTTAACTTTTTAGAACAGAGCACAGAAGAGAACAAGCAGCCATGAGCTAATGCCCGAGGGCTGCACCTGTGTGCAAAGATATGCCATCATTGCGACTGTCTGGATGTGGTGTGGCTACTTAGGGCCTCCTGGATGTCTGTGTTATCCACGCACATGTCACATGGTCAGATGTGCATATATGAGCACCTGGCTATGCCTAACTCTTGTTAGCCAAAATAATATTTGATCTTACAGAGGCTATAGCCCTATATATCAGATGACATTCAATCTCCTGACATTGATGCCCATGAGGAACAGTTGTTCTCTGGCCCAGCCCATATCTTGTGTCTGACTCAGAGAAGGAAAAGAATGCAGGGTATGTTTGCTGGGGCCAGTCACCTCCATAATTGCATGCTCCCTGAAAGGCAGGCAGGAATTCTCCTTCCACCTCTGGAATATGAGTATGAGCTTCCTGAAGGAAAGCAGTCCATACAACTTACCCTTTATTTGGAAAAGGCATATGAATTCAGGTAAAACAATTGGATATCTGGTAAGATGGTACCTTATTCCAAATACTACTCAGGAGTGTTTTTTTTAAAGGAATGTTAATATTATTGTTAATAGCTTAAAAAAGGAATAATCCAACAGCATGGCACTGATTAAATAACAGAATAACCTGGGAACTTTGCAAACCAATTTTGTATAAGAATGTACTTGTGATGGTACTTATTGAAGTCAATATGAATATGCACACAGAAGACATGTGACAATTGTGGAGCAAGTCCAGCCTGGCTCAGGGTTCTGATGATAGGCAGCAATCATTTCAAAGAAGGCCAAGTTTCTAGGGGTCACTCCCATCTCTCCCAAACCTACACATTTTCCTTTGGAGCAGGTGAACACAGGAAAATTATGTAAGAGGCAAAAGAACTCGCTTGTGAGTTTTAAGAGCACTACATCTTTGTCCTCCAGCAAAAGATCTAAGCATCCTAAGAAGGGCTAACCAGAGCCAGGATCAAACATAGAACCTGCCCCACAGTAGGTGTTCAACAAATAACTGCTGAATTAATATACTTATGTGGAAGCTATGTGAGTGATCTGCACATCCCACTGCACATCATAGAATAATCAATGAGAATGCCGGCCCTCTAACAAGGTATATGTTGATTTATTATGGAATTTAACAAATTCATTTTAAAAGGCAGCACAAAAGAGTGTCTTTATAAAGAACATACAAAACCTGTCATGTTCATCATCATACAGATCAACTTTTGGGCAACACAGCCATTTAATTACTTCAATTAGCATTCACTAGATGTCAATTATTAGCAGATGACAACTGGAAAGGAATATTGTCTCAGACATGCATGTTTATTTATGTGTTCAACCATGGGTATAACCATCTCTCTAAATGCTGTGAAACATAGAAAGCAGAAGCTGCCAATTCATTTTTGGAAGTTAAAAAACAGGTAGTGATGACAGAGAAGAAGACAAATGAGATCAAATTATTGTCCTCTATATATCGTGGACATGCTTGTCTGATATAATGGCACAAAGTGGGTGAAAAAGAGTAACTTCCACTGACTTACTCAGGAATACCTGATTCAGGGCAGCCCGGGTGACTCAGCGGTTTAGCACTGTCTTAAGCTCCAGGGGTGATCCTGGAGACCCGGGATCGAGTTCCACAGTGGGCCCCCTGCATGGAGCCTGCTTCTCCCTCTGCCTGTGTCTCTGTCTCCCTCTCTCTGTGTGTCTCTCATGAATAGATAAATAAAATCTTAAAAAAAAAGGAATACCTGATTCAGGTGCTTCCCACTTGAAAAGCATGTGGATTGACGTGGATGAAACTGGAGGGTATTATGCTGAGCGAAATAAGTCAATCGGAGAAGGACAGTCATCATATGGTTTCACTCATATGTGGAATATAAGAAATAGTGAAAGGGATTATAAGGAAAAGGAGGGGAACTGAGTGGGAAAAATTAGAGAGGGAGACAAACCATGAGAGACTCCTAACTCTGGGAAACACATAAAGGGTTGCCGAAGGGGAGCTGGGTGGGGGGTTGGGGTAACCAAGTGACAGGCACTGAGGAGGGCACTTGTTGGGATGAACACTGGGTGTTATACTATATTTTGGCAAATTGAACTTAAATAAAAACAAATGAAAAAAAAAAAAAAGAAAAGCATGTGAGGCAGGTGACTTCAGGTTTACATCTGGGAACAGCAGGCATCAATAGCATGGAGGAACCAGGTCCTGGCCAGTACAACACAGGGACTGAGCTCTGGAGTTTGGCAGTGGGGCACTAGTACCCCTGAGACTTCACTGAGATCCCAAACACCTGCATAGAATTAACCCCTCAAGCCAGACTCCTTGGATGCAGCTGTTGAGACAGAGGCAGGCTGTGTCTGTGCCCTCCAGAGCACTCGGAGGAGCTGCAACTGAAAGAGGTGGTGAAGACACTGCTTCACCTCCTCCAGGCACATTGTCCTCCACAGACAGAGAAGCTATCCCAGGGGTCATGAACCACAAAGGCTCATTGACCAAATTAGAATGCTGAAATCAAAAGGTTCTTTAAATAAATTTAAATGGCACAGAGAGAAGCAGAAGGGATGAGACAGAGGAACACATCACCCGATCCCAGGGGTGCAAACATTCATGTGTCCAGTCTCTCTCTGCCACATTAGCCTTTCCTGCCCGTGGGGAACTGAACTCAAGTCTGAGCAGCAGTTCTACTGCTGGAAGGGCCCAGAGCCAACGGCATACACTGGCTCCATCAGACAGGCATGGAGACAAGGTTGTCTGGTTCCAGCATACCTGCACAGCCCTGAGTGCTCAGGTGAACACCTGGCCTGCTTTGTACCTGAAAGATATGCCAGCACAGCAGCTTGACTACCAACTAAGACTACTGAGGAAGTTTGTGGGTTTGGAGACATGACTGCAGGGAACGGAGGGCAGGTTCATCTGGGAATTCTGAAGGCAATGTCTATAGAAAGTGGAGATCCCTCCATGAGGTAGTTAGAAATGAAGCTAGAGATATAACATCTCTATGGTCTGAATGTTCTTGTGCCCCCCAAACTCATGTGTTATAATCCCAACACCCAAGATGATAGTGTTAGGAGATGGGGCCTTTGGAAGGTGGTTAGATCACAAGGATGGAGTCCTCATGGATGGGAGTAGGGCCCTTATGACAGAGACCCCACAAAGCTCCCTCACTCCTCCAACAAGTGAGGACACACAAGGAGGTGCTATATGTGAACTAGGAAACATGCTCTCACCAGACACCTGATCTGTGGGTGGACAAGTGATTATCTCCTGTCCCCATGAGGAGAAGATTGATGGGCTCATGGAGATCCCTGCTCAACCCATGAGCAGCCCCTTGGCCAGAGTCTGTATTGCCTGGACTCCCGGTCAGACTTCACTCCAAGCCAGACCCTGCTTTCATTGTGTCACCCTGGGGTGTGTCATCCTGAGCCAGAATGCCCCTAAGCCAGCATCCCACAGAACATGTAGATGATGAGGCAGGGGTCTCCCAGGGCCAGAACAAATGACACAGTGGCGCTGCTCTCTTCCCCAACCTGGTCTTAGCAAATTTCTCAAGCACCCTGGATGTGGGTGGGCAGCAAGCAGGGCCCAAGCATCAGAGCCACATGACATGTGTGGAAGGGCAGGGAGCACTGACTGAGGACTTTGAGCTTAACAAGGTTATCCTACATTGCAGTCCTGAGAGATTCTCCAAGGGTCAGGACACTCTTGAGAAGCAGAGAGAAACAGGAGAGAGTGTTTACCCTGTGCAGAAGTGGAAGGGCCTCACCTTGGTGATGTGATCTCATTTTCAAGATACAGGGAAGAAACTGAGGCTTTCAGAACTAGCTGCTCCTGAAGCACCTCTCTCACCTTGCATGCCCCGGGCCCATGGCCTGCAATGGCATTGCCTAGCGAGACTGTGAGCTCTGCCCCCAGCACCGCAGCGAAGGAGAAGAAGGCCAAGAGGTTTCTCTGGGCAGGGCCCCACTGGCCCCTTCTGGACTCAGTGCCATACTGCCCTGCCTCAAGTCCTGTGTGTCCACCAGAGGCTCCTGGCTTCGCTATGCACATGGCATCCAGCACAGGCGCACAGCTGAATGGGGCTCCAGAGGAACAGCATTCTGCTTCAGGGAGGACAGATAATTATCTGATGCTGGAAGAACAATCAATTTTCTGGGTCTGAAGTTTACAAACAGACTCTTTTGAGGGGCCGCCAGTCCCCCAGGCCTGAGCAGGAAGGAGCTGGGTGGACAGAGGGGTCCGCAGTGCTGCCCCACAGACGTGAGAAGCAGGGGTAGTCAGTGCTCCAAGATAGGAAACTGCCACAAGAACAGGCCCATCCAGATGAGGCTGACCTCTCTGTCATGACCCCTCTTGGTGGGCCTCCTGGACCACAATGGGTCCATGAGCCTCCTTGAGGCCGTTGTTATGTCCAGAAACCCCACAGAAAATGACTCCTGTATGCCCAGGCCTCTGCTGCTTTAGCTCAATGAGCTATAGTGTGAAACAGAATTCAGCAAAGCAAGCATGTGATCTCATTCCCCTTCTCTCTTCTTCTCAGCTGGGAGTCTGCAGCTGACAATGTGCATCTGAAAGAAGACAAAGAAAAGACTAAGTCAGAGGCAGGGCCAGGGATGCCAGGGGTCCAAACAAGTTCCAGCGGCTAGCCTCTGGCTTGTTCCCATGTACACTACCTGGGGATCATCCTGACTTGGAGGTCTCTGGACTGCCCCAGGTTGGTGACAATCTAGAGAATCTCCCCCTCCTTGACATTTTCTGATGTGAATCCTCTGTAGGCCAGGTGTGGTTAGAACTATTCTGGAAGGGTTACCCTGCTGTTCAATGGCCTCAAAAGCATGTCACAATCCCATTGACTAGGCTTTGATAGTTGGACAGAAAGGAGACTAGTACTATTGGGAGACACCCCAAGGTCCGGAAGGGTTTTGAGCTCTCTGTCTGCACTCCAGTTGATATTTTGAGGACCTTAGGATTCCTTCCCACTCTGGCCCTGGTTTGTTATTTGACACCCATGTTGCACACACAGGGCATGAGGACACACATGCTGTGGGGGTTCTTGAGCATGCTCTTAAGCCCACATGTATGTTCACAAAAGCCCTTGCATGTGTGTAAACCTGTGCACACACATGTACGCCCACTTACACACATGCGCACAGACATGCATCCACACAGAGGCCTCACACACACAGATGCAGACACGCAGCCATGCACACACGCAACCCTGCATACACTACACGCGCACACACACCAGACTAATCGAAATTTAATAGACTAATCCACAGTGTCCATTAGGGGCATGTCTTTGTCATTCCCAGAAAAAATTTTCAAGAAAGCACAGGATAAAATGCATTATTTCTTTCTTTCCTTTGACTTGCTTCCAGTAGCTTCTAGTATAGATCACTCAAGAGCAGGAGCTTGAGTGATCTCCTGCCCCCAGGGGTAGAAAGGCATCCAGTGTATCTGGTACAATCAGCACTGCCCAGCAATTCATGTCAGATGCCCTGGAAAACAAGGTGGTAGACATGCCCGGTGATCACACTCTTCTTGGTCCTGGAAAAAGCGTCCTTTCCAGGGTGTGGAGGCCATCTATGATATCCTGGATCTTCTTCTAAGTTGCAGACTCCCCCAGGAGGGTGACCACTAACCCCCTAAGCAGCCACCCTAAAGAGGGCTTTTCAGATCTTTCCCTTCTTCTGTGAGGAAGGCATCTGCTCCCTCAACAATGAGAGAAAATGAAGAAAAAGAGTGTCAGCACCAAACAGAAGCAATTATTTTGGCTTTCTGCTGATCCTCAGGAAGAGGAAACACAACAGCAGCCAGACTGAAGCAAACACCGTGCCTGGTGGCCCTAATGGGCTTCAGCGCCTTAGATGGAAGTCTCTGCTCTAATCCTGCTACTTGGAGAGATTCTGAGAAGAGTTACAGTTAAAATGCAAATAGAATACTGTGACACTGCTCCCTGATGAAACGAAGGTGGGTTACTTAACTCACATTAACTCACTGAAGTCAAAGGTACTTAAGGCTTTGGATTAAATCATATCCAATTGATGTAAACACCCTCATGTTTAAAAATTCATATGGGAAAAATAACGTAAGTGTATTATTTTTTTCCAAAAAGAATGAAGGGACGCCTGGGTGGCTCAGTGGTTGAGCGTCTGCCTTCAGCTCAGGGCATGATCCTGGGTCTGGGGATCAAGTCCCACATTGGGCTTCCTATGAGGAACCTGCTTCTCCTCTGCCTGTCTCTCTCTCTCTCTCTCTCTCTCTCTCTCTGTGTGTGTGTGTGTCTCTCTAATGATTAAATAAAATCTAAAAAAAAAAAAAAAAAAGGAATGAAAACCATGGAGTAAAACTGCTAATTTCCTGTACAGTGTGAAGGGCAGCTCCGGTCTTGCTGTAGACTGTGGTTCCTCACTGGCCAGGGCTTGGGCGAGGTCTCCTCTATTTCTTATTCTCTCCAACCAGGGTGTTTTAGATAGGGAAACTGCCCCCATTCCCTGCCCTCTCTGCTTCCTTTCTGGTCGTTGAGTAAAAGAAGTCCCACAAAGAAAGCTCATCTGTGCTGCTGGACATGGGGTGCTAGGTTCCCCGGAAGAGGCAGTGCCTGGGAGGCCATAGCAGGGGCTTCAGGGAGCAGGACATGTCCTATTTCTGTATCTGGGCACTGGTCACACAGGGGTGCTCAGTTTGGGAAAATCCACTCAGCCGTTTCCTATGAGTATATGATGCCTCAGGGAAAGGTTTAAAGAAATTATATTTACCATAAGCCAAATATGATTGGTTTCCATTGGGTTTTTGGGGTCTATTTTATTCCTATGCTTCTCTTTTCCTTCATATTTCCTCTATTTCATAACTGAGAAAAACTCCCCTGCGTTTGGAGAGTTTCAGGTTTTTAGGATACAATGGGAATTTGCACTTCTGAACTTTGTCCCTTCCTGTGGTAATCTGCAGATCCCCTTTCAGACATGTGCTTGTTCCGAAGGGGCCACAGAAGCACCATGTCACCACTGCCTCACGTGTTGTAATGAAACACCACAGATGGGGTGGGGGGCTTACAAACCATAGAAATTTATTCCTTGAAGTTCTGGAGGCTAGACTTCCAAGATCAAGGTGCCAGCAGGGTGAGGTGAGGACTCTCTTCCCAGTTTGTGAATGGCCAGCTTCTCACTGTGTCCTCACATGGTGAGGAGTGAAAGCTCTCTGGGTGTCTTTTATAAGGGTAGTGATTCCATTCATGAAACCTCCACTGTCCTGACCTAATCACCTCCCAAAGGCCCCACCTCCTAATACCTAATGCCCATCTCTTGGGCATTAGGATTTCAACAAATGAATTTGGGGCTGGGGGGTATTGAACATTCCAGACCACAGCAGAGTGTTCCATATTTCATGAGATGACAAACAGGGAGGAAGGTCATGTGAATGCATGTTCTTGACTCTAACATTAGTAGCAAGTGAAAAGGGAGGAATTACCCTTGGGGTCAAGGCTGGCCCCATCTTCAGGTACCCTACTTGCTCGTGGGCACTGGGGACTCTAGATTTCATTGCCTCACTCTGCCACTGGCTCTCCAGGATTTTGCCTGACTCATCTGCTGTCAATTGGAGATTCGCGTGGTATCCCCATTTCATGACTGTCTTGTGTGTTCTTATGCCTCTGGCCTTAAATGTTGTCTCTCATCCCCACTGTGGGCCATCTTAGTCTCTCCTCTGGGCCATGCTCCATGGTGTCCCAGCTTCTGCTCTGTGATACTCCCCACATGTGGTTGACTTCTGCTTTCTCTGCTCCTTTGCCCATGGGAAACTTCTGGCACCAGCATTTCATGGGACCCTAAGGACTGACCCCAGGGCTGACCTGAAGGGTCAGGAGAAACAGCTGCAGTTGGGTGGAGTCTGCTTCAGGGAGGCTGGGCTGGTCACTTGTGGTTCCAGGAAAATGACCCGTTTCCCAACTTTGCCACCAGGAGTGAAATGTTTTAGACTTTGGCCACCAGTGGTGTCAAAGACCACTGGTCCAGGGACGCTTGGGTGTCTCAGTGGTTGAGCGTCTGCCTTTGGCTCAGGCCGTGATCCCAGGGTCCTAGGATCAGCTCCCGCATCAGGCTCCCTGCAGGGAGCATGCTTCTCCTTCTATGTCTCTGCCTCTCTCTCTTATTAAAATAAATAAATAAAGGATATGAAAAGGATATAGATGAACAACTAGGAGATGAGACACACAGGGCAGATTTGGATGGGTGGTCTTTTTTAAAAAATATTTTATTTATTTATTCTTGAGAGACACAGAGAAAGGCAGAGACAGAGGCAGAGGGAGAAGCAGGCCCCCTGCAGGGAGCCTGATGTGGGACTCGATCCCAGGACCCCGGAATCACGATCCAAGCCAAAGGCAGATGCTCAACCACTGAGCAACCCAGGCGTCTCTGTCATAGCCTTTTAATAAACTGGTAAACATAAGTGTTTCCCAGAGTTCTGGGGGCCTCTCAGGCAAATTAACCAAACCTGACAAAGGGTTGTGGGAACAATGTGTAGCCAAGTAAGACAGAAGTTGTGGGTAACCTGGGTACTTACCGCTTGCATGTGGCATCTGAAGTAGGATAGCAGCAATTTTGTGGAACTGAACTCTTAAGCTGTGGGGCCTGACACTACCCAGGGAGATGGTACCTGAATTGAGTTACATTGTACAATGCCCAGCTGGCATCTCAGAGAACTGCTTGGTGGATGTTGAGGGGAACCCTCCCATATTGTCATTGGGCATTTTGGCATTCCTTTGCTTTTAAAAAAGTTAATGCTATACTTTTTAAATCCCAGCTTTAGGTTCACAGAAAAGTTGCACAAAAGGTAGAGAGAGTTCCCATATTCCCCTACCCCCACACATTCACAGCCTCCCCTCATTATCTGTGTCACCCTGCATGGTGCATGTGTCACAATCGATGACCCTGCATCAACTCGTCATCATCGCCCAGAATCCACAGTTCACCTTTAGGGTGCACTCTGGGTGGGTGTACATTCTGGGGGTGTAGACAAACGTGTGAGGACAGGTATCCACCATTATAGTATCATACAGAGTAGTTTCACCGGAAGCAAAAGCCTCTGTGGTCTCTCTATTCATTCCTGTCCTTCACCTGCATCACCCCTGGCACCCACGGTCTTTCACCGTCTCTGTAGCTCTGCCTTTTCCAGAATGTCATGTAGTTGGAATCACTCAGTACGAAGCCTTTTCAGACTGGCTTCCTTCACTTAGGAACACGCATTTATAGTTCCTCCATGTCTTCCATGGCTTCAAGCTCCCTGTTTAGTGCTGAATAGTATTCCACTGTCTGGCCGGACCACAGTTTGTCCATCACCTACTGAAGCACATGTTGGGTGTTTCCAAATTTTAGTAGTTAAGACAGCTTCCAGAAACGTCTGCAACGCAGATTTTGGTGTAGATGTAAGTTTTCAGTTCCTTTGGGTAAATACCAAGGAGGATGATTCCTGGATCATGTGGTGAGAATATGCTCAGTTTTGTAAGAAACTGCCAAACTGTCTTTCAAAGTGGCTGTGCCATTGTACATGGCCACCAGCAACCTGCTGCTCCACATCCTCGCCAGCATCTGGTGGTGACAGGGTTGTGGATTTTGGCTGTTGTAATAGGTATGTACGGGTATCTCACTGTTTTAGTTTGCATTTCCCTGATGACATGTAATGTGGAGCATCTTTCCATGTGTGTATTTGCATCTCCAAAATCCCAGCTGCACAAGTGCTGGCCCCCAGAGGGCTGGCCTTGGCTCATGGCTCTCCAGGGACTGACCCCTAGGAATGCAGTAGCCTTGATGACACTTTGTAACATGGGATTTCCTTGCATTCTGTCTCTCCTCCCTGCTCTCTCCTGCCTGCCTCCTGGGATCACCTCTTAAATGATTACTATGCAAAAACCTTTGACTCCAGCTCCAAATCTACATAAGCCATTGGTGTATTTTGTGATGATTTTCTCCATTCTACCATCAGGAAGCTGAGGATCAGATGTAGTTACTGCCCCAGGCCACACAGTGAATGTTAGCAGGGCCCTCATTTTGGCCAATACTCTCTGACTCTGGATCAGAGCCTTTGGCCATGGCACCACATGCCCTTGCAAGGCATGTGAAGTATGAGGATGGGTGAGGTGAGTGGGCCCAACACCGGGCTGCACAGAGAGGCCCCATGTGAGGCAGAAACAGGACATTTCTGTGGATGATCTGCATTGGGACCTGCTCCCATGCTTTCTGGTCTTCCCATCCTTGGACACAGGCAAGGTCCAGGGAGGCCCGGGCAGGCCAGGAGCCTGGGAGCCTGGGAGCCTGGAACACAGGTGTGCCCCTGCATCTCCGCACAGCATCTACAGGCAGGGGTGGCCTTGTCAGTCTCCATCCTCAGCACAGCAAAGCCATGTCTCTTCCCATGCCCTTGCTTCTTTGGATGGATGGTGGGGCTGCCAAGGAACCATTACCGGCTTTACCTAGAGGCTTCCCAGATGCCATTACCTCCATGCTGATTCCCCTGGGTGGTAGGAACCTTAGCCAGGAGGGTGTGTTGTTTTGCTACCAGAGGCTCCTTCCTCAATGGGGATCTGTGCTAAAGTCTCAGGACACATGGTATCATCTGAGCTGAATGCACTGTGCAAGAGTAAGGGCCACTCAAAGGCCAAAACTCTCAGATGCATAAACTTCCAATGCCTCACGATCATTGCTGAGCTGAGAGGCTTCAGCTCAATTTCTTATTACTAGTGCTTATGTAAGTATCATATCTTATGACTAATGCAAATAACTGTATTGCAGTCAAACCCCATTTGTATTACAAGGGCCAAAGTTTGTTGCCAGGACCAGTTTACCTGCTGGTGGGTGAGGGGTTTAGCAGAAACATTTCAGAAACACAAGCAAAGTGTGTTTCTTTCCACACACCATCCTGAAGGAAGCTCCATAGAAGCCTGGATGCACACCAAATATATTGCACATCATCATGGGATGAAAACCAGGGATGAGAGCGAGGCTCAGCCTAGGGGGTCTCTGCAGACAGATGACCCAGCTCGCAATTGTTTCCATCTTGCACTCCTGCTTTGCAAGGATAAGAAGAGGGCAACCACAATGTGCATGAAGATGTGTCACCCTATGGCTGAGCTCTGCTTAGCTGGAGGTGTCCAGGGTCACCTTCTGGCCTGGCATGGCCCTGGGGATAGTACTGCGGGTCAGACAGGATCCCTGCTCCCAGACCATGCTGCTGGGAGAAGCCAGATATTTGGAGATTCGGTTATACTCTGGGATGATGAATGCCACGGATATGGATATAGACTGAAGTATTAAGGGTGCTTGTGGCAGGAGGGGACGCCTGAATGGCTTAGGGCTGTGGGTTCTAACAGTGCTGGGCTATACAGATAGACCCAGGAGAGGCAGGACCAGTCCCTGATGCTTTTTTCTGCCTGCCTTTGAATCAAGTCCAGATGTCCCACTAAGCCCAGTTCCAGGGCAGCTGCTTTGATGTGAGCTCTGCAAATTACATCTGCCTAGACCAACACTGAGCACCGTGTTTACAGAACCTCTTTGCATTTAGGGAAACCAGCGGTGAGTAGATCTGCACATGGGCCAGCCTTTCTGTCAGCTTACGTGCAGATAGGCCAGCTTATCCACAAAGAAGCCATTTTATCTGCTCAAGGAACAGTCTGCAAATAAAACAGCTGCCTGCATATGGGCCACGAGCTAGACACACATGCAGTGTCAGAAGATAGTGTTAGCAGCGAGGACTCTAGTCCCTGGCCAGGAGGATCCTCCAACATGCCTCCCCTTCTCTGAGCCTCCTGAAACATGTCCTTTGTGCTGATACCTTCAGCCCATCAGTTACTCTATTGGCCCAAAGCTTGGACATCTGTAAGGCATGCCCTATTTCTTCTAGGCTGACTAGTATGGCATGGACTTATGTTTTAAGATGTGCTGAGGAGGGGCACCTGGGTGGCTCAGTCAGTGGAGCATCTGCCTTTGGCTCAGGTCATGATCCCAGGGTCTGGGGATTGAGTCTCGTGTTGGGCTCCTTGCTTAGCGGGGAGCCTGCTTGTGCTCTCTCTCTCTCTCTCTCTGACAAATAAATAAATAAGTAAAATCTAAAAAAAAAAAAAAAGAGGAAGATGTGCTGGGGATTTGTTTTATTTATTTATTCATGAGAGACACAGAGAGACACAGAGAGGCAGAGACACAGGCAGAGGGAGAAGCAGGCTTCATGCAGGGAGCCCGACATGGGACTCAATCCCGGGTCTCCAGGATTATGCCGTGGGCTGAAGGCAGCGCTAAACCGCTCAAGCACCAGGGCTGTCCTGGGATTTGTTTTAATCAGGTGTGGGAAAATGACAGGCATGGAAGCAAATGCCTTGAAAGAACAGTTTATCTCTTATAATTCCCAAGGAAAGGGAACACGCCAGTTCACCACGCAGGGCCATGCAGGGAAGCACAGGTTGGTCAGAAGGCAGAAGGAGCCATGGATGGAGCATGGCCCAGAGCCTCTGTTGTGGCTTCCATGGGAAGGAAAGGGTGAGGCAGAGTCAGCAGCTGAGCAGGCTCAGGGTTGGGTAGTTTGAAGAATCTTGGCAGGCTCTGGGCCATAGGGTGGCTGGTTCTTACCCAGCATGGACAGCAGAGGCCAGGCAGTAGGTGGTGCCTCTCCCGCCTCTCAGAAAATGCCATTTGCCATTTTATCTCAGAGAAGTGGAGCTCATGTTGTCGGGTGGGGACAACTCTGTTTCTGGGTTCCTTGATGCTGGGAGCACCCAGGCTGGGCAGCCATATCTCACCCATCCTCATTTTCTTATTTTCTCATCTCCTCTCATCATTTGAATGAGAGCCTTATGCAAATGCATGCAAAAATGGAGTTCAACAGGTGCAGAATTTAACTTATGGGGTCAGAATCAACCTAGGTTCCTTCTTCCAACAACGCTAAATGTTTTTGGAATCCCAGACAAAGGAACAAAGCAACTCCAAGATTTCGATGGTAGTTCTCTTCAGAGCCAAGCTTCTCCAGCCCCGGCAGAGACTCAGTTTCCTTTGCAGAGGCTACCATGGACACAGAACCCACTAGAGGCTCTCCTGTCAATGGGATCTTGGATGTGTGCCCAATAAGGTCAGACAGTCATCCACCCTGACTGAGGGAGAGAGGGCACCTGGGTCCTAGTAAGAGGACAACATCTGAGCAGGGCTCAGATGGAGCAGATGGCACAGAGAGGGATGTTAATAACTATTCTTGGGAAGGGAATTATGGTCCAGTTGCCCCATTAGGGGTGGCCTAAGTGTGTGGAAATGGCAAGAAGAGAAACATAGTTTGAGCATCTCTTTTGAAAATCAAGTTTTCTTTCTTTTTTAAAAAAATTTTATTTTATTTATTCATGAGGGACACACAGAGAGAGAGGCAGAGACACAGGCAGAGGGAGAAGCAGGCTCCCCTCAGGGAGCCTGATGCAGAACTCAATCCCAGGACCCCAGAATCACACCCTGAGCCAAAGGCAGATGCTCAACCACTGAGCCACCCAGGTGCCCCTGCAAATCAAGTTTTCATATCAAGAGTAAAACATAAAGTGGAATCTGGAAAGATTCAGCTCAGATATTCTCTGTGCAGGTCTCGCTCAGAGTCAGCGTCTGGCCAGGCCACCCAGGGTGCTGCTGGCTCAGGGACCACAGGCACCAGAGGGCAAGGTAGGCAGGTGGGTGCCCTCTATGGCCACTGGCCATGAGGGGGGCAGTGTCACAAGAGAAGTTACCTTTTAAGAAGACTATTGATTCTGTTTTCCTTTGAATTATATTTCTGGGAGCTTTTATATAATCCCAGCCCATGGGATCACACTATTTCTGTTAAATAACTCTTGGCACTGCCATTTGTCTGATGGAATCATAACATGTTTCAAAGTCATCTGGAGATTGGTACTATTATTCCTGCTTAACCAGTGGGAAAACCAAGTCACAAGCTTCTCTGCTTCCCAGAAAGTACCAGGGCCAAGTCTTGAGATAGGGTCCAAGGGGTCTTTGTCTTGCTGGGGATCAAGCATCTGGGTAGGCCAAAAGGGAGGGGGAGACAGCCAAGTCCCTTTCCTGACCATCAGCATCACTCCACTGTCTCCCACCACCCTCCCCAGGACCTGTCAAGGATACTTGGGGTCAAACGTCTGCCATCACCACATTCACCATCTGAATAAAGAAGCCTCAGTTGGCATCAGGAAAATGCCCCATTCTGTGGGCTTCCAAGCCTCATGTGTGCTTTCCTTCTCTCTGAAGGGCTCACTGCCCGCCCCCCATGTTTGGTGCCAACCTGCTTCCCAAGCCCCTGGCCCTGCCTGAGGCAGGTGGAAGCCCTTCTCCTTTGCCAACCCTGGAAATTCTCCATGAATGGTGACTGCTGTCACCTGGAATCAGCCCCACTCAGCCCCATTGCCAAGTGCCACCCACCCAGCACTCTCCTTAGAGCACAGAGTAGGTACTTTGCTGCCATTTCAGAACTTTGGGAAGCTTCTCTTTCTTCCAACATTGTTGTTTCTGCTTCAGCAGACTAGCTTCCATATACTCCTGTGCTACTTTTTCAAGCCTTAATTATGGAACGGGGCTTTTTAAATGAAATAGGCTTGATGCTGGGGTATAATTCTCAGAGCAGTTTAGGCACGAAGACAGCCCTGCAATTAAAGCCTTCTCTGATTAGAGGAATGCCGTCTCTGTGTCTCTTGTACGTGGAAGGTCTGTGTCTCCTCTTGGTGATGGAAAGGGCATCTGTGTGTATAGATGAGGCCTCTTTGTACAAGAACCAGCTCCTTGGGGGCTGCAGGGCCTGGTCTGCCAGCCCAGGTGACCCTATGTAGAGACAGGCTTGGAAGCCCTTCAATCTCTGGGGAGCAGAATGGAGAGCTCCTGCAGCCAAGATCAGAGGACCTCAAATTCCCACCCAGAGTTCTCGTTGTGGTCCATCCAATAGACCTCTGTTGACAGAGCTCCAGGACCAGACCCACCACCACACCACCCCTCTTGGGGCACAGCCACTCCCCGCAGTTTGGGGGCCTCAGCATGCCCTCTCCCTGAGCCCACTGTCCTCTGGTTTGAACTCCTTCCTGCTAAACTCTGGCTCCTGGGCATTCCTCTCCTGCACCCCCTCTGATCTCCCATTTTTTGGAGGAAAAGGTGGGGAGGACTCTTCCTTTGTCTCCAGGTCCGTCTCCCACTGAGCCTTGGGGGTGTCCCTGGAGGGGGCTCATGAGCAGAATGGAACCCCAGGCTTCCTACTAACAAGTGCAGGCCTCTCCCTTTCCAGCAGGTCAGGTGCTCTCTGAGGACAGGGCTCCTCCCAACTCCTTCCTGAGTTCCAGAGCCCACTTGAGGGCTCAGCACAGAGTAGATGCTCTTGAAAGAAGCAGATAAAGAGGCGGTGCTCCTGTGAGACCCATGAAGGACAGGAAGCCACCCCTTGTTACACAGAACAGTCATAACCCAACAGGGCTAATATCCTGCTCCTGGGGCCATTTGGGAGGGAAGCTCAGAATGCTCAATTTAGAAACAGCCTGCTCTCTCGGATATGCATTAGTGAAGAAAGGACTTCAGAACATTCTTGTCCTAGATACGTGGAACACACCAAGTTGGAGCTGCCAGGGCCATGCCCACCTGCAGTCAGTCTGAGAAAAGAGAAGGGCCCTGTCCTTGGCAATGACAGTGATGTATGCAACTGGCTATTTCTGGAAGGTCAGTAAAAACAAATTCATTCTTTATGTAATGGAGAGGCCTCCCTGCCGCTTTGCACAAAGCGACACTAGGTGGTCTGAGGTCAGGGGACCAGGAGGTAGGCTTCTCAGGCTAAGACAGATGCCAGGCTGACCATAAGGGTGAGCATCTGATGCTCCCTGAAGAAAGCTATGTCTGTCTGGTCCAGGGGTGAAAAGCCCCCAGCAGGAGGGGGACCCCCACATGTCCAGTGACTGTGTGGCCCTAGATCATGACCCTGAAGTGTGTCTGTGCCCCTGTTCCCTGAAAACTCTTGCTGGTTTTGGTGACCCCCACCCTCTCTCTGCTTCCTGACCCAGATGTAATTTCTACCACGGGTTCACACGTTCACCAAAGAGGAATGCAGGTATCCTGAGATGTAAGGCAGCCCTCTAAGCAGGGGTTGGTGACTGGTGAGTGCCAACCTGGGGGGCAGTGGCTTCCTGAAACCCTTTGTGCCATGTGACCCCTCCCTGCGGGCTATGCCCATCAGAGCCCCTGAGCCACAAGTCTTGACCAGAGGTGGGACAGACGATCAGTCATACCTTTGGCAGGACTTGTCCTGGGTGCTCTCTGGGGGTTCAGGAACCATCTATGGCCATGCATACACAGAAGCAGGTCAGATCGTGCAAACCCTGGGGCTAAGGTCAGTCCTCGGAGGAGAGGCCTGAACTGAGCTGAGCAGTCCAGGGTCAGCTATACAGATATTCCTCATTCTTCTCATTTATTAGACCACTATTTGATGGGGGTGATGAGATGAGATGGGGTATGAAGACGCTCCCCTATTTTCTTGCTGATGCACATCTGCACATGCACACATGCGTGATCCATACACCCCGGCACCCCTGTACATGGTGTGCCCAGAAGGGCAGATGAGGGCCAAGGGTGTCAGGAAGCCAGATGTGGAGAAGGGCAACATCAGAGGGCATCTGAGACTCTGACCACGCTTCTCAGCTCCAGGCCCCTGATGCTCAAAATGTCCATATCCAACCAGTGTGTTTGTCCACACTCAAATGTTATAATCTTGTCAGGTCCCTGCCACTGAGAACAATCTGAAACAGGGCTAAGGGAGGGGAGAAAAGGGACAGTCTGCAGAGGCCTGGCCTGGCTGCTTCTCCCAGAGCATCTGCAAAGCCGTGGGCCAGCCAGCACCAACGCTTCCTATCAACCACCTCTGATTTGAATGGGCTTTCTGGGCAAGAGAGGCTTCTAAACAACTTCCTTTTTAAATGCTATCCCTCCCCACTACCCTGGAGGTCAGCTGGAGTGCTCAGGTGGGGGTTTCTTTCTTCAAAGCTTCTGGGGAGAACTGCTTATGAGGTTTGGGTAAAAAAACAACACGGCTTGTGGCAATAAATTGTGTTTTCAGAGCCTTCACAAAGGTACCGTCCTGTTCAAAGTAATCAGAGCAATTGTCATGATCCATCCCAAATACATAAACCTAGAACTCTCCACAAGGGGGCAGGTTTCTCCCTTACCTCCAGGAGGCAGGATGCATCTGGCAGGCTGGCTTGCTCTAGCAGGTACAGTGTGGGGTTGTGATGGGGCAGGTCCTGGGGTCTGATGAGGACCAGAGGAGGAAGTGATAAAGCCAGAGAAGAGAAGCTCCGGTCTTCCTACCCCTGTCTTCCCCACAAACCAACAGCCTCCCATGGTGGAGGGCCCAAGGCCTGGTTGGATCATCTCTCCAGGGGCAGTGAGTGGGGGACAGGGAGACCAGCACAGGGCCTGAAACATGCAAATTCCCAGGATTCCAATAATAAGGTGAGCAAGGTTAAGGGGCCTTGGGCTTTAGATCATTCACATTGAAAGGAGAGTGTGTGAGTTTGTGCACATATGTGCACCACATATATCCATGGATATTTCTGTGCTCATGTGAGCGCCTAGACAGCCCCCAGTTTGCAGCCTGTCCTGCAAGTAGCCTTCTGGAAATGAATGCTGAGCTCTCTACATGGACACGACTGGGGTCCCAGGGCTCCCTGGAGCTCTGAACCAGGCATGCAGATGCTAATCCACATTCTGTTAGAGAGAAGTGGCTCGTGGGGGCCATCAGTGAGAAGTGAGAAGGCCCTGTCAGTGAAGGGGCCCTGTCACTCCATGGTCTCCTTCTCCCTGAGAGTCTACTCTCCTGACCCAGGAAATGGGGCTCTGCTTGCTGAAAAGCCACTTGGTTGATGCCCTGCCCTTGAGGTTTGCCGGTAATCTCACTCCTGCTCAGGTAAATCATCCACTGGCCAACCTGAGCCTGACTTCCAGAAGCCTGGGTCTTTTCCTTCTTGAGCATCTTCCTCCATAAAATATATATATATATATATATATATATATATATATATATATATATAAATTTAACATTTCTACGCTGAGAGCTGGTGGGCCTCAGGCGCTGGATCTGCTGCCGAATGGGGAAGCTGCCCCACTCCGAATGCAGTGTGGAGAACCCTGCCTCCACACGTGACTGCATCTGTTTATATTCACCTCCTATTGTTGGTGTAACAAATTACTACAAACTTATTGGCTTATAATAGAAGTTTTTTACCTTACAGTTAGGATGTCAGAAAGCCAACAAGGGTCCACTGGTCTGAAATCGAGGTATTGGGCTGGCCTGCATTCCCTCTGGAGGCTCTTAGGAGAGACTCCGCTTTCCTGCCTTTTCCAAGCTGGGGGATTATGCAGGATAACATCCCTGGTTTAAGGTCAGCTAATCAGCAGGCTTAATTCCATCTGCCAACTTCACTCCCCTTTGCCACGTACAATAACACATTCACTGGCTTTGAGGATTGGGACGTGAACATCTCGAGGGGCATCGTTCTTCCTACCTGACACACAGGCTGAGCCCCCATTATGTGTCAGATACTTTGTCTCTGGGGACACATAGGAGAGCTAAGCCAGGCATACCCCTGCCCTCAGGAATGTGCTTTGGGATAATTCCCAAATAAAGGTATGGTTACATTTGGGGGAAGGAAGAAGAGCCAGGTGTTAGGAGAGAGTGTGGGAGTCAGGCTGGATCTGGGCTGTGGGGTAGCTGCTTCCTGGGAGAAGTGACATCTAAGCCACCCTCTGGAGGAGTCCGAGGTGTGTGGTGGAGCTCAGGGCTGGGCGTATCAGGCCAAGGAAACAGGTGTATTGAGTCCTGTCCCTCTGTTATACCTCCAGCCCCAGCACCTTTACTTGAGCCCTTCTGTTCTGTTCTGGGGCCTGCCTGGCTCTGTCCCACATCTGCTGATATGGAAGTGGCATTCTGTGTCTGCCCCTCCCCCATCTCCACAGTGAGAGCACCCCAAGTTCCACATGAGCCGGAACCATGGCCTCTGTCCTCTTCATCTGCCCAGTGTCAGGTGGGCTGGCTGGCTCCAGCTCGGCCTGGTCTAGGTCACAGCCATCCTACAGTCGCTCTGTGCTCCTGTCCCAGCTCTGGGGAGTTGCTTTCCTGGTTCTTGAGTTAAATTTTCATGGACTTCATGCATTTAATTTCATGTCTGCCAATTTTGAGAATTATATTAATTTATTTTTTTAAAAAAGATTTTATTTATTTATTTATTTATTTATTCATGAAAGACAGAGAGAGAGACACAGGCAGAGGAAGAAGCAGGCTCCATGCAGGGAGCCCGATGTGGGACTCGATCCCAGGACTCCAGGATCGCGCCCTGGGCCAAAGGCAGACGCTAAACCGCTGAGCCACCCAGGGTCCCGAATTATATTAATTTCTGAGAACAGTTTTGTGTGAAGCCTTTCGAAACCTCAATATCTAGTGTTCTAATTTTCATTTTAAAATATTGTGTCACTGAAAATTGTCTCTTCCTCTCTGAGCCAATCATCACTTAGGGCAGTCAATTAAATTTCTTATCACTGAGATGTATTTGGTTTGGTTTGGTTGAATAGATAGTTTACTCTATCTTTTATTGCTTTTGGGCTTCAGAATGTGTCATGTGTGACTTCTATTTTGGAACTTACTCAGAATTGGGGGTTGGAGTGGCATAAGGGCCACTCCCCCAGAGGATGAAAGCTGCATTCAATTGGAATGTGCACTCACCCCGTCCTGGCAGAGAGTACTTTTGTTGCTACCCGAAGAGGACAGCTGCCTCCTGAGAGGAGCTCACTGGGCAGCCACTCCAGACTGCACCGAGGCTGCTCTAAAATGTTGGCTGGGCTGTCACTTTAGCAGAGTGGAAGTGGGAGTGTGGGGGTCAACTGCATGGGGCCCTACCAAGGAGAAGCATGGCAGTCACTCAAGGGTGGTGCCTGTTGAAGCCACAGGGAGTCCCTGTCAGGAAGAGGGTATTCCCCATGACCCAGCAGAGGGTCTGCTCTGCAGAAAGAGCATTCACTGGGACAATGGCAGGAGTAGAATGCCTGGTGGTCTCAGCCTTTGCACCTGTCACCCCACAAAAGACCTGTGCTGAACACCATACTCCTTCCAGGCAGCCTGATGGACTCCTGATCTACTCGTGGTTTTACTGCCACTGAGGTCACACCAAGTGACCTGTCATCATGTGGTTGTACATCATCAGCTCTTGAATGGAGATCTAATGTTGCTTTTAAGCTATTATGAACTAATTATTGAGGTAATGAGCTATTATACGTGTTTTTCTTCTTTCCTGAATTTTAAAATTTTACCAGGGACTGGAAGAAACTCTGGAAAATTTTTATGAAAGAACTATTCTATTGCCTCAGAATCACAGCCTTTGATTATCAATAGAAAAAAATGGCACCTGGCTCCATCACTCCCCTGACATGTATCCTCATATAATATCCAAGGTGATCAGATATCAAGGGTGAGGAGTTCTGGTTAAACTAACTTAGCAGAGTTCTCACTAAAACTGGACTTTACAAGGAAATGCATAGATGAGCCCAGAAGTTTCGGGAGCCTGACTAAAGAGTCTAGTAAAGCAAAGAATCTTTCAGGACTCTTAGAGATATTTGAAACATTGAAAGCAAAGACTAAACTGTTGGAAGTGGATACAAACTTAGAAATATTGAATACGAAAATTCTCCAAGGCGTAGAAAAGATGCCTACTGCAAATATTAAATCATATGAGAAGCCAAGCACTGTTCCAGCTACTAAACAAGCTTTTAAGAAACTAGTAAATTAATGTAATTCTCAATGTTCCCAACATTTAAAATTACAACATGTTAAATTAATACTAGTTTTACTACTTTTTACATTTTCAAGACATTTATAACTGAAGCAAGAGTTTTTAATGTTTTGACAAAAAAATGTTTAATGGCCAAACAATCATAATTTCTCCCATTGATCATCAAGATCACTTTGCTGGCTTCACATTGCATGGTCATTTTCATACCTCACACCACAGCCAAAAAAGGAAGACAGCTCTGTGTGTATATTTTAAAAATGACAGTTTTAAGGAAAGTGTCATATTGTGATACTCACACAGACATAAAAAACAGTATGCAATAAAGATGTTATTCTTTTTTTTTATGTTATTCTTTTTTTAAAAGATTTTATTTATTTATTTATGAGAGACAGAGAGAGAGAGAGAGACAAAGACACAGGCAGAGGGAGAAGCAGGCTCCATGCAGGGAGCCTGACGTGGGACTCAATCCCGGGTCTCCAGGATCAGGCCCTGGGCTGAAGGCAGCGCTAAACGGCTGAGCCACCAGGGATCCCCTGTTACTCTTATAATTAATGAAGGAGCAAGCAGATTGAGATTGTTTCAAATAAAAGTAAGGATATCAACCAACATGGTGAGCTAAGAGTTGTCTGCCATCTCCCCACAAAGAACATCAATTTAGAGAATCGCCCTGGGACAAGGGAGCTTTGTGGAAGTCCAGGTTTCCAGAGGAGAAGTTCCAGATGCCATTAGAGCAAAAGTATTAAAGACGACTAGAGCTACAATGACTTGTTAATGTATGTACTATGTAAAAAGAGGTAAATTGTGACAACAAAAGCATGAACTGTGTGTGGAGGTGAGTCAAAGGGCACAGTTTTTGTATAAAGTCAAAGCTATTGCTGTAAAATAGACTGCTACATCTATAAGATCTTTTATGTAAGCTTCGTAGTAGCCACAGAGCAAAAACCTACAGAACACACACAAATGATAAAGAGAGGGAAGTCAAAGCAATCCACCATGGAAAACCATCAACTGACAAAAGAATCTAGCAGCAGAAGAGTAAGGGAACAAAGGAAAGTACAAAACAATCAGAAAAAAAATTAATAAGATGGTATTAATAATCCCTGCCTATCATTGATTACTTTGATGTAAATAGATTAAATTTTTCAATAAAAAAGGCACAGAGGGGCCAAATGGCAGGGGGGACCAAGACACAACCATGTGCTGCCCACATGAGCTTCAAGGACACACATAATCTCAAAGTGCAGGGAGGGAAAAAGATTCCACACAAGTGGAAACCAAAGGACAGCAAGGGTAGTGATACCTGTATTGGCAAATTAGACTTTAGGTCAAAATCTGTAACAAGAAACAAAGTTTATTATATAATGATAAAAGGGTCAGTTCTTCAAGAGGATATAACAGCTTAATATATATATGCACTCAACATAATATATATGCCAAAATGGCATATTTTGGGGTGGTATGTTCTTCTTCTCTGTAAGTGAGCAACAGAAGTAACTCATTGTTACTTCACAAAGTATGTTGATATTATATGCTGTCATAATAATAGAAGAGCAAGACATCCAGCTCAAGTAGAGGCAGTGAATTTGCCCTTCCTCCACCTTTTTGTTCTATTCAGACCATCAATGGATTGAATGAAGCCAACTCACATTGGGGAGGATGGTATTCTTTCCCCAATCTACTGATTCAAATGTTAATCTCTTCTGGAACACTCTCATAGACACACCCAGAGATAATGTTTTACCTTCTTCTGGGCATCCCTTGGCCCACATATGATTAACTATCACACCCTCCCTGGCTCTGCACTCTGAGAACCTAGCATACTGCCTGGTACAAACAAGATGCTCAATGAGTATTTCTGAATGATTCCTAAATGGCTGAGATGTGTGAGCAGCTTCCAAAGTTTATGTCACAAGGCCTTCTGCTGTAGTCCCATTAAAGCCACCATTTGGGAGGTAGGAAACAATAAAAAGTTAGACTTGATCCCCAGGTGGGTCACATGCCCTCAATACATTATCTTGTCAGAAGAGACTTCCAGTCCATCCCTGTGAAGAATGGATGGGACCCATTTTTCATTTCCAAGTAGACTCGTCTTCTCACACAAGAATATGCTCCTGCGTCTCTAGAGCCACAGACCTGGCTGATTCCCATCACTTGAAGAGACCTATGTACTCACTCCCAGAAGGACACCCAGCAGATGGGATGCCCCCAGACCTATCATTACCTGTTGACATTTCCATCACTGGAAAGTTTCTCAGGATAGCTCCTAGCCAGGGCTCTAAAGAGGTTTAGAACCTTAGCATAGATGAGATTTGTCTGGGAAATTACTTTGCACATGTGAGAAGCCACTGGCCACACTATCACTAGCCAACAACCTTTCTAGCACCTTATGATCCACCAGTTTGGAAAAGGCCAGGGTCCAGAACCAATCAAATCCAGCAAAACTGTCACACAGTGGGGAGTCCATCAACAGCCAATGGCTTCTAACATGCAAAGGTGCTCTGGCCATGGTCAGTGGAGCACAGGATGAACTTCACTTCCATTGACCCTTCACTATAACTCTGCAAGGAATTTGACACACAATAAATACTTTCACCTAAAAACCATCCCACGAGGAGGGTATTAATCTTTTTGTGTAGATGAGAAGGTCCAGATTCAGAGGAGGTGGTAAGATGTCCAGCCTGCTATCCATAGCTGGGACCTAGAACTTTGCCCACTATATACTGAAATGTCTCCTGTCTTGGCTAGTATTTGCACCTGTGCCCCATCTTGTGTTTGTTTCCTGGTCATATTAATTAGTCAGGAGGTCTATTAATTAGCATAGATTTTTGCCATTCCTAATGTCAGCTTATGTTGCTCAACTAGTACAAGGCAAGGAAATATGGTTTCTTTTATCCAAAACAGTTCCACAGTTCTGAGGATGAGAAGAAACCCTGCTCAATTTTGGCTTGCTGTTTAACTTCTTTGGCCTGTAACTTGGATATAATATTTGTACTTTTTGCTCTTATGCATCTTACCAAAGGGAAAAGAGAGAGAGAGTAGTTTATAGCTTCCAAAATTCTTTCATTTTCTGAGCATTTGCCTCCCAATCTGGCAGAAAATGAGCAAGGGGACCCTCATCTTGGCTCAAAATGAAGTAGTTCTGAGGCTTCCTGAAGTCCCCATCCAGCCCCTGGAAAGCTATGACCAGGCCATCTATATATCAAAACCCAATAGCCTTCTCCTCTCTGCTCATAATAGGCTTCCTCAGGCAGAGCTCTAAACTTGTTTATTCAATGAAATGGAATGGTACCCTGGTGAGTCATTCCCTTAGTTCAGCAGAACACAAGAATGGCAGAGTTGAGAAATGAGAGGGGAGACAGAGGGCGGGCATGTGGAACTTGCACAACTTGCCTGGCCCTGCTTGGTCTACCCTGTGCAGCTTTGTGTGTCTGCAAAAGAAGCATGACCCTTGTTCTGTCCAGTCAGCTGCTTCCCAGCCGTATGCGACTTCAGGACCAGAGGGGATGGAGAGATGAGGCTGGGTGCTGAGATCAACACTCATCTATTCAGTGCACAACTACTGGCTCTCTGGTCTGTCTTAGCCTCATGGAAATGTTTCCTTGTTAGCTAGAATAAAGTCATGAAGCTGGAGATGGCCTCATCTTACTGGATCATAAAGTGGGGAAGCAGAGAAAAATTGGGACCATTGCTGGATGCTCATTATACCCCTAGTAGAGCTGAGACACTGGGTGTCTCAGCACTCAAAGGTGCTACTTCCTTCTCTGGCTGCCTGTGGCTCAAAAAAAAAAAAAAAAAAAGAAAAAGAAAAGAAAAAAAAAGAGACACCAGACAGATGCTTGTGGGGCCCAGGAATGTCTCTGCATCTACCATTTGTAGGCATCCATGAGTCAATCAACCTGGTCACTTGGAAGTCATTCAGAACTCATTGTGGAGGCCTTTGCAAGGGCACACCTTCAGATAAGGATAGATATTTGCTCACCCAAACAGCTAATACTATTAAAACAGCCTTTTTTCCTTCTACAGTGAACATTATAACTGATTGTGAAAGCCTGAATAACTTCCCTCTAAAATGGAAGAAAGGGGAAGAATCTGTTTCTATTTTTGCCTCTTCCATTCTAGTGGACTGGAAATTCTAGCCAGTGCAAAGAGATGTGGAAAAGAAATAAAAGTATGAATATCAGGAAGGAAGTTGTGCAAATAGCCTTATTTGCTGGTGATATGATTAACTGAATAGAAAATCCTAAGGAAACTGCAAGAAAAAAGCTTGAATTATGCAACATTACACAATACCAAGTTAATATATAAAAATCAATTGCATTCCTATATACAAATGCCAAATAGTTGCAAATAAAATGTAAAATGTCATTTATAATAGTGTCAAAAATATCAAATACCTATGTATATATTTAACAAATCCTGTGCAAAACCTCTACACCAAAATCTATAAACATTCATGAAAGATATCAAAAAGGAGAGAAATATTTCGTGTTTTTGATTGAAGGATTTATGTTATTAGAATGCCATTTCTCCCAAATTGACCTGTTTATTCGATAAAATCCCAATTGAAAACCCAGAAAACTTTCTATAAATTGCCAAGATAATTTTACAATTCATAAGGAAGGCAAAGGTATAAGAATCACCAAAGCAATCTTAAAAAAAACTGATGAAGTCAGGTGACTTACCAAAATTTACTGTAAAGCTGCAGTATTTGTGACAGACTTGCATCAGTAAAACTATAGATGATAGAACAGAGGAGAGGACAGAAATAGGCTGACAGATTCTATCAAATGATTTTTGACAAGGAAGCTACGCCAGTTTAGGAGGGAAAATGGTGCCAGGAAAACTGAATCCACATTAAGAGATAATGAAGAGGGCCTTGATGACTCCTTTCTTCTTAACTGAGGGGTTAGGCAAAGACTTCATAAAGAAGGCACAAAAAGCACAAACTGTAAAGTAGAAGTTTGGTAGATTGCAGTGTAGTGCAGAAAGGGGGAAAAGTGTCACTTTGAGGAGAAATTTGACAAACGCTACCTCCATCCAGGTGATCAAGGTCAACATTAGGAGTGTTGAGTCATGTTGACATAAGGCACCCTTGGTATGATGTGATGTGAATGGCACCTTACCATGTGATCTTCCCAAAAACCCATAATGCCAGTCTGATCATGAAAAAGACATACCGCAAATCTCAGGTGAACGATATCAAAATACTTGAGTACTACTGTTCAAAACTCTCAAGATCATAAAAAGTAGAGAACATCTGAGAACCTATCACAGCCAAAAGGAGCCTAAGGAGACATGAAGAGTAATTGCCATGGGGCATCTTGACTGGGATCCTGCAACAGAAAAAGGCCACTAGGTAAAAACTAATAGAATATGAATAAACTACAGAATTTAGTTAATAATTATGTATTAATATTAGTTCATTCATTCTGACAAACATCCCAAACTATTAAGATGTTAATAATAGGAGAACTGAATGTGGGGCACCTGGAAACTTTCTGTTCCCATAATAATTCTGTAAACCTGAAACTATTCTAAAATTTAAAAATTCATTTTTAAAAAGCTGTAGAAGTGGTGGTGTGGGGAGATGGACAAATTGAACCTTATCAAAATTAAAATTTACTCATCAAAAATCACCCTTGGGATGCCTAGGTGGCTCAGTGGCTGAGCATCTGCCTTTGGCTCAGGGAGTGATCCCGAGGTCCTGGGATTGAGTCCTGCATCAGGCTTCCTGCAAGGAACCTGCTTCTGCCTCTGCCTATGTCTCTTCCTCTCTCTGTGTGTCTCTCATGAATAAATAAATAAAATATTTTGAAAAATCACCCTCAAGGATACTTCCTAACTCATTCTATGAGACCAACATTACCTAATACGAAAACCAGACAAAAACATTACAAGGAAACAAAACAAAACTACAGACTAATATCTCTCATGAACAGAGGTACAAAGATCCTCAACAAAATGTTAGCAAATCAAATAAAAAAGGGAATTATATACCACAACCATGTGGTATTTATCCCAGGTATTCCAAGGCTGCTTTAACATTGGAAAATCAATTAATGTAATCCATCACATCAACAGACTAAAAAATCATATCTGCTGATCATATCAACAGATGCAGAAAAATCCAATACTCATTCATGATAAAAACTCTCTGTAAGGGGCACCTGGGTGGTTCAGCAGTTGAGTGTCCGCCTTTGGCTCAGGGCATGATCCCGGGGTCCTGGGATCAAGTCCCGCATTAGGCTCCCCGCAGGGAGCCTGCTTCTCCCTCTGCCAATGTCTCTGCCTCTCTCTGTGTGTCTCTCATGAATAAATAAATTTTTAAAAATATTTTTAAAAAATCTCTCAGTAAACTAGGAATAGCAAGGAACTTCCTAAACTTGATAGAAGCTATCTATGTGAAGCCAACAGCTAGAATACTTAGTGACAAGAAACTATAATCTTTCCCACTAGGATCAGGAAAAAGGCAGAAATGTCCTTTCTTACCACTTCTTTTTAATATTGTACTAGAAGTCCTTGCTAATGAGATAAGGCAAGAAAAGGAAACAAAAATTACACAAATTAAAAAGGAAGACCTATAACCTTTGTCTTTGTTCACAGGTGACATGATGTCTGTGTGGAAAATCTAAAAGTATAGACAAAAAATCTTGGAATTAGTAACTGATTATAGCAAAGTGGCAGGATACAAAGTTAATATATAAAAGTCACTCTCCTATATACCAGCAATGAATAAATGGAATTTGAAAATAAAAACATGTTTCCATTTACATTAGCACTAAAAAAATGAAATACTTAGGCATAAATCTAACCAAATTTGTACAAGACCTGTATGTGGACGGCAGCAGAACTATGAAGAAAGCAATAAAAAAAACTAAATAAAAGATAGTGAAGTAAGTCAGTCGGAGAAGGACAAACATTATATGTTCTCATTCATTTGGGGAATATAAATAATAGTGAAAGGGAATATAAGGGAAGGGAGAAGAAATGTGTGGGCAATATCAGAAAGGGAGACAGAACGTAAAGACTGCTAACTCTGGGAAACGAACTAGGGGTGGTAGAAGGGGAGGAGGGCGGGGGGTGGGAGTGAATGGGTGACGGGCACGGGGGGTTATTCTGTATGTTAGTAAATTGAACACCAATAAAAAATTTAAAAAAAAAAGATAGTCCATGGTCAAATATAGAAAGACTTACCACTGTCAAGATGCCAGTACTTCCCAAGTTAATCTGTAGATTCAGTGCAATCCCAATCAAAATTCCAGCAAGCTATTTTATGGTTAAGGACAAAGTGATTCTGAAGTTTATATGGAAAGGCAAAAGACCCCGAATAGCCAATGCAATACTAGAAAACAAGAACACATTTGGAGGACTGATGGTATCCAACCTCAAGACTTACTATAAAGCTACAGTGATCAAGACAGAGTGGTATTCGTTGAAAGAATAGGTAAATAGGGAATTGGAACAGAATAGAGAGCCCCGAAATAGGCCCCCATATAAATATAGTCAATTAACTTTGGCAAAGGAGCAAAGGCAGCACAAAGGGGTACCTACACCCCTGTTTTTGCAGCATTATTTACAATAACCAAGGCATGGAAACAAGATAAACAATGGATTAAGAAAATGTGAGACACACAGACACACACACACACACACAAGAATATTATTCAGTCATATAAAAGAAGGAAATTCTGCTGTTTGAGGCAACATGGATGAATCTGGAAGACATTAGCCTAAGGGAAATAAGTCAAAGAAAGAAATACTATATGGTATGGTACGTGGGATCTGAAAAAAGTCAAACTCATGGAAGCAGAGCAGTGGTTATCAGGGGCTGGGGATGGAGGAAATGGGCGGATGTTGCCTAAAGGTGCAAAGTCGCAGTTATGTACAGTGAACAATTACAGTATGTGCAGCGTAAATGGATACAGTTAATAAGACCATGTTGCATACTGGAAATTTGCTAAAAGAGTAAACTTCAGGTGTTCTCAACACACAAAGTTAACTCTGTGAGGAAATGATATGTTATGTAGATGGGCTGTGTTAATCATTGCACTATATATATGTATATCAAATATTGTGTTGTACACCTTAAATATGTACAGTTTTTATTAAAAAATGATTTTAAATGATTTTTAAACCCCAGATTTCTGGGCTAAACACCCAGGGGACGAAAAGCAGGAGTCTAGGCTCAGCATAAGACCTAGAGATCCCTGCTTGATATGGACAGTTTAACACTCCTTTCCCATTCAATTTTTCTATGGCACTATTTTTTTTTGTGATGAATCAAAAGACTCTTGTTCAGTCTTGCTGTTCAGAAGTGTTGGCTGAGATGACGAACATGAGATTCAGTGAGGAAAATGCCAGAATCCATCTGTGAGGGCTAATAGCTCATTCTGTTTTTGCATAAGTGATGCTGTGTCCCCCTTCATCTCCCTGCTGCCTGCTGCCAGTGCTGATAGCAGGTCCCCCTCGGTGACTAAATCAACTGAGCGAGAGCCCTATCATGGCATGGCATGCTTAGCAGGGCGAAACTTCAAAGTCCTAGCATCCTAGTCATAGAATGCAAAGTATAGTTCTTTCCCAAGTTTTAGAGTGAAGCAGGCAGGCCATTTTTTTCTATAGAGAAATATTACTCCTTATTATTCCACACTTAGTTTATTAAAAATGTACACATAACAGTAAGAGTAAAATGAGTCCTAAGATCTAGCAACATTATATTGGCACCAGATACCTCCACATCTTAGAGTGAGTTCCAAGACTACCTAGGATCTGCTAAAAGATGAAGAATTGCTCCCAGCATTTGCGACCACCACTGTTGGGCTATGTTAGCAGCTGGAGTAGTCAGTAGAAAGCAAATTAAACAGAGTATAACTTTTATATCTTTGAATATATTTTGATACACCTTTAACAAAGACGACTGACATGTTCAGGGATGGTGAGCAGTGAGCAGAAGGCTGTTGGGAAATGGGGGTAGTTCAAGGAATCTTACTGGGGACAGGCTGTTTGAGTTGGGCACCAAATCTAAGTCTCCTTGACAGGAAGGAGCAACGAGCAGAGTCCTCTTGGAGGATTTCTACAGAAACCCTTCCACTTCATGTTTGCTTGGGGTCAGGGAAGACTGCATGTACAGTGACTAGCTGTTGGCTAAAAACCACTCATAAGAAGGCCCTTCTCAAGAGTGGGGGCTGATATCTTTTAGGAACATGGGGGAAAGGGCCCTACTCCAGGCCCTGGTGACATTTGGCTTGGGCTCTAGGCTATGTCCAAGGAAGAAGCACACGTAGGGTGGGTTCACATCAGAACATGGGTGCAGTAGGCTGAATCAGGGCCCCCAATGTTGCCCATATCCCTAATGGCAAGAACCTGTGACCTTATAGCAAGAGGCATCCGTAGATGTGATGAAGATAAGCATCTGAACTACTTGGGGGTGTGTGGGGGGGGTCTTCATAAGGGGAGCCATGAAGATAAAAACAGAGAAGGTGATGTGACACCATAAGCAGAGACAGAAGATGGCTTTGAATATGGAGTAAGGGGCAACCAGAAGCCTCTAGATGCTGGAAGTGCCAGGACAATCTCTCCTGGAATGTCCAGAGGGACCAGTCCTGTTGGTCCCTTGATTTCAGCCCTGTGAAACTGGCCTAGACTTTGGATCTCTGAAACTTCAAGACAATAATTCTGTGCTGTTTTAAGCCACTGACTTTGTGGTTCCTGTGACCTGTAGCAGAGAATGGACACAGAGGCAGGGAGAGATGCTCTGGGCTTAACTACCCCTCATCCAACCCTCAGGAGGCAGGAACTAATGACTAATTTGTCCCTGGAGGTCAGTGGGTGGAAGAAGCAGAAGTGTGGCCAAAGGGCAAACCTGTGCTCAGCCAAAACACGAGTAGGGCTGGGGTTCTGCCGTTTAAGGGTTCCATTTGGCCCGCGGTGGCCAGAGCTTTCCTCTCTGGGTTCTGTGTGAGGACTGCGGCAGAGATTGGTGCCTATTGTAGCAACACCCCTCAGGGAGAAAATGTGCGACAGCCACTGAACAGTCCTGATGGCAGAAACTCCCTTCCCAAGAATTTTAATAATCTAGAAGTTGTTTTCCTTAAAATTGGGTGTCTAAGTATTAATTGCTTGACTAGGGATTATTTGGGAGCATGGGTTAAAAATTAAATTTATTTTGTCAGTTCCCTCTTTGTACCTATTACATCCCCCATCTGTGGGGGGGCTGACTTCTAGACGGCTCAGGCAACTCCCCAGATTCGAGCGGGAGTGCTCCCCAGGCCGACAGCACACACCTCAGCACGATTGCAGCCAGACCTGCTTAGGGAAGGGTCTCTGAGCACATGCAGAGTCCCTCCATCCTCTACACACAGTCCAGGTCCCTTGCACATCCACACAGTTTGACTGCGTGACATTGAGAGGCTATTTTCACCCCACAAAGGACATGTATGGATAAGCCATTTTTAAGCGCTACAGTTGAGTGCAGCTGTGCAGAGTTTAGAGCAAATTCTGTAATTTGTGGACACAAATGCTCATTAGAATAGAGCTGCTTTAAAGTTGCCTTTAAAGGGTACATTCACTGGTTTGCTTAAAATTGGAGTCCAATTAAGAGCTAACTGGGTCCCCCACTGAGACTGAAAGGTACCCGTTCAGAGGAGACAATTGACACTGAATCTGGGAGAAGAGCTGGGCAGGGCTATTCCTGAACGAGGACGTGGTCGTGAACCCTAAACAATAAGATTTCTTCAATCTCTCCGTTCACTCAGTGTACCCAGCACATGATGCCCAAGTACCCAACACATACCCAGTGTTATGGAAACAGATAGTCAGTGAGAGCCTTCCTTCAGCTCATGTTCTGGTGGAGAGACTTAAATCAATCCTATAATATAAGATAATAAATGCAGTGAAGACTGTAAAGCTGGTAGGGGTGGGGTACAGGAGGGGCTTTAGCTCCCTAGTGGGGTGGCTGGCATCAGGCTGTGGGAGGAGGGGTCACTTGATTGAAGGGAAGGACCCAGCCAAGTGCAGATCTGGGGAAAGAGCAACCACTAAAGGTGTAACACATGCAAAGACCCTGAGGTGGGAATTGCCTGGTGAGCTTGAGTAGCGGTAAGGAGAGCTGCATGGCTGGAGAAGAGGACCAGGGAGGGGTGGGGCTCAAAACCCCAGGTGCGGGGTGGTGCCAGACACGGCGGGCCTGATGTCAGCACCTCAGGGTGAGCATCCCCACAGTGTGGAGAACAATTTTGCAGCAGTGAAAATAGGGCAGTTGCTTCCCAGTGTAGACAGGGTACTCACCATGAGCTGGGAGTGTCCTGAGTACTTAACAGAGGCTTTCTCATATGACTTCGCTGCAGGAGGCACAATGGTGACCTCATATTACAGAGAGAGGAGTGGGGATGAGGGAGGTCAAATAATTTTGCCACAGTTTCTCAATTAACAGGTGGTGACGTGAGGATCTCAACCCATGTTTGCTGTTACACACAGCACGATACCACCTACATCTTGGTTCAAACTCTGCTAGTGATGAGGAGCCCTTCATCTTGGCCCTTGACACCCTGCTGGGGAGCAGAGCATCTGCTTTACAGGACAGCCTTCCTTCCTGAGCCTTGCCATGGTGTAGCCTCAGACATGGCGTGAGCTGCTTGTGGCCACACAGGTGCACTTAGCTGTGCAGAGCTCCCTGGGAGGGGGGACAGCTGCTTTGCTCAGTTCTGAGGGCACCCTCGCTGGAGGACACTGTATGATGCTGCCTTCTGAGCTTCGCGGTACAGTGGCCCATGCCCCCCACAGTTGGGAGCAGGAGGAGAAGCATTGCTGAGAGCTGCTTCCCTTGCAGGGCTGTCGGTCTCAGTAGATTTTGCCTCCGGCACCCCCCAACCTTTCAGCTTAGCTAGAACTAGTGACCTGTGATGAGCAGTGTTAGGTCCTTGGCCCCCCAGGTGAGCTCCCCTTGGACACTGATGGTCCGGGGCGAGCGCACTGTGCACCCAGAGGTTAAGGGGAGCTGTGAGTGGAAGGGATGCTGAAGAGTCATCTCCCTGTAAGAAAAGACATAGAAGGCCCACTCCTGCCCACCCTCCTTTGCCCCGCTGGGAGGCAGCATGCCGAGGGGACTGCGCATCCCAGGCCACACACAGCAGAGCAGGACAGCTCATCACACTGTGGTTCTCAGCTCCCAGATCTGGCCATACTTCTCATCACTACTCACACCAGCAGCGATTAGACCCACGGTCACTGGCACCTGGAAGCTTCCAAACTGCCAAGGGTTGATTTTACAGTTCAGTATGATCAGAAACAGCAGAAGCAGGACTGACTCAGAGATTCACAGAATGCAGGGAAAGCAAAGGCTTCCAGTGGGAACCCCAAAGTCAACAACACTTCTTCTACCTCATTCCCTCAGCTTCCGCCCTCCCACCAGTGGTTTAGGAGGCCTTCCTACCTGCCCCTTGGTTGAGAGCCTTTGCACAAATGAATCTCCAACAACCGCACATGCCCTGGGGCCCTCACAGCAGCCTTCCTGCCTAATTGCAGCTCCACACCAGCAGGCTGCAGGGAAGTGTGGGATCTGGCGTCCTTTCCCATCTTGTTTCCAACCTACATCTGGGACTGACCTGATGGCAACCAAAGGTCTGTGAGGACAGAGATACCTACAGGATGAGATGAGGAGATTCAGGAAGCCTGAGCAAGAGAGGGCATCACAGTCAAAGAGACAAATAACCAACTTCCATGAACACTACAACGAGCGACCTGTCACCACACTGGCTCTTAGGGCGGAGCAGGACCTGGCAGCGAGTGAGCTGATAGGAGGTGTCCACAGGAACACAGAAGGGACCAACGTCCTCCTGTCTAGCTCATCTCCTGACTGGATGCATTACTGGGGCCTCCCCCCTGCACCCTTTATGACGGCATCTGGCTTCCCGCCTCAGTAATTGAAATTTGAAATTTGGCCTTGATCAATAAAGGCAGTGGAGAAGAGAAACACATTAAATTTTCCCAGAAGGGCAGACACAAGCAGAGATCTCTGCAGAGCTTTATTTGGACCCTTCTAAGGGAAGCAAACCCATCAGAGGAAATAGATGAGCGATTTCCCTTTCCCTGTGGGATTGACGCTAGTAAGTTTGTAAATGGAAAAGGCAGTCGCCGCCACCAGTCTTTACAGCCCCCGACTGCGAAGTGGGATGCTCGTCCTGTTGCTATCTTAAAACCTGTCTCAGGGGTGGGAGTACCTGCCTGAAATTGGCTTGGACTTAATTTTGCATGACGATGTAGTGAAGTGTGTCAGGAGGAGACACGAAGAAAATGCTGGCAAAGGCAAAGAGGCCGTAAGAGGGACCCAGAGCCAGTCTGGGCTCAGAGAAGCATAAACCGCAGGGCGGGCGGCAGAAGCCAGACGGGAGTGGGTGTGAGTGCGGGTGTGGACGTGCTACTCAGAGAGACCACAGGGAAGCAGAAGCAGGAGAGGAGGCACAAGGCCGTGATTACACAGGGTAGACGTGGCCTTGAGGCTGTTCCTTTGCTCAGGTGACATTTGCCCTGCGTGTGATCTCTCTGTGGCTCGGCACAAGGCCGGGCACTGCCCGCCCATTCGTTCCCTTCTCCCCATGACGCCTGCCACGGATGAGGAACCACGGAAGTGAGGGCAGAGGTCGTCTGGGATAAAACCCAAGGTCAACGCTACGGTTTCCCACAGCACACTCACACGCGTGCACGCGCACACACTTACACACACCCAAGCATGCCCACACGCAGAAACACACCACGCTCACACTCACATTCATGCCCTCTCTTCACAGGCACACACAGTCACTCACACGCATCTGGATCCGGCCACAGCCCAGCCCTGGCTGGACCTGGCCACGAGTGAGGGCCGGCTTGGCCATCCGGGCCACTCAGATGTTCTGGCCCCGAGCCTGGTCCGTCCGAGGCCCTCAGAGGTGCCCTGCCTCTTGCAGCCCATTTCAAATTATAGCTGCTGCGATCCCCAAGAAGCCAGGATTTTAAAAAGCGGAGCTGCCTATTTTTCACGCTTATGTAACACTTCCGTAGCACAGAGCAAATCGGAGCCGGTGTTCAGCGGCGTCTTCTCCCTGCGGAAAGATGCCCCGTCCCCCAGCACCTGTCACTGTTTCTTCTGACGGGGATCATGCTGGATGGCACTGGAGCCTCACTGCCCAGCACGGCTGCAGGCTGTCCCCAGACGGCCAGGCGAGCACGTGCAGGCTGCTCCCGGCGCCGCCAGCTGACATCAGGATCCGTTCTCCCTGAGTCAGAAAGCGGGGGAAAGGCTCAGTTCCATACCTGTCATCTGTTGGGCTCAGTTTTGGGGAGAATTGTCTCCCTCCCTCCCTTCACCTACATGTACACTTACACTCAGCCAAGCGCTCACGTAGCTTGCTGTGACACTCTCTCAGGGCCTTGGTGGCCCTGAGGACTCGTGGTAAACACAGCGCCTGCACGCTCAGGCGCACTGCTCCCTGTGCCAGGGTGTGACCCAGCTTAGAGGCATTTGCTGCCACCAGTCACCATGTGTTCCTGGGAGGCCCCGGAGCCTGCAGAGCATTCAAGACCAGAGGCTGGGGGTCCCCGCTCTGCTCGTCACCGTCTGCAGGGTCCCTAACTGCACCAGCCTGTCCAGGCAGCAGGGCTCATGCCAGCTCCCTAGGGAAAACTGCGGGACAGGCCACTTGTCGGAGTCTAACATGCAGCGAGTGGCGTGTCACTGGCCCAGAGGCCCTGGAAGAGGAGCAGTGGGGAGGGTGCCCTCAAGACTCAGCTGAGCCATAAAGGGGGTTCCTGTCTGTGTTGTCCTGGCTCTCCAAGGAGCACCCTCACCTCCAGGCTCCTCCCACATGCGAAGGCTGCAGGAGATTGTGGCTGTCTCCTCCCAACACACATGCTGGGGAAACAGGTCAGAAGTGTCACCCGCAGAGGCACCTGGGTGGCTCAGTGGTTGAGCGTCTGCCTTTGGCTCAGGTTGTGATCCCAGGTCCTGGGATCTAGTCCCACATCAGGCTCCCTGCAGAGAGCCTGCTTCTCCTTCTGCCTGTGTCTCTGTCTCTCTCTGTGTGTCTCTCATGCATAAATAAATAAAAAAATTTTTAAAAAGTGACATCCACAGAGGGAAAGAGCAATTGGGACAATAGCATTCACAGCCACACAATGAGGGAGGTGCCTGAGCTGGACAGTGGGGCCTCCTATCTTCTTCCAATGCCATTAGAATAGCCCTGTGCTCTGTCCTCTGACCCATGGGACCTCTGCATGAGGGGTGTCTGAGTGTGAGTGCCAGCTCCTGCACCCCAGTGACCTGTCAGCCACCAGCTGTGCCAGCTAAATGGGCCAACCCTGTGGGGGAAGCAAGAGTGGCGGGGGGTTGGGACCATCCTTCCCGAGCCTTTCCCATCTCTACCCACAGTCAGGTTAAGCCAGGTGAGCTGGATCTGTAGGGATGGGAGCAGCAGGGAGGGTCTCCCCAGATACTTGCAGATGGGGAACCAGAGGATTGGGTTTGTGAGGGACCATTCCAAGTTTCGTTTCCAGGAGAAGTAGACTGACTCGTGTGTTCCTCACTTTCTCATTTGTTCACTTCATGTGTTCATCTACACCAGACTCTAAGGTCACATAGGGATTGTGGTAAAGCCCCCAAACTCTCATAATCCTGCTCCTGCCCCGGGCTATGGATGCCCCTTGTTACTGGTAAGAAGGCCTCATGGGGACCCAGGTGGTCAGCACTTTGCTCAAAGTATGAGCTCAGCTGTCCTCAGGGGTACCTGCTCAGGGGTACCTGGCCCCACACATGACAGGGTCACCTGCCCACCATCCCACACCCAGTGAAAGGTCAAGACTACTGACAGGTTGTGTGGGAAGCAGTGGCTCCCTCTAAATAGACCCCTGTGAGTGACCATTAGAAGGAAAGGGGCCCCTAGGAGCCTTGGTGGTCTTCCCAGCCAGAGGGTGGAACTGCAGTTGTCTGGATCAGCCCACATAGCAAAGGCCTGCACAGTGAAGAGAGCAAGCCAGCATTCTGAACACACCTGACTGTGCAGTCTCCTGCTGGGTGGCCTGTCTCCCAGCTCCGGAGCTGGAGCAGCCCGCTGGAGAGGCCCATGTATGCGTCTGAGCTGGCTGCAGTCAGTACCATCAAGGTACAGAGGCAGAAGGGTCTGTCCTCCCTCTGCCCGGTCTGAGCATGCAGTGTATGTGTCAGTGTGTGTGTGTGGGGGGGGCGGGTAGCAGCACCCCCACCTGCAGGAAGGGCAGCCCAGCCAGGAGAGCCCAGGGCGGACCGCAGAGGGGCCTGCAGAGGAGGCCTGGCTCTCATTAGGCATGTTTCCCTCCCAGATCCTTCTCTCTGATTTTATCCTATTGAGGGCTTGAGCTTTTACATCAAAATCCAAGAAGCTATTCCTCTGTCCTCGCTTCCCACTGGCATCCTTGTTTCCCAAGGTACTCAGCCCACCTGCTTGGATAGAAGGATGAGCAAAGCGGTGAGCAGTGGCTGGCGGATAAGGAAGGGGAAACTCGGATGAAATCTCAAGCTAGGGCAGCCCAGGTGGCTCAGCGGTTTAGCGCCGCCTTCAGCCCAGGGCGTGATCCTGGAGTCCCGGGATCGAGTCCCATGTCGGGCTCCCTGCGTGGAGCCTGCTTCTCCCTCTGCCTGTGTCTCTGCCTCTCTCTCTCTCTCTCTGTGTTTCTCTCATGAATAAATAAATAAAATCTTTAAAAATAAATAAATAAATCTCAAGCTAAGTGTCTTGCTCCTTTTGCCTAGAGATGACACCGTATCTGATGCTCCCTGCCCTTCTGATTGGCTCATTCTGCTCTCTCATTTGCTTTGTCCCCACCTCGTCCCTGAGGAGAGTGGCCGGTAGCTCTCAGCATGTGAAGGCCAGGCTGCGGTCGGCTGTGGGTCTCAGCGGAAGCCCTCCCTTGCCTGGTGCTGGATGCACAGCAGGATGGGGCAGGAGGGGGCTGGCCTGTGTCCCTGCTGCCCCGAGCTCAGATAGCCCCTCTAGCTTCTCTGCTGCCTGGCCTGGAGGCTGCGCCCTCAGCCTGCAGCTCCAGACTCCAGACTCCTCCCACGCAGGGAAGGCTGGTCTGGCTCCTCTGGGCTGCCCGAGCCCTCAGACTGGAGACCTGGTGAGTCAGTGCAGCGCTGCTTCTCCTCCCCACGAGCTGTGGACACCAGGGGAAGCATCGGGACCCTTGGCCTGGCTGGGTCAAGTGTGATCATCCAGGCCCTGAGCTAGGGCCCTCTCTGCCACTTCCCTCGGCAAGCAAGGCTGGACGCCACCGAGAAGGCCAGCTGGGTCCCGCCAAAGCCACCACCCTGTCCATGGACCCTCGGAGCTACAGGGCAGCAGAGAGGTGACCTGAGGAGGGGCCAGTCCCTGGGCGCCGCTGGCTCCACTGGGCTCTCCACATCAGCCTGGACCGAGGAATTAGATTCTTCCTACAAAAGCCTTGGGGGATTGGCTGGCACTTGATGTCTTGGGAGATAAAAGGGGCAAATGCTGCTAATTATTTGTTTTCCTCAAATACAGAGAATGAGACCTACCCACACACAGAGTGGGCTGCAGAGCTTATGTCCCCCCCACCAAGTAGGTGCTTCTATTTTGCTGTGGGAAGCAGGTTGGGCTCATCAGAGGGTGGCCAAGCTCTGGCTCTGCTGACCTAAACCCTGGAGGGCTCTCAGGACCAGGGTCAGACCCCACCAACCCCACAACGGCCTGCAGGAGCAGTGGGCAGGGGCCAGGGGTCTGCTCACTGGTGTTACCTCCTTCTGAGCCCTCTGTCCACTCGAGAACTTTCCGTGTGTCTGATGCAGAATCCCACATCCCTTGGGGTTCTGACCCAGGCCCTTGTAGCCAGGCCCACGGCAGCCCGTGCTGCCTCCCAGAGGCCCTGTCCGCTGCGCCAAGGCCCCTGAGGTCACCTTCTTGGAGACTAGCACTTCCATTGCTGATGGAAACTGGCCACTGACAAGTCCGGCAGGAGCCCAGACTGGCTTTTTGGGAGCAGAAGTTTGCGTGGGAGCTGGTGAGGGGGCAGCCGGGCATACCAGCTCTGGAGCTGCATGGAGAACCACTCCCTTCTGCTGCCCCTGAGCTCACAGGGCCAAGCTCTGGCCTCGTTCTGGGGGGTCCCACCCAGGGGACGGTGCTGTCGGCCATGAGTGAGCAGTGACTGCTGCTGCCTCTGTCCGATGGAATGGCATGTATGTGTCTCTGCGTGTGTCGGCCTGTAAGTGTCCGTGTCTCTGTATCTCTGTGTATGTATCCATGTGTCTCTGTCTATATCTCTGTGTGTCTGTCTGTGTCTCTGTGTATGTATCCGTGTGTGTCCATCTGTGTGTGTGTCTACTTGCTCATGGGACAGTCAGAAGCCACAGCCCATGTCCTCCTCCGTCTGGCCTGCTGTCGGGGCCACAGGGAGGTCAGTGTCCTGGAAAACGAGCCCCACAGGACCTGTGACTCAGAGCCACTTCCTCCTGCCCCCGCCTGCCCCCGTAGCTGGAACACAGGCACCCACAACTCGAGCCACAGCCTGACTCACCCACCTGCTAGCTGGATCAGGTCCTGGGAAGGGCAGTGGAGGACATGGGGAGGAGCCGCGAGGAGGCGGGTCCCAAGGTCTCTCAGGGCTTTAGCAATGCCCTCTCTTTCTGCCCAAGGCCCAGGCCGAGAGGGGTGACTGGTGGCTCCCGGACCTGATGCACACAGAGCCACGGCTTTATATCCGAGGCTCCTGGTGTGAGCATCTCACCTTTAATTTCTTCCCCAGTTTCTTTATGGTGATTTTCATTGACAGGTTTTTAATGCATTCAAAAGTATTGGTCTCTTATTTTATAGGTAGAGCTCTTTAGAGCTTACTTAAGAAGTTCTTACTCCGAGGTCCCAAATAATTCAGACACTTTCTAGGCAAAGTTCTTAAGAACACCCTGAATTTTAGTCCTGGATCCATGTGGAGCAGATTCTGTGTGTGTTGCGAAGAGAGCACCCTGCTTCCTTTCCCACACCCTGTGATTGCTCTGTTTTTGCTGGAAGGAAAACCACACAGGAAAAAAAGAGCAATTGGATCCCAAAACACCCTTGGAGATGGACAAAGGGCTCCAGCCCATACGTACACCCTGGGCGATGTGAAATTCTCCAAAACAAAACCGGAGTGGGATTGGGTTGATTTCAATACACTGTAATCTGAAGAATAAACACGAGAAGCTCTTTCTTCCGGGGATGGCGGGGGGGGGGGGGGGGGGGGGAGTGTGCAGTTTTCACAATCAGCTGCATGCCATGGATGCCAGATTTTGGTGGTTTTTCTATTTCCTTCCATTGACAAGGTCAGGGTAGGAGCTGAAGAAAGCTGTGTGTTTCTGTGCATGTGTGCCTGGGTGTCTGGCGTGGGCACAGATGTGCGTGTGTGTGTGTGTGTGTGTGTGTGTGTGCGCGCGCCCGGTGTCTGCATGTGCTCGCCTCCGAGTGTGTGCATACATGTCTCTGTCTGACAGAGCTGCTGGTAGATTTTCCACTCCAGACCCAGCTAGGCCCCTTCTCCATGAGTGTGGAGATGCCAGGCCCCACATCTGTGTGCCCCGGGGAGTGGGTGAGGGTGGGGAGCCAGAGGGCAGACCCGGGGGGCCTCACAGGGAGCATCTGCTCCCAGAGACATGCTATTTTTCCCTTTGGAGGCAGATCCCATCTCCCAAGCTCTGGGGGGCTTCACACTGAGTCCAGAACCTTCTCTGTTTTAGAGGCAAGAGCAGGTTCCAGGCCTGGGCAATGAGCAGCCTGTTTGCTGCGAGGTGTAGTGTCTGCCCTTCCTGTCTTCTCCCCAGCTCCTCAGCAAGCTCGGGTGTCCATCAGAACTGCGGCTCCCCCTCCTGCTCGCCTCTCTTCCAGGCACCCTCTCCCCTCCAGGACAGCATCACAGCCCAGTCCACCCACTCGGCCTCCTCCACTGTTGCTCAGGCAGGAAAGCCCAGGGCACTATCCCTTCCTTTCCTTCCTTTCCTGGACTCCACCTTCTATGGCTCAGAAGGGGTCCTCTGCCTTTTCCAGCCGGCCATAGACACACAGCACGGGCCACATAGGCAGCCTTGGGAGCAGGTCCCCCAGGGAGGGGGTGTCCACGTCTGGGCGATACCTCAGAGTGAATGAGGAGGAGAGAAGGAATGTCTGAGTTAACAGGTGTGGGCACCCACAGCAGAATCCTGGTCCCCAGAGCAGCTGAAACCCCTCGCCCCGAAGGCCCCTCTGCACACGCAGGCTGGAAGTGCTTCTTAACGAACCGCAACTGCAAACGCCTTTCACTTCCAACCTCAGCCTTGGAATTCAAGCTGGTATTTGAAGCAGCCATGCAGAGAGGGGAGCTCTGGTAGCCAGCAGGACGCTAACAAAGTCAGATTAAGTCATGCATGTGGGCTCCCTCGCCTGCCTGGCTCAGCTGCTGGAGGGAGGGGGATGGAGCTTTCTGTAGTTTGTCTGCACAGTCTAATTTTATTGATAAAGCTCCACAGAACTGTGACCATAATGGGTGCGCCAAGCACGTTGTTACAGATGAGGATCTTGAACACCCATCTTTGGCCGGTATGGACAGAAGGTGAAGGCTGAAGAGGTTCGTCTGTACAAAAGGGGAATTAACTTCATTTAGGAGGTTCTCACTGATAGATCCCAGGGCAGGGGACACTTTTGGCCACCGAGCAGGACTGTCCCACACGTGGTCCCAAGAGAAGGAAACCAACTGGACACCCCTAATTAGTTTGTCTTTAGAATCTGAAGGCACCAAAGCCTCGAGTCAAGAGACTAGTTGGGGGACACCTGGGTAGCTCAGCAGTTGAGCATCTGCCTTTGGCTCAGGGCCTGATGCCGAGTCCAGGGATCGAGTCCCGCATTGGGCTCCCTACCAGGAACCTGCTTCTCCCTCTGCCTGTGTCTCTGCCTCTCTCTGTGTGTCTCTCGTGAATAAATAAATAAATCTTAAAAATATATATATATATATATATATAGAGAGAGAGAGAGAGCAGCTGGGTGTTTGCTTGTGTGGACCCAGGCACAAGTGTCAGCAGATTCACGGATAATCCAGGAAATCTGAAAACAAACTATGCCATAGCTTTGTGGTTCTTTGGGCTCAACCAGCCTGTGAAACAGGCTGTGCTCTCATCTCTTCACAATGGACCAGACAGTGTGCTTTACAGCCCAGCCTGGCATCTCTTCTTGAAAGGAGCATATTTTGTGTGGGGTCTCTCCATCTGTTTTCTGCACGAACATATCCTGAACACATCTTTCTTTTTTGAAATCTGTTGATATCTCTAGTTTGCTCATAACTTCTGTCTCTACTGGAGCTCTGTTTTCTTTGATGCTGTGGACATTTGTTTACATCCATCCATAATCGTGTTTCAGTTGAGTGTAGAAATACTGGAGGAAATGTGCTGTGTGGTCTGCTATGGTGAACTGCAATAGTGATGTCTGTTTCAAAACCCAATGAGTACACCACACCAGTGTTTCGGACCAGTTCTCTTAGAACCAGGAAGATGGATGCCACAACAGTATCAGCTCCTCTAAGTAATTTAGTATTGATGTTCATCTATATCCTAGGGTCTCTGAACTGAGCACAGACTGTGCTTGAAGTTGAAAGATTATCACACAAATATGGAAAAGAAAGAAAAAGGGAAGGAAGGAAGGAAGGGAATGAAGGACCTCACCACCTTGTGCCCACTAGGATGACCGACCATTATCAGAAAAACAGGCAGGTGCATGAAGAAATTTCGATCCCTGTGCACTGTTGGTGGTAGTGTAAAATGTTGCAATGGTGTCATAGTAGTGCAATGGCCATGGAAAATAGTAGGGAGGTTTTTCAAAAAGTTAAAAGTAGATTATCACATGATGCCATAGTCCTACTTGTGGTCTATCCCCAAAAGCACTGAGAGCAGGGTCTTGAAGAGGTATTTGTACAGCCATGTTCACAGCAACTGTTCATATGGCCAAGAGGCAACCCAAGTGTCTGGTGATGGATGAATGGATAAGCAATATAAGCATATGATGGAACATCATTCATCCTTTAAAAAGGACATCTTGTCATGTGCCACCACAGAGACGAGCCCTGGGGATATGAGGCTGAGTGACATAAGCCAGAAGCAGGACACACGTGGGGACCCCACGCATATGAGATCCCAGCATCTTCAGACTCAGACACAGAGAGTAGATGGTGGGGCCGGGGCTGGGGGAGCAGGTGGGGTCAAGATGTCAGGGGGATGGAACATTCTGGAGCCCGATAGTGGTCCAGCAGTGGGAATGTGCTCTGTGCCCCTGAACTGTTCACTTTAAAAAGGCTAAGAGAAAACTTTCTGTTATGTGCTTTTTTTTGTTTAACACAAACTTAAAACTACAAAATGTAGTAATTAAAAAAAAAAGGCTACTGTAGAATGACAAGATTTGAAAACCAATTTTTATACTATGTACATATTTTAATGGTATCAAATATGCTTCCTCTTTAAAGACATCACATCTAGGATGGCAGTTGCACTTGCGGAGGGGTGGAGGTGAAGGTGAGCTCAGTAGGAAGGCTCCAGGGGCCCAGGCATGTCAGCTGTACCCGCGATGGCCAGCCGCCCCGGGTCCCTGTCCTGTCCTGGGGCACATAGCTCAGAAATGCCCTGCCCCTCAGGCCAGGGGTGTGGGGCATGTACAGGAGGGAGCGACATCACCCTACGTATGTTCCTATGCCAGTCTGGGGTGGAGACCCCACAAATGATGTGGGCAGAGACTCGAGAGGTGATTTTTAAACGAACCTGGAAGGCATGCGCAGCACCCACGTGAGGGGGGAGGCTTGGACATGTTCTGAGATGAGGTCAGCAACCATTCTTCCGTGTGGGGCTCCAGGTTGATCCGGACTGAATGGACAGGCTTGCTGTCGGGGTCTCCCATCCCCTCTCCCTGGTTCTGGAGCTCAAGCTCGGTTTCCCATTTCTCTTCGCCTGTAGAGAAATGAACACCGGGTGCTGAAACCGCCCCTGGTAGGCAAGACCCGCAGAGCTTGGGTGGCAGTGATCCCGATGAGCCGCTTCCCAGGCTCCAGGAGGACAAAGCCGGCTGGCTGGGGCCGGGCAGCTCTCGGGACGTGCCTGCCACGGCGAGGCTGTGCAGGCCACCTGACCCCGTGGGCTGCAGACGTTTGCCTTGTGCAGGATGCGCTGAGGGCTCCTGTTTGGGGACCAAAGCTCCTGGGTAACGCTCACAGGTGGTCAGTAAGTGCACCAGGAATCTCTCCTTTTTCTTTTTTCTTATCAATAGCATCTGATTGCCTTTTTATTTATTTATTTTAGTCTTATATCCTGAAGATTTTATATATATATATTATTGGAGTTCGATTTGCCAACATATAGTATAACACTCAGTGCTGGCCAGCCCGGGTGGCTCAGTGGTTTAGCACCGGCTTCAGCCCAGGCATGATCCTGGAAACCCGGGATCGAGTCCCATGTCAGGCTCCCTGTATGGGGCCTGCTTCTCCCTTTGCCTGTGTCTCTGCCTCTCTCTCTCTCTCTGTCTCTCATGAATAAATAAATAAAATCTTAAAACAAAACAAAACAAAACAAAACAAAAAACACTCAGTGATCATCCCATCAAGTGCCCTCCTCAGCGCCCATCATCCAGTCACCCAACCCCCTGCCCACCTCCCCTTCCACTACCCCTTGTTCATTTCCCAGAGTTAGGAGTCTCTCATGTTTTGTCACCCTCTCTAGTTTTTCCCACTCATTTTCTCTATGGGAATCTTTCCAGTGAGAAAGGGTCCTTTAGCATTCAGTCCCTTGGGCTTTTCTACAGAGGCCCCAGAAAGGTGGGCATAAGGGTACCCACAGTTTTCAATGTAGCCACTGCATAAAGCTCAGCAAAAGGGCAGACGTAGACATTTATTGGGGTCAGTGTCATGCTTGGTGTACACTCTACCATCTGCATCCAAACAAGTCACCCCCGCTGACTGCAGGGAGGTGGAGTCAGGAGGCTGCCACTAGCCAGCCTCAGAGGGCACGCCTTCCATCAGCTCCATGGGATCCTGCTTCTCTCTGTCCCCCAGGCCAGAGGGCCCCAAATGGTGTGATCCATCACACCTTCTCTTTTCCCAGCCCAGAGAAGCTGATGGGTCACCTTGGCCTAGGGCTCATGCCTGCTGCCTCTACTCTTGTCTTCCAAGCCCTGCACCATTGCTGGAACCACAGGGAAGCCAGACTCTGGTGCACGCTGCAGGGCAGTTAGGGGCAGGAATCAGGAGCAACTGCTTGGATTGGGGGGCCAGGCTCCAGGGACCAGGAGGGGAGATGGAAAGTCAGGAGGCATCAAGAGGGCTGCACGGAGCAAGAGGCTTGAGCAGGGTCAGTTAGGGTGGGAGGGAGGATAGGACTGTCCCGGATAGAGAGAGCTGGTGACACAGACACACTCATGATCATGACCCGGACCAGGAAGCTGGCCTGCCCTCATCGTGACTACTCAGCTGAGTGATGTGAGCTCAACTGAGCCTCAATTGTCTTGTCTGTAAAACGAGGTATTGCTATCTGCCTCAGGACCAAGTGCTGAGCACCCCTCAACACGCACTCAGAGCTGTTGTTCACTGAGCAATGGGCAGACAGTGGGCTCGGTGCTCCTGGGCAGGAGAGCGGACACATCGTGATGGGTGCTTTTTCTTATTAGAATTCCAAACCCTCCAAGTAACAGATGGCTCTGGCCACCCCATGTGTCTATGTAATAAGTTATCCCCGAACTTAATGGGGAACTCATCTGGGTCCACACAGGCTGCTGTAACAGAACATCACAGCCTGGGGGGTTTACAAACAATGGATATTTATTTACCACAGCCCAGAGGCTGGACATTCAAAATCAAGGAGCCTGCAGACATGGGGTCTGGTGGGGCTCACAGAGCGCGACGCCTAATGTGTCCCTGTGTGGTGGCAGGGGTGAGGGCGCTTTCTGGAGCTTCTAAGAGCGCTCAGCTCTACCTCATGACCTAATCGCCCCAAAGGCCTCACCTCCTAACACTATCACACCAAGGGTTAGGTCTCAGCAACGTGAATTTAGGGAGACACAATCATTCGGTCTGTGGCAGATCTCTCTTCTCTCATTAAATACACCAGCTGGGGCCTCTATTCACGAGGTGGATTGCTGTGGGCCAGGCCAGACTCAGTAAGTGCCATGTGCCTGCTCTCCTAGTTCTGACATGAAGCGAGGATGATAAATGTTGTGTCCGAGGCTCCAGTGTGATGACACTCTACACACCCATCACCTCCCTTTCTAGGAAGATTGCTCTTCTCTGGGGCAGGGGGCACAGGGACTCCTTGCCTGGGCCCTTACCACTCTCAGGAGGTTGGGGTGGTGGCTCTGGCTCAGGGCAGGATCTTGGCATGAGTGAGTCGGAGCTGCTTCTTACCTTGCCCCTTCCTTCCTGGGCCCCCATCTCCCACACATGGCCCCATCTCTGTCCTCCAGGCTGCTTTGATGCTCTCTGCTTTCCAAGGAGCCAGGCCTCCGTGGGAAGCTGCTTCCTGGGATCTCCTAAATTCAAGCTCAGGTAACCTGCCTGGATATATCAACCTCCCCAGCCTGACATTTAGTACTTGGAGCTGAATTTGGGGGCAAACAATTATCACTCTGCATCATTTTGTCCTGCTTGTATACTAACCTTCTCCAGATCCACTGAGGTTGCAAGAGGACCCAGATTTGAGTCTTGGCTGTAGGAAAATTAGAGCCTTTCCATCGCTGTGTGGTCTCAGGCAAGTCTGATCCCACTCCCAGCCTGACCTTCCTTTCTGCACAGGAAGAATGACCAGTCAAGGTACCTGAGCCCCACCTGCACAGTGCTCCCATTAAAAGGCTGAAGTATGTCCCTTCACTGCTCCTGCCCAAGACTCTGAAGTATTCCAAAAGCATGCTGAAGAATTCTGCATCACCCCAGCCATTCACGGGGCCCTTCGGCCCAGGAAGTCCTCCGTTCAGCACAGGGCCCAACAGGTTGAACACCCCTCCAACTTCCCTCCATCCTCTGCATCACAAACTAGGGGAGAGTTTTTTGCCCAATTATGCACATTATTTAGTGCTTCTGTGAGTAAACATTTAGTGGGATGCTTTTGATAGGCAAAGTGTATCACAGTCTTGTCGTCAGCCTTATATTGGATGTCAATTATAAGCAGGTCCATTAATGTGCAGGGGTAGGAGGTGGCTAAAGAATGCCAGCAGGGGCCTAGGGAGCCAGACACTCACGTGGCCCTTCCAGTGCCCTGTGAAAACAGAGTGTGGCAAAGACAGCCTGGGGGCTTTGTGGACTTCAAGGCAAAAGGGAACCAAAGGTGCATAGAGGATCTCTAATGCTCTAGATGGGATTTAATTCTCTAGAATTTCAATTGTGCCAACATTTAAGCACTCAACAGCCAGCTGTCACTTCTAAAGTCACAGAGTGGGTCTTGTGGGCCACAGACATCATTGACACAGTTTGGTGGGTTTGTGGGGACAACTGGATCTAGATTACAAAGGTTTTTTAATTATTCACTGAGGTTTGGGGGTCAGACAGTGGAGAAACAGAGTCATGGAGAGTTTCAGAGAGAGAGATCTGCATGAATGGTGGAAAGACCAGATAGGTGATGCCAGTACAACACTGTAAAGGTACCTGGAAATCCAAGGACCTGTGGTCTAGAAGGTGAGCTGAGTGGAGACATGTGACCTGCATCTTGGCCATGTGCAGACCCAAACCTGGGAAGGTGGCAGAGGCCGGGATTCGAAACAATAAAAATCCCTTTTATTTTTCCACAGAAATTGAAATTCCTTACACAGCAGCTTAGGAACAGGCCAACATTCCGACTGAGTGCCTTATTCTGGTGTGGGAATGTTCATGACACCATCTAAGTACCGCAAGAGGACATCTAGAAATGTGGTGCTGAGCACAAATTCTAGACTCTAGTGCCTGAAAATCCAGTTCTGAACCAGCCAGGTGTCTTGGGGCAATCTTCCCAGGTCCTCTGTAGGTCTATTTCCTCACTTACAGAGTACAAATACTAGGAGCATATCTAAAACATGAAGCCCAACGCATTATAAGCTTCCACTCAGTGGATGTCAGGTATCAGATGGGAGAAGAGAGGCCATTAGCTTGAGAGCAAAGTAAGTATTTTTCCATCAAGGAGCTCAGACATGGACTCTAAGTCTGATGAAAAAGGCACAAACACTGTGGACTTCAATGACACACTTTCACTGCAAGACAGAGGAACTGGGCCAAAGGTCAACAAGGAAATGCAGGATTTGGAACAACACGGTAAGTCGCCTTGAGCTGTGTGCATCTGCAGAGCCCTTGGCCAACAGCAGAATACAGTCTTTTCAAGCACACATGGAACATTCTGTAAGACAGACCATATGTTAGGCAACAAAACAAGTCTCAGTACATCAAAAGGGATCACAATCATACAAAGTAGATTGTACACCCACAAGAGAATTAAATTAGAAATCAGTAACTGAAGGAAATCTGAAAATTCACAAAAATGTGAAAATCAAATAACATACTCCTATTTAGCCAAATGGATCAAAGAAGAAATCATGAAGGAAATTAGATGATACTTTGAAATGATAGACTTTACAAGAAAACTACAAACCAAACCTCGTAAGCACTTAGATGCAGAAACCCTCCCCCAAATACTAGCAAACCAAATCTAGCAACAGACAAGAAGGGCTGAATACAAGGACCCAGCAAGATTACCCTAGGAATGCACGGTTGAATCTACACCCAAAATGCAATCAAAGCAGCACACTGTCTTGGTAGCCAAGGACAGAAACCACTCAGAAGAAAATGTAAAGAAAATCTTCACAGCCTTAAGTCAGGCAGTGAGTTCTTAGATCTGACACCAAAAGCACAATCACAAAAGAAAAAAATAGAAAAAAATCACACCACATCAGAATTAAAATCTTTCATGATGCAAGCCATACCATCAATAAAACAGAAAGACAACCCACAGAAAAGGAGAAAATATTAGCAAATCAAATACCTGGTAAGGAACTTGTATCTAGACTGCATAAGAGACACAACTCAGTAACAAAAAAGCAAAGGATTTGAATAGGCATTTCTGGAAAGAAGATGCACTACTGGCCAATAAGCACATGAAAAGATCCTGGACCTTTTTAGTTATTAGGGAAATGCAAATCAAAACTAGGCTGAGATACGTCTTCACTCACTCTGAAGTGAGATGGCTACTCTCAGAACAGGTCATAGTTGATGTTGGCAAGGGTGGTGATGTTGGAGGCCTCCTATGTGGCTGGTGGGAGAGTAGAACAGTGTGGCCGCTGTGGCTGCTCAGTGTTCACACAGTGCCACCATATGACCCAGCTCTTCTGCTCCTCAGTACATGCCCAAGAACAGTGAAAGCACATATTCGAATAACAACCTGCATACAGATGTTTATAGTAGCACTGTCCATGAAGCAGAGAAATAAAGGCAACTCAGTATCTATCAACTGATGAATGGATAAGCAAAATATGGTACAGCCACATAATAGAATATTCCTTGGCCATTAAAAGGAATTCAGTACTTACAGAAAGAAAGAAGGAAAGGCAAGAGATGTGAAGGGCTGGGATCTGCTACAGCATGGACAGACCCTAAAACACCATGCTCAGTGGAAGAGGCCAATCGTAGAAGACCATGTATGACATGTTTACATGTAGATGAAATATCCAGAACAGGCAAATCCATAGACACAAAATGTAGATTAGTGGTTGCCTAGGGTTTGGAGGAGGGGCTTGCTGGGGGCAGGGAGTAGCTAAAAGGTTTGAAGGTGAAGAAAATGTTGAGGTGAAGAAAATGTTCTAAAACTGTGGTGATTGTTGCACATATCTGTGAGTGCACTAAATTGTGCACTTTAAATGGGAAATGGATGAATTGTGTGGTCTGTCTCAATAAAGCTGTGTAAAAATAAAGGCATTGCATAATGACTGCCTCCCAAAAAGTACAGTATAAAAGGGGGGAATGAATAGCTTCACAGTGGAGAACTCAGACAGACATGACCTCAGTCAAGTGGCCAAGGTCATGTCCAGAGTGATGAGTCATGTTGATAGCAAAGACCCTGCCTGATAGGGCGCAGTGAGAATGCTGCTTCACTTCTGTGGTCTGCCTCCCAAAAATCCACACCCAGCATAATCCTAAGAAGAACATCAGACAAATTTTGACTGAGGTACAGTCAAAATACCTGACCATCTTCCTTTAAACTGTGAAGATTACCAAAAAGTGGGAAGTCTGAGAATCTGTCACAGCCAAGAGACCTCTAAGGAGATATGATGACTAACTGGAAGGTGGTAGTTTGGATAGATCTTGGGATAGAAAAAGGACATTAAGGAAAAAGCAAGGAAAAATCTGAATGAAGTGTGGACTTCAGTTAATAATAGTATATCAATACTGGTTAACTAATTATGAAAAACGGGCCATTCTAAAGTAAGATATTAATAATAGAGGAGCCTGGATGTGAAGTACATGAGAAGTGATTGTCATCATTTTCTCTAAATCTAAAGATACTAAAAAATTAGAATTCTCTTTAAAAAATTTTTAAAATAAATGCAGGGCTCTCTGATATCAATAAGCCTCATGAAAATGAATTCATTAATAATCAGGAAAAATCCTCAATGTGCCTGCATGCACACAGACACACGCACACTTAACATACATACACTTAATACAGCACAGAGAGAGAGCCCAGGAGCTGACTCCAGCATCACAAGGAACAGAATCCAAAAAGTAATTACACTGCCAAGTGTTATGCTAATACAATTATTGAAATTACCAGTCAAAAGCAGTTAATGAAATAATTAAGACAGATAGACCTAAAACTTGATTTAAAATTAACCTGACACGTGCATACTATCTAAATAATGACTCTCTCCTGTGATCTAGCCTCTCATTAAAATCAGATTTCTTTGGGAGAAATTATACATTTTGCACCATGATTGGGAAGAACAAATCACATTCACTGCCCCACTAATGAATGTGGAGGAGCTAAACGAAAGCGAATGTGCCCAGCCTTCCCTGGTATGGCGCCATCTGCCACTGTAACCAACTACCGTCCCTCCCATTTTCCCTCAGCAAATGCTAGGAGCCCATTAAAATTGTATCAGTGAAGGACCCTAAGATACTGGGTGTGCACCTGAAGCTCTTCCTAAAGGGAAGTTGGGCAGAGGTGACCTGTGGCACTGGGGTCTTGCAGATGTTCTGCAGAAGAGGAAGAAAAATGTGTACCTCTCTCACGTAGGCAGTTCCTACATTGATGTGCATGCATCCAGCTCATTTCTCTAGAGGTGAGGAAACCCAGCCAAGAAGAGAATGGGCTTGTTGGAAACTTATTCCCAAGCTTGTGGCTAGGGCAGGAGCAGCAGCTCTGTGGGTTATGCTTTCCTGCTCAGTACCTCCTTTTACCCTCGTGATTTCCCACCAGAACTCATAGTGAGGTGTGTTGGTCTACAGTGTACCGCTGGCATACCCCAGCTCCTGGGGCCTTGCCCCAGGTTTGGCCCAGTCTAGGTGAACAGTTTTTGCTTGTCCCTGTATCTCCAGGCAGCTGCCTGCAATTGGCCGACCTCAGATTCTGTGTGGTGGCTGCCGCCCCTCCCTCCAAGGGCCATGTTCCTGGCAGGAAGACCTCAGCTAGTATCTGGGGCATGGGCACTTGGTCCTCGTTCACAATAAGCCCTGGAGTTACCTTGATAATATCTTTTAAAATGGGTCCTCTGCTCGGCATTTTTATGAGACAAAGTATTTCCCCCTTAAAATTATTCAAATTCAGTAATATTATTAGGAGAGTGGGAAAACACAGGCTGCTACAAAATGGTCTATTACTGAGAGAGTTTTAACATTCTAACGAGGAAAACCCCTCTCTGTCATGTTTTTATCCTACATCCTGTTTTTTGTATCCATCCTAACAATCTCTGCCTTTTAATCGAGCACCTTGGTCCGCTAATACTTAAAATAAATAATAATCAAGATGGCAGGATAGGAGCTACCAGCACAGGTTGTTTAGCAATCTTGAGCAAAAAGAATTAACATGGGAGGTTCATACTACCCAATTTTAAATGTACTATAAAGCTACAGTAATCAAAACAGCATGGCACTGGCATAAAAACAGACATATAGACTAATGGGCAGAGTAGAGAGCTCAGAAATACCTCCTCACACTTATGGTAAATTGTCCTTTGACAAAGGTCCCAAGAACACAGAATAGGGAAAGAAAAATCTCTTCAACAAGTAGTGTTGGGAAAACTGGTTTTCCACACACAAAAGAATGAAATTGGACCATTAACTCACTCCCTATGTAAAAATAGGAGGGGAGGAGCAAGATGGCGGAAGAGTAGGGTCCCCAAATCACCTGTCTCCACCAAACTACCTAGAAAACCTTCAAATTATCCTGAAAATCTATGAATTCGGCCTGAGATTTAAAGAGAGACCAGCTGGAATGCTACAGTGAGAAGAGTTCGCGCTTCTATCCAGGTAGGAAGACGGGGAAAAAGAAATAAAGAAACAAAGGCCTCCGAGGGGGAGGGGCCCCGCGAGGAGCCGGGCTGAGGCCGGGGCGAGTGTCCCCAGGACAGGAGAGCCCCGTCCGGGAGGAGCAGGAGCTGCACCGACCTTCCCGGGGGGAAAGGGGCTCGCAGGGAGTTGGAGCAGGAACCAGGAGGGCGAGGATGCCCTCGGGCTCCCGGGGACAGTAACAGCAACTGCGCGCCCAGGAGAGTGCGCCGAGCTCCCTAAGGGCTGCAGCGCGCACGGCGGGACCCGGCGGGACCCGGAGCAGCTGGGGGGGGGGGGGGGGGGGGGGCGGCTCGGGCGGCGGCTCCGCGGAGGGGGCTGCGCGGCCCCGGGAGCAGCTCGGAGGGGCTCGGGCAGAGGAAGAGGCTCCGTGCGGAGGGGGCTGCGCGGCCCGGGAGCGCGAATCCAACAGCGCAGGCTCCGGAGCACAGGGCGCCGGGACACAGCCCAGGATCCGGCCTCCTCCGGGACAGGCAGAGGCCGGGAGGGCCCAGGACAGCGAGGACGCTCCTGCCCCAGCTGAGCAGATCAGCGGCCCCGCCCCGGAGCCTCCAGGCCCTGCAGACGGAGTTCCTGCCGGAGCTGAATCCAGGTTTCCAGAGCTGCCCCGCCACTGGGGCTGTTCCTCCTGCGGCCTCACGGGGCAAACAACCCCCACCGAGCCCTGCACCAGGCAGGGGCACAGCAGCTCCCCCAACTGCTAACACCTGAGAATCAGCACAACAGGCCCCTCCCCCAGAAGACCAGCTAGACTGACAACTTCCAGGAGAAGCCAAGGGACTTAAAGAACACAGAATCAGAAGATACTCCCCGGTGGTTCTTTTTTTGTTTGTTTGTTTTTGTTTTGTTTTGCTTTTTGATTTGTTTCCTTCCCCCACCCCCTTTTTTTCTCCTTTCTTTTTCTTTCTCTTTTTCTTCTTTTTTTTTTTTCGTTTTTTTTTTTCTTTTTCTTCCCTTTTTTTTCTCTTTCTCTTTTCTTTCCTTCTTTCTCTCCTCTCTTTTTCTCTTTTTCCCAATACAACTTGCTTTTGGCCACTCTGCACTGAGCAAAATGACTAGAAGGAAAACCTCACCTCAAAAGAAAGAATCAGAAACAGTCCTCTCTCCCACAGAGTTACAAAATCTGGATTACAATTCAATGTCAGAAAGCCAATTCAGAAGCACTATTATACAGCTACTGGTGGCTCTAGAAAAAAGTATAAAGGACTCAAGAGACTTCATGACTGCAGAATTTAGAGCTAATCAGGCAGAAATTAAAAATCAATTGAATGAGATGCAATCCAAACTAGAAGTCCTAACGACGAGGGTTAACGAGGTGGAAGAACGAGTGAGTGACCTAGAAGACAAGTTGATAGCAAAGAGGGAAACTGAGGAAAAAAGAGACAAACAATTAAAAGACCATGAAGATAGATTAAGGGAAATAAACGACAGCCTGAGGAAGAAAAACCTACGTTTAATTGGGGTTCCCAAGGGCGCCGAAAGGGACAGAGGGCCAGAATATGTATTTGAACAAATTCTAGCTGAAAACTTTCCTAATCTGGGAAGGGAAACAGGCATTCAGATCCAGGAAATAGAGAGATCCCCCCCTAAAATCAATAAAAACCGTTCAACACCTCGACATTTAATTGTGAAGCTTGCAAATTCCAAAGATAAAGAGAAGATCCTTAAAGCAGCAAGAGACAAGAAATCCCTGACTTTTATGGGGAGGAGTATTAGGGTAACAGCAGACCTCTCCACAGAGACCTGGCAGGCCAGAAAGGGCTGGCAGGATATATTCAGGGTCCTAAATGAGAAGAACATGCAACCAAGAATACTTTATCCAGCAAGGCTCTCATTCAAAATGGAAGGAGAGATAAAGAGCTTCCAAGACAGGCAGCAACTAAAAGAATATGTGACCTCCAAACCAGCTCTGCAAGAAATTTTAAGGGGGCCTCTTAAAATTCCCCTTTAAGAAGAAGTTCAGTGGAACAGTCCACAAAAACAAAGACTGAATAGATATCATGATGACACTAAACTCATATCTCTCAATAGTAACTCTGAATGTGAACGGGCTTAATGACCCCATCAAAAGGCGCAGGGTTTCAGACTGGATAAAAAAGCAGGATCCATCTATTTGCTGTCTACAAGAGACTCATTTTAGACAGAAGGACACCTACAGCCTGAAAATAAAAGGTTGGAGAACCATTTACCATTCGAATGGTCCTCAAAACAAAGCAGGGGTAGCCATCCTTATATCAGATAAACTAAAATTTACCCCAAAGACTGTAGTGAGAGATGAAGAGGGACACTATCTCATACTTAAAGGATCTATTCAACAAGAGGACTTAACAATCCTCAATATATATGCTCCGAATGTGGGAGCTGCCAAATATATAAATCAATTATTAACCAAAGTGAAGAAATACTTAGATAATAATACACTTATACTTGGTGACTTCAATCTAGCTCTTTCTATACTCGATAGGTCTTCTAAGCAAAACATCTCCAAAGAAACGAGAGCTTTAAATGATACACTGGACCAGATGGATTTCACAGATATCTACAGAACTTTACATCCAAACTCAACTGAATACACATTCTTCTCAAGCGCACATGGAACTTTCTCCAGAATAGACCACATATTGGGTCACAAATCGGGTCTGAACCGATACCAAAAGATTGGGATTGTCCCCTGCATATTCTCGGACCATAATGCCTTGAAATTAGAACTAAATCACAACAAGAAGTTTGGAAGGACCTCAAACACATGGAGGTTAAGGACCATCCTGCTAAAAGATAAAAGGGTCAACCAGGAAATTAAGGAAGAATTAAAAAGATTCATGGAAACTAATGAGAATGAAGATACAACCGTTCAAAATCTTTGGGATGCAGCAAAAGCAGTCCTAAGGGGGAAATACATCGCAATACAAGCATCCATTCAAAAACTGGAAAGAACTCAAATACAAAAGCTAACCTTACACATAAAGGAGCTAGAGAAAAAACAGCAAATAGATCCCTATGTAAAAATAAACTCAAAATGGATTAAAAACTTAAATGTAAGACCTGAAACCACAAAATTATTAGGAGAAAATACAGAGGAAAAGCTTCTTGAGATTAGTCTATATAACACTTCTCTTAGAGAAGACTCCAAAAGCACAGGCAAAAACGTAGACAAGTGGAATTCATTCAAAATGAAAGCCTTCTGGATAGCACAGGAAAACATCAACAAGTACAGAGAAAGCCTACAGACTGGAAGGGAATATCTGCAGACCATACATCTGATAAGAGATTAATACTGAAAATATAAGGAACTTGTATACAACTCAATAGCAAGAAACAAACAACTCAACTAAAAATAAGCAAAGGATTCAAAGAGACATTCTCCAAAGAAGACATACAAATGGTCAACAGACAGATGAAAGGATGTTCAATAACTAATCATCAGAGAAATACAAATCAAAACAACAATAATATATTACCTCATATACATTAGAAAGGTTATTGTTCAAAAAACTATTTCTTATATTCCACATATGAGTGAAACAATATGGTAATCGTCTTTCTCTGATTGACCATAAGGGAAAAGGGGATGAAACTGAGTGGGGAAAAATTAGAGAGGAAGACAAACCATGAAAGACTCCCAAGTCTGGGAAGTAAACAAAGGGTGCAGAAGAGGAGGTGGGTGGGGGGATGGGGTAACTGGGTGAAGGGCATTAAGGAGAGCACATGATGAGATGAGCACTTGGTGTTATACTAAATATGTTGGCAAACTGAATTTAAATTTTTTAAAAAAAACTAAAGATTACAAGTGTTGGCGAGCATGTGGAGAAAGGGGAACTCTGGTCCACTGTTGGTGGGAATGCAAATGGGTGCAGTCACTGTGAAGAACAGTATGGAAGCTCCTCAAGAAGTCAACAATGGAATCAAACAAACACTTTTGGGAGGTGGTGAGGTCATGAGGGTGGAGTCCTCATGAATGCAACCAGTGTCTTTATAGAAGAGGCTCCAGAGAGATCCCTGGTCCCCTCCACCATGGGAGGACACAGAGAAGGTGCTGGCCATGAACCAGGAAGAGTCCTTTACCAGAACACAACCATGCTGGTGCCTTGATCTTGGATGTCCAGCTTCCAGTAACTGTGGGAAATAAATTTCTCTTTATAAGTCATCCAGTCCTTTTGTTACAGCAGCCCAAATGGACTGACAAATTCCTTGATTTTTCTTCCATTTCTTCCATTAGTTTTTGTAGTTTTCAGCATACATATTCTGTACATATAAGATTTATTCCTAACATGTTATGATCTTTGCTACTCTTCTGTGGCAGTTTAGAAATTTCAATCATTAATTGCTAGTATATAGATATACAAATGATTTCTGTATGTTGATTTTATATCCTATGACCTTGTTACACTCATTTATTAATTCTACTAGCCCTTTGAGGTTTTTTTCCAGTATTTTCTACATAGACATCATGCCATCTGTGAAAAAAGACAGTTTTGTTTCTTCCTTTCCAATCTGTATGACTTTTATTTATTTCTTTTGCTATTTCACACTAGCTAAGAATTCTAGCATGATATTGAATAGGAAACACAAGAATGTACATCTTTGCCTTGGTCCTGATTCACAAGGAAGGCATTCAGCCTTCTGCTATTTTTTTTTAAAGATTTTATTTATTTATGAGAGAGAGAGTGGCAGAGACACAGGCAGAGGGAGAAGCAGGCTCCACGCAGGGAGCCCGACGTGGGACTCCATCCCAGGTCTCTAGGATCTCGCCCTGGGCTGAAGGCGGCGCTGGGCTGAAGGCGGCGCTAAACTGCTGAGCCAGCCGGGCTGCCCAGCCTTTTGCTATTGATGTTAAAACTAGGTTTTTGTAGATGCCTATATCATTTTAAAGAAGTTCTACTTTGCTGGACTTTTTAAAAATTATGAATGGATGTAGAATGTCTTCAGATGTGTTTTCTGTATGTCATACCATTTTCTTATCCATCTTTAACTTTTCATATTCCACTTACATTTAACATTTCACTACTTCAAGTACAATGTTAAAATATTACAGCTGTATTGGACTGCACCTGCCATCCTTCATGCTGTAGTATAGTAGGTGTATGCATGTGCTACATCTACACATCTTATAAAGCTCAGAAAAAAACAGTACAGTTTTATTTAAAGATTTAATTTTTCTAGAGCAGTTTTGGGTTCACAGCAAAATGGAGACTAAGGTACTGAAATTTCTCATATGCCCCCTACCCTCCCACATGCACAGCCTCCTCTCTTATTAGCACCCCCCACTGGAGAGGTGCACTTGTTATATTGAGGAACCTACACTGGTCCATCATTATCACCCAAAGTTCATAGTTTACAATGTTTTCACTCTTGGTGTTGCATTCTGTGAATTTGGACACATGTACAACATGTACCCATGATTGTAGTGCCACACAGTATTTCTAGTGCCCTAAAGATCCTGTTCTTCACCTGTTCATCCCTCCGCACCCCCAATGGTATTATAGCTTTGACTTTAAGTTATGCGTATTACACAGAAGTTAGGAGGAGCAAGAAAAATAGAACGAGTAGCCTTTTATATATACCTATATACTTACCATTTTTGAGGCTACTTATTCCATTCTGAGGATCTACATTTCCTTTTTCTGGTATAATGTCCTTTATCTCAAAGAGCTTCCTTTAGCATTGTTTGTTATAGAGTTTTTCTGTAATTATTTCTCTAAGCTTTCTAAAATCTAGAACAGCTGTATTTCAACATTCTTAAACGGTAAGTTTGCTGTATATAAAGGAGATATATGGGAATATAAGGGATATAGGGAAACATAAGGGACATAAAGGATATGGCGGTCATAGAGGAACATGGTGGATACAGGGGACATAGGGGGCATAGGAGGACATAAAGGACATAGGAGCTATAAGGGATGTAGGGGGATATAGGGAACATAGGAGTACATAGGAGATATAGGGGACATAGGGGATACAGGGGGACATAGGGGATAAAAGGAGATGTGGGGGACATAAGGACATAGGAGATACAGGGTTCTACATTTAAAGGTTTTTGTTATTGTTGTTTTTTATTTTCTACACTTTAACTCTAGTATCTCATTGTCCTCTGATCTCCATAGAGTCTGATAAGAAGTTGGCTGTTGATCGAATCATTAGCCCCTCTATGTACAGTGCCACATTTCCTATTGTTCCTTTCAATATTTGCTTTTTTGCATTGGTAAGCATCTGTTTGATTCTGATGCATCTCTATGTCTTTATTATGCTTGATACTAGTTACCTTATATTTGCAAATATCTGTCTTCCATCACCTGGGTGATTCCAGCCACTATTTATTCAAATATTCTTGTTTACCATCTTCCCTGTCCTTTCCTCTTTTGAAGCCAACTGCACATATATTAGAGTTTGATCTTCTTAAGAGTGCCTGAGACTGTTATGTACCCACCTTTTCTCCTTCTGTTTTCACATTAGACCATTTCTGCTGCTCTGTTCAAGTTCATTATCTTCTCTGTCATCTCTGTGTAGCTGTCAAGATCATGTATAGACTTTGTTATTTCTGATATTGTATCGTTGAATCCTAAATTTTTTTCAATTGTTCAGATTTTTCTGCCAAGATTTCCTACTTTTTCATTTTTTGCAAGCATGGTTATTTGTCTCCATTGAGGATATTTATGACAACTGCTTTAAAATCTTTAATACTTCTGCTTTCTGCTAAAATGAAGTTAAAAGGGAACAAATTCAGCCTTCTGCCTACAAAACTAAAACTCAGGGTGGTGGTAGTGATACATAGAGCACTAGTTTTCAGACAGTGGCTCTCAGGCTGCATAGGACAGTGGTCCTTAGGGCATGCAAGGATCTGACAAGGTGAGACTTCTGTTGGCCCTGATGCCTGCAGAGAGAGGTTTTGGGCTTCATCACAGAGGGGAGAAGCTGGTGGTTTCCCTGGGCAAAGAGATGGTCCTGGGAGTGCTGGAAGGCTGAGGAGACTCATGTATACCTGGAAGACCACCAGCAAAGAGAGAACTGTGACCAGAGGGAAAGAACTTCAATGCTTGATGGGTCCCATCGAGTCTTCAGCTGAACACTGACCCATGTGCAGATATAAAGGAACTACCCAAGGGCACAGAATAAAACACCAAACAAGAATTAGAGGGAATAAACCTTGGGGCTCATGAAGAACCAGGAATGGTTTGTGTTCCAACCAGGTCATAGGTGGCTCAGGAAAGCCTCATAACACAGAGGAGACTGTATGGAGTATTCAGAATGCTTTACCTCAGGAATAGAGCATGAGTGGCCTGAGAGGTGACGCAGATCCCCACTCAGAATGTTTAAAATCAAACATAAATATGTCAAGTTTTTTCAAAGTCACACAACTCTATCCCAGAAATAAAGCTCAAGAATAGTTTTAGGAATACAAAACTATCCAGGAGCCAACAAGGAAAAATATGCAGTGTCTAGCAGCCAAAGGGAAATCACCTGGTATACAAAAAAGCAAGAAAACACATCATATGAAGAGGAGAAATATCAGTTGGTTGAAACTGACAAATGGCACAGATGAAGTAATTCACAAACAAAGATGGAATGTTGTTACTGTCACTGTATTCTGTGTGCTCAAGAAGCTAGTGAGGATGCTGGTGATGTTGAGTACAGAGAGAAGAAATAAAAAAGACCCCAATCAGACTTTTGGGGATGAATCCTACAATGTCTGTGATGAAAATTCACCAATGAGATTAAGATCAGATCAGGCACTGAGAAAGAAAAGATTAATGAATTTGAAGACACTTAATAGAAACCATCTAAAATGAAATAGGGAGAGAAAACAGAAAATGAGCAGAAAGTTAACTGGGGGATGACTTCAAATGGCCTAAAATACATGTAGTCAGCAACCCAGAAAGAGAAGGAAAAGAAGGAAACAAGACAAAATATTTGAAGAAAAAATAACTGAATATATTCTGTATTTGAATTTTTTAAAAACTGTGACCAGCATATCCAAGATACTTAAAAATTCCCAAGCCCAAGAAGCCTGAAGAAGGCTTATCTTAATTAAATTGCCTAAAGAGAGTGATAACAAGAGAATCTTAAATTCACATAAGGAGACATGCTACATACAGAGGAACAGAGGGAAGGATGAGAACAGGTTCCTATTGGCAAAGTGGAAATGGGGAGAGTGGAATAAGGCCCTTCAAGCCCAGGAGAAAAAACTGCCAATTCAGGGCTCTACAGTCAGCAACAAATGGCGTAAAGAAGGTAAAACATCAACTTTCTCAGACCTACAGAAGCTGCAATAATTCATCATCGCCAGCAGATCAGCACTAAGAAATGTTCAGAAAGTCCTTCAGGCAGAAAGATGACACCACACGGAGACCTGATATGAAGAAGGGGGTGGACAAAGTGCCCAACGACACCACCAGGAAGACCCCAATGGGTAATGGAGCCCTTCCACCCACTGTGAGGTTACTAAGTTGCCATGAAGGAGTGTGATGTTATTTGAAGAAGGATGAAGGTAAAGCTGTGTACTACAAACCCTAAAGCATGCATGTGAGCATGCACACACGCACACAGTTATAGGGAACCAGCAAAAACGGGATTAAATGGTATCATAAAAATACTCAAATTATCCAAAGAAGGCAAATTCAGAGGAAAAGGGAAATGAAAGCCAGATGGACAATAAAAAACAAATAGCAAGATCACAGAGTTAAGGCTGATGCTCATTAACAGTAGCATTTGATGAAAATACTGTCCAAACCCCAATCAAGAGTCATCACTTTTCAGATTTGATAAGAAAGCAAAACTCAACTGTGTGCTACCTGCCCCACATCCACTTGACTTTTTTTTTTTTTTTAGGATTTTATTTATTTATTCATGAGAGACAGAGAGAGAAAGGCAGAGACAAACAGAGGAAGAAGCAGGCTCCTTGAGGGGAGCCAGATGTGGAACTCGATCCTGGAACTCTGGGACCACTCCCTGAGCTGAAGGCAGATGCTCAACCACTGAGCCACCCAGGTGTCCCATATCCACTTTAAAAATAAAGATACATATAAAAATAAAGAGATAAAAAAAAATCTACCAGTAACACCAGCCAAAAGAGCCAGCGTCATTGTATTCTTATGAGATAAAGTAGATTTCAGAGCAATGAGTCCAGCCTGGGATAAAGAAGGTCAATGTGTGGCTCCTAAGGGGTCGGTTATCCAGAGGACGTAATGCTACATGCCTCTGCACCTAGTCACCAGGCTCCACGGTACACAAAGCACAAGCCCCATCTGCTGTCTCAGCACCTGGGGCATCCTGGGTTCTCTCTCCATTCACGTTCCTTTCTCCGAGGAATGTGTCCCATTTACTAGGTCTTTTGCATGTTGGGTAGTACTTTTGGGCTGTGTCCACCTTATGAATGTGCTCTGGAGGAGATTCTGGATCCTGTTATTTTTCACCAGTGACGTGTCTTGTTTGGTTCAGCTGGTGGTAAGAGCTGACCTAATTCAGCTGCCCCCGGGCGGCAGCTCCAGCCTTAGGTCTTGTCCTTGGCTGGTTGCTTTCCAGAATGTTCTGTGCATGTGGTTAGTCAGTAGAAAGGTGGGCAGGCTGGCATGCAGGTTCCCTGAACATTTCCTGCTCTCCTATAATCCCCAAGACCTGCAGTGGCCAAGCTCCTGCCACCCTAAGGTTGTCACTCTCCAGCCGGCAAAGACCCATTTGCCTCCCGGATCTGACTCCAGGATGAAAGGAGAATCCTCCTTGAACAACTCCCCCCCGAACTGCTGCTGCTGCTCTCTCCCCAGCCCTCAAAAGGCTCCTGTTTGCCTTCTCTACAGATTTCCTAGTTGTTTTTCTGTGAAGAACGGAGTGTGGCGTGATCTTACAAAATCATTACAGGAAGCACAGGCAGCAATTACCCATCCACTTTTAGGCCGCCTTCTGCAGGAACCTCACATCCTTTGAGTCACGCTGGGGGAAAGCGTACGTGTCATCTGCTCCGGAGGTCACGATGGTTTCCCTGCGTGGGTGAGAAACACACAGTGTCTCGTCGGGGACACTGCAGCCCCATGAAAGCCACCGACCGCACACGAGGAAGAGAGAGGCCAGGCACAGGCCCCTTTCATCTTGCACCGCAGGTCTCCACTGCAGCGCCAGCTCTTGCCAAGGGCCCATCTCCCTTCTCCCTTCAACGCCCTGCCCTGCACCCCCACCCGAAGAGTCTCCACCAGGAACTCCCTGATTCACTCTCCCCTCCACTCCTGGCTGCTCCCTGGCCCGGCCCCTGCTCAGCTCCCTGCTGCCCCTTCCCCGCCACACCCGGAGGCTCCTCTAGACAACACCCCACCCACTCCCAGTCAGTGCCCCCACAGAGATTTCCCTGATCTGCCTCCGGGCCCCATCCTGCCTCATCCATCAGGACTATTTCAGAGTTCCTTACCCCAAAAAGCCCGCCTGGACCCCCCAGTTGGAGTTAGGTCCTTCTGCTCTCCTTAGAACTGCTGCTGTCCCAGTCGACTCTGGAAGTCTCAGACCCAGGTGGCCACTGGTGCAGCGGGCTTCCCGGTTCCAGCCAGCACCTTCACAGTGAGGGCCACAGGGCGGCTCCACAGCTCTGCAGTGGTCAGTGAGAATGAGAGGCGCCCCCCGGCTTGGCTCTCCCCACATGGCCCTCGATGTGGCCTGGCCTTGGCCTGGGGCTACCCGGGCTCTGCCCACGTGGCCAGGTATAAGTTCAGACTCGGGTTGATGAGCTGGATGCTCAGGGTCCCCCTGAGCCTTACAGGCTTGCAGAGGTGAAAGCAGGTGTGGCCCCTCGGAGCCTTTCTTATTAGCCTTCCCTGGAGGAGGATCCAGCGGCTGGGCCAGGGAGCCTCTGGGGGAAGGGATGGTCTGAGCTCCTGGTGCTGCTGGCCATCAGAGTCCATCCTGAAATGAACAGAGTAGAGCCCACAGGAGGCCTGGGAGCAGACCCTGCTCCACTATCCCTGACCTTGAGGTCAGTTTCCTTGTCTCTGATGGAAGCTTGACAGTACTGGGCCCCACAGACCCCATGGGGCTGTCTGACGGTCCCCCTCAGCTGCCTGGGTGACACAGTGGGAGGAGGTGGGAGGACAAGCCTGGACTGAGAGCCAAGTGGCCACGCCACAGCCCTGGGGCATGAGCTTCGTGGGGGTGCTTGCCACCCCATTACAGACGGGACACTCTGGCTGAGGCTGCTCAACAGTGTGGCTGGCCACATGCCTCGAGCGAGGAACAGCCAGACTGGTGCAGCACAGACGCTCCTGGAAAGTTGTTAGCTGCGCCTCGGCTCCCACCTCTATACTCCTGTCTTCTCAGGAGCATCCAGGGGACCCAAGAGCTCTCTCATTCCTAACATTTGACTTTGCTCTTGTTCAAAGCTGATGGGCCACAGTTCAATGCCATGGGAAATGCTGGGCTTTGTGAGGATGAGTGGGCCCACCCACCTTCCAGAATGAATGCGGCATGTATGTATTCACTGGACATCTTTGTTTTACCCAGCCCACATCTGTGGCTGTTGAGTCTCAGGGAAGGAGTGGCACCTGGGCATGCCTGACATTCTCCAGATAGACACAGGACCCTGTTGTGCCCTTCCCTCCTGCGCCTTGCCCTCTGTCTCTGCCACCTTCCTCCCTCCTCCTGCCCACCCAGGCCCCAGGACCCTGGGGTCACCAGAGCAGCTAATGGATCACTGCAGTTTCTGAGCTGTGGTCTTGACTCATCCTACCTCTGTTTCTTGACTCATTGCCCTGTGACCTGCTGGAAAAACAGCAGTCCCAGCCCTGGATTAGTCCCTGGCCCCTGGGCTTCTTCCTGATGCTCTCCCAAGTCATCGAAATAGCCCAGATTGTGTGCACCCATCTTTTCTTTAAATATTTTTTGAGCAGAGCTGATTTTAAAAACATAAGTTATGTCTGTTTGGGCCAAATGCAGTGACTTCTCTCAGACTGAGAAATAAATTTATTAAAAATAATTCTGAAAAAAAATTCAAAAAAATTAAAAATAATTCTGTTGCAATGAAAGCAAGGCTGAGGTAGATCTGAGCCACAGTTAGTGTGAGTCCCCTGGGTGCAGCTGTGGCAGAGTCCCCTGGCACTGCTGGGCTAGAGGGCAGTGCACACAGCCACCCACTACCCCTACTTACCAGGCCTGGACTGTGGGCAGAGAAAAAGAGAAAGATAAGAATTGATAAGAAGAATGGGTTGGCCAGGGGGGGCCACACAGATGGCTATGGGACAGAGGACGGTGGAGAAAGGACAGGTGCAGGGTTTTCGGTCCAGGTTGGGGGATTGGGGGGCAACCAATCCCTGTGGAGACTGGCCTGTGCCAGGGCTGTGCCTAGATATAGGGGCACCAGCAGCTGCCTTTGCTGCTGTGACTTGACTGGCAGGAAAACAGAGTGGGAAATGAACCTCAGTCAGTGTGGTCCAGGGACCTCGTCAAGGCCAGGCCTGCAGGCTGTGCCCGCTGTACCCGCTCAGGTGCCCAAGGCCACAGGGCATCGCCACGGCCCTATTACCATAAGCAATAATGCAGAGGTGTGATAAAAGCCATCTGTCATTCATAAAAGGTGATGTCGCCTTTTTGCAAAACCATAAGTCATCCTGGGGCTCAGCCAAGAAATGGCCCATAAAATCCTGAGTAATGGCCTCAAAGCATACTTTTCAATATAAAGAATATTCTAGGCAGCTGTTTCTAGAACTTATCTGTGTGCAGTAATTTTATACCCAAAACAATTACTGGGCTCAGTGTCTGATGCACCCCTTCAGCACCCCCCTCATTAGCAGCAGTAAAGTGTCTAGAATGTGTGATGGTCCTGTGAGCACAGGATCCTGCCCCCCAGTGACAAGTGGTAGGCAGTGCTGTGCTCGTGGGCCATGCCCTTTGCCGTCGGATGCATCGGCACGCAGGGGCCTGGGGGGACACCCACTGTCTTCAGGATCTCCAAAGTTACCAGGGAGGGGGAGCTCAGCCTGTCCTGAATCTGTTTCTATGGTAATGCAAGGCCAGCTGGTTTTGTCCGCATTGGATGAGGGCAGGCATCCAGGGATACCGATGACCCCAAGGCTGGTGAGTGACACAGAGCGTGAACTCCACCCCAGGTGGACTCGTTCCCAGAGCAACCAAGGCTTGCCTGACTGCACAGGGGGGCGAGGGATGGTGGGGCCGTGCCTGCCTTGGGCACCACTCTATAGCCAGAAGGGAGCGGAGCTTGCTGGTGGCTCATGAAGACCCAGGAAGTGCTTTCTCTGTCCACCCTACATGAGGCCCCCGTCTGCTTGGGGGTGAGGCCAGGAGAAATCTCTGAGTGCTTCACTCTCTAGAGCCACAGCTCCTGGATGTCAGAGCAGGGATGATTCTGAGGCCCCACTGTATGTCCAGGACATGTCTCTTGGAAGGAGAGAGCAGCGGGGTGCATGCACGGGCCCTGCAGCCCTGGCTTCCAGGCACAGAGGAGCAGCCTGGGGTGAGCACAGGCCGAGATGTCTGCCAGGATGGAGACACACACACTGTGGCTGAAATGGGCACTGCACAGAACCAGTCAGCCAAATCGGTAACAGCAAAATCGATACCGCTGCTGTCACGGAGTCAGTCACTTCAGTAACACCGGGTGTGGGGCTTTCTCGTGGGCCCACGGCACTGAGGTCGTAGGGAGCCACCACTGGGTGCCGGCGCTCTCCCGGCGGCTACACAGGCCACAACCACTATCAAATAGAATAGTTGTGTCTCCACTTGCCTGAAGTCTCGATCCTTGAAGGCCTATTTTGATTCACCTTGGGTCATATGGACTATTTTAACTGGGAGTCAGGTCCCTGGGTTCCCATGCTGGGTCAAGCACCTGTACCCACCATGGGAAGTTTTAAGGCAAAGTGACTATGACCTTGGAGAACGTAGGGCAGGTGACACTCTGGTGGGTAGGCTGCGGCCTGTCTGATTACTAGTTTACATTCATGTGGCCACATCAAGGAGGCCCCAGTCCCACACTCTTGCCCCTAAGTGGCCATTCTGTAACCAAAGCTAGGCAGGGCTGGCCAGCAGAGCTGGAGTACCAGCAAGAGCTAGCCCGGCCAACTGAGCTGGTATAGTCATTATGGGGTGCTAGCTAAAGCATATGGTTGCCTCTCTGGTGGATGTTCCAAAATTGACCACGCTGGTCGTTGCACGCATCTATGAACACACAACAACCACGGAACCAGCACTAGGTGCTATGTGAATTACAACTCAAGAAAGCTGTTTGAGTGAAGGAAAGGACCTGAAAATTCTGGAATCAGTGATCACTGCCGGGTGTGGGATGCTGGGGACTGTGGCCAGCACCAGGGCCACCGCTGAGAGGCTGAGCGGCTTACCTCAGCTGGAGAGCCGTCTCTGCTCTCCTGAGAGCGTGCTACTGTCACCTGCAGCCCTGGCCACCCCGGCATGGGGATGCTGGGATGGTGAGTATGTTGTGCTGCCTGACACATGCGGAGTGTTTTTCTATCATGAAGACATCTCCTGAACCAATGGGGGTTTCAGCAAAGGTCAGAGGCTCCTTCTCAGCTGCAGGGAGGGGTCTGACTGGAAATGGGCACCATGGGCACAGATGTCTCTGGTGCTCTGGGTGAGGGTTATGGCCATGCCCCAGACTGGCCCTCCTACCACCCTCCCGGCAGTGGAGGGTTCACTTGGAGGCCCCTCTCTTCTACGCTCCCAAGCGGACAATGAGATCAGCCTGACAGATGGGCTGACTCCAGGCAAGCCAAAGCAAGTGGGAGTCTGTGTGCTCCATGAGTCACGGGCGACTGAGCCAGGCAGCTGAGGGCCATGCAGCCCTGAGGTCAAGGTCATTGTGAAGATGCCTGTGAACAGGGGCTCAGGCCTCGATGCTGCTTGCTGGCCAGATGCAAATGGATACAGGGTGGAAATGCTGCTGCGTCCATGCACACGAGCCGGAGATGATCCAGGCGCCCTGAGGGAGCCCTGACAAGAGGGCATAAAATGAGGAAAACTAAAGGAGTAGATAATACTGAGAAGAGACTTCTGCGGGGCCAATGGTGAAGGGAACATTCTTGTATAATCACGGTGCAAGAGAAAACCAGTCTCATTTTCCAGGCCTGATGCTTGGCATTTATACAGAACTGGCTTTTGTATCAACACAGGTGGGCCAGAGCCTGGAGGCCCCTTGACATTTGCCACCTCTCCTGTGTGCTGGCGCCCCTCTACCCAGGTGGGCTGTTGTCTAGGGTGACCCTGCTCTCTCCAGGTTCCTGGGACAGTGTGCGCTCCCACTTCAGAGGTACCGTGGTAAGTGGGGTGCCACCTCATTTGGTCAGAATAGCAGCAGGGTCTCTGTGGCCTTCTCCAGTTTGCCATTGTGAAAACCGAGTCAGAGCGAGGAAGGCGCTGGCCAGGGTCACACAGGTGCCTCGCACAGGCAGGGACTGTGAGTGCCTTTTCATTTTTTTCCCAAGTGCAGTTTACATAGATAAAAGCTTCATAAACTGAAAACACTTGTGTACTTCACACTCAGATCAAGAAATAAAAAGATCCCACAAACTTAAAAATATCCACTCTCACTGACAAGACTGGAGAATCCCAGGTGCTCATTTTTAGTATTGTCAGTAATTTTAGGCATTTGCTTCATTTTGTATTGGCCTTACTTTATACAGTTGACCTCGAATGACACGGGGGTGGGGGGGAACCAACCCACCACACAATCGGAAATCCTCGTGTAACTCTGACTCCCCAAACACTTAACTACTAGTTTACAATTAACCAGAAATCTTACTGATAGTGTAAACGATTAACACATACTCTGTATATATATTATATATTGTATTCTTATATAAAGCTAGGGAAAATACATTACGAAGAAATCATAAGGAAGAGGAAATACATTTAAAGTATTATACTGTATTTAGTGAAAAAAATCCTTGTGTAAGTGGATCTGTGCAGTTTGAACCTGTGTTGTTCAAAGGTCAAGATAATTTTATTTTCCTTTCCTTGATGCACAACAGATGCTGAGCTTACCAGTGTTAGGTTTTCCTATGTTCTCATGTGTGCACTGGGCTACAACTCTGCCTCTAGTTCCAGCCTCACCTGCATCTCTGCCGGCTGAGCTCTGCCTGGGAGAGCTGCAGAAGGCGGGTGGAAGAGCCCTGGTCAGCGAGCCTGGGCCTTGCATCTGACAAGGAAGTGCACACCCCTGGGCCCCTATTCCACTGTGAGAGATGCAGGTGACTCCTGCATGGAAGAGACTCTCCTGGGAGCCTGGAGACCCCCAACTCCACTGCTTGCCCTGTGAGTCCAAGGAAGGGGAAACAATACTTTTGTGAGGACTAGTCCAGTCCATCCTTATGCCTGGATGGGTCAGAAAACACCACTGAGGAGAGCCGCCAAGGGCCTGGGCCTGCTCAGTCCCTTAGTCCCTCCTTGGCTGTGAAACTCTGCTAACACGTCAGCGCCCTTGCCTCTCAGGGTCCGAGCTGATTAGATCTAATTACAAGACCACCTGGTGCAGCAGAGCAGGTCCTGCCAACTGGTCAGGGGGACCCCACTCACTGTCCCTTCAGAAGTGACCAAAGGGTGATCATGTCACTGAAAGGCAGTGCCTCACCTCCAGCCCCAAGCCCCTCACCTGCCCTGCACTGTGCAGCCTCAGGCCAACAAGGGGCCCCACATGTCTGGTGCCTGCTCTGCTGTGAGAACAAAAGGTTGGTCTTACAGTCTGCTGGCATTTTGGAGTCAGTTCTCCCCATGCCAGCCTCTGCCCTGGGGTACCTACATGTTGTAGTTGTTCCTGCAAAGGCCTATGAAGTAGTAGTGCTGTTATGACACCTATTGCAGAGATGGGGACACTGAGGCACAGAGAGAGTCAGTGACTACTGGGTTCTGAACTCCTGCAGCCATGGGTGCTGCCCTGCTGAGGCCCCAACACTCAAGGCTGTGGATGCCTGGACACTTGTGAGGCTGCTTCTCTTGCACCTGAAGCCTCCTTCCCGTCCTCCACACACACTGAACCAAGAGACCCCAAGAAGATGCAGCATAGCTGCCAGAGAATGGGTTGGTACCGGGTTTTGATTGTAATCCTTGTCAGGAGATTCAGGGGTTGGAGTGTAACGGAGCTTGACAACTACCTTCCCATTATAGAATCTCCATGTCTCCAATTCCTGGGAAATGACAGGCTGGTGCAGGCAGGGCCCAAGATGTGCCGGGCTGGTGACAGAGACACTAATCAGGGTGGACACACCTAGCGACAGCGACCTGTCCATGGCACCTGTCAGCATGGCCCTGCGTTGGCCGCTGGCTGCGCCTGGAACATCCTCTCAGAGCCTGGGCCCACACTGAGGCTGGTCCCTTCCAGAGGGACGGGGTCCACTCTGAAGACAGGAGAGCAACAGAGGGAGTCTGGGGAAGAGTGTCATCCCTCCAGAGGGTGGCTGCATGGGAAAGGAATAGCATGGAGGGTGGGGAGCCCTCCCTGAGAGCCCTAGCTGCAGCCCAAGGGCCACAGGGCAACACAGGAGCTACACCCTTGGGTGGCCTTGGGAGTCTGCCCAGCTTGGGCTGGCTTAGGACAGTCCAAAAGTCACTGGGCTCTGAGTTTGAGCTAATCCTGGGGCTGGTCTCCTAAGGGAAGGCCCAGCCATAAGGCAGTAAAGTCTCCTTCCTAAATGTACCATAACCTTTCCTCCTCCTCCTCCTCCTCCTCCTCCTCCTCCGTCTGCCCCTCCTCTTCCTCCTCCATTTTCCTCTCTTTGCATGCCTTATCTCCTACAAAGTCTGCCTGCTTTCCTGAACCCTTCTGAATTCCAGGTTTCTCTGGGCATTTGTTTCAACTAGAATATCTTTGCTACTTGTTTCCATAAACATCATACCATGGACATGTTCCACTGTCGTCAAATATTCTTAACAAACATGATTCTTAGGGACAAAATGATATTCACCACGATTGTGTCAGGATGCATCTCCTTGCTGGTAGGTACTCACCTGGTCTCCAATGTTTCACTATAATGAATTAAACTTCTTACCGTACAGTGTGGGCGGGGACTCTAGTTATTGTCCTAGGGTAGATTCCTGAAGCAGAACTGCTAGGCCAGAGCATGTCTGTTTACTCCAAAGTGGCATGCATGTGTGTGTGTGTGCGTGTGTGCATGTCTGCGACAATCTCAAACCTGAGAAGAAGTTGCAAGGGCAGTACAAGGATTTTTTTCTGACTGCTCTAAAAATAAATTGCTGACTAGGAGGTTCCATCACTCCCAAATTTTCCCACAAACCAGGACACTGTGCTGCATCAGGACAGCACAACTATCAAAATCAAACCAGGAAATGGACACTGATGCTTTGCTAATCCTCTTATACTGCATTAACCTACCCTCCGCCCCACCAAAGGGTCCAGTTTAGAGCCCCTGCCAGCTTCTTTACTCTCTCTCTCCTTAGGAGGAGTATTTCGTCTCATCTTGACTCTCATGATCTTGGTGCATTTGATTACAGGTCAGCTATTTTCTGGAGCATCTGTCCATTTGGGTTTGTCTGATGTCTCTTTGGGATTAGATGCATCCCTGACAGGAATGCTGCACATTAGCAGATTTAGAAGATCCAGGTATAATTTGGTTTCAACATGTATGAAATTTTTAAAACCCAGAAGAATGAATCCATCTACTAGTCTTTGCCTTCAGGTAATGTGTGTCTCTCCTTCACTCAGACTTTTCTAACAACCTCAGTGAGATTGTGAGCATTTTCCACATTAACCCTCTGTCTTTCCAAACAATTGCTGAGTTGTTACTACTGAGATCAGGTCTCAGTTTGTCCCTATTACATTTTCCAAATCACTGCTGACTTCTACAGGAAAGTCATTCCTATAGATATGTAAAAAGTTCATTTTACACATCTTGTTGACAATGTTCTCATCACATATTTCCCCCTTACTTCCTGCCTCTTGCCCATCCCTGGCTCTATGCCCCAGAAACTTTTGCTCAGGTTTGCAGGTGCCGGCCACATGGCCAGTCCTGAAGAGCACCTGGCAGGGAAGGGCCCACCATGGTGGTCTCTCCAGAGAAGGTGGGGATCCTCTTCTGCCATCCCCACCCCACACCTAGCTATAGTCCCTCTGCTCTTTGCTCACCAGAAACACCCCTGTGGTCTGTGACTACTCACCCACGTTCCAGCTTCCTGTGCTGTGGACAGTTTGTGTCTTTTTACTTCATTTGTTCTTTATATATTTCTTAAAATTCCAGTGTCCCAGTGAGAAGGAAAGGCAGGGAACAGCACTGACACCACCAGCCCATGACCATCCTAGCCTGCCATCTATGATGGGGGAGCTAGAAACAATGGAGATCCTCCCACATTCACTAAAGGAGCAAAGAAACATAAATGAAGGCCTAGCAAAAATGCCTCCCCTCCTTCCACAAAGATCATGCTCAGCGGCAGTCAGAGCACTACTCACTGACTATCATCTCTCACTCATCCCTCAGGACCACCGAAGCCTGGGCTCCTATGGTCAGCCTGTGGCTGTGGGATCACATGCCCCTCCCTGCATGGGGGAGCCCAGGCAGAGAGGCCTTGGCGCCAAGGTCCCAGGGCCCTTTGGGAGCTGTCTTTCCTCGATGACCCCCAGTGAGATCTGTACCTGGGTGGCTTCCTGAAAATCCACCTCTTGATCAAGGGGATCTGAACTCCAGCAATTGTTTCCTGAAGATCTGGATTACAGAATGGAGGGTTCCTTGGTGAAATCTGCATTGTGTCTTTTTTCCAAGGGCATATCCAAAGACATTTTAAAAATACATGTGGAGAAAATTCAGGTTTTCAGAAATAGTATGTTACAAAATAAACTGCATGTTTCCTCTTTTCTGTATAAAACAGAAAACACATGGTTATTTTTAGCTTCTGGAGCTCCACTGGGAATGGGATGGTAGCAAGTGCCAGTGTAGACACAGAGAGGTCCTTATGAGCTGCTCAACCCATGCCATCCAAGTGCCTTTGGAAAGGATGCATGTAAGCAAAGCCTTATTCTCACCCGTGTCAATGCTGGTCTAAGTAACAGTAACTCACCAGTAACAATGAGTTACTGGTCTACGTAACAGAACTCACCAGTAACAATGAAGGACACCTGCTCTGGGATGAACCCAGTTAAGGTCCTGTAGCTCCCAGACTTGGTTTCCTTATGTGTAAAACCAGGATAGTGAAACTGAGACCTTAGGCTTATAATGAAGATTTCATAAGAAAAAGTACCCAAAATGCTTGGCACACTATCTGATACACTCAGTAATGGGAACTGCTTGTGATTGTACCATCAATGTTTATCTTTAGATTCTGGTATTTATGCACTAAATCAGCTCTGCAGGGACCAGCAGTCTGGAAACTCCCTCTTCCTTGAGGGAATCGACCCCACATGTCCTTCCCCTTGCCCACAGGAGGTCTGGGAAAAAGAGTAGCTTTGAGGATTTCACAAAGCAAATATCTGAAAGAGCTCCCAGTGACCACAGCTAGAATAATTTGAGGAAAAACTAATGGTTTTGAATATGTCATTAATAATGACAGTGTTAGATAATCATCCATAGACCAAGTGAGAAGAAAGGGCAGGGAACAGCACTGACACCACGAGCCCATGACCATCCTAGCCTGCCATCTATGATGGGGGAGCTAGAAACAACAGAGGTGTTCCCCACACTCACTAAAGGATCAAAAAAACATAAATGAAGGCCTAGCACAAAAGTTTCCCCTCCTTCCACAAAGATCATGCTATGTTTATATCATACTGATATAAACATCCAAATAAGTATATAAATGTGGGAGAAGGAACAGTGTTTTCCTACAGGAAAGCTCTTGTTAATAAATGTAGAAGGGATGAAGGAAGTAAAATATCACCATTAGGCACACAACATCATAACAATAGTTTCTAGCCACTAGGCAAAAATCTGAGGGGAAACAGCATTGGCAGCGCCGGGAAGCATCTCCCCCAAGGTATGGACCATTGCTCTGGGTGGGGCTTTTGAGACATGGTTGCTCTGCACATATTTTTAGATCAGAGCTTCACAAAAGCACTCTCCCTGCACTCTTTTCCTTCACCTCGTTTTTTTTCATGAGAGTTTGGTTTACCTGCTAACTTCAGGGTGATTCTAATGTACAACACACCACATGCAATGAGACCGAACGGAAACATGTAAACACGGGCTAGCACCTGCAGCCACACATCTCAGCATCTTACCCACCACTGACCCCAGGCCCCCAAGAGGGGCTGAGGGTAAGGCTCTGGCCCCTTTCTCATGAGGAGTGAGGTCATGGTGGGCTAGAGAACAGATTAAAGACTGAGCCTGGTGCCCATGCCCACCCAGCTGCCCCAGAGGAGCCAGGAGAAGAGGGGCACAAGAGACAGCCTCCCCAGGATCCACACACCAGAGGGCAAAGGAGAGAAGCTATAATTTGAGAAGTTCCCCTTTGGTATTTTCTTGAAAGGCCATAACAAGGACTACAGATGCTTTTCTCTTATTTTTGGATGAGGGTTGATGTTTCTCTACATGACAAGGGGTCCCAGAACCACGCAGATGAGGGCCATCTCATTTTGAGGTCTTTGGTGCAGATAGGACGCCCATTTGCATCCCTCCCTGTCAACAAGGGATATTATGATGTTTTCATCTCTAGCCCTCTGATAGGAGAAAAGGAATCTTGTTTCAATTTGCATTTATTCAATGGCTTGTGCAGGGAAACCATCTCTCATGTGTGAGGCACCATCCAAGTCTCTATGTCATTGTCCACCAGAGTTTTCTCTCAAAGCTCTTTACTCAGTAAAGGTCCTAAATGTTTTATGTAATATTGAATCTATGGTCCCACCACACCATTGCTCTGCTCTTATAACTGGGAGGCTAGATATACGAACCCTTCATGTTTTCCCCATGGGGTCCGGTTCTGAAGTAGAAGGCCACGTTCAGGGACATCTGAACATGGGTTATTTTGAGACCCTGACCTGTGGCCTGAAGGACACAAATAAGCAACAGCAGAAGGGAAGACTTGCAGGCTCCCCAGGGCAGGGGCTGGGGCAAGAATAATGCTGTTTGGGGCTGAAGATGCAGCGGGAAGGTAGCAAGACAGCCAGGACATGCTCTGGTGGAATCCAGTCTGGTATAGGGAGGAACCGTATTTCAACCCTCTTGGGGTCTCTGGCAAGGCCTGAGAATTAGCAAGAGAAAAGGACACAAGTTTATTTAACGTAAGTTTTCTATAACATGGGAGCCCTCGTAAGGAAAATGAAGACCCAGAAAAATGGCGAAACTGAAATATTCCATGCTAGTGTGAACAAAGAGGGGAAACTGTGGGAAAGTATCTGAAATACCTAGAGAGGGAGTTATTTTAAAAAGGTCTCAGAACTCTCTTGGCCTGGACTCCCATCCCCTCAGCAAGGCCATTTCCTTCCTCCTGGGGCAAGAATGGTACCTGTCATGGGGTCTGTCTCTTGTTCTCAGGAAGAAAGGGAGAGATAAGGATGCTCTCCCTGAACCTGTTGTTTTTTACTCAAATAACCTTATGCCAAACTCGGCAGATGGAGCAGGTGTGGTACATGGTATGGATGGAGAGAATGGGGTGAATGGGGCAGGTAGGGAAGATGGGGGGGGTGGATGGGGAGGGCGGAGAGTATGCACTGGGTGGTGCTGATGGAGGGGGCATTCCTGCAGGCAGCAGTCATTTCATCTTTGTCATCATGTTCTACTTGTCTATTAACAGTATCTGGGCAAAGTCTGAGCTTGTGTGGCATCTAAAGGAGAGAAGACACTCCCCCACCATCCCTGTCCAGGATGCTGGAAGCCAACTCCAAAGCAAACATGGCTCAGGGGCAGTAGAGGTGATAGTGGATGGTTGCTGAGCTTCTGCTTCTGGTCTAGGTGCTCACCCCACTAGGACTTGAGGTCAGGGGACTCCACTAAGGGCCTGCGCTTACTCCAAGAGACAAACACTTGTGGCCCTCTGAATGCCATGTTCTCTTTAGATCTGGTTGCAGTAGATGTTGTCCTTGTTCTACCTCCATTTCCTACTGTCCATCTACTATTTCTATGCACCTAAGCTCCAGGTCTTTTGCTCTCAACATCCAGTCTCTGAGTATTTCACAGAGGGCTGCCCTCTGGCCACAAGAACCCCCTTCCCTTGAGCTCCTGGAGGGATGGAATTGTCTGGGGATTACAACACTTAACTGGTCATTGACAGGAAGGGTTTGAATCCAAAGCCTTTGCCTCTAGACAGAGACACCTGTGAGCTGTGACCTGTAGTCTCCAGAGTCTCTCCCCCCACCCCATCTGCTTCCCCCTGGCATGCCATCACTTCCAAACTATCAGAGTCTGCTTCTGAAACCCAAGACAGGAGACACCCACCCACATTCACTTGCCAGTAAATGAATTCTCTTCCCAAAAAGTTGCCTGTGGGGGGAAAAAAAAAAGTTGCCTGTGGGGTGATCAGAGAAGGTAGAGAATGGTGATGGAAAACTTGAGACCATCTAAGTGAACAAAGCTGTCATACCATGAGTCCATAAAAAGATGATGCCAAGAAATGTCCTATGGACCAAGGAAAGGGATCCAGTTAGAACAAAGAAAAAGTAGGTTGCAAAACAAAGTATAGAATGTGATTCCATTTCCAAGGGGGGGAGAAAGCATTGTATAGGACTGTGTGGTAAACAACTTAACCTTGCCCAGAGAGAGGCTTGGCCTTGCCCTCAGCTTCCGAGGGGGGATGGCTAAACGCTGGATGCCTGAGCCCCATGAGAAAGTCTGTGACTTGGGGGGGGGGTTTGAGTCACTCAGCATCAGTGCACCTTCCAGAGGGGCTGTAGAAACATCAGGTACAGGAGCAGCAGGTGACAGAGCCCCAGGAAAGACTGGCAGCTGAGCTCCGGTGAGGACATGTGGCTGCCAGAAAGGAGTGCCGTCTGCAGAGGGCTGGGAGCTTGGAGCTTGGAGTCTGGATTCTTCCCTGGGTGCCTTCTCCATGGGTTATTTTAACCTGTACCTCTTTGCTGTACTAAACCACAGCCATGAGTGTATCAGTTCTCCGTGAGCTCTGAGTGGCCTCCTAGGGAATCTTCACGTGCAGGTGTGCACATGCACTGCTCCCTCCAACCCTGAAATAATGTTAACTCCACATACACGACAATGTTTGTGAGGCTGAAGAACCATCCGGAAACATCCTGAAAATAGACACCCCTGGGATACAGTACAGGGACGTCTATAAGTCCCACTTCTGCTTTATCACTCAGCAAAATGCAGTAGACCACTTTCTACCATAAGTGCAGCTGGAAACTTTAGTTTGCACCTAAACCTATGTGTGCTGCTTACTGACATTCTCCCTATTGCATAGCTTGAGATTATGTAAACCAATCACCTGTCAGTGCAAAATGAAAAGAAAGCTGTTTCTATGAAGACCAAGATAAAGTGATTTGGAAAATCAAGATAAAGGCAAACTGAACTTGCCTTAAAAATTGATTTTTTGAATTAGGTACAGGCAAAATAACTCTTAAATAGAAAATAATTCTTGGATATTTGGAAGCATTCTGGTCTTAGATTGCTTTGCAAACACTCGATTTCTCTGTTCACATCAGAAAAATATTGTAACTGCACATCTTAGGAAAACAAATTAAGGATGTGGTTTATACTAAAAATGAAGACTAAATAAAAATCCAATCCTTAGACGGTGTTCACTTGGGAGCCTTTGGCCCCATATTGAAACATCCAGAGTGGTGACTGGAGCTAGAAGTGGCCACCTGGGGATGGCAGCCAGCAGTGTGGTGGCCTCTGGGCAGGGTACAGTGAGGTACAAGAAGACTTTCTGGATCAATGAAACTGTTATGCACGCTAACGGGACGTTCTACATTTGTCAAAACTTATCAACAGATGGTATTAGAACCTGAAGGTTTCACTGTATGAAAAATATTACATTAAACTTATTGTTAAAAATTAATGCACGGCCACAAATTTTAAGTTAAAAATATATGTAAGGTATGTTTGCTTCCTTATTTTCTTATTACCTGCTTTTACCAGTTTTTATGATTAACTGACAGATCATGCTGGCTTCAGAAAAGTGTTTCTTCTGTTACTTTCACAATAAAGGAAAAATGTATTTCAAAAATTTATTTACTTATTTTAGAGACAGAGAGAGACAGCATGCAAGAGCAGGGGGAGGGGCAGAGGGAGAGGGAGAGAGAATCTCAAGCAGACTCCCTCTGAGCACGGAGCCCAATGTGGGGCCCAACCCCATGACCCTGAGATCATGACCTGTGCCGAAACCAAGAGTTGGACACTGAGCCAGTGTCTGGGGCTACCCAGGTGCCCCAGAAATAAATGCATGCTAAATAAAGTAAAATGTAATCATTTTCATCACCAACGGGGGTGGGGGCAGGATCCTCCATGAAAGGAAAAGACTATCCACCTTAGAATAAGAACTTTTCCAATTAGAAATCTGAAGTTGAGGCATATATGTGTCCTGGAGAGCTGCCTAAAATATAGAAAACGTCCCATCTTTTAGAATTCTAACATGGCAGAGGATGCAGAGGGAAGAAACCTACCGTCACCCTCCTTTCACAATGGTGATCAGTGCCCAGGAGGGGAGCCTGCCTGGCCCAAGCTCTCTAGCAGCACACCCAGGGCCAGGACATGGGCCTCCTTGCTGGGCAGGGAGTTGCCACTGTCAGCAGTGGTGATGTTATGAATACAAATGTGAAAATGCTATTAAACACTGCTTATCTGCAGAGACATTTTCACCCTTGTACCTGCTCCAATCAGACATGTGGCCTCTAACTGCAGCCGGTCTGCAGAGATACCACAGAAGCAAATGTGTGCCATGAGATCCCCTTCTTCCCCTCTGCATCTGCCTCAGACTTCCCTTCTCATCTTTCCCTCAGAAATAAGGCCCCAGGCCCCTGGGGGGCTGCACATACCCAATACCAGGCTTGACAATGATTACAGCTTTCTCTTATTGAAGACTGAAGGGAAGGACCTAGGGCAGGCTTAACTTGGCCAGAGACACTGCTTTGCTTTCACTGGGGTTCCCTGGTATGCTTTCAAGTTCACGTGCGTGGTGTTGACTTCTGGGGGGGAGTCTTGTGCACTTGAGACAGTCAGTGCCTTGTCCAAAAGCCCAAGTGTGATACACAGGGTGATGGGACAGATGGTTGCAACTCTGGAGGCTGAGGTGGTCGTCCTGGGTCTGAGACCCTGGCACATCTCTGGCAGGGACACTGCACTGCATTTGGGCCTTCAGTGGCCCAGACTAACAGGGAGCTCCACACTTACAGGGAGCAGAGGATGGAGTCCAGGCTGGTGCTCTGGGCAGCTGAAGGCAATGCTCTCCCAAAGGATCACTTACCATCCTCCATCTCCCAGAAAGGGGGCTTCTAGCCACTGAGACTCTGCCCACTCTGGAGTTTAGATACTACTGGAAGTTCTGTGAGGTCTGATGGGACAGGCTCACTCTTTTCAGGAGTTGAGGCAAGATGACCCCTCAAGTAGGCTGCCCAGGGGAAACAGCCCAGCCTTGCCTGCGGGGCTGACTCTGGCCTTACCCCAGGACCCAGGATGTGGCCTAGAAGGAATGCAGTGAAAAGATGCTTCCCTGATTGATGGGAGAAAGGTGCTGGGTGCAGGCCCATGCCCTGTGGGGTAGGGGTCACCTGTGCTGGTGTAGACCCCTCCCCACCCACAGACTTCGCATAGACCCAGCATAGCAGTGCCTGCTCTTGGCCACCTGCTGATGCCAGGCTGGGCTGAGGCCCGCAGTCCCATCCCTCTGCAGCTACTCTGGGCTGGGCTCACACTGTGGTAATCCGTGCACTTCTAGGATCCCAGGGTCAGGGACCAGGGAGATCAAGGAGGTCAGTGTGGAGAGATGTCTGGAGACAGGCCCAATCAATGGTGCCACAAGAGGGACCCCCTTTGGAGATTCACGTCAGAGGGCATCAGCAAGTTCCTGCCACTTGTGAGGGTGGGGTGGGGATGAAACACAGGCACCCAGATGCCCTTCCGAGCCTTTTCTCAAGCTAATACCTTATGGAGGTGATTCAGCACAAGTCCCCACATACTGCCACACAGGGACCCCATGCCCAAGGACCATCCCAAGAGAGAGCAGCTATGAGAGGCATCTCTTCTTGGGGTAACTCCCTCCCTTCCTTGGGGTTCTCCTTGCACTGTGCAGCTGGGGCCTCTTGTCTGCAGACACCCCACAGCAGGGGCCGCCCTGACTCCCAACACAGCTTCTGCAGGAACACACTGCTTCCAAGAGAGGAGGTCACACACAGTGGACGCGGAAGGACGGCAGCTACTCCGTCTGACCAGGCCCCTTCTCAGTGTTGGCATCGCCAGAATTACAGCCTTTTCAGAGGGGCCTCTGTCTAGTTTTCAAATTACTGGTGATCACTTCATATTAAAGATAATCTTCCGATTTGGAATGAAGACTTAGAATATGCACATGCTCTGTGAGTCTGCGTGGCTGAGGTGCAGGGGCTTGTGGTCTGACTCTGGCCATGTCCAGACAGGCCTAACTGCTGTGGGCAGCGCTGGGTACCAAAGAAGTTGGCTCCTCCAGAGGGAGGAGGAACGTGTACAGGGCTGTGGTTCTGTCTTAGCATTCCCGAGTCTAGACATGGGATAAGAACTTGGGTTGAGGGGATCCCTGGGTGGCGCAGCGGTTTGGCGCCTGCCTTTGGCCCAGAGCACGATCCTGGAGACCCAGGATCGAATCCCACATCGGGCTCCCGGTGCATGGAGTCTGCTTCTCCCTCTGCCTGTGTCTCTGCCTCTCTCTCTCTCTCTCTCTGTGACTATCATAAATAAATAAAAAAAAATTTTAAAGAACTTGGATTGATCCTCAGGGTGTGGAAGGAAAGCCAAGGGCATGCAATGTGAGCACAGCGTGTGCAGGAATGTGGGCGGCAAGGACTGGGGACGTCTGTGCACCTGTGCCTCTGTGGACCCTCTCAGCCATCACCACCCCTGAGAAGGCCAGATGGCCACACCCATGCATGGTTTCTGAATCCTCACACAGTGGGAGGCCTTGTAGCCTGAAAGAAATTGCAGAAATTCATTTTCAGTTTGGTGGCCTCATGCCACTGAGGGCAGTCCTGTGCATCCATACCGGGCACGACCACAGGCTGCTAGCATTCCAGTGGCCTACATCCTGTTCATGGTCCAGTTTCTTTTCCCAGACGCTGCAGGGTCCCCAGCCTCTGCAAGAGAAATCCTCAAACAACACGGCAGGGGAAGAGCAGGGAGAGGGGATCTGCCGTCTACCCCAGAGTGTGTCATGAACCAACATGCAGTTTGACATATAATTTACACAACCCTGGGTGTCAAAAGGTCCTGTGATGATTCCTCACTGAGATGCCCCGATCTAGGCTACAAGAGATCACCTGATTTCTTTCTAAAACATCCCAAGTGCACACAAGGGCATGTCTCCATGTACTTTAAAGTCAAAGTATCCTTACTACATCCCATTTCCGTTGCTTTGTGGTGAGCTCTGATTAGAAACCTTTTTCCTGGGGCACCTGGGTGGCTCAGTTGGTTAAGCGTTCAGCTCTTGATTTCAGTTCAGGTCCTGATCTCAGAGTTGTGAGACTGAGCCCTGCTTTGGGCTCCGTGCCAGGCATGGAGCCCGCTTAGGACTCCCCCTCTCCCCCTCCCTCTGCCTTGCCATCCCCCACCCTCAGTCTCAAAAACAAAATTTCCTAAGCTTATGGAGGGACCTAGGGCTGCCTGAGATGCTGCAGTCCACTGGTATCTACTGCCTGAGCCAGCCTGCAGGTCCAGGGCAATGAGGGCAGAAGCTGGTATTCCCTTTCATCAAGAATGCAGGGTTGTGGGGCACCTGGGTAGCCAGTTGGTTAAGTGTCTGCCTTTACCTCAGGTCACGATCTCAGGATCCTGGGATTCAGCCCAAGTTGGGCTCCCTGCTCTGTGGGGAGTCTGCTTCTCCCTCTGCCCCCCCCCCCAACTTGTGTTCTCTCTCAAATAAATACATAAAATCTTAAACAAACAAACAAAAAAGAACACAGGCTGTAACTGAGTCAAAGGGGGTCCAGCACCTCAGTCTGCAGCAGAAGAGCAGACTCTTCTGCTCCTACCCCCTCCCCCCAAACAAGCATGACTTGAGTGGGACTAGACATTGGCCACGCTGACAGAGTTCAAAATGATCCTGTCAAACAACCACAGAAAAGCAAGAGACTCAGGATGAACTAAAACCAAAATGGGAAAAAAATGAAGACATTAACAACTGTCCACTACACAAAATTGGTTTGTGCCTTTTAAGCTCCACATTCACAACATCATGCCACACCAGCCATTATGTCACCAGGTCCCCTCCTCAGGTCTCTCCCTGAGCTAACTGAAACCATTCCCAACCTTTGTTTACCCATTGTTTGGTCTGCTCCCGCCCCTAAATACAAACTGCAAGAGGGTGAGGACCAAGCCTGTCTTACCCTGGGGCACACCTGTCTGGAGTGCACAGGTATCGTCTAGCCATCTCCCCAGGGGAGGGCTTCTTCCAACTGCATGAAGGGTCTGTATGAGCTACAGGTGGCCCTTATGGTCTCCCCAGCCCCAGGCACCACTCCCAGTGTAAGCAAATCCCCATCACTGTCACATCTCCTCCACATGACCACCCCCCTTCATCATCTCTCACCCATGAACCCCACACACATTTTAAGATGTGGAATCTACCAAACATATGACTCGCCCCAGTTTTCATTATCGAGGGTAACCCGCCCACACACAGTCTGAACACGTTTGGTGCACAAGATCATTATGGTGACTCCAACAAGCTGAAACAAAATCAAAATACAGTGGACACATCAGCAAGTGTGGCCAACGATGTATGGATAAATGCTAGAATTTCCAAAGCCTTTTAAAAATATTGGGAAAAATACTTGAAGTATCCCATTGTCAACCTTTTTGGCATCCTGAATTTTCCCCACCAGAGTTTTTTGATCAGACTTATGTAACTGGAATCACATGGGACATCCTCCCTTAAGACTGCATTGTGCGCATCAGTAGCTCGTTTCCTTCCACCAAATAACAGCCCATTGTGTGGACAGAACACAGTTTAGCCATTCTCTACATGGGTACGGGGGCTGTTTTCAAGTTTGGTTATTATGAACAAAGTTGTTGTAAATATTTTTGTACGAGCCTTTTTCAGACATGGGTTTTCATTTCTCATGGGTAAACACCTAAGAGTAGGATTACTGGCTCACAAAGCAGGTATGCACTTAATTCTGTAAGAAATTGCCAGAACTTTCCCCAGAGTGGCTGTCCCATTTTACACTCCACACCCCTATCTGTGTGTAGTGTCTGGTAGCATCTTATTATAGTGAACCTCATTTACATTGTAGTGAAGTCCAATTTATCAATAAGACAAACAAGTTGGAAGCTTAAGATGCTACACAAAGACTTCCATGCAGCTGCTTCCCCTGCAGAGGATTTACCCAAGGGAAAAGAACACATGTGTCCACACAAAAGCCTGAACAGAAGCGTTCACAACATCCCAAACCTGAAACTCCCACATGCTCATCAGCAGAAGAATGACTAGAAAACTTGCCCGATGGCACTCAGCAATACAGGAGGACTCGTTAATAGCAAAGACATGCTGAGTGAATACACCACTAACCAGGGCACGCTGCATGATTCCACTTAGTTTTGGGACCTGTTCTGAAAACATAAGCTGTACTATACAGTTGTATTATTTATCTAACACCATGTTCTGTTCTTTTCCTGTGTTTCCTTAAGCCCAGTGCATGACTCATCACTAACTTTGCCCTTGTCACCCTACCCCTTGTTTGCACACTGATTGTAAGAATCTGATGAAAAACAGGTGATATTTTTCTTAAAACTATCTTATGTACCAGGTCCCAGATGGTGCCTCACTGTCCAGAAGACTGTGAACCTTCAGTAGTTTCAAGACTACCCCTCAAGTTTCAAGAAGCCCATTACCTTCCTTTCACATACTCATATCCCTAAACAATCATGTATAAACTGCCCCTAGATTCAAGAAGGCAAGGCAACTTTGGCAATGATGTCTGGCCTCTTCACTGGGCTGCCCTTCCAATAATAAAGCTTGCTGTGCTTCAAAATTGGTGTTCCAATCATTGGCTCACTGTACATCAGGTGCATGAACAAAAGGACAAATCTCCACAGGGACAGAAAGAGGATGGGAAGTGCCTGGGACTGGGATATGAGGAGTTGGTTGGGAAGGAGCAAAGGGCAACATCTCTGGTGAGGGAGATGTTCCAGATCTTCACTGGGATCTGGTTACATGGGTGCTCACATTTGCCCAAGTTCATCAGAGTGCACACCTAAAGTGGCTGCGTTTTATTTTGTGTAACTTATACCTCAATAGAGCTCATCTTTAAAAAGACATAAATACTGTTTCTGGCTCAATACATCTTCCTTAGGTAATTCCCCTCTTCTGCGGCAGCACCACCAACTGAGTCACAGCTTTGCCTTGTGTCTACAGTCTCAGAGCACTGTCTTGACAACATCAACATCCTCTTCATTCTCTGTAGTTACCTGCTTTGCTGCTCTTTCGTATACTGGACAAGATAGAAACTTCAGAAAACAGTACATTCGGTCATTCATTCATTCATTCATTCAGCTGGTCAGGCAACCAGTGACCAGTGTTTATTGTGTCTGTTAGCTCCAGGCACTGTATTAAGTGAAGCTTGAAGTATCAATAAGACACAATGTCCACCGTATATCTTAGAAGAGATAGGGCAATACACCATACACAAAGATAAACTCAAAATGGATGAAAGACCTAAATGTGCGACACGAATCCATCAAAATCCTAGAGGCACACAGGCAGCAACCTCTTCAACCTCAGCTACAGCAACTTCTTGCAAGACACATCTCTGAAGGCAAGGGACACAAAAGCAAAAATGAACTATCGGGTCTTCATCAAGATAAAAAGCTTCTGCACAGCAAAGGAAAGAGTCAACAAAACCAAAAAACAATCTACAGAATGGGAGAAGATATTTGCAAATGACAAATCAGATAAAGGGCTACTACCCACGATTTATAAAGAACTTATCAAACTCAAGATCCAAAGAACAAATAATCCAGTCAAGAAATGGGCAGAAGACATGAACAGACATTTCTCCAAAAAACAACCTACATATGCCAACAAGCACATGAAAAAATGCTTCCACAGCACTTGCCATCAGGGAAATACAAATCAAAACCAGGATGAGATACCACTTTATACCCGTGAGAATGGCTGAAAATAACAACTCACGAAACAACAAATGTTGGCGAGGATGTGGAGAAAGGGGAACCCTCCTGCACTGTTGGTGGGAATACAGGCTGCTGCAGTCACTCTGGAAAACAGTATGGAGGTTCTCAAGAAGTTAAAAATAGAGCTACCCTATGACCCAGCAATTGCACGGCTGGGTATTTACCCCAAAGATACAGATGCAGTGAAACGACAGGACACCTGCACCCAAGGTTCACAGCAGCGATGTCTACAATAGCCAAACTGTGGAAGGAGCGGAGATGCCCTTCAACTGAAGAACAGATAAAGATATGGCCTATATATACAATAGAATATTACTCAGCCATCAGAAAGGATGAATACCTACCATTTACATCGACATGGCTGGAACTGGAGGGTATTATGCTGAGTGAAATAAGTCAATCAGAGAAAGACAATTATTATACAGTTTCACTGATATGAAGAATATAAGAAACAGGGCAGAGAACCATAGGGGAAGGAAAGGAAAACTGAATGGGAAGAAATCAGAGTGGGAGACAAACCATAAGAGACCCTTAACTCTGGGAAACAAACTGAGGGTCGCTGGGGGGGGTGGGTGGAGGGGGGGGTAACTGGGTGATGGGCATTCAGGAGGTCAGTAGTGTGATGACCACCGGGTGTTGTACAAAACTGATGAATTATTGAACTGTACTTCTGAAACTAATGGGCTATATGTAGGCTAAGTGAAGTTAAATCAATAAATTAAAAAAAGAAGAGGAGATAGGGAGATACAAGGTGAAATAAGTACACAATGGCATCACTAACTGGTTGTCCAAGTCCAAGTTCCGGAGCACAGCATGACCACGAAAAAGGGATCCAGGCCTTCTCCAGAGCGAGGAGAGGGTGCAGAGAGGCTGTCTGAGGCAGGTGCGGAGGGAGGGAGCACAGGAAGGACATCAGAGCCCGGGAAAGGGATTACGGGAGCCCGGGGATGCCCGGGGCTAGAAATAGGGTAGAGACGGAGGGGGGAGGGGACGCCGCCTCCCACACCACTTGTTTCTGTCACCCGGGAATGTAAAAGCACAACTTTATTACTTCACATACCGGGCCACCACCTGACCACCCCAGTCACCCCTCCGCAGGGGCAGGAACAGACCAGGACCGCGAGGCCGACTCTGGACTCCGCTGGGGGCGTGTGGGGGGAGCAGACTCGCCGGGGTCACGTGGCTTAATAATGCATGGCTAATTACAAAAAGCCGCAGAAATTGCTATTAAAACCCTCCTTAGGGGATCCCCGGGGGGCTCAGCGGCTTAGCGCCTGCCTTCGGCCTAGGGCGTGATCCCGGGATCGAGTCCCGCATGGGGCTCCCTGCATGGAGCCTGCTTCTCCCTCTGCCTGTGTCTCTGCCTCTCTCTCTCTATGTCTATCATGAATAAATAAATAAAATCTTTAAAAAAATAAAACCCTCCTCTACACTCGCGATCAGAGATAACAGAAAGCAGTGTTCCCCTTTTCCACGAAGACTTTCTCAACCAATTGGATTCCGTGACGCGCACGTGACGCACTTCCGGGGCCACGCCCACACCCCAGAGAGGAAGTGGGACGCCCGTCTCCTCTCGGAGCCCTGAGCGGGCGCTCACGCGCCGGGGAGAGTTCGCCGGCAGCCGGGGAGGGACAGGCTCCAGGCGGCCGCCGCGGGACAGCCGCGCAACGAGGAAGCCGCGGCTGGCGAGCAGAGCTGCCACGTTCACGGGGGGGGGGGGGGCGGGGGGCTGGGAGTCACCTTCTCGCGAGGTGACAAGGCCGGCGGCGCAGCCCCGTCGCCTCCCGATGGCGTCACAGGCCTGCGCGGGCCCTGATACTCAAAAGTGGGGCCGGCTGTGCACGCAGGCTCCTGCCCAGGGGCTGCCGCGGCCGGACGCACCAGTAAACACCTGCGGAACGGGACTCCGCGGACAAGACAGGCGACACGCGCTGGGGGGCAGGGGGCCAGCCTCCGTCCTTCAGCCCGCGCCTGCGCAAGGCTAGCCGCCACAATGCGCCTGCGCCGTCTTCATCGCCTTTTCTCCTCGGGCACATTGGAGTCTTTGCTAAACCGCCGCGGGGACCAGGCGATTCAAGTCGAGGCCTTCTTGGCCCGCCCAGTTCGGCGTCACACGCTGCACCTGTGCTTTCCGCCTGCAAAGGGGCCCTCCTCATCTCGCCTAGCGACCCTCTTGCCCCGCTGCCCCCAGTGTCTCCGATTGGGCGCGCAGGACCTACCTCTCCTCTCTCTCCCTTCCCTGACCTCTCGTAGCCGCCATGTTGTGCAGCTCTGCGCGTGCGCGGGCCCCTCCCCCCTTCAGCCCCCCGGCGGTTTGCGCGGTGGTGTCGGGCCGCTGCGGCAGAGCGCTGTGCGCGTGCGCGGCCCGGAAGGTCTTTCCTGGTTTAGCACCTCTAAGCGAGGGTGGCCCTACACGGCGCTTGCAGGGTTTTCATTTTTAGCGTAAAGTATCTCCAACAAGGACGTCACGAGAATTATGTTTTCCTAAATAAACATGATTTTTAAAAAAGATTTATTTTAGAGAGCATGAGTTGAAGGAGGAGCAGAGGGAAAGAGCCCAATTCCATCTCACAACGCATGAGGTCCTGACCTGAGCTGAATAAGATGCTTCACCAACGGCACCACCCAGGTGCCCCACACCAATGCTCTTCCTTGAACATACTTGGGGACGTCACACTTGAATGTTCTCCTGTGGCCTGGGTACCACTGATCATCTTGGCTCATTTTGGTTCTAAAAGCCCGAGGCCAACAGAGGTCCTTGTTGCCTTGTTGTCTTTGTATTGTTTGCAGGGGAGGTGGCTTCTCTGTAGGGGACCCCCGCCAAGAGACCCTCCTGGACTTTGCAGAGAGTGCGGGGTCTCCCCAGGGCCAGTTCACTGACAAGCTCAGCACTATGTGGAATATTTCCACTTTTAGATGGGGAAACTGGCCCTGGGACGCCAGCTAGAGGTGTTGCAGGGATGATTGCTTGGCCAGAGTAAGTCACCACCACCTTTGCTCCAACCCCAGCTCTGAGACCTTGCCCTCCAAAGGGCAGCCTTCCTTTGAGGCCACAAAGGATGCATGCACAGTCAAGGAAGTGGGTGGGAGAGGCTGGTTCAGAAAAACCCGAGAGCATGGCCCAGTGTGCGGGACAGAGGGGCCAGTGTCAATCCCTGGGATGCTAAGGTTACCTGTACAATAATGGGGAGAGAAGGTACACGCCATGGCCATACAGACTGTGCAGTCAGGACCTGAGGGGTCAGAATGATGCCTTCTTTTCCCTTTGGGTGGGAGATGGGCTGGGTGGGACTGCAAAGACTTCTGTCAGAGTTGGGCACTCAAAGGTGCCCAGAGCTCCCTCACACCCCCAAGCCCCCTGAGGTGCCCATGCATCTCACCACTTGTTTCTTGAGATTTGGAGCCTGTGACTATGGGATACCTGGGTGTTGGGATGGGGAAGGGGATGGGAGTATGTCATGTCCTAATCACTGTATATGCAGGAGTGATGCATTCATACAAGACAATGAAAACAAAGGTCAGAGAATCACAGCCAGGCCTGCAACCCAGTGTTTGGAATGAGAACAAGAAGTCCATGCTCAAGCTAAATGTAGGTTGGGAGGGAGGATCTCCAGGAGGAAGGCAGGGGACCTGGCACCTCCAGGGTGGGAAGGGGTTAGGGAGACTTGGACCTGGCAGATTGAAGGGGGTCAGGCCCAAAGCAAAGTCCCCATAAGCAAATTTGAATGTGTCCTGCATTATGGGCGAGAGCAGTGTTAGACCAAGATAGACATGTATCAATCCCAGAATGTTGCCTGGAATTTCTATTCTAATTTGGTTTTAGATTATATTTCTGCTTGATCTCTTTTTCTTAAAAATGGAATACAACATGGCAATTCTAGCTATCTCAGTTCTGGTTCATCAATATTTTATTGGCTAATTAGAATTAATTATAATTCTGGGATACTTAACAATGCCATTATGCAATTTCCACTGTTGCCAGTGGAGAGTGAGATCAAGTGCATGTGGCGCCAACAGAATCTGTTCCTTATCAGCCACTCTAATGGGGTCACATAGTGTAGCCCTGGGTGGGTGACCCAGTCACTGAACTGCCTCCACAACCCTACCAGAAGCCCCAGACTCAATCCTGGGGAGTTGAAAGCACTTCAAGGATCAAGGGAATAATGACAGACATAGATGAGACAGCTCACAGGATCCTTTAGCGGGATCTTTTCAAGATCCAGCCCAGATGGCTTGTTCCTGAGTTCCCTCATTATCAATAGACGTTTTATCCTGTTTATCTGAATTATTTGTGCAGAAAATTGGTTTTGCCTAGTTGGGAAGACCTGTTTATATGCACATTTCTTTTTAGACAATCCCTCTATTGTCACATATTTTTTTCTATCATCTGTTTTTTAGTAATTCCTGGCAATAACCAGAAGAGGCATTAGAAGGCCAGCCTGGGTGGCTCAGTGGTTTAGCGCTGCCTTCAGCCCAGGGCCTGATCCTGGAGACCTGGGACCGAGTCCCGCATCAGGCTCTCTGCATGGAGCCTGCTTCTTTCTCCCTCTCCCTGTGTCTCCGCTCTCTCTCCTTCTGTCTCTCATGAATAGATAAAATCTAAAAAAAAGAAATGATGGTCACCTGGATGCAGGTCTCAGTGTTTCCTCCAATGTGCTCTCCTACAATAGGTGAGAGTGGAAACTGCTATTTTTAGATGAAATTTCTTGGGGGAAATAGTTTCTGTTTAATCAGTAATCCTCTGGCTAATTTTTTGAGGTGAGGTCTCTGGCTAATTTTTTAATCCAATATTTATAACACTACCTAAGCACTTTGGGATCAATGGATTATAATAGAGAAAAGCGCTTATTGAGTTCACATTACAAGTGGGCCTTGGCAAATAAGGGTACAGAGAAGATGCTAACAAACAAGAGGGGCGGCCCATGGGGCCGAGAGAGAGCATCTGAAAACAAGACAGGAGTGAACACATATCTGCAGCAGGACAGCATCGGTGCCTCCCAGGAAAAGAACTGGGCTGTGCTAGCTGATCCCCACACATCTAGGAGCAGTTCATCTGTCCTGTCTGTCCCTGACAACATAAAGAGCCTGGTGCCCTGCCTGGCCCTCTGCCTCTCCAGCTCCTTTCAGGTGGTTATTTTTCTATTGCGAAGCTGAGTACCCATAATGAAGTCTCTCTTAGTCTTGGGGGGTCTGTGAGGCAATGTGTTTAGGGACCAGGAGAGCAGGCCCCCACCCCATCCCCCTGCAGGCCCAGGAGCAGGAGCCTGAGCCAGTGGGAAGGAAACATTGCCAGCACTAAGGCCAAATACCTTTTCTGTAGGAGTCATTTTTTTCTTTAAAATCACACCACATCTAAATTTCTTTACATTTACACTAATAACTTTATCTCTCAAAATTATAATTGCTATTCTTTTTGGGACAAGAGATTAAATAAGGCGGACACATCACAGTCTCCTTTTCAGCATCCTCTAGGAGGCTGGACCTCTCCAGTGACCCCATGCTTTCCCTCACCGTCCAGAATCTCCAGGACCCTGGACTGTGGCTGCCACCAGCCTTGAGCCATCCCTTCCCTCCCACAGCCCTGCTCTGCTGGTCTGGGACCTGCTATGCTCCACATCTGCATTCACAAGGGAGCTGGGAGGTTCCTGTGGCAGGAGCTGAGAAGTGCCAACCAGGCCTACTGCTTGCACCCCAGTGGTCTGGTCTTTCTGGAGACATCTGGGAAAACACTGGTTCTTGGGATTCCTAAGGTGGGAGAAGGCTGGTCCTGGGGGCACGCGGCCAGTCCCTGCTCAGGACAGAGTGTGAGTGGTGAGGTTTACCTCTACAAATGCGGAGACCAGGCTGGGCTCTTCTCACCCCCAGAGTAGAGATAGAAGATTTGAAGGCTTCGTGGGACAGGAGTATTTGTCCGTGCTGCTTCTGAATGGAGCCCCCCAAGAAATACACAGGGATTGTGTTTGTGACATGGGTGCAACTCATGATGCCCAAAGATGTCAAGTGGGGCTGGTCGTTGGAAGTCTGTGCAGCTCTTGACAGTCCTCACAGGCCACCTGGCCACAGCCAGCCTCTTCTTGGGACTGGCCCAGGAGACTGCACAGCTGTGCACCGTGGAGCCTGGAGGGAAGGAAGGAACAAGGGCTTCTGATCACTTTTCCTTGGAGTAAGTAGGCAGCCCATATGACCCCTTTCAAGTCCTATCAGCAGCTGCAGGAGTTTTCCCCACCAATTCTCTGCCATCCATATGGGCAGCCTTGCTTTCAGGCTGTAATTAAGGAAAAAATAAACATTACTGGAGACATTACAGGATGTGACACTTGCTGCCCTCTTTCTGAAGCTGTAAACGTGATGGATGACCCATTGTTGGATTATTATGAAAGATGAACTAGCTTATGAATTTCAGCAGAACCTAAAATATCATCAATGAGCACCGTCAGCTTAATGGTTCATAAACCAGCTGCTTAATTGTTGTGACACAGAAGGTTGAGAAAGATTGCCTGGCCTTTTTCCAAAAGAGGTTAGCCGAGAACATGGGTTTTCTCAGTAGCCTTCCGGTTCTTTTTCCTTCATGTCCTACAGCCAGTGCCCTAGAGACTTCCAGAACCTGCCTTCTATGCGGGACATGTTTTTCTTGGGCAGCAGCATGGTTGTGCACTTGGAGTCAAGTGCAGGTGACCAAGCTGGCCAGGGCTCAGTTCACATGGAGTTCAGGGCCCCACGGGCAGGTGACACACTCTGTCAGAGGACACAAAGGTTACAGGTGCCTGTGAGTGTACAGCACCTCTTGGGCACAGACTCTCCCATGGATCCGAAGCCTGGGCACACAGAGCAGTGATTGAGAGAACGGGCTTGGAACAGGACAGATCTGCCATGAACCTGCTGCATGACCTTAGGCAGGGGTGATCACGCCCACTTCAGAGGGCCATCAGGTAGTACAACATAGTGAGATGCCTAGTGTGAGAGTGTGCATAAACCCAGCCGGTAGGCAGGTGGCAGTGACACACATTCCTCTTCCAGGCTCCTCTGGCTACTGGAACCCCCTAGTTCTGTTTCTGTTTAAACCTCAGCATTATAAGCAGCACAGAAGGCCTGTGATAGGAGGGCAGGGTCTGCACGGCAGAAAACCTGGGTCCAGGAGATCTTACCTGGTGAGCCCAGGGCTTACCTGACTCCAAGAGGTGAGCAGCCAGATGTGGAACCAACTGAGGAGACCAGAGAGGTGGGACTTTACATTAATCAGGTGGGGGAGGGGGACTTGTGAGTGAAGGGTGGACCAAATCAGGGGATGTTGAGTCAGAACCAAAGACAGGTGCTGTGGATTTCCTGGAACACAGGAGAGATGTGTCCTGAATATCAAAGCAGCATGGTCAGAGCGATCAGCTGTTGTTCCTAGACAGCAGCCTGGAGACTCACAGTCACCACAAAAATCGAGATGTGTTAGAGGATGCTGAGCAATGTTGTACTGTAGGGGGGATGGGCCTTGGGATAATCGCAAAGGTGGTCACTGGCATTTGTTATTCCCTATCATTTGGTTCAGCTGCATCAACAGGAAGCCAAAATAACACTGGCTGCAATAAGCCAGAAGTGCATTCTCTTTCTGGTGAAGGAAGCATGGAAGTTAACATTCCCTGCTTGTATGAAATTTGCAGAGGGGTCACTAGCGAGCAGGAATTCCTACATCCCACTGTGTGCGGCTTCTGTTTTCCCTTCCATAGTGGCTCCAGCCTTCATATCTGGTCACTCTTTGGCTTCAAGGAGGCCTCCAGAAACTCTCAGACACCATTCCTCCCCAACCTAGATGCCCACCTGCACTGACTGCAAGGGATTCTGGGAAATGCATCAGTAATTCAGGTGGGAGAAGGGGGTATCGATATTGCTTGTGATGTTGGGATATAATGAAAAATATCTGTTTTGGTCTTCATGCCCAGGTCCTAGCCAGAGCTCCTAAAACCTTCGTACTTTCCTAAGTGGTGACGGTGCCAGAATCTTTTGTTCTAATATTTGAACTTTGACCCTAGTTCCCAGCACAGAGCTCCTTGGAATTTCCTGGGTTATTGGAACATCTTTTGTTCCAATGAGGTGGCTTTTGGTGGGTCCTGGATAGTCATCAGAAAGACCAAACCTTAATCAGAAGCTTGGGACTTGAAGCCCCATGCCCCACTCTCCAGAGAGGGCAGAGGGGCTGAAAATGGAGTGAATAATTGATCATTCCTGCGTGACAAGCCTCCATAAGAACCATGATAGAACAGGGTTTGGAGCACTTCCAGGTTGGTGAACATATCCACCTGCAGGGAGGGAGTGCACCCCAATGCCACGAAGACAGAAGGTCCTATGATCGGGACTGTAACGGACTTCATCCCGTGTGCCCCTTCATCTGGTTCATTCATACCCTTTATCACATGATAAACCAGTAAATGCTCATACGTGTTTCCCTGAGCTCTGTGAGCCACTCTAGCAAATTACTAAACCCAAGGAGGGGGTCGTGGGTTGTATAGTGGTCAAACAGAAGCACAGGTGACATGGCTTATGACAAAGGCCGGAAGTGAGGGCAGCCCTGTGGGGTCAAGCCTCTCACCTGTGAGTGTGCATCGACTTCTGGAAGACAGTGTCAGCACTGAACTTAGTTACTAGATGCCCAGCTGCTATTGGAGATTCGGTGGGTGTAGGCAAGCCCGTGGGGTCAGTGCTACAGGTGAGGGGTTCTTCTGGACATGGGCTGGGCGGACACCCCCGTGTCACAGGCCTCTCAGTGTTTCCTCTTCTCTCTCTCTCTCTGTTTTGTTTTGCTTTTGGCTTTTCCTCTGATGAAGTAGAAGGCCCCTGAGGGAGGCAAGCAGCCGATTAGCAGGTGCTGGGTCAGAGCAGCAGAAAGAGGAAGGTAGGAGGCAGCCACAGCCATGCTGTGCAGATGACAACAATTCTTACCAGTGGAAAGGTCAGAAGGAGAGGGATCCTGTGAACAGAGCGGAGGATCCACTGGCAGGATAGGTGTGAGTGGACCAAGAGGGGATGGTGCCTCTCAGGACAGCTGCCACTTACTGGAGAGGAGGACCGTGGCAGGCCAGGCTGGGGCAACATGTGGGAGAAGGCCGTCAGCATGCCTGTAACCAACAGGACACAGCATGGGCAGGGGGTGTGTGGATCTGAGCCCATGAGGAGGCTCCTCGGGGGCATGTGAGTGCAGGAAGCAGTGCTGCAGGGGGAAGGCGGTGCAGGGCTAGGGCCCGGGGCTCTGATGCCGAGGGCTCTGGGTAAGGGAGCCAGTGAAGCCAGATTAGAGCAAACCACACCAGGGATGTGGAGAAGGGAGGAACCAGTGTGGGGGGTTTCAGAAAGGAATGAGATCCATGGTAGGGAGGGTGGCGGAGAGGGACCTCATGGTCACGGGCAAGCCTGATGTGTGGGTCTGTATGAGGCATCGCGCTCGACCTGAGTAGCCTTTTACTCCTTCTGAGCCCAGCCACCAGCCTGGTCAATGACTTTTTAAAAAATTGTTTAGAGACGCCTGGGTGGCTCAGTGCGTTGAGCGTTTGACTCTTGGTTTCAGCTCAGATGGTGATCTCAGGGTCATGAGATCAAGCCCTACATTGGGCTCTGCACTGGGTGTGCAGTCTGCTTAAGATGCTTTCTCTCCCTCTGCCTTTCCTCCCTCTCTCTCTCTCTCTCTCTCAAACAATAAACATTTAACAAATTAAAATATGTTTAAAGAAATACTCTGAAATCCCTACCCAACTGTGCTTTTGGCATGTGTGTCCGACACAAGGCGCTTCTCACCCTCTTACTCCCACTCCTGCTAACATACAGTTATGTTGTGTTACTCAGCTGTTAGGGAACAGTTAAAACTAAGCTATTTGTTGCCCTTTTATTCAGGAAAGGCCTATGAAATATGAATTCTAATGACAAAGTTTTGGTCATCAATGCTGTTCACTTTCAGCAAATTTTCAGGTCTCAACAGACTTCCTTCATTATGGGGTGGCCTGCTTCTGACACCCATCCTTATCTCAAACTGGACCCATTGGAGGCGCCTCTCAGAAACGCACACAACGTGCGTGATGAAGCACAGACTTGAGAGGATCAAAGGGAAGAGGAAATATCTACAGAATGACGTGTTTCTCCTGGATTCCCACCCGGCTGCCAGAGCAGGCCTGCCTGTGGGGGTTGAGTCCTGTCACGGCGCCAGGACGCTGCTGGTGTGGTGCTCGGCCTCAGATCCGTCACCTGGGCTTCCCAAGTGCGGCCCCAGAGGGGCTGGCGGCGTGCGCACACTGCCTGCACAGAGCTGCCTCAGGGCTGGTGGGGAGGCCGATGGGGCAGCGAGCTCCCCTACTTCTCCCTCGTCCTTCATCAGTGCAGATCGGATGAGAAGGCATAGAGATCACACAGGGACCGGAGCAGCCAATGTCACACAGAAGATTTTATCCTTGCTGAGACGGGATGCTCGAGGGAGATGTAGACTCCTTGGACCTGCCCAAACCCACAGAGAGAGCCCATCGAACAAGCCCCTTCAGTGAATCCCAAGTGCATTCAAGCTTGAGAGCCACAGCTTCTGAGTAGTGACCAAGGTCACTGGAGGTCAGGGAGGCTGCACCTGTTCCGGCTGGGTGACTCAGGCAAGTCCCCTGCCCATTTGTCCTATTCCATGCTAGCTGCTCTAATAAAAATACCACAGCCTGGGTGGCTCATAGACAACATCTATTTCCCAAAGTTCTGGAGGCCCAGGATCAAGGAACCAGCATGGTCGAGTGAGGGCCAGCTTCTCACCATACTCCTCACTCGTGGAAGTGAGGGGAGCTCTCTGAGTCCCTTCCGTAAAGACGCTAATCCCCTCTGAATACCAGTGCATGGGTGTTAAGAGTTACCACATGAATTTGGGGCACACAGTAGTCATTCAGTCCAATGCACTGCCTAAGCCTCAAATTTCTCTGAGGCAAACTGGAATAACATCTCTCTTACATGTTTTAGAACTAAAGATTCTCCTGGTTCCAAGTAACAAAGATCAAAGCCAAACTACACCAGACAAAATAGAAGTTAAAGCATAATAATTGTATTGGCTTGGGTCATTGAAAACTTCCTAGAGATCCAAACTGTGACCCTGGGCCCACTCTGTGCATCTGCCTCACTCAGGAAGCTCCTCACAGACAGCAGCGAGGCAGCCCTGGGCTTGTGTCACTCTTGGAGTTGGTGACCTCTGCCCCCAGATGTGTGTTAATGTCAGCCTGGAAGATGGTCTTACTGCAGACCAAGCGCGTGGCCAGAGGGACCAGGAGCTCGGATGGGCCAGGAGCTGCCCCAACGAGGCGCCCCCAGATCCCACCAGGTGGCAGGGACAGAAGAGACAGTGCCCCAGCAGAGCTGGCCCAGGCTGCAAGGGTCGCAGCTGTTCTCAGCACTGCATGATTTCCACACAGGATTGCTGGAGGGTTTGGTGCTGCTCCCTCGGAGCCCTTGGAGCCCTCAGGCCCTGCAGATGGGCCTGGTCACATTCACAGGTCTACGTGACAGTGGCATTCCCAGGACACTCGGGCCTGAGTGGGAGATGCTGGAGCAAAGACTCTCACACTCACTTCTGATTCTAGTGGCTCCTCAGGTAGGTTTCCCGTCCCTGCTGGATGTGGGGGTAGGTACCCGGAGTGGAGGCAGAGACCTCTCGCAAGGGTATGCATTGCCCCCTCCCCTGACGCCCGCCAGAGATGTTGTACTGGCAGCCCCTGGAGAAGGGTCCACTGAGCAATCTTTTATTCTGCGAAGTAAAAATTAAAAGCCCAGGTCCCTGTTTACAGGAAGGTAAAAAAAAATCATAGTTTTCAATGACAGCAAAGTAGTCATTTAACTCGATACGAGCTGTATACTTACAGTGTCTGAATGTTTCCTGATGGAAGCGTTTTCCAGGGCATTTCTCTCAGCTGCTGGTTCTGTTGGCCAGCCACACAACAAGCTAACACCCAGGGCAGCCCCGGTGGCTCAGCGGTTTAGCGTCGCCTTCAGCCCAGGGCGTGGTCCTGGAGTCCCCGGATCGAGTCCCATGTCGGGCTCCCTGCATGGAGCCTGCTTCTCCCTCTGCCTGTATCTCTGCCTCTCCCTCTCTCTCTCTCTCTTTCTCATGAATAAATAAATAAAATCTTAAAAAAAAAAAAAGAAGAAGCTAACACCCACCTTGGAGGACAGTTCACAGGGATGCGGGAGGAGGAGAGCTCTGCTGCCCAGCACCACTCCGACAGGAGCGAGAAGACACCACCTCCGTCGGCAGCAGCACCTGCTGGGGCCCATCCCCGAGAACCGGGTCCACCAGCACGCACCTCAACTCTCTGGCAGGCAGATTCCCGGGGCTCAGGAGCTGAATTTGTCACTGGCCCAATGTTCTCCTTCGTGGTGCCACCCACACGGGCCTCTCTTCATGGGGCCTGAGCCCTTTGCAAGGACTGTGTCCTGTGTGCTCTGAACAGACAGCTGTTGTCAATGGGGACTGGAATTACTCGGGGGACATGAGCCCCTCATTTTACATTGCCTTCAACTCATGGGATCCTTAGAGTCGTGACTCCAAGGCAAAGCTGGGGGAACTACCAGTTCTTCAGCAAACTGAGCAATCAGCTCTCAGCCTAACAGAGCCAAACTGGGTTCCAGGAGCAGGTTTTCTTTCTTTCTTTCTTTCTTTCTTTCTTTCTTTCTTTCTTTCTTTCTTTCTTTCTTTCTTTCTTTCTTTCTTTCTTCTTTCTTTCTTTCTTCTTTCTTTCTTTCTTTTGTTCGTGTTTTTTTTTTTTTTTTTTTTTTTTTTTTGAGCAGGTTTTCTTAAAGGAAGCTATGATCCGCTCTGCCTCCCCACCGGAAGAGATGACAGTGGTCTCCCAGCTGTGAGGTTAATTTGTGGAGGACTCTCAGCTCTGGAGTCAGAGCACACATAGATGGCAGTTGTCTGGAGCTTCATTGCATGGCTGGAGGACTTCCCTGTGCCCCGGACAGGATTCCCCCTCTAAGGGACTAGACATACTGCTTCTGGCCACGTGCCATGTGTGTCTTCTGACCCCCTCCATTTCCGCCCCACCCCTGACCCACCCTCTTATAGGAGGCAACATGCCAGCTGGGAAGGATCCTGGCCACTGCCAAGCCTCCAGCCCGGTCTGACTGTTCCCATAGTGTGGTGCTACTCGGTCTGTCCCCCTTGGTGGAGCCCCTCAGCACCACCCCGGGGGTGTGACAGGGCTGAGCAGCCTCCCACACAGGTGGATTAGGTGAACATACTGGGCCACAGCAGGTACCTTTTAGCCCAGAAAACAAGCCAGCGGTTTTCAAACTGTTGTGCTCAGAGAGCACTTTACAAATCAGAAATATTGGCAGGCATCATAGGAAGGGTGAAGCCAACCACAGAAGTTGCCCCCATGCACCACCAGGCTGCTTTGGCATTGAGATGTTTATAGCAGTGTTCCCTCTCGGGTGTTCTTGAAACCAGGGCTTCATATCAAATCATGCCACTAGCTTCACACCATCTGCTCAGGCGAGGTGCTGTCTCAACGGCTGGCAGCCACACAGCACGGCCCAGATATAACTCTCGAAGCCCGAGCAAGGGCTCCCACCTCTGAGAGTTCAGGGGCTTGGGCAGCAGGCAGGAGGCATGGTGGAGTCTGCTCACACAGTGCTGGCCTGACCATCAGCAGCTCCACTGCCACCGCCAGGGCATTGCTTCACCCCCAACCACGTTGTAGGCACCAGGAGTGTTCGACCGCTCTCACTGTACTGTCACCAGTGGGAACCATGTGGGCCAGGTCTGTGGGCTCTCTGTGACTGGCCACCCTTGGCCCAGCCCGACAGGAGCACAGAGCCAGGGTGGGCAGGAGGAGGCTGTTCTAGAGTGTCTCCCCTTGACTTTCTTCATTCAGTCCTGCTGTCAGCAGCTGTGCAGGAGCTCCCCTTGGTGTGGCCACGTGTGAGGCACACAGGGCCCTCCTGAGCTCTGAGCTGCTGGAAAGACAAGCAGACATTGCACGGGCCTGACAAGAAGACCAGTGGAGACCTTGCCTGGGCTGGGAGGCTGCTCTGAGGCTCACAGGCTGAACGGTTGAGGGGGCAGGAGTGAGGGGTGGGGGTGCTGCCTTCTAACTAGACATGCACTGGAGAATTTCCTCTCTATTGGCTGTGGATGCGACAATGCTACTGAGCAAATGACCCAAATTAAGCAGCTTCAGTGAAAGATCATGGATCCCTTCCTCACAGATCTGTGGGTCAGCACGGGCTTGGGGGTGCAGGCATTTGCTTGAGTCTAGGTCTGCTCTATGTGTATGTGTCTTATTCTTCTGGGTCCATGGTGGCAGCAGAAGCTCAAGAAGAGAAACCCAACCCCTTATGCACATTGCAGGACTGGCTGGCATCAAAACCCACCAAAACCCCACTGAGAGACAGGTTCCTTCTGTGGAAGCCAAGGGCAGGAGTGCTACCTGCAGAACAAGATCAAGTCTGCCCTGCCTGGGCACCTCACCTCAGTACCTGCTGCAGTCATGTGCCTGGAGCAGCCGGGGTGTTGGTGAACACACCCTGAGTGAGACCTTGCATTCCTGGATCTCTGCCTCCAGGATTAAGTCTCTCCAGAGCTCCCCAAGGCGAGAAGCAGCCCCCTGAGCATTGCCTCCACTTGCCCCAGTGTCCTGCACGACCTGTTCCATCAACCCGAATATGCAATCCCAGCTTGACACGTCTGCACGGTGGTGTGCAGTTTGTGCCAACGGAGCCGCTGCGCCTTCCATTGCCACCTGGAAATGTTCTAGTAACCCTCCAGGCTGGTTAAATCAGCAAAGTGTTTTTGGAGAGGGCCTCATCCTGAGCTCCAGCCCTCATGGTAAAAATGCTGTGAGGAAGGTCCTGTGGGGAGGGTGCTAAGTTCCAGTCCCTGGGCGGTGGGGTTGAGGGAGTGTAATTCTAGCAGAAAGGCCATGGAGTAGGTGGTCTAGCGACTCCCGCTCTGAGGCTTCACACCTTCCTGACTCTGTGTAGGAAGGAGGGTGGGGAAAGTGGGTTCCAGTGGTCAAGGGATCTTCCCAGCGGGCACCTGCCCAGGGGTCAGCTATTATGTTCATGGGCAGGAACCAGAGCCCAGGTGAGGGGGACCACTCTCAGGGGTTTGGGTGACAGGTCTTGGCTGCCAGGCACCAGGGCAAAGTCTCCTGGGGGGCAGTTCAGGGTCCCATCCCAGCCACTCACCATAGTCTGCTAGCCCTGAGGACAGAGAGTCCCCCTCTTGGGGACGAAGTCAGGTGGAGAAACAATGTCTATATGCATTCATGCTGAGGAGGGAAAACAGAATCAGCATGTATGAGTGCTTATTGTATACTTGATTCTATCCTGGGTCACAATATAGTCCAGGCTCTGACACATACCAGCCCCGTGACCCTGGAAAACCCACCTTAGTTTCCCGAAGCCTCTGTCTACTTATTCTTAAATTGGGCAAAATAATCCCTCCTGGCTGGGTGATTGGGAGATGACATGGGATAGCCCCTTTCTGGATCCAGATTGGCAAGCCCAACCACGGAACCAACAACGCTATCACACTTAGCTCCCTCCCCACCTCCAAGAATCCTCCTGACCATGCAACAGGGAGCTAACCATAGACTGACACAGCCTGCTCCCCAGGTACAGAGGTCATGGTAAGAGGTGGCTCCTAAGACAGCTCTTCTGGGGGCCTCTGCATTTGGTGACCGTATGTGCTGGGATCTGCCACCTTGCCTTCGAGAGACTAAGCAGTCTGCTCCCTCCCAGAATGCAAGGCAAGTCTCCGGGTCTGGTGACATCAAGCATTTGTAAAACCCCGTGCAGCCCCAAATATTCCCTTGCAAGGAAGTTCAACTCATCCCCAACCCGTTACTTACAGAAGTGCCCAGAGACTGCTGGGACAGGTCACCATCTGGCCCCCGTGGTCAGGCCTGGGGCTTCTCAAAGCCGTATCAGCTGAAGTAATCTCAAAGCATTCCTGCATCTGAGAACGAAGACGTTACCCCGTACCTGGGAAGAAGGGAGTCTGATGCATGCCTGGTGATGGAGCATGGTGGTGGGTATCAGGAACAAATAGACACTTCAGCACAAAGTTTTGGAATCTAGATTGCAAAGAAAAGGCAAAATCACAGGATTAAATATGTACAAGGAAGCTGAGGTTAGAGTTGCCCATCAGTTGAATGTGGCCTCACTCACTCTCCTGTAGGCCACCACGGCCACAGCAGGCAGTTGTGATTTCATGAGGCCGTGTTGGCAGTTTCCTGGCTGTAAACCTGCACAGAGCCCTTCCTGGCCTCAGAGAAGGGGAAATCCAGAAGGCCGCCTGCCTGCCGGATGGTGGACCCAGGGGCTGGTATGGTGTTTAGGACATCAAGCGCCAAGAAGACGGTGTGGTGTGGCACGGGTTGTCACATGTCACCAAATACTTCATCTTGCTGAGTGTGCTGTGAAAATATGCCTCACCAGGAAGGGCTGGGAGGTGTGTGTCTTCAAAATGCTCTCAGCAACCAATCATAACGTCTTCCTGGTTTCCTCTCAATGAGTGAGTTAACTGAAATCTTTGACACATGAATATTTTTTATTTGCTTGAGGGTTGTGATTTTTATCTCTTTGAAAATTATATTTTGGCAATCTTAAATTATTTTTATTTTATTTTATTTTTTAAAAGATTTATTTATTTATTTGCTATTTGAATTTTCTTTTTTAAGATTTTATTTATTTATTTATTTATAATAAATTTATTTTTTATTGGTGTTCAATTTGCCAACATACAGAATAACACCCAGTGCTCATCCCGTCAAGTGCCCCCCTCAGTGCCCGTCACCCATATTTATGAGAGACACACAGAGAGAGGCAGAGACATAGGCAGAGGGAGAAGCAGACTCCCTGTGGGGAGCCTGATGCAGGACTCAATCCCAGGACCCTGGGATCACGATCTGAGCCAAAGGCAGACAGTCAACCACTAAGCCACCCAGGTCCTCCCCCGCTTTTTAAAAAATTATGTTTAGAGTGCACATAGATACCACCTTAAACTCTTTGTGTACTTCAAAGGCTGGGATAAGGAAGGAAGGGAGTAAAGGCCATTGGGTAGTCTTGTCAGGACTGTGATGTGGAGGGGAGGAGTGGCTGGTTTGTAGAACACTGACTCATCTATCTATTAACCCATCCACTCATCCATGTATCTACCCACCCCATATCCATTCATCCATCCATCACCCACCCATCCACTCATCCATCCACCTATCTATCCATCCATATGTCCATCTGTCCATCCTTTCATGGTGCACCTCACCTGTGAGGGTCTGGCAGTAACCTCAGGAGAGACTTTGGCAAGAAGCAGACAGAGGGGGGTGAGGGCCACTAGACAAGGTTAAGCCCCTGAGTCGGTGGAAGGCAGCTGCTTAGAGGAAGCAACATCTGAATAGGCCTTGGGGGTGGGGTTGGGTTTTAACAGTGGAGACGGGAGGAGCAAGTGTTCTCATATTTCCAGAAGAGATGGTGTGAAAGGAGGCACAGAAGTGGCAAGGAGGGGCATGACCAATTGGGGAAAGTGCTGGGCTCATCAAGGGTGTGAAGAGGTATGCTCAGAGGCAGCTTCATTCACTCACTCTGCACCTGGGTGGGGCCCACAGATATTCATCAAAGGTGAGCATGTGGAAGGGCCTGGAGGCTACCTGAGCGTGGCCCTCTGAGGGCTTGTCTCTCTCAGGAGCACAGTTAGGGTGCCAGTCCTCCCTTGACATCTCTGGGACCTGGCTCTTCATGACAAAATGACAGATGGCCTCCACACACCTTGGGAGCCCTGATCCTTTGCAAATGCATGCTTGTCTTGTATCCCTGGTGACAAAGATATTTGTTTCATCAAACCCCTCATTCTCAGCCTACTGCAGCTCTGAGAATCTCTTTGTTTATCTTGGTAGATAAGCAAAACCCCTCAGTCGGTCACTGACTGCAGTCTCTGTCTGCTCAGGAGGTCCAGCCGTAACACTGCCTCCACCTCCACCCCACCCCACAGAGCTCTGATCTGGAAGCCATGGTCCCCAGGGGAAGGATGGAAGGGCAGTGTGAAAGGAGCTGTCTCACTCTGGGGAGGGGTCTTGTGCTTAGGAAGGGCTAAGGGAGTAAGGGAGCCTTCTGAGGAGTGGGTCCTAGTAAACCCCCTGTGTTCATAAAACCCCACACTTGGTTGTCTATGTCTTGTGACTGTTGCATATGCCAGCTTGTGGCTTTGCCTGTCCTCTGCCCCACTAGAGCCACATGCAGGAGATGCTGGTCAACCTTCATGGGCTTCCTCTTTCTTCTCCTGGGTTGTCCCCAGACTCCCTGATTTTGCCACTCCTTGGCAGAGCCATTAAGACAGTGTGAGACCACCCTGCCTGCCAATCTCAGAGCATCTGAGGAAGGCCAAGAGGCTGACTTGAGGCTCTTGCCTGTGGCCCAGCCCAGAGACTACGGGGTCTCTATGACAGGCCGAGGTAAGCTCGGGCTCTGGAACATGGGATGAATGGTGCTCGGTGGTAGTGGTGGTGGGGAGGTGGTGGTGGTGGTGGTGGCAGGTGTCTGGTTAAGTCAGCAAATGGTTGGGAGTGTTCAGAGGTAGCCACATCCCCAATAAGCACCCAGTGGGAAAGAACCTCTGTTTTTTTCTTTGGCTGCTCACAGCCATGTCTTACAATTTTTTAAAAAATGAGCTTCTCATGGCACCAGCGCCAGCCATCTTCCCACTGGACATGCACTTTCTTTCAGCCTAATCAGAGCCCCCAGCTGGAGGACTGTGGACACTGTCATCCCCACTGTCCTGGTTTGTTACAGTCACTTCCCCATTAGAAATTCAGGATAACCAATGACAAGGACAAAGACAATTAATAAATAGAGGGTGTTGCCTCTCCCCCTCACTGGGTGCTCTTGTCTCCTATCTGAGGCACATACTCATCATCACCCCTGACCAGATCCACGAAGATGCCCCACATGAGGACACTCAGAGGCTGCACGTTTGTAGTTTGCTCTGGTGAGGGGCTTGGCATTGTAGTGAACAGGGGCCCCAGGAAGGCCCTGGTGGTGGCCACACAACTGGGAAGTGAGGTGACTACCTGGTCGCAGGCACCCTGCGTGAATGGTTAGAGGAACATATTTGGCTTTTTCTGGCTCGTCCTGAGTTGGAAGTGATGAGGACCAACAATGCAGGTTGTTCTCTAATTTTTGCAGCCACTGATGAGGTCATGACCTCCTGGGCTGGTGATTGCCAATCCTGTGGGTGGGAGCTTCCATCCTGCATCATGGTCTGGCCAAGCCACACATCGTCTGATACCATGCCTGTCTTATAGGACGAGGTGCTCAAGGCCCAACCAGCCAGCCCTCCCAAAGAGGGGTCCACTTGGAGGGAATGCCCATGTCGTCAGACAGGTGTGCACAACGTGAAGGGACTGCTGGCACCAGGGAGGTCGGGGTCTCTAACAGGGTCCCTTAGATCCTGCAGAGTGATAGAGGTGTCCCTGGCACCATCCAATAGGGGTGAGGAAAGGTCGAGGAGTGGATTCCAAGCCCCTTTCGTCGGCAACCCCCTAGTAACTTTGTTGTGATGTTTTATCTGCTTTTATTTTTTAAAAAATTTTAAATTTTATTTAAAAATCTATTTTATTAAAAATAGAATAAAAAATCCTTGAATCTAAATCACTTCAATGTTAGGAATCAAGAGGATTATTTCAAAGGGAAATGGACTTGACTTGCCCCCTGCTTCAAGGGAGACCCTGCCTGCGAAGTCTTTAAATGCAGCCTTGCTGGAAGCAGGACACCTTGTCAGTTCAGCCCTGTCTTGAGGCCCAAGTGCATAGGTGTGCCTGTCGCCCCTTCCTCCAGAGCACCTAGACTGTGTGGGGGGGACCTGTGCATTAGGCAGTCATCACATGCCTCCTGCCAGGGGCTGCAATTTCCTCCTTGTGTGGGTTCCAGCCTTGCTTTTAATAGCACCCACACCATTACCAGGAGGAGGAAATGGGCCCACTTACTCTGTGCAGATAAGAATTCCATTAATGTTCTAAGAATTCCATTAACGTTTGCTCTGACCTTTGCTAATTCCAGCATCATTAGCAGTGCATACGTTTCAAAATCTCCTTAATGCCAAAAAGCAGTAATGGGTGTCTGCTATGCTTGCTTAATGAGCCATAAAATGAACCAGTGGGTGATGTGTTTCTTGCCATCAAGCCCCTGGTTAAGTAATGGCCAGGCCGGTGGAATGAGGCTATGCATCTTGTCACCAGACAGCAGCTCAAGGCACTGGCTTTTCTAATCACAATTGATTAAAAGGTAAAAATATTTATATGCACCCACCTTATTTTCCATTATCTTAAAAAAATTTTTCTCAGTAATTAGTTTCTCCATCATCATTTTGAGAGAATGTTTACCATCATTGATCTTTGTTTCTTTAATTATGATAGATCCTCATGGGAGGCTCCCCCAGAGGCTGGGCCTTCCTCCTCAGGACCAGCCCCTACCTCCTTCCCTGAGGACCCAGCTCCCCTGTCAGCTTCCCTGCTCAGCTTCTCCGTTCTCCTGCCAGTCAGGGCCCCACACAGCTGGCCCAAGTCTCTGTGTTAACAAAGCCTGTATCTTTTCATTAAGGAGAAATGTGAGAAAAGCGCACACCCCAAATCTGTTACTCTACCACATTTTTTTTTTACATTTGCTTACATCAAGTAGCATTTTTAGTACATGCAGACTTTTTAAGTGGTTTCTGTTTCAGTGTGCATATAATACTGTTTTAATATATAATTGGCACTATTTTCTCAAGATCTAAGTCATTTTGAAAACTATTATTGCAAACAATTGCATCACATTCCAATAAACTCATAAGTCAAAATGCACCTTCCATCCCTTGAACGCTGAAATACTCTTCTTCCCCTGATATACTTCAACAGATAATGCCACAAATATCTTTAAGAATGGAAGTTGGCCTTTTTGTTGTTGTTATTATGTGTTTATTTGCTTGTTTCTTCAGATGATGATTTTTTTGTGGGGTCAGTTGTGTTGAATAGATTTATGGGTCTAGATTTTCAAAAAGGCTGTGCAGGGGGGATCTCTCTGGAGGGAGCTGAGTGATAGGCCCTAGAACAACTTCTGGGGTCAGATGGGTCCCCTCGCTTTGTTCTCACTCCCGTGTTTTGTGAACTCCTCCCAGTTGCAGTCCCTCCGCTTTGTGCGGCCAGAACCCAGCTTCCAATGGATGGTGGGCTCTTCCTTGGAGATTGGGTGGTAAAGACTGTGCCTCCTAAGCCTTTTTGTCCCTCCTATTTGCCCCCAGCTTGTTCCCTCTGGGGAAGCCCACATCCTGTTGTGAGCAGCTGACAGAGAGTCCCACATGGCCCAGAACCCAGGGCAGCATCACCAGGGGCCTGGGGCTCCGACAGAGGCACTGAAGAACCAGCATGGGATGTGACCTCTCCCAGAGTCCAAGCTGTGACATGGCCAGGGTTGGGGGTAGTTGTCTTCCCTGACTGTAGGCCTGCAGGGGGAATTCTGATGGTGCACCCCTCTCTCACTCTAAGACCCCTGTCAGGAGCCACACTCAGATGGTACCTTGATGCCAGGCAGAGGCAGCATCCCACACTTCAGAGCCACTTTCTCTGGGCTACTCAACCCTGGCTTCATTCTGTAAACAGAACCTGAGCTCTCCCTACCTCCCCTGTCAGGCTGGTGGTATGTGTGGGAGAGACAAGTGAATCTCAGAGAGCCAGCACACAGTAGGTGCTCAATACATGTCAGCCACCGGCTTCTCCAGGCCATGCATTTATCCCCTGGAGCCCAATGCATTTGCATGCCCTTCTTCCACTTCAGACTGGATGCAGCTGTGCACTCTTCTGGTACCTTGAGGGAGCACTGGGATGCCTGTTCAGTTAACAAAGGGGTGAAGGGATTAGCAGGCCAACCAGAGGCCTCCATGTAAGGGCAAGGCCACTGTCAGCCCCAGAGGACTGTTTCTAAGGGTCCGGGCCAGGAGGCCACGGTGTAGCCAGAGGTATGGGTCTGGGGACTGCCAGCGGGTTTGCCTGCTGTCCTCTCACGGCATCTCCTCTGTTCTCCGTCCAAGGCCCTGAAGCCAAACAATTCAGTGAAGATAGAGAGGGGAAGAGAAGCAGGGTGTGGATGTGTGGACGCTGGGGTGTGCCAGGGGAGGCTCACTGAGCCTTGCTGGCTTGGACCAGTCACTCCTACGCTCCAACAAGTGAGACCAGGCCACTGCCCCTGGGGCTTATACACCTCAATGCAGCTGTTCCAAGAAAGGGGCCAATGCACACACTTCTGGGTGGGGCTGGGGTCTCCCGATCCTTGCAGAGAAGCATGGGCACACACACACCAACACACGTGTGCACTCAAATATACATGCGTGCACACACACATATGTGTGCATGCACGTAAACAAAAGAATGCATTCTTCATCCCTGAGAGCTTCCCGAAGGGGCTCATCCTAGTTTCCTGTGACAGGTGACAGGTGTGCAGCCTCTGAGGTCTCGGGACTCTTGGGAGATGCCCCTCTGTGCAGTTGTGGACCTGTAGGGAACAGGCCATCCTCATCGTTCCCCTGCCCAGACCTGAGCTCACTCCCTGACCGACCTTGAGCACCTGCCTACTCTGCCTCAGTTTACCCACAGTAAGCAGTTGGACCAGAGCATCAGTGGGGTTATTTCAGCTTCAGCCATGGAGGACTCACCCCTATGCTACCCAAATCCTGGCCAGTTTTTCCTGCATCCCTGTGGTTTTCTGACAAAGAGGGGCATGCTAGCACTTGAAATGTTCTCACCTCTTGCTATTTTTGCAAGAGGCCTGAACGCAATTGTTAAAAATAGAAATAATGAGGGAAGGCAGAAGCTTCTGACCTTGAGTCACGAGGCCAGGACAGGTTCCCAGTATCCTCCCGGCTCACGATGATAGATGATGGTCGCGCAGCATGTGTCCTTAGCTAATTTATCCTTGGCCTAGAGAGAGAGAAAGTTTTCTGCTTGCTTTTTATTTTTTTGAGGGGATGTTGCTGGAAAGGTGCTTCAGGACCAGTAGCTTTGCCTGCTCTGTTTTGGGTGCTCTCTGGCTGGCAGTGCTGGGGGGAGCTCACCCCAGGTGCTCTGAATCATCATGCCACCTGTGCTGGCCAGAAGCCAGCAAGGCCCACCAGACATATTCCTGCTCCCCTGAGTTGACCCGTCCCCCTGCAAAGGGACCATGAAGGCTGAGGATCTTCCAGCATCCTTGGGAGGCTGTTTGTCCATAGAACAAGGGCCATCCTCCCCGAGATTCCACAAAAAGGCCGTAGGGCAGGGCCTGGGAGGTAGTGGGACTCCAGCATCTGACTATTGCAGGCCTACTCTGGAAAATACAGAAGTTTGCATCTGGAAGGCCCTTGGCATCTCCTACCCAGGAAGGTTCAGGACAGCAGCTTCTTTCCACTCTCTTCCCACATACACAGCCACCCCTTGCCCCATGCTACTAACCTCTCCCAGACAAGAGGCGCCCCCACCCCTCATGAGTCATAGAGAGAGGCAGGAGATCTTGAGAGAGGCCTGCATCCACCACCCACAGCACCTGGAACAGAGCTGAGATGCTGTACCCATCTTGGACTTAGGTCTGCACAGATTTAGAGCTTCTTTTTTAAAATCCAGGACGCTGCTCAAAGCTCACAGTTGTACCTCCGCCTTCAGGTGCTGAGACAGGGAGAGATTCAAACCAAAGGGCTTTCTTGCAAGTTGCAGTGTGGAGAAGGCATGTGGATGTGGCTGGGGAGCGTGGATCCATGCAGGAGGGCAGGTGGGAAACCCTGGCCTGAGGGAATGCATGGGTATGTTTTGGAGATGGGATGGGCATATTTAACTTTTTGTCGTTTATAAATTACTCCAAGGCAGGTTCTGGATCAGTCCCAGGAGCGATGGGACAATGGCTGATTGCACCTATCTGCTGTGACCAAGGGGGCATTTTGGCATGGGTGTTCCCCCCGTCCTGCCTCCTTAACTTTTGCATAATTCAAGATTCACAGTGTGGTTCCTGCTAAAGTGAAGAGGGTGCATGTGTACTTGTGTGTGTGTGTTGAGTGTGTGTAAATGTGCGCATGCACGTCCCACATATTTGCCTGCGTGCACCTGTATGTGTCACATGTGCATACACAGAAACAGACTACGGAGAGATGTGTGTGGACCTGCCCAGATACTCAGCTGCACTCTCTGCTCTGAGTCCCCCTCCGCTGGGCCCCCCATAGTTGACAGCTGGGGGTAAGTCTTGCTGAGGCCCAGGCTGCGGCAGGTACATCCTGCCACCAGGACAGAGTGGCTCTCTGAGTCCTTACTGAATAGGAACTACACCTCCGATCTGGGGATTCTCAGGTTTTCCTCTGTCAGCCAGGATGATGACAATATGGAGAGGCCCCGTCAGGCTTTAACATAGTGTTCCAGGGGTGTAGGCTGGTGAGAGGCATCCAGTGGTCTTGCTTTCAAAATCAGCATCATCTACCCAAGATGGACAGGGAAGTAGGTGCCAGGTGGGTTCCAGTAAGCAGGGCTGCTGTGGAGTCGGCTCCAGTTACCACCCCAATTCTGACCCTTCCAGAATCAGTGCATGGAGGGCCATTCTCTTAGCATATCCAGGCTCGACAGACAGAAAAGGAAGAAAGGCATCTGCTGATGCCCCAAACAGAAAATCAGTTAAGTAGCCTGGGCCAGGAGCAGAGGGTTTAAGTGAAGGAAGAGCCAAAGTCCAGAAGGGGCCAGGCGTCTGCGACTCAGCCTCAGCAGAGACAGCCTGTTTCGTGCTTTGTCCAGCCTCCCTGTCCTCCTGCTACCGTGATCGCCCAGGAACAGAACACATGCAAACACGTGCCACTGGAGACACACGGAAGCGAAGGCTGGCATCATGCAGGGGCAGGACCCAGGCATCCGGTGTCTCCCCCAGGCGGTCTGGGGAAGGCTACTCCCAGCGCAATCCTTCAGCTGAGGCCTGACCACCACTGTGCGAGCGCCCTCCTCCTCTTCCTTGGGGAGGGTGAGGCCCCTCCTGGGGTCCCACGCTAACTGGACACCCCACCGTATGCTGTCTGCATCAGTCTCCTTCCTTCGAAAGACTTCTCTCGACTATGAAGTCCCCAGGCACAACCCCAGACCGTCCCAGTGGGCCTTCTGCCAACACTGCTGGGTCCCCTCTGGGCAGGCTCCCTGTTCTGAGCACCTTCGGACATCTGACACATGATGTGCCTGCAGGTCTGCTCCTGTGCCCCGACTGGAAATGGAGGCTTCAGCCCACAGAGCTGGGCCGAGGTCTGGAGTCCCTTCCGGCTCAGGACACCACGTGGCCTCGGGGATCCCTGAGGCTGCTGGCCTGCATGCCATGCCACGGCCCTTCCCACCAATCTCGGTGGGGCCCAAAGCCCCAGCCCCTGGACAGGCGGACAGAAGGGTGGTGGCAGGGGTGGACCCAATGAGCCCCCAAAAGGGGACAATGTACCAGTGGGAGTGTGCATGAGTGCAAGTTCAGAGGGCAGGCTAGACATACGCTGGATTTGCTGGGATGAACCCCCCTGTGACGGCTCTTCTTTCCAACTGAGAAGACTCTGAGGTTGAGGCCCTCTTTCCTCCTGGAAGGTCAGCAGTGGAAGGTCCCCACTGTCCACTCTCACGGCCCTGGATGTGACCCTAACTCTGAAGGGTCTCTGCTTACCCCTCCCCACCGCCCTCTCTACCCTCTCTACAGGGCCATGGTGGGGACACACGGGCTCTGGGGTCATGGTGCACCCAAGCCTCGGGTCCCTCATCTCAGGCACAGTGAGGGCATCCCCTGTGGGGTGTCTTGTGACATAGCAGAGTGGAGGCACCCAGCCCCACACCCAGCAGACGCTCAGTACATGCTACCTCCCAGATCCCTACTGCCCTGGGACCTCTGTCGGCCCTGGCCACCCAGTGCCTGCTGCCTTTGGCCTGGGCCCTCCCCCAACACCCTGGTTCTAGGCTGCCCCCTAAGCCGGGGAAGACAGTGGAGCCCAGCCAGTGACATGCTCAGGGTCAGGCCCCATGGGGGGAGGAGGGAACAAGGAGGAGGGACAAGCCAGCCCAGTCACAGAGGGCTCATAGGTGCCACAATACCTGAAGAGGCTCTTGAGGTGTGTGTAGGAGTCTCCCAGGAAAGCAATGGAGGGCCCGCCAGGCCATGGGGTGAGTGTGAACAAAGGGCTTGCATCCCCAGAGCCCTGGAGGGTCTTCTCAGGTATCCCACTGTACTTCCCTCTCCTGGGTTTCAGCAAACTGTCTTTAAGATTTGCACCCTAGCCTGGCATGCTCACCGGAGAGAGCCTGGACCTGTCTGCAGGGATCGGCCTCATGCTCAGGGGAGGGCAGACTGTCCAAGGTCAGAGGTCCTAACCCTGCCCGGAGGAGGTAGGGGCTGGCTGTCCTGAGGGAGGCCCTGGACCCCAATATTTCTGTGCAGAACCTGAGGAGGGGCTGGGGGGATGAGGGAATGTCACCTGCAGCCCACCCCAGGGCAGGAAGAGACAGGGAGAAAAGAGGAAGGACAGATCTGGGATGGGGGGTGGAGTCAAGGGACAAACTCAGAGCGCCCCGAGAGGCTTCCCTGCCCACACTGACCCTTCCCTACTCTCTCTGAGGCCCCACTCTGGTCCCAGAACTCCACCATCCAGGCCCAGAACTCCAAGCTGCACACATAGCCATTGGGTTGAGCTCCAGAGGGGCCAAGTCAACCCAGAAAAGCAAGGATGCTCACACAGACGTGGCACTGGCCTCGTCCTTGGCCGGTGGCCGCTGCCTCTGCCTCGGGGGGGTCCCTCAGAGGCTCCAGGGATACGTCTCCCCACCCCACTCGAAGGTGATCCTACTCAGCCTGAGGATCCTCTGGGTGGTCTGTGCCAGAGGGAGGAAGGGGCATCAGGGCAGGACTGACCCCTGCCAGGGGACTCCTGTGTGCGAGCCCACCAGGTGTGTGTGGTTCTTGGGACTGGCTGCTGGGGTGGGGCCCAGGGCTCTGAAGTCCAGGAGGGAAGCCACACACTTGAATCAAGCAAGAGGTATGGCCCTACGTCAACACAGCTGTCCTCTACAGAATGTGTATCAGTGGAAACTTTACCAAATACTCAGTATTTAAAATATGCAAACCCAACTATCCCTTTAGGAAGAATCCTCTAACGCTGGAGCGGGAGCCACAGATCCAAGGCCATCCTTCTTGTCAGGGGGCTGAAAATGATTTCTATATGTTGTAATGGTTAAAGAAGGAGATTTTGTGACACATAAAAATTGCAGGAAATACAGGGACACCTGGGTGGCATGGTGGTTGAGCGTCTGCCTTTGGCTCAAGGCGTGATCCTGGGTCCAGGGATCGAGTCCCACATCGGGCTCCCTGCGAGGAGTCTGCTTCTCCCTCTATCTATGTCTCTGCCTTCTCTCTGTGTGTGTTTCTCATGAATAAATAAAATATTTTAAAAACTTATAGGAAGTTCAAATTTCAGTGTCCATGAATAAAATTTTACTGGGACATAGGCACTCTGTCACTGGCTGCAATGGCAGAAGTATTGTGACAGAGGCAGGCTGACAGCCTAACTATTTACAGAAGAGCCGTGACCCCTGTCTACTGCAGAAACCCAAATTTCCTGTTTTGGGGTTTAAATTAAAGCCTCAGGACAGAAAGGCCAGAGAGACCAACACCACCATTCCTCTAGCCTTCTGTCGGCAGAGGAAAGATGACAGATCCATAGGACCTGGTAATAATTGGTCCCAGTGCAGCCTGGGTTTGGGGCACCAAGTCCATGAGGCTAGCTGGGCTCACCCTCACAGGGACAGAGAAATGGCTGGGGGTCTGAGGATGGTGCAAATGCAGGTGACTCCTCTCCCGAGAAGAGGCAGAGCCACAGACCACGGGGCAGCAGGCAGGAGTCTGGCCACGGCAGGCAACCCAGGGCCTATGGCTGCTGGAAGGCTCCCATTCCTAGGGAGGCTCCCCAGGAAGCCCCTATGGATTTCTCCTCCAAGAGGATGGTGCTGGCCCTCCACCGTCACTCCCAGCCTCTCCCTTCTAGTCCCTCTGATGCCATGTCAACCCAGTGGATTCCCCTTTGACCCTGGCACCTCTGTACCTTGTTATGCTGTTTATAGGATAGGTGGCCAGGACAGTGGCTGGCCTAGGCAGGGGTCAACCATCTTCTGTTTAACTGATGGATTTGGACTCTGGGGTGAACTGAAACCCCAGCGCATTTCCTGCACCACTTTTGCTATAGACTGAATGCCTGTGTTCGCTCCTCCTACCAATTCATGTGTTGAAAACAGATGCCCAATGGGATGGTGTTAGGAGGTGAGGCCTTTGGGGGTGATTAGGTTATGGGGTGGAGCTCCCATGGAAGGGATTAGTGCCCTTATAGGAAGAGACCCCAGAGAGCTTTTGTCCTTTCAGCCATGCAAAGACACAGTGTGAAGACGGCCATCTAGTGTCTAGGAAGCAAGTCCTCAGCAGATATCAAATATGGTGGTCAGTGCATCAACCTTGAACGCCCAGCCTTCAGCCACCTGAGTGGGCGTCCTGTCTGAAGCTGGACCAGCCCATGACCTCCGTGCTGGACCGTGGGCAGACCAGGAGCTGCCGGGAGGGTGCAGGCAGTGGCAATAGCCCCACCTGCAGACCTGGATCTCCCCACCTGCTTTATCAACAAAGACCATGAGGGAGCTCGGGACCAGAGTGTAGAAGGAGGGATGGACAGTCTGCTTCTTTCACATTCAGTGATTTTGATCCGTAAGTGCTTAAAATAACAAGAGCCATATCCCAAATACTCACTTTGTCCCTGGTTTAGCAAGTGGAATTGGGTCCATGGTGCAGGCTGCTCCTCCCACTCTGGGGTCTTCCTGGTGGGGGTGCAGCATCAGAGTTCAAAACCCAGGGCTCTTCTTTAGGCTGGGCGGTTCCAGTGGTCACCTCTCAGGAAGTCAGGAATGCATGCCCGCAGATCACACCTGGGCTTCTGCTGCCCGGCCGTGCTGGCCTGTTGCCTCCCCCAAGCCCAGAATCAGGCTGGGGCAGCTCCAGATCCCTGGGCAACCTGTCCCAGGAAGCCCCACCCCGCCAATTCCGGGGCTCCCCCAAGTCCATCTGCAGAGCAAGGCATGTTGGCAGGGTAGGGGAGCCCAGCACCGAAGCAGAAGGACCAGGACCCACAGATGTCAGCACTGCTGTGGGGTCACCATGGGCACCCAGGATACCTCCACTCCCTGGTTCCTGCATCTCCACTTCTCATTTTACCATATTCGGAGTCCAAATTGCCAAGGCCTCTGAGAACATGGACATCTTTGCACCTGCTTTCTCAAGGGATGGGCCAGGCGCACTGAAGAGTAGTGGGTAGGAGAGACAGACTCTGGAAGGAGGCTGCATTTTCCAGGGAGGGGTCAAAGGCAGCCTGGGCCCCTTTGGGGTCCCCTGAGGGTTGGGGTCAGGGGCTTTCTAAAGGGTACTCGGTGTCCCCCCAGCCTCTCCAGGGCTCCTCCTTGGCTCCACAGAGAAAATAAAAACTTCCTTAAAGGCACCAGCAGGGACCATGTTCAGATCCCATCTGGAGGACAGCAGCCTGGAGCAGGTCCTGCGCAGAGGGATGGAGGAGATGTCACCTGGCCACAGGGTAGGGAGCATGGGGTCCCTGGGGTGCTGATCCTGAGACCCAGCTAACAAAAGTGCTCCAAAGGAAAGTGAGCTACCTCGGTGCTTGCCTGTCCTCTAGCCTGGGTGTCGGTAACATGAGCTTGGCCCCTGAGTGAGATCCCTTCAAGAAGCTTCTGGACTCCCCACACATATCTGTCCCAATCCCTATTTCCACCATAGCCCCTCTGCCTCCCAGCTTCTAGGTCATCTTCATCCTGCACTTGCCCTGCCTCACTCACCCCAGCTGACCCTCCTGAGTCTTCTCTTATCCTTGTCCCAGCAGCGCAGTGTGGGCCCTGGAAGCTGGCCTCTCTCTCTCAGGGGGCCGAGCTCTCCTTTAAGCCTTTGCATGAGGAGCCATGCATTTGGTGGCATTCATGCCATTCTTCTTTGGGCCAAATGCAGTGATTTCCCTGGACTGAGAAATCTTTTCAAATTCTTTTGCAGTGCCAGGAGGCTGGGGATTGGAGCCACAGTTATGGGATTCCTAGGAGACAGGTGCCCCTCCAGCAGGGACCCAAGGCAGTGATAGGAGAGTATGGAGTTTTTGGCCTTGACCACTAGACACAGGCCTCACTGGGAGGAGTGCAACAAACACTGACTTTTGTCTTCTGATAAAGAGAATGGGTTGGCCAGGGGGGTCCACGCAGATGGCCACGGGACAGAGGACAGCAGAGAAAGGACAGGTGCAGGGTCTTCGGTCCAGGTTGGGAGATTGGGGGGCAACCAATCCCTGTGGAGACTGGCCTGTGCCAGGGCTGTGCCCAGATATAGGGGCACCAACAGCTGCCTTTGCTGCTGTGACTTGACTGGCAGGAAAACAGAGTGGGAAATGAACCTCAGTCAGTGTGGTCCAGGGACCTCGTCAAGGCCAGGCCTGCAGGCTGTGCCCGCTGTACCCGCGCAGGTGCCCAAGGCCACAGGGCATCGCCACGGCCCTATTACCATAAGCAATAATGCAGAGGTGTGATAAAAGCCATCTGTCATTCATAAAAAGGCGACGTCGCCTTTTTGCAAAGCCATAAGCCATCTTGGGGCTCAGCCAAGAAATGGCCCATAAAATCCTGAGTAACGGCCTCAAAGCATACTTTTCAATATAAAGAATATTCTAGGCAGCTGTTTCTAGAACTTATCTGTGTGCAGTAATTTTATACCCAAAAAGGATTACCGGCTCAGTGTCTGATGTACCCCTTCAGCAACCCCCTCATAGGCAGCAGTAAAGTGTCTAGAACGTGTTTGATGGTCCTGTGAGCACAGGATCCTGCCCCCTGGGTGACAAGTGGCAGTGCTGTGCTCATGGGCCATGCCCTCTGCCATCAGATGCATCGGCACGCAGGGGCCTGGGGGGACACCCACTGTCTTCAGGATCTCCAAAGTTACCAGGGAGGAAGAGCTCAGCCTGTCCTGAATCTGTTTCTACGGTAACGCAAGACCAGCTGGTTTTGTCTCTGTTGGATGAGGGCAGGCATCCTCTCTGGCCAGGGCTGTAGGGGACCCCTCTGACCACCTGCTCCGGGCAGAACCTGAGGTGTGCAAAGGACAGGGAGCCTCAGGGGAAGAGGCCCCCGGGAACTGCTTGGGGCAGACCTGGGGCTTGCACCCAATAAACAGAGGAGACTTGGAATTTTCGTGATTTGGCTGAGGAGGTTGTCAGCACTGGCTATAGGGGTGGGTCAATGCACTTCTTCACATGCTGCCCCCTACCCCTGGAGAATTGACACCCCCATACCAGGAGGAGTAGCAGCATGGGATTTGTGCTCTAAACCTGGAAATTTGAGGGCTCTGTATAAGAAGTTTTGATGTAATTTAGCCTCTCATTTGAATCTTGCATTTGCCTCCAAATATCAGAACTTATTTGTCTAATATCTATATTTTCATCTCTGCTCAGCAAAGCTGTAGATTCCATTACACATAAAATAATGTTTGATGAATGCCTTTTAATATCACAAGATGCCTCTTCCTAAAATTATTCCCCTCTACCTAGGAAGAGACAGAATGATGTCAATGGAAACTTGGAGATAGAAATGTCTTGCAAGTTTTACTGCTCTGGCTTTCTTCATTCAGGCTAGCAAGCTTTGCTGGGCCTCAGAGTGACGTCCCCAAATGTTGAGACGAGGGGGACTGTCTGGCTGGTAACAGGTTCGATTACTCTGTCTCCTTCCTCCCCCTGACCCTTCCCTCATCAGGGGCCTCAGCCCCAGATGAATCGGGTAGTCCCAAGGCAGCACCCCAAGGCCTTGCTGTGGAACCTCCCAAGCTCTCCCAGCAGCAGGGATCTCGTGCTACCAGCTTCTACAACTCTCTACCCTGTTTTCCATGAGGCCCGAGCCTCTGCTTCCTTGGGGAGGCCTGTGCATGCTTATTAAATGGTGAGTGGCTCCTGCGTGATGGCACTCAGCTGAAAGGCCTTCATTTGGAAAGGAGAGGCAGAAGCAGTCCCCTATGTCTATTGAGCATTTTCTGTGCTATGCACAGGGCTTAGAGCTCTGGCTCCCCATTAAGACAGGCTGACCCTGCCCTCCCGCATCCTTCCCACAGCCCTGGGAGGACGAAGGGTACCCCAACCACTATTGCTCAGGGCAGAAGCCAGGCTCAGGAGTCCGAGCATTGTCACACACTCATGGATGGGATGAGACCACAGCTGGATAGTAACCTGGCTAACAAGACCCAGGGCCCTGCTCCCAGTGACCCACCAAGGCAAAGCAGAGTTGCTCCAGCTCCACGGACTGACTCACGTGGGATAGGAGAACTCTGAGCACCAGTGATGGCATGTAAAAGGCACTAGGCACTTCCAAGGCAGCTTGCCACATACACATCCCTTTCAGAGCAGAGAAACTGAGGCCCCAGAAATGTATCCATATGCTCATCATCACTTTGCCAGTGAGAGATGGACCCGGCTGAACCCAGGTCTGCAGGGCTCCCTGCCCCACCTGGCCCCAGGTGGCCCCAGCCAGCTGTGCCCACAGCCTCCCTCCAACCACCTAGTCCTGCCCCAATGCATACACAGCTATAGGAGACAGTGTGTGACTCTGCAGGCCTTGCTTCCTCATAAAAAGCAGTAACAGGAACTCTGCTTTGTAAGGGTGATTCGCTATGTGGCTGCTCTTGGTGGCTGTTGGCTGGTCCCACCTCCAGGTCCTCTGTCCTTCCAGGGCTTGCATCTGGGGTCCCATCCGGACAGGTGACAGGGCCTGGGCGGGGGGAGCTGCCTCCTTGTTTTCAGAGGCCAGTGTCTGCAGGATAAGGAGTCCTCTTCCACACCTGAGGCCGACTCAGCTATGTGCCCAGGCAAGACCTGGCTCCCTGACAGCAGGAAGAGGCCTGAGGCCCCCTGACTCCTTCCCATTATGCCCTGGGTGCCCAGTCCTGCTGAGGGCTCAGGAAGCAGAGGCTCTGGTCATTTTTTGAAATATTTCAGATTATTGTAATTTGCTGATTTCAAAGTTCAGGGATTGTAAGCAGCTTCTTGGTATGAGTTCCAGGGTGACAAGGTTATGTGGAGCCTTCCGGCAGGGCCCCTGTCTGGCTTATTCCTCTATCCCTTGAATCCCTAGCAGAGGGCCTGGCACACAGTAGGTGCTCAGCAAACAATGGCAGACTTGAACAGATCTGGGTGATCTGTACTCCCCCTCATCCTCGCCAGACTGAGTGCCCCAGACGCTGGGTGGGTGGTGTGACAAGACACAATGAATATAAGGCAAGTAGGGTCCCAGCCTCCAGAAGAAAGCACCTGTCACTGCAGGAAATAACACTCATCAAGACGGTCCCAAGAAGGTGAAGCTCAAACCGGGGCCTCAGGAGATGAATGAGAGAAGGCAGTGCAAGGTGACCTTAGAAGCAGGGGTCACTTTGGCCAGAGCAGACATCAGCCTGGTCCCAGCCCTATTGAGCCACCAGGGTCTTTCCAACAGACTCAGCCCAGATCTTCAAGCACGTGCTCCTTCTTTCCTGTCTCTAGGGGCTGACAACGTGGACTCTAGGATTCTCCACGGGATCACACATTACCCATAAGCGTCCTACTGGTCACTAAGTGTGGCTCCCATGACCAAAGGGTGACACACCATGAGAATCTTCCAGGACTCAAATGTGTGCTCTTCCACGGAGCTACGGAAAGAGCCCTGGGCTGCAGCCGATGGATAAACTTGGGTCCTAGCTGGGAGGCGCAGCGTTTGCCATATGATTAGGGATTACAGCTGCTTTTTGCTTCATTGACACCAGTTGAGTCAGATGAGGGCAGTTTGGTTAACCATCAGTGAGCACATTTTCATATTTGTAACCTGTACCAACCTGATAACTGGTTAAGAACTACATATTGAGTATCTGGACTGTGAGTCACCCTACCCCCGCAATCAAGACTGGTGTGTGCTCCCTGCCTTCTGCCCCATGAATCTCTACATTCGCTCTATTTTCCATCAGGGAAAGTGTGATTATTTTATAAATTCAAGGGCATTGTTTTATCATGTAAGATTATGACTGCAAACCCACTCTCCTCCATGACACAGGTAGAGACACAGGGTATGGCCATGGCCTCTCAAGAATGCCTCGCTGTGTTGAGTTACTTCCTTCTGCAGGCAGTGGTGGGAAGCTTGGGTCTGGCCCTACCTGGCTCAGAGCAGGACACACAGTGAATTTTTTCATCATGCTCCTTCTGAGGTGGATGGAAATAAAGTGATGTGACTAAGTATGTGGCATGGAAATGGAAAGTCAGACCTCACATAAATGATGTCAGGTGGCAACTGGGTATGCAGAACATGGAAGCAGGGTGAGGGGTAACAAGTGAAGGCGTGACGATCTAAAACAAATGAGGGAGCAAGCCCACAGACTTCTGGGCAAAGAGTCCTTCAACAGCTCGTGCAAAGGCCCTGGGGTAGGTACCTGCTTGCCTAGGAAATAGTGGAGAGAGAAATACAGGACAAGTCAGAGAGGTAGGGTGGAGGCAGATCCAGGATGGCCTTGCAGGCCATGGGCAGTGCTTTGGATGGAGAGTAACTGAAGGGCTTTGGGCAGAAAACCAACATGTTTCATTTGTCTTAATAGGATCACTCTGATGCCATCTGCAGTATACAGCAGGGGGTGGGGAGGGCAGGGCAAGGACAGAAGCCAGGAGACCAGGGAAGAGGCTATCCCATCAGTCCAGGCAATCAACGCCAGCTTCAATCAGCCCTGGAGGTAGTAAGAACATGTTTTGAAAACTGCATTAACAGGCTTTATGTCCAAGATGATTCCAAGATATCTTGGCCCAGGCAAATATTTGACCAGGAGGAGTATTGTGGCAGCAGGGGGACTTTGGTCGTGGACATACTGGGTTTGAGATTTTCATCGGTCATCCCAGCGGAGAAAGCCACTAGGGCATGAGTTCTGCAGGGGCAGATGTGGGGCTGCCAGTGCACTGATATTTAGTGGGACTGGAGGAGACACTGGGGTGCATGGAGACAGGGGTCCTGGGCCTGAACTCACATCTCCAAGTGCAGGATCCAGCCATAGGACTGCCCAGTGAGGGCGGCAGACATGCGGTGGGAGGTTGGAGGGGATTGGGATCTGCTCAGTGGTCTGGATCTCAGGGCCAGAGTCGGGGAGATGGGGAGAAAGAGCCGTGGAAGCCCAAGCCCATGGGGGCACGGCCACACATGTGTTTCAGAAGCTCCTCCTAGTTGAGTGGAGTGTTTATAACAAACCTCTGGTGAGTGGATGGAGCAGCAGGTCTGAGAGAGGCAATTTCCGACCCTTCCTGGTTTGCCAAGCTGTTTTAACACTGATAAGTATGGAATTTTACAAAGTGGATTTTCAGCACCTATGAAACAATCACAGGATTTTTCTCCTTCATCTGTGAAGTGAAAGAAGCGCTCACTGCTTAGAGATGGGATGGCCTTATCTGGGGTGTCTGAAGTGGCCGGTGACTTCCCATCCTTCTTATCCACTTTGGAGCAGTTTCCATAACATATTAAGTATCTGTTCGTTAAGTGTCTGGTAAAGGTCAGGCAACACAGGCCTGACTTTTAAATAAATAAATAAATATTTGACCATTTTCAACTTCTCCCACAATGATGAGTCTAGCCCCATTTTCTAGGCCTTCCTTTGAAACTTTTTTAAAAAACACGCCTTTTTTTTGTACCTTCAAGCTGGTGCAGGTGGCACCATCTCTTTAGGGACTCTGCAGCCAGTCCCACTCCCAGCCCTGTGCCTCTCTCGGGGGCAGGGGGTGCCCACACGTGTTCCCTCTGCCCCTTTCCGAGGCCTTACCTCTTACCACCTACCCCCACCTCTTCCATCTCTGAGCGGCCTCCAGCACTGCTCACTTGCTAATGGCTGTGCTTTTGGCTTGCTCTGCATTAATTCATCCCTTCTTTATTTGGGATTTTTAAAGATTGCTCTTCTAGTTTCTTGGAACAAAAAAGCTCAGTTCATGTACGTTTGGTCGTTAGCATGTTGGAGTGAGTGTGGTCATCACCCCAACCTCCCTCTGAGCACCCTTCAGTGGCTGCCTGCGGGTTCAATGGGTGCTGCTCTTACTTGCTTTCATTTTAAAATGAAAAGTGTGCAAATTCTCTTCTGGCTTCCTTCATAAGCCCCAAATTATATATGAGTGTTGTTATTTGTGGTATTTATTTCCAGGTAGAAATATTTTTAAAGGTGAGCTCTTGTTTTTAATAAACTGTGCTGTGTTGAGTGAGCAGACTGCAGATCATGTATGCATATGCTTCTGCATGAATGTATCATATGTACGTACACTCAGTGAACAGACTGCAGATTATCTGCCTTTGCAATTTCTTGACATTTTCCTTATGGTCCACAGATGGTCAGTTTTTATGGCTATTCCATGTATGATATATATAAATCGTGTATTTGAGCAATTCAAGACATACAAAATAAAGTCAAGCTTTTTTATTGTTTTCTTTGTTCATTTTTGGCTTTTTGAACTGTTGCTTTAAATTAGGACAAAGAAACCCTATTTTCCAAAGACCCCCGAGGCTGCGGATGAATGGGCCAGAGGCTCCTCCTGGTCCACTGAATGCTTCCCCACTCCCCCTGCTCCAAGCTGCCTCAGGAGACCCTCAAACCCAGACTGGAGGGACACTGGTCTCAGCTCGCCTTCTCCTGGGGAGGGGGCCATCTCTCCTGGTGGTGGCACGTCCCTGTGTAAGCTCTGCTGGCCCATTATCCCATCACCCCTGCCTGACAAGTCCAGTTCCACATTCCCTGATTCCACCAGACAAAAATTAAAACCACACATCCCATGATGTCTGAACACAGGTGCCCAGTGAAGCCCATGTCCTGCTCCTCCTCCCTGCTGCCTGCCCGCCCCCAGCTCCCAGAATAGCCTGTGGCCAAGGCTGGCCTGTGGTAAACAGCCCCAGAAGCTTCCTCAGTGGGTCCTGGATGAGTAATCCCTAGGAAAACATCGAAGGGTATGAGAGGTGTAGGTGCCAGGACCTAGTGGGTGGGTCCCTCTGGGCCTCCCTCTTGCACCCTCCTGGAATGTTCTCTAGTCATTTGGGCAGGAAAACCTGTCATCCTCCCCTGATGGTCCTGGAGCTTCCAGGACAGTCTTTCTCCAGCAGCTCTGTCTCTTCACCTCATTGCACACCCCCCTCCCGCCCTTCATCCTTGTGGTGGGGGCTCCATGTCATGGTGACCGCCGTACTGACCCGCCCTCCATCCACACCGCCCTCCATCCCTCACACAACCGTCACCATTATGCCTGTCCTACACTGCCGCTCTTCTTGGACCTCACCTCAGTCACCCACAGGAGCCCTGTATCCATGGTGGTTCTCAGCCAGGCCAGCTGTGGCTTCCCACAGCCAGGGGGATGTTCAGGGTGCGAGGCTCACCTCCTCTGTGCCTTAACCAGGACTGAGGACTGACTGGCCACTGGGGGAATCTGGGCAGACTTCTCGGCTGCCCTAAGCACATTAGAGCAAGCGGCATCTCCTCGTGTTGCCTGTCCCCAGGGATCCAGCCACAAAACCCAAAGACCCAGAGTCCACAGTCCTGGGCCTGTGCCCAGGCCACGTGCTCCCTCTCTGCCTGGAAAACACCTCCCTCCACCAGCCACCGGGGAACTCCATCTGTCCTCTGGCCCAGACCCTGTCATCCCCACTGCTGCAGCCCATCGCTTTCTCCTTGCCCCTGGGAGGCCTCCTGGGCAGATGTCATTGGATGGCACCCTGGGGACTGTACTCTCACTGAGGCATCCTCAGAAACCCAGAGCCCAAGAGTCCAGGCCCTCTAGCTGGTCTAAATGGGAGGTTGGTCCTGCCTTGCCCCCAGCCATCGTCCCATTTCTACACTCCCTCCCGCACAAAGTTCTTCAAAAGTCACGTCTGCCCTATGGTCCCCACCACCCTCTGCTTCACTCAGGACTCCTGCCTGCCTCACCTGGCCCCACCAGGGCCCTGTGGGTAAGACCACCAGCAGGCCGACATGGCTTGGGGTGCTCCTTGTCTGCTTACCAGATGGGTCACCTCCCTCCTGGCCTCAGGGGCAGAGGTCCCAGGGCCCAAGTCTTGGCCCTGCCACCCATTCTTTCCTGATCCTTTGGGCACGACCTATGGCTCTGTGTACACCGGCAACTCACAGTCCAAAATCAGACTCCTCAACCCTAGCACCCAAACCTGGTCTTCCAGGGCCCATCCTGGGGCACTCCCCTTCCTTACCCATGGCAGATTCTTTATTCTACTTTCAAATGTCTGAGCCCAGGACATGGGGAGCCCACCCCACCCGGGTCTGACCTGCCACCTCCCACCTTTACGGCTGTGCTGCTGTTGCCATGTGGGCACAGCCCCAAGCCAGCCTTTCCTGCCCTGAGGCTACCACGTCTCTCTGTCTCTATCGTCTGGTGGCTGCTGGCCTCCTGTGGGTTGCCCTAGCCTGCTGTCTCCATCACTCAATTCCAACCTTGAGGAAACTGCCAGACATCATCCCATCCTAGGACCGTGTCACCTTCAGCCCCCCACCCAGACCCCATTCCCACAGACCTCCAAGTTGCTTATTCTTTCATGTGCACATTTCTGACCAAATGTCACTTTCTCAGGGGTCTTCCTTCACCTCAGCCAGAATGTCCAATTCACTCTCTCGGCTGCACCAATTTGATTTTCGACATAATTCTTGTTACCACCTGACTTATTTTACATCGGCTCATTGGAGCTCCAGCCCCCAGAACTGTTCCCTGGTCTCTGACAAGGCCTCATGTCAGTCCCCTGGGGCCCTTCCCAGAGCAGCCCAGCCTGGCCCCCAGGCCTTTGTCCAGAGACCATAAGGCAGAAGCCTGAGGAGCTTCAGGCACTATGTGCACGTGTGCATGTGTGTCTGTGTGCATCTGTCTGTGTATATGTGTGTGTGAATGTGCCTCTCTGTGTGTGTCTGTGTGTGTTTGTTTTTTGTGATTTCCACAGATAAATGGATTGAACCAAATCAAATTACTCCTCAGAGCAAAGTATAAAGACACTAGGCATAAAAATTCAGCCAAGGGTTTTCATGGTCCGTCCCCTATAGCATGTGCTCCGTTTTCAAAGGCCATTTCATGTGTGCACTTTAGCTTGCTAACACCTGACCCCAAGTTGGATGGTGGCTTGTGGTCTGCTCTGAGCACCTGCTCTGCACCAGGACAGAGTTGTGAACAAGGCATCATGGAAGGCTCCTACTTAGTGGGGCATGTGCCTTTTAGGGGAGACAGGCCATAAACAAAAACAGAAGATGTTGCCTTCCAATAGTGGTGGGTGTTGTTAGGAAAATAGAATGGTGGGACATTGAGGGAAGGGGGTGAGGATACTTTGAAACCATGTGGTCAGCGAGATAATGCTTCTTCAAGGTGATAGTTGAAATGAACCAAGGACTATGCAAGGGAGCCATCCAGTGGTGAACAGAAGTCCAACTAAGCTCCCCAAAGAATTTAGCAGGGGAGGGGCATGAAAATAAGCTCCCCTCTACATGATGTCTACGGTTCATAGGGTCAGGCCACCCCACAGCCACCCTGAGGACATGGACCAGGGGACCGCTGAAGCAGCCAGAGGCTACAGAATCCCAAGGCCAAGGAAGACGTGTGGAGCTCAGGGTCCTGCTCCCTTCGTGAAAGGGAGCCTCCATCTCAGCGTGGACGCCGTCTCCTCGGCCTCTCTGGGTAACCTTGCCCAAAGTGACCTCTTTGGCACACAAATGGCGCCGTCAGTGTGGGAAGGAGGGGGAGCTCCATCTCCAGATCAGATCCACGCTCACACTCTGCCCGTCCAACTTCCATTTCCAGCTCCAGAAGGGCTGAGTGACCTTTTCACTTACTTCACTGACCAGCTGGGCGGGGACTCCTCTTCTTCACCACAAGCAGCTAGTGGGTGCCTACTGCATGTTGGGCCCTGGGCCAGACGCAGAAGTGCTGTGAATGCAGGTAAGGGGAAACTGAAGTCCAGAGAGGGCAGGGAGATGCCCAGGCAGCACTGCAAGTGCACCAGACAGTGGGGGCACCCCGCCAGGCTCCCCACCAGAGACTGCTTCTCCACAGAGAGGCTGAAAATTCACAGTGCCTTGAGGGCATGGGGCAGACAGCCTGTTTGCTTGGCTGCGGATGTGTTTGGACTGCCTTCCCCGGCCAGGGTCACTTACCCTTCTCACCAGGACTTTAGACATTCACATGAATATTCCCCACTGGGGGCCCAGAAGAGGCCACGTAGAAGTGGCCCGCCCCTGGGTATGGGTGGGTGATTCTGCGCGTAGGAAGCAAACGGCGCACACACACCAGCCAGGGAGGTGCGGCCTCTGCAAACGCCAGGTATCTCTCAGTGCCAGGCGAATCCTTGCACGGGGGCGCCCGCGCCACCAGAGTTAAGGCGCAGGCGTGTCCCCTTGGGGTGGGGTGAGGCCCGGCCGGGCGCAGGGGCAGCTCCGGCATCCCCTCCGGATTTGCTATTGGGCCGAATACCGAGCTCCTCGCGTTTCTTTCGCGGCGGCGCCGGGGCTCCCCCTCCTCCCCGGCCGGCAGCGGGGCGCGCGGGGGCCTCCCGGGGCGGGGGCGGGGGGCACCAGGTCGCCGCCCGGCGGGGAGCTCATCCGGCGGCGCAGACGCCCCGCGGCTCCGGGGAGGGACTTGGCCTGGGCTCTGGCCCTCGGCTCATCTGGGGAGGAGCCGCGCGGCTGCAGCTGGCGGCCGCCGGCCCGGGCAGGCGAGGTCCCGCGAGCGGCGGCCCGGCCCGGGGGCACCCCCGCCCCCCGCCCCCCAGCGCCCGCGCCCGCTCCCCTCCCGCAGGAGCCGGCCCGCTGCGCCCGCGCCCCCCGGCCTTCGTCTCTCGGGTCTCTCCGTCTTCGCTCGGCAGCCGCGGGAAGGAGGCGCCCTCTCCTTCGCGGGCCCGGAGCTGCAGAGGCGGCGCGGGGCGCGGCCGAGGGGAGGAGAAAGAGGGAGCGGAGTCGGCTCGGGTCTGGCCGTGACTCGCGGGGCGGCGTCTCCGCCAATCTGCGGGCGCTGACGCGGGGGGCGGCTCCGCGGCTCTCGGATATCTGCCGGCCCGGGCGCGGGGCGCCGAGAGGCTCCGCCGGGCGGGCGCTGCGCTCGGGGGACGGCCGCTGCACCTGCCTGGGGACTCCCCGGCCGCCCCGCGCGCCCCCCGCCCTGTGCCCGCCCCCGCCCGGTCCCCGCCGTCCTGCGCCCGGCTCCCCCTCCAGGTCCCCGCCTCCGGGCCGCCGCGGGAGGGAGACCAGCCCTGCCCGGAGGAGCCGCCCCCTCTCGGCCGGGCCGGCCCACGGAGCGGCGGAGGGGACTGCGCGGAGCCATCTCACCGCCACCCCCAGGCCGCCGCGCCCTGGCCTAGATGGGCCGCAGCGTCGGGCCCCCGCGCGCCGGATGAGCGCAGAGACCCCAAGCCGGCCGCTGCGTGCGTGCGGCCTCGCCGGGCTGCGCACCCAGCTCCGCGGACGAGGGCCGCTGGGCCCGGCCGCCGAGGGCGCGGCCGCTCCGGGGAGGCGAGGGGGAACGGCCCCCGAGATGGCCCGGCGAGCGGGCTCTTCGGCGGTGGGCGCCCCACACGTGGTGCGCGCCGGGGGACAGCCCTGGAGCTGGTAGCCGGCCGCCGCCAGATGGACCTTGACCTGTGCCTCGGCAGTGCGTTCGTGCCAAGCCAAGACTAGCCGGGGCCGGGCGGAGCGCGCCCCGGGAGGGCTCCCGGAGTCCCAGGCGGCGCTCGCCCGCGCGGCCATGAAGATGATCCTGGTGCGCAGGTTCCGCGTGCTCATCCTGATGGTGTTCCTGGTGGCCTGCGCGCTGCACATCGTGCTGGACTTGCTGCCCAAGCTGGAGCGGCGCGCCGTGCGGCCCTCGGGGGAGCCCGGGTGCTCGTGCGCGCAGCCCGCGGTGGAGGCGGCTGCGCCGGGCTGGGCCAAGGCGCGGGGACGCCCGGGGGAGCCCGCTTCCGCGGCGGGCGACGGGGGCTGGCCCAACAAACACACGCTGCGTATCCTGCAGGACTTTAGCTCCGACCCTTCCTCCAACCTCACGTCCCACTCGCTGGAGAAACTGCCGGCCGCGGCCGACCCGGCCGAAGGCGCCTTGCAGGGGCAGGATCCCGGCCGGCCCCGGCCCCGCGATCCCGCGCACCGGCCACTGCTCCGAGACCCCGGGCCGCGCCGGTCGGTGCCGCCCCCTGGCCCGAGCGGGGACAGCTCTCTCCTGGCGAAGCTGTTCGAACACCCGCTCTACCAGGTGTCCGTTCCACCGCTCACCGAGGACGACGTCCTCTTCAATGTGAACAGTGACATCAGGTTCAACCCCAAGGCGGCCGCTGAGAATCCTGACTGGTGAGTGAGGCCGGAGGCCGCTCAGGGTGGGTGCCTGCAGGCCCCGAACCCTCAAGCAGCCATCAGCCTGTGCTCCCCTTTCCCGCAGATGCCCTTGCACATCCAGGCATTGTTTAAAGAGGCGTAGGGGCTCAGGAACCCCCAGGGGGCATGGACCCCTGTGGCAGAGTCCCCACCCTGGCAAGGAGAGCTCTGTGGGGCGGGGCAGCATGGTGCCTCCTACTCAGGGCAGTGCCTTTGTCTCTGGAGTGACTGCCTCCTTGAGAAGGGCCTCTGGGTGGTTTGGGAGCTGCTCCCTGTGGAGTCAAGGGAGGGTCAGTGCTGACTCTATAGCAGAGCAGTTGCTGGCCTGCAAAGTCCTGGTCACTGGCTCTAGAAACTAAGTCAGGCAATGCATGCCCAAGCTGGCAAGGAAGCGAATGAGAGACAGAGACTGCCCCTTACCTTTCCCTGGGGAGCTGCTGGCTGCTAAGATTTTAGATTCTCGGCGACATTTCTCTAGTGGACACGTCAGGAAAGTCTGCAAAAGCCTAATGAGCCTTGTAAGCCAGCCGCTGAGAACAAAATTAGCAGAGGGGCGTGCTGGCCCCAATGAGGCATAACAAAAGGGCTCTCCCAGCCGGGGTGCAGACAGCAGCTGCCCTTGGAACGGTGCCAGCTGCGTTGGGTGACAGCTTCATAAAAGGTGAGAAGCATCCTCAGGAGCATCGCTTTAAACTGTCCTGGTTTAAACAGGATCCCCCACCCCCACCCCACGCCCTCCTCGGCCACACAGATCAGAATAAACGGATGCTACAGCCCAGAGTAGTGAAATATTAACTAGCAGCAAGGCCAGAATAAATACCTACCTGCAAAAGGTTACCCAAGGAACTCAGGGGGAAGGCCAGCTTTCCAAAACATCTTATAAAAATCCTTTCTACCCTGAAATTTGACCAGGCCCAGGCTTTTCTGTCTAAATACACCAAGGTGCTTGGTGGCCTCTGAGCTTTGTCTGCTGGCCAGGTTCAAGGAAATGCTTAGAAACTTGAGAATCAGAGCAGTGACCTAGGCCTGGGGCTCTTCCCAGGAGAGACAGCCCAGGGCTGGGGGTCAGTGATGTGGCCTCTGGAGGACAGGACCCGGGGCCAGAAGGGCCTCATCCGTAGGTGAATTAGAGTTAAGACAGGTTCCACTTTCCCTCCAGCCCAGCCGCAAATAGGCTCTGTCCTCCCCCAGACTGGCCCCTCAACTCCAGAGATGTGAGGAGGGGCCACGTGGGCGGCAGGTCCTCACTTAGGGCCTCAGCTGGAGTGAGTGCCTGACTCTTTCCTCTCTCCCCACCCAAGACTGCTCTCGTTAAAATCAAATTTAGCTTCTTGCATCATTTCTACGCTTGGTTGTTGGAACCAAAACAGAGCGTCCAGGGAAGGTTTCTGACAGGCGGGGCGTGTCTGTGATGTGCACACAGCTCGTGGTCAAAGATGGCTTGCTTGTCTGCCCCCAGGAAGAAGTGACAGCCTCCCCTACCCCAAGCTGACATAACACTTGTTGGGCTGTTTTCGTGACCCCAGGACAGACGCGGTAGGGCCTGGCACTGATGTTCTGGGCTCAGTCTTGATTTAGTTATAGCTGTCTGGGCGTCTCCCGAGGGTAAGTAAGAATTACAGTTTAGATATGTTATTAGTTAGTAGAACAACAGCCGCGGAAAAAGTACAGGGTGTCCGCAGGGTCCTGTCTGAGCAGAGGCATCTTTGAATAAATCTGCATTTGTTTAGATCCAAAGTTAAAACCTTGGCATTGGCACCAACTCCCTCTTATTCATCCAGATTTTACCACCCTGTTCTTTCCCTGCTGATTCCGGGTCACCTTCATTTTCTGTAGGCCACGTGAAGGCACTGAAAATGAAGAATTCTTGCCCACGGGGGAGGCGGCAGTGGACTCCTACCCCAACTGGCTTAAGTTCCACATCGGCATTAACCGGTACGAGCTCTACTCCAGACACAACCCTGCGATCGAAGCCCTGCTGCGCGACCTGAGTGCTCAGAAGATAACCAGTGTCGGTAGGTGCCCTCACTGTGCTTCTCAATGGGGTAGGGTCTGCTGGGTGGGGGCTGGCTTTCCTGTGGAGGAGAACTGGGAAACCATGGCTCCTTGCTGGAACATTACCTCCTGGAGTGATTTATGAGGGCAGCCTTCTAGAGGGACAAGCTTGCGAGGCCTGTAAAGGAGGGGAGGGATACCTCTGAGCAAGGCCAGTGAGGGAGGCAGAGGTGCTGTCGCGTTCTGCAGGGGCGAGGAAGGAGCAGGCACCCCTGCTGACTGGGGCGCCTCCCTCGGCACAGCAGGAAGACAGCGGGCAGAGCTCAGAGACCCGCTCTGCCCTGCTCCTGCCCCTGCCGTTTCCATGCACAGGGAGTGACCAGGGCTCAGCTCTGCTAGGGTGGAGGCCCATGCGCTTAGTAATTCAGAGGCAATATCACCGAGTACTTTGGGATCTGCTGAATTGGACAAAAAAAGGCATCCAATTACTGATTTCAGGGAAATGTGTCAGCAGCAGTTTCTGAGCACGGAGGTTTGGGGCCATTGTTCTCAGGCCTGTAGGCGATCATTTGTGAAGATCCTCATTAGTCACCGTGGCTTCCAAGAGGCAGTGAGGGATGGGCTGAGGCCCTGGGGTGGAGGGAACAGTCTGGGGGGCTTTGCAGGAAGCTGGGCTGAGTTCACACCGCGGGAAGGGGTGGAGGGAGGCCAGTCGGGGTTAAGGCGAGTGTAGGCCCCCACCCTGTGCTGTGGAGCAGACAGTCCGAGACACTGTCTTCTTGGCATTCCCCTAAGCAACGCTGATGCCCTGGGGCTCGGTCCAGCTGCTGACACAGGGGAGTGCAGCTGACAAGTGGGTTTTCCAGAGCTCTTTAAGGACTGTGTTTGGCTCGCTCTGCCCAGTACTGAGGTGTCTGCTGGGCATCTACTTGCTGTGTAGCCTCTCTCTAGCCTGTGATTGCTCACCCTTGGGAAGGGGAGCGAACAGGAAGAAGCTGGTGTTTCCTCTCTTAACTGGCTGCACCTCCCAGACCCCCATCCTGCCTCGGCCTTCCCCGTGAGAAGCTCAGCCTCCCTCCTGCCATGCGTACAACACAGACCATCCCGTGGACAGCCACGGCCAGGGTGCCCCTTTCACTCCTGATAATAGACGAGGCCAGTATCCAGGGCGTTGACTCACTGGTTCATCCACTCAGAAGATTTTCTTGACCATCTCCTGGATGTCAGGCCACTTTCTGGGTAGCAGGTTGAGGATGAACGAACCTCAGCAGGATTGATGCTGCTGACCCAAGACGTCCGGGGGCAAGCAGGACATGAACACACAATGAGGAGGCATGAATGCTTTGAGCACCATTCACATAAAATCTAGGTGACCTCCATCTAGAAGGAGGGCATGGAGCATGTTCCATAAGAAAAGATGTCTGACCCAGGGCTTAAATGAAGTACAGGCACTTGTCATAGACAGGGATCTGGAGGGCTGGGGCTTCTGGGAAAATGAGAACATATTAAAATTAGAAATGTTTTTAGGGAAGTACAATGTTAAAGGAACCTGCGCTGCTGCTGTCTGTGGCACCTCTCTTTGCCTCAGTCTCCCCATCTGTCAAATGGGCTTGTGGCTACTCAGGTACATTGCATTTGTTCTAATAAGATGATGCATATGACCAAGCTTGTAAATATGAACTAGTTTTTTTTTTTTTTTTTTTGCACTGCGTGCTTGGAGGGTCACCACTCTCAAGTGCAGGGTCTGGGGTGGAGGAAGGCTTTTGGGATTCAAGGGCTGGCCAAGCTCGCCATATCCCTCAGGGAACAAACAGCCTGCAGCTCTCCCTGGACACCCACTGTGCAGAGGACAGGGCCCAGCAGCTCAGGGAGCAGCTAGAGTGAGAAGACAGACCTCTGGGGCTCACAGGCATGTTGCCCACCCTCAGTGTCCTCCTCTCTCTGTCTCCCCAGGGGCCTGTCTTTGAGGCGCCCCCTACCCACAGTAGTCTGACTGCCCTGGGCAGTGGTGCCTAGGCTGCCTGACCACAGTGGACTGAGCCTGTGCCTGGGGATCCCATCCTGGCGGGATGCTTGGTGGTGTGACTGGGAATGTGTCCTTGCCCATTGTCTCTGGTGGGCTGTCTGTGTTTCTGCCACTCACGCCTGGACTGCCCTGGCCAAGCTGGTCCTGCCCAGTCACCATGTAGGACCTAATTGGTACTGGAAGGTTGACTGATTCATCTGTGTGTGGTGTGAGTCTGGGCAAGTGGATTAACCTCTATGCTCTGGGTTCTCACATGGAACATAAAGATGGTGTAACCTAGTACCTATCATCTCTGGCTTGCAAATCTGAAATCCAAACATAACTTGTTCAGCAAAATCTGACTCAACCTGAACTTATATGGGAGCAAAACCTAAATTGACAAAGCTATTTATAAATCCTTATTTTTCTCACTTGGAGCGAATATTCACATGTTCCTCTGAGGAAATAGGAGTGTGTTTAATTACGGAGTTCTGCCCAGACCCATTTGGGCCGTTACATAATATGTGGGATGTACACATTACCTGCGCCTTTTGTCATCTGAAATTTTTGAAATCTTTGAAATCTATGAGTACTTCTGTCCTCAGAGATTTTGATGACGGGCGTGGACCCGTGAAACCTGTATCATGGGGTTGTTGAGAGACCTCAGCGAGTGAATAAGAGAAAGAGGTCAAAACAGAGCCTAAGCTGTGTCCCTGCCAGTAGGTGTATGTGTGGCACGAGGGTTTCGGGGGCAGGCCAGAGCCTCCTTGACCAGAGCAACCTGTGCCGGACAAGCCAATGGGAGGCCTCAGCCAACACTGGGCCCCACTGTCCCTGCTGGTCTGGTGTCATTGGTCAGAGGCGGACCCTTTGGAAACTGCCTTCCCAGAGAGGTCACAGTGGGTGGCTGCAGTGGGTCCCAGGTGAGTTCATGCTTGTGAAAAAGCCCTGGTCTACAGGGAGCAGCAGGAGAGGGGCTGGCCCTGGGCCAGGCTGCAGGCATCCCTTGGAGATGCACACTCTCTGGGCAGAGTCTGCCCTACATCCAGTTGGATATTTTGACCAAGAACCCAACCTTCTGCTTGAGATAGCAGCCCCTGGCTGGGCCCTTGGCTTAGCAGAGCCAGCTGGGCAGGTTTGGAAATGGAGGCCCTAGCTAGGAGCTATCTGCATGGCTGTGACCCAGAGCAGGATGCAGCCTTTGAAGGCCTGGTGGTGGGGAGCCCAGGGCTGCCTCAGGGTCAGGGTTCAGCAACGCCACCCTCCTGAGCGTGAAATGGGAGAGAGACATTGAAGCCACACTGAGCCACAATGGTGGTGTAGAGAAGAGCCTAAGTTTAAAGAACTGGAGATCCAACCCACTTCTAACACCCCTTCTGCAAGCAGAGAAACAGGCCCTGGGTTGGGGGTGGCTTGCGAATCTCCGCTCCCAGCTCAGAGCTCTGTCCCCTAGCCATCCAGCCATAGTAGTCCCTTTAACCTCCAAGGTGTGCATCCCGCTGTTAGGCGTGAGCCCAGAAACGTTGTTGGAAGGGGGAAAAGTTGCCGCAAGGTTCCCAGAGCTTCCTGTCGGAAGGGTTCCATTAACTCTCCCCGTTCAGAACCACTTGATCCACTTCATGAAGCACGTGTGGCCTTCGGTACAGCTGCTGTGGCCGACAGAGATTTATTTATAGCCGGGCTCCTGGCTGCTTGGTAACGGCCATTCACTGCCTTTAAAGAGGCTCGGGACGTTATCTACCTCTATTCAGCTTGAAATCAGGCATGCGGCGCCTTCAGCTCGGGCCGCCGATAATTAAATTGCTATCGTGCACAATTATGGATGCAAAGAATAAATGACACAATTAACTGCTCTGTACTTGGAATCGCTTAAAAAGGAAAAGAAGTCACATAACACGGAGAGGATCCAGGCAGCCTCTGGCTGAAAGACACCCCCGTAGCTCCATCCAGGTTGGACACAGCTGTGGTCGGTGCGTGAACAAAGGAGAACCGCTCCACAGGACCAAAGTCCCGGGCACTCAATGATCTAGCTAGGATCCAGGACTAATTGGCCGGCTAGCTTCCAGGAATAAAGACTGTCATTGGGGTAGCCCAGGGTGGGCAGCTGCCTGAGGGCCCCCCCGGGGGGGCACCCTGTGTAATTGGTCAGAGGCAGACTCCTTGGGAAGGCAGTTCCAGACCCAGAGACGGCACAGTGGGTGGCTGCAGTGGGTCCCTGTCTCCAGGTGCTGGCTCTCCAATAACCAAAAATGCTCAAGTCACTGGAGGCATTTAGGGTCATCCGGGAGGAAGGACGTAGCCCACCCCAGACCATCCGGAAGGACAATCTGGTGCCAGCAGTGCACCAGAGAAGGTGGCAAATAGCTGAGCCCTTCCTCAGCTCTCCTTCCCACTGTCTAGTCCAAGATCAAGAACAAAAATCCACACGAGTGCCTGGGCACCTGCTTTTTCATCTTGAGCAGGCCACTGGGGGTTCCAGAATCCAACAGGCATGTATTCCGATTGCGTTCCTTCTCATTCCAGAGAAGGTGCTGGTCTCCAGCTAGGGCAGCGCTCTACTTTCGAAGTAAATTTAATTATCATAACACAAGTGAGCTGTCTTAAAGAGCTTGGCTACACCGCTGTCTAAGCTGGGGGTGGTGACAGCTCAAACACCCTAGGGGTGCCTGTGAGGGACTAAAGTTTAGTAGAGGTCTGCTAAGCAAGTAGGCAGGAGAACCCCGGCCTCAGAGCCTCTTCCGGTCCCTCACTTGGAGCAGCCCCCTCAGTGCCAGCCCTGGGTGTCCACCAATGACGGACAAGTGAACACACACCACGCTGCTCTCTGAGGGCCCTCATCCTGGATACCCGCAGGCAGGATAAGGGGCTCTGTGTGGCAAGGGATCTAGAGCACTGGTTAGATCCCTGTCCCACCAAGGGTGAGGCATGTGGGATGGGTGGAGAAGAACAGGTGACCTCAGTGCTCCTGGCATCACAGTCCTCAAATCTGAGCCATCCTTGGCCAGGAGCTTCTTTCCTCTCACACTTAAAAATAAGGCAGTGGTTGTGAAAATATTTGGAGTGCTTGCCTGACCATGATCCCTGAAGACAAACATTGATCCCACTTCCAAGACGAGGTGACAGAGGCCAAGGATAGTGACGTCAGAGGGCCCCACTGGTGGCTTGGCAGCGCCTTACCCGTGGGCGTGTTTGTGTGGCCCACGAGTGTCTTAAGAATAGAATTCATTATTTAAAAATCAGGAGGTGGCTAATGAAAATATGACTTGGGGGTTCTTGTTAGAAATAGGGAGCCTGGCAGCATTGACCCTGGTTTCCATGGGGAAACAAATTGATGAGTGGGGGCTGCAGCCAGTGAGTCAGGACCCAGGTCACTTGTCCCTGCAATCACCAAGGTGTGTGACGCAGGAATAGCTGACAGCAGAGCCCAGAGCCCTGCGTCTCCCACTACTCACACCTCCTTGGTGTGGCAGTGTTTGGGTTCCCGGCCAGGATGGCACCCCCTTTCCCTTCCCTGCTCTCTCCTCCTCAGGCTGCTCTTCTTGCTTGGTTTACTTGATGCTTCCTTGGAGGATCCTAAGAAATGCAGTTCCCGTTCTAGTTCTTCAGAGGGGAGCTGTGTCTTGGGGAAAGACAGCAAAACCACACAGTGTCCGAGTGTCTTAGTGGTCATGAGATTTATAGCATCCATGAACATTAGAACAAAGTATAGTGTGTCCTGTTAGTTTATATGAATATGTATAATTACTGCGTGTCATTAATCATCACTAATCAGTGCTAATTAATGTATGTTAATGCATAGCTGGGGCATATGGCTCTCGAGGGTTAGCAGGAAGGACAGAGCTGACATCCATGGTCTGAATGGTGGGACGTGCCTGTAGGAGCCGGCTGAGGAGGTGAGAGCCTATATAAGAGGCTCAAAGGAGCCAGGCAACTAGGTAGGTGGCCCCCGTGTATTAGTGATTTGGTGACAGTGAGGCCTAGATTTGGGTGGGACCATGGAGATGGAGAGAAGGTGACAAATGGGGCTTCTTTGGGGTGAGTGTCTTCTGGGGACATGGCCACTGGGTGTGTGCCAGTACAGCCCCAGTCTTAACCTGGCCCCGAGTCCATGGTGGGCTCACTGCACCCAGGTGTCCTCAGGGCTGAGGTTGGCCAGGTGTTGACAGGCGTCTGTCCCCCGAGAAACCCGGAAACCTGACCAGGTGAGGGCATGTCCACCACCTCTCACGTGGGGTCCTTGCTGCCCACATGGGCTCCTCTCTGAAGTTTGCCTCTGCTCCACAGCGCCTCCCTACCCTGCACGGCGGACAAGATTCCTCAAGCCTGTGTTCAGGAAGAAACCCCAAACTCACAGCCTCCTTCTGGAGGCCTAGTTAGTGTCCTGGCTTTGCCACCTGGGCCCTCAGATTGGGCTCATTCAGTAGCAGCAGAGCAAAGCCACTCGCTCCATCTGCCTGTCACCCACCCCAGATGAACACTTGGCCTTTGCCGTGACTCGAGGAGTTGGAGTTTGCATGTGGGTTTTTGCAGGGAGACCATCCCCCATTTCCAAGCAGAATTCCAAGTGTCTTCTAGTTTTGGACTCCAGCTTGGCAGAGTGAACGGCGGACCCAGGTGGGAAGGCACACGTCCTTAGACAAGAGGAAGGCAGTGTCCAGGGCAGTTAGCAAAATCCTGGCCTTTCCAGAGTCCTTAGTCACCCGGAGCCTCTAAGGCCCATTAATCTCTAGTTCCGTGCTTGCTCCGCGGAGAGGAGCTGGCAGTGCAGTGGAAAACACGGGGCAACAGTGCATTGAGATTCGCTTCCAGAACAAGAATGACTAAACCGACCAGATTTGCATAATAATTTATTATTCAAGAAAACCAGGATTACAGGCCCTGGAACGAGCTGATGTGCTGTCCCCGATTGGCCCGGGAAGGAATAATTAAATCCGGTGACCCCAGTTATTACATGGAAATGGGGACATCGAATGGGGCTTAATCGGGCCACTAATTTTCTTAATGATCACTTCTGTTTTCATCTTATTAAAAATGTAATAAATGTTCATTGTAGAAATTTAGAAAGCATAGATAAGGGAAAAAAGGAAATTAAAATCATCTGTGGTTCTACTCTTGGGGGTAACCACTGGGCTGTAGCTTCGTATCTGCATCCAGATTTTCCCACCCGCTTACGTACACACCTTCCAAAGAAGGCAGCTCACGGAGCGTAAATGCTTCATAAGCTGCTTTGCTGTGTCATTAGAAATTCTTTGGTACTGTTAAGAGGGCTACAGAGTATTCCCTCACATGAGATTACCCTGCATTGTACTTCTGCCCCCAGGGTTGGGCAGAAAAAGCCTAAAAAGGCTATTTCTAGTGTTTTGGAGTGAAGTGGAATTTATCGCTGGCTTTGTGTTCCTGAAGAGGGTACAGGCTGGAAGGGCATCACCGACAGACCTAAGTCTCACACTGGTTTGGGGGAGCTATGCCTTCAGCTCCACCTCCTGGACCCCAAGACAAGGGCGTGTCCGACTGCAGCCAGGCTGTCCCTGCCACAGCCACAGACTCTCCAGAGGAAGGAATGGCCAAGTGGCTGGGTTGGGTACCCAGGGAGTAGGTCAGAGGCCATGAGAGCCCTTCAAAACACTCAGGGAACTTAGACCTCCTGGTCATTCTTCGCACTCATGGGGCAGTTTGCCATCTTGAATGTGCCATGTGCCCTGTGCCATTCCGGATGCTTCACAAGCATTACCCACTTAATTATGACAGCAGTCTTGCGAGGTAGATGTGATTGTCATCCCCGTGCTGCATGTGGTCAACCTGAGGCATTGTCAGATCAAATAATACATTGCTCTCATTTGTCTTGACCTTCACCATAGCGCCATAAAGAAGGCTGGGCAGGCATCTGCTGAGCTCCATCCAATACAAGGGGGAAACCAAGATTAGGGAGAGTGAAGACTCCCTCTCAGGCGCCTGGACATAGGAAGCTGGGCAGAGACTCCAGCCTCAAGGCTCCTCCATACCAAAGCCCCCCATTATGGCACCCTCTGAGTATGGTGCCCCTCCAGTATGGTGCCTCTCCAGTATGGTGCTCCTCCAATACGGCACCCCTCCAATATGGTGCCCTATAGTATGGTGCTTCTCCAATGACATTCCTCCAATATGGTGCCCTCCAGTATGACACCCTCCAGTATGGTGCCCCTCCAATATGGCACCCCTCAGTCATCTCTACTCATCTGGCCTTGATCTTCACCTCCATGCACATTCCTCCCCATTCATCTACTGCTCCAACTGGAATCCAAGGGTTATCCTAGGTTCCTTTCTCCCCTCCACACCCCACACCTACTCCACTAAATGGTTCCTTGGAGCCTCAGATATTTCTTAAATTTTTCCATTATCCCCATCTCTGTCATCCAAACCACCATTGTCTGCTATGGCTGCCTTGGCCTCCTTCCCCTGGCTTCTACTTTACACCCTTGTAGCCAGCCCTCTACACTGTGGGGGACAGCATTTACCTGGTTCCTGGCTATTCTGCAGCCTAGCACCAACCACTCACCCCATGTTGGAAGGACCCCTCTGAGAGCTGCTGCATACCCAGGCCCCCAACCCACTTCCCTCCTACCCACTGGGATGGGGGGGGGCCCCACGCGCTTCCTCGAAGGCTATAAATGTGCCTAGTTCTCTCCTTCTTCAAGGCCTGTGCATTCCTTCTGCCTTCCGTAGTGTGTTCAGGCCAACCTCTACTCCTCCCTCAGAGCAGCTTAGGTGTCACCTCCTCAGAGAGGCCTTCCTAAGGGTTCCCCAGGGCCTTTTGTCCTCTTGTACCAAAGCCTGAAGTCATCTTGCTGTCATGCCATACCAGACACAGACTCTGGTGGGGATACTTTGCCTCTTCCTTGGTCATACCTGTGACAGTAGCACAGCTCGTGCCTGGTGTGGATGCAAGAGGCCCTCCGTGTGGCCTCTTTCACATGGTCTGGGGCTCTTGCCATGCAGAAGGTGGGGTGGGTAAGTGAGCTCAGCTTCTAAGGTGGCCAGAGACCAAACCCAGCCTCTCACCCCCACATCTTGTGGAAACCCCTGAATATTTTCCTTCCTTCAACTCCATCAGCATATAGGAGATCCAGAGTCTGGGGAAGAGCAGGTATTTTCAAAAAATCTTTAAGCTTCTGAGCTGGTGTGGCAGTTGGGAAGCCATAATGATGCTTTTGGAGACTTCTACCCCCATAGTGTCCATGTGGAGCCCCTGAAGCCCTCTGTGATGAGTCAGGTGCTTCTGGCCAAGGGGTCTCCAGGGTCTCCTCAGACTAACCCTGCTCAGACTTGCAATCGAACCCCAGAAACTTATACTGGGCAAGCAGTAATGTGGGGAGGGGTTGGGGGGGGGCGTATAAGTAGGTCATCCAGGTGTCTGGGGAGGGAGACATTGCTGGGATGTACATATACTTGGCCATCCTTTCTAGAAGCCAGTCCCTTTGTGTCTGGGTCAGACTGTCTGAGAGATCCTGCCTCCAGCACCAGCACCTAAATATCAGGTGGGAGTGTGTATCAGCATCAGTGGCCGTTGGAGCAGAGTGGGAGCTGGCCTCACTTGCCCATAGGAGGAGTCTTGGGTAGCAAGTGACTCCATATCTCTTTCCCTCTCCCTTGCAGCCATGAAGTCGGGGGGCACGCAGCTCAAGCTCATCATGACGTTCCAGAATTATGGGCAAGCGCTGTTCAAACCCATGAAGTAAGTGCTGGGGGCTGGTTGGGACTGGGATGCCAGGGGCAGAGACAGGTCTGTACCAGCATGTGCAGCACCAAGTTTCTGGTGGAAAATGCAGTGTTTCCTCCCAGAGGTGTTTTGAGGTGAACTTTGGGTGACTGCTCTGGGCTTTCTCTGCATCAAGGCAAGAAGTTAACGCAGGTGTCCTGCATCCTCACCTCCTCCTCTCCCAGGCCTCCCCAGTCCTCCCCATCCCCACCTTCACCCACTGGCAGATCATTCCTACCCCAGTGAGCATCATAAATGTTTTAAACAAGGAGCCTGAATATGGACACCAAAGAATGCTCCTAGAGGAGGCGGCTTTCGCCTCTCCTGCATGCCTCAGGGATCAGCAGACTGTTTTTCTATAAAGGGCCAGCTGATAGGTATTTTAAGTTTTGTAGGCTATATGGTCTGTGTCTCCATGCCTCAGCTCTGCTATCCTAGCCCAAAAGCAGCCAAATGATACATAAATGAACAGGCATAGCTGTCTGTCAGTAAAGCTTTATTTATAAAACTAGCGGTGGGCTGGATCGAAACCCCCCACCACTGTAGTTTCCTGTTCCATAAAATAGAAACCGTGCTACCAAAATAAATATTAAGGCACTTGTTGGCACATGAAAATTTATGGGAGTGGTAGAAAGGGGTATTTGAAAGCCAGGCCACCGCAAGAAAATTCATGAGGAGCATCCGTGTTTTTGGTGTCCGCTCCGAGGATGCTGGGGCATAGGTATCCCGTGTGGTCCAAGGTCGCTGTGCCATCTCCTGTTAGCCCCACCAAGGCCATTTGTGAACTGACAAGAGAGTTCGTTGCACTTAAAGTGTGGGTTGTACCTCCCAGTGCCCACGAGGACCATGCTGGTGGTGGGAGCTCATGGCAAGCTGCCGGGGCTGGGCTCCACCAGAAGGGGCAGTTGCCTGTGCTCGCCAGATCTTGGCCATCTGTCCCGATCTCCAGTTTTCAGGATAAGCTAGAAATACAGATATCTTTCTCTGCTAATTTTCAAATTTCAAAAAGGTTGGTAACTAATTAAGAAACATTCCAAATACCTTAGAGACCCAACAAAATACAGCTACTAGTTGGTAACTTGTTACCAAAGGGGTGATTTGGGGCTGCTGGGATAAGGTGCAAATGCCCCACACTAAGGCGTAGTGAAGCTACCCGTGATGCTGTCGGATCTGTGAGTACAGGCCCCTCCTTTCTGGGTCTGTGCAGAAAGGGAATTTTACAGAGCCTTCAGGAGAATCAGTATAGAAAAAGGAGCTGCAGTGGGCTTGGCTGTCTTGGGAAGGTGGCTGGATGCAGGAATGTGGACAATCAGCATGGCTCATATAGCCCCCCCCCCCCTCCAGAAGGATGACTGGGGCAGGGTCCACACAGCTGGAGGGTATGTAGCCTGGGCAGGGTGTGGGTTCCTCCTGGAACATTCTGGAAGGAATGAGGCCTGGGCAAGCCTGGGCTCCTTGTGGAACATTCTGGAAGGAATTGAGAACTAAGCAGGCATGGGCTCTTCATGGAACATTCTGGAAGGAATGAGGCCTGGGCAGGCCTGGGCTCCTTGTGGAACATTCTGGAAAGAATTGAGGACTAGGCAGGCATGGGCTCCTCATGGAACGTTCTGGAAGAAATGAGGCCTGGGCAGGCATGGGCTCCTCATGGAACATCCTAGGCTCCTTGGGCTTCTTCATGATTTCAGCCCCTCTGTTGAGGAAAATAGTTGAAAGGGTGTGGCCTCTCACAGGGGAGCTGAGGCAGAAGGACTACTTCCGGGTCCCTGATGCCACGAGGATGCTCTTCCCGCCCCTCTGTGGGATTACCTGTGTGAGCACCTGTGGTCGGGATGCCCAGTGTAGGCTCTAACAACAGCAGGAATGGTAACGTTGCCTGAGTGGCTGCCGTGTGCGTCCCTTGGGCCTGGCCCTGTGCCAAGGGTTGCAGGTCTGTTGTTCCGTCAGCACGCCTCTGGGAGTTATAGGAAGTATTATTACTCCTGCTGCTGTTCTGCCACATAAAGAGGAGGAAGCCGGAGCTTGGAGAAATGGCGTAGATTGCCCTAGGTGGAGCCCAAAGCCCAGGCTACCCAGCCTCCCCCTCTGCCCTCATCTCCCTGACCACCACCACTCCGGCCTCCCCCTCTGCCCAGCTCCCCCTTCCCCCACCGCCCCCTTTTCCCTGGTCTCCCTGACCCCCTCCCCCCTCCCCTCCACCTGCCTTCCCCCCACCACTGCCCCAGCCTCCCCTCCCCTCCCCCTCCTCCCATCTCCCTGACCTCCTCCCCCACCCTCCACCTGCCTCCCCCCCCTCACCTCCCCCTCCCCTTGGTCTCCCTGACTCCCCCCCTCACCTGCCTTCCCCACCCCACTGCCCCAGTCTCCCTTCCCCCTCCCCCTCCCCCTCCTCCCATCTCCCTGACTTCCTCCCCACCCTCCACCTGCCTCCCCCCTCCTCACCTCCCCCTCCCCTTGGTCTCCCTGACTCCCCCCCCTCCACCTGCCTTCCCCACCCCACTGCCCCAGCCTCCCCTCCCCTCCCCCTCCCCCTCCTCCCATCTCCCTGACCTCCTCCCCCACCCTCCACCTGCCTCCCCCCTTCCTCACCTCCCCCTCCCCTTGGTCTCCCTGACTCCCCCCCTCCACCTGCCTTCCCCCCACCACTGCCCCAGCCTCCCCTCCCCTCCCCTCCCCCTCCTCCCATCTCCCTGACCTCCTCCCCCACCCTCCACCTGCCTCCCCCCCTTCACCTCCCCCTCCCCTTGGTCTCCCTGACTCCCCCCCTCACCTGCCTTCCCCACCCCACTGCCCCAGTCTCCCTTCCCCCTCCCCCTCCCCCTCCTCCCATCTCCCTGACCTCCTCCCCCACCCTCCACCTGCCTCCCCCTTCCTCACCTCCCCCTCCCCTTGGTCTCCCTGACTCCCCCCCTCCACCTGCCTTCCCCCCACCACTGCCCCAGCCTCCCCTCCCCTCCCCTCCCCCTCCTCCCATCTCCCTGACTTCCTCCCCACCCTCCACCTGCCTCCCCCCTCCTCACCTCCCCCTCCCCTTGGTCTCCCTGACTCCCCCCCCTCCACCTGCCTTCCCCACCCCACTGCCCCAGCCTCCCCTCCCCTCCCCCTCCCCCTCCTCCCATCTCCCTGACCTCCTCCCCCACCCTCCACCTGCCTCCCCCTTCCTCACCTCCCCCTCCCCTTGGTCTCCCTGACTCCCCCCCTCCACCTGCCTTCCCCCCACCACTGCCCCAGCCTCCCCTCCCCTCCCCTCCCCCTCCTCCCATCTCCCTGACCTCCTCCCCCACCCTCCACCTGCCTCCCCCCCTTCACCTCCCCCTCCCCTTGGTCTCCCTGACTGCCCCCCTCCACCTGCCTTCCCCACCCCACTGCCCCAGTCTCCCTTCCCCCTCCCCCTCCTCCCATCTCCCTGACTTCCTCCCCCACCCTCTACCTGCCTCCCCCCTCCTCACCTCCTCCTCCCCTTGGTCTCCCTGACTACCCCCCCCACCTGCCTTCCCCACCCCACTGCCCCAGCCTTCCTCTCTGTCTCCTTACCCCCAGCTGCGGCAGCCATGGTGGGCAGCACCCAAGGTCACGGGAGGAGCTGAGTGTAGAGATCTGGCAGGTAGGACAGCCAGGCTCCTGGGTCCCTGGGAAGCCTACGTGGCTCACCTTTGCCCCTTCTCTCCTAAACTGTCAGTCCCCAGCCCATTTAGAGCAGGAAGGATGCCTGGTCCTGCCTCTCCAGCATCGAAGGCCGAGGCCACTCGTGGACAGTCTGGGGCAGGGCTTGTGCCAGTGCTCGGCAAAGACCAGTGTGACCTGTGGGCTGAATGGGGATGTTGAGGCCAAGTGGTAGCCATGGAAACAGGGTTGAGAGTCTCTAGGCAGTTGGGGAAACTGAGGCCAAGAAGGGCAAACACATGCTCATGGTTGCCAGCTGGACTGCTGGAGGCAGAGCCACGGTGGGTGTTCTGAGGTCAGCTCGTTCCTGGGCAGCCGACGCCCCCCTCCGCCACCCGCCCCGGGCAGAGTGGACACACGTTGGGTCTCTGATGTCCCTCTCGCCTGGTTCTCTTGCTATTTCTGCTGGCTTGGACCCAAGCGCTTCCTTGCACCCAGACCCTCCTCGCTGACCATGTCCTGAGTCTGGCATTGATCGTGGTCCTGTTGCCAGCACCCTGCTCTCCCCTGAGGAACCCCGGGGCCCAGGCCCACGACCTGAGGAGGCTGCACACGCCATTCCCGTCCCCAGTGCTGCGGTCTGAACATGAAAACAGCTGTGGTTTATGACCATAGCATTACAAAATTAAAATCCATGATTAATAGTTCTTTTTAAGAAAAACTTTCTTCTATGAGCTCCTAATGGCTTTATGTTATCAGTAGCATATTATGAAGTACTTTTCCTGTTTCTGGACATTCTTGCTTTAGGATTAAGTAAGTAAGCTTTCCGACAGCTTCATCAAGACGTAATTCACCTCTCACACAGTTCGCCCACTTACAGCCTGCGACTCAGTAGCTTTTATTCTATTCACAGAAGGGCATGTCCACCACCACCATCCACGGTAGAACCTTTTGGTGACTCCAGAAGGAACCCTGTGTTGCCATCCCTCCCCGACTCCCCCTGGACCACCACCCATCCATCTTCTGTGTCTGTGGAGTCACGTTCTGGAATTTCATATACATACACTAGGATATGTGTTCTTTGTGACCAGCTTCTTTCACTGCGCATCGCGCGCTCCAGGCTCATCCACGCACGGCGGGCGGCGGTGCCCTACTCCTGTCTGCGGCCAAATGGTACTGCATATGCTGTGGATGGGCCATGTTTTATTTGTATTTCCACCAGTTAATGGGCATTTGGATTATTTCCACTTTGGGGCTGTTACAGATAACGCTGCCGTGAACCTTCATGTCCATGTGTTTGCGTGAACCTGTGTTTTCATTTCTTTTGGGTCTAAGCCTAGGACTGGAGTTTCTGGATCTGATAATAACTGAACGTAACTGAGGGGCTGCCAGAGTGTTTCCCACGGGGCACACCGCTTACATTGCACGGCGACCTTGTGCCCTGGCCAGCACCTCTTACTTACTACCTGTCTGATTCTGGCCCCCCTGCTGGTGTGAAGTGGTGTCTCCTTGTGTTTTGTTTTGTTTAAAGACTTATTTATTTATTCATGATAGATGTAGAGAGAGAAAGAGAGAGGCAGAGACACAGGAGGAGGGAGAAGCAGGCTCCATGCCGGGTGCCCGACGTGGGACTCGATCCCGGGACTCCAGGATCGGGCCCTGGGCCAAAGGCAGGCGCAAACCGCTGAGCCACCCAGGGATCCTCTCCTTGTGGTTTTGACCCACGTTTTTCTAATGACTTGTGATGTTAAGTATCTTTTCATGTCCTTGTTGGCCATTTGTGTATCTTCTTTGGGGAAATGCCTCTTCAGATCTGCTATTTTTTGGTTGGCTTGTTTGGTTAGTAGTTGTAAGAGTTCTTTATTTTGCACATGAAGCCCTCATCACATATGTGGGGTCCTTCAAAGCACGAGCTTTTTATTTTGAGGGTCCACTGTGCCTATTTTGGCATGGTAGTGCCTGTGCTTTTAGTGTAGCATGTAAGTGTTCTGTGAACTAGGTATGCCGTGATGCAGGTGAGGAGAGTGACAGCAGTTTGCAAGTGCTGGCTTGTCCACAGAGCCAGCAGGCCTGGTGGTGGTGTGGCCACAGGCACCACGTTTCTCAAAGGCAACTGTGAGGAGCTGGTGGTTTAGCAATGTGAGGTGGAGACAGTTGGACAGGCCAGAGAGTATGGGCACTTTGCAACAATTCCAACTTGTTTCTTGAAGAACGGCCATACAGGTAGGTGCATGATGCCAACTGTGAGCACCTCCTGGCAGAAACATGCACAGCCATCCCACAATTGCCCACAGAGCCCTGGGGCCTGGCCTCGTGCCTCGGACCCACACTGTGCAGACCCCACTCTCCTGCTGCTCAGATGGGATGGAGAGCAGTGTGTGTCTGCTCCTACCACGGCCCCGGGGGTGGGGGCTGAACTCAGAGTTGGTGCTGTGTACGTGTGTACAGAGCAAATGAGGGGGTGGGCGGACAGTGGCAGACATGAGCATGTGAGCAGCCACCCTCACCTCCAGGTGTGACGGGGGGCTGGTGAGTGCATGTTAGGCAGCTGGATAGCTTCTCAGAAGGGACCTCCAGCTGAGGCCTAAGGTTGAGGTCCTAGCACTCCAGACCTGGGGACCCGAGAGCTGGAAGAGGGTGAATGCTGGACTCCCTTCAGGGAGCACCAGTCAGCAAGAAGGTCCATGCCTACTGCTGGCAGAGGGGTGCAAGTGGTGAGTGGGGGAGGGCTTTGTTGGGTGTCAGACGAGGCGGTGGTGTAGATTCAGGGCTAGGGTGAGTGAAGGGTTCTGCCCGGGGGCAGGAGCACCCAGCAGAGAGGTGCATGTGGTGGCCTGGAGCCTTGCAGAGCAAACGTGCCTGCATCAAGTGTCATCTGCTGCTCCCTTGCCTGTGACGTTACAGATGCCCCTTGTCTGCTCTGTCCCTCGGTTTCCTTACATGGCCCCAGGTTGGATTCCATGAGGCTGAGGGTCCCTCCATGTCTTGGGAGGAAAAGGACTTGATGCCCAGCATGGGCTGAGTGCTGGGTTTGGTGGGAGATCCAGGGAGTCACCTACAGTTTCCTCCATAGCGTTAACTCGAGCTCTACAATGATTTCTGGGCACTCTGGGGTTTTGGGTTCTGACTATCCCAGGGAAGGTGACTATTTGATGCTACTGCAGGCAGGCCAGAAAAGGAGTGCAGACACGCTTCTCCTAGGGTCAGCCAGTGCCCGGGAGGCCAGTGTGAGGGTCCCATCATAACCAGCACTACTGGGCTGTCCCTCAGCATCGGAGGCCCTCAGTGAAGTGCACACCAGAGGCTAGAACGCCTCCTGTGCCTATATGCGGTTTGGGATCAAAGTGTCTTCAGAGGCCGTGAGGAAGGGGAAATATCATGACCCATTGGTAGCTTCTCAGGGAAAACTAACTTCAGCAACAGGAATGACATTACTGGGGTTATGATTGCTGGTGCTCTGAGGGCTAGCCTTGCTTGCAAAAAAATAAAAAATAAAGAGAGAGAGAGAGAAACAAGAAAAACCCTGCAAGTCAGGCTCAGTGAAGTCTGGGATGGGTCATTTTGAGGCTGGGTTAATGACTGTCATCCAAGGCTTGGGGAAACCTAAAACCTCGGGAGGAAGATAGGAAGCTCCCCACGGGAAGCTCACTGTACCTGGCCTGAAGGTGGACAAGGTTGAGGTCTTGGGTGTGGCGCAAGGGTATCACAGATCCCCTGAAGAACCCCATCATGGAGGAACAGACCAAAGTTTAGGGTGGCAGGGGGACATGCCTGAGGGCACCCAGGTCACCCAAGGCCACACAGTCAGGAGGTGAGGCTGGAATAGGCTATACAGATAACTGACCCCAGCGCAGCTGGGGTGCTACTCAGATCTCAAGGCAGGCGCACCCCAGCCCAGGACCACAACCGTCCCTGATACTGTTAAAATGTAGGTTAACTTCCTAATTCCTCATTGATGATACTTGAATTCTACACTTACATATGCACCCCTGTTTGAGTGTCTGGGGCCAGAAGTATGAACCCAAGGTGTCCGGGCCACGCTCCCTCTCTGGGCTCCAGGGGAGGGTCCTTCCTGCCTTGTCCAGCTCCTGGCTGCGTGGCCTCCTCCATGCGTGCACATCCATGCTAACCTCCTCCATGAGGACCCCACCCTGCTCCAGCGTGACCTCAGCGTAACCATCACCACCTTAGAGTCCCTGCTTCCAAGTAAGGCCACGTTCGTGGGTACCAGGGCTCAGACTTGGACGTACCTTTTGGGGGACAATTCAACCTGTTAGCGCCCCCGGGTAAGACACGGCCTGCGTGTTCACCAAAACCTCTTCTCAGCATCAGGGTTGACAAAGGTACTAAAGACTCTTCATCTCTGCTGTTCATCTGTTCACCCTCCAACCCCCCAACCTCCTTCTCTGTGTGTTGAGAGATTAGATTAGGTCAAGAGTAAATATCCTAAGCATTGCTACAATCCAATTCCTGCATGCAGACAGCTTGCCCTGGTCCTTTTTTGTGTGGAACATGCCAGATGCCTTATGCTGAGTGCTGTGCTTGCAAGATGCCGCTACCTGCAGCACATCTGTTCCCCTTACCAAACTGGGTTCCGTTGTATGAGTACATCCCCCATGTTGATGGATGTGCAGCTTGCTTCCAGTTTGGGAATATTATTAATAACGCTACTATGACCACTCTTGTACTTTTGGAGGACCCTGTTTTTGGGAGGTGCAATATGCTCAGAGTGAAGTGCTTGGTCTCAGGGCGGGGTGGTAGTGGGCTATGGTAGGTCCTGCCAAAGTTGTCCAAAGGCTGTATGGTAGTCTGTGCTCCAGCAGCCTAGCGTGAGGGTTCCAGGATGGAGCCTTGTGCCTGGGCTGGATGCTGAGGTCTCTGCTGGCCGTGGGGCTGCAGGGGGTCCTCACAGGCCCATGAGAGGTTGTCCACACAGCCTGGAGAGGTCACAGGCAGCAAATGTGCTGATCCCCAGGTCAGGCCTGGGTCCCCACTGCCCTTGCCTAGGTGGGTGGGAGGCTCCCTGCTGTCCTGCTCTAGGCTCCTGCGTCTGAGAGAACTACTGGATGGTGTTGGGGCCCCCCGTACCCACGTATCTTGGTGCAGTGTGGACATGTGTTGGTGGCGATTGTCCCCATGGGGAGAGTGTGCCCCTGCTTCCCCCACCATGTACTTCTCTTCCTCCTCCTCTTTAATGTCTTGACATGGCTGTAGAAGGAACGTGCGTCCCAGGCAGCCATGCTGAGTTTTGACCCTCACACTCAAGAAGGCCATTTCCTCATCTTTGCATGTCCATCAGGGTTTTCCATCTCTGCTCTGGCCTGCATCGGAGCAGGTGACAGGGGATGTTACGTGGCTCACATCAAGTCGTCTGACCTTTTCAACCACAGAGGTAGGCTTTATTTTTATTGCCAACTCTCCTTTAAGGAGGAGGAAACTGAAGATCCAGAGGGTTTAAATATCAACAGGGAGTGACTAGGTGGCCAGGGCACAAGTCCAGCACCTTGGACACTAGGTCCTGGCCCTTTGAGTGGCAATAGGCTGCTGAGGCAGGGCCGTCTTGGGAGTTGGAGCCTGCCTTGCTGGGACCGGGGTGCCCACAGGGAGGCACTCACTAGGCTATCCTCCCAGCCTGCAGATTTCCGGAACCACCACACATGGTGAAGAGGCCTCAGTACTCTGATTCGTCTCCTGTCTGCTATTTTGCTGTGTTGACGGTGTGCAGGGCAGGGCCTCCAGCCCTGCATGTCCGATCTGCCTTGATTTACCTCTTCTCTGTGGCTGGGGATGCAGCTCGGCCATGTGTTCTGTGCATGCTGCAGACCCTGCAAACTGGCCATCTGCTTTTCTTTCCTCTTACAAAGAACAGAAACGTGTGTGTGGATGTGTTTGTGTCCCAGAGAAGCCATCTGCCAACAGCTGTTTGGGGCCGAGGAATTCCTAGCAGCCAAGACGCATACACAGAGGCAGCTGTAGAAAATGTGCAGGCCGAGACGGTATCTTAAAATGCTCTGACCAAGTGTGGTCCACCAGGCAGAGTGCATGCCGGCAGGAGAGCAGGACCCCTCCTCATGACCCAGGCCCTGCTCTGGGCTGCAGCCATGTGCCTCCCCAATGAACTGAGGGCCCAAGTGAACCTGGGCCAGCCCATTCCCTTGTGGGATAAGCAGGTTCAGCTGGGAGACTCTTAAACTTAGCATCGACTTTCCCAGGGGCCCTGGGGCCACTCAAGGGGCCACACACTGGAGACCACTTACCTACCATCCGCCCCCCCCCCATTGACGTTTGGGCTTCCCGCATGACCCGTAGCCCACCAGGGCCCATCTTCCTGTGCTTGTGCTTCCTCTGGGTTGCTGATGCAGGGGCCTACCCCTTGCTGAGGCCCATCCTCTGTGTAATGTGAGGCCTCAGGGGACTCCAAGTTCTGAGAAGAGCAGGGTCTACCCTGGGGCCATCAGGGGGTAGAAATTGTCCCTGTTGCAGCTCTGACACAGACTGGTGGCTGGGAGGTGCCAATTTCCCCCTGCCTCCCCTGGGCTTGCGTGGGCAGAGAGGCTGTGGTGGGCTCTCCATGGTCCCCACGATGCCTGCCCCGTCGGCAGATTTAACCACAACCTGGGGTTCCAGCTTCTTTGTAAAAGCATGAAACCGTGCACACTGTCTCCCCTTACCACGTTCATGGGGACAAGGACTCAGAGAGGCCCCATGAAAGCTTGTGTTTGCCCGGTCATCCTGGAGGAAGACACATACAGCCATGGGCTTTAATTCCGTTTTTACCGTGATAGTATTGGGCTGTGGCATGATGTGAGTTTCAGGGGGTTCGACATGTTGATCTGATACATTCACATGGCAACATAGGTCAGCAGGCCTGACCACCCCGTGCAGTGGGAGCAGTTAAGATCTAATTTCTTCCCAAGCCTGAGGGTTAGGATGCAGGTTGGCTGCATCCTACCTACCCAGGACCCACCTATCTATTGGCTGCAAGTTTATGCCTTAAACAGCATCTCTCCAATTTTTATTTTTATTTATTTTTTAAAAATTTTTTAAAGATTTTATTTATTTATTCATGAGAGACACACACAGAGAGGCAGAGACACAGGCAGAGGGCAAAGCAGGCTCCATGCAGGGAGCCTGACATGGGACTTGATCCTAGGACTCTAGGATCAGGCCTTGGGCTGAAGGCGCCACTAAACCACCCAGGCTGCCCCATCTCTCCAATTTTTAGCATCATTCCACATTCCTGTTAGTTGAGCCACATAGCTCATGTCCAGACACATAGCTGCAGAGACATAGATGCCACTGTGGTCAGGCTCCTAAACCTCCCTGGGCCTCAGTATACTCTTCTGTGAACTGGGGTCATGTACCAGGGGCACCACGGGACATGCTGGGACACATCATTAAGGCAGCCCAAGTCAGACCCGTAGGCCACAGGAGGATTCAGTACAGACAGTGTAGCTGGGCCCTTTGGTGGTCTTGACCCCACTGGCCTGGCCTCACTACCTCTGCCAGCTGTTTGCCCAAGGGAGGGCCCCAGCTCAGCCCTGCACACTGGCCTGCCCACTGCCTTCAGTTTGTCCAGTTGGTCCCCATCGAGCCCTGGGAGTGGCCTTTAACACTATTACGTGACCTGTGTAATGTCCCCAGTAAGCACAAGGCCCAGGGACCTCAGAGGAGCCTCAGCCTCCAAACTCCATACCTGGTCTCTCAGGGTGACAGGGGTCTGAGAACACTTCCTATCGGTGGGCATCATGCAGCTGCTGCTCTGACCCCTCCTGGCTCTCCAAGCACGGCCCATGTTCAATAGCCAAGGCTCAGCCCAGGCATGGGGCTGGCCACTCCTTCCTCCCAGGGTCCACTGTAAGTCAGTGCTTACTGACTGGCAGGGCTAGGAAAGGGGGGGGGTGAGGTCGCTGACAGGAGTCAGCATGGGACCCGGCCCAGCCCGCATCTTACAGATGTGTAAGCCCAGATTGGAACCAGGGGTGACCTCAGAATCACTGAAGGAACAGCATGGCCAGGCTGTGAAGGGAAGAGTCCCCAGTGCTCCCACCCACAGCAACTGGAGAGACAGGCACACAGCACAGCACATGTCCTAGCAGAAAGCCCTTCATCAAGCAGGAGATGCAAACAGTGAACCCACCTGGCAGGGGCAAGGCTGACCCTCCCCAAGCCACAGGTTTCCTCCATGAACACCGCGGTCCTGAGGCCCAGAAGTACAACAGGAGGGCTCTGTGGGTAGTGAGACCCCAGAGGCCTGAGGGTCGACACAGTTGAGGCCGTGTAAACAGCAGATGAGACTCTGACAAGAGGTGATCCTGAGAATGATTCACTGATCCTGTAAGAACCTTCGGTCTTGTCCTGTCCTGTGTTCACTGTGCTGGACTCAGGGCTAAAACAGCTCCTGGAGGGGAAAGCTTAGGCTGGTGTGTGGCACAGACCCAGGCAAGACCACACGACAAGGTCAGACAAGGTGGGAGGGCAGGAAAGAAGGGTTCTTGGCTGCCAGACCACCATGAAGATGACCTTTGGGCCAAGTCTTGTATATATAGGTATATAGGACTTCTTCCTGGAGGCAGGAAGGGTGCTAGGCACATGCCCTACATACTAAGGCTCAGAAAATAAAAAGATTTTGAGGTTCGGTGAGTGAGCAGTTAGGAGTTTCAAGGATTTGTCATTCTGCTGCAAAATAATCCACGTTTTGTCTGCACTGGTACACTGACCCAGGCCCCAAAGGCAAACTGATTGCCCAATAGCCAGTCCCCGGGTGTGGGGCCAGCAGAGGCCTGGCCCGACCAGAGGTGAACAAGGACCCGTTTGTGTCCCTGCTCTGCTCGGGCCAATCTCCAAGCTCACTTCCCACCCTCGTTCTGACTGGCTTCCAGGAGCTCCAGCATCCTCCCTTGTGGGGAGTCGGGCCAGCACCCTTGGTCAGACTTGACCCACTCAACAAGCTGAGCAGCGATGCGGGCCGTGCTGCGGTCCATGTGTTTCTGAGGAAGCTCTTAGGCTAGTGTGGGCAACGGGCAGGAGGCACTGGTGCGGTGTGAACCCAGGGCCGGCCAGGTCCAGGGGGCTGATGGTGAGGAGGCACTGCTGGACATGTCCAAAGCAGTGAATGGGCTGACACCATCAGCCTCCCACCAGGGCCCTGAATCCTGGAAATCTTTGAGAAGTGGCCTGATTGCCCCCATGCAGGGAGCAGAGGGCCACCGGGGAGTGGCTCCAAACCCCAGTGACCTGAGCACCAGATGGAGGCCAGTCAGATTTCTTCTGACGCTCCACCCTCTGGGAGGCTCTAAAACCCTGGGGCCTGGCCCTAAGCAGGGGTCTCTCCAGCTGGCTGCAGGGGTGAGTGGAGGGGGCTCCAGGGTGGCCATCCAAGGGATGGTGAGCAGCCCAGTGCAAGAGTGTGCATGTGTGCACACGCACATGCAGGTAGGCACACAGGAAGTCAAGACCAGCACTCGTCTCCCCAGCCAAGGTTCAGAGGTTGTGGGACCGGCTCCTCTCTGGCCTGAAGCTGGTTGTTGGCTTAGGGCCACACATGGGCTATGTCTTCTCTTGGAGCAGCAACCAGGCTCCCACCCAGACGGGCAGTTTGATGCTGAGAGCTCAGCCAGCAAGCGTCTTGTTGTCAGGGGGTGCCCACTGAACACTCGATCCTTCCAAGTACCTCCCTGCACACACGCAGTTACAGTAACAGGGATCGGGGGTCTAACTGTTATCTGTGCTCTCTTAGACCAGGAGCAACATGGGCAGGTCTTGTGTTACTTTTCCTCAACTCTATGTCTGTAGCACAAGCCACATGGTAGGTGCAAAATAAAATGAGTGTGTGAATGAATGAACGGAAGGACAAAGAACCTGATGGGGTTTAATGTGCATAGCCCACCAGTGAGGGGTGCATGGGGCTCCCCTGGTATCTGGATCACCAGATGGGCCACACATGGTCCCCGCAGGAAGGAGTAGGACCCTACCAGGCTGTCCTGGCCATGGGGGAGTGCATGCACACACAGCAATCAGAGTTGCGGGGACCTGATGCTCTGGATCTGGGGCAGGTGGAGGTCCCTGATATGGGGTATGGACAGGCCCCTCAAGTGACCTGTGGGCAGGCTCCAGGCACAGGTGGGAGCCCTTCTGTTGCGGTGCCAGGTCCCACTAGGGCCTTTGGCCTGTGTCTCTGGAGCACTCAGCCTGCAAACCTCCCAAGTCTCTGGGAGTGATGAGCAGATGCCACATTTCCTATGGTCATTTACTTGATAGTCCCTCAGCTGCAGGGCACTTGGGTTGTCTCCAGCTTTGTGGGTTATTTTTAGAGTCAGGAAAAAAATGGACCTTCCTAATTGAAAAACAAGTAAGTTACAACCCAAAACAGGCTTTTGGGAGACTCTCCTGGGCCTCCCCAGCCATTGCTGGATAGCACTTGCTAGTGCCACCCTCAGAAGACAACTGTTCACCCTGAGTTCCGCTGCCCCAAGAATAAGTTGGATTTCATCAGCCTGAGAAGAGACAGCAAGATAAGAAGCCATGGGGACAGAGTGGGGCTCTCTTGATCTGCAGGGGGCTGTGACCAGGAGCCATATGGGGAGTCCCATCAACCCCGGCTTAGCTCCCCTGGGGTCCCCTGCAAGCATTTTCCCTGGGATCCTAGTGTCCCCATGCATGACTGAGGAGGACACAGTGACCTGCTCTGCCCCTGGCCCACTGAGCCCACCGGGAAGACTGGCATGGCACTGCCCACTCAGAGAATGTGGCACATCCCTTACAAGAGGGCCTCGAGCTCTTGGGAGCTGGCTCAGATGTCTCAGCACTGTGTTCACAGAGGGGACCCAGAGTCTCAGCACGGAGATTGCTGCCCACGGCCACAGAAGGGCAGAGCTGCTGGACACCAGTGCTGTGGCCCCGAGGGATTGTTGCTCCGTGGCTCTGTGTGTGGCCCTGTGTGGCCCAGCACAGGTGCTCATGCTGGCTCACCCTTCCATGGTCCCAACACGGCCAGGCCTCCCTAGCCGCTGAGGTCACTGCAGCTTCCCCAAGCGCCCTGCTGCTGTACCGTTAGCCAAGACTGCATTAACTCAGGCTGCCCGCAGAAGCTAACCATCCTCTCCTGCGCTTACTTGGCAGCTGGGAATTCCTTTGCTTAGCAAAATAAAAAGGAAAGGAAATTATTAACAATTCTAAAGCAGTTGCAGAAACCTGGCGGAAGATGAATAAATGGTAAAAACATCATAAAACCTTCAGAGAGCGTGGTTCTGAACCTGCACCTGCTTTGCCCCTGTGGTGCAGATGGAGAAGTGGAAATCCGTGTGGGGAACTCCAAGCAGGACCCATCACCCCACCTCTCAGCCAGGCTCCTGGCTCGCTGCGGCACATGTTTCCTTGGGGGCGTCTGGCAAAGATCCCTTTTGTTTAAAGGGAAGTCATTTCTTCCAAAAATGTTCTCCCAAACAGCAATATCAAGGGTGTCTTTTTGTATTTTTCTGTGGTTATCATGGTCTCTGGGGTGCCTGCCAGTGTGTGGGCCGTCATTCTAATTGTCTTGAAAGAGAGGGAGGATTAAAAGGCGGGTAAGAAAATACGATTTTCATTTTCCTTGTGCTGGGGAAGCAAGTGGAAGCCAGGGACTTCTCTCAAGTCCAGCTGTCTCTTACGCCCCAGAAGGAAATATTGCAGACTTTAGGTCTCCTAAAACAAGCTTGGAGAATGAACTGGAATGTCCCCATCCTCTGGATGAGTTTGTTTTTCTGTTTTTCAGAGCAGTCACTTTGGTGCTGAATATCCACGGTTTAGTGGATCGGGAGTCAGTAGCATCTTGTCTTATTCCCTATAAAAAAAAAGTGTTGAACCGCAAGGCCTTGCACACCTGTGTTTTCGGGGCTGCTGCAGAAGGTGTATCCATGTCCATGCTAATTTCATTTGTTAAGTCATCCCCGTGAACGCTGAATGAGCTGGCAGGAGGGTATTTAAAACACAGCGGATCTTAAACTTTCGAATGAGTTGTTTTCCTCCTTGACTTGAAATCAAATGGCTTTCTTTACAGTTCCAAATCTTTGAATCATTTTTTTAAAGATTTTATTTATTTATTCATGAAAGACAGAGAGAGAGACAGAAAGAGAGAGAGAGGCAGAGAGAGAAGCAGGCTCCATGCAGGGAGCCCGACGTGGGGCTTGATCCCGGGTCTCCAGGATCAGGATCTGGGCTGAAGGCGACGCTAAACCACTGAGCCACCTGGGCTGCCCATGAATCACTTAAAAAAAAAAAAAAAGAATATTTATTTATTAGAGAGAGAGTGGGGAGGGAGGGGCAGAGGGAGAAGAAGAGAGAATCCCAAGCGGACTCCTCACTGAGCATGGACCCAACCTGGGGCTTGATTCTACTCCCTGAGATCACAACCCGGGCTGAAATCAAGAGTCGGATGCTCAACTGACTTGAGCAGCCAGCCCCCCACCTTGAATCACTTCTACATTGGTTTTTACTGAGTTGGCCATAAGATGGTTAATTTTTTCACCCAAGCAGGTGTGACTTTCTCCTATGTAGCCTACCTTGAAGAGACCTGTGGGGAGGTCTGGAGGCTCCTTGTGGTCACTTGAATAGTGGCAAGTTACCTACGGTGCTGAAGCCCAGGTGGCCAAGGCTCATAGTATAGCTGATTGGGAGCATGTGCAGGTGTGTGCCCAAGTAACATGATGGCAGGAGGAGGACCCATCCACCAGCTATGGTCATGATGAGGCCCATGACCATCAGAGAAATTTTGACAAAAATAGAAGCCAAGTTGGTAGGAAGCCCCACCCCTGGGCACTGCCTTGCCTTGGCGACTCCCATCCCATGGCTTCTGGAGAGAAGGGCTCAGCAGCTAAGCTCAGAAACCTCTCCAGCCTGTGCGATGCCAAGGGTTTCTGTCAAGGGCCGGCTTCTTGAGGGCTAAGGTCCCCTGTGCAGGTCAGGGAGGCCCCAAGAGTCTGTGGCACTTTGGTGGTGGCCACTGGGGCCAGCGTCATGGCTCAGCATGGCAACAACAGGCCAGCTCTGCACCCTTGGACTGGAGGTCACCTCCCCTGTCCTGCACAGCTGAGGTGCCAGTACCATGGAAGGCCCTGAGAGGGTGGCAGGGACAGTGTGCACAGTGGCTGCACGCTACTGGCTCTCAGTGGTTTCCAGAGCTGGTGTGAGCCACAGAAATGAATGTGTCCCACAGGGAAGCAGCAGGCACTGGCCACCACTTGCCAGAACCAAGGCCTTCCTATAGGTGCCGACCTCCTGGGCACACACCATGTCCTCCACCAAGACCAGCTTGCGCCCGCTGGACAGCGCCGCAACTCAGGCCGCATCAGCTGATGGCATGGTCAGGGCCTGGGTGGCCGCCTTGACAGGTTAAAGTCCCGTGAACGTACAGGTCCCTCCCTAGGCCACCTCATCCTGAACTGGAATCTCGACCAACTGTCTCATGTACAGACAGGACCAGAGCCAGGTTCTGAGCAGCACAAGGGCACAGCCCGGCCTGCAGCCCTGCTCGCTCTCCACCTTGGGTGCCCCCCCGGCCCCCCCCCCGCCAGGCCCCACAGAGGTCAGTCCGCCCGCCTGTCTTCACGCCTGGATTAGCAGTTCTCGTTGTAACCTTCACACCTCCAGATTCTTGTGGAACAGACATGCTTTCCAGGGCTGAGTGTGCGTGAGTGCGTCTTCTGCTCGGCACTCATTATGCAGGGTCTTCCCGCCCCATGACGAGTCTGTACCTCGCCCATTCCTCCAGGGTTTTCTGTGGCCGTCAAGTTTATCTGGCATGCACGTGCCGCAGGCGTGGAGAATAGGGAGAGGTCTGGGGGGCATGGATTGGGGTGGTAGCCTGTCCTTTCTGCAGCCACGGAGTCTCCAGAATAACACAGGTCTGATCCAGAGAGTCTAGGTAGATGAACAGGTGCCAGAGGTTTTGAATAGGACAGGCACGTTTTACCAAATAAACAGATTGCCCCACACCTGCATGGGACCAGAATTGGCAGGAAATACTCAGTGGGCCGTAAGGCTAAAAGGTCACGCTGAAGGAGCTGCCAGGAGCGGCCCTTCTCTCCCCTTCTAGAACATGTGCCAGCTGAAAACCTGATATTAAACAGCTTAATATATCTCTTTAATGACAAGGTGGTTGTTTTCTGCTGTGTGAGTGATGGGAAAATTATCCAGGATAGAAAGGCTAATTTTTGCTTCTCTGCCTTCATTTGGTGAGTCAGGGATGTGCTATGTGTTTAGGAGGAAAGGGAAAGCATTTGCCTTATCTGGTGTTTTCCCTGCCTGAGGCTAGCCAGGCCCCCAGCGAATCAGACCCCGGTCCCAGGTGCCGGGACGTGAGGGGATCGCCCTGAATTCAGCCTTGTGTGTCCTTGTAGGAGGGAAGCAGGGGAACCAGGGACGGTGATGGGACTGCCCTGAGGAAGCTACTCACACAATGGTCAGGAGACCAGCTGATTTGCTCCACCGTAGTAGCTGGCCAACACCTGCCTCGGCCTTTCATTAGCAAAGATGGTCAGGGGCCCGAGCATTCCGGGGACAGCGGGAACAGTGGTTAAGTGCAAAGGGCCTGGGGCTCCAACACAGAGACCCCATCAAGTTCAGCCTATTCGAGGCACAATAGGCAGATGGTGAGAAGTGGGATTTGGACCATAGCGGTGGGGGTGGGGGTGGTGCACATCGTGATAATGGGGTCCATTGGAGTGCAGTGGGTGCTCTTAGGGTGAGTGGGAGTGGCAAGAGCAGCATTGCTCATGGTCATCAGGTAGGAGACACTGGTGGGTGGTGCTTAGGGACATGCCCTGGATGGGATCCTCTTAGGTGGAGGGTTCCAGAGGGGGCCATCCAGGCAGCTACACTGCACGTCCCCAGCTAGTAAGGGTGTTGGAGAGCACTGGCTCTGTTAGTTCCTACAATAGAGTGAGCAGGGAGCCCGGCACACGGGAGTCCTGGCAGCCTGCTGTGTGCCCCAGCATGGACACGCGCGTTTCCAGCTGAGTGGAGGTGCAGTGATATCTGCAAACTTGCTTCCCAGCGGTTTCTCTGGGGCCCCTCAAGTGTTCTCTTTCTCTGCTTCTGCCCTGCGGGTTTGGCTAGGAGTGCTTTTCCCCTGATACACAAGAGGTGCATGTGTGGCCCACCTCTCTCCGGGCCTCAGTGTTCCATCTGCACTCAGGGACCTCAGGGGCCCTCAGCTCTGACGAGAAAACAGTTGTGGAACAGCTGTCTGTGCCCCGAGCAGTCCCACAGCTATCCCTGCTCCAGAGCCTGACCTCAGAGTTTGCAGTTGGCTCTGTTCTGGCTCTTGTGTCCCATCCGATCGGCCTCAGCCCCCATGCCTGCCATATGGAACCCACTGACCGGACAGGCATTTGGCTCCCTCACATGGGACTGCATACCTCTGTCCCCCTCTGTAAGGCCATCTGCAAACTGTGCAAACTGAGCCCTTTCTTTTTTTTTTTTTTTTTTTAAGGAGGGGATTTGTGGCTCTAAAGACTCTTTCTTTGGATTTTTAGTTGCCTTTTGGATTTTATCTCTAGTGCGCACATGTTTTTTTTTTTTTAATTTTTTTTATTTATTTATGATAGTCACAGAGAGAGAAAGAGAGAGAGGCAGAGACACAGGCAGAGGGAGAAGCAGGCTCCATGCACCGGGAGCCCGATGTGGGATTCGATCCCGGGTCTCCAGGATCGCGCCCTGGGCCAAAGGCAGGCGCCAAACCGCTGCACTACCCAGGGATCCCAAACTGAGCCCTTTCTAACCGGCGGTGTCCTGGCTGTGGATGGGGACACTTCACAGGCTGTCATGAAGGTGCGGGGAGTGGATCCACATACACAGCTTAGCTCATAGTAAGAGCTGGATACTGCTGGATTTTCTTCCCCCACAGGCTTTAGTAAAAAGCTGCCAATTTCCTCTATTTTTAACCAAGCACAAGTTTTCTGTTTTCCCACAACTTAAAGAACATTGAGATGTGAATAGCGACAGTAGGGACTGGGCGGGGAGGAAGGGAGTGGTCCCACTGCGCTGAGGGCCAGCGGGATGGAGAAATCACAGTTGTTGGGAGCCAGGGCCTTTCTGGGGACTCGGGGACCGTTCCTGCAGCCAGCCCTCTAAGCCGGCACATGGCCTCCCCAAGTCCCCAATGAAGCCTGGCACCTGACCCAGTCCTAGTCCCCAGAGGTGGTTCTGATCCGGCAGGAAAGGCAGACGTGCAGGGCCAGCGGGAGCCACGTGTGACCTTGGTGCTCCCTGGAGAAAGAACCCAGGACCTGCTATTTCTGGCTGTGTGATTCTGCACAGGCTTTTCCCCCTTCCTGACCTTGGATTTCCTTGTCATTAAAATGGGAACAAGGACCAGAGCCCTGAGGGACTCACGTAGTCTGTACTAGATCCTGCCTCTCTGGCTTCTTCAGAGGCACCTTCTCTCAAAATGTTCTGCATCAGTTCTTAAAAGTCTAATAAACGTAGCAGTGATGGCATGACCCAATCTGAGGAAAGAGACCGGATTTCACAACTGTGCCAAGGTTGCTAAATCGCCGTGTCCTCCCCGGTGCTTTCCTGTGCCAAAGGTTCTGTGCCAGTGGCCTGTGCTACTGTGGCCAATTACCAGAAGCTGAGTGGCTTGAGGCAACACGAACGTGTTCTCCTACAGTTTTGGAGGTCTGCAGACTGTGCTACTTCTGAAGGCTCTGGAAGGCCATGTGTTTGCTTGCAGAGAAAGGCAGGAAGCCTCTAGAAGCTGGAAGGTCAGGAAACAGATTCTCTCCCAGTGCCTCTCTCTGAAGCCACCACTGTGGCCTCTTGCGCAGTTAGATCTCCCTCTGCCTCCTTATATGGACTCTTGGGATGACGTTACACCCCAGATGATACAGGATAATCTTCCCATCTCAAGATGCCTAACTTAATCACATCAGCAAGGTTCCTTTTGCCCTTTAAGGAAATTCAGACCATAGATTTCCTAAGAGAGTTCAACATAGTAGTCATTCTCACTTTAGTATAAAAATGCATGATCAGCTCTTACTGTGCTTCCTCCTGAGCTAAGGGAAGTCTCCTCTAAAGGGAGGGAGTTTGGGTGTGGTTGGCTCTGGAGAGGAGGGAAAGAGGGAATGTGGAAGAGTGGGAGGCCCCAAGAGCTGGTCCTGAGCAGCCCCTTGTCAGGGTTTAGCAGGCCTGGACTTCAGGGTGTCAGGATGCTCAGCATTCCCCTGGGGGCTGCCCTCCACTGCCTGTTTCTCATGGCCTGTGGGGCTCAGTGTGGTTGTCCAGCCAGGCAGAGGTACGAGGTTCGGGGGCCTTCCTCGAGAGCAGGACCATAACCTCCCCCAGGGTCCGGGCCTCCTGAGTTCACCGTCTTCCTGCTTTGACCTTGAGTCACTGCTGCCAGGGCCTTTCCCTGAAACCATGTCCTTGGCTGTGCTTGGTGCCTGGTTCCTTAGCTGCTATTTTCCGAGGAAAGTGAGCTGACACTCCTCCGTTGGAGTGGGGCTCCCAAGCTCTGATTGCTCGCTGCGTGGGGGCAGTGACCCCGGGGGGGGGTGGCCAGACCAGGAGCCTCCTCCTGTGCCTGCGCCCCTCGGAGGGGCTGCCGCCCGCCTTGGGCCCTCCCAGTCCCCGGGAGAGGACAGCGACTTGCTGGCACTGTGCTTCCGGGTGCACACTCGTCCCCAGGTGCCTGGGCTCCCCGCCCCTCGTCAGGGCAGGCACAAGCTCCGGGTGCCGAGCCAACCCCGACTGTCTGATAGCATCTTCTTTCCACATTTCCATGCTCCGCGCCCCAGGAAGAAGGCCAGAGCCCCGGGCAGACCACTCCCTTGCCTGGGCCCAGCTTCCGCCACCCACCTGGAGGAAGGAGAGGCCGCCAGGCGACTAGGTTCAACCGTGTCCGGTCTCCTGCCGGGTGCAGTGAGTTCAGAACTTTTCCAAAGTGTTCTCCCCAGATGGCTGAGTGAGCATCAGCATCTGCTCTCCAGTGCCACCAAGGACGTGGCAGGAAGCTGGCAGTCCTCCCCAGAGGGGACCATGCCCAGCTCCTCCCAGCCCAGGGTGAGGTGAGAAATCCCTGTCTCCCCTCCACTGGTGCCCAGAGCCTCCTCCAAAGCCCTGATGCTGTGCCTTGCTCCACAGCCCAGCCCTGAGAAGAGCTCTGGGACCCCCTGATTTTTCCTCTCAGGCGGGGATTAGCTGGTAAGGATGTCCTGCAGGAGGCAAGCTGATGGGTCATGTCGTGTCACCAGACCGTGCAGGTGGGTGGCGGGCACAGCTAGCAAGTGTCTGCTCCCCAGATAGTCAGCAGGAAGAGCCAGCCTGCCCGTCTCGAGTACCCTTACCACTTAGTCCGGGCCTCTTCTTGCCATTCTTCCTGCTTCAAGCCCATTTGTGTGTGTGAGTCTTGGCCACTCTGATGACAGGAGCCAGGGTCAGCTGGCCGCACCCAGAGCCCTGCTCACCTCGTGGGGATAGAGACTCACAGAACTACCCCCATTCCACAGCTGGGGAAACCGAGGGTCCTTCACTGCCACCCACAGGCACTCTGTCTGAAACAAAAGCCTGGGGAGGCCCACCCTGGAGCCCACCGTCCCTGCCACATGCCCTCTCCCCTTTGGGTGTTTCCTGAGTTCCCAGCCCCACCCTTAGCAGGACAGGTTAAGCTAAGCCCCTACCTCAAGTTGCTCACAGCCTACAGGAGCCTTAAGACCATGCCCAGGTCTTTCACACATCTGGAGGCATTGCTCAAGGAGCACACAGGCCCCGGGAGCCCCTCAAGCACCTCAGGGGTAAAGACAGTCGCTGAGCATACAGACAAACAGCATTTCATCACCACTTCTCTGCACTCGGCCTCATTCTGGGGAGGGGCATTTGGAAGCTGAGACAGCCAAGCAGAAGGCCTGTGTGTGGCCTCGGGGTGGGGGGAAGAGCTGTCTCTTTGTGTGGACAGCTTGGGGACAGAGGTCACTGGAAAGCCCTGAGGTGGGAGACAGGAGGGAACCAGGAACTGTCCTGGAACCTGATGACACCACCTCCAGGAAGTGTCTTGGCGCTTCCCAGGTAGCAGGGCTCGGAACCACCTGCTTTCCAGGTGTGCAACCTGATAAGAGGGATGAGCTGGAGTGAGGGTGAGGGAACAAAAGCCAAAGAGTTGGCAAGTAGAAATGCTCACTTGTTAGCATCACAGATAAAGTCGCTGCACGTGGTGATGATGGTGGTGGTGATGGTGTTGATGGTGGTGATGGTAGATATTGAAGAAATGAGGGAGGGAAGAGCTCGAGGCTGCAGACCGATTTGTGCCCATTCCCTGTCCCTCCATCAACTCATTTATTTATTGCACACCTGTTCTAAAGCTAGGCACTCCTGCCCCAGGCCCTGCGAACAATGCTCTGATGTAGCAATGCCAAGTTCCTCTGCAGAAGGTGCGTGCCAGCGCAGGCCTGCCGGGTTGCCAAGGAAAGCCTGTGGGGGCTGAGGCTGATCTTGAAAAGGACGGAGGAGGCCAGTATAGGTGGAAAGCCCATCAGAGGCAAAGGTGCAGAGGTGGGGAAGTCCGGGGAGCTGGGTCTGGGAGAGGTGTGGTGATGCTGGAGGCAGCGCAGGGGTGAGGAGAGAGGAGCGCAGAGCTGAAGAGGGAGCCAGGAGGTCTCTGGTGGCAGTAATCCTGGGTTGGGGGTAGGCACCAAGGAGATGGGGTGATGAGGGCCATTTGGGGAGGCTGAGCCTGGCCAGCACCCTGTGGCCACCTGCCCCATACACTCTCATGGCTGCTCCCTCTGCTTCCCTCCTGCCTGGACCCTCAGTGCTCACCCAGGGCTCGCAACCCTAGGTATGCTAATCTGGCTAGAAGGCCTTGGGGCTGAGGGTGCAGGAGCTGAGGCCTGGCCACAGAGCCTGGGGTGGACCTGCCCCTGGCTGCCCTTCTGCTTCTAGGCCAAGAGCAGAGCAGTGGGCAGTGGGATGTGCTTATGCCTAGATTTGTGCTGGTCACTCATCTCTGGCTTGAGCTTGGAGCCTCTTTTGCCACAAGGAAGCCAAACTATCTTCTGTGCCACCACAGGCTCCTTTGCGGGAGGGTGGCTGTGCCAGAGAAAAGGTAACAGACCAGGTCCTACTTCTCTTGGAGATGCTTCTGACACCCTGTCCTGGCGAGGAGTGCTTGCGAGTGTGTATGTGTGTACACATGTGTGCGTGTGTGGTCTGTAGCAGGCAGTCAGGACCCTGGCCCCGCCATCAGTGACCCTCCCTGGGCTTCAGTGGCCCTCCTGTGAAGACGAGGTCCTTGAGGCCCACCCTCCCTCCCTGGAGGCCCGCCCACACTGAACCTCATCCCACAGAGCCCCCAAGAGGCAGCTATGCCCACTGTCCCTTCAGGGTGTAGAACTGGGTATCCCAGAGGGGTCACACACCAGCCAGTGGCAGAGCTGGGCCTGGGGACGTGCTCTCTGTTCCATGGAGGCAGATCTGACAAACGTTCTCCTGCAGACAGGGTCTGGGGGAGCCAGGAGGGGTCTCCCATCTTAGCATGCATGCATGCAGACCCCAGGTGCATTTACCAGGAAAGGCCTCTGAAAGGAAAAAAACTATTCTGGAGGGGCTTCCTGGAGGTGGTGGCCACAGATAGAGCTGGCCCACCTGGAGGGCAGACAGAAACCACATCAGGCCAGAGGAGCTGCCGGGGTCAAGGGCATGCAAACAGCCCTGGAGAGGCAAAGCCAGAGAGACAGCAGGCAGAGAAGGATCTAGGCCCACTGTTCCGCTTAGGTGAGGAAAGCAGCACAGAGGACGAGGACTAGGGAGGCCTCAGGCCTCACCCACTAGAGCTGCACCGTCCAGGACAGTGGCCCCTAGCCAGGTGCGCCCACTCACATCCAGATCGGCCAGAATGAGACACATCAGCCGGTGCCTCAGCCACACTAGCACACTGTGTGTCTAGAGCTGCACGTGGCTAGTGATACGTAGAACGTGGTCTTCTCCACAGCATGTTTGGACAGCACCGGCTGGGGCTGGGGCCATACGAAGAAGCCCATCCTGTGGTGCAAATACTTCCTCATTGGCTGATTTGAAGTTCTCAGCAAGAGGTCACTGAAGGTGGCCTTGGGGACATGCATCAACTCATCATATGCTATTTGCACCTGCAAACGCAGGAGAAGTCAGCAGCCAGCCTCGAGAGCAGACAGTAGGATGCCGTGAAATAACTGGGAAGTGATGAGATTTAAATGTTTATTACTTTTTAAATGTAACTTATGTGGTTGTGTGTTTATATATAAGCTGATTTTTAAGGATGACTTTAACAACTGGCTCAGAACATTCTTGGAAGTTTGACAGTCTGTGTTTGCCAGCCGGTAAAAGCCACCTGTACCCTTTCACTGGAGGGTTTTGACGGTGATAAATCCTTTGTTTCATCCCATTTTCTCCAGGCAAACAAGGGAGCAGGAAACACCACCTGACTTCTTTTATTTCTCTGACTATGAGAGGCACAATGCAGAGATCGCTGCCTTCCACCTGGACAGGTGAGCTGTGCCCCAGATCCGTCGCCCGTCTTCTGGGATGGCTCTACCGCGCACAACATGAACTCCTTTTTGGTCTCCGCACTGCCGCCTGCTGCTGGGGAGCTGGGCAGGCGGTAATGGGTGGCCGTGTAGGTGTGCCCTCCAGAGGTTGTCACGGGCCAGCATCCGGGGGGCGGGGGACCCCATCTTGGCCTTCTGGAGCTACCCTGCTTACATGGCAGGGACCTCCAGCTTGGGGTGTAGTCCAGGCCGCAGCTTCACGGTCCTCCAGGCTGGGTAGAAAGCAGAGTCCCCGGGGTCCCCCCAGACTTGCAGATGAGGGTTTTCTTAAGACCCCCCGATACACTGAAGTTTGCAAGGCCTGTTTTGTTTTGTATTTTTAAAGATTACAAATCCTGTTTGGCAGCCACAGAAACCCCAAGTCAGATTTTCAACAATTTCAGCTACTGAGCATCCCAAACCCAGCAAAGAGCCCTTCTGTGAAGAGTAGTTGCCACAAAGGCAACAGGGGTCACTCACTTGGGAGGTAGAGCTTGTTTATGACACAAGGCAGCAAATATAGCAGGCAGGGCATGCCTGCAGGAGTGTGTAGGGGGATATAGGACGCCCGGCTCCCCATGCCCAGCCACCTTCCCTCGGAGGGCATCCGGGGGCAGCACATGGGGCTCGTATCTGTGCAAGTGGGTGAGTGCAGTGCAGTTCAGATGGCATTCCGTTAAAAAGTGGCCAAATTAATTTTAATTTATTGAGCCCTGAAAGGAGGGTCTGGGCACCTGGCAGGCCTCTGCTAGAAATAAAGTAGTCTCATGGAGCCCATGTCTTCTGGTCGCTGACAGCACCAGGTAGAACTGTGGGCTCCAAGTTGGGCCTAACCCCTTAGGCCCAACGCAGAGAGATGGGTATTCATTCTGCCCCAGCCCGGGCATGAACCCTTTCCCTGTCACTTTCCCACCAGGATCCTAGATTTCCGCCGGGTGCCCCCCGTGGCTGGCAGGATGGTCAACATGACCAAGGAAATCCGGGATGTGACAAGAGACAAGAAGCTGTGGAGGACCTTCTTCATTTCCCCAGGTAACCAGCTTATGACATGGTAACCACCAGTGTGTACTTACCTTTTTGACGAAGAAGAAGGATTATAAAGAGTAGTTGTATAATCCAGCCCGTTGCTTTCATGGGGCCACATGCAGGGCATCCCTTCTGCTGGACAACACAGTTATGTGTTGGGGTGTGTCTACATCATAATTTTAAAAGGCTGCCAAATGGCCAAGTTACCATCCTTAAATCAATCCCCTGGTCTGGGTATAGAGGTTTTTCCTACCATTTGTTTGTTTTCGAAGACAACATGAGTTCATTTTTTTTTTAAGATTTTATTTATTTATTTGTGAGAGACAGAGAGAGAGAGAGGCAGAGACACAAGCAGAGGGAGAAGCAGGCTCCATGCAGGGAGCCTGACGTGGGACCCGATCCCGGGACTCCAGGATCACGCCCTGGGCTGACAGCGGCGCTAAACCTCTGAGCCACCGGGGCTGCCCAAATGAGTTCATTTTTGAAAACTCCCAGCCACTCTGGAGAGTCTTCTCCAGGTGGCCGGGCTGGAGGAACCTCTGTTCTCTGAAATGTCCCCTGGAGTAAGAAACACTCCGGCAAGACCCTCACCCAGTGGCAAGGCCTGGGCTGCCTCCTGGTGCCCTCAAGGGTGGCAGGGGCCTGCGTGTACCATGTGCTACAGAGAGAGAGGGGCTGACATTTATGGAAAACTTTAAGACTATATCCTCAATCTCCAGCGCACACCTAAATGTAAGTCACACCCTCCAGAATCATGGGTCCCAGGTGCTGAGTGACAGCAGGTATCCCTGTCCCTGAGAGAACTTGAGCCAGCAGGGCTGCTAGCAGGCTTGCTCAGCCTGAGCGTGGGGAATACCTTCAGTCTCAGGATCTGTCCCTTGTATGCGGTTCCTGGAGGTGCCAGAGTGTCCAGGGGATGCCAGAGAAGTGGAGCACAGGATGAGCATGGACCTACCCTGGGATAGAGACCCTCCTGGTGGTGAGGGCCTGTCCGTGGGAACGCCGTGGCCACACCGTTAGTTCATGCACATCAAACCCACGTAAGGCCCTTGACTGGCTGTGCCCGGGGGTCCCCGACATCTGGCTTCTGCTGGTGGTTTGGGCTGCATGGTTTCTTAACAGCATTCACAGATTTGCCTGGGGTGAGGCCCACGGCTTAACCAGGCTTCATTTCGGTCATCCGCAACTCAGCACACCCTCACGGGGCTCCTCCTCTCTGACCCCATAACAGGGAAATAGGACAGAAATCTCCTGCCCCTGCTCTCTGTGCCTCAGCGGCTCACCCCGTGACCAGAGACCAAAGGGTGCTTCTCGGTCAGCCTTGTCTAAGCCTGCCCTTTCGGTAAATTTCTGTGGACATGTCTCATACATCCTGGGCAGCTTACACACCCAGAGACGGGAGCTCATCGGCTCACTGGGAACTCAGCTCCTGTTTGCACAGCCTGAGCTTCTGGGAAGGTCCTTCTGCAAGGGTGGAAACCTGCGTCCCCAATCTTGGGTTCTAGTGCCCTCTGCTGGAATTACGCCCCCCTCCTCCCCCACCCCAAGACCTCGAGCTGCTCCTTTCCCTCTGCCCACAGCCTACCCCAGGAGCTCTTATTCCCAGCATCTGTGATCGGCCTCCACACCCTCACACGCCACACCCATGCTGCCCCAAGTGCTGACGAGCCTTCCGAGTCCAGGCTGGGTCACACCGCGGGACGCCCAGGCTCTGTGGCTGCTCCTTGTCCGTGGTTTTGTGGTTTTTATTGTAACATTCCTGGTAATGTTGTTCAGTGTTCAAAAATTACAACATACCTGCTTCCCACACCCACCGCCCAGTTTATCACTCACCAGTGTCCCTCTATGTTAGGTGGATGCTCTGTATTTCTGTCCTGGGCTAGTTCTGGGGCTTTCACCACAGAACCCACACCCACCGAGGGACTGACATAGGGTCAGCAGAGATGGGCCAGAATGCCTGTTATTGCCAAGGGCATACTTGGGGGGGTGGCCGTTCAGGCTGGATTGTGTCCCCTCGGCAGAAACTAGCCCATTCCCATGTGGGCAGCCCCCAAGCCCCTCAGACGGGGCTGCGCCTGCCAGTGGGGCCTGCAAGGAGGCTCCCTGGGCCCTGCGTCCTTCCCCTCAGTCATCACACGGTGGGGACGGGACACGTACATCACTGAGCACCTGCTATTGCCAGGCACTGCTGTGTGCCCGCTGTGGGATTCCTCATGTAACTCTCAGGCAGGACCGGGGGGCAGATTGTTTCGTCATCCCCGTTTTTAACCGATTTTATCAAGGTGTGATTGACATGCTCTTTGTAAATAGTGTCACAGTGAGAAGTTGCATGAGTTTTGATAAGCAGAGAACTGGTCCATCCTTCCCGGTCCCATCCTGGCCTATATCCTCCGAGACAACACAATCTGTTATGTATCTCTGAGGGTGACTTCGCTGCTTCTGCAGTTTGCACAAGCGGGAGTGGCACACGGTGTGTGCTGTCGTCTGTCTGTCTGTCTGTCTTCTGGCTCGGCAGCACCATTCTGAGATCCATCCGCATGGTCGTGTGGTATCCAGCATGTTGGTTTTTAAGTCAGAGTCCGGTTGCACCAGACGGATGCAGTGCACGTTGTCATGCAGTCATCTGTTGAAGGCACCATCCAGAAGGGACTCAGTAACTTGCCCAAAATGAAGAGAGGAACTACAGTCTGAAGTGTCAAGAGAGGAAAATGCATCAGGATGTTTCCATATTTAGTTTTCTCAGGGCAGAGGGGCCTCCCCTCAGGAGCTGCCGTGCCAGGGCTCTCAAGGAAGGAAGGGGCCGCGGAGCCACAGCATCCAGGGCCCCAGCACTGATGTTCTGCGTGTGGTGGGTGATGGGTTATGGATTCCTTTCTGTCAACAGAAGCCAGAGTCAGTCCCTCCTCTGAGCAGGCACATTAGGACACGTGCTGCCCACTGTGGTGGTTTGGTGCTCCATGCACTGCAACTGTCAGCCCTGGCCTGTTCCCAGTGTCCTATGGCGATAGCGAGGATGCCTGCGTTCGGCACCATGATTGCCGGAATCTTCCATGGTGCCACTCAGATGGCTGGATCCCTGTTCCTGGTGTCTGGACCTGATGGGACGCAGCGCCACTCCATCAGCCGGATCTCTTCCCAAAAGCCCTTTGAAGTGTGTGGTTTTCTGTAACGCAGCTGGATGGTGGGAGCCAGCGTCGACCCCATTCTAGAAAACAAAGTCTATTCAGATTCACTTGCACCCCTTCTGCTTTGCATTGCTAGAACCATCCAGTCGCAAAGTAGCCACAGAGGCCAAGCTTCACTTGAGCTTCAGGCACATGTTGGAGAGGTTAATCTTCCTCCCACCTCAGAGGCCCGAGTAGTTCTGCTCTGGGGTCAGTCATGAAAGGGGAAAGTCACAGTCACCAAGAGGGGAGCTTGGCACCAGCTGAGAGCCGGAGGGGCCTGTGGCAGGTACAGGCAACCCTCTGGCCCAGCCCTGCCTGATGCCAGCCTCTGGCAGGAGGACTGATACCCTAGGAGGTGGGCTGAGCTCAAGTACACTGCGGTCCTTCTGTGCGCCAGAGACAGGGCCCTGTCAGTACGGAGGATGGTGTCAGGATGCAGAACTCACAGGAGAGCAGCCAAGTGCCCCCCGCCACATAGCAGTGCAGAGGCAGGACAGGTCAGAACCCAGTGAGCTGAGCCCCACAAATTCCTTATGCTTTTTCGGTAAATATCTGTGGACACGTCTCATACATCCTGGAAGGTGCCCACATCCATGGGTTTCCATAGGGGAGCCCACCTCCAGGATGAGACACAGAATGTGAGCAGCTGGGAACCCCTCCCAGCCACTCAGCCCCCACCCACATCTTTAAAGTGGCTCTTGTTCCTGCCACATGGGCCAGGGGTCTGGGGACCCTGCCCACACACTATGGACACAATGTCCAATTTAAATGCACGTGGAGGGTGAGAGGGGGTCCCAGGCTGGGCCCAGATGTCTTCAGGCCACTCCTTTATATATATATATATTTTTTTTTATTGGATTTCAATTTGCCAACATACAGTATAACATGTGCTCTTCCCATCAAGTGCCCCCCTCAGCACCCATCACCCAGTCACCCCATCCTCCTGCCCACCTTCCCTTCTACTACTCCTTGTTCATTTCCCAGAGTTAGGAGTCTCTCATGTTTTGTCACCCTCTATAAAATGAGTGGGAAAAATTCAGCCACTCCTGAGTGACGGTAGCTCCCCAGCATTCCAGCCCCACCTGACAGCCACCAACATGTCAGAGCCACCCAGGTTGGACAAGGATAGCAAGCGTCCCATTCTTTGGGACTCACCTTCTTGCTGGGCAGATCCCTGAAATGCTCCTGGTCTCCACCCTCAGGCCTCACAGGTGGGGGGAACGCGTCAGTCCTTGTGCAGAGACCAGCCTGTCTTCCCCCAAGGTGTCAGGTGTTGAGGAGTGGCCTAGAGTGCTGGGGAAGGCAGGTTTTCCTGTGTCTATCTCAGTTGTCATCACGGAGATGAAACAGGCCCCTGCTCCTTCCTTTCCCTCGCCCACTTCTGTCCAAGGGCAGGGGCGAGCTAATGACCGCTCACATGCAGTGGCCCCTGACTTGCTGCTACATATCTGACTTGACCTGGTTACTGTGTTTAACACCCAGCCCCCTGAGCAGGTGCTGCTGGAGCCGTCATTCAGGTGTGGACACTGCAGCCCAGGGCAGAAGCACCCCACCGGGGTTGCACCCCTGGGAAACTTTCCGGGCCTACCCTGGATATCCCTTGAGAAACCAGACTTGCATCTCCGAGGAGGAAAACGCCGTGTGCTCACAACATGCCTTTGTCTCCCAGCGTGAATCCATCTAAAACTAGCTCCGGCTCCTAGATTAGACACCCCAGGGCTCTGGCCAACAGGATCAGAGAAAGACTTTCCTCCTGAAAGTGGAGCCGCTGCCTCGGCTGAGGCTGTTTTGGGTGTTGGTGGGATGCTGACAAACGAGGTCACAGACTGATCTTTCCTGGATCGTCCTCTGTGGCGATCATCCAGCGCTGGCTCTGGGGTCACGAGGTCCTGGGAGGAAGAGAGACAGGCGATCCAAGCAGGGACGCGCCGTATGCCAGCAGGGCGCCTTCCCGTCTCCTCTGGGTGGCTGCTCACCGGGCGCGGAGACTCTTCACTTGCAGGAGAGCAGACAAGTGCCCCCCACCACGTAGCAGGGCCTTGCCGTGCATGTTTTCATTCCATGAGGAGAGTGAACCTGTGGCTGGAAGACCCTGGGAGCCTCGTGAGTGTTGCTTGGGCAGGGTGTGCGGCAGCAGCAGAGGAGACGCCTCGTCTGGGAAACTGGCTGTTTGCACCTTTGGGGGCTTGTGCGTGGTGCCTGCCCCTCTGGCTGCCGAGTTACTACACACCCCAGGTCTGGAGGGTTTCTCCCCCGTACCCACAAAGCAACTGAACTCCGTCGGGAAGCACACATCAGGGACAACTGGTTGGGGTCTCCAGCGACAGCTCACCAAAGCACAGCAGCCAGCGATGCGCGATTTATCAATGACTCGTCTTACTGAGACATGAGTCAGATACTATACAATTGGTCATCTTTTTTTTGGCAACAAAATGACCATGGCACTTTATTCTTTTTCTTTAAATAATGTGCCCATCGTTTGTGCTTAGACTGAGTTAAATTTGCCCTGCTTTATTATTATTTTTTTAATGAAACTCATCATTTTGAAGTGTGCAATTCAGGGGTTTTGAGTACATCCGTGATACAGTGCCACATCACCACTAGTTCCAGAACATTATCCTCACCCCAAAAAGAACCCCATCCCTGTTAGCAGCCCCCCCCCAGGTCCCCCAGCCGCTGGACCACCACTGTTTTCTGGATGGATCTGCCCATTACAGACACGTCGCACACACGGAGCATGCCAACCTGGGTCCCTCGTGTCTGGCTTCTGTCACGGAGCATCACACTCTTGTGGCTCATCCACGATGGAGCCTTGTTGTGTCAGCAAGGCTGACACTTTCCCATTGTGGGTAAACAGTGTTCCATTTTATGGATGAGCCACATTTTGTCCACTCGCCTCTGGAGGGACACGCGGGTTGTCTGCATTCGGCCACTGAACTGAGCTGCTGGGACCCTCTCTGTACGACGTGGATGCTCGAGCGTAGAATTGCCACGTCGTGTGGTCATTGTGCGGCAGACTTAGTGAGGAGCTGCCAACCCGGCTCCCAGGGGGGCTACACTACTTGGTGTCCCTCCAGCACCGTGTGTGCCTCCAGCTACTCCACACCCTCAGCAATACTGGTCCATGTCTCTTCCCCCGACCGAACCTAGCCTGGTGGGTAAGAAGCAGTGTCTCACTGGGGTTTCAGCATGCACTCCCCGAATGACCAAAGACATGGAGTATCTTTGTCATGTCCTCGTTGGCCATTTCTATATTTTCTTTGGAGAAAAGTCTGTTGAACTCCTTGGGGGCATTTATTAGTTGGGCTATTTACCCTTTTATTATGGGGTTGTACAAGTTCTCCTGTGCTGAGTGCTAGATCCTTGTCAGGGCTACGAGTTTTGAACATCCTCTCCCACTGTAGAGTGTTTACACTTTCTTCATGGTGAGAGTGCCTTTTTTTTAAGGCACTGAACACTGACTCTAGAATCTCAGTAGATGCCAGTCTGAGATCCGAACGCCGGCTCCCCCAGCTGTGTGGCCTCAGGCAGGTCAGCTCCTGTCTCTGGGCCTCTGTGTCCTGTAGCATGGGTTGCAGCAATTCGTAAGAGCCGGGGTGAGACGGTGGGTGAGCCTGGCCTGCCAGAAGGTGTGCCCCGGGGCCTGGCCCCAGACAGACAGGTGGGGAGGGCTGGCGTGAGGGTGATGCTCCCCCCCGCCCTACTGATGCCCCCCCCGCCCCCGCTCCACTCACCAGTATGTCCGTCTGCCACCAGCCAACAACATCTGCTTCTATGGCGAGTGTTCCTACTACTGCTCCACCGAGCACGCCCTGTGCGGGAAGCCGGACCAGATAGAGGGCTCGCTGGCGGCCTTCCTGCCAGACCTGTCCCTGGCCAAGAGGAAGACATGGAGGAATCCCTGGCGGCGCTCGTACCACAAGCGCAAGAAGGCAGAGTGAGTGTCGGCTGGACAGGCCCTGCGCGTGGCCCGCATCCTCCTTACTCGGACATCCCGGGGTCTGAGAGGCTTCTGCCCACTTTGCTCAGAGGGGCCTCAGGCCCGTTGACAGCCACAGGGGTAAGGAGTATCAGGGAGGGGAGGCACACCCCCTGCCTGCCCCCTGCGTGGCTGGCACCTCCCCTTTGTGAGTAGATGGCGGCCAGAATCAGATGCACCCCCGCAGTGGAGCAGACTGGCCTGCTGCAGCCCGAAACACAGCTTGTCCGAGTTTGAACTCCACTCACACTCCCTGCCCTTCTTGTCCCTTGTGCAAAAGGGTGGCCATGGAGGTATCTCTGTGACTGCTGTCCAGGCCCTGTTTCTTAATGGCAACCCTCCAGATGTGGTTTGACCACCTCCCAGCCCCACACTCCTGTTGATGCAGCCTCAGCTGTAGCACTGTTCTGTGGTGACACCTCTTTCCACCCCCGGTCCTCACTGCAGTAATTCTGCTGTGCTGAGCTGGTTGGGGCCTCCCTGTCCACACAGAGGAGGCACCTGGCCTTCTCACACTGGCTTCCCTGCAGGTGGGAAGTGGACCCTGACTACTGTGAGGAGGTGAAGCAGACACCCCCCTATGATAGCAGCCACCGCGTCCTGGACATCATGGACATGACCATTTTTGACTTCCTCATGGGTATGTCGCAGCCCCAGCCTGCACTGGGAGCTCCCACCCTACATGTGACCCTGCTGCAGCCAAACACCTGCTTTGCCCCGTGGCTCTGGCCTTGGGGTCAGACGTGGGCAGTGGGGGACAGCCCTGAGTTTTCGGTCTGCTTCTCTCCACAGGGAACATGGACCGCCATCACTATGAGACTTTTGAGAAGTTTGGCAATGAGACGTTTATCATTCACTTAGACAACGGAAGAGGGTGAGCCTTCTGGACCTGGGAGGACTCGGGCTCCGAGTGCAGGTGGTGGCCGTCCCCTGGGGACGCTTTGTGTGTGATGCAGCTCCTGTCGGCAGGAAAGGCCTGTAGTGTTACTCTTCCTGACCATCAGGGTCACCCTGTGTGCTGAGTCCTGTCATGTCCTCCTGTTACCCTGGGGAAACTGAGTCCCAGAGAGGCTACTTGCCCAGAAGGCATCTTAGTCATCTGGGACTGGCTCACTGGGACAAATGGCTCTCCCTGCCCTACGAAGAGGGCCACTGCTGGCTGGCTTCTGGGCGGGCCTGGGCCACCTAGGAGAGCCCTCTGCCTTATGAGCAGAGGGGTGCATGCGGGGACCTACATTCCTAAGTGGTTAGAGCTGCTGGTCTCAGATGCCTGGACAGTTGTATGTGGGGGCCACAGATTCCCAGCTGTAAAAGACAGCACTGCGGCTGGACCCTGGGCTGCCCCACCCTGGTGCCTTCTCCCCTCAGCCTGCCTCAGGTCCCACATCTACGAGCTGCTGCCCAGTGCAGTGGCCAGAACACCAAGCAGCTCTCAGGGGCCTCTCTCATCCCAAGCCCCACGTGTGCTGCTGGGGACAGCAGAGACCGGGACACACTGCCCAGAGACATACTGCCCAGGCTGCTGGGGACACACACTGGGGACAGACTGCCGGGGACACACTGCCTGGGACACTGGGGACATACTGCCCAGGGTGCTGGGGACACACACTGGGGACAGACTGCTGGGGACACACTGCCCAGGGACACATTACCAGGGGACATATTGCCCGGGGCACTGGGGACACACTGCTAGAGGACATACGCCCAGGGGTGCAGGAGACAGACTGCCAGGGACACACTGCCTGGTTTCCGTGGCCCTGGTGGCCTGGCAGGGCACACACGAGGTGCTGCTCACTGCAGTGCTTGGGGTCCCCCGGGGGATGCGTGTGGGAGGTGGTGCACACAGGAGTCCTGCTGCCCATGGCACCCTCAACAATCCCGCTTTCCCTTGGGCAGGTTTGGAAAATATTCCCATGACGAGCTGTCCATTCTGGTGCCTTTACAGCAGTGCTGCAGGTACGGTGTCCACCCTCTGCCCCCCTAGGGAGCCCCCAGCCTGGCCACAGGCTGGGCAGAGTCCCCCGATCCCTGCCAGCCAAGATACAGAGAAGAGGGGCTCCCCCGAAGCCCCACTCCCACTGCACGGCAGCACACAGGCTGGCACCCCGAGACCTGGCGGCAGGAGCTACGGCTCTGCAAAGCTCTTCCTGGCACGCAGCTCATGCCAGCCGTAACGGCCCATCTTACAGATGAGGACAGTGAGGCTCAGACAGCGTCCTGCCCCCAGCGCTCTGTGCCACTCTGCAACCCTCTCTGTGGGGCTCCACCCCCCCCACACTCCCCACCCATGCTTCCTTTTACGGTTGATGAAACAGGCCACAGGGCAGGTGTGGAGAGCTGAGCTGGGCACCGTCCCCTGGATGGGTGGGCTGTCCCTCCCCACCCTGTGTCTGCCTGGAGTATTGGGTCCCTGTGCTCACCCCTCGGGTCTCAAGTGGCCACCTGCGCTGCCGGGCAGGACGCTCACCACGGTGCCTCTGAGCAGGTCAGGGACCAACCCGGGACCACCCCACATAGAGCCAACACGGCTCCTCATCCCGGCCTCCCCATACCCAGTTTCTGGGGGTCAGGTACTGACCTCTGTCTACACTGCAGGATCAGGAAGTCCACCTACCTGCGGCTGCAGCTTCTGGCCAAGGAGGAGTACAGGCTGAGTCTGCTGATGGCCGAGTCCCTGCGCAAGGACCGAGTGGCCCCCATCCTGTACAGGCCGCACCTGGAGGCCCTGGACCGGCGGCTGCGCATCGTGCTGCAGGCCATCAGGGACTGCGTGGAGAAGGACGGGCCCCACAGCGTGGTGGAGGATGACCTGGACCCCGAGCACAGAGCGCCCCCCGGCAGGTAGTGACCGAGAGCCGCCAGCCTGCCGTGGAGGAGGGACACGCGCATCTGCACCGTGAATTCGGTGATTTCAGGAACAGACAGGCCACTCCGGGAATTGGGGAACCACGGGAACGTGAGGTCCTTCGGCAGTGGGTCTGACAAGACACGTTGTATTCGCTTTCAAGACCAGAGAAGGTTGGGGAGGGGGCGCTCTGTGCTCACGGACGAGGCGGCCTGGCGGCGGGGGCGACCCACCCTTTTTCTACGGAAAGGAAGCCTTTATTTACTATTTTGTATTTATACATGGTGTCTATGTACATAAATAGTGACACCTATGCAGACCCCAGACCACCTACCAAATGCACACAAGAGGGCCGCGCCCACTGGGGCCGGACTCTCCCCCCAGGTGCACTCACTCTGGACCTAACTTGAAACAAGCCCCCATCTCTCCCTCCTGGGGCCCCAGCCCCATGGCTGAGTCCCGTCTCAGTGCAGAAGGCACCCGGTGTCATCATGGGCTGGTGGACGGACAGACTCCCAGTTTCAGAGTGACGCCAATGACCACGTCTTCCATTTCTCAGAGCCGCCCAGCAGCACCTGGACTTTTCTCGGCGGCTGAGGGTGCTGCTCATCTTCTGACTCTGCTTTGATAGTTGGTGTAAATACATCACATGGGCTCCTCTGCGGGCCTCGGCAACAGGCTGAATTTTGCAGCATTTTTGTGGAATAGTTTGCAATGTGGTAAAAGTGCAATAAAACTAGAGCAAATGTATGTTGGAGTCTGGGTCCTCATGCCCTGAGCTCCGCTGCCACCCACCCTCCACAGAAGTAAGTCCTGGAACTGGGTGGAGCCAAGGCTCAGCTTTCCAGGCGCTGTGGCTGGCACCGTGGCTGGCACCGTGGCTGGGAGGAGGGCCTGCAGGCAGGAAGAAGAGGGGGCGAGCCACATGTCCCACTTCTGGTGTGGCAGACAGAGCTGGGTGAGGGTCAGTCCCAGAGGGTAAGCATCATGCCTACACAGCCCTGGCACCTGTGGGCATACTGTGTTTGCCCAGAGGAGCCAGGACATTCAGGGCCTGAATGCTCCCGGGAGCCCTCCTGGAGGCTCCCCCAAGCCTGTTGTCTGCGTGGGGCGCCGTGTGGGCACAGGATTCTATGACAGGCCAGCCCCAGGGCTTCCAAGAAGAGGACTCCCCTGAGGGCCAACATAAACCCTGGAGCTCAAGAATCCCTGGGAGCAGAGCACGCTGGTGCCTCCTGGGCTCTGCATCCCATTATGCCCCAGCCCCCCTGCAGCCCCTTTTTTGTGCACCAGCACCTTGCAAACCAGCCAACATAAATTATCACTGTCTCTAAAGCAAGATTGCAAGGTCGGCTTTCTTCTCATTTCACAGGTGGGGACACTGAAGCTCAGTGAGGGGCTGACACTCTGCCCAAAAGTCAGGTTAGGTTTCCGGAACGGCCATGCCCTTGGCTCCAGGGCCAGAGGCCTCCCCTCCATCCCTGAATCCCACCTGGAGCTGCACTCAGTGTACGGCAGACCTGCCTGCCACAGAAATACAAAAGAACCTCGACTACAAAGGCAGTGAGTGGGGGGTGTGCTAATGTGGCCCCCAAAGCCAGCTTCTCCGCAGCCCCCCGCTTGGCGCAGGCTTCCCACCCACCACTCACCCAGTGATCCCTGGCCGAGTCATCCCTGCCCCTTCTTGCCAGTAGCTGGCACCTGTGTACCTTGGGCCTTGCCCACCATGCTTCTCCAGTCTTCCGCTGTTCCCCATCCCTGCCCCGGAAAACGCATCCCCCCAGCTCCCAGGCCATCCAGAGAGAATAGAGTGCTGCTCTCACAGCCTCTGACCCAGGGGCTCCTTGGCCCCCTTGGTCCACTCACCATCAGTCCAGTAGAACGTGCTGGGCGGCTGTTATATGCAGACCCTGACTCGCCACCAGACAGTGAGGGGGTGACACATGACCAACTCATACGTACACCACAAACTAGACCCCTCCACACAACAGGGACGGGGAAGGGAGAGAGGAAATGGAGACACCAGGCCAGGCCACGTGCAAAGACGTCTCCCAAGTTCCTGGGTGGAGGCCCGACCCCCATTGTGACTGCATTTGGAGATGGGCCGTTAAGTAGGCGATTCAGGTTGAATGGGGTCAAGAGGTGAGGCCCAATGCCCGAAGACTGGCGTCCTTGTAGGAGGACGAAGGAACACTGCAGATCCCTCTCTGCACCTGCAGAGGACAGGCCACGTGGGGACAGGCCATGTGGGGACAGGCAGCAGACCTGAGCAGAAACCAGCCCTGCACCTGCTCTTGGGAGTCCAGCTTCCAGACTGCGAGAATAAACATCCACATGCAAGCTGCCCGGCGTGCCTGTGCCACCGTGGGAAACACACATTTGGCCTTTTTCCTCGGGTCCCAACACAGAACCCCCAGGTCCTTTGGAGCTGCCTGAGCAAAGACCGAAAGCAAGCACGTGATTGTCATGCAGATTCAAGCCAGAACCTGCCTCTGTGACCTGTAGTCCTGGGTCCTCCTCGGCCACAGCAGGACACACCCCTACATGTGGAGGTGCCCTTTTTCGATGCGAACATCCCACTCTACAGGGTCACTTCCGCTCCGCTTCAGAGCATCTCCTGTGTCTGCTATTTCTCAAAATAACCAGCTCAAAATAATCCTTATGCCAAAGAGGCCCACTTTGGGGTGACATACTCTGCTTCCCTTCAAAAGCCAGGCAGCTTCACGAGGAAACTAGAACATGCAGATGTGTTGAAGGAACACCAGCTCAGGACGGTGGCGGTGGTCACGAGACCTCAATGTGGCCCTGGGCTCCATTCAGACACAGCTCAGAAAGTGGGGATTCACAGACAAGGGGCAGGAGGCCCCTGAGGAAGTGCAGGGTCTGGGCAACCGGACACCACCTGGGTGTGCAGGATGGGGACCCCCATCAGGCATCAGGAGTGCTCAGGGCTCTCACTCAAGTCACTTCAAAGGACTCTTGCTAACAGTGGCCAATGCAAAGCAGAGCCGGAGGTTCGAAGGCAGACAGCTGGCTGGGAGGAAGGCAGGTCAGGTAGAAAGGAGACCCCTCACTCCCAGCACACACGGAAACACTTCCCAAAGCTGGACGATTGGGATGTGATGGTGGTGATGCTGGAAGCTATGGGGAGGTGGTGATTCCCTCAACAGCCTGGCCAGCCAACCACCCAGCGAGGAGACCTTGGACCCTGGACAAGGACGCAGGCCTGGACGGGAACTGCTGGAGGATGGCACCCAGGGAGAAAGCCAAGGAAGAAGGAAAGTGGGCAGGGGAGTGTCCGTGCCACCCTGGCTTAGCGGGCAGAGCAGGGTGTGGGAGGGCCGTGGCCAGGAAGACACGGAACAGAGGAACTGGCTCTTTCTGCAGAAGAGGGGATGACACAGCCGCAGCCGGTGATGCAAACCTACTGGGAACGGGCAGACAGGAAATGCCTTCCTCCCAGAGGATCAGCAGGGCAGGAGAGGACGTATAATTACAAGAACTCATGACTCAGCACTGTATGGTATTCACAGGCATAATCAACATTCCTTCTCCAAAGAAAGAAAAGGTGGTACAACCGAGTCGGGACTGAGCGGGGAGGGCGCTGTCTGGGAGCTGAGTCCTCTCTTGCAGGCAGAAAGTTGATAGGTGTTAAACTTAAAAACCACTGTCACATCTGTCTGTGAGTTAGAGACACAGAGGAAAGACAGACGCAGATGAGAACACACCCAGGGGAACGTGGGATGTGGTTTCTCAGGGACACGGCGATGGGGACAGGAGGGACGAGGTCTGCGGCTCTGCTCAACCCTACCCCAGTGTTACTAAGGCTTCGCAAGGCATGTTCATCAGTTTTTTTGGCACAAACTCGGTATAAAGGGAGGAGGTGAGATCAGAGCCTGGGCTGCAGGCCTGGCCAGGATGCAGGACCAGCCCCCGTGCCCCCGAGAGAAATCCCCACCCGACTACACCCATTTCACAGCTGTCACACTGAGGCCCAGACATGAGAGATGACTTCTGTGAATCTAACACTGCGCATGTGGTGTTCAGGCCTGGCCTCTAGATGCAGGAGACCCCTCTTTCTGTATTCAAAATCAAGCCAGACTGGCCCCCGATGCACCCACAGCTGCGGAGAGAGAACACAGGCCCAATACCCTGACCAGCCTGCGCCCCGGGCTCCCGTGAGACCTCATGGGGTGGAAGATGCCAGAGTGGAGGGAGCCATCCCATCCCGAACAAAGAGAAGGAAAGGACTTTCCTTTTTTTTTTTTAAATGTATTTTTTATTGGTGTTCAATTTGCCAACATATAGAATAACACTTAGTGCTCATCCCATCAAGTGCCCCCTCAGTGCCCATCACCCAGTTACCCCCAGCCCCCGCCCACTTCCCTTTCCACCACCCCTTCCATTCCACTCCTCTGCTTACCCAGCCCGGAGGGTCCACACACCAGACAGCATCTCTCCAGAGGTGCCTGAGGGCAAATGCAAGGAGAGCTCACACAGAGTCTCCCCTCTGAGGCCTGGAAGCTCATTCTGGAGACTCAGGGGGCAGGCAGGAGTGGGGGCAGCACCCCACCAGGGGCTGCAGGCTCTGTGCTCAGACTACCACCTAAGGTAAAGTAAGTGAAAGAACAAACCAATATATAAGCCCCAGTCCTCGTGGGCACAGGGCGCAAAATGTGTGCAGTGACACTTTGGCAATGCAGGGAGGAGGTGCCCCCGTATCCTAGCCCCTACCCAGAGGACTAAGATGCACAAAGGACACACCCATGCCCCAAGGCTGGGTGATGAGGGCGCCTCATCGACTGCAGCCCCTCCTGGGTGCTCCCCGGGGGGTCCCCAGATGTCACTGCTCTCTGTCACCTGGGAGCAAGCTGGATGCATAGACCCCCGGGCCCAGAGCCCCAGAGGCCAAGCCCCAGGCAGAGGAGGCCTTCGTCAGGCTCCTAGGTAGTCCAGCGCCATGCATCACCCATGTGGCTTCCACCTGCCGCCCGGGGGCACAGACTCACCCTCCCTCCCACATCCGGACCAGTTTCTGAGGAAAACCCCTCCCCACATCCCCGTACCCCACCCAGAGGGGTGAGCCAAGACAGTCTCGAGCAGCCTCTGCTGGGTGTGGGGTGTGGTTAGTGGTGAAGGGAGATAGACCTCAGACCTCTGTTAGGAGAGCAGCCCCTAGAGCCCCCACATGGGAAGGAGGTCCCCATATGCACAGAGGGGGCCTTTCTTATGCTTCTTGGAGATGGCATTTGAAAGGAAGGGTTCAGAGCTGGCTGGGACCTGCCCACCTGGGAACTGGGAACAGTGTACACTCTGTCTCAGAGCGGGGAGGACGGCTCCTGGCCTGGAAGTTATAACCGGACAAGTGGGATGAAGCCAGGAAAGAAGTCAGCTGCAAGGTGGGGTCGGGAGGGGTACACACTGGTGCCTCGGCCCAGATCAGGCTAGGTTGCTGTGCCCACCGGAGGCCCTCGGTGTGGCCATCCCATGGGTCTCCTCACCACACTGGCTGTTGCAGCCAGATATGTCCTGTGGCCACCATCATTCTGGAAAGGTCCTCCGGGTTGAAGGGGGCCACCAGAAACACTGCCCAAGACTGGCCCACTTGCACCATCTAGAGGAGAGCCCGAGAAAAGCAAGGCCCCGTCCACAAGGCCCACTGACCAGAGCCTGGCCCCAGGAGTCTGTTGGTCCTCAGGACCAGAATCCAGGACCTCAGAAGCAGAAAGGGGCATGGGGACACTCAGCTGCCTGGCAGGTGGGCCCCTCAGCCAGGAAGGCCATCAGCAAGCCCCTGCCAGCTGCTTAAGCACCGACCGGGCCAGCCTGTCCTCCCATGTCCAGGGCTCAGGTGGCCCCAGGCAGAGGGCCCATCAGGCTTGCTCTGCACTGTCCCACCAGGATCGGCACAGTGCCTGCCATTCAAAAACCAACCCTGAATGGATGAGTCATTCTTCAAAGACAATTGAATGGAAACTCTGTGCCCCTGTAAACGTGTACCGACATTCTCAACACAGAAGTCAGGGGCTCATCTGGAGGGCAGTGCAAGCAGTAGAAGTACACCTTCCTGGGGCCACAGGGCCTTTGCACAGTCTCCCAGCCTGGTGTTCTCTGCCCCACACCAACCGTATTGTGTTAATTCCTATCCTGAATGCTGCTCAAATATTCCAGCAGTGGAGAGGAGTTTCCTGGTACTTCAAGGCCATCTCAGTATGTCCTGTCATGGGGACATACTGTCCTGCTCTCTTCCTGAGAGCCTCTGCTTTCTTTCCAGGCTGGAAGCAATGTGAGGACCGGGAATGCTCTCCATTCTCCCCGGCTCCCGAACACTGTGGATGAGCAGCGTTGTGTGGATCAGTCCCCACCGACCTTCCTTCTTGTCTCCTGCGCTGAATTTGTAACGTTCCTCTGAGGCACCTCCCTCTGGCACCCTGAGTGCTGGGACCCGGCTCGCCTGCTCTGCATCCGGGGCCCATCACCGTGGCACTGTAGCACTTGCTATTTCTCTCCATGCTGTCCTCACCACTAGAGTCGAGGGTTCCCAATTCCCATGGTAGCAGCAGCCCCCTGTGGGCCCCCTGTGGTCTACGCCTCCTGGCAATCACAGCCCTGTGAGCCCCCCAGGGGTCACAGAGGACCCTGGGCCTCTGCTTCTCTGTCTCCCAGATCTCCTGTGTGGGGCACTTACCTGCCTTGTTATGAGTGGCTTGCTGGAAAGGCCCATGCGGTGAGGACCGGAGGCCCCCCCAGCCAGCAGCTGGGACCAGGACCAGCTTGGGGAAGGCTGCCTGCAGGGGAAGCCTCCACCCATCAAGCTTTCAGAAGACACAGCCCCAGCTGCCATCCTAGCTGCAGCCTCGTGAGAGAGCCTGAGCTGGAGCCGGTCAGCTCAGCCACATCCAAATTCAACTCTCAGAAACCCTGTGACACAGTGAAGGCTTATTGTGAGTGTAAGCCACTAAGTTTGGAGTGGTTCGTAATGCAGCATCGCTAACAAAATGCACTGTGTCAAGACTTTTACGTGATCTGCACAAACCTCTCCATCTGTTCACAGTTGCTGGAAGCTCACTTGTTAGGAGCAGAGGATCACCCTGGCTCCAGTTCAGACATCTTGGCTATCTGTGTTTTTCATGAGCTATTGCATAGGTCCTTGCAATGAGCAAAGCAAGGGACAGTTTGCTCTCCTATACTGTTTGTGCAGACAGACTGCACAATCTGCATTATGCCTGCCGCCCCACAGCCTGCCTCACCTTGAAAGGCAGGTCTTGCTTTTACCAGACCTTGGCTCCACTGTAGGGAGTCCCACCTCCCTTGTGAGCTTCAGTCTTGTGGCTCGAATAGGACTGACCTTGCTTCCGGACACCAGACCTGGCCCTTTCTAGTATGAAAACTGTAATCATCCGGCTGCAATGGTTGAGGGGCAGAGGTGACCCTAGGCAGGCCAGCGGGGAGTGACACAAGGAGATCTCTGTGGGCAGGAGTGAGTGTGAGGCACAGATGGAATGCAAGGGGGGGCAGTTCACTCACCCCGTTTGGGGGCTGGATTTATGTAATTAGCTCTGTTCTTTCTTTGGCTATTTATCTCACTAAAATGTAGGGTTCTGGAAAGAAATTTTTAAATCTCTGTGAATGTTCCATTTTGCTTCTGATTTTAGAGGAGCAATGATTGCTTGCCAAGAAGAAATCCCGAGATACTAATTGCCTCCATTTATATTGGCGGCTGAGAGCACACACTCAACCACAGTGATCAGGAGCTTATGCTAATGCCTATACTGTTGGTTTGGAAAAGGGACATTGATGTGATTTTTATATTTCTTTATTCTGTCCATGCATTACCCATTGACAGTCTGGGAGCAAAAGAACCAAATCTCCCCTCCTGGCTCCAAGAGAGCTCAAGCAAAATCACTTGGAAAAGACCAGGACCCTCCCTTCGTGGGAGCTGCTGCATGCTTGCCAAGTTAGAGAACTTCTCACCAGGTCTGGAATGTGGCACATGCTCTGCCAACGCCAGCTGAGCACGAGCAAGCCGCGAAGGCTTCTGCTCTTTAAAGTTTGGTCGGATTTTTAAGGAAACTCAGCATTAATAAATCTATATAGCACAAATTAGCAGATGATTATCCACATAACGAGGTTCCTGAAATTATTTACATTTAAAACATGACTTATAAGTGAATTCTGATACATTCTATATTCTGTAACATTAAAAATCAAATTCTTAAAGAATATTACAGTTAGCAGTTTTGCGAATGCTTCCCACCTCCCGAAATTGAAATAGCATATTCCAGCATGTGAACAGAGCCTGCTTCTGAACAACTGAATTATAGCTGATTTTTATTTTTATGCCTTTCTCTATTTTATAAACTTTCTATAACAAAAGCAACTTTTAATTAAAAATACAGCAGTGCCCGAACAAGTTGTGACTTGGCATTACAGAGAGCTCCTAAAGACCCCCAAGGCCCTCTCTGTCTGTAATGCAGCATAGCTAACAAAATGCATTGTGTCAAGACTTTTACGTGATCTGCACAAACTTCTCCATCTGTTCACAATTGCTGGAAGCTCACTTGTTAGGAGCAGAGGATCACCCTGGCTCCATCCTCTTTCCCTCTGCTTGAATTTGGTGTTTATCAAGACCATAATTCTATTTTTGCCATTTATGAGTGTGTCACAAACAGCACAAGTCACCACTCCACTTGCGACATCCATGAGTGGCCCTGCAAGGCTGCTCTGGGTCTGCTGATGAGGCCCGCTGACTCGCTGATTTAATGGTGGCGTCGGAGAAGCTCCCCACAGTCTGGGCAGCCCGGTGGTCCCCTGCATGGTCCCATTCTCCATCTCCGCCCAGCCACGTGGCCACACATGGGACTATTCCCAAACCGTGTTCTGACACATGCAGCTGCTGTCATCCTCCTGGAGGGTCTGGGTTCAAATCCTTTCCCCACCACCAGCAAGTGGTGTGACGTGGGTGAGAACTTATAAACCAGGAGCAACCAGGAGTGTCTGACTCGGGGGATTGCCCCTGAGAAGGGAATCGGTCAATATACGTAAAAAAGTCTTAGAACATTGCTGGTCTTGTTTGCTGCTGACGTCACCATGTTTAGGAGTATTTCAAGAACATTTTGGCTAAAGATCAGAGAAGTCTGCCTTCTCACTGCCGGGACCCACATTAAGAAGTTAATTTTAAAGTAAGTCAGATAAGTGTTTCAGAACCCTAAGAAATCAAAATTCATTAGGGAGGTTTCCTAACTAACCAACAGGTACTTCTATTGAACTGAGTGAACACGTGTGCTTTCTCCACCACCATTGTAAGTGCCATCCTTTCATGCTTCAAATGGTGGCCTGCCCATCCCTGAACCACACTAGCAGAGTTCAGGACAAGAGCTACCAAAATGTGAGTGGGGGTGCGGGACCCAGCCTGAGCTCCCCTCCCTGGGGGACTGTGCGAACTCCCACCCGCCTGTGATTGGCTTCAGCAGCGCATCCTCCTCGCAGGCCCACACACCACACCTGTCGCAGGTCAGCAGGTGCTCAGACCTCAGACCCGCCTGGGGTGTAACTTGTTGCCCTGAAACCTGGGTTCTCTGACCACCAGGAATAGCCATGATGGGACACTTTGGTCTCCTGCCACGGGGCTGCTTATGTTGCTCATCTCGCCATGCTCATGCTCATCTCGGCGCACTCATCTTGACACAGAGCTGCAAGCTGACAGGTGGATGGTGGGTGAAGCCACTAAGTTTGTGACAATTGGTTACATCACAACAAAATGGTGATTATATACATTTGTTACGCTAGCAATACACTGTCCTTATAAAAATTTACATTTGGCAGCCTGGGTGGCTCAGCGGTTTAGCACCGCCTTTGGCCCAGACCATGATCCTGGAGACCCAGGATCGAGTCCCACATCGGGTTCCCTGCATGGAGCCTGCTTCTCCCTCTGCCTGTGTCTCTGCCTCTCTCTCTGTATATTCTCATGAATAAATAAATAAAATCTTTTTAAAAAATTAACATTCGAGATGCGTGGTGGCTCAGTCAGTTAAGCATCTGACTCATGGTTTCTACTTAGGTGGTGATCTCAGGTCTTGATCGAGCCCTGCATCCAGCTCCTCGCTCAGTGCAGTCTGCTTCTCCCTCTGCCCCTCCCCTTACACCACCCCCTGTCCTCCGGAATTAATAAATAAAATCTTTAAAAAAAAAACTCAAAGTCTGTGGCTGGTTCTCTCCCCAAAGGTCACCACTGTTGTTGATGGATGGATGGATTGATTGATTGATTGATTAAAGATTTTATTTACTTATTCATGAGAGACACACAGAGAGAGGCAGACCCAGGCAGAGGGAGAAGCAGGCTCCATGCAGGGAGCTCGATGTGAGACTCGATCCCAAGACCCCGGGATCATGCCCTGAGACGAAGGCAGACGCTCAACCATTGTGCCACGCAGGCACCCCTGTTGTTGATTTAGGGTGCCTCCTTCCACGTCCTTTTTAAAGAGACATGAGAGGCATGATACTCTGACTCTGCCACATACCAGCTCCCCTGGAGTTCATATAGCAGGAACTCAGAGCAGTCCTGGCACACAATAATTGCTCAGAAAATGTTCCTTGTGACTGCTGGGAATTTCTGTGTGTGTCTGGGCCCAAACAAAGTAGGTGGCTATGTTTGATTTAGTTTTTTGTGGGCAGCACCAGACTGAAGGTAGGTTCAGTTCGTTGCTCTGAGGACCTGGCTGTCCTGGGTGCCGGCTTCTGTCTCTTGTCTAGCTCAAGGGGGCAGCTCATCCCCTTGGTGAGTTTCAGAGCAGCTGGCAGGGTCCCGGGAAACTTCCCGCGTGCTGGGTTCCAGGTACAAAAGGAGCTCCCCGGGATCAGCCAGAAGCAGATGTGGACCAGGCCCCCAGACAAGGTCTCAGACCCACAGATTCGGAAGGGTGATCTGGTTTGCCCCCGCAAACACAGACTCCAGCAGAGCCAGCCATCTCGTGGACTGTGTCTACTGATTCTATACAAGAAGCAGGATTCCACCAGGGGTGTTACAGGGCGCATCACGGGGTTTGGGCCAAATTCCCATCCCAAGGAAAGGAGCCCAGCTGGCAGCTGGGAGAGAAGGTTGCCTCCATGTCATGTTGTTATGACAGTGAGTGTTTTCCATCAGCCCCCGCAAGTGACACATGGAGAGAGGGCATGGCTTTGGTGATGAGAGCTCTTACGTTAGAAGTGGTTTCAAACTTGGGCTCTGATCTTCACCAGCTGTGGGATGCAGGGCCGGGGATCACTGTCATCTGTTTATCCACCGGCTGGGATGTGGCTTTTCCAAGGGAAGGGACCATTTCCAGGGGATGGGGCGGCGCACACAGATGTGTGAACTGCTGTGGCCCCAGCATAACCCGGCCTCGGGGTGATGGCTCCCTGAGCGGTAAGTCTCCGGGCTACTCCAGCTCAGGGTTCCCCTGCTCTGGAGGCTCAGGTTTGGGGTGGCCCCCGGAGCCAGTCTCCCAAAGCTGTGGAGGGCTGAAGTGAAGTAGCCATGCTGTTTCCTGCTTTTCCACCATCTGTGTGACAGAGGCTTCAAGATCCCCAGAGCACGGGGTCCCCTGGTGCTGGCTGACCTCACTGACGGGGACAGAGGCGGGCCTGGAGCCCTGCCAGTCGCCACCACATCTCCTCCCACGTTTTTGCCTGACCAGCGGGAGGACACGCCTCAGAACCTAGGCTCTCCCGAGAACAGCGAGAGGCTTGACGTGGAGGGGAGGGGCTGGCGGGGGAGCACGCAAGGACATGGACATCAGGCAGAGAAAACCCCCACTGAGTGGGGCTGATGGGATTCTCTCTTGGGCACAGACTGCTCTGTCTCAAATCTCCCTCCCGCAGCTTGGCATCTCTAGGTCTCCAAGCCCGCTGCAGGATAGTTTAATTAAACTTTTTTATTTTGAGATACTTGTAGATTCCACACAGTTGTAAGAAATAAAACAGAGGGGGGATCCCTGGGTGGCGCAGCGGTTTAGCGCCTGCCTTTGGCCCAGGGCGCAATCCTGGAGACCCGGGATCGAATCCCACGTCGGGCTCCCGGTGCATGGAGCCTGCTTCTCCCTCTGCCTGTGTCTCTGCCTCTCTCTCTCTCTCTCTCTGTGTGACTATCATAAATAAATAAAAATTAAAAAAAAAGAACTTCAAAAAAAAGAAATAAAACAGAGGGGGGGATCCCTGGGTGGCTCAGCGGTTTAGCACCTGCCTTCGGCCCAGGGCATGATCCTGGAGTCCCGGGATCGAGTCCCGCATCGGGGTCCCTGAATGGAGCCTGCTTCTCCCTCTGCCTGTGTCTCTGCCTCTCATTCTCTCTCTCTGTGTGTCTCTCATGAATAAATAAATAAAATCTTAAAAAAAAAAAAGAAAGAAAGAAAACAGAGATCCCACATACCCTTTACCCAGCTTCCCCCTATAGTGACATCTTGCAAAACTCTAACACATAATCTCACGACCAAGACCTTGACACTGACACAGTCAGGACATGCAGAGCAAGGCAAGGCCACAAGGGCCCTTGTGCATGGTCCCATGACGCCTCCACTTCCGTCCTGCGCACACCTCCTCTTAACCCCTGGAAACCACTAATCTGTTCCTCATGTTATCATTTTGTCTTTTCAAGGGTGTCCTATAAATGGCAGTGTGTTCTATGTAACCCTTTGAGGCTGGCTTCTGTGCTTACATAGTTGGGGATCCATCTAGGCTGCTGCTGGACTAGTGGTTATTCACCTAGCATAGCTGAGGTGTCCCTTGGTGTAGAGGGGACCAACACCTATGTAACCGTCTCCCCGTGTAAGGACATTTAGGCGAGTTTCAGTTTGGGAATGTGAGCACAGGTGTTTGCATGAATTTACCTTTCCAATTCTCAGGGATAAATGCCCCAGAGTGTGATTTCTGGTTAACACTGTGGTCACATGTTTAGTTTTTAAAGAAAGTGCCAAAATGTTTTCAAGGGGGACTGTACCACTTATGTTCCCACAGTCCAGCGAGCATAACTGACATCTGACAGAGAACAGCAGAGTCAGTGAATGTCTCTGAGCCCCACTGTGCTTCCGACCCTCCACAGAAGCCAGCCATAGCACCCCTGCAGAAGGGTCGACTGCACAGCCTCCCCCGGGGAGCTGGCAGGGGCGCTGCCCCCTTCTTCACCATGGGCTGTGTGCAGCATCAAGCCCTCATGCAGCCAACTGGCTGGACTGAACACAGGTCATTTCTGAGCAAAGGGTCCTGCTTCGAAGGGAGAATTTTCTGGAGAAAGACTATCCAGGCTTCCAGGCCTTAGGCAGATTCACACATATGGGTCAGTTCAAAATTCTGCAGAGTTGGGGCACCCAGGTGGCTCAGTCAATGAAGTGTCTGCCTTTGGTTTACGTCATGATCCTGGTGTCCTGGGATCAAGTCCCGCATCAGGCTCCCTGCTCAGTGGGGAGGCTGTTTCTCCCTCTCCTCCCTGCTTCTGCGCTCTCTCTCTCTCTCTCTCTCACTATCTCTCTCTCTCTCTCTCAAATAAATAAATAAAATCTTAAAAAAAATAAAAACAGTTCTGTGGAATTGTTCATGGAAATGCCTTTGGTAGCACATCCACCGTGAAACAAACTCCCCCCTCACCACTACCACCCCACACCTGGCAAGATCCCACCTCATTCTTTTTCCTAAAATTCCCATACCTTATCTTCTTTCCTGCATGCATCTACCCATACAAGGAATCACAGCCTTGGAGCTAGAAGGGACCAGGAAAGTGTGGCTCAGCTCTTGAGCCTGCCTCCAGGACCGAAAGCTCTGTGCTCCAGGCACTCAGGGGCTTCCTTACAGAGCAAGCTCCTGAGCCCCTTGCTGGGACCCCTGGAAGAGACACCCTTCTGGGCAACAAGAGACAGTGCCTCTGGGATGCAGGGCCTTGGAGGAAATGCTGGCCGCTTTGTCTCTGACTCGGCTCTGATCCGGTGCTCCAGGCAGGGACAGGCCAGCTGGGCCCAGACTACCCTGCCCGGATCCTGCCGCTCAGGGGCAGGAGGTGGGGCCCAGCCTGGTGGTGGAGGAGGTGACAGCCCTGGCCCTGTCTGTGGCCTGGCTCATGATTCTGTTCTGGCAACCCAAGAGTCCACTCTGGGATCCCGTGCCCGGGAAAAACCTAGTGACTCCCTGGCACCGAGGGCGCACAGGCCGGTGAGCTCTGAGGAGACATCCGCCAGTGCAGGGAGCCCCCGAGGAGCCCTAGCTCTGGCTTGCGGGTGGAGGGGGGTGGTGGTGGGAGGGATACCCAGCAACTCTGCCTGGAAATCTGGGGCCCGCGCAGGGAGCAGAGAGCGCGGCGGCGCGCACGGGGCGGGAGCGGGAGGCGGGGTGGCGCCCCGCCCGTCGGACCACCCAGCGCGCGGGTCCCTCCTCCTCGGTCCGCCGCCGGTCAGCGGGTCACTGAGAGCCCCGCTTGCTTCCCTCGGCCGCTTTACCGGTGGCTGGGGCCTCCCCCGCGCTGGGATTGGATGCGAGACAACTGGGTGGGCGCGGGCGGGGGACCCCAGAAACCCAGGCTCCCAGCTCGGGCGTAGAGCAGCCCGCAGTGCAGACGCTGCCGGCCCGAGCCTGGGAGGACTTCAGCACAGACCTGGCGGGCTGGCGGGCGGCGCGGAGGAGGTGGCAGCGACGCGGAGGCCCCCCGCAGGCACCCGGTGCGCCAAGATGTTTGACAGCTCGCAGTATCCCTACAATTGCTTCAACTACGACGCCGACGACTACCCAGCCGGCAGCTCCGACGAGGAGAAGCGGCTCACCCGGCCCGCGTACAGGTGCCCGCGGGGTCGGTGGTAGGAGCCTGGGGGCTTGCGAGGATCCTGCTCCAGGAGCCTCCCGGAGGAGGGTGGGCTTTCTTCTCCGGAGCGGGGGGCGGTGGGTACCCTGGGAAGGGACCCGTTCCTCCTTTCTCCGCATGTCTCTCCACCCCCTTGAGGAGACTCCCAAGTGTGAAGATGTGCTCCTTGGGTCTGGGCAGAAGCGGGGAGCGGGGACCTCCGGGGTGCACCTCCCACACCCCCCGGAGCCCTGGGGGCGAGGGAGCGCGCTTCTGGAGGGCCGGCCTCTGGGCAGGGAAGGGCTGCCCGGAGGGGACTCCAGACCCCCAAGTCGTGAGTGGTCCCCTCCACCGCCCCGCGTGGCCCGACGCGCCCCTATTTGCAGCTACATCGCGCTGATCGCCATGGCCATTCAGCAGAGCCCCTCGGGCAGGGTGACGCTGTCCGGCATCTACGACTTCATCATGCGCAAGTTCCCCTACTACCGAGCCAACCAGCGCGCGTGGCAAAACTCCATCCGCCACAACCTGTCCCTCAATAGCTGCTTCGTCAAGGTGAGCTCCCCACTGCCATCCCGCTCCCCGAAGGGCCCGCGACCGTCCCAAGCTTGGGGGCTCCTGGGCCAAATCAGCCCCATAGGGGGCGGGGCCAGATCTTGCAGCAGCAGCTGTTGGAAAGTTCATTTTTAGCAAATGGGGTGCCTCCAGTTTGCTCCCTGAGCAACGCCACCCACCGCAAGGACAGGGACCTATCCAGGGCCTGCCCCGGAGCCCTCGGAGAGCGCGCAGACCGGGAGGGGTGGGCGGGAGCGCCCAGAAAGCCAGCCCCTCGCGGAGCCCCTCCCTGCGCACAGGTGCCTCGGACCGAGGGCCACGAGAAAGGCAAGGGCAACTACTGGACGTTCGCAGGCGGCTGCGAGTCGCTGCTGGACCTCTTCGAGAACGGCAACTACCGGCGGCGCAGGCGGCGCAGGGGCCCCAAGCGGGAAGGGGCCGGGGAGGCGCGCGCGGGGGACAACGAGGGGCCTCCGGGGTCGCAGGAGCCAGCCCCCCGCCCCCGCCAGCCCCCGGCCCCCGCCAGCCCAGCCGCTCCGGGGAAGGAGGAGCCCAGGGGCATCAAGTTCAGCATTGACTACATCCTGTCCTCCCCAGACCCGTTTCCTGGGCTCAAGTGTCCCCTGGGCCTGCAGGACGGCAGGAACCCCCGGCTGGAGGCCCAGCAAATGAACCTCCACGTTTGGACAATATGAGACGGGGCTGGCACCCGGGCAGCCCCGGGTCTTCCCAGGTGATTTCAGCCCCACTTCCAGCCAGAGGCAAGGTTTTGCCACAGACTAACTTGCACAGCCTCTTGCTCCAAGCTGAAGACCCCCCGGGGGCCGGAGAGACAGGAACTCCAGTCTTCTGGCTTCCTCCTTCAGAAAAGTTCCCTTGCAAGAAGACTCACGGGGTCCTGCTCGCCTGAAGCGTTTGCTCCAGAGCTCCTGAAGAGTCCTACTCTGAGGAGTACGAAGACAGGTTCAGGGCCACCTCCATCTGAGGATTTGCTGCTTAGACAGCCACAGCCTGGAAGGTGCCCACGCACTGGGCATACAGTTAGCCGGGCGGGTGGGCTTCTTCCCTGGAGCTGAAAGTGATGCTAATAAAATGCAAACAGTGAAGTCAGATACTAGTTGATCCCATGAATGTCGCCCCAAGGTTTTTGACCGTGGCCCTGGTGCAGATGATGTGATCAGAAGTGTAAGTGCATCTCATGCTGTGGACAGAATAGTTCGTAATTGCATAAGAAATCTCGTGCGCTCTTCTATCCAGGAGAGAAGGCAGAAAGAAGGGAAGAGCGGGGGGGGGGGGGGGATTCAAATTTGGGCCAACATGGGGCAAAGCACACTTTTCTTGCTTCTTCTGAGCAGGCAGTAAGCTTCTATTTGGGCACGTTCCACCCAGCTGGTTTTCTGAGGAAGCAGACACTCCATAGCAGGCGGTTGATAGATCCCTGCTACGCTGTGAGGTGTACGATTAGGGAGTGCACAATTACAAGCATTGGAGGTGGGTTCACTCCATTTGAAATGTAAATGATTTAATTACTGTGTGGAGACGGGTGTTTTAAAAAACACAATTATGCACAGTGAAACTATTTGACCAACCTTATCATTTTTCACCAGCCCATTTTTGCAGAGTTAATTGCTTTCCATGACTTAATTTGAACATTAGTATGGATTACACCTAATCTGATCCACTAGGTGACAATGATTGGCTAATTGTGTAAACAACAAAAACACACCCAAGGAAGCTGACTGTCTCGACTGGGAATTACATGGTTGTGCTTTATCAGACTCTGAAAAACCCCGGGCCGGTAAAGGCAGGCAGGAGACCAGGACAGAAAGAGCCATCTCAGAGACCCACTTAGACTGGCTTGCTTCTGATTCAGACACCCTGATGTTTCATCAAACTACAGCACTGTTACTCATCCGCCTCGGGTTGATGTGACTGTTTTGAGAAAGGGGAGAAGGCTGTCACAAATGTTGTGAAGTGCCTCGTCCCCGAGTCCAGAGATGAGCCCTGGTGGTGATGTGCCCACTGCCTGTCTGTCAGCACTCTCTTGGTCCATCCAGGTCCCGCCAGCGGGGCAGCCTGTTGGCCTCATGGAAGGAGGGGAGCCCTGCCTCCCTCAAGCAGCCCTCCCGAAAGCAGGACTAAGCCTGCAATACAGAGGACATGTCTCCTTCGAAAATGCCAGCTACCAGAACTCTTTGCTGGGAAAGCATTCAACATTGGTGGGCCCTCGCTGCCCACAAGACCTGGTGCTGAGCCCGGGACAGGGGTTGTCTCCACGGCTGGCACACCAGCCCTGATGGCTGGTTGCATGATTTCTCATTCCCATTTTATAGATGGGGGACCCGCATGCAGGTGAACCCAGGCCCCAGACCCAAGCATGTGGCTTTGGGGCTGGGCTGCTCACACTTCCTCCAGGCTGTGGCTCGTGCAGGCTCAGAGTGGTCGTGTACACGGATGTGTGTATGTGCATCGTAGGTGTGATGTCTGTCTGCGTTCCTATTATTTATATCCCTTTGCCAGTTGTCCTAAAAGCATTGTTTTAAATGATAGTAGATATGACATAGGTGATGCAATGCAGGTGGTACTTATTATACATAAGTAGATGGCATACAAAGTATCTGAAGATATATTTTTCTGCTACCGGTCAAGCAAATAAAATTTGCATTTTATCTTTCGGGTTTTAGCCGTGTCCCAATGTTTTGTTCTGGTGAGCAAAGCCAGTGGGACGGAACATTCCTCTGTCCTAAATAGAACAATTTTGGAAGCCCCGGCCTTGGAGGGGGAGAGGAGGTCTGGTGACCTGACATGTTGTTAGCAGGTCCTCCCATTGCACACGGGCCGGGGCAGGTGCTCACTGGCTGCCAGCGAGCAAAGGGGAGGCGCCAGGCAGGCAAGGTCTGTGCACTATGAGGTAGAACATTTGTTTTGCAAAGGATATCAATCATGTTTTTAAAAGCGAAGGGACATTTTCAATTTGCCAGTGTGTGATATCCCGCGACTCCGGCAGGTCTTCCAGTCTTTCAAGTGAGTGGCATTTAATACCAAACAACATCGCAGGGGTGAGGGCCGGCTCTGACCTATTCAAATACCGCCACCACACAGACCGCCCGGCGCACGTATAATTAAATACTTTATGCCTCTCTTGCAAATCCGCTGATTGATCACCGATATGTACATTACCACCACATTACCCCCGAGCAGATGTCTGCCACACAGTTACGGATCACCGGGTTTCCATTAACAAAGTTGGGAGGCGCTGCTGTGCAGGGGTTCAGGGGAGCTGTATGCAAACCACCATGGTGCGGCGCCGAGTTCCGGGCTCGGCGGCATCCAGGCCGAGCTCTTCCTCACCGACTCCAGGGAGGATGTCTGTCCTCACAGCAGCCGGCCGGGCCGGGGCCCTCCACCGCAGCCAGAGACAAAAGGCGACCACATCTGGATGGACGCGAGAGAGCACCCGGGTGGGAGCACGAGCAGGTCCGTGGGTACAAAATGGTCTCGGACGGTGCTCTTCCCCATGCCCGCCTTGAAGTCCAGCATCGCTGCGTCTCCCCAGAGAGGCCTCCTTCGCTGACAGTGCCCTCCATACCAAGCCATCCTTTGGAACCTTGGTCTGCCCCTCCTTTCTCTTCAGATTCCTTCCTTCCCTGATTGAGTGGCTCCCGGTCTGTGTGCTCATTCAATGAACATCTGTGAGCCCCATGCTAGGTGCTGGGGTGCAATTATGGACCAGCCTGTATCCCCACAGTGTGCATGGAGCCCTCACACAGCCAGGAGGCCGGGAAGTAAGCCTGCGCCCAGGGAACTGAGAGACAAGTCAGGGTACAGCAGTTAGCTCAGACAGGGTGGCTGGGCAGGGCCCTCCAGGGGGCCACGTTCAAGCTGAAGCCCTAAAGATGGCCAGGCGGAAAGGGCATTCCAGGTGGAGAGTAGTAAGCCGAGCCCCTGAGGTAGGACGGAGTGGCCGTGGGGGCTTGCAGAAGGCCAGTGTGGCTGGAAGGATGCACAGGTAGGGGGAATGCTCTCCCAGCCTCCAAGTCCAAGACAAACACCCATGTCTTTAGCCTTTGAAGTTTGAAGTCCATCTTCTGCATTTGCCTCCGTTTGTCACTCTTCTTTCTGATACATAGACCTGCTGACGGACAATCACTTGCCAAGTTCTGGGCACTTGCGTCGGTTAATGTGGCCTCCGTACAGTTCACTTACTAGAGCAGACACAAGAGACATATCTCCTGCTCTGGTCCTCAAGCCTCTCTTCCTGACCTGTCCCATCCTGTACTCATGAAACGAAGACACAGGTCCTGGCTGGGTGGGTGATCCAATGAGGATAGTGTACAGAGGGGGGGACAGGTCTTCTAGAGTTCCCGTTGGCACCAGCTCTCCTTGGCATCTTCTAGGCCTCAATCAGCTGCCCCAGAATGACCTTGGGGGTCTTCAGACCCATGGTCCTAGGAGCAGCGTCAAGCTGGGAGCCTTGCAGGTGCATGTCCTCGCATAGGCCATCTGCCCTCCTGAGCCCTGGGTTCTTCATGTGTAGCATGGGGGGCTTAGCTGAGACGGACCGTGTCTCTCATCTCATGTCCCCCCCACCCCCACCCGTCCCGATCCTCTGCTCCGCCCACACCCAGTGACAGAGGCAGGGAGGGACTGGGCCATGACCGGCCCCATGGAAACCAGCTCCCCCAAGCCGGGCAAGTCCTCTGGGCGCCTCCCTTCCTGGAAGCAGCCCCCAGGGCTCCTGCTCCTTCCCTGGGACCTCACGTCTGCCCCGGCCACTGCCAGCTCCCTGCCTCCCTGCAGGCAGGCAGGGATGGGGCCACCTGGAGCCTCCAGAGTGGGAGGGGTGGCCCCGGGGGGCTCTCCTTCTCCCACATGGGTGGCTTCCTCAGTAAATCTACTCTGGCCTCCCACTCCAGGGTTGGCACCATCCCCCTCTCTGCCTCACCCCTCCACGGTGAAGTGAGGCCCATGGTGCTGAGCTGGGTACAGGGCCAGAGAGGAGCCTCCTGCTCCTGCCACCCCAGGGTCTGGGCTCCCTCTGAAATTCCTTTGGTTCCAACACCCCAGGATAGACCCTCGGCTGTGTGGGTGCAGCTCCAGCAAAGGCGAGATTATCTAGTTGCTGAGGACCCTGGGACCTTCTGCAGAAACATTCCAAGAAATCAAACAGGCCTGTTTCTCACCAAAAGTATAAAACTAAAAATAAGCATTGCAGGGCCTGCAATGGGTGGGGATCTGCCTTGGGAAAGGGCCCGCACCCCAGATGCCCAGCCATCTTTACCACCCCTCCTGGTCACACCTCGCCCTTCTGTGGTGGGTTATTCAGAGTTTCCCATCCTGGCCTCCAAGCTGGCTCTGTTGAAACTTCTGTCCTGGACACGTGAGCAGATTTGGAGCAGATCTAAGAAGTCCAATCCAGGACAGATAGAAGTCCAGCCATGGCCTAAGCAGACTTGGGGCCTCTTAGGGGAGTCCACCTGTGTATCTTAGTTGTGAATGCAGAACAAGGAGACTGCCCACCACAGCAAGTGGGGGAAGGACCCATGGGGGTGGAGATGCGTGGGCCTGTGGGCCTGGCCTTGCAGGGGAAATAGGGGATGGGCACTCTCAGCTCTCATTCCTGGTGCCCAGGGTCAGGGGCTGCCCTAGAACCTGGACTGGGTGAGGGGACCCTGATAGTGGAGGGAGACCACTTACCCGAGGCAGGGGAGGCTGACACTAAGGGGCCTCCCGTCGGAAGTGAGACCAGTGCTTTACATGAAGACCATGGACTCAGTCGGGCCGGTGTCCGAGGGGACAGCTCTCCTGGACAGCACTGGGATGGAGAGGGTGCTCATCTGAGGAAGTGCGGCTGAAGGCAATGCCAAGGAGGAAAGTCCTCAAGGGTTTGGTGACCAGGCCGAGGCTCTACGACAACCACTTGCAGAGGGTGTCTGCCCAGGGTATGCGTGAGGACGGGAAAGGACCTCTGGGTGTGAGACCCTGGTGGGGAGGGCGGGGGCGCTTTAGCTCCCAGTCAGGCAGGCAGCCGCACACTCCTGCAGGGAAGTACCCAGTCATATTGCACGCCCAGGAGTTCCTCTGAGGAGACAGGGCAAAAGGGCATCCCATCCTTCACAGGAAGCTATGCTCACCCCACAGACCACAGCCTGGCAGGCAGGGGTCCAGCCCAGATGGCCACCCAGGTAACAGAGGTGGCAGGGTGCCAGGTCCTGTTCTGAGGATGCTCAGGCCATATTAAGTGCCTCACCATTTCATGGGTGAGGCAGAGAGAGGCGTGCAGTGGGGTTTGAGCACAGGGGTCTGACCACACATGTCAGCAGTTTGTCTTAGAGGGCCCCAAGGTCCCTGGCCAGGCAGCAGTGTGACAGCCAAAGGTGACTTTGGGAGATGAGAGAGGGCAGGGCCAGGGTCCAGGGTCCCCACCCTCCCTGGGTACTGGCCCCCCACCTACCTCTTCTGGATGCCCCTCCAGCTCCATGCCCTAGAGAGGAGGATAATGTAGTGACAGCCAAGAAGAAGGGGGATCATGCCCCTCCCAGAGCACCTGCTGCCCACTACGCAGCTTAGAGCAGGGACGGGGCAGGTGTACAGCTCCATTTCACAGGGGAGAACACTGAGGTTCAGAGAGCCCTCGTGGGAGCATCTGGGAGCAGAGGCAGGCCCGCGGTCCATCCTCTACTAGCCAGATGCCCGGGATGCCAGGCTGAGGGCAGAATAACACCTTCTAGGCTGGAGCTTACATGGAATCAGACTCCAGGACCTACGCCCCCACCATCCCTGAGCTACAGCCACCGTTCAACAGTGGGACTGTTGAGCTGGGAACCCAGATTCGGGACTGCGAGCTGGGCGTGGACCCATGCCTTCTACAGGAGGGGGTGCGGGAACCGCCACCCCCTTCTCCACGGGGATGAGCCCGTTGTGTGGCCCCGGCGGCAAATACTCCAGGAGGATTCCAGGAAGGCCACACGCCTTATCACCTGTTATCACCTGTAACTTGATTTTGCATTCGGCCAAGTTAGCGATCCATAAACATTTGCAAAATTAATGTTTTCATCCCATTAAAAATACCAAGCGCATCTTAGCAGGTGGGCTTCACCCATGCGCTTGCCGTTCTAGAGAAACTGGCTCCTGGAACGGAAGGCGCTGCTTGTCAGGCCACGCCGCGATCGACTGCAAATTAACAGCCCCGTGTGCTCTTGTGAGGCCGCGTTTCTCCAGCTTTAGGCCACTTCAGACCTGGTCCACATGCATGTGAGCTCGCTCAACCAAGACAACAGAATTAGATTTATAATGAAGCACAGTCACACAGCCACGCAGCTTCTGAAGAAAAGGAAATTGAGTGGGAACATTTGAACTGATTTAACTTCACTCTGCAACGTGTTGGTATGCACACCGCGGGGAGGCTGCTGCCCTTCCCGCTAACCCCTGCTCCTTCTGTCCAGGTCCCCGTCCTCACGTGGCCTGTCAGGTGCTCCGACAGCCATCGCACAGCCCCACACTCACCGCGCACACACCCTGGGCCCCAGGTCCTCGCAAGCCCAGGACTCCCTCACCTCGGTGGCCTAGCCTCACCCTCCAGACTTGCTCAGCTTCTAGGTTTGAGAGACACCATGGTATTTGTACCTGAGTTTGCAGCCAGAGGAAGAGAGTTGGACCAGGTCTCTGTCAAATGATTCACGGGAACTATCCAGTTGTAGAGAGTGAGCATATCACACCCATTCCCGACATTCGTTGTGTCACCGCCTCCATCCCTCGGAGTGTGTCTGTGGTGGGTGAGCCGCTGGCCCCAGGTGTGGGAGCCTCGTGCAGTGCTCAGCCAACGTGGATGAACTTAGAGCCGGGGCCCCCTGATGGCTCCTTATTACAGGCCACAGATGCAATTGGCCACCAGCGGTTGGAACGCTGGAGGACAGGGTACAGGGAGCTCTGCTCCCCAGCAAGAAAGTGGGGCACCAGGTGGCTCGTTGGGGCCACGCAAAGTCTGCCTGCCTGGCAGGCAGCAGAGCCAGGGCCCATCTCCACACACAGGAAAGGAAATACAGGTGCATTTGGGGTGACAGTGCAGCCCATGGTCTCCCTCAATGTCACAGGTACAGGCTGAGGGCACCTGCGTGGCAGGGATTCTGGGCATCCATGCAAAGCCACTTTTGTCTCCACCAGCCAGGCAGGTACAGTAAGACAAGAGCCAGAACCACTCAGACCTGGACCAGTTCTATTGATGGGAAATTCTGGTGCCGGGTGAGGGTGGTGACCCACAGGGGGCCTGGCCTCCCCTGTATTGTCCATACCTGAGAGCAATTTAGTAATGCAGACGTGCCCTGAGGCCAAGAGAAGGAAGAGGATCTTTCTTTGGTGGCCTCTGACAGCCTCATCTTATCATCCTGGGAGGTGTGGGCAGAGCTCACCCTGATCTGACAAAGGGGGACCCTGAGGCTCAGAGGGAGACCACGGCTTGCAGCCATCATCGCCACGTGTAAACTGGTCCCTCAGATTCCCACCCAGCCATCATGCACGCCCACCTTCACGCACGCACACACTCACGTGTGCTTGCACACGCACACGGCATGTGAAATGCACACTCTCGTGTCATTCACCCACAGGCTTGGGGAGGAGATGGGCGTCTCCCTGGGCGCTGCTGGCCAGATCTACTTGCCGCGGTCACGCCTGCATGCCCTGGCACGTGTAGCTCCCTCTCCTACGATGCCTTTTCCATCTTCACAGCCTCATAAAAACCTATTTGGCTTTCAAGTCATGGTGCAAAATTCCCTCCTCTGTCCAGGCCCCTGGCGCTCACGGGCAGAACAGAGCTATTTGGGCACAAGCTCAGATGGTAGCGATAGGACAGCCAGCCTCTAACGGGGACCTGCATCTTCTCTTGTGACACAGAGGAGAAAGTGGAGCCTCGGAGGGATGTGCCAGGGCCGTGTGGCTCAGGGCGGGTCAGGGGGGCTCTCAAGGTCCCTGGCATCGCCCACCCCAGAGGGGCAAGGACATGATGGAGCAGAGGGGGCAGGAGCTCTCCGGGCTCCTGGGGTCACCCCACCCCCTGGAGTCATCTGACTTCCTGGCAATCCTGCATTTGGCAGGCGCCTTGGTAAGTGCATCTCGGACATGTCCTTGTCTCCGGAGGAGTCTTGGGCCTACAGAGCAGGATGTTCCAGACACGAAGACGAGCAGGCCACATGTGTGTGCAGTTTCTGAAAAGCTGGGAGCAATTTTTCCCTACTGTTTTCTGTTTAGATTAACTGACTTGGCCGGATGTTGTCCAGGAAACTGACTAGTGTGTCTCACATCAGCCCAGAGAGGGGGGCAGGCAAACCTCCAGCTCCCTCGTCACAAAGGGTTGACATTGCCCCCCTGGAGGCGGTGGCCTGGGCTGACGTGGGGGGCCGAGCCAGACCTGGCCTGAGGAGCCCAGCATCTCGAGGTGGACATATCTACCTCACATGTGGGCTGGGCCTGGCTGGGTTGCTGGGGATGCCTGCTCCCCATCTGCAGCTGCTCCCATCAGGGCCAGCACTCAGGGCCCCCATGGTCCAGTGCTAGAGCAGAGGGACCCTCCCAGGCACTCTCCACGGCACTTGAAGCAAAAACGATGGGGCGAGCAATTGGTCTTCATTCTACAGATGAGGAACCGAGGTCGAGAGAAGGGATGGGCCTCCGAGGCTCCATGTCCCCCACCAGCAGCCCTCCGAGGGCCTCACATCGCAGTCCACGGGACGAGGGGTGGCTGGATGTGTCTGTAGGCCTCGACAGTGCTTCTGGGCTGTCCCAGGTTGGCTCCTTCTGGGTCTGCCTCTCTGGCTCCCATTCTTCCTGTCTCTGGAGCTTTGCCCCCAATACCTGGACTTCACCCAAAGGAGCAGACCAAGGGGCACGGGACCTTCCCCGAGCAGAGTGTCACTGGTGGGGAGGGTGGGAGGGAGTCAACGCTGGGGTAACCAGCCCCTCGCCCAGAGGAACCCCCACCTGCAACCGAAGAGTGTCCTGCCTGGAGGATCACCCCTGAGAATCAGCGTCCTCACCATGTTCCCGTTGGGACAGACCCTCCCATCTATGGCCACCTGGCACACCCCTCATCCTTGAACGATCCAGATCTCCCCAGTCAGATGACTCCTTCCCTTTGGTCACAGACATTGGTGCAGGGAGGGTCACATGACCCTGAATCAACTGAATAAACCCCAGCCCTAGGGCCTCCGCTGAAACAGTGGGAAAAGAACAGTTTCTGGCTGGTGCAATGTGAATCTGGGGCTGTATGTGGACATCTTGCCATTGCCTAAGAAAAGCCTGTTGGAGGAGAATAAATAGAACAGCCAGAAGCAGAGCCAAAAGGTGGGGAGAGACAGATTCTTGACAACATAACTCCTAGATCCAGCCATACCTGAAGTCATTACTTTCCAGTTATCTATGCCAATAATATTCTATTATTGGGCTCAAAGTAGTTTGGCTTGTAATTCTTAACACTCCCAACTGAAGGGACTTTTTTTTATACAAAAGTGTTTTGGTACTTGCTCCACAATGGAGAATAAATGCTTTCACCCAAGAAATATACCCCTAATGGTGGAATTATAACCAGTGAGACAGACATAGCAGCTTAAAGACCTTCATGCTTAAGCACAATGTGGAAACCTGGTCTACAGGTCATTGAGTCTGAATCCCCTAGGAAAGAAATGCAAATTCTCCGACAAGTTCTGAATTGATACAACTGAGGAGGGCTCTGGAATCTGCATTCTCATAAACTTTCTGATGCATAAGAGTTTGGGAGCTGTGGTCCTGGTCTCTGTTGCTGGAACAGTTGCAAGAGGGCATACCTTCTGGTAATCAAGACCCCTGTGCTGCCCGTCTGCCTGCTCAGTGCTGGAGGCTTGGTCTCAGGCTCACAGCACTGGGGAGGGGTGCAAACAACTCTGCAACATCTCTGTCCCAGAGAGGGCAGGACACAAGCCTGCAGCGGAGGCCAGGACCATTCTGACCCTGGCAGCCAGCTGGGAGGTGCAGGGCAGGGATGGGGGTGCCCAGAGGAATGGCCACACCAGCCACCAGTGAGGCTCAGAGCTGGCATAGAAAGGGCATGCTGGGCAGGCACAGCAGTGGGGGGCACTGGGCACTGCGTCTCCTGCATCCCCACACAGGGGCAGCTGTCCAACCATCAGGGCTGGGTGTGGAGACCCTCGGCTCAGCCTCCTGCCCCTCCAGCCCCATCTCAGTTGAGGCAGTACCAACTGTCCAGTGGTCTTGAAGCTGCACTCACTGCCACCCTCCCCACCCCCTGCCAGTCTCCCTGGAGTCACCTCTGAGGCATGCGCTGCACCGATTCTGGCTCAGGCCACATGTGCAGGACCAGCGGCAGACCCCCAGCCTGGCAGGTGTGATGCCCAGCCCTGTCTGTCCTGGTGCTCTGGACCTCTGGCAGCAGAAGGGGCTTCTCCTTCCATCAGTTCACCCATGTGACATTCCCCACGTGAGTGTGAACATGCAGTGTGCAGAGGGCCCATGTGTGCATTTCTACCAGTTTATGCCTGTGAGCTCCGTGTGAAGTGGGTACTTGCAAGTGTGCACTGTGCGTGTGTATGCATGTGTAACCATGCAGGTTTAGCTGGTGTCTGTGTGCATGTGCACACGAGTGTGCAGAGTGTGGGTTCTTGGTTGTGTCGGTGAGGGCGTGACACCATGCACTTAGAGCCACACTCTAAGGGACAGGTGGCTGTGGGAGGGTGGGGCAGGCACGCGTGGGGGTCTCTGGGACCTCACACCCCCTCACTCCCAGCTGCACAGTCACACGGGTCATATGGGTCTGTCACCAATCTCACATATGGGTCTGTCACCAATCTTAGCAGCCTCTCCAATCCTTTCTGTGCCAAGACATGAGTGTGTGGTGGCACCTGTGAGGGCCCAGTCTCGTGGGAATGTCCCCTCCCAGGGCAGGTGGCGGCTGGGGACGCGCCCAAGGTCTCGGCCGTGAGCCCGTCTCACGGAGCCACTCAGCGCTGAGAAGCGCTCCCAGAGCCGCCACCACGCAGCCCAGCCGAGGCGAGCAATCAGTGCACCGCGCCGCTGCATGTAAAGGTTAGTACATAAATCAAGGGAAATGTCAAATGCCTTTTTACACTGATTGAGATGTAATTTGGGGCGGGGCCAGGCCGGTCACTCGCGCTCAGGGAACCGGGAAGAAATCATGTCCATAATCACCTCGAGATTGATGGCCGCTCGCCCTGGTCGGAAGCCTCTGCGGCCTTCCAGGACGGAGGGAGTGTGGCTAGTGTGGGTCCTGTGTCTGTGGTGCTGACCAGAGCCCAGGACATGTCACAGACATGGGCCGGGCCCTGAGGACTTTCCCAAGACAAGGCACAACCTGGCATCATCCCTGAGGAGCCGGGGACACAAGGCTCAGCCCAGGCCTCTGACTGCCCAGATCGGGCCCAGGATCCGAGCCGCCGTGAGGGGTGGGGGGCTCCAGCCTCACAGGTGTGATGAGCTGCAGGTGCACCTTTTATAGAATATTGTCTTCAAGTGAGGTGATGATGTGTGTGCGTTAAATGTATCATCAAATGGAAGCATTAAAAATACTCTTAAAGATCACAGCCCAGTTTGACCAGTTGTTCCATTAAAAGAACTAATTCCTCGTGTTTTCACATCCTGTGATGCAGTAAATAAAAGAGGCGCTCCCCCATCCGCACCCCCCACCCCACCCATGCTGCCTGGAGAGAGTCTCCAGGCCCTGCTCCTGGACCTGGAACAGCTTCCCAGGCTGAGCCTGGGCCCCAACTTTCTGCCGTCCGCTAAGGAACCAAAGGTCACCTTCCCTTTGCAGCCCAGTGGCCTCTTGTGTTGCTCTGAGACTCAGTGCTCAGGCTGCTTCTCTGAAGAAGCCTTCCTGGCTGCCCCCACCCCCATCCAGGCTGGGCTGCAAGATTCCCAAGGGCTCCCACCACCTGCCCCGTGTTCCTGACTTTCCTCCTGTGGGGATCATGGCACCTCCTGGAGCAGCCCTGGTGTCCCCAGAATGGGTTCCACTAGCCCCTTCATTCCTCTTGGAAAGGAGCCTGCCTGCCCACAGGGCCCCAGGGTTCGAGGACGAACCTCGAATGCTGTCTGTCCCCGCATCCCCACCATGGCCCCTGAACCTGTTAATCATATAACGTGCAAGCGTGACTTTAGATTTCAGACTCACCTCGTGGCCTCACCCAAAATAACAATGACAGTAGCAGTGGCCTGCTCCCCACGGTGCTGCCCGTGGGCTACACTCTGTAACAGGCACTTTGCCTGTATTCACTCATTTAATTGTCCCAACAACCCTATGTGGTTGGTGCCACATCTCCCCATGTTACAAATGAGCAATCCAAAGCACAGAGAGGTTGAGTCACTTGCCCAAGGTCACACAGCCTGCAAATTGGCGAGGCAAGCAATGAGACACAGGCGTTCCAGCTCCAGAGTCCTTGCCTTTATGCTTCCTTCCCAAAGAGTGGCAGATTGAAATTTTACAAAAGGGCCAGGACCTTATGGTAAGCCTCGGCTTGAGGTGGAAACATAGCTCGGTTAGCACACTACTAGGACGGAGGTCCATGCCGGCGGAAGGGCGGTGGTACTGGACAGAGACGCACGCAGAGCAGCACCGACACGCCAACCAGGGGCAAAGTGAGTGTCGGCAGCAAAGCAGCGCTCACAGCGTTGCATGGAGAATCCCTGCAAGGGGACAGCTCTGAGGGGGTGGGAGGCACAGGCTCCCAGATTGCAGCAAGGTGGGGAAGTAGCCACAGACGACAGCAAGCCCAAAATCTATTATAAGGGCACCCGGGGGGCTCCGTGGATGAAGCGTCTGCCTTTGGCTCAGGTCATGATCTTAGGGTCCTGGGATCGAGTCCCACGTCTGGCTCACTGCTCAGCGGGAAGTCTGCTTCTCCCTCTCCCTTTGCCCCTCCTCCCCATTCATGCTCTCTCTCTCTCTTTCTCTCTCAAATAAGTAACATCTTTTAAAATTTTTTTAATTTAAAAAATTTAAAAATAAAAGAAGAATCTATTTGCAATTGCCAGAGTAGCCGTAATGAAGAATAGTGAAGGAATATAACCAACAAGTTAACAGAAAAGCAAAGTTAATTAAGCATTTGATTCACTCAAAAGAAATCAAGAAAGTGAGGAAAAGCAGGAACGAATGGCAGACGGGCAATTGAGAATCGGGCAGTGAGATCGTAGAAATAAATCACGGTAAATGCCAACGGAGCAAGAGAGGGTTGCGGACCGACGCGCGCTCAGCTCACGACAAGGATGCAGGGGGGCAAGGGCAGAAGCGGGGCTAAGCCCTGACTGCACGGGGTGCAGGACGTGGGTGTCACTATAGGAAGGTCATGCTGGGTGGGCATGGAAACGACATTTCCGGAGGTGCAGAGGGCCGCTCAGAGTGACAGACCAGCACGCGGCCAAACCCCGGGAGGGAAAGCACACAAATCCACATGTTGAGCTGAGACTGGAAGCCGTCACTTTGGACAGCTGAGGTGGTGCAGACGGAGCCTGAGAATCGCCGGCTGCCTTTCAGGCGGGCTCCCCGCGCCACCGTGACCAGGACAGGGGCACCGGCCACCGGGGTGGGTGACCAAGCCAGGAGAGCAACTAACAGGCACACGACTAGGAACAGAAGGGACAGACCACACGGCGGCTTACGTAGAACACCCAAAGGAGCCTGCAGACAATTGCGTTTGAGCAGTTGTTTTTGCACAGACCAGCAGCAATGTCCTGTACAACTGTGTTGCACACGCAGGAGCCTCTAACGGAGACAGAGAATTCTGTGTTGGGAACACAGACATTCTCAAGAGAAGCTGGGAAGGACCCGCGTAAGGGGAGAGAGCACGTCCCCTGCTCAGGATGGGAAGACCCAATACTGAAAACTAATCTACAGATTCAACCCATGCCCATAGAAACATTCGCAGGCTGTTCTTTTTGTTGTTTTGTAAAGTGACAATTCTAAAATTAACATGGAAGGAAATGCAGTGTCCAGAAAACCCAGAGCCATCTCCGATGAGAACAAAGCTGATGGAGCACCTGGGTGGCTCAGTGGTTGAGCGTCTGCCTTCGGCCCAGGGCGTGATCCTGGGTCCCGGGATCGAGTCCACATTGGGCTTCCCATAGGGAGCCTGCTTCTCCCTCTGCCTGTGTCTCTGCCTTTTTCTGTGTTTCTTGTGAATAAATACATTTTTTAAATCTTTAAAAAAAAAAAAAAAAGCTGAGGACCAGCGCTGGTGACCCCGGGAACTACGGGGCAGTCCCTGTGAGCACTAGCGGGTGGGGGCGGCATAGCGGGAGCTCAGACGAGGCTGACCCCACACACGAGGAGCTCTCACACACGAAAAGAGCAGGGCAGCCAATATCAGAGGGAAGTGGCTGCCCAGCGAGCCCGGGCGGAGAGGCTGCGGTTCAGGAACATGTAGGTGAACATCTTCCCTCCCTCCCGTGCGTGTCCTCGTGTCCTCGTGGAGCAGCCCTTGGAGGTGGGAGGTGGCCTCACTCAGCCAGCTGCGTAGGGCGGCCTCGCCTGGGGCTGCGCAGTCCTGCTACCCACGGGGCTCTCGATGCAAACGCTCTTTACTCTGGCTGTTTCCTGATTTGCTCAGGATCCTGGTGGAGGAGAGAGAGTTTCTTATTGAGGGCCCCTAAGAAAGCTCACCACGCCCTCATCCCCGTTTCCTTCGGAGATCACCACCTTTCCCCTCTGGCTTGGCTGGGTGATGCCATGGGCTACGGGGAGCCCAGCCCCTGGGATCCCCTAGTTTGTCATTTTCCCATCTCCCGGAAGCAGCTTGCCACACATTATGCTGGATCTGTCCCTCCCACACTCGAGAGTGGGTCCAGCGAGGGGAAGGTACTGGGGAGCTGGCGATGTGTGGGATTAAGGCGTGCCCTACAATCTGAGCAGAGGCCGGCATCCAGGGGGCAGAAGGCAGAACAACAAGGAAGAACAGCACAGTTCCCACCTTCCCTCGGCTCGGCCAACAGCTGCTTGCAGAAGTTGTGTTTCCACCCGCGTGGCCTCTCAACTACGGCAGACACGCCCCGCCCTTAAGTGCTGAGTGCTCCTTAGGCAGCGGCAGGGACTTTGCCTGGGCTCCGGGTCACCCCTGCATCCCCGCCACTTGGGGCTCACGGCACCACGTGACTAGCTTCTGGCTGAAAGGCCAGGACAGAGCTGTGAGTGCATCTTCCAGATCAGATCTTTAAACCGGAGGAAGGAACATGCTCTCTCCCCCAACCCCATTCCACTGCCCACTGGCTCCACGAAGCAGCCAGACAGACGTCCAGCTACAGGACGGGGGTCTGAGGACGCACAGCCAGTCCTGGAGCACCACCTGGGCTTCTGTAACAGGCACTTGCCTCCAGGGTAGGGGTGCCGCCCCCACCCGCTGGTGCTCACAGGGACTGCCCCGTAGTTCCCAGGGTCACCAGTGTTGGTGACCAGTGTTGGTCCACCAGTGTTGGTCCTCAGCTTTTTTCTTTAAAAAAAAAATATTTTTAAAATGTATTTATTCACAAGAGACACAGAAAGAGGCAGAAACACAGGCAGAGGGAGAAGCAACCTCCATGTGGAGAGCCCGATGTGGGACTCGATCCCAGGTCTCCAGGATCACACCTTGGGCCGAAGGCAGATGCTCAACCACTGAGCCACCCAGGTGCTCCATCAGCTTTGTTCAACTGCTACACCCCAATTTCTCTGGCATAAACCCTTCCCGACGCACATCGGGGAGGACTGCTCCCACGGGAGGATGGACAGTCGTCCCCAGGCCTGGAGCACAGGCTTCTAAGCAGCCCCACACCCACCCCTCCAAATCTTATAAGTTGATCAAGAGACCTGAACTGGGCTCGGTCACCTACATGGCACAGCTGTGACCACCACCACATCCGTGTCAAGGCCACGTCCTCGGGGCAGCTCCGGGAGCCAGGGTAGTGAGCGAACCTGCATTCCCAGGAAGGAGGGGGCAAGAAGCCTGGAGTGCCCGCCCAGATCCAGCTCACAGGCCTACTGGCAGTCACATCGATTTGACTGCGTTCCCAGGACACTTCAGGTTCCTTTCGGCACCGTGCAGAACGCAGGCAGTGGGACGAGCTGAGGAAGGGAAATGTTGCTGTTTCTGTCCCCGCCGAGCACCCGGGGCCTCTCAGTATGGCAGGATGGGGCGGGAGGTGCGGGTGCAACCACAACACAGAGTCATCATGGACCCAGAGTCACACTGCCGAGGACAGAACCCAAGCCTGGGAGCAGAGGGAGCACATCAGATGGTGGCGGGGGATCCATGAACTTGAGCAGAGAGGGGACACAGCCTCCCTCCATGCTTCCTTCCTCGGCAGCCGAGTGCAGCCCTGTGGGGTGGACTGCCCTCTTTCATGCTCTGTGTTCCCTCTGGTGCGCCGGGGCTGGTGACACCTCCAGGATGGGCTTGGCAGAGTCCAGATACAACATTAATGCTCCCAGGACGCCTGGGTGGCTCAGTGGTTGAGAGTCTGCCTTTGGCTCAGAGCATGATCTGAGGATCCAGAATCGAGTCCCGCATCGGGCTCCCTGTGAGGAGCCTGCTTCTCGCTCTGCCTGTGTCTCTGCCTCTCTCTGTGTGTCTCTCATGAATAAAATAAATTTAAAAACAAAACATTAATGATCACAACTGGGAGGTAATGCCCATTGTGTGCACTGCACAAAGGCAAGGATCCTGGCTAACACCTGACAACACACAGGACAGCTTCCCCTCCAAGGCACTATCTGACTCCAAATGTTGATAAGGCCGAGGATGGGACCCTGATGCAGGCTGCACGGCGCTGTTTGACCTTTATGTATTAGGCCTCTGATCCTCAACATGGGCTTGAGACTGAACTAGAAGTAGAGACATTACCCGACAGTGTTGAACTTGAAGGCGCATGAGACCTTATAAGGCTACTGAGTATAGTTGCACAGGTTGTGCACTGCACAAACAGGAAGTTGCACTCATGTTGTACACATTATACACTTATACGCTCGTCTATTTATTATGATGGTTTTCTGGGAGGTGACAGTAAATACCTACTTCTAACAACATCAACATGTGCTAAAATCTTCCAGGAGATGTAAGTAAAATGCCTTAGAGAAGAGATTCCTTCTCCTAATCACACATAGGAGCCACATAGGCTCATGACCCTGAGACTCTGGGTTAGCCCGTTAGGGAGAAGATGAGTGCATTTTACTCTGTACTAGGAATAATTGGATTATGTGAGCTGAGAGCACAAAACGGTTGCCTGGAAGTTTAGATTCCTTCGTTAATGTTGGAAAGCACAAGATAGGCTCCATATGCAGACTTGGATCAATCTCCTTGCACTTGCAAGATTGCCTGCGTATGTGATTCCTGACTCCATAGTAGATGTAAAAACAGTGTCTCCGGGTACCTCTATGGCTAGGGGCATGTGGCCGAGGCTTCCGCTTCTCTGGGACACTGGCTCAATAGCCAGATTGGATCTGTACGTGGCCGATGTGAGTGGATAACGGGCACAGGGGAGGCTGTGTTCTGGGGAGCATAGGGCAAGGAGCCCAGCTCTTTGGGACAGATGCAACTGAACCTCTTCTGGGTTACCCTGTGCCACGTTCTTCGCCAAAGACGGGGCCGCCCTCCCCTGGAAGACCTCACGAATGTATCTGTATTTGTGTTGACACAAGGCCATGGGCGTGGGCTGACCAGTGTTGGGAGTGGACCAGGGATGTCAGGCAGCTGGTGGTCAACTACGCTGTCCCTCGCATCAAAGAATCCTCCTTCTCAAACGCCAGCGTGCTCCATGGAGAGACCCTGCCCCGAAGCCATTGGGCCTCACCCGAGAAGCCCCGCAGCACGCTGGGCTCAGTTTCCGTCAGTGCACCTGCGGAGCTGGGGCCCAATGTTCACTGACAAGGGTGTTCTCTGCTGAAACTGAGCCAGAGGAGGTGTCCTGTTTGCAGCTAAGTATCAGGACTGATCCACGTTCCACCTTTCGTCTCACTCAGGAGCGCCTGGATAGTTTCCAGATGTTGGCCGTCTTCTCCACTGACAGTCCATTCCTGCATCTCAGACTTTCCTCTTGGGGTCGCTTCTCTCCTTCCTGACTTATACCTTCCAGTTCTTTCTGTCAAGGGTACTTCCTCAGTCTGCAGATGTCTTCTTCCCTCTCTCCTCCATCCTTCCTCCTTTGTGTCCTCCCTCCCTCCTCCCTCCTCCCCCTTCCCCCTTCTCCCTTCTCTCTCTTCCCTTCCTCCTTCCACCCTTCCCCCTCCCTCCTCCCTTCCCCCTCCTCCTCCCCTCTCCTTACCTCCTCCCTCCTCCCTCCCCTGTTCCTATTTCAAGAAGAGGGCATTCCATCTTTCATTGCTCAATGTGATAACAGCCATGGGTTTTGTAAACAAATTCTTTATCAGGTCAAAGAAATTCACTTCTATCCCTAGTTTGCCAAGAGTTTGTATTGGGAATGGATGTTAGATTTTGCCAAGTTCTTCCCCCGCACTTACTGAGATAATGACGCGGCTGCTCTTTGCTGCTTTGTTAATATGGTCAACTACATTGATTGATTTGCAAACATTATATCACCCCTGCATTCCCGGGATAAGCTCATTGGCCATGATCTATTTTTCTTTTCATACATGTCGGAACCAATTTTATAGAATTTTATTTAGACTTTTTATCTCTGTCTATGAGGGATATTGGTCTGTAGTTTTCCTCTCATGACTTTGGATCACAGCCTGGGGGCTCCTCAAAAGGGCAGGCATAGACTTACCCTGTGACCCAGCAATTCCACTTCTAGGTATGTGCCCCAAAATATAGAAACAGGGACTGAGCAGACACCTTTACACACACACACACACACACACACACACACACGGCAGCATTGCTCGCAAGAGTCAAAAAGTGCAAATAACCCACATGCCTGCTGGCGAGTGAACGGATGAACAAAATGTGGCATACCCATGCAGTGAAATATTATTCAGCCATAAAAAGTAATGCACCTGCTACCACACGGATGAGTCTGGAGAACATGGCAAGTGAAAGAAGCCCATCCCCCTAGGTCCTGTGTTGTAGGATTCCGCTCGCATGCAGTTCCTCAGCAAACATGTACAGACAGCACATCCATAGTTGCCAAGGCAAGGAGGGAGGAGGGAGTTGGGAGTGACTGCTCATGGCAGAGGGGTTTCTCTTCGAAGTGATGAAAATGTTCTGAAATTAGACATGCTGCTCAGCGGTGTGAATATACTAAAAACCACTGAATGGTACTAGTTAAAATAGTGAATTTTGTGCTACATGGATTATACCTCAGTTTTTTAAGTCACACACACAAGCCTAATGTCGGTGAAAGCCCTGCTCAACCCCTCACCACCATAGAAACTGGGAGCACGTCGCTCTCCAAGCTTTCTCTTCCTTATGCTTGAAATGGGGGCAATAACCCTGACTCACAGGTGGTTGTGCCAATCAAGTCAGATAAGGCATGGAACGCCCTGGACTATTGTGCTAAATAATGAGATAATGCATGCAATGTCACCATTTACAAAACGTCACCTGGCCCTGTTCCCACCACACCTGTGGGTGATTTGGGCCTGACACCTGGGAATCAGCCTTCACCCATAGCACCTCCTCCGGCTCTACCCTCAGCCTTGTCCCCCTGAGCCTTGAAGGCAGCACGTGTCCCCACCTGCTTCCTGCTGGCTCCAGCCAGAGAGGGACTTCTGGATCACATCATGCCCACCCCTTTCCCTGCCACCCCCTGGGTCCCCACCAGGCTTCTCACGCACCTAGAATAAGTCCATGTCTTTGACACGCCCCACAGGGCCTGGGGATTTGCTTCCCTTCACCCCACTTTATCCTCCATGCTCCCTGCCTTTCCCGCATTCACTGGGCTCTAGCGATGGCCTCCCAGTTGCTCCTGCCCCAGGGCCTTGGGACCACTGTCTCCTGGCCTGGAATGGTCTCCACTCCTTGTCCTCACATCTGTCCAAGTCAGCAGCGCACCACTCACTGACCTCTCCCTTGGATTGCTCTGCAACTGTGCTTCCCGCTACAGGACACAATGATATGTCATACTCTGGGGTCATGGTGCGTTAACTCTATTACAGAGTTTGGCATTTGTCTCCTTCTTTATTCGCTTTCCACTCTAGAAAAGAGGCTCCATCTACAAACCAGAGCTTTGTTTGGGGGTCTCTTAGGCCCTAGAACAGTGACTGGTATGCAGCAGGACCTGAACATCCTCACGAGAGAAGCACTACCACAGCCTCAGTTTCCCTAGCGGTAAAGTGAGGAGAGCAGCTCATGAATGCACTACAGGTAGCACCACACCACAGGGAGCAACTGTACTCGTCGGGGACCCAAGCTGAGTCCAGAAGAGTGGACAGCTTCCCTTTCATCCCCACCCTACGCCCATCACTGCGGCCTAGAAGCTCCTCTGCGGGGTTGGCCTTCCAGGAACGCAGGGCACCTGCAGGTCCCACAGGTGAGAGCCAGAGGGTGCACGTCCGCACCGCGACACCAGGTGGCAGCAGAGCGACAGCGATGGGCCGGGCCGCGGAGCCTGGAGTTGGCAGCGGCCGGAGCAAGCGCACACGGTGGCGATCTGGCCCCGCCCCGCGGCCCAGGCCCCGCCCCGCCCCGCCCCCTCCGCGCCCAGGCCCCGCCCCCTCCCCACCCCGACTGGAAGGACTCAGGTTTGGGGTGCAGTCTTCCAGGGGGTCGTCCTGAAAAGGAACGTGTGCCGTGGGTGATGGAGCTGGGGGTGGGGCGGCGGGACGGCTCTGCCTGTGGAGCCGACTTCACTGCCAGGCCTTTCTAAGCCTCTGAGTTCATGGAATCATTTCCACCACCCACCCACCCCCCAGCCCCCCCAACCCCCCCTCCCCCCAACCCTCCCCCCCAACCTTCCCCCCCCCGCCCCTCCCCCCCCCAGGAGACACGGACAGGGAAATGCCAGATGTCTCCTTGGAACATGTGCGGCCCAGAGAAACCAAGTGGAGGGTGGGCTGAGTCATCCTGGCCACGCCGGGGCCCTGCTGTGATCTGGCCCCTAACCAACAGCCCCGGGGACACACCATTGGTACCTTCCCACCTTCCCACACCTGCTCAGCTCCAGCATCACCTGAGACAGGTGAGCACTGATCCCAGGTCCAGGTGGGTTCTGACCCTCAGCCCAGGTGGGCTCTGACCCCAGGCTCAGGTGAGCTCTGTACCCTGGCCCAGGTGGGCTCTGACCCTAGGCCAAGGTGGGCTCTCTGATCCCAGGCCCAGGTGGGCTCTGACCTGGGGCTTAGATGAGCTCTGCCCCCCAGCCCAGTGAGCTTTCTGACCCTCAGCCCAGGTGGGCTTCCTGGCCCAGCTAAGCTCTTCCCCACTTCCTGTGATCTGGTGGGGTGCATCCAGAGGACAGCTGTCCAATGGGACTCACAGTGGGACCCACCTGAGAGGCAGGCACAGAAGTTGGACCCAAGTATCCAGGTCCTGTTTGGCGGTATGTTCCCTTTCTCCCGTCCATCCCCAAATACTCTTTTAGGGTCTCTGAGCAAACTTAAAGGCTAGTCTCTGGATTTACTCCTCATCAGGCTAACAAAGGGTCTTGCTCTTAGCTGTGGCCAGGAGGGACCCCTGAACTGTCACCCTTGAGGGGGACTCTAGGGAGGTCTGTCAAACTGCTACCTTCAGGCACCCTCCTGAGGGAGTCATGGAATTTGGAAATCCACATGCTGATTCTAACCTGTCCCCCTAGTGTTTTGTACTAAAATAAACACAGATGTCCTCTGGCATAGAATTCAGATTTTCCATTAAATTCTATTTTAAAAGCAGGAATGTTGAAGAAATTCTGAATCTGGGTAGGGCTGATCCAGGTCAAGGGCCTACTTTGAGTATCCTCTGGTTTTAAAGGTATGTCCATAGAAATGTCCAAGAACATCCATGGAAAGCCAGCATCAGCCACTAACACCCTAGTAAGAGTGAGAGTGAATTCCCTGAGTGAGAGTCTGGAGGTGCAGCAGCACCTGTATGAGCAGGATACCCACCGCTGCAGGGGGCAGGGGGGCAGGGCTATCACACAGCAACCCTGGGTGCTGGGGAGGCCCCGTGGGAGAGGCGCTCAGCGGGGAGAGGCAGGGCAGCCCGTCCTCCGGCTTAGCCTCTCCATCTTCCCTGGAGCCCTGCCCACCCCAGACCCCTGGACCACACCTCGGATGACCAGATCCAAGTCCAAATCATGACTGTCACACAAGTATAAAATGTATCAAAGATTTTATTGATCTCATTAATCAATGAGGAAACCAGTAGCTTGTTAGAACTAGCTGGCGGGAGAATTCAAAACGCCACATTAAGTAGATTAGGAAGGCAGGTCTCCCCGCAGGGCAGCGATCGATCACATTCGCCAAACAAAACTCACTTCATTTGTAGGACTGTCCATCAGTGTTCTGCAGAACAGCTCACCTGAAAGATGGGGAGCGCCCGGCAGGGTGTGCTAGATGGGGCCCCTGCAGAGCCTCTGGGGGGGGTGCTCCTGCTGGGACCACTCACTTGCTCCCTCCTTTCAGACGCAGCAGGTCTGAGAGCCCAGCCGTGGGCTCCCCGGAGCCAGGCTCCCCACCGGGCTGGCCCCACAGCCTCCAGGACCGGAGCCTGGGCTATCTGGATGCTCAGTGCCCCCTCCCTGGGAGCAGCTGCCTTCCTGGACTTGCAGGACAGGCCTGAGTTCAAATCCTGCTGCCATCTGCTGGCTTGTGATCTTGAAAGCTGCCTGTTGTGTGCAAGGTCTCCGCGTCTACAAGGAGGAATTGCGGGAGTGCTGGGTCCAGGAGAGGCACACAGCTGAGGGTCAGTTGGGTTGGGGGGAGTGTCAGCTTCAGGCCCCTCCCCCCTTAAGCCCCTACCACCCGCTGCCTCTGGGGCTTCATGCCCGGCTCCCTGCCAGAGCGTGCTACTCCTCCCCAGACGAGCCAGGAGACACTGGCCTGCACAGATCTCTGTCTGTCCTGCCCCCAAGGCATTTGACTAGAAATAAAACCCAGATGCCTTGCTGCAGCTGCAGGCTTTGCTCCATCTGGCCCTGCAGTTCTCCACCTCCACTCAGCATCCTGCCTCCCTCCCCACCCCCAATACCCACAGCCCGGACGCTTGGGTCCTAGCTGCCCACAGCCCCTCTTCCCTGCAGGGTGAGATTCACTGATGTCCATCACATCTTCCTCTCTCCTGGCCACAGTCAGGGCAGTTCCCTATGGGGACCACTGACACAAACACATTTTCTTTCCCCGGGGAGGGTGCTATTTGGATGTGAAGTCTGGAACTGGAGCAGCCACTTTGTGCCCATGAGAGAGAACTGGATTTGGAAGAAGGCCAACTATGCTGAAGACAGGCAGAGATGGAAAGAAATTGAGGCCTTGACTGCATCTTTGAGCCACTGGACCAAACGGACCCGGGAACCTGCCCTGCCTCAGGAGCTTCAGCACAGTCAGCCAGTGGCCCTCCCTAGGTTAAGGCACTTAGGTCTGGCGCTTCCTTTCTTGCAGCCTTGTGCTTCCTAAGGCACTTCCTTCCCCTCGCCTGCAGCTGGAGCAGGGCTCCATCTTTATTCCTATTTTTCAGGATGCTCTGGGCATCAGGTGGCTATCTGACTGGTGTGTCCTGTACCAGCCCGCAGGCACTTTGAGCCAAGCTCCCAAACAGGTCTTGTTCTGGGGCAGTTCAGACCAAGTGAGCACTGGTTCCTGTTGGGGAATCCGATGTGGCTGCTGTCATGTCGCTCTGGAAAGGACGAAGCAGATGGGCACAGAGGTCAATGACACAGGGGTCCCCACTGGCTTTGGAGTCCTGGGAGGTATTACCAACCCTCCAGAATATACAGACTGAAACATCCACCCCTTGGGAGGAGGCGAGGAACCTCCTGGCCTACTGTAGCCCCAGGACCCCTGACTCCATGTCAGTGGTTGGTGCAAGCTCAGCCGCCCACGAGTGCTGGGCACCCTGGCTGGTGTCCTGTGTTCTCAAATACCCTGAAATGCACTTCATAATTCTGGAAGCTTCAGCTGGTCTGTAATTATAAGTAGCCCTTACTAAAAGGCCGCATAACCTCCCCTATCAAACAAGATTAATCAGTAACAAGCTGTAATGTTATGAGGTCATTTCCCAACACACAGTAACTCCGGGGCAACCCTATCTGATTGGCCAATGTGTAAAGCCTCGACTCTCCCGCATTTATCTGTGTGCCGTGAGCCTTACGCGAGATGTTTGCCTGTAGTTGGATTATACGTGGGTGTTGTTTTGCTGCGTTATCTCGGCTGACCTGGCAGGTGTATCTTATGGGGCATGCGCCACGCATACGGTCCTCTTGTTCAGGCCCAGACCATGAGAAAAGGCATGGTTCCCTTAAAGCGGAGGAACTCACACTGACAACGTCCGTGGGGTCCTGACTGGTCTGCTGTGGTCACCCGCATCACTCTCTATGGTGTGGCCAGTGTCAGTCCTCGTGACATCACCCAAATCTCATCATTCACTGAGGTCTGATATTTTCTTTCAGTGTGTCTCGCTGCACTTGTCCTGGGCCAGCCCACAAGGCTTGCACCCTGCATCCTTGCTGGCCTGCACACCAGGCCCTCGCTCCACCCCAATGGCCCACTTGCACGGCCATGTGTCGTGGCAGGTCATGTCCCTCTGAGACGAGCACAACAGCATGTCCATCCCATGGCTCCTCCTACAGGAGGAAGATGGACCCAGTTTCCAGCCCTGGACTCTGGGCAGGGCTACTGATGGCCTGGTCCTCCAGGGAGGATGCTGGCAGCCCTGAGCTGCCATGTTGGTGTGTGGGTACACAATGCCGCTATGATGTAAGGACACCCACACCGGCCTACACGGAAGGCCATTTGTAGAAGCCCCAAGGTGACAGAGAGAGAGAAAGGCCTACCCGGCCCAGCTGGGCAGCTGCCCCGCAGAAGCCGCAACTGAGCCAGAACCCCCCAGCTGAGCCCTTCCTGAAGTCCTCCAGTACAGAATCTGTGAGAGAGTGTGAAAGGACCGTTGTTGTTTTGAGCCATGGAGCTGTGGAGTGCTTTCTTACACAGCTTCACATGCCTCTTGGCTCACCCCAAATGCCCGGTGCAGTGCCTGGCATTCAAATGGCCCAGGCTCCAGTGCTGTGACCTGCAAGCTGACTGGCCGAGTGGGTGGACAAACAGGAGATCATGGCAGACAAGGAGCAGGCTCAGCAGTGGGTCACACACCTGATGAATGTAGGGAATGTTGGCCCATGAGAGCCTTGGGGACCCTAGGGAGGGAGGAAGTGATGGCCTACAGGGTCTGGGGTCCCTGTTCTGAGGGCTGAGGAAAGGGGACTCTCAGCACCGGATGAGAGGGAGGCCAGAGCCTGGTCAAGCCCAGTCCCTAGCGCCCAACCCATGCATCTCTCCTGGCAAGTGGCACAGACCAGCTCCTCCAACCAGACAGCTTTGACATGGGCAGCAGCACAGCCACCTCGGAAGCAAAGACGTCAAGCCCAGAGAGGAGAACAGTCAGGCCCCACGGCTGCTACATGTCAGAGCCAGCAAGGGATCATTTGGCTGCATTCACCTCAATCTTGCTCTTCCGTCTTGTTAAATAAGCACATTTATTTTAAGAGAGAGAGAGAGAGCTTGCGTGCATGCAGCATTGGGGGGAGGGGGGTGGCTGAGGGAGAGAGAGAATCTCCAGCAGACTCCACACCCAGCACAGAGCCCAACGCGGGGCTGGATCCCACAGCCCTGAGATCATGACCTGAGCTGAAACCAAGAGTCAGACGCTTAACTGAACGGAGCCACCAGGTGCCCCAAGAAACTCATGTCTTTAAAAGATGTATTACTTTATTTGAGAGAGAGAGCACAAACGTGGCAAGGGTGGTGGTGCAGACAGAGAATCCCAAGCAGACTCCAGACTAAGCATAAAATTCGATGGTGGGGGGAGGGAGGCGGTGGGGGGGGGGGAAGGGCTCCATCTCAGGACCCTGGGATCACAACCTGAGCCAAAATCAAGAGTTGGATGCTGAACCAACAGAGCCCCCCAGGTGCCCCAAGAAACACATGTTAAAGCGGGTTGCTTTCTGTAGAAAGTAACAAGACCCCCACCTGACCTCCGTGAGTCCTCCCAGCCAGTTTCAGAGGTGTGCAGGTTCCAAGTAGATGACCTGGCTGTTCAGCAGATCTTCCAGGACCCCTCGCGTACGAGCTGGTGGCAGTCCCACCAGCTTCTCACTGCCCACACAGACGGCTGGGCCAGAACATGAGGCTGGTGGGGCAGCTGAGCCCTGAGGCCCGCTGCTCACCGGGAGCCAGGTGCACAGCAGGTGCCAGACAGTCCCAGCCAGGTGTCCTCACCGTGGGTCCAGGGCCCAGGTGGGGACACAGGTACTGCTTTGTAGTTACCTGGCCCTTTATGGGGACAAGAGGGCAATTCGCCCTCTAAAATGGTTTCTGGCATTCTATTTCTTGTATCACGTGCACACACATTTCTCTATATATGCACGTATACATACATATACCTCTCTCTCCATATACATACATGTCTTTATGACCTCATGTGAGGTCATGAATGTCATGAAATATTCCAAAATATCACTTGGAAAGCTGCCCGGAATCCCGTCAAATGGATGGCATAGCGAATTTGCCAATCGCCTACTCTGAGACAGGCGGTAGGCCCGCTCACAGTGCTCTCCTGGGATGAACGCCCAGAGCGGGACTTGCTTGTGAGGCTGTGGTGTGTGTTGTCCAGTTGTTCTCTAGAAAAGTTATCTGAGAAAAAAAAAAAGAAAAGTTATCTGAAGAAGAGCACAAAAATACTCAGTCTCCCGCGGAATGGGTGCTCTTGTTGCATTTTCTCTCACTCTGGAATTTATCACTCAGAGAAATCTTTCCACTTTGGTGGGCAAATAAAGTGCCATGTTTCAGGCATGGGTGAGAAGGGCACTTTTCATGTTCTCATGTGTATTCCTCTGTTGTGCAGAGACGGCCTATTTGTGCCCAGTGCCCAGGTTCCTGCTGGGCACCAATCCCGCCCCATCCAGCCTGGTGCTCCCTGGGCGGCCTATACCAAGCACATTCCACCTATGACAACAAGGTCCTGACCCTTTGCCTGGCACCACCCACCAGCTGCCAACCGATGTGTACTTCTGTGTCCTTTTTCAATAGATTCTGCATGATTCACAAGGACTCAATCTTCTATCCCTGTATCTCCTCAGCACCCAGTAAAGCCTCTTCACTCAGAAAATATTTTAAACCCTAGGTAGGTGCCCAGTAAACATTTGTTGTTTGCCCAGTTGGTTGGGTTGACTTTATTTAGCATTGCCAAGGGTGCTGGGCTCAATAACCAAAGAGAGAGATCACACAGCATATTTTAGCAGCAGCAAAACAGCAAATTCCTAGGAATAAACATAACAAAAAATTGCAGGATATACATAAAGAAGATATTAAGATGCTACAACCAAAATCAAAAGATAGTCAACCAACTGGGGAAAAGATATCAATAATTATAAAATAAACCATGAGCTAATCTCCAAAATATGTAAAGAGCTCCTACAAAACAATAAGATAAAGTCTTGCAACCTAATTGAAACATGTGAAGAGAATAAGCGTAAGCAACTGACTTGTTAAAAAAAAATTTTAAAGATTTTTATTTATTTATTGAGACACAGAGAGAGAGAGAGGCAGAGACACGGGCAGAGGGAGAAGCAGGCTCCACGCTGGGAGCCCAACATGGGACTCGATCTCGGGTCTCCAGGATCACACCCCTGGCTGCAGGCGGCACAACCACTGCACCACTGGGGCTGCCCAGCAACTGACTTTTTAACATATCGGGGGATGTTCAGTCATACTCACAGCCAGAGAAATGCCAGTTAAAACTAAGGGAGATTTCACATTATTATCCAGATTGGGAAAAAGTAAAGTGCTGGACAATCTTCCATATTTGCAAACTCGTGGGTACCCTTGTACCCTGCTGATGGAAGCTCAAGTTAGCACAACCACATGGTCCATAAGTGTCACTGTCAATAAGAGATTCTGACACCCCCACCCCCCCGCCCAGCAATTTACTTATCCTGTGTGTAGAGTTGCACACAGGTAGATGGTTTCCCTACAGAGTCATGCACTGCATTATTATTTGTGATGACCAAAAAGCCCTTTAATAGGAAATTATTAAATAAATCATACAGGGCCCATAAAATAAATAGTCGTTAAGCGTAATGAAGACTCGGATTTGGGCTTTGGTTAGCCAGGTGGGAGAAAGCACCTGCCGGCACGCAGCAGAGCACCGGCACAGCCAGGGCGTGAGGCCCAGGACATCACAGAGAAAGGAGGCCCCAGACTCAGCACTTCTCCCACGAAGCAGCTGCCTGGTGCTGTGAGCGGAGATGCTGAGGGAGGCCAGCAAGACACACAGCAGGTCAGCAGGGCTTTCACTGCCATGAGAGGAGGAAGGCGACAGCGGGGTTGGGGCCCCTCACACAGCCAGGCACTTGGGAGCAGGATCCTGGCGAGAAGACTTGTTCTGAATAGAACAGGTGTGGTGTTGGGGAACTGAATCAGTAAATCTCGGGGTGGGGTTCCCTGGTGTGCATGCAAGCACCTGTGGCATGCGCACCCTCAACTCCACGTTTATGTGTCCGAGGCTGGACACTCACCTGCAAGCCCCACAGACATAGGGGTAAGTACACTCAGAACAAACCTCCTGCACACACACCTGCTCCTCACCAGCCACTTCCCTCTGGCCCAGCCTGCACACCTCCCCTCTTGGCTGAACCTGTCTAGGCCCCTCAGCATCAGGGTCCCCCCCCACCCCAGCACTCACAGAAGCAGAAGTCAAAACCCAGCTTCCTCAGGGTGCACATGGTCAGCCTCCCACTTCTTCTGTATAAACATTTTATTTTAGGGGCTCAGTGGTTGAATGTCTACCTTTACCTCAGGTCGTGATCCTGGGGTCCTGGGATCGAGTCCTGTATCGGGCTCCCCTGCAGGGAGCCTACTTCTCCCTCTGCCTGTGTCTCTGCCTTTCTCTGGGCCTCTCATGAATAAATAAATAAAACCTTTTTAAAAATTTATTTTAGAACATTTTTAGGTTGACAGAAAAGCCATGCACACAGTGCCAAGAGTGCCCAGACCCCAGCACCCTTTCTCTCCTGTTACTACTGTCTTTGGGGCATGTGGTGCGTGCCAGTTACTGACCGGCGTTGACAGGTGTCACTGGTTGGAGCCCACACTTCACTTGCATTTCTTTGGTTCTCCCACTGGGCTCCTTGCTCTTTCCAAGCCCACCAGAGTTTTGAACCATGTGACTATATTACCTGTTAATTAAATTATTCCATTTCTCTTTTAAGCATGTCCCAGTCCCAGGCTGGCCCATGAGTGGACCTGGGCCCACGGCCCACGAGTCCAAGGACCTCTGGCAGAAAACACCAAGGCCAGGTCTGGCTGACACAGGTGGGCCCTGTGGAGGGGGGGGTGGGGGGAGAAGGGGGTGCGGGGCAAGGACCCTGAAGCGCAGAGATCGCGCTGGGCCCGGCCTGAGTTCCTCCAGTGGGTGAGGGAGGACAAGGTTCGGGGCGAGGAGCAGCGGGTGTTTCTTCCCAGCTGCCTAGAGCTCGGGTCGGTGGCGGATGACTGACAGGGTTGCCTCCTGACCTCGGGGACCAATGCCTGCCACAGCTTGCAGGGCTGCTTTCCAGGAGAAATGCTATCTGAAGTGTGAAATCAGCCATTCCCGGGGTATGAAGTCACTGCTGGGGTTGGGCAAGGAGGGGGCCCCAGGCTCACCCCGAGCCCTGACCTGGAACGGTCACTTCCCAGGGAAAGTGTGGCCGTCCTGCAGGTGCCAGGGCACCCCGGGGCAGGAAGGAAGCAGTGGGCTCTCCCAAGCACCCTCACCAAGCCCCGAGCCGCCACAGATGGAACAGTACAGGGCCCAGCCCCAGGTGCTTACCCAGCCCTGCACCCTCCCAGGCGGCTGGCGGGTGCACTTTGACCTCTGTCTCCTTTTGCAGCCAAAGCACCTGCAAACCCACATCGGCCAGCAGGGGCGCCTTTGTCTGGCTCCTCCAAAGGGGCCGCAGTGCCAGTCCCTGTCTTGGTTTGAGGGCTAAGTTGGTAGGAGAATTTTCTCCAAAGGGGTCCTGAGGATGGCCTGGGATCTCCCCAGCACAACAGCCGTGGGCTCCGAGCTTCACCAGGGACACTCCGTCTGTGCTTGCCTCCGGGGAGTACAAGGACCCCCAGGAAGGAAAGGGTGCGTCCTGGCAGCCCCTCCCCTGCGGCTGCCCACACCCCCCAAGGTGGAGCCACGTAGGGTGGGCCCCCGGAGGGCCTGGGGCCCTGACTGCCCCCTCCTGCCGCCACCAGCCCTCTGAAAGGCCTTTTCATCCCTGTGTGGACAACACCACTGGCCGCATCAAAGAACTTCTATGGAAAGTCATATTTTTCCCCAAACCAGAAAAGTTCAGGCTCAGAACACAAACATTCAGCTCATTATTTAGAAATAACAAGTCCTCTGGGTCCTGGTATCAGATCAAAGCTCAGAAATTAAATTCTCCAAAAGAGGAGGCGGCCTGGGATCAGCAGATTTGTGTTTGCTTATTTTTTTTCATTCAGCAGCTAAAAAAAGGGAATCGAAATCTGCCTAGCGGTTTGGAAGTCTGGCCGGGGTTTGAGAGCCGAGGAGACAGTGTGCTCTGGAGGCTCCTGGGCGTGGAGGCTGAAAATATTTGGTTGACATGACAATGGAGACAACTTGGCAGTGTCTCAAGAGCAGGTCTGCAGGAGGAAGCCGGTCTCACTGCCCCCCTCATTCACACACACATGCAGACAGACGCACACACACACATGTCTACTAGGGCATCTGTACCCTGGAATCCACACGGGAGCGCACAGGGAACATGCGTGTGGGCACACACACAGAGCGCACACACCCGTGAGAGACATCGGGAGGTGCCACTCTGCACTCTCCCCTCAAGAGCCCAGAGCCTGGCACAGCAGGAAAGTGTGTCCCTGAAACCCAGGGAAGACCCAGGGCATGTGCCCCAGGGTCGGCAGCCCCAGCGCGACAGCCCGAGGCCTCGAAGGCCAGACAAACTGCAGACCTGGGGCGGGGCCCCCACTCTTCTTTCCCTGCACTTCTGGGGGTCCCAGGCCCTCTGGCCCCACGGCCCCCACGACACCAGGTGGCACAGGTCACTGGAGGAAGGCACAGAGGGCACTGAGCCACCCTCACAGTGACCATGTGTCACTGCTCACTGCATATCTCCAGGGGTCTCTCTCCACTCGGGCGGGCCTCCACCACCCGTCCCCAGACCCTCACCCTTACGTGGCCAGACTGAGCCCCACACACAGCCCTGCCCTCTCCCCTGGTCTGCTTTGCCAGCCGTGACCCAGCACCAGCTCATCTCAGCCTGCAGGGAGGGCACCAGGGCCCGGACGGTCCATCCATCTCGGTAGGGAAGCCAGGTGCCCAGTAGCATCACTGAGCCCTGAGTTACACCAGCCCTGAAGCCCACAGCAGCTCCCACTTTCCAGGCTCAAGAACCCATACCCCCCTTTACTACTTCAGGTGGTTTAAGATGGGCTTCCTCTTACCTGTAAATCCCTGCAGGCTGGGCCAGCCCTCCCTGTCTGTCGTGAAATAGGCATCTGCCTCCAAAGGCTATCAGGGCGACTTCCCCTGCTCACTGCCACCAGTGGTGGCCAGTAAGGACAATCCCTCAGGCCCAGCATGCTGCCCCTCCTCAGTATTTCCAGGTGCCCCCCTCCCATCCTTCCAGCCATGTGGCCTTCGCCTGTCCCAGCCCTCCCCCTGCCCCACTTATGATGCACCTGGGGCCTGCCCAGACAACCCAGGACAGTCCACCTGAGATCAAAGCCCCCACTGTCATATATTTCCCTGTCACATCTCCAGTTTCCAATAATTAAGATGTGGACGTCTTAGGGGTTTTTTGCGGGGGGCACACTTTCTAGCCTACCACCTATACCAGTAACCCTAATCATGTGTGTACACACAGCAACACGACCAGCACACACAGAAACAGGCATGTTCCCTTCACCTAGGTTCCCTAAAAGCAGAGCCTGAGACAAGGATTTGGGTGTGGGTGGTTTGTTTGGGAGGAGATCTCCAGCAGCAGGAGTGGGAGGGTGTAGCTGAGAGCTGGACCCTTCACCAGAGGATACTTCCCTGGTCCCCGGCCCACCTGCCCCGGGACCCTCTGAGAGACCATGAGGCTGGAGTATTGATCTATCATCCAGTCCCTTTGCTTGTCAGTTGAGGGTCACTCCTGATACATTATGGTGCCAGCTGTCCGAGTCCACAGACAGAGGCTTAAAGCAAGTACACAGAGGCAGAGGCCTCTGGGGCCAGACATGCTCATGACACCCGTATGGGCCCATGGGTGCTGCTGGGTGAGCCCTTGAGCCCCACAGCATCCCGTGTCAGGAGCTGGTCCCAGAGCAGGACGCACCAGCACACCCCAGGGCAGATGCTCATCCCCACGAGGAGGGCTTGTGGGCGTGAACTTAGGGCACACTTGCACAGAATGGGGCTGATGGCCTTGAACTTTCTCCCAGAATTCCCAGCTGTAAGTTTAGCACCAAACACCAAATAGAAATGGGAAACAGCTATAAATGCTGAAATGTGATGTTTTTTTCCTCAAAAAAGTGATAAAAATAGTATCATAGGTGAGTTCGTTTTCTAGGCAATGTTATTTTAGGCAACATGTATTAACGGCACGAGAATGAGTGCAAATGAAGCACCTAGGTGCCAGAGCTGATGTGAGGGCGCTGGCCTGGCCACACAGGCCAGGGAGACCCGAAGCCAGCCAGGGCCCTTCCTCCTGGACTCCCTCTGGACACGCTGTCCTGCAGGAGGTCCAGTGTGCCAATGCGCACAGCAGGGCACGGAACCCACACCCTCCGAAGCCACCCTTCTGGGCCCTGACGCCCTCACACAGCCACATGCTGAGGGAACCTCGAGCCCCTTTCACAGATGAGCAAACAGAGGCCTGGGAGGAACACACCTGTGCCACGTTCCTGGGGGTGGGAGACATGGGTCTGTCTCATTCACTGCACACCTTCCCAGGTCTTGGGAGCACAGGGCTCAGTGTAGACCCACCCCAAGCCCTGTTGTCTGGTGGTGAGGGAGACCGTGAGCCATCTCCAGAGTGCCTACTGGCTGCCCGGGGTCCTAAGGACAAGGTGTGGGGTGACGTTCCCCCTTGGGGTCCTGGGTTCTCCTGGCTGGGACTGGGCACATCTGGGTTCTGTGCTGCCTATGGCCTGTGTGTGGCCTGGAGCAAACCCTTGCCCCCCCCTCCCCTGCCTCAGTTTACCCCACTGCACAAGAGGCTGGGAGGGCTGCTCAGCTGGGAGCTGTGTCCTGGGAAGGCGAGTATAAAGTACTCAGTAATGACCACTATTACTGCCACCAGCATAAGCTCTCAGCCCCCAGGCACTGTCCAGTCACCTCGGTGACCTCCTGAGCCCACAGTTTGCCCCCTTTGTTCTGTATGTCTTTTGGAAAAACCGAGCTTCTGGTAGGATTTCCTTCTCAAGGACATCCCCAGACCAAATGGGACCCCTCTGACCCCTTGCCCTGTATACTCTGAGCTCCTGAGGGCAAAGGTTGCCCTGCTTTCTCCCTGTTTGTCCCGGCACAGGCCCAGCAAACAGGTGCTCAGACAGTGTTGGTTGGCCACGTAGATGGCCAGCAGGCGCTCCCTCCTCCCAGCCCCCCACCCCAGCCCCCTGCGCGGCCTCTCCAACCCAGAGCTCCGAACTGGTGGGAGAGCTGTGCCGCCCACCCAGGGAGCCCCCATCCCACAGGAGCCTGGCCGTGGCCCTGAGACTGCCTCTGGCTAAACTCTCCAAGTCCTCCCCCAGCAGAGACCTCAGACCCCATATCAGCTTCGCTTTGAGGTCCCCCATATCAGAGCCTACAAGGCTGATGCAGGGGATTTGGGGGCCTGGTGTGAGCATGAGGTGGGGATCGTGGGTATCAGGTAATCCACTGATGTGCAGGTTCTGGCCACGGGAACCGGGGCCTCCCCTTGCTGCTGACCTGAGGACCTGGGGCACATCCTTCCACATCGTCCTCGGAACGACGGAGTTTGGGATATGAGTCCTGGACTTCAGTCTGTTGATAGTCGGAGGGCCGCTCTGCAGGAGGTGGACACCAGAGAGGGCCCCTGTGCTGAGAAGCCAGGACGTACAGGTGCCTGACCAGCACCTGCCGGAGGGCGGGAGGGCGGGAGGGCGGAGGGGCTTCTGGGGGGTGGGACCCCGCAGGGGCCGCTGAAGCAACAGCTCCCACCAGTGGAGAAGCAGTGCGGTCTGCCCCCTTTCCTGAGGCCTAGTGAAGGTGAGGAGTCCCTGGCACACTCCGGGGCAGGGCCTGTGAAGATCCTGGGCTTGAAATGGGACACGTGGGTCCTATGCAGATGCGGGATCTTGGCCGTCCAGCCTGAACGGCCGTGACAAATGAACAGCTGTGGTGTGGGAGCCCCCGGCTGCGGTGCTCTGACACGGCCACCGAGGGAGGTGCTGGACGGAGGTGGATTTGTGGGCCTTCCTCTGAAGGGTTCGGGGAACACCGGGCTCACTAGCTGAAACAGCGCCGCCCGCAGGGACGACAAGGGCCGCAGGGTCACGGCAGGGGCCTGCTTGGCTGCCAGACTTCAGGTCATTGGGCCTCCACGGTCCCTGCACTGTGCTGTCCCCTCCCGGAGCCCTTCCCACCCCGGAGGGGAGACAGGCATCTCCTCCCCTCGGGCTCTGCAGAGACCCAAAAGCCCTTAACTTGAAGGCCGTGTTTTCTGCAGCCTGGCACTCAGGGTGGGGCATCACCATTGCAGGAGCTCGGGGACGCCTAGGCCTCCTGAATCAGAAGCTATGTCAGGACAGGACCCTTGGCGGCCCGGGCACATGTCACAGTAGAGAATCACTGGCCGGTACAGCCAGACAAATGGAAGACCTGGCCCTGGCTGTGGTCACCTGGACAGGGCGGGGCCGGGCGTGAGAACGACAGCCACTCCCAGCCATGGAGCCCCAGTAGGCCTGGCCTCAGGCCCAGGGTCCTGGCACAGCCCTCCAGGCTCTGGAAATACGGGGGTCTGCGCTTACTCACTCTGGTGACATCCCACCTTCTTTGACCATCACTCGTTTTCTTTCTAAAAACTTCTCGCTGCCCGACAGAAGCCGCGTCCAGCAGGGGTGAGCACCATAAACCAGGTCGCACATGGAACACGTCCGAGGCCACCTCTGCGCCCTGTCCCCCGCCTGCCCCTCCTTGACCAGTGGGGAAAGCAAGCCTGGCAGGGGTGCGAGCCTGTCCCTGGCCCCAGCTGTGGAGCAGCTGAGCTCACTGGGAACCAGGCTGTGGCCTGAATGCTCCCTTGTCTCCGGGCCCTCGTCAATAGCCTCCATAACCGCCCAGCGTCCTATTGACTCAAGATAAGTTCCGGGAGGCCCAGAGCAGCTCTGTCTGGCCCTGTGTCCGCTGGCCAAGGCCGGGACCCAGCTCCGCACACACCCTGGCCGGCCGCAGGCTTCACCCTTATCCGTGGGGCCCTACCCCAGAGCCCTGCGGGCAATCACACCTATCAGCTTGGCTTGGCAGTGCCAGTGTGTAAAGACCGTCCCGTGTCCTCACGGCTCTACAGAAACAGCTGCTGGAGGTGACATCACCGCTCCTCGCAGGGAGCACTTAGGTCTCCCGACTTCTATCAATATTTACGTTTCCAGTTCCACGGAGGATCTAATCAGACTTCTGATGACACCTGCCATGTTTCTGGCCCACGGTGCTCCTGGCTGGGGGCTGGGGGGCACTTCAGAGCATATCCTTGTCAGGGCCTGGCTAGCTGACAGGCAGGGCTTCGGGGGTGCCAGGCGAGGGTTAGAGGACGAGGTGCAGGAGCGGGAATGGATAGGGCCCCCTCCCGGCCCCAGACCCCGATGGGAACAGAGGGCATATCCCCTCCATCTGTTGCCCCAAACTTCATCACTCATGCCCAATGAGCAGGCCCCACACTCAGGTTCATCTGACAAAGAAAGGGGTGGAGAAGCTCTTTCCAGAAAATAGTTTTTAGAACAAAAGGCACTTTGCAGTCCAGCCCCCAGGGAGCAAACCCAGTACTCGTCAGGCCCACAGCCTCGAGGTCTCCTGGGGAGGGGCCTGGGACTATCAGGGCCGGGGCTGTGCTGTGGGGATGCCACGGGGGCCTTCGTGCTCCCCGCCCGCCCGCCTGCCACCACTTTTGAATCCATGTGGTTGAGGGCTCACCCACTCTGCTTCAGGCACCTGCACCCTTAAACTGGCAGCAGAACCCAGCAAGGCAGCCGCCTGCAGAATGGCCCCAACAGACCCTCATGCCTCTGGAGCTTTGGTTCTTGAGAGATGCAAGTCCTGACTGTGCATTGTGACCCCTCAACCTGCCCCAGAGGGCCCCAGAACCTCGAGAGATTTCCCAGCAGCGTCTGGGGTTTTATTGACACGCCAGAGCAGGAGATAAACCCCACCTAATGTCAGAACAAATACGAGGCTGAAACCTGAGAGGCCTGGGAGAGATAAGGCAGGCATCCGCCCCCGGCTGTGAGGTGAGCAGGGGAGGGAAAGGCTGTGCCCCCAGCCACCCCCACCCCCACCCACGAGAAGCAGGGAGCCATTTCTGGTGGGTCCAGGGCAAGGCCCAGCTCCAGGGACTCAGACAGACCCCATCCCTGCCCAGTCTGGCAAGGGACACATTTACCAGGTGACCACACAGCTGGTGGATGGTGACACAGGGCGCAGTGGGCCCTCCCTGGTTGGTGGCAGGGCTCTGGGTCTCGCACAGGCCAGGGGGAAATGGAGACAGGTCACTCTGGCTCTGATCCCATCTTCAGCAACCTGAATGGAGGTCGAAAGGGGCCCCATCCCCAAGCCCCTGTGCCGCCTCGTAATTATCTTGGGGTCTGTGTGGAGAGGGAGGAAGATGTTGCCCCCAACACCACCCCTAGGGTGACACTGGTGGAGCTTTCAGAATTCCAGGAGGTGTGCACCCTGGGCTGCCCCCAACCCCTGGCAGAGAGGAGCCCCCCGGGGCCTGAGGCCTCACAGTAGGTGCAAGGCAAAGCTGGGTGAAGCCCATCAGCTGCCATGGGCAGACCTGGGGTCCAGTCCTCCCTGCCACCATCTCCAGGCTAGACCCAAAGAAGCCCAGTGATCAGAGAGGGGCAAGCTTGGGTCCTTCCCTAGAAAGCTGGGGGAAGAGCTCCAGGTTGCCCAGGAAGGGAGAGAGGCCGCGGTGTAGGGAGAGGGACACCAACAGGTGACCACTGCCTGAACTGCTCAGAAACATGAGGGCAGGTAACCTCCTCTGACAGGCTGGGAGTCTGCAGCCCAGAGGCCCTGAGGGGAAGAGTGGAGAGCCCTGGGGGCAGCTGACAGGAGGCCCCGGCCAGACTGACCCTGCCAGGCTCGTCATTTCTCTACTTTACATCAGTTGGATTACATTATTTTAGTAAGTTGACTATATTTTATGCCAACAAAGTGGTTGTTTTAGATGAAATGAACAAATTCCTAGGGTAAAATGGCTTACAGGGCTGGTACAGAGAAAGCTTAGGGCACATTGATTAGGATTTGGACACCTGTGCGATCCCAAACAAGGACTGAAGCCAGAGAGCAGGTCCCTCTGACCCCAGAGGCCTGGCTTTTCGCTAAAAGAGAGACGCATTCCGTGACCGAGGGAGAGCTTAGCTGGCCCTGGACGGGGCGTGTGCGCATGCACGTGTCTGCAAGATGTGTGTGCGCATGTGTGTGCACACACGTGTATGAGTCTGTTGTGCATGCCTCGCGGGGGTTGTGCACACATGAGAGCATGTGTGTGCGCCTCCGTGTGTCCTTATGTGTGTGCATGTACACACATATGCACACAGAATGAAGATGCCCAATGACATTTGAATAAACAAGGTTACCCTAATCTCACCTTCATTGACCAATGTCCAACCAAAAAGTATTTTCCAGAGCAAACCATTAATCCAATATAATTAATCCTGGCTCAGTTGTCTAACCTTGAAATTGGTTTTCATTTCCCTGGAATTATACTCATAGCAATCATTTCAGCTTCACAGCAAAATTGTGATTTCCTCATTGTTCTTTGTTCCTATCTGGTTTTGGGACTATGACTTCTCATACAGGATCTTTGGGGGCAGGGGACCCATGTAAATCCCAGTGGGGGACAAGCCAGTGTGTCTCCCCTTCTTGCCCACTTCCTTAACTTTGCAGACACAATGTCTACTGTTTCTTGATCACAATTCTCTCTCAACCTAGAGTCCAAAGCAAAATTTACCATGGACAGTTTAGTTCGATGATTTCTACCATTGTTACTTTTTTAAGAGATTGTATGAAAAAGTGATTGTTTCTGGCTTTTTTTCTTTCTTGTTGTTTGGTCTTGTTTTTGTTTTTTTAGCAAACCTAGGAGAAAGTTGCAAGCAGAGTTGCAGGAGTGAGGACAGGAGTGTGCAAGGGAGAAGGGGGCAGGGAAGTGTAGGGGCACAGATGGTCCTGAAGGAGAAGCAGATATGATGGCCTCCTGCTCCAAGAGTGGGTCAGCACATTTTCTGTGTCAAATGCCAGTGTCACAGTTAGTTGACACTATGAGGCCAACCTCCACACTGTCTGGAGGCCACCTTATGGAACCGAGGGTTTGGGGATGTGGGACCCAGACACCAGGGTGAGTCACATGGATACTAGTCCTCACAGAGGGGGCTCAGAGCGCCACAGGGGTTCATAGAGAGGCCGCTGTGAGCACAACTGGCGCCAGTGCTAGGTGGCCTCAGGGAGACCCAGATCCTTAGGGGTTCAGACCTCCTTGACCTTTGTCCTCTGTGTTACCTGGAACAAATCTCTCACCTGCTTTGAGCCCAGGCTCCTCCCTGCATCATGGCAATGCACATTCTGAGGCATCAGATGCAGAAGTGTTTGGAAACTGCAAACTTGAGTTTTCACTGTCGTGCCCCTCATGGCACTCACAGCACCTGGCAAGCCCACTGCAGAACTCAGCCAAGAAAAGAGCTTTCACAGGCCGCAAGCAGGGCCTTCAGTGGCTTCTCCCTCAGACCATCAGTCCACAGGGCCACCACCATGTGGCCTGGACATCATTGGATATCTCATCCCACCTCCTCCCTGTACCTGGCCAGGTAGGCGGCTGGTGACTCCTTCTGGGCCTTTGGTTCCTCATGATGACCTGGGGCCCCCATATAGGAAGCCAGTGCCAACCTCGTGTCCACGACCTCTGAGAGCTCCGATCAGGGTCGGAGCAAGTCCTACATAGGAGGGGGGTGGAGACCCTCAGAGGCCCCTTACCCGTGCGCCCCAGGAGGGCAGGTCTGGGAGAGGGCTCCTGCTCCTGCTCCTCTGTGTTCTGTGCTCCTGTTTACACTTCATCTGAATTAATTACAAGAGGGAAGGCTAATGTCTTCAACTCTCTCCCCCTCATGTGCTTGCAAACAGCTCAGTGGCCTGTGGAAGGAGGCTGAGCAGTGGAGAGCTGGGTCTGCACCTGGAGCCCTCCCGGTCCTGGAGGGTGGGCTCCCCGTTGCTCATCTCTGCTGTGCCAGCTTCAAAGCCCTTTCTCCAGTGCAGCAACTTGGGTTGTAAACCAATCAGCAAAGGATCAAAGAACCAGGGTCCTGGGGAGCCCCAAACGGCCTCCACTGTGTAGGGTAGAGGAATGCCCTCTAGACCCCCTGGGCTGTGGACTCAGCTCTGAGCTGGTCTGGCCAGACATCTGCAGACCTGGGTTTAGTGACATCCTTGCAATGAAGAGGAGCTAGGAGCACAATGGGATGGAGAGGCTTAGAGCACGGCCCCAGGACAGAAGGGTCCGGAGCACTCTCATTTGAGGCCACACAGGAGTACTCCAAAAAGTAAAGAGTCAAGAGTCAGGGTCAGGGTCTCCAGGACTGGAGGAAGGCAGTGAAGGAAGTAGCTCGGGGGGGCCATTCCTCTGCCCTCTGTTCTCTGCCCTGAACCCTCTGTTCTCTGCTTCCTGCTCTCTGTGCTCTGTGCTGCTGCTGGTCATGGGCCCTGTTTCCAAGGAATCTGGGAGATTCTGAATTGCACAAAGGCAAACAGGGACGGAAGAAGGAGCCAGGGGCATCTGGCTGATGGTCCAGATGCTCATGATTCAGGACTGCAGGCACAGCGCCCACAGGGAAAGCCCTCAGGACAAGCACCAGACACTGACAAGCTCCCGGACATTCCTCCCAGGCTGATGCGAGTTGCCAGGGAACAGATGCCAGGAGGGAGTGTAATGCACATTCAGTCGCCACAGGATGTACCTCTCTGATGTGCCCGAGACTGGCACAGTGCCCCCAGCTCACTAGACCCCTGCAGGCCCAGAGAAGGATGACCGGGGACATGCAGGGGCAGTCTGGGCACTGGCGATGGAGGCCTAAGGTGTGTCCCTGCCCCTTCAGTTGAGCAGGATGGTCTTGGGCAAGTTTCACATCACCTTCCCTGGACAGTGGAGGCCACATAGTACCCATCTCAATGATTCACAGGAGATGATCCAGGTAAGATCATTGGTCCTAAGGTTTGCACACAGTAGCTGCTTAATAAGTGCAGGTCTTGACTAGGGCTTCTGTCTTTAGGAAGCATGACTACATATTGCACATGTACCTCTGAGTGTGCAGTTAAGTCTGGCTGGGAAAAATCTTGAGCCCCCCCCCCCCACTTCTCTGGAGAACGGCAGGTTCTGAGGTCTGTAAGATGCTCCAGAAAAGGTGGCAGTGCTCCACATGGCACAGCCACTGCCTACCGCCCCCCCCCCCCCCGCCCCACCTCAGGGTTGTCCCAACCCTTCAGGCAGCAGCTGTTCTGATTCCTTCTTTGAAGCGCTGCTCTGGACCCAAGGCAGAGCCATGTGGGTCTCAGAGTCCTCACAGTCCCTGCAGCTTCTTCTGTAATTCAGGTCATCTCCATTCTGGTGATCATGCCTGGGCCAGGATCATCACCACCACCACCACCACCACCACCACCAACATCACCACCATCATCATCGCTGTCACCATCACCACCATCACCACCATCACCACCACCACCACCATCACCACCATCATCATCACTGTCACCATCATCACCATCACCACCATCACTACTTCTCTATCTCTCGGTCTTTTCCTGAGACACTGATATGTAAATTCCTCACCCTTTTTTAGCTTAAAAGCTCATTTTTGTCAACTGCAGATTTAACTGGGTGGGGCTCAGGGGAGTTTCTATCCTCTCCGCCAGAATTGGCTTAGACAGACTTCAGATCCCTGGCTATTCCCATATGTGAAATATCCAAGGAGCCTTACACCCTCAATCTCATTTAAACCTCACTGTAACCTTGGTAGGTGGGCATTGTTTTAGTATTCCATTTTATGGAGGGGGAAACCAAGGCTCGGAAAGTTGATGTGTCCAAGGTCGCACTGGTACCCAATGGTAGAACCAGGGCCTGAGCTCATCTTCTAACCTCAAAATGCTTGCAAATCTGTTTTTGCCCAATGAGTGACCCCTGACACCCTGGTTCCCTATTCCTCTCACGATGCCCTTGGCCTCCTGCTCAGAGCACTGCAGCTGTCCCCACAGCTGAAATAAATGAAGAGAAGAGAACAAGGCTTCTGACTTCCTCCGTGCTGGGCACCTGACCCCTTACAACTATTCTGGAGAAATGGTGGGCCAGCGTGGGCTCATTGAAGTTCAGGGAACGGAGGGGCGGTGAAGGCTCCTTTCTCTCTCCTCTCCGAAGGCCTTCCTCATGGGCTCCTGAGCCACGCCTGACCCAGGAAGCTCTTCTGGGGGTGGGCAGAGAGAGGGGAGAGCCCCATGGGCCTGGTTAGGACTTGCCACATTGTGGGAAACAAACTGTCTAACTGGCAGGTAGAGGACATTCTCCCAAATCCAGTTTCATCCCTTTCCAACCACCGATATCCCTGATGTGGTCATAGTTCAAGCCAGATGCTATTTACACCCCTGCCTATCCTGTGTGGACCCCATCCTCACTCCCTCTCCCTCCCCTGGGCATCGGAGTTCTCCTCCAGCCCATCACATGCCCACTGCCTCCAGCCCACCCACCCTAGCCCCAGGGATGTCCCTTGCTTGGAGACAGGACCACAGAGAAGCAGAAAGTGCCAAAAACCCAGCCCTGCTCCAGGCAAAGCCATTCTAGAGACACAGTCCCTCCTGCTCTTTCCAAGGAGGGGAGAACACTTGATTCCCCTCCAGGCCGGTTTACCTGCTTCTGGGAATAAGAAATGCCTTACGAACAGAGGCCTTCCTGTGGGATCTGGAGCAGAGAACAAAGGAAAACTAAGCAAAAATGGTTTTGGCATGAGGCACTGGTAACTCCCTTTCTCCCTTTCCATAAAAACCTTCTGCCAAAGTCGTTGCCAATCTTTGTGATAGCCAGACCCCAGGGGGCCCCCAGTGATCCAGCCACTTGGCACTCACTCCTATATGTGGCCGTTCCCATAATGAACACGAGGAGGTGACAGCATGTGACACCCATGGCAGGTTTGTAGGTCTCTGTGGAAGCAGCCCCTCCAAGAGGAAGCAATGTCCCAGCCACATGATGGAGCCACGTGGGAAGTGACCCTCTGGCCCCGGTCAAGACTCGAGAGCCACCCTGAATCAGACTGCCCAGCTCTCAAACTCCCAATCCATGGAGGCCATGAGACAGGGACGAGGTCACTGTCCTTGTAAGCCTCCAAGTTTGGGGATGACTTGTTACACGGCCACACATTATCAATACGCTTTCCAACATTTTTGAAGCTTGATTGTGGAGCTTTGTCGGGGGCAGTGCAGGGCAAGTTGGGGGCCTTGGAGACCAAGCAAGAGCCCTGGCCTGAGAGGCCCTTCTTGTCACTCAGGCTGTGAAACCAACACCATAGACCCTCAAGTCCTGGCAGCCCGACCTCTCCAAATAAGGTCCTTGGGGGGCGTTTCTGGCGAGGCCGCTCTTCCCAGCTTGGAGACGGCCCCCTCCCCGCCGCCGTGGGCTTGTGGCCTTTCCTAGGTGTGAGCGTGGAGAAAGAGCTCTCCCCCTTTTCTTTTTTTTTTTTAAGATTTTATTTATTTATTCATGAGAGACACAGAGAGAGAGAGGGAGGGAGAGGGAGAGAGAATGAGAGAGAGAGAGGCAGAGACACAGGCAGAGGAAGGGAGAAGCAGACTCCATGTAGGGAGCCCAACATGGGACTCAATCCTGGGACTCCAGGGAGGCGCTAAACCGCTGAGCCACCCGGGCTGCCACCCCTCTTCTTATGAGGACACTGTCCTATTGTATCAGGGACCCACCTGCATGACCCCATCGAACCTTAATTACCTCCTAAAAGTCCGATCTCCAAATATGTCACATTGGGGTTAGTGCTGCAGCCTATGAACAGGTGGACACTTCTGACCACAGCAGACTCCTTCCTTCTGAGTCCTGCCCTTTGGGAGCCCCTTTGCATGTGACCTCAGGGTCAGGGCAGGTCCAGCCCAGCGCTGGGCCCCTTGTTCTTCAAGGTCTCGGCTCCCACGGGGGCTCCCTTGTGCCTTCCTGAGCCACCTGTTGTGGGAAATCTGGCTCTGGAAAGGCTTTCTGAAGGGGGGCCTCGGGTGCTGACCTCCAACCACATCCCAAGGAACCTCTGGGATCCAGGGTCCCATGTTGTCCGTCTGCCTCCATGGACCAGTCATCTCAACCTAACCCCACCTATGGGGAGAGAAGGTAGACAGCAGATGCTCTTGTCAGATGCGCTCAGCCCTGCAGGGGGCATAGGACAGAGTCTGACTTCCTCCTACAGATGGAGACACTGAGGCCCAAACGACCATGGGATCAGCCAGGGGTTATCCAGCAGTCCTGCCTCAGACCAGTGCTCCTCAAAAAGGTTAATTGCTCAAAGATGCCTAAAAGCTCTTTTTTTTCTCCTAAAGTTGAACACTTTGCTGTCATGGATGGAACGTCAGAAAGCATCACACACACTGCTGATCCCAGGCTGTCGCTCCCTGGGCCCCGCCAGCCAGCTGTGAACAGACTCCCTGGTCCAGGTCCCCGACCAGAAGGTTCCCAGCAGGTACAGAGTGGCCAGTGGAGCCCAAGACCCCTGGGCAGCCAGTCTACTCCACAATTCAGTCCAAAGCCCAGGTGGTTGTATTTCCTGGCACATTTGGGGTCAATGGGGGTGCTCTCGTCCCTGGAGGCCCCGGGAAGGTGTGGGCACGCTGGAGTGGCCAGGGTTTGCTTACCCCGCAGGCCCAGCAGGGCACCCCCGGCTCCTCTGGCGACTATTTACTCAGACCCTGACCACTTGCAAACGGGATCTGAGGTGGACGGCTTGCTGTGTGCAGCAGCCAAAGTCAATGGAAAATCCTGTCCGGGGAGGAAGGGAGGGATGCGGGACGTTTGACCTGCGGAGCGAGGCTCCGGAAGCAGGTGCACGGGAGTGGGGGCGCTGAGGAAGGCGCAGCCTGATCCCAGCCCCAGGGGAACCCGTCCGTTCTGTCTTCAGGTCCAATGCCCTCCCCTCCCACTCCCTGCCCGGACGATGTGTGGGTCACCGTCTGGCCCCCGCATGCTTTCACCGGGGGGCAGTCTAACCGTGCCCTCCCTCCTGGTGCTGGTGGCTGCGCCCTGTGGATTCCCACACGTCCTTCCCGCACTGGGAGGGCACATCTGGGCCACGTCCAGGTTCCTGCTCCGTAAATAGCTGCCCCGACATCCCCACGGAGCCCCCGAGGACACCGCACAGGACTTTCCCCGACGCAGCTGAGCGGGCTGCAGGCTCAGCCCCCCACGCCGGCGCCAGGTGCCTGGGCCCGGCGGCGTGAGGGTCCCGTGGCCTCGCCAGCCCTTGGTATGGTCAGACTTTTCAAACTTTTGCCAACCTGCCGGGTGAGTAATGATCTCTCATTGTGACTCTAACTTGCTTTTCCTGATTACTAACGAGGTCTGATCCTATCTGGGTTTCCTCTGTGGTGAAGTCACTGGCCCGTTTTTACAGCGAGGTGCTTTTCCCATTGATGCCTTTTAAAGTTTGTTTTTCATATTCTGGACCTTCCATTTCTGGTTGTACGTGTGGCGGATCCCTCCCACCTCCTGGTTCGTGTCTTCTCTCCTTTTATGGTGACTTTTTATGAAATGGAATTTCTTAATTGTAATTAGACTGTATCCATCTTTGCCTTTATGACTATCATTTTGCAAATTGCTTAAAAGTTATAAAAGTGTCCCCCATCTTCTATCCTAAAACCGCTATCGTTTTGTTTTACATTTAGCATTTAATTACACAGACGTGTGAACCTGATGCACACGTTGCACTTCCTATGTGTGGAGACCCGTCCTGGAGACCCAGACCCATGGATCGAGACACCATCCCTCCCACTGTGCCTCCTGCTTCGTGTTAAGAACCATGTCTGCTCGCAGAGCAGCACCTTCGTCATGTCACCCTTGTGCCTCCCTGACCACAGCTATTGCTCCGTCTGAAACTAGCTATCCCGCTTTGTTCTGGCTACTGTTAGCATGGCGTGTTTCCCTCCATTCATTTACTTTTCATCTATGTGTGTCTTTACATTTAAAGTGGGTTCCTTGGGGACACCTGGGTGGCTCAGCAGTTGAGCATCTGCCTTTGGCACAGGTCTTGATCCCCCGGGTCCCGGAATCAAGTCCCACATCAGGCTCTGTGCATGGAACCTACTTCTTCCTCTGCCTATGTCTCTGTCTCTCTCTCTGTGTCTCTCATGAATAAATAAAGAAAAAAAATTTTTAAGTGGATTCTGTGTGGACAGTGTCTAGGGTGTCTTGTTTCCTGATCCACTCCAACCGTCTGTCCTCCACAGGAGTGTGGGGACCACTGATGTTCTGAGGGGAGATGCACACACTTGGGTCACATCCATCCGTTGCTCTGTGTTCCTCTTTTTGTCTTCCACTCCTTTTCTTGGTCTTGTGGTTTTAATTGGCCATTTTACATGGTTTCATTTTGTATCCTTTCTTAGCATATTGCTTACACTTCTTTTTTTTCTTCACTTTTTTTTATTTGTTACCCTGAAGTTTGCAACATACATCGACAGCTAATCCAAGTGTGCCAGCTGCCCTCACAAGTTCCGGGATGTTTGCCGCCATCCACCAACAAAGACGCAGTTTAGACTGTGATTATGAAGTGCACAGATGCAGGTGGGAACGGAGCCTTCTGGACAGCACCGGCCTTCTGGTTCCTAAGCTCCGGGTCTCATTGATCTCACTACTTGGGGCCTTCTTGGGCATCTCAAAGATGTTCTTTTAGTCAATCTCCTTGATAAAAGTCTTACACATCTTTTGCCTTTTCTATATTTCTATATGCCCTTGTAAATGATGTGTTTCTGAATGCACTTTGTTGCTGGCATACAGAGAAGCAGCTGTTTTTTTTTTTAAGTGACTTTTTTTTTTTTTTTAAGATTTTACTTATTTAACAGAGAGAGAGAGAGCAAGCATGAGCAGGGGGAGGAGCACAGGGAGAAGGAGAAGCAGACTCCCGGCTGAGCAGGGAGCCCGATATGGGACTCAGTCCCAGGACCCTGAGACCATGACCTGAGCTGAAAGCAGACGCTTCACCAATGGAACTACCCAGGCATCCCAAATCACCTGGTTTTATATATTAATTTTGTGTCCAGGAAACTTCCCACGAGTCTTGCTAATTCTGACTTCTCTGAATGCTCTTCAGCTCCTACTACACACATATCCTCTGAAGATACTGAAAGCTTCATTGCTTCTTTTCCAATCCTTATACCTTGTCTTCATTTTTCTCACCTCATGGCTTTGCCTAGCACCCCCAGAGCAATGCTGAGTGAAATCCTTCTTTGTCCCCAGTCTTGAGCAAAGCTGTCAAGTGCGGTGCTCACGGGGGTTTGTACACCATTGATCAGGCTCAGGACTTGCCTCTATTCCCTGGTGAGGCATCTTCAAGAATGGATATTGGAATTCATCAAAAATTTCTCCTTGCCTATCGACATGACCTAGGATTTCCCCCTCGAATTTGTTGAGCGTGGTCACCTTACTCTGTCCCTTTTCTGCACTGAGGGCTCCGGGCCGAGGTCTCAGGGCCTGTCATTTCCCTTGCTGTGTTCTCAAGTGTCTATTTGCTTTCTCGAGTGCATCAGATAGGATTCTTTTTCCGCTGTACCCTGGAAGACTCAAGAGTGGATTAGGTTGTTTCTCGAACATATTGGCAGAAATCATCCCTGAAGGCATTTGAACCTGGAACTTTCTGAATAAGAATATTTTAGTTTTACATATCTAAAAGGAATAGATGAAGACTCTAATACATTGCTGGTAAGAGTGCGACTTGATGTAAGCACTGTGGACAACAAGCTGGCGATTTCCACTGAGGCTGAACAGCCACATTCCCAGGTGGGCACCCCCAGGGACCTGGGCATGGGCATCTCCTGAGAAGTGTGGATGACAGTTGCGTCTGTGTTATCTGTGCTAGCTGAGAACTGGAGACCACCCCAACATCCATGTACAGAGCAGTGGGCCACCGAGCTGTGCTTGATCCATCCCACGGAATAGTGCACTCCCGTGAAGAAGCAAGTACAAATTCACACAAGAGTGGTGTCCCAGGCATCGTGTTGAGTGAAAGAAGCCAGGCCCTGAGGCGCATACGCCATGTGATTTCACTTACATGCGGCTTCAGAACAAGCAAAAGTCACTGAGGAGAGAGAGGCCCATGGGGCCAGGCCCAGCGTGCAGCCAGGAGGCGCTATCCTCACCCTAGCACCAGCCTGGAGGCAGCATGCTGGCTGGGGAGACAGACATCCAAAACTTGCTGTGTCCTGTGCAATTTGACCATCTGTACACTTAAAGTTAGCGCGTTTCACAGCGTCCGCTGTGTGTGCTATAGGCCAATACAAAGGACATAAATACATGTGATATTATATTTTTAAACATGAACAACAGAGAAGAGAAAAATCTCATCGCTGGTTCTGAGCTGCCCTGTCTAGAGGCTTGTCCTCCGGGAGCTGGAACAGGAGGCCACGGGCGCTCGGCTGCTCTGTATGCTCTTTCCCTTGATAGATCACGGGCACCGCTTCTTCTTTCTGCGTTATAATTCCAACATGGGCTCATACATATGATTGTTCAGGGGGCTTTTTGCTGACAAGTGGCCCTGCACCCCAAAACCTGATATGGAAGACCTGATCCCACCTCCTCCATCACCATTCCGGGAGCCATAAACCCACTTTGTAGATCGGGCAACCAAGCCCTCAAACCTGCCAGGCCAAGGAGCCAACGGGGCACCCGTCCTCTGCTCCTTCTTTTCATAAAGCGCCCTCTCCTGACCTTTGATTCTCCCCTTACCGGGATCTCAGCACTTTTCATCACCCATTCACCTATGTCATCGCATAATTAAAATGCTAATTCCTTACCATAGTTATTGCAAATCATGTGCCTTTTACTTCAGACAGGAGTGTTGGGCAAACAAATCTTTAAATGTCCTTTTAGATAAACGTGTATCTGGATCGTGAAGACTTGTGATTCACACTCACTCTTGAGTGGCCGTCCCCACCTTTGCCTCGGCTTGCTGCCTCTGTGGCCGAGCAGACTGAGCATCCTTGACACTGGACCCCGGCTGTGAAATGGGCATGAGCTGCCTGCCCTGGCTGCCAGGTTTCAGAAAAAAAAGTGAGATTGGGCATGGAAAGCCATGCTTCCCAGAGGCTGGGCCAGAGCCACGCCAGCCCTCCACAGCGGGACATGAGTCACACCACGAGCATCAGAAGCACCTGTAGGCTCATTAGAGCCTAGACATTTGCATTTCCCATGGGTTCTGGGGATGCTGCTGCTGAGGACCACGCTGAGGTCCCAAGACGAGACCCAACAGTGACTTACCCACGACCTGCCAGGGCCTCGGGGAAGGAGGACTGGGCTTAGGCTGACAGGAGAAGCACTAGACACTGCGCTCAGGCCTGAAGGGCTGGAAAGGCCTGGAGGGATGCCATGTGCAGGGGTGATGGCCAGAAACTCTGGGTGCTGGCGTACTGGCCAGCCACATGGACACTGCAGGGTGGTGGGACCCCCGATCAGGCCTGGTACGTGGATGAGGTGTGGTGGGCGGGCAGGGGGAGTCTTGCTGGCTGTCACTATCACCACATCTTCTGTGGCCTCCTGTCACTCAGACAGGGGGAGGCAGGGGGTCTGAGGACCTTAGCCCACCTGGAAGGGGCTAACCACTGGGCGCCCAGCCTCCCTGGCCAACAGATGAGTTCCCTGAGGACCTGAATGTCTGGTGAGGTTAAAATTGGTCCTTGTACACCTGCAAATATAAGAAATCCTCTGCGGGACGGTTATTAGACAGCTTGGTGGGTCTCGGGGGGGAAAGGTGCATTGCAGATCCTCTCATGGACCAGGCAGGGAAACAGATCCAGTGAGGTAAGGGCCTGCCCAGGCATGGAGTAGGGCCCACAGGTCTGAACCAGGGCTGGAAGTCTCTGATTGCTGAGAAGAGAAGGTCACAGGCTGACCCCATGTGAGAGGCTGCATATTCTGTGGCCTCAGGGCTCAGAATGGGGTCTCTCCAGCTTGGTTCCAAGCCCACTGAGCCAGCATGAGCGGGGGGGGCCCCAGGACCACCTGGGCCGGCTGAATCAGAACCCCGCAGCTAGGAACTTGCCCTGAGGATCCTGCAGGACATTTTACGGACACCTATTTTGAGACCAGGTCCCACAGTGGTCTTGTTTCTCCGTGTGCCCACCAGACCTTCATCTAGTCTGCCAGCTGGCCACCTGAGACTGGCAGTGTCCCTCCAGTAGCTGGCACCCTGGACGTCACCAAGAGGGTGGGAAGACAAGGACAGATTCCTCTGTCAGTCTCGAGCATTGGGGTGACCCACAAGGGCATCACAACCTGCAGCATCTCTTCAGTGTCCCTCGGTGCTGGGGTGTCAGAGCAAGTGTCCCAAACCTGTGGCTCGGTGCAGAAATTCTCCCCAGACTGCATTTCGGTCCTGGACCAACCGGTCCTGAATTCCACCCAGGAGCTAAGCGACTGGTTGTGTTTTATTTGGCTGAGACACTGTTTCCGAATCCACAGGCACTGCTCCCCCTACAGAAACTCTGAACCTAGATTGGTACTCCCCAGGGAGGACCCCAGCAAGATTCCCCCAAATCCCCCTCCTGCATATTTTGGCAACAACTGGTTCTCCTCCAGATACTCGTGTCTGCTGGTCAGAACCGTCTTATTGCCCCAAACCTGTTGAGCCTGAAGTGAGGAAGCGCGCAGGAAGGGGGCCCAGGAGCAGGCGGGTCCGGGGGGTGGGGGGAGGACAGCAGGACATTCCTGGACAGGAGGAGACACAGGCTGCAGCCGCGAGTCCCGGATGTGGCTCGGGGCACATGCCCAGTCTTGCAGACACAGGCAGCCCCGCCTGGTGCTGACAGCCCGGCCCCTGGGGCGGCCTCTGCAGGCTGCAGGTGGCCTATCAGAGGTGGGAGATTGATCGCATTCCTGGGGACCCAGCCCGCGCCCGCGTGCCAGTCCCCAGAGCAGAAACCGTGCGCCCCAGTCAGCGGCGGCTCGGCCCCCAGGCGGGTGACGGGGTGAGCCCAGCACCCGGCCTCGCTTGGGCCACAGGGAGATAAGACACCTACACAAACAAGGAGACAAAGGCGGCTCTCACGGCCGCACCAGCTGCGCGCCAAGCCCTCAGCGGGCACTTTATGGCGCATTATCTCCTCTGTGCCCCACTACAGCCTTGCCAGGTGGGAATTTCGCTCCCATTAAACAGATAAGGACACAGGGTTCCGAGAGGCGAGGGGGTGGCCAAGGTCACCCAGGTTATAAAGCGGCTGGGCCTGGATGCAGCCCAGGCCCACCTGGACACTGAGCCCACCCCCCTTTAATGGGATGTCCTAAATAGACTCTTTGTTCTCCAGAGGACGGGTGGAAAAGCGTCGGTTCCAGGGAAGGAGCAGGGGCAGGACCCAAGTGGTGGCGTCTCCCCACTCCTCACTCACACACACTGGGGGTGAGACGAGGTGCTCCTTACACTCACACAATCACACTCACTCATACATTCACACAAAGGTGAGACAGGGCCCTCTTCACACACACACACACACACACAGGGAGTGGTATGGGGCCCTTCTCACACTCACACTCATACTCACAGACACACACACACACACACACCACACACACACAGCAGTGACATGGGGCTGGCTGGGGCCACCCCAGGAGAAGATGGGAATGGCTGGAGGCTGCATGAAGGACACACGGGGGGCCGGGGGTGGTGCCACCAGGTGTCGGAGCCATAGAGGTGACGAGGGTCACAAGACAGCGGGGGGGGGGGGGGGGGGCGGTGAGCCTATGTGAGCACTCCAACTGTGCGTCCCTGTGACTATCCCTGACCCAGCAGGACTTGGGAGATTTGTTCAGAGCCCCCAGGTCTGGGATGCCAGGCATAGTTGAGAGCAAGGAAGCCTCAGGACAGAAGGGGAATTCTGAGGGTGGGTGAGTGAGGAGCGCTGGCAGGAGTGGGGGGGGCGGGTGGTCTTCCCGAAAACAGACCACCCGGGAGGACTTGGCCTCGGGGTTTCCTGGCAAAATGGCCTGGCCTGATCACCCCACTGAGGCACGCCAGTCAGCAGGCTACAGCAAGAAACGCAGACCTAGACAGAGAGAAGCTGCCTGCAGGGCAAGACGGGGGTGGGGCCGTGTATCCAAAGAGAGAGCAGTGCCGAAGCCCCCCAGATGTGGAGCGACGCTGTTGCAGCCGTGACACAGCGCTGGGCTCCCGGAAAGGAACCCAGAGAACAAAGACCAGCTCTTGCAAATAAAAAAATTCAATAGTAAAACAGATCCTGGATGACAAAGTTGAAGAAATCTTCTAGAAATAGAGCCATAGGACAAAATGATACAAAATTAGAGACAAAAGAGTTTTTAAACTGTGGGTGACGAGGTTGGAGGCCCAATATCCAAATAGGGCTTTAGAAAAGAGAATAGAGAACACAGAGGGAAGGAAATCATTACAGGAATGATTCAGGAGAACTCCCGGACCTGCCGGACACGCTGGGGACAGGAGGACGCCGCAGGGGCTCGCGGTTCCCGGGCCAGGCCCCGTTGTAGGAGCGCTAAGTTAGTGGTTCCAAGCTTTTCGACAATATGAGAAGATTCAAGACGGATGAGGTGTCCAGAATTTTGAAGGAAATTATTTCCACCTGGGATTCAATAGCCAGCCAACCCCTCACTGGTGCGAGATGCAGACAAGAGACCTGATCTGGTTCTTGTCCTTCCAGACGTGTTGTACACTGACATTCTCACACACTCAGCAACAGGCGTGCTTTTCACAAATGAGCTGACATTATTAGGGGACGGTTCTGCAACCTTTTTTAAATTCAAGACTATGTCATTGACAGCATTCTTTGTTCATTCTTTTTGCCAGCTATGTAGTGCTCCTTCCTACGGATTACCAGGACTTACTTCGCCACTCCCTGTTGGTGGGCTTGTTCTGTGCCAGTATTTTTCACTTTTGCCAGTACTTGTAAGGGCTCGCCCAGGAACAGCAGCCCCGGGACACTTGTAAGGGCATCTTGGCAAGACAGGTGCCCACACAGTCATAGATGCCATGAGGATGGACAGACACGGCCCTCCAGCCCCAGGGCGGTGTGAGAAGTCCATCTACCTGCATCCTTGTCCGCCTGAGTGCCAGGAGGAATGTGGATTTGGGGAGGTGCTGGATGACCCGCCCACCCTCTCTTCCTTTCTGAAAGACCCAGCCAATCCACAAAGGCAGGGAGGCCCTCTGGTCAGTGAGGGAACAGCCCACCGGTGGGACGCTTGCAGAGCAGGCAACTTAGCGAAATCATCTCTTGGGCTGGGCCTGGAAGCAGGCCGCCCCGGTGGTGGTTCTGCCAGAAGCAAGCCCTGGGCTGCCACAGGGGATGCAGTGGACGGCGAGTGCCCAGCAGCTGCAGCGTGCCCGGCACCCTCCCAGCCCCACTGGTGCCACTGTCCTTCATTTCAGGAATGACAGGCGATGTCTTGCCCAGGCCACACTCACAGCTAATGCCAGGCCTGGATTTGAACCCAGGTGAAGCCTGTCTGCAATGCCCACCGTCACGTTCCTGGGCCTGGAAATCGGGCAGCCATCCCCGCGCTGATGGAGCAGCCAGCTATGTCGAGAAAGGAGGACCAGCAGCCTCACTGCCCTCACTGCATGGCTCAGTTTCCCCCTGTGGTCTGGAGCCGCCAACCAACACCACTCTGGAGATTACCGAGAGGGAGGAGTGGGGGACCTCCCTGCCTGCAGGCCGGTGGGGGGCTGGCTAGAGAATCCTGAGCTTGGGGCTCACTGTAGCTCTGTCACTGGTCCCATTCCCTCCCCAAGGCTGCTCTCTCTTCCGCAGGGAACATGGTCCACTCTGATTCCCGAGGAGAATGTCTCGGGACCAAGTCTGTTCCTGGGAGGCAGGGTGCTGCTGGAATTGCTAGACGCATGTGGGTTTGAGGGTAACCGTCACCCAGTGTATGTGCGTGTGAGTGTGTGCACGTATGTGCACATCATTCAGCTCACCCGGTCCCTCCAAGGAGCCCTGACATGCAACTTATACCAATAACATTCCCCAGACAGATGCATCTGGCTGGAAAGTAAAGCTGAGCAGCCAGTGAAGGGACCGGCCCGTGTGCCCCTCCACAATGGAGCAGAAAATCTTTGCATTGAAAAGACAGACATTTTTCTTCTTGTCCAGAGACTTCACCTACCCAGCGTTTCTCTTTTGAGAACTCTTGCTGAGAGAAGGGTTGTGAATTCTAGAGAAAGAGGGAAGGGAGGGGCTCGCCACATCCAATTCTAGTCCAACTTCTCTTAAAAAACAGGCCCGTCGGGAAGATACTCTGTCTCAGGCCCCTCGAGCCCAGCCCCCAACCCCAGCATGGGGTTCCTGCCACGGTGGCCCTCCCTCCGGGTCCGAAGCACCCACACTGGCAGGCGTCATTCTGCAAGCCCCTGCCCCTCCCCGTCGTGGGCACACAAGGAGCCTCCCAGTCCAGAGAACTGGCTTTCCACCCATCCTCGTCCTCCCAGATTCGCAGATGGTCCATCTTCTCAGGGATGCTCCTGTGAGCCCAGCTGGGGTTCTAGGGAGTTGTTTTCCAGAACAGCACAGCAGGAGCTGTCTGACAGGTGTCCCTGCCTTGAGAGGAGCAAACTCAGAAAACCCAAACCGTGAGAGAAGCCTGAAGCCTGAGGGCATGTGACTCTCCAGCGAGCCTGATGGGCACCATGGGTGTCCCTGGGCTGATGGCTGGCCCACCTGTCAACCCCACCCACTCTGAGATTCAGAGGCCTGTGGGTGCCAGCCCCAGAGAATGCAGGGCAGGTTGCCCCTCCATCTGCATCTCTTCTGGGGGGTGGGGTGGGGCAGAGTGCCTAGAGCACCCAGCTTCCAACCTGGCTCCCCTTCCTCCTCGGCCAGGGGCTTCACCGGGGGCCCCAGAGAGCCCACCAGCATTCCTGCTCCTGCAAGCCCTCCTCAGCTCAACAAACCACCCAGCCTGGGCCCCCATCAGCTTTGTAATGGTTAACCGGAGTAATAAAAACAGGCGATAATGCGGTTTTTGATTCCTTATCAGCATCTCCAAGGGCTGTGAAGGCTGTGAATACCCCACTCTGGGCCCGACCACCCTTTCATGTGCAGCCAAGCGGCTCAAAGGAGAGAAAGCGCTCCCAGACCAAATGCCGTTGCTGGTGCAAATTCTGCAGTAAAAACAGAGTAGGAAATCCTAATCTGCTTGCTTCGTGTGTGACAAGCGGTCCCGCTGGGGACAGCAGCTGGGTGTGCCCTGTCCCTTCATCTGAGGCCTCCCTGCCTTTCCCAGAGCGAGAAAAGACCACAGTGCCTGGAGGACTTTTGTGCTTTGCCACCAGCCAGCCAGGCTTTACTGTGGGGACCAGAAACTCTTAGGGGTTGCATTTGGCACCATGAACACTCAGCCAGCAGCCTGTCCATGCATCAGACCCTTGGGGCCTCTGTCCCCACATCACAGCTCCCCCAGGCCACTCTGCAACTGTGCGCACAAGCATGCCTGGACACAGGGGACAGAGAGGCCCCGACTGATGTCCACCTGTGCGGGGCAGCCAGGACTCCTCCAGAAGTCAAAGGCCATTTTCTTGGGCCCTCGGGTCTGGGATCTGCTCTCCCCATTTGCTGAGTCTTCACAGCTGGGGTGCATCTCACCCTCCGTTCCTGAGAAAGCATTCAGATTGTGTTCTCAAGCGCAGTAATTGTGAATATACTTTATCAAAAAAAAAAAAAATTCCAGAAAAATAGTTCCAGCTGGTGCTTTTGGAAGTTTCAGGGCCCTGGGCTCTGTGATGGGATGAGGCCAGATGCAGGAGTGGTGGCAACAGTAGGACAGTGCATGCATGAATGGGCGGATTCTCCCAGGGGCACCCTGTTTGAGGCCTGGGGTCCTCGGGGCTCCTTCTGTCTCTCCTAGAGCCTGGTTCTGGGCTGCTCACACAGGGGCTGCCCTGACTCCTCCTGCCCCAGCCCCGGGGCTGCCGCACTGACCCTCCTGTCCTGGGAGACCGGGACCCTGTTCTGAGTCTTGCTTTGGGTCATGGCTCCCTCCCACTCACATTTCCCACCTGTACCCACATTGAGCTTCTTAATGATGCTTTGCTGGCTAGCAGAGACCAGATGGGATTCACTCACTCACTCATTCACCTGTCTACCTCTTCGAAGGGTGTCTGCACTGGGTGCTTATGACCCACCGGTAGATAGGGACACAGTTCCCACCCCTGCAGGACTCATAGTCTACTGGTCTAGGAAGGTATGGAAGCAAATTGTCCTGATTCAGGGTTCAGGCTTCTATCTCATTCCCTATCCCCAAATGCTGAGTTTGGCCAGAGGGGCAGGTGGCAGGCTGACACTCCCCTGGGGAGGGATGGGGGGATCCTCCAGCAGGTGCAGCTCTCAGGCCCTGCATGTGCAGTGAGGGGGTTGGACACACCTGTTCCAATTCCATTGGCACTCATGTCTAGGTCTCTAGATTTATTGTGCCAACCAGAGTTGCTTGTTTCAGGGACACAAGGACTGCGCGCCTTGTTCCCCTTGGAATGCACAAGTGATTGGTGAATATATGGGGTATATAGAAGGTGTGTAGCCCCTGCCACCTGATTGCTGGGTCCACCCTCCATACGGCCCATCATCAGATGAGCCCACAGCAGCCTGTCCTGGCTCCCTCTGGCTGGAGGAGACTGGAGTGTGCCTGCAAAGCGACCCCAGGGTACCAAATCTACAGGGAGGCCCACAGAGGCAGGAATCCCACAGATGGACCCTGCCTGAGTCTGCACTAGACATGAACCAGGCCACTGGTCTCCCCAAGCGCTTCTAGTATCCTAGGGGCTTGGAGGAATGAGACCACCCAGCAATCCCTGCACAGCCTCCAGGACGGAGCCCGGCTGAGACAGGCACTCTGCCCAGCAGCCAGGCTCCTGCCGTCCAGCCACTACCCACCAGCTGGACAATCCTAGGTGGGCGAGCAGAACCTGCCTGCTTTACGGATGGTGAGACATGAGGAAGGCGCCAGGGCATGCAACCCCTGAAAAGTACTTAAAGCTAAAAAAAAACCCATCTCCATGAAGATGATGGGATGTCTTGGGTTAAGATGTGAAAGTTCACTTGAAGTTCACTGAGGCTTTCAGTGCCCGTGCCATGAAATCGCTTCCTGGGGCCGTGAGAAAACTGTGGCCGAGCAGAGACCCAAAGGCCATGGTGAGGAACAGCTTCCCGGCTCGGAACTCCGGGTAGGCCCAGCCAGGAGGGGAGCAGGAGTGGTCTCTCTGAAGATGCAGGAGGCCTGGGACCCAACAGGGAGGGGGCAGGCCGTCAGCCTCCAAGAGGCATTATGGGAGGGGCCAGGGGGACAGTTCTGACTCGTCTCACCTCCCTTTCCTGGGCCCACACAGTCAGCTCTGACATCTCCCCCTGGTCCCTCCTGCCTGCTGACGTGAGTCCAAAGGTCTTCCTTTGCAGGATGGTAAGGAGCTGACTGGGCAGAGAGGAGGGAGGCCTACGGGCGTGGGAACCCTGGAGCGTGGACCCGAGGGAGAGTACACGCGGTCAGAACTGATAGGAGATGAGGGGCGATTTGCAGAGGGTGGTGGGGACGCCCAGCCGCCAGAGGCAGGAGAGCCCCAGAAGGGGAACTTCTCGGCTCTGGAAAGCCCCCAGGCATTGGCGGGGGGGGGGGGGGGGTTGTCTCTGCAGGCTGCTGGTGCAAGCCCCAGAGAGGCAGGCTGCCCTGGCTGGTGACTGGCGGCTTCTCGGGAAGAGGTTTTCCTTTCTTCCAGCTGGAAAGGAAAGATGAGGGAAGTGGGTGGGTGGCAGCTGTGGGGCAGGGAGGCATGGGGTGGGGGCCCCTGCGGGCTGGGCTCAGGCATCCAGGAGGAAGGAAGGAAGGCTTCAGGCAGGCGGCCACTTGTTGGAGTTGAGGGCGGCTGCTCAGCCAGGCATGAACCACCCGAGTTAGGACACGCCAGCCACAGCAGCCTCTGCCACCACCTCCCACTCACAGCCGGCTCTCTCCTGACATGTCCCAGGAATTCCTGGCTGCACATCTGCTCTCACTGCTGCAGGTTGGGGTGGGGGGTGTGCCTGGGAGAAGGGGTCCTTATGGTCTCATGTCTGCTCTGTGACCAGTCCAGTGTTGGACTGTAGGGACAGAGGGAGTCATCTTCAGCTTGGAGAGCCTGGGACACAAGGCTTGGTCCCCAGGGAACAACCAAACAACAGAAGGAGGTGGGGCATGTGCCAACTCTCCCAGCAAGAGTGGAAGGCTCACAGAGCCTAGGAAGAGGGCCTGTGTGAATGCCGGCAAGTCCCTTCCCCTGTCTCAGCTTCCTTGCCTGAGCAATAGCCTATCACAAGGCTCATCTCATCAGCAACATTAGGTATAGATGCTTTCTATAGGCTGTGTGGATGGGTGGATGGATGGATGGATGGATGGATGGATGGATGGATGGATGGGTGAATGGATGGATGGATGGATGGATGGATGGATGAGTGGATGGATGGATGGATGGATGGATGGATGGATGGATGGATGGATGGAGGAGTGGGTGGGTGGATGAGTGGATGGATGGGTGGATGAGTGGGTGGGTGGATGAGTGGATGGATGGGTGGATAATGGATAGATGAGTGGATTGGTGGGTGGATGGATGGATGATTGGATGGATGGATGTCGGTACAGCAGAACTTCAGAAAATGTGGAGACAAACACAATTGGAAACTTTCATTTAGTTCAGTAGTAGTTGCTGTGTTCTTACATTGTGTCAATCTCTATGCAAAGCATCAGGGGAGATTCTACATGAAAAGTAGAAGACAGAGGGGAATTTGGGGTTGAGCACAGAATTTTCTGCTAATAATTATAATGCATGTACTCACTTGATACTGGAGACAGCCCTGACAAAGAAGGTCCTTATCCTCCTAATACTGTGGCAAACTAATGGTCAGTGATGTCTTTGGCCCTGAAGAGATGAGGCTACGGTGCACACAGGGCAGGCTCCACAGTGGGGAGGGTGAGCAGCAGTCAGGTCAGTGTCCTCTCGCCTGGCCAAAGATGCCTTGTGAGTGGCCTCTGAGGGTCTGGCTCTACCCCAGCACCTGGCCTAGCCGACTTTTGTTTCACTTTGTATCCCCTCGATGCTGGGCTACATGTCGGCTCACAGTGCCACTCACTGGATGACAGGGACCCTCTCCCATTATCATAGGGAACTGGTAGTTTGAGGTCAGGTCACTGATGATGCTGGTGGACAGCGTCTGGAAGCAGCTTAGAGCACCACCCCTCACGTGAGGAGTCCCCAGGCCTCACAGAGGACCCCTGCCTCCATCTAGGCACGCAGCTCCTCCTCCAGCTCCCACTGCTCCCACATGTCTCAGCCTCCGATGAGACCCTGACCTTCTATCAACTCAACTAACGAGATTCCTCAAGTTTCTGAGTCCCAGTCCTGTGACAGGGAGAGGTTCTGATTGTCCAGGTCACCACTAGATCCCTGCTTGTATGGGTGACAGGGCTTCAGGCAGCCTCTGGATGGGGGAGTCTCTGCTGGGCTGTCTTTCCCAGATCGGGCATGGCCAAAGTGGAGTCCCAGAGCTGGAACCCAGGGCCCATGGCACCAGGGCTGTGGGCAGAGATGGCTTCGTGGCTGACACATCCATGGCATCCTGCACGTGTTTAGAGTAGAACGAGGTACCTGCCAAGATGGATAATTTTATGTGTCAACTTGACCGGCCATGAGGGGCCCAGACATTTGGTAAGCATCACTCTGGACATGTCTATGAGGGTGTTTCTGGATGATGTAAACATTTGAATTGGTGGACTGAGTCAGGCAGATGGCCCTCCCCAGTGTGTCTGGGGTGGTCCATCCACTGTGGGCCTGGATAGGACAGAAGGTCCCCCAGGAACCTAGAGATTCTGCTTCTCTGGGGAGCCCTCACTAATGTGTCTCCCTTCTGGAATCTCAGGGGTAGCTGCCCCCTTCCATGGCTTCCTCCTCTGTCAGGGGGAGTAAGGGTGTGGGTCCAGAGTCAGCCGGGTAACTCTCATCTGGACTCAGGATCACAAACTACAACTGACCCGCAGCTCTTATGGTTAAAAACAAAAAACCGAAATGCATCACCCAGTGTCAAAAAGACCCACTGGCTTCATCTTGCACCTTGCTGCTCACTGTGTCTCCGACCATGTCCCTCCAGCTTCTCAGATATGTCAGCACCCTCCAGCCCCGGTGGACAGGCACGTGGGAATCCCTGCCCAGAATGGCACTGCCCAAGACTGGCAGCTGCTAGCCACACGCACCTATTGAAAGTTAATTAAAAATCAGTGAAACTGGGGCAGCCCAGGTGGCTCAGCGGTTTAGTGCCTGCCTTCAGCCCAGGGTGTGATCCTGGAGACCCAGGATCAAGTCCCACGTCAGGCTCCCTGCATGGAGCCTGCTTCTCCCTCTGCCTGTGTCTCTGCCTTTCTCTCTCTCTCTCTCTCTCTCTGATAAATAAATAAAATCTTTAAAAAATAAATCAAAATCAGTGAAACTAGAAGGCCAGTTTCCAGAGCTCCAGGTCAGGTTTGGTGGTGGCTGCAGTGCCCAGGGCTGCGGGACACTAGAGCATCATGAGCAACTCTGGCCTAGCCCACGCCCCCACGCCCCTAACCCAACCACTCTGGCCTGGCTAACACCGCGCCCTCTTCACTAGGCCCAGCAGTGGCCCCAAGGAACCTATGTCCCCATCTTGCTCCCAGTACTTTATTCGGTTGGGGTCAGATGCCCCCCCAGCCCAGGCACACTGTGGGTGTGGGCACTGCCCCTGTCTGCTCCAGGCCCAATCTGTGTCTGCAGCGTGGATGCAGGAACACAGCCTCGCAGGCGGCTTCATGCCAAGACCAGGTTGACAGAACCACATCGATTTCAGATTAAATCCTGTTGTGTCGAGAGTGTGACCAGTTGCAAGGGGCAGTGTCTGTTGCTGCTTGCTAGAGTAGGACCAAGAGGCTCCCTGGCTCTGCCCCAAGAGGGACTCTGCGTCCCAAGCTTAGCCAAGTCCGGGGCTTTTAATCTCTGAAGGAAAAGTCCTTGCAAACTAATCTTCCGAACGCCCAGGTGGAGCCACTTGCAGGCTGGGAGCAGAAGGCCTGGGTCTGAGGGAGGCTCAGTTTCCTCCTCTGAATACAGGGTGAGACTGCCAGTCCCTGTTCCCAGGGCAGAGAAAGCTCGGGGCTCCCTGTGCACATGGGCGGGGGGAGGGGGGAGGACCTCATTGTCATCGGCTCCACATCAGGAAAAGGAATCAGCACTAATGGTCCCGGGCTCCAGGGCTGCCCCACACCCTGCTTCTGGGGAAAGACAATGGGACAGGGCAGGGGCAGGGGATGGACGCCAGAAGGGTGGAGGCCCCGTCAGAGGAGCTGAAGGATCCCAGTAGGCAGCCCGGCCCTTGGTCGGGTGAAGCCGGCCATCCCAGGGCCAGGACCCTTGACACCGAGGGGCGTGGGGACGGGAGATGAGGGGCTTCTGCTGCCAGGGCCAGGGCGGGACGGCCTTCTTGAAAGGGGCAGGAAACAGATGGCGCAACCAGGATGGTCTATCGGGCCTTCTGGGAGCAGGGAAGGGCCAGGAGGAGGGACGAGGCCCCTGCCTGTGCGGGCACGATGCTGGTGGGGCTCAGAGCCAGGTCCCCCATCAAAGGAGAGACTCGGGGCCATCTCTGACCCACCCGCCCACTGGTGCTATGGTCACCCTGGATAAAGGGAATGAGGCCACTAACAGGTGCAGAAGGGGCCAGAGGCTCAGAGTGGCAGGGCCTCCTGTGATGTCCTGGTTCGGTGGAGATTGTGGGTGTGTGGCCTTCTGTCCACGTCCACACAGCCAGGGGAAGTCTCGGCCTCCACCCTCAGCAGGGGAAGTGGGACAGGGGCTCCAGGCTAGGGCTCAGCACAGCTAGAAGAAGGCTCTCGGCCCCTTCTCCCATCACGAGGGCACCTGCTGTGGGCAGTGTCCAGCAGAACATAAAAAGCTCATCCTAAAACTCCCACCTCCCCACTCGTCAGCTCTGTGATGTTGAGCAAGTCACTCACCTTCTCTGAGCCTCAGTTGTCCACTTCTCTAGGAGGAAGTCCAGCCCCTGTGCGAGTCCCTGGCTCCTGGCTAAGCAAGCCTGTCCCCTGGGTCTTAGAGGGGACAGCCAGTAGGACCACAGACACATGGAGGACACCTTGCAGGCTCTGGTCCCCCAACAAAGGTCACTGCCTCAGGCCCCCTCCACAGCGTCTGGACACTGCAAACTGGAATTCAGAGGAGACGGCCTCCTGGAAGCCCACCATGCTGGGCAAGAGAGGACCGCAAAGCTGTGGCCACCCACACACCTCCCTGATGGTGACTGTCCTCTCTCAGGCTCCGGGACACAGGGCTGGGGTGGGGACGGGGCACATGGGTCCCCCCAGGACCTCAGCATGGGCAGACCCGTGCTGCGAACACTCCCCGCTCAGTCTGTCTGGGGTGCTCAGAGGGAGGACGCCCAACCCAGACACACCTGTCCGGAGCCGCCAGGAGGAAGGTAGGAAGGCATCTGGATGAGACATCTGCCCAGTCCCATGCTGGCACCTCCACTGGCTTGTCTGAGCTGGCCCCCCCGTCTGTGAAACAGGTGTAATGGCCATCCCTGGGAAAGGGGGTGCCCACAGGTGGTCAGCCCTCTGGCCGGGGCCCCACAGCTTCTGCAAGCACACATTGAACTTGAGTTTCCCAGTCTATAAAGTTGGGGTAAATGACCCACCCAAGACACAGCACCATTTCACAGCAAACTGCAGAGTAGGGTGAGAGCCCGGGCTCCTGGAGAGACAGCCTCGTCCCTGGGCCCACTTTGTCCCGGCCTGTGGCTGTGGCCGAGGGCAGAGGATGTGGAGGCCAGGCTGTGACCCTGTGGGGGACATCACCCTGCTGGCTGGCAGCTCAGGCTCCGCCGTCTACCTGCCCACCCCTCCCTCTGGTCACGGACACTAGACTGAGATAAGCGTCGTCAGAAGCTGTGGGTCACAGTATAAGTCACAGCACCTCAGGACCTGAGGGAGGTGTTGGGTAAGGATGTGCCCCGACAGGCCAGCCTCTGAGGAAGCTTCTGGCCAAGCTGGATGCTGGCTCACAGCCTCTCCTTCCTCGGGGGCTGCTGCAGGTGAGCACTGGTGCCCCCAGGCCTCCATCCCCACCCACATACCCCTGGGTGCACTGGAGCCTGCCTTGAGATCAGGGCTGGCATCCATGTGACATAGGAAGGCTACATTGTGCCCTGAGTCCCGGATGGTTGTAACAACAGAAATGCATCTGGAGGCCGAAGTCCCAGATGGAGGCCAAGTTCCCCTGGAGGCACGGAGGGAAGAGAGCTGCTCCTGGCCACTGCCCTTGCCCCTCCCCACCCTTGTGCATGGCCCTCAGTCCTTGGGGTTCCTGGTCTGTGGACACATCCCCCCAACCCTGACCTCTTCCTCCATCACACGGCGGTCTCCCTGCATATGTGTCCATGACTAAATCCCCCTTTTGTAAGGATACAGTCACTGGATTAGGGCCTGCCCCACTGCAGCATGACCTCGTCTTAACTAATTACATCTGCAATGACCTTATTTCCAAATAAGGCCACATCTGGCCGGCACAGCTGCTTTGGGGAGGGGGAGTGGCTTCTGTTTCCCAGGATCCTCAATCCCGAGGAGAACGGAGACTCCAGAGCAGGCTCTTAGTCTGACTTTCCCGGAAAAGAGATCTCATGGCAAAGCCCATGAGCTCAAGCTTTATTGTGGGCAGAGTCCCAGGGCAGCAAGACCAAGAAGCAGGAGGAGAGGCAGGTGGCTAGTTCCTGAGTGAGAAGCAGCTTCCCCAGAGAACAGCGGATTATCAGCCCCGTTGGGCCCCTGGTCTCCCCTGAGGACAGACAGGGAGGAACTCACCTGTGGTTCCCTGCCTCCCGGGCCCACTGGCAACATGGCTCACAGGGTATGAGGTTCCATAGCCCTGCAGGTTGCCCCCCGGCCCCTCTGAGCAGACCTGGGGAGGCAGGGGCACAAGGTCCCAGGAAGGGAGCACAGGCAGGAAGGAAGGGGGCACCCACGCAGAGCCCATCCCAGCATCTGACCACACGCACCATGTTTGAACCTCCAGCTCCCATGTGGACCCTCCAGGCTCCTCCCAGCACCCCCTGGCACCACTCACTGAGCTGAACAAAGGTTCCCCTGGGCACCAGGAGCCCAGCCCAGCTCTGTCATCCGGCTCAGATGTGCCCTCTCTCATGGAGAGGTGGGGGGTGCCACAGCTCCCACCCCTGGATGCTTCCTGTGGGACTTGCAAGTCACCTGAGGACAAGGTATGGAGATACCAAATAGATGGCTTCTAGGGACCAACTGTCGGGCCCCCTAGGCCTGCCATGCTTTGCAGATCTGGAACATTCGTGAATGTTCTCGCCTCAGAAGAGCTAGAGGTGTAAGGACCCCAACAGGGGAGGACACTAAGGCAGAGCAAAGGGACCTACCAGGGCCTCACTTCAAGAAGGACATCGGGAGACATCCAGCCCCAGCCACACGGCAGAGGCTCATCGCCTCCAGCTCCTCCTCACTAAGCCCAGCTGCAAACCCAGGCAATAACAGAGACAAGGAGGCAAGAGTTCCAAATGTGTCCTGGGTGGGGGGGTCAGGAGCCCCAGGACTGGAGAGGCGGCACAGGGAGGGTGCCTTACACAACCTCCCGCCACGACCCCCGGAACACATGAGGACCAAGGACTGGCACCTCCTGATGCCTAGCCAGCGGGAAGGGGTCATATCACCATCCCTGGAGCCCAGCACCCCCCACCCCAGAAATCTCCCTGGTCCCCTAGGCAGACCCTCTCCCACCAGGTAACACTAGGTAGCCCCAGCAAGGGGATCCTCACATCAAAAACAACTCTAGCCCCTCCTGGCCCAGAGCCTCAACGGGGCCTGGGGAAGCCCCCTACGCTTAGGGGGATCCACAGGGGATGCCCCAGGGCACCAGGTAAACCAGGTAAACCTGAAAAATGCCACAAAGTTTCTGGAAACTAAGACATCACTGAGGCCACAGTGCAGGGCATGGGCCAGGGTGCTGCAGGCTAAAACAAAATATTCATTAAACATCCAGGGCACCATTGAAAATCACACCCTAGGTAGGAGGGACAAGCAGCCAGCACCAGCACCAGCACCAGGATAGACAAGCACTTTCTGGCCAGTTTAGTATTACCACCTTAGGAATGCTACAAAAAAGCAACTGCCAGTCCTCCTGAACCAAAGGAAAGAATAGAAAATCTCAGCAAAGGAGCAGAAATTACACAAAAAGACCAAACGGAAATTCTGGGGCTGAAAAGTGTGTAACAGAAACAAAACCTCAGTGGATGAGCCCAGCAGCAAAGAGGACGCAAGAAGGACACAGTCAGGGGGTCTGTGGGTCAGTGGGTGACGAATCAGGAGACAGACGAGCCATGCAAGCGAGGCAGGGAATGCGGACTGAAGCAAACCAAGCACATCCTCCAGGACAAAGACCCACCAGGTTTCCAGAAAGTGCGTGCAGCCGAGAGCATCCGAACAGGTCATGATGGAAAGCTTCTCAAACCTGATGAAAGGTATAAACCCACAGTAGGAGTGATCGTGAACGCACAACACGTCTGATCTGCAATCTAGACAAAGCAGTGCTCAGAGGGAAGGTTATGGCACCAAATCCACGCAATACAAGTTCTCAAATCCATCATCGAGACCTGAAACAGAAGGTCGGTACATGAGAGCGGATCACAACATGGATCGGCGTGCTGGAAAACAGGAGAAAACCGAGAAATCAGTGAGTTTATAATCCTCTAACAAGACTGACAGAGAGACAGACAGACAGACAGACAGTGCCACACCCCCAGGAAAGGCTGGGACCCGCCATCCGTGTCTGCAGCAAAAGAGAAAACTGAGTCACACATCACAAGTTCCGCACCCAAGGACAAGCAGCTCCCATCAGAGCTCAACCCCGATGAAAGACACATGGTGAACAGTCCTATAACCACGTGAGAAATTGAACCCAGGGTTTAAAAGTTCCTAAAACAGAAATCTCCTGGATCTGATGGCTTTACTGGAAAATTCTACGAAACATTTAAAGAAAACACAACACAAATTTACACATTTGTTTTCCAGAGCAGAGAAGAGGAAGGAAGATTTCTCCGCTTTCCTTAGGAAGCTGGTGTTCTCCTGACACCAACACTAGACAAAGACAGTGCCCACCCTCTCCCCCAAAACAAAACCACTATAAAGCAATGTCCTCCATGAACATAGGTGCAAAATCCTCTGCAAAATACAAATCAAATTCATCAATGCATAGAAAGAATGACACATCGTGACCATGTGGAGTTCATTCCAAGTACGCTAGGCTAGTCCAGTACTTAAAAACCAGAGGATGTGATTCACTGTATCAACAAACTGAAAAGAAAGATGATGTAATCATATCAACTGATACAGAAAATGCATCTGACAGGAGCCAGTGCCCATTCATGACAAAAACCCTCACAAATTAGGGATCGAGGGCCCTTCCTCAACTCAGTAAGCATATGATGTGGCTCCCAAAGTAGGAAATCATCCCAGATAGCCACAAATATCATTAATAAAGAAGAAAACCCCAAAAAACAAACAAAGGAAGAGTCTTCATTTTTGAGGACCTACTATGCAGCAGGTGCCACCTGGAGGCACTTACATAATCACTGTCTGGGGAGAGGGAATCATCCCAGTTCATGGTTCTGATCCAGACGCTGAAGGCTGAAGCTCGGGACCCAGGTCCCGGCTCTGTCCTGCCCTGTGGTCTCCAGGCCTGAGCCTGGGAGCGTGGATCATCTTCCCCATTTTCCTGGACTTGATTTCAGCTCCCGATGTAGTCGGTGGTAGATCCTGCCCTGGGTGCTCCTTCTGGGTAGCACACAGCGGCGCCACTGTGGTGGGGACAAAGGACAGAGCAGACCCTGGCTCAGGAGCAGAGAGGTGGCAGGGTTTCCTGGCAGGCAGGGTGACTGGCCACCCGGGGGAATGCTTAGGTCAGGGATGCCCCACGAGAGGGCCGTCGCTCAGCTGTCCTACGCAGCCTGGCTGCTTACCTCTGAGCAGACCAGGCATAGTCAAGTGTCTGGAGTATGATGGACTGTTTCTCCTGCAACTTGGCAAAATGCGAAGGTTTGGCCCTGCAGGTGGAGAGTGAAAGGGAATGTGTGTCCCCTGGGATGTGCTGCAGCCCTCACAAGAGAACAATAACGGAGCCCCACCTTGTTCCCCTGCAGCCCAGATGGGACTGGAACCCCGACTCACTTCCTCACAACAAGCAGCCTGTATCCTGGGTCCTGCGGGACTACAGGGGACAGACATCTGGACATCCCTCCACCTCCAATCCAGAGTACTTCACAGGGACGGGCCAGTTCTGGGCTGAAAGACACCCCAAGAAGCAGAAGGGGCAGGACTTCTAGGAGGAGGTCAATGGATCTACATGACTAAGGGCAGGGGCGGGGCGGGGGAGTGAAGGGTGAGGAAGGAGGGAGCCTTCAAGGATATGGGGAAGATGGTGACCAAGGATGCTGGCCTGGGCAGCTCTCCTGAGACCAGGTCAATAGGACCAGGAGTGCTCAGAGCTCAGCACAGAGTAGGTGCTTGGTACCTGGAGGTGAGGACTTCCTGCAGCCAGCCTTTCCAGAGACATTCCCCAGGGCCAGAGATTCATCTTGTCCCCCTCATCCTTGCAAAGAGACTCCCTCCAGGGCAGTCCCCCTGCTCACAGCCCCCCTCCTGGGGCCTCCCTTCTCTCAAAGTCCTTTAGCAGGATGGGGACTTTGAATTCATGTCACCCAGCAAATGACAGCTATGCCTGCCCCATTTCCCCACCCAGTAAGGCTGGTCAGCTGTCTGGCTGGTATGACATGTGACAGAAAGAACCCACCCCACCCCCCCAGGAAGGGGGCCTCAGCCCCTCTGGCACTTCCTTATCCTACATTCCTTTCAAAGCAATCCCCGCAGGAAGTGGTACCTTGCTGCTGGATCCTGGACCAGGATCTGCTCTGAATGGGAGCCGGAGCAGCGGGCCAGTGGCTTCTTCAAGCCACTAGTTTGGGGATGCTTGTTAGGCAGCAGCAGTGCTAGAGTCACAGGTCCACTTCTCCACACAGCAAGGTCTTCTGCTTGGGGCTGAGGCCTGGGCTCACCTTTCTGAAGTGTTGGCTTCTGAGCTGGTGAGTCTCGGGCCATTCCTACCAGCAAAGCCCCCGAGACCCTGCCCATAGTCCTCGGTCCTTTCTTCTTCCTCTAACAACCACTGAACATCTGCTACACGAGGGCACCATCCTGGCCATGCATCCACCTGGTGCCCTGCCATTCTGGAGGAGAGAGATCTGGTGGTGTTGTGCGAAGGCACAGTGCACAGCCTGGGAGAGGACCCTGGGGTTGAAGCACATGTGCTGGTTCCTGGGCTAGACTTGCAGCAAGCCTGAACCCTGACCCCAGCCTTCTGGACTCTCTGACTCACCCCCTACTCTCTCTATGGGGCTGCTCTGCTGGCCTTCACTGCCTCTGTGAATACCTCCAGGTCCAGTCCACCTCAGGGCCTTTGCGCTTGTCCTTCTCTGCCCAAAGCTCACTCCCTGGCCACCTGCTGAAGTTGTTTCCCTCCTCTTTTGTTCACCTGCCTGCTTGCTAGTTTGATGCTGCTTCTCCCACTGGCTTGTGAGTTTCTTGGGAGCGGGGACCAAATCTTCTTGGCTGCCCTATGATCTTGGTGAAGCACCAGGCCTGATAAATATAGGGCACCAGATAAATATTACCGGGTGCACGCATGAATGAATGTGTTTTGTAGCAGGGGAATGGCATAATCTGATTTGCATTTTTGAGAGAACTCTCGGAGAAAGGTGAGCCTGTGGATATAGGAGACAGAGCACAGTTGCCAGGGTTTGGGAGGACAGACGGAGGGACAACCAGGTGGAGCCCGGGGGCTGGTGGACAGTGCACGTTGCAGGAAGGGTGGGTCTGCAACATCGTGCATTTGTCAGAACCACAGAACTGGACAGCACAGAGAGAGAACCCGAGTGCAAACTGGGGACTTTAGGTAATAAGAATGTGATAAGGCCAGCTGGTCAACCAGTCGTCGAGAATGTCAGATGTTCATAACCAGGGAAAGCCCGTGCGGGTGGTGGAGGTGGGTATCCATGGGAACTCCGTTCTTTCTGTTCACTTTTTCTATAAACCTAAAACTGCTCTTAAAAATTAAGTCTATTAACCTTTAAAAATCTCCGGGAAACGACGATGAGGTAATCCTGTGCCCACCAGAACCGTTAAAATAAAGACAGCAGCAGAGGCTGGTGAGGCCATGAAGCAAGGAGAAGCCCCGAGGGCCACGCTGGGCGCCCGCCACCCCCACTGAGCGCCAGCAGTGCCTCCCGGGGCTGCCCTGAGAAGGCCATAGGAGCCCGGTGCACCCACAGAAACTCGCGCGTGCGTGTGTTCATCAAAAGACAAGTACAAAGATGTTTTAGGCATTGCACCAAAAACAACCCGGTCGGTAAACCGTAGGCGGAGTGACTCCACGGCGAACCGGAGAGCAGAGCGTGCACAGGAGGGGTCATGAATGAACGCGGCTGCACACGGCGCACGGGTGAACTTCATAAACACCAGACTGAGTGATGGGAACCAGACACAAGGACAGCGTGCCTGGTTCTATTTATACGAAGTGAGAAAACAGTCAAAACCACGGTGTGATGACAAAAGTCAGTTGTGGCGGGAGCAGAGAGGAGGGGGAGGAGGCCAGGCCGCGGTGGGCCCTCCCTCCCCTGGCCGCCTGCCCCCAGCTCGCCCTCCCCCGCCCAGCTTCCCTACCCCCCTCCATCTCCAGCTTGCCCCCCACACCCGGGCTGCCCCCCCCCGCCCCCCTGTCGGAACCACGGCAAAGGCCAGTAGCTTCTCCAGGGAATTTGCCTCACTGGGCGAGGATTTTTTGAACCAGACTTCAGAGTGGAATTTTTTTCTCTCAAAATAGAGAGGAATTGGCTGTCCGGCAGTTAAAGATAGAATCCTGTGGCAAGGCCAGGGTCTGAGTGCCTGTCCCAGCGGGCCAAGGAATGGGGTGTGGAGGCCCCGCCCCACTGCTCCCGGGGGCTTCCGGGGCCTGCCAGGTCAGGTGGCCAACACTCCCCCCACGGGCTGGGCCCCCCCCAGGAGCTGGTGGGAGAGCCAGGTTGCCTCCCACAGAAGTGCTCCAGAGAACTTCCTGGAGAAGGTGACCCCATGGAGGCAACAAACCATGCTGGTGAGCAGAAAGTGGTGGCAGCTCAGAGGCTGGAGCTGGAGGGCGGGAGGGCAGCGCCGGGCAGTCAGCGTGGGCCAGATCAGGTCAGCGCCAGGAGGTGTATTTTATCTGTGGACAGTGGGGAGTCATTGAAAGACGTGGAGTGAGGGTGGTGCATGAGGCACGTCAGGCACCGGGGAGAGCCCGCCCGAGGCAAAGATAGTCTGCCCAGAGTGGGGTCCAGCCTGGGCATAAAGTGGTGGGGGGCCCAGGGGGAGGGCTGAGCAGAGCAAGGCTCTCCACACTCCCCACTGCTGAGAAAGCAGGTGGGGCTTTTGGAGGCAAACTCTGGGCCATCCTGAGGCTTCCTGTACCTGGGTAAGGGTCACACCCAGGCTGACGCAGGGGTCCCCAGCCACCCTGGGGCCAGAGAAGTAGCAGGCCACAGGGGCAGCTCCGGGTTGGCCTTAAGACCAAGGACAGGCTTACAGCTGCCATCCCAAGTAAGGACAGGTTCCTTTCTTGGGAAGCCCAGGCATGTACTCATTGCTGTGGAATGTGTGTGTGTGTGTGTGTGTGTGTGTGTGTGTGTGTGTGTGATAACACATCTCCACCACAGACCCAGGTGGAGGGCGAGACACCTGTGGGCTGTGTGGCCCACCCTGAGCTCAGCGCCCCGATGGGCTGTGCCCACAGGGTCTTAGGGTGCCACCCCTGGGGCTGCACCTGGCGGGACCCAGGCCTCCCTGACTGTGCTGGCAGCCCTGCCAAGGGCTCTGACTCACCTCTCAGGGCCACTGCTCTCCCAGTGCCAGGTGGGGAGGTGGCCGTGCACCTGGAGGGGCCCTGAGCCCCCAGGAAGGATGCACTGGAGTGATGACGGAGGGGGGGTGGGGGGAGCAGGTCCCCGCCCCGCCACCTGTGTGCCTCGGGGCACTGGCTTCCCTTCCCATAGCATGCTCTACACCCGGACCCCCTTGGCTTGGCATCTGGAGCCCCCAGCGCTCCATGTTCTCTCTGAGTGGGAGGAGGTGATTGGGTAGACCACGTGGGTGATCAGTCTCCACTATGCAGCCAGGGCTTGTAGATGGAACCCCTCGTGGGGCAGAGGGGCTGGGTCCCATTACAGCCATCCTGAGCCCACTGTCCCCAGACACATGGGAGGCTGCTGAGCTGACACAGCCCCTCCTCCCCTATGCTACTTCAGGTCACAAAACACACCACCCACGTGGTGGGGAGGAAATTAAGTCTCAGAGCTGATGAGCCTCTGCTCAAGGCCATGCATTGGCAAGAAGAGGAGGAAGTAATCCAACTGGACCCTGCTCCCCCAACCCCATGGCCTCACGGTCACCACTGTGTGCAGGGGCAGAGTGCAAGGCACAGGATGCCCCATGGTAGTTTGGGGGCACATGGACCCAAGAGAAGCTGGGAAGGAGAAACTGAGGCCCAGGCAAGGGCCCTGAGGGCACTGTGTGATGGGCAGTGCTGGGGGCCACAGAAGGAAGGCCCCCATGCAGCCCAATGGGGCTCTGACCCCAGGCCCAGCTCCTGTGTCCCCATCAGTCAGCCAGGACCCCCTGCCCATCACAGAACATCTTCCTAGATGCCCCAGGAAGACCTACATAGTTCAGCACCTAATGGCCAGCACTCCAGGGGAGGAGCCTTGGCTTGTAGCGCTTGCCAACTTCCATGATGGGAATACTCCCAACACGGCTAGTTTTGTGCTACTGGTGACATTACAGAGGGCAAAATTGGGAGGGAGTGCCACTTTCAGCCAGCAGGTGCACTAGATAGAAGTACCTCCAGCACAGACAGTGTTTGCAAGCCACAGCCCAAGACCAAATCCAGACTTACACCTATTTTGTCCAATAAAATGGCATGGAACACAGCCATGCCATTCACTGACATATAAAAATAAGAAATCAATGCTGTAAATAAACGTCATAAAACAATTAAGAAGTGATGTTTTAGGTATTTATTAGTTCTTTTAAAAACAACTTTGTTGAGCTACAATTATCATAAGTCACACATATGTAAAGTATAAAATTGGTAAGTGACATGTTGTATAAGTATATTATTTGCACATATACACGCCTGTGAAACCGTTACCACAATAAAATAATGAGCATAGCCATCACCTTCATGTTACATCAGTTTGCACTTCCTAGAGTTGTATACAAATAAAATCGTATCATTTGGAATCTGACTTCTTTTGCTTGCCATGATTACCTTGAGATTCAGCCATGTGGTGGTGTGTGGCATTCTGTTTACGTTGCTGAGTACTATTCCATGAAATGAACATATTAGAACATTTCCTATAGTCACCCGCTGATAGGTATTTGGGTTACTTGTGCTATCAAAAAGTGTGAACATTCGTGAACAAGTCTTTGAAGGAACATATATCAACATTTCTCCTGGGTGAATTGATGAGTCACATGGCAGGTGTAGGTTTAAGTTTTTTAAAAACTGCCAGACTACTTTCCAAAATGTTTTATATATATATATATATATATATATATATATATATATATATATATATACAGCTGCCATCCCAAGTAAGGAGAGGTTTCTTTATATATATATAAAGAAAACATATAAGAGATGCAGTTTCTCCACAGCCTCGCCAACACTCAGTATGATCAGTCTTTCATTTTAGCCATTCTGAATCATTATTTCCCAAATTGCCAATGATGTGGAGCATCTTTCCATTTGCTTATTTGCCACTTGTACATCATATTTTTATAGACCTTCTTTTCTTTTTCTTGGGTTGCTTGTAATTCTATTATCAAGTTTTGAGACGTTTTACATATTGTGGATACATGTGGTTTGCCAAGATTCTGTTCTGGGCTGTAACTTGTTTCTTGTCCTCTTAACTGCATCATATGGAAAACAGAAGGTTTTTACTTTTGATGAAGTCCATTTATCAATCTTTTCTTATCATAGATTATGATTTTAGTGTCATAGCTAAACAATCTTTGCCCAACCCAAAGTCACAAAGCTGGTCCTATGAGAGCCTTACAGTTTTTTGCTTTACATTTAGGTCTATGATCTATTTTGAGTTAATTTTTGTGTATGCTGAAGCAAATAGATCAATGTTCTATAGGTAGGTAAGTGGTAGACGAGAGGAGAGATGACAGATGATAGAGAGAGAGAGAAATGATAGAGAGAGATGATAAGAGCTATGCACTTGCTCCAGCACCATTATCTAAGAAGACTATCCATTCTCCATGAGTTATCTTGGCTCCTCTGTTGATAAACAGCATTGTCTGAGTGTACAGGGATCTATTTCTGGACTCTCTTCTGCTCATTTCTCTATCTTGACACCAAGATCACTCTCTCTCTCTCTCTTTCTCTCTCTTTTTAAATAAGCTCATGCCCAGGTTGGAGCCCAACACAGGGCTTGAACTCACGACCTTGAGACCAAGACCTGAGCTAAGATCAAGAGTCAGACACTCAACCAACTGAGCCCCCAGGGACCCCAACATACTGTTTTGATTACTATAGGTTTATAATAAGTCTTGAAATCATTTGATATAAGCCTCCAACTTTGTTCTTCTTGAAGTCATGTGAGCTATTCTGGGTGCTTTGCAATCTCACATGAATTTCAGGTTTTAACAGCACGTTCACTGTCTTGAGCAGATAGAGAGCTGTTTAGTTGTGTGTTTCTTCTTGAGTGAGATTTGGTAGTTTGTGTCCTTCACAGAATTGGTCCTTTTCACCTAAGTTGTTGAACTTATTGGCATAAATGGGTCACATTATTCCCTCCTAACCTTTCATTTTATCCTACAGTGATGTAGATATTGGTGACCTATGTCTCATCTCTGTTTTCCTTCTGAACAGTACATGTGGACGTGTGCCCAGTTTACCGATCTAGAAGAACTGTGGCCTCCTCTGTTTCCTCTTGCTTGCGTGTCTTCCATGCCATTCAGTTTGTGCTAATCTTTAATTTTGCTCTTCTTTTTCCAGCTCATTACATGAAATTGAGGCCAGTCTTCTGCGTTCAACACAGGGATCAGCCAACTTTCTTAGTAAAGGGCCAGATAGTAAGTGTTTAAGGCTTTGCTTCTAGTAACAATTTTGCCTTAAGGATGTTTTCTTTTTTCTTTTTTTTTTTATTGGAGTTCAATTTGCCAATATATAGCATAACACCCAGTGCTCATCCCATCAAGTGCCCCCTTCAGTGCCCATCACCCAGTCACCCCCACCCCCCGCCCACCTCCCTTTCCACCACCCCATGTTTGTTTCCCAGAGTTAGGAGTCTCTCATGTTCTGTCTCCTTAAGGATGTTTTCTTTGATGTTAATGAAACCACTGTGGCCTTTCCATGGTTGCTGTTTGCATGGTACATCATCCTCCATCTCTCCTGTTCTCTTTATTTTTTTAAAAGATTTATTTATTTATTTATTCATGAGAGACACAGAGAGAGAGGCAGAGACAGAGACAGAGGGAGAGGCACGCTCCTCGCAGGGAGCCCAATGCGGGACTCGATCCCCAGAGTGGGATCACGCACTGAGCCGAAGGTAGACTCTCAACCGCTAAGCCACCCAGGGTTCCTTCTCCTGTTCTCTTTAAAATCCAGTCTGACAATTTCTACCTTTGATTGGCTCACCTACGTAATCCATCCACACTTGATGCTGTGATCAATATAATGGGACACACATCTGACACGTTACATTTCATGTTCTGTGTGTCTCATTGCTGTTTGTGCTTCTGCTCTTACATGACTACCTCCCTTGGTATTTAGTGGACATTTTGTAGTGTATCATTTAAATTCCTTTGATTATTTGTAACTGTATATATTTTGTATTTACTTTTTTAGTAGTTGCTTTAGGACTAACATTATACAACTTAATTTATCAGAATCTACTGCAGAATGATACTAACCTATTTCCAATAAGAAATTCTACTCCTGTGTAGCTCTGTCTCCCCCCTTCTTCTGCTATTGTTGGTCCCCTAGGTCACCTAGAGCTAACAAAACATGCTATAATTATTGCTTTATATGACCTCATGGCTTTATTGACCATGTCCCGTTCTCTTTGTCTCATCTGAGGACTCAAGTTACTCCTGGCACCATTTGCTTTCTCTGGTACAGCTTCATTTTCACCCCTCCTCTGCATTCTTGTTGTCAAATATATGACATTTCTATGTTATAAATCCAATGGAAAATTTTATAGACATTACTTTATGCAATTGCTTTTTAAATCAGATAAGAGATACAAGAAGAATACATGGAATTATAGTGTCTTTTATTATTATATTCACTGGCACTCTTTACATTTTTTTATTAGAGTTTATTTTATTTGAGAGAGAGAGAAAGCAGAGCTAGAGAGAGCATAAGCAGCAGGGAGAGGGGCACAGGGAGGAGAAGCAGTCTCCCTGTAGAGCAGAGAGCCCAAAATGGGGCTCGGTCCTAGGACCCTGAGATCATGACCTGAGCCCAAGACAGATGCTTCACCAGCTGAGCCACCCACACACTCCCAGTCTTCACATTCTGGTGTAGATTTGGATTACTGTCTGGTGTCACTTCCTTTCAGCCTGGAAAACAAACTTGAGTATTTCTTGTATGACAGGTCTGCTAGTAATAATTTGCTCTTCATTTTTGTTTGCTTGTTTACCTAAGAATATCTCTATCTCACCTTCAGTTTTGAAAAACAGTTTTGCCAGATATAGGATTCTTGAGCATTTTGCACGCAGCATCCCACTGCCTCTGACCTCCAGTATTTCTGATGAGGAGCCAGATGTGGTTTTTTTGTTCAGGTCCTCTTGTCCATGCTGAGTCTTTTTCTCTCACTGCTTTCAGATTCAGACACTTTGGCTATGACATGTCTGGCTGTGTTTTTTTGTATTTAGTACTTTTGTATTTTCTCTACTCGGAGTGTGTAGAGCTTGGATGTAGATCATTGTTATTTGTGAAATTTGGGAAGTTTTCAGTCCTTATTTCCTCGAATGTTTTTCTTCTTCCCTGATACTCCATTATATACATATATTGCTGTACTTGGTGCTGTTCTACACATCCCCTTGCCTCTGCTCATTTGCTTTACTCTTGTTTTTTTTTTTTTTCTTTGTGTTGCACAACCTCCATCATGCTATCTTCAAGTTCATGGAGTCTTTCTTCTGCTAGCTTAAATCTACTGTTGAGCCTCCCCAGTGAAATTTTCATTTTGATTATTATACTTCCACCTCCAGAATTTCCATTTGTTTCTTTTCATAATTTCTATCTCTTTGTGGATAGTCTCTATGTTGTGATTCATTATCATCGTGCCTACCTTTCAGTCTTTCGACATGGTCTCCTTCTTTGCACATATTTGCAATAGTTTCTTTAAGGACTTTGCTAAATTCAGTTTTGGCTCCCTCCCTGTCCCTTCTCAGAGGGAGCAATTTGGGCAGCACGGGGTCTGACAGACCACCAGGAACAACTCCAGTGTCAACTGGGCTCCCTTTGATTGCCTTTTTCCATGATATCCCACTAATTTCTGGTTGTCTGCCTCTGTTGATACCACACCAATCTGCTGACTGATTGCTCTATTGTTTTCAACAGTGCCCTGGAGCATGAATTGCTCCATAGTGTGATCTGATAAAGTCAGGCCTCTTGGCAAAGGAAAGGTGTTGGTAGTCTTTGAAGCTTGCCATGACCCTACCCTGGACAGAAGCCCTATGTTCATGGAGCAGGAGCTGGTGGTAGAGGTGCTCAATCTTCACCAGCCATCCCACCCGGATCCTCACTATAGAGTAGGAGCCATAGGGAAGGCAGTGGCAAAACTGGTGCCACCTGCTGTCTGCCTGCACCACCCAGCATTGATCGTGGACAGTATAAGGCCAAACAGGCTGGGACCTGCCAACATTTCCTGGCAGCTGAATATACCTAGAACAACTCTTCCACACTGTGACACTGGGGGAGATGGGAGCTACCACCTTGCTGCTAAGCCCAGCAGGACTGCCCTTCTGCAACACAGATCCTGGGGGGCGGGGAGGGGGGGGGAAGAACTGTACTCTTCACCAGTTTCTCTGCCTGAATCTTCCCTGCAAAGCAGTAGCCGGAATGGGAAAACAGGTGAGCCTGCCCAAATGCCATCTTGCTCTTCCATGACATTGTCTGAAGGAGATGGGACCCACTAATATTCACCAGATGCTGAATCTACACAGGGTGCTGAAGGAGGCCAATTTCCACTCAGCTCCCATCCATGGAATGACTTTCCTGCAGCACAGAGACATGGGAAGCTCAAATGTCACAGCTTCTCATTGTTCTGGACAAGTTTCTTAGATTTCATTGAATAAATTTCTCTCAATTTTCTACCAGGTTTTGGCCTATCTCTAGACACTTTGAATGACTGTTTTTGTTAATTTTGACCAGTTTAGTAGATTTCTGTCTGGAGGAAAAGCTTTGCCAAATTCCTCACACTGCCATTCCCAAAGCTCAATTACCCTTAAGAAGATTTAAATAATGGGGCACCTAGGTGGCTCAGTCAGTTAAGTGTTCAAATTTTGATTTTGGCTCAGGTCATGATTTCAAGGTCATTAGATCAAGCCCTGCATTGGGTTCCTTGTTTGGAGGGGAGTCTGCTTGAAGATTCTTTTCCACTGCTCCTCCCCTCACTCATGCTCATTCTCACTCTCTCTCTAAAATAAATAAACAAATCTTTTTAAACAAATATTTAAATAACAATAGATTATATAGATTTATTCCCATGTGTACTATTTCTGATGCTTTTTTCTTTCTTTGGTGTAGATCCATATTATATCTGATATAATTTCACTTCTGCCTGAAAGGCTTTCTTTAGTATTTCTTATGGTATAGGTCTGCTGCCAATGAATCTTTCAGGTTTTTACATCTGAAAAGCCTTTATTTTGTCTTTTTATAGAAAAAGATCTTTTCATTCAGTATAGAATTCTAGGTTGACAGGTTTCTTTTTCTATCGATAACATAAAGAAGCTGCCCTGATGCCTTTCAGCTTGTAGTATTTCCAGGGAGGATCTGCCACCATCCTTGTATTTGTTCCTCTGTTCACAGTGAACCCTTTCTCCTCTGGCTGCTTTTAAATTTTCTATTTATCACTAATTTTAAGCAATTTTGTTAAGTGCTTCAGTGTGGCTTTCCTCATGTTTCTTGTGCTTATAACACTGAGAATTCTGAGATCTGTGCACTTATATTTTTATCAAGTTTGGATATTTTCCATTATTTCTTCCAATATTTTTTTCTGTCCTCTTTTCTCCTCTCTCTCTCTTCTTGTTCAGGGATCCCAATGACACATATATCGGGTCACACCTATACAGTCCCAAAGCTTACAGAGGTTTGTTTGTTTGTTTTTCCTTTAAATTCTTTCCTCTATGTGTTGCATTTGGGACAGTTTCTAGTGATATGCCTTCAAGTTCACTAATCTTTTCCTCTATCACGTCTACCCTGCCATTTTTTTTTCCTCTCCAATGAGTTTTTCATCTCAGACATTGTTGTTTTTCATTTCTAAAAATCCAACTTAGGTCTTATTCTATATCTTTTTTGTCTCTAGTTAACTTTTTGTGCATGTGGAATACCATGTTAATAGCCATTCTAATGTCCCTCTCTGCTAATTCTAACACCCATGTCAGTTGTGTTGCTTTCAATTGATTGGTTTTTCTCTTCATCATGAGTCATATTTTCCTCCTTTTCATGACTGCTATTTTTTGTTGGGTGCTGAACATTGTATAATTTACCATGTTGATAATATTTTCCATTCTTGAGGCTAGACCTCAGAACCTGCTCCCCAGTGCCATGAATGCTGAGTATCCCAGTTTGGGTGGTAAAAATAAGACTTCATTCTTGACGCTGGTCATCTTCTCCTTGCCTGGGGTACTTCCCTCACATGCGCTGATCTCCTGAATACTTAAGCGGGAACTTCGCAAACTTCTGGAGCTTTCTTTCCATGTATTTCTCTGTCCTAAGAACTCTGGTCACCTTGCTTTCCCCAGAATCTCTCCTCTGTCTTCTCAGCTCAGTTTCCTCTCCATGATGTGCCATGGCCCATCAGATCTTTGGGCAGTCAGTCATGCCTTTGTAGGGTTCACCCCATTAGCTTCCCTTTTACGGACAGCTGTCCTTCACTGCTTGATGCACAGGTTCTCAAAAATCAGTGCTTCATATATTTTATCTGTTTTTAGGTAGCAAGATAAATCTGGTCCCTTAAGTGCATCTTGGCCAGAAGTCTTCACACATATATTTAATTGTACAGGAAAAAAAATGTGGTTCCTCTATTTTTCTGGAACTGAATTGATGGTGGGTGGATGGATGGATAAATGGATGGATGACAAATGGAGTAGATATAGGTGGGTGAATGGTGAATGGATGGATGGGGAGGATCATGGATGGATGGGTAGATGGATGGATGATGGATGAATGGGTGGGTAGATAGATGGGGATAGATGGATAAATGGATCGTGAATGGATGGATGGGGTGGGTGATGGGTGGATGGATGGGTAAATGGATGAAAGGAACAAAAGGAGAGCCCTGAGCCAGATCATGGACATTCTCAGATGCCTCTCTGAAAAAAATGGATAGTTTTCAAATGGCAAGAAGCTTCTGTGCTCTCAAATCCCATGCTCTCTAACCTTTTTTCACAGACATCTCCTAAAAAGACTTAATAGCCATGTGTCCTTGTACATGTTGAAGTTGATATTTAAAATATTTCATCAAAAAACAAAATAAAATAAAATATTTCATCATAACTTTAAATAAATTGTCTTCTATCGATAGTGTTTATAAACTATTATGCTTTTCATAAAGTGAAATAGAATGAAACTTGGATGCAACTCAAATCAGTATTTTGTGATATAATTTTATTAAATTCATTTTAGCTACCTTGTTGATTAATGCAGGTCATTTCTGGAAGAAATGATGTACAAAATGTTGTCTATTGGTGTTATTAATTATATCCTAAAAACCAAAGAGAACCAGGAAACCTTCCAGTAGAGAAAGAGCCTGTGGCTGTGGTTTGCCTGTGATAGAGCCCGAATCAAGGCCTCACACACTAGAAGAGCCCTGTCAGGAGGAGGCATACAGGATAAGCTGGAAGAAGAGGTCACTGTGGGGTCTGGAAACACCTAGAAGCCCAGGACAAAAGTATGTCTACCCTGTGGCCACACAATGAGGAGAACAATGAATTTCAGAGACCCCCTCCCCCCGCCCCACACAAACACCCTGGACACTCAGAGCATCTTGGGAGAAACATCATGGATGATCCAAGGATAGGAGCTTCAGGACAAATGCATCATTTGGCATTGCAAGTTTGGGAAAAGTGGCCCTCATATATGGTGCACACCAGAGATATGGAACAAACAGGGCCTTGCTCTTCTTGGGATAAGCTGAAGCTGGCCAGGCATGTTGAGTCATGCACCTAGGTTTATACATACGCGTGTGAGCAGATTCACAAACCTGTACATACATGCGCGTGCACATGCTTGCCAATGAGGGGATCAGCCAAAGTCCTGGGATTTCTTTCTTCTGTTTCTTCACTCAGATAGCCACTTACATAAATAAAGCCAACAACTTTCAAGAAATAACAGTACCACTGGAAGAAGCAGGTCCTCAGGCCTGCAGAAATGGGGAATGAATGACACTGGATTATGAGTAAACCAAGGCCTCATGCTACACACTGCTAGTGTCCACACCATAGTCAGGACCCTCAGCCCAGTGGAGCCTCACTGAGTGTGATGGTCCAGAATTGTTCCCACTGGACATCAGGCTCAGGGCTGGGCAAAATGCTGCAGCCACTTTCAGGAGCTGTTCAGCATTTTATTAAAAAGGTGAGTATTTGTCTACCCTCCACCTCTCTACCCATTACACTCCAGTATTCCCAGAAATGAAGACATACCACCAGCCACCACCAGCCTGCATGAGAATGTTCAAATCAGGTAAGAGCACAAATGTCCACAGTAGGAGAATGAACCAGTATCCGTATGTCCACGCAATGGGATATATCTCAGCAAGAAAAAGAGAAGCCACAATGATTAGAAGAACCTAGAACAAACCCATGAGACAGCAGATGCATTGTTATGAACTCTGATCAGTGATTGCCTTGGAAGAGGTGGTGAACGGGAAGGGTGACAAGGAACCCTCCCTCTGGGGGCTATGTCGATGCTCTGTGTTTGTCAAAACCAGTCAAACAGTGTACCTGAATGTGATCTGAATGTTTTGCTACATCTCAGTTGTGCTACTAGAAAAAGCTTCCAAGCAAATGAAAAATATCCAGCTTCACAAGTCAGGGGGGCACTCTTCTGTGGGAAGGGGACAGGAGAGGCCTCTGGGTGCTGGTCACATTGCCTCTTGACCTAGTGCTGACTCCTCAAATAAGCCTATTTGGTCTTCTTTTTTTCAATGATGAAACTACATTTAGGCCGTGTGCACTTTCCTACGTGTGTGCATGTGCTAAAGAATTTACAAATTAAAAAGCCAGTCTTAGGGATGCCTCGGTGGCTCAGAGGTTGGGCGCCTGCCTTCTGCTCAGGTCATGATCCCAGGGTTCTGGATCGAGTCCTGCATTGGGCTCCCTGTGGGGGATCTGCTTCTCTCTCTGCCTGTGTCTCTGCCTCTCTCTCTCTTTCTCTCTCTCTCTCTCATGAATAAATAAACAAGTCTTAAAAAAAAAAAAAAAAAGCTGGTCTTACCTCAGGTGAGCTGGGACAACTACTGGGACCCTCCTGAAGCTGCCATCAGCCACCATCACCATTAGACCTAAGGCCACTGCCCCAGGACTTAGGACCCAGTTGGCGCCAGCCTCTAAGGTAATGAAGTAAGTCTGTGGGACAGTGGACGCCAATATCAGAGATCCAGCAGGAGCACTGAGAGCTCCTTGCACTTCCTCTCCTCTTCACGCTCTCTAGTGTCCAGCCTGAACACCCCCACCTCCCCATGCAGGGGGCTGTGCCTGCCCCACGCAGAGCATCTGTCTCCCTGTCACTGCCTGTTTCTCCATGAAGCCAGAGCTCAGAACTCTTTCAGGACCCACTGTCCCCCTCTTGTTCCAGGTCTGGGGAGCGTCAGGACCCAAGGTGGGGCAAAAACCAGCTATCTGAGCTGGTTTCTGGAGTTTCTGGAGCCCAGCAGTAGAAGGGGAGAGGGATAGACAACCAGCTGGTGTTTTGAAAGTTCCTGGGTGAGGGTAGCAGGAGGGAGATAGGCCCACAGCCAAACCACCCCTTACTCTGGAACCCCTTGGGCTCCGAGCCTCCCTCCCCTGCTCTCCCTGCCACCTTCTTACTCACCCAACAGCTGCAGGGCAGGGTAGGGGCTCTCGAGGACTGGCCCTGAGCCTCATTCCTCTCCCCAGGAAGAGCCGCCTGATGCCTCTGTCCTCTCCTCTCTGGAAAGGCCAAGATGTTCCCCCAAACAGGTCTTCAGAGACAGCAGGCAGCACAGGCCTGTTTGAATATCAACGTTTCCCAAAGATCAAAAAAGAGAAAAGAAAGAAAGATATTTTGGAAACATCTAATGTGCCAACTAATTAAGTGTCTGATTATTAACGAGCTCCCTCCCAGAAGAAGGGGAAAAACAGCCAGGATCCTGAGCCACCCTTGATAAAATCAGATAGAAAGAAAGGGTTTCTCACACCAGAAGCACAGCCAACGGAAACAGAATAGACAAATGGAACCATACCGAAATCTTAAAATCCTGCAAGGCAAAGGAAACTATCTTGGGAGTGAAGGGGACACACAGCAAGGGAGAAAACGTTCGCCAATCGTTTCTCTGCGAAGGGGCTGGTATCCAGAATACGTAAAGACCCACAACTCAACAGCAACAAACACCGATAACCTGATTTTAAAATAGATGAAGGACTTGAACAGACATTTCTCCAAAGGAGACGTTCAAATGGCCAACAAGCGTGTGAAGAGAGGCTCAGCAGCAGGGATCATCAGAGAAGCTAAAATCAAAACCACAAAAAGGTCGGGATGGCTATGATAAAAAAAAAATAGGGAAATAACAAGTGTTGGCAGGGACACGGAGAGAGGGGGAGCCATGCACCATCCTTGGGTGGGGGTGCATTGAGGGGTGGTCACTGCCTAAAACACTGTGACTTCCTGCAAAAGTCAAACATAGAGCCACCTACCCGCGGATCCTGTGATCCTGTTTCCATGTGTGTACCCAAAGGAAGTGAAGCAGGATCTCACAACACCCGTGTTCACAGCAGCACCTGCTCCATCCCCGAGAGGTGGAAGACAGGATGGAAAGGCAAAATGTGGTGTGGAGACACCATGGAGTGTCCCTCCACCTCAGAGAGAAAGGAAGGACACTTGCCACTGCGGGGACGCACCCCGAGGATGGGAGGCCAAGTGACACAAGCCAGATGCAGAAGGACTCTCGAGGGGACCCCGCACACACGAGGACCCGGCGTCATCAGACTCAGAGACACAGAGAGTAGACGGCGGGGCTGGGCTGGGGGAGCAGGTGGGGGTCAGTGTGGCACAGGGACGGAATGTTCTGGAGACCTGTTGTAACAACAGTATGCATATAGATAACACTACCAAGCACTTAAAAATGGTTAAGATGGTACATTTATGTCATGTGAGGGTTTTTTTAACCACAATTAAATGTTTTTTTAAAGATTTTATTTATTTATTCATGACAGAGAGAGAGGCAGAGGGAGAAGCAGGCTCCATGCAGGGAGACCAGGACTCGATCTCTGGTCTCCAGGATCACACCCCAGGCTGAAGGTGGCGTTAAACCACTGGGCCACTGGGGCTACTCTAAATTCTTTTTAAAAAAGTAAAGTAAAAGATGGTTTCTTCTCCCTCATCCTGAAACTCAAATGTCCTGCAACGGGTCCCAACAGTCACCAGAATGAGGCTACGTGTTTAAGGGACCCACAGCCACAACCAGACTCTGAGGTCCCTCTCTTACGCCTCTTCTTAACCCTCTTAACCCTGCTGCAGAGTCTCAGGAAAGCCGGCAAGCACCCATGCCCTTGGCCGTCTGCCCGTTCACCGGTCCACCCACCCGCCACACACGCACCCATCCAACAGATATTCACAGGTGATTGTCCTGTGCCACCTGCTGCTCCAGTGCAGGGACCATAGATGGTGGGAGGCACACAAGTCCCTGCTGTCCTGGGGTTCTCAGTGGGAGAAGACAGGTAGGTAGACAGGTAGATGGTGCCAGACAGACAGACAGATAGAGAGGCAGGCAGCCAGGCAGGCAGGTGAGCTAAACTGTACAAACTCTAGCAAACAGGCTACTAAGATCAGAGGAACTGGTGGCAGTTGTTTTCAGAGTGAAAGAAGGTGAGGTGATGGTGAGTCAGCCCTTCAGAGAGGGGGGTCCCAGCCTTGCCCCCAAGAAGGGGCTCCAGCCAGGGGCGCTGAGGGAGGAGTCGTAAGCTGGCCACCTGTTGCCCCAGCCAGCGGGAAAGAGGGGACAGTCTGAGGAAGGGGGATGGGCTGGGTCCGAGCAGGGTGGGAACAGGCAGGGAGGGAGGAAGGGCTGGACCTGGCGATCTGAGGTCCAGGGCCCGGTGGGGCTGAGGGGCAGAACGTGAATGAACGGGGACCACAGGAAGCACCCTAGGCCCTGGAAAGGCCACACATGGGGATGAGGGAGGGGAGTGGCCCCCCTCCCCTGAGAGGGCCTGTCCCTTACCCAGGCCTCCTCCTGGCCCCACGGCAGTCTGTCCACCGGGGCACTTGCTCTAGTGTCTGAGGCCCCCAGAGACAAATCCATCTGGTGGCACTAATCCAGGCTCAAAGGGAGCCCAGCACGTGGGGGTGGTCCTGGCCCAGCAGACGCCAGAGAGCTCACCTGCAGGAGGGGCCCCTGGCCCCCCAGCCAGTCCCCCGCCAGGCTGATCAGGTTTCCCAGGGCCAGTGCCCCACCAGGGGGCTTTCGGGATTGTCTTGACAAGCTGAGTGTGAAGGAAGGGAGAAGCCTCCTGTCACCAAGAGTCCCCAGTGGCCAATTATCTAGGATTAGCACAGCTGGCTCCTCAAGAGGGCACTGACCCTCCTAACCCACCTGGGCAGAAAGGATGTGCCCGGCCCCGCCTGCTCTGGGCCCTGTTGGTGGGGGACCTGACCCCCAGCTCCCACCACGCCCCGCCACCGCCCCCCGCCAGCCTCATCCTGGAAGAAGAAGCCTGTCCCTTCCCGGGAGCCAGTGTGTGCCGCACAATGCTGTTTTTGAAAAGCCTGGCAATCTCCTCTTTGGTATCAGGTAAAACATGAAAGGGAGCATCTTTTCATCTCGTAGGGCCTGGCTTAATACTCCACTGACCTTGGTTTGGGATTTTCAAGGTGTTTGTCTGGAGGACGAACAGTGTAGTCCTGGGAGGGTCGGGGCCTGGCATGGGGGAGGCCTCAGCCTCTGAGCCCCCACCTCTGCTCCCCAGCAGCGAGGCAGGGCCCAGCTCTGCCCACCTCCCTTGCATTTCCTGAGGCTGTTCGGTCTTCCAGATTCAGAAATTTTGAGGCATGATGGTTTGGTTTGAGTAAGCGGAAACACCTAGAATTCATGCTGAACCAGTTCCACTTTCCCTGTAAAAGCTGCCTTGGCTATTGGAAATGTGTATTCCTGCACACAGTGCTGGAGCCAGGCCACTGACCTCTCCAGGTTGGGCAGGCAGGAGCCTCGGGGGGTGGACTGGACAGGGGTACAGAGCAGGGCCCCAGACAGACGGACAGAGCCTGAGGACCCACCTGTGCAACCAGCAGACCTCCTCCACCTCTCCTGCCAATGAGACCCCAGGGAGCTGTCAGGCCACGGAGGACACCGGGACCAGTCAAGGGGTGCAGATCATGTTATCACCCAGGCCTGGGGTATATGCACGTGGTATGTATATGTGTATTTAGTTTGAGACAGAGAGAGGGTGCACACACACGTGAGAAAGAGAGAGTGGGGTGGGGGAGAGACAGGGGAGAGAGAATCTCAAGCGGACTCTGGACTGAGTGCGGAGCCCGACATGGGGCTCAGTCCCATGACCCTGAGATCATGACCTGAGCTGAAACCAAGAGTCGGACGCTGAACCGACTGAGGCACCCAGGTGGCCCTGTATATGTGTTTCTGTGTGTGTGTGTTCCTGTGTGTATAAGTGTGTGTGTTGTGTATTGTATGTGTGTGCATGTGTGTATATGTGTGTTGTGTATTGTTTGTGTGTGCATGTGTGTGTTGTGATTTGTATATGTGTATGTGTGTATATGTGTATTGTATGTGTGCATGTGTATATATGTATGTGTTGTGTGTGCATGTGTGTATATGTGTGTGCTGTGTATTGTGTATACATGTGTGTTGTGTGTGTGACTAGTGGCCAGGGTGGGGGCTTGTGTCGCCCTAGAAGGCCGTGGGAGCTGATGGCAGGGCAGCCTCTGCCCCAGCGCCCGGGGGCTGCGCCGCCCCCTCCCTGCCTGTGGCCCCGCAGTGGCGCACACCTAGAGGCGTGTCGCCGCAGGTGGGAACTGAAACAGACCTGAATGCCCGAGTCTCAGCCAGGAAGCAGGGGTTGCACCGCCTCCCACCCCCAGCCTACCGGGACCAGGGCCGCAGGCTGCCCACCTCAGAACCCCCTTGTGACAGCCGCTCCACCCCTGGACAATCTGCCCATCCAAGCCCGGATGACCGGGGCGCACGGTTTGGGCTTGGCCAGGTCGAGTGGGCCCAGAGTGGGTAGCTGGGTGGGAGGAGGGAACGCCGTGGGGCATGAAGGAGGAGCACGGGGGTGGTGGCCGCAGCCACGCCAGGCCTGTAAGCAGGGAGGGCCTGCGTGGACGATGGGTGGAAGAGGGAAGGAGGGCGTGTATCTGTTACTGATCAATAAAAATAGTCACATTTTCCAAGTCATGCCTCTCTCCCCGTTTGGCATCCGACTGGGAGAATGCGGTGTCCTTTGGGCCCCTGAGGGACACACGGGCACTGGGGACGTCCCTACCAGCAGTGAGACAAGCCAGGCTGAAGGCAGACAGGAGGGAGCAGAGGAGCTCTGGAGCGGACACTGGCCTGTCCCCTTCTATTCTGGGTGGGATTCCGCAGTATGGACGGGCCACAGCTGGGTTGCCACTGGCGCATGAGAGCCTGGCTGGGGCGCTCCCAGTTTGGGGCTGTTGTGCAGAAAGCTGCTGTGGGAATGTGCACACGGGGTTTGTGTGAGCAAGTTTCCCAGGAGCGAATGTGCAGGAATGGGGCTGCGGAGTCTTAGGGCAGGCGTGTGTTTGACTCTGAGAAGCTGCCAGCCGCTTTGTCTTCCGGAGCAGCTGTCCCCTGGTGCATTCCCGCCAGCCGCGTGAGAGACCCAGTCATTGGCACATGATGTCGTCGGTATTTTTAAATCTTAGGCATTCTGATGGTTGTTCTCAGAAGCTCATCGTAGTTTTAATTTGCATTTCCTTACAGCTAATGATACTGAGCATCCCACATGCGCTCGTTTGCCAGCTTCCCGCCCTGCGAGGTGCCTGTTCAAGTCCTGCGCCTGTTTCCAACTGGTGGCTGTTTTCTGATTGTTGAGCTGAGTGCTCTTTATATATGCCAGGTACAAGTTCTTTGTCAGACACCTGTTCGCAAACATTTCCTTCCAACCTGCAGTGTGTCATTCATTCCCTTGAGAACATCTTTCACAAAGTCAGAGTTTTTAATTTTAATGAAGTCAGTTTATTGATTTTTTCTTTCTTTTACAGACTCTGCTTTTGGTGTTGTTCCTAATATCTTATTTTCCACAGAGAAGGGATTCCTGCCTGTAGCCGTGGCCCCGGGGGCCCGGAGGCCCAGGGGCTGGGGGGCGGGCGACACCGGGCGACAAGGGGCTGGACCAGGGTGGCTGGAGAGGGATGGAGAGGAGGACAGATGCACACAGAGCAGAGGCGGTGTCTGGGCGCTGGGGGTCCCAGCGTCCACCCGGGACAGGTCAGTGCAGGGGGGCAGGCACACAGAGCCCAAGGTGTAGCAGATTGCTGGGCAGCAGGTCACAGGAAAAGGACGGTATGTCTGTCCGCAGATGGTGAGTCTCAAAGGCGCAGCCACCCTCACTCGGGCAGCTGCACACACTCGGCAGCTGTGGAGAGCTGGGGGGACCTGGGGTCCACCCGCACCAGGGATAGGGACATAGACACCCTGAAGGAACAGCGTGCCCGGGCTCCTAAGACGGGAAAGTGCGGGCAAGGCCTGGGCCCTTCAGCACAGCGGGCCCCACGGGGTGCCCAGGGCTCCGTTCCGAGGACTAGCAGCTGCCCTGGCTCCGTGTCCCCGCTGCCAACGCCCACCGGTGGGTGGTCAGGTCCGGAGGGGGCAGCCTCCTGATGGGATCACTGCCCTAAGAGAAGACCCCAGAGCCTGCACCCTCCCTGCTCTCAGCCCTGTGAGTACACAGCAGGGAGACGCCACCATGAACTGGACATGGGGCCTCCCGGGACACCGGATCCGCCAGCAGCCCTGCTCATAGTTGCCGGGAGAAAGCCCTCAGTCCGCGGTGTCCCGTTACAGCCGCCAGGACTCAGCATCCTGTCCTGCCCGCCCCCAGCATCGGGTCCCTCCCCTTCGCTCCTGCAGGAGCTCTGGGGGCCCGGAACACCTGGGCGTATGTTCAGGATAATTGAATGGGTGCCAGCCCACCTGTCCTTTGGGCTAAGGGCGCTTGGGGTTATTTTTGCTCACATGTGTTGACTGTGGGTTGGAGCATTCTCACTGATGGGCTCTGCCCAAATCCCCGGCGGTGCCAGAAAGAGTCCCCACCGCCTGTGTCAGCCCTGCCTGAGCCCAGGCCAGGGAGAGAGGACAGTGCTGAGGCCTGCCCTGCTGGACGCCTGCTTCAGGGGCTGCCTGTGGACCCGTCTTCTCAGAGCAGGGATCCCAGATGACACCTGTCCACCTGACGCTGTGCCCTGTCCCCATCTCCCCAGCACCCTGGGCCCTGCAGGGGCTGGGTGTCAGGGTGAGGGAGACCCAAGAGGTTCCTGCCTCCTGAGACACCTCTACACCTCTACCACTTGCTTTCTAGGGGAACCACTGCCAGAATGCAGGACAGACATTCTCTGGAAGGGAGCGTGAGGTCTGGCCCTGAAGGAAGCAGGTGCCAAGAAGGGAGAAAGCCAGTGACAATCAAGGGTGAAGGTGCCAGGTGGGAGCCTGAAGACCAATCAGGGAAGACAAAGAGCTGGCCTGGAAAGGGCCCCAGGGAACCCCAGGTCCCCAGGTGCCCTGGGGCGACCTCAGGCCAGGCTCCAGGGGCTCCTCCTAGGCCGCCTACATCAGGGAGCCTTGGGAAGCCCACTCAGACCCACTGAACCAGCCTTGGAATCTGCAGCCACCCAGGCTTTGGTGGACAGGGTGGCAGCCGGGTCAGCTGCAGCTCTGGTTCAGCCTTGCTGGCGTCCGGGCCCTCAGAGGCCCAGGCTGACTGGCCTTACTCTCTTTTCCTTCTCTTGGGTGTGTAAGGATGTTCCACAAACTCTCTGCTTCCTCTAGTTGATGCCAACCAGCACTGGTTTAGCACTGTCTGTATGCTAGGAGCTGTGCCAGTTGCTGTGGCACCTGCAAAGATGTGCTTGCGTCTGGTAGTAGGGTTGGGGGTTTTCAGCGGGGGCAGGGCCACATTCGTCACCTCTGGGCAGGGCCACCATCACCCCACGTGCCAGGATCATGAGAGGCTGCTGCCCGATTCTCTGCAGGCCTAGAGCCCAGAGGGTCTCCATGGGGCACAGCACCCTGGGCACAGGTCCTGGCATGAGGTCAGATGCTCAGACCTCCCTGCACCCAGGTTCCCTATCCATGAAGTGGAAGCTCCAGTCATGGCTGCATCACAGGCTCCAGGAGAGGACGGACAGACGGGAAGCCACTGTGATGCTGTGGTCAAGTCCCACGGGCGCTGGTCACCACCCCTGTCAGCATGTTTTCGGTATGAGTCACGCTCCGTGGCCAGGCTCCAGTGACTCAGGAAACCCCCTGCCACGGTAGCGCTGGGACACACGCCCTGCCACCCACCACCCTGGAAGTGGCCCTGTGAGAAATGTGCCCCCTGGTGAGAAAGAAGCTGACCCAACAGTTTCCATGACAACAGGGATTCAAAACCATTTTCAACACTTGGTAACGTGCGGTACCTTGTGCAGTCTGGACCACATGGGTGCTGTGAACCTCTGGGTCCTGACACTTGAGGAGAATGAACAGAAATTCTAGAGCCTGGGGACCCCATGCTGGTAAGGGCTCACATTTCCTGGGTGGCTGCTCTGTGCCCAGAGCACTCGCTGTGTGTTGTGCTACCTAGAAGCAGGGTCTGGACCCACTTCTCAGATCAGAAAACCAAGGCACAGACAGGTTGCCACTTGCCCTGGATCACACAGCCACAGTGGAATTGGGGAAGTAGGACCACCATGCAAGGATGGGGACTCCGTGATGGTGTCCACTGCAGTGGGAAAGGTGTGAAGAGCTGGGAAGGGATTCAGGATTTCCCAGGAAATCAGCAGGTGGCTGCTGGTAGTTGAGCTGTTCCCCAGAAAGAGATCTGCTGGCATCTGCAGAGTGGGACCTTATCTGTGGGCAGTGTCCTTACAGAGGTCATCAGGTTACCATGAGGTCACTGGGACCTAATCCAGGGTCACTGGTGTCCTTTTGAAAAGGGGAAATTTGGACATGGAGTGAAGTGCTGCGGCCACAAGCCAAGACTGGCGCATCCTCCCCCTGCACCAGCAAGAGCTCGGCCCTGGGACCCCTGCTGCTGACTTCCAGCCTCAAAGCTGCAAGATGAGGATGCGGGGATCTGTGCTGGGTGGACACCTGGAGCTCCTGTGGAAGTCAGAGTGGACCCTCAGACAGGAGGAGTGTTTGAGGGTGCTGGGGACGCACAGGTAGGCCTCACAGGGGCCCCTGGGCCCCTGGTCAGGATGCTGCCTCCCTACTGCTTGAGAAGAGCTCATGTCTCCAGGGCTCAGCCTACTTCCTTCCTCCCTGGTACTTTATTTTAAGCCCAAACATTAAGGACATTTGCAAAAATTTAAAACAATGCTCTTCTTCCTACTATTTTTTGAGCAGATAGTTATTTTTTCTAAAAAAAGTGTTACTTAAGTTAACATGTCATGGGTCTATTGCTTTTCATGATAATTCTACTGAGTCAGATTTTTATCCCCATCTCTGAGATAAGCAAATAGGGACTGCTCACCCTAACGTTGGTGTGACCTTGGTATGACCTTGCTGTGACTTGACTATCAGTCCAGTCTTGATCCTTGACTGCACGCCCACTCTTGCTCTTGGCAGGGAAGGTCTCGCTGGCACCTCCTGCCCCAGCCCCACTCAGGAGGCCGGGGGGCAGTCCGGCCAAGGTGGCCGGGAGGGCAGGATGTTTTACTGGAATCCTATCCCAGTTGGCCAGAGGCAACTCCAGTTTGTGCAGGGAACCCTTGGCTCCATCCGCCTGGAATCCTGCCCCTCTCTGTAGCTCGGGTCCAGGGCTGGAGGGGCAGCCAGCAGTGAGAGGGAGAGCTGTCCGCCAGGCACGTGGCCCGGGAAGGGCCAGGAGCTGCCCGCAGCAGCAGAGGCTCCGGAAGCTTCAAGCCCAGGGCTCTCCATTAATGCATTCCCCTTCAGCAGGTGCTCCCAGGAGAGCTCCTGACATCAACCTCTACATGAGCCTGGGGTGTCCCAGCCCCGGGACCAAAGGTGCATCCCTGCCCAGGGCGGGTGCACCCTCCAAGGCCGCCCCCAGCTCCTTCCCGAAGGTCATGCAGGGTAGCTCCTGGCCACTCACATCTGGCCTCACTGTCAAAGGCCAGAGACCAGAGTTAGAGGGACTCCCGCCTCCACTGGGGAAACCATTGCCTGGGTCTCCCTCTTGAGGCCCAGGGTGTCCTTCTTGGTGAGGCCCGCAGTGCCAACCGGGCTCAAAACTCGAGCACCCCCAGGCCCTGAGGACCCAGCCTGGTCAGCACAACTAGACAATCCAGGCCTGTGATTCATGTCCTCCTCGCCGTGGGGGTGCCCGTGTCCCGCCAGTGGCCAGCGGTTAGGGACCACCATCTCCGCAGCTCTTTGTGAGCACAGGCCGGGCCCTCACACGTCAAAAACCACCTCCTCCACCCTGAGAATCTATGTGGCCGCCGGGGCCACCCTCCTTTGGTGTGGTGTCCACAGCGATTCTCAGATATCCGGCCTTGGGACCCTGTGACACTTGATGACTCAGTGAGAATCCCCAACAGCCGCCATGGAGAAGGTTTTATTCTGACACTCCATGACCGAACTTAAAGCGGAGAGCCATTTTCATGTTCGGTTATTTATAAATAACAATGAAAACCCCATGCCATGCGAGCAGGAAGGGCCACGTGCGAGTGTCTGCGAAGCCTGTCTGTCCTGCTGTGGCTCGGCGTGTGGTCCCTGGAGAGCCCCATGCCCATGACAGGGCGGGAGGGGACAGGCACCCCCATCATTGCTGCCTTACCTCCCAGACGCCAGCGAGAGCCTCAGGGAACCCTCAGGGGTCCCCGGGTCATGCTTTGAGAAGCACGTCTTCCTCTCCTGTCTCACGGTCCGTGCCTCCCTGCCACCTTGGCTCTGCCCTGCTAGGGACTGGCCTCAACCTCTCCCTGGAGCTTCATATTTCAAAATTGTTCTGCTCTCATTCCTTCTGCTAATGGCACATTCCTTACATATTTTCTTCTCCAAACTCCTAAAGGAGAGAATCCATTTGGCTTGGCTCCTTCTTTTTGAGCCAGGAGCCCCCACTCCCAGCCCTGTGCCCACTGTGTGGGGTAATGCTGCAGAGAGAGCTCCCCGGTGCCCCCAAGTCCCTATGGGTTCTGGCCAAGCTCCACCATCCAGGAAGGGTCAGTGCAGCCAGGGGATCCCCGGGGAAAGGAGGGCGCCTCTCTGGTCCCTCACTGAGGCCATAGCAGCGATGCCCATAGGATCCGGGGCCACCTCTCCCCTGCAGAAGTGTCTGTCCCCAGGAAGGGCAGGTGCTGAGAGCACAGGAGGAGGCAGGGCCAGGAGATGCCCTCCACCAGAGAGGACAGGGCCGCAGAAAGGTTGGAGGAGCAGAGTCATGTGTGGCCAGGAAGCCGGAGCCCACACAGGAAGAGCCCAGGCCTGGCCTCAGACTCCAGGCTGTGACCTCTCTGAGCCTCCGCGTGCCATCTCCTGGTGACTCTCTCGCAGTGATGGATGCAGTTCTGTGTCTGCACTGCCCAGTTCGGGGCCACTAGCCACGCTGGAGACTGCGAGTTTCATGTCACTTGACTGGAATTAATTTCAGCTTGAATGGCTCCTGGTGGCTCGCAGCCCCCCCGGAAAGTGCTGTGGCTGCTGCCCCACGAGGTCAGGCAGTGAGATGCAGGCACGGAGCCAGGCCCGAGGTGCTGTTGGTGGCAAAGGTTCTTGTATTTAGTGTCACCTGCCCTGTCACAGGGCAGGCCAGGCTTCGGTCCAGGGTGTCTGACGGAGGGCCACAGGGCCCGGCGGGCTCAGGATGCCAGGAGCCCCCACCCCAGCCTGGCTGCCTGGGCACATGGCTCCTGGAGCCCCAAACATGCCCTCCTGCAAAGGAGCGAGTATCCAAGATCAAAGTCCAGGACATCCAGAGAGGGAACCTCCATGGGGAAACCGAGACTCTGAGCATCCACAACATAGAGGTGTGTGGGGGCAGAGGGAGGGCCAACTTCCAATTATTTCAGAATAAAATTGCCAACTGCCGACAGGTCTGATGTAAACTCTCTGCCCAGCCAAGCCCCGCGGGCACCTGGAGATGCACCCGACCCCACCTTACCTCCACAGATGAGGCCGCGGCGGTCCTCTGCATGCTCCTGGGAGAAGGGGTCCTGGGCGCTGTGCCTTGGGAGCACAGCTCCACCTGCGGAGGTCCTGTGGGGTCCAGGCCTGAGCAGCCTCCCGCTCCCGGCCTCCTTCCAGCACACCCTTGGGATCCAAGTTCTGGGAGACCCATGAGCACCAGGTCCTGTCTATACCCGTGGGCCAGAAGCACAGAGCCCCGGGTGGCCTGTCCACCCCTCCTGGTGGGCTCTGGGCTGGAGCCAGGAGGGGTGGAGGGAGGGGGGAGGGCAGGCATCCTTCATGAGAGCACGCTTTCCTAGAATGCACTCAACCTCCAGGCGAGCAGAACTCATTCACTCGCATCTAGAGACCACACACCAAACGCTACTACTTGACACGGTGGAAAGCGAGGTCCTTCTTCACGGTGAGTGAGCTGAGGGTGGGGCGAGGGATCGCTGCTTGCTGCTGTCTCAGTGGTGGCTAACGGGTTGGGGGGCAAGTGTAGGGCCGCACAGACCGGGGGGACCTCACAGGGGCCGTGACATCAGAGGGTGCACAGGGGGGCCCACTGGGATCCCTGTGTGACAGAGAGAACCTGCCCAGAAGGACAGGGAAACTGAGGCCCAGCTGAGCAGCCCACCCTGGAGTGGAAAGCAAGTAAGCCAGGCTCCTCTGGGCTGGCTCCAGCCCTTAGGTCCTCCCTCCACTGCCCATGACTCAGTGTCCCCAGGCACAACCCCTCCCTGGGGAAGTAGCTGCCTGCTTTCTTCCCAGCTCCGGTTGGTCCAAAGCCCCTTTCAACATGCAACCAGCCCTCAGCCCACAAGGACTCACTCAGCCACGGGGAGGGCAGGGCCGGGGAGCTAGAAGAACATTCTTTAAGAGTACGAGTCATGCTTCCCTCCAAGGGCAAGGAGAGGCCATTCCCAGGAATGGAGACACGGGCCCCCAACACACGGGAAGACATGGCCCACCTTGTCCACAGCCAAGGATGTCCAAATCAAAACCCACCAGATGGCAGAGCGGGGTGGCCTCCCTGATGCCCAGAGCCCTCAATCCCTGCAGGGAGGTATGCGAGGCCACCCCGGAGGGGACCGTGCAGAAGCTCCCTGAATGTGGTGCCCGTTTCCTTCCCTTTCCAGCAGACAGAGGGACCGCTGGAGGCACGTGGCGTGGGCCGTCGGCAGAACAGGCAGTGCTGAGGGCTCCGTGTCCAGGTGAATGATCACCAAGGGTAGTTCGAGTGGACAGAGCAGGCTGCAGAGCAATATGGCACCGGAAATCCATCTTATCAAAAACTAGTGTGTGTGAATGCATGGAAGTGTGAGAGGGTGTGTGTTGTGTGCACACGCATGTGCATGCAGGTGTGCATGTGGTTATGTGTGTGCATACACATTTGTTGTGTTTGCATATATGTGTGAGTTTGCACTGTGTGTGGCTTTGCGTGTGCGCGTGCATCCGTGTGAGCATGGCTGAGTGCATGCACACGTGTGAGCATCTGTGCTCATGTGCACACAGACCTCCATGAGTGCAACCATGTCACTGGCACAGGTCACCCTGGAAAGTGGCTGGAAAGGATAGGACTGACTCCCCGCTTCATCACCTGGGTTTTCACAGGGACGAGTTCACACTGACTTTTAGGGAAAAGTCCCCTGAGGCTTTTAGTGAGAATCATTTCTGCTGCAGAGAGTGTGAACAAAGCCAGCATTCTATGTGGGCCTCAGTTTCCTCATCTGTGAAGTGGGGGTGGCAGCCCTCTCCTATTTGGTCCTTACACACAGGGATGGCATGCAGGTCCTGGTCCTGGGCATGGCGCTTTGGGTGGCCAGGCCACGTGTCCAGATGATTCCCACCCTTGGCCAGGCTGGTGTTCCCGCATGTCCATCCCCAGTGGACACCCCGTCCTGCACACACTCCGGGTTCCCTCTGTGCAGGTTCACAGTGGGCCACCGGGCAGCAGGCCATCCTCCCAGTGACAGGGTCCTGACCTGGGATTAACATGCAGACCAGGGGAGAGGCCACAGCACTGCCCTGGGGATCAGTTGAGGGGAAAATGAGAACTGTCTTCCCACAACACCCAAGAGGGACCCCATGCCCCTCCCTGAGGGAGTGCCCCTCCCCAGGGAGCATCCATCCTTAGGGAGCATTTCACGATACTTCCCAACCACTCTGGGAGGGGGCTGAGCTCAGAGGGTCACAGGGGGACCAGGGCAGGGGTCCACCGGACAACAACAGGGCATCGGGTGGGATGGGGCTACAGGAGTCAGGAGGAGCAGGTTCTATTCTAACGAGGTGTCTGTGACCCCCAAACAGGCCCAGCCTCCTCTGGGAGCAGAAGACCCATGGCTCTCAAGCTGGCCCTGGGCTACAGAGCTCCCCCTCTTCTAGCTCAGGTAAGAGGAAAGTGGAGGACACACCTGCAGCCACCCGAGGGAGTCAGGAAGGATGGTGCTATGGTGCCAAGACCCCCAGGATCCAGCAAGAACCTGTGGAGGCCACCCTGAGAGGATGGGCCAGGGGAGACACGTCTGGCCCAGAGTGCCCTCAGTGTCTGGACACGCACCTCAGGTACTGGTCGGGGAGGAGGCAAACCGTAGAGGGCAGTGAACTGCCTTGCAAATGCTGCTGCTACAAAGCAAGGTGAGTGATAGCAGAGCAGAGGCCTCTTGAAGACACCAGAGCCCGGAGCCCTTTGGGGAGCATCAGGCCCTCCAGCAGCCATCCATCAGCCAACGGGGCTCAGGGATTGGGCACAATGCCGACTCGCCCCAGGAGCACAGGTTGGGCCCAGGAAGGAGCACAGCTTCAGTGGAGGGCGGAGCGTGGGCACTGCCGGAAGGGAAGCATAGCCCCTGTTCTGGGCCTGGGAACAAGGCCATGCGTGGAGTGTGCCCCCAACCCAGGTACCGCGAGGACCTCCGGCCGTTCCCCTCGCCTGCAGCACCCTCGGGGTGTCCTCCTCCCCCTGCCCCGCCCCCATGCCTCCAGAGGCTGGCTGGACGCTGTTCCCCTGGCATGGTGGGGGCAGGGGGGCTGGCACCCTGGCCTCTCCCCACATTCGGGCTTCTGCATTTCCTGTGAAACCCTTTACCCACTAGCTTGACTCCACAGTGAACCTCAGGAGCATCTTCTTCAGCCACGTCCGTTCTCCCCACCCATTCTGCGCACCGCACTCCGCTAACTGGAGTCCGCATCCGTGCTTGGTAAGCTCTGCAACCACCGTGCAGTTCACAAATCTTAAAGCCCCCAGGGATCCCTGGGTGACTCAGCGGTTTAGCGCCTGCCTTTGGCCCAGGGCGCGATCCTGGAGACCCGGGATCGAATCCCACGTCGGGCTGCCGGTGCATGGAGCCTGCTTCTCCCTCTGCCTGTGTCTCTGCCTCTCTCTCTCTCTATGTGACTATCATAAATAAAAAAAATAAAAATAAAAATAAAAAAAATCTTAAAGCCCCCAAAAAGGGAGTCATGAAGAGTGCACAGCGCCCTCGGGACTGCCGTCACCACCCTGCACCATTCCATGTGTAGCTACCTCAAAACTTAAGTTAATTAAAATGAAGTAAAATTGAACAGCTGCTCGTTCACACCAGCCACATCTCAAGAGCTCAGGGATCAGTGGCTCAAACCCAGGGTCCTCTGTCACCGCAGAAACTCTGCCCAGAAACTTCTTTCAGACTACATCTTGTTCTTAAAACTCAGTTTCCCTCACCTGTTCTGCCCAACACCTTCCTGAAAGGTCTTGAGGGAAACCACATACCTTACTGCCTTCTGGGCAGGGTTTGTGGGGCCCCAGACCCCAGGGCAGAACCAGGCCCCGGAATCCCTGTGCCCCTGTGAGCAGCGTGGACATTGCTCAGACATGCCCCACAAGCCAGGGTCACTTACCCGCTGGCAGCGTGGGCACCCAGCTAGAGCGCGAAACCCCAGCCAGCTCTGCACGGAATGGTGCTGGGCGTTGTGTGGGCCGTGTGCCCACATCATTATGCATTTTTCATGCAAGGCAAACGGTTCTTTGAGCGTTCGTCTTCCGATATGGGGCAATCCTGACACAGCAGCCATGGGGCCTTTGAAGTATTTCAACCCAATATTAATAAATCATAAGGCACAGACTATGAGGAGACCAGGCGTTGGAAGGCCAGGCTCGAGAATGGCATTCTGCAGAAATGAGGCTGCGGCCAGGCAGGGAGAGGAAGGACCCGGCTTCTGTCCTCAGGCACACATGGGCCCTGTTCTGCTCCCTCATGCCTGTGCTGTGTGGCCTCAGCCAAGTTGTCTGACTTCTCTGAGTCAGAAGGAGGCTCCCATCAGCCTCGGGGGCAAATCCAAACCTATGAATCCAAACCCACAAAACCCTGCCAGGGCTGGGCTGGCTGACTGCTCAGACCCAGACCCCAGGCAGATGCCCAGACCCGCCTCCGCTGGACCCGGCACGATTTCCACTGGAGGCCCTTTCACTGGTCTGCACCCCGTCTGCAGTGCCCAGGGCAAGACTAGACGGGATCTGTGCTCTGCGTCGGACGTTGAGAGTTGCATGTCAGCAAATGAAATTGGTTCTGCCCTCCGACCCCAGTGACCATCCATCATGACCTGAATAGCAGATCCAAGTCTAGAATTGTCAACCTCCTTGGGGCTCTGTGGCAAACTGAGGCCAGCTCCTCCCCTGTGGCCTATGGGCTCCTGGGCACACCCGAGGCCCTTCTGAGGTCCCAGGCGGTGCCACCCCAGCTGGATGCACACACTCAGGACCCTGGGAAGCTGCCCCAGGGCTGGGCGGTTCACTAAAGATCCCAGAATTGTGTGAGCCGGCTGTAAGTCCAGTCGTGACTAAACATTACACAAACTGACAGATAAATATGTTACACTAAAAACAAAAGTAGCAAATCTTAAAAACCTCTCACTTTCCAATTATTTTGCTCAGCTGCGCTGAGGGTCATCCACAAGCCTCCCATCTGTAGGGTGGATGTGATACAAGGCTGTGCCCCGGCCCATCTCCTCCCACCACTGGGCATAGTGACCTCATGCTGGAGCTCAGAATCAGCCCCGCGGGAGGAATGACCCCACAGAAATTGGCAGGCTCTCCGTCAGGGGTTTTCCCCCCAAGAGCCAGGAGTCAGGTTACCAGCACCCCGCTGAACCACCCACTCAGCCTCAGGCAGAGTCTGCAGACAGACTGCATCCGGCCACACCCGTTCGGAGGCTGCCTTTCCAAACAGAGATGCTGTTCATCAAAGGTAAACTGAGGTGGGCCCCCGGAGCAGGAGCAGAGCGAGGAAACCGCGGGATGGGCTGTGATCACTCGGGCTGGGGCTCGAGCGCAGCACCTTGCTCAGCGGTCCGCCCTCGGAGCTCCGGGCGTCAGAGCCTCCAGCCTGCTGTCCCGGCTGAGTGACTTTCTCTCTGTTCTTCAGGCTGAAGACTCGGGGAAGCCAGGCCCTGAGAACCACTCAGCCCGGGGGAGTCAAGCACCCCGAGTGCTGCACTTTTGAAAGCTCCAATCCAGGAGAGGCCCCAGTCTTCCCTCAGCTGGTGCCCACTGCCCGCAGGCTCCCCGCCCGACCCCTGGCCCTGGGTCTGCTCACTTGCAGCGGGAAGGCCTCGGTCAGCAAACACCACGTCCCCAGGAAGGAGACAGGCCTGGCTGGCACTGGCGGGGGCGGGGGGCTGTGCAGCCATGGGGACCGTCCTCCACCTCCAGCGGCCGGCGTGTTGCCCAGATGCCAGCCCTGCACAGCCGGGCGCGTGGGGGCCGCCGACAAAAGGACCAGCGGGTGTGGCAGCCTCGGCCCCCTCCCCACGGCTTCCAGTCTCTGGCCCGCATTTGAGTTCTGTGTGGCCTCCAAGGGTGGCCGGCGCCCGCGCCCTCAGACTGGCAGCCTCGCAGGTCCCGTGGTCCTCCAAAAGAAAGGCCGGGGCAGTGGACAGGGAGAGCTGTAGGACTGAAAGGACACAGGCCACCGAGGGCGGCAGCCGGGGAGGCAGGGCGGGGAGCTGGAGCCAGCAGCTGGGCAGCTGGAGACGGGGAGTCAGGACACGGGGACCTGGGGCCGGGGCCAGAGCAGCCACCCACAAGCTGTGTGTGCAGGGTCAGGTGGCTCAGTCTCAGAATGGAAGAGGTCACCAGCCTAGGCCGTCATGGGCCACGGACGCTACAAGGGACCTGAGGGTTCTGACTGTGCCTTCTTGGGCAAGTCGCCGCATCACGCTGAGCCTCCCTGGTTCAGTAACTCTTCCTCATAAGGTAGCTGAGGGTACAGGGAAAGTGTGCAACCTGCTTGCATGGGCCTGGCCCAGCCGGGTCCCCTTCCTTGCCCTGCTCCCTGGGGGGGCCAGTGGCTCCGCTCAGCCCGGCTCAGGCATGGTCTGGTGTTCATGCTTTCATGGGAGCAATGACTCGACAGCCTCTGATCTTCTAAGTAACTCTATGTAACCTACTGCAGAAGATCACACAGGGCTCCCCAGACCAGGGGCCCCTGACCCCCACCCCCAACCAGCCCAGCAGTGAAGGTGAGGGAGGAAGGGAAGGGCTGGGCCGGGCATCCTAGAGCACTGCAGAGGCGGCAGGATGTGGCACCCTGCCTGGACCCAGCTTGCTGGGACGAACCTGGCACTCTTGACTCGGTGAAACACTAGGCTCTCCTTCCTCCCCTGGGTCACCCGTCTACCCACCCACACAGCAGGTGTACCACCACCACCCGGGGCCAACCACAGGCCAGCAGGCGTGGGTTTGGAGGTGGCGGATTTGGTGCCTCCTGGGTGGGCCTCAGGCCCACTGTCCTGGGTAGGGCAGACAAGCCGGGGGGGGGTGGGCAGCCCTTCTGTGAGCCAGGGTGTCCAGGATATGTCACCCCAAGTCCTAGAATCTTAGGAATTCTGGGAAAACTGGCATCCCATTTCCCAGCTGGGCCAACTAAGGCTCAGAGAGACTCACTTGGAGCCCAGTGTAGAGGCATCTCGGGCACACAGTGGGCCCAGCCCAAATGCACCTTCTCCAGCAGCCCAGGAGCCAGCCTGGCTTGGCCTGTAGGCCTCCCTGGGGACATGTGGCACCTGAGTGGCCTGGGACGGAGGAACCACCTGGGGGAGCTGGGCCCTCACTATGGCCAGAGGCACGAGGCCCCTACTCTGGGAGTCCAGTCCCATCCGACCTGGAGCTTTGACACCCCAGCGAGTCTCAGGCTATTGGGCCACATAGTTTCCAGATGACAGCTGCTGTCCGCACAGACTGGCACAGGTCAGACAGAGCAGCCAGGCTCTACGCTGGGCTGGGGGAGGTCCCCAGACGTCCTGGGACTGCCCAGGTCCGCCCTTTCCTCCCGGCCCAGGCATGAGGGACAGAGAGTACCCAAGATGCGACAAGCTCCCGTCACAGACCTTCGCAGAGCATAGGGACCAGGCTGGGTCTGCAGGCAGACAGACAGATGATGGGGTCACCCAGACCCCAGTGCAAGACCCACTCTGCCTGGCTCTGTCTGTGAGACAGGGCCTGTGAAACTCACTTAGCCAATGCCCTCAGGATGCCCAGGGTCCACCCCAGGCTTGCAGGCAGGATCCCCCCCTTCCCTCAGTCCCATGTGGAGGCTGTGCTGAATGCCAGAGCTGGAGGGATGGGCTGCTACCCCAGAGACCACCACTCGAGGCATCATTCCTCAGAAGTTCCACTTCCCTGTATCTGCCTCTCCCTTGTCTTCCCATTTAAACAGATCTCCACACCTCTGCCTGCCCCCTCCTCCAAACACACGGCTTTCTGGCTCTCACTAGGTGAATGAGGGACCAGTTTCCTGAATGAAAGTCAGTGTGGAGGTGAAGGAAGGGTCAGGCTCTGGGGCCTGGGCCACCGGCCAGAGGTGTTATCCCAGCAAGCTGCTCTCCTGGAGGGACAGAGGCACCCACTTCTTGGGAGGGTAAGGATTAAATTCAATGAGTATTGTCAAATGCTTGGCCCAGGGGCCTGATTCAGTAATGGTCAGCTGTCTCTGTGTCTTGTGATGGTGACCACTGTCCGACCCCACACCCGCTGCCCGGCCCGGCCAGCACTGGTTGGAAGCACCCCTTCGGAGAGGGAGCAGCGCTTGGTGCCTGTAATAATCAGACACTGCTTCTGCGCCAGGCTGCTCTGGGCTGGGCCACGGACCCTGCAGAGGCGGGCTCCCACCTTCCGGAAGAAAGCCTGGAGCAGGACAAGCTGAAGGGAGAGAGTGTCACCAGCCAAGGAAGGAAAACAAGCTGCAGACAGAAATCCAGCAGAGCAGGAGCCGGGCCAGGAGGCTCACCAAGGCTCTCCGGCCTGACGGATTGATTGCGGCTCCGCTCCTGATCCCCGCTGACATGTTATTTATGTAACCTACGGGTTTCTATTCACATACTAATTTTCGCCTCCCTTCCTGTCAAGCAGAAGACAAGTTTTCACCTTAAAGTCGCAGCTGATGAGCAACCAAAATAGCAGGAGAGGTTGTCTAAATGAAAGTAATTCCACAAAGGGACCTGATTGACACGCGAGGACAATAAGAGTCGGGATAATGTCCGGGCTCTCCGAGCAGAGCCAGGCGGGCCAGCGAGAACGGGCATGTCCCCAGGAAAGGCCCCGCTCACTCCTCACTTATCTTCCTCTCGGGGTCCAAAAGCACGAACCAACAGGCATATTGCTCATTGGCCCAGGGCGTTTCTCTGTAAACACTTTCCAAATCCCAACCAAAGTTTGATTACAATTCGGCCGAGACAGAAAATGAGAGGAAGCGACCACGGTCTTCAGCAGTTGGAACCCCTTCCTCTCTGAGCAGTGTGTCCCTCTCCGCAGGGGTCCTGACACCTTGACCCTAACCCACCCCCTGCGGTTCCTAGCCAGTGTGCCCCTCCGTGGTGACAGCATGCATCAGTAGACAGCTCTGTCGGGAGGCCAGGCGGGCCTGATCTCGGCAGCTCTGTGGCTCAGTCCCCGTGCTGGCTTCAGACAGAGCTGAGCTTTCCTGGTGCTCTGCTTCCTCACCTGTGAGAGGAGGGACTGCACCTACCTGGAGGGTCCCCTGGGAGTCCAGTGAGAAAGCTCAGTGACAACCACGAGTGAGCATCGGGCACTGTGCGCAACAGCATATGCAGTGCACCTCACAGCTCAGAGGCAGCCCCACAGAGGAGCAGGCTCAGCTCAGAGGCCGTCACTGCCCCCTAGACCCATTCAACACACTAAGGGGGCCCTCTGCCTGGCTCCTCTGAGCGCATTCCTGAGTCTGGGATCTCAGGGGGAGATCTGGAGGGTGGCTCGCTGGGTGGCCCAGCTGTAAATCTTGAACAATGACATGGCTCAGTTTCCCCTCCTACAAGATGGACTGAGCTACCTCCCGAAGCTGTGGGAGGCTAATGAGTCAGTGTTTGTAAAACGCTTTGCGGATCAGATGAAAGGGGCTCCGGGAGGGCGGGGGCTGCCCATCGGAGGCGATTACCGTGGGTGCACATGCACACACAGCCCTGCCCGTACATCCCACACACAGATCTCAGCACCGGCCCAGACCTGGGGGCAGAGGGCCACAGGCTGTGGAGGCCTCCCGGTGGGGCCGTGGGTCCTGCCCCGAGTGTGGCCGGGAGAGCCTTGCACACAGCTGTGAGGTGGCCGCTGCCCATGCGCCCGGCAGGTTGGTTGTAAGGAAAGAACAGGAGGTAGTGGACCCCTTCCCTGTGGCCTCCTTGTGTCCCACGACATAACCCACCTCATTCACAAACCACAGCGGGGGTGGAGGCTTTCTCTGCACTGGTCCATGGAGAGGACACCCAGGGCTGGCTCTTTTCCAGAAGCATACCTGATAGCAAATAAGGGAAGCCCCCTCACTACAGCTCCAGGGCCTCGGGCCCCAAACCCGACACGTGCCCTGTGGACACCGCAGGAGGAGAGGTCCCCCTGGGGGAAGCAGGGAGCAGCCCCTCAAACTGGCAGTGGCCAAGGGCCCCAGGCCTGCATCCCAGCTCAGCTCTGCTGGCAGTCTCTGCTCCCAGCCAGGGACTCCCTGGAGGAGGTGAGGGTGAGGGTCGGATTTGGGCCCGGCATCAGCCATCTAGTACTAAGAAGGTGAAATGCCCTGGTGACCCACCTTGGAAGGATGGCAGCCTGAATTATTGGGTTAAAGTATAGGATCGAAATTAAATTTCATGGATTCTTTTTACGCCTTCTAATGCAGACACAGGTGACTTTAGAATTACATGTGCGTCTCCCCTCCCGTCACTATTGGACACTCTGAACTGGAAAATCCGTCCTGTGCCAGTGTAGGGACTTGGCGCAGGTTCTATAGGGAGGGAATGAATGAATGAATGAATGAATGAATGAGTCCCTGGGGGAAGAACCAGGTTCAGAGAGCAGGTGACCTGTGGGGTGGGTCACAAGTACCCTACAAGGGGGTAGCCTCCTCCTTATTGAGGATTTTTAACTGTAAACCACAGGATGGGTGCAGACAGGAGAGCCACGGCCACAGGGAAGTGCCACGCTCAGGCAGGACGCCCGGGGAGGTCAGAGGCGTGGGGTCACTTGTAGGACATGCCAGATTGTGCAGGGAACCCACCTGCCGGCTGCTGCCCCGGAGCTCCGTTCTCTCGCCCCGGGACCATGTCCACTTCCCACGCGGGCGCCCGGACACCGGCTCCCCACCCCTGGGCCATAACCTGGAGCCCGGGCCCATCCATCACTGTCAGGCTCCGAGACCCGCCTGGCTGCGGCCGCTTCCGCCACACACAAGGAGTGAAGAGAGGGGGTCGCCCGGGGCCAGCGCTGGCAAGGGCCCGGCGGGTCAGTCCGAGGGTGCCTTGCCAAGCGCACACTGGCCCGCTCCGGCCGGAAGCCCGGCCTCCTCGGGGTCACACAGCCAGACCGGGCTGAGAAAGGGGCTCCTCTCTGCACAGCCCCAGCTGGACAGAAGCCCTGAAGTGATGGGCGTTGGGAGTCAGGCCTTCCTCTGGGCTTTCAGGACAGTTTCCAGCTGGCAGCCCATCTCCTAAGCACCCTCGAGGCCCCCGCCCTAGGGAGTTCTGGGGGGAGCCAAGCTGTCCCTCTGCCCTGGGGCCCAGCACACACCTGGGGGGGGGGGCAGGGATGGCCCGATGACTCACTCAACTCTGTGTCCTACAGGGCCTCTATGCTGATGAAGGGGTCCCTTGTGGTGGGGGGGGGAGCAAGTGCATTCCACCTCCCGAAGTGTTTGCCCCAGGGCCGAGCTGTGGCCCTGAAAGCCCAGGCAGCTGCACCCCGCCAGCTCCCACAGCCTTGCCTGCTGAGGGCCAGCATCGTCCTGGACCTGTGGGGTCAGAGACAGTCTTCCATCATCCCTCAGCCATCTGCAGGAGTGAAGTTCAGGAAAACCCATGGGTGACGCACATAAACTCAGACCCTACTGATCTAGAGCTACAAGGACCCCGACCGTGGTCTGACCACACTGCTCCCTCCATAGATGTGGAAACTGAGGCCAAAGAGAGCTGGGCATCTAGGCATGCCCCTGGCTCCTGACTCCAACCAGAAGCTGAGGGCTGTGAGCATTCATCACACTCCCTGTGGCTGGATTCAGTATCCCCAAGATGCAGAGGAGAGAAGCCCAGATCACCCAGGCACCAGTGAGTGTGCCAAAGCCTCCAGCCAGGCTGGCTGGATGATGGTGCTTCTGGGGCTTGCCTGCACCGTGGACAGCAATTACACAAGGACAGCCTCTACATGGGGGCCCCAGGGTGCCCCCGCCAAGTCCTAGGAATGGAGAGGAGCTCCAGGGATCAGGGACCCAAGCTGCACCTCCCCTGCCCCATGTCCTGAGAGTGTACTGCTGCCCTCCCCAAGACGGGGCCCTTCCCGGCCAGCACATGGCCTCAGAGGAGCAGCCAATGAGCGTCAGGTGGGGAGAAGCCTCGGACGTGACTCAGCACAACATTCCCATCTTATGTTGGGAAACTGAGGCCCCCAGAGTTCACACACCGGAGCCAGCCAGGGGTTCAGGTGGGCCTGGGATGCCCAATCCAGGACCCCTGCCATCTCCGGGGCTCCCCCCAATCCTTGCCATGGGACTGGACAGGTGCAATGCTCTGTTGGGGTTCTTGTGACAAAATAACCCAAATGGAACAGCTTAAACAACACTTACTTTCCCACAATCCTGGAGGGTGGACCGTGTGGGGCTGGGTTCTGGTGAGACACCCCCGACTCCCCGTCTTACAGGAACTTCTCACTGCTGTGTGCTTGTGTGACCTGTCCTTTGTGTACCACACAGCAGGGGAATTCTGTGTGTCTTCTCCCTCTAAGAGGGATACCAATCCAATTGGATGGGTGGCCTCGTTTAAACTCAATGGCCCCCTAAAAGTCTATCTCCAAATACAGCCTCACTGGGGCCTAGGGTGGACACAATTCAGTCCAGAGCAGAGTGTCAGATGCAGGAATGGCTCCTCTCTGTGGAAAAGCTCCAGGGTGTCCAGCCCACAGCTCAGGGATGGGAGAGTAGGAGTAGAGACTCGGCCTGTCCCCAGGAGCCACCTGCCTGCTTCCTGGAAGGTTCATAAACTCTCAAGCACCCAGGAACCAGAACGCTGCCTGCATTAGCTGCACACCCATAATGAAGATGGGACCGATTTTGTCCTCAGCAGACAAGGAGCCTGGAGTGCCTCTGCATGGCAAGGAGGAGGGCATGGCAAGGAGAGAAGGTGTGAGCACCGCAGGCGTGCGCCAAGCCCTTGGTGCTCACTCCCCAGAACGATCCCCAGGAGGCCTCAGCAGCCTGATGTCCAAGTGGGCACTGAGGCACAGAAAGACCACTGGGTTGCCTGAGTCATTTCCTCCCTCCGGGTGGGGGTCTGCTTTCTGACTCCAGGTCCAGTGCTCCTTCTACGCAACCACACCCACCCCGCCCCCACCTGGCAGTGGCCAGCCACAGGGGAGAGTGAGTTTCCAGGTCCAGCTGGGCCATGAAAGGCCCTTGGCCGCCCACCTGGGCTGTTCCTGGGCTGATGCCTCAGCCCTGGATAGAGTTGTTTTTCAACGATCAAGAAATCTTGGCAGAGGCCATAGAAAAGCTAAGGCTCACCTCAGGCCAGGACCAGGAAGCCCTGGGATAAGAGGTCATGCTAGGGTGGCTTCCTGACATCCTGAGTCAGCTCCCAAAGGAAATCGGATTTGGAGACTCTCGGGTGTCCTTGCTGGGCCCTCGGCCACCAGCAGCCTGGAGGGGCAGGTCCCCATTGAGAAACACATGCTAGAGACACAGCACCTGGGCTCAGACCCTCCAGTTTCTATTTGTCTCTGCAGGATGGATTCTCCTCTCCATCTCCATCTCAAGTGTGGGTCAGTTCATCACTGAGTGAGGAGTACCCCGCAGGTGCTCAGTAAGTGTCGCCCCAGCCTGATGCCTGTCAAAGGCTTATGGGATCCTCCGTCAGTTCTGTGGAATAGTGCCTGGTGCCCAGGACCTCTGGGTTCCATATAGTAGAAGACCTCAAGCCCCCAGTCCCCAGCTAGGGAGAACCCCAAAGCTGAGGCATGTGGGTGCAGGGGCTCTACTCCCTTATGCCCAGAAAGAGTGAGCATAAGACCAAGAGAAAGGAACCAGACACAGACTGGTTAATCTATCTCCATACTCCCTAGGGACTAACCCTGCACAGCCACATCATGGAGGGGAACCCCAGGGGCAACAGAGCCCCTGGCACTTCTGCCCTCTACTTCCCTCCATGCTTTAAAGCACTGGAGTGTTAGCTTTATGAGGATAAGGCTCCTTGTCACTGCTTTGTCCCCTCATCTAAGGCCTGACACTGAGAAGGTAATGGTAACTATTGGATGAGAGAGTAGGTGGGTGGTGGGTAGATGGGTGGGTGGATAGTGAATGGATGGAATGGATGGTTGGATGGATAGTGGATGGATGGATGGATGGTGGGTGGATGGATGGGTAGATGGATGGTGGATGGGTGGGTGGATGGATGGATGGATGGATGGTGGGTGAATGGATGGATGGATGGTGACTGGATGGATGGATAGATGGTAGGTGGATAGATGGGTAGATGGATGGACGGTGGGTGGGTGGATGGATGATTGGTAAGAGGGTGGATGGATGGAAGGACGGATGGATAGATGGATGGATGGATAGATAGGTACATGGATGAGTAGATGGATACAGGGATGGAGGAATGGATGTGAACAGATTGGAACAGTGTAGGTAGGCTCTGGGCACTCAGTCAGCCCTTCTCCTGCACAGTTAGAAAGGGTTTCTCAGTCAGGCACTCCTTGCCTCAGTTTCCCTGGTAAATCTCAGGCCCTCTCTTGTAGTCAGGAAAGTCATTCCCCAAGATGTCTCTCCTCCAGTGGCTAATTATGCTGACTGTGAAGGAACAGGCCCAGGTGGTCTGGACATCTCCCATCCCTGTATGTTCTGCTTTTCCAGTGGCTCTATCTATCCTCCCTAACTTGGGAGCAGGAAGGAACCATGCCCACTGTCTGGGCACCCACTGGGTGCTGGCTACACTACAGGAATTAGTGCACCAGACTCCTTAGCCACTCTGCTGGTGAGTGTTATCTCCAGTTTACAGGGTGAGGTCCCATGTCATTCCCTCTCAACCCAAACATGGCAAAACAGGAATGAGCCCTCCACTGCGGCCCCCCACCCCCACCCCGGCTACCCTCTACCTCCTCGGCCACTGGGTTAGGGCTGGGGCATTCCAGAGGCAGCCCCTCAACTCCCTTGACTTTGAAACAGGATCTTCCTTCCCACTCATGGTCTCCAAGAGACACATCTGCCCCCTTTCCTCACCCATCTGTCTTATCGAGATGTTCCACCTGCCAGAGACCTGGGACTATAGGGACAGTCAGTGTTTCTTGTCATGCAAGACAGGGAGAGAGAAAACCCCTCAAGGCCTCTACTGTCAGCTCAGGAACAAGGTCCAGACTGGAGCAAGAGCCCTAGGTCAGCTCAAAGCTTCCCATTGAGCTGAGGTCCCAGACCTCCACTGTGCCCCCAGCCCTGGTCCAAGGCCAGCACCAGGCAGTCCCTTCCCACATTGTGACCAAAGAGGGCCTCCTCTGAACTCCGTGGCCTCAGCCCCATGTGTGCAGTGCAGAACCACAGTGCAGAGCCACCATGCAACCACGGTGCAGAGCCACAGTACAGAGTCATGGTGCAGCCAACATGAGCCACAAGTGCAGTGTTGTGTTTCTAGCCTCCCTGCCAACTTTTGAGAAACATGCCTAAGCATTAAGAAGATGCTAAGGACTTTCCAAGTTTCTTCTTTTTCTTTTTTCTAAATGTGGTCTGCTGGCTTCCACATCAAGCAGCCCTTTCTGAATTACAGGGTGTATTCCCCCAGTAAGCTCAGGCTCTGTGTCTTGGCCCCCGGAAATGGGACGTAGCTCAGGGCCTCTTCCTGAGGCTCCCCTGGATCCTGAGGAGTGCAGCCCCTGGCTAGGGTTAGCAGAGTCCTGGCACCCTTCCACTGTGCACAGAAACCGGGAGCAGGGAAACAAGGCCCACGTGCCTCCTGGGGCAGTGGCCACTTGCCCAAGGCGAAGAGAGGAGGGGCGGAATGGCCTCCTCTCTCCAGCTGGAGCAGTGTCCCATGAACAAGAATATTGGAACTGCAGTGGGGCAGGGATGCACACCTATTATGTGCTACAGAAAGGCAAGACCCTGTTGTGAGAAAGAGCAAGGCCACTGTGCACTAGCACTCAGGTCACCTGGGGTCCCCTAACAAATGCCCCTCAGTTTTCTTGCATCTGCACACAGGTGAGCTTTCAAATTCACAAATGGGTCCCTGTCTACTCAGAGTAGGACTCACACACCTGCTCCCAATCTTGGCCCAGCTGACATCCTGGAAACCACCACTCGACCCTCTGCTGCTCCCTACTCTTCTACAACCCTGTCCAGGCCCTGATGTTCCTCACCCTGCAGGTCTCAGGTCAGATGCCCCCAGGGAGGCCCTCTAATGCCCCTGTGTAAATGTCTCTAGCGATCACTCCCCACCCCCAAGCCTGTTCATCTTCCTAACACACCCAACTTGGTCGCTGCTACAGCCTAGCACCCAAAAGACCCCATGGCAGGAGCGCAGTCCACCCATGGGAGCAGATCTCCCACCTCTAGCCTGTTTGGTCTGATAGTTTATAGCCTTTGGAAGTGATCAAGAAGCCACCAGGCTGGTGCTATCCAGTTCGGCAGCCACTAGCCATATGCTGCTACTAGGCACATGAAATACAATAAGTAAGGAGCTGAATTTCTTATTTTATTGCAATTTAGTTCATTTTAAATCTAAATGTAAAAAATAAGCAGCCATGAACATGTGAACAAGCCCAGTGTGGACATATGAAGACCTGGATACGAGGTTCACCAAAGTTTCATTTGTCATACCTACAACCTGACACCAGCACAAATGGCCGCCAGCAGCTGGATGGATGAATAAGTATTGCATAGCTGTTCCCCAGATCCATCCACCCCAGGGATCCATCTATCCCAATATCCATCCATCCCAGGGATTCATCCATCCAGGGAGCCATCCATTACCCAGATCCATCCAACCCAAGGATCCATCTAACCCAAGGATCCATCCAACCCAGGGATCTATCCACTCTAGGATTTATCCATTTCCCAGACCCGTCCATCCATCCCAGCGATCCATCTATCCCAGTATCCACCTATCCTAGGGATCCATCTATCCCAATACCCATCCATCCCAAGGATCCATCCATCCAAGGAGCCATCCATCCCAGTGTCCATCTATTCCATGAAATACTATACAGCAATAAAAAGGGGTGACCTGCTGATGTGCTAAGTTAAAGAAGCCAAACAAAATAGATTACATACCACATGACTTCATTTACATAAAGCAATCAGAAGTGCCAACCAATCTGTGCAGGGTGACTGGGGGAGGCAGGTTGGTAGAGGAATTACTCAGAGCATGGGAAACTTTGGGATCATGGGCATGCTAATTATCTTGATTTTAGTGATGGTTTCACAGTACATACTTATGTCAGAATTTACCAAATTACACACTTTAAATATGTGCAGTTTGTTGAATGTTCATTGTACCTCAATAAAGCTATTTAAAAAGGAAAAATGTGGTTTGGGGATAATAAGATAGTCATATGAAAAAAAAGATTAAATTGGATTCATTCCCCACCCTTTACACCAGAGGTAAACAGCAATGGATCAGATATAAACATAAAATAAAACAAAATAAAGCCACAATGAGAGATCTTTGTGGTGGCCATCTCCATGCCTATGTTGGTGGTTCCACAAATCTACATGATAAAATACCACAGAACCACACACACATTGTCTCAGTGCCAATTTCCTCATTTTTATATTGTGCGATTGTTGTAGAAAATTCACCCATTAGGGGAAACCTGGAGAAAGCTACCATCTCTGCCACTCCCTCCAGATCCACCATTACTTCAAAACAGAAAGCATTTGAAATAAATAAACCAACAGCCCCAGAGGCCCTGGCAAAAAACATGGGTGGGTTTTTCTATAATTTCTATGTTTAAAAAACTTTTTTGCTTTTTTAAAAAAATTAGAAACCAAACAGGTAAGTGGCCATCAGAGAAAACATCTTCAAACCATCATAGACAAAAGGTGAATAGTTTGGTGTGTAAGGAGATTGTACAAAGAATAGGCGAACAGCAGGAAGGCGGACTAAAGAAGCGTGCAGGCGCTCCAGCTCTGCCAGGCGCGTGAAAATGTGCAGAACCCAGCCCGCAGGAGAACACGAAAGTGAAGCGGTTTTGGCGGTGACAATGAAAATACCAACAAACAATGAAGTGTGGGGGATATTCCAATCAATCAGAAAACTGTGGTTCGGGCAACCCAGTCAATGAATCCATTTTTCAACTGTCAATTTTAGAAAATCTAAGTACAGATAAAGGATTTCCAGAGAAAATGTAGTGTACAGGCTGCAGTGCACTGTAAATGGAAAATATGCACCGGATTTTGAAGGCTTTAAAACATAAAAACAATAAAAGTAGCTCATTAACAATGTTTTTATTGATTACATGTTGAAATGCTATTTTGTTGGTCCAAGGCCCAATCACCCTCCAAGCCTGGGGACGGGAGCCCCATCGTTTATGCTGAACGTGGACCGGGAGTCGTGTGCCACCAATGGTCCTGCGGCACACGTGTTTCCATGGAGGACAGCCCGAGAATGGGGCCCACACCTCAGGGGTGGCAGCACAGAGGGGGCGCCGTGGGTCTTGGACAAGGCACTGAGCTGCTGACCATCGGGGCTGGCCCTTCTCTGGCTCCTCTTTCTTGAACTACAGTGTTGCTTACTTTGTGTCAGGCTGGATGGGTTCAGTTTCTGCAGCCAAAGCACCCCCTGATGCCCGGCAGCTCTCAAAGTTGGGGAGGACTCTGACAGGGGTGGAGAGGTGATTTAGGAAATACAAGGACAGGCTAGAGGAAGTTGCCTACCCAGAGGGGGAAATACAATTAAAATGTAGCCTTAAAGGAGAGAAAAAGTGAGGTGATTTATTTTTGTTTTGTTTGTTTTTAAAGATTTTATTTATTTATTCATGAGAGACACAGAGAGAGAGAGAGAGAGAGAGGCAGAGACACAGGCAGAGGGAGAAGCAGGCTCCATGCAGGGAGCCCGACGTGGGACTCGATCCAGGGTCTCCAGGATCACACCCCGGGATGAAGGTGGCACTAAACCGCTTGACCACCGAGGCTGCCCAAGTGAGGTGATTTAAAGAAAAATATTGGGTAAACGGCAACACGGTATACAGTAGTGAAGCAGAGATCACGATGGCACTAAACAATGGGGTTCAAGCCAGGCAGAGGCCTTTGAGGTACAGCTGGGTAAATTGAGGCCCAGGACAGAGCAGCATGTCTCCCAAAGTCACAAGTCTCAGGCTTGTCTCAGTCAAGCTCCCTTCCCCCAACCTCTGTCTCTGTCTCTCTGTATCTCTGTCTCTGTGTCTCTGTCTCTCTATGTCCATCTCTGTGTCGATCTCTCTCTCTGTCTCTCTATCTCTCTATCTCTGTCTCTGTCTTTTTCTGTCTCTGTCTCTCTGTCTCTCTATGTCTATCTCTGTCTCTCTGTCTCTGTCCACTTCTGCCCCCATCTCCTCTCTCCCCTCACCACTGTCTTGGGAAGAAAATTTAGGGACACATCCCACTCTCTCAGCATCCCTGGGCCCGGGCTGTCCTGGCAGGAGCTGAGCGGGAGCCGGCGCTCTGTTCTGCACCCAGGGAGGGTTCGGGGTCAGGATGGGGCTCCTTAAGTTTCCTCGTCCAGGGCCAGGTAGGAGCTTGGCTTACGTGGGCCCCGGGCTGGGATAGAGCCCATCCATGTGGGCGCCCCGCTCCAGCCCTCCCTTCTGAGCTCGGCCGGCTGCCCTGGAAATGACAAAGGCCAGTTAGTCACTTCCCTGGAATCGTCACATCCAGCTGCCCTGTCCTAAACAAACAAACCAGCCTGAGCCCAGTGTTTGCAGATGCATCCCAGACCCTGCATGGCCAGGGATCTCCCAGGAGCTCTGGGCCTGCCCACAGGTGATGGTCTGGGGTTGGCTGGCAGGAGGCAGTGGACGGGCCCCCCAGCAGGTGCCCAGGGTCACGCCCATTGCCCTCACCCAGTCCCCCAGCAGAACCCCTGTAATTTGGGGTGACATCACCCCATCTCAGCCATATTTGATGAAAATTCCCCGTTGGCGGAAAGAGGGTGATATTTGTGACAATCCCAAAATAGCGCCTAAAGCTACCCGCCACCCCAGGGATGCCCGGAAACCACGCCCCGCTGAGGACAGAGGTCGCTCAGCTCCCAGGCCTTTGATGTTCCAAAGAGGAGCAGGGCCTGGCCCATGGGGGTCCCAGAAATCTCCCCACTGTGCTCAGGCTGTGTCCTCCTGGAGGACGTCCCGGTCCTCCAGGCTGTTTGGAGGCCACAGCCAGCACCTTCCTGTGTCCCCTACATCTGGCGTCTCACCAGAGCCGTGGAGGAAGGCCACAGAGGTGCTCAGACCAGTATGCAAACATGCAGGCCTAGAAAGAACCCACATCAGGTGCCCCAAACCTGTACATTGCATGTCCTGTCCACAGACATGTCTGTTTATTGACTACAGACCCCTGAAATGCGACCTGTGAGCCCCCATTTCCCAGGTGAAGAAACTGAGTGCAGGGGTATGGGCAACGTCCCAAGGTCACACCATGGTAGGGAGAGACCCTGGTCCTTGGCCTCAGCTCCACCCTTAAGTGTGTAGATGACATATTGCTGTTGTGGGCGGCGTTGCTGCCATCGTTGGTCATGCAAGGTGAGGTCCACGTGGGGTCACATCTCCCCATGGGGGCGCTTCTGGACCAAGTGCTGGTGCTGTTCCCGGGACCTACAGGGATGCTGGATGCTAGTCCCACACCCCCGGGCCCCAGAGGCCCTCGCGGGAGGGAAGGCGGGCTCCCACGTCTCCCTGACTCCCAGGGTGGAGTGAGCGCTCCGGAGGCCCTGGCACACACTGGGGCTGCGGATGTCCTGCACCTCGGGAGGGGAGCGGGCAGGGGAGGCGGGCTCTCCTGCAGGCCTGGGGCTGAATCCCCAACCACGGAAGCACACCCCAAGGACCTCACTGGGCTCAGGGCAGGGGGCACACACATGACGTGGGTCCCTCGCTGAGCCTGTTCCCTCATCCCTCCGTTGGGTTCCCTCGGTTGGGTTCCCACTAGCGGATGCCAAGACTCGTGGCCTTCCTGGCCTCAGGCTCCCACCCCAGCCGGCACGGTGGATGGACAGAGCCACAACAGGGCTGGCTTTCCCGGCACAGGGGTGGGCTGGGGTCTCGCCCTACACTTCCCTGTGGCTCCCGGCGACGGGCCTGCTCTGTGGGCTCCCTGCCCCTACACCCACATGGCGGCTGGCGGGACACTTGCTGGCTGCCTGCCAGCCCCTAGCATGCCTGCGGGTGACTCCTGGAGCCTGGCCAGATGCTGTCACACGTCCCGGGGGCCCCATGGCATTCTTGGCTTTTGTTCCCGATGACGTGGGGTCCGCCGGAAGAGGGGAGTCACGGCGGGAAGAGGCCTCGGGGTGATTCAGGATCCTCAACAGGATGTTGGGTCCCTCACCAGCGGCAGGGAAAGGGGGCTGGCCATGAGGAAGGGGCCACACAGACCCCCATGTGGAGCAGAGGCTGGGGGCTGAGGCCTGGGTGCAGGAAAAGCAGGACAGCTCAGGCCTCAGGGACCTGGGGAGCTGGGGAGGGGGTTGGGGGGGCTGGGCAGGTGGGACCCGCAGCGGGCCTCCCCCAGCCATGGCCACCAGCAGGGCCCCTCCGGGTGAAGGGCAGCAGCAGCTGTGCCCTATTTATATCCTCGCTCCACTGTCCACGGGCTGTGGCCGGCAGAGCCCATCCAGGAATTCCACTGTGATCGGTTTACATTTAAAATAAACGTTTCCTTAACTCCAGTCTGATCTCCAGCAGTGAATTTTGGGAAGCAGTGAGTCCAGGTCCAGACTCCAAGGGAGGCCTGGGCACTCAGAGCCAGCAGCAACGTGGCAAGCGCTAGTGGTCCCCCAACCCTGCCATGACCTTGTGGCTCTGTGTGCCCTGGAGGCCCCACACCTGCCCCCCCCCCCCCCCGTCCCCATGGAGCCTCAGCTTCCACATGCTCCACATGGGGCTTCGCATCTAGGTCTGCCCACCTGCAGAAGGCTCTGGAGCCGTCCCAAGGCAGGCAATGGGAGGGACGAACCCAGGCACCCAGAAGAGGCAGTTACACTGAACATCATGGATCTTCCCAAGATGCCCCTGACCCCTGCTTTGAATGCCAAGGGGCTCTCAGAGTTCATGTGGGGAATGCAGCCCCCTAGCCTGCAAGGCCACAGTCAGGACTCTGTTCCCAGCTCAGCAGGTCCCTGGAAGGTGGACAAGAGAGAGAAGGGACAGGGAAGAAGCTGGGGCACCTGAGGTGAGCATAGTCCAAGAGGGGACCTCAAAGACAGGACTGGCCAGGCTCCCAGTGAAGCCATTGAAGCCCCCAGACCCTATCAGCAAAGCCTTCAGAGGAAGCTCCTCACTGCCTCTCCATCAACCCAAATTCTCCTGGAAAGTCTTCTTTGAAGCCAGCTGAAGCCCCTGGGCACTGCTCAGATGAGGGGTCGGGGTCAGCAGCCCCTGCCTCAGGAGGCTGGCACACAGGCTAGAGATGCTGAGACACGGGCACTTGTCCAGAGTGTGAGGGGCCTCCAAGCCCAATGCTCCCAGAGGGGCTGCTCTAGCTCCGCCCAGGAGCCAAGCCCTGACATGGGTCGCAGGGGTGCCAGGTGGTCAGGGGTAGGCAAGAGTGATGGGGACCCCCTGCATCCCACCCTGGCCCCCAGCATCCCTGCCCTGGAGACCCCATTTCTAGGCCTCACTGTTATGAGGCTATACTGAACCCCCCAGCCACCTGAAGGCGGCCCCCACCCCAGGGAAGAAGGTGAGGAGAGGCCATGGCGTGGCTGCCCAGGGAGGCAAGGAGGCCATGGTCATCCCAGGAAGGTGTGGGGCTGACCACCCCTTCATTTGGGGGGGGGTGACTCAAAGAAGTGGTTATGACCTCCTGCTGGGGCAAGGCCCCAAAATCCACCACCACTGAGCCCTGCTCGGCCCATCTTCTCTGCAGCCAGGAACCCGTCGGAGGTGGGTAGTAAGAAGAGCAGGGCACATTACCGAGCGCTTCCCAGACACCAGGCCCTGTGCCGGGAGCTCTTCAGCACCCCTGAGGTGGGCATGCGGTGAGGCTCCGCTGTCAGAGGAGAAACCCAATAAGGGCCCGCGGTAGGGGCAGGGCTCAGACGCAGGCTTGCTGACCTCTGAGGCTGAGCGTTGGATCATACGTCCAAGGAGGAGGCTGCTGCCAGACCGGCGGCAACAGTGGGTGAAGACAGTGTCCCGGGTCCCCCAGCCGTCTCTCAGGCAGCTGAAACCACGAGCCTGGCAAGCACGGGGTGCCGGAGCTCATGGCCCAGTGGAGGACATGGAGGAGTGGGTGGGTGACCCTTGGGGGGGACCAAGGCAGCAGACCCGCAGGAGAGCAGGTTTGTCCAGAGGCTGCTGCCAAAACTGGGTTTTGAATGCTGAATAGGAGTTTTCATTTGGGGAGAAGCTCTCCGAGGGGAGAGACAGTGTGTGCAGAAGTGTGCCATCTGGGAGAGCACGCTGAGTGCCAAACACGTGGAGGGCCTTGTGCTCCCGGAGGGGAAGCTGAGCGGGAGCCCCACGCGTGTGGCCATAGGGACAGGACCCGCTGTCCCGGTTCCGGATCCCAGCTCCTCTGCCACCCTGGGGCCCCTCCTGTCTATTTCCAAACATCCCCCTAGAAGCCTCTGGCTGGGAACCGGAGGTGGTGCAGGGCAGGCACCCACTCAGCGGGGGCCAGAGCTCCCGAAGCCAAGACAGCAGGCACTTCCTGACTCTGGGCTCGGATCCCGAGGGGAGGCTGGGAGGGCCACCGAGGGGTGGCATTCCAGCTGGCATTCCAACTCCTACTGCACAATTTGTCCATTTCCTGCCCTGGCTGCAAATTTCAACCATTTCCCTCACGGGCCACCTCCGGCCTCTGCCCGCTGCCTGGCCCTGCATTGACCCTGGCAGGGGACAGGACGGTCCTTGTCCTGCCAGCTCAAAGTTTGGAACCGGCCGTGCCTTCAATCAGCATCCTGCTAAGAGGTCCCTGGATGCGAGATGGGGAGCTGGGCCAGAGTGTCAGGGAGATTAGGGTCTAACCCCCGTTGTGCATCCCCATCCATGTGCCTGGCCACAGCCGCACACCTACGGCACCTGCTGTGTGGTCACATGGGGCCGGTGCTGGAGACCCTCTAAGATAGAGGCACCAGCCAGCGATGGGACATGGGCATCTGCTACGTGCCAAGGGTGGGCTCCTATCTGTTAACCTGGAAAGCACAGTCCCTCCACTTGGGAAGGGTGGGCTCGAGGTGGGGCCCCAGGACCAAGCCCAGGCCTGAGGCATCAGCAGTACCAGGTCCAGGACTCAGATGCCCAGCACCCCGACCCCTAGCAGGCTGACCTGAACAGGTCCCAGGAGGTCTGGCAGGAGTCCTTCCAGAAACTCGGCAGAGCAGACAACTGTCTCTCTGCAGGCTGCAGTCACCCTCCCCAAGCTCTGAGAATGTCCCACCCGTGAGGGCAGGATCCCCAAGGTGAGGTGAGGGCATCCAGCCTCCCATGCAGCTGGAACGCAGTCCTGTGACCGGGCCATGCCCATCAGGGTCCCGTGTGAGGCTCCCGGAGAGGCTGGTGAAGGAAGGCTGGTTCTGGGGAAGGTGGTGATCCCAAAGCCCCCTCCTGAGGGTCTGTGGCATGCAGGACCCCAAGGTTATTTAGGGTTTGTTCAAGTCCTGTGCTCAGAGTCTGGGGGCTACCCTCACGTGATCTTTATCAAGTGTCCTTGACCATAAACTAATTGGAGTGTGGCCTGCCACCTGTAGCTAATAATTCAATCCAGGCTGATGCTGGACAGGAAATTAGGCCCCTGGAGAAGAGGTCCCACAGGGCTGGGGGCCAGGGGACACTCAGCGGATGGTGGCAGCTGCCTGTGGTGCCCCCCAGCTGGAGATCACTCCTGCTCAGCTCTCAGCTCCCAGCCCCAGCCTGGCCTGCCAGGAAGGACATCTCCCTGATGCCCAGATGGGGCCCGTCTCTCTCTATTCCCCAGAAGCAGGCACCAGCTGAGCCCCTGGGGGTGAGGTGGGGGTGAAAATGGAGGGCCCTGGTAGCTCCCCTGGGTACCGAGGAGGACAGCACCCTTGAGAAACCCTGACAGGGTTCCTCTCCCCTGTTCGGGCCCCGGACCAGGCCCCAGAGCACATTCCCCCCAGTGCTTGAGGAAAGGCTGTCAGCACACGCCTCCCTTCAGGGGACACCACCCGGTCTGGGCCACATGGCAAGGTCCCGAAGATGCCCTGGGGTCAGCCTCATGCCAGAGTTTGCATGGCAAGCCCAGAAAAGCCAGCCATGTGTCTAAAACAGGGATACCATGGCTCTCCGTGTGTCTGTGTGATCTGACCCCACTGACCACCACACCCGTGACCAGTGATCTGTGTGGCATGGGGGCTTCAGGAAGGCAGAGAGTGCCCTGTGGACACAGCCCCTGGGGGCGGCCCCGCCGACGGGGAGCCAGGACAACACAGCGTACAGTGTGGGGCCAAGCGCACATAAAGGGTGTGTTCATCCAGGCCCGTGGGGCTGGGCGCCCTCCAGCACAAGCTGTGAACCCAGGCAGATTTTCCATGCTGGGGCCCAGGGTCCCCGCCAGCCTGCTGTTAATAAAAAGTCCCAAGGCTCAGCCAGAGCAGCTCGGAGAGACAGGACAGCCCTCCAACACATTCTAGCTTAGTGATTTAATGGCGGAGCATGCGTGCACTATTTATGCAATAAATCCATCCATTTGGGGGTTTTAATATGTCATAGGAGGCGCCTCCCCAACCCCACCCACCCCACCCCCAAACATAGAATCCTGAGAAAATCTCATTTCACAGGTTCCCATAAAGCCAGGTGCAAAGCAGCCGTGGCATGCGAGGAGCCCAGCTCCTAAGGAACATTGCTGCTGGCAGCCGCAGGGGGAGAGTGGAAGCGAGGCTTTTGGAGGTGTGGCCACCCTCCGGCAGGCAGGTGGCTCTCTGGGAAAACCTCCCTGAGGCCAAGACCCCACTCTGGGGAAGGGCGCCAGCCCCTCGGGGCAGAGGCCACATCCCAACTAGAGAAGGTCCTATTGCAACTTGCTGAACAGTGGCCACACACATACAGAGACTTAGACATTAAGGCAGATGCTGTGGTCACACTCTTAAAAACTCACTTCTGGACTAAATACTCAAATAAGGGTCACAGACTGATTTGAACCCCCACATCAGAGCAAAGCCTGCTAATGTGATGCACCCGCTCAACCCAAACAGCCTTCACCCCAATCTGCCCCAGGGGAAGCCAACCAAAGGCCTCCTCATACTTGGGGTCTCCAGGGAACCAGAGGCAGGGGGTCATAAGGAAACATCCTCTTCCCAAATAACTCCAGCCTCGGAGCCGAGCAGAACACTGGGGTCAGGGCTCCCGGCTTCTCCTAGGGCTCGGGGCCTCTGGTCAGTGACTGCCCAGGCCCCACCCCATCTGCTGGGCACCTTCTCCCCCGGGCTGGCAGATGGGATGTGCAGTGGGTTTGCTTTGGGGCAGGAAAGTGCAATGCATGCCGGATCACACACAGGGCCCCCAGGCTTCACGCGCATCCCAAGAGCAGGAGTCACGATTCCCTATGACAGCTGAAGGCCCGGGAGCCAGGAGAGTTGAGGGACTTGCCAGCACACCCCACTCCACCCTCACCCCCACCAGAAAGGGAGAGACAGTGCACAGAACCCAGCTTCCCAGAGCCCACGCCCACCCCGGGAGCCACTGGGGCCCTGTCTGCTTCATGCCGCTCCCTCAGAGCCCCGGCCAGGGAGGGTACAGATTTTGGCAGACCCATCCTGTGGCCCAGCTGTGCAGAAGTGACAGGCAGACGTGGGCACTGCCCGCATGTGTGCCCCAGGAGGCAAGGCCAGGCGGGCCGGCGCTTCCCAGAGCCCTGAGCCTGCTGACCAGCCACCCCGGGCCTAGGCCGGTGCCACCAGCGTCAAGCGTACAGCGAGACAAGCAGGACGAGGCCACAGACGGCTTTGGGGCATCTGCCTCTCCAGGGCCGCCCGGGCTGTCAGTTGGTAGCAAACACAACTCGCCTCTAATAAAACAAATCATCTGAGGCTGGGGAAGCCACAAGAGGAAACAGCTGTGTGCTCTTGGCCGCGAACACGTGTTTCTACGCCCATCTCTCACTCCCCGCTCCGTCCTGCGGAGTTCCGGATGCTTGCCTCTTTCTGACAGCAGAGCCTCTGTGCTGTCGAGAGCAGAGTCACAGAGGCCTTGCACGCATCACCTGGTGGCGCACATGCGGAGACCAGATCAGCAGGCCACACCGAGTGCCCACTGCATGCCAGGGACTGCGATGGGTGGGTAAAAGTGAGTCATGGACCCTGACACAATTGCACACCCCACAGAGGCCGTCCCAACCACAGGTGCCAATGAGGCCAGAGGTGAAAGTCTCTGTCCACAAAGACTGACGCCGGGATATTCATATGGGTTCTATTCATAATTGTCCCAAAATGGGACACATGCAAATGTCCACCAGGAGGTGTAAGGATAAACAATGTGGGCTGCACAGCAGGACCCTCATGAGAAGGACAGAGTGACACGCTGATAAATTCAACAACACAGGTGACTCTCGGGAGCATTACACTGAATGTAGGCTGCAAACCAGAAGCAGACACCACATCTGTGTCCATCGCTGTGGACTCTGATGTAGGGGCACCGGGCTGTGCTCATAGGAGCCAGAATAGCAGCTCCCTCGATGGGGAGACTGGTTACAGGGCTGCAAGGAAGCATCCTGGACACCAGGAAATGCCCCGTACTTTGACCCAGGTGTGTACATGTGTAAGAAGTCACGGAGCTGGGCGTGCAGATTTATGCATCTCAACAAAGTCCTGTAAAAAGACAGGTAAGTGCTCGAGGAGTGTCACATCCTCCCACAGCTGGGCCCTCCTGCAGCTGTGCTTTATACCCTAAAGGCAGGAGGCAGAGGTAGGGCCTACAGAGAAGGTGTCGCCCCTGTCACCACCTATGGCTGCAGAGAGCTTGCTGGATGGTGGTCTCCTCAGCCCAGGTGGACACGGGTGGTTACTTTGGCCCTAGGATGAGGGTATTGTCGGAACGTTACAAATGGAAACACACTGAGATCTGAGCCCAGTCATTCCGGCCTTGTGATGTCTGAGTAAAAGGGTATCAGGCCCGCCAAGCCAGGCAGGTTCCCTCAGGATAGACACTGGGGCCAATGGAAAAGTCCAGAGCATCACCAGGCACCTTATCCCATAAACACACTTCCACAGTATCAGTACCACAGCTGCCAACACCATCCCCACTCTCTCCACCATCACCTCCACCATCACCCCTATCATCACCCCCCATCACCTCCAACATCACCTCCAACACCACCTCCACTAGCACCTCTACTAGCATCTCCACCTTCATCATCATCACCTCTACCATCACCTCCATCATCAGCTCCACTATCACCGCCACCATCACCCTCATCATCACCTCTACCATCACCTCCACTTCATCACCACCACCTCTACCATCACCTCCATCATCTCCACTAGCACCTCCACTAGCATCTCCAACTTCATCACCACCACCTCCACCATCACTTCCATCATCACTATCACCATCTCCACCATCATCTCTATCATTCCTGTAACTGTCATACCACTACCGCCATACCTTCATCACCATTATCACCCCTCTCTGAGCCTCCTATTCCCTCAATTACTAAGATCTGGGTGTGTATCTAGTATCTAGAGTCCCCAGGCAAGTGGCAAACCCTAAAATGCAACATGGGTCTTCAGACTCCAACCACAGGACTCTTGCTTCTCTGCTCTTGGTCCCAGGTCCCCACCAGGTCCCCACAAGACCCCATTCCCAGATGCTAAGATGTGTCCACTTAAAGCCCAGCTAAAACTCATTCTGAGATTCTGTTTTCAAAGCTCTATGTAATCCACACATATCTGGACGCCTTTCACTTTTCCTAACAAACCCAAAAGTGTTAACTTTACAGTAATTCCATGACTTGTTCAAAGCACCTGGGCTCTCCTCGAAGCCAACATAGTGGCACCCCCAATCTCAGAACCCTGAACTCAAGCTTTCCTTGTTGGAAGTCTGACATGAAGAACTGCCCCACGGAAGAATGGCCACCACCAACAAAACAGCCGTGCCCTCCACAGGCACATCTCAGAGCAGGACTCGCTCCCAGGACTTGGCAGCCATGCAGAGCTCCTGTCCAACATGGTAGCACTAGTCACACGTGGCTACTTACATTTAAATTAAAAGTGAGGGGCACCTGGGTGACTCAGTTGGTGAAGTGTCTGCCTTTGGTTCAGGTCATGATCCTGGGGTCTAGGATCAAGCCCTGGGTCAGGTTCCCTGCTCCGTGGGGAGTCTGATTTTCCCTCTCCCTCCCCCTGCTCGTGCTCATGTTCTCACTCCTGCAAGAATAAATTTTTTAAAATCTAGAAAAATAAAAGTGAAATTTTTTTAGAGAGCGGGGGCTTGGGGAAGAGCAGAGGGAGAGGGAGAATCTTAGGCTCCAGACACAGCCCGAAGCCCAACATCGGGCTTGGTCTCACAACCCTGAGATCATGACCTGAGCCAAAATCAAGAGTCAGATGCTCAACTGACTGAGTCACCCAGGTGCCCCAAAAGTAAGTGAAATTTTAAACATTCAGCACCTTGGTCACAAGGCCACACTTCAGGTGCCTCATGGACACAGGTGGCCAGTGGCTGCCAAATTGGCAGCAGCTCTTCCCGTGTGATCGAACGTGCTCGTCATCACAGGAAGCTCTGTTGGAGAGCGCTGGTCCGGAGGTGAGAAGCCCAAGTAGCACTGGCTCGGGGTCCAGAGCCGAGGGTCTGGACACTGTACCAGAGTCCTAGGGCTGCCAGGACAAAGTACCACAAACCAGGTGGTTCTCAACAGCACATGTCTATCCCTTCAGAGTTCTGAAGGCTGGGGGCCTGAAATGAAGGTGTCGGCCTGCTGGTCCCTTCTGGCACCATGAGGGACAACCTGCTCAATGTCCGTCTCCAGCCACTAGTGGCTGCCGCCAATCCTTGGTGCTCCTTGGCTTGCCAACGGAGGTGCCGATCCCCACTGCCACTGCCACGTGTCCACGCTCCCCTTCTCTGTGAGGACAGCACCCTGTTCTAGCACGACCTCAACTTAACCATCATATCCTCAGAGTCCCTGATTCCAAGTGAGGCCACCTGCACAGGTCCCGAGTGGCCATGACTTTTGGGGAGACATGCCCCCCACCACCACCCTGCAGCTCCATTGTGTCTTCATCACCCTCTGTGCTGCTTTACACAGTATTCGTTTGTCAACAGTCTAGCTCCACCTCCAGGGCATACACTCCTGCGTTAGGCATCTGGCCATATCACCGCTGCTCACCCAGAGCCTGGCCCACGGTGTGCACTCAACAAGCTCGTGCCGAAAGAATGAATGAGCAACACAGGTGCCACAGTGGGTCTGATTGCAGATCTCTAGAAGGCTAGGTCATGTTGAGCACCCTATATAGAACATTCTGGATCCAGGGAGATGATGGGGAAAGATCAGCCTGGTTCCAAAGCCTGAATCTGCTGGGCGAGCAGGTCAGCCGTCACCAGCTGAGCCCCTGTCCCCTCCTCTGTACAACGAGCCAGGGGATGCTTGTGTCTCAGGCTGACCCAGGGCTGGGTAAGGGGATGGCCAGGTTCTGAGGGGGAATCACCCCAGCCTCCAAGATGGCCCTGGATGAGGATGGGTCTCCAAGAAGGGGCTGTCTTCACCCAAAAGCTCGTGAGTGTCGCACCAGACCTGTGGGGCTACCCTGTGGAATAGTCCTGGGGAGCCCATTCCACGGAGCCACGTGTGCAACATGGTGGCTGGCAGGCAGGCACAGTGCTGATGTCTGGGGACCTTGCCGCCCCGCCTGCCCACCAGAGTCCCTGGGGCTGGGACGGGAGGGAGGCAGAGGAGGAGGAAGCTTCTGGAAAGCAGCCACGCTGGAGTGGCCTGCCCAGGCCGGGGCGTGTACTCGTCTCTCAGAGAGGAGGAGGGCCAGAGGGCCGGTGGCAAACTGTGCTGGCAGCTCCCCAGGGGCTCCCGGGCAGGCTCAAGTTTCTAAGGAGCATAAACTACGTCTTACAAATTAAGATAGCAACTCAGAGGACATTAAAAATAGCTCTACTCACTCAGCTCTCCTCGGAGTTCTGTGGGAACGAGTCTGTCAGCTGGACAGCTGACCCCACAGGCCTCACGCTAACTCGGAGCTAGCCCAGTCACGGAGAAAGCATGGGGGGAACTCCGGCAGCGGGCGCCCTGCGGCTGGCGAGTGGCCGTGCGGCACCCCCGGCACTGCCCCTTGGTGACAAGGACCGGATGCCACTCAAAGAGCGCACTGCTGTGGCATCTGTCCCCCCGGGACCAGTTCAGCACTGGTCACAGCTCCTCTGGCCCCTCTTTCTGTCACTTCCTCTCCCAAAACTGCCTTTTCCCAGCCTGCTCTGCACAAGAAGCAATCCATTGGCCCCATTTTCACGTTAAGAAGGGACGTGTTAACATACAAGTCCTTGCGTGTGCGTACACAAGGACATAAACAAGTTACAAGGCCTTTGGCTTGAGTACAGAAGAGCCAACTTGAAATAGCTTTCAACTGTATCATGCCATGTGCCAGGAAGTTGGGGTTGGGGCACTCAGCGATTATGTGACATCACAGGATGTGGGATGCCTCTTCTCTGTCTTGCCATCCTCACTTGGCCTCTGCCCTCAGAATTGGTCCTCATGGTTGCAAGATGACTGCCATAGCTCCAGGCATCACCTTCTTATCCACTAACCTCTAACGGTGCCCTCACCTTGTGCGTCTTTTTAAGAGCCAGGAAGATATTCTCAGAAACCCTCCGCAGTCCTCTCTAAAGTCCCATTGCCAAAATGATTGCAGGAAGTTTGTCTCTTCATCTTTGTGCTAAAGTGAACATGTATCCCTTTTATAATATGAAGAAAGAAAATTTAATATATTTTTCTAAAGACACCCTCCTGTCCGTGGAGTGCAGGGTGTGGACTCCAGAACCATGGGCTCAGTCCTTCCAATCCCGGCTTTCCTGGGAAGGTCTAGGGCGCGGTGGGTCCTGGGAAGCCAGGGCCGCATACGGGAACCCAGCAACCCTCCCGGATCCCAAATATGGGAAGCTCTCTCTCCTCGGAGCCCCCTGCCTGGCTGGCACCCCACACAGGGGGCTTGAGGCGGGGAAGGCCTTTTCCACCAACTAGCTGTGTGATCCTTCTAAGACACCAGAATGGGCACCTCGCCGGATGCTTCCTTTGCCAGCTCACAGGTTCTGCTCGGCCTGGCAGTTCTAGCAAACCCCAGACCTCAGCAGCCTGGCCTAAGAAGAGTTTCTGTCTCGCTCCCACGGAGCCCGCCCGGATGCTCCCAGCCGGCGGGCAGCAACCCAAGCCATCATTCGGGGACTCAGACTCCAGCGACCACAGCTCTGCCCTCCTCGGGCGAGAGGGAGGGGAGCACGGTGGGCATCCTCCTTCCCCAGCTGCCGGGCGACCTTCGCGGGGACTCAGGTCCCAGTAACACAGGTCACCCCACGTCACCCGGTAACAGACCTCCACATAGAGCGATGCTGTTTCCTGATGGACACCCCGGCCCCGTGATGCAGAGAGAAAGGTTTTCGGGGCTTGGGCTCCAAGGCCTCTGAGGGCAGCAGGAAGCATTTCAAGCCTCGTGTGGTGCACGACGTCAGCACCGCGTGGCCTCATGAGAAGGATGGACCCGGCTCTGCCCTGGCAGAAGTGCTGCCATGCCACTTGTGTCGAGGAGCTGGTGGGGCAGGGGCCACGGTGCCCCCCAGTCCAGCCTGGCCTGAGCACGGCCCCTCCCCGTGGCTGGACGGACCCTCCCGCGTCCTTGAGCAGCGTGCAGGCCTGAGGCAAGCAGAGCGAAGCACAGTTGTTGTTCTTGTGACATTAAAACACAGGGCAGGGATCCCTGGGTGGCGCAGCGGTTTGGCGCCTGCCTTTGGCCCAGGGCGCGATCCTGGAGACCCGGGATCGAATCCCACGTCGGGCTCCCGGTGCATGGAGCCTGCTTCTCCCTCTGCCTGTGTCTCTGCCTCATTCTCTCTCTATCTCTGTGACTATCACAAATAAATAAAAATTAAAAAAAAAAAAAAAAAAAAACACAGGGCAGCCCCAGTGGCACAGCGGTTTAGTGCTGCCTGCAGCACGGGGTGTGATCCTAGGGACCTGGGATCGAGTCCCATGTCGGGCTTCCTGCATGGAGCCTGCTTCTCCCTCTGCCTGTGTCTCTGCCTCTCTCTCGCTCTCTCTGAATGAATAAATAAGTAAATCTTTAAAAAAAAATAAAATAAAAATAAAACACAAAATTTTTTAAAAATTAAAAAAAAACCCACAAAATTATTTCAGCCACTTCTGACCTTGAAACGCCTAGAAGCGGAGCTCATATAGCAATGAATTATTCATATCTTTGGACCCCATTCTCCAAACATGCGTGAAAGTAAATTGGGTTGTCCTCCTAAAGTGGGGCTGTTTCACCTGAGGGGCTTTCTTGGCAGACCCCACCATGGGTCCCCACTGCAGGTCACAACACCCCATATGGGCCGGGACCAGTAGGTGACTGTCGGGTCAGGACCCGTAGCAGGCCCACCAATGGAAGCCCATGGGAAACTGTCCCTGGTGCTGCATCCTGGTCAGAGGCAGGTGGGCAGGCACCCCAGATGTGGTTCAGGAAGACAAGCTCGAATCCAGCACCCCAGGGTGTTGGCTTGCTCTGCGGCCCCCTTGCCCCCTCACCTGCCCACCCTGCACCCACTTTTCTCATCCACACAGGAAGTGTGCTGACCCAGACAACGGTGCAAGGGCTCCTGAGGGCTTGGCATCAACATTCTCTGCTCTAAACCAGAAAATTCCTGGTGATCTTCCTTAAATTTACCAGCACCAGGGCCTGGATCTTTCTCCCAGGTCTGGAGCAGGACCAGGTTCCCCCAAAGCTTTTGTAAGGGGGGTGGTGGGGGCAGGACGTGGTCCCGTCAGTGGGTTTATTTTCATCACTCCATGGTTTTCGCTTTCATTTCCTTAATGGCTAATGGTGTTGAACATCTTTCTCATCTTTGCCTGTTGCCAGCCACGTAAGGCATCAAGAGGGCATTAAATATTTGCATAGTGACTGTGTGTCTGTCTGTCCCTGGCTCTGAGAATCCACCACAAAGCCCTGAGACACCATCCTTTCCTGAAGGTCACCATCTGGTGGGGACAAGGCCTACGTGTGACACCATTTGGAAAGAGAGCACAGGACTTTGGCCCAGCCCGGGCTGGGGGGCTTCCCTCCTGATCCCCCTGAGGAGTCCTGGCTTGCACTTCCACCCCTGCGGGTCCCAGGACCTGGAGAGACCTCTGAGGTCCTCACCTGCAAACCCAGTACAATAAGGGGATCTGCCCCGCACCCGCAGCTCAGCTCAGGGCACCAGGAGCCCAACCAGAGCTTAGGCAGCTGCTAATCCGTGCTACCAGCACCATCCCCACCACTGCTGGGCGGAGAGTCAGGGGCGGCTCCCTGGAAGTGGAGAATGAGTGGACAGATGCCAACCTCAGAGGTGGGCCAGAGAGGATGCGCTGCACAAGCAGACCCAGTGCAGAGCATTGGCACCAGGCATCATGTTCCACAGACATCTAGTTTGCTTTGTCTTCCAGAAAGCCAGCACTAGGACCAACCAGCTCCAGGGGAGCACGCAGGTCATTTGGGGCCCCGATCGGCACTGGGGGGCATGGCCTGGCTGGCCCCTCATCTACCTTCCCTGGCCAGCAGGGCCAGGAGGGCTATTTGACCTTCCCTCCTAGAAATCCATGCTCCGTCTCAGCGTCGCCTTGAAGGGGTATGTCAGGAACCGAGTGTGGGGCTCGGCCTGGGGAGGCCATGAGGAAGGGCCCCCCCCAGAAGACTCTGCCCCCTGGTTCTCCTGGGGCCTTTAATCGTCACTGCATGCAACACCTTTAGATTCACAGATGGAAGGGCTACCCAGGGCTGGGGGCCAGTGGGAGGCCTGCTTATAGCTCCTGCTCAGGTAAAGGTGGGGCTAGGGATGGGTCTGTCTGTGCTTCCAACTCGCCCGAGCCCTGGACATGGTGGGCACGAGGGGTAGATGATGATCTAGCCCCGGTGCCAGAGGAGGGAAGGGACATTTTGAAGGTGCTATGAAGCACAATCAGAAAAGTTGGGAGAGGCATCAGACTGCATGAAAGGCTGCCCAGGGTGGGGTTAGGTGGGCCTGGACCCCATGGGTGGCGGTGGGGGTCAAGGGCCTACCCCATGACCCTGGAAGGAGCTGACCTCAATGGGGCCCTGGGCAGGGCACTCCTGACCCTCTGAGTGGTCCCACATCTGCCCACCGTGACAAGGCACAGGGCCTCCCAGAGAAGCCCCAGACTGAGTGGCCTGGCTGCGTGGCCCCTCAAAGCCATGAACCTACCCCTCCTCACCCCAAACCAAGCTGCTCCCCACCTGGACCCCGGGCGGAGCCTCAGACCCTGCTGAGCAAGTTCAGGAGGGCAGAGGAGGCACCAGAGGCCCAGCCCCACCCGGGCTTACTGCTTCAGCTGCAAGGAGGCTCAGAGCCCGCTGGAGGACAGGAAGGAGTGAGCCCTGCACGGGATCCCAGGATGGGAGGCAGCCACGGCTTCCTGCAGGCCTCAGTTTCCCGTGAACTCCAGTGGAACGGGCAGGGCCAGAGAGCACGCTGGGGCAGGTCCTGCATACACACTGCAGGAGGTGGGCCAAGCTGCTCACGCCCTGGACCAGGAGGAGCGCCCCTGACAGGCTGGCCTCCGTGCAAGCAGGAAGGCCAAGGGGAGGCTGGCTGGCGGCAGGAAGCCAGCACCTGATCCCGCTAATTAATGGCTTCAAACTGCCCTGAGGAGCAGCCCAAGCCCAGGAGTGTCTGGCCTCCAGACAGTGGCGTCTCCTCTGAAGAGCGGCTTTGTCTAACTTTTTTTTAATGTTTGGAAACCGAAGGCTAACCTTGCCTAATCTCCCCATCTTGTCCTCACGGGCAGCCCCTCAGCAGAGCTCAGTAACAGGTGGTCTGGGGTGGGGGGCAGGGGAGGGGCAGAGGGAGGATGGGCAGCCCCTCCTCTCCCTTGCCTCACCTCCCCCATCCCCCTCACCAGCCTGACTCTGTTAGAGGCAGAGGCTTCCCAGAGTTGCCAGAGGGCTGCTCTCAGCTGGTCTGGTGGGGACCCGCTTCCCTGACACTTCACACAGGGCCCCTGCTAGTCCTGGGGTCTCCAATCCCACTGGAAGTCTTTCCTGATCCCAGAAGACTGGGTGAGTGCCCTCAGCTGGCCCCTCCAAGCTCAAAGAACCAAAGACCTGAGGGAGTTGAAACCCAGACTGGCTCAAGTTCGAATTCTGACTCCTCCACTAATGAGATTTGGGGCAGGCGGCTCTCTGAACCTGCACCTCACTTTCTGAGGTTGCTCGTGGTTCCTATCCCATGAGGTGGTTGTGAGAATCAAACACCCAACACAGCATCATGATCCAAGCTGCTCTAGCCACTGCTGCCACATTCCTTCAAGCCTTCCTTCCCTCGGCAATTTTGGTTCATTGTGTGATTGATGTCTGACTTTTCCCCTTAAGGGTTAGTTCCTTGGAAGTAAAGATTCAATGGTGCCAAGCACAGTGACAGGCCACTGGTAGGCACTCAAGAAATGTTTATTAAATACATGAAGGATGGATGGATGGATGGATGGATGAATGGGTAGGTAGATAGATGGATTAATGGGTGTGGGGGTGGAAGGGGGTGGGTGGATAGATAGATGAAAGGATGGATGGATGGATGGATGGATGGATGGATGGATGGATAGTTGGATGGATGGATTAGTTGGTGGGTGGATGATTGGATGAATAGATGGATGGATAGATGGATGGATAAATGGATGGTGGAAGAATGGATGGATGGGTGGGTGGATGGAAGAATGTAGGGGGAGGGGTGGGTGGATGGATACATGGAAGGATGGGTGGATGGATGAATGGATGGACGGATGGATAGATGGATGGACAAAGAGATGGATGGAAGAATGGATGGATGGGTGGGTGGATGGATAGGTGGAAGGATGGGTGCTTGAGTGGAGAGCTGCGTGAGATGGTAGGTGGATGGATGAATCAACGGAAGAGACACACATGAGGCAGTTACACTCTGATGTCCAACTGTGATGCCCACAGGAGGCACCCAGCGGTTCCTGACAAGGAAAACTGTGCACCAGAACTAACAGATGCTTGCTTCCCGCTGTGGAATCTGGGCTGCCCTGGAGCACAGCACAGAGAAGGGTTTTCAGCCTTGGATTTCCAAGGGCCAGGACAACAGGAGCCCTTCCAGGCCCCCTGTCCATCTCCCAGGCATCACTGAGAAGGTGCTGGGATAGGCCCGTGTGGGGGCAACCTCAAGGTGTCTGGGGAGGGGAATGTGCCCAGCCCCTGCTGCCGCCCCCCAGGGTTGGGGTGTGTTTGTGGGACACAGGCTAAGTGCTGGCTGCTCTTTAAAAGCCAGAACAGCGATCACCGCTGGGGGGGTCCGCCCTCTGCCCAAGACCTGGGGGCTCTGCGGCCTCCCCCCTCCCCTCCCTACGATGCCCTTCACGCTGGAGTCACTCTTGCCATTTTTTGTGAAAAATCCATTTATTGTCTTCATTGCTCAGAGAGCTATCATCTCCAGGCTGCGGCTTCCGAAGGCGTTGCCATGGAGATGAATTTTCTGTCATAAATAAAAGTATTCTGGGGTCAGGAGATCTCAAGCATAACTAGGACAGATTTTGAGGGGGAAATGCCAGAATTTTTTAAGCACATGAGATGATGATTCGGGCTGCTTTTTTCCAGAGGGTGTTTTTTGGGCTGTTTTGAATCTGGCACGGGTGCCCAGCCCACCTTCAAAAGTGGGGTCTATCCCTCCGCTGCCCCCAGTCGGGCTCTGCCTCTTTCTCCTGGCCATGGGCTGGGGCCTGCATGACCTGGCGGGAAATCCCATTCCTGTGCTCAGGCTGGGGGCTCCCAGGGGCCCCCCAGGCCCCAGGAAGAGCCCACAGTGTCATGGGCTCAGGCTGGGGGCTCCCAGGGGTCCCCCAGGCCCCAAGATGAGCCCATGGTGCTGCATGTCCTCACACACAGCCTCCTCTCTGGCCCTGAAGCTGCGGCTGGCTCACCCTAGATTCCTGGCACATTCCTCAGGCTCTCAGAGGCCTCGGTCTTCTCAGGTGTTTCCCTGAGAGCTCAGGGCCAGAGAAGGTGCCAGAGGGTGTGCCTTCCGAGGGCACTCCCCCCCCAAGCTCACTTCCCACCAGCCCCCTGGAAGTTAGCTTTAGGGATTTCCTGTGTTCAGGGTCACTGAAGGTCAGTGTTTGAGGAGGTGGGGGAGGAAGGTATGCAGGGCTGAGGGGCCTCTAGCCGCCACCCAGGCAGACAGACAGCACAGGCCTGCAGCCAAGGGCTGTTTGCCAACCCCCCACACCCGGTATTAGGTAAACAGAGTCCTCTGCCCATGGCCCCAGCACCATCCCTTGTGCAGAGCCCCCCCCCCCAATAATCCTGGGGCTGGGGCTGCTGCCTGAGGCTCCGTCAGGGAGGGGGCAGCTCCAGGGCCCAGGGTCTTCCCAAGATAGCTCCAATCCCAAGGAAGGTGGGTTCCAAACAAATGAAGGAGGAGGAAGGGAAAGGGGAGGAGGTGAGGAGTGAGGGAGGAGGGAGGGGGTAAGGAGAGGAGGGAGAAGGAAGAAGAGGGAGGGAGAGAGAGGAGGGGAAGGGGAGGAGGAGGGTGGAACAGGGAGGAGACAGGAGGAGGGGGAGGGGAGGGAATGGGAGGTGGGGGAGGGTGGGGAGGACAGGAAGGGGGCAAAGAAGGCCTGCTCTGCTGGGCGACATCAGTGAGTGTGGTCCATGTCCCCACTCCCCCACCTGAGAGGGTCTGCATCACAGTGAGATGCCCAGCTAAGGTGTCATGTGAAGTCCTGAAAGACACTCTCCTTAACCTGCAAATATTCTGCAAAGCACGGCCGCTGATAATCACTAGGACAGTCCTCTCTGGCCCCAGGCCCGGAGAGAGGAGGTCTTTCCCAGGACCACACAGCCAGGCCTGTGCACCTGTCCCACTTCCCCAGACCTGCTTTCTGCCTGGGGCTCTGCCTCCTGATGAAAATTATTTATTCAAACACAGGAGGTTTTTGAGGCTGTGTACCGATCAAGTTTGAGGTTGGTCGGGACTACATCCTGCCTCTCAAGACCAAGCGGGGGCCAGCCTAATGGCAATGCCCCCTCAGCACCATACTCAATGGCATTTCCCCAGTGCAGACCACACCACACCCCAGAAAGGATGTTGGGGTACTACACACAGCCAGGCCAGGGCACGGATGCCCACTACTGGGGTGGGGGTGGCAGGACGTGACAAAGGACTCAACTGTGCTTCCACTTCCAGAAAGACTGCATGCTAGGAACTCAGCCAGACCCCTGGGAACAGGAGACCAGGGGGTCACCTACACCTACCACAGAGGGACAATCATCAGGTAGGGGCTGGAGCCAGGCGCACTCCTAGAAAGCCAGCAGAAATCATGGTTTTGAAGAATATTTAAAAACTGGAAGGCACTCTACATCAGTGGAAAAACCATGGACATACAAGGAGTACTCGAGGGAAATGAACATGAAAATGTTTGAGGTGAATGAACATGCAAATGCACACACCAGAACTCGTGGAGTGCAGCTAAAGCCGTGCTTGGAGGGAAACCCATAACTGCAAACTCCTACTTCAAAAAAAAAAAAGAAAGAAAGAAAGATCTCAAATCAGCAACTGAATCTTCTATTTTCAGAAACTGGGACAAGAAGAGCCAACTCAATCCGGAGGAATGACATAACAAAGATCAGGGGAAACCAATAACAGAGAGGTGAGAAACAGCGGAGAATGTTAACAAAGCCAAAACTCGAATCTCTGGAAAGAGGAACCAAATTGTCGAAACTTTAGCTTTACTCACACAGAGAGACAACTTAAATCACTAAACCCAGGAATGAAAAAGAGAACATTCTACTAACCTTAACAGAAATAAAAAGAACTATGAGGGAATACTCCTCAACGACTGTACGCCAAGAAATTAGATCACCTGGATGAAATGGATGGGTTCCCAGAAACCTACAACCTATGGAAACAGATTCAGAAAGAAATGACTCCAGGAAAAATGAAGATCCATACAAGCAGGGAGAGAGAATGAATTCATTAAAACGAAAACAAAAACACCTTCCACAGAGACAAGACTTCATGGGTGAATTTTACCAAATATTTAAGAAAAGAACTGACACCAAGACTTCACAAACTCTTAAAAAAAAAAAAAACAAAAACAGAAGAAGAAGAAATTCATTCTCATGGAATTATTATTTTTATGTGTTCATACCAAAATCAAGTCATACTAAGAAAAGAAGACCACAGACAACTATCCTTCATGTACAGACACAAAAATCTTCAAGGAAATATTAGCAGATCAAATCCAACAATACATTAAAAAAAAAAAAGTGATTAAATCCCATGACCAGCTAGGGTTTATCCAAGGAAGGCAAGGTTGATTTAACATCCAAGAACCATATAATACATATAGACTGTACTAAAGGAATAAAGAGAAAAAGGGATGCCTGGGTGGCTCAGTGGTTGAGCATCTGCCTTTGGCCCAAGGTGTGATCCTGGAGTCCTGGGATTGAGTCCCACATCGGGCTCCCTGCAGGGAGCCTGCTTCTCCCTCTGCTTGTGTCTCTGCCTCTCTCTGTGTGTCTCTCATGAATAAATAAATAAAATCTTTAAAAAAAAAAAGAAAAAAAATGATCACCTTAATTGCAGAAAAAGCATTTGACCACAATCTAAGACTGTTTTGTGATGGAAAAAAAACAAAAACAACAAGAAACAAAAAACACCCAGTAAAGTGGAATGAGAAGGGAACTTGCTCACCTGATAAAGGGTTTTGACACATCAAGCACCATATTTAATAGTGAAAAGACTCAAAAACTGACCCCCAAGACCAGGAGGAAGACACACCATGGGCTCTCCTTACATCTACAGGCAGGTGGTTAAACACACACACGCCACAGCAGAGCTGATACACGAGTCAGGAAGGTTGCAGAACATAAGATCAATACGTAAAACCAATTGCATATTGATCAGTATGCCCTAGCAGTAAACAATCTGAAAACTGAGTTAAGAAAACAATTCAGGGGATTCCTGGGTGGCTCAGTGGTTTAGCCCCTGCCTTCGGTCCAGGGTGTGATCCTAGAATCCCCGGGATCGAGTACCACGTCGGGCTCCCTGCATGGAGCCTGCTTCTCCCTCTGCCTGTATCTCTGCCTTTCTCTCTCTCTCTCTCTCTCTGTCTCTCACGAATAAATAAATAAAATCTTAAAAAGAAAGAAAACAATTCCATTTACAATAGCATTGAACAGAATAAAATACTTAGGAATAAATGTAACCAAAGAATCGTGAGACATGCATGTTAAGAATTACAGAAATGTCACTGAAAGAAACTGAAGCCCCAATATTATGGTAGCAAACTCCCCAAGACTGATCCACTGGTTCAAGCCTCATCAAAACCTCAGCCGCCTTTTCTGCAGAAATAGACAAGCTGATCCTGAAATTCAAATGGAAAGACAATGGACCCAAAATAGCCCAAACAGTGTTGACCAGGACGACCAGAGGTGGAGGATGCCAGCCTTGCTACAAACCACAGCAAGGATGACGGTGTGGGGCTGTCACAGGCAAGGACGAGTCAGTGGCACGTATTGAGAATCTGGAAATAAGCCCTCACATTCACACTCCACTGATTTTCCAGAAGGGCATCATGTCAATTCAACGGGAGAAAATAGTGTTTCAACAAACAGACAACTGGATATCCAGGTGCAAAAAAATAGACACCATCTACAAAAATTAACTCGGGAAGGGTCAAAGACCCAAATATAGGAGCTAAACTGTAAAATCTTAGGAGAAAACATGTCATAAATGTTCACCACTGAATCCCTTAAAATCATCCCGTGTGCACAAATTTTGGGCAACTCTGGTGTACTATGGTCTCAGGCCACAGGTGAGGCGACAGAGGCCCAGCTCTGGGTGAGGCCCTGACCCCCTAGGAACAACCTTGGTGTGCACTCTCTCTGAGACAAGGACGAATGAATGAACGAAGAATGATGAGCTTCTAGAAACCTGGCAACCTCCGGCTGTCTAGAATTTGGGGAGGCCGTCTGGGTGGGCGCTGCTCTGGGGGAAGGGGCAGGGGGCGTTGGTGGTGCCGGCCGCGCTGGACGACTGGGTGGAGGGCCCCGGACCAGCACAGGAGGGTAGGGGGGCCCTGGGGTCGAGCAGAGTTCACGGCAGGCCCTGCGGTGCTGAGCCAGGAGACCTGGGGCCTTGGCGCCCCGCGAGACAGAGCCTCCTGCTCCAGGGGCAGCCGCCTCTCTGGGAGCACAGGTCCCGGCAAGTCTGCAGAGGCCTCTTTCTTGCCGAAAATGCAGCTGTAGGAAAGGCTCACAGTTTCTCTCTGGGGCCCTGTGGAGACCAGGGGTCCCTGCAGGCAGGCACCAGGGGATGTGATGGAGACGCCTGCCTGGTCTCCCTGAGGCCAATGGGGCTGAGCAGGGACCAGAAGGACCTGGGAACAGCTGGACAGAAAGGGCCCCAGTCACCCCAAAAGAGGACCCCCTTGAGGCACCGGGGGAAGGTACCCAGTGCCCTCGGGCACCCCCTGAGCTGCCACAGGATGATGCCCACCCAGGCCTATGCGGAGCCCCAGAGATCTGCAGGCATGTCAGGAGCAGCAGGAAAAGCCAGAACAGGGCACCCCCCCACCCCGCCGGACCCACCGGCAGGCACCCCCTGCAGGGGCACAGCCCAGAGCCCAGAGGTGCTGATGAGCACAGGACTGAGCCACTGGCAGAGGTTGGAGGAACCTGTCCCAGGTGGCCGTGAGCATGGTAATGTGCCCTCGACGGTTAGGACAACATGCAGCCTGGGAGGCACTGCTACGGGCCTGGAGTCCCCCAGGGAAGGTGATGGGGACTCACAGCTCACGTTCAGGGGCTGACCCCCTTGAGGAGGCATGTGGCCTCCAGGGGAGTTGGCTGGTGGCAGTTTCCCCTCCACCTCGGTACCATGTAGGAGACACCCAGAGGGGAAAGAATTATTCTGCCCCAGAAAGGACCTTCTGGGCAGCACAGCGCCTGGAGGATCGCCGAGGGGGTGGCTAGGCAGAGCCAGGTGCCGGCCAGGGCCGCAGGGCTGCCAGCGCCAGCCCAGGAGCCAGAAGGGCTAGGGGGCACTTCAGCCCTGGTGCGCCCGGCGGGGGCCTCAGGACGCAGGACGCAGGCCCAGCAGGGACTTGTGGCTGGTGCACGGCGGGGCAGTCCTCCCAGGAACGCTGCCCACTGATCGGCAGGCTGGGGGCCAGATAGCGAATACTCCACATTTTTTGGCGGCTCAAGGGCCTGGTTGGAAACAGTCACCGTTTTATTCTGCAGAAACCACACGCTTTGCGTCCCAGTGCCCTGCAGGGAGTGGGGGTGGAGTCCGGCTGCAGCCGTCGGGGGGCTGGGCAGCACGGGGTGACAGGCCAGCTTCTGCACCCCGCAGTCACCTCCGAGGCCAGGCTGGGTGTCGCCTCTGCCCCAGGGGTGAATCCTGGGTCCCCTCCTTTGGTGCAGCCAGGTGCACCTCCCCTGAGGTGGAGGGCCCTGGGAGTCCCCAGGGGCAAGAGGACCCAGCCCTGCCTCTGTGAGTCCCCAGCTGGTTAGGAGGCACAGTGGAACCCAGGAAGTCACTTCAGCGGAAGAAGGTGTGAACAGGGTGAGGGGTGGTCCAGGCTGGGATGGCGGGCAGAGAAGCTTCCAGGCCCCTCATACCTGGACAGCACCTGGCTCTTCACCCACTCCACACGCTCTGTGCTGACAGCTCGGTGAGGAAGAGGACGGGAGTGTGAGTTTGCAACACTCTGCTGTCCTTGTTGGAGAAGCCACTCAGGTGCGTGGACGGGTGAGTTTTGGGGTCTGTGCAGCCTCCACCTCATGCTCCCCTGATCTGGAGGGCAGGTCCTCCCTTACCGCCCCCTTGTGACTCCATCCCAAGGGCCTGCTTGGGGCCAAGTCCTTTTGCACACACCAGGGTGACCAGCACAGCTGTCTAGCAACGGTTTCCGAGAATGGGAAGTGACCTGCTAAGGTCACACGGTGAGGATACCCAGAATCACATGACATGTCCAAGGTCATATGAGATACCCAAGGTCATGGTACTGGTGGTCCAGGGCACAGAAGAGCCCAATAGAGCCACATTCTCACACCCCACCCTCGGCTGCCCCAACACCTGGACACAGAGAGTCTGAGGTGGATTTCTTTATAAAGAGCCCTCCTCGGCCAGAACGGGCTCAGGGCATCTGCTCTGCTTCAGTTCACGGGCCCCAGGGGATGCCTGCACATTGAGCCCCAGCACCCAAAACACTGGCTCCGTTGTCTGGGCCACCCCACCTGTTCTGGGCCTGCACCCCAGAATGGACAGAGCCGGCAAGGTCAGTGAGGAGCCCCAGAAGAGCAGCTGGGACAACCGTTGGCAGCTGGGCAGGGCCCACGGCCCATCCCCAGATTCGGATTCGGCCCAGAGCGGCCGGGACATGGCCCTACCTTTGTGTATCCAGTGGCCGTCTGGGACAGCTGTGTGCCCACTACTCAGCCCACCTTCTCAGTCCCATGCAGGCGTACCCCCTGCACCCCCCGCCCCCAGCAGAGGCAGCCTGACAGCACCATCAGGCTCCCTGCCTGCCTCCTCTGCTGCCAGGGGGGACCCCATGGAACTGTGCCTCCCACATGCAGACACCCACGAGGCACATACATGCATCCACTTTTGCCTGGGCGACAGCTCCAAGAGGCCCCGGGGGGACCCCGGGAGGGAGCCCAGGGCTCCTTGCTTCCTGCCTCATCCCTGAACCTCCACTCCAAGGAACTATCTGGCCACCGGCCCGGCCCAGGCTCTGCTCTGGGGAACCAGGCAGAGGCATGACCCAGTCCACAACTGGTAGCCTGGTAGCCCCATGGCTCTGAGGCCACATGGCCAGCCACCCACCCTCACCTGGGAGTGTGACCGGCCCAGGGGTCCCATCAAGCCTGCCAGTCACCCAGCTGCAGCTGCCAGGCAATGCCTGACCCTGGTTCCACCTGAATTACTTAAAATATATATATATATATTTATTTATTTATTTACTTATTTATTCATGAGAAATACAGAGAAAGGCAGAGACATGGACAAAGGGAGAAGCAGACTCCCTATGGGGAGCCTGATGTGGGACTTGATCCCAGAACCCCAGGATCACGACCTGAGGCAAAGGCAGATGCTCAACTGCTGAGCCACCCAGGCATCCCTGAATTGTTAATTGAAATTAAAAACAAACAAACAAACAAACAAAAGCTATTTTACATCACTGTCAAAACTGAGCTACCACAGCGTCGAGGCTAACTGAATTTCTAACGCAATGTTCAGTTCATGCAGATCCATTGAGTCTCGGTCTACGCCTCTGTAAAAGGGGCCACACGGCTCAGTCCTCAGGATGGACTGAGCCACATGCATCTCCTCACTGACTCCTTCCCCATAGGCCTGGGGCACCCACCGCAGCCTTACCAAGCCCGGCACCTGGAGCCCTGGGACACAGCCGGCAGGGACTGGACGGGGACAACAGGAGGCTTCCCAGGAGAGCCGCAGCCAGGAGTCCAAGTGGACGTCAGCAGGGAGGGGCTGGGCTCACATCCCACCTCCAGCTGTGCCCTGGGAGACACCTGAGCATGGGAGCCTCTGTCTCCATCTACACGAGGAGGTCCCATGCCCCCCACAGACCATCCGCAGGACCTTCACAGCCTCCAGGGGTCTGGGCCAGGGACCAGGCGTCTCTGCTCCATTCCAGGGGAAGCAAGGCAGGTGGCAGAGAGCCTTCCACCCTGGAGCTTCAGCTCGGCTGGGACAGTCTGTATTGTGTGAGACACAGTGACAGGAATGAGCACTGCTGGGGGTGAGGGGCAGGCAAAATAGGGGAGCGAGGTTCAGAGGTACAAGCCTCCAGTTATTGAATGACAAAGTCCCGGGGATGAGAACAGCGTGGTGAACATAGTCAGCGACGCTGTAATAACGGTGTGTGGGGACACCACACTTGAGTAATGGAGTCTCCAGTCTCTTCTTGTGCACCTGAAGGCAGCATAACGCCGTATGTCAACCATGCTTCCATAATAAAACAACTCAGCTCTGCAGACAGCAGGCACGCAGTACCTGCCCAGGGCACACCTGCCATGGTGATGGGTCAGAGGTCAGGGCTTGGGTGCCCCACCACGGGAATGCGGAGGCTTCGGGCAAGTCCCATGTCTTCCTCCTCAGACCTTGCTCTGGCCCAGGGTCCGGGTGGCAGACAGGTCTCCTGACCGGGTGCCACCTATAGTGGCAGCTCCAGAGACAGACCACATAGGACACCTGAGGGCCCAGCCACCTGACATTCACAGGGCCAGCCAAGGCCCCAGCACTTCAGAGCATCTCCTGCCTAGCCCACATCTCCTGGGGAGACGGAGCCCAGGGAGGCAGGGCAGCCCCTCAGGCCCCTGACTGAACTCTTCCTGCTGCCCATCCCCTGGAGAACTTCATGTGCTCCCTGATCCTCTGCTTTTCTGCTCGGGGTCTGCCCAGGAGGGTCAAAGGCATGCCAGGGGCACAGCGTCCTGTCCTTCCTTCCCACCCCCAGAGCGTGGGAGGCACCTGGGGGAGGCCCAGCGCCAGAGGGTCAGGCACCCACGAGAGGCCTCCCACCAGAGGTGGTCTGAGCCTGGCCCAGACTAGGACACCAAGTCTGGGTGCGGAGCGGGAGCTGCTCCAAGCTAGGTGGAGAGGCACCTTGTCGGCCTGGCACACGGCACGACCCCCTGACACGGGTTAAGGACACATACGACCAGGTGACTGCAGGTCTCCAGTCAGGTGCACCTCGTGGAAGAGCTTAAGGGCTTTATTCTTCTGCAACACTGGGCCCAGAAACACAAAAAGGAAGCTATGACGTGCTTCAGCGCAGGGAGGCTGAGGACCTGGAGGTCCATGCTGGGGTCTCCATGTGCACCACGCAGAACCCTTGCCGTATGCCAAGCCACTGTCCCCACTGTGCAGATGCACACAGAGCCCAGGGCTCAAGGGCAGAGGGCTTGCAAGAGTGCAAGGCTGACTTTTTGGCGCATCCAGGTGCCGCCCAGGGTGACAGGCCGGGAGGGGCCCAGGCAGGAGCAGAAATGCCAGGAATGCAGGGCAAAGCCGCAACAAAGCCTGCGGGGCCGTGTAGGCCTGCAATCCAGAAACAATCCAGCCACAGACCGCAGCCTCCGCTGGGCGGCCGGGCGGCAGCCCCTTCCTGGCTGGGCGTGGACGCCACCCTGCCCGCCCCGGCTCCGCCCAGCTCAGGCCCCGCCAGGGCAGCAGGCACGAGCGTCCCCCCGTCCCCCCCCCACCCCCGCGGCCACCACCAGCCCCAGCCGGGCTCGGGGGCCTCTTCTGGCAACGCCGCCTCCCCAGAAGCGCTCAGCCTCCTGCTCCGGCTTTGGGCAAAGACCTGGGCGGTACTCTCAGCATCCCAGGGAGACATAAATACATAAATCACACGCTGTCCATCCACCACCAGACGTCTCCACGGCCCAGCGTTGTGAGCAGCGCGGCCACTAGACGCCCAGATGGAGACGGGGACGGAGCCTCCACAGGCCCCCGCACACGGCTGGGCGCGAGCCAGGGGGCGCGGCCACCGGCACCCACCTGCACCCACCTTGCACCCATCCCCTGGAGCCCCTGCCCCCCGCCTCCCTTTGCGCGTCCCGCGGACCAAAAACCACACCGTGAAGATGTGCTGCTGAAGGAATGCCTTTATAAAAACTCTCCCACGAACACGCGAACACCAGAGACCCCCCGCCCTCACTCCGGGGACCCCCACAGGCAGCCAAAGGATCTTGACGGTCACATGGCCCCTCCATCTGGAGCAGGGAGAGTGGGCGACGGGCGACGGGCGACGGGCGACAGAGCTGCCTGCCTTCACTGGCTCGGCCCCACAGACACTGAAGTCGACTCCCTTTGGGATGAAGGCCATCGTCTGCTTGGCTGCTCCGGATGGGCACGTGGCCTCGTCTCCAAGAGGCCAGACGCCCTGGCAGGAGGGCTTCGATGGCCCACTCCCTTCAGGTTCCAGGATCCCAAGGGCAGGCCTCGGCGCGCAGGCTCTCGTGGCGGGGTGCAGCGGGCCACCTCCAAGCGACGGGCCCTGTGGCCGGACACAGGGTCTAGACTCGGTTACGCAACTAGAAAAATGTGACCACAAAGCACTTTTCACGTGTATGGGTTTTGTTTGGTGGGTTTTTCTTTTTCCTTTTGGTTCAAAGAAAAAAACATAGCAGGCTCTCAGGTATACAAAACTGGTAATATTAGATAAAAATACAAACTTCACCTTTACAAAACAAAAACAAAAACACAACACACACACACATTTCTGTTGAATACATGTAAAGCGTAACATCTTACCAAAAATAAAGAATTTAGATTCTGTCCAAACAGTGGCCCAGGGGCACCTCGCTGCGGCGAGGAGTGGGAGCGGCAGGCCCGGGACGGACTCGATTGGTTCACGCATAGTTCTCTCGAAATGGCTTAAATTAAAAAGTAAGATAAAATGGGGCAGGGGAGAAACACGTAAAGCCAGAAACATTTAGGAAGTGATGCATAGGTGGATATACCATGTTTATTTTAATACATCTCATTTGCATCCTGCGAGGGGAAATACGGTCCCACTGTCCTGACTTACAGCAGCCTGGTGTTATCGGTGTAAATGTCATCCAAGAGATAATTAAAAAAAAAAAAAAAAAAAAAAAGCTAGCCAAAGAGTAAAAAGGAAAGCTTAATAATCACTTTATGGTGTAAAAAAAAAAAATCCACTTAAGGCTCTCGGGAAGGTTTCTGTATAGACTCAAACACTACGGCAAGGAGATGTGTTTCTAAGTCCCGTGGCGGTTCTGAGACATCCCTGGCTCCCACGTGCCCCGCAGGGCCCTCGGCACCCGCCCGGAGTCCTCCAGAAAGCAGGTTCTGTGTCCCTGGCTGAAGCACCTGTGAACCTGGACAGAAATCCGGTCCGCCGAGGCACGTCGCTTCCATCCCACAGGGGTGTCCTCCATCCCGACAACTGTGTAGATATTTTTGTGAGTCAGTTTTGTTTGTCATGTTTTGTGGTTCTGTTTGCTCACGCTCTCTCTCGCTCTCTCGCTCTCTCTCTCTCTCCCTCTTTTTGACAAGGAAGCTTCTTATTGTTTCACCGAGTGCTACAATACTTGCTTTGATGTCACATTAAACAAATGTATACTGTCTCTTTGTTCTCCCGAGTGCGCATGGAGACAGTTTTTCACGGAGGAGAACAAAGATCGCACGCTGGCAATGAGCACCGTACGTAGTAGGTTCAGGAATGTAACACGCCATGTACATCCGTGTCCCGGAGAAGGGCTGCTGGCTTGTCCTCACCTCACATCTGCGGGGAGAGCGGAGAGACAGACACTGAGGCGGGGCCGGCACACGCGCTGCCACATGGACGGCAGCCACGATGACACGCTTCACCCCATCAGGGTACACACTCACACGCAGCGTGACACGTCTCAGATTTGTTGTAGCGTTTTTCAAATCAAATATGCCTCAGTACATCCTGAGCTTTCTGTAACAACCTGAGCAGAACGGAGACTAGGTTCTTAGGATCCCACAGAACGTTCCTTAGAGCAAGCCCCATTCTCCAGTTGTACAGATGAGGGAAACTGAGGCCCAGCATGGTTCTTTCTTTGCCTTTTTCCCCACATTCTTTTTTTTTAACACCCCCGCCCCAGCAGAGGACTTGATGTAATTTCTGGAGCTCTGGCAACCATCCTGGGCCATGGGACAACCTTGAGGGTCTTGGTAAGCAGGCAGATCTATACTGAGCTCTGAGCTAAGAGCAGCTCTTCCCCATCCAGGTTACTGGGTCACTGCTTATCCCAGCACCTGTACCACCCACAAGCCAGCAGGGCCTGGGGTGGCAGGGACGCTGCTCAGTTCTCACTTGGGGTCTCTGTCATCGGCTGGCCTGTGGAGGCCAGAGCCCAATCATTGGTGGGCACAGTGGATGCACAAGATGACACAAAAACCACCCCCCAAGCTACACTCTGGGAGAAAACTACACCCTGGGCAAGAAGTCATTGTGGGGCTGCTTCAGGAGCCCACCCACGCGGACCCTCCTCCCTGGCTCCTGAACTGGGAGCTTCCTGCAGTCGCTCCACCGGCACCTGGGCTCTGAGACACCATCTCTAAGAACTTCTCCCACAACCACCTGTCTGGGACGCCATGGGCTCACACACAGCCAGAGGCAAGGACCAGGCTTTCCAGAGCAGACAGGACTGCTGAGGTTGAGGATTGAGGTTGCCCAAATCCCATTCCCTACAAGACTACACTGCCCAGGTCCTCTTGCCACCAAAGGATGGCCAGGGTATCAGAGAAGTCACCAGGTGGGACTTTTCTAAGAGGGTTCTTTTGGCCCTCTTCCAACCTAGAGTGTACACGTGATTTGTGGAGCTTCAGCAGCCACACTGAGCCATGAAGCAGATCTGCGGATAAACAGCACCAGTCCCTCACGTCGGAGAGGGTCCCTGATGATACCTGGAGGATGCCAAACCTGCTCCTGAACATCTATCTACCTCGCTTCAGCCCTCATTGATTCCGGTGTGTCACCAGCAACCAAACACAGTTTCCAACACAGTAGCCAACAGCCCTGTACGTTTATAAAACGCTGTCAGACATGACCTGCTCGGTCTTCAAATGCCGTTACCCATCATCCCCGTGAGCCTCAGTCTTTCATCTGTCCAATGGGACGGGGAACCTGCCCAAGGTGAGCCCAGGTAACGCACATCAGAGCTACCCCACTGCTGTTCAGGAAGCTGAATCACTGCACTCACGGGATACCAGGGCCTCCCCCATCGATGCAAGAGACCCAAGCCAGAGCGGGGACTCCGGAGCGGAAGGGGGAGCCGGGGACACGAGCGAGCAGACCCACAGCCCAGCCAGACACCGGAAGCTTGCAGGCCGATCAGGGCCGATGAATCAGGGGCGAGCCGCGAGCCGGCCACGGGAGGGATTGGCCACGTGATCAGTCGGTGCACCTCCCACCCGCAGGACCGCGGCACGTTCGCAGTCAGCTCCTACCTGGTCGGCCGCGTTAGGTGGGTTTTAACCTTTTTCTTTTCCGTTTTTTACCTGACTCCCTACGCCTTCCTGTTAACAGAAGGGCAGGGAGGGTGAGCGGGCCTAAGGGTTAGGGCTGCGGACCTGAGGCAATAAATAGCTGAGGTGTTTGTCTTTCTGGAAGAAAACTCGATTAGCTTTGGCACAGAGACACTTCCTGGTGCCCTTGAGCCGGCCCGATGCAGCGGGTCACAGCACCTCTACCACGCTGCCTCGGGGCAAAGTCTGCCTGGGACGGGGTCGGGCCTCCCTGGGCCATGGGCTCCTGGTCACTCCTACACCCCGACCAGGGTGGGCACTTGGAGCGGCCACCCTAGTCGCTCCAGCTGACACCTGCAGGTGCCTCGACCCCCACTAGCCCCCACCCCGGGGGCCCTGTGCCGGATTCGCAGCGGCACCAGACGCTCCTGCCCGCCGAGCCGAGCCTCTGTGTGGAGGGCAGGCTCTGAGGACCCCTTCCAACGACGAGAGGACGAGGCCCAGGGCCGCTCTTACCCGTCTCCTCCTCCCGGTGATCTGGGTTCAGGCCGCTGGTCGTGCATGTGCATTCCAGATGCTCCTCCAGCCGCACCTGCACTTCTTTTAACTTTGGCTTCTTCCTGATGTACTCCACCTTGGCCACCTGCCCGAGACAACAGGCCCCGCGGTGAACACCTCGGCCACGCCTCGCACGAGTCACCGGGAGCGGGGTACGTGCTGGGGTGCTTGGCCCCACCCGAGCCAGGAGGGCGACGTGGGCAGGCTGACCTCTGACCTCCTCCCAGCGGAAAGGCAGAGGACTGCCAGGTGAAAAAGGCACCTTCGGGCATTTGTGGTTTGATCTATTTTAATCGACACCCGAAGGCTCGCTCGTGCAGGCGGGAGGAGGTCTGCAGGACCCACCTTGAGCGAAGAGCTCTGAGCGGGCCGGGGAAGGAAGGAAGGTGTCCGTGTCCAGGTCTCAGGGGACATCTGGGGCAACGGAAAACCTCCAAACACATACTTGATTATTAAAGGGGGAAAATACCCACAGCGAGGGAAGGGGTGCTGAGCGCGGTTTGTGGGTCGTGGCCCTGGTGTACCCTCCCTCCTGCCCGCCCATCCACCCACCCACCCATCCTGTTGAGCACAGCCCCAAGAGCCCACAAGAAGGCTGTCTGGGTCAGGACATGGATCCTGGTCTGCTAGGAACTGCAGATGAGGACCCTACAGGCCTCACAGTCCGGTCCCAGGAGGCCAGGACTGGGGAAGGTCAGAACGGAACCAATGCCTCCTCCAGCTGGGCCCCCTCCATTCACTCTCACCCTTGTCAGCCCAAATTATCCAGGTACACAACAGCAGTGTAGCAGCCCTGCCTCTGCTGGGGGCAAATGGCCGGGTCCAGCCTGTGGGGCACCAGCCCAGGCAGCCTAGAAATCAAGTCCCTACAGACCCCAAGGTCAAGCCTAGGGAAACCGGCTCAATCTGTCGTGGAAACACCACTCCACCCTCTCCACACACGCTCACATGCGCACACACATACAGATGCACACATGCCCGTCCTGGAAATGACACACACATGCACACACATACAGACACACACATACCCTATTCTGGAAACTATACACATGGATACACACCCTATCCTGGAAATGATAGACACACACAGACGCACACACCCTGTCCTGGAAACGACATACACACACAAGCAGTGCATGCACATGCCCTATCATGGGAACACAGCACCACCCTCCACATATACACACATGTGCTGTCCCACGCATGCAGCTCCATGCACACCCACATTATGACACAGCTGGTACCAGAGAACAGCCCACACACACAGTGAGTGTGGTCAAGGTGGCCTCACTTCATCCTAATTCATGAAGGAAACACGTAACATCAGAGGAGCAACCTCCCAGCCTGTCTCTGCAGCCCCAGTGGGCTCCCCTCCCAAGAGCTCAGTCCCTGGTGGGGACAGGTCCAGCATCTTCCCATGAGCCCTGGATCCCACAGACCCGGGCACATGGCAGATGTTCCACCTATACCAACACTGGGGCTGCAGTCCTAGGTCCTGGGAATGGCCCTCAGAGATATCCATACCCTGTTTACCTGGGGAGACTGAGTCAGAAGGGGAGCAGGGCCCACCTGGGTTACGCCCCAAGCATGTGGAGGCATCAGGCCATTGGCAGAGGTGAGGGGATCCCGGATGGAGAGCAAAAGCCCCCAGCCTGGGGACAGTAGGGAGAGGGGAAAGTTGGGCAGAGAGGTGCTCCTGTACAAAGGCCTGGAGTCCAGAGGCCAGAGGCCCCCGGGGCAAGAGGGATGGCCCACCCCACAGGTGAACTGGCCCCAAGGCTTGTCCAGACCTGTCAGTGGCCACTGGGCTGCATTAATGGTTAACCTGCAGTGCAAAGGGTGCCGGGTGCCCGGCGGCCGTGGGAAGTGGAATGCGGCCTCGGGTGTGAATGTGGACAGCCAGGTGTGAGCGCAGAGGTGGGGTGGGAGCCAGGCCAGGTTTGGGACCAGGTCTGGGGGGTTTCCCAAGTTAGAGAAGAGGGAGAGGAGGGGAGCTCAGGCATGAGTACCCTAGCCGCAGAGCAGGGTCTGCTCCACAAGGCACCTGCCACTCTGGGAGGCTGGGACCACACAGGAATGAGAGAGAAACACACAGACAGACTCTCGGGATGTGGCGGACACAGGGGCAGAGAGCCTCCATTTTCCTATCTATAAAATGGAACAAGAACCGTGGCCCCCAGGGCTTCACATGTATGGGAACAGCTGGGGCTTGCCACTGAGCCACGTTCCCAAGCAACTGAGCCCTGGTATCAGCACATTTTTGCCTTTGCAAAGCCAGCCCCCAGGCCCAGAGTGAACCTCCCCTTGAGGACACTGGGAGGGATGCATCTCAGCACCTCAGTGAGCCTCCCAAGAGGGCAGAGGACCGGGGCCTGAGCCTGGCCACCATGCCAGCCCTCCGCGTGGGCCTCAGCCCCTGTCCCTGAGCAGCCCTAGGGCCCAAGCAGGTAGGTCAGAGGCAGCCCCATGTCTGCCACCCCAACTCTGAGCACTACACACTCCCACCCCCATGCACAGCTGCCCTCCATCCCTGGACTCTGCTGGGGACATGGAAGGGGGGTTTCTGGGGGCGCAGCCTCTGCTCAGCAAGTACTTCACCCACTTCCTCTAGGGGGGCAGGTACTAGGACCCAGGCTGGGCGCAGGGGGGCAGGCTGGTCTCCACCCTACCAGACCAGCCTCGGTGGAGAAGATAGACGCTCCAGAACCGCCCCCCCAAAACAGTCCCCTTGGCCAAGCACTCCCAACACCAGCCACTCCGGTCTGGGAACCCACTTTCTCCTCAGACGAGCCGTTTTTATCAAAGAAAAACAAACAGCGATTTATGATTGCACCTGCTTCGGGGTATGTGAGGATTCCAGGCCATTCCGCCACCTCTGGCCAGGAAATAGCTGCATTTTTTCCCCCAAGAACACACTGTGAATATTAACTTCTCAGAGCAGCCTCTGCTCTAGCCAAGTCCCCAGAACAAGATGTTTACGTCCTTTGGACCCTTCCCATGGCCTCGGCCCCAAACAGGGTCCCCAGGCTCCTCCCTCCCCTCTCCCTTCGTGTCCCGTGTGTGGGAGCTGCACCTTGTAAAGAGGACCTTCCACTTCCCACCTCGAGTCTGCCTGGCAGGAACCACCCCACCTGCACGCTCCCCGGGCATGCAATCCAGCGATGCCGTCACCCTTCCATTCCAGGGACCCCAAGCAAAGAGGACCTGAGCTCCTGCTCCTCCCAGTGTCCTCCACTGGGCCACGGAGAGCGATGCCCTGCTGGGGGGCGCCACATCCCCAGGTCATGGCCTGACCACTCCAGAGTCAAGGGCAGAGCAGCATCTGTGATAAACACCTGCATTTACTGAACCCCAGGTGCTGGTCACTGCGACGCTCACAGCTACCCCGTGAGGGCACAATTACGGCCCGTTTTACAGACAGGAAAATGAGGCAGTTCAGACAGGGCTTCTTTTGCTGGAAGGAGCCGTATGCTTGAAAACAGCAGAGGCTCAGAGTTCATGCCTTAACCGGGGGACTTCCTAGGTCCGGGAAATCTGTCCTGCTGGGCGTGAGGGCTCTGGTCCCTGCTGATCCAGCACGGAAATCCTGGAGTCCCTCCGAGTCCACTAGATCCACTCGGAACTGAAGCGGAGCCCCAGAGTCACAGCACCAGACCTCCACATGGCTCGACAGGCGTCTGCGTGGGGAACCCTTCTCTCTGGCCCAGTTAGATAATCACCAGCACGGTACCAGACAGGCAGTGAGTGCCCCAGGAGCCACGTCCAGGGCATCTCCACCCACTGTGGGGAGGGGCTCAGAGCCATATCACATGAGGCCCCTCTCGCCAGGCCACAGATTTCTCCCCAAGCCTCCTGGACTAGATCTCACACTCACATCGGAGCGCAAACACACCCAGACCCACCTTCTGGAAGCCATAGCCGGCCACTCTGGTCATGGCCGTGGAGCTGGGTCGCAGCTTCTGGAGACCTGGGGGCCAGGCCAAGATAATCGACTAACCCATCAGCTGTGAACCCACGTGACGCCCTCAAGAAAACGGGAGCCCCCAACTTTCAGCGCCATGCAGTAAGGCTGAGGTTTACCCCACAGCGACCCCATCCAGCGCAAAACAACCAGTTGTGGGCCCCGCAGCCTATACCACTCGTTATCCTAGCCCTCGAGCCTTGGGTCTAGGAGACAGGGTCAGCCCTCACCAGGGTAAGGCTCATTCGTCCAGGACACCAGTCAGCGAGCACGCTTGGACCCCTAAAAGCAGACCCCAAATGCTGAGCATGGCAAGCTGATACAGAGACGTTGCCCCAGCCCGGACCACAGGTCCACGTGCCCCGAGGTCTGATGGCAGCCATGCCCTGGCAACCCCAGAGGGACCACCAGGGGTATAGGAGCCCCAGCCAGCCAGCATGCAGGTCCCACAAGACAAATGAGGGCCCAACCTCCAAGAGTGAAGGCCCCACACCGAGACCATCATAGAGCTGGGGGCACAAGAAGCTTTGGCGCCCCCTCCCTAGTGGACACTGTGGGAAGCCAGCCATCAATCCCAGCAAGTCCTGACACTTGGGGCCCAGGAGCTACTGGGCAGCCTTCAGCTGAGCACACTGGACAATTCACCACCTGGGCCTCAGTGGGGTGGCCACTCCTAGCCTTACCTCACCTTCTCTGTGACCAAAGGGCCATAAACCACAACACTGGGCAGGTGTCCACCCTGGGCGAGACCGCGCACCTGCCCAGCCACAGGGGCCCCAGCAGGCCCCCAGCACACCTCAGACACCCAGCCCAGGACTCCACAAGGCCCATCACCCTGCTCAGCCTCAGCCCCAGTGGAGCAGGGACAGCTTCCTGGGCAGGCGTGGGGGCCAGGCTGGCCTCCACAATGGACCTCCTGTTCCCACTGACCTTTTGTCCCTTCTCGGCCAAAACCCCCAGTGTCTGGGGCCGGATGTTTTCCTGCCAACCCTCTGATGGGTGGGCAGGGAAAAGGAGGAAGGGTCTGAGAAGAGCAGGGCGCCGGACATGGAAGCAGGCCACTGGGTTCCAGCTGCAGGACTAAAGCCCCTCTGTCCCCTCGGGTGGACCATGACCCCGTCTGAGCAGACGAAGGCCTGTGGGGGGAGCCCTGGCCTCACGCCACCATCTGCTGAGCCCTTTGGGCCTGTGCCCAAGACAGACATGGGCCCCTCCTATGACAGGGCCTGGTCCCAACCCCACCGCCTGTGCTGGAACCCCGCTCACCCACTCAGGGTGGGCCAGGAAGAGAGGATCGTGGGCAACCCCAGGACCGGACACTCCCCAGTCCTTCCCCATGGGAGGCAGAGGTCCACTTCATTCCGGCACCACTGTATCTCCAACTGGACACTCCCAGGATAGCCCTATGCACAGCGCCCAAGTGTGGGACTGTCACCCAGAGCGCCACCACCCCCACGCCCAAGAAGGAAAGATCTCAGGGGTCTGGATTCTTGGGGCTCACGAGACCCCCTCACAACATACCGTAAGCGAGGACATGGAGACCCAAGGGAAGCAGAGCCGGCCAGGGTCCCGCAGCAGGCAGCAGAGAAGTCTTGGCACGGAAGGCACAGCCCTGTCCCCTTGGGTCTCCATGTCCCTCTTTAACAAAGCGTGCGGAGCTGGACCCAGTGCGAGGTGAGGGACCCCAGCAGCATGAAGTCAGGAGGCCCACGCCTGCCAAGGCAAGAGCCAGCGCCCCGGGCAAGTGCAGCAGAGCACTGGGATCCTCGGCTTCAGGGCAGTGTCCACCGTGGAGATCACAGGGCAGCACGCCGTGGAATCTGCTTACTCAATGCCCCAAGTGCTCGAGGACCAAGTCCCCGGAGGTCAGGTGGAGCCGGGTTACGGGTCTAACATGCCTTCTCACGTGACCGACTGTGTCCCAGCCAGCTACACAGTCCTTAACTAGGATAACCTCCCCTGCACTTCACTCCGTGGCCAGGAGCCTGGACAGCAGCGGGCACTCGGGATCTGAAATAATCTCCAGTCGAGGAAGGGCTTCTGGTGCACCCCCAGAACCTTCCTTCTGGGAGGAATGGACACACCTGCCACTGGAAGCTCAGCTGAGTGGGCAGGCCATGGCCATCTCCACGAGATCAGTGCCCTGCTGTCTAAATCCATGGCCCAGGGATATGTAGGACTGTAAGCTGCCCAGAGCCAGCTTCCAGGGAGGGCAGCCCCAGGACACTCCTGCCCAACCACGTGTCAGAGAAGCCAAGATGCTCTGGACATCTCCCTCCTGCCCTATCCTTTTGGAAGCAGGAAGAGCCCCCCTTCAAACAGGGGTCAGCTTGGGACCAGCACAGGCCTAGACATCCATTTCACAGATGGGCCAAGTGAGGCCAGAGGGGAGCAGACCCATACCCTAGGAACCCCTCCAGCCACTGAGACAAAAACCCAGACCACAATGTGGCAGCCCAGAGTGACCCAGAGGCAGATTGCACCCCAGGACTAAGGTGGGGAGAACAAGGAGCCCCCACACATGTCATCTGAACCTTACCTTCCTATACCCCTACCTCGGCCAACACCCTGCCCCAGGAGTGCTTTGGGGCAAGTGCCCAGCCATGTGCTGGCTCCCAGGGACTGCAGCCAACCCAGCACTAATCCCAAGGGTCTCCAAGTGGAGCCCAGCTTCCCAGAATGAGGGGAGGGGCTGGCTTTGCAGCCCCAGCCCCAGGGACTGAGGAACCCCCAGGAAGACCGTGCTGGAGGACTCCAAGGACACACACACCCTAGCAGAGTGAAGGGCCCTCCCTGACTTGCAGACAAAGGGCAGAGGCCCCTGAGCAGGCCCTGCACCCATGCCGGCTCCCCTTTCCTGTTTCCCATGTGCTTCCGGGGAGAGGCTCTGAGGGGTCCCCCTGCAGCACACACACAGCCCGTGTTCTGAAGACCTCCCATGTTGTTGCGTCACGGGGCAGGCTGTGTGCGGTGGAGCGGGGAAAGGACCTCGACGTGCACCCCCAGCAGCTGGCCCCACATCCCAGGTCTAACACCACCCTGCTCTGTACCCAGGGCCCGGGTATGTGTCTGCCAGGGAATAGGAGCAGCAGGCTGTCACTACATTGGCTGCAGGATGCCCCTGGGCAAGGCCGTGGGCTCACCTTGACGCTGCGGTGATGGATGCGGGAAGGCTGGCACTTGACGCTGCTGGTGTTACAGCAGCCCGCACAGCGCTTCACCTCCACGCACGGGGGCCAGATCAGGAAGTTGGCAGACGTGGGGTCAACCTGGCTCCGAGGTATCTCATAAATGACCGTCCTGGTCTTGCAGACCGCGGGGATGGCCTCCTCTGCAGAACAAGAGCCACGGTGAATGCAGAGGCCATGCCCCATGTCCCACCAGCACCCAGGCCTACCCTGTGACCCGAAGCCCTGAAGGGCCTCCACGTGGCTGCTGCTTCCTCTGCATGCAGAGACACCCCAGCCCCAACAGGGCTGTATGTGGGCTGGCCAGGATGAGCAGCAGTGAGGGCCGGGCAGGGAGGCCCTAGGGACCAGCACTGTGGCAGACCATGTGACACAGGGAAGCCTAACGTGACCTGCAGGTGGAGGGGAGGGATGGTAACCGAGGCAGACATGTGGTGGGGTGGAGGGGTCCCTCCACTGATGGTTAGGGAGCTCCCAGAGCTGGTGAAGAATGGGTAGAAACAGGGAAACAGAGCCTGGGACCTCAAAGGCAAGCAGGCAACAGGCCTCACAGCTCCAAGGCCAGGCTCAGGAAGGAGGGGGATCGTGAGATGGACAGGGGACCAGGGAACGCAGGACACAGCCCACCACCTGCAAACCTGCTAAAGATCATTCAGAGGGGACCCCGGCAGCCAAGAGGCCACCCTCCCAGGAGGAGCTGCCTCTACCTTCATCTGTGCTCCTCAGCACAGGCCGATCTGTCCAACCCAAAGCCCCAAAACTCAGTGGATGCCAGAGGCACGACTGCCCAATGAGAACTGCACCTGGGGACCCTGGCAGGCACACTGTGCTCCCCACATGCCGCTTTACTAACCACACCGCCCTCCAGGCCCAGCTAGGCATGTGTCACTGAGGGCTGACCAATACTAGGCCCTCCACCCAGACATGTGCTCAGGGAGCCTGGGCAGGCTCTGGGGATACCCACAGAAGCCAATGCCTCCAGCGGCAAGGTGGTACCCCAAAACCCAGAACTGGAGGGAGCCGCTCCTGGCCACAAAGGGCTGGGCATGACCCCCGGGGCCAGCATGAGGCAGGGCCCTGGCCCCTGCAGACAAACAGAAAAGCCTGAAATGTCATCAAAGGTTAACGGGGCCCAGTCTTTGCCCCAGTGCCAGGGAGGGGTGCCAGCCTCTCTCTCCTGCCTGTCCCGTCACAGGGCCCAGGAGACCTCCTGAGGCCCTAGGAGACTCGAGGTACTTGTATCCCGCCCCCCCACCCCAGTGGCCTGGGAGCACCTGGAAAGGGGGACCCTGTAAGGAAGGTTGGGTGCTTGAGGTCTGGCCACCACAGGGCAGGAGAGGGCTGTGCTCACGGCTCCCAGCCCAGCACCCACTGGCTGGGAGGGGCCTGGGGAGCCTAGCCAGGTGGGACCGAGTATGGAGCCAGGGAGATAGTCCAGGGCTCCCCATGTGGAACAGGACAGGCCTACTGTGGTCCCCTCACTTGACACTGGTCTGGAGAACAGGAAACCTACAGCCCTACAATCAACATCCTCTGGGTGGGCCCCCGGCCTTCATGCACTGCACTCGACTGAAGCAGCATCAGAATCTACCTTCTAGAAGGAAGATAAGCTCAGAGGGGGCAGTCACTGCCCACAGTCACACGGCACAGAAAAGCAGTGTGTGTGGGGGGGTCACACCCAGGTAGTTAGGAAAAGCAGGAGGACTTTCCCGGTTGGCATGGGACTCGGTGGATCACATGCCCTAACCCTGCCTCCAGGGCAAGAAAGTGCAGGCCAAGATGGGTCTCAGAGCAGAGCCAGAGTCCAGGAGACCCCTAGCAGCCTCCAGGAGCTAGACAGACATGAGGATAGTCTGCTAGAGGGCAGGATGAAAACAACCCCCAAACCCATGCCCAGCAGAACCTAGGAGGCAAGCCTGAGTACAGTGGGGGCCGTGGGCAGGGGCATCTGCGGGGGGGGCGTGCATGCAGCAGGCTGACCCCCACACTCTGCAGCTGCTGGCCAGCACGCCCGTGCACCACATTACAAACTGGAAATGAAACACGACCACGTTTTCCAGCGAGGCCTCCTCCAGAACAGGCCCCGACAAGACCGGGCACTTAAGGAATTTATGATGGCTCTCCTCTCCTGGAATCTCTTGGCCCAGGCCAGGCTCAGCAAGCAGCAGACGGGCCGGGGCAGGGAGACGCCCCCGGCAGAGGAGGGAGGCCTCCGGAGAGAAGGCGGGCGGCCAGGGCTGAAGTCGCTGGGCCCCTGCACACGTTGTGTCTTTGTTTTATGGAGGAGCGAAGGGGTGAGGCACAGTGGATGAGAGCCCCTCAGCCCTCCAGAGGGCCTAGCCCCCGTCCCCTTCCCCACCCTGCAGGCCCAGGGCTCACCAATGCTTCTTTTCCTCCGAATGGGCACAGGCCGCTTCTCAGGTGCATGCTTGGTGGCATGGCCCCCGTGGGCTCTCAGACTTGCTTCCAAAGCATCCTCGGCCCCTATAGAAAGAGGAAATAGTGACCGGCTGGCTCCCATCAGTGTGATGCCCGGGGGCCTTTCCAGCAGCGCTCCCACCTGCCTCCCAGAGGCAGGCGAGTCCCCTGGGAGACCCTCCACTCCCATGTATCCAGAGAATGAAAGACTCCCAACTGCTGAAAACCTCTGTGAAGCCTACACGGAGGTCCCCCAAATGTGCCCCACCCCACCCCATTGCACTTTGCAGCAAAGCTACAGACCTGTGGGGAAGGGGCAGGGGATCTCCCCAGGAGACGGCTGGAGGAGGTAAGTAAGAGCCAAAACTACCCGGGGACAGGAACCCTCCGACAGCACCAAAGGACCAGCAGAGGCTGCTGCTGTGACTTTTCTGGTGTCTGCATGTGGCTCTCTCCATCTTTTTGGAGCACCCTGACCTTTGAGGGGCATGGGGAATAGGCCAGACTGGGCCAACAACTGGACCCCACTTGTTCTTGAAGTTAATCCATACCCAGGCCACAAGCGCAAGTGGGGAAAGTAAAGGGACAGAAATCCCAGTGCCTGGCAGAGGGGCCAACTGGCAGGAAGGCGAGCGTGCTGCCCATCGGCCGCACACCAACAGTCCCAGTGCTAACATCAAAGCTGTACCCTAGTCTTCCAGGCCTACAACAGCCCCTGGCACACATAGGAGCAGCCTCGCCCGCCCTGGTGCCCCTGGGGCAGCTTAGGGGAGTTCCAGGTCCCTCAGATTCCTAGAAGGGAGAAGTGGGGTGGGAGGGACACACTCAGTCCTGCCACCTGCCACTGGGACCGACCCGCTCCAATGACACTGCCTGCCCCTGGATAAAAGGGGTCACCCTTGGTTCTCCCCGCCTCGGCCCCCAGACCCAGCTAGGGGGTCTCCTTCTGCTCCCCAGGAGATGAGCAGGGTCCTGAGAAGCGCACCCCAACAGCCGGGGACTCCAGCAGCTGCGCAGACCACCCCACCACCATGTCCTGCTGTCCCGTCCCTAAGAAGCTCAAGTGGTGTCCTGGCCACCAGGCCTGACCAGACGCCCCCTCCTGGGTGCCCAACCCACCGGGGCCTCAGCGACTATCCACAAACCTCCACTCGTTTAAAATGAAAACCGAAAACCAGGCAAAAGATACAAATGGCAAAAGATGTGTTCTTTCAGACAACTAAAGTCTGGGAAGAACCCAACTTCTCACTTAAAATGACTCAATGTTCCACTGCCACTAATTTTTTTGAGACCCAAAATAAGATCAGAACACAACTATTCATGCAATAAGAATTTCCCATCAACCAACTGTTACAAGAAGCATTTTTTCACGAAAAAGTGACATTTATGAGTCACGTCCCGGTGGTAGCCATCTTGCCACCCTCAAACCCAAGAGCAGCTGGTCCAGCCGCGGCGTCCAGGGAGACTCCCCAGCGGCCACCATCTTCCGGGCCTTGCTAAAGCCCCGCGGCTCGCTTCACCACCGGCTCGGTCCTTAGTCCGCGGGAGCTGCCACCACCGTACCGACACCAGGAACTAGGCCCAGGAGGCGGAGGATGAGCGGGGACACCAGCCCTCGCCTCCCCAGCAGGCCGCAGAGAGGACCACAGCCCCCGGCGGGTGGACAGCGCTGAAATCCGACCCGGCAGATGGGGAGGAGAAAGAGCTCCTAGGCAAACAAGCCCTCTTCTGCCCCCCGATCAAGATGGGGGGTCGCCGTCCACGCCGTGGGCAAGTGGCCTCTGACGGATACGGTTTGAGAAATGATCCAGCAGTGACTGAGGCAGACCCCGCCACTCGAGATCCTAGAACTACCCTCAGGACACTTAATCGAGGGGTGCCCCTTTTGTTTAAGTGACAGCTCAGGATGGGGACAGGTCCTCCGGCTCTCGGTCCTGCTGGAGCATGAATGGCCCAAGACGGGGACATGTGTATCAGGTGCTCGGTGACCCCACCGCACAGTCGCCAGGCTGCTAGGACAACAAAGCTCCCCTGCCTCCTTGCCACCGAATGGCCAGCTTCTAATCACACTGGATGCACAAGTCCCAAAAATTCAAAGACCACACGCTGGTCCCTCCACCCCAGAGCCCCACGTGGAAAGTCAGCGACCCCGGGCTCCGTGCTGAGAATCCTCAGGCTCAGTGCAGCTCTCACTGCCGCTGGTCGAGGAACCCTACTGCCTCCAGGTGTCATCTGGGAAATGGGGATGCAGCTGCCCACTGGGAGGCCTCCAGGATCCTATCACAAGGCCCCATGGGGGAGGAGGAGAGGGCCTGTAAGAAAAAGATCTCTTTGGCTTCCTGGGCCTGATTAGCTCTCCAACTAAAAGACCAACCTGAAGGGACTGGTTCACCCTTGGAGTGGCCCACAGAGGGATTTAGGACGATATCCCAGCTCCCTCCTCGCAGATCCCAGACAGGCCTCCAACAGGACCTCATGGGGGTCCAGGGCCCGGAGAGCAGCTTAGTCCTCAGATAACTGACCCCTCAGCTGTTTACAACCTTCCACGGTGTCAAGATCTGTTTCAACTCTTTGCTTTGGGTGAGAACAGGTGTTGGGGTAAAGACTGCAGTACAAGTTCTAGAAGCATCTGTGGCAACTCTGGTGCTCAGGCCAGAGACCATGCACTGCCCTGGGTCACTGCCCTGGCTTCCACGGCTGCGAGAGGGGGCCAGACCAGGATGGAGACCCACTTTGGGATGTGTGTCACAAGGGGCCTCCTAGCAAAAAAGACCCTAGAAGTCCCGCTCAGTTCTCACCCAGATTCACAGGCATGAGGAGTCCTGGCCCAGACCCCAAACCATGTGACAGAAGGTGCAGGGTGAGGGGCAGGATGAGTCTAAGCACCCAGGACTTTTTATAAGGGGGCAATTTGAAACCAGCCAGGGAACTAGCTGCAGCATCCTGCTTCTTCGGACCCGCCCCAAGAGGCTCTAGGCCCAAAAGCCCCCAGGTCAGGAATGCCATCAGCATAACCCACCAAGCTGCAATGCACAAAGTGTTAATGGGTGGGGGGTGGGGGGTAGGGGGTAGGGGGTAGGGGGTGGGGGGGGCGGGGCTGCAGAGACCAGAATAAGAATGGTCCCAACAGAAAGTGAATGGCCCATTTCCCGGTGGCATCCTAAAGCCATCCCACAGGGAGGCCCAGCTCCTGCAAGCCACTAAATAAATAAATAAATAAATAAATAAATAGATAGATAGATAGATAGATAGATAGCTCTGAATCTTCTCAGGGAGGCGGCCTCCCCACTTTTACAGATCCTCCAGGGCCCAGCGGAACGTAGGCGAGTGTTTTCCTCAGCTAACCAAAGCCAAATCCTTCTCCCCAGGGTTACACATCAAGGAACCAGACCAAAATCCCCCCTGGCCCAACTCTGATCTCCTAGTGAAACTCTACCCCCTTCCTGATAAGGATCAGCCAAAGGATTTCCTGGGTCACGAAACTACAGAAACCATCGGCCTTGCTAGCAAATGGTCTTGGCATGAAATGAAAATAGTTCAGGCCTCTCCACCACCATAATTAGGTACAAATTTCCAAATGACTAGACCATGTGATTTTACTTAATTCCGCCCCCCCCCCCCCCCTTGAGGGTAGCCTGCAAGGAGAGCGAAATCTTTACTGCAAAAAGTTCCAACTGACCTCTACCACCGTGGGCCTCCCTCTGACAAGCCCACTTAGGGCCCCGGCCTAACCAGACGCTGATACCATGTATTTCTCTAGCTACCCCTCCCACGGGTGTTCCCACACCAAATACTACTCTGGAGCAGGAGGCCACAAAGCTGTGGGCCAGAAATCTCTGCCCTCTAGGAAAAGGATTCCTTTGGGCCACACCACAGTAGGCGCTGCCACCAGCCTGGGTCCCTGGCCACCTCTGCACACCAGTCCCCTCCAACTGTGCAACCGACACCAAGGGGCTTGCAAACTCCAACGCTTACAAATAAACTCTAAAGTGGCTAGACTCCAAGGGCCTGAGGGTGAGCCCCAAAATAATCCCCAGACACCAGATGTGTGGAAGACGCGCCTTTTATTGGCCTGTGAAAGCACGGGGCTCCTGCAACCACAAAGGCCCGGCGGCCGCAGGCACAGGACAGCCGTGCGCCGCAATGACAAAGCGCCCCTGCCCGGGGGCGGCTCCTCCCGCGCGCCTGCCCGCGGGGCGCAGGGCCAGGGCTCCTCCCGCCCCGCAGGGCAGGCCCCGGGCCCGCACACCTGGCCCAGGCGCCGGCGCCCTCAGCGCCGCTGAACTTTCCGTGACTCGCGCAGCATTTTCCTTAAATGCAAAAACAATCCCCCGGCGAGCGAGCAGCTCGCGGCCGCCACCGGGAGAGAAAGTGGGCACTAGAAGAGAAACTCCTGACTCATCCGCCTGGGCTTTTATGGCCCGGGATTGGATTCTGACCTTTCGGTGCGCTCCTGCGCGGCGCCTGGCCCGGCCCGAGCGCGGGAGGCGGCGCGGGGCGCACCCCCCGCACCCCCGCCCCGCGCGCCGAGGGAAGGGGCGCGATTTACCTACGGAGTCTATCTCCAGGAGTCGCTGGAGGTCCCGGATGCTGTGGATCTGACTGTGTGCCAGCCTCTCAATCACCTCGCGGGGGATCTCGGCTTCCTGCAAGCAGAGCCACAGGGTCAGCGTCCGCGCCGGGCCGGCCCGCACCCCACCCCCCGCGCGCGACCCCCCCCGCGCCCTGTGCCCCCGACAGCGCCGGCGCCCCCAGCCCACGCCCTCCGAGCTCTCCGGGCGCCCGACCCCTGCCGGGGGCCCTGGAGTCAGACGCCGGGGGCGGACAGGGTGCGGACCGGGTGCGACCCCCCAATTCTCGGCCCGCATCCAGGGCCGCCTTTCCAGAAAGCAAGCCCTCCTCCCACCTTTACATTTCCACACAAAAGCCCGGCCCCCGGCCCCTCCGCCCGGGGGGGTCAGTCACAGGAGGTCTAGGGGCGCCGAGGGTCCCGAGGAGTTTCTGATTTAATAGTGAAATCGACATCCAGAGAGATCCAAGTTGAAATGCGTCACGGATCGGCGCCCCAAGCCACGGCAGCCTTCACACTCTCATGGGGCCAGGGGCTTGCATTTTCACACCCCGGAACCCCGGGCCGAACCTGCCGGGTCGGGGGGTCTCCGGCGCAAAAACACGCGCGCGCGCACTCATCCGTTCACACGCGCGCCCCACCCGGCCCGGCCGCGGCCCTAGCGCCGCCCAGGGCGCCCCACATCCAGCCGGCGGCGGGAGGGTTAAATCTCCACCTCCCGCAGCTCCCAGTCCCTGCCCAGACCACCCCCACTCCCTCCAGACTGTGCCCGGGAGTCGGGGGTCGCCGTGGGGGTGTGCGGGGGAGGGGTCTCCACTAAGTTCCCACGGCGGGGGCTGCAGAAAGTCATTCATCACGGCCGGGCTCCCGGGGGTTCGGGATCCTACCCTGGGGGGAGGGGGCCCCGGCGGTGGGAGGACGCGCGCGCCCGGCCCGGCCCGGCCCCGGCTCGCCTAGCTCAGCCACCTGTAAGCAGGCCCCGGGCGGGCGGGACTGCGGGGCCCAGCGGCCCGGCCAGGCTCAGGGGCCGCGACCCGGGCGAGGGGGCTGCGGCCCCGCGCCGCCCACCCTGCCTCCCCGCCCGCCGGGGGGCTTCCGCCGCGGCCGCCCCTGTGGACCCGCCGCTCGCCCGTCCCCTCCCGGGCTCCGCCAGGTCACACACACCCCCTTCCGCGCTCCCCGCACCCCGATACTGCATTGTCCGCCGCGTCCGGGGCGCCCCTCCCCGGGGAGAGCCCGCGCCCCCCGAACTTTCTCCCCACTCGTCCACCCCGCGCCACTCCGTGCCTCCACGGCACAGCGACGCAACACGCTGGAAACTCACCAGACACACTTCGGCATGGCAGAAAAGAACAGCCAGTGGGGAAAAGCAAGAACCCGACCGCCCCAGCAGAAACCAAAATGCGCTCTGCAGAGCCCCGGAGCCCGAGCGGCCCCGGCCCGCCGGCGGCCGCAGGGGGCGTGCGCCGGGGGAGTCGGAGAGGGGACGGGGCGCGGGGGTGGCACCCACCTCGGCCAGGGCATGGGCGAGGTATCCGCAGCCGAGGAGTAGCAGGCAAGCCCAGGTCCTCATCGCGTCCCGAGGCGCTGGCGGCTCGGCGGGGAGGCGAGGCCGCGGGGCGGGCGCTCCAGCCGGGCTCCTGTGGCGGCGAGATTCAGTACCATCCCTCAGGGAGCGCGGCCCGGGGAGGGTGGCGCGGAGAGCAGGGAGCCGGCGGAGCGCGCCCGGCGCGAGCAGCGAGTGCGGAGAGGCAGGCAGCGCCAGCGAGGAGGAGGAGCAGGGAGTGCGCGCTCGCCGCGCCCGCCGCGCCGGGAGCCTCCTGGGCCGCCGGGTAGGGGGTGGGGACGGAAGGGGCGGAGGGCGGGGGCTGGGCCTCTTCCTTGGTGCGTTCTCGGTGCTGGCCGCCGCCGCGCTCGCTCCCCGGCGCTGGCTTTAGGAGCGACCCGGCCGGTAATTCTGCATATTTGCGGGCATCAGCCCCGAGAGGGACCCCGGAGCGAGGCTGCAGCCGCCGCCGCCGCCGCCGCACCACCCATCACCTGTCTGGATGCCCGGCCGGGCCCCGGCCGCGGGCTCGCGCTCTCCCCGCGGGGCTGCGGACGGCCCTGCGCGCCCACCGCCGGCCCCGCGCTCGCCTTCGGCCTCCTCTCGCAGCCGCCGCCCGGCCGGGTACGGCGCGGCCCAGCACGGCGCGGCCCGGCGGCCTGCGTGCGCCCCTCCGCGGCGTGCCCTCGGCTCTGGCGCCGCGCTCCGCCCTCCGCCGGCCCGAGCCGGGCAGCGCCCGCGGCCGCGCCGCCTGGCAGCCGCCGCCCGCCCGGGGCCTCGCCGCGCCGGCCGGAGCGTGGGGCCGAAGGGAGCCGCCGCCGCCGCCGCCGCCGCCGCCGGGTGGCGGAGGAGGAGGAGGAGGAGGGGGGGGGAGGAGGCACGGGCAGGCCCGGCTCGCCGGAGTTGTGCGGGCTCCGCAGGGCGCGCGTGTGGAGCCGGCCGGCGGCGGGGAGGGGGTTATAGCGCCGCCGCCGCCGCGCCCCTCCCCCGCCCCCTCCCCCTCGCCTCCCCCGGATTCCGGGCCCCGGACCCGCACCTCGGAAGCGCGCGGGGGCCGCACGGGCCGGGCAGGGCCCGGGCGCCGCCGCCGCCGCCGCAGAGAGCACCGAGCGGCGCTCACGCAGCCAGTAAAACCCATCAAAGCCCCGCGCCCGGCTCCGAGCTCCGCGCGCCCGGCGGGGCTCCCCGCGCGCCCCTCCCTCGAGCTTGCCCACCCTCCAGTGCCAGCTGCAATCCTGCGGCATCGGACGGGGAGGGGAGGAGGCCGCCGCAGAAGCGCTGCCGTCGCCGGCTCGCCTCCCTCGGGCCCCAGCGGCGGCAGCGGGCAGCGCCCAGAGCTGCTGCGCCAAAAAGGGCAAACGCGAACCGGCCCCCGCCTCCGGCCCCCCGCCCCGGCGCGGCGCTCGGGCCTCTTTCCACCGTGAGGATCCAGGGCCCCTGCCTCCCCGTCTCCATAAAAGGAGGGGGAGTGAGCGTCTGGTGAGAGGTGGGGCGGCTGCAGGGGCGCGTCCGGGGCACTCACCTGGCGGCGGCCACGCGCCCCCGCCCAGAATCCGATGCCTGGGGCGTCTGAATGAGGCACTTCCACCAGCATCCCGAGATGGGAGAGCGCCCAGGTCGGAGGAGGGGGCTGCGGCGTATCTGATCCCCACTCCCTCGTGGAAGGCTGGGCTGCGGCCTGAGCCAGGAACTCGAGGGGGCGGAAGGGAAAGGAGAGCTAGGCGCGGCTGGCGAGAAACCCCCGGAGCCGGAGCCGGAGCCTCCCACGCCGGGATCCGCCGGGCGCACAGAGCGCCACCTCCGGCCGAGGCGCGGCACCGAGCGCGATGCGGGGGAGCAGCGCGCTGGAGGCCGCGGCCTGAGCCGGCCGGACCGCTCCCGGCCGCCGGAGCGCAGGTGCGCCCACCCACAGCAGGTGGGATCGGACCCCCGCGGGCCCCTCAAGGGCACCCGAGCCTGGAACGCGGCTGGGAGGGGACACGGGCCCCGCGACCCCAAAGCTAGACGGCGAGGCCCCCGAAGGCTGGAAGACTCCCGGGTCGGTGGGAGGGTGGGCGGCCGCCCGGGAATGCCTCCCGCCCAAGGCCCCCGCCTCCCGCCCCCGAGGCCCCATCCTGGGGATTAGGCCCGCGCCCCGCGGCGGCCGCCCTCCCGCCAGACAAAGGCAGTAAAGGCGTAGCCCCGCGGGCGGTCTTTCATCCCGGCTCCGCCGGCTCCGGCATTTCAAAGGCCGAGTGGGGAGGGCGCTTAGGGGGCGCTCCCCTTCCCCCTAATACCTGGGGAGGGGGAGGGGGGACCTCTCGCTGTTCCCAGAGGGGGGGGTCCACTAGCACCCTTCCACCTGCTTTCTCACACCTGCAGCCTCCCAGTGCCCTGGCCTTGCCCAGGCTGCAGCCCCACACAACCACCGTCACCAAGTCACCTCTCCGGCTGTTCAGGGTGATGAGGGTGAAGCAGGGAAAACTTGGGGACATTTAGAAGCATGTGAGGGCCCGTCCTTGTCCATCCATATGGAACCTTCAGTGGCTCCAGAGAGAGACACCGCTGGCAGGTTTGGGGAAGGCAGCTAAACATGCACCACCAAGAACACCCAGGCTGGACGATGCGGTCTGAGCCACCGTCTCCCCACTGGATTGCATCACGGCAGGTGGATCCAGCCTCCGAGTCCTCTCGGGCAGGAGGGACCTGAGGACACTCCTTTGGGGATAAAGGATGGGTTTGATCGTGGGTACAGGAATGAAGGAGGAAAGTTTGCCTTGTATTTCGGCCTGGGGTTCTTACAGCTGCAATCCCTCCACATCTGAGCAGGCCTAGGTGGGTGGCTTCCCTCTGGGGCACTTCAGGGATGCCCAGCTGGAGTTTGCGGCCAGCAGGGGAGTTAAGGGGGCGCCTTTGCCGGGAGTCTCAGGCCAGCTGGAGGGTGGAAATCAAGGGCGAGGCCTGGGTGCATCCCGCCCCCGGACTGGAGAGCTGGGGGGGGGGGGCGGCGCCGGTGTCCCTCTAATCGCTGGCGGCTATTAAAAATAAAACCTCGGTGAGTCGTCATAGCGACCAGACAACAGCGGCGGCTGGAGGGTGGCAAAAACCGCACCACGGGCGCCTCTGGGGGGGACTCGGGACAAAGTGCAGGCTTTGGCTGCAGTGGGGCAAGGACCCCCAGCCCCACATGCCCCACCCTTCCCTGACCTCCCCCCCCCCAAAAAAAAAACTGGCAGAAATAGGCTCAGGAGCCCAGTTTCCGAGAATTGGACACGAAGACAGAAGAAGTGACTTGACCAAGAGGTCATCAACTTGGAAGAGAACCCACGCGTCTCGGCTCCCTCCCCCAGCCCTGGTTCCTCTTGACACCCTGCCCAGCCCGTTCAGGTTCCAAGCAGCCTCCTTTTAGTCCCTGGAAAGGGGAGGCTGGGTGAGGAGGTGGGCTTGGGATGCTCACCCCGGAGAGGAGACCGTAAGTCCAGAGGCCAGGCACGTGAGGGCTACTGCACCTGCCCAGCCCGCCGGTCGGCGATCCTTGCTGATCCGGCGTGGTCACGTGCTTCTTTCTAGCCAGGATTGAGTTTCACTTCCAGCCGCTATTAGGCGGTTCACACGGTTCATTGCAAATATTTGATAATGAGGCTAAATATACATTGGAATCGGTCGCGTGGGCGCGGTGTTCCCGGCTCTGCGGGCATCCCCGCCCAGGCCCCAGCCAGGCACAGACCCCCAGGCCGGCGCCCAGCTTTGTGGGGGAGGGAGGCCCGCCCCGCATGCTGCCCCTGGGCCATTCCAACCCAAGGCCCCAGCACTATCCACGGAGGCCGGCCAGAGGGCCCCTGGCGGAAGGAGGGGGCGGCGGGGGGATATCCAGGGTGGGGAGGTGCTGGCAGGAGGTGAAGGTGCACCTGGCAGCCGGGATGTCCGGTCGCCCCCCAGAGCTGGTGCTTCCAGGCTATCTCGGGCGTCTCCGGCGCGCCCCGACGTGCCTGCAGGCCCATAATTAAAGTGAGTCAGGTGCTCCGAATAGGTGGAGAGAGGGGCTGCCCTGCAGCTGGGGTGACTGGTTGGGCGTCTGCCCCTCGCTGCTCGCCTCCGGGCTCTGCCTGTGACCCCAGAGCCAGGGAGGAGTGGGAAGGGCACAGTAGGGGGCCAACTGTAGGGACATCTGCCTTTATTAAGCACCTCGTATGGTGTGCAGCCTGCATGTCCCACTAAACCCACCTCACCTCCTACCTGCTGCTGCTCGCCTGGGCCCTGGCACCAGTGGATGTTCCCTTCTTGCCGTGATGTTACTTCCCTGTGGGAGTCCTGACTCACACTCACTGAGCTCCTCAGTCCCTGCGTGATTTCATTTCACTCACAGAGACACGGAGGAGCGGCAATCTCTCCCACCTCTCCCCATTTTACAGATGGGGCACTCCAGAGGCCAAGAAGCCAGGCCGTTTGCCCATAGGGCCGGAGCCAAGGAGTGGCACACCCCAGGCAGGCAGCTCTGATGGCAGGGGCTCCTCTGCACAAGCTCTGTTAATACATCAGAGCAGAATTACTCATTGGTCCTGCAGCTCACAGCCAGGAGCAGGAAGGATGCTGCAGCCAGGGGCAGCAGAGCCCCCAGGGCTGGAGGCCATGCACACTTCGTCCCTAGTCTCAACATACACAGGGCAATGAGGAGCACACCCGGGTCCTGGCTGGCCTCTGCCCCTTGGCCTTGGCCTTGTTCATGTGTCTGTGCTTAGACTGCCCCATCTCAGTTCTCTCTGGTTAACGGGAATCAACCACCCTTACCAGGGCCAGTGAGCCTCCCTGCTCGCAGGAAAAGCAGACACACACACAGCTGCAGGACTGCAGTGCCCAGGCTGGGTCCCAGTGAAAGGGGGCCCACCGGCCATCCAGACCCAGGCCTCTGCCCAGAGCCAGGACGGATTTTTAGGACCTTTTGTAATGACGAAACACCACATTTCCCTTTGTCTCTGGGCCACTGATCCCAGAACAATCTCAGCGTCTTGAAGATCAGGGTCCCAGTGAGGGCGGTCACAGGTGGTTACTTCAGGCCGCCCCAGGCCCCAGGGGCTAGGGATGGGGCCGTCCCAGTCCAGGCTCCCCAGGAGAGTGATAAACCTACCAACCGGCCCGGAAGGCATTCTCAATGTTGTTTTTTACTCAACTATTAAATGTTTTTATTTTCCTTTTTATTTTATTTTATTGTTTTTAAAGATTTTATTTATTTATTCATGAGAGAGAGAGAGAGGCAGAGACACAGGCAGAGGGAGAAGCAGGCTCCATGCAGGGAGCCCGACGTGGGACTCGATCCCGGGTCTCCAGGATCAGGCCCTGGGCTGAAGGCGGCGCTAAACCGCTGGGCAACCCAGGCTGCCCCTATTTTCCTTTTTAAATACACAAACAGAAACAGGGTTTAAAATAGCTCTGAGCCCACAATCATCTTGTGACTATTTTGTGCATGAAGATCTACGCTAAGGGACGCTTGGTGGCTTGAAGGCCAGCCCTGGATGTCTAGTGCAGGAGCCACCAGCCACCTGTGGCCACTGGGCGTGTGAAACATGGCTGCTCCCCAGGGTGACGAGCTGAACAAGCAAAGCACACGTGGCCAAGAGGGCTTCATATAAAGGAAAAGACTGCAAAATTTCTCATTATTAATTTTTATATTAATGATATGTTGAAATGACAGCATTTTCAATGTATTGAGTTAAATAAACTATATTACTACAATTAATTTCGCCTGTTTTTCCTTTAACATGGCTACTAGAGCATTTGAAATATCCTACGTAGCTAAAATGAGGTTTCTATTGGGTAAAGCTAGTCTAGACACGTGGAGTTCACGCCAGTACTGTCAAGCAATCTAGTGAGTGGGGGGTAGGCCACATCCAGCCTGGAAACCAGCAGAGCTCTGCAGCCTCTGAGGCCCCGAGACCAGTAGAACCAGGGCTCAGTTACACCCCTTCCAGCCTCAACTGCTATGTGACCTTGAAGCAAATTGGCTTCTTCCAGGTAACGGCCAGCTCAGAGGGTTGATTTAAGGAATAGTCACTCACACATTCAGCAAATACTCATGTGCCAGGCACTCTGTGGAGTTGTAGGAACAGAAAGCCAAAACCTACCCCCACCCCGGAGCCCAGGGTACCTCAAGAAGCAAGCAATAGATAAGCATATACTATTTCAAGTAACATATTTCTGGGGTGGTCAATCAGGCCTATTTGAGCGGGAGACAATTAGCCATCTAGAAAGTCTAGATCCAGCATTCTAGGCAGAGACAGCCACAGCATGTGCAAAGGCCCTGAGGCAGGAACTGCCTTGGATTGTTCAAGGAACAAGGGGCAGGGATGGTGGGAGAAGGTGGGTGAGCAGAGAGAGGTAGGCAGTGGGGCAGATCACACACACCTTGAGACAGTAAGGCATCTAGATTTCATTCTGGGGGTGTAGAAGTCACTGAAAGGCTGGGGCAAGGAACACAGAATGTGGCAGCACAGATAGGAAGTTTAGCTGCCAGCCTCGAAGGTCAGAACAGAAAATCCCCTATTCCCCTCCCCTGCCCCCTGAGGTCTACAGGACTCGTGGCCACATTCCTGAGTTGAGGGTATGAATTTCCAGGATGGGGCTGGTCACCCAGTTTGAACCCAGAGCCACCCCCACACCTCCTACCCCAGTCCCCCTTGGGTCTGTGACCGGGGATGGCATGGGAAAGGCCTACAGTGCCCCTTGGCCATTAGACAGACAGGACACAGCCCTGGCCCTGGCAGAGGTCAGATGTCAGTCTGGGACCGGGACATGGGGACAGGCAGGCCTGCCACGCTTCCCAAAGGGAAGGCAGTGAGGGCTTGCCCTCCAGAGACACGGCCCCGGACGATGGAAGAGCCTCTCGAGGTCGGAGGGGCTCACAGCTCCCTGATGGGAGCACAGATCAGACCAGAATCGTGGGGTCTACAGTGGGGACCTCACTCACCATGGGGAGGGGAGATCCGAAGGAGCCGGTGAGGCCAGAGCCGAGGGGCTGAAGATGTGTGTGGGAAGCACAGAGGCTTCTGGAAGGAACCAGAGCCTGGGCTTGTATGAGGAAGAAGCAAACAGGTCATCGAGCTACAATAGTCAGATAGCTCGGCTCTCGCGTGACAAACGCATCGGGAACCACAAGCCTGTTTATTCAATAAGACAGTTTAGAAAATTGACCTGATGAAATCCACTTTACCGCCAACACTAAATCCATGTCAGACGGATCAAAAAATGGCTAAAGAAACGTTCAGAACAAACGGGAATGTGTGCGTCTTGCTGCCAGAAGCTCACAGCATCACCTGCCGCACTCCTGCCAGCGTGTCTTGTCTGGCTCAGCCTCGAGGAAGCACAGGGACACATCTGGAAGGCGAGGCAATCCATGAACACCTCCTCTGATCTCAGAACGTCATTTTCGTGGAGAAGCATCCGAGGGGCTGTTCCGGGGAGGGCAGGCGGAAGCGTCTGGAAGGCTCTACCCAAACCACGACACCCAGGACCGATCCTGGTGATGCTGCCCTGGGGGCGCAGGAAAACCCCCTGTATGTCCAGAGGTGCCGTGGAACGTGGGGTGAACTGGCATGACTTCTGCAGCTTATTCTTAGTGGTTGGGGTTGGGGAATGGAAATGATAGATGAATGACAGAGATTGGCTGTCAGACCGATGATGGCTAGAGGACAGACGGACTCGGCGGACCCTGGAGCATGCAGCCGGGGACATGAGAGAGGAAGGGGTCACATCCATTCATGGCACCATTCTTATGACTTTCCCATAAGGCTGAAATTTTTCAGAATATAAAGTTATGAAAAAAAATGCCAATTCCTAGTCTCTAATTTTCCCATCATTTATCAAACTTCTAGAAGGCAGAGAATCTAAGAGCTCCAGAGGACAAAACAAATCACAAATCAAAGAGCAGCAGGAGAGCCACAGTGTTTACTTTTAAAAAACAAACAAACATCCAATTTGACAGTAAAAAAATTCAAAACATAGGGTAGAAATTTAAAAACCGGAACAGATGGAATCCTTTACTGTGGGCCCTGAAGAGTCAGGGCTCCCCTGTTCCTGGCTCCCCGCGTACTTTCCATCCACCTAGAACAAGTGCATTAGCCAAAGGTTAAAAGACATTTATCTGCTGGGTCTCTGCTCCGGTTCTCTCCTCGGAAAACCACAGACTGACGCAGACAGGGGGAATGAGGACGCGGACCAGCGGGGACTGCACTTGGCTGCGCCTCCAGAGGACTCGGGGGGGGGGCAGGGGGGCCAGGGAGGGGGCTGCTGCGATGCTGACAGCCACTTGGCACCCTCAGCGGTGGACGTGGCTGTGACCTGACCCTGCAGCCCCACGTCTGGGCACCTGGCCTAAGAAAATGGCCCGGCCGCAGAGTGGCCTAGTGCGCGAGGGGCCCTGGGGGTGGGACTCACACCACAAACACTGGAAACAACCTAAAATCCCAGGTGTGAGCAGGCCTTGTTTTCCTGGCCCTCTGGTTGGAAACTGTGTCCCCTCCTGGGGCGGTGGCAAAGACAGTTTCCCGTGCTGTGGAAAGGGCCAGAGATGGGGCTCTACCCACGGCGGGGGCAGGGCGTGGAGCCGCTGGTCAGCTTCCTTCCACCCCACATCCAGGTGGTCTGTGATGTCTGAGGAATTCAGACACTTCTATTTTAGAAGAGACACCCAGGCATCCGAAGCGAACAGGGGCCTCGGGTTTCCTCTGAATCAGCAGTGGCCCAGGTGACCCTCCTCCTGCGTCTCCAGGGAGGCAGGCAGTGCTGCTCCCTTGGGTCCCCTCGTCCACACTAAGGTAGGTGGGGGCCTTTTCAGAGTTTCCAGGCTGCATCTCATGGGCTGCTCCAGGATGCTGATGGGCCAGGGGAAGGGGTGCAATGCTCCAAAGGGCCTTGCTGGGCCCCAAGTGCAGGCCTTCTTGGGCAGCCTGTGGGCCTCCAAATGTCCCCCGACCCTGACCCTGGCCTGCCCTGGAAGGCTGCTCCGTCCTGGCCGGGCAACCCCTGACCCCTGTTGGCTGGGGCACCCGGGAGGAGGCCCTGGAGCTCAGGGCTCACACCTCTGCTCTGAGTGACCCCGACAGTGTCCTTCCTCCCCGGGGATGAGGGCTGTGGGCCCAGCAGAGGGGGAGCTTGACAACCCCTCCCTGTCTGTGACTGCTGGAGAAGCTATTTTCATCTGTGGCTGTTTTTCTCGACAGGAGAGAGCAAAATACGTCAGATAATCTTATCCTTGTCCTGCTATGACCCTCAGGAGATGGGGGGGTGGGCGGGGGCTGGCAGCCTCTGCAGCCCAAGCATCCCTCTGGTGAGCAGTATATGGGTCCCCCAGCTCCCTGAGCCCCTACTATGCGCCTGCCCATGGGGGTGTCGGAAGGGCAGGAAAGAGCTCAGGCCCGAGGCCCTGAGGGGAGCCAGCCCAGGTCTGAGGCTGCCTTCCACCACCAGCTGGCTATGCTGGCCACCTGTGGCAAGTGGCTTCACCTCTCTGAGCCCCTGTGGCCTCAAAGGTGGTGGGAGTAACAACAGCAGGTAACACTGGGGACGTGCTCAGCACAGAGCCAGAGGGCAGCCGAAATTCTGCCCTGATTCATTAGCGGGGTATGGAGCGTGCTGTGTGTGGTGATGTGTGTGTAGACACTGCCTGGCGTGCAGCAGGCGCTCAGTAGTGATTCCACCTGCAGCTCAGAGCTCCTCCACCCCTGGGCCACAGGCACCTGTGTGGGGCAGCCTTGGCATCGTAGCCGCTGCTCATCACAGGGCCACCCCCCGGGGTCCCTCTGTGCCCCACGCTACCAGCTCCCATTTACCTAGGATAGTGCTGAGCTCAGCCCTTCAAACCTCCGTGTCCAGCTATGATCACAGTGAGCCCAGTGCCCAGAGAATCCAAAATAAAGCCACCAGCCCCTGAAACCCAAACAGTGGTATACACGGGGATTATTTCTGGATCCTGCTTTGACACCCATGAGACACATTCAATCAACAACAGACACTGACCATGGAGACCGTGCCGTGCGTAACAGCATCCCTGCCCTCATGGGGCTGACCTCCCAGAAGGTGCAGGGGTGACAAACACAGGAGCAAGGGGTTTACCTGCCTCCTGATAGTCCTCGGCTGGATGTTTTCAGCTTCAGGGAAGGAAACTCAGCCCAACCTGGCTTAAACGATGAGGGATCTTACTGGGAAGTACAGATGTCACGATTCAGGAGAGGTCTGATCAAGGATCCAGCTCTGTATGTTAGTGGTCTTCTCCCCTTGACATCTTCCTTCAGCAGACCCCTCCCTCATGGTGACAAGAGGGCTGCCAGAAGCAGCTTGGGCTTCCTCGTTCACACTGAGCAGGAATGCTGTGCCCCTGGTTTCTCTCAAGACTGAAGAAGCTCCTTCTCACAGGATGCTCTCCTTGGCCAGAAATGGTGGCCTGCCATCCTTATGTCCCATCCTCCACTCCCCTCCATCGCCAAGATCTCAAACCCCAGAGCTCCCTCCTGAGCCCCAGGCTCTACTCAGCACATCTGCCTGGGTGTCCAACACACAAGCCAACCTTAACACGAAACTGCAAGCTCTGACCCTGGGGATACCATCCTTCCAGCTGCTCAGACCATGGCCTGGGAGCCAACCCTGAGGCCCTCTGAGCATACATCCCATGTGTCATGGAATTATTGGTGACTCAGCCCTCAAAATGCCTGGGAAACCTGACTGGTGCCCACCCAATGTCGCCTCCTGGCCCTAGCCCCCACCTTCTTTCGGGAAGACTGTCCCAATGTTCTGGCCACCCCCCCTCACCCCCCCACTCACCAATCAGGGACACGAAAACCTACGGCATCTCGAGAGAAATTAAACATGCGGTCAGGGTCTGGCATGAATGCATACTACGGCCCCTCGTGCCCGTGGCTCCTGCCAGCACCCCCATCACCAAGTCTTGGGTCCTCCCCTGAGTTACAGAGCATTGTCCAAGCAGATAACAGATTATAAATAATCCCTTCCTCCCCGTCCAGACTCCCGCTGGCAAAGCTGGTGTGGGCAGGAAGCAGCCACTCAGGGTCTCGCCCAGGCCGGGGCCCAGGGCCTACCTGGCACTTTCCCACGAGATCTGGGACTTGGGACCACCTCCAGCTCTCACCTTCCTAAGCAGCTGGTGTGACTGGACCAGAGGCCCCCTGAGTGTCTATCAAGGACCTGAGCGGCTGCAGGGTCCGGGTGAGGGCAGCTCAGCACCTGGACACGCAGGTCCAAATCCATGCTTCCGTCTCCTTCTAGCATGTTCCGTGGGTAAGTCATGGAGCCACACTGGGCCTCAGCTTCTGAGCAGTAATAACAAACCACTTCCAAACGGGAGGTTAGAACCAGCACAGAGTGTGTACCTCACTGCGTCTGAAGGCCAGCTGGCGGTTCTAGGCCCTGTAGTTTCCTTGCTCACGCAGCTTGTGTGTCCTCACGGCCTGGCACCCCGCTTCCCCAGAGCAGGTGACATCCAGTCCAAGGCGTCCTCAAGGCCCTGTCCTCCTCTACTTCCAAAGCCTCCCCCTGGTAACTCAGACCGGCCACTTCCATGTGGGGAGGGAGGACCCAAGGGCGTGAAGCCCAAAATCGGGCTGCCCCTGACTCAAAGGTGGTTTCAAGGATTAAGTGAGCTCACACAGGGAAGAGCCCCCCGCCTGCAGGCTCAGGCTCGGGGCACCTCCAGGAACAGGCCCTGAGCCCCGCCAGACTCAGTGGGAAGCGGAGCCCCAGGCCCGCCCAGCCAGCCAGGCCGGTGCAGGGCCCTGCTTAGCAAAAGGCATGCACCGCTTCTGGCAGTGGACATGCCTGGTGGCATGGCTCATCACTTTCCTGAAGGCTCTCCCAAAATACCAAAATACCCAGCCCCCCACCTTCCCTGGGACGCCTGGACTCACCCATGTCTGACGGGAGGCTGCATGAAGCCAGGCCCCCCAGGGGCGCTTCCTTGGTCCAGAAGGCAGACGAGGAATCTGCGAAGGCTTCAAGGAGGAGGTGGCACTTGAGCCAAGCCTAGAAGGATGGCAGCCAGCAGCTGGGCTCCTCAGGCCAAGAATTTCCCTTCCAGCCGTGCCCCACCCATCTTATCTGCCTCTCAGGGGAGCGATCCCAGGGACCTTCCCGGGAGGGCAGCTCAGCCGGCTCCCCTCCCCGCCGCGGCAGCGCTGAGTCATCAGTCTGGAATGCACTTTCAATTCCTCCGCCACCCCTCCCCCTCCTCCGCTGTCCCCAGCCCCCTCCTCCCCATCCTGTCCCCCCAGGGCCAACCCATCACTTCCTGACCCGGGCACAGTGTTCCGGCCACGGGCCTGAGGATGGAGGATGGGTCAGGGACTCCCCAGGACTCCCCGTCACCCCGGAGGCCAGGGCAGGAAGGAGGAGGCGCCTTCCCAGCCTGGAGGAGCGGTTTCTTCAGGGACCTGCCCCCACACCGTCTGGCCCGGCGGGAAGTGCAGGCTCTCAGCATCCCCCTCAGCCAGGACCCAGCAAAGGTCAGGCCGGACCCAGACCCTCCAGCCCACCTCCTGGGCACCTCAAGTACTCCCTCCTCAAGGGCTCTGGCTTCTGGAAGCTGCTGAACAGGGTCTCATGCTTCCCTGATGGCCTCCCTGCAGGAGGACACGCTGAGTGTGTGTCACTGGGGCTGCCAGGGGTGGGGACTACGGCAGGAGAGCACCTCCTCATGCCTTCGGGCTCAGGGACCCTTGGAGCCTGGAGCCTGGGCCCTGCTCCCAGGGGCTCCTTTCCCCAGCGGTGGCCCCACAGTTGTACAGAGCAGGACAGAGTCCAGACCAGGTGGTGCAGCCTGAGGCCATGTCCTCACCTTCCCCAGCCCACCTGCTGACCCAGGAGCTGCCACGAAGGTGGGGAAGGGCAGCCAGGTGTGGTCAGAGCCCAGGGCCTGGCCACCCCCACAGGTGCTGAGACCCCCAGGGGCTGGTAGGTGCTGGTGACCTAGGCCCCCAGGGCTGGAGCTGGAGCAGCCCTGGGTAGAGGCCCCCAGATGCACTTGGGGAAGTGAGTGAGGTGCCCACGCTGGCTCTGCTCCTGCACTGGCCTGCTTGGAGGTGGGGCTCCTGCCCAGTTCTGTGAGCTGTTCAAGAAGAGGGCTGACCTGGGGAAGGAGCTGGGTGGGGAGCTGTGTTCCCAGCAGGAAATCTGCCCTCAGGGCACCACTGGCCACCAGCAGTCCCCTCCCATGTCCTCCATGCAGTTTCTGTGTCCTGCCAACCTCTGGAAAGCTCTGGCCCCATCCCCGCTCCCATCTCCCCTCCATCCTCCTCCCCAACTCTCATACCCCTCTTCCCCACCCAGTCTCCCCCATCTTCCCGCATCTTCCCCATCTCTTCCCCATCTCCCCGCCCATCTCCCCTCCCCCCTCCCCCCATCTCCCCTCTATCCTCCCCCATCCCCACCCCCAGCCCCATCAAGGCTGGGATCCGGCTGTATTTTCTTCATGGAACAGTCTGAAACCCACTCCCTGCCTGTGTAGTGTCTCAGGGCCCCACCACATCTGGGTCCAGAGAGAACAGGGTCCACTTGCCATGAGACCCCAGTCCTGACAGTGTTTGTGGGATAGCCCAGGTCCCCTGCTCAGCCCCCTTCTCCCCATCTCAGCCTAGAAGCTGAGCTGGCCAAGTGGCTGGCCTCAAAGACAGGCCTTGGGTGTGCGGAGGGCCATGCCGGGGCTGCCATGCACTGAAGGGGCACTGCCCAGTGTACCCCCATGGCCTCCCCACACCACCCCTGCTGTCTGCCCTGCAAGGTGGTCGGGCCCAGAAACAGAGGGCTTGTGACCAGAGCAGGCAAGCGTGGCTGTGCCCAGGGCCAGACAGAGACCACAGCTGGGTAGGAACAGGGAGGGAGGTGGGTCCTTCGGAGCCTGAGAGCCCTCTCTGAGCTCTGTTTCCTCATATGTACCATGAGTCTGTGTGGTGGGGCCTGCGGCATCCAGCACACGCAGAGCACATGCCTAGCACACGCAGAGCACACGCTCCAGCCTTAACACACAGCAGTGGCTGCCAGGCTGGTGGCTCAGTGTCAATGCCCCATCCACCATGGGGCCAGCCCCTCCTTGAAGACAAAAGCACCTCTGAGTTGTCACTGGGTCCCAGTGCCTGAGAGGCCTGGAGCAGGATCTTGGGGATGGGCAGGGGCCCACCCAGGAGCCCCCTCAGTCCTAGCCTGCTGAGCAAGTGGGTGAGTGAGCCAGGCACGAAGGCACCAGCCTGACCTCCTGGTAATCCATGGGGTGGGAGCGGGGGCTCTGAGGACTCCTAGGAGTGTCCCTGAGGGGCCTTGCCCCCCGGCCCAGTGCAGCTGGTCCAGCCCCTGAAGCCATGGATCCCCAAGCACAGGAACAGTGTGAGAACAGTAGTTTGGCTCTTGGCTGGCCCAACCAAGACCCCCTCACCTCAAGGTGAGGACCCCCTCTGGGGGTCCAGTAGTTCACCTGCCCTTGCTCTGGGGCAGCAGCCACCTGAGGGAGGAAGACAGGGCTCGAGGTCCTGAACAGGAAGGCTTCCACACCCACAGGCAGGCTGCATGTGTTCCGTTCCAGAAGGTTCCCGGACTCCCATAGCCCCATGGGAGTCGAGGCCTAGAAATTCCCTGGGTCCCTACATGGCCCTGCCATCAGCTCAGGGGGTGCCTCCTGGCCCACAGAAGCTCAAGACCCCCCACCCAAGGAGGCTGGGTCGGACTTGGGCCCCACTCTGAAGCCCAAGACACCCTCCACCCCATTGGCTCTTTTTATGGCTCAGATGTCTAGGGACTGGCCAGTGTGTGCCAGGCCTGTACAGAGTGGGCAGTAACACGGACAGGATCTTTGGGATCAGAGATGGGGTGCAGGGGAGTTCAGGGTACAGATACAGGCAGAAGGAGTATCAGGGCTGCCTGGAGCTGGGGGTCGGAACACCAGGAGAGGATGGGGTGCAGGGGGAGGGCTGGTCTCTGCCTGCAGGCTCCTTGAGGCCCGTCTAGGGCTGGACTCTAAGGAGGTGGGGTGGGGGGTGCTAGGATCTGTCAGGAGGCCAGTGACAGATGCCCAGGAGCCTGGACCTGGGGTGGCCATGGAGGTGGAGAGGGAGCCCAGAGGCAGCCAGTCCTGGACTGGAACGTGTAGGGTGCCGGGGACAGAGGCCTGGGCAGCCTAGACTGGAAGAGGCTCCACTACCCACCTGTCAACCGGCCCTTGGGCCAGCCTCCTGTCTGCTGGCACCAAGGCTTCATGGTCCCAGAGCATCCAAAATCCAGTCCCCAGGGTATGGCCCCAGGGTCAGGCCTGGGGCACTGGGAGTCCACTCCTTCCCCCTCCCCCAGGCCAGGGATGCTGAGGTCGTCCTTCGCCACCCTCACACCCTCCAGAGGGGCCACCTGCAGAACACCACACCAGAAGCACTGGCTAATTTGGAGACTGCACACTGAATTGTCTAAATTGGTCGAGTTTTTCGTGGCAACCTATTTAGTCTGTAGAAAAACAAAGCATGGCGGCTCCTAGGAGTCTCAAGTATGCCCAGGGCAAACTCCTACTATTTGTTCCAGTGTATTTGGAAACCACGAGGATACAGCCAAAGGCAAAGTAACACACATTTTCTTCTGACTCTGTGGCTTGGAGGAGCTGTGTGGGGCCTGGAGCCCGGGGCGGGGCTGGGGGGTTCCAGCCTAGCTCCGCACCTACTGGCAAAGTCCCGGCTGTCTCTGGCCCAGCCTCCCCACCCCATCTAAGGTTCCTGAGGGTCCTTGACTTGGTGGTTCAGCTCATTCTGATCCAAGCAGTCCCTGCAAGGCCTTTTGTGTGGGTTTAGTTAGTCATGCATTCAGTCAACAAACGTTTGTGTGGGGCTGGGGAGGGTGGGCGGACAGCCTGGTGTAGGCTGATGAGCTGCCGACGCCTGTGCCACCCAAGACTACAGGAGGGCCCCCTCTCCCCTGCCAAGGATGTGGAGAAACCCAGGCAAGGCACAATCTCTGCTGACCTCCCTCTGGGGCCCAGTTGGGTCAGGACTGTGTTACTGGAAGCTAGGAGTGTGGCAGTTTAGTAACAGGACTGCTAGTTCTGTGGTTCCCCCTCCACCGCCCCAACCAGAAGGTAGGGTCTGGGTCTCCTCCCTGAGTCCAGGTGGGCTGGCCCTACAACAAACATGTGGACGTGAGACCAGATCCTAAGGGGACCTCCAGCCGGGCAGCTTACCTGGGTGGCTGGTGGAGCCAAGGAGGCCGGCTGCTGAGGCCACCTGGCTGTACAGAGGCTCGCGACACTGGAGGGGCCTTGGGTCCCAACAGAGCATCCAGGACGAGGTAGTTGGAACACCTCAGCTGCTCTTACCCCGGGGCCCGCACATCGGGGAGCAGAGACTGAGCCCCACTCACTGGGCCCCATCCCACGTCTCTACAGAATCCAGGCTGGCTGTTCATGTCTCGAGGCTTCAGAGGGACACTACGAGGGGACCAGAGACCACAAAGCACACCCAGGGAGGTCGCATTTGCACCTCTACAAAGCTGAGTTCACAGCTCAGCTCTGGAGTCCTCAGGGGCCCGCCCCAGGGAGCTGGTGGCTCAGGGAGCAGAGGGAGGGGGAGGGGGACACACTGGCAGCTGGCACAGGAGGGAGGACCGCAGCTGCCCAGCCTTCCAGGCCCAGGGGCCACACCCGGCCGAGCCCGAGGGTCTGAACACACCGGCTCTGATTCCTGTGTCCAGTGAACGCAGGAGGGCCTGGTTTTATCACGGATGCGTGTGCTCTGGTTAGACATCTTACGTGACCGTAGCTCCAAATCTGCGTGTTCCCTCGCACGGGCCCCCGAGTGAAGTGGGTGAGGCACACAATCCTGCTTCACAGGCACGCCGAATCACAAGAGCTTCACAGACAAGAGTGTGGTGGCCCCCAGAAGAACCTTGCCGGTGCCACATGGCTCATTACAAAGAGCACCAAGAGTTGGGGCCGGTTGGACTGCCCCCCAAGGACGCTGTGCGTTAGCCAGCACAGCACATGCCCACCCCGGACTGTCACGATGTGGCAGGTGAGGGACTGCCGGGTTCACTGCCCAGCACATTCCTGAAACACACCGGCCTGAGTCCTCCAGCTGCAAAAGTAAATGGAACGATGGACCGGGAAGGCTGGAGGGGTCTCCAGTGGAAATGACACACGGCTCTGTCCATGCTAGAGCAGTAGTTCAACTACTACTGGGCCCATCTGCGTGGCTGGGTCAAGCTCGACATGTGGATTTTAAAACCTGCACAGGATCTTCTTTTGCGAAGCAATTTCTGTGGAAAGGTTCCAAAGGCCTGCAGTCCCCCCAGCATGCCACGGTCTTGGGTTTCTAGGCCCAGACTGAGGAGTAATTGGAGGGTTCCCCGCCCACGGAGCTTGGGTTAGAACCAGACCAGCTGAGTCCCACAAGAGAGGGGATGCTCTGCCCAACTGGAGGTGAGGCTAGGGCAGAGAAGTGAGTCACCAACTGCCTAATTTGGTCACATCCCAGGAGGCAAGAGCTGTCCGAGAGGGGAGAGCCAGGTCAGCATGGTCCAGAGCTTCCTGGAAGGGGGTGGGGTTGAGCGCATTCACGCGAGGCCAGGGCAGACCCCAGGGCCCCCATCTGGATCTGAGTCTCAGGGACCAGAGCCCCTACGGCCTGCAGCCACCATGGGAACCTTCGAACCAGGACCCCCAAGTCACCCAGACGGACAGGCCACCGCTGAGGGCAAGGACCTCCCAGACAAGGAGTCACCCTCCCCCGGGTGCAGCCTGGCAGCTGTGGGCCTGGGAGGGAGACGCCAGACCTCAAAGTGAGTCACTGCCCGGCTGATTCAGCCCCCGAGCCAGGCGAGGTGAGGCTAGGGCGGTCAGCAGCCACGGGTGTCGCCCCATCAGGGTGTGCAGGGTGGCCAGGGTGTGCAAGGCTCTTCTTGCCAGTTAGGATCTCATTTCAAACAGGGCCACGGGGGTCACTACCAAATTTAATGGACAGGGAAGCCGAGGCTCAAGGTGCACACTCACAAGACCCAGGTCAGGGCAGCCCCTGGAAAAGCCTCCACACCTGGACTCATGTGCAACAAGAGGGGCCGCTGGGCCCGTGCAGATCCGTCCTCTGAACACCCAGTCCACAAGAGCAGAAAGGGTCTCTCCGGGGCAGCCAAGCCACCTCCACTGCCAGGAGCAGGGTGAAAGGGGCAGGGGAACTGGAATAGGGCTGATGGTTCAGATGAAATAATGAATGAGCCTGGGTGCACACGGCAGAGGAGGCCTCTAACTCTGGGGCGGGGCCGGCCTGGGCTCCTCAGTGCTCCTCATGCCCCCCCCCCAGCCCTTCCCAAGTCAAGAAGGGGATCCTGGACCCCTGTGTTCCCTTCCAGGTATACTCAGGGGTTGTGTGCCCAGGCTATGTTAGAGAGGGGAAGGTAAGGCCCAGAGATATCAAGGGACTTGCTCAAGGCCAAACAGCCAGGTGGGCTTTCCTCTGGGAGTGTGTGTGTGGGTGTCCCGTTTAGGTGTGAGATGTGAAGACCCCACCTGCAGCACCTCCTCTGCTCCTGCCCTGTCCCAGGTCCCCCCACCCCCTCTGTCCTCCCTGCTCCCCTCCCTGGTTAGGGCCCAAGGACCTTCTAGAACATACACCAGACTCTTGGCTTCTGGGCTCCCAGTTCTGCAGGGGTCCAATGTAGCCCAGACGCCTCCAAGGGGTGTCCAGGGATGTCTGCTCCCAACCGCAGGTGCCACCACCCCACCTCCCTCACCCAGTCTCTCTTTCCCGTTGAGTGAGAACACCAGGGCCCGGGTGCCTTCACCCAGCTTCCTCCAATGCCCACGTCTTACAGAATTCAAGTGTGGTCCCAGCAGCAGGATGTTGATGTAGATGCAGCCAACACGCTGGTCACGCCATAGGCACGAGGGGCGCTGTTTGTGAGCTGCTCCCTCCCCGCACCTCGCCTCCACTGGGCTCCAAATCCACGCGTTGTCATTTCCAGGAGGGTGCACACGTGGGATCACACAGCCTGTGACGGGTGGGCCGGCTCTTCTGCTCAGCGTGATTCTCTGCAGATGCACCCGAGCTGCTGCCGTATTGCCCGCTGGCTCCTTTCCGCGGCAGAGCAGCCTCCAGTGGCAGCTCGTGGACGGCCCTGCTGATGGACGTCTGGGCTGCTTCCAGCGTGGGGCCGTGTGAATAAGGCTGCTGTGAGCATGAGGCACGGCATTTCTCTGGGGCAAGTGCCCAAGAACGAGGCGGCTGGGCCATAGGGTAGTTGCATGTTGGGTCTGGTTTAATTTTTTTAATCAGTATTTTAAAAAGATTTTTAAATTTATTTAAGAGAGAAAGAGCACTCGAGCATGCATGAGTGGGCGATCCCGCGACCCCGCATCCCCGCCGCCCTGGTGTTCACTATGTTTCCCCGTGGCCCGAACCATCTGAACCGCTCTCTGTGCTGTATTTGCCACCTGTGTGTGCCCCTCGGGGCCAATCCTGCTCACGCCCCAGCTGCGTGTCCAGAGCTCTTCCCTTCATGGGACATGTGGTTCGAAAACATCCTCTTGTCTGCGGCTTGACTTTTCAGAGGCTGTTGCAGGACAAATGGTTTTAATTTTCAGGAATTCCAAGTAATCCAATTTCCCTTTTACGGACTGTGCGTTGGGCGTCTAGTCTCAGTGCGATTTCCTAGCCAGCTGGAGATCTGAGGATCTTCTCCTGTTGTGCTTCTGGAAGTCTTATACTTGTATGTTTACGTGCAAGGCTGTGAGCTGTTTTCAGCAAATTTTTGTAGAAAGTGTGAGACCCTGGTCAAAATTTCCTTTTTTGTTGACCTGTGGAAGCCAGAAACTGAATTTCTCAACGTTTCCCTCCTTGAACCAGAAGTCTGCTTTTATGTATTTATTCCAGTGTTCATAGGGACCAGTGACTGCCCCTCCCTGTGAGGCCCCGGGCACCTGCACTCCTGGGGCTCACCCCGCAGGCCTGCCCCAGCCACGCTCTGACCACTTCTGGAAGCTGCCTCAGGACTGTGGCATCCACATCAGCCCCCAGAGCGGCTGGGAGCCACCAGGGACGGAGGCAGGCACGGCCCCTGAGGCTGGGGGTCGGGGGCTGCATGGCCCAGTCTCCATGGCCACAGTCCGCAGGCCACACTAGTGCAGACCCCTTCCTGGCAGTGATTGCGTACCGCGCCCCTGGCACCGCCCTGGGGGCAGGAACAATTGCCCGGCTTGTTGTCTCAGGCACACAAAAGTTCGCTTTCACAAGCCCTACAAGACCGGGTCTGTGCCCGCCTGGCGCCAGAGGGAACAGGCCCAGGGCCCAGCTGGGGAAGATGCTGCTCTGGCCCACGCACCCCCGCAGCGGGCAGCACGGACCAGAGCCCACCCTCCAAGGAGGGGTGCCCCACCCCTGCCCCGGCCCAGGGCTTCCTGGAGGGGCCGGAGTTCTAAGCAGCACAGGGAGTGCTTGACCCTAGTCTTCAAGATGGACACGAGCCTCGGCTCCACTCCCAGCCAGGCCTCCGTATGAGCCTCCTCCAGCTGCTGTAACAAAACGCCAGACCCAGGGGCTTGAGCAGCTGCCTTCCTTCTGTGGCTCCCGCTGGCCGCCGCCCATGCAGGAACCAGTCTCTGAGGAAGGTGGGAGGATGCTGGTTGGCAATGGCCAGCCAGGCCCAGCCTTGCAGACAGGGCTGCGGGAGGGCCAGGGGGCAGCGGCCACCTGTCTCTGGCCTCAAGCTTCTCATCCGTAAAATGAGACCTCAGAGTGAACTGACACCCCTGTCAGAGGTGCCCAGGGACCCTGGCACAGCTCAGCACTCCACTTCTCATTGGGCGTCTGGCCACCAACAGGCCTGGCAGTGGCCAGCATGACCCAGCGGCAAGAGCCCTGCCCTTAGGACTGCCCCCAGGTTCTGTGACGTCCTGCCTCCCTGCAAGTGCGACCTTGTCTAATGAACAGCTATGCTTCAAAGTGACTTTCTGGGACAAGGTCCTAAAAGGCCCCGCCGCTGCCGCCTCACTCCCTTGGGTCACTCGCTGGGGGAAGCCAAACGCCACGTTGTGGAGAAGCCCAGGTGGCCCTGGGAGTGCTCCTGTGTCAGAACAGAGCCCTGCACACGGCCTGCCCTGCACACAGAGACAGCCACACTGGAGGTGTGCGATGTTTGGGGCTACAGAATTTCGGATTTGTTATGTGGCAGAACATAACAGAGGCTCCAGCCCCCCTTCCCGGTTCTGACTCTGACACCCACCTCCCTGCCCATGGTCTTCCCCTAGTCTTTCTCCCAACCCCAGCCCAACATGCCAACAGATTCCCACAGGGTCAGGCGCCTGGGCCCCCTCCGTCCGGGACGCTGACTGCAAACCAGGATCTTCCGTGCTAAGCCACAGGACCTGAAATGAAGCACGTTGGCAGATTTCTAGTGGACTTAGAAGGGTCACTGTATGTATACATGTGACTTTAGCAGAAGCCATCAAGGAGAGTGCTGAGGCCTCTCTGACGAAGACGGAACGTGTTGGGGACTGCAGGTGAAGGCCACACATGTCCGGCTGATTCTTACATTTGCTTTGTTGTCAGCTCAGGAAAGTCTGCATTCACGCAGATAGGATCAGAGGGGGCCGTTGGCAGGCTCTGCAGCGCCCAGGAGGAGCCACCCCCAGGTCTGCAGACCCTGGGCGTGAGCGAGGCAGCACTTCACTCGAGGCTATGCTGGCCAGACAGGCAGCCGCCAGCAACGTGCAGCCATCACTGGGCACAGGAAACCAGCACAGGGAGAGGCGCTGCATGAGGACACGCACACCAACGCCAAGGACGCCGTTCCCAGAAAACACAGCGTCTCTTATCAGCCATATCCTATACTGAAAACATGCTCAAATGACAATATTTTGAACATATGGAGTTAAATAAAGTATCATATTGTTATTATTATTTTTAAGTAGGCTCCATGCCCGGGATAGAGCCCAGTGTGGGGCTTGAACCCACGACTCTGAGATCAAGACCTGAGCTAAGATCATGAGTCGGATGCATAACTAACTGAGCCACCAGGCGCCCCTAAATAAAACACATTATAATGAACTTCTTTATAGAGACAGGAAGCAGATGGTGGGGCTGGGGGAGCGGGGAGGGGTCTGTGTGTGACAGGGACAGAGTCTACGTGAGGAGGATGGAATGTTCTGGAATGGACAGTGGTGGTGGTCACGAATGTGCTCAATGACACTGGACCCGTATATTTAAAAATGGTTAAAATGCTAGATTCTACGTTATGTCTATTTCAGCGCAGGAACCTCAATCTCACCTGCTTCTCTTATTCCTGTTTTTGCAGAGGTAGGAGAACACTTAAAATGGCATACTGGGCTCACATTACATTTCTATCATGCGGTGCTTTGAAGTGCGAAGTCTTTTATTATTCAAATAGATATTTCCATAAGAAATTTGAGCAAAGAATGTGTTGAATTCCTAAGACACAGCAGAGAGACAGTTTGAAGACCCCCACCAGTCCCTGGCCGCCACCCCTTCCTGTGACTCGCAGCTTCCTGCATTGTGATCTGAGCATCCTGGACCACATGGCCTGGATAGCTGGTAGCCAGGCGGCCACGTGGTCCCTAGGAGGAGCCCAGAAACCTCAGGTGGCCCGCTCCTGTGGTCCTTCGGGAAGCTGCTGAGGTGGTGGGACTCAAGAACAGGCCAGCCAGCCCAGCATGAGGGTCCAGGGAAGACCACGCGCTCTAGTGTGTAGTGTGCCTTCCTGAGTCCGCTCCTCCAGCCAGACCTTGGGCAGACAGGGGTCTCATGACAATCCCCGAGGGATCGCGGCTCAGGGCTAAGAGCCACACCTCTTACCCCACGTCCTCTGCATGCAGAGACCCTTCTCCAGCCATTGACTCTTACCAGCCTAGGGGACCCTTCAGGATTCGGCCCATCCTAGACTCACCAATCACTGCCCAGCCCAACAGCAGTGACCTTGCTGGTGTCATTCCTTGTTCTGGAATCCCCTCACAGCCAGAGCAGGGCAGGCCGACCTGCATGGGGCTGGCGTCCTTGTTCTTGGCTTGGTGGTAGCTTTCCCAAGGAGCCTGGCCCCTGTCCAGCCATGAGAAAAGGAGCTTGGCTGGTGCCCTTCCTGCTCCATTGGGCCCTTCCCAACCCCACAACAAGGCTGGCACCTGGACCCACTGCTGGGTCCCAGAGAGATAAGGCTGCAGGTACACTGCTATTTGGATCAGGGTTGAAGTGTGCCTGTTGGCCTGGGAGGGGCCGCTGGGGTGGGGTTGGGGTTGGGGGGGCTCCACCCAGAACCATGGCTTCCAAAATCTGGACGTGAGACCTGAGTCGTGGGGACTCCCTGTCGTCACCCCCTTCCCCCAGCTTAGAAACTCAGGCTCATCCAAAGCACCTGAGGTGGGCAAGGGGCCTGTTTCCTTCCTTGTGGTACCCCACAGCAAGCTCTCAATATGGTGATGGAGAGCAGAGACACCCAAGCTTACAGAAGGGACAAGCCCACTGTCTGCTGACGGGCAGGTGGATAAACATGATGTGGTCCATGCAGTGGACATCACTCGGCCCTGAAACAGGATGGAGCCCTGCCACCTGCCACCTGGGGGACGCTCCCTGGGGACAGGAGGCCAAGTGACACAAGCCAGATGCAGAAGGACTCTCGAGGGGACCCCACACATAGGAGGACCCAGTGTCATCAGACTCACAGACACAGAGAGTAGACGGCAATGCCGGAGCTGGGGGAGCAGGTGGGGCCACTGTGTCACAGGGACAGTGGGGAGGATGGCAGGCACAGCAGCGGGAATGTGCTCAACACCCCTGAATTATGCACTGAAATTGGTTAAAATGGTCAATTTTATGTTATGTGTATTTTACCACAATAAAAACAAAAGAAAAACCCTCATCTGTTAAGGATTTCAGACCAAAACCCCAAGTCAGGAGGAGGTACTTCATTGCACATTTAATAGTACATGCAGCATTGAGAACATCGCAATAAACAGGGCAGGCTCACGCATCACAGAAAGTCCGCGGGCAGAGGCAGGGCTGGCAGCCCCCCGGGAGGGCACAGGGAGGGCAAAATCAGGGTAACTGCGCCATCTCATTTGTACTTCAGACTCCAGAAACCACCCCGAGGCTCTACACTGCCCCCAGGCCTCTCTTGCTTTCGAGGACTTGGCCAGAAAATACATCTAAGGGGTCATGGACTTCGGGGTGTGGGGCCTGGGGCTGTTTGGTTGATATTTGTCCTGCATCAGGAGGGTGCGGCCTCAGCGCGTCTCCCGGGGCAAGAGCACGTGTCCAGCGGAGCATCCGCTTGACAACTCAGAAAGGGGCTCTGGCTCTCACAACTTGACCCAGAACGTGTCTAGACAACCTCTCCCCTCCATCAGAAGATCTCCAAGAAGCGCTTTGCAAAGCAGTGGAAGAGCAGACACGATCCTGGCCCCCACCCGACTCCAGGAGAACGGTGCTGCCCAGGTCATGGAGTCCCCAGCTCCCGCCGTGCCTTCCGCAGCGAAGGCCAGGACATGCCACTTGACCACGTTCTTCCTCTAAGGGTTCCTGTGAGCCTGGGCCTGGGCGGGGCAGGGCTCTCGTGCAGTCAGATGAGGCCTCCTCCTCTATGAGGGAGGAGCTGCCTTCCATCACCACAGGCTTTCACACCTGGCATCCCTGGGGAGACCCTCAGGAGCAGGGACCCTTACAATCTCTTACCCTGGAAGCCAGGGGTCCTTGCGGGACACCCCCCCCCAGAGGTCACCACTCCACACTCGGGACTGTAGACCTGGTGACATGATGCTCAGGGCCCCAGGGCATGCGGACAACTGCATGGACTGACCTGGCTGACCCAGCCCACTCTGGGCATCCTGAACTCACAGCTGGCCCCTTGGCCACTGGGGGCAAGCTGGCTCCTGTGCCCCCAGAGACTCGGGTCTCAGAAGATGAGCCCACAAACGAGAAGGGGGCACATGGGAAGGGGCGCCAGCATCTCCTCAGCCTGGGGGTCTTGGGGGAACCTTTGCTTTTGAAATGCACAGGGTGATTGTTTTATTCCAAACACGAGTCTGGGGGTCGGCCCTGCACTGCCGGGGTGCCCGCCTCCCCGCGGCCTGCGGACACAGACAAGCACGCCACCACATGGACGCAGGGCCGCGGGGCTGCAGGGCTCACACGGTGAGGGAGATGAAGCTGTTGTAGCGCTGGATGTTCCTCTTGAGGATCTCAGAGCAGGGGCCCAGCACGCGCTCGAAGCGGGGCCGGTCCAGCTTGACGCATTTGAGCGGCCCCCGGGCCACCACGGTGGCCGCCCGGGGCCGGTTCAGCAGCAGCGCGATCTCCCCTGGGGGGTGAGAGGGTGGTCAGGGGCCCGGGCCCCAGGACGGCCCAGATCACTCATTGGAATCCAACAAATACCTGTTTACTTTGAGTATATCCCGTGGAGTATGAGGTACTCTTAGGCCAACATGGGGCTCCCATCGGTCTGCATTTCAAACTCATTGGGGCATTGCTGTGCAGTGTTGCGACTCATGGTATGCAGCCCGGACCTCCCACAGGACACATCCATGGAGAGGGTGCCCGGACCTGCCCCCCACCCCACCTCAGGGCCCTTCCAGGGACCTCCCAGTGAGACACACACCATGTGAGGGCGGGGACTCCAGACTCACCGAAGTAGTCGGAGGGCCCCAGGCGCCCCACCTCCATGTACTCCTCGTTGGGGGACCGGCGCTGGAGGACGGAGGCTGTGCCCTGCAGATGCCAAGGGGACACATGAGGGTCAGTGGCTGGGGGGGCACAGCCTGAGGTTACCCAGCAGGGGGTCACAGGTGAGGGTGTCACACCCAGCAGGGGGTGACAGGTAAGAAGTCAGAGGTGAGGAGACACAGGTGAGGAGGTCACAAGGAAGGGCCACAAGTGAGAGATCACCCAGCAGGGGGGCATGCCCAAATCCCCCTCCCACCAGCCTCCATCCATGTGCTTGCCTTCTAAGACGAATTCAGGGTTCTCTTCCTCTGAGACAGAAGGGTGTGGGGTCAGAATTACACTGGGGTCTGGCTGAGGGTTGAGGCGACCACAGGTCACACAGTGGGGAGAATCCTGGAGAGAACTGAGCTGACCTTGGGCTAGCTCTCAAGGTCGTGGTGCTCCAATGGGATGGGTGTGGCCTCAGGTCACATACCCAGTGAGCAGTGTGGCTCCCTCCCGACCCCCAAACGGGGTGCCTACAGACGCCGCCGGCTCAATGATTAACACAAGCCTTGGCGGCCAGCACGGGGCACATGAAATGCATTACATGCTGAAGTCTCTGGGTCTGGTGGGGCCTGCAGCCTCATCCTAGGCAGGAACGGCTGCATCTCTGGCGTTGGGTGGGCTCTGACCCCAAGGCTCCCCTCACCTGCCAAGCTAGTCCCTTGTTTGGGGGAACCGGGCACCAGCCTTGTCCACACCTTCCTATTCTACACCTGTTGGCGGGCTGGTGCCACTGTGGAGACTAAAAGGGAGGCTTTATAAACCGCATGGAGCACTCAGTCTGTGCTCCACACTGGCCCTGCACAGCGGGTATCAATAAATGGTGTCCCTCCCACAACTGAGCCCTGTATGGCCAGGCTCAATGGCGTGCTAAATAACGGAGCCGCTGCGAGGGGCCCCCAGCTTCTTCACCGCTGCCAAGGGGGCTTAAGCCCAGGGAGGACATGGGCCCTCGCACCCCCTGCTGCCCTCAGCCACGAGGGCGTGTCCACAGCCCTGCAGCCCAGCACCCTGATGCCTTGCAGCACGAACAAACGTGATCTTGTTCCAAGGCGGGCTCAGTTCACCGGCTCACAATTGCTGGCTGGGCTGTGTGCAGGTTAATGAGTAACTCCCGCCTCACCACAGTCTGGGGGAGACACTGTGAGAAGACCCCACCGGTGCCGCCAAGCCTAGGATCTCTGGGCACCAATCAGCAGTCCCTCCACATGGACTGCCTGTGCTCACCCCCGATCCAGCAATGGGGCCACTCAGCTCGTGGGCGTCTGGGGTGTTTATGAAGCCAGCTGATGGATGGCAGCAGACATCTAAACAGTCAAGCGACGCCGCCACCACCCAGGAGTCGTGGCTGGCGGCGGGCCTGGACAACACGTGCTCCCTTTCTGAGCCTCTAGGAGGCACAGAGTCCTGGATCCCATGGCCCATGCTGGGGGTGACAGCTGAGGGTGACATGCGGGCTCTAATGTCATCAGCCTCAATCTTCCTGAAGCAAGACTTTGTGCAGATCACCCGGATGCCACATGCAGTTGCTGCCACCATGAGAGCCTGTGCCCCCTGTGCCCAAGGCTGCAGTGACAGGCATTATTTTTCTCAACACCCTGTTGTGCCGACCTAATTCTCTTTCACATTTATGTCTTTTAACTTGTGATGCACATAATCAACATGACTTTCATTCCCGTTTTAGAGAATTTTGTTTTAAATTGGGATCATTTTCCTCTTCCAAAACCCCAGGGATGGAACTGGAGGCCTCTGGTTTACAGAATTACTCAGTGACACTCCAGGCCTACAGTGTCCCTTCAAATGTTTTGAACCCCCAACACTGACAAACCCGAGTGGAGGGGTCTGAGGTTACTGGGGTCATCTGTCATGCTGTGGAACCAGAAGACTGGCAGTAAAGCCTGGGGGCTGGCTGATTCAGCTGTCTGGACATGGGTCAGGGACTGGGGCTCCTTCCTGCTTCCTGCTCTGACAGTCTCAGTCCGTCCTGGTGGCATAGTAGCTGCCATGGTTCCAGGAGTCACCAAATGTCTCTCTATGCTGTCTGCAGGAAGAGAATCACTTCTTCCTCCTGCAGCTTTCCCATCAGCAGGAAAACCTTCTGGAAGCTCCTGGCAACCTTCTTTCACACTGCATTGACCCAAGCAGGTCAGACGCTCACCGAGCCACTGCTGAGGGGGTGGGTGCCAATGGGAATGGGCTCCAGCTGGGCCAGCATGGGATGAGACCACCATCCACCATGTGCCTGGTACCATTTCCTTTCTGGTGGCGCACAGAGCAACAGTCGCCTGAGATGAGACAGGCCGTGACCACCGACACAGGGAAGCACACGCAGTCTGCCCACATGCCCTTGGAGGATGTGTGTGCTCCTGCATGCAGGTGCATCCCTGTCCCAGCCAGATGGCAGCAAGGCTTGGGGCACATAACCTCCGCATAGGGAGAGCCCTCGGCAAACACACGGTAGGGGATAGCGCCGTCTGTTGGGGCCGAGGCCCCAGGCCTCCGGTCCAGCGCAGGCCTGACACTGGAGGGTTCGGACTTCTACCCAGCACAGCGCGGTTCCCACGACACGACACACAACCTGGTCCTGGCATTAACCCTCCCGTCCGAGGCCCACTTCCCAGACTGCCGCGAGGGCAGCACAGACACTCTTGAGAAGCTGCGAGCAGGAATGTTCTGGGCTGGAAAAACACACTTGCCAAAACTCTAGATCATATTCCCCAGATTTCTTAGTGATTCTAACCCTGGTCTGAAAACAAATCAGGCCACCCAGCACACGGACTGGGAGGATGCAGGAGAAAAGCGTTAGCACCGGAGTCAGTGGGTGAGGACCCGCTGTGTGTTTTTTTGATTTTTAAAAATCTTCTTTGAAATCAAAACCACAGCAGACAGGTATGACCTCCATAAGAAAGAACCAGTCGAGGTGGCAGCAGAGAGCACACCTCAAAATGTCCCCGCGGGCCAGCCTAAAACCTTGGGCTCAAAGGTCCCCAACAGTCAGCTGGGTGGGCTGGGCACTGGGAGGAGCACACCTAGCCCGAAGCCCCTCCTCCGGCCGTGGCTGGCTGTGGCAGCAGGGACCCTCACCACATCCCCTCTGATTCACACTATTGGGCGTGCCTTCCCGCACCCAGTGCCTGCAGAGCGACTCCCTGGGCCGGGCCACCCTCTTAGAACCCCACCCTGGCAGAATGACAGGTGTCATCCAGTTTAGTTGGTACTGCGGGCTGGTGGTGGTCCCCCCAGTGCCTGCTGGGCCTCGATGGCACCAGGGAAGCGGGGAGGGATGCGCAGACGCTCGGCAGGGACAGGAGTCCACCAGACCCTCTATGTGCCCCTGGACAACTGAGCGCCCTCAGGCAGATGTTGGAAAGCCCTATGAGGTCAGAGTTGCTGGACCCCAGCTTCACGCTGTGCCAGCCACAGGAGGGCCCTTCGCTTCCTGAGACTCAGCCTCCTCTTCCGCAAAATGGGAATGCCACGTACCAGCATCTTCACTTCAGAAAGAGGTGCATGCGCGGCAAGTGGGACAGGCAGTCATGATGGCAGCAGACACTTGAGTAAATGGAACAAACACTCATCCCCGTGGCCACAGAGTTCGTGGAACTCCTGGAAACCCACAAACCTCTGTGCACACTGTTCCCTGTGTGCTTCTGGACTTGAGCAGAAGCAGAGCGCTAGCCGTGTGTGCACGTGCACACACACAGGAGTACACCAGCCCATGGGTGTGGACATCCCGGCAGCTCTGTGGCTCCTCCTGCATAGATAAGGGCTGCATGGATGGTCTCAGGGTTTCTGAAGAAGCAATCATCATCACAGACCAACAGCGTGTCCTGCGTCGGGCCTGTCCAGCTCCTCCTCTGTCCCTTCTGCCCCAGCGCAGATCCACCTCCCTACAGCACGGCTGGAAGACTTGGAGCGAGGGCACCACGTGCTTGGTGGCTGCACACATGTCCTGGCCCATGTGTGTGCTGGCGTTCAAAAGATCCTCTGAGAGGCCGGGCCCCAGAGCCAGGTAGCACCGAGTGTGACATCCCACAGGCCCTGCTTGGGGAGGGTTCTTTCCCCAAACCCGGTGAGTATCTCATTCCCCCTGAAGCCAGCATATCCAACAGGAGCACAGCCACTTTCCTGTGGATTAGGGAGAGCAGAGGCAGGCAGCGGCGGGCAGAGGCGGGCAGAGGTGGCATCTGGGAGACATGACCTTGAGTGGAAGGACAGAGGGGTAGGCAGGTCACAGGCTATGGCTCTGTTCCTTCAGGCTCTGATTCCAACACCCAGTTCTTCCCTGACACCCATGCACCCAAGGCTTCCGCAGGCTCAGAGGAACCAGGGCATCATGACCACACAGGCCCTGCTGCAAGCCAGGGCAGAAGAGAAGTGCCAGCACCAAGGGTTCCTTCCAGGTGGGGGTGTCATTCCAAGCACCCCAGTAATGACCCCGGGTGCTTCCAACTCGGCAGAGTCCAAGCCCAGCAGCCACCCACCCTGTCCCCAGGCACCTCAGTCTGCAGGCTCCCTGTGCCATTGGATGGGGTCCACCTCAAAACCTCCAGAGGTGGCGGGTCAGCATGCCTAGACCACCCCCCTGTTGTTCATCCTCCGTACTGAGGTTTCTGTCCCTCCCACATCACAGCCAGAGCCTGGGTCTGTGGGCTCCTCTCACCTGCTCCATCTCTGCCCCCATGCATGCATGGTCCCTTTATAGGGCTCTCTGTCACCTGCCCCAGCTGCACCCCATGGCACTCCAGGCTCTTTGAAGATGGGGCCCGGCCCCCAGCCTGCACGTGCACAGGCCTTCCCAGGTGATGCCAGGCCCTCTTAGCACGCCACCTTGTACAACATCACCTCCCAGCTGCGTCTCCCTCATTTAGCAGTAGGTGTGGAGCTTCTTCCCCACACACCAATTCCTGGGGGAGATGCCAGAGCCCATCCGTCTCGGCAACAACCCACCTGTCCCAGACCCCCAGTGCCCTATGGTCCCCGGAGGACCCTGATCCAGATGGACAGGAGCATCTGTCCCATCCCATGCCGGCCTTGCCCCTTAAGGCAGCGGCGCCCGTGTGAGGTCGGGCTGCATGATCCCCGGATCCCTGTCTGTAGGGGACACCTAGCGCTCCCTTCCAGGTAAGCAGGATGAGCCTGAGGACTCTCCAATCATGAACAGCCCCTGCCAGGTCCCACTCAGAAGGTTTCAAACAGCCCCACCAAGGGTCTCCTGCCAGCTGCTCCAGCCCCTGTATTGTGCATGAGCATGGGCATCTGCCAGTTATGTTTGAAATGCTAGCACCAGAAGGCCAGACCAGAGGCCCAGACCCCCGTCCATGGATCCCAGCAGCTTCCACCATTCCAATGGCCCCTCTCCTGCATCCCCACTCTATGCAGGGTTCTGACCTGGGTGCTGCCTGCAAGGCCCCTGCTCTCCACTGTACACACTGGTCTCCCCACCCTCAAATCACCCCGAGCTCCCTAGATGCCTCAGACATGTACCCCAACACAGGTGTGGCCCCTCCCCACACTGTCCCCCCAGACAGAGGGGCCCATGATGGCGTGCACACAGGCCCATCTGCATCTATCTCATGCCCCTTCATGCCCTCCGGGGCTCCTCTGCTTTCTGCACCCTGCAGGGAACACTGTATCCCAAACAACTTAGGACTATCTCTCTATAGCTTGATGCTCTCCCACACCTCTGAGAAAGGCCACGTCCTGACCGTCAGCACTTTCTCCCCACCATGCCCCAGCCAAGGTGACAGGCCTCTGAGCCTTTGCACACACTGTTCCCATCTGCCTGGAGGCTGTTCGCAGAGCCTCTCCCTGCAGAACTGTATTTACTCCCCGAGGTGTGAGTGGAGGCCTCTCCAAACTGTACAGGTTGGGAGACATGGGACAGGGCAGGGCGTGGCACCTGGCACGTCCTTCTAGAATGAGCATATGGAAGTGGAGCCCAGGCCCATCCTGGCTGCTCTGAGGAGGATGTCCACTGGAGCCTTGGCTGCCGTGTGTACCTGCCCAGATGCCTTCCTGGGCTTCTGCCCGAGGAGGGAGTGCTTGCCTTCATCACTGAAGAGGGGTGAGTCTAATCCCAGGCCTTCTTTTACTCCATTACGGTTTTGCCAGAGGTGGGAGAGAGGCAGGAGCTTGCTGACCCAGGGGTATTCCTGCAGGGACTCTGGACAGCATGGGTGAGGCTGGGCTGTGGGGGGCGGGCAGCTCCACCACCAGCAGCTCATCTGGAAGCTCGGCTGCTTCCAGGGACTCAACCCTTAGACCCAAAGGAAGGTGGGTGACAGCTGCCGGGGACTGCAGAGTTGGGCCCAAGGCAACGCTCATCATCCTTCACCTGGGGCAAGCCTCAAGCCCAGAGAGGCTGCTAAGACACACAAGATGGGTCAGGAAGGTCAGAAGCGTGGCCCCAGCCCAAGTCCCTGAGCAAGAAGCAGAATTAACCAGTTTTTTTTTTTTTTAACCAGTTTTTATCTCTCCTAATCACTGGTCACTGTGAGGAACTCTACTGGGGCCATCAGGACAATGGGGAAGCAGGGGGGTGGGTTTCTGGGGGCCTGGAGTCATGGAGCTGGCCTGGGCCACTGTAGGCACCATGAGGCTGGGACTTCTAACCTGGCCGGCGGCAGAGCTGGCAGCTCAGACACTGCTTCTCCTGGCCCGTTTCCCCCCAGGCTCTGGCCAGGCTCCAAGGAAGCATGGGTGTGAGCATCATTGGGAGGCTAATGGTGTCCTGGACTGAGAGGAGGATGGTCACTATCTCAGGGACTTATTGGGACACAGAGTGAGCGCAGGAAGTATTGCCAGACTCCATCAGCACCACTGTTAGCAGATTATAAAGGGGGCTGGTTGGACAGACATGTGGTCTACCCGATGGAGCGTCCCTCCATCTCAGAAAGGAAGGAAGGACACCTGCCACTGCAGGGACACGCTGAGGACATGAGGTCAAGTGACATAAGTCAGACGTAGAAGGATACAAGGTCCCGGTGTTGTCAGACTCACAGACAGAGAGTAAATGGCAGGGCTGGGGCCAGGGGTGCAGGTGGGGTCAGTGTGTCATGGGGACAGAATGTTCTGGAGCCAGATGGGGGGGACGCTGGCCCAGCAGCAGGAATGTGCTCAGTGCCCCTCAACTGGATGCTGAGAAATGGTCAACATAGCAAGTTGTATATTATATGTATTTTTCCACAATATAGAAAAATAGAGATTGTTTCAAAGAGGGCCCTGTCCCTGAATCCTGACTGATCCCCTGCCTGGACTTCAGCTCTCCTGTCCCTGCACAGTTGGGGTCACGCTCTGGGCTCCTCATGTGGCCTTCTGTCCTCCCCACACTCCTCCACCCTCTGTCTCAAGTGGCTCAAGTGGCTCACAAGGGCTCGTCACAAGCATGACGCTCCCTGGGAAGTGGCCCCACCCAAGGGACACTGGGAACACCCCTCTTGCAGCCCACTGCTGGTGCCTGGACTTCCAGTGGGGCACAGCCTGCAAGCCTTGAGTCCCTGGGTGGGGGGGTCCTGGCTCCAAAGTGGGGACTCAACAGCCCCCAAAACTGACTTGTCCAGAACGGTGCATCTGTTAGGGTTTCCCTGAAATACCCATCTTTGCTGCTGTGGTCTGTGTGCTGCTCAGCACTCCTCCCACGGGGTCGTGGCCAGCAAACACACTTCAGGCCTGCGGGTGGAGGCCCCAAGGGCTCCTATGGGCTCTCTGTGGGGGGTGCTGTCTCCATCTAGGGCAAACACCCCCCAGACTCTTCACTTTTCTTATGCTGACAACAAAAGTCAGGAAGAAGCCATCAAGGAGAAGACACATGAGCTGCCGTGGGGATGGAGGTGGGGGTACAATGCTTTCCTAAAGACCCTTCTGTGTCACTGGCCTTATTCCAGCAAGTGACACTTTGTTGCAGAATTTTTTAATTTAAAATTTTATTTTTATTTTTATTTTTTTAGGAAAGGCTTTCCTCTGAGCTCCAGCCTTGGCTGCTAGCTAGCCGACGTGCACGGCCTGTGATTTTTCGTCCACAGAACAGTCTGGGGGCAGCCAGCACCAAAGCCCCAAGTCACACTGAAGTGCACTTAATCCGCCTTTAAGCATGTGTGCCAAGGTCACTGCAGAGCCCAGAGTGCCTGGCCTGCCTGGGTCCTGCCCAAGGGGCTGCTGGGTGTGCAGGTGTGTCCCAGTGAGCAGGCCGTCAGGCAATGAGGCAGAAACACATCAGAGCCGCCCTGGGTGGAGTCCGGGAGCTCTGGGCATGGGAGCACCTGCTGGGGTCAGAGCGGCACAGTTGGGCACCCCAGAGGAACATCCAGGCACTGAGCAGGCACTGGCGTGGATCCTGTCATCATGGATCTGGTATTTGTCCAAAGGGCCAGGATGAAAACTCATGTCCATGCAAAAACCCAAGAAGGGAGTTTACGGCACGTTATCCACACACAACAAGCAAGATGCCCCTGAGCAGGAATGTTACCCTGCATTCTGTGCAGACAGTGGGCCATGATTCCATACACTGGGAACAGAGAGATCCCCTCAACGCTACACCGTGTGACCCCAAGGACCGGGCACCCTGGGAAAGGCAGAGCTGTGGACACAGGAGAAGAGGGGCAGCTGCCAGGGGCTCGGGGCAGAGGGATGAACTGGTGGGGACACAGGAGACTTTCAGGGCAGGGAACACTCTGTGTGACACTGTAGCGGTGGATGCTGGTCATCACACATTTGTCCAGGCCCACAGAACGTGTGCCCACCCAGAGAGACCCTCGCACGAACCATGTACTCTGGGCGATGACGACACGTCTGCCTGGGGTCATCAACTGTGACAAATGAGACAGTGGTCATGGGCAGCCCGTTGGGGGGAGCACAGGTTTATGGGAAATCTCGGCTCCCTCCCTCAATCCTGCTGTGAACCTAAAACTGCCCCCCAAAAATGAAGTCTTAAAAGTCAGAGAGCAAGAACCCATCTGAAAATTCTGCTGTCTCTCATTCTGGGGACCTGGACCAACAGCCAGCAAACACCTGTGACCTTGGGCTGCCCCCACCAGGATGCTGAGAGGGCACCGACCCAGGCAGGGCCCAGGTGCTCTGGAAGCGGCTTCTTCCAGTGCAGCCCAGAAGGAAAGTGGTCATCTTTCTGCTAGAGAAGTCTGAGCCCATCAGCCTCCTTCATTAGCCACCTGTGGCCTCTGCTTGGACATACGCCTGTGTCCATCATCTCCATCATCTCCCTGAGGACCCAACCCCAACCTGTCCATGCCCCAGCCTGGCACATCGCGAGGGCGCGGTGCGGCCAAGTCACAAACAACACAGCCAGCGAGGACTGAAGCCATCTCCTTCCTGCTCCCTGGGATCCTGGTGACACGTGCCCATCCACCCACCTGGTCCACGTGTCTGGGGGGCAAGCAGGGCAAGTCCCCGGCCAGAGGCGGCCTGGAGAGCAGAGGCTGTGCCTTCGCTTCAACACTGTGGACATTCACAGAATTAATCTGCTAAGAGAGCAGATAAACCAAATCTGGAGTTTCCATGGCAACGCCTCACAGCCGCCAGCCAGTGCAGGAGGGAGCAGGAAGCTCCCTGGTAGAATTTTACGGGAACCAGCTGCCCCCCACCCCGTCCCAGTCTTGGTAGGGTCCCTGCAGGCAGGCAGAGTGGGACCACATGGCGGAGTGCCGAGACCCACCCACGTCCTTGTCTGTTTTCCTGGAGAGCAGGAACCAGGAGGTAGATCCTGACCAGGCTCCAGAACAGCTGGGCAGCTACTCTGTCCTCTCTCCACCCCAACACCCTCTCCCTGGGGAGGCCTGCCCACAGTGGGTCCCACCCCATAGGCTGGGGCAGGTTCAGGCCCTGGGAAGACCCGAGTACTTTCTCCGTATCTGTCGCCCAGGCTTACATGGTAAGGATCTCTCATCCGCTGAGAATGTTTTTCAAGAGCTCTGGGGATTCAGTGTCAAGGGGGTTCAGACACAGCCGGTGTTTGCAGAGCTGGGAGACAGGGGCACCGCCTCCCCCAGGAAGGGCTCAGCTGAGCCCAGGGATTCTGCAGCTCTGCTCAGCCTTCTAGGCTGGGCTCCCGCCAGCCAGCAGGTGTTCATGACTCACTAAATGTCTGCGGGAGCCACTCCCCACACCTGTGCAGGAGCCACACCCGGGGAGCCAGCAGGGAGGATACACACAAGTAAGCAAACTCGATGACAATCGCCAGAGTGGAGCAGAGACTCAGCCAGGCAACGGTGTGAGGAGACTAGGGACCTGGCCCCACTTGTTGCTCTGAGCAAAGCAGGGAGGGCGGCACCAAGCCCACCAGCCATGCAGAGCCCCCCAGCCAGTGTCCTGCAGCTCCCCAGCACCTCCGAGCAGGTGCATCACTCAGGTTCCCTGGAGAAACAACCAATGGGATATGTGTGGACAGAGAGGTTCATGACACAGAATGTGCTCATGCTACAGTGTGGATGGACCATGTCCAAAATCTGCAGGGCCAGCGGGCTGGCAGAGGGTGTCTCTTCTCAGGGGACCCCTCTCTTTTTTCTCTTAAGGAAAGCCTTCCACTGATCAGATGAGGCCCATCCACACCATGGAAGACCCTCTCCTTCACTCAGCATCAGCTGATGGCAATATTAATCCCATCTGAAAAATACCTTCATGGAAACATCTAGACTGGTGTTGAGCACACATCTGACATCTGGGGACCATGGCTTGGCCAAGTCGACCCGTAAAAATAACCCTCACCACAGGGACCCGAAGGGCCTGGGTCCCCTTCCCGTTGTCTCCATGGGATACTGCATGGTGGTATCCACGGGAATCCCAAGAACCAGGGATTAATGCGTTACAATGTGCACGTGTGGCGTCAGCCGACTGAAGCGAGGACAATGTAAACCAGAGAGGCCACGTGCCTGGACGCTTCCTGCAAGAGCCGTCCTCACTTCACTCCCCCTAAATGTGGCATGGGCATTTCTGCTCCTATGGAAACATCAGCCACCTACCAGTCAGCGGGGTCTCCAGAAGGATCTAACTAAGGGGACAGCGTCCAAGGGGAAACTGCTCACTTTACAAAACCTACAACTAGCACTATCTCCTCCTGCTTTGTTCTCTGGCATTCCCGATCGACTCCCGGGTTAGTCCACAGGCCCAGCTCCCCCGCCTGATGTGCCATCCAGACCATGGACCACCCAGGCAGCCTCCTGAGCCAGAGGCAACACCCCCAAGGGAAGGCGGCCTCCAGCCCCACCTGTGGTGCCACCAGGCAGCTTGCTGGACACCACGGGGGCACAGTGCTGGCGGGCCTGACCCGTGTGGCAGGTGTGCCTTCTGGCCGTGCAGCAAACAACAGAGAGCCTCTGATGCCTGTAAACCCTGGGGTCCCGCGTGACCTACCCAACTTGGTTGATCACAGAGAAAAAGGGGAAAAACTCCAGTTGCCAAGGAGACCACTTCAAATAAGTTTCTGGGAGCATCGGGTTACATTCCAGAGTCTCACACCCGTCAGCAGGAAGACCATCCTGCAAAGGTCCTAGTCCCCGGACAGAGCCGTAGCAGTCACTGTCACCCCATCACTCTCCCCTGGCACCCTCTCCTGGCCTGCCCTCTGTGTCCTCGGAGCTGTCCAAGAACGGACACCAGCAGCTACCAAGGGATGAGCAGAAGCAATGCCCCCAGAGCCATCACAACACAAGGCAAGGCCCCTCCCCAGCATCATCTGAGGGCAGCTGAGGGAGAAGAAATACAGGTGTGAGGCTCAGGGAGCAACGCTCATTCTATTTCTTGTGCCCTAGACAAGAGCAAGGGATGCTTGGACCCTCTCACATGCCCACATGCACACGCACATGCACATATGCATGCACACTTGGGAGCAAGGAGCAGGACCCCAGCCAGCAGGGTGCATGGTGGATGCTGGCTGGCTGTGTGGCTTGGGGTGCAGGACCCACCCCCCACCAGGAAGGGATGCTGACCACTGACCCGACCCCCCTTGGGGGTGCCTGGCCACTCACACAACACCTGGCACATCCTGGGCTCGGGAAGCACCAGCCTGCATTATCAGGATTAGCACAGTAGGTAACCAACCACTCCTTTCCCTGGTGTCCTGTGAGGACTCCTCACCTATCTGTGCCTCTTGCACACATTCTTGGCTTTTTCTACCCATGGCCTTAGACCGGCTGGGAGGCAGCCTCGGTCCACAGCAAATAATGGACAGTTGTCTGGGCTGGCTGGAGTTACGCCCTCAGCTTGGAGACCACAAGCTCTGAGGCTGCGAACCTTGAAGGCTGCAGGGTCCACTAAGTGGGCTCTACGGCCGGGTGGGGCCTGGGGCTTAGAGAGCCCACCTCTCAGGTCTGCTGGTTCTGGCTAGGTAGGATGCAGGTCCAAGGTGGTCAGACACCAGAGTTTTAAAGGGAAGGAAGAAATCCAGATTGCTATGGGAAATATCTTGATTTTCAAATATTGACAACTAATTCAAATGTTAAAAAAAATACCATACAGGCTAATAGAAACACATCTCTGGGCCAAACTGGCCCTATGAGCACCAGCTTCTTATTAATGAATTAAAACCTAGAGCAGGAAAAGATCTGTGCTTTTAAGTTGGCATCACACCCTTCCCTTGGTCCACAGTCATCAGAGCTGCCGGAGGAGGGCCTCCACGCAGGCATCACTCATGGTGACAACTGAGGAGGATGGGTAGGCAGTCCCAGGGCTCAGGTATTAGATAGAGCCACTGCCTGTCCCCTCTCATGGGGCTTGGGGCCTGGCTGGGTCTGGCTGGGTGCTCTCACTTGGGGTCTCTGCTGATGCAGGTGGGTGGCAGCTGGGGCTGCAATGTGGACAGTGGGCTGGACATCCAAGGCGGGGCATCAAGTGGCTTCTGAACTCAGATCTCATGGCCCCACTGATCAGGTGAGCCATGTGGGCATCTCAGAGCACAGCCACTGGTGCCAGGAAGGAGGGCCCCAAGGATGAGCATCTGGAGCCCCCCACAACCAGCCTGGATGCCCCAGGCCAAGGCTGCTGTGCCCCACTGGTCTGCCAATTCGCCAAGGCCCTCCCACCTGCCCAGGAGTGCAGCAAGGACTCTGCGGTCCGCCACACCCAATGCAGATTCAGGGACTGGGGAAGGGGGTGGTTCTAACAAAGCAGTGGCTGAAGGGACCCCCTTTCCCCTCAGTGAGCCTCATGTTCTTTTTTTTTCTTTTAAGATTTTTTATTTTATTTATTCATAGAGATACAGAAAGAGAGAGGCAGAGACACAGGCAGAGGGAGAAGCAGGCTCCATGCAGGGAGCCTGACGTGGGGCTTGATCCCAGGTCTCCAGGATCATGCCCCGGGCTGCAGGCGGCACTAAACCGCTGCGCCACTGGGGCTGCCCCCAGCCTCATGTTCTTAACTGAAATGCCAGGCCCACACAGACCCAGGCAGGGTGTCACCCCAAGACCACAGGTGAGAGGTCTGGGGGCATGGGGGCACAGGGGTCCTCTGGGTCAGCCATGAGCCACTGCAGAGGGGATGTCACCCCACCAGCCCTTTGATTGACAGTAGCCATGGCTTTCTGCAGAGGCCCTCAGGCCCCCTGGCCATAGGCCCCAGCTCTCTTCCAGGATGCTCAGGAGGACCACATAAACTCTGAGGCAGAAGCCTCAGGAAAGTCGCCTCCAGGAACAGAGAGGGGAGCCTGGCCAGCCTTCCCCTGACAACCAGCTCCACATCACAGCACTTGTCCAGCCTGGGGTTTATTTGTCCGTCCTTCCTTTTTTTTCTCTTTTCAAGGAAATGTTAGCATTGAGTGGGCTCCTGCCCTCAGGACCTCAAGCTATGCCACCAAGACCACCTCCCTGTGCTGGGAACTCCTTCAGAAATATTTATGCAGCTTTCAGGGAGCTCAGGTTGGAGGCAGCCTCTTTTGCTCATGCACACGCACACACTGCCTGCCACCTGCAAGCATGGTCTATCCAGGGCACAGTGCTGGGATTGGGTGGGGAGGTGATCAGGTCCCCATAAGCACGCTCGCAGCACAACCTGGAACCTCCCTGGTGCCTCAGGTGCCCCCACAGACCTGCCTCAAGCAGGTGGCAGAGAGGAGGGACCCTGACACGCCCTCCTGGGGAGGCTTTGCAGGAGTCCAGACTAAAGTCGCAAACCAAATTTGTGTTTCGTGTTCATGGGATCTTATCTGTGTCACTCATGTTTTACGGGCCGCATGTCACCGAGGTGGATGAGCGCCGGCAGAGCAGGCTCCAAACCTCATGACCTGCATCGGCAACCTGGCAAATTCTCCTTATTTTAAACTAAGAAAGTGGATCCCGAGCACCAAGCTCTGTGTATCCATCAGCCCTGCAGAGACCCAGCAGTGATGGCCCGCTCCAGACAGCAAGGTGATGCTGCTGCTGCTCTGGGCCACCAGGCTACCACGCGGAGGGCTCCCTTTGTCCAGTGGCAAAATGCACAGCTGAAGAATGTGCTTTAATGAGCATGAATGTGAAATCCTTCCGCCCCTGAGCACCAGAGGAGGAGGAAGTGAGCCCAACAGACGGCAGCATACTTCTGGGCCTGCGTCATTGGGGCTGCCCACACGGCAAGGCGGGCCCCCCATTCATTCCGGGCAGCGCCTGGGTGGAGGCTCACTCTGGGGGTCTCAGCCCAGCCCAGCCCCGGGGACAGGCAGCCACAGCAGCTGCTCGGCCCTGTCAGTGACAGGCTCGAGTGTGGCCGCCACGGATTACAGCCCCAGCCCCAGCTGTCGCTAGGCCTCGTAAAAGTGACTCATGCGTGTCCAGGCTGAGAACCTGGAACCATTTTTTAAAACTAAACTTTTAATTTGAGATCATTGTAGATTTGCACGTAGTTGTAAGAAACAGCGTGGAAAGATCCCATGTGCCCTAAATTTACGCATTTCCCCCAACAAAAACATGCCATAAAACTATAGGTGCCATGTGACACCCAGGGTTCCAGTGTGGGTTCAGACCTCTACTGAGCCTACACGTGTGTTCAGTGTAGCACCGTCCTCACATGGCACTGCATGCGTGGGCCTGGGGACCCGAACCATTTTCTCAGAGGAGACCTTTCTGATTCTCAAGGGCATGAGGACACATCAGCACTGGCCTGCAGCTGTTAGTGGGATGGAGAGTGGGAGGGTGGTGGGTTGGGGTCATGCACATGGAGCAGCAAGGGCGGGGCACCTTGTCCCCTACACCCCTGATTGGGCAGCACTCACCTCCGTGATGATGAAGAAATCGTCCCCGGGCTCTCCCTGGACCACGATCTTCTCTCCGTCCTCAAATTGCACAGGCTCCAGGGCGTCTGCCACAGTCAGGCGCTCCCATTTCTCCAGGGACTCTAGAGCGGGCGACAAGGAGACCGTCACCACACTGTGCACCCTCTGCTCTGCACCCCAATGCTTTCTCAGGAAGCACCGTGGGTCAGCCTTCGCTAGGACAGCAGTGAGTGAGACAGGGAGCAGATTTCCATGCTGGGAGGGCCTGGGCGGTTCACCAGTGAGTCAGGCAGGATGTATGGGGACAGGGTCTTAGATCGGGCTCTGTGCTCACACACGTTGTGGTTTAGCCGAGGTGCTGGGTGCTGGAAGTCGGGCCTGTGAACCCAGCATGAAAACGTTCCTGTCATCTTTCGTTGAAAGTTGCCTGTGTTCTTGCAAAAACACCATCATAGCTAAGCACTGGGAATACTACGCCGTTTAAAATATTTCAGAGTGGTTGGAGCAATTAGCTGTTCACTAGAATCACCATTCATCACGGCTCAACTGCAAATGCATTTATGTCACAGCAATGTGCATTGCACGCCTTCCATTATTTTAGGTCAAAATACTTAATTCCAATGCCATGCTCATCTTTACAGCTTGCAAATTATACATACCTTTCTGCCTCTCCCCATACCTTCCCTTCCTGTCACTGTCCATCCCTAACCCTCAGGAAGGAAAAGGAAAAAAAAACAATACGCTCCTTTGGAAGAAAACGATTGTCTGATTAACTATTTCTTTTTTGGCAGAAAAACCTTCCCTGGCCTATACTTATCAGATGCTACTTAAGTAGGTCAGCGGCTAAAAATACAGAGCAAAGCATTTATTTTAGAACTAGGTTAGGAGCGGGATTTCTCTGCTTTAAGACGCCTGCCAATGCTGTGCGTACAAAGGACGAGCTTTCGCAGAGCCGTCAGCATACGCGCCCCGCTGGCCCGCCAGGAAAGGTTTGCACGGCCAGCGTTGCTCAGGAACCGGAGCCAGTAGCATTCCCACACAGAACGAGTCCATGGTCACGGTGATGCCAGCCCGAGGGCCACATGGCCCGGGTCGGGGAAGGTCCATTCCCACCGTCCCATCAGCTGATTTCTCCATTGCATCGGAAACGTGTAATACTCTGCAGTCTGAAGGTCAAGACACGCAGAGCTGTGTCCTCCAGTGGCAGAAATCTCAGGAGAACCAGCAGAAGACACAAGGGGAATGGCAGTCTTCTGGCCTCAGTTTTTGAACCGGATCCAGTCTCTGCGGCAACGCAGAACACACAAGCCCTGGGAGCCCTTTTGCAGCATTCAAGGTCTCAAGCCTTAGGTTTCTGGGAGCTGGCTGTCTACCCTAAAGGGAAGCAACAGGCCCCTTTCCTAAGAGGGATCTCAACATCGGACCAGACATGATTGCAGGAGGCAGCCAGCAGCCGCAGCCCGAGACCATGTGAGGTGCCAGACACAGAGCGCCGGGGTGGCTTCTGGGCTCATGCCTCCCTCAAGCCTGCCAGGTTCAGTGCCCGTCACAGGCCGACCCCAGTGTCCACGCACAGAAACCAGACCTCCAGGCCCCAAATGCACAACTGCCCCCCGCCATGCCCCTTCCTGCTGGCGGAGGGATGTGAGCTGAGGACAGGCTGGCAGAGCAAGACTTCCGTGCCTCCCCGCAGACCTCCCTCTGGAGGATTCTGTGCAGTCGGGGTGACTGACAGCGAAGGGATGAGTCTCGTGGCTGCTCTGCCCAATGGCCGCAGAGAAGCACTCACTGGCAATCCATTCATCGGGGGGAACAAAGCTTATGGACAGGTGTGACCAGAGCATGAAAAGGTGCTTAGTGGACAATAAAAGGAGGATGGATGTGGAAGGTGACCATGGGCCCCAGGGTCCTAGGCTTGGGGATTTCTCATGGGGTTAAAGTACCCCTCACATAGCTCCGTGGAACCCAGGGACCAGCTTGTGAGGCTGCCAATTTTTGTTTCTCCAAGAACGACGCTGGCCACAGAGTGCGGCGTCCCTTCATAAGATGTGTCCAGCCCAGGCACCTGCAAGAACAGACTCACAGGCACAAGGCCTCCACTGGAGTGACAAGAAGGTTCTGGAACCAGGGTGGGGTGATAGGGGCACTATACTGAGTACAGACGTCCTGACAGGAGAAATGGCTGGTGCGGAGAATGCTGCGTGATATGCTTTCACCCGCAGAGGAAGAGAAGAACCAGAACCTTCTCTCACCATCTCACAGGGTCTCTGCGAGGACATGGGGTTAAGCTGCTGCATGCACCCTGGCTAAGTGCTGAGGCCAGGGTCAGAGGCCCCATGGTGCCCTCCTTGCCAGGCCTACTTTACTGTTTTGGGTTAAATTACTAATATTCACTACAAAGAACTCAAGAAATACAGCAAAGTGTAAAAAATGTGAAAAACTGCCAAGTGCTACCCAGAAATAGCTGCTGCAACGTCACACAACCTGGCCGTGTCTCCAGTCAGAGACCTGAACAGAAAGACAAGCAGAAATACTCTTATACATATGACCCACCAGCTGTGTCACCTTTAATGTGAAGTCTTAAATTCTACTTTAGGAGCCAAGAGTAACTGAGTGTCTTTTTCAATGTAAGATACATTCTTTTCTAAAAGATTCTCTTTTAAAGGATCATGGAAAAAACACCGACTCAGTCGTCAGATTGAAGCATATGGAATGTCTGCCTTTTAGGTCAAAAAATGTAGAAAATGGGCCATTTCATGTGGCTTGACTCGACAGACACTGAATTTCAGGCAGCAGTGGCTCCGTTAGGACGAGCTGGCTCCTCCTGGCCTCACTATGGGTTTTGGGTTTTGCTCCCTGGTGTGGCCTGTGAAGGAGCGAACACACTGCATGCCACCCACCCTGATCGGGGTCTTCTGGAGCCCGCCTTGGGGGTGCTGGCCATCTGTGGACACCTCGGGCCTGGCTGAAGGGTGCCCTCCTCCCTGCTCCACTGTGGCCCTGCCCTGCCCTATGCCGTTCCAGCGTGTCACAGCCTCCATGCTCAATCTCATCCACTTTTCTTCATTTGGAGAAAAAGTTAATCAAAAAAGTAGTGTGAACAACATAACCAACATCTGTCCTGAATAAAATCATATGAATACTCTGTCATAATTGCTTTGGATCTACTTGTTAAGGGTTTGTTTATTTGTTTGTTTGTTTGTTTGTTTGTTTATTTATTTATTTATTTATTTATTTATTTATTTATTTATTTTTAATTCAAGCATAGTTGACCTTCAGGTCTGTTTTTTAGAGCGATGTGAAATTCCACTGGAAAATCAAAGGCCCCTTGACATCAAGCTCGGCCTGACTTCTCTTCTGCCCTGGAAGCCAAGGCCTCTAAAGACCTGGCAGGCGGTCTCACACCTTTCCTGTAAGACAGCCTCACGGATGCTACAGAGGGCTGAGGCCCCTGCTGCTTTCTACTTCTGAGACCTGCACTAACCCTGAGCTCTGATCCATTGGTTTGACTGCATTCCCCCCACAGGACGGGGCAGACTTCACATTGTTTCCACTCCCCATCTTCAGGCCGCTGCTAGCTCACTGGATTTGTGTTCTTGATGAATCCTACACTGGATTTGTTTTCTGTTTCCTCGGACATGCTCTCCCTGCACCTGGGTTCTTTTCTGTGTGTCACTTGCTCTGAGTGTTCCTCTGTTGTTCTGGCACCTGGGGCTCGTCTGTTTGGCCGCCGTGGCTTCTCCCTCCACTTATCTAAGCTTGGTATGAGCTCAGGGTGGCGGCGTGGGAGGGGGCTTCCTCCTGCCCTTCCCTCCAATCTTCCACAGGAAGGGCAAGCAGTGAGTCCTCTCTTCCTCTCCAGATGGCAGGGACTGGGCAGAGGGAGAGCCCAGCTCCCAGCAGTGCTAAGGGTCAGCCCTGTGTCCCCAACAGCTCACACCACGCAGGCAGGTGACCTGGATTGCTGTGTCCTCATCCATGAGTGTCAGCCTTTGCTTCTTTTCCTTTCTCACTCCATTACATTCTTGGAAAAGGAGGATACCCTGCATTCACCTCTTTACCCAGCAGCCTGGCCTGGGGTTGCTACTGGGCGCTGCTGGTTTCCAACGGTTCTCAGGGGCTGGGCACTCAGCTGTCCCTCACCCTCCTAAGAGCGCCCCTCTAGAGGCTAGAGCTGCCCCATCCACAGGGGAAGTTGCCAGCCACCTGTCAAGTGCTCGACACAGACAGGGACCATTAGCTTCACTGCTGAAAGTTCTGCCAGACAAGGCTGGTCTGCATCAGCACCTGACCATCACATACGTTACAGCAACTTCAGAACACTTACAAAAATCTTGCTGGGAAAAATTTTGTTGATGCTCCTGAAAAGCAACTGAGATGTAGCCATCATATTTATCAGACCCCAGGACAAGAAAGGACAGAAATGCAGCAGGAAAAACCACACTTAGCAAAAAAACCAAAAAGGGTCAGCGAAGGCAGCTCAGCACAGTGTGCTACATTTACTGGAACACGAGATGGGCTTTCAGCTCAGAACTGATGGACATGGAGGAAGGGCTGGAGGGGATGCTGGTGGTGGAGGAACAGACACCCACAGCTTCTGGGATGAAAGTGCAAACACTTGAGCAGAGGGGTCATGGTGGCCTGGGGGAGCAGACACAGAGTTCTTGGGGTGTGTGTGCATATGTGTGTGAGCGTGTCTGTGTGGGTGCATACATGTGTATGAGTGTGCTTGTGTGGGTACATACATATGTGAGCATGCCTGTGGGGATACATACATGTGTGTGGGTATATACGTGTGTGAGCATGCCTGTCGGAGTGCATACATGTGCATACATGTGTAAGAGCATGCCTGTGAGGGTACATACGTGTACATGTCCCAAACTTGCACATCAACAAGAGCACTGAGCCTGCCAGGCATGCAGGGAATGTGGAAATGACTGGGGTCAACAGGCAAGACTCAGACGAGATTGGAGGAAGCCACATAGCACAGAGAGTCTCATACGGGGTTGGGGCCACTGACCCAGGATGGAGACCTTGCTGAGAAACTCCTCATACATCTTGCGCTTTCTCAGTGTGCTGCCCTGTTTGGAAAAAAAGGAGAAAACAGAGAAGAAGGTGGGTCTTCACGCCTGAATTGTTTCAGTATCTCCAAATTTCTCCAAATGACTCTCAACTCTTAAAAGGAAACCCTTTGAGGGGAGCCTGGGGGACTCTGGGTGAAGTGCCTGCCTTCAGCTCTGGGATCTCAGGGATCAAGCCCCTGCTCAGCAGGGAGTCTCCTTCTCCCTCTCCCTCTGCCTCTCCCCCTGTTCACTCGCTCTCTCTCAAATAAATAAATGAAATCTTCAGAAAAAAACTTTAAAAAAAGGAAACCCTTTGAGAATTCCATGTCTCAGAAGCCCCTGAGATTCCGCCCCACGTCTCCCCCACATCCAGGCAGCTGTACCTCCCCTTGCCAGCAACAGTGACCTCATCCAGGCTGGGCCAGTGACGGGTCCACACAGTGAGCACTCAATCCACCAGAGTCCCACACTGGGCTTTCCCTGTGCTGAGGGCAGGTATCCCCAAGATACAATGGTGAGGGGCCCTGACTGAGCCAGCTCACTGCACACCCTCACCTCAGTCAGACACACATAAATGGGAGCAGCCAACATCAGTGAATTCCCTGGACTGGATGTGCCTAAAACTCATGCCTGGTGAGAAGAGTCAAGGAGCTGCTTCTTTCCCAACCAAACATTGGCTGAATAAGACAAAACCTGTGAACCCCATCAGCCTTTATGCAAATTAGAAATGAGAATCCACCCCCAAAATTAGAATCTGAATGTGAATTAGAAAAAGACACCTCATTCTTCAAGCATGCATCCCGGTGAGCTGGTGGCCTAATAAGCAAATGAAGAGGAAGTCCAGCCTCCCTATGGCCAGCCAGCTCCAGCCCGGCAGAGAGAGAGCAGTCTGGACTTCAGCCCCTCATCCCTTTGCACAATGTACACAACTCCATAACTATATATGGTAGCCCTGCCAACGAGTACTGGCAAGTACGGCACTTTCAGAAAACACAGACATGCAATCCACCAGCAGCCTTATCCATCGATGGGGGCTAGAAGTTCACCTGGGATGTGAAAAGGATGGAGAGGCCAGTGACCACAGACTAGACAAAGGTGGGAGGGAGAATGGTGACAATGAACAAGTGCTCAGGCCAGGGCAGCAGCGGGTCTGTCAGACACTTGGATCTGCCTAACTTTGTGAGAGTCCTGTCAAATGAGGACATAATTACATTCATCCCCAGAGGAGGAGGCAGGCTCAGAGGGGCAAGTGACCACCTAGACTGGGATCATAGGAGCAGGAATAAACCCAGACTGGGCTCTACAAGTCCCAAAGCTGGGCGATGATGATGACAGAGATCCTGGTGATGGTGATAATGGTGATATTGATGACGGTGGTGATGGTGATAGAGGTGATGGTGATGATGGTGATGATGGTGATGACAGTGATGGTGATGGAGGTGATGGGAATGATGATGGTGATAATGGTGATGATGGTGGTGATGGTGATGATGGAGGTGACAGTGATGGGGATGATGATGGTGATGGTGATGATAGGGATGGTGATGGTGATAATGATGGCGATGGGGATAATGATGGGGATGGTGTTGAAAGTGATAATGCTGAGGGTGGTGATGATGGTGGCAATGGTGATGGTGGTGATGGAAGTGATGATGATGGTGATGACAGTGAGGGTGGTGATGGGGATGATGATGATGGTGGTGGTGATGGTGATGATGGCAATAGTGATGATGTGGATGACGGGGATGGTGATGATGGGGATGGTGCTGATGGTGACGATGGTGATGATAGTAATGGTGATGGTGGTGGCAGAGGTGATAGTGATCATAATGATGATGTGATGGTGGTGGTAAAGATGGTGATGATGATGATGGTGGTGGCAGTAATGATGATCCTTACTGAGCACAGCGAAAGAGGACTGACAGGGAGGATCAGCACATTCCCATTCCAACTCCAGATCACTCATAACACCCCCACGCTACTCTTAGTTCAGTCTTTCCCCCTCTGGGACTCAGTTTCCCCTTCAGAAGAATGGTTAGTTGGCACCAAGCTATCTGTGTCTTTGACCTGGGCTCCTCCCCACCTTCCTCCAGACTTCCCACTGCTGCTCTCCCATGCCAATACTATCTCAGCCCAGCAGGCTCCTTGTCTGCTTCCCACTGAGACACAGAGGGAGGGCTACCAGCCTCAGAATGACTCCTCCATCATGAGAGATGGGGCTGGAGACTTCTGCAAACAGACCCTCAGCACTACCAAGAAGCCCATCCCAGGAAGAGGTGAGCAGAAGCAGCCCAGCTGAGACCTCCCAAGTGCTTCTAGGACTGGCACCTCTGAGGATCGGCTCTGTCCAACCACCTCAGCTAGCCACTGTTACAGTCTCCACTCTATAGCAGGTGTGGAGGCTCAGAGAGGGATCATAACCTGCTTGTGTCCACGTGCCACTAAGTGTGGGGTCTGGGTCAAAGCAGGGTGTTGATGCAGAATTGGTGTTCATGCCACGGAGCTGCAGACATGCTAGGTATCTTCCCTACATAGTGATGGGAAAAGGCCCACCCAGCACCCACTGTGCACGTCCTTCGGCCACACATCACCATCTGTCACTTTCATTTCTGGTTACAGAAAGGGAGGCTGAAAGATCCCCCCCCCCCCCCCACTATGCCTGGCCACCTGACTGGCTGAGCAGAGCTAGGACTGCCTAGCCCTTGGCCTCCTGAGGGTCAACCCACAGCAGCTCTGAGAGCATTCAAGAGCACAGGGTTGTTTTCAGATAGGCCTGCAGATTGGGAGTGGGGGAGCTCAACACCCATTCCAGAGAGCAGTGGAATCTGGGGGCCTGCCTGTCCTCTGTCCCCCAGGGCCTGATAGCTGAAGACACGGTGGTCCGGGCAGATGCCAGAAGAGCGCCTGTCCCCAGTATATACACATAAGGGCCCCAAACAGCACCCAGAGCGGATCCAGGAGCCACAAGTAAGGTACAGTTGTGCCACTGCCTGGTTGGGACGGCTGCTCCATGCAGCCTCACCAGTGCCTGACCCAGGGGTATGAGGGTCGAAGGCAGGGGAGGACAGCATTAGGAGGCTGCGGCAAGAGGCCAGCACATGGCGTCCACTGCGGGGGACAACCCTTGTCTTGCACAGCCAAGCCAACATGAAATGTGCAGGAGCAGGTGGGGGACCCTGGTGAACCAGGACAGGAGGGGCAGAGCAAAGTGAGGGTGGGGCAGGTAGGAGCAGGACAAGCCCCGAGGCAGGGAAGAGACTGAGGCTGTGCTGTGCATCTTTTCCAAAGCTCAGAGTGCCCAGGGGCCCAGAAACTGATCTGGGGAGCCCAGACAGCTGTGGGTCAGGCTGCTGCCCCTCACTTGGCAGCTGGGCAAGCACCCTGTCTCTACAGACTACATCCTCAACTGCACGACTCCTGCCCCAGAGGATCCCGTGAAGGTTATAGGAGCCAACCTGGGCCAAGGGACGTGTTGATGGGGCCCAGGCCTCTCCAGCACTAAAAAGGCTGGAATCCTAGGAGGGTCCTGAAGGCCACACAGAGACCCACAGGTACCCTCAGGCCCCTCCATCCAGCAAGGCCCCAACAGGGCTGGGGACTCAGCCAGTGGTCCAAGATGCCTTATGGCCGGATGAGACACCATCAGCATCAAAGGTGCTTCTGTGTGGCTGTAGCCTGTAGCCAAGGTGAGGACACAGCCCCAGACCACCTGCGGTAGAAAGAGGGTATTTCCAACGCTGTGGCTGCCATCAGGGCAGGTGTGGATGCCCACAGCGGCAGTAGGCTCAGCCCAGGCCACCTGAGGTCTCTGCCAGCCATGGAAAAAGCATTTCTTCCAAAACAGCAGGGACACCCCCCAGTGGAACACAGACACGTTGGCTCAGGGACCTCAGACATCAAAGGGCAGCACAGCTGGCCTGTCTGTCTCCTGCTGCAGAATGACAGTGGCAGGCACTGCAACCCTCAAGTGAGAAGACTGGCTGCAGAGGCTGGCTGAGGTGCCTTCCCCTGGGGTTGGTGTCCCTCTGTGACAAAGACTACAGGTGAGGCGAGGTGGGAGCCTGAGTGTCCTTCATGCACCAGGAGGGAGGCAACCCTTAGGCACTCTCTGCCAGAGAGGCTGGTGCATGACTCTTGCTTCAGGGGTATGGGGCAGCCTGATGAGGTTTTCCACCTTGTTCAGCTGCCCATTCCTCACGCAGGGAGTGCACACCCCACACCTGACCCAGGAGGGACAGGCAGGGAGGGCACAGGCAGTGCTTCCTGACCCCTGCCATGCTGCACACATGGACATGGAGCCTGGCTCTGCTCAGTGCCTCATGGAGCTCTGTCCATCCCTCTCCACTACATGGAGCAGCAGAGGGAGGCTTCTGGATCAGATGTCCTGGGATCCCTGTCGCCTGAATGCACAGGGAGGGGCCGTCTCTCTGGAGAGACACCCCTGGTGGTACCCCCGCTCCCTGTCTCCCCTGTGGGAGTGAATGCGTGGTGGGTACACTCTGCATGACAGCTGCCTCCAAATCTGCCCAAACCCAGGACTGATGCAAACACAGGCACCCTCCTGCAGGACACTCCCTTCCGGGTCAGCCAGCACTGTCATTTTCTTTCCCAAGATGCAGAAGCGCTGCAGACTCCCAGCACAGCCACGACTATTCTTAGTGCACAGGGATCCAGAATTAAGACAGAGGAAGTGCCAGCTGCCTCAGTGGTTTGGGAACTTCCCTGAATACAAGGTTCCAGCCACAAAAATCCCACAGCCAAGAAGGGCTCAGCACTGGGGATGGTGAGGAACAATGGCTTATGCAATAGGGGGCCAGGTGTGTGAAGGGGACTGCGGGGGACAGAGGGTGCTGGGCCCTCTCCCAAACCTGCCCCTTCCTGGGAGGGGGGGGATGGTGCCTCAGGGTGCCTCACCTACACCAGCACACATCCAGCTGCTCTCTCCTGATGTATCCACAGCTCTACAAGAGCCCCTGACACACAGTGGGTGCCCAATCAACGCTTACTGAGTACACAGATGACGGTTCCTCACACACAGAGCCTGATCAAACAGTTGCCCAAAGACTGCACTGAAACCTTCCTGTGTTGTGAAACCCTGGGTGTTGCATTGGGATGAGGATGGGCAGGGTGGGGGTGTTGGTGATCCCGAGAGGGGAGGCAGTAGGAGCAGGACCCCATCTTCAGGCTCCCACCTGACTAAGCCATGAGGATGTTTCAAACAAGTGTTCCCCCAGAGCATCCCCACATCACAGTCCCTCCCTGGAAGCTGCAGCGTCCAGGCCGGCCTTGGGGAGACAGCCCAGTCCCAGAGAGCATGTGGAGGAAGCCAAGGGTCTCCCAGTAAGCAGCTGGCCTTAGTCACCTCCCTGTGGGCTGTTAGAACCCCTCCTGGGGTCTAGGCCCTGGGATCTCAGCAGACACCATCCCCGACCCACAAAGTAAAGCACCTGGTGCAGCCATGACCACCTAGAGAGCCTAAGTGACTGAGAAGCGAAGTTTCCCAAAGGCCAGGTGCTCAGCTCTGGTGGCCTCTTCCCAGTGATGGAGAGGGACCAAGATGGTGCTGGGAGGTCCTTGGACCAGTGTGGCTGGCCCAGAGCCTTCTGGCTCCTTCACTGCTGCCGGGGTCAGGATGCTTTCCACCATCTGCAGGACAGCCTCCAGTTGGCTGCAGAAGCTCCTCTGTTGAAACTACTGCAGGGCTCCCCACACACCCCCAGGTAGGAGCTGAGGGCTCTGTGTGAACCGTACCCCACATGACCTTTACATTCCCATCCATGGTGGTCTCCCTACTGCTCCACAAGCATCCAAACTTGTGCCATAGGGCCTTTGCCTGGACACTCTTCTCCAGGACATGCTGGTTCCTTGCCTCTGCTGTGATGGCACCTTATCCCAGGAGGGGGTCTTCAGGGCCTTTCTATAAAACAGTGGCCCTCCCACCTCACAGTCCCCTCCACCCTCTTCTCTGTTGTAATTATCTCTAAGGAATTGTCGCCACCTGAGATACTGCTCTACTAACTAACACGCTGGCTTCCCGAGGGCAGATGCTGCGTCTGTGGTGCCCCCTGATGCATCTCAGCCCTGAGAACAGTGCCTGGTGGGTGGTGTGTGTAGGATGAGCACTGAGTGGGCACTGGAAGAGCCTGCCTTCTCTCCCCAGGAAGAGCCTCTCGGTTCACAGCTCACCTCTAGGAGCCTTCTGTGCACCTGCCACAGTCCCAACCATCGCACAGGGACCCACACCTGCCCTGCACCAGCTAAGAGTGCATGTGGTCGCATGGAAGAGAAAACCTAAAATGACAGAGGCAAAAACACCTGGGGTTGACCCCTGTATGAGGATGTCTGGGACAAGCAGTCCAGTCCCTCTATGCTGGGGCCACCGGAGAGCCAGGCTTCTGGCATCTCTTTGTTCCACCACCTTGGTGAATGGGTTCCATCCTCAGAGTCACCTCATGGTCCAGAATGGCAGCTGGAGCTCCAGCCATCACAACCCCATTCCAGACAGCTGAAAGGAAATAGGGAAGGAAGGCAAAGAGGCCTCCCCAACTGTCTGCTTACCTTCTAAGAAGTTTTCAGAATCCCTCCCATACTTTTCACCCACCCCATCAGCCCTTTAACTGTCACCCTTGCTTGGACGAAGCTGAAGCTCCTGTGCCAGGGTGCCACTCACCATGAGGATACGCCGGTAGCTGTCCCGGTCGATGCCCCAGAGCTTGAGGTCCGTCTTGGCTTTCACGGTCGCTGCCCTGGGGGTGCCATAGATGAGCGCCAGCTCCCCAAAGCTGCCCCCTTCACTGATGCTGGTCACCCACTCTCCATTCACATACACCTTCAGGGGATAGTGAGAAATGTCAGAAATGTCACAGTGGCGCATCCTGCACTAGCGGCCCTCCTCCACACCCACCAGAGGGGGCCCGGTGAGAAGGGAACATGCAGCCGCAGCTCCCAGGCCCCCTCAACTGGGGGAGCAACTTCCCACTCCACTGCCCAAGCCTGTCCTGGATCTCTGCTGGCCATGCTGCCCGCCTCTCCCCCAGCTCTGCACAGAGTGGCAGCTGGACAGGCACCATGGTGCCCTCGAGTCCCCACCCTCCGTCACAGTGAGACAGGCCCAGGCCAGAGGCAGAAGCACTGTCTAGGGCTCCTGGCCTGTACAGAAGCCCTGCCTGCCTCCCTGGCCAGCCTTCAAGTCATCAGCCTTGGATGGGTCTCAGGACCCAGAGCCTCCCCAGCTGCACACAGTGGGTCAGACTTAGGGCTTCCATAGGCATCCCTGCTGACACCCTCCCAGGCTCTGCCCACTGCCCCCAGTTCCAGCAGCACACATGCCCGGACCAGCCAGCAAGGAGCCATGCTGACGGGGCCTCCTGCCTGGGGCCACAGCACCCAGCTCCCATGGCCTGTGGCCGGTGGAGACGCTGCCGGGGCGCCAATGAGGCCCAGCTGAGAGGGGCCCTTTCAGCCTGCATGGGTGACCCGGCACAGTGCTCCCACTATGCATTGACCCTGCACGTTCCGTATCGCGCAAGAATAGTACAGATTGTTTATTATGCGGTGCCTATACAGATTCGGTTACTATAAATTGACACAACGCATGCTTTATTCCCCCAGCGTGTCAATGAGCCTGCAGAACAGTGCCCATTGCCAAAATGGGTGCACGTCGGGAAAGATCGCATTGCGGTGAATCATGGACGCGATTCTTACTGAAATCAATGACTCATTATCTGCACAATAACTGAGGCACAGAATCGCGTATCCGCAAGAAAACATGCAGGTGATAACTCCGTGATACATGTGAGCAAGGGTCCCAGGAAGCTGGGTGGGAAGGACACCACGGCTGTGCAGAGGTGAAGCTGCCTGTGACCCTATAAGCTTCCACCAGCCTGGCTGAACACAGAGTACCTGCTCCTGGGCCTGTGTCCTCGTGCACCCAGGTCGGAGCAGCTGGGGACCTGGGAGAGGAGACGCCAGCTTCCACACGATGAGGCCCTCGAGGAACCAGGACTATGTCCCATCCTCCCCACAAGGCAGGGACACAGGAAAGACAACCCAAGACCCAGGAATGTAAGGGGTGCAAGGACCTCAGACAACACCCTCCAGAACCGGTGCCCCTGGTTTTCCCAAAGGGGACCCGGGCCTGTGTGTGTGTGTGTGTGTGTGTGTGTGTGTATGGGGGGTGATGACTTATCAACGGTCCTGGTAACCCAGGCCCCAGCCGGCCCTACCCATGCCATGCTCTGTTGTGGTGAAATCCTGCCCAAAACAGCCACGTGCCCAATCCCGGCAGTGCAGCTCCATGACACCTGCACTGGTCCCCCAGGATCCCTGGGAGCCCCAGGACCCCTCTCAGGTGACAGGTCCCCTCCAGCAACCATGGTTCCTTGGAAAGGAATCCTGGGGCGAGTCCTTATATCACTGACATGTGAGCTATTGGGTTTAGTGTAGGTGGGCCGGTCGTCATAGCCACAGAATGGGTCCCTGTCCCTGTGGGGGACGCACATCTTTTGTGGCTGCCCCAGGGTGAATGTGGGGGCACCGTGTGTGTGCAGGTTGTGCTAAGCGCTGTTCCCCAACAGTTGAACCAAGCGACACCCCCCCCCCCGGCTCCGCCCACCAGCGTGCACTACATGCCTTCCTGGAGGCCTCTTAAAGTCGGGGCAGCGACGTGAGCTCAGGAATACCGTCTGTGCTCAGGAGACTGCCTGACCTGCCTTGCACAGTGGCCAGTGGGGGCAGGACTCCCAAGAGCCCAAAGAGCGCAGGCACCCAGGGGCCGCAGGGACCTGCTTCCCGCCCAGAAGCCCAGGCCTCAGAGAAAACCATTGTGTGGAGCCCCCGACGGGCCCAGGGCCACACTGCAGGCCGCCCCACACAGCACAAAGGGGCCATCCTTCTCGGGACACTGGCTTCTGTCACCGCAGCCAGCGCAGCACGGGGCCCCACCCCAGCTGGCACGCAAGGGGGCTACTTCTTGCTTTGTCTCATTTTTGTTTCTTCTTCTTCTTTTAGAAGAAAAATGGTGGGAGGCCCCACTGGGCTACACTTGTGTTCCCACCATTGACAGAGACTTCTCCGGCTGAACCCAGAGCTCCCACCCGGCTGCTGTGCGTTAGTGCATTCATCCATCTGTCTGTCCACCACCCCCAGTGTGGACTGAGCGCCACTCTGTGCCCTGTACATTCTAACTGCTGGTGGTCAGCAGGGGAAGGCAGGCGGGCTCCTGTCCATGGGGACTCACCCATCAGTCAGGAGAAAGACCGCAGGCAAATAATGCTACAAACACACATTCATCATGAAGCGTACTCCAGGCATGAAGAGAACAGCGTTCAGAGGACCAGGGCAGAGACCGTTTGTAGAGGGCTCTCCGCGAAGGGAAACGCGAGCCAGGCCCAAGCATCCAGAGCCAGGGCCAGCATGCAAAGATGTGGGAGAAGGGCAACTGAGGCAGAGAACAGGATCTGCAAAGGCCCTCGGGCCCCGGTGACATGGAGGGGCCTGGATGCTGCAAGATCAAGCAGGGAGAGATGCCCGGGGGCAGGAGCAGAGGGTGGGGGAGGGAAGGAAGCCACAGAAGGTTCTGGCAGTTCATCTGGTTAACACTGTGACTGCTCCCTCAGGTGGCCTACCGAGAACAGCATGTGGCCACCAGAGGGGAGGGGGGAAGGAGTGGAGAAGTAACTCAAAAGGCGGCTGTGGATGGCAGGCCCAGCAACCCTAGAGCCCGGGGGCTGAGGCCCAGTGACTGGCGCTCCAGCAGGTAGCTGTGGCGTGCGTGGTCCACGCAGAAGGAGGTGGAGGCAGTGATCCGATTGAAGGCCCAGGATCCTGCTCAATAAAATCCCAAGGTGGGGCCCCGGTGTTAGGAGCTGGAGCCTCAGACACAGACCAGGGCTGAGTGAGCACCACCCACATGCCCGCCGCCTCACTCGGCCACCTGCTCTTCCCGACCTGGGCATCTCAGTGCAATGCGCTCCTCCACAGGAAACAGAAATGGGCTAGCAGAAGCCGTCTGGGCAGCGGAGACAGAACACTGTGCCTGGAGTTATCCATGGAATCGCAGCAGGAGTGGCAAGTGGCCTCAGCCTGCCTGCATTTCTCATACTGCCTGGAGCTGACCTGGCACGGTGGCAAGGATAACTCTAGCCCTGGCTGTTGTTTTGCTGTCACAGATGGTGAGGAAAAGCTAATGGCCCGTCTCCTCCTGCCTCCCCAGGCTCCCGCCACAAACAGCAGGAGTGTCCCCACAGCGAGTGTGTTGCAGTCACTGGGTTGGGCGGCTACAGGCGCCCTGGAGGGAGCAGAAGCCCCATCTCTGTAGTGTGGCTCTTCTCGCCAGGCCTCACTCATCTCTAGCTCCAAATGCCAAATGCCCAGGGGGTGATCTGATTGGCTGCTGCCCACAACATGACCCCCAGCACAGGTGTCCCTCCTGATGCTCCCGTTTGTGGAACCTGGGCTGTGCAGTTTCCATTCAGGTTTCCTCCAGAGGAACTCCAAATCTGTCCTGGTGCACAGTCCTCTCCCTGCCCTCCCTAACATCGACCACACTTAGAGGCTCATGGGGCAGGATTCTGTGGGAACCCTGGAGCACCCCTCCTGGAAAGGGAATAGGTATGGGATATATAGGAAGGCCCCTACCACATGGGGGTGGCTCTGAGGTCCCCGTCCCCAGTTCCTGAGGACAGTCCTTACAGCTGGAGGCAAAGCAGTCCCTGATCACAGCAGGGCTGCTGGGGCCTCAGCATAGAATTAACAGTGTGTGCTGAGCGTTCCCAGACGCACCCTGTGTGAGATAGGTGTTGGACTGCAGAGAAGCTTCTGAGCCAACTCCAGGTAAACTATCAGTGACTGATTCCCAGACACGTCCTGACGGCCTGAGCAGGTACTCGTATGTGGCTGCAAGACATGTGATGGCCAGGAGCCTGGAGCAATGCAGGTGTCCACCAATGTGACAGATAGACACAGTGGGGTCCATCCACACAGTGGGTCACACTGTTCAGCCTCAGGAAGGAAGAAAGGACACCTGCCACAACAGGGACGTGCCCTGACAATGTGAGGCCGAGTAACACAAGCCAGATGCAGAAAGACACACATGGGGACCCCACACACACGAGGTTCTGGCGTCATCAGACTCACAGACACAGAGAGTAGAAGGTGGGGCTAGGGCTGGGAGAGCAGGTGGGGTCAAGGGGTCATGGGGACAGAATGTTCTGGAGATGGACAGGGGGACAGTGGCCCAGCCATGGGAATGTGCTTGGTGCCCTCAACTGGACACCTGGAAATGGTTAGACAGCAAATTTTAGGTATTCATACTTTACCAATTAAAGAAACAAAACAAAACCAAAGAGCCAGAGCTTCAGGTACCTGCTGAGTAACAGCTGATGGTGACCCACAGAGCCCAACGGCCATGCCCTGAGGCACCCCGTCTCAGGGACATAGCTCAGAGCTCAGAGGCTGGACACTGGGAACCGGGTGGGCAGGGGCCGGGGTGGGGGGGCATCCCAGCACAAAGGAGGGTCCGAAAATAGTGAAGGCCTCGCAGGATTAGGGAGGGCTGGGCCTCAGACAGAACTACGTTCCTGAGCCCTAAAATCGGCAGCCGAGTATCCTTTTAAGTAGAAATGCTATGTTCCACGAATAAAACAAATTGGAAGATATTTTTATACTTAGAAAAATGGATTATAGCTCTTGGCAACACACATGCTGCGGTGTCTCTCTGGAAAACCATAATTTAAACTGAACCTGGTGCTTTTGGCATTGGTCACCTGGCTGTCCCCCTAGGGCGCAGCGGGTCAGAGGGCAGTGTCCACCCTGCAGAAGAGGGGCGGGGCTCAGGATGTCCACCCGAGCCCAGCCAGGCAGAGGAGCAGGGGGGGGTCCCAGGGGACCCTGCCCCCCACAGGGCTCTGACATTCAGCAGGGCCCCCACCCAAATGAGACTGGCATCGCTGGCGTCTACAAGCCAGGCTCAGCAACCCCAACACGGCCCTGGAAGGCCACAGGGCCAGGTCAGCCAGGTCAGCCAGGTTGCTCCCTGCGCCCTGGAAGGCAGTTTACAGAAATGAGCACACAAACAGCATGCCTGGGCCTCAGAGCATCTGGGGTAATTTCACGCCGCGAGCAGTAATAACAGTAATTATTATAACACATACCCCATAACTCACCCCGGCTGGCCAATGTGCCACTTTTTCATCCCAGATCCCTGACTGAGCTCTTTTGATTCCCTCAAATGTGGCCGTCCCCCACACTGCTGCGCTGCCCGATGTGTCCCACATCACAGAAGGGCTCCCCGCCGCCCTGCCCGGCTGGGAACCCGAGCATCAGGCATCGCTGGGTAGCCCACAAGTCACTGCCTGTCCCTTCAAGGGCTGGCGGGCCCAAATTTGAGACTACAGCCGGACGCAAGCGTCCACCCACGGTGCCCGGACATCCTGGCTCGGGTGAGCCAAGGTCCAGCAAGCACTTAAAGCCGTCTTTGTACCTGAATCTCTGAGGCCAAGACTGGGGGCTGGACCTGCCAAGACAACGTATTTGGAGAACTCTGGTTATGAAAATTCACCTTTCTCCATCCCCAAACTGCCTCTATGGGCCCCTGGCCTCCAAAAAAGCCAGCTGTGACACCTGGCACATCATGAGGTCGCCAGCACAGAGAGGCTGGGAACTGCCCATCAGCCCCTACCCCATTCTGAGGGGGCCTGGGGGCCAGCTCTGGGACCTCTCTTGGGGGGTGGGCAGAGGCCCCCTCAGGACGAGCAGGTTCAGCCAGCCACTTCTTCCCTGTCACATCCTACCTCTGAAGGGTGCTGGGGGCAGCGGGGCAAGGAGACAGCCTCCCGTTGGACCTGACTGCAACATTCCATTCCTGGTAGATGGAAGGGTGGGTGTGAGGAGGGGGAACAGCCTACGCTAAGATGCTGAGCAGCAGAGGTCAGCCCAGAGTTACTTAGGGGACCCTCCTTCAGGCCCCACCCTCAAGTGCCTCCTGCCAGGTGTTCAGTGGTGGGCCCCCTCCCTGCATCAGAGTGGGGGGTCTCTGTGGTATGTGTGTGGGGAGGAGGAGGCAGGGTGGCGTCTGCCTAGGGCCATGGTCACGGCGGCCAGGAGAGAATGGATTAATGGGGGAGAGGGGGACTGCATCCAGAGAGCCTCCACCCAACCCCACAGTGGGCTCTTCAAGGCCATGTCAGAACTGCCCGCTTGGATCTGTGGCTCCGAGTCCTTCAAGTAAATGGACATGGTGGTCAGTGACAAGGCCTGAGCTCTGACACCCCAACGCTGAGGGGCCCTGGACTGTCTGCCATCTTCCCACATGGGTCAGGGAGGAATATCTCACGAGACCCCGATGGAGGCCCTCCAGGATCCAGAGAGAGCAAAGAACTCTGGGGGAAGGTTTACCACGTCCCATACCTGCTCACCCAGCAGAACCACAGGTGTGCCCAGAATTCCCCGGGGTCCTCTCAGCTCTCATTTCTGCCCAAACCCTAATGATACAACTGACTCATTCCTTTGAAGATGTCTCTGGAATTGAATTAGAAGACTCATGAACTTCCATGAACACACAAGGGGGGAGAACATTCCGGGGTAGGAAGCGTCGGAGCCACACGGTGGTGAAGGTCATCAGCGCAGCAGCCCAAGAGAGGAGCGGGATGTGGCTCTGCCTGGACTGGGAGGAGCCAGGCTCCAGCGGGGTCTTGAAGGATGCGTAGGAGTTTGCAAGGAAGGGCAGAAATAATAGGGATCCCTGGGTGGTGCAGCGGTTTAGCGCCTGTCTTTGGCCCAGGGCATGATCCCGGAGTTCCAGGATCGAGTCCCACATCAGGCTCCCTGCATGGAGCCTGCTTCTCCCTCTGCCTGTGTCTCTGCCTCTCTCTCTCTCTGTGTCTCTCATGAATAAATAAATAAAATCTTTAAAAAAAAAAAAAAAAAGGAAGGGCAGAAATAAGCACGGAGGGACAAGAGGAATCGAGACCCACAGGCCAGACACTCATTGGCCATGTCCTGCAAACTTACAGGCCGGAGGACAGAGGCCATGTGCCCCAAGTGTATGTTCTGCGCACAGGGAGAGTGCAGTAAACATGCATTAAACATGAGAGCAAGAATTCAAGCAAGGCAGAGAGGGAAGAGGGGCCTCTAGGGGGAGTGATGGACAATGAGAATGACGTGGAGGAGCCAGGCAGGATGAGGACCGGGGGGACAGACATGGGTCTGAACCAGGAACCAGCTGCCTCCGTCCTGGGGGTCTCCCAGAGGTCTGGGGCGCTGGCTGCACGCCTGTCCGTCCTTGGGTCTCCCCGAGGTCCGGGGCACTGGCTGCACACTTGCCTGTCCTCGGAGTCTCCCCGAGGTCCAGGGCGCTGGCTGCACACCTGCCTGTTCTGGGGTCTCCCAGGGGTCCAGGGCGCTGGCTGCACGCCTGCCTGTCCTCGGGGTCTCCCCGAGGTCCGGGGCGCTGGCTGCATGCTTGCCTGTCTCTCTATCTCCCACTATTTGCTTAACCCACAGCAAAAGTAACAGGTGCTGACTGTGACTGTGGGCAGCCCAGGGCCCTGGGCTCCTGCCTCAGTTTCCTTCTTTGGCGGCAGACAAAGCTCCCCCTCACTGCCAACCCTCCCACCCTTGAGGCTTGGGCCAGGCCCTGAGCTCAGGACAGAGCAGCTCGGGGTCCCCGAGGTGACTCCATGTGCCCCTCACCGTAAGACCTGGGCTGTGAGTCACTTCCAGTGCTGCCAGCTCCCAGGAGACAGTGACACGGGCCAACACAGATGGGCTGCCAGGGAGACAAATCGTTTGGGAGCCAGAGGGTGTGGTGCCCACCTCACAGTCAGGGAGTATAGTGCAGGGGAGGCGTGAGGGCGCCCAGCACCCCGAGGCCCAGAGGTGGCCTGTGTAAAACCACAAACTGAGTTGAGTCATAGGAAGGAGACTGCTGAGGCCACAGCGGAAACCATAGGGCCAGATGCCCATGCGAAGGAGGGACATCTGCCGGAGGCCAATGGAGACACGGGGGCAGGAGGGGGCAACAGGGGTCCCAACAGAGGCAGCAAGGTGCCAACGGATCCCAGGAAGTGAGAGGACACCATGGGCTCGGGCCCGTCCTGTGGTCGCACAAAGGTCCTGGGTCTGATTCAGAGAGAAGCCCATTTGAGGGCTTTCCTTGAGACTGGTGCACATGGGGTGCCGTCTGCAAGGCCCCGTGTGGACGGCAGCCTGCAGGACCCAGAGAGGGATACCCTTACCCTTCGGGTGGGGGCCCAGGTGCGGAGCTGGGGGCAGGAGGCTGCAGGAGCATGACTCTGCCATGCTCAGCACATCCACAACAGCGTGAGCCCCTCAGCCTGAGACTGGCAAGGTGGACAGAGCAGAGTGGGCAGGAAGAAGAGGAAAGGCTATTGTGCAAGATGCTGATGGCTCCCAGGTCACCAGGGCGTGACAGCCACGGTTGAGGCCTCTAGGTCTGCAAACACTTGGCGTCGCCTGCTTTATAAAGTGCTGACACCCAAGGCAGTGGCGGAGTCTGGCTGACCCACGAGGCCCAAATCCACACTGTGAAATGTACTACCTCACTGACCAGGCCGCGGACAGAGGCACTATTTTCTGGAGCAGATAGGAGATACTCACGTCTACTTCTCCTTGGTCAATCACATAGAAGTTATCTCCTTCGTCCCCTGGAACAAAAGAAAGCACACATTGTGGACAACGCCAAGGGTACCAGGTGTGGCGCTTTTGGCCTCCCTGTAGGCAGTACCTGCAGCCTGGCTTCACGGAGGCCGAGCAACCCGGGCTCCCACCATTTTCTCTTAATTTTTAAAAAATAAAACTTGTACAGACACGATGGTTTGACATACATGGACACGGTGAAATGGCCAGCACATGCCCCCCCCAGCGCAGTCACCCGTGTCCCGCGTGGGGTGGGGCACCTGAGGTCCATGCCTGGCCTGTCACAGGGTTCCCCTCTGTTAATGGAAGGCGACTGCAACAGCCAGTTGACATGCAGTTGACAAGCAGAGCGACGTGCTCTGGTTTCATGAGAGACTCCTCAAGGCAGACAACAGGTTTTGTGTCCACACCCAGGGTGAGCCCACGGCCCACGGCCCCACGCTCCTGCTCAGAGCAGCAGGGAATATACCTTGCTGTATGACGGTCTCCCCAGCGATGTGCGTGACAGGAAACATGGCGTCGAATATGTCACTGAAAGAGAAAACGCATCCCGTGGAGGAGCTGGAGCGACGTGGGGCGCGGACTCCACTGCCTCACCTCACACAGAGCAACCAGCTCTGCTCCCCCAGGAAAAGGAAAAAAGGAAATCACCCCCCACCACTACCACCCTGTCATAACCCTGCCGTCCAGGCACCAGCTCGTCATTTGCAGATCCTTCTGTGACACAATTCACTTTCTGGGTTTTGACAAAAATGGAATCACACTGTACATACTGCTTTGGACACAAAACAAAGTAAATATATCGCCAGAATGTTTATCACATTGGGAAACACAGTCCTACCAGAACGCTGCTTTCTGCATGCTTCCTGAGGGGGGGCGTCCTGAGGCCTCAGAGGCAGGAGTGTGTCGGAGACGCCTGATGCTCAGGCTATGCCAACAGGCAGTCAGGGCATTTAATTTCCTAAGTGTGGCTGTGGCCTGGATGGAACAGGTAGGATGCACAAGGCAGGGAGGTAGAGTGTGCATGGTGGGGACCCTTTGACTCCGCCAACCGCAACCAGAACACAATGTCAGAGGTCAGCCTCTTGCTCCCAAAATGCACTGGCCACCTTCAGGAGCGGGCAGCTGGTGCCCCTCATGGGGAAATGCACACCGCAGAGCTCAGGGTGGCCTTCCTCCTCTCACCTGGCTGCAGCAATAGGAGAAAGCTGGGCCTAATGGCTCAGGCTGAGCCAACCTCAGAGGTGCTCACAGGTCTGGATGCAGGTTGGGTGCCAAGCCTCCAGAAGCAAGTGCGAAGTCAGAGATGCAAACCGCCCTGTGCTCTGCTGTTTCCAGGGTCCAGAACATTACCAAGTCATTCTTAAAGTAGTAGCTGTTTCCTCTCTAAGAAAGAGGGAAGCACCATGGGGGGAACCAGTGGGTGGCAGGGGCGTCAGAGCATTTGCAGGGTCCCCGCAACCCCTCCTTCCCTGCACAGACCTGGTATCTGTCCCCTGGCCCAGGCATATTTCCCAGCCACACCTTGCCTGGGAGAGCATCTGCAGATGTGTCTGGTCTGTTTTCTAAACTGCATTTCCTCAAAACCACAGCATCAAGGATCCCAAAATGAACAGATCTTTAAAAAATAATTTTACAGGGATGCCTGGACTGTTCAGTGGCTAGCGTCTGCTTTCAGCTCAGATTGTGATCCGGGGTCCTGGGATGGAGTCCTGCATCAGGCTCCCCACAGGGAGCCTACCTCCCCTCTACCTATGTCTCTGCCTCTCTCTCTGTCCCTCTCATAAATAAATAAAATCTTAAAAAAAAAAGAAATGATTTTACAATTCCTACTTCATTTTTAAAAACGTTTACTGGTAATGGTACAATATTTCCCCAAATGCCATTAGCAGTGAAGCCAATCTCAGGACCCACCACCATGCAGCCTGGGCAGGTGCTCCAGACAGCAGTCAGGCCGCAGGCCACTGGCCACCCCACAATTAGCCTGTATGTCTGCTGCACGAGTACGAGCCTGTGAAGAGGCCTATGGTTATCATTCATATGAATATACTGGTTGTAACTCTTATGTTTCGTCCTATGCCCCTTGATGCACATCTACGTGGAGATGTACAGATCTGATGACCGCCCTAGTGGCTGCCCTACCTGGGCCTGGCACAGCACCCTACTGACCACACAGGCATCCCACTCCCTCCCTGGGTACAGAAAAAACAACAAATCTCAGAGAGCCCAGCCCCACTTACCGAAAAGTGCTGCTAGCCCATGTCTTTTGGGGTTTTTTGTTTGTTTTTTAAAGATTTTATTTATTCATGAGACACACACACACACACAGAGACAGAGACAGAGAGACAGAGGGAGAGAGAGAGAGGCAGAGACACAGGCAGAGGGAGAAGCAGGCTCCATGCAGGGAACCCGACGTGGGACCTGATCCCGGGTCTCCAGGATCATGCCCTGGGCTGAAGGCAGTGCTAAACCGCTGGGCCACCCGGGCTGCCCTAGCCCATGTCTTTTGGAAGAAGCTAACACTCCCAGTGCACCCCCGTCCCCATTATCAAGGCTTGGACACGGCTGTGTGCAGGATAGATGCCCATGCTCCCACCAGCTTGGCCCATCCCCCCACTGAGAGGCCCCCTCTTTTCCCATCTTCTGCGTCTTCTCAAACAAAACCCAATTCTTCCTGCCTCTTAGCACTTAATGGCATTAAAAGGACCTGTCTGCCTCTGCCATGAAAAGGAAAACAGTTTTCTATTCTCATCTGGAAGTGACCTCTGGAAGGCTTTGCTGAAGCTGCTGCCTGCATCCCAGGGAGTCTGACACGTGGGTCCCAGTGCCACCCCCACCAGGGTCCAGGACACTGGGCTCAGCACTCCTGCATTGGGCACTGTGCCAGGTGCAGGGACACAGTGCTCGGGGCTGCTAAGACACAGAAACATGAAGATATGACAGTCCTCAGTCCATGAGGCCCCAAGGACAGAACCCGTGCTGGCCAAGCGCCCTTCATCTGCCCACTTGCTCTGAGGTCAGAACTGTGGCTGTCTTGTCCAGACTAGGAAACCAGAGACACTAAGCAACCCTGCCAAGGCCAGCAGCTGGGAAGAGGTGAGGCCAGGCCGCACTCGTCTTCCCGTGCAGGGCTCTGTGGGACACCCAGAGCTAAGCAAGACCTAGCTTAGGGGACAAGAAGGTGTGTTTGGGGGCATAGAGCCTTCCCAGTCTCAGGAAGCACCCTCAGAGAGCAGGTGGTGGGGGCCATGATGCCCACTCTAGGGAAGCCACTAGCCTGCGACAGGTGCTGGTCATAGTTGGGAGGCAGCCCGATCAGAGGCTGCACCCTGTCCTCGACTCTCAGCCTGACTCTGAGGTCCTCAGGCTTCCCGAGGCCTGAGCAGGGCCATCCCCTCAATGGCGGGGAGCAGCTGACAAAGGGGTGCCCACTTACCTTATCCCAGTGGCCCCGTGGGCACTTTTCACCAGATCCCCCCACACACATCTGAGGCAGCCCAAGCTGCAAAGGGACCCTCAGACTCAAACCAGGAATGATGGGGGCAGAGGTATCACCCAGGATTTTGCTTTAATTCTAATTATTTATTGGTACTGTTGGTTTTTGCCCCTCTAAGTCAGGGGTTGGTCCTAGCCCTGCTGTACTGTGAACACCTGTGACTTCTGGTTTTGCCTAGGCATTCTTTCCAGAATAATGCAGATTTACATGCATAAAGTAGAATAAATAGAAAAACCAACAAAATCAACAATCTGGAAATGCAGTGGGCAAAATGCTAAAATAACCAGTTTGCAGCACAGGAGCCTGGTTTCTGTACTCCTGCATCACACAGCGAGTTCAGGGCAGGTCTAGCAACCACCCCAGTGGTGAGAGAGCCACGAGCATGAGCCATATTCTGATGTGATGCAGAAGTGGCCTCATCGCCTTTAGGTGACAAGATCATAGGCTCTGCTCAGGCCTCAGCAGCCTGCTCACACAGAGGGAAATGCCATCCACATTCATAGATTTTCAGCCCTCCCCCCTCCCTCTGTACGGGGCAGGCCTCTGCACTGGGGACCAGGACCCAGAGAGATCTGGGTCAGGGAGCAAGGTCAGGATGGTGGCCAGGGAATGGGTGGTCTTAGACCCCAGCCACACCCTGGCCTGGACCCAAGCAGAGCCACCATGATGCTCAGGGCCTGCAAAGTGCTGGTTCCCTCCAGGTGGCCCATGGCCCTTGGAAGCTCCCACCTGAGTCACTCCTCATATTGGCACCTCTCCTTCCCTGGGTTCCTCAGCTCTTGCCCTCTGACCCCTGTACCTGACAGTGTCCTGACTTCCTCCTCCCCAGCTGACTGTGAGTTCTGAGAACAAAGACTGCGTCATCACTGCAGCCTGACACACATCTGATTCACAGTAGGTCCTTGGTACAATATGGATGGAAGGCTAGAGGTCAGATGGTGGGTGGATGGATGGGTGGGTGGATGGGTGGAAGAGTGGATGTGTGGAAGGAAGGGTAGAAGGATGGTGAATGGGGGAGCAGATGGAAGGGTAGAAGGGTGGGTGGTGGGTGGGTGGTGGGAACAGTGGATGGAGGATGAGCTGTCTGTTAAGGCAGCTCCAAAATAATAGATCAGCTTGAACAAGGTATGGGTCTTCTGAGAGAAGTCCCTGCTTCCTGAAGCCATTCACTATGAAAATGGTGGCAGTCAATCTTGAATCCTCAGGCTGAACCCAGTGTGCTCCATCCAAGAGGAAGCCTCATTAACATCCTTTCATTTAAACCTCAAAACCATAGAAAAACGTTGGCCCCCATCGTTGTTCCCACTTTACAGACAGGTATATCAAGGTTCAGAAAGGTTAAGTCACTTGCCCATGGTCACACATCTGGCTTGGGGTACAGTACAGTAAGGCTGACCACTCCCTCAAGGTCCCATTCATTCTTGCCACAGAAGGTGCACAACAGAACACACCAGGGTGTGGGGTCTCTGCTCTCTCTGGCCATGCATCCAAGCCCTGACTTATGGGTGGGTCCACACTGAGGCATGGCCTCTGCAAAGGAGGCAGCCCCTGGCTCTTGCTAGCAGGACCAGACTCCTGGAGATACTCTAGGGCAGGAAGGCTGGAGGGTACCTACACTTACCAGATGACTTTGTGTCAATGGCAGAGCATCACATCCCCTGCCCTTGAGCACACCTGGCTGTCACTTGAGCCCTGCCAGCTGACTAGTTCCCTGGGTCCTCTGTGACCTGGTGGTCTTCCCAGAGAAAGTTGGGTGCTGCCGACCAGGGGTCTCATCCTGAGAGCTACACTCCCTGGTTCCAGCAATGAGGCCACAGGCACCAACTGGGCTCCTGGAGACATGTGTCACCTTCACAGCCTAGAGCCCTTCCCTTCCTGCCTGACTCCCATGGGGGGAGGCTTCCTGACTATTCACTTAGATTCATGTTTTCAAAGACACATTGAAAATGAGGTGTCACCCTTGAGGTCAGAACCCCACCAACGAGTCTCAGCTTAGTGTATTTCCAGGAAAAACAATGCAATGTTTGTTTCATCTTGGGGAGGCTCTCCCCACCAAATAAAGTGTTATAGTGAATCCTCATCACACAGGAAAGTTTGGGGTTTGTTTGTTTGTTTGAAATCTAAACCCCACATACAGTCCAAATGCAAGAATATGACCTCCTGGTAAGTTAATCGTCTCAACCTTAAAAATAAGACTTTGCATGCTCATACTAAGCCAGCCGGACAGTTAGGTAGGTAAGCACAGGTCAAACTGCCACCGAGCTGGAAAGGAAAGTCTAAGACAAGAAGGGAAGGTACCGCCAGGGTGGGGTGGGGCAGGGCAGGCCTCTCTCCCCTTCCCATGCAGCTCCAGCAGACACTTCCCGGGTGTGAGGGTCCCCTTGTTATCTACCATCACCTCAGACCAGCCACATTTCCTCCTCTATCCCAGCAGAAGCCAAATTTGGGGCCCTTGAGCCCTCGGGGGCAGGAGGGGTCAACAGGATGTCTCTGAACACCCTCTGTCTCTCCCAGAAGAGGTGAGTTGTCTTTTTTTTTTTATTATTGGAGTTCAATTTGCCAACATTTAGCATAACACCCAGTGCTCATCCCGCCAAGTGCCCCCCTTAGTGCCCATCACCCAGTCACCCCAACCCCCGCCCACCTCCCTTTCCACTACCCCTTGTTCATTTCCCAGAGTTAGGTGTCTCTCATGTTTTGTCACCCTCACTGATATTTTCACTCATTTTCTCTCCTTTCTCCTTTATTCCCTTTCACTAATTTTTATATTCCCCAAATGAATGAGACCATATAATGTTTGTCCTCCGATTGACTTATTTCACTCAGCATAATATCCTTCAGGTCCCTCCACGTCGAAGCAAATGGTGGGTATTTGTCGTTTCTAATGGCTGAGTAATATTCCATTGTATACATAGACCACATCTTCTTTATCCACTCATCTTTTGATGGACACTGGGGCTCCTTCCACATTTTGGCTATCGTGGCCATTGCTGCTATAAATATTGGGGTGTAGGTGTCCCGGCGTTTCACTGCATCTGTATCTTTGGGGTAAATCCCCAGCAGTGCAATTGCTGGGTCGTAGGGCAGGTCTATTTTTAACTCTTTGAGGAACCTCCACACAGTTTTCCAGAGTGGCTGCACCAGTTCACATTCCCACCAACAGTGCAAGAGGGTTCCCCTTTCTCCGCATCCTCTCCAACATTTATTATTTCCTGTCTTGTTAATTTTCCCCATTCTCATTGGCGTGATGTGATATCTCATTGTGGTTTTGATTTGTATTTCCCTGATGGTCAGTGATGTGGAGCATTTTCTCATGTGCGTGTTGGCCATGTCTATGTCTTCCTCTGTGAGATTTCTCTTCATGTCTTTTGCCCATTTCATGATTGGATTGTTTGTTTCTTTGCTGTTGAGTTTAATAAGTTCTTTACAGATCTTGGAAACTAGTCCTTTATCTGATACGTCATTTGCAAATATCTTCTCCCATTCTGTAGGTTGTCTTTTAGTTTTGTTGACTGTTTCTTTTGCTGTGCAGAAGCTTCTTATCTTGATGAAGTCCCAATAATTCATTTTTGCTTTTGTTTCTCTTGCCTTCATGGATGTATCTTGCAAGAAGTTGCTGTGGCCAAGTTCATAAAGGATGTTGCCTGTGTTCTCCTCTAGGATTTTTTTTTAAAGATTTATTTATTTATTCATTCAGAGAGAGCGAGAGAGAGGCAGAGACACAGGCAGAGGGAGAAGCAGGCTCCACGCAGGAAGCCTGATGTGGGACTCGATCCCGGGTCTCCAGGATCACACCCTGGGCTGCAGACGGCACTAAACCGCTGCACCACCGGGGCTGCCCTCCTCTAGGATTTTGATGGAATCTTGTCTCACATTTAGATCTTTCATCCATTTTGAGTTTATCTTTGTGTCTGGTGCAAGAGAGTGGTCTAGTTTCATTCTTCTGCATGTGGATGTCCAATTTTCCCAGCACCATTTATTGAAGAGACTGTCTTTCTTCCAGTGGATAGTCTTTCCTCCTTTATCGAATATTAGTTGACCATAAAGTTGAGAGTCCACATCTGGATTCTCTATTCTGTTCCATTGATCTATGTGTCTGTTTTTGTGCCAGTACCACACTGTCTTGATGACCACAGCTTTGTAGTACAACCTGAAATCTGGCATTGTGATGCCCCCAGCTGTGGTTTTCTTTTTTAATATTCCCCTGGCTATTCGGGGTCTTTTCTGATTCCACACAAATCTTAAGATGATTTGTTCCAACTCTCTGAAGAAAGTCCATGGTATTTTGATAGGGATTGCATTAAATGTGTAAATTGCCCTGGGTAACATTGACATTTCCACAATATTAATTCTTCCAATCCATGAGCATGGAATGTTTTTCCATCTCTTTGTGTCTTCCTCGATTTCTTTCAGAAGTGTTCTGTAGTTTTTAGCATATAGATCCTTTACTTCTTTGTTTAGGTTTATTCCTAGGTATCTTATGCTTTTGGGTGCAATTATAAATGGGATTGATTCCTTAATTTCTCTTTCTTCAGTCTCATTGTTAGTGTATAGAAATGCCACTGATTTCTGGGCATTGATTTTGTATCCTGCCACATTGCCGAATTGCTGTATGAGTTCTAGCAATCTTGGGGTGGAGTCTTTTGGGTTTTCTAAGTACAGTATAAGAGATGAGTTGTCTGACGGTCAGAGACCATCCTGGGGTGAAATCCCAGCTCATGTACTTCCTCAGTACTACCTCATGGCATTTATCACCATCATCCCCATTGTCCTCATTTCCAGGTGAGAGGTCTGAGGCACAGACAGTTTAAGGAATTCACGCAGGGTCACACAGCCAGGATTCCAAACCAGGTGATCCGGCATGGAAGAAACATTCCCTAACACCAGGATGTTTGCTCAGTGACAGGTGCATGCGACCTTTACTAAATTACATTTCCCTTCTAGGCTTAGTTTGGTAAGAATTTTTATAGTAGTTGCTGATTGTTATCAGGTTCTTTTTCAACATGTACATGACATACCATACCGATGTTTTTCCTGTGGTCTATTAATGTGGACAGCATTCTGAGCTGGAGCTGTCCTTGAAACCCTCTGTAGTCTTGGGGCATCTGGGTGGCTCACGTTGAGCATCTTCCTTTGGCTCAGGGTGTGATCCCAGAGTCCCAGGATCGAGTCCTGCATCAGGTTCCTGCATGGTGCCTGCTTCTCTCTGTGTGTCTCTCATGAATAAATAAATAAATAAATAAATAAATAAATAAATAAATCTTTAAAAGAAACCCTACTTAGTCTCAATGGGTAGTTTTCAAAAGTCAAGTTGAATTTGGTTGGCTATTTACGATTTTTGCATCTACATTCACAGAATACATACTATGCCTCACAGCTTTTACATGGCTTCTTGTTTGTTTCCTTGTGTCACCCATATCATGCTCGGAAGCTGGGCAGCTCCTCCCTGCTCTCTGTCTTCTGGAGCCACTTGTGATGGGAGAACACACAGTGTGCTGACGCTGGACGGGGCCTGCCCCCAAGCCGTCATGACCTGGCTTCTCAGAGGAAGGCCTTCAGCTGCTGTTTAACTTTGAGTTTATTGATTGCTCCGCATTTTCTATTTCTTCACATGCCAACATGGACACCATTTTCAAAGTTAAAAATCTTTAAAAATTGACAGAGTTATAAAAAATCCAAATTTTTAGATTTTCTTTAAAAGATAAAATGAAGCTCTAGCAACATGGGGCCTGCATTCTCACAAAGCAAGAAATTAGCCCACTCCCACCCTGGTCAGAGCACATGCTCTCCAGTCTGCCACAAGCCCCAGAAGTGCATGGATTCCTGACCCTCAGTGCAGGTGTGTAAGCCTGCCTGTGAGCTCACTGTCTGGGGGTGGCAGCTGCACAAGTGGGACTTCATCACGAGAGTGCCAGGCATCCTGTGACAACTGCTTCTCTGAGGGACCTGCTGCCAGTGCTAAACTTACCTGGACAGACCCAAGAGACTGAATCTCCAAGGACTTAACCCATCTGTAACATGGGCATAGGGTAGCACACCCACCCTCATAGAGCTCTGAGAGCCTAACCGAGATATGGATTTTGTGAAGCATTTAGCAAAATGAGCACTCACAGTCAGGAGCTTCATAACTGTTTCTGCCAGCTCCAGATCACATGCACACAGCAGTGGGGAGCCCCTTCTCCCAGCCCTGCTAAGAGGCTCACCCACCTCACAGGATCTCCTGGGAATGAAGACATTGTACCCCTGGTCTTGGCCTGTCTCATGATCCAGTATGACTTCTGTACTCCTTTTTAATGGCTTACATTTCTGATATGCTTGGAGCTGCAGGCAGAGGTGGCCTGACCTCAACCTTGCCAAGCAGCCTGCAGAAGCAAACAGGCAGGGCCAGTTCTGAGAGTGAGGCCACCCTGCGTGGGACAGGCCAGGGAGGAGGGCGCCCAGCAACCAGTCAGATCTGCATCTGGCCCCAAGCACCCGACCTCCTACCAGCGCTGGGATGCAGCGGGGCGGAAGTGACAGCGTCCCAGTGGACTCTCCCCTGTCGCCAGTTCCAGTAACCTTGCATTCCTGCATCTTAGAAACACTCCTCCGGGGTGAAGGGCATTCCTGTGACTTCAAGCAAAAGCACCCTGACACTGACCACAGGACCGCCTCCAGTAATAAGAAAAGCAAACTGCGTCAGTGCTTTCATTTCTGTCATTATTTCTTGAAAAGTCTTATTTTGAAAAATGTCAAACTTTCAGAAGCATGGAGGGACACGGATGTCAGAGCAGGATACATATTATATTCCCAGCTGGTGATGTCAAAAGAGCAGAATGCAGCACAACACACATGCACCAACCACAGGTCTGCACAAAAGCGCACATACGTGTATTGACAAGGACCGGACAGGAGCCATGAGGGATGAGAATAGAACATGAAAATAAAGACCATCCAGACCACAGAAAACACGTTCAAGTGCATACTAGTGTGTTTTCCTGACTCCAAAATAATGCCATAAATGGGAAAAGTGCAACTGACGGCTGGTCTGGCCCCTTTAGAAATGGTTCTGGAAGACCCAAACGTGCTGCTACAGCCTTGGGAGAATTTCTCTCTCTGGCTGTTTGGACTCACAGGTCAATGTCACCCAGAGAAGGAAGTGCCCTGGACCCGTGGGCAAAGCTCTGGTGCATTGGGCACCATGGCAACATCCTGTTTGACGGGCCAGTCATAGCCCGAGTGACCAAGCTGGGCACTCCAGACACAGTGGCCCCAAGGTTGTGTTTAGGCTTCTCCACTGTTTGGGTGAAAGCTCACTATGTTTCTCTCTGGACTGCAACTTTCCAAATAATTCTCTGTAAACAGTGATCACTCAGGCATTGCCATGGTGAGCGACGAGGTACTACCCACTCCTGCTGGGGCACCAGGACCACGATGTTTGCAGACCTTCAGGAGACCTGGTGCCACCGTGTCTGCAGTGCTTTCTCATCCGAGAATGCACCAGCTCAGGACTCTGAGTGGGGAGCGTGGACCCCAGGAGAGAGGCCCCAGTTGAGACTCCACTCTACCCTGTACCTCCAGGGGAAGGCATAGAGGCCCAGGATCTCCAACCCAGAATCACCAGTGTACACCTCTGGTTTTGATGTTTACCGTGTCCCCAGATGCCCAGGACAACTCGAGCTGCCAAGTAAGAAGGCACCTTGGATGGGGACCAGTGCCTAAAGGTGTAGGCTGGGGAGGATGAGCTCTTCTATTAAGAATGCACCCAGTAAGGCTGCTTAGGTTTCCATTCCCTTCTCATGTTAACCATAGAGATATGTTTACACACATATAAGATGAGGCTACTGGACTGCTTGGGACAGCGCTATTTGTAGTCATGAAAATCTGTAATACCTAACAGTTGGGGACTCGTTAATTAAGTCACACAATGGAATCCAAGATGGAGGTGCAGAGGCTCATCCATGGAGAATAATGGTGTTTACTATAGGTCTACTAAGTAAAAAGCAGGTTGGAAAACTAAACCTGATAGAATTGCAAGGACAAATAGACAAATCTAAATTATAGTTGAGGATTTCAACACCCGTCTATGAATTATTGGTAGATTCACAGGTAGAAAGTAAGGGCATACCTGAACTGAAGAGCACCATCACTTAACTAGATGTGGTTGACATTTATAGAATGTCAACTGCACCAAACAACAGTAGAACACACATTCTTCTCCAGTTTGGATGAAACATTTACCAAGACAGACAACATCCTGGGCCAGAAAATACATCTGAATACATTTAAAAATATATGTCATATAGTATCTGCTCTCAGACCACAGTGGGTTAAACTAGAAATCAGTAACAAAAAGGTAGCTCAAAAGTCCCAATATTTGGAGGTTAAGCAACACACTCTGAATAACAACACGTGTCAAAAAAGGTGGCTCAAGAGAAATTGAAAACTTTTACAACTAAATGAAAATTAAAAAGCAGCTAATTAAAATTAATGGGATGTAGCAAAAGTAGTGCTTCAAGGGAAATTGTAGCACTGAATGCATATATTTTAAAAAGGGAAATACCTAAAATCAATAATCTAAGCTCCCACCTTAGGAAACTAGAAAAGAAGAGCAAATTAAACCTAAAGAAAGCCAAGAAAATAAATAATAAAAATTAAAGCAAAAAAGCAAAAATCAGTGGAACTTAAAATCAGAAATGAATAGAGAAAATCAACATAGTCAAAGGTGGTTCTTTGAAAATATCTATAAAAATCTATAAACCTCCAAGGAGGCTAATGGGGTAGGGAGTGGGGAGCACACAAAAATCACTCAAGTCAGAAGTGAGAGAAGGACAGCATCACTCCAGAGCCCATGAATATTAAAAGATCAATAAAAGAATACTATGAACAATTCTATGTCCACAAATTTGAAAACCTGGATGAAAGGGACCAAGTTTTTGAAAGACATTATGTACCAAAACACATACAAGAAAAATAGATAATATAATCTAAGGAAGAAACTAAATCAATAATTATTAACTTTCCAAAACAGAAAGCAGCAGGCCCAGATAGGTTCACTGGTAAAATCCAACAAATATTTAAAGAAGAAACTATACCAATTCTCAACAATCTCTTCCAGAAAACTGAAGTAGAGAAAACACTTTCTCATGCATTCTATGAGGACAGTATCACCCCAAGACCAAAACCAGACAAAAGCATTACAAAAAAGGAAAATTAAAGACCAATATCTCATGAACATAAATGCAAAAATCCTCAACAAAATATTAGGACATCGACTCCAGCACTGTGTTAAAAGAATTAAACACCACAACTAAGTGAGGTTCACTCCAGGTAAAGGCCGATTCAACATTCAAAAATCAATCTAATCCACTGTACCAAAGACTAAAGAAGGGAGATCACATGACCATAACAATAGATGCAGAAAAGGCATTTGACAAAATTCAAGACTCATACATGATAAAAATTCTCAGAAAACTAAGAATATAGGAGAATTTTCTCAACTTCATAAAGAACAGCTCCAAAAAACCTGCAGTTAACATCACAGCTAAGGGCGAGAATGCTTCCCCCTGAGACTGAGATGCAGTCAAATACATTCCTTTTACCACTCTTTTCCAACACTGTACTGGAAGCCCCAGCTTAATACAATAAGATAAGGAAAGGAAAAAGAGAATGTGAAGGAAGAAATAAAACTGGTTTTGTTTGCAGATGACACTGACTGTGTCATTCCAAAGAATCAACAACAATAACAAAACCCACTGGAACTTATAAGTGATTGTAGCAGGGTTGCAGGATATAAGCTTAATATACAAAAGCCAGTCACTTTCCTACATACTAGCATGAAAAACTGGAATATGAAATTAAAAACACAATGCCACTTACAGTAGCACCCCCAAAAATGAAATATTTAGGTTTAAACCCAACAAAATATGTTCAGGGTCTATATGAGGAAGACTACAAAACTCTGATGAACAACTTAAAAAAAAATACAAATAATTGCAGAGACATTCCATGTTCATGGATAGGAACACTCAATTTTGTCAACCTGATCCCAACTTGAGTGACAGATTTAACTCCAACCAAATTCCAGCAAGTCATTTTGTGATTATCAACAAATGGATCCTACAGTTTATATGAGAAGCAAAACACCCAGAATAGCTAACACAATACTGAAGCCTAAGGGCTGACTATGATGTCAGGACCTTACCACAGAGCTGCAATAATTAAGACAGTGTGGTTTTGGCAAAAGAACAGGCAAATAGATTCGTGGAATGGTACCAGGAGCCCAGAAGTAGACCTCCATGAATAGTCAGCTGACCTTTGACAAAGGAGCAAAGGCAACATGATGGAGCAAAGAGGGTCTCCCCAACACTGGTGTTGGAACAACTAGACATCCACAAGCAAAAACTGAATCCAGACACAGATTTTACCTCCTTCATAAGAATCAACTCAAAATGGATCATAGATCTGGTCATAAATTCAATAATAACACTTTTAGAAGATAACAGAGAAGACAATCTAGGGGACCTTGAGTTTGGCAACGACTGTTTAGATACATCACCAACCACCCCCAGATGGAAGCCTGGCTCCACCTGGCTCCACCACAGAGGATACTTTCAGTTGCCTCTCCTAGGAGGGCACCAGCAATCCTCAGGGTGTAGTGGAGGCTCCAGGGGCCACTGGACCAAGAGCTCCATCATCCCTGGCTCCCATCCACTCACTGGGCACCACTGGGCAAGGATGAGCTGCCACGTGGAGGGTCAAGCACCCACCATCACTTGGGGTCACACTCCACTCTAACTCAGCTACTGGGAGACCATGGAGAAGAAAGTACATGCAGTGCCTGCCTTGAGAGGTACATGCGAAACAGGGTGAACACCAAACAGGTGGGGCCTTCCAGCTGTCATTCATTCATTCAACAAACACAAGGAGGACTAATGCTGGGTCAGCCCCCTTCCTGCCTCAGCCCATGGCAAGAGCACAGGTAAGAAAGACAACCCCTCCTTGCCACCTGGAAAAGACTGTATGAGAGGCAGCAATGTCCCTGTGTGGACAGCCATCAGCAGTGCTGTGGCCTCCTCCTCAACCTGAGGGCCCAGTCAGGATGCCCCAGAAGCAGCTAATGGTTTTTATGGCAGATCAACTGGCCCAAAGGCTCCGGGTCAGGTCCACGTCCCACATCCCACGCTGTAAATAAGCTTGTTGCTGGAAACCTCATCACCACTACTGCATGCCAGGCCCAGAAACAGTGCCTGGAAGCCAAGGGAAAAGGGCCTCTGAGGGCCTGTCTTTTGAGTCTCAGATTCTGGATCTATCTTCAAGGGTTTCATGCCAGCAGCCAGGGCTGGCTGTCCAGTTCTGGGTCCAGCTGGGGGGTGGGGTGGGGAGGGAGCTGTAGCATGGGAGCTGCAGCAGGGGCGCTGAGAAAGCCAGCCAGCAGCAGATCCATCGGAGGTTCAGACCGGGTCAGTGTGGCCTCCTAGCAGGCCAGTAGGAGGCAGTGGGCAAGTACATTCACCCTCTGGCCCTAACTCCTCAGGCCTAACACCTGAGGTTTACAAAGCTTCATGGCCTTATTCATCTCCCACTCCAACAACCCTGTCTCCACCTCTTCTAAGAAGTCCCCTGGGATCCCCCCACCCCCCAATAGCAGTCAGGGCTTCTTGGTCTCCATTCTCGTTTGTAGAGGAATTAGTTTGACCCCTTAGGAACAGGGGTTAAGATTCACAGTCCTACAGCCCACGGCCAGTGTTAATCCTGGAGGGACACAGGTCTCGGCAGGCCCAAGCTGTCCTGCGCTATCCCCGTGTGCAGGGTGGTCCCGGTGTTAAAAATGACAGTGAAGAGGGCTCCCCTTCCCAGTTGCTTCTCTGCAGGCCACATCCACAGCCAGGAGTGAGAAACAAGAGCCCCTGCAATCTTCCTCCCTCCTCATCACTTCTCAGGATGGGGATGTTCTTCAAGGTCAAAGGCATCCTGAGGGCCCATGGACCAATCACAAATCCAGGCAGCTGGTGCTGGTGCTCTGGTAACCATAGACCCCACTCCAAGCACATGGGAGGGGAGAATGCAGTGGCATGTCTGCAGAATCACTGCAAACAGCCCCCCACCCAGGGCTCTGTGGGCTGGGGACACGTGTGTTTTCTTTCCATGGCTGCTAAACCAATCACAGCTGCATCCAAGGGCCAGGCGCAGGCCTCGGCCGTGGGAGCACAGATGCACACATCCAGGGCCTGGGACCACTTCAGAGGCTGCGGTGGAGGGGCAGGGCATGAGCATGGCCTGGCCAGGTGAGGGTGGTCCAGGCTCCCAATAGGTGAGCAGCTGAGAAGCGCCAGCACTCTGAGGGGAGCCCCTAACAGGTGGTCCTCCTGGGAAAAGCCGGGGTTGCGCAATCAAGAAACAAAATGCCCCGGGCTGTGGGGTTGCTCCAACAACCTGTCTGAGAGGTCCTGGCAGGGAGTGTGTGTCCAGGTAGCATGAACCTGAGGCCATGGACAGCGGGTGGATGGTCTGTACTGACGCCACTGGGGTCTCCTGGCTCTAGTACAGAGAGGAAACATGGCCAACTCACAACCATTTGATTTTCCTATTATTACTCTTAACTAACTCTGAACATGAGTGAAAACACATAGCTTTTAAAAGGCTGGCTCTAGGGCAGCCCCAGTGGCTTAGCGGTTTAGCGCCGCCTTCAGCCCAGGGTGTGATCCTGGAGACCCAGGATCGAGTCCCACATCAGGCTCCCAGCATGGAGCCTGCTTCTCTCTCTCTTTCTCTCTGTATCTCTAATAAATAACTAAAAAATATTTAAAATAAATAAAAGGCTGGCTCTAGTGGAGTCAGACCCTCCTCCCTTCGCAGCCATGGCTTTATGTTAAAGGGACCCAGGGACATGCCGCAGGCCACCGGATGTGAACACGCCAGCGAAAGGGCCTTTGCTCTCAGAGCCAGAGATGCTGTTGGGACCGTGGAGACGACGGGGCTTGCAAAGTCTACCCCCAACGGCCCCAGGCAAGCCCAGGGGCCAGAAGCATACACGCATGTCTGCATGGGTGGACCTGCATGGGTGGACCTACCAGGACCTGCATGGAAGGAGGGCCCAGGATGGAGTGACACTCTTAGGTCTAAGAGAAGGCAGAGATCCACAGGTTCCCACATGGTGGTGATGGCGGACTCTGATGTTAAGAGCCAAACAGAACACAGTGTGGCTAGATGCAGATGGCAGCCCACCCTCTGCTGTACCCCTAGCCTGAGTCCCTGAGAAGCCTACTGCTGGCCCAGAGCCCCCCAGCACCAAGGCAAGTGGAGAGAACTAGAATGTGGGAAAGCTGTCACTGGCCAGGCCAATTCCAGGGCCAGCAGGAGCTGTGCCTGAAGCCGACCCCGTGGTTCTGGGGGGTCTACGGACCTCATGCCCACACACAGCACTGAGAAGGGAGAAGGCAAGGCCAGCCAAGGCATCAACAGATGCCCATCACAGCCGCTGGCAAAAGCCACAAAACCACCTGCATGCCTGTCACCGGGGCAGCTCACTATCCTCCATGCACATCAGGGAGTCCTAGGCAGTCACTCAAGGATGGGGAAGCTCTCTGCGCTGATCTGGGACAATCACCAAGGGTGACTATACTATGAAAAGCTCTCTGAGCAGAACAAGTGGTGTGCTACTGGAAAACACATGCACGTGGACACGGCAGCAGCCCTGGGACCGTGTGTACATGCACAGGGTAATGGAGAGCACCTCTAGGGAGCAGGCAGGTGCTGGGACAGGGTCTATTTATCCTTCTCGACCCTGTTAGTATGCGCCATGTTTACCTATTACCTAATTAAAAATCATCATCCTGTTTTAAACAATTTTGAGTCCTGCCAGACAACCGTGTAACACACACCTGCAGAAAGCCATTTATCTTTTCCATGTGGATGGGCTGTCTGGAGACCACCGCCCGAGCGTGGTGAGCACCGCCAGCCTCCCACAGGAACCAGCTCCCAGACAAAGCCTCTCGCTGCCATCCACCCAGCTATCAGCTGCCCCCACCACCAGCTACACCCTGGGGAAACTCTTCTCACCGCCCAGGGCTCAGGCCCAGCTTGGCCTCCTGGGCCGGCTGCCCCCACCTCCACCAGCTGCCAGCCCTGGACTCCGTGTGAGGACTCTCATCTGCATCTAAAGGGCTGGGAGTGTGGAGGTTCCCGCGTCCACGGAGCACAGGAGGCACAGAGCCTCTGTGTGGGTCTGGTTCTGGGCTCTGGGGCCAAGCTGTGCTTTCCTGTACTGCAAGAATCCCATGATTCCTCCCCCTCATATCTGCTTCCCCTCTCCCCCAGAGGCAAGACAAAAGGCTCCTACCTTCAAACCCCATCATGCTTTCATAGCCACCCCCCAAGTCTGGCACCTCCATAAAGCACTAAGGTGAAGGCATGATCTCCATAAGAAAAGCAAGGTGGAGGATGCCACATAGAGGGGGCAGCGTTTGCCAGGATGGTGGGGGCAGATGTGGGGCTAATTGTAAGGGGGAAAATGTGTGGGGGGGGGACACCTTGTCCACAGGACAGCCTTGGGACCACATCACTTTTTTACATAATTACAAGATTTTGTTTATTTGGGGGGAGGGGCAGAAGGAGAGAGAGAATCTCCAGCAGACTCCCCACTGAGCTTGGAGCCCGATATGGGACTCCATTCCATGACCCTGAGATCATGACATGGACCAAAATCAAGAGTTGAATGTTGAACCGATGAAGCCATCTAGGTGCCCCACTCTTCTCCATAATTATAAAAACAAAATTAAGATCTGAAAAGTAATACAAGCCAAAAGTAAACAGCCACAAATGATAGCACAACCTCTCCAAAAGTTACCTCCGGACAAAATGAGTTTCACTGATCAGATTGCTGGTGGAAGGTGGTGGTTAACAGTGTTGTTCTCCCAGGGCGTGTGTGTGCGTGTGTGTATATGTGGCATGTGCACGTTGTGTGCTTAATAGAAAAAAGGAGAAATACACATAAAATACACATACACATAAAATCAATTAGGCAATGTTAAAAGAAAGAAAGAAACCCAACCCAGTAGCCCTGAACTTGAACTGAAGAACTCATATGAACACTTGAAGTATTTTATCTTAAAAAAAATTCCTAGTTCTGTCTACAAAAAAAGCCTGGAAACAATGACAAATCTGAGTGGTGGACACCTCCAGCACCCAGAACATGGTCTCTAAATACAAATTCCCAGTAAAAGGAGCCAGGATTTTTTGGAGAAAAAAAACAAATTCCAGGTCTAGGGCAGAAAATGGAACCTACAACATCCTAGTTTACCAGAAAAAAACAAGGACACTGATAGAAACCACAGGGATCTTGCCAGAGACTCATGAGCCATCCTGGAGGTCCTGTGGGCTGAAGATGGGATGATTCCAGCTCCCTCAGTGGATGGAAAGCACGCCAACGTCTGGGGCCAGTAGAGGAAGGGTCAAGGGCAGAGGGGTGGGAATCGGAGAGAGTCAGGATGCAGGAAGCCCCACACTGCTCCCATGCATGGGGGTGGGGGGTGTCATCCCCCCCTGTGGCCCAGCACACCCCTCACCTGTCTGTCGTGCACAGGCCTCCCTGTCGGCACTACAAGGTCTGCCCCTATTCCGCAGCACTCTGGAGCTTCATGAGTGCATGAGGCCTACATCCCTAACTGAGGCTGCCCTGACCAGGGGACCAGTGGGGAGCCCCAGGCAGGTGCCACCAGGACATGGACAGATACCCAAGTCACACCAGAAACCAAGCCTGGCTGCCCTTCCAGGGCTCTCAGGGGCCTGACCCAGGCAGAGTGACATGCTCCCTACCCCAGCCTCCCCTACCTGGGCAAAGTGAGCTCCCTAGTACCCCACGGATGACATGGGGTATGTACATGGTTCTCCCAGAACAGCCTGCCACCCCCACTCCCACGAGGGCAGCAGTGAAAGGCAGGCCATCCCCACTGTGCAGCCACCAGGACAAGTGTGGGCCCCAGTGCTCTGTTCCCTGGTCCTGAGCTGCCCCAGATGGGCAGATGGACCCAGAGGCGGGCTTGTGTGCTGCCAGGCATTTGATGCAGTGCAGTCGAGACTGCCTCAACTGGCCATGTCCCTCGACCCGAGCAGGTGCTGAGTGCTAGGGTTCTGGTTTGCTGACACCGGGTCCCTGCACAGCATCCTGGGCTGGAGCTGAGTACCCTGACACGGCTGTGGGACTGGCTTGAGAGCTCACTCTATCACACAGAGGGGGAAACCAAGGCTCAGGCCACTATGGGTCACAGGCCACACAGACACAGCACCACTGCCAGGCTACACCAGATCCAAGTGCCACTCAAACTCCCTAGGGACACCAAACTCTAAAATCTGTTGGAGGAAGATTTTCCATATGGGCTCATCCTATTGTCTGAGACACAGGGGAGCACACAGGGGGCTGGCTGGTACCCTTGGTCCCCTTCTCTGTCTCAAGCCTCCCAGCTCTGTTCACCCTTCCAGATCCAGTGTGGATGCTTCCTCCCCCAGGAAGCCCTCTACCCACCTCTATATAACCTGAACAACTCCAGCAGAACAACTCCTATATCCCTGAACAACTCCAGCAGAAGTGGTCTCTGACTCCTATCCCCAGAACAGGCTTGGCACGGAGGACTGCTTGGTCTGTGCTGGAGGGAGGCGGGGAGGAAGGGAGAAAGAGGTGGCCTCTCTGGATACTGGTGTTGGGCACCCCAAGTGGGTATGTCTCTAGGCACTCTGGGCCACCACTACTCTAGGAACAATGACATTTGGTTTAACTCTAGAAACAGCTGCCCAGAGAAACTGAGCATCTGGCAAGACTGCGGGGGAGCCAGGCTCCAACCCCAATCTGGAAAATTCCAGAGCCCCCGCAGCTTTATCAGCTCAGAGAGAAAACTGAGTCGTGGCCCCGGCATGCGCCCTCCCCTCCTACCCTTCTGAGGGGCGTCCAGGCCTGAGCTGCATCCATGGACCCATCCCACCAGGGTCTCCCGGTACCCTTAACCTACCCCTCTTTAACTCCATCAGGGATGTGATGTGGGGGTCTTCCCACCAAATGTGGACAACCCGAATCTCATCATGAGCAAACCTTAGATGGACCTGAAACCCTAAGACTGCTCTGGGCACTTCAGAAATTGGGGCAGATTCTGCATCTGGACCAGGTTAGTGTCAAATGCCATATCTGAGACAAATCCCTCAATGTGAGAACCATCCTCTGAATGCCCTTGCTAGTGCTTATGGGGGACATGAGAGGTCACTCACTCTCAAGTGACACAAAGAGGTAGACACGTCACGAATGTCAGCTGGTGAATGCTAGCGAGGGTACACTCTCCTTGAAAACTGTTCTGGTTGAGATATTTCCAAAATAATATTTTTTTAAATCAAAAGGAAAAAAAGGAGATTTCACAAAAATTTGGACTTTGAGCTTCTTTGCACAAATCTGAGATCTGGCCACCAGGATGCACCCCCAGGGTAGAGGTGTGAGAGCTGGGGCCTTGCCTGCAGGAGCTTCCCAGACCCTGGACCAGCTGCATGTCTACACTCCCTGCATCACTATCCTCTCTGAGCAGGGACTGAGGGGAGCTGGGTCCCAGGCTCAGTGGGGCCCCAACTGTGTAGGTGTTGGTGTGCCAGTGCACCCAAGCTCCAAGAGGCCAAGTCTGGTGAGCCACTCCCCAGGGTGCTAGAACACGAGGCCCATGACTGCTACCTCCAGGGAAACACCCTTCTCCCTCCACTATGTGGCAGGCGGAGGGAAGGCATGGAGCCAGGCACTCCTCAGTTCTCTGGAGCTCAGTGCAGAGAGACGTAGGCTGCTGGGCTCTGGAGCCAGGAACAGGGTCTAAATCTGTCACTTGCCAGCAGGTAAACACAGGCCAAGCTGAGCCTCAGTTTCTCCATCTGTAAAATGTCACCATAGAGAGAAGTGAGCTTGCAGGGGCTGAGGGACTAGCAGGGTGCCTGGCAGGTGGCATTGCTATGTTCCCTGCCATCAAGGCCACGTTCCTCACCTAGCACCTAGGCTCCTCCAGTGGGGGTGGGAGTCAGCCCTGGCTGACAGGGACTGGTCCGGCTCCTCTCCTGTTCCAGCCAATTCCCTCCTTCTCCAACAGATGGAGCGCAGTGACCCCAGGTGGCCGGCACCTCCTTGCTGTCAGCTGTGTAGACCAACAGCAGACACAGAATGCCCATTGTCACCAAATTTGCAAAGCAAACTCAGGGTTGAGGGAGCAGGCTTGTGTGTCTGTCTCTCTCCCCCATACCACCTCACCCCTCCTCTCTAAAGCAGCTCCCACCAACTGCAGTGACCACCAAAGGGGCATAGTGCGGGGGACAGGCATGTGTTAGGGCTTCGCATCGCCCTCCCCAGGGCCCTGAGGCCATCATAGGCTCCACATAAAAGGAAAGAAATGACAGGTCCTCCTCCCACAAAGGAGGTGGGGGAAAGCCAGCCTGCAGGGTGGGCCAGGTGGGCGGGGGCCAGCAGGTCAGCCTGCAGGAGTCAGAACAGGGTGAACGACATGGGGACCCCAGAATTGTGATGGGCTGTGCAGTCCTGGCCAATCTGCCAGCCCGCCTGCTCTGGGCCGCCTGGCAGAGACCACAGTGACACTGCCTCCTGACATTGCTGTGGGGGCAGAGGACACCAAACATGTGCTGGAGGACCAGGACTGTGCTTCCTTTGCTGCTGAAACTCCAGCACCTAGAGTGGCACCTAGCACCCAGCACCCAGCCCATGGAGCTTCACCCAGCACCCAACACCTAGCCCTTGGAACCACACCCAGCACTCAACACTCAGCACCCAGCCCCTGGAGCCACATCCAGTACTCAACACCTAGCCCTTGGGACAGCACTTAGAACCCAGCACCCAGCCCTTGGAGCTACACCCAGCACCCAGTCCTGGAGTCACACCCAGCACCCAGCATCCAGCCTTGGAGACACACTCAGGACCCAACACCCAGCCCCTGGAGCCTCACCCAACACCCAGTCCCTGGAGTCACATCCAGCACCCAACACCCAACCCTTGGACCTGCATCTAGCACTCAGCCCCTGGAGCAGCACCCAGTACCCAGCACCTGGAGCCACACTCAGCACCCAGCACCCAGCACCTGGAGCAGCACCCAGCACCCGGAGCCACACCCAGCACCCAGCCCCTAGAGTCACACTCAGCCCCCAATCCCTGGAGTCACATCCAGCACTGAACACCCAGCCCTTGGAGCCACACCAAGCACCCAGCACCTGGAGCCATACCCAGCACCCAGCTCTTGGAGCCACACCCAGGACCCAACACCCAGCCCTTGGAGTCTTACCCCAGCACCTAGCCCCTGGAGTCTCACCCAGCACCCGGTCCCTGGAATCACATCCAGTACCCAACACCCAGCCTTTGGACCTGCTCCTAGCACTCAGCCCCAAGAGTGGCACCTAGTACCCAGCACCTGGAGCCACACCCAGCACCCAGCCCCTAGAGTCACGCTCAGCCCCGAGCCCTTGGAGCCACACCCAACACCCAACAGCCAGCACCCAGCCCTTGGAGTCGCACCCAGCACCTAACACCAGCCCTTGGAGCTATATTTAGCACCCAGCACCCAGTGAGTCATGGGGCAAAGAGTACACAGACAGTGCTTCACAATGATGATGAATAAATGCTGATTGACCATCACCATCACTGTTGTCCTGTGACTCAAGCCCAATAAGATGTCCCGCCTAAGGCCAACCGGGGCCCACGGCCTGCCAGCTCAGCTCTGTTTTGGGAGCTGGATTCAACCTGAGGCTTAGAGCTAGACACTGAGTTTGGGATGGTAAGTTATCAGCATCACAGTGCCCATTTCTTGGAAGCTCTATAAACAAGGAGTCTTACTTTTCTGAGCCAACAGACCCCTCTGAGAATCCAGCAGGGCCACACTGCCCTCAACAAGATGCACATCCATGTGCTGCCTCCAACTCGCTAGGTTCAGGGCCCCCCATAGGTTCCCAACCACAGCCAGAGCACACGGTCACCATGTTTGGAGGAGGCCTAAGTGGTCTCAGCCAATTATGTACCCATGAGGCCCTGGGAGATTCAGATCCCACCCTCACTGACAATAGCCCACATGGTCCAGTGCTTGAGAGAAAGGAAGGGATGTGCCCAAACCCACTCGGTGAGTCCACAACGCATGAACAGAGCCATGGCGTCTGCACTCTGGGCCCCACACTCGCTCCCACACTGCTCCCCAATGCCCCAAAGCCCCCCACTTCCTGCTAGTCAGAAGGCACATCCCAGCCATCCAGAGCCCCATCCCACTCCAGCAGAGGCTTGGCCGGGCAGTGCGATCTTCTGAGATGGCCCCATCAGCAGTTGTGGCCATTGGAGTCCTTAGAACAGGAGTTAGGTCAGCTCTGTGTCATTATAGCCATGTGCCCTGGGACTTGGGTTCCTCACTTGTAGCATGGGGATGACCAGCACCAGCCTTCTGTGGTTTCTGTGAGATTAAATGGTCCTAGCCAAGTGCCTGGCAGATAATAAAGGCCTTAAATGTTTATTAACCGCACACGTGCATGCATGTGCACACCACCCCGCTTAGGGAGATCGTGAAGTGAAGCATAAGAACATAATGTGTCAATATGTAAAAACCCAATCCAATGAAAAATGGAACAGCAGGCAAATTTTGCTCCAGCTGGAAGATAAGTCTATGGCCAGCTACAATAAGAACTGATTTAAGTATGCAAAAAACAACAAACAGCTCCCCATAGAAAAAACCACCTGGTAGGAACATGTATAAAGAAATACAAATGGAAATACCAGCACAGCCTCATTGTGCAGGTTTAAATCTGCAAAAAATGGTACAAGATAATAAAGAGAGAGCTCATGTCTCCATAACCCATCTCTCCAAAGGTAATCCTGCAAGACTAGGCACAGTGTCCAGGGTGCCCACAGGTCATCAGGGGCCAGCAGGATGGCTCATGCTCCCCTTAAAAAGCCACACCCACCCCCTTTTCCCATCCCTACCTCCCCCACCCTGGCTTCCAGTGGCCACTAACCTTCCATTTCTACAATTTTGTCATTTCAAGAACGCATTTCAATGGAAGCATACAGGATGTCACCTTCAGGGACAGGCTTTTCTCCTCCAGCACAATCCCCCAGAGACAGGCTCCAGATGTTGCTGAGACAGTAGTCAGCTCCTGTTTGGGCCAAGGCCTTCCCTACCATGTGCATGTACCTGGGTCTACTCAACCACGTGCCCGCTAAAGGATGTCTGGGTCGCCTCCAGTTTGGGGCTATTACAAATAAAGCTGCTGTGAAAAAAATTACTGCACAGGTGTCTGTGCGAACATCAGCTGCCATTGCTCTGGGACAAATGCCCAAGAGTGAAGTTGCTGGGTCACACGGCAGGCAGTTACATGTTTAGTGTTTTTAAAAGCTGACAAAATGTCTTTCAGGCTGTAACATCTGACGTTCCCTCAAGCCATGCTGAACAATCCCACTTCTGCACATCCTCGCCAGCTCAAGGGGTTGTGCCTGCCGCCTATCGCAGGGACCTGACAGGTGTGGCACATGGCGCCCTGCGCTGGAATCCACCTCTCCCTGGAGGCTAATGGTCTCAACATCTGTTCCTGTGTTTTTCCCATCTGTGTGTGTCCTCTTAGGGGAGAGGTCTCCCCGTGTTGTGTTTCTGACTTTAAGGGGTCTTCACATACCCAGATACTTACTCATCCTTATTCAGGACCTGTGGCTCACAGATGTGTCCTCCCACCTGCGGCTTGTCTTCTGTCCTCTTCACGGGGACCTTCCAAGAGTAAATGCTTTAACTGAGAGGAAGTCAGCGTCTCGATTTTCCTTTCATGTATCACAATCTTGGTATCAAAAAGCTCTGCTTCTCCCAATCCTAGGGCCCACAAATCTTCCCCTACGAGCTTCACAGCCATACTCTAGTCGGTGATTCATTTTGAATTAAATTCCAAATAAGATGGGAGTTGCAGGTGGAGGCTGGGTTTCCGGCCCACCCAGTGAAAGCTGGCCCTCCCTCCAGCTCATTGCTCTCGTGCTTCTGTCATAAGTTGGCTGGGCACAGAGGTACGGCTCCTCTTTGGTCCTCTTGGCCTGTGGTCTGTGTCCTGACTGCTGCAGCTACACAGTGAGCCCCCCTTACCATCTCATTACTGCTTTGCAACATTGTTTTTGCTCTCCTGGGGTTCCATACCTTCCCACATAAACTTTAGCATATGCCTGTCTACATCAATCCAAAAAAACTGCTGAGATACTGCTAGCAATTGCATTAAACCCACAAATCAATCTGGGGACAAGTGACATCTTTACTATGCAGAGTCTTCTAACCCGTGGACATGGCACGTTTCTCCGTTTATTTAGGGTTCTTTGACTTCTTTCCTCAGCACACGTATCCCGTGCGTGCTGAGTCTGTACCTCAGCTTTTCCCTTTATTTAGAGTGACTGTAATGATAGTGCGTTTTTAATTTCTGTTTACACAAGTTCATTGCTCATATATGGAAACGGGTGGTTTTTGCAAGCTGACCTCGCATTCTGTGATCAGACTGAAAGCTCATGTTAGTGCCGGGAATTTCTGTAGATTCCTTGGGCTCAGCTCAAAGTTGATTTAACACCAGGAAAGCAGTGAATGTAAACCCACCCCAGTAACAGATTACATGGGAAAATCACACAGAAGACCTACAAATAAAATATCAGCACTAATTCGACTTGCTGCTGATTACAAATCACTTTATCAAAACCTACCACATTTCTGTATGCAGTAACGAGCTATCAGAAATTGTTATCTTTTGGGACACCTGGGTGGCTCAGTGGTTGAGCATCTGCCTTCAGCTCAGGGTGTGATCCTGGGGTCGTGGGATCAAGTCCCACAGCGAGTCTGCTTCTCCCTCTGCCTATGTCCCTGCCTCTCTCTCCCTCTCTCTGTCTCTCATGAATAAAGAAAATCCTTAAAGAAAAAAGAAAGAAAGAAAACTTTCCTAAATTCCTAAATAACATATGCACCATGTTCATATTATACTGGAAAGATGACAACTTTCACCAAACAAATGCAGAATTCAATGCAATATGTGTCACTACCCCAAGTGGTTACTCTGGGGGAACTGGACGCGCAGACTATGCACTGTGAGGAAAACGCCAAAGGCCTGTTCAGCGATGAAAATGAAGGGAACTGTGACTTCCAGCTCCGGGAAAGCTCACCAAATCAGACAGGACCCAAGACGCAAAAAGATACACACTTCACCCTGTTTATGTGAAGTTTCAAACCAGGCAGCAGCAGAGAAAGCCAGACCACATCATTAGGGCTGCGTGTACATTGGAGAACCGTAAAAAACTCAGGAGAGTAATGATTACAGACATCAGGCAGTGCAGGCAGGAGAGGCACCTCAGAGGGCTGTGTGGAGTTGCCATGCTCTCTTATCAATGGAGTGAGGCTACACAGGTGCTTGTTTCACACTTCCTAACTATGTGTGTTGGTACACACACGTGTAAATTGTGTGTGCTTTTCTGTGTAGATGATGTAGGCAGAGATGTACAAAAAAAGGGAAGCATTTTAAACAGGAGAATTATTTTAAATATAAAAGAAATGCAAAAGAAAGAGGGAGGATCTGTCTCATCAAGCATCAGGACTCCTGTTCAACTCTGGAGATTAACATGGGGTGGTGCTGGGTCAGGGAGAGGCAGGCAGTCCAAGTGTCCAGGGAAGAAATGCACTGCATAAATGACACAGGTGGTATTGCAGATCAGTGTGGGGAAGGTAGGCTTTTCAACAGATGCTTCTGGGACAACTGGTTGTCCCTATGGAAAAGTAAAACTGTACCCCTTCCTTCATACCACAGAAAACACTAATCCCAGGTATATCTAAGACATAAATACAAAAGAAAAAACTGTAATGTTCATAATGTATCATAGGAGACCATCTTCATGGCCTCAAGAGATGACAGGATTTCTTTATCCTTAAGACATAAAAACACTAGGACACCTGGGTGGCTCAGTGGTTGAGCATCTGCCTTTGGCTCAGGTCGTGATCCTGGGGTCTTGGGATCGAGTCCCACATCAGGCTCCCCACAGGGAGCCTGCTTCTCCCTCTGCCTATGTCTCTGCCTCTCTCTGTGTGTCTCTCATGAAAAAATAAATAAATCTGTAAAAAAAAAAAAAAGACATAAAAACACTGACTTAAGAGAATTAAAAGTAGTCTGTTCAAAGACCTCAAGCCACAAACTGGGGGATGAATATGCAAAATACAGACAGACAGTGGTTTAATATCTAGAATATTTTACAACTGATAAGAAGAATTAGAAAAAAACACACAACCCAATACTAAGATGGGTGAGAGACTTTCATAGGCAATAAACATATGAAAAGATGCTCAACTGCATCACTCATCAAGGAAATGCAAATTGCAACCACAATGAGGCAACACCACACAGCCGCCAAAATAGCAAAGAAACCTGCAAACATGGGGCATGACCAAGTGTCGGTGAAGATGTGGGAACGTGGGCGCCTGAACACTTGGCTTTTCCCAGTGGATGAAAGATGTGCACAGCTAACAACCCAGCAGGTCTACACCTGGCTATATACCTGGGACAACACCTGTCTATGTGCAAAGGACACACAGACTTTCACAGCTGCCAAAAAGCAGGAAATACCCAAACACCCACCAACCGTGGAGTGGGTACGTCATGGCATATCTGGACAACTGAACACTATACCCAACAAAAATGGGACAGCTCCTCAAAGGTTATGCACAGAGCTGCCACAGTGCTTGGCAGAGCTAAAAACGTGCTCTTAAAAATAAAATCATGCAGGTGTTCACGGCAGCACTGTTCACAAGAACCAAACTATAGGAACAACCTGACATCTGCTAATAGAGGAACAGGCAGACATGTGGTCTAGCCATACATGGACCACATCACTCAACCATACAAACAACCATCTCGCACACATTACAACATCAGTGAACCTTGAAAGCATCACATTAAACGACAGAAGGTGGAATCAAGACCACATATTGAATGATTCTGTTTCCATGAAGCAGCCAGAGTGGATACCGTGGTGGTACGCAAACTGGCGGGGGCCGGGGTGGGGAGAGGGAGGGAGAGATGGCCCACAGGCACAGGGGTGGCACCCTTCTGGGGTGATGAGGAGGTTTCAGAACTAGACAGTGGGGGCGGACACATACCACTCTGAATGTACTAAATCCACTGAATTGTTCATTCTAAAAATGGTGAGTTTTACATTATGTGAATTTCACCTCAATTAAAAAAAAAAAGAATGTGCTACAGTTTCATTCTTTGATATAAATGAATCTCAAAACATAATACTGGGGGCGCCTGGGTGGTACATGTGGTTCAGAGACCGACTCATGATTTCAGCTTAGGTCATGATCTCAGAGTCCTGGGATCATTGAGTGCCATGCTCAGCACAGAGTTGGCTGGAGATTCTTTCTTTCCGCCCACCCCTCCCTCACCCCGTGTGTGTGTGTGTGTGTGTGTGTGTGTGTGTACACATGCCCGCACTCTCTCTCCCCTTTAAATAAAAAAAAAAGCACAGTGTTGAACAAAAAGGAAGACACAAAAGAATACAAGAGAATGATTCCATTTATGTAAATTTTAGAATAGAACTGAAGAATACATTATTTAGAGGTGCACACATAAGTGGTAAAATTATAAAGCAACCCAGGAAATGAGTCCCCAAAATTCTTTCAGTTCTTTTTTTAAAGATTTTATTTATTTATTTATTTATTTATTTATTTATTTATTTATTTGAGAGAGAGAGAGCACAAACAGGGGGTTGGGGTAGAGGGAGAAGCAGACTCTCTGCTGAGCAGGGAGCCTGACACAGGACTCGATCCTAGGATCCTGAGATCATGACCTGAGCTGAAGGCAGATGTTTTACCAGCTGAGCCACCCAGGTGTCCCAGTCTTTTGGTTCTTAACCTAGACAATGGCTTCACCATTTGCTCCATTAGAATTATTTCATTAAAATGCATTATACGCTCTTTAAAACTAAAAGAGTATTTATTCTTCCTAATGTGCATAAATATGAAAGTCACCTTAAAGGAAAAAAGGAATAAAGAACAAAACAGGGCAGCCTGGGTGGCTCAGTGCTTTAGTGCCACCTTCAGCCCAGGGCGTGATCCTGGAGACCCGGGATTGAGTCCCACATCGGGCTTCCTGCATGGAGCCTGCTTCTCCCTCTGCCTGTGTCTCTGCCTCTTTCTGTTTCTCATGAATAAATAAATAAAATAAAATAAAATAAAATAAAAAAACAATGGGAATAGAGAAAGCTAGAACCAGACACACTCATCTCACGCTGAGGGGGAAGAGACCAATGCTGGAGGTCCCCTGGATGCTCTCCCCAGCCCCCAGAGGAGGCAGGACCCAACACTGGGGGGGGGGCTCCTTGGACGCTCCCCCCAGCCCCTGGAGGAGGTGAAGCCTAACACTGGGGGTCCCCTGGATCCCCCCCTATGCCCCGGGAGGAGGCCGAACTAACACAAGGAACCCCTTGGATGCCCATAACTGGTTCCTACAGTCTCTTCAGCTCAGGGCAGGAAAGAGTCTGCTCTGTTTGTGCCATGCTGGGTTCCATGGGGCTCATCCTACTGTCTCTGGAGACCACGTGCTGGGGGACCTTGCAAGCCCTGGTATATAAGTGCCATAGGCCCAGCTAGCAGGGACATGTAGTAGTCACATAGTAAATGTCCTGGAATGAAACTGGGCAAAGGCCTGGAAGATGCTTAGAAATGCCTATGAGTCCCTGCACTTGGCACATTTTAACTTCAATTTTAGTCCCACGCCCAGACAAGCAGCGCAGTAAATGTGTAGCTGGGGAATAGCTTTCCCCCTAAATGGCCCCAGATGCACCTTGCAGAGGCCAGTGAACACACCTGACATAATTATAACCCTGTCTGGAGATCTCACCCAGCCCCCCGGTTGGAGACAATATGCCTGGTAGTGACTGACCAGCTGTCCCAGGCCGGGTGCAGTGAAACTCTCCCAATAAAGTCATAGTTCCTCTGTGCAGACACGGCTGCTTCACCAATGGGAGTCTCCTGGCAGCCAGGCACCGGCTCCCTCCCTGCTGTGGCAGGCTTGCCTGCCACACCCCTGCCCACTGGAGACCCCACAGTGGCCTCCACACCAAGGCCAGCTCACCCTGCTGGGAATGCTGTCAGCTTCAGAGCAGCATTGAAAAGAATAAAATATCTATCAAGAGAAATGAAAAACTTGTCTACTGAATACTACAAAATACTGCTAAGAGAAATTAAGGATCTAAGTAGAGACACATTTCATGTTCGTGACTCAGAAGCCTTAATCCTGATGAGACGCCAGGTCTGTAACAAACTGACCTCCAAATTCAATGCAGGCTTTTTAAATAGAAAACACCTAAAATTTATATGGAAATGTAAAGGGCCTCAAACAGCTGGGATAACTTTGAGAAAGAGGAACAAAATGAGAGGCTCGTGACTACGAAGCCCTGAGCCCAACATGGTATGCTTTCGGTGTCACGGCAGGTGCACAGAGCAGCAGGACAGAACTCAGAGCCTAGAGATAAGCTTCACATTTACGGCCGATGGATTCCCATTCAATGGGGAGAGAAGAGTCTTCATAGAAGGCACTGGGACAACTGGATTTCCACAGAGAGAAATACACTTAGACCCTAGCCTCAAGCCATACACAAGACATGACTCAAAGCAGGCCACAGACCTAAATGGAAGAGCTAAGACTATACAGTTTTTACATGAAAATGTAGAAGAAACCCTCTATTGATGTGGGTTAGGTGCAGAGTCTGTGGGTATAAATAGCATGATCCACAGAAGGAATAATTGATAAACTGACTTTCATGTGAATTGAGAACTTTCACACTTTAAAAGATACCATTAAGAAAATGAAAATGGGGGGCACCTGGGTAGCTCACTCTGTTAAGCCCCTGCCTTTGGCTTAGGTCATGATCCCAGGGTCCTGGGATTGAGTCCCACATCAGGCTCACTGCTCAGCAGGGCATTTGCTCCTCCCTCTCCATCTGCCTCTCCCCAGCTTGTGCTCTCTCTCACTTTCTCTGTCAAATATATAAAATCTTAAAAAAGAAAAAAAGAGGGATCCCTGGGTGGCTCGGCAGTTTGGCGCCTGCCTTCGGCTCAGGGCGTGATCCTGGAGTCCCAGGATCGAGTCCCGCATCGGGCTCCCTGCATGGAGCCTGCTTCTCCCTCTGCCTTGTCTCTGCCTGTGTCTCTGCCTCTCTCTCTGTGTGTCTCTCATAAATAAATAAATAAAATCTTTAAAAAAGAAAAAAAGAAAGTGGAAATGCCAAACCAAATAGGGAAAAAATATATGCAAATATACATCTGATAAAGGACTTGTATCCAGAATATATAAAGAGCACTCCAAAGTCAATGATAAGAAGACCATTGAAAAATGAGCAAAAAAATTGACAGATATTTTGCCAAAGATATTGTGCAAATGGCTAAGAACCATAGGAAAGATGTCCAGTCTCATTAGTTATTAGGGAAATGCAAATCAACACAATGTAGGATTCCACAACACACCTGCTGGGCTGACCATAATGAAAGGACAGGCAGTGCCAAACACCAGCAGGTGTGCAGAGAAATGGGAACCCTGGAGCACTGCAGGTGGGAGCACGAACGTGCAGCCACTTTGGAAAACAGGTGGTTCCTTAAAAAGTTAGACATAGAGTCAGCATATAACCCAGAAGATCCCCCATTAGATTTCTACCCAAGAACAATGAAAACATGTCCTCTCGGAGATACATATGAGAGCATCAGTAGCACTGCTCCTCACAGGAGCCCCAGCTGAAAACCACACTTTATGCTCCTCAAGGAGCACATGGATTAACAAATATGTATGGCCACATGAGGGACGTTATTTGTCAATAAAAAGACATGAAGTACAACTACATGTTGGAACATGATGAACTTCAAAGCTTTCATGCCAAGTGAAAGAAGCCAGACACAAAGGCCACACCTTATGTGGGCCCAGTAAAGGCAAGCAGGGTGGTGATGGTGCAGGCAAGGACTGGAGGCGACCAGGCATGAGGGAGGTCATGATGGAACATCTCAGTGTCATATACCTGCAGGAGACGGGCAGTACCCTGGTACAACTGCACAGAAGGATAGAGAGGGAGACAAAAGCATACTTGTGTCCTATAAGACATGGGGGGCCCCCTGGCTTCTAAAAGCAGCCAGCTGTCGGGGGCAAAGACTTGGTTTGCAGGACAGGACCTGCTGAGGAGATGGCAAGGGCCCTGTCCTCCTGTCTGTCCTGGGCCACTGCGTGGCCGCTCCCAGCCTGCCTCCATCTCAGGGAAGGTGGGCAACAGCCCTACCCTGGACGGTGAGCAGGGACATGGGAGCCCAGCACAGGCACAAAGTACCAAGTACTCCAGCTCTTGGCAGGAGTGCTGTTCAAAGCAGCCTGAACATAGTTGAACATCTCTGGAGCAAAAGAAGCAGAAAATGAAGCCTTTACCTCAAACCTCCTGACATTCAGGTATTGTTGTTGTTGTTTTAATATTTCTTTTCCTTTTTTTTTTAAGATTTTATTTATTTATTCATGAGAGACACAGAGAGAGGCAGAGACACAGGCAGAGGGAGAAGCAGGCTCCCTGCAGGGAGCCTGATGCGGGACTTGATCCCAGGAACCCCAGGATCACGACCTGAGTCAAAGGCAGAGGCTCAACCGCTGAGCCACCCAGATGTCCCCCGACATTCAAGTTTACACTTCTTCAAGTTGCATGGCACAAGAATGCACAATCTTGGGCCCAAACGCCCCATCTAGTTGCCTGTTGGTGCCTGCTGGCCTCCCTGCGTGCACTATGTGTGTGGTGTCAGGCCGGGGACCCCGGGAGGAAACAAGCTGGTGGCCAGCTCCTTCAGGGACATCCCCACACAAACAATGCTGTGGCACAGCTCCATCTTAACGGCCACATGGCTTCCTTCCACCTTGTTTTATAGGAACCCTGAGCAGTCATGGGAGAGCGTGAATGCCGAGGCCACCATGCTCCAGGCCTCAGTCCACCACACCCGGCACCAGACACAGGGTGTAGACAGGTGCATGATGCCAGCCCTCGCCATTCATTAACTCCTCATCATTGCGTCTTCCCAGCTGAGGTCCCTGTCCCCACCATGCCCTGTCTGAGCTCCCTGTCCGCCAGCGCACAGGCATGACAAGTGGCTGTTGCTCATGCCGCGAAGTTGGGAGGGGCTGCCAAACAGCACATGGGTGAAGTCTTGGCCTGCATCAGGCGGATGAGTGGGGAGGCAGGTGGGCGGGCCCCTGCTCATCTTCAGTAATGTGGGCTGCTGTGCAGACACCCAACCTCATTGAAAGCGAGCTAACAGAACACTGTTTAAATCGTCCATTCCTGGGCACCCAGTGTCATGGGGAGGTGGCGCATTCTGTCCCCGTGTGCACCCATCAGCCTTGCCCAGCCTCAAGGATCCTCGCAGGGGCACAGCAAGGCCCCATGTGGACAGGGTGGGGGACCCCATGAGGGTGAGTGAAGACACACTGAGCCTGCCCCTCAGCCTCTACAAATGAGGTACAGTGTGTACCAGCGAAGGCTGGAGGTCCTTAATTCAGAGATGCAGACAAGAGCAAGGGAGACGTCTCTCAGGAGCCCCTCCATGGCCATATCACCCCACTGATCTTGGAGGGCAAAGAAGGGCAGCACCTACCCATGGTCGCTCAGCATCTCCAGGCCCACAGGCCTCCCTCTGAGGGCACACGGGTTAGAGAGATCTCTAGTTCATCCTGGAAATGCAATGCTGTCTCTTCTAGTCAGGCCTCTCTGGGGCCAGAGGAACAAGGCAGGGCTGTGCCTTCCAGTTTGCATCTGGCATGTCGTAACTGAACACAGTAGTGAATTCACAGGCAACACAAAGGCATGCACCATAACGACCTGGAGGCTGGAAATTGCGGTCATGGCCTCTATACTCGGAGGGCAGCAAACATGCATGTGGACATCAGGGTGCTGTGTGCTTTCACAGCCACCACCTCCATCACACCCTGTCGCAGGCCTATGACACTGCCACATGGCCCCCCAATGGCAGACAGGGTCGTCTGTCCATACACACACATCTGGGAAAAGTCCAGAAGCAGGGCAGCCACGTCCAAGTTCATGTTGGACCAAGCAAGGCCCGAGACCCTGCTCTAAGGAGCCACAACACCTCCAAACCCTCAACCTTATGCTACATTTTTAAGAGAAGAGTTTGGTGTTTCTGGATGGTTGGTGCCTAAATTCCCAAACTGGGGAAGTCTAATATTTGTGAACTTTTCCGGTTTGCAAACCCAAGAGCTTGACTGGTGCCACGGCGGGCCGAGAGGACAGGAGAACACCATTGCTTCCTTCCTAGGCTAGGCTCTAGCTAACAACAGCCATAAAATTACTAAAAAGAACAGCAAAGCACTCCCCAAATAGAGCTGCTTGCAGAATCATCATTATTTCCACACAATTAAACCTTGTTCTCTGCAAAAGCATCCCTTGGAAGTGGCCCTGTTCTCGGCCTGGACCCCTGAACTCACAACGAGCCACATAAAATTGATTACCTGTTAATTGCTCCAAGAGACGCTTAGCTCTGAACGACGGGCCGTCACAGCCCAGGTAATTAAGAACAAGCCATGTTAAACAAACTAAATTAAAACCAAGACTTAAATGCTTAAATTGGCTACTGGCCTGATTGTAAGTGAAGGGGGTTCAAATCCAAAAGGTCCATTAGCTAAGCTCACCATCGCACAGGAGTGGGATGGCATGCCTGGTGGGAGCGGGATGGTCTGGCAGACCGGAGCCTGCATGCCCCAGCCAGGTGGCCCAGCTTCCCTAACAGGGAAAGACCAAAGAGAGGCAGAGATGAGAGGTCACACCCCACAGCACCTGAGACCTCCCTCCAGGGTCCAGCAGCTGCTCAAACCCACCACCCTCTCCCTCCCTCCATCCATCCATCACATCCATCTACATGCTGGCCCAAACTGACATAGTCACCCAGTCTGTCCACTGCCCCCTGCAGCCTGGCCTCTGGATCTGCGGCCCCCAGCACACACACTAGATCCCCAATCCCTCACTTCAGACCCATGACCTACCACTCAAGTCCTCTGATGCCAACAGAGTCTACCTAAAGGAGTGTTCTTAACCACATACCCTTCAGATGTTCCTAAGTTAACATCCAAAATGCTTCATTGTATGTTCACAAAGTTGCACAGTGCATGATTTCTGGCCTGCTGCAAACATCACCAGCTGTGTCCCTCCTTAAATACAGCCATGACTATAAACCCATCGTGTGACAGACCAGGACATGGCATGCCCACATGATGCCCAGATGGCTGGTGAAATGTTATTTCCAGGCGCATCTGTGGAGGTATTTCTAGAGGAGATGAGCATCTGAACCAGAGGGCTGAGGAGAGAGGGCCCTCCCTGAGGCAGATGAGCAACATCCCATCCATTGAGGCCTAGAGGGGGCAAAAGGGGAAGCAGGGAAGCTGGCTGTCTGTGTGAGCTGGGACGCCACCTCCTCCTGCCCCCCGGACAGAGGGCTCCCAGCCCTCACACTCAGCTGGACCACACAGCCAGCTCTTCTGGGTCTCAGCCTCCTGTAATAAATGCCTCATGCCTCTCTGCATCCTACTGGCCCCATCTCTTCTAGACAAGCAATATGCCACAGCGGACAGATATTCTCCAGACACTGAAAACATGACATTTCTGAGCAAAAAAACCCCTCTGAGTTGGAATGTTTAAGTGGCTCCTTCTCCCCCTTGAACTTCTCCCACAGAATTTACCCTGACGTGAGAACATTTATGCTTTGTCTTATCCATCACCCTACCATGCTTCTCCGTAAAAGATACACTGAAATTTTGGAGTTTTTTTCCCCTATATTTTCTTTAAGATAGTGTTTTTTTTTAAAAATATTGGCTGACTAAACATAAATACATTAACATTTTTTAAAAAGATTTTATTATTTATTTACTCATGAGAGACACAGAGAGAGAGGCAGAGACATAGGCAGAGGGAGAAGCAGGCTCCCTGCAGGAAGCCCAATGTGGGACTCGATTCCAGGCCTCCAGGATCACGCCCCGGGCCGAAGGCAGGCGCCAAACCACTGAGCTACCCAGGAATCCCCAATACATTAACATTTTTTTACATTAACATTTTTGATAAATTATTAAATTGAAATATTATGATTATTTTGGAATTATATCATTTAGAGTTTTTTTTAATGATTTATTTATTTTAGAGAGAGCACATGCATGACTGGGAAGAGGAGCAGAGCGAAGGCAAGGCAGGCTCCCCACTGAGTGTGAAGCCTGATGTAGGGCTCCACCTCACGACCATGACCTGAGCCAAATCAAGAGTCAGATGCTTAACCGATTGAGCCACTCAGGTACCTTTCACATAGAGTTTTTATACTTATACTGATTTATAGTGCTTTATTTAAAAATAGAGTCTCATTGTCCTGATGTTTGGTGGCCTAAGGCTTATGCATCTCAAGACAACCCACACAGATAAGACCCCCTCTCACACAGAAGGTCAATTTTAAGAGTAAATCCTGGGAAAGGTCAGAGAAAGGTGACCGTGACTACAAACACATCTCTGGCTGCTCCATCTCAAATGTAAATCCGTAAGCTGAAACCAAGGACTCTGACCCTGAATGGCCCCTGGAGGGCTTGCACACCAGAGTCTGCATGCCCTCTGGGAGACTACAGCCCGCAGAAATGCAAGATCTGGATCACCCTCTCCTGCCTCCACAGGACCCCTCCCTTGTGCCGAGTTACCTCTGACCACCCAGGCTATCCCAGGCCTTCAGACCAGAAATGAACCTCCGGATCCTCATACTTTCCAGGTCTTAGGTTGAAATATTCCCTGGCCCCCCAAGAGGCCCTCCCTAGCTGCTGTGTCCAGCAAAGACCCTCAGCCGCCCACTTCTGGTACATTTCCCACAGAACATCCCCCCTATCCTAGAACAATGCAGAATCACATGCCGGGAAGCAAGTGAACAGGGAGCAAGCTCCTGCTTTCAAAGACAGAGGATTCATTTCTGAAGCTCACAGAGGTTACATCATTTGCCAAGGTCACACTGCCAGCAAATCGCAAGGCCAGGTCCAAGCCCAAGGTCATCCCAACAGGCTCACTCTGGACACCTCTGGCTCCCCTGCCTGACTCCGCCTCCTCTTACTAACAAAACAGTCTCTAGCACTGCCACCTCTCAGAGGGTATTCTAAGCCCTCCACCTTCTGGAAGCTTCTCTGGGCTCCTCCCTTTTTGGTGCTGAAACTATCCCAGGTGTGGAATTTGAGGGCTTCTCAAGGGCAGGAGCCAAAGCTCCACTGCCCTGCTCCTGACTCTCCATAGCACCCCACCTGGGACAGAGCATAGGGCCAAGCTCTGGCAGCCCTGAAGTCTGCAGGGGGCCTTGTGCCCTAAATAGAAAGAGAGTGCTGAATGCTGGCCTGACCTCACCTATGAACTCCATCTCCTCACCAAAAACTATACAGGGTCACTGCAAGAGATTCATGAAATCACACACGTCAAGTGCCCACCAGGTACTCCACGTGGATAAAGCCCTGGTCAACACTGACTAATGGAAGCCACTGGGCAAAGTCAACACCTTAGACAATGATGCCTCCCAAGTCCTAGAATAAGTCTTTAAAGAACTGCCTTTTCTTTTTTTTTTTTTTTATTTTTTTATTTATTTATTTATGATAGGCACACAGTGAGAGAGAGAGAGAGGCAGAGACACAGGCAGATGGAGAAGCAGGCTCCATGCACCGGGAGCCTGACGTGGGATTCGATCCTGGGTCTCCAAAGGCAGGCGCTAAACCGCTGCGCCACCCAGGGATCCCAAGAACTGCCTTTTCTAAAAAGTTGAGGAGGGGACTCTGGTTGGCTCACATGGTCGAGCACCTGCCTTTGGAACGTGTAAAGGAGAAATGAAGGAAGGAAGAAAGATTGAAGGAGGAACAAGTGAAGGAGGAATGAATGAAGGAGAGATGTGTGAAGGAGGAACACGTGGAGAAGGAATGAGTGAAGGAGGAATGCATGAAGCAGGAACGAGTGAAGGAGCAGTGGCTCATCCCTCCACCACAAGAAGACTCTGTGCCAACAGTGTGGAGGCCTCTTCTTGGCCTGGAGCACAGTAGGGGCACGGGCAGGGGCACTGAAGGGTTAAAGGCCATGCTGCTGGCAGGTCTGGAAATGGGGATTTAGCAGCTGGCAGTAGGTGGCAAGTTGTTCCCCACAGCTGCTCCTGGACTCAAAGCACATCTTTGTTTGCGGACCCAGCAACTGTGGCTCTTCCTGAAGGCCGAGGCGGGCCAGCTGTCACCCCACAGGACGCCATGCGGGAAGGCTGGACCCCCAGGAGTGACGCATAGCAGGCAGGACCCCACTGTCTGGGTTCTCGAAGGTCCTGGATCCCTTCTGTTCCTGGCAGGCTCACACTCTCAGGGCGAGATCCTCTGGCACCCTGGAGCAGCACCAGCCCCATCAGGGGCGGGGGCGGTGGGGAGCAGGGGTGGTATGCCCTCGAGGCCGGATCCCATGTGGGAAGCAGTGCACCCATTCCAGAAATGTGAGACGGCCTGTAGCAGCTGCGAACAGAACCTGCAACCAGAACCACGCTGCCCTAAATGCGAGGATCAAATGGGGAGTGATCTCCAGGACAGGCACAGTTTAAACATCAGCAGCGTCTCACACTGAGGTATTCACAGGCCAGACCCTCTGATGGCCTGCGCTTCAGGAATCCAGGGTCAGCAGCGGGAAGGAGGACCAGGCCACACTGGTCCCTGAGCAGGAGCAGTGACCGTGGAGGCAGCGAGCTTCATCACACTGGTCCCTCCCTGCTGTGCACGCTGCTGAGTCCCCCCACCCACCCCCACTTAAAGGACTTTTTAAAATAGTATGTTGCAGTCATTTCTACTAACAGAGAATCACCAAAAACGGTTTGCACAACACCAGCAGAGTAAGACGTTCTCTAGTTGTTAAAGGACACACACGCCTCACATGCCCACACGAGGGAACACACGACATGACATGTACCACATGACACCACACACACAACACACATCACACAATACCACACACACAACACACACCACATGTGCACACGCCGCACATGAACACACACGTCACACACCATGCTCACCTCTGGGACACTCGTGTGTGCCCCATGTCAGCAGGGCCAACCTGAACCCCACACACATGCATTCCCTCCACTGCCAGTAGACACCTGAGTGCACCTTCCTGGAGGCCCCTATGTCCTCAACGCACCCCACAGGCCACCAGAGGGTGCTGAGTCTGGGCTGACCCTCTCGAGAGCTCTCAACACCTTCGCCTAGATGCTGGGCCAGCAGTGGCTTCAACCCAGAGAGAGGCCACTGCCTCCTGGGGTCTCCAGGCCTGCATGCCCCATCAGAGAGACCTTCAGAAAACATGGCCTAGGCCGTTCAGAGAGCTTTCAATGTCTGGACACAGACCCCTACATGTGCAGGACTTGATTTGGTGTCTTTGAGGACACAGTTCAGACTAGCAGACAAAGGGCTGGCTCCGCATGGTGGGCAGTGTCCACACACACGGCTGTCTAGGAAGACTCAGCTGTGCTCATGTCCTTAAACCAAAATAAAATCCCTGGTGAGTCAAGCCTTCAATCACTGAAAGAAAAACAAGCAACAAATAAACTGGGAAGGTTCTAGAAAAGATCAGTTTGTTTATGGTCTGACGTCTGGAAGGTGTCTAAAGAATACCAGGATCTATAAAGGAAGGAGGATAAATCTGCCAACGTGAAAGTACAGCTGGCCTGTGTATGAGTAACAGGACAGTGGTGTTGTCCATTCCATGGAATATTCATAGTTCAGCTCAAAGACAGAGGGAACTGGACACCTGCCACCGCAGGGATGCACCCTGAGGACGTGAGGCCAAGTGACACAAGCCAGATGCAGAAGGACATACACAGGGACCCCATGCACACAACGTCCCAGTGGCATCAGACTCACAGACACAGAAAGTAGATGGCAGGGCCAGGGCCAGGGCCGGAGGTAGGATGCAGGTGGGGTCAATGTGTCATGGGGACTGAACGTTCTGGAGCAGGAGGGGGGCACGGTGGCCCAGCAGCAGGAATTCAGTTGGTGCCCCTCAACTGGATACTGAGAAATGATTAAGATGGTAAAATCTGTGTTGTATCTGTTTTACCGCAATAAAACAATTACATGACAAAAAAAAAAAAAAACCAAGATTTTAAAACTTCCACATGACAAAAGAATTTCATAGACAAACAGAAAAGACCAGTCACAACTGGGAAACATACACACTATACACCAATCATCAGAGGTCTGATTTTGTCAGACCAATACCAGTAACTCATGCAAGCCAACCAAAAAAACAACGAGCAAAGGATAATCAGGCAATTTGCAAAAAATTCAACACCAAAACCAAGTAACCAGTGGATAGAAGGGCAAATCCTTTGCCCTTAAGGAGGACCTGGGGCAAACACTATCGATTTCAGGACAGCAGAGTGTGGAAGGGTGAGCGGGGGCCTCCTAAGCACAGGGTCCACACCCAGAAGCCGCCCTGACCCCCTTCCCAGCAGACAGCCCCCGGTGAGCTGGGAGGGCGGGAAGGGCAGCAAGCGTTCTGCATACAGCCCGGGGCCACTGGAAGGCAGGGCCGCCTGTCCCCATGCACCTGCCAAGAGGAGAAGGCAGCTTCCTTTGACCAAGGGCACTAATGCCTGCAAGGAATACTGCAGGGCTGTGGGGGCCAACATGACACCACATGCAGGAAGAATGCCCCAGAAGTGTCTGCATGGGGGACAGTCGCTCAGGCACCCTGGTTTCTTGTCTGTCCTCTTTGCAGTTAAGAAAACAATGGCTTCCCCTTGAGCCTATGGCCCCTGCCCGAATTCAGTGTCTGCCCTGGCCCGTCCTTCCTTCGCCCACACTGTTCCTGCCACTCAAACGCCCTCCCCAGTCTCTTCTGCCCATCTCTGAAGACCTGGCTTCATGGTCACTGGTTCTGGCAAGTGAGTACCCTGAAAGAAGGAGAGGTTGGGGTCCGTTCTTCTTCTGTGACTCCCCCATCATGCTGAACAGATGCCCGTGGAACAACCACATCTCAGAGAAGGACAGTTCACGGTTTAAGTGTTGGTCCTCACCGGGAAGAGCTCTGAACAGGAGGAGGACACAGCTGTGTCGTATGGTCCTGACACCCGCACACACACACACACACACACGCACCACACCGTGCCTCACCAGGGATTAACAGGTTTTGGTTAGCAGGCAAGTAACTTGGCTGTCACCCCATCACTTACACTCATAGGGGGTGGCTGTGTGGGTCGGGAGGCAGAGCACAGCATCACAAGAATTACACTGCAAATGCCCTTGGCTTTCTTACTCTGTGGGAGCCGGGATAGGTGGTCTCTGTCTCGGGAGACTGCTGCTGACCCAAGGAACCCATGTGACCTTGGGCCAGTCACCTGTCTCTTCTGGGCCTCAATTTTCCTGCCTGACACATGAGAGCAGGGATGCTGGCCAGGCCCTGTGGAGTCCTCATGGAGATAGGGACAAGTGTGGGTGATCACAATCCTCCTCTCAGGCCACCTGCCCTTCACCTTGGCCTCTTCCTACAACACCCCCTCAACCCCCAGCCAACTGATTAAGCAAATCACTTAATTTTAGTGTTCGTGGCTCAAGAATGGAGTGGAGCTGGTACCTGAGGCATCCACTAGGTCTGAAAGCCAGTGGGGCCAAGGCATTGTGGGCTTGGGGGGTGGAGGTGGAGGTGCTGTGGGCCAGCTCACCACCAGGGGGCATCTTGCAGCATGTCCTGCCAGGACTTGGTTCTGGATGGATGCCCTCCATCTCTGCTCATGTAATGGGTACAGGAAGCTGGAAGACTTTGGGTAGCTCGAATCAAGTTTGTAGGGTTAGCTGTAGGATAATGCAGAATGGTTGGGTCTACAGCATCCTGGGGACTGCACACCTCCAAATCCTAGAAGTTTTAAAGCATGATGGCACCAAACCACCAAGATGCACTGCAGGCTGCTAACTGTCCACACCTGGGCAACAGGGCCCAAGGTTCTCCTCCCAAACTCAGTAACATAAGCCCTGGCTGCCCTTCCCAGCAAAGACTCCACAGAGAACCAAAACTGTGCCTTATTCTACTTCTAGAACCACACGACTCTTCATCAGCTGGATTGTTCCCAGGCACTCTTTAAAGATTGTCACCTTTCCCTAGGAGATTACCAAGCTGGGTGCTGCCATCATGCAGGAGGCAGGTCAGCCCAGTGCAGCCCTGTCCAGGCAGGGGTGCAAACCCAGCTTTTCCTAGTCCTAGCTGGGGGTTTTGAGCAGCCTGCTCACCCTCTCTGTGCCTCCATGCCTATCAGCCCAGTGATACTGGCAACAAAGCCAGTCAACCTTGGTCCAACAAGACAGTGCCCAGGAGGCCCGAGATCCAGGGACAAGTTCAGAATACATCCCATGATGCAATCCCCAGAGCCCCAGATCTACCTCCCATGAAATAGATCCCTGTGGCCTGAAATGTATTAGCCCCAAGGTCTCCTCTGCCCTGGGCAGGTGGCTTTATGTAAGATGAAAACTAAATTCCTTGCCTGTTTGAGCCATTAAGCTCCTCCTAAAATGAGACCCTGCATTCTCCAAAATGCTAATTTTGTGTTTTAGTGTTGCCTGAAAGAGAAGCAGCAAGCCCTGAAGCCAGAGCCAGGCTGGAGAGAAGGGGCTCAAGCAGCCCGGGGTAGCAGGGGCCGGGCTGCATGTGAATCCAGCAGACGGCGTGTTTTTCCCATCACCTGGGGACCCCAGCCAATCTGTGGAAAAACAGGCTGCTAGAGATGTGTGGGCGGGAGGCAGAGAGACAGCTGCTCAGGCCAGCGGTGCAGCGCTCCAGCCAGAGGCCCATTTTAATTAAAGCTGCAGAGAGCAGGGCTGCTGCCAGGAAGACGGCCCCAGGGTGAGATGCCCTCACCCACCCATCTGGCAGCTTCAGTAATGAGGCCCCAGCCGAGGGCCCAAAGCACAGCGCTGCTTGGACTGCCTGCACCAAATGTACACAGTGCCTCCTCATTATCAACCTTCCTGACTCCCAGGGGCACAGCGATGCTCGTCTCCAGGCACCCTAATCGGAGCAACCTGGGAAGGGACCCAACTGAACCCAAGAGCTCCCCCCTCCCTCCCTCGGGTCTGGGATGCACCCTCAGGGCCAAGGCACGATTCTCAGCACATCTCAGGGCTCTGGAGTACCCTGCAGGCTGCCTTCTGAGGCTCCTTGGGTGCCTGAGCAGAGAGTCACTTCCCCCACCAGCCTCAGGAAGGACAGAAGACCTGCATTTGCTTACAGTAGCTGATGCCAAGGACCCAGACCCTCACCTGGAGTTACTCGGCACAGCAGTGGGGCTGTGGAGCAGCATGAAGACACCTGCCCCAGCCCCAGCTAGGATGCCCACTGTGACCTGGAGCAAGGGACAAAGGGGAAGAGCCCTTCCTTCACTGGGCCTTGAAACCTTCTTCTGTACACTGATGTTGGGGGATGAGTCACCTCCCACAGTCCTTTCTGCTGTGTCCCGAGGCCCAGAGCAGCCAGCTTACCTACTGAGGCCCAAGACAGAGCAGAGAATGATCCTGTGGAGTGGCCTCAGACTAAGGACTAAGAGGGAAGGAGGCCAGGATGTGGGGTTCATGTGGATGCTGGGCCTGCATCAGAGGACAAAGCAGTGTCCATGGAGATGCCCACTGGCATAGCCTGCCCTCCACACCGCCAAAGGGCTGCCAGAAAGAGGATGATGATGATGATGACTATGATGGTGAGGAGGGGGAGGATGATGGCGGTGATGACAGTGATGATGATGAAGGTTGATGATGGTGATGATGGTTGTGATGATGGTGGTGATGGTGATGCTGGTGGTGATGATGATGGTGATGGTAATGATGGTGATAGTGACCATGATGGTGGTGATAGTGACGATGATGATAATGATGATGGTAATAGTGAGGATGGTGATTGGTGATGATGGTGATAGTGGTGATGGTGATGATGATGGTGGTGATGATGGGGACGATGATGGTGATGGTGATGATGGTGGTGATCTTGATGGTGATCATGATGGTCGTGATAGCAATAATGGTGATGATGGTGATGATGTTGATGGATGATGGTTGTGATGGAAGATGGTAGTGATGATGTTGATAATGATGAAGGTGACGATGGAGATGATGATGGGGATGGTGGGAATGGGGATAATGATATACCTATAAACATTACCACATTCTATCTTTACTGCAACCCTCAAAGTAGATTTTATTCCTCTGATTTGACACTTGAAGAAACTGAGTCCCAAAGGATGTAATTACATAACTTAATGATATGATTCAACTGTATCCTTCCAAAAGATATTTTAACACACATACAATTCTGTAACACACGTATATGTATGTGCATGTGTAAGTGTGCACTGTGTGTATAGGCATGTACGTGTGTGACCATGTACATATATGCACTGTATGTGTGTGAGTGTGCCTGTGTCTGTACATGGATGCATATATATATGCATGTGTGTGCATATGTGCATTGGTATGTGTGTTTGGGTGTGCATGTGTTTGGGTGTGCATGTGTTTAACGCATCTCTGGCCTGGTGCAGTGTGTTCAGGGGTGTCCTGCTCTTTCCTGTCGCATCCCAGACTTGTGAGGCCAGAGCCCCATCCCTGCAGTCCCAGTTCACCCCAGGACACCTGGGGGCCTCCCGACAACCATGCCTGGATCACCCACTCTCCCGTATTCCCTCCACTTGCAGGTGCATCTGACCTACTATGGGAGTGGGGGAGGCAGAGCACAGGCTCTGAGGCCCCAGAGACTCATGCCAGAACCCTGGCTTTGCTGTGACAAGTGCTGTGGCCTCGGGCAGAAGACAGGGAGGGAAATGGGCCAGAGAAAGCCTCTGGTAACTGCCACCTGGAAGTGCCACTGTTCCAGGAGAAAGAGCTCAGCAGTTTGCAGGGTGAGCAGCCTTCCCCACAGCATGCATGTTGCTGTGTTGCATTCATTACCTTCTTCTGAACAAAGGAGCCTAACAAAGCCCTCACCTCTTAACTCGCCAAAGCACTTCCACAGAAACTGAAGGAGAGATGCCATCCTAACCTGATAAGGGCAAGACCACCCACCTGCTACCCCAGGGTCACCTGTCTCACACCTGAGCTTGGCAGGAGGGGCTTTAAACACAGAGGCGGGCTCACCCCACAAATGCATTTGCTTGCAGAGGAGTGTTGTTTCCTCCACCTACACAGGAGGCAGCTCTGGGTCGAGGCGTGCCAGGAAAGAATGTGCCCCAAACCACAGCCCAAGCTGCTGAGTCCAGCTTCTACTAAACCGGAAAAAGCAAAGAATTTGGATGCCATGCAGGGGACATCAAGTCAAAGGTCAAGAGACAACGTCTCCGGCCCGCTGTCTCTGCAGCCCACTTCCTGAACCATCGGCCTGTTTCTTTAGAGGCTGGAGCCAGAAAAAGGAGCCCTGGAGGGTTTCAATATGGAAAGTGAGTTTTCCTGAGGGCAGAACAAGGACCTGAAGAGCAGACACATACCCCCTACATGATCGCGCCCTTCCCCAGCCAGCCTCGCCAAGAGCAATTTTCAATCCAACCATCTGCTTCCTGAACTTCTTGTCCACCTGGCTCCTGGATCCAGAAAAGTCCGAGGCGGTGGGAACCATGTGATTCTGGAAACTTGGGGCCAAGGGCACAGGACCCCAACACAAACACTTCCTGGACACGCGCAGCTGGGACAACCAGAGCCAGCACGTACGTCAGCTCACCCTCGGGCCACATTGGCCCAGGACCAGGAGCTTTACTGAACCAGCCACTACTCAGGAGCTGGGAAGGGGCCACAAGAGGGTGTGAAGGACATGGCTCAAACACAGCTGCCCCAGCTCAAATGCAGCTGCCCTATACAAGGGGAAGCTGGAAGCTCAGAGGGGCCAGAAGGGAAGCTGAATCTGTTGCCTCCTCAGAAAGGAGGGGTGATCTGCCACAAAAGCCATTCCTAGGTGTGCACCCCAAAGGCTCAGACACCCGTGTTCGTGGGAATGTTTTGACAACAACCAAAAGGTGGGAGCATTCCCAGTGTCCCTCAACCAGTAAGTAGATAAACACGTTGTGTGGGCATACCCCCACAACAGAGACCCCGCTCCTCCAAAAGGAGGGAATCACTGCCATAACATGGGTACACCCTGAGGATACCACGTGCAGAGACATATGCCACACATAGGAGGATGGACACTACATGACTCCATTCTGGAGGTTTGTCTGTACACGTGCACTTAGTGGTAGACAGGGGTGCCATCCCGTTCCCAGTCTCCTTTCCCCAAGCACAGTGTACCTGCAGCCAGGTTAGGGGAGCAGTTCTGACCCTCACATATCTGTGGCAGCAACACAGGATGGCTCTGGACCATGACCTGAGGAGCCCAGGCCTTGGTGAACACAAGCCCCCACCGGTCACTCGCTCTGCTGATCTTGGCCACATCCATCAGAATTCAGGCTCTGAAGAAGGGTGTGGCTGCTGAGCCTGACGCTCTGGGGTTATGATGGTTGGTTAGCCTCTCATGTGGCTCTGGCAACAGGAGGTGAAGACCCCCATGTGAATCCCGGGACAGTACAGAGATTCCAGCTTTGGCCACACACAAGCACTGTTCTGTGCCCTATAATGCCAGCACAGCATGGTGTTGCTCTTACTCTGGGAATGCGTGAGCAAGAAGTAGTTCACATGGATCATCATCATTGTCATTGCCATAAATAAAAATGATGACGAGCCTATGCAAACACACCAAGTTCTGGTCCTGCGGCTGTTCTTGGAAGAGCTTAATGCAGACCAGACCAGGAGACTGAGGTCCAGGGAACAAAACTCATCTTCCAAGTGAGTAGCTAGCTTTTAGGGGACTGGTCAAAACACTGCACCCCAGGACTCTCTCCCTGTACTCAGGGTGGGGCTTGACCCAGGTGAGTGGCCCACCTTCTGGTCCCCAGGACCTGCTGCGTATAGGTACACATGCTGGGCCGGCTCCAAGATCAAAGTCCACCCTGCATCCTGGGAAGCCATGTGTCCATCGTGTCTTATCTACCCAGGGGGGCACCCCCTCCCCCAATCTGGCACCAAAGTGCAAGTTAGCAGGATTCCAATGGACTCAGGCATGGTCCATAGCCGTCTCTTCCCTGAGGACCAAAACTAGATGAAGAATGGAGAGAGGTCTATGTGGCTGCTGTGGGGAACATCCGACCTCCTGCCTGAAGGTGAGGAGTCAGTCCTCAGAAAGGTAACTGCAGAGGGACCTAGGGACAAGCCAGGGTCCTGGGGCTGTCTCCAGACAGTTCACCTTTCACTCTGGACTCCTGGCACCTTTTAAATTTCAATCCATGTGAATGCACCATCTAGTCAGAAGCCAGGTCTAAATTTGGACTGAGTTTTTGATGTTTATATTCAAGTTAGTAAAGATACAACTCCTGAATCATGTGGTCCCACCTGGTGACGGTGGCCATAACCACCAGGTGGACACCCCTGTCATGAGGACTGAGAACAGTGGAAGCATATGGTCTCCAGTTCTGGAGCCCAGGAGCCCAGAATCAGCACCAGCAGACAAGAAAGAGACAGACAAGGACCAAAAATGAGCACACCAGACAGCCATGGTTGTCGAAATGCTGTTTACCATGAAAAAATGCAAGCAGTCCAAGAGGGAAATAAGGGTTTTATGACAACTCTACAGAAACTGATGCTACAAACCACCAAAATCCTTCCTGACAGAAGGACATCCATGGCCCAGTCACTGTGATAAAGTGTGTAGAATGCGATCCCATAGTGTGACACAGAATTAGCATATGCACATAAACCCATAAACACTGCCTCAAAATGGTCCCAGTGATTTTCTCCAGGTGTCTGATTTTCCCAATTATTTGCAGGATTTCAATTCCCAAAGCATGGCACCTGAGGCCCTCACAGCTGCCAAGTGCCCCTCCCTGGAAAGACCCGACCCCACAGCCACTCCTGAGGCCCTTCTGGGCTATGTGACCTGACATCACTGCCTGGCTCCGTCACCGGAGTCCTGCATTCCATCCCCGCAAGGCAGATCCTTGCATGTAGAACATGCTAGAAAACTAGGCCCCCAGTAGTCAGGGCAAAGGAGGCCCATGGTGTCTGTCAATGACAAGGTCACAAGGATGCCTCAGATCCTGACCTGGTATCGGGGAGGACAACCAGGTGCACACAGCACATCATTTCTGGAAGTTGGTCATGCTCTGCAAGCACAAGCCTCCAAAAGCTGCAGCACATACATGTCCCCCATGGCCAGCATCCTGTGAGGCCTGGGCAGGGGTGTGGATCCCAGCCCTATCCCCTCCTGGGTTCCTACCTTCTCTCGTTGTCATCCAGGTGAGCAAACAGCACGTTCTTGGAGATGGCTTTGGCAAGCGCCGTCATGGTCTTGTAGTCCTTGGGGATGACCTGCAGGGGAAGCCAGCCAAAGTCAGACTTGCAAGAGTCCCCAAAGGTCCAAACTTGGGGTTTGGCCCCTCCTAGCACCTGCTGGACCCCAGGAAACTGTGACATGGCCGGAAATGTGCCCTACCTTCAACATGTTTCCAGGTGACCACAAGGACAGACAACATGAAATCTCACATCACAATCATTTCAACAAAATGAAAGAAAGGAAAGGCAAGGAACGAGAGTGACCTGACAGGTGGCTTAAGTACCATGTAGGATTGGGGTGGTACTTAACCTCAGGGACCCCTAGACGCAGCTACACCACCTCTGGTCCCCAGCAGTATCATTTCTTTTGTTAATTTCTGTATTTTACTGGTTTTGTTTTTAAGGGAATAAAATACTCCAGTAAATATCTGAAAACTGTGAAACACACACAAAAGAGAGAAAACCTGAGCCATGTTTGGAGCCACATTCAAGGCTGATGTTCACCCTTCGAGGTGGTGACGGGAGCCTGGTGAGCATGAGCTCCAGACCCTGCCACTGACTGGGTATCAACACGGTGTTGGCCCCAGCAGACCTGCCAGGGGGAGCTTTCAGAAGCCCGTGCCCGGAGAATCAGCCACCAAACAGCCAAAAGCACCTGCATCTCAAGTTACGAGTATCTCAAACACCAAGATTTCTCCTTGAAATAAAAGTGGTAGGAGGGCTATTTGGGCCATAAGGTGGTCCCCTCATCCCAGTGCTCAGCTGCCAGAAATGTCTGCCAGACTGGGGTGGCATCAGGCCCCAGCCTGTGTGTGTGTTAGTTTAGTACCATGGCTTGTACCCAGGGATCTTTGGGGGACAAGGCTGAGGTCATAAAGGGCCACTCCACTTCTAAGAGGCTTTTGTTAAAAATTTGCCTTTTATTTTAGAATAGTTTAGATTCACAGAAAAGTTGCCAAAGGAGGTGCCCATAGCCTGCCCCCAACATCCCCCATGGCTAACACATGACATCACAGCCATGGAAGCAGCCATGGCGCTCTGTGGGCAGCATGTCTTGGTTCTGTCCCGGGAGCTCACACTGGCCCTGGATCCCACACGGGTCACATTCAGTGATGGTGCCTGGAGCCCTACACTCTGGACAGTCTCCCAGGACCCCAACAGTTTGATGGCCTGGGCAGGTCTGAGGGGTGCTGGTCAGTTACTCTGCAGAATGCCCATAAATTTGGGTTTTCTGGGATCTCCTTGAGGTTATGTGGGGTTCTGGGTGAGGAAGATAACAGAAGTGAGGTGCCCTGGTGGGTTTTAAACGGTGGTTTATATCCTCTGATTATGAAAGTATTGAGTGCTAGGGGCGGGGAGCAGGTGTCAGTGTGTAATGGGGTCAGAGTCTCATGTGGGGCCTGGAACATCCTGGAGATGGACGGGGAATGGTGCACAGCAGCGCAAGTATCCTCAATGCCCCTGAACTGTGCACAGAAACATGGTCGAAGTGATGCACGGACAGGCTGTCCCTAGACCCATGTGTTGAAGCCCTGCCCCACAGTGTGTGGTGTCTGGAGGCAGCACTAATGCCCCATAGGAAGACAGCGCCCCATAGGAAGAGACACAGAGAGCCCGCACTCTGGCTCTCCTTCCCACCAGAGGACCCAAAAGGCAGCACCACTCTCACTGGGAACCAGCCCCCAGAACTCAAGAGAATGAATGTGTTACAGCCAGACTCACAGAGATGGTAAATTGTGTGTTATGCATATTTTGCCTAATTAATTTTTTAAGAGGTCAAAAACTAAAAATACCAGGTATAGAGGATATCAAGGCACAAGATGGAAGTGACAGGCCCCACGTCCAAGGGCCGGTGGGAGGCCAGGCTTGCACACCGATGGGCGCAGGGACATCATGTGGGCTCTCACGCTCCAGAGTGCGTCCTGATGCAGGTGTGCCTGCTTGGATGTAGCAGCGGCAGCAGGCTGGGTGCCAACCCCGGGGAAGGGGCATGGAGGAGGGACTTCCCACTGGGCGGCTCTGAGGCCAGGCTCTAGTCTCCAGGGCCAGAAGGCCAGGAGGATAGGGACCACACGGTCTGGACGCTGGTTCCTCCACCCACACCCCATGAGCTGGGTGTCCTGTCTCTTCCCTGATTCTGTGGGTCAGGAAACCACACACAAGAGCCCATGGGCAGTGACCATGACAATGGTGTTGCCACCACCCAGCCCCTTTTGGACCAGAAGGGAGAGCAGCCAGGAGCAGGGACCCTGGAGATGAGCCCACCTTCCTCACATAGGATACAGCATCCTCCTCCGTGTACACCTCGGCACTCACGCCCCCTCGGCGACGGCGAGCTTTCACCACGGGGTTTGGCGGGGTTGGGGAGACCTCCTCATCGTGTGAGTCTGACTTCTGCTGCGACTGAATCTGTCTGTTTTCTTCCTGTGGGGCGAAGACAGAGGGAGGGCTGAGAACAGCACCCTGCCCGACCCCCCTCCTGCAGGCCTGGCGGAGACCCCCACTCAAAGGCACCTCCAACTCCACCTCCCCTCACTCACCTAGCCCCATGGGACACAGAGAGCAGGTGCAGAAGGTCTCTGCCCACCCTCACCACGAGTGACACTGCGTGTTCTAGGTGCCTGAGGTCTGAGGTCCCCCCAGGTACTCACCCCACGAGGGCATCTGCTCCACTCACCGGCATCCCCCCATGTCCCTCAGAGTAGACATGCAGGAAATGGTAGGTGGATACATAAACAGAAAGCAAACCTCTGTTGCTGTCTTCCTTCTCTTTGTTATTTAATTGCTTTAATAACTGTGTGCGTGCAGAGGGCACAAGATTCTAAAAGCTAGAAGGAACACGCACTGTGCCCTGACAAGCAGGGCCCCCCACAACCGACCCCCAGCTGCCACATCCCCACATTGCAACAGCAACCTCATGACCAGCTAGGCCACCACAGGAAGCAGCACAGGGTGGCGGGGGCGGGGGGGGGTCCTTGGCAAACAGACCTTTATCTGTCTTCCTGCATGCCTAGGGCAAGGCCTCTGTCCCCCTCATCTGAGAGGACCACCTTCCCCAAATACCCACACCTGGCAGTCACCTGGAAAAAAAATGTGAAGTGAGGAAACAGAGGCCCACCCACAGCTCCTCCCAGGATTCTCTCTGCCCCACCTTCCAAAGCACCCCTTCCTGCTCCACCAGCAACACTTAGTTCAAGCTTCCCAAGTGCCTGTGAACCCCAAGAGAAGTATGAAGCTATATCCTAATTCATACTATTGTGTAAATTACTTCTGGAGGCAATTCTTCCCCCAAGTACTTTCTGAAGAAGATACCTTAAAAGACCCCAGAGGGGACTTTGAGGTTCAAATGGGAGGTGGGACATCCCCACACAGAACCTATAGGAAAACAAAAATCAAGAAATCATTGGATCCCCCTGCCAAAAACCAATGAATGTAGTTCACTCATTCAAGGGCAGGCAGCCAGTCACATCCCAGGCACTGGTGTTGACATTCTTCTTTTTCCTCTTAAAAATACATTTCTTCCATTTAAAAACAATCAAAGAAGACAAAGCTAACCAAAACTTCCATGTGACCTGTGTCAGTTCTGTGGCATGTAAAGTGGCCCTTGCACCCCAAGCAGGAACAGGCCAGCAGTGTGGCCTACAGAACATGCTCCAAACTGGCTGCTGCCTTGGTCTAAAACCATGTCCATGGCCACTCAGCTGCACCACTACCTCCTCTACAGTTACACACAAGGCTTCTTTTGGTGAATTTAAGGCCGTTAGCAGCCCTGTGGGTCTCCCACGGCCTCCAAGCCAGGCTCCACACGAGGGATTCCCCCTGCGCCTGGAGGCTCACAGGTGCATCACCTGCAGCCTCAACTCAGAGAAGGAGATGCAGAAGCGCAGGCTCCCTGGCAAGTGCAATCCTGCCCCTCTGGGGAGAGCAGGTAAGACGGGGAAGAGGGGAAAGAGAGAGAAAAAAAGATAAACCAGCAGAGCACCAGCAGTTTGGAGCATCTGAGAGACACATGTGCCCAGTGGGGAGGACACCACACTGGGAATGCTCCTTGCTGAGTGCACTGTGTAACCCTGAGTAAATAACTTCACCTCTCTGTGCCTCCATTGTTTAATGCAATTTCATGCAGCTGTTTAAAAACATCTTTACGGAACTTCCAAAACAAAAGATGGCAGATGGATGGCATGCATTTGTCTCCTCCCTCCACTAAATAATGGTAAAATAAAAACCCAAGTGGATGTAAATCCACACGATGAAGACAATGGGGCCAAAGCCTCAAGAGGGTCCATGAGTCTCTGGAAAACGGACAGCAAGTCACTCAGGCAGAGCAAGCCACACCAAGAGTGTGCGGTGGCCTCCGGATCCAAGGGGGACCACTGAGTCATCCTGGAGCCAGACACTGGGGCCTGGCACCTACCCAGGAGGGTACACACAGGTGGGCTTGCTACCACAGCCCCTTCCAACCCTCTAATGTGGAAACCTGCAAACTTCTATACAGAAGTAGAAGAAAGATATAGCAAATTGCCAGAAGGCCCATCACGCATATTCCACAACTATCAAAATAGGGCACAACGATTTCATCCCCCCTCCACCCACTTTACACACACACATACATATAATATATACACATCTATAACACACATACATATATAAAACACGCTTATATAATACATGTATAATATATGCATGTATGCACACATACCTAACACACGTATATAACACAAGCGTGTATACTGTACATGCCCATATATATACACATACACAACATGCATATATATAAAATACTTATGTAATGCATCCACAATACACACATGTATGCGTGCATATGTAACATATACCCAACAAACACCTGCACACATGTATATAACACATATGCATATACCATACACACATGTGCATACATACACACATATACATATGTACATCTATATAGTACACACATGTAATGCATATACATACACAATACACATATAACACAGATAAAATACATACATCCCCATATATAATATATACAATATGCACACATATAATAGCACATACACAACACATACACACAATACAGAGACACATACACACAATGTATATGCACACACACCTACATACACTACACATACATAATACATATATGAACACAATACACACACACAGAGGAGGTTGAAGCAAATCTCGGATAGTATGTAATTTCATTTAAATACTCCAGTATAGGGGATCCCTGGGTGACTCAGCAGTTTGGCACCTGCCTTGGTTCAGGACGCGATCGTGGAGTCCTGGGATCGAGTCCCATGTCGGGCTCCCGGCATGGAGCCTGCTTCTCCCTCCTCCTGTGTCTCTGCCTCTCTCTCTCTCTCTCTCTCATAAATAAATAAATAAATAAATAAATAAATCTTTAAAAAAAGAAAAAAGAAATACTCCAGTATAGGAACACCTGGGTGGCTCAGTGGTTGAGTGCTACCTTCTGCTTAGGTAGTGATCCTGGGGTCCTGGGATCAAGTCCCACATCAGGCTCCCGACAGGGAGCCTGCTTCTCCCTCTGCCTGTGTCTCTGCCTCTCTCTGTGTGTCTCTCATGAATAAATAAATAAAATCTTTTAAAAATAAATAAATACTCTAGTATGTATCTCCTAAAATATGATCTTTAAAAACAACCACAATATCCATTATCATCCTTCATGTGATCAAACAGCAGTCAATGCTGAAACTCCTCTGATTCTCCCTATTTCTTAGGGACTAACCCTTCTACACAAACTGGAGGAATGTAGAGAACAGGTAAAACAGAGAACCCCTGGGAGAGAAACGGCCCTGGAGAGACTTGGACGCATACTCCATTCACAAAACATGAGCAAGGAGTCCAGGACATGGAAGTCTCCCTTAGAAAGGAGGCCGCTCAAGTTAAATTCATGTGGTTTGTACTTGATGAAAATACAACTTCTACATACGAATTATGAATTACTTTTTAAAGGTAACACTACAGGGCAGCCCGGGTGGCTCAGCGGTTTAGCACCACCTTCAGTCCAGGGCGTGATCCTGGGGACCTGGGATGGAGTCCCATGTCGGGTTCCCTGCATGGAGCCTGCTTCTCCCTCTGCCTGTGTCTCTGCCTCTCTCTCTGTGTGTCTCTCATTAATAAATAATAAAATCTTTAAAAAAATAAAGGTAACACGACATATGTGACAAAGGGAACACGTGACAATAGGAACACAAATCATGGAAATATCTCAAAAGGGGGAAAAAAGATATTTCCAAGTGTCCAGGGACAAAGGCATCCCAAAGCCTGTTGACACCAAGGAGCAGCCACCAGCGTGGCAGGGTGGGCTCTGCAGGGCCCTGATATTGACATCTGCAGAGCTGGGCCTGCGCTCCTGGACAGACAGACTTTCAACAGCTGCATGCCCAGATCGCCTGCCATTCACACTTGTGGGGCTAACAAAGGCATTTTTCAAATGTATTAGTTTTCGGTTTTTAGAATAGACCCATAGACAAAATTTTTTTTAAAATCTAGATGGCATTGATACAAAGAACACAAAATGAATAGTTCCGATGAGTGGCTCCACCAGTTGAGTGTCTGGCTCTTGATTTCGGCTCAGGTCATGGTCTCAGCGTACATGGTCTAGCCCCCCATTGGGCCCCTCGCTCAGTGGGGAGTCTGCTTGCCTCCCCCACCTCTTGTCCCTCCCCCCACTCGCACATGCACTCTCTCAAATAATTACATACTTTTTTTAAAAAAGGAAAGAAAAGTTCAGATGAGAAATGGGTAGCAAAATTTGGGAGGGGAAGCTAGCAGGTGGGCACGTCTTCCTCTTACAAAGTAGGGAAGCAGACGACACAGCTTATGGTGAGTGAAATTATAAATCAAGAAGTTAATGTGTCCTTTAAAATTTAGAATTTCAGAAGGGAAACAACTCAGGAACTAAAAATAGCGCAGGCATGGTGTCGGCCATGTAAATCGTCAGACACGTGCAGAGCACCCAACGGCTTCCAGCCTTGGACATGGCAAGCGTCCCCTCGTGGGTGCCGAGGGCACAGCCTGCCTGCATCGTGCCCTCCCAGCACTGGCTTCTCACACCGCACAGGCTCCTGAGTGCACCTGCTCCTCCCAACCCAGAAAGTGCTTCCCCACATCTCAGGGTGCACCCCCCACCCCCACCCCCACCCCCAAAGGCTCCTCCCCTCGCGCCTCCTCAGCTGCCTGTGGTCCTGGCCCGCCCAGAACCTACACAGTGTGCTGATCTGCCCAGTTAAGGACTGCTTCCCTCCCAAAATATAACTTCTCTCACTGCTACATCTCCAGCAGCGACCTACCCATGGTCCATGCACCACAGATACTTATTAAATGAATGAATACCTTCTTTTCAAGTTAAAGAAATAATTGTAACTTTGAAAACCAGAGTAACCCAGAATGCAGACATGCAAACATTTCCTTTGTTTTCCTATTTGTATACCATCTGGGCTCTGTAACCAGCAAGGGGGTGAGGCAAGACTACAGGTGGAAGAGCCGGCAGAGAAAATCTCCACAACTCTCCCCACCTGGTACCTCTGTGCTAGTGCCACGCAAGTCAATCTGGAGGAACAATCTGTGTCACCATTACAAATACCACTCAAAAGGCCTAAATAAATGACAAATCCCAGACATGATGGCCCCGTGCACAGAGACGTGATGCCCACGGTGGAGAACAGCACAGCACCCACAGGACCCACCTCCCCATCCCTGACAGACCTCACTTAGGGCATCCAATAGGGTTCAGCCGTGAAATGACAAGAAACCTGGGACAAAACTGAGCGAGGCAGAGGCGGGCACCATCACAGCAGACATTCCTGGCCGCAGAGCAGGCAATGTGAGTCTCTGCTTTGCCAGCAGGATAGGCAGGGAAGCCATCGCTCCCCCGATGCTGCCCAGCGGCCCTATCTCCTGCCACCACCACTCTATCCAGGAAAGTCGGATGAGGCGCACGCAGGGCGTTACCAGCTGGGCCATCTCACCACCAGCTCTCCCACCCATATGCAGTCTTGCCAAGCACCCTGGATGGTGGGAGGCAAGTCTCCAGAGAACCACCCTGGGGCTCCCGAAGCCCAGGCCACGGAAACACCTCCCTGTGCCTGTTGCCATGACAATGGCCCTCTCATAATCTCTGAGAATGGCAGCAGCACCTCCTGGCACCAAGAATCACCTGTCATGTTCCTGCCCGTCGGGAGTCAGTGGGAGAGAGATTCCTACGTTGGCCCATGGGAAACACATTTTGGATTTTACAGGATGGTAGGAACCTGCTGCTGAGAGACCCACGTGTAAGTAAATCATCCCACGTGTCAATGATTGTTCCCGTGTAAGCCTCAAATCCTAACTATAAATGCCAGCTGTATCCTGAGGGACAGACTCTGGGCCTTCACTTTTAGAAATTATTAAAAATAAGAACAATACCAGCTGTACATGTCAGCTTATCTCAAACCCGAGACTTGCGGGTGGTAGGAAGGTAAAGCCCACATGGCAGTGCAGTCTGTGTCCAGCAATGTGGAGCCTCCCTGGCTACCTAGGAGGGGGACCAGCAGATGCCAGGGCCGCCCAGATGGCAGGTGCCATGGAGATCAGAGGTGTGGGCAGGACCTCTACCTGCCAGGAGTGCCATGCCTGCCCTCTCTGCAAAACTGAAGCCACGAGAAACTGGTCCAAGCAACAAGGGCAGTCATTTTAGCCAAAGTAAAGCCAGCAACATACAGTTAACAATTCCATGGTACATCTGCAAAGTCACACAACCACCACTCATATCTATTCTAAGACATTTTCACCCCCAGAGGAAGACCCTGTCCCTCTCAGCCCTGCACCCACCACCTACTCTGTCTCTGTGGTTCGCCCATTTGGGACACCTTTACATGAGCAGAATCATAGGCCACGTGGCCACTGGTGTCTGCCTTCTGGCCTGTGCATAGCGCTGTCCAGGTCAGCTGCATGGTGGTGGGTATCAGCACCCCATTCCTCCATGTGGCTGGGCTGCCCACCAGCTAACAGACACTGGATGCCCCCCACCCCAGGGCTGCTGTGTGTGCCAGGCATGCAGGTGAGAGCTCCAGCACCCATCTCCTGTTCTCAGGACTACAACCATGAGTGGCATTGCTGGGTCACACTGGAGCCCACAGCTAACTGCTCCGGAACTGCCGAACCGTGTCCCACCAGCAGCGCCTGCCGAGCATTCCAGCCACCCCACATCCTTGCCATTTCCCCATGTTTGGATTGTTTTTCACGTGATTGATGTGCGCTGGGATTTGGACACACTGGCTTTGAGAAAACAATGGGATGCACGGATAGGGGTATGGCTCTCACAGAACCTAGGCTTTGGGCTAGGCAGACACACAACTCCCATGTGGATGCTCAGCCCCCCCAAGGGGTCCCACATAGACACCGCCCAGAGGCCATGATGGCAACCTAGTGCCAGACAGCACACCACGGGGAGAGCCAAAAGAGGGACATGGCTTTCCCCACCTTACCGCCCACCCCTAGGGCCATCCTCGGTGAACTCCCATCCACGCTTCAAGGCCACCTCCAGCAAGAAGCCTTCCCATCACCTCCCTCCTCCTCTATTCACAAGTCCTAGAGTTCATACCACGCTGCAGCCATGCGATGTGCCGTCAGAGCCCACTAACACACTCATAAGACACAGTGCCACAGACGCTGGCGAGAAAGATGAATGACCTGAGTCGGGAGCGGGTTTGAACCCCATGCCCCTGAGTTACAGAGGCTGTCATGACCACAGGGCTCAGTGGCCAGCAGGCCAGCGGCACACCCTTTGGAGCCCAGGTGTTGGGGGTGCCATCTCCGTGGCCCCCTTGGGAGGCTCGGGTGTGGAGAGAGGGTTTCCAGTGGGAAGGATGGGGTTCTAGGACGCTCCAGTGAGGGGACAGAGCAGAAGAACCGGAAGAACCAAGGTCTGCAAGGTAGCCATGTCACAGCTGGGGCCACAGCTGGGGCCACAGCTGGGGCCATGTCACAGCTGGGGCCATAGCTGGGGCCATGTCACAGCTGGGTTGCTTGGAGAGCCATCTGGCGGCAGCCCCGCACAAAAACTGGTGCACACGAGACTGGCCAGAAGCCACCCTCCTGAGGGAAGCGCACTGGGGGCCATGCTTTCCTGGGACCATGGGCATCACTATCCCGCCAGGGGCCATGTTCCACACTTGGCACCAAAGGACCTAACAGGGCCGGATCCCAGGGCTTCAAAACACAAGGCCACTTGGGGGAGGCATCGGGCGGAAACGGGGAAACGATTCCCTCTAGATTCCAGGAAAACCTCTAATTTTCCGGAGCCCCCTTCCTGTCTCCTGTTCTCACGCTGATGAGCTGTCTGGGGCAGCAGGATGGTCAAGGGCACGGGGTCAGAAGAGTCTTCACAACAACAGTGTGGGAACGGCACTTCCAGAAATCTCCGCAGCCAGAATCTGCCCCAGGAATGCCAAACACAGCTCCAGGGACTGTCCTCGTCCTGCCCCTGGGTCCAAGTACTCCCTGGACTGTGAATGACGGTCATAGTCTTCTTCTGACCATGTTTTTCCGGCATGAGGGGTGAAATGCAGGCTTGCGGCCTGAGAGGGAAGATTCTCAGCCAGGGAGGGGTGCAGTGGAGGGAGAGTTTCTGGACCTGAGTTTCTGCTCCTGAGAGACACCCACATGCCTGAGACCCAGGATAGGTGGAAACCCCCCTCCACGTCCCACTCCCCATCTCGCCCTGTAGGAGGGCTCTTGGGCAGTTAGCCATGCCAGCCTGACCCCTCACCAGGCCCGGAACACCCCAGAGGAGGAGAGGCTGTTGCCTGGACTTCCTGTGGCTGCACACAGTCAGTGTTTCTGGGCCTCCCCCAAGGGGAGGCTGGCCCTCAATAACCTGTGTCCTCCAACCAAGTGGGTGCTGTGGTATTTGGAGATCCATGATGTTCAGGGCAGGGGTTGATGGTGCCAGTCCCCAGGGCAACCCCCTCTTGGGGCTGCAGCCTCTCAGAGCAGAAGTCGGGCCCAGGGCCAGTCATCCCTGCCAATGAGGCATGGAAAAGGAGGCCACGAGAGGACAAGAGACATGCCCAGGGATGCTCAACCTTCAGTGGCTGGGTGAGGAGAGAAACGTGCAGTTTCAATCATTTATTGAGCACCTCTATATACCAGGCTTCATACAGAGAGTGTTACGTAGAAAAGGCAAAGTTTTGTCATGAAGATTTCGATCTAACAGGAAAGACAGGTGAAGACAGAGCATGATAACAGCATGAACCGCAAAAGACAAGGTACAGGGCTGTGCAAGCACAGCGTGGGGTGTGGCAGGGGGGTAGTCAGAGAGGGCTTTCTGGAGGAGAGCTTAGCCTCCACCTCCCCAGGTGCCTTGCTCAGAAAAGATTCCAGTTTGCACCAACTCTTCTTCACATGGCCGCCTTCCCAGATGCCTACGTTATTCATCTTCAGAGTCACCTCTGCTCTTATCATCTGCTACCATCTCTTCCTCTTGTTTCATTAACTTCTGCCCAATCTTTATTATTCTCTGCATGCATTTACTTTGTTTGGCTCTGTCACTGGTTTCTGACTTCTCAGGCTACACACAGCGGTTCAATGGGCTCCCTCCAAAGTTCAGGGGGCAGATCTATTTGGAAATGGGGCCTTTGCAGACACAGGTTAAATGAGGTCTTCCTGGACACACAGCCGCAGGGCAGCTCTCACCCTGAAGACAGAGGCAGAGGCTAGGTGATGTGTGCATGAGTGTAGAGCTGGCAGTGACCTGAAAGCCAGGACGGAGGCCACAGCAGAGCCCGCAAAAAGACATGTCTCACTGAAGCCCTTACCTCAGCTCCTGGGCTCCGAGCTGTGGGGCAGTCGATTCCTGTGGCTTCCTGAGCTGTGATGATAAGCTCTAGCGCCGTCGGGAGACAGACACTCAGGAATTTCTGGTCTTTCTAGCAAAGTGATAATTTTCCCTCTAAGGACCGATTCTGCTGCAATCATAAGTTTTGATACGAGATGCTTTGTCACTCAGTTCTAGAGATTTCATAATGTTTTACTATAACAGTCCTCTTCAATAAATTATGCAGAAGCTCATTATTGGTTTCCAAACATATGAGGAGGCTGGCTTCCTCTTTTTTTTCTGGTTATCTCTTTATTAATGATAATAAAGTAACTTTATCAGATTATAGTCAAAGAATACAGTTTTTGAGTCAGAAAAATATTTAAACTCATCTGGGGATCCTTTTAAATAACCTGTCCCACATGTACTTGATTGTGAAGTCCTGATTTACACGTTTCCTGCATCTCCCTGCTACATGGCCTGATCACACCCTGACAAGACCCAGAATGAACACGGAGCAGACCAGGGCCTGGAGAGCCATGGTCCCGCCGCCTCGTGCAGCTGGGCATAGGGACATGGACACACCCAGCAGGGCACACACCGGGAACACCCTGCTTCTCAATGTGCTTGTCATCACGACCCAGTCCCTGGAACCACACGTGGCAAGCATTCAATAAGTATCTATGGGATAAATGCGTGAATAAATAAACCCTTTCTGGAAAATAGCCAGCATCACGGATCAGTGTTATGTCTGAGATGCCTAATTCTATTTCTTAAAATATATCCTAGGGAAGCAAAGAGAGGTATCAAAGAGATATCGGTACTAGAATGTTCTTAGCGCTGTTTAAAAATATTTTTAATCCAACTAGCAACAAGAAATTGCTTAAGTCTATTTAGAAACATCTGTATAACAGAATACCCTGCACCATGGAATCATTTTTTCAATAACATTTAGTGGTCACATAAATGATCATATAAAGTTTGGTTTAAAAAAAACAAAAGCCAGAGTCGAATCTCATATAGTTAGAGCATGAAACACAAGCCACAAACTAGGAGAAAATATTCACAAAACCCAAATCCAATAAAGGACTTGTGTCCAAAATGTACAAAAAAAATCTCTTAAACTCAACAGGGAAACAGACAACCCAACCAGAAAAACAGGCAAAAGACCTGAACAGACCCCAGCAGAAAGCATGTGCACACAGCAAACATGCACATGGGAAGATGCTCCACATCATGTGGCCTCAGGGAAATGCGGAGGAAAACAGCGAGGAGGCCACCGCACCTGCATTAGAAGGGCCACAGGCCAGAACACAGGCACCGCCAGATGCTGGTGGGAGACAGAGCAGCGGGGACCCTCTCCCGTGGTTGCTGGGAACACAGAATGGCACGGCCACCTCGGAAGAGGCTTGTGGCTTCTTACAGAACCAGCCATGCTCCTGCCGTGAGATCCAGCAGATGCGCTCCCCAAATGGGCCCCCAGGAGATGAAAACTCGGGTCCACATAAAACATGCACATGGATGTTTACGGCAGCTTTATCCACAGCTGCCCAAACTGGGAAGCGACCAGGATGCCCATGAGTAGGTGCTGGGTGTCCACACTGTGGTCAGTCCAGACAGTGGACTGTTACTCAAGTGCTAAAAACAGGTGAGCTCTGAAGCCACGGAAGACAAGGAGGAACTTGATACACGTGTTCCTATGTGACAGGAGGCTGTCTGCGCTGGCTCTGCACAGTGAGGTTCCAGTCATAGGACATTCCAGAAAAGACAGAACCATGGGGATGGGGACATATGGGTGGGTGGGTGCTAGGGATTGGGGGAGGGGTGATGGGGTGGCACATGGTGGATTTTTCAGGCAGTGAAACTCTTTTGTATAATATCATAACCAGACACGTGTCATTACACAAGTGTCCAAACCCAGAGAACCTGCAGACGGCCAGCAGTGGACTTCCGTTGAAACAGCCAGTGTGTGGCGCTGTTCATCTGCTGCAGGTGCATTAGAAGGCAGGACGGAGGTCCAGGGGCAGGTGGGGGGCAACGGGCAGGCAGAGCTCTGTAGGTCCTGCTCCATCCATCTGGAAACCTCAAACTTCTCTGAAAGAGGCAGCTATCGTCATAGAGCCTATAACCTAGGTTATAGGCTCTATGATGTGCATGGGAGGAAGAGCTAAAGCAGCTCAGGAAAACACACCTCCGAGGAAATGTTAGGAGCTGCAAGACGCCCTCAACAGACCTGACAACAATACATCTGTTTCTTTATCCTTTTCTGTACTTTCTTAATTTCCCCCAAGTTCTGGAGAATCAACCATTCTTTTTATTGTTGGGCAATTTCTGAAAGTTTTAAACCTTTTTTCATTTGCTCTGCCCAGCTGCACTGTGTTAGGTTCCACCAGATGCATGAGCAGCGGCCCTTCTGCGGCCTTGGGCTTGCGGTTCTTCTCACAAAGACTGGGTCTGCATGGGTCTACATGGCTGCGCTGTCCCCAAGAAAGCCTGGACACAGGAGGAACGGCTGACCTCCCATCCCCAGTCTGCAGATTCATCTTCCACGTGGCCATGTGATGCTTCATGTGATGCTCGGCAGGCAAAACTGAGTTCACATTTAACTCACAAGCACATGAGAAGTGTGATATACACAAACATGTATGAAGAAAGGTGAAGACCAGTTCATCTAGAGTTCTCCTGGCAGTGAATTTCTTTGTAAATGTTATTTTCTCTTATTGGTGTTAGTTATAAAATAATTCTGGAAATAAAAACAAATGTAAGAAAATTAAGAAACCCCTATTCTGGAAGTGTGTGGTCATCTCTGCCTGAAGAGGAGCCAGAGATGTCCTAAGGGAAGCGAGCATTCCCAGAGTGTCCCTAGGCACAGTGCGGGCCAAGCCAGCCTCACGCTGGGAGACAAGAGTGGAGGACCAGGGCCCAGAGAGCAGGAGCCTCTCAGCACGGTCTGGGCCAGCCCCACGCTGAGGGACAAGAGTGGAGGACTGCGGGTGGGAGAGCAAGAGCGTTCGAGGCAGCCAGAAGGAGAAGCCAGTGTGGTGAGTGGGTGGTGCGGATCCTGACAGGAGGACACACATGTTCCTAAGTGACAGAAGCCTATCTGCGAAGTCTCCATACTGTGGGATTCCAACCATAGAACATTCTGAAAAGGGCACCACTGGGGACGAGGAAAGCTCAGGGGTTGAAAGTGAGAGCCAGAGGGGTACATGGAACACAAGGGATTTTTAGAGCAGCAGCACAGATTGACATGATGCCTGAACGACAGACATGTGAGGGTATGTTTTTGTCAAAACCCACAGAATTGGGCAGCCCAGGTGGCTCAGCGGTTTAGCGCCACCTTCAGCCCAGGGCCTGAACCTGGAGGACCCAGAATCGAGTCCCACGTCGGGCTCCCTGTATGGAGCCTGCTTCTCCCTCTGCCTGTGTCTCTGCCTCTGTGTGTGTATGTGTCTCTCATGAATAAATAAATAAAATCTTTAAAAAAAAAAACCCCACAGAATTGCAGGGCACGAGGAACGACTCTGACAATGGTGTCTCTCACCAGGTGTGGCCAGCATCAGCTGCTGCAGGGTTACTAACAGGGCAACCGTGTCCAGGGAGGGGATGTGGATGTGGGAACTCCGTACTTCCTGCTCAATTTTCCTGTGAACCTAAAACCGCTCTGAAAAAGTAAAGCCTATCGGGGTGCCTGGGCGACGCAGGTGGTTAAGTGACTGACTCTTGATTTGGGCTCAGATAGTGATCCCAGGGTCAGGATCTCTAGGGCATGGGATGGAGTCCTGTGTGGAGCCCCATGTTCAGCATGCAGTCTGCTTGTGTGAGATTCTCCCTCTGCCCCCCCCCCACTCCCACACATGCTCTGTCTCTCAAATACAAAAATCTTTAAAACCAAAAGTAAAGCCACAAGGAGTACCACTTATAAGGAGCCCCACTTAAAATACAATAAAAAATGAAATAGCAAATCTACCAAAACACCTAAAGAATCTGTATACTGGAAATAAGTCTTTCTGGGTTTTTTAAAGATTTTATTTATTTGAGAGACAGCAAATGAGCATGCATGAAGAGGGGCAGAGGAAGAGAGAAGCAGACTCCCCGCTGACAGTAGAGCCCGATGCAGGGCTCTATCCCAGGACCCTGAGACCCTTGAAACCACAACCTGAGCCAAAGACAGATGCTTCACCAACTGAGCCACCCAGGAGCCCCTGAAAATAAGCACCTTTCCTTCACAGCAGGAGAAATCAGACACTGGGTTAATGAAGAGTTGCTCTGCGTTCACAAACTGGAAGATTCGAGGTTCTCTATTCTCCTCAAACTGATTGATGTATCAGTGTAAGGCCATTCAACATCCCAAGAGGATTTTTTTGGTCTATGTCAGTGAGATCACTCTAAAATACACCCAGAAAGGAACTGGAGTAGACAAGACAATTTTGAGAAAGAACACAGGAAGACTCGCAGGACCTGATGTCAATATTTCCCATGAAGACGGTGAGGCACCCCCCAGACACGTACAGGCCTCATGTCCAGTGCAGAGCTCTTATATACAAATTTAAACACAAAAGCACAATTCCTTATGAAATATAGAAACTGATAAACTTGACTTCAAAAGCAGAAACTCTGGCTCTGTGAAAGATACCGGTGAGCAAACAACAAGATAGGCCTCAGATGGACCAGGAGAAGGTATGTGCAAAGCAGGGACCCGACACCATATATAAGGGGAAGAGGTGAACATATAGAGAATTTCTGAGCCCAAGAGTACATAAGAAACACAGGTAGGAGATATGAGTAGGTGCTTCACTGAAGGGACAGGCTGACGGCAAGTAAGTGCGTGAAAAGATGTTGAGCGTCATCAGTCATTAAGAAATGGGAAAGAAAGCCAGCTGAAGGGCCACCACAGACCCTTTAGAATGGCTGAAACGTTTGAAAACTGACAGTATCAAGTGCTGACAAGGGCCAAGAACCATAGTTGCTGGGAGTGCAACACAGTGCAGTTTGGCAGTTTCTTATAAAGCCAAACATGCACTTACCATATGACTCAAACATTTTCTCAAGTTAAATAAAAATCCACATTCATAAGGAAATCTGTAAAACAAATGCCTACTGCTCAGCATGGTCACTGCTGAAAACTGGAAATGATCCAGATGTCTCTCAATTGGGCAAAAGACTGCCATCTGTGCACTCCCTGGAGCGCGGTTCTGCAAAACAAAACTTGTGAGGTTCACAAAACTATGACAAGTCTCAGATGCACTCAGTGAAGTGACAGAGGTCAGACTCAAATGCCTACACACTGTAGGACCCCACTGATGGCACATTCTGGAAAAGGCAGAGCTCAGACCCTTCCATCGTTGCCAGGGCTGTGGTCTGGCCAGCAAGGACAGGACAAATGTGAGCCTGGGGGAGGGTGGCAGGTACACAACTGGAGATGCAGAACTCACGCTGTGGCACATCACATAGCACAAGTTCTCAGGTATTTACAGTCAGAGGAGAACTTTAACAGGTAAGGGGCAAGGGTCTCTCCAGGCCGCCTTTAGCGTCCTCTTGAATGGTCCCATGTCAGTAGGGAAAGGCCAGTTGCAGCTGCACACCCAGGTGCAGCCCAGCCCAGAAGCCACGCCCACACTGCCAAAATTCATAAAATGCTCCTGAGAACCACTGGACAAGGACGAGGGCTCTGGGAGGGAGGTGTGGTGGGGTGCTTCACACCCTTGGATTGTTTACCATATGTATGTGTCAGATTCTTACCAGGACTCCCAGCCTGCTGGATTTGGATTTTGAATGGTGGACCACTCTCCATCCTTCTAGCAACCTACCCACATCTGCTTCTCTGGAGCCCCCTCCTCGAGGCCAGACCTGGCCTTCCTGGGGTTCGTCACTGTACACTCTTCCACTGGTCTCTGTAAACCTTGCTGCTCTCCAGAAGCCCCTTTGAGCCTGGGGGACCACTGCCCACCCCCAGGTCTGAGCTACCCACTATGCTTGCAACCACTGTCCCACCAGCCTCGGCCTCCCCCCACCTCTTACCCACATGGGGATTCCCACAGGGATTCCCTCTGACTGGCCCCAAATCCACTTAGTTCACTTTCTGAATGTCTCTGGTCCCGCCCAGCCTGCTCCCTGCTGCTACTTCCATGAGCAGACATCTCCACAGACTCAGGAAAAATCATTAGAGCCAAGACTGGGGGCACCCACTTTCTTTCCTTTATTTTTAATTTAGGGACTTTATTTTTTAAAGCTTTTTAACTTTTCTCTTTTTTAAAAGTCATCTCTCCACCCAAGTGGGGCTTGAACTCACAACCTGAGATCAAGAGTTGCATGCTATTCCAACAGGGCCAGCCAGGTACCCCAGGGACTTTTTTTTTTTAAGATTTTATTTATTTATTTGACAGAGAGAGAGAGAGAGAGCACATACACAGCACAAGCACGGGGAGGGACAGAGGGAGAAGCAGACTCCCTGCAGAGCAGGGAGCCCAACACGGGACTCAATTCCAGGACCCCGGGATCATGACCTGAGCCAAAGGCAGACGCTTCACTGAAGAAGCCCCTCAGGTGTTCCAAGACTTTATTTTTTAAAAGCAGTTTTAGCTTCCGAGCAAACATAAATAGGAAGGTATAGAGATTTCCCAGAATTCCTGCTGCCCCTCACACATACAACCTCCCCCTTGTGTCACCCACTGTGCAGAATAATTGGCCAGTCCTCCAACCTCAGCTAGAGGGACTGGGCCTGCATCACTGATGCATCGAATCCTCTGTGGCTCCCACAGCCACCAGGACTCCAGCCAGGAATACCAGGTGCCATTTGCCCTGCCACCTCCAGGAGGGGCTCTGCTTCCCCGTCTCCCCTTCCATGACCCCACATACTCCAACTGATCTCTGTGGCCCCAGCCATCTGACGGCCCCGCGCCCGCACGATGGGCTCATACTCCTACCTGCCAGCCAGCATGCAAACCCAGTGGAGCCCTCCTCCTCTGTGAAGCTGTCCTGTCCACCACCCAAGGCAGGGCCACAACTTATGTTACGTGTACTCTCATGGTTGCTTTCATCCCTGGGCACAGACACCAGTGACCCTCCATCCAGGGACTGAACTCTGAACAGTAGGCCTGGGCAGCTTAGCAGTCCCCTGGGAGCCCCAAAGGCCCAGTTCCTCTAATTGCTGGGGAGCAGGTGGTGTAATTCCATCCAGCTTCACCCCTCCAAGACCCCCAGGGTTTCAATAAAGCAGTCCATCCAATATGGGCCTCGTCTGCTGCCAGAACAGTGTCCACAGCACTGGCCACCAGGAAACACATGCTGAACTTCAAAACAGAGTGACCAGACTCATCCCGCGGCCCAGCATCCACCCACAGCCCTCAGGAATGGTTATCCGAGTGGGATGCAGCATCCTTCCACCAAAGCCTCACAGGAAAGCTGGCCCCAGTTCTCCCTTCTTAGATGGGTCTACTCGTTCCAGAAGTGAAACACAATGTAACTTTAGTTTTTACTGAAGACCAAAAGGTCTTATGTGACCTCCATGGAGCCAGTGTCCAAGGAAGGTACCAGGCCACCAGGAAGGAAGAAACACCCAGCTCAGGGAGAGGTGTCGATAACCACAAGTCAACACAAGGACAACCATGAAAGAAAACGATGTTGGTGAAGATTTGGGAAAACAGCACCACTCATGCACGTTAGGGAAACCATATACTCATTTGTTTTTTTTTTTTTTTAAAGATTTTATTTATTTATTCATGATAGTCACAGAGGAGAGAGAGAGAGGCAGAGACACAGGCAGAGGGAGAAGCAGGCTCCATGCACCAGGAGCCCGACGTGGGATTCGATCCCGGGTCTCCAGGATCGTGCCCTGGGCCAAAGGCAGGCGCCAAACCACTGCGCCACCCAGGGATCCCCATATACTCATTTGATCCTTTGGGAGTAAACTGGCAAAAAAGCTCTGGAGCCACAAAAACAAGCCACACTCTGACACCAGAGCACAGACCCTGATTGCCTGCATACTCTTCCTCCTTCAAATCATTTCTTTGGCATAAAGGTGTCTTGTGAAGAAAACAAACAAACAAAAAATTGAAAATCGTCAAACACAAAACAATGCAAATAAAGTAAAAACTATGAATCCACATGGTTTTATGGCCACAGACACTGTAAAAATGCTATTACAGAAGACAAAAGATGGGGGTGAACGGGATGCCACCGAAATAGACACTTTAAAATGGCCAAAATGGTAAATTTTATGCTGTATAGATTTTATACAATAAAAACGATGCTAAGAAGAAAAGTCAAACTAAAAATGCACACTTGGGGGCACCTGGGTGGCTCAGTGGTTGAGTGTCTGCCTTTGGCTCAGTCTGGGATCAAGCCCCCTATTGGGGCTCCCTGCATGGAGCCTGCTTCTCCCTCTGCCTATGTCTCCACTTCTCTCTCACCATCTCTCATGAATAAATAAGTAAAACCTTTAAAAAATAATAATAAAAACAAATTAAAATGTACGTATGCCACAACCACCCACATCCACACATGTGCATGTGCCGTGAAGCAAGGAGGTCCTCATTGAAACACAGGATGGGTGTGATGCTGGAAGCAAAGGCAGAAGAGAAATCATGAAATGTCCTTACCACCTGTAGCGCATGGACATACCCTTGAAACAGCAGTGACCCTTCTCTAGGGGCCCAGCTGCCCAGATGCTTACGCTCTGCTGAGGGGAACAGGCAGTCCTAGCCCGACCCCCAGGACCTTGTAAGCCTACTTTCACATATAAAAATTCCTTTAGAAATTTCCTTTATCTTGGGCAGCCCGGGTGGCTCAGCAGTTTAGAGCCGCCTTCAGCCCAGGGTGTGATCCTGGAGACTTGGAATCAAGTCCCATATCGGGCTCCCTGCATGGAGCCTGCTTCTCCCTCTGCCTGTGTCTCTGCCTCTCTGTCTCTCATGAATAAATAAATAAAATCTTTAAAAAAATAAATTTCCTTTATCTCCAATTCACCCCAAGATACGTGTTGGCGATCATCCCCCAAGCACATGACTGACTGATGTACATCTGAAGGGTCTCACGACTAGGGTTTTATGAGACAGTAATAAATGACCTTTCCCAACAGTAGCCAGCTCCCTCACGGTCCTGGAAACCTTGCTTCCAAATTCCTTAGAGTCTCACATTCTCCCTCACCCCCTCTCAATATGAAAGACTATAAAGGATCACGCCCCTACTGCAGCTCTTCCTGCTCTCAGGTCTCATCCCCATGCTTGAATAAAACCACCTTCTTGCACCAAAGACGTCTCAAGAATCCTTTCCTGGCTTTCGGCTTCCAACCCTAATGTCTTTCCTACATCAGGTATTTTTTTTATAATAAATTTATTTTTTATTGGTGTTCAATTTACCAACATACAGAATAACACCCAGTGCTCATCCCGTCAAGTGCCCCCCCTCAGTGCCCGTCACCCATTCACCCCCACCCCCTGCCCTCCTCCCCTTCCACCACCCCTAGTTCGTTTCCCAGAGTTAGGAGTCTTTATGTTCTGTCTCCCTTTCTGATATTTCCCACACATTTCTTCTCCCTTCCCTTATATTCCCTTTCACTATTATTTATATTCCCCAAATGAATGAAAACATCAGGTATATGGGGAAAGGGTGATGGGTGTGTTCTACGGAAGGCAGTTTCCTAACAGCATCTAAAGTGTATCCCTACAGGGACCGGTGACCTTGCTCTGCTGGTGGATCAGGACTATTTTTCCCCCTCAAGTCTACACCTGGGAACCATGATCCTCTCAAAAAGCCTGCAATGAAGTCATTCTCCGAGGCCTGAGGGTCAGCTGCTGCGCTTGGCCAGCCAAGGGAACACCTTGATCTGTGCCGGCCCAGCACAGACATACTCCCTGGCTTCATTAGGGCCCCACAAACACGCTTCCTGCTTGTCCCACACATTGAGAAAAGTCTCCCTCCCCAGGCTTCCTGTCTACTCAGGCTGGCCTTGGGGCCAGGGGTAGGGGGGATGCTGCCTGGGACTCTGCCCCTTCCCTGGGCTGCAGGCGCCTGGGCCCAAGACCCCGGGCTCCGTCACAACCCTGAGCCAAAGAGCCTTCCTGCTCCTGTGTTACAAGCACTCCACAGCAGCTCACTGGGCAAGTCAGCGTCACAGGAGAGAAGACACCCATGGACTTTCAGGACACTCTTAGGGATGTTAGATTCTGGGGGGCTCAGATCTGTTTCTTACTAGGAATAATCTCCCTAGTAAAACGCACCCACATACAGAAGCATGCACACGATGTCAGAGAATTGCAAAATCATCCCCCAAAGCCTGTACACATCAGCTGCATCTATCAGCACCTGCCACCCGTTTCAGAGTGCTCGTGTGCAGCTGCCTCTCTCCAGAATGGAGCTGTTCCCCACGCCAAGTCTCGTAACCTGCTATCCCACTTACCAATGGATTGCCGTCACGAGTAGGGCTACATGAAGCTGCCCTACCTGCCCCTGATTTGGGTTCCTAACCCCAGGACCTCCTCAGACTACAAATTTCCTGGCCACAGGGTCTTTGCAGATGTAACTAAGTTACAATGAGGTCTTCACACAACATGACCCATCCTCATGGGAAGGGAGGAGGCCACGGGAGGGTGAAGGCAGAGGTCAGCACCAAGATCCTCCGAGCCAAGGAACACCAAAGGCTGACAGCAAACCACCAGCCACTGGGGGAAGGGCCTGAAACAGGCTGAGCACGGGCTTGCAGCCTCCAGAACTGCCAAGGTGCAGCCTGGTCCGAGCTGCCTCATCTCAGCAGCTCCTGCACGCAGATGTGGTAGCCATGGTGACCATGATTTAGAACACTAGGACACCATGTAGGTCCCTCCTTTTCAATGGTCGGAAAGTACTCCATCTCATCCCCCTGCTGTGACCGGTCACCCTATCTCTTCCGGACCCCAGCCTTCAGGCAAGTACGACAAGTGAGCCCTCCCAGACCCCAGCCCTGGCCCCAGCCTCCCCCTCAGCTCCAAACTCACAGACAACACACATGACACACACGTCATTGCTCTCCCTCCCTGCCTGTCTGCTCCAATGGCCCCATTCACTCAGGGGTCCAGACCAAGCCCCAGGGGTCACACTTCCTGCCTTTTTCCTCACCCCGACAGCCACTCCACCAGCAAGCCCTGAACACCCCACCAAAATTATTGGCCTGCACTGGCCATGTTGCTCCTTCTCCATTACCCCCAGATACTCAACCAACCGACTCTAGCCACAGGTCCCACAGGCGGGATATGTCCACAGTTGAGAACCTCTACTCTGGTCTCACTCTGCTACATCAGCCATCCCAGTAGGTCCTTCAGCTCCAGTCCTGCCCATCAGGGACACCCCCACTCCCACCCTTGCCCTGAGATGTGTCACCTGGCGGATGTCCCTTGTGAGCAAACCATAGGAAGTGACTCTAGCCCTGACAGAGTTAGGGTTTGAGACAGGGAAGATGCATGGTCTCTGGCCTGACTCTCCCAACAGGCAGGGTGTGAGGACATACACCCTATGCGTCAGCCTGGGGGTCTCTCCTCAACCGTGCCCTCAAATGTCACCAGAGGAAAATGGATGAAGGCCACATGACCATTTTCATCTATCCCCTGAAAAAACAGCTTTTCAAATTTAAACAGCGAAAGCTGGCTAGGGTAGGCAGACCAACAACCAGACTCTATGGGTAGGAATGTACAAGGATGCCAATGAGATCGCTTCCACCCAATAATACCATTGGGAGTGCCAGTTATCTTGTTTCTAAAAACAATGCCACACACAGTAGAAAAAAGTCTACACATAAATGTGTTAGTGTGGCATTATTTTTTTTTAAAGATTTTATTTATTTATTCATAGAGATGCAGAGAGAGAGAGAGAGAGGCAGAGACACAGGCAGAGGGAGAAGCAGACTCCATGCAGAGAGCCTGACGTGGGACTTGATCCAGGGTCTCCAGATCACGCCCTAGGCTGCAGGCGGCGCTAAACCGCTGCACCACCGGGGCTGCCCTGGCATTATTTTTAATATTAAACAATTAACTCAATTATCCACTCGTGAGGGAAACATTGAGAAAACATCAACATGTCTTCTCAATGCAGCACCATGCACCCACTTGAGTGAGTCTGTGAAGAACACAGAGCAAATGAAAAATGCACAGTCCTGGCCGGAGGGGACCATGTATGATGGTGACCCCTTCTTTCTATTTATGAACTTTCCAAACTTTCTTTAAAAGGCATGCATTACTTGAAAATGTTTTAATGGATTGTTTTAAAAGAAAGAAATTCATCCCTCCAGGTTGGAACTATGTGTCCACAGCAGGCCCCTGTCAAACGTGAAACTGCTGGACTCAGAGGAACTCAGATCTGAGCCTGACTGGGGTACCATTCACCCCCACGAGGCCAGGATGGGAACAGTGGAGTTGTGAGCAAGGTGTACTGTCCACAGAGTGTTCAGGGTGGGGAGCCAGAGGGAGGGAGGGCGGAACCTACCACAAGGGACTCCTCCCGCTCTGAGCCTGTCCTCCCACCTATGAACCAGGAAGGGGTGAGGGGCATTATTCATGGAGGAATGAGTGGGGGGGTCCCCTCAAAAGACTGCACGAATCCAAGGGGTAATCTCCTCTGTCTGTGCCTGCTCCTCCCAGAGACGCAGATAACCATGTAGTCTGGCCTCAAATGCCCCACATCACGCGCCCTATCGCAGCCATGTTCTTTCATCCCCAAGCTCTATAACTGCAACCAGTCCCCATCTCTGTCCCCAGACTTGAAAACAGTCAGTGGGCCCCATAAGCTCTCTTCAGTCAGCTCTTCCCAAGGCTCTGCACCTGGGAGATCCTAAAGCACTGCAGAGGAAAGAGGGGTCTGTGGGGGCACAATGGAGCCCTAGAACGGGTCAGGCAAGGTCAGCCCCCCTTGGAGGGCTGCTCCCCCCACACTCCCTGGGACAGCCAGTGCCACGCGGTGAATGGGTATGAGCGGCTGCCTGCACCAGTACACCTGCCAAAGGGAAAGCAGGTGGCAGTCATCACTGACCTTTTCTAGCTTTTCGAAATGCTCCCGCAGGAATGTCATGGGCCTGTCGGGCTTGGAGATGCACAGGTGCACGATGCAGTCTTTGAGGACCTGCTGGACGCCATGCTTCTGAACATAGAGCTCACACTCCTTCAGACTCTCATCCTCCTCTACCTGGTAAGAGGACTGGGACGCCATGGTGACCCCGCGGCTGCCTGGAAGGGAAAATGCAAATAAGGGGAAGACAAGAGGGAAGCCTGAGGTGGCACCCCCGTGCCTGCGTCACACAAATGCATCCCACAGGCTCCTGGGGTGTGTTGTTGTTGTCACGTCCATGACAGATGTGACCTGGTGACATGGTCTATGGCCACAAACCTCTCGTTCAGAGGGGCTGGATGAGCTGGGAACCTAACAGCCACAGAGCCTTACCTCACAGATCTTTGTGGGCATGGAGGAGGATTAGACAGATCTGTGCACTGCTGAGCACAGCCCTCCTCTCTGAGAGATCTGAAGGTGGAGAGTGTCCCCCCCCCCCCCCCCGCCCACTCTCCCGAGTGGCCAGCCCACCACTTATGTGGTCTCACTTGCCACCATCCCTCCTCCCTTTTCAGGGACAATTGTGTGAACCAGGGAGATGGAGAGGTGCTTTCACAGAGTAGAGGTAGCCTGCTTTGCAGGAACAGAAAGAAAACCAGGAAAACAGTTGCAGCCTAGCTGAGGGCCCTTCTGGGAGCATGGAACGTGGAAAACAATGGTAGGACCCGGTTCTCGGCCCGCGTTCCCAGCCCCGCATTCTCAGCGCTGCTCAGGCTAAGTCACAATGACGGCCCCGGAACTGGGGGCCGCGCAGCCGCCCTGCCGCGGACCCCGGCCCGGTTCTCCGCTTCTCCGCCGCCAGGACAGCCCTGGGTCCCTGCGCCCCCGCCCCCAGGACCCGCGCGCCAAGTCCCTGCGCCCCCTCCCCCCAGCCTCCGCGCCCCCTCCCCCCCCCCGGCCTCTGCGCCCCCCAGTCTCTGCGCCCTCTCCCCCAAGCCTCTGTGTCCCCAGTCCCTGCGCCCCGTTCCCCTGGTCTCGGTGCCCACCCACCACCCACCCCCGCCTCTGCGCCCCCTCCCCAGGCTCCAGGGCTCCGGCGCCTGCACCCCTTCCCCAGGCCCTGGCGCCTCTGGACGCTGAGCCCCTGGCCTGCGCGCCCCTTCACGACAGCCAAGGGGGCGGGGGCTCCCCAAAGGCCCACATTTCCCGGGCGTCCTGGCCAGCGGAGCTCAGCCCCTCACCCGCGCAGGCCGGGGATCCCAACGCAGACCCGAGCCCAGCCCGGCGTACCTGGATGCGCGGCGCCCAAAGCCCGAGGCGGCAGCGCGGGGACGCGGAGACGCGGGGACGGCGGGCGAGAGCGGGTCCCCGCACTGCAGCGGCGCCGCCCTCCGCCCGCCCCCGCGCCGCAACGACCCACCCCTCCACCCCCTGCACCAGGCCTGTCCCCCTCCCCTTCTGACCCCCCAATCGGGCCTCCCCACCCGCCACTCTCCTCTACCTCCTGCACCTCAGCGTCCCTCCACCCCGTGTACCGACAGACCTCTCCAGGCCCAAGACGTCCCCTCACCCCTAGCTTACCCCTATGTCCCCTCCTTCTCCCTCTCTCCAGCTTCCCCAATGACCCCACGCAATTGGAGCGAGCCCCGGCAGGCCTCAAGTTGGACAGAGTCACAGATTTTCCTGCACAGGCCAGGACCACAACCACTCCCCTCCACCACCCACTCCTCACACCTCCTCACCCCCTCCACTGACCATGTGGTGGCACATCCTGACTGGCTCCAGCTCAGGGAGGCTCAGGGAGATGGCCAGGACCCCCCACTGCTCACTCACTCTGCAGGTGTAGTGCCTCCATTCTGCAGGGTCTATATCCACCTCAGAGCCAGAAGAGGTGGCCAGAGACCCCAGACCACTCTAGGGAGAGGTGAGCTGATTGCCTTTTCTTGGTTAAGGGCACCAGCTTCACCCCGATGCCTCAGTGGGAAATCAACAGGTCATCCTGAATTCTTCCCCACTATCTTCCAAAGTCCATGAGGTCGCTGAGGTGTGCAGACCCTGGGTGACTTCCTAATCTATTAGCCCAGACCCGCAGGAAGGGGGACTGTGCTTATGTTCCTGTTGCCCAACATCACACTTTGCCCCCATTCTAGCAGGTGGTGGCAGAAACTTCATCTCAATCATTTGGGGCCCCCCGCCCTTTCCACAGAGTGGTCCAAGCACCAGGAGAGGGGACAGGGAGCCCAAGTCTTGAAGGGGAAGGAGAAGAGATCTGCTCACGTCTCACACCCTCTCATTCACACTCACCTGTCCCTGCTCACCTGTCCACAAAAGCACAGCACAGTGTGACCAGCCTCACCCAGCATGCCCCTGCAGCAGGGCCAACACTGGCCTCACTTCTTGCCTATGTGAAGGTAAAGGAACACACAGGTCACACTCTGGTAGACAAACTGGGAGATCCTTTCTACCTCCCCAGCCCTTGCCCTCAATGTGGGGGAGGTTAAGTGTCAGCAGGGAAGCCATCTGGACAATCTGTAGCCTGTACCTTTATGTGAGGATGGTAAGAATGTCCCTCACAGAGCTGGTTGTGACACCATGTGTGCCATAGTGCTGGCATTCACAGCTAGGTTGCCTCCCCCCTGGATAGTGAGAAATCCTGGCTTTTGTACAGTGTCCAAGCAGCCATATCCTTCCACTAAAAACATACAACTGAAATCCAGTTACCCAGTACATTGTGCTTACCTGAAAATGTCCCCTCTGCCCACAGGGAAGGACCACCCTATGTCCTCAGCCCTCTGACATTCCCCAGCAGAAGATACATTCCCCAGCTCTGGGGGACTCTGTTTCACCCCTAGAACTTGGGTGACCAAGCCTCATAAAGACCCAACTTCAAAGCCATGTTCTTTCCCAATCACTGCCTGCCCCCACACTCCTGCCTCTGCCAACACTTGTTGTTTGTTCTGCAGGAAGACTTCCCTGGGGCGCTGCACCTCCAGACGAGGTGGGGCACCTGTCAGTGAGGGCACTCGGGCTCTCCATACTTTGTAGCTCACATGGCAAGTGGTACAGAAGAACTAGGTGAGTCTGTCAGCTTAAGGTTGAGAGCACCAAATAGGCATGGATGCTGTTTGTTTTCTTTATTTGGTCTGCGCAGCATGGAGACAAACACAAACATTGTCTGGGATGCAGAAAGGGTCTCTGAAGAGGTGATAGAGCACCATGGCCTGAGACAGGCCTGGCAGTGGGCCTCTCAGTGGGCACAGTGCCTTGGGCAGCCTGCAGAAGCCCTGAAGGGGCAGAGGGTAGTGGATGTGGCTGGCAGCTGCTTACTGAGGGCTTGCTCTGGGATGAAAACTGGATGCCAGAGCCTTCCCGGAAGAGGCCCTTGCATCTCAAACAGGTGGATGCTACTCAAGTGCAGCTTTTCCGTGAGGCTGAGGGTCCAGTGACCGTGAACAACAGTAGTTATTATGGGCAGGGCCCCAGCCGTTCCTCGGGGAGAGACGGAAGCCCTGTCCCTGGTATGCACTGACAGGGCCCTGTTGGGATGCAGAAGATGAAGCCACAGGCAAGAGAGCTGAGCTTTGAAGGCAAGATGGGAAACAAACCTCGAGCCCCATGCCTCTGAAGAAACTGCCATCAGTGAGAAAGTCCCCAGGGAGGAGGCAGCAGGAGACATTATAAGGACAGTGTTCTCTTATTTTCAGCTTTCACATTGCTCACCAGGTAAGTCTGGGATGCAAAATTTCATACCAATGTTGCCACTGAATGTCAGTGAATTCTGATCATGCCTGCTCTCGGGTGTGGCACCCGGCAGCAGGTGCCTCAATCCCACACATGCAGAAGCAGATACCCCATGGAGCCTGGGTGAGAATCCAGGGCCATCTCAAGTGTAGCTGCCAGAGGACCCAGACTTCCAATCTGCAGACACTGCAAGATAATCAAAATGTGCTGTCTGCAGCCCCTCAGTTTGTGGTGATGGTCATGCAGTTGCTGACAGCTGTCATGGGGGGGATCAGGGAAAGAGGCCCCATGTCTGGGTTGGGGGGATGGACAGAAGGAAACTGTTCCACAAATGCTATAAGCTGAATGCTTGTGTCACCCCCAAACTCCTGCTTGAATCCTAACCCCCTGTGTGGGGTGGGGTGTTATAGGAGGGGGCTTTGGGGTGAGTAGGTCATGGATGGGGCGGGCCCTCAGGATGGATTGGTGCCCTGGCCTTTGCTGCTGTTGCACACGGACACCATGAGGAGATGGCCTCGCTATGGTCGAACTGGTTGGCTTCTTTGTCTCAGAGACCAGTCTCCAGAGCCGCGAGAAATAAATGTCTTTATAAGCCACGCAGTCTGTGGTATTTCTGTCACAGCAGCCTGAAGAAATTCAGACAGGAGGAGGCGTGAGTACTCAGCAAAGCCATATATGAAAATACATTGTAATGATAAAAGAATTAAAATATTACGAACCTGGCACAGGAATGAACAAACATTAAGGTATCAAAGAGTCCAGAAATAAACCCAAATCAATATCTACAGGGATTTTTCTTGTGATAAAGGTGGCACTGCATAGTTGTGGGGACAATTCAATTAGTTTGGGGAGAATTTATTTTTTATTTTTTTAAAGATTATGTTTATTTATTCATGAGAGACACAGAGAGAGAGAGAGAGAGAGAGAGAGGCAGAGACACAGGCAGAGGGAGAAGCAGGCTCCACACAGGGAGCCCGATGTGGGACTCAATCCCGGATCTCCAGGATCACACCCTGGACCGAAGGCGGCACCAAACCGCTAAGCCACCCGGGCTGCCCAGTTTGGGGAGAATTTTAAAAAGTCAACTGCACCTCTTTATACAAACTTCAGATGGATCAGGGATTTAAATATAAAAGCAATGGAAGGAGCATCAGGAAATGTCTTAGAATCTCTCTGGACACAGCAGGACTTCCTAGTCATACTATGAGATCCAGAAGCCATAAATATAAAAAATTAACATACTCTGTAAAAATGAAAACTTTGTGCATAAAAAATGCTCACAGGTTCAAAGTAAAAACAAAAACAAAACAAGAAGTATATTTACAGTATCTATCACAAAGGGCTGATTTCCTTGGCATGAAGATGCCCAGCTCCACTCAAACTAAGAACAGAGCAAATTAGAAGTACATGGAGGTACGTGTGTCACCTAGCAGGTCTGTGAGGTGAGGGCATGGGAGACACGGCACCAACGGAGCCTCTGCAGACTCCTATGCGGAAAACTTCTATCACACATTTAAACACACCTACCTCAGCAATTCTGCTCCACTAGGTTTATCAGTAATTTGATGATAAATCAATATTGCAGTGACTATCCTTACAAGTGCATTTTTATGCTCATGGGTAAACGTATCTCTCTAGGGTACCCGGGTGGCTCAGCCGGTGAAATGTGTCTGCTTTCTGCTCAGATCATTATCCCGGGATCCTGGGATCCAGTCCCATGTCCGGTTCCCTGCTCAGTGGGGAGTCTGCTCCTCACCCCCTGCTCCTGCTTTTGCATGCTCGCCAGCTCTCTCTCCCAAATCTTTTTTTAAAAAATGTATCTGGAGGATCCCTGGGTGGCTCAGCGGTTTAGCACCTGCCTTTGGCCCAGGGCACGATCTTGGAGTCCCAGGATCGAGTACCGCATCAGGCTCCCTGCATAGAGCCTGCTTCTCCCTCCTCCTGTGTCTCTGCCTCTCTCTCTCTCTCTCTCTCTCTCTATCATAAATAAATAAAACTAAATCTTTAAAAAAAATAAAAAAAAATTTATCTGTCAGGCAGCCCTGGTGGCCCAGTGGTTTAGTGCCACCTTCGGCCCTGGGTGTGATCCTGGGGACCTGGGATTGAGTCCCACATCGGGCTCCCTACGTGGAGCCTGCTTCTCCCTCTGCCTGTGTCTCTGCCTCTGTCTGTGTGTGTCTCATGAATAAATAAATAAAATATTTTAAAAAATGTATCTGTCTGCCTTCCCAGGTGCACAGAAACACAAGAAATAACAAAAGTGGTAGGAAAAACTAAGTATTCATCAACAGGGGTCTGATGAGACACCCAGTGGCATATCTGGACAGCGGACTGTCATCCAACTGTTCAGAAGGATGTGGCAGTTCTGTTTGAACCAATGCTAACCTATCTCCACTGTATGTTCCTCAGTGAAAACAACAACAACAACAACAACAAAACAACCATGGTATGAAACTCAGCACATATGCTACCATTTAAGAGGCTACTTTATAGGGCACCTGAGTGGCACAGTTGGTTGTGTGTCAGCTCTTGGTTTCAGCTCAGGTCATGACCTCAGGGTTGAGAGACAGAGCCCCACGTTGGGCTCTGTGCTCAGCGCAGCATGTGTGTCCTCCTCCCTGTGCTCCTTTCCCAGCTCATGCGCTATCTCTAAATTAATTTTTTTTAAAGTGACTTTACAATCCATACATGTGGATTCTTGTGGATCAAAGCACAGGATACTTCTAGAAGCACCTGAGGGAGAGGGAGGACAGGGGTCCTAAAGTCACCGTGTCCTTGAGTGACATTCCAACTGTACATCAAGTGCAAGTATTACCTATTCAAAAGTAATTTTCTATTAAATTTTTTTAGTCTTCCCAGAAAAGACAAGGAATTCAAAACACTCATTATTTTCACTCCATAAACCACACTAAAATCACAATAAAGGGATTTGGGTTTTTTTTAAAGATTGTATTTATTTGACAGAAAGATACCATAAGCAGGGAAGAAAGGCAGAGGGAGAAGCAGACTCCCCACTGAGCAGGGAGCCCAATGCGGGGCATGATCCCAGGACCCCGAGATCATGACCTGAGCCTAAAATAGATGCTTCATCCACTGAGCCACTCAGGTGCCCCAAAGGGATTTTTGTATCTAAAGGCACAAGCCCCAGAGGACTGGAAGGACCCGGAGAAGACCTTAACAAAATCCTGGGAGCCCAAAAGAGGGCCAGACAGTTGTCATTGACTCATTGGAACCAGGAACACGGAGCTGTGACTGGCAGAAGGAAGTGCCCAGTTCATACCGGAGAATCCCCCAAAGCCTCAGGAATGGTCTCACCAGATACCAAAGAAGTGAGAGCCAGTAGTGGGCGGGAGCTGGCCTTATGCCCCAGGAGGAGTAAGACAGACAGTCTCTGGGCCAGGGCGGGGACAGGGGGCACACCAAAAGCAGGCAGATACATGAATGCAGATACATCAGGTGCTGACCCCAACCCTGTAGCAGAACACCAGGGGCCCAAGAGCCTTCCCTGGAGAGCTTGACCAAAGACACAGAGATGAGCAATTACCATGAAGCCAAGGCTGAGCCAGCAGGGCCTAAGGGCCTTCCCACACACTCCCAGCTTCTAATCACCTCCTCAGCTTCCCCAGCAGGCCTGTGTGGCTCACAGGGTGATGCGATGTGATCCCGAGGCTAGATTTAAAAGCAACACTGGGTGCCTTGAGAGTCCACCTGCTATGCCATGAGGGAGCCCGTGTTGCCACATGGAGAGCTGCCTCCCAGTAAGAACCCAGCCCTCAACCAGGCCCATCCATCATGAAGCCAAAACCATTGTCCCCAGAGCACTCGGTTACCCAAGGGATCTGCGGACTTCGCAAATGCCATCATGTGACACCAGCAACACTGTTAGATAACTGGCGCCTACCTCCAGATCGCTGTGCCGCAAAGCACACACTTGCTCCCACCTGTGAGGCTGACTCTCCAGTGTCTATAGGTCTGCAAAAGGCAGGGCCAGAAACCCAGAGCCCCGGACATTGCCCACCCCTCAGCCCTGAATCACTGCCCCATTTTGCAAAGTAAGTCTGGCCCTGCCCACAGGCCCCACCACCTCCCGTCCCTCCCACAGCCTCCTGACTCACCCCCACTCAGACCCATCCAGAGGCAAAGACAGTGACATCTTCAAACCAACCGAGGTCCCACGTTCCCCTCCCAGGCCCGTAACCCTGTCCTCAGGCCAGCATTCCCTTCCTCTGTGTCAGCTGAGCTCCTGCCTCTCAGATCCCACCTCCAGAGCCCCTTCTGGAGGCACCTGCACCTCCGCTCCACCCCTCTGCATGAGGGCACCATCTGTGTCACACTGTTTAACGACCTCCCCTCCTGGCAATCAGGGGAAGTAACTGCATCTGCTGTGACTCACCGCTGTACCCCAATGCCTAGCAGGATGCCCGGAAATGTCAAACACCGCATAAATATTTGTTGGATGAGATAATGAATCAATTAACCAACTACATGTTATCTGCTAAAATCAGTTTATTACACTGACTTATATGACACGCTTTAAAATATATATCACCAGGACACTGAACAAGCAAGACTCTTAATATTTATTCAGTGGAGGAGTTCTGTCTTTGCCCCTAGATACACATTTGGACAGCTGCATCATGTTTTTGGCTCAAACAGAATTTCAAAGTTCTAGGGTTATGTTAAGATATAAACCCGTCAACTCAAGTCATTACAAGCATCCAGGACTAGAAATAATGCAAACTCCAAACTCGATTTAGAGAGTTGGAACATGCCCGCCTCCAGTGAAGCGCCTCTGCTGGGAGACAGGTCTGCTAGCTCCTCTCTGGCTCTCCCACCACCCTCCCCAAACTCTCTGGTGGGGGTCTGCCCCCCCCAACACACATCAGACAGCCTCTGGCATCTAGAATTCCCAGAAGAGTCATGGCCGTGTCACCAGCCCCCGTGTCACCATCAGAGACCTCACAGAATGGATCCACAATATGGGTCTTCTGTGTCTGGTTCCTCTGACTGAGCATCATGTTTCCAAGGTCCATCCACAACGTAGCCCAAGTCAGCACTTCGTTCCTTCCTAAGGCTAAATGAAAGCCCATCGTGTGGCCCACAATGGATCACCCATGGATCACCCATGATGGCTGCTCGGGCTGCTTCCAGCTCTCGGGGGCTGTGAGCACGGGTGTGCAGGCATCTGCTTGATCTCTGCTTTCACTCCCTCAGGCAACGTAACAGGACGTGGGATTGCTGGTCACACGGGAATCCTAGGTCTCATTTTTTGAGGAGCTGCCAGACTGTTTTCCACAGCAGCTGCACCTTTTACTTTCCTACCCGCAGCAAATGAGTTTCCAATTTCTCCTGTCCTTGCCAATACTTGTTACTTTCTGGTTGTTTTTCGGTTGTGCTGTGTTGTTTCGCTAGCCCTCCCGGTGGGTGTGAGGCGCTGCCAGCTTTCCTCAATGCTGGGCATAGACACGGCTCGGCACCCTTCCTGCCACGTCCCAGTGGCTAAGGTGAGTTTGCAGGCCAGCTCAGATCAGCACGGGGCTGGGTCCATGTGCATCTACGGGAGAGATGTCCGCGGCTGTCTTTGGAACCCATCCACTGCATCTAATATGACATTTGCTATGGGATATTTGTGAATGTGCCTTTTATTCCTCACTTGAGAAGTTATCATGAATAGGTATCACGCTATACCAAATGCTTTTTCTGCACCTACTGAGATGATCTTGTGATTTTTCTCCATCAGTTTTTTAACTCAGTAAATCACATTAATTTCTTATGTTCAATTAACTTGTATTACCGGCATAAACTCAATCCAGTCACGATGTATTATCTTTTTAAATTTCTTATTTCCAGATTGAGTTAACTTTTTAAAAGGATTTTATTTATTTATTTATTCATGAGAGACACAGAGAGAGAGGCAGAGACACAGGCAGAGGGAGAAGCAGGCTCCATGCAGGGAGCCCGACGTGGGATTCGATCCCAGGTCTCCAGGATGAAGGCGGTGCTAAAGCGCTGAGCCACCCGGGCTGCCCCAAAGTCAGTTATTTTACTAGGTCCTAGACTTTCCTGCTTTCCTATTTCTTCTTGGGTAACCTTTATTAAATCACATTTTCCTAGAAACTCTCCATTTCATTTACTTTGGGAGGGATAAAGTGGTTTATATGATCCTTTTGGTGTCTTTTGATTGCTTAGAACCTGTAGCGATAATCCCTTTACACTCCATATGTTATTTTGAGCTTTCTCATTTTCTTCCCATGCTAGTCTTGACAGAGATTTATCAATTTTATTAGCCTTTTAAAAGAACAAACTCTCAATTTTATTTATATTCTCTATTGTAAGTTTTTTTTTTTTTTTCCCATTTCACTAGTTTCTACTCTAACCGTCATTATTCTTTCTCTTGCTGGGCTCAGATTTGTCTGTGTATTTGGCTGTTGGATTTTAAAAATCAACACTTAGGGGGCACCTGGGTGGCTCAGTCTGTTAAGCATCTGAGTCTCTCTTTCGGCTAAGATCATGATCTCAGGGTCATGAGACCAAGCCCCACGTTGGGCTCCACACTCAGTGCAGAATCTGTTTAAGGATTCTCTCTCCCTCTGCTCATGCTAATAAATAAATCTTTTTTAAAAACACCTAAACATCCGTGTAACCATCACCAATATGCTTAAGTACTGTCACCATACACCACTGCCCCATAGGCACCTTTATGGCCATACCCAGCACCACTCCTAACTTGAGACCACAAAACTGTCTCTCATGAATGCTATGTAAATGGAGTCATGCTAGTCACCCTTCAATGATTGTCTGTTTGACTTAGCCTAATTCCCTAGAGTCACCAAGTCATTGTATCAACAGTTCATTCCTTTGTATTTCTGGGTAGACCCATGTTGAATTTCTACATTTGAAGCTTTTCTTGTTTTCTGATTTTGTTTGATTCTATTTTTGTCAGAGAACATACTCTGTATGATTTCATTCCTTTACACTGAGGTTGTTTTATGGCCCAGGATATGGTCTATCCTGGAATATGTTCTGTGGGCAGTAGGAAAGAATGTGTATTCTGCTACTGTTGGGTGGAGTGTTCCACAAATGTCCATTAATCTTGTCAGTTGATGGTGGGGTTCTTCTATATCCTTGCTGAGTGTCTGTCTAGTTATTCTGGCAATTGCTGAGAATGGGTAAGGAAGTCTCCTGTATATTTTGAAGGTCTGTCATTTGGTGCATACATACTTAGGATTGCTAGATCTTCCTGGTTGATCACCTTATCATTAGGTAATGTCCCTCTTTTGTCAATAATTTTTCTTTGCTCTTAAGTCTACTTTGGCTGATGTTAATATAGTCTGCTTTTTAAGTATTAATGTTTACATGATATATCCTTTCCCAACTTTTACTTTCAACCTACCCATGTCATTGTGGCTGACGAGTTTCAGCATATAGTAGACAATGGAGAGTTGGGTCATAGTGTTTATTCCCTCTGCCAATCTCAGTTCTAACTGGTGTGTTTATGCCATTTACATTTAAGGTAATTAATGACCTCATCAGGGCTTCCATCTGCATTATTTGTTTGTTCCCACTGCCGTGTCTTGTGAGATCCTTAGTTTTCAGAATTCCACTTGATGTTTGTGCTTGTATTGGTATGTTTAGTTTTCTTAGTGGCTGCTCTAGACATCACTATGCCCATATGGCACTTAGGAGTCCCTGGTATAGATGTTGTGCTACATCGAGTGCAGTGTACAAACCTTACTGTCAACTTACATCCCTTTGTCCTTCCCATTATTCAAATAGAATTATCAGAAATATTTCCTCCACACACGTTGCGCACCACACCAGTATTATTTTTGCTTCAACCATCAGCTATGATTAAGGACACATATGAAGTGAGAGATGGTCAATCATGCTTTCTTCTGTTTACCCATTCTATTGTTCTTAATATTCTAAGTTCCTTGCCTTCTTGTTACAATTTTCTTCCCTTTCAGAGAGCTTCCTTTAGCCAAGGGCAAGTCTGCTAGCAACAAATTCTGTTCATCTGCCTCTGTCTGAAAATGTTGAATCCATGCTCATTCTTGAGGATGGTTCTGCTGGTGGGATTTACTTCTCTTTCGACATTTGAACAACATGCCACTTCCTTCCAGCCTCTGTGTTAGGATGAGACACCTGCAGTCATTCACATTGCTGTCCCTCTACAGGCAAGGCATTGTTTCTCTCTAGCTATGTTTAGCAGGGGTTTTTTTTTTTTCTTTTTCTGTCTTTGGTTTTCAGAAGTTTAAACTATGATGTGTCTGGGTGAGAGTGGTCTCATTTAGGGCTGGCTTGGCTTCTTTAAACTGTGGGTTTATGTCTCTTGCCAAATCTGGGGAATTTTTAGCCATTACTTCTTTAAAGATCTCTTCAGCCCACATCTTCTTCCTCTTGTTCTTGAACCCTGGTGACACAAATCACTGTCCTCTCAGCTCTATTTTTTCCATCTGGTCCACTTGATCTGTGGTTTAGATTGAGTAAACACTCTTGTTCCACCTTCAAGTTCCCTCTTCCTTCCACTGGTCTCCCCTCTGCCATTGTGCCCACCCAACAGTGCAGTGATCACTTTGTCCACTGATGGACACAGTGCTAGTTTGGCTGTTGTAATTTAAAGTTCTATGATTTCCATCCGGCTTGTTTAATAATTTTTACTTCTTTGTTGAGATTTTCTCTTCTCTTTTTCCATTTGTTTCCAAAGACTTCATATATCTTTAAAACGTATTTATTTATTTTAGGGGAAGTGAGAAAGAACACACATGCACAAGAGAGAGGAGGGGAGGGGCAGAGGGAGAGAATCCTCAAGCAGACTCTATGCTGAGCAGGGAGCCTCACCACCCTGAGTTCATGACTTGAGCCAAAACCAAGAGTCGATGCTCAACTGAGCCAACCAGGTGCCCCAAGATTTCATAAATGTTTATTAAAAGCATTTTTATGACTGTTTTAAAATCCTTGTCAGGTAATTCTAATACCTGATCTATCTTGGCATTTATATCACTTGTCTTTTCATCCAAATAGTGGTTCTCCTGGTTCCTGATAGGACGTGATTTTTGAGCGTATCTTGAACACTTTGTGTATTGTGTTAGAAGACTTCTGACACTGCTGAAATCTATTTTAGCAGGAAGTTGCCCTATTTAGATTAAAATGTAGATTCTGGCCTACTACTGTAGCCCATGGTGCCAATGAGTTTCATGGCACCACAGCAATGAGGGCCCTGGCAAGGCCCTCTTAGTCTGTTTTCTTCTTCTGGCACTGCTATGGCTATTGGAGGGGGCGGGGCATCCCCTGCTGGTCCTGGGTCTCCTTGTGTTGCCAGGTGGAAAGCTAGAAGATGCTGAGCTGCACTGACTCTGCCCCTGCACAGGAGACTGCCCGTCAGCACTGCAAGAGGCAGTGGGCCTGCAGAGGCTTTGATGCTGGTGCCACAGCATACTGTGGGGTGGGGGTGTGGCTCCCCACTAGGTCTCTGCTGGGTCTCCCATTTCCCAGTCTTATGGCCAGAAAGAGGTGGTTTTTCTTACAGTTTTCTTGCCTGTACTGTAACTTTGTTTTGTTTTTTTTTCTAATTTTATTTATTTATTCATGAGAGACACAGAGAGGCAGAGACAGGCAGAAGGAGAAGCAGGCTCCCTCCCCACAGGAAGCCTGATGCAGAACTTGATCTCCAGTCTGAGGATCACGCCCTGAGCTGAAGGCAGATGCTCAACTGCTGAGCTACCCAGGTGTGTCCCTATGACATTTTAAAATTAACATTTGTTAGATAGAGTCTGCGTGTGGACAAAGACTGTGTAGGAAAGTGGAATAGAGAAGCTTATGACTCACAGTCCTGAAGGCACATGGCACAGTACATGGGGAAGTCAAGGCAGAGTGCAGGCAAAGATAGAGCCTATGGATGGAGTGCTTTGCGTTTTTTTTTTTTTTTTTTTTTTTTTTTTGAGAGAGAGAGAGAGAGGCAGAGACACAGGCAGAGGCAGAAGCAGGCTCCATGCAGGGAGCCCAACGTGGGACTCGATCCTGGGTCTCCAGGATCACACCCCAGGCTGCAGGCGGTACTAAACCACTGCGTCACCAGGGCTGCCCTGCTTTGCGGTTTCTATTCAAACCAAAAAGAATGGCGTTTTGGTAAGCTTTGTGGTGGCTTTATCTAAGAGGTGCACAAAGGGTGGGCCCTGGACAGCTGGGGGACTTGCTTACCACCAGGGCTGCAGGGCAGTCACGTCAGGAACTTCACTTGCTGTGACTCTGCAGGCTTTATCTAGGGCATGTGCTCATGGCAGGGGCTGGTGCTGGTCCAAAGCCCTTGCGGGCTGCCTGGCTATGCTCCATGGACATGGAGGCAGCAACATTATGGACTAGTTTCATAAAACTCTCAACGGGCTGCAGGTAGTTCTGGGATGGGCTGCAGATCTCTCCGGCACCAATTCTGGGAACGTGTAAGAGAGAACAGCTTCAAACTCAGAGAACCCACTGTGCTGCCACCCCCCCCCCCCTCCTGAGGACCCCAGCCAGCCTGTCTCCCTTCTGCACAGCTCCTTCTGCGGCATTGGCTGAATTACTGGCAGGTACTCAGTGGTACCTGGAGGGAGGAGGAGGAACTGAGTCTGCACCCCCCTTTCCCTGGAGCAAGAAGCCTCCCTTGCTGAATATTTTCCCCACTTCAGGCAGAGCCTCGGCCTTCAAACAGCCTCAAGGGCTTCCTTCCATATCAGCCACACCAGCCGAGGTAGCCTGGTAAAGATGCAAGCCTGATGGGGCCACCTTCCCAGCTCAGAAGGCTTCCTCCAGGACCCTGAGTCAGGTCAGGATCAGGATAAAGGCCCTGGTGGCCTGTGAGGTCCTTGGGCTCCCACCACGAGAGCTTCTCTCCACCTCCTGGGACAGCATCAGGGTGCTCCCGGGGTCAGCTCCCGGGGCACACGGGGTGCTGACTACCATCCCCGTTGACAGGGCGTCCCCGCTGCAACCCCTGCAGCCACCTCCAAAGCCGCCTTCTAGTAGGGCACAGTCACGGTGCACTAGGGCCCCCCGATGACCTGCTTTGCAAGGGCCCTACCTCTAAGTACGGTAGCGTTCTGAGGCCCTGGAGATTGGGATTCCAATATACGAACTGTGCGGGACACTTCAACCCATCACCCTACCCCAGTGCCTTTGTCCCTGCCGCGCCTCCCCCTCAACGCTTGTGCGGACTCAACCATCACTACCTGTGCTGGCACTTGACAGGCAAGCCTGAAGTGTCCACGCCACCTTCCTCCGCCCTTCACTCCCTCAGGACCATGCACTTTACGCCTGTGCGTCCCGTCGCGGGCCTGAGCCCCACGCAGGCGGGAACCGCGTGGGTAGGTCCCGGCTCCCCGCCCCCAGCCCGCCCGCAGCCCGCCCCGGACGTGTCTGTCCGCGCCCCAAGCTGCCAATAAAGTTGTGTTCCGCGCCAACCGGAAGAGGAGCCGTAATCCGCGCCGAGGCCGTCGTGACAGCGCCGGTCTCCCCTGGCGACGGGCAACGCGCGGAAGATGGCGGCCCTCGTAGCGGCGGAGTCCGCGGCGTCCCCGGGCCTGGCCGAGACGGCCGAGGCGGCGGAGCTAAGCCGCGCCCTGAGCCGCCTGCTGCCGGGGCTGGAGGCCGACAGCAAACTGGGCCGGCGGCGCGCGCTCGAGGCGCTACAGCGCGCGCTCGAGGCCGCGTGGCCCGAGGAGTCCGCCGCCAACCCCGCCGCCGCGGCCGCCGCCTTCCAGGGCCCGTGGGCGCGCCTGCTGCTGCCGCGCCTGCTGCGCTGCCTGGCCGACCCGGCCGAAGGCTGCCGCGCGCTCGCCGCGCACCTGCTGAGTCAAGGCCTGCGGCGCGCCGCGCGGCCCGGCGACGCCCTGCCGCGCCTGCTGCCCGCGCTCGCCGCGCGCCTGGCCGGGCCCCAGCTCGCGCGCGGCCGGCCGCCCGAGGCCTGCGAGGAGCTGCGCCTGGCGCTCGTGCAGCTGCTCGGCCTGGCGGTGCGCCTGGGCGGCGCGGGGCTGGCGCCCCACCTGGACGACGCGGTGCGCGTGCTGCGCTGCACGCTGCTCGACCCTTTCGCCGCCGTTCGCCGCGAGAGCTGCGAGTGCGCCGCGGGCCTGGCGCGCGCCACGCCAGGTGCCGGCCTCGTCCCGGGGGGGGGTGGGGGGGGGCTGGGGTGGGGGGAGGGGAGACGAGACGGCGGCAGCCGGCCGTGGGCCGCTCCTGGACCCCTGCCCCCCCACCCCCGCCCCAGCAGCTGCTGCTCTCCTCCATCAGGTGGTTCTCGGAATGCAGATTCGTAGAAACCTCCGCTGAAATAGCTAGGAGGATCTGGGATGCGGTCGCCAGCACGCTTTGAGAAGCACTGCTGCAGTCTTTGAATTCCCCCCCTTTTTATTTTTTTAAGATTTTGTTTATTTATTCGGGAATCCCTGGGTGGCTCAGTGGTTTAGCGCCTGCCCTTGGCCCGGGGCGCGATCCTGGAGACCGGGGATCGAGTCCCGCATTGGGCTCCCTGCATGGAGCCTGCTTCTCCCTCTGCCTGTGTCTCTGTCTCTCTCTCTCTCTCTCTATGTCTATCATGAATAAATAAATAAAATCTTTTATTTATTTATTTATTCATGATAGACACAGGCAGAGGGAGAAGCAGGCTCCATGCAAGGAGCCCAACGAGGGACTGGTTCCCGGGTCCCCAGGATCACGCCCGGGCCGAAGGCGGCTATAAACCGCTGAGCCGCCCGGGCTGCTCCCCCTCTCCCCCTTTTTCAAACGAGGCTACTTGTCTTCCCTTTTTGGATGGACCATTGTCCTAAGTAGAGAGAGGCCGCTTCTCTCTTGTGTTCCTTTCATCCATTCTCCAGTATTTAAACAACTATAATGTGATGAGGACAGTCCTTTTTCTCAGTAGCCCCTTTCTGCAGGATCTTGCCCCACGTATATCTCCATGCTTCCTCAGGCTGGGGTGTGCATGGTACATCCCACCGCCTTGTCTTATTGGGAAGGCTTGCTGTAGGACAGACGTTAAGATGAAGGTCAGAAGGAAACCAGGTTTGAGCAGTTAGCTTGGCAGGTCAGAGGAGCAAAAAGAGATCAGGGTGGCTGGAGGGAAGGAGGGCAGGCTGGGGGAGCTACTGGGGGTTTGAAATTATTAGAGGCAGTGGAGGGTGTGGAGAAGGGGCGAGAGAGGCCTAGACGCCGATTTTTAAAAGATCACTCTGGTGCTCATGGAGAATTGATTACCAAGATGGCAAAAAAGAAGTGAGGTTAGTTGGAGTCATAGTTAATCCATATTTAGATGATGGTTAGCTTGGGCTTGAGTTGTGGGTGAGCAGTCTGCTAATAGAGACAGAGAAAAGTGGATTGATGTTAAATAAGGAGCTGGCAGGGTTTCCTGTTGAATTGGGTGAGGGATGAGGGAGAAGGAGGTTTGGGTGAACAGGAGACAAAGAAAGAATGGGGCTCCCTTTTAGCCCTTCCCATTATGGATTGTCAAGATTTCCATTCTGAGTTGTAAGTTTGGGTTCAAATACTGCAGAATTCTAGAAGAACTAAGAGTGAGGCTTGGGCTGGAGACAGACATTGGGAATTACAAGCTTTTAACTCATTGCTCATTGACCCCCAACCACCTAACTCCCTGCTCTGTGCATCAGCCAGATTGACTGCTCCTCATGCCTTCCAGGCTTTGCATGTTCCCTCACTAGATTGTAAGTTCAGGAAGGGTGGCCTAGTGCCTCCCATGTAGCAAGGCGCCTCCCAGGTGCCCACTGATTGTTAAATGAAGGAGTCTTCCCTCTGCTTCAAGCATTTCCCTTCCCAAAACCATCCCCCCCTCCTCTGCCTACTCCTGGTAAGGGGCCTCTCCTGGATCCCCATCACACTGGGCAGTATAAATTAATGTCCTGCCTCAATCTGAGGACTTAAGGGTTAGAGGTCAACCAAAGCATCTCTGAAATAGCCGTCTTATGGATGGGTCTCAAGCAGCAGCAGAGGTGAGGTTAGATCTTCAAAACCAGTACTATCAGAGACATTCTCGTTCTGACTTCTGTGAAGATCTTACAAACAGGAAATGGAGTGGCTTAGCCCAAAGCACTGCTCTTTACAGTAGTGCTGGGTGTCTGACTTCAGGCACACCCCATGTGGGGACTTGCATGGTATCCTCCAGGCTGGATTCCTCTGCTTTGGTCAGCGTCCCCTTCAGGCACCCAGTGCCACTGTCATCAGCTTCATACTGTTCCTCACAGCTCCTGCCTCCTGCTCAGATGGAGTCAGGCCCCCCGCCTTTTCCCTTTGGTGCTGTTTGGGTCACATGGCTGTCCTGTGCCTCTCCCAGTGCTAGGGGTACAAAGCTTTGCTTGGCAAGCTTGAGCCCAAGGCCACACCTGCAGCAGGGACCTGGGTGGGGACAGGAAGTTCCAAGGCACAGGTGGCCTGTCCTCCAGGGAGCCTGTGGAGCTAGGCGGGGCCAAGGCCGATGGGGAGCAGCCCTGGTAACTGGTGTCCTCCTCTTCTCACAGACCACTTCCACATGCAGTCAGAGTCCTTGATCAGTCCCCTGATGCAGAGCATCTCACACCAGCACTGGAAGGTGCGGGTGGCTGTCATTGAGGCCACGGGTACTGTGATCCAGTTCGGCAACGGCAAGTCAGTAGACGATGTGCTTCCTCACTTTGCTCAGAGGCTCTTTGACGACGTCCCCCAGGTAACAGGAGTTTCTCCCCTGGGTGATCCCTCCTCTTCACCAAATCATGCTATTTGTAACTCACTCCTTTGTCTTTTTAAAAACTGTTACCTTGTTATACCAAACCTCTCTTATCATTTTCAGTGACAAGGTGTCCTTAGTTCATGTCTCTGGGAAGTAGGGAAGAGTTGAATTGTTTCAGTGCATTTGTTATTCTTCCTTGTGAGGAACATGGAAGAGGACCATTTCCTCTTTGGAAAACAGCCTAACCATGTATGCTCCATAGTTCCAGAGGTGTCTTTCATATGCCAGTCTGTCAAGGCAGAGTTACCTGATGAGCCAGAGCAGTTGGCGTGCCAGGCCTGGGAGGAGAAGGGTGAATCTGAGTTGGTATGTCAGTCAGGCTGATCCCTCTTTGGGCCTTGCGACCCACAGAGAGACAGACAAGCAGAGATCAGAGTACTGGCTTTTGTGTTGGCAGAAGTCAGTTTAGAGGCTGTGTCATGTATCTGAGGTCACAGTTTGCTTATAGAACTTTACAAACTCTGCCAACAATAGGGAGCAGGGTGAAGGCCACAGTGGACATAGGAGCCCCTGCCAGAGGGAGGACACAATTGAAGAGGGAGCATATGCTTCTGAGCACATGGGGTGGGCGAACTAGTGGTAGCTGGTGCAAGTCCTCCAGAGTGACTAGAAAGTATCCTTGCCTTATGGCCAGGTGGCCCAAGGTGGCCAGTGATTGAAAAACTGGTGGTGTGGTAGCGTGGCCTCAACTGTCCTGATTAGCTTAGCTACATGCATCAAGCACTTGTGTGCCAGGCCGTGCTGTTGTCCACATGCCATGTCATTTAATCCTTCACATTAGCTGCTCTTAGTCTCCTCCAGTTTGGAGATTATATTACATGCTCAAGGTCACCCAGTTGGAGCTAGCCTCTGGGTCCAGGTCTACTGACACCAGAGACTGTTCTGTGGCATTGCCCAGCCTCCCAACCACAGGTACACTTGAATATTCTTTCAAGTTTCTTTCTTTTTTTTTTTTTTTCTTTAAAGATTTATTTATTTATTTATTTTAGACAGAGAGAGTAGGAGGGGCAGAGAGAGAGACTCTCAAGCAGATTGTGCTGAGCACAGAGCCCAGCACTGGGCTCATGATCATGACCTGAGCTGAAACTGATAGTAAAGACGCTCAATGGACTGAGTTACCCAGGTGCCCCTTGTTTTATTTTTTAAACAGCTTTATTGAACCACAACTTACATACAATGTAATCCACTCATTTAAGTGTTGAGTGTTTTTGATATATTATTTTTAAAATATTTAGTAAAATATATATAACATAAAGTTTGCTATTTCAACCATTTTTGAGATAGAGTTCAGTTGCATTAAGTACATTGACCACATAGTGCAGCCATTGCCACCAACCAAACCTTTTCTACTGTCCCAAGCAGAATTGAGCAGTGACTCCCCATTCCTCCCTGCTCCTACCCCTCTGATAAGCTCTTTCTGTCTGTATGACTTTGTCTACTCAGGATACTTTATATAAGCAGAATCAGTAGGTGATCTTTATGACTGACCTCTTTCTCTAAGTGTGATGTGTTGGAGGCTCATCCATGCTGGGGCATGTGTCCATGTTCCATCCTTTTAAAGTGGAGTGGCATCTGTCACATGGATGGGCCATATTTTGTGTGTCCAGTCATCCATCAATGGTCACCTGGGTTGTTTCCACCTCTTGGCTGTTGTGAATAGTGCTGCTTGAACATGAAGCTGCACATCTGTTTGAGTCCAGCTTCACCTCTTTTGAGCATGGGTTTAGACCAAGGACTAGAATTACTGGGCCTGTGGCAGCTCTGCCATAAGCTTATTGAAGAGCCACCAAACCATTCCATATAAGGTCTATACCATCTTAAATCCCAGCAACAATGCATAAGGGTTTCAATTCCTCTATGTCCTCCCAACACTTATTTTCTGGTTTTTGTTTATTTATAGCTGTCCTAATGGGTGTGAAGTGGTGTCTCATTGTGGTTTTGACTTCTGTTTCCCTAATGATTAGTAGCATTGAGCATATTTTCAGGTGCTTATTGACAAATTGTCTACTTTACATGCTATAACATTCACCTTATGGGATTCCTGATGCAGTTTTGCTTGTGGGTGTGTGTGGACATATAGACTGGAAGGGTTGAGATGCCTGTTCCAATGACATAGAAGGTTTCGAGCTTCTTATCACTTGCTGTGGGAGTCCTGAGAAGGCAGAGGGGCGAGAGGGAGAAGACTGGGCATGCCTCTCCGCGGGATGAGAGTACCTCTCAAGGCTTTAGGGCCCAGGGCAGAAGCCCCCACTTGGCTGCATGTTTGTGATGTCTTACACCAGGGTCCAGGCATGGCACACTGCCTACCCAGGATGTCTACTTGGCTACCAGGGCTTTGTCCTCAGGTATCTCTGTGAGTTATAATGAGGGTGCAGGCAGAGACAAAGGGACCTTCCTCCACCCAAGAACCAGTCTGTGTGTTCAGTCTCAGGGCCAGCTGAGTGTACACTGGCCCCTCCTGAAGCTGGGTGGGATCAGCACATAGCAGATTGGGAAGTGGGAGAACCAGAGTAGAAATGAGCTCTGCCAAGGGAGGAGGAGACAAGATGATGGGTCAGCACTCTCTAGAGACCTGGCTACAGGAAGTGAGGGCCAGAACGGAGTCCAGTGAAACTTCTCTGCCTGGGACAGTTTATCAGCTTGCTTCAGGTGAAGCAAGAACAGCAAAGACAGTGGTTTCCTTGTGTCACATGTGAAATGGTTTTCCTCAAAATACTGTTAACTATGTAATAACAGCTATCTTTAAACAGTATTACTGTGTATCGATTAGGAGCTACCTGTAAATAGCATAGTTATGTTATAGCTTTCAATTAGTGTAACTGTGTCCATAGGTCCCTTTAAAGACTATAACTGTATTGATGGCTCCCTATAAATAGTACAGTTGTATCTATAGGTCCCTTAAAAAGTGTAAGTCTGTCCATAGGCCCCTGTAAAGAATATTAACTGTGTATCAACACGCCCTTGTAAAGAATATAACTGTATATGGACAAGTTCCCTGTAAAGAGTATAACTGTGTATCGACAGGTCTCTGTAAAGAGTATAATGTGTATCAACACACCCCAAAAAAGAGTCTGTCTGTGTATCAACAGGTCCCTGTAAAGAGTGTAACTGTCTTGACAGGTCCTTGTAAAGAGTATAACTGTGCATCAATAGGTCCCTGTAAAGAATCTAACTATGTATGGACAGGTCCCTGTAAAGAGTATAACAGTATTGACAGGTCCCTGTAAAGAGTATCGTTGTATATCGACAGGTTCCTGTATAGAGTGTAACTCTCTATTGATAGGTCCCTGTAAAGAGTGTAACTGTATGGATAGGCTCCTTAAAGAGTATAACAGTATGGACAGGTCCCTGTAAAGAGTATAACTGTATGAATACGTCCCTGTAAAGAGTATAACTGTATTGACAGGTCCCTGTAAAGAGTATCGTTGTATATCGACAGGTTCCTGTATAGAGTGTAACTCTCTATTGATAGGTCCCTGTAAAGAGTGTAACTGTATGGATAGGCTCCTTAAAGAGTATAACTGTATGGACAGGTCCCTGTAAAGAGTATGTGTATTGACAGGTCCCTGTAAAGAGTTTAACTGTGTATTGATAGCTCCCTGTAAATAGCTCTCTCTATATAACTTAATTATGGAAAAGCTTTTATGTTTTTTGAGCTTAAAATATGGGTGTTGGGTGCCCTGACTCCAGGTGGTAAGAGTGTGCATTTCCCCAGAAGAGGGAGGAAATTTTTAGCTAATTTTGGTCTCTGGTGCCACCAAGGATGACATTATGTTTCTTTGGTCATTGACTTTCCCAAAACTCGGGGCTGCAACTATTTATTACTTAATATTCCAAAACAAGTTTACTCCATTGTTAAAACTATTTTTGTTTCCATTTCTTCCTGGGGGTATTTGGTTTGCTCTGTTATGATTTCCAGGGAAGGTTGATGTGGGATTTCAAATCCAGCACAGCAGCTGCCCACATCTTTCATGCTGACCCGGGGTCATGTCTGAGGGGTGATCACAAAGTTCCTTCCAATGAGCAGGTAGGGAAGTCCTGTGCTGTCCTTCCTATGTCTGCATCAGCTCTCAGGCCCTCATGGTCCTGGGCTCTGTGGATGTTTGCTGGGACTTCAGGTGATGGGCCATTTGGTACTGTGGACATGCTCTGTGCAGAAGGTGAGGTCATCACTGCTTTGTAACTTGTTGAAAACATCCAGCAACCGCTGCCCTGCCAGCCAGCCTGACCTATTCTAGGTCACTGAACTACATGGTAAGGTGGACACCTGGAAGGAAGTAACTTATTCTAAGTGCTTGGCCTGAATTGACCCATTTTGTCTGTGTCGTCCATGCAGAGGAGACTGTGATGCCCTCATCCCACAGATGGGGAAGCAGGACACAGAGAGACACAGAGCTCACCTAGGGACACAGGGGGCTCAGAGCATGTGCCACGTAGCTTCTGCAATTCTCCTTCTGGAGCTTTGCCTCTTCGGGCCTCCAGGACATGTCTGAGCACATGGAAAAGGTGTGTGTGTGTGGCGGGGGGGTGTCTCCCAGTGTGGCAGGGCTAAGGGAGCTTCCCCCAGGCCCAGAAAGGCTACCTCATCCTTTTGAATGCAGCATCCAAGTGGAAGAGTACTATTACCCATAGTCATATGTCTATTGCAGCCCTCAGTTGCCCCAGGGTCACCCTTAACCTTTGGGAACCTCTCTGCATTATTGCAGATGATAATGTTTCCATTAGAAGCTAGAATTGTGGGGACACCTGGGTGGCTCAGCGGTTGAGGGCCTGCCTTCGGCCCAGGGCATAATCCTGGAGTCCCAGGATCGAGTCCCACATTGGGCTCCCTGCATGGAGCCTGCTTCTCTCTCTGCCTATGTCTCTGCCTCTCTCTCTGATCTTTAAAAAAAAAAAAAAGTTAGAAAAAAGGAAACTAGAATTGTGTGTGCTCTTTGTAGTTTGCTTAAAACACTCTGACCCTGTTGTTAAAGCTCCTGGGATGTGTGGCGTGCATGGGTGTCTGTGTGGGAGCCTGCCTGATAAAGCCAGGCTCAGCAAACAGGAGGTTGGCTGGCCCCACCTGCCCCACTGCTGGTGGTCCAGCAGGCATCCAGGTCAGGCCTTAGGCATTTCTGAACACCTTGCCTCTGCCAGCATCCTAGTGATGCATAAAAATGGCAGGTCCTGCCCCAGCCCTTGCAGGGGACTCAGTCTAATGAGCTGTAAGGGCTTCATTTGTGCTGAGAAATGATGAGTATGGGGATAAAGGGGTGCATGAGGAGAGGAGACTGTTCCCCCATCAGTTCTGACTTTTTAGAATCTGTGGCATTGGATGCTATAAAGTACAGACCTGAGGGTGGAGTCCTGCCTGAGTGAACTTAAACAGGTATCAGAATTCTTTTTTTTTTTTTTTTTAATATTTTATTTATTTATGAGAGACAGAGAGAGAGAGGCAGAGACACAGGCAGAAGGAGAAGCAGCTCCATGCAGGGATTCGATCCCAGGTCTCCAGGATCATGCCCTGGGCTGAAGGCGGTGCTAAACCGCTGAGTCACCTGGGCTGCCCAGGTATCAGAATTCTTGGGTCTAGTCAGAACATCATAAAAATGGAAGCCTGTGGCTCTATCAGAAGGGATACACTCTATGACTGTTTTTCTTAGAGCAGGTATGAAATTTCTACCACATCAGTAAAAGCATAACGTATGTGAGCACAGGGGAAGGGAGGTGCTGGGTGAGCTTTGCTTGTTGTGACCTCCCCTTCCTCTCTCCTTCTTCCCATCTTCTGCCCCCTGATATCAGGCTGAAGTAAGAGTAAAAAAAATACAGTGGCTGTAGTAAGTATTACACAGTATCTTTTTCAGATTGAAAAATAAAAATGTACAGATTCAGCTGAAGCCCCTTTTGCTAATTTGTCTTTTTTTTTTTTTGCTAATTTTTCTTTAACAGAATTTGAATACTCTATATTTGAAATAAAATTTGGTTGGTTATTAAAATATTGTGTCGATACTACTAAAATTTTTTTTATTTTAAGGATGAGGTTTACTTAAAGTGATGTAAGGTGCTTAAAATCCAAGGCCTTTGGTCAGCATGGGACAAGAGTGGTAGTCTGTGGAGCAACTTTGCATGAGACTGTTGTTTACACCCAGGTGCTGGGCAGAAAAATCCTGCTGCCTCCCCTGGCCCCCAAACACTAAAGTCCAAAATGCTCAAGCTCAAGGGAGTGAATTTTAGAAAGGTGATTTCCTCCAACGGGCTGTGCCCAGAGAGCTGCTTTCATGTCTTTGTGGACGGAATGAGAGCATTGGTCAGCTGATGAGTGCATCATTAGCATCTGCTGCGGGCAGGGCACATAAATAGATGGCCTCCTCATGAGAACTGGACATTTCACTCATCCTTCACTGAAAAAGCAAAGGTGAGATGTTCCAAGTTAAAGGAGGATGGAAAATTATCTTTTGTTTTTGTGTGCTGTTTTAAATGCATGGTGCATGTGTTTCCCTCTGGTTTTGCATGCTGATCTAGCAGGTTATATGTATGTGGATTCTCCAGCCCAATACCCCGCGATCCGTAAACCAAGAATTCTTAGCTTGTTTTGCTTTTTGTTTGTTTTTTTTTTTTAATTGACAGATTTCCTGCTTAGTCAAACTGTTACATGGCAGCTCTGCTCAGTGGTGTTTTTCTGAACTGAGAGAAGGGGTAATTTGTCTCGTGATAATGGGGATAGACAGGTTTCTAGCGACACCAGCTTGAGGCTAGGGAGGCCTGTCTGTGTGGCTCAGGGGCCGCTTGGAGGCCAGCACTCCGGCTCTCCCAGCTCCCAAGTGGGAGACACATGAAATCTCCAACCTGCAAAAGAGCCCGGATCTTGGGAGACGTCAGAGTGACTGTCCTGGGTGTGGGGCCCTCCTGTTGTCCCAACATGTGGGTAGGGTGTCAGGGGAGAGCACAGCTGGACGCGTTCCCATCGGTCTCCCCAGCTGCCAGGATGCACCTTCTTGGAGGGCCCCGTGGAGTCTGGTCCTCCCCAGTCCCACCTTCCCCACAGAGGCCCCACTCACTCTACACGTATTCTGGCGCCAGGCTGGGTTGCAGTTGGATGCCTTTGTCCAACAGGCTCTTGAGTGACAGTAGCATGTGGTGTCGGCTGAGCTCTGAGTATGCTACCTATTGCAGGTACTTCTGCAATAAGAATGACCCTCGCGCCTCTTGCGACATTAGCTCTGAGGCACCTGGCTTCCTCAGCAACCCCTGAGGGCCTCTAGGATCACACAGGAGGACAACATGGAAAGACCACTCTATGCTAAATGTATCCTTGGTAGTGGAGTCAGCGTGGAGCTGTTGTGGGTGTCCAGTTGTTTCTGGGTACTTGGACTGCTAATCATGCATGTTTTCAAATTGTTGAAAGACTCTGAGATCTTTAGTTACAGTTTTGGTTGTTAATAGCATGCTTATGTCATTAATAATAACCATCCCTTTATTTCACATTGCAACTTTTTATTTTCAAACAAATAAATAATTTTAATTAATTTAATTAATTTAATTAATTTAATTCAAGAAGTTGCAATAGTAGCACAGAGCCTGAGGGCCCTGCTCCCAGGCTTCTTTGCCTCCCAGGACTGTTTTGTTTATGGTGGCACACAGGTGAATGAGCCAGGTGCCTGGTGCCTCCTGGATGTCAAGCATGGTGCCAGGTGCTTTCCCTCCTAGCCAGAAGCAAGTGGCACATGTCCTGTTATTCTCCCTTCTGGAAAATGAGAGAATGAGCTTCAGAGAAGTCAGCAGGGCCAGGTTCTGGGTGCACTCTGCTTGTCTAGCTGCCTTGCTAGAGCCAGGATTGAACAGCCCACCCCAAGTCCCAACTGCCTAAACATGCTGTACATGCTGCTGGTGCCCAGTCCCCTGACCTGGGAGCTGCTGGGGACATGGTTGCTATGGGTATGTTGCCCAGGGGACACTTCATATGAAGTCCCTGCAAGAGCTTCCCCTTCCATTGGCAGCCCCAGCCAACAACAGACACACACTGCAAGTGGTCAGGCCCCTGCCCGCAGTGGGACAACACTTGGTGTGGTGCCATTGCCTTCCCACGCTCCCCCAGGATCAGGCGGAGGTTGGGCCTCAGCTGAGCCACATCTCTGTTTGGCCTCTGCCCCATCCTACTTCCCTCCCATGAGGATTTAGGGTATCTAGATTCCTGCTTCAGGTTCAGCTCTCAGGGAGCTAGACCTTGGGCATCTCATTTGTTTTAAAGCTCGTTTCTTTCCTGCAGTGGGCTAAGTAGGTGGAGGCATGCACGTCACCTCAGCCAGCAGCAGGACTGGGTATGTCATGCTGGCTTCCCCAGGAGGCCCTGGATGGAGCTCCAGGACAGGAGGCCTTGGCGGTGTGGCCTCTGCAAGCTGACGTTTCCTGGTGGCTTGCCAACAGCCTATAAACACCCACGGTGAGAGAGCGGCCGGCCAGCTTCTTGGGGAGGCTCCCACACAGAAGACTTTGCATGTGCACCGCGTTGCCCTGGGCAGCACCATGGTCCAACTGTAGCTGGCAGAGGTTCAGGCCAGGCCCCAGGGATGCGGGCTTGCACCAACAAGACGAGGTGGCCCTGACCTCTTCTCTCCAAGCCCAAGTATGAACAGCAAAGCTGCTCCAGAACCTCAGGCTGGTGTTTGGCCAGGACGGCAGAGCTCAGGTTCATCACAGGGTTTGCATGGGAGGCAGGTGCTGCCCCGAGGTTACCTTCCTATTTCCTTTGCGTATAGGTGCGGCAGGCGGTGACCGGCGTGGTGGGGGGCTGGCTGCTGGACCTGCGGGACCGTTATTCCTTCTTTCACAAGCTCATCCCACTGTTGCTGAGCAGCCTTGAGGACGACATACCTGAAATCGCGTAAGTGGTGAAATGACACTGGTGGCCATGGTTCTAGGGAGCCTTCGGGCCTTCTGTTTTAAGAGGCTCAGAAGCCTTTGCTGTTGCAACTGCAGATTCCTTTGTTTTCTGGAACATCAGAGACTCCTCCTAAATGGTCACTGAGAGCAGTGGTTGTTGCTCTGCCTCAGAGTCTCTCCCAGAAGCTTACCTTGTCTCCTCTGTTGTATTTGCTGTGAGATCGTGGGCCACACGGAAGATTTCTGTGGTTTATAGTACTTAAAGAGACTTGGCGCCATGTCTGCCAGTCCCACCTGCCTCTGCAGGAGCTGCCTGCCCTGATATGTGTGTTGTGCTGCAGGCTCATGGCCACCAGCCTCTGGGAGAAGGTCGGCCTGCAGTGGCAGAGGGAAAACGAGGAGGACCTCAAAGACAAGCTCGACTTTGCCACTCCCCCTCCAGCCCATCACCCCTCACCAGGTGAGTGCGGCCTTCCCCAGGTCCGCCAGGGGGTGTTTGTACGTGGAGAGAGGCACTGTGGGCAGGATGCGTGTGCCCAGCCTCCAGTGTTGCTTAAGGCCAGGAGGATGCCTCTGTGGCTCCCTCTCCTTGGGCCAGCTTTGTTCTGAGGGACTGTGTGGGCTGCCACAGGGGTCCCAGGACCACGCTCGACTGTGAAGTACTGGTGGTGGCAGGAATTTTAGAAACAGGTAGTGCTTTGTCACTTTACAAGAAAACCTACTATAAGAGTTGTCCAAAATGCAGTCACAGAGAATATACACCCAGGTCGCAGGTAGGATGCAGCCCTCACGATTCTGGATGAGGTGCACCTCCCATCTTTCCCTGCCTTGCCGTGAGCAGGCGTGTGGTGTCTACAAGTGCTCACCTGAGTCACATCTGAGTGGTGTTTGCGAGGAGCCCACCGGAGCCGGCCCCTCCTCCTTGCCCCACAGACCTGCACACTTTTGTTTTCTCTGTTCTGAAACCACTTTCTTGTGGGTCTCCCAGTTGCAGTCATCTATCTTGCCATACCTCTTCTTAAAACAAAATGCTGATGATGTACATGCCAGCAGGGGCCTAAAGCAATAAAGATGCACCCTGTCCAATGACCGTGGCTGTGTGAGACTCCAGCCAAGACCCCGCAGACTGTGAAGATAGCAGGGAGACAAGCACTTGGAGTCTCTATTTGGTGTGACGCTAACTCTGAGGCCAGCAAAGGAGCTCCTACTCCCTCTTAAGTTTGTGAATCCAATGGCTGTAATTCTTTCTGGTCAGCGTATCTTCTGATCCAGCTTCGCCTCCCACACTGCACGGTTGGTATAAGGGGAGATCACATGTATTTTAGAAAAGGTACAAAAATGAGTTGCTAGTAAGGATTTTTCTGATTTAGTAAAGTCTGACAGTATAACATCTTAGTCATAAATATTGCTGTGATTTTATTTTCTAACACACCCTTGTTGCCTGTGAGGAAAGAGAGTTCTGAGGGGGATTCCTGCCACTCCTTGTGCGCCCGTCTGCTGCCTGGAGGCGATGTCTCGCTGCTCAGCCCTAGCGACAGACCGTGCACTCTGCTTACTTATGGGCAGTCCTGGCTGGGTTCTCACCAAGGTTAGGATACGGTGGCTGTCCTCAGATGTGAGGTCCAGGTTGCCTCCCTCCCTGGTCCTGGACACAACCTTCTGTTCTCTGCTGTGAGCTCTCCACGGGTCACGTGGTCTGCACCTACAGGGCTGTCTTCATGCTGAGGGGACATTTTTGTCTGGTGCTGGTATGGCATTGGGTCTTCTCCCAGGTTACATGAGGGGGGCATAGGGGCACAGCAGGCTGGCAGTGAAGGCTGATCCTGCTTCCAAGGCTGTTTTAAATCTGAGCAGAATGAATGTAGAATTAGTGGTAATCATGTTAGCAGGGTAGGAGCACCTGGGCAGCCTAGTTGGATGGGTGTCTGACTCTTGGTTTGGGCTCAGGTCATGATTTTGGTCTTGGAATCAAGCCCCACGTTGGGGTTTCTGCTCAGTGAAGTCTGCTAGTCCCTTTCCCTCTGCCCCTCCCCCTGCACATGTGCATACTCTCTCTCTCTAAAATAAATAATCTTCCCTTTAAGAAAACAGGATAAGCACTAGATTTCGTTAAATTGCTGGCATCTTCTAAAATTATTTCTTTAAACTGAATTTTAAATCTCAGCTTTCAGATTCTTTTTACGCCATTTCACACATCAGACTTCATCAGCAACCTCCTCAGAACCTTGCCACCGGCCACCAGCTTCACCACGCACATGGCCCTCCTGCCACCACCCCCCCTCCCCCCGCTCTGCCACCTGCCTCTCCTTGAGTCCTGCAATGTCCCCCATCCCTATCCACACTGCAGCCCCAAGAGATGATTTCTGACAGTACCCCTCACCCTTTGAAGATAGTTTGACAAGCACATCATTGCATAACCCCCACTCGTTAAGATCTGGGGCATTCTATAGGCGCCCCTCTGGCCGAGGGGGAAGGATGTTTGGATCATTTCCAGGCTTTGGTGATTTTGAATCAAAGGTGAAAGGGTGAACTAAGCACTTGCGTACAGTCTTTGAACTATGTCCACTGTCTCAGTTAAGCCCCAGGGAGTGGGATTGCAGGTTGTGTGGTCACTGCCGTGAGCTGGTTGCTGCCATCCCCTCCTCTCTGCGGCCTCACCTGCCTGGGGCAGATTCCCATCAGCACACGCGGTGTCAGGCCTGTAGTGACTCGTCTGAACTCAGCATCTGTCCTGCATCATGCCATGTGCTTGTCCACATACCTTCTTCACTCAGTGTCTGTTCAGACTTTTGTCCATGTTGAACTGATTTGTTTATGATCTTATTATGGAGTTTGGAGAATTCTTTCTACATTCTGGGTACACCCTCTGTCGGATCTGTGTTCTGTAACACTATTAGGCCAGGTTCCCTCTGAAGTCCCCAGCTTACCTACAGCTGGTGGCCCTGGGGGGGCCCACTCCCCTGTCGCTCTGACTGACGTAGGAGATCACTCCCCTCCTGCTTCACGTGTCTCTCACTTCTTGTCCCTGACACCATGCTTCTCTGAATGGATGGATGGATGAATTTGGGGAGGTGCACAGCTTACTGCTGATGGGCCTGTGACCTGTCCAGTCAGGGTCCGGTCAGCACACTGGGACAGAAGTCTAAATCAAAGCCCATCCCTGCTTTGCTCAGAAAACAAGGTGCATGTAGCATAGAACATCATCTGTCTCCACATGGTTTGCCATTTGCTTGACAAATGCAAGTTTCCTGTTCCCACATGGAAATAAATCTCTGCTTTTAAAACCTAGCTGCATGTTAGGAAGATCGGAAGGGCGTCATGGACTGTCCCCCAGGTCAGTCACTCACTGAACTAAGTGCTCTTCTCAGGCAGAAGTCAAGTTCATGCTTGAAGAGATCTGCCCATCCGTCGCGCCCTCTAACCGCCTGCAGCAGGATCGGGTAATGACAGTGGGTTCCGGAGTCCTTTCTGCTGGAAATTATCCTCCCGTTAAAACTGTTTTCCTTGGTGACGCTTGAGTGAACTGGGAAGCACCTCTTCTTAATGGTGAATGGCTTGCCAGATCTTTTGACACAAGAGAATAGAGTTGGGTTTTTTTACCCATTTTAGAAATAAGCGGAGTTCCGTTTGAATAACTGCCATTGTGATGTAGATCGCTTTTTTATGCCCTTCAGGGCTTTCGTGCTCTCTTGAGAGCTCAGACCTGCTCTGCTTGTCTGTTTCATCCAAGTATTTGGAGAGGTGGGAGTTGTCAGAAAAGTTTCTCGTTGTGCAGAGAGATGGGGGATGGGGTGTGGATTTGCACTGGGGGGAACTAAATGAGGATCCATGGTGTGGAACATTACCCACCCCCCCAAGCTAGCTCTGGGTGCTGGGGAGAAGGGTAGCTCCCCATTTAGTGCTATAGGAAAAGGATGGGGTCCCCCCACTCAGAGGCTGCAGGCCTACCTGGTTTTCTCCTTATCGTGCCCAAAGGGTGGAGTGGCTTGTCCACAGGCAGTGAGTCAAGACCAGCACCCACCTGAGCCAGATTCAGATTCTACATGGTGACCCTCCCTTCCACCCTTCCCATTGCCCCCTGCCCCCTGTGCCGAGGGGCCTCCATTTCTTTGAGGAGTTCAGTCTCTGATTGTTTCTGAGACACCTCCACTTTGCAAACAGCTGGAACCTTGTGCAGAATACCCAGAATCCTCCTTCCTATTTGTGGTGGTTTATAAATACACAGTACAGGGTAAAACTGTTGATCTCTTTTTCTGCTTGCAGTGAAATTCCCTTTAGCCTAAGTGTGCAACAACGAAGTTCATTTACCATTCCACATGCTTCTGGCCCAGCTTAGTGCTTTGTGGTGACCTCTCCTTGAGTTAAAACACAGGCACAGTGGGTGGTGCTCTGCCCATCTGCAGACCCCATCGCTCCCCCGGAATCAAGACTCATCTCAGGCTGCTGCTGCCTGCACCTGGGGCATCACCTATAGACTTGGCAACCCCTGGGGGGGGGGGGCACACACTCCTCATGACAGCGGGGGCTGCACAGGGCATATGGGGGGGTACTTAGGGCTGCCTTGTAGACATCCACGCAGATCAGTGATAAAGCCCCAGCTGAGCTGATTGGAAAAATGACCTTGGAATGAGGGCACCTTAAGAGAAAAACAGCTCACCTGAGCTTTGAGCAAGGGCGTGAACTTTGACTCTTAGACCTGAGTGGTCACAGCTCCCAGAGCTTCTCTGTCCCCTGTGGACACAGGCTGAGTCTTGACACCCAACTGGCTATGATCTTCCTTTCCAGCCCACCTTTACAAACAGTATCTCCTCCTTAGGTGACATAGGATTGTTGCATTGCTCTTGACATTCGCTGTCCGTTTCTACCAAAGTTAAGCAATTCTCTGTTGCTATCATATTTAATTTTGTTTCAATAATGAAAACAAATTGGCTTTACGAGTATTTGTGTCTGGTCTGCTTGTTCTAAGGTTGAGCAAGCCTTGTAACCGCAGCTGGTTCTGTGGGGCTGAGCCAGCACATTGAGCCGTCCCTGCCCCTCTGCCAGCTCGTCCACTTGAGCTGTCTTTGCATGCTTGTTGCTTGCGGAAGTACTGCAATTATGTTTTCAAAGAAAAGATGAGTAGATAGAGGCTGAGTTGTAGTCTGGACTCTGGACATAAGAAGTTAATCATCGCTCAGGCCTCCGGCACTTCCTCAGATTACAGGACAAACAGAAACATTGACCTTGTGTTGTTTCCCAAAATCAGCAGTAATCACATCTTGAAAGGAATGAACATGGGGAAGGAGAGCCCTCACATGTTGCTGGGGGGGAAGACAAAACAATGCAGACACTTTGGAAGAGAGTTCAGGAGCTTTCTTGAAGCTTTAAATGTGCACCTTCCATGTGATCATGTGGTCCCGCTGTCCCACCCCAGGTAAACATTTGACAGAGATGAAAACTGCCCCTCCTCCGACGTGTGCGCGCATGTTTACAGCAGCATCATTCATGTATCCTCAAAGTGGGAACAGCCCAAGGCCCACCAGATGGTGCCTGGATCAACAAGTTATGTCTGTCCACGCCATGCAGCGGTACTCAGCCACAAACAGGAATGAGATTCTGACACATGCTATAACATGAATGAATCTCAGAAACATGTTTAGTGAGAAAGCTCCTTCATATGAGATCTCTAGGAAAGATGGAACCGTAGGGAGGGAAAGCAGGCTCATGGTTCCTTAGGCACAGGTAAGGGGTTGACTGCAAGCAGCTTGTGGCCCCCATACAGCAGGAGAACCCCGAGACTGAGTCGACTCAGCTCACAGGGTTAAAAGTGGCATCTAAAACACATAGATCACATCTCAGTAAAACTGTTTCTAAGAAACTTGCAGAAACACTTGGGTGGCTCAGTGGTTTAGCACCTGCCTTCAGCTCAGGGTGTGATTCTGGGGTCCTGGGATCGAGTCCTGCATCAGGCTCTCTGCATGGAGCCTGTGTCTCTCCCTCTGCCTGTATCTCTGCCTCTTTCTTCTGTGTCTCTATGTCTCTCATGAATGAATAAATCTTTAAAAAAAAAAAACAAACAAACTTACAGAGGCTCTGTGCCAGTGGTCTGTTGGTGCATTCAGCGAGCATTTCCTGGGGGCTTCCCGCCCCACAATGTGGAAGACTCGATGGACCCTTCCCTGCACAGGGCTCAGTCTCCAGGGACAACCCTCATTTGATGAGCCTTGAAGCTGCTGCACCTTGAGGATATGGGTGCCCATGACGCCTGGGAAGACTGGCATCCTAACAGCAGGCTTTCCAGAGGGTCACATCTGAGTTGAGCATCTGGAATATGGGAGCTGCTGAGGATAGGGCCGGATCAGGGGCTGCCCTGGCCACAGGCTGCCTCTCACCTGAGGCCTATCTTGGGGCATGAATCTCCGTGCTTGGCCACCTGATGTACCCCGTCATTGTAAGCCATCTTTCCTCATGTATCTAAATTTGTTTCTGGATACCAGGAAGATCCTTATCCGTTTATACCTCATGTTCTGTTTACTTTGTTCATGTATTCACAAGGAAGCTGTGTTGGGATACACACATACTCAGAGGGAGCAAGAAGATTTACTTCTCTAAAACTGATGATTTTGAAAATTACTGCTTTGAAAACTCCTAGGTACCAGTTGTTTGAATTTGCCTTAGGAACTGAGCAGTTGAATCAGCCTGGTATTCACTGTCCCCATCTGTGTCAAGCATGGCCTTGACCAAAATGTAAAAACGGAAACACCTGTTATCCCCTTGCCAGAAGCTCTCCTAGGATTAGGAATGGCTGCTGCAGCTCATGAGTGCAAGGGTCAAAGCTGTAGATGCTCACTGTGGAAGCCGCCTGTGTCCCTGCTGCTAGTGGACACCCTGTGTACCGGGAAGATCTGCCGCCACTAGAGCTGCCCCACATGTGCCACGGGGAGAGTGACAGGAGCAGCGGGGCACCAAGGTGTGTGTCATTTCTGGGTGTGGGCGGCAGGAGCAGTGTACCTGTCTACATTTCCGGGCTATCTCCCCGGCGCCTTGTTGGTGGGGAGCAGTCATGGAACCACAGGCAGGGTGGGGTCCCTAGGCAGCCTAGCTCTTTATTCTTTTGGAACTACTTGGTTGGTTGTTTTTTAACTTTGTTTTTACATTACATATTTTGGAAAGTAAAAAATATTTTAAGTAGTGCTGAGTTCATATCCTCTTGTGTGCAAATAAGTATGTGGAGGTAGAGGTGTGCAAGTAGATAGAGGTAGATGGTGCCGGCTTCCTGCATTTCAGGACACCCAAGCATGGCCTCTGCCTCTGACCGTTTTTAGGATTTGTCCAAGTTAAGTTATCAGAAATATACAAACAGACTTAGACCCAAAGATGATCATCATAGTGTTAATTATAATACTGAGAAATTGGAAACACTCAAGTTCATAAATTATAATGCTCTGTTCTGTTAGCTACTTAAAATCATACCCTGGATTCCCAAGAATTCTTCTGGTGCAGCATTGAAAGGCACCAGTGATGGGAATGCTCTCTGCCTTCAGGACAGTGCCACTGGGCCATGTGTGGCTACTGAGCACTTGAAATGTGCTTAATGGGACCAAGAAACTGGATTGTGATTGATTTAAGCTCAATGAACTTTAGTCATGTGTAGCTAGCAGCTACCATGCTGGAAAGTGCAACTCTGGAGCCTATCATGGGGTGGGGGGTAGTCAGTGTATCAAGTTTAGGAGACCACAGTGTGTGTCAGAGCTGTTCCACAGCCCTGGACAACAGTAAATGAGCAGGCATTGTCACTTGATTCGCAGAAATAGGCAGCAGCCCGATGTGGCTTCTGGGCCATAGTTTGCCGACTCCAGGTTTAAAGGAATATTGTCATTTCTGCTCCATTAAATACTACAGGAAAATAGTCCTCTAGGCCTCAGAACACAGATATAGTAAGGCCGTGTGTTTCTTTGAAAATAGCTCATAGGCCCTACTGTCACCAGCTGCCCTGTGTCATGTCCTCTCATCTGACAGACTTTCCACAGTAGATACATAATCAGGAAGAAAAGTATTGTTTGTTTGCTTTTGGCAAAATTATACAAGCTCACTTAAACAGCCAACATAGAATCATTGGAACTAATTTTCTAATATAGCATAGAAGTAGAAAAGTAACAGGAAAAAAACTGAAAATTAGATCCTGTGGTATAAACTGTTGTTTTGCTAAAACATACCTTTAAACTCTGACCTCTCATGATTTCATTTCTATCTCTAGATTTTTTTATTAATTCTTAAGATTCTATTTTAATTGCAGTGAACTAACATACAGTGTTATATTAGATTCAGGTGTACAATAGGGTGACTCAACACTTTATACATCACCCAGTGCTCATCACACAGTGCAGTCCTTCATCCCCATCTAATATGTCACCCATCCCCCTCCCACCTCCCTTCTGGTCACCATCAGAAGGTGACTTTGTTCTCTAGAGTTAAGAGTCGATTTCTTGTTTGTTTCTTTTTTTCTCCCCTTTGCTTATTTGTTTTATTTCTTAAATTCCACATCTGAGTGAAATCACGTGGTATTTGTCTTTCTCTGACTTATTTCACTTCACATGATAACCTCTAGTTCTATTCGTGTCATTGTAAATGGCAATATTTCATTCTTTATTACTGAGTAATATTCTAGTGTGTATGTATATGCATACATTACATCTTCTGTATCCATTAACAGTTGGTGGACACCTTGGGTGCTTCCATAATTTGGCTATTATAAATAATTCTGCTATAAATATGGGTGTGTGTGTCTCCCATTGAATTATTATTTTTGTAGGGTCTTTTGGTAAATGCTGGATAGCTCTATTTTAATTTTTGAGGAACTTCCATACTGTTTCCAGAGTGGCTGCACCAGTTTGCATCCCCACCAACAGTGTAAGAGGGTTCCCCTTTCTCTGCATCCTTGCTGATGCCTGTTGTTTCTCTTCTTGATGCTAGCCATTCTAACAGATGTGAAGTGATAATCTCATCGTGGTTTCAATTGGCATTTCCTTGATAATGAGTGATGATGAGCATCTTTTCAGGTGTCTATTGGCTACCTCTATGTCTTCTGCCCATTTTTTAATTGGCTTATTTGGGTTCAGGATCTTGAGTTTTATCAGTTCTTTATATATTTTGGATAGTAACTCATAGTCAAAGATGTGATTTGTAAATATCTTCTCCCATTCCGAAGGTTACATTTTAGTTTCTGCTGTTTCATTATTAGTGTATGCAACAGGTTTCTGTACATTGTTTTTGTATTCTGTGACTTTACTGAATTCATGTATCAGTTGTAGTAGTTTTTTAGTTTTCTACATAGAGTATCATGTCACCTGCAAATAATGAAAGCTTTACTTCTTCCTTACAATTTGAATGCCTTTTATTTCTTTTTCTTGTCTGATTGCTGTGGCCAGGACTTCCAGTACCATGTTGAATAAAAGTGGTGAGAGTTGGAATCCTTGTCTTGCTCCTGATCTTAGAGGAAAAGCTCTCAGTTTTTCCCCATTGAATGTGTTAGTGGCGGGGTTTTCATAGATGGCCTTTATTATGTTGCTGTATGTTCCCTCTAACCCTACTTTGTTGAGGGTTTTTACCATGAATGGATGTTGTGCTTTGTCAGATGTTTTTTCTGCATCTGTTGAGAGGATCATATGGTCCTTATCCTTTCTTTTATTAATGTGATGTATCATGTTGATTGATTTGCAAATATTGAACCACCCTTGCAGCCCAGGAAGAAGTCCTACTTCATCATGGTGAATGAGGTTTGTTGTTGTTTGTTTTTTTTTTTTTTAGAGAATAGCAAGCAGCATGAGGGGAGCAAGGGGAGGGGCTGAGGGAGAAAGAAGGAGAATCTTAAGCACGTTCTATGTCTAGTGTAGAGACCAACATGGGACTCAATCTTATGACCCTGAGATCATGACCGGAGTCAAAATGAAGAACCATATGCTTAACCAACCAAGCCACCCAGGGGTCCCATGAGTTCTTTAATATGTTATTGGATTCGGTTTGTTAGTATTTTGTTGAAGACTTTTGTATCCATGTTCATCAGGGATATTAGCCTATAGTTCTCTTTTTTTGTGTGGAGTCTTTCTCTGGTTTTGGTATCAGGGTAATACTGGCCTCATAGAATGAATTTGAAAGTTTTCTTTCCATTTCTATTTTTGGAATAGTATGAGAACAGAGTTTTGAATTTTAGTTATTTGACAAGCACAATCGGGGAGCAGCAGGGAGAGGGAGAAGCAGGCTCCCTGCTGAGCAGGGAGCCCAACTCAGGGCTTGATCCCAGGACCCTGAGATCACAACCCAAGGCAAAGGCAGATGCCCAGCTGACTGAGCCACCCAGGCACCCCTAGAGTTTGAATTTTTAAAATCAAAATCTTTGAAGCCTTTTTTGTAGAAAGTGACAAACATTCTAAAATATATGGAAATGCAGAGACCTAGGGCATCCAGAACTTTGACAATGAAGAGCAAAATTGAAAAGCTAACACTTCCTTTTTGAGAGAATCTACAGAGCAAGAACATAGTACTCCAGACTGTGTGGGGTCAGCATACAGACAGGCAGTAGGAGGGAGGTCAAGCATTCAGAATAGATGCCTACATATGTGGACAACTGATCTCAGATAGGTTCCATGACAGTTCACTGGAGAAAGGATGTCTTTCAACATTGATCACTAAAAATAAACTTCAAAAACAATCTGATTTCTTAGTGGGCAGAAAGATTTTTTAGGGCACATCGCCAACAAAGATATAAATAAGAACATGAGAAGCTGCTCCATGTCATTAGAAAGTGAGCATGAAGCCACAGCAAGCACCACGTATCCTGTCAGTGGCTTTCGCTGAGGACTGGCCACTCAAGCACAGGTGAGGACACGGAGGAGCTGAAGTCCCTGCCCAGGTGTGGGGACATGACAGTACAGCCCCCTTGGGAAAACCGCTTGGCAGTTCCTTCAATCAAATGCCACCTTCCGTGGAACCCAGTGGACATAGCCACAGGTACTCACCTGCGGGAGCAGCCACTGTATCCATATAGACTTACATGTGGTACTTGTCTCAGATTCTTTGGCAACAGCCCAGCCCAGGAAGGCATGCTGACACACGATTGACCCTGGATCATTGTGGGGAGAAGGGAGCTGGGCAAACCGAAGTGTGAACCACACAACTCTGGCCAGAGAGGGTCCGTCTGTAGTGACAGGAAGCAGATCGCAGTTGCCTGGGCAGGCAGAGAGCCCTGGAAGTGCTACAGGGGCACAGGAGGCTTTGGGCGTTGGGTGCATCTGCATCCTGATTACAGTGGTGGTTTACAGGTGTGTCCATGTGTCAAAACTTACCAGATTAGGCACTTAGTGTATTCTATTGTGTGTCACTTATGCCTCAGTCTGTACGAAAATTTGAAGCTAAATTAGAACAATGTGGCTTCATTTCTGCTCTCAGAGGTGGTTTACATTTTTAAGATTTCAAAATGAAACATGTAGGTGTCCCTTAAACCAGGGACACATGATGAATCAGCTTTCCCAGGATTCACGGAGGTTTTATTTGTGAACTTCCTGTCTTATTCTTTCTACCACCAGAGAATCGCCCTGTGTTGGGCTGTCGGGAGCTCGTCTTCAGAAACCTCTCCAAGATCCTTCCTGCCATCTGTCATGACATCACCGACTGGGTAGTAGGAACCAGGGTGAAGGCTGCACAGCTGCTGTCAGTGCTGATGCTCCACGCCGAAGACCACATCACGCAGCACCTGGAGGTTATCCTCAGAACCCTGCAGCGGGCATGTGCTGATGAGGACAGGGCTGTGGTCAGCAATGTGAGTTGTCTTTTACTGGTCACGTTCGTTGAGCTGTAGCTTATAAGTTATAATGTTCACCTATGTGAGGTCACTGTCTGCTGGTTTTGATCAATGTGAGCCGCCATAGAACTGCCACCACAGCTAAGATAATGTTCACGTCTCCCTGAGATCCCCTTGGGTCTTGGCATCCTCCCCACCCTCTGCCACCCCTACTCATGGGCCGGTCAACCCAGATCTGTTTTCTCTCAACACTAGCAAGCGATGGCTCTGTACAGGTGGATTGCACAAGCCTGTCAGCCTTACCTTTGACACACTTGTCCCTGCGAGTCTCACTTGGGCAGGCAGGACACCTCCCTGGCTCTGGTGGCCCTCGCATGCCCACAGACTCCTGGCCCAGCATGTGACAACCGGCATCTTCTTGCTTGGTGGTGGCTGGTTCTCACTGCCACCCACCACGTGGCTAGCTGTTAGCATCACCACGTGCATAGGTAGAAGCAGGTGAGCCTCAGCGGGGTTTGCTTCACTTGTCCTGTCTGCCCCATGAGCTCAGCTGGTGGGCACCTTTACTGAGCAACAGGCCATTGGGCCTCACTCTGGATGCGCATGGGCATGCTCACTCCTGCCCAGAGGACATGTCATGGGGCCCATGACAGCAGCCTGGCACAGTGGGGGATATCCCTATATTATGTCACTGGGGGATGTTGTATAAATGGAGTCATGCACTATGTATCCTTTAGAATTGGCTTTTTTTAGTCATCCTAATGCCCTGAGGCCCACTGTTATGATGCAGAGTGGTGCCCACAGCATGGCACTGCCAGCATGTAGCCATTTGTTCATAACAAGCCTAGGTCACTGGCAGCACTTGAGGGGCATGAAGCCCTGCCAGGACTTGGCCTTCCTGGGAATCAGAACCCTGCAGAAGCTAAGGGCCAGGGGGACTTCCTATTGCACACACACAAGGCTGGCTGTGGTGGGCTGGGAGCCCCACAGGCAGATGCACAAGTGCCCGGGGCATCCCGTCAGCTTCTTGCCTTCTCTCACAGTGCATCACATCTGCAGAGCTGGTTGGAGTGTTCGTCAGCCCAGAAGTGTTTCTGAAGCTGATCTTATCCGCGCTGAAGAAGTCACCCTCCCCCGCCGGCCTCCTGGTCCTCGCTTCTATCATCCGAGGCTGCCCTAGGGAGGCCCTCCAGCCACACTTGAAGGTCATTGCCACGGAGCTGGCCCAGCCCCATGTCTGTCAAGGATCTGAAAATGTAAGCTGTGGGAAGGGAGGCAGGCATGAGGTTGACCCTCTACACAGGGAAGGTGGGTGGCGCCCCCTGCCTGAGGCTGTTAGTACATACCTGTTGATCATTATTAGTAGATAGGGCAGGGGTTGGGCCTGCACAAGGCCCACGGCCAGGGTACCACCACTGACACCATCTTGTCTGGGGACCTGCCTGCTTGCTGCCTCCTTCTACTCTGTCCAGTCAGCGGTCATTCATGTTAAAACTAAACACATGGAAAATGCAGGTCCTGCTTCATGCCAGCCACCTTCCATGTGCCCAGTGGCCACCGTGCAGGACAGTGTGGGATAGGGCGAGGGATGGGCTATGGGGCCACAGCGTCCTTTCCCACCCCCGCTCTTGGTCCTCAGCCTATCACCACGAACTGGCTCTTTACTTGTGTACCTCAGCATTGTCATCACGTGCTCAGAACAAGCAAGCAGATGGCTGGGAAATGGGTGTGGGATTCTGTACACAGTTACTACATACTCGCTTTATTCTACATCGAAGCAGTTTGGGTAGCTAGGCTTAATCGTTTGGAACAATTTATAATTGGGTGCAATTGAGAAAAAGATAAGGACTTTGTTTTTGTTTGGCTGTGACAGTCACTAGGCCCTCCTGCTCCTCTGTAGGGAACGGGGGTCTGTGCCCCCTGATTGTCCCCTGTGGCGCAGGCCTGGGGACAGCACTTGGGGCTGGCCCAGGCAGGGGTGGGGGACCAGCTATGTCTTCAGACACGGACGAGTGCTGGGACGCATCCTACTTGGGCTGATCCTTCTCCGGCATCAGGTGACAAGGTGGTCCCATCACAGCTGTGAATCTGCTCGCAAGGCGGCATGAGACGTGGCAGGTGGGAGGTGGGGCTGAGGTCTCAGAGGGGAGTGTTGATGAGCCATTCTCCCTGACCCCGGTGCTTTTGACACGGTTCACCTTTTCCGAAACCTGTTTTTAACATAATTGTCAAACCCACATGAATTCTGCATTTTTACTCAGGGTGGTCTGGTAATGATTCTGATTCCTCTACATAGATTTGTGAACCAGCTCTCTGTTTCCTGAAAGGCTAAATTTGAAATTTTGTGCACGTGTTTAAATAGAGATCTACAAATTTTATGGGAAAGAAAATATTTCATATTTTAGCGTCATGTATAGAAAAATCTATTTTTTTAAGGTTTTATTTATTTGAGAGAAAGACAGAGATAGCAACAGAGCACATGAGTGGGGAGGAGATGGAGAATGGAGAAGCAGGTTTCCTGCTGAACAAGGAGCCCAACCCCGGCGGGACTCAACCCCACCCCAGGACCCTGGGATCATGACCTGAGCTAAACGTAGACACTTTACCCACTGAGCTACCCAGGCGCCCCTACAGAAAAATTTAATCCCTTAATCCATGAAGTTCAGATTATGTATTTGGCTCTTCATCTTCCAGAGGTTTTTTGAGGACGAATTTCTACATTGATGTTGTTTTGTTTTTCTTTGTTTTGTTTTGTTTTGTTTTGTTTTCTGTAGGCTCCACACCCAGTGTAGAGCCTGTTGTGGGGCTTGATCTCACGACCCTGAGATCATGACCTGAGCTGAAATCAAGTTGGTCTCTCAACTGACGGAGCCACCAAGTGCTCCTGTAGTGGTGTTTTAAACAGCATGATCATGCTTAGTGTCTCATCAGATGTGTTCCAGGCTCAGGCCAAGGAACCAGCCATAGGGAAAACCAGAGATGCCCATTTCCTCACAGACTCAGACATTCAGCAAAGGCAGTGAACACTCAAGTTTAGGCAAAGGCTCCAGATGCAGTCCTTTTTCCCCTGCAGCAGGAAGGAAACAGCATGAGCTTCCTGCCATCATTCCCCAGGAGCTGGGAGGACCAGCTGCTGACATCTTTTGAGAAAAAACTGAAGGGTAGAAACTCCAGCACCAACCAGACAGAGGCTCCCTGAGGCTGCATGCCGGCTGCTGCAGGGCCTGGTAGTGGCAGGTGCCTCCCCAGGTGTGTCTGGCCAGCGCCGCACCTGGGGCTAAGCTGAGGGAATCCGATCCTTTCCTTTGAAATATTTGTTTTGTGACATGTAACTGAGCTGAGGAAATTGTTTGATACCGTAAGGGTAACTCATTTATTCCTTTTGAACAAACACAAACCATGATGAGTGCAGGGGCGTGGTCACCGTAGAAATGTCAGCCTCTAGCACTTTCTGCCATAAAGTTTCGACAACCTCAGATGACACTTTCAGGAGCAGGAGCTAAGATGTCATTTTGGAAACTCGCCTCCGCTGTGCCTTGGTCTCCCTCTTGAGGTGCAGGTGGAGGGGAGGGGAATGTTCTCTGCTTTGATATAAACAAATCTGTGAATGCCAAGGCCAAGATTCCCAGAGATGGTGCCACACTTCCTACAGAAGGGCACATGTAGAAAAGCACGCAGCTCCTTGCAAGGTCCAGTGCACCCCAAGACAGCCAGCCTGAGCTGATGTCGGCATGCATCTCAGGAGCTGAGAGTGACGCTCTGTCAGTGGTTACTCTAGGCCGTTCTGGAGATTAGCTGAAACCATGTCCTCAGACACTTGGTGACTGCCCACCTAGGCCTAAAAGAGATCGGGGCATGGAACAAGTGAGAATGTGAATTAAACACTAGTCTGGCTTCCCAGGGTTGCTGCACGTGAGCAGCCAGGCAAGCGTGAACCACACTCCTCTGTGATCCAGTGTGAATTCTTTGTTTGAAATCTCATGATTTATATCATTTGTGCATGAGCCCAGAACTCCTCCAGAATTGCCTTTGGACTTGTTCCCATTAGTGAAACCGCCTGAGTGCACACCTCCTGCCCTCTGCGTCGTGCTCCTGTCCCATCCTCTCTGTCCTTTGTGAAACATGCGTGAGGCACACATGGAGGGACGTATGAGAAGCACGGGGTGGGGCACGGGCATTAAGGAGTTCTGCTCCATGGTTGATGAAGCTGAGGTCTGGGAGACGAGCGGCTGAGTAGACCTGGCTGAGGCACCCGCCGTGTCACCCCCATCCATCAGGAGGCATGTCCTGAACCGCAGAACTTTTATTAACTTTTATTAAAACTTATTACAGAAAGACTCAGAAATGGTCAGCAGTAGAGAAAAGAGCAGAATGAGCCCCCGCATGCCCCCACCCAGCCTCTGCAGCCACGGGCTCTGGCGCGCCCATCCTGTCCACCGTCCTCCACCTTGTCTATTACCCTTGGGGGCAGGTTGGGAGGGATGGGTGTTTGCATGTGGATCCAAGATGCCCTGTTTCCCTTGTGAATTTTATGGGATGTGTGGCTCATGCATAAGACCTGCTTTAAACATTAACTGAGAGACTGCTAAGCAGTTCTTTCTTGGGCTATGTTGTTTTCCCTGGAAAAGAAAACTGAAAGTTTTCCCATGAAAGAAGGCACTCCTGTGGTCCATGCTTTCTGATCCATGGCACTAGTGTGCTGTGTCCTGTCAGTGTGGGCTGTGGGGTGGGGGGAGGCAGGAGGTGGGGAGAGCAAGTGCAGGGGGTGGTGTAGTAAGGGGGGCCCTGGGAGGGGGGCAGGAGCTGGGGGCTAGTGCAGAGGGCAGAGGGTGGGGAGTGAGGGGTGTAGTAAGGGGGACCCTGGGAGGTGTGGTAAGGGACAGGTGGGTGGGGGGAGGGCTGGCTCACAGTACTCCTTTTTTCCTTCATAGCTGCTTCATGGGGAGCACCTGCTGCTCTGCGTGCAGACTTTGGTTTCCGTGTGCCAGGAAGACTGCAGAGGATGCAGCTTGCAGCTCATGGAAGTGCTCGTGACCATCATGGCGCTCTCCGGAGCCACAGGCCTCAGTGACAAGGTAAGGCTACAGGGAAACCCCCACTTTGCTGTGTGGGTGATGGAGCTCATGCCTGGGAAGGTGCTCATCTGACCAAATGGAACCACCATCCAGAAGTCCTCCTGCTGTGGAAACTGAAGCCTCAGGCTCCCCTGACTCAGCTGACTAGCATAGTGGAGGACCATGTGGGACATTTGGGATGAGTCGCTCATGCGGTGGCCCTCAGGGGGTAAAGGATTCTAGAGAACCTGCAGCTGCCCGTTTATTGTCATGTCTCAGAGGGACAACAGCTACGGACAAGCAGGACAGGAGCCTGTCCTCAGCTCCAGCCTGTGACTGACAGCCTATAGAGAAGATAGTGTCATAATCTCCCATCTCATCACAGGCCAGCTTTATAACACTATTTCTGTTTTCTCAGCTCTGGGTTTAAGCTTTGAAAATTCTTCTGATGTCCAGTTCCCCTTGGGCCTCAGGGACCATCTCCAGAAGAATGTGGTTCTCCCCCTGGTCCTCTCTCCACCCCCGTGGGCACACCTCTGTCTGGGGATGATGTGCCTGATGGAGAGGTGCCTGGGCACTTCATAGAACCTGTGCCCCATATCAAGGAGGTCCTCTGCCCTTCCTCTCCTTTCCTGGGCCTCTCAACTTTGTTTTGTTTGTTGTTTTTTTTAAAGATTTTTATTCATTTGAGACAGAGAGCATGAGTTGGGGAGGAGGGGCAGAGGGGGAGGGAGAAGCAGACTCCCCACTGAGCAGGGAGCCCAATGCAGGACTCAATCCCAGGACCCTGATATCATTACCTGAGCTGAAGGCAGATAGTCAACCATTTGAGCCACCCAGGTACCCCCCACATTTTTGTCTTTAAAAGCCACTGTTCCACAGAGCACGTATCAGCAGGCAGCTCATCACCACAGGGCCACAAACAGTACATGCATGGGACACAATAGAAGGAAGCTGGGCAGCTGTCAGGAGGCAGGCTGGGAGGTGGCTACAGACCTGTCTCCTGCCCCCACCCCCCCCCCAGAGGGTGGTTGTCTCAACTGGAAAGCCCAGTTGCAGGGTGACCTTGGGCCAGCATAGTTTTTGTCTGATCAGTTCAGTGCCCTGCTGCCACCTTGCTCCCTGCTCCCTCACAGATTGGGCTGGCTGACGCCCAGCTCTCCCACCACAGTGGGAGCTGAGGACCCCAGAAGGGAGCGGCCTGCCAGGAAGCTTGCTCTCCCTACGTGCCCCTGGCTTTGTGCTGAATGGGGGCACAGTGGCTGAATCTCGTAAATGCACGTCTGTCTGTTTTGTTACCTGTTGTGCCCACGGCACTGACGCCATGTGCATAGTGGCGGTTAGATGAGCACCTACAGTCCTAGCCCCAGCAGGCACTCCAGGGGCTCCTCTTGTCATGCTTCCTCAACGATTGGGTGTTTGAGGTTGGCCTGGTCACTAGCCGCTCACATGCCTCAGTGGGTCTCGCTGTCTGATGATGAGGATGGGTCCCCCCCCCCCCCCCCCCCCGAGGGCTTTCCCCAGCCTGTAATTCACACCTACAGGTTCAAGAGACCATGGATGCTCTGGCCACAGTGCAAGAGGTCAACAGCAGGCAGGACCTCTACCGAGAACACATAGGCCCCCTTGTGGAGTGGCTGGCAGCGACACAGAACGACTGGACTGTCCACTCCGTGGAGCTGCTGCAGCTCACTGTGGTAGTCACCCATGCAGGTGAGTTCCCACCATGCCCAGGCTGGACCCAGGGGGCCACAAGCCAGCTGAGGTGGGGTGACTCATCTCTCCTGCCCATGGGAACCAGCAGTTTGAGAACCAAAATGTTAACTTTAAAAATGCCAAGAAGATTACTTTTCAAGACTTTATGTAACATGGCTGCTCAAAGCCTGCCAGGTGTATGGGTTTGATGTTAAACCTCAAGTTTGGGCCTTGTCATGGCCTCTCATGTGGCCCGTGTTGAGATACACCTCAGCATCATTGAACTTAGTGCTGCATGGCCAACGGGTGTTCTGCGTGGGCCTCCCATCCATGCTTCCTCCCTGCCCTGTGGAAATCCCTCTATTGGACCAGCCCTGGGGAAGCTTTCACTGGAATGCTTCTTTTTAAAAGATGATTCTTGAAAACAACAAAAATTACTTTCAGACCTGGAAGGGCAGTTTCTGTCCCTAATTTAGAAAGCCACCAGAAGCCACTTCCCAGTGCACTGGAACCTGCAAGCCTGCACACCGTTGAGGCTGATCAGGAAAAGCTGGGTTGTCAGCCAAGTGCAGGAGGGGCGGGCAGTATGGGGGGTGGCATGGCTGCTCTGCACTTCTCCTTCAGTTAACCAAGTATTTTCTCAGAGTGTGAATACTGTGTATTTACACTCTTTGTTTGAAAGTATCCTGTTTGGTCTGGAGAGGTTCCTTTTCCAGTGCCCCACAACCCGCATGGTGCTGGCACACCCAGGGCACACCGGTCTATCCAGTCCTCAAGTACTTCCTGCTGGATCTCACATCTACCCGTTTCTTTGTACCGTTAGTGTTGACAAACACCCTGCAGGTTGGAGGAGTTTTTTTCTCATTTTTACAAAGAGCATTTAACAGACTTGACATGTTAGAAATAATGCATTTTTGGTGCACACATGGTAAAAGGGAGACAGTGATGTGCACAAGCTAGGTGTGTTTTTACAGGAGGGGCAGGAAGACATTCAGTGACTCCTTTCTCCTCTTGCTTGTAAGCAGGAGATTGGTATCTTTCCTGAAAGATCCCACCTCCTCCTCCAGTGAGAATTGTCTGAACATTGGCCTTCTGTGTGATGTCAAAGGAAAATAAACCACAGAGGGTGTGAGCAAACATTCGGTGCTCAGTCGTGCTGAAGGTATCCTGCTCCTGGGCCATATCGTCCCATCTAGTTTGTTTCTCTTTCTTCCCCAGACCCCACACCTGGCCTCAGGTCAACAAAGGGCTTTGCTTTTCCATCTTGTGGCTTTGATGCCCAGTTTGAGACAGAGGATCTGAGAAGACTCCAGTTGCTTTGCTTGTTTTTGGGCTTGTTGCAAATGGACAGGCACGTTGTGAGCAGGGTGGCTATGAGAGGCGCTATCAGTTGTACAGTGCTGCGAGGGCCTGCCTGGCTGGAGTGGGGGGCCACAGTGGCACTCCATGACCGTGTCCATGCAATCAGAGTGCATGTCTACACCCCAGGGACTGTTTATTCCAATCACGACTGAGAGCACTTCCAGTACTGAAAATCATTCCTCATGTCTGAGGCCCTTGGTACTACAGGCGGACCTGCGCCAGTGCTCTCGAGCAGCGCCTGAGTAGAGCGATGGCTGCCAAGTGTAGGGGCAAATATTAAACACCTTACGTGTTCTGAATAATTTATTTTGGTTGATCTTTAAAATATTGCTTAACTTGAATTTTTTTAAGTATCTGGGAAAATATAAGGAAATAGGAAGTTTCCATGTTGAATGATAAGCATGATTTGGGGGTTAAATGTTTTATAGTGACACCCACGATCCGGAAAGGAAAGGAAGGTGGTGGGACAGGGCGTGCTGGCCCCCGCCTTCGGCACAGGTGCTGACCCTGCAGCCGTGGGCTGCTGTCCATCTGCGAGCAAGAACCGTGGGAACTGGGTGTGTGTTTTCCAGGCCCGGCGCTGGGAGAAGTGCTGCCCCACCTCATGCCCATCCTTAGGAGCTGCCTCCAGCCAGCCAGAGACCCGCAGATGCGCCTGAGGCTCTTCTCTTGCCTGTCACGGGTGCTGCTGAATGCAAAGCAGACCATCGACTCCCAGGGGTAAGTCTGCCTGGCCTCTGGCCTCTGTGGGGTCCTCTCAGACAGGAGCTGGGGTCACCCCGGGCTCTGGCGCCAGCCGCTCTCCCTGGGTAAACAGCCCTGCAATGAGAGCCCAGTCGGACAGACACGAAGTCAAGTCATTTTCGTGTGGCCGTTAAAATTCCATTGAATGAAGAGGTTTCAGGGAACATTAACTATTAATGGTTTATATATTAGCTGTTCTCACTTTTAATAGTCTTTCGGTACCTTTCAAACCTAACAAAGAATGGATTGAATCACTGTTAGAAGATTCTGTCCATGAGAACTTTGAGGCAGCAAACACTGAAAGACCTCTAATGTGGCAGCTCTGCAGTGAGGGATGGAGAGCAGAGATGCTGGTGGGAAGGACAGGAGTGACCTAAATCCGTCGCAGGGCAGAGCTGGGTGCCATGGGGTAGAGTGGGCAGTGAGGCGTGAGGGGACCCCATCCCCTTAGAAGGAGCACATCCATCAGGGCTCTGTCACTAACATGCTAGGACATTTGCTGTGGGCTCTGTCAGCCCATCAAATTGCAGGAATTCTGTTTCATGCTTGTCTGCACAAGGCTTTGAGCCTACAGTGGCCATAAAAAGAGACAAAGTGAGCCCTGGGAGCCCTCCCGACAGCAGAGGTCCACATGGATGAGCCCCAAGGGCGTATGGACACAGGTCGGCTGGTGCCTCAGAGCCTGTGCTTCCCCACATCCTCTCCAGGGGCCTGAATGGGTGACCCTATTCTGCCGAAACCTGTCCACTGGCCACCTGCAGGTCCCACTCAGAGTTGGCAGAGCATAGGCGTTGAGAGAGCTATCCTGGGTCCTTGGCCTCACTAATACCTGATGAAAGTGCCACAGCGACAAGATGGGCTCCTCGGTTTGAGGAGGTGCCATTTTGGGGGGCTCCCTCCCCCGGACAGGGCTGCCCCTCCCACAGAACAACCCCAAGCTTGGGCCCTGGGCACCGTCCCATCTGTCCCGGCCGACCCACTCAGGTTCCATAATTGCTCTGGGCCGTCCCCACCTCCAGACATGCAGCCTCTGCCCTCCAGGGTGTCTATAGATGTGTGACAGGCCTTGCTGGCCACCACCTGGCTCCGTCTGGTCCTCGAGGCTGACCAGGGACCAGGGAAGGGGTGACAAGGGTGGTAGGAGGTCCGTCTTCAGAGCACTGCCCACAAAGGTAGCTGGGGTTGAGGAGCAGGGCACTCACGGTCTCCTGAGGTGGCATCAGTTCTGAGGGAAGTCTGGGCGAACCACCTACGTGTACGTCTTCATTCCAGCAAGGACCCACCTACAAAGCCACATGCATCTTCTCATGCACAGGACAAGCCACTCCAAAAAGTCAGGTGCTTGATCTTCCTCCCTGATGTGTCACTGTTTTTTCGGCGCAAGTTCTGACTGACCCTGACCACACATGAGGCCCCTGCCTGTATCCCCACAGCCGAGCGGCAGTCTGGCCAGTGCTCAGCCCTCCATTCTTATAGCTACTTTACCTGGACACTCAGAGGACAGGACTCAGGGTTAGGTCCTTCTGAAGAGACTCTTGTGAATCACTTTGCAAGAAGCAGCAGTTCCTTGCATAACAGTTAAAGCACATTGAAAACCTAATCTGTGTGTCTGTGTGTCTGTGTGTGTAGACCATCCAGAACCAGATTTGCTCCTTTGCCTGCATCGCTGGTTCTGGGATGCCCCCTGCTGGAAGCAAACAGGTGGAGCCTTATCAGAAAGTTGGGTCAGTCGGGGATGAGGCTGGAGACAGACCAGAGGGATGGCGCAGGATGCAAGGAGAAGCAAGGGTGTCGTGGAGCTCGGGCTCCCCCCAGAGGCTTTACCTTTTCAGTATTCAAGAGCAGCTGGTATTGGGACACAAGCCACCTTTGAAATATGCTTTGGAATGAAATAACTTGAATTATTTGTTGAACCAAACAGGTTTTGATGTAATGGTGAAGGCACAGTGGGATTCGTTAGGACACTCAGGTGCCCCTCTGTGCAGCTCCTACTAAGGTGCCCAGAGTGTGGCTCTGCAGCCCTGAGCTGGCCAGGCAGAGTGGGATATGTGAGTTCACCATCCAGATGATGTGCCCTTATTACTGGTGGGAACATCCATGTCTCCATGAGCTGCAGCACTCAGGCCCTGGGTGCAGACCTGCAGTGCTCTCCCCTTGGGTGGAGGGGAGCATGCCCACAGGGGACAGTTAGGCATGTGTCTGTGTGTGTGTGTGTGTGTGTGTGTGTGTGAGAGAGAGAGAGAGAGAGAGAGAGAGAGAGAGAGAGGTGGCCACACCTACAAGTGACTTTGCCAGCCTGGTCAATGTGCCTGGTAACTTCCTACCTCCTCTTTCAGAGGCAAGGGGAAAGACTGACAAAGCCCTGCAGCAGAGGGGTGGGGGCACCCTAGAGGCTCAGAACCTCTGAGTGGGCCCAGCAGAGGCTGGGAGGAGTTCTAGAAGGCCACCAGCTCTCCCTCTAGCTGCCTCCTCCCCTGCAGGGCACCTGCCCCAGGGAAACCTTCGCGCCCTGGTTCAGGTTTCCCCTCAGCCTGGCTCCCTTGTCTTTACCTGTGCTCCCATGTTTCCACCCCAGGCAGTTCCACCACTACCTCGACACTGTGACGAAGGACATCCTGGTCCCCAATCTGCAGTGGCATGCAGGGAAGACCGCCGCAGCCATCCGCACGGCAGCTGTGTCCTGCCTCTGGGCGCTCATCAGCAGCGAGGTCCTGTCGGAAGAGCAGGTGGGGCTCCCAAGGGCACCTGCCCAGGGGAGGAGCACGTGCATGCAGTGGCCAGACCCTGCTTTCAGCAACCCACAGAGGGGAGGGAACATGGGGGCTGCAGGCAAGGGCAGAGCACAGGCTGGTGTGACCCGCAGCATTTGGTGTTCTGATTATCTGGGGGTTTTCAGAGGTTTACATATTAAATGTTACTCTTTGCAGAGCAGAGAATGTAACCACAGGAACCTAACTGAGTTGGGCAGATGTTGGGGTTTATGAGTTACTGTGATTCCTACCTGCAGTTCACATGGGGATCAGGGAAGCAGGCGCAGCAGTGTGAAAGCCTTGCTGTCACTGCTTAGCCCCACATCTGCCATGCCTGGCCAGGGACTTGCCTACTGTGTGAGCTCTACCTCCTGGTACACTCAACTGTCATGATCAGAGTTACAATGTCCCCTGAATTTTGTAGGGCACAATAGACAGCCATTCCAGTGAATAGCAGACTCTGTAGGATTTATGTCTAAGACTTTGTGAATAATGAGTTTATCAACTCACCAATTTAAACAAGATTGTTCAAGTCATCTAGATTTTAAAAATCAAGGTTCTAGTTTTCTTATGTAAAAATTTCACAGTAGCATTCCAGACTCCTGTCTGTATGAGAGGCAGGCACCTTCCATGACAGGCAGCATGTACACACCACATGCAGTGTCGTTGCTGGGCTGGGGTCCGTCACCAGCCCCTCTTGTCTTCTCATTGCAGATACAGCAAGTGCAGGAGACACTGATGCCGCATATTCTAACCACCCTGGAGGAAGATTCTCAGATGACTCGATTAATTTCGTGCCAGATCATTAACAGATTTCTAAAATCCTCCAGTGGCATCATTGATCCTGATAAGTTCATCAGGATTTACCCTGGTAGGACATCTTTCTTTCCTAAACCTCATGTGTCTAGTTATCTGGTGGCTGTTTCTTTTATAGGGAAACTAGAAACTGCTCCTTTGACCTCCAGTCAGGTTGATGCTGCATCCCAATACAGCCATGACAGAGGAACCATCAATGGGTAGATAGTGTAGCACAAGAAACAAGGAGGCGTGTGCCCAAGATTTGGGAGTGCGGCCCCACTACCTGGCAGGGATCCCTTGAGGTGAGGGTGGGCACACAGCTGTGCCTCAAATCCCACATTTTCACCCCTCTGGAGCCCAGGCACTGCACAATCTCAGACGAAGGAGCAGACTAGTGGATGCGGAGGGTCCCTAAAACACCAGGAAAACCTAGCATGGAGGATGGCAAGTACCCCTGTTGCTGGAGGGGAGTGGTGAATTCTAGAACCCACCTCCAAGTTCAAACAGAAATGCAAACAGAAACCAAGATATGACTGAGAAAGAGCCCAGCAGACCTCCTAGAAATGCTGCTGGTAGACTGTAGTGAGGGGCCCTGTGGAGACTAAGGAGCAAGGTTGGCACTGGGTGTGGCCTGCAGGCTCTTGATTCCTGCCTGGGCCCTGGCCACACAGTGGAGCCTCAGCACCTGTACTTTCCCTGGGCTGCAGCAGGCAGTGATTCTAGAAGGTGGTCTTAAGAATTCCGGGAAATGAGATTCAAAGCAGGGGCCACTGGATGCATGAGACCAAATGTGGCAGAGATGGGATTTGTGAGCTGAGTCCATTCGGGTCACCATGAGGGGAAGAGGTGCAGGCTGTGCACGCAGAGCTCCAGAATGAGTGGCAAACAGACGGCCAACATCAGAAGAGGTAGTGGCTCAGAATGTTCTGGAAATGTAGTGCATCTTGATGAAATGCAGAGTCAAAGTCACCTTTCCCATGTGTTCTTTCAAGTTTGTTTTTGCTTTTGTGTTTACTTCTGTGGCACCAAACATCTTATTCCTATTTCTATCTGTGAACAAATCCAGGCCAGTGTGGTTGCTGCCTGTCAGGACTCATTGGGATTTTGCTCACTTTTTAAAACAAAAGCCAGTGAAAATGTTGCTCATTTGGGGGCATTTGGGGATATTTTAATTACAATAGGATTTCCTCGGGCAGGCTCCTTTATTTTGTGGCACCAGTTCTGTGCTCCTGGCAGCGATGTGTTTACAGAAGCATTGCCTGCTTGGCTGCAGAGGGGAGGACGTTCTAAGCTGCTCCCTCTAAGTCCTTCCTGACAAGCCCCATACAAGCTATCTTTTCTTCCTGAACTAGCAGTTGCACATCATGGCGGACCTCAGACGATCACAAAAGTGAATTTCCAAGCCACCTCTTCTGCTTAAAACTAGAGGCTTAGGAGACACCATCCCAAAGTTGGCCTGAGCTGGCAGGAGCAAGGATATGGCAGGAATCCCTGCGAGAGGCACGGGTGATGTGTCCTTCTCACTGGCTGTCCCAGGACTAGGGGAGGTGGTGCTGGTCTCTGCAAGGTTTTGCAAACATGCGTGCTTCCATGAGGCTCAGAATCCTTAGAAAAGGGCATCTCTGTGAGTTAATGCCCATCAGGAAGCCAAGAGCCACATGCACACATGTGTAGAACAGCACAGGCCCACGGCCCTGCATACCTACGTCTGGTGGATAGGCCGCCTGCCATTGTGGGGCCACTGCCCTGCTCCCCACCAACATCCACCTCCTGCCTGCTCATTCTGTGCCCCAGTGACTGCTGAGTCTCCAGAGACACCCAGCCACAGGGCCAGAGATTTCTTGTACTTTGGGGTGAGAAAGGTATATGTTTGATAAAAACCTCACCTGTGAACAGTGAGTTTCTACCCACAGGAGAAATGGTTACTGCGTTCAGCAGCCAAGTGGTCCAGCCCCAGAACTCAGCAGAAACAAACCAGACACAGGTGTTGGCTCTCATCATCAGGCCCTGAGCTCTTCCCCAGAGTGCGCAGTGTGTTGGGGTAGAGAAGGGTCTGCCCATCAAGGGGACAGGACAGCCAGGGTGTGATGCTTGTGGTGACAGACTCTTGAGCATCTCGGAGCCACAGAGGCCTGGGGCTGCCTTGCAGGTGAGGAGACAGGTACAGAGCAGCTCAGGCCTGCCTGCACATACGGCACAAGGAGGGCCAGGTTCTCCTCCGCCTGCCCTGGCCAGTGTGGTCCAGTGGTCCTGGGAGCTGCCCCCAGGCCCTTGAGTGTGAGCACTAGTCTCCCCACAGGACATGGGGTTCCCAGGGCCCAAGGGTGAGTGCCCCCAGCTCTGGGTCAGTCCCTGCACTGGTCGCTGTCTCACTGTCCTGTCTGGCCCTCCCTCTAGAGCTCCTGAAGCGTCTGGACGACGTTTCCCATGAAGTGAGGCTAGCTGCCACCTCTGCCTTGGTCACATGGCTGGCGTGTATCAAGAATGATGATGGGAAGTCCTACTACCAAAGCAACATTCAGTTCCTGTACAGAGAGCTCCTTGTGTACCTCGATGACCCGGAGAGCGCTGTCCAGGATGCGGTGTTAGGTAGGTGTGGTGTGACATGTGGTTGGTTCTGAAACCTGCCTTGAGTGCATGGACCCGGCTCTTGGCAGCTGAGTAGCATGATTGGTCTCATGGGGCAGCAGATCCACGGCCTCGGGAGCCCTTGAACTATCAGTCCCAAGGGTTTTGTCCTTCTAGGTTACAGCCTGTGTTATTTGCTAGAAATTGAAGTTGAGAAAAATCTTGGATATTTATTAACTTGGTTAGGGTAACAAGTTCGTTGTATATTAACATAAATAACATGGTTTTAAGAGAGATCTTTTCCAAAACAAAATAAGGAGCAAGAAGAGTGGCGTTGTTTACCTTTTTGTGACTCTCGATGGCAGACTGCTAGGTGTTCACAGCTTCTGCATTCTGTCAGCCATGATAGGTGGTGTTGGGTAAGGTAATGAAGGAAATCCAGCCTCGGGCAGGTACACAGCTGGAAGAGAGGAGCTGTTTCAGATAACTGCGGGTGTGCTTTGATACTGCCCCAAACTGGATAGGCGGTCATTCCCCGGAGGCCACCCAGAGGGTGGACCCTGGTAACAGTCGTGCCTAATGGTCCATCCTGCTCGGGAAACCTGCGTCAGCCATGGAATTGGGGGCATCATCCTGAGTCAGGCATGTCCAGTCACGTTTGTCAGCGTCAAGCTCAGAACAGCCTCAGAAAGAAAAGCTTACGGAAGCTGTCCAGTGTACAGTGGCGGGAACATGGGTCTTATAGTTGCAGTTTCTGCTAGATAGCTTAAATCTGTCGTTGGCCACAAATGCTGTCACTTCACTAATTTGTGAGCAAAGGTTCTGCTGGGTACCTGAGTAAGACTATCCTGAGTTTGTTCCTTGTTTGTTGGGTGGTTGTTTCTGGTAAAAGCAGCATCCTAGGGACCAGGCACACCCCCGCTGTGCCCTCACATCACCACACAGGATGCCTGGACGGTGGGCCCAGCAGACACCGGGGAGCAGGGGCTTCCATGTAACTCCTGGAGCAGCCACAGGGAGTGTAATCCAAAGAAGTATAGGTAAAATGTCCATAAATAGGTTTTAGGGTAGAATTCTAAAAAACATTACAAAACCCAAAAGAAGTCAAGGAATGAGGATGGAAAGAACACAGAAACAGGACAAATAGGAAACAGACCAAATCCAGCCTCAGCTGCAGTCTTGTTTAACATTAATGAGCCAGACGTTCCAGTTAAAAGGCAGATGTTGTCAAGTTAATAAAGAAATCACAACTTAACTCTAAATTAATGAATTAAATTAAAATTTGGGTGCCTGAGGACTGAGTTAGTAAAGGAATTCTTACTGTCTGAGGACATTTTTTTTTTTTAAAGATTTTATTTATTCATGAGAGACACAGAAAGGGGGGGGGCAGTAGCAGAGACACAGGCAGAGGGAGAAGCAGGCCCCATGCAGGGAACCCGACATGGGATTCTATCCCGAGTCTCCAGGACCACGCCCTGGGCTGAGCCACCCAGGCTGCCCTACTGAGGACATTCTGGAGGGAGCTTGCCAGGCGATGGTGGTTGCAGAAGGCTCATGGACCCCACAGTCTCCTAGCCCTTGCTTTGTGCCATGCAGTGAGCAGACAGCCAGCCTGGGGTTGTCTCAGACACAGCTTGACTCCCAGACCCCTGAGTCCTCCAGGGACCCTCACACACACAGAGCCTCCACCTCAGGCCATCACAGATGGGAGTGGGTGACGGTGCAGCACATTTGAATAGCCGGGTGGTGTCTCCAGGCACCAGCAGCTGGAGGACACACCAGCGTCCTGGCTCCACTCCTGTACCTAGTGCATGTAGGGGGGGTCTGGGTCACTTGGCCCAGTTCTCACAGACCCCACACCTTGCCCTCCTCTCTCCTCCCTCTCTCCAGCAAGACAAATAATGAGTTTTGTCAGTCTTCCCTAGCAGGCAGCCTGGTTCCCACCAGAGGCTAACTGTCCAATACCCGAGGAACAGTGTGTGCACCGCGCCTCCTCCGCCTTCGAGACGTGGCATGACTCGTGACGGCGCAGGCGTCAGGGCAGACTCACTCCACTGCTCCTCTGCTTGCAGCCTCTGGGCCTGCCCCACCGACCTCGGGGGTGCTCACAGCAACTCCAGCCCCTGGCACATCAGCCCCATAGCCAGCCAGCTATGTTTGCAGTCCTGCGTAGACAGGCCCCTCTCTCAGACAGATGACTGGCTTTCCCCTCGGGGGCTCCCCTCAGCCCCTCATGCTTCCTGGGCCTCCTGCCTGATGACCTTGCTTCGTCCCACTGACAAGGTAAAACTCCTCCACATCCTCTCCCGCAGCCAGTCCCACATGCCCTCTAACTCCCAGAGCCACTCCCATCATGGTGCCCATGAGCCTTGCTGCCAATAGCAGCCTGCTGCTTGGGCCTCTCTTCACCTGCATGCACTCCACAGGACCGCTGGTTACCACCTCCTTGCTGTGGCCTCCAGGATGCCCTGGCTTCCGGGTTTCCTCTGTCCCTCTGGCCACTGCTTCCCTCTGCACCCACAGTATTGGTGACCTCTCCATGGCTTCAGACACCGCCCATGTGCTAGTGGCTCCCAGACTTAAGTCCAGGCCAAACATCTGCCCCAAACTCTAGACACACACGTGCAGAGGTGCTCAGAGGACACGAGGGTCTGCTGGCATGGCAGCCACAGCATGTAGGCCAAGCCCAGGACAGCGCCCCCATTTGTCAACTCTGCTCCCCCTGCTGTGTCCCCATTGCCACCAATGGCCATGCCACCCTCCTTGAGCATTAAGCAGGACCATCAAGGGGACTCCGATGACCCCCTGAGTCTGCTTGCCTCTCTCTAGCTCCCTTCCCACCCAGAGTTCAGCAGTCACCAGCCCAGTTACCATGATTATCACCTGTAACAACACTGCTTTCCTTCTTTATTCTGATTGTCGCCTAATATGTCCACAGCATCTGGCATATAGAAGGCTTACAGCTGGTGTTTGTTGACGGAATCAGCATCAGTAAATGTAAGAAGAGAATTGATGATTTTTGTAAGCCAGTTTATCTGCTATTGCAAAACCTGTTTCTAAGGCCAAAATGCCACACAAACATCACCCTCAGAGATTTTGAGAGACTTTCCTGATCTACCAACAACTCCAAGAAAATTATTTGAAGTTATTTTTGTCTACACTGTGACTGTTGTGTACTAATCTAGCATCATCAGATGAATTTAAAATGCTGTTAAAACTCTTCAGTTAAAACTATTTTTTTAGAGTGGTTTTGGGGTCAAAATAAGGGGAAGGTACAGAAATTTTCCGCATACCTGTTACCCCCACACACAGCATCCCACCACCCCAGGTGGTGCATCTGTCACTATTGAGGACCCACTCAAACATGTCAGCACCACCCAGAGTCCACTGTTCACATGAGGGTCACGCTGGGTCGTGTGCATCCCGTGGGTTTGGACGAATGGGTGACACAGATCCACCATTACAGAACCGTACAGAGTAGTTTCGCTGCCCTGTGTGACTGATGGTCTTGCACGCACACCCCACCCTGACAGCCCCTGGGCTTTTACCCGCACCACAGTCTGGCCTTTTTTAGGATGTTACCAGGTTCAAATCCTACAGAACAAAGGCTAAAGGCTGTTCAGATTGGGTTATTTTACTTACTAATACACATGAAAGGTGCTTCCATGTCTTTTCACAGCATGATAGCTCATGTGTTCTTAGCACTGGATAGTAATCTGTTGTCTAGATGGACCACAGATTACCCATCCAACTAAAGAAGGACAGCTTGGTTGCATATAATTTTTGGCAACTATGGAAAATGCTGCTTTATGTATATGTGTGCAGATTTTGTGTAGACATAAGTTTTCAGCTCTTTTGAATACCAAGTAGCTGGGCAGCCCAGGTGGCTCAGCAGTTTAGCGCCGCCTTCAGCCCAGGGCGTGATCCTGGAGACCCTGGATCGAGTCCCACATCAGGCTCCCTGCATGGAGCCTGCTTCTCCCTCTGCCCCCCTCTCTCTCTCTCTCTCATGAATAAATAAATCAAATCTTAAAAAAAAAAAAAAAAGAATACCAAGTTGCACAATTGCCGGATTGTATGTTAAGAGAATATTTAGTTTTGTAAGAAACTGCCAAACTGTCTTCCTAAGCGGCCTCACCATTCTGCATGGCCACCAGCAACCTGCTACTCCACATCCTTGCTGCATCTGGTGATAGTATTGTGGATTTTGGCTGTTCTAACAGATGTGTGGTGGTATCGTCTTGTTGTTTTGACCCACATTTCCCTGAGGACACATGATGTGGAGCTTTTTCTCAGATGCCTGTTTGGCCTCCGTATCTCTTCCTTGGTGAGGTGTCATTAAGGTCTTCACATTTTTTACTTACATTGTTTTCATATTGAGTTTTTGGAGCTCTTCGTGTATTTTGGATAACAGTCCTTGATCAGACGTGTCTTTCGTTAATATTTTCTCCTGGTGTATGCCCTGTCTTCTCAGTCTCTTGATGTTGGCTTCTTGCAGAATGGAAATGTGTAATTTTAATGACATCCAGCTTATCAGTTATTTCTTTTGTGGATAGTACCTTTGGTGTTGTGTCTAAAAGATACTGCCACACCTGAGGTCCCTGGGTTCTCTCCTGTGTTCTCTTCCAAGAGTCCTGTAGTTCTTACAGTTTTATATTTAGGTCTGTGATCCCCTTGGGAGTTAATTTTTGTGAAGTATGTAAATTCTGTGTCTAGGTTCTTTCTTCTTTTTTTGTTTTCCTGTGTACAGACATCTACCTATTCGAGCACCACTTACTGACAAGACTTCTTTTGCCCCACTGCCTCACCTCTGCTCTGTTACCAAAGGTCAGATGACCATGGTTCTATGTCTGGGCTCTCTGTTCTGCTCCATCGATCTGTTTGTTCTCTCAACAAGACTACGCTGTTGAGTACTATGGTTTATGGGAGGTCTTAACGTCAGTTCTCCAGCTGTTTTGTTCTCCTTCCATGCTGCATTGGCTCCTCTGGGACTTTGGCCTCTACATACAGATTTGAGATTGAGGTGGTGGATATCTGCAAAATAACTTGCTGGGACTCAGAGTGCAATTGCCTTAAATCTACATCTCAAGTTGGGGAGGACAGACATCATGACGATATTGACTCTTCCTGTCCATAAACATGGGCTCTCTACACTTAATACATTTTATTTTCTTTTATTTATATATTACCTCTGTTTATTTGTATGCTACTTATTGCACTCACCAGGACCTCCAGTACAATGTTGAGAGGGAGTGGTGAGAGGGACATCTTTGTCTCATTTGGCAGCTAAGTGGAAAGCTTTGAGTGCCTCACCACTCAGTATGACTTTAGCCACAAGTGTGTTTATAGATACTCTGTTGTGTCGAGGAAGTTCTCTATTCCTAGTTGGCTGAAAGTCTTTACCATAATTGGGCACTAGATTTTGTCAAAATACTTTTCTGCATCTATTGATAAGATCATGTGATTTTCTTTCTTCTTTTTTAAAGATTTTATTTATTTGACAGAGAAGGAGAGAATATGAGAGAGAGAGAGCATGAGCACGGTGAGGGGAGGGGCAGAGGGAGAAGCAGACACCCCCTTAGCAGGTAGCCCAACACGGGACTTGATCACAGGACTTGATTCCATGACAATTGATTTTGAAATATGGGACCAGCCTTGTGTACCTGGGATAAACCCCACTTTGTTTTCACACATAATTCTTTTTATACATTGTTGGATCGATCATACTTGCTACTATTTTTTTTTGAGGATTTTTGCATATGTATTCATGAGAGATGATGGTCTACAGTTTTCTTATAATGTCTTTATCTGGTTTTGTATTGAGGTCATGCTGGCCTCGTAGAGTTAGGAAGCTTCCATCTTCTAGGAAAGAATGTAGAGAATTGGTGTAATTTCTTCCTGAAAGTTTGGTAGAATTCACCACTGAACCCATCTGGGGCTGGTGCTTTCTCTTTTGTGGGGTTATTAATTATTGATTCCGTTTCTTTGGTGTAGGTCTATAAAGGTCATCTGTTCTTGTGGGGTCAGCCCACCTCTTCTGGGTCCTCATATCTGTGGGCCAGGATTTATTCAGAGGACCAGCTTTTGGTTTTGTTGATTTTCTCCATTGATTTCCTGTTTTAATTTCACTGATTTCTGCTCTACTTCTAATTTTTTTCTTCTGCTCACTTTGGATTTGTCTTTTTCTAGTTTCCTAACATAGAAAATTTAAAGTGTCGATTTCCAGATCTTTCTTCTTTTCTCACATATGCATTCAATGCTATAAATTCCCCTCCAAGCACTGTTTTCACTGCATCCCAAATATTTTGGTTGTATTTTCCTTTTCATTTAGTTCTAAGTGGACCTTAATTTCTTTTGAGACTTCCTCTTTGATCATTGCATTATTTAGAAATGTGCTGTTTAATCTCCAAATATTCGGGGATTTTCCAGTTTATCTCTTGTTGATTTCTGGTTTAACTCCATTGTTGTCTGAGAGCAGACATCACAGGACTTCTGGTTTTTAAATTTCTTATGGTGTTTTTCATGGCCCAGAACATAGCCCATCTGGTGAGTGCACCAGGGAAGCTTGAAAGGTGCATACTCCCTGCTTGCTGTTAGACGGAGGCGCCTAGATCTGCTGTGGAGGTCAGCCACGTCCTTGCTGACCTGCCTGCAGGTCTTTCCATTCCGAGAGCACATGTGGAAGTCTCAGCTACAGGGTGGATTCTCTGCTTCTCCTTGTCACCCCATCAGGTTTGCTGTGCATTGTTTGGCGCTCTGTTATGCATATTAAGGATCTTTCTGTCTTCCTGGAGAACCGACCCTTTCTCATTAGGTCACACGTGGCCTCTCATTCCTGGATCACTTGCTTTGCAATCTGTTCTGTTCATAGCTGTTTTAACTTGAACATGAAGCTTATTCACATAAGCAGTAGTTGGTTTAATATCTATTTCTGGCATTTTAAGGGTGTGTTGCTGTTTTACAGAGGTCCTCAAAGCAGGAAGCGTTCTGTTCCCTGAGCTCCTGGTGAGAGAGACAGAGGCTGTCGTCCACAAGCACCGCTCTCCTGCCCACTGCCAACAGCTTCTGCAGCACCTGCAGGCCCTGCCACTCGCCCAATAAAAGCATGGAGCAGGCACCCAGTACCCATCCTCACGCACCTCACAGCTCTGGCACCTCTCTGTTGACAGCTGGAGACATTCACAAGCAAGAATGTACTCTGTAAGAAATATGCTGGGATTCTCCTAAGATCTCAAGCCCAGCAGTTTCTGAAATAATGTTCACTGAGTGGCTTCTGTACTTTTGTCTTATTTATATAGTTCATTGACAGATCTCCCAAAAATCTATAGGTTATTTGAAATTAAAACTAAATGGCACCTGCTCACACTGGCAGCCAAATCAGCCCTTTTGTTTTAAAGCTTTGTGCACCTGCTGTGTTCCAGAGTTAGTATTTCTGTTTGAGCAAATGCCCACCCCACCAAGATGATTTTTTAAGCAAGTTATTAAAAAGAAATTCATTCATTCCTTAAGTTGTGTCTACTGAAACAGTATCACAGTGAACAGACTAAAAGGAACTTGAAGTCTTTATCAGTTAAATTTTTTCCTGTTTAAAATATTCTGGAACTCAAAATGTTACATGGATAGTCACAATATTTTTTTCTTAGCTCAGTGATGCAATGTTGAAAGAATATTTAACCAAATACAGTTTTGGTTGCTCTCGTAAGTAGAAGTAAAGTAAAATTGGTTTTTATTCTCTAGCACTTTCTACACCCAAGTGCCTAAAAAAAATTTTTAAATGGGTATTATTTCCATAAGCCAAATATTTATATTAACACAAGGGGGAAAATACTGTGTGTTTTCTAACAATCAAATATTAGCATTTATGCTAAAGTGTTTGAAAATTTAATTAAAAATATTTATTATAATTATTTTGTACACCTGTCTTAATGTGTTTTGGTAGTTAATTGACATTTTTAGAAATTGCTCATTTTTTCCTTAATCTCACGGTGACTCCAGCCTCAAGAATTCTGGGCTCCTGCACCACTTGTAGTGTACTTTCTGGACGCCAGGTGGCAGGCGCTCCAAACCCCATCAGGAGGGCTTTGGAGGGAGAGCCTGGCTGTTCAGTCCGGAGGGGACGGCAGGCCTGGATGAGAGGCGGGATCTGAATTTGCTCCCTAGACTACAGTGACCAGGATTTAGGACGCCCTCAGGGATGTCATCTACGCTGAGCCCGTTCTACGCTGTGCTCTTCCCTTCCTCAGCATCACCTAGAAACTTCTAGAAATGCAAATTACCGGCCCTCAGCCCAGATCTGCCAAGTCAGAGCCCATGGCAGGGGCCCAGTGGTCAGCCCTCCAGGGCACTGATCCCCTTAAATGTGGGGACCCTGCCCTGAGCACCATACATTTTCATGTCCAGCAGGAGCTCCATCTTCCATCTTTGATCAGCCAAAAGGGTCACAGGAACCAAACAGAAGTGCAGAGTCCTTGGCGGAAGGTCATACACACCAAGCAGGCATGGTTGGATGCTGGCATCGGTGGGTGTCCATGCCAGCTGCCACACTGGCTACCAAAGAAAGATAAGCACAGGATTCCAGTTTCTGGACATCTTTGGGGGAGGGGACATACTGAGCGGCAGCACTACTGTGAATTGGTGCCACCTGGCATGGTCTCAGCAGGTAGGTGTGTTCAGGAAAGACACAGAAACTCAGCTGACAAAGGTTAGTCCTCTGAACACCTGACAACCAACAGGCCCCTCCTCACTTAATTTTTTGACATTCTCGGGGTATCTGGGAGGCTCAGGTCATGATCTCAGTGTCCTGGGATCAAGTCCCAGAATGGGCTCCCTGCTCAGTGGAGAGCCTGCTTCTCCCTCTTCCTCTGCCCACCCACCCATGCTCTCTATCTCAAATAAAATCTTTAAAAAAAAATTTTTTTTAATTCTTGTACTCTTTACTCAAATCAGCAATTATTTACAGAACCCTAACCTTCATATACACGTGGTGAACAGGAACATGTAAAACAGTCCCTGAAAGTTTACAGCATTCCTGAAATGTAATTTACATACTGACAGTCCACCCATGCTAAGTGCCCAGTTAGATGAGTTTTAGCCCATTTTTGAGCTCTGCACCCATCACAACTATTTTAGAACACTTGTGCCACCCAGATGGCTCACCCCCACCCCCATCCCCCTGCCCACGCTTGTAGCCCACCGCTGCCCACCTTCCCACTACCAGCAACCGCTGAGCCGCTTCTGTCTCCAGCCTGTTCACATATGGAATCATGTGGAATCATCTTAGGTGTCTGGCTTTTTTCTCTTAGGACAGTTTTTGAGGTTATTCATTCATGCACTATTTCAAGGGTCAGCAATCTCTGTAAAGGGCCAGGTAATAAATATTTTAGGCTTTGAGGTCCAAACTCTTTTTCTGTTCACCTGTTGATGGCATTTAGGTTGAGATGGCTCTGGGTTCTGTGACATGTGTGGGCATGTTTCTACTGTGCTTAGGTAGGTACCCCAGAGTGGAATTACTGGGGCATATTTGATAAGTTTGTAGTCCTGGTTGATGGATTGATTGCTGTTAACTGCTTTATTGAAGGATGCTCACCCTAGAATTTACTGCACATATTTAAAGTGGGCAGGGACACCTGGATAGTCCAGTGGTTGAGCATCTGCCTTCGGCTCAGGGCGTGACCCCGGGGTCCTGGGATCAAGTCCTGCATCCGAGCTCCCTGCAAGGAGCCTGCTTCTCCCTCTGCCGTGTCTCTGCCTGTGTGTCTCATGAATACATAAAATCTTAAAAATAAAGTGGGCAATTTGACCAGTTCTGACACACACGTGCCCCCATGAAACCACCAGGCAAGACCATGAACCTCCCTACCACCCTCTCTAGAACCCCAAAGGTTCTCTCCTACAATCCCCCAACCCACCCCCACCCCCCTCCAAGCAACTTGGATCTGCTTAGAATCAACATACGGTATACCCTGCACATTTTGTACTTCTACAGCACGTGTTTTTGGTTTGTCTTTTTTTTTTTTTTTAAGATTTTTAAAATATATTCATCAGAGAGAGAGGCAGAGACACAAGCAGAGGGAGAAGCAGGCTCCATGCAAGGAGCCCGATGTGGGACTCAATCCTGGGACTCCAGGATCACACCCCAGGCCGAAAGCAGGTGCCAAACCGCTGAGCCGCCCAGGGATCCCATCTTCCTTCTTTTGTACAGCATCATTATTTTCAGCTGTATCCACGCCATCGCACCCACGTGTGGCAGCACATTCCATTTTGTTGCTGGGTGTTATTCCACTCCATGGCCGATCACAACTTTGATGCCTGTGTGCTCCTAGCTCCTGGCTATCAGAGAGCTTCTTATAATACTGGTGTATCAATCTGCATGGGCACATGCTTTCATTTCTCTTGGGGGAACATTTGGAGTGCAATGCAATCACAGTGGATTGTACTTAAATTTCTAAGAAACTGTCAAACTATTTGCAAAGGGGTGGTACCATTTTATACTCCTGCCAGGACCATCCTGGTTTCTCTCATTTTTGCCAACATTTGACACATCAGCCTTTTTAATTGTAGCTATCCTAACACACATGTGGTGGTATCTTAATATGATTTTAGTTTCCATTTCCTTAATGTCCAGTGATGTTGAGTATTTTTTCATATGCATATTTGCCATCTGTATATCTTCACTGGTGAAATATCTTAAAATCTCTTGCCCATTTTCTAAAAGATTTTGAGAGACAGAGCCCACATTCACACACACAAACAGGGAAAGGGGTAGAGGCAGAGGCAGAAGAGAACCTCAAGCAGACTCCTTGTTGAGCAGAGCTGGACGCAGGGCTCAATCTCATGACCCTGAGATCATGACTTGAGCTGAAATCAAGAGTCAGATGCTCAACTGGCTGAGCCACTCATGCACCCCATGCTACTGATGCCATAGTTCAAAAGCAAGCTTTACTGCCTTTGAAAATCTTTCTGTGATCTAAATGAAAACATGAACTCTCTCTATGGTGAGTTGGTTGAAAATAAAACATGTAGGTACCTTTTAACAACCAGGGACAGCTCCATAGGTGCCAGTATGTGATGGTCTTTAAAATACATCAGTCATTGTAAACAAGGAGCACAAGGTATAGAACGAACCACACATAAAAGGAGGTAGGAGCTGCTAATTTGCTCTCATGCGTATAAACTATTTCTGGAAGGGTGCAGAATAAACTGCAAGCTGGTGGCCTCTGGGGAGGGGACCTGCATGACAGGGAATGGAGTAGGAGTTCAGTCTTCACCGTCTGGTACCTAGTTAAGAACACGGCTCAGCTGAGACTCCTAATTGCAAACCCATGGACACTGGTGATGTTACTAGCTCCTAGCTCAGCACACCTGTTTGCTCTATAGAGCACAGGACCCAATTCCACGAAAGGATATTCAGGATGTTTATTAAGTTGTTTAGTTGAGAAAGGAGAATGTGGATACTTCTATGCAAGTGTTCATAGCAGCTGCATTCCAGCCCCAAACTGAAATAACCCAAATGTCCATCAACAACTATGAATAGAGAACACCGCGCTGTGGAGAGAGGAGCAGACCCCAACGGGCACTGCCACGGGGTGGCTCTTCCAGCCGTCGGCTGCGTTAAGGAAGCCAAGTGTTCAGTGAAAGTGCACAGCACAGGATTTCTTGGTGCCAGAACAAGCAAAGCAGCGCCACAGTAGTTTCCCAATCACTGAATCAACCATGGGTATTTCCAGGGCTGTTCTACCCCCCTCTACTTGTGAATTTTATGTGAACTTTTTTGTGACTGAAAGTGTTGAAACTTTAACAATCATAGGATGACCTTGGAAGGCAGAGGCTCTCAGGCGCTGCCTCTCTTCCAAGCCAGAGCGGGAGGCAGGGTATCTCCTCACAGACTCACCTTCCCCCTGCCAGTTGCTTTACAACCAACTGGGAAAATTAAGTTTTCTCTAAAGATAAATCATTCTTCCTGACTTTTCCCCATTTTCCAGGACTTTCTAAATAGCCAGTGTCATCCAGATGTCCCATCAGTGCTCATGTGATGTTAAGACATGAAAGAATCACTGTATGTTACCTGGGACAGTATGGATAGCTTGTTTTCCCCACTTTGAATCATTGAGGATTTTAAATCATTTTCAGAGGCCATAGGCGATGCTGTTGCACAGGCCTCCACTAAGCCCCTACATGACTCAGGCCATGTCCTTGGCCTTGTCCCCAGGGGCCTGAGCCTCTCTCCCATGACTCTTCCTATGAACAGATGATGGTTTCAGGAGCTGGCTGGGACACTGAGGCCTGGGCACTGTGCCAAGGACAACGGCACACGCTACTCTGCCCTTGGGCATCTGTGCAGGGTTTTCTGCTCTTGGAAAGTGAAATTTGAAGAGACGTGGCAATGCCATTGTTGGTGCACAAATCTCACCTTGGACAGAAGGCTCCTTGTAGAAGTACCAGGTGCTCTGCTCCTGGCCTGACTGCTGCACTTTTATCCTCCAGGACTCGGAGTTTCTTTACATTTCTCTGGGGGACACTGGGTCTTTGTCAGTCTCCTAACCACAGGCATTTCAATTAAGATTTTAATCCTCGTGATCAGTTGTTTTGAGGTCTACGACCCTGCAGGAGGTATTCTGGTTTCAATGTAAGCACACACATCCATCCTACTCACAGGGGAACCACCTGCTACACATGATCCTCCCCGGAAGAACTTTATCCCTGGGAAGGGGCCCTGTGAGATGACCGCTTTAGCAACTCCTCCCTCCCATCAAAGTGCTTGAGCCTGTACTTCTTCCCCTCACTCATGAAGTAAAATCAACGTTTCAGAAACTACCATGAACATTTCGTGTACAACTTGAGACCCTTAATGACATTTAGTGGCAAAAACACGAGGAGGCATTGCTAACTTGGGAGTACACGCCGCCTCTAGGATAAAACCTCTCTTCCCGCAAACATGCAGCGCGGGACGCCTCAGTTCAGAGCCCAGGCGCCCGTGCCCCAGCCGGCCCCCAGCAGCCAGGCCACGCCCAAACACCTGGGGCTGTGGGCGGCCGGGGGCACCGCGTGCACCCCCACGGCCCACCCCAGTCCTGAGCACCCACCGCGCCGGACCCGCGGCGCCTGCACCCCCAAGTGCCCCAGCACGCCCGGCCGCGCCCCCAGCACCCGCGCCCCCAGCACCCGCGCCCCCAGCACCCACCCCCCAACGCCCCAGCACCCGCGCCCCCAGCACCCAGCACCCGCAGCACCCACCCCCCAACGCCCCAGCACCCGCGCCCCCAGCACCCCAGCACCCACCCAACGCCCCAGCACCCACCCCCCAACGCCCCAGCACCCGCGCCCCCAGCGCCCAGCACCCGCGCCCTCAGCGCCCAGCACCCGCGCCCCCAGCACCCACCCCCCAACGCCCCAGCACCCGCGCCCCCAGCACCCAGCACCCGCGCCCTCAGCCCCCGCGCCCTCAGCGCCCAGCAGCCTCCTAACCGCGCGACAGGTGCCCCTGCTGTGGCGGAAAACACGCGACCCACCCGGCAGTCCCGGGGAGCCCCCGCCTGCACCCGTCGCCGCCCGACGCCGCCCACAGCCTCCACTGAGCACCCCAGCTCCCGCCCAGGCCGACCCGCGGCGTCCGAGGCCCCCGCCAGCCGCCTCCCAGGCGCCCTCGCGGCGAGCGCGTGGACACGTGACCCGGACGCAGCCAACGGCGGACGCTGCTGCCCGCGGAAGGCAAAGGCGCCGGCGCTTCCGCGCGTGCCTGGCCCTTGGCCGCGCCGGCGCCTCGGATTGGCCGCGTCCGGGTCACGTGGCCACGCCGCGGCCGCGCCCCCGCCCCGCCGCCCCGTCCGGCTGGCGGCGCCCCGCCTTGGTGGTCTCGCTGTCGCCGCGCGGCGGGGGCGGGGGCGGGGGCGCGGCGTGGAGGGCAGCGCGGGAGGGCAGTCAGCGGGCCCTCTCCCTCCAGAGGTGCAGCCTGCGCTGCTGCCGCCGCCTCCTGCCCCGCCGTCCTCCTCGCGGACGGAACGACCGGGGCGAGGTCAGCGCGTCCGTGGCCCGAGCGTCGGCCTCACTGAGAGCAAGAGCCGGGGCCACCAGGGTCCGAGCCCTCCTCCCCGCACTCACTCCCCTGCCCTCCCGCCCCAGGAGGAGCCCCGGGACGGAGAGGGGCCTCGGCCGACGGACTGCAGCCCCTGCAGCTGGCGGTGAGCCTGCGCCGCCCTGGGGAGCGGGGGTGCTCCGAGTCCCCGCCCTGCCCCTCCGGGGATGCTCCGAGTCCCCGCCCTGCCCCTCCCGGGGATGCTCCGAAGCCCCGCCCTGCCCCTCCGGGGGATGCTCCGAAGCCCCGCCCTGCCCCTCCGGGGGATGCTCCGAAGCCCCGCCCTGCCTCTCCGGGGACGGGGAGGGGCTCCTAGGTCCCGCCCTTCACCTCTCGGGGATGCTCTGAGTCCCCGCCCTGCTTCCCCGAGGATGCTCCGAAGCCCCGCCCTGCTCCGGAGGGGGGCGGGGCTCCTAGGCCTCCCCCTGCTCCAGCGCGGGGCGGGGCTCCTAGGTCCCACCCTGCTTCTCCCGGGGATGCTCCCAAGCCCTGCCCTGCCCCGGCGGGGGGTGGGGTGCTCCTAGGCCTCACCCTGCTCCTGGGCGGGGCGGGGGGGGCGTGCTCTTAGGCCCCGCCCTGCACCTCTGTTTGCAGCCACGAGCTCCAGACGCTATCCCTGGGGAGCACCCAGGTTCCCTGCAGACCTGAGGGGTATGGTCCACAAAGAGCCACCCACCTGTTAGCCACATCCTTCCGGGTGGGAAGCACACTTCTCTGGGACTAGGGGTAGGAGGAGGAGGTTGGGAGTGCCCTTCCTTCCTCTTTCACCACACCCTCCTGCTGCTCCAAATCAACCAGCACTTACTAAATGGGCGTCTTAAACAAGTGGCCGATTCCAGGGCCAGGACAGGGAAAAGGCAATGAGCTTGGCTCCTCCTGTGTCGCTAGGAAGGAAGGAGGTGCTCACAAAATGAAGTTGGGTTGTACAGGGACTCCGCCAACCTGAAGGAGCTCCTAGGGACTAAAGCTGGAAGAATATGAGCAGCGAAGTAAATAATATGGAATTGTAACTCAGAGAGTAACATAAATACCCAAGAGTCCATAGTGATAAAGAGTAAACAAGTGAGAGGCAGAAGACAGCTCCCTCCTACAGAAATACCACAGTTAATAACTGTAGTAGGAATGAGAGAAATGTAAAAACCACCTTAGGCAAACACCAGCATAATTGTTGGGAGCAAGATCTATTTGATGCAGAGATTAGAGGGCAAAAGTTTTGAGACAGATTATTGTATTGCTTCAAATCTCTCCCCCAAGATATTTATTAACAGGGACAAATAGTAACTTCGTAGTAGAGAAACTTGACCAACACACTTCAACCAGGGAATCAAAGTATAAGACAAAACGACAGTGTATATCCCTGATGTGATAATGCATCGAGAAAGACAACAGCACTCCTGTGGTTTTTTTGCCAAAAATGCATAACCTCAATCAAATAATGGAAAAACTTCAGAGAAATCCCAGTGAGGACATGGTGCAACGTACCTGAGTACTCTTCAAGAGGGCCAAGCTCCTGAAAGATGAATCCTGAGGAGCTGTCCCAGATCGGAGGTGTCGATAAGAATGACAACTAAATGCAACGTGGGGTTCCAGATTGGCTTGGACTAGGAAAAGTGCGGTAGTGGAAAAACAAGTAATCTGAATAAAGTCTGTAGTTTAGTTAACAATATTTGTGTTTTCCCAAAACTTCTAATCCCCAGTGAGATGGTATTTGGAGATGAGACCTTCAGGAAGTGCTTAGGTCATGAAAATGGAGCCCTCATGAATGGGCTCAGTCCCCTTGTAAAAGAGCTGAGAGAAGACAGCTGTCTATGAACCAACAAGGGGCTTTTGCCAGGCACCAGACCTGCGAATGCCTTGGTTTTGGACTTCAGCCTCCAGAACTGTGAAACATAAATTGTTTTTTAAGCACCCAGCCTGTGTTGTTTTGTTGTAGCAGCCTGAGCAGACTAAGTCAGCCCTGTACCAGAATGAATTACCTGGATTTGATATGGGTACCATAGATATATAAGACATTAACCTTAGGAGAAACTGGGCAAAGAACATTTGGGAACTCTGTGCTTTTGGGCGGAGGGGCAGTGAAATACAGGTGGACTAGGGTAAATTCATCCCTCTTCTGGACCAAGTGAGCAAAGGATATTCAACATTGGGCTGCCCTTGTGTTCCAGAAAGGGACAAACTGATGAGAAACACAGGCAGATGTGCTTTTATGAGCACACCGCTGCCCAGTGTGTCTCTACTGGCTTGGCAGGTACAGATGTCCCAAGTAGGAACAAACTTGGCAAATTGGGGAATGGCAAGGAGGCCAGACGGACAGGAGGTATAAGCCTGCATAGATAGCAAGCATCAGATGTTGGGGCCACAACGGGTGAGGTTAGAGAAGATATTTTCACTCGTTCACATCTCCTTCCATCTCCATTTAGTACAATTTTATTATCTTACTGGGTTTTTCTCAGTTACCTGTATAGTGTTATATAGTGTTTTGCCCTTAAACCTTTGTAGATTGTCCAGCGGCGTGGGACAGCATCTGTCCTGACACAGAAGATAGGGATCCTATCTTTCCTCTATCTCCCCTGCTTCCACCTACTACCCAAGTCAGATCACGTAGACTTTACTTGTACATGATCAAAGTTGCTTGACAACAGATTGAAAATACTTTTTTCATGCTTCATTCCTATATTGAGTCCCAAAGCTAGAAATCCATCAGCAGTTTTTATGGCTGGATGCATTTTATCTGGCATTTCCTTCTCGCTATGCTCAGTGGCCTTAAAATGATGATACTACATGAATTGCCCAAGATAATGCCACAGTTTGGTTTGCTTCGTATTTGGACCACAACTTGTGTTTACAGTTTTTCATTTTGTTTATTGAGTTTCTAAGTGCCTTTATTTTTCCCCATTGATCAAAGACTGTGTACCTTCACCAGATCCTCACATTGACACAGCCTCTCATTCTAAATCTTGCCCCAGATGCCCACCTCTTCCCCTGGAGCTGTATGTTCCAGAGCCCTCCAGCCTCTTTGTTGTTCAGGCCTGCTGCCCAGCTGTCACTGTGGACATCACCCCACAGGCCTCCAGACTGGCCCTGTACTCACCTGGTCCCATGCTTTCCCCGTTCTTGGTGTTCTTTGTTCTCTGAAGTGTTACAATCATGACCTCAGAAAGGTAATGTCTTTGCATTACCAAAAACGCCTTTGATTTGCCCTCACAGCCAGATGTAGACTTCTAGAATTTGCCCCCAGAATTGTGATGTCAGTGTCTTGCTGTTACAGTTTGATAATCCTTTGTAGGAGTCATGAGTTTTACTTCTGGATGCTTCCTTCTTTTCCCTAATATTCTGAAATTTCACAAGAACAAGTGTAGATGGGATCTTTCCTTCATTCACTCTACTCAGTGCAAGAGGGGTCCATTCTCTTAATTTCCTCTGTTCTCTGGTCCTAGAACTTCTGTGCTTGATGTTGAATTGATCCCCACTACCATCATTTCTCATTTATTATATTCTTCCTCCTTTTCTTTTTGGGTCATTTTTTCTATGTCCTGAGCTAGATATTTGGCTTTATTTTCTAAGCTTTCTATCGACCTTTTTATCTCTTCTATTTTTAGAAGTCTCTTTTCCTTTAAGTAAACTTTATTGATATTTGATTTACATAAAATGAAATGGTCCCATTTTAAGCATGTATTTTGATGAATTTTTGTGCAGTTTTGTAATTAATCACCGCATTCAAAATATAGTTGTCTTGGGCCCCTTCCGAGTCACACCCCAACCCACAGCCAGGCTTTGGGCAACCACTGATCTGATTTGCAGGTTGGAGTTGTGTTTTCTAGACCTTCATGGTCAGCATGTTTTTGAGATCCACGTTCTTGCATCTAGCAGCACTTCATTGATTATCTTACTCCCAAGTAGCATTGCATTGTGTGCATATAATCCAATAATTAAACTGTTCATCAGTTGAGTGATGTTTGCATTTTTCTGGTTCAGTTTTGGATGATGATTCTAAAAACATGCAAGTGTACAATACAAGTCTTTGTGTGGGCATGTTTTCCTGTTGCTTGGGCAAATACCTTAGAGTGGAGTAGCTAGACTTCATGGGAAGTATACATTTAACTTTATACTAAACTGCTGGTGTGTTTTCCAAAGTAGTTGTGGCCCCTGACATTCCCATGAGAAATGCATGAGTTCCATTTGCTCTGAATTTTTACTATCTCTTGGTGTGGTCAGAATGTTCCTGCTTATTCCAGGTTGCTCAGTTTCCTTGAGAGATCTCCCTCCTAAATATAAAAATTGACAGGAGCTTCATATCCAAGGGTTCATCAGATTCTGGGCTTTTTTGTATGAGGTACAGGAAGGGAGAAGCCATTAGACTCCTTACCAGATGCCAGATGAGGAAGGAATTACTTGGAAAGACCAGAGCCATTCAAAAAACTTCCCAAGCACTTTGGGAGAAGAGATTCATGGCTTTTTCGAGCAGTTGCTCTGTGGCAGGCATATAGAAGGAGCAGTCATTCTGGCCCGGAACTTCAGGCAGTACCCTTGGTCTCAGCCCCACCTCCAAACCTGGTCTGAAACTCTGAAACCACAGGAGACGCAAGCCCCACCTCTGCCCAGCCCCAGCCCCAGCCCCAGCCCCCAGCACCTCTTCTGGGATGCAGCTTCCTTCACCAACATCTCCACCTGCTTGCCCCCTTCTCCAAAATGTCGGAGTCTCCGCTAGTCCCTGCCAGTCATCTCAATGAGGTGCAGGAGAGAGGGAAGGAAATTGCCTGTGCTTCGTCTTCCTCTTGCACTGAGGTCTGGTTTCCGTCTGTAGCCTGGCAGGAATCCACAGGTGAGGCTCAGTAGAGAAGGCCAGTCATGAAACACCATGTATAGCATCCACTTTGATAAAAATATATAACCTGTACATAGAAAGGTAACAGAATAGACCTTTAAATGTTTACAAAAGTTACCTCTTAGGTGATGGTATTAAAGTAGTCTGTACCTTTCTTTAACTTTTAAAAAACTGTCACAGGCTTTCTAAAACCTTTAGTTATGTGGACAGTTTGCACACTGGCTGAAGCCACAGGCTGTGGGGTCACCTGGATCTGGATTTTCAAGTGTTAGACCTGCCACTTACTAGCGGTGAGCCCTCAGTGTCCACATCAGTGCTCTCATTTGCCATTGGGTTGTTCCGAATGTTCAGTGAGGTCGTGTGTACAGAGCCCCACAGAGTGCCAGGCCCACAACAGGCAGCCTCCATCAGTGTTGGCTATTAACATACTATTATTAGTTTTAAGATAAAAAAGAGTAAACAATTTACATCATCTAGCTCTAAGCTAATAGTTTTCCTGGGCACTTTCCCAGCATGAGTTAACTGCAAAGGTGCTGCCAGATATCCAACTAGCTTCTGTGGATAAAGCAGTTGATTGTAGGGGTGCCTGGGTGGCTCAGTCGGTTCAGCATCCAACTCTCGGTTTTGGCTCAGGTTGTGATCGCAGGGTCATGGGATTGAGCCCCGTGTCAGGCTCTGCCCTCAGCATGGAGTCTGCTTTGGATTTTCTCTCTCCCTCTCCCTCTGCCCCTCCTCACTCTCCCACATGTCTGTACTCTTTCTCTCTCCAAATAAACAAATCTTTTTTTTTAAAGCAGTTAATTGTAGGCATCACTTGGATTCTGGAAAATATCTGCTAAAAGTAAGATAATAATTTTGGTTTGGGAAGAGTTGGCATTGGACATTTTACTATGACATCACTTGACTTCCTGAGCCAGCTGTTTATTGTGACCATTCCGGAATGACCCATCAACTCTCCATGCTGGGATACTCAAGGCTTTCCCTAAGGCAGCTCATATGATCACCAAGGTTGTAGATGCTCAGGAGTAAGAATGTAACACTTGTGTTAACAGCCAGACACTCAGCGGCCTGTCTCACCAGCCCCAAGTCCTGCAGACTTTGATGAAATGCAGGTTTTCTCTGTATATCACACTGCTTGTCTGTGTGTGCCATGAAAGGCCAGTGAGCTACTGAATGCTGACATAAACTGTCTTGGCAGGTTTCCCTGCAAGGAGAGAGCAGCTGTGGTAGGACCCCCTCAGCACCATCAGGACTAGACTGAGAAACAGGCCTGGCTCTTATTGGGGCAAAGCTGACCGAGAACATTTTCTTAGGTTTTTAAAAAATGTCTTTTTCTGGCATATTTTTTCAAAGGGTTGGATGTCAATGAATCTAATAGATCCAGAGTCCATTTGTTGTGCAGAATCCATCCACCTGATATGGGTTAAGCACTGTGCTAGGCAACAGGGAGCCAGGGATGGCAGGACAGACCCACCTCTGCCTCCTAGAACCCAGAGTCAGGTACACCGTGCCCAGCAGAAGTATAATGCAACATGTATGGCATCGAAATTTTTCTAATGGCTGCAATAGGGGGAAAAAAAAAAGACATGAGTGAAATTCATTTGGATAATATACGTACTGCACCCAGACTCAGTGTATGTGTATGTATGTGTGTATATATATATATATATTCACTAATAAACATCAAACAGAATGAGATATTTTACATTACTGAGTCTTCCAAATCTGATATGTTTACATACATAGCTCGTCTCTATGATGACCACTAGGACTTTCAACCATCCTGCTTTACTCAGGACCACCTGAGTTCTGGCTCTGAAAGTTGTACATCCCAAGAAAGACATCTAGAGGATGCAAAAAGTGCTGTTTTTCCTTAAAAGAGTGTGGAAGTTTGGGGAGAAAGTACAAAACTCCTGAGGCAGCCTCCCATATAGAAGCTAACATACACAGTATTTAGTGCCCCATGAGTGCAGCATAAATGCCCTCCATAGTTACTGCCACTGCTTTTCCCCAACTGTTGGTGTTGGCAAATTTGTGGTTTGCATAATGACCACCTGAGTTGGGTTGCTCTGAGAGATCCGAATTACGAATGCAGTGAACACATAGGGAGTGTGAACATCAGCAGCCTGCTTGTAACTCTGGCTGTGGATTCACTGTCGTGTTTGTATTGAGTTAATTTTTCACGAGCTGAATGTTGTTGCTGTCTAAGGGTTCTGATCATGAAGATACGAACAAGGACAAGATGAATACGGGTGTGACCCAGACACTGCTGACAAGGGAGGCTTACAGGCTGTCACTTTAATGACACGTGAAGTACACATACAACTGGATTAGGAGGCTACAAGCAAAACAGAGTGTCATGCACAATATGCAGAAGAGACTTGGGGACACAGATGATGGAGGAGGGATGAGGCACATACTGCAGAGTGAACTCAGGTCCCCGGCAGGATAGAAAGTTCTTCAAAACAAGTGACAACTTTTTTCTCCCTAAAAGCCACCATTACCCAGTCCCCAGTACTGGCCACGGAATAAGTTCAGGCACTCCACTTCACTGAACACACGTCGTCTGCTCATTGCTCTACACAGCAAAGTGAAGTGACACTTACTCACTCATAGAATGGAATTAAAATTTTGAGGAGGGATGTGTGTAAAAGGAAGAAATCATGATGAGATATGTTTACTACCCAACAACATAGAACAGGCTCTGTCACATCTGACGAACCGGGATGTTTTTTTACAGCCGGTCCAGTGATGCACCCAAGCCCAGTAGCAAAACAGTGTTTTCCCAGCTCTTACTTTGATTTGAAACAAAGAGTTTCAAATTGTCTTCTTGATTTCAATGACAATTTTGATTAAATTGCAGAAACATTGAATCAAAAGACTGTTGATACCTTGTCCAAATACAAACTAGACTCTGCTTATCCATTTGTGTATTTGCTGACAGTGCAAGTGTACATTCTGGCAAACTCCATTCACCTGATTATCTTATTACCAAAGAAAATGACAAGATTGGGATCCCTGGGTGGCGCAGCGGTTTGGCGCCTGCCTTTGGCCCAGGGCGCGATCCTGGAGACCCGGGATCGAATCCCACATCAGGCTCCCGGTGCATGGAGCCTGCTTCTCCCTCTGCCTATGTCTCTGCCTCTCTCTCTCTGTCTCTCTGTGACTATCATAAATAAATAAAAATTAAAAAAAAAAAAAAAGAAAATGACAAGATCCTACTTACTAAGTGTCCTCCACACCTCGTATACAACACTGCTGGTAAGGTGAGGTCTGCTTACCTGGAAAGAAAAGTTTGGGTCACCTTTAGTTACCTCAAAATATGTGGAAACAAGATTTTTAGCTTGATAGAAATGGAGGGAGAAAGCCTTCCTACAAGATACCTATCATTGTTGCCAGTCATAGGAAAGATGTTAAAATGTTTGCCTGCCATAAAATCTTATTTTTCAAAGCATGAGACAAGAGGAATGTCCTTCTCTAATTTGGAAATACGTAAGGATGAGAACAAAGAAGGGGATTACAGGAAAATGGAAATTTATATACTGTTTTTCCAAAACTGCCTCCTGAGTGTCTGGTGCCCTATGTGGATTGTTGACGAGAACTCACATGAGCAAAAAACAAACTCACTTTATGACAACAGGACTGCTTCAGAACTCAAAAATGTCACCAGAAAAGGGTAACTAAATTTGACATGACTTTCTCATCCCTTTAGTAAAACTATAACTTGTTTGAAATCCAGCTTTGATTTCAAGTTTCAAAGACCTCTGTGCTTTAAGACCATTCACCTGAGAGAGAGAAATTTAACATATGGTGACTTCCAATATGCTTTGGAGTGTTTAAAATGGACATTTTAGGCATGGGGAACCAAAATGATAAATTTACATACACAAAGGAACTGATAAACGTCTGGTCTACCAAAGCAGGCCTATGCATACAGGCGGGTGGACGTTCTTTGAATGCTGGAAACAAATTCCCGCAAGTGCTCATAGGGTGTCATCACATTGGACTGACACCAGGAATCTGAGTTTCAGTGGCTTGATAGAAACAGCTGCAAGTAAGCGTGAGCCGTGCACTTGACTATATCCCGTTTCCCGCTGCATAAGTGAAGAGAAGGATATCCTAAATTTCAGAGAAGCGGTGCTGGAAAAGGAAACAGGAAGAGTGGAAGAAGCTGCTCAGAGTGTCCTGAGACACAAGGAAGCAGTTCACGACCTGCTTTATTAGTCTTCTCGTATCAAGGTACAGATAAACACAACAGCTTGGATGAATCTCCAGGGAATATGAGGAGTCTAAAAAGCCAACCTCAAAAGCTTATGTCTTGTGCATTTATGTAACATTTCTTTTAAGTAAATTACACCCAGCGTGGGGCTTGAACAACTCATGACCTCGAGACCAAGAGTCAGAGCGTTCCACCCACTGAGCCAGGCAGGTGCCCCAATTTATGTAAAATTTTTGAGATGACAAAATTGTAGAAAAGCAGGGCAGATTTGTGGTTTCCAGGGGTTAAGGACAAGGGGGAAATGTGACCAGGGGCTGAATGGTTATGGGAGAGCCACAGAGGAGACCCCTGTGAAGCTAAAGCCACCCAAAGAACCTCACAGGTGTGAAAATGCACAGAACTATGCGTCATGCACACACCCAGGAGTGGGAGGGAAATTGGGCAGATCTGAATAAGATGGGTGGGTGGTATCCATGTCAGTCTCCTGGTTGTGATATTACACTGTGAGTCTATAGTTACAGTTAAAAGTTTCAGTTAAACAGGTAGTTTCACATTTATGTGTCTTCAGAATATAACATAGTCTCCAAAATGTATATATTTAATAAAAGATTTTTTAACATAAAAAAAACATTGTATTAGAAGACAGACACACTATACAATTTTTAAAATGATTTCTTCTATTCATTACTACTAATTGCACTAACTGGCCCTATGGTTGTTTTGTTTAAATAATAGCATTTATGTAACAGAAAAAGTAAATAATACAAAATAATGCATGGTTTTGAAGAAACACTTATTTTCATTTTTTTATGTTAAGTGATAGCACACGTGTGGACAATTCTTTTATATGATAGTGCTTTGTTTTGGGGCAAAGTCTGATATGTCTTTGTCCCAGGAAGGCATTCTAAAACCTCAATCCCTTCAGCCCATTCTAGGTGCTTGGGTCTAGTGGTGGGAACTTGGGGGTTGTCTCTGCAAGAAGGGGATGCACTACACTTCTGTCTAAGTTGAAAGACCATCATCTCTGGGGAGAATTCAGGGGGTGGAATAGGTACTCATCTGGCAATTCACTGAACTTAGCAGCCAGGCTCAGAGGGAGCAGGGGCTGCAGGATTGGAAGGAACCCACTTGAGAACACAGTCTAGAGAAACAGGCACCTGGGGGTTTGTGAGGAAATCCTCCACCAAGACCCCAAAAGTCCCCAGACCCATTGTCCTCAAATTAAAGTGATCTATGGCCCCTCTCCAATGGAAAATCATCTTCACAGACCCCCACCTCCACCCAGGATGTTTAAACGATTTTAATTGTAACCTTTCTTAAATACATACAAATGTAAAACTAAATATAAAGTCCTTGTGCTTTGGGCACTCATGCAGCTATGAATCCAGTTGTATCTACAAACTAAATACTATCAAAGATGGTGCATTAATTGGGCTCCCGTGGGGAATCCTGCCAAGGCTGAGCCCACCCCTGTGTTGTACTCAGTGAGGTGGATGAGGGCTGGCTCTCCCCACACCTCCCCTGCTGGAACTCCTGAGTGGCTCTAGTGCACTGGTTATGGGCCATTTTTGTGCAAATGAATCATTTTCATTGCTTTCTCTTCTGTCATTGGCTGACAGCAATTACCTGAAGGCCCTTTAATGCTATTGCGTGCTTCCTGAAACACCACATCTGCTCACACAGGAGCCACTCAGCTAGTGCCCTCAGAACCCTCCAAGATATCCTTGAAGTTAAATAGAGAACTTTTCTAAAAATTTCAAATAAACAACCTAACATTATATTTAAGAGAGCTAGAAAAAGAAAAAACCAAAGCCAACAAAAGGAAAAAAGTGATTAGAGCAGAAATAAATGATAGAGAAACTAAAAAAGTAATAGAACAGATCAGTGAAACCAGAAGCTTGTTCTTTGAAAACATCAACAAAATTGATAAACCTCAAGCCAGACTCATAAAGAGAGGGAGAGAGAGAGAGAGAGAGAGAGAGAGAGGAGAGAGAGAACTCAAAATCACAAATATAAGAGGAGAAATAACCCCACTGCACAAATACGAACAATTGTAAGAGAATGTTAAGAGAAAGTACATGCCAACAAAGTGGACAACCTGAAACAAATAAGTTCCTAGAAACACACAAACTGGGATCCCTGGGTGGCACAGCGGTTTGGCGCCTGCCTTTGGCCCAGGGCGCGATCCTGGAGACCCAGGATCGAATCCCATGTCGGGCTCCCGGTGCATGGAGCCTGCTTCTCCCTCTGCCTGTGTCTCTGCCTCTCTCTCTCTCTCTCTGTGACTATCATAAATAATAAATTAAAAAAAGAAACACACAAACTACCAAAACTGAAACAGGAAGAAATAGAAAATTTGAACAGACTGATAGCCAGCAAAGAAATTGAATCAGTAATCAAAAATCTCCTGATAAGAAGCCCAGGGCCAGATGTCTCCCCAGGAGAGTTCTACTAGACATTTAAAGAAGAGTTAATACCTATTCTTCCCCAACTGTTCCAAAAAATAGAAATGAAAGGAAAACTGCCAAATTCATTTTATGAGGCCAGCATTACCCTGATACCAAAACCAGAGAAAGACTTCACACAAAAGAGAACTATAGGCCAATATTCCTGATGAACATGGATGCAAAAATCTACAACAAAATAGCAAACCAAATCCAGCAATACATTCAAAGAATCATTCACCATGGTCAAGTAGGACTTCTTTCTGGGCTGCAACAGTGGTTCAATATTTGCAAATTAATCAACATGATACATCACATCAATAAAAGAAAGGATAAGGACCATATGATCCTCTCAACAGATGCAGAAAAAACATCTGACAAAGTACAACATCCATTCATGGTAAAAACCCTCAACAAAGTAGGGTTAGAGGGAACAAAACAGCAACATAATAAAGGCCATCTATGAAAACCCCGCCACTAACATACTCAGTGGGGAAAAACTGAGAGCTTTTCCTCTAAGATCAGGAGCAAGACAAGGATTCCAACTCTCACCACTTTTATTCAACATGGTACTAGAAGTCCTGGCCACAGCAATCAGACAAGAAAAAGAAATAAAAGGCATTCAAATTGTAAGGAAGAAGTAAAGCTTTCACTATTTGCAGGTGACATGATATTCTATGTAGAAAACCTGAAAGACCACCAAAAAACTACTACAACTGATACATGAATTCAGTAAAGTCACAGAATACAAAATTGATGTACAGAAACATGTTGCATTTCTATACACTAAAAATGAAACAGCAAAAAGAGAAATGAAGAAAGCAGTCCCATTTATAGTTGTGCCCAAAATAGTAAAATACCTAGGAATAAACCTAACCAAATAGATGAAAGACCTGTACTCTGAAAACTATAAAACACATGAAAAAAAAAATTGAAGAGGACACAAAGAAATGGGAAGAAAATGGAAGAAAAAATATTGTTAAAATGTCCGTACTACCCAAAGCAGTCCACACATTTAATTCAACTCCTATCGAAATACCACCATCATTTTCACAGAGCTAGAACAAACAATTGTAAGATTTGTATGGAATCACAAAAGACCCCGAATAGCCAAAGCAATATTGACAAAGAAAGGCAAAGCTGGAGGTATCATAATTCTAGATGTCAAGTTATATTATAAAGCATGGTATGGCACAAAAAAATAGACATATAGATCAAAAGAACAGAATAGAGAACCCAGAAACGGGTTCACACACACACACACACACACACACACACACACACACACACACCCTGGAATATTACCCAACTATAGAAAAGGGTGAGATCTTGCCATTTGCAATGACATGAATGGAACTAGAGGGTGTTATATGAAGTGAAACAAGTCAGAGAAAGACAAATACCATATGATCTCACTCGGATGTGGAATTTAAGAAGCAAAGGAAAGAAAAAAGAGATAAACAAAAAAGCAGACTTATTTATTTCAGAGGGCGAGCACACAAGTGGTGGGAGGGGCAGAGGGAGAAGGAGAAACAGACTCTCGCTCATTGGGGAACCCCACACAGGACTCAATCCCAGGATGCTAAGATGATGGCCTGAGCCACCCAGGCACCCCAGTAAACAGACTCTTCACTCTAGAGAACACACTGATGGTTCCAAGAGGAGAGGTGGGTAGAGGATGGGGAAAACAGGTGATGAGGATTAATAGTGCACCTGTTATGATGAGCACCGGGTGTTGTATGGAAGTGATAAATCACTCTATCGTACGCCTGATACTAATATTACATTGCATGGTTACTAACTGGAATTTGAATTTAAAAACTTAGTTTTAAAAAAAAGAACTTTGTGGGCAGCCAGGTGGCTCAGCGGTTTAGTGCCTCCTTCGGCCCAGGGTGTGATCCTGGAGACCCAGGATTGAGTCCCGCGTCAGGCTCCTTGCATGGAGCCTGCTTCTCCCTCTGCCTGTGTCTCTGCCTTTATCACTGTCTCTCATGAATAAATAAATAAATAAATTTTTTTAAAAAAAGATCTTTGCTAATTGCTTGGTATCAAATGTCCCTACCCTCAGAGAGCCAGGAGCATTGGGAGGCCCTGCAGCCTGAGCAGCTCTCACAACTCAATTTTCTACAGGAGGTCATTTTCCCTGCTCACAACATTTCTAGGGAAAAGAAGCCACAAAAATGTCCCTTGCCCTTGCCTTCGGCCTCACTGGCAGGAATTTATTTAAGGAAATAGTTGGGTCAGGGGGCAAAGGTGGGTGTTCAGGGGGCTCATTCACGATGGGACATCTCCAGCCGTAAGGAAATACAGTGAGAATTCATCCAGATGCTGAGAGAGGCGCTAATGGATGAAAATGTATGGTACAATTTCATTTTTGTTTTAAAAAAGAAGTACGTCAGATAATACTCTAAAATATGAACAGTGGTTCTTTTTTTATGGTTTGCTGCAATGATGTTTTTATTACAAGATTTTATTTATTCATGAGAGACACAGAGACATAGGCAAAGGGAGAGAGAGAAGCAGGCTCCCCTCATGGAGCCCGATGTGGGACTGGATCCCTGAACTCCAGGATCACGCCCTGAGCCAAAGTCTGAGCTCAACCGCTGAGCCATCCAGGCGTCCCTGCAATGATGTCTTATTAAAGTGGCATTGGGTCTCCCCCTCCCCATACTGGCTTGTTTGTTTTCATTTTTCTACAGCACAGCCTGCCTGTGAAGTGGAAAAATAATAAAAATTGAGAAAGGGCTGCTACACACAGGGGGTGGCCTCCACCCACCCCGATCAAGGGCAGCCTGGCTTCCCTCCTGTCTGGCTCCCAGTTCCGGGTGCCCAGGCTGCCCTGTCTCCTCTAAGGGGTTGAAGTCCGCAAGCAGGTGGTTCCACAGGAAGAACCTGGCTGCTCTCCAGATGGCCCACAGAACTGCAGTGAAATACACGCAACATGATTCAGTGGGTGGTTCCGTGGTACCTGGTGCAGCCGCTGCCACTGTCCATGTCCAGAGCTCTGCATTCTTGCACAACAAACTCTGTCCCCATGGATCATCTGCCCCCCAGCCCTGGTCCCACCACCGACTCTCTTTCTCTGTGAGTCTGATGACCCCAGGCCCTCACAGGAGTGGGCGACATGATGCTGTGTGCTCTCCTGGGTCTGAGCATCATGCCCTTAAGATTCATCCCTGTGCTGGCGGGTGTCCACCTCCTTACTTTTGTCGCCCTGTGTCCATCCAACGTCCCTCAGTATACACATGGGTTGCTGTGAACGTCAGGGTGAAAGTGTTCCTTTGAGGTCCTCCTTTCAGCACAGTGCTCCAGGTCAAATACCCTGCGGTGGAACTGCCCATCACACGGGAATCCTATGTTTGATTTTTTGAGGAGCCGCCAGGCTGTTTCACAGCAATAGCACCATTCTACACTTTCGTAAAATGGTTAATTTTATGTTGTGTGGAGTTCACCTCACTCAAAAGAAAACAAAATTAGAAGGGGTGGGGTCTGCTCAAGACCAGGGTGTGGACTTGAGCTTTCCCCCAGGTGACCTGAGAGCCATGGGCGGTGTGAATGAGATCACAGGATGGAGAAGGGGCTGACGGCTGGGGGTGAGCACAGGGAGACCAGCCAGGAGGCTCCTGTAGCCCCCCGAGCAAAGACTGGCAGTGGCTCATGGCCACGGGGAGGGGATGTGGTCAGATTCTGTGTCTTGGCATCATCGTCTTATGACGTGTTGATAAGAATGAGAGTTGGATAGGCATACAACATGCAAGGATGAGCTCCAAACTCTCCACATCTTGGGGTCAGAGGGATGAGGAAGGACCAGCACACAAGTTGAGGAGGAGCCAGGGAGCCAGAAGGCGTGAGCATGACAGAGGTGCGGCCACTAATCACTGGCTTCCATGAACCAGAGATGCAAGTTGATCGTGTGTGCATCCCTATACGGATCTTTGACTTCCAGATTTTGGGAAAGCAGGCCAGAGCAAGAATGGCCATAGCCATCTGTCTTGCCCTTGGAGGGATGCCTCCCTGGCTATGTCGTGTGTGTGCCATCACACCAGGGCCTGGGAGCCACTGCTGCCAGCCACAGGGCCAGTCACACAAAATCACATTTCTGTTGTGGGTTCCCCCCTCTCTCACCTCCCAGCCCCAGGAGGAACCATAGGTAGGACAGGAACCAGGACAAGAAGACATGAGATGGTTTCCCCAGAGGCACGGCTCCTGGTAACTTTCCTCACCTACTTCTCTGCCAGCCCAGCCTTCTGATCTCATGTTGGCTCCGTAATCTAGATGCACACAGCTGGGGCTTGGGTTTCTGACCCCGTCTTTCTTACTCCTCTCTCAGGAGTCAGGATCTGTTTACACCCAAAGGACAGAACCTGGTGCTAGATGGGAGGTACAAGCCCAGGGACAAGAAAGGACTGTTCCCTCTGGGCATTTGCAAGACAGACATCTGCTGCCTCCATCTGCTTCCCTGGTCTCAAGACCACGAGTAGGCCACAGCACGTGGCCATGCCCCCTACTTCCACTCCAGCCAGGCTGCTGTGGCAGCTTCTGCCTCAGTTTCCCTGGTTGTGAAAGCATACTGGCCAGCAGTGGGAAGATGGGGAACTTCAGGGACAGGCAGTTTGGCAGTATGGCTATACTGGGCATATGGCCCAGTAGCCCACCAGGCTGTCTGCTTCCCAGGCCCTCCTGCCTGCCTCTCCTTGTCCCTCCCTGCATGTGCCCCTTGTGCTCCTTGGACAGAGGCCTTACAGGCTGTGCTGGCCCTCTAGCAAGAGAGGACCAGCACTCCCAGGGGCAAGGTCTTAGTGCTGGGATGTCCATCTTTTCAAGTGACAAACCCAGGCAGTCGTCTCTAGCTGCAGAGCTCAGGGAGCTTGGCCCCCACATGAGCCAAACTCCCCAAAGCCCTTGTCTTCGCGCACGTGACACATGACAATTGTGTGGGTCCACAGAGTGCTGGGGTTTCGGAGGTTAGTAACCCACCAGCCTGTAAGCCCACCATGTGGGTCCTGAGCCTCCTGCCTGTCCCCTCCAGTGGGCTTTGGCCTCAGACTGTCCCTGCCCCAGAGCTGACCCTCCATTCCCTGGTGTAGTCATAGGCAGCACTTACCACAGTCATCACTGTATAACAGTGGACGTCACTTACTGATTGCTTCCAAAGGGCCAGGTGCTGCAAACAAATTACCTCCATTCTCCCTAAGGCCCTGCAGCCAGACAGGATCAACCACGTTTGTAGGGGAGACCACTGGGGCCCAGGGAGGCTAAGGATTTTGGTTAATGGCACACAGCTCCGGCTGGCTGACTCAGGGTGGGTGCGAGGCCAGAGCTGCTGGCCCCTCAACCCACGCTCCTCCCACTTAACCCCGGGGAGAAAATAACAACTTACAATCCTCCATCCTTAACACCTGTCATTCTTTTATTCCACATCCATTTGTTATGGCGTTGTGAAGTGGAATCTCTTTGCTGTTTAAGAGACGGGAAGTTATGTTGAAAAACTATTTTTAGTTTCAAAATGTGGGAAAGTAGCAGAGAAAGTTTGAATATGTTGCTTCTCTGCCTTGACTGAAATCTGGTGTGTTTCTCTTTGATAACTCTTTGGAATTTATGCAGTTGTAAATAAATTATATTGTATTCATTCATATGACATAAACATCTTGAACTTTATCCTCTATCTCTATGACACATGTAGATATCTACATGATATACAAATGTACTGTTTGTAATCATAATCTATATTTAGTAACATTTCAATAAATGCTATATTATAAAATAATAATTCTCTATAGAACATAGCCACATTAAATCAAGCATTTATTATAAGGATAATTTGGTTCTACCTAAGATTGGTAACATGTTGCCTCTGCGCTGAGAGGCTCTACTTCTGGGTGGAAGACATGTCTGCAGTGTATTGTTCACAATAGCGAGATGCAGGAAGGGCTGGGCACCCATGACTACAAGAATGTTTCGGTCAGATTCACTCTTTGTATTGTGGAGTATGATCTATCTGGCATAGGGAATGGAATACAGCCCTCGATATTAGGGGGCTCCACCTCAAAGCCTAACATGGGGGAGCACGCAGAGCAGAGCAGCAGCAGGGCTGGGCATCCTTATGGGTACCTGCTTGTGCGTGGGAAGTAAAGCTGCTGCAAATCTGTCAGGGCCATCTGTCTGACACAGTCATCCGGAAACACCCTCACAGACACACCCAGAATAATCTCTGAACAAATATCTGGGCTCCCTGTGATCAATCCAGTGGACACCTACAATTAACCAGCCATGCCATCTACCCAGTTTGCCTGGACAGTCCAGCTTGTTGCTCGGGACCCTGCCAGCCAGGATGCCTGGCTTTGCATGACCAGTGGGGTGTCCTCACTACCCTGCTCAGGGACCCAGCCAGCCCCCGTTTGCCTACTCCACAGAGTGTCAGCGTGGGCACCTTGGAAGGAAGGCCCTGCTCAAGTTCCCTTCCCCTGGGCCTGGGGGTGGGTTTGCGAGGTCATGGAGCACGAACATCCTCCGTGGTGCCCTCCGTTTGCCCACCAGCACCTAGCGTTAATTACTCTCTGTTGCTGACTAGCAGAGGTGCAGAAGTATAGGAAGTTACTTCTATCTGCATTTCTCTGATCACAAAGGAGCTCAAGCATCTCTTTCTCTTTTATATTAAAAAAAAATTTAAGATTAAAAAAAATTTTAAGTCATCCCTACCCCCAATGTGGGGCTTGAAATCACAACCCCGAGATCAAGAGTTGCAGGCTCCACTGACTAAGCCTGCCAGGCCACCCATCAAGCATCTCATATTCTTGTCATGCATTTAGCTTTCTTCCCAGGGAATTGCCTATTCACACCCTTTGTGTTCCCGACTCTCATTGATCTCCAGGAGCTCCTCGCAAGCAGTAGCTCCTTGTCTGGTTTAAATATGGCAAATGTCTTCTGGCCTGTCACCAGCTGCTGGCTTGTCATGGTGTGTTTTATGAAATAGACACCTTTCATTATTTGACAGAGAGGGAGAGAGAGAGACACCATGAGCAGGAGGGGCAGAAGGAGAGAATCCCAAGCAGACTTTAGACACTGTAGTGTTCCTTTTCATTTAGCTTTCTAGTCATCTAGCAGCTAGTTTTATTTCTTCAAAAACTTCAAAGAGAACATGACAAAATATTGCTAGTTAATTTGGAATAGTGGAATCAAGATGCATGTTGCAGAACTTTTTGGTAGTTTAACATTTAGAAACTTCTAACATTTCTAAAACTTTTGAGTTCATTGTGCAAAATACAGTAACATCAAATAAGAAAAGAAGAATCTACGATGCCCCTATGTGTATAAAATCAGTGGTATCATATTTCTGTGAACACATGAAATCCCACAGCACATAGGTTTTCAGTTAACGGTTGTTTGTTTTCTGAATACATTCATGCCCCAGTCTTTACATTTATGTGATGCTGTAGGAGGCAGGCTTTCTTTTTCGTTCTTTCTTTCTTTCTTTTTTTTTTTGAGGTTTCACTTATTTGAGAGAAAGAAGTGGGAGGAGGAGCAGAGGGGGAGGGAGAGAAATAGACTCCCCAGTGAGTGGAGCCCCATGTGCTGGATCCCAGGACCTATGAGATCATGGCCTGAGCCAAAACCAGGAGTTGGACGCTCGACCAACTTGAGTCGAGTCGGTCTTTTTGAGAAGAACTAGCTTTGTTATTGGACATGCCTCTTCCTCCCATAATTTTTTTTTTCCTCCCATAATTTAAGTCCACGACATCACGTTCAGGTCGAGTTCCCTTACTGTGACCTCACACTGACTAGCTGTCACTTGAAGACTTCTTTCCTTTTCTTTCCACCTGGAACCCAGTGTCCACACATACTTCACTTCCTGGAACAGTGAATGAAAGCCTCTAAATCTCTAACTCCCCCTCAGGAGAGAGTGCACCTCTGGCATGCACCTGGAATGTTGCTGGTCCCCTCCCTTCGGATCTCAATGGTCACCACCACAGCGGCCTTCCCTGACCGCCACATTTAAATTTACTGGTCTCCCACATCCTAGCCCTGTCTCTGCTGCTTTTCCTCCATGCTGCTTACCACATTCCCAGAACACAGTCCGTAAAGCTTGCACAGAAACACATGGTGTAATTACTGCATAGCTCTGCCTTCTGGAATATGGGAGAGGGAATATGATTTTCAGTGGTGCATCTCAGCATCCAATAGGCATCCAATAAACAGGCATTCAATCAGTGCAACCCCGGTAAGGACAATAGAGCATGCACCCAAGATGCTGCCCAGGAGCTGGTGTGCTGGGTTTGAAATAAAGGAATCACAGATGGGCCAGGTGAGTGGGAACGGCTGGGTGGAGTAGCTGGTGCACAGCCAGAGGGAAGGGGGAGGCGGAGGGTGGGGGTGGGGGGCAGGCAAGCAGGGCAAGTAGCAGTGGAAGAGCCCCATCGCCAGAGAGAGATCTCTCCCCTCTAGGGCCTCCTCCAAGGAGGCTGTTAGCACAGCTGTGGTAACAGATGGACTCATTCAGACCAGGTCACTGGTACAGACCAGTTCCAGCCAGTTCAGTCCAGTTGGTGTCAGTACCAACCAGCTGAGTCCAGATGAAGCCAACGTAAGCTCATGGAAGCCAGTGAGGGTGGGGGTGGGTCCCAGGAAGGACTCCAAGTGTGGAACCTGTCCCCTAGCTCAGGTGCTCATCTGAGTCAGCACCGGCGGGCGGGTGGTCCCTGGCTTCGGCCTCTTTCCTTATCAATGCTACTCCCTAGGTGGCAGAGGCGAGACACAGGGGGACTGCCGGGTTTCCTCACCTCTGGGTCTGCGGGGGAACAGTATCATCCCTGCTCTCAACGGCCCGTCTCACCTGTTAAATCCTTTGCAGGTGAGCGTAATACGTCCCTCTCCGTTTTTGTTGTTTTTGCCTGGGATAGTTTTGTCCTCCTCCCCATCCCCCTACGTAGGGAGCAAAACGGTCACCTGCGCGGCGCCCTGTGCCGGCCGCTACTGCGCACGCGCGGGGCGGTGAGGAACGCGCAGCCCCCCCGCCCCCCGCCCCCCGCCGGCAAGACCGCCGTCTTCTCCCACCGTCTTCCCCGCCGCCGCGGTCCCGCTCCCGGCCCGCCCCTGTGCAAGGGCGCCCGAGCGCTGAGCTCGCTCCCGTCGCCTCCGCCCCGCCCCACAGCGCGCAGGTGCAGGAGCAGCAGCTGCCGCGGGCCGTCCCGCGCGCCGCAGGCCCGAAGCAGCGCCGTGACCGAGGCCCCGCCCCCAGCGGCCGCTCCCGCCGCTCCCGCCGCGGCCGCCGCAACGCACGCCCCCGACGCCGCCCGGCCCGGCGCACCGCCTCGCAGGCCCGCCCACCTCCCTGCTCGGGACTCGGCCTCAGCTCGCGATTGGCCGGGCTCCTAGCTAGGCCGCCTCCTCATTGGCCGAGGGGCTTCAGGTGGCGCGCTCAGGGTTGGTGGAAGTCGGCGTTGCTCCCGCCCCGCCCCCAGGCGCGGCCGCTGGTTGGCTGGTCCGCAAGGTCCCCTCTGGGATCGGGTTGGGGCGGCGCGGACCAGGCCTGGGGCTGCAGCGGCCGCGCCGTCGGTGGACCCTGTGGCACGAGGCAGGTGAGCTTCGGAGTGGGGCTGGAGGGACCCGACTAGGGCCGGGGCGTCCCTCACGGCGGGCGGGAGCTGCGGGCCGGGGGGGGCGGGCACGGGCCGAGCCTCGGAACCCGCCTGGGCCGCCAACGGCCGCCCCCTCCTCGGCCCTGTGCGTCCGCGCACCTGCCAGAGTCTGCAGCGGGCTTGTCCCGGGGCGTCCTCTCCGCCCGACCGCAGCGCCGGGGACGCGTGCTTGCCCCGGGGTCTCCGTCGTCACCGCCCGCGCCCACCCGGGAGCCCCCGCCCCCGCCCTCCCGACACCCGGGAGCCCCCGCCGCCCCAACACCCGGGAGCCCCCGCCCCCGCCGCCCCAACACCCGGGAGCCCCCGCCACCTCCCAACACCCGGGAGCCCCCGCCCCTGCCCTCCCAACACCCGAGAGCCCCCGCCCCTGCCCTCCCAACACCCGGGAGCCCCCGCCGCCCCAACACCCGGGAGCCCCCGCCCCCGCCGCCCCAACACCCGGGAGCCCTCGCCCCTGCCCTCCCAACACCCGGGAGCCCCCGCCCCCGCCGCCCCAACACCCGGGAGCCCTCGCCACCTCCCAACACCCGGGAGCCCCCGCCCCCGCCGCCTCAACACCCGGGAGCCCCCGCCTCCCCCCTCGTGGGCCCCGCGGGCGGGGTGTTCGTGGGGCCCTTCTCCAAGGCCCGCAGGTGTGAGCCTGAGGCCCGCTTAGGGCTCCAGGATAGAGTGTCCGGGGAGGGGTGGGGCCTCCCCCTTACCTTGGGCACTCTGGTGTGCCCCGCCAGCTGCCAGCTGCCCAGGGAGGGCTGCTCTGCGTCTAACCCTCTGTGCACAGACTGTTTTTACTCCCCGGGGTCTGCAGCTCAAAAACTCCTGTTTGCGTTTATCTCCATCCATTTCGTGGGACATTGCATAGTTCTTCTAAGTCTGGAAACTCATGATGGTTAGTTCTGGGGGAATTTCTCACAGTTTTCTTTGACAATTTTCTTCTCTTGTTTAACTTCTCTCGTTTCTGTATTTTGGAAATACTATTGTTTGGGCACTGAACTTTTTGGACTCCATTTTTACTTTTTTAAAAATAAAATCTTTTGGGACACCTGGGTGGCTCAGTGGTTGTTGAGTGTCTGCCTTTGGCTCAGGTCATGATCCTGGGGTCCTGGGATCAAGTCCTCATTGAGTTCCCCACAGGAAGCCTGCTTCTCCCTCTGCCTGTCTCTGCCTCTCTCTGTGTCTCTCATGAATAAATAAAATCTTTAAAAATAATAAAATCTTTATCTCTCCCATTTTCCATTTTTTGCCTTTTTGTTTCACTTTGTAGGAGATTTCCTCAATCTCCTTTATTTAGCATTTTTATTTTGGCCATCATATTTTAAATTGCCCATAGCTTTTTTGGTGATTCTTTTTTTCCTCTAAAATTTAGCAGTATGTTTATTTCATAAAAGCGGTAGTGTCTCCTCTTCTATCATGACCTGACTTTTGATTGTTTTGGTTGGTCTTTCCTGAAATATTGGGTGATCTGTCTGCGAGTGGGACCCTGCAGTCCTTTGGATGTTATGTGCACCTGCTCTGGCCCTATCACTGTTGGCTGATACCAGTGGGGCTTCCTCGAGGAACCCTCAGCCTCATTATCTTAAGGTCCTTTTATTGGGCTTTTCATATTATCAACAAAGGACTTTCTACTCTCCTGCCCTTTTTTTTTTTTTTTTAAAAGATTTTATTTATTTATTCATGAGAGAGACACAGGCAGAGGGAGAAGCAGGCTCCGTGCAGGGAGCCTGACGTGGGACTCAATCCCAGGACTCCAGGATTAGGCCCTGGGCTGAAGGCGGCATTAAACCACTGAGCCACCCGGGCTGCCCTCCTGCCTTGTTTTTGAAATTGGATAGAAGAGTGTGGCTGTGACCCTCAAAAATTACTAAGGTGCTCACTCATCTCCCTCTTCGGGAGGACATCCTGGAACATAGTATTCCTTATCCTCTGCTGCAGAGACCCCCTTGGTTTCATCCTTTAGGCTTTTTTGCAGGGAAGGTGGGAAGGCGTTAATGTATGGTAACTACTATTTTGTTACATAGCAAAATTTGCCACTTTGATGTGTACAGTTCAGGGGCATTAGGTGTGCTGTGTAGCCATCACCACTGCCTTGTTCCAGAACTGTTTACCCCCTTAGTGGAAGCCCCGTACCCATTAGCAGGCACTTCCCCAATGCCCACTGCTCCCAACCTCTAGCATCCACTAATCTTTCTTTTTGTGATTTTACTTATTCTGAATTTTTTTTTTATAGACGCAGATTCATACAGTATGTGGCCTATCATGTCTGACTTCTTCCACTTAGGGTGATTTTTTTTTTTTTAAGATTTATTTATTTGTTTATTCATAGACACACAGAGAGAGGCAGAGACACAGGCAGAGGGAGAGGGAGAGAGAGAAGCAGGCTCCATGCAGGGAGCCCGACGTGGGACTCAATCCTGGGTCTCCAGGATCACACCGCAGGCTGCAGGCGGGGCCAAACTGCTGCGCCACCGGGGCTGCCCAGGGTGATTTTTTTTAAGGCTTATCCATGTTGTAACATATCAGAACTTTATTCCTTTTTTGGCTGAATAACATTGTGTGTGGCATGAATATGCCACAATTTTTTCATCCATCTCTTAGTGGACATTTGTTTCTACTTTTTGCTTTTTATGAATAATGCTGCTATGAATATTTGAGTACAAGTTTTTGATTACTTGTTTTCAGTTTTTCGGATGTGAATCTAGGAGTGGGGATTGCTGGATCATATAGTAGCTGTATTTAATATATAGAGGAACTGTCAAACTATTTTCCACTGTGGCTGCACCAACTGTGTGCAGGGGTTCCAGTTTCTCCATATTCTCTCCCCCGTTTGTTATATGCTTTGCTTTGTTTTGTTTATTATGGTCTTCCTAGTGGATAGGAAGTGGTATCTCATTTTGTTTGCATTTATTGAATGACTAATGAGCATCTTTTCATGTACTTTTTGGCTATTTGTGTATCTTTGGAGAAATACCTACTCAGGTTGTCTATTTTTTAATTGAGTTGTCTTTTTGTTGAGTTGTAAGAGTTCTTTACATGTTCTAGGCATTAGACTCTTATCGGATACATGATTTGCATATATTTTCTTCCATTCTTTGGTTGTCTCTTTACTCTCTTGATAGTATTTTTTTTAAGATTTTATTTATTTATTCATGAGAGAGACAGAAGGCGGGGAGGCACAGAACAGGCAGAGGGAGAAGCAGGCTCCATGGAGGAAGCCTCACGTGGGACTTGATCCTGGGTCTCCAGGCTCATACCCTGGGCTGAAGGCGGCGCTTTGCTGAGCCACCTGGGCTGCCTTCTTGATAGTATTTTTTGATGCACAAAAGTTTTACATTTGATGTTCAGTTTATCCATTTTTTCTTTTGTTGTTTATTCTTTTGGTGTCATATCTAAGAAACCATTGCCAAATCCAAGAACATGAAGATTTACCCCCTATGTTTATTTCTAAGAGTCTTAAAGCTTAAGCTCTTAAGTTTAAGATCTTTCATCGATTTTGTGTAAATTTTTGCATGTGGCGTGAGGTAGAGGTTCAACTTCATTCTTTTGCATGTGGACATCCATTTATTTCATCATCATTCTTTCCCTATTGGTGATCTTGGCATCCTTGTAGAAAAATCAGTTGACCATAAATGTATGGATTTATTTCTGGATTCTCAGTTCTTTTCTGTTAGTCTCTATTTCTATCCTTATGCCAGGAACAATGCTGTTTTGTAGTACATTTTGAAATCAGGAAGTGTGAGTCTTCCAACTTTGTTACTCATTTTCAAGATTGTTTTTGGCTATTTGGGATCCATTGCAGTTCCATATGAATTTAAAGATTAACTTTACCATATTTACAAAAAAAGGCCATGGGGGCTATGATAGAAGTTGAGCTGAATCTGTCGATCTCTTAGGACTGTTTTGCTGTGTTTCACAATATTAAGTCTTCTGGTCTGTGAACAAGGAATATCTTTGCAGATATTTTTCATTAATTTCTTTCAGCAATATTTTGTGATGTTTTGTGTACCAGTCTGACACTTTTTGGTTAAATTTGTTCTTAAGTTTGTTGTTCTTTTGGATGCTGTTGTAAGAGAAATTGTTTCCTTAATGTCATTTCCAGATTGTTCATTGCTAGTTTATAAAAATACAACTGATTTTTGTTTGTTGATCTTGTATCGTTCATCTTTGCAGAGTTTGTTAGCTTTTACGTTTTTTTATGTGAATTTTTTAGGATTTCCTATATATGAGATCATGTCATCTGTGACTAGAGATGCTTTACTTCTTCCTTTCCAACATGATGGCTTTTGTTTCTTACCCTTGCCTGACTGCTGCTGGAACTCAGTTCCATGTCCAGTGGGAGTGGAGAAAGTAGACATCTGTGTTTCCTTTTTGATCCAAGGAGGAAGCTGTCGGTCTCTTACCGCAGAGCGTGATGTTCACTGTGGGTATCAGAATGCCCGCTATCAGGTCGGAGAGATTCCCTTCGACTCTTGGTTTATTGAACATTTTTATCATGAGATACTGTTGGATTTTGACAAGTGCTTTCCTGCACTGATTGGGGTGATCATCTGGTTTTGCCTAACTGCTTTTAAAGAGACTTTCAGCGTTTGATTTCTGCTCTATATGGGCTCCAGTCTACATACTCCCTTCCAAATGGACATGGGTGCCACTAACTATAATCATTTGGCGGGGGGTGGGGGGGAGTCCATGGACTATTTCTTAGGTGGATTATTTCTCAATGTCACTCACTGCAAGCTTGTGATTCAGCTTTTTCTGGCTTAGCTATGTTTTCATTCATCATTTGTATTTTAGCTTCCATGTTTGCTGCTGTTGTCTTTTCTTCCTTCTGTTATGCTCTGTGGTTATGTGCCTTTAGGAAACAATCTCTTTAGGAGGGGTGCCGGAAGAGAGTGGGAGCTACCACCTTTGCTCGGTGTGCCATTTCTAACTGGAAATTCCTGGGTGACCTATTTTCAGAGAATACTAGCATTTCATGGAGTGTCTGCTCATAGCTGTTGTTTCCTGGTTCTGAATTTATGATCATCAGATGGTCTCTAGATTCTGAAAATAGAGCCAATTTGAATTTGTTTACAGTGCAAATGCCAGGCAGCATTTTTGGTGGAAGTGACACAGGATGGAACCGCCTTTCAGCATGGCAACTCTTAAATATTGCAAGGTGAGGCAAGAGTCACGGTGCTTGTGAGGCCCACCATGAGGACCATGAGGGTGGTCCTGAGCACATGGTGAAGGGGAACACCCAAGACAGTGATGGTATCCAAACAGGAGTGATGTGGGAGCTGAGATGCTGCTGCACATAGTTCAGTGGGGGTAGCTGTGCTCTGTTTTTTCTTCCTGCCTTCCATCCCCAAATTTGGAACTCATTGCCAGTTTGGATTGTTCACCCCTCTTGATTTCAAGAGGAGACTGGACCTACTGATATGCATTTGAAACAGTTTACTTGCATTGCATTGAACCAAAGTTAAGGAGGATTGGCAGATGGGAATACAGAACATGGCATTGCTGCTTATGATGTGCTGTTTGTCATAATTGTGTATTATGATTGGTTCTACTTTGTTCATTAACTCATGTAATTCATTAGGGGTCTGCAGTTTGAGTCACATCTGTAATTAACCATGCTTGTTATCTGCGTGCTTTGTTGTTCATTTAGTCACATAGGGGCACTCAGTGAATGGTTTTCAGTTGCAAATTTTAGTTTAGGATCTAAGAGCTATGTGATTCGTACTGGATGTTTGTGTGGAATAGAACCCAGGTCCTCTGGGTAAGTAGGGGGAAGCACTCAGGTGTAGATGAGCAGCTCCCCCTGGGAACATGTGTAGCCTGAAAACAGCTGTGCTTTTTGCTGGGCTGCTTTGTTTTTCAGTCATTGTCTTTGTTGGATCTTTAATTAATATTACTGGAAGATGTGAGCTATATATAGAATATGGAAAACAGATCATTTTGATGATTTCTTCACTCTCTACTTTTCAGTACCGGACAACATGGACTCCGAGCCTGCTGCTTCCTGTTTGGGAGGACAGCATGAAAAGGGTTATTAATTAAGAACTAGTGTTAAAAAAAAAAAAAAAAGAACTAGTGTGGATTAAATGTTTACATTTGCAGTACAAATAAAATCCTGTAATTGCTGTTTAATTCTCATTCCCAGTCATAGCTAGAAATAAAGCACAGTTGATACAGCTGTTCTGCTGCGATGAGGACACGTGAGAAGCAGTTTGAATCCGTTAGGAGAGAGTAAGGAGGCCCAGGTGTGCATGACCCTTTCCCCTCATCATGTGTTTGTATAGCTCTTGATGTGGTCAGACAAGCAGCAGAGACTGAATTTTCAGGTTAAAGGCAAAGTAAGGAACACGCACAGCAGTGTGTGCTGCCCTCAGAGAGTACAGGGTCTAGTCGCTCATAAATCATTACAGTTTCTGTGAAGATGAGTGCTTGGGGAGCACTAAAGCTAGCATCTCACTTGGACATGTGGGGTTGGGGCTCCAGGAGAGCTTCCTGGAGGTGGTATCTCAGCTGAATTCTCAGGTTGACTAGAAGGTAGCCAGGAGCATTTGGTGTGGAAAGAGACCAACGGAGTGAGGCTGGGGAGAGGGCATAGGAACTGTGAAATGGGATGAAGAGAAGAGGGTTGTCTAAGTCCAGGCCCTCAGTGAAGCCACTCCATGGATTGATGGGACACAGAGAGGAGTGGGACATTTGGATGGAGGGTCTGGTGCAGTCTCTTGGGTCTTATCTGTAGGTGCTAGGGAGCCATGATGGGATGTGAAGGCAGTGAGGTGGTTGATCTCTTTGTAGACACACCCTTCTGGCAGTATTCTGGCCATAACCAGCAGGAGATGGAGTAGCAAGGGGAACTGGAAGGAAGAGGGAGTGACCCACTGGAATGGGGGGAACAGACTGATAGGTGATTTGGATACTTGTAGATGATCCCCACAGAAATGCTCAACATGAAGTAAAATCAGATGCTTATCTCACTGTATACATATGAATTACAGATGGATTAGTTAAGTCAAATCAGCAATAGAATCTATAGCTGACTGCTCACGTGTTCTTGGGCTGGAGCAGGCTCTAAGTCTGGGAAGAACTAACAGGCCAACCCAAGTCACCGCAGGGCCAGTTCAGTGACACAGCGGGGTCTGCTAGCCATGGGTGAGATTGATATCCTGTAAAAAACAAAAAAACAAAAACAAAAAACCAGAAAAAGGCAGCCCCCTCCCCCCATCTGGCTACATGCCATACTGGCCTTCCCAGTGCCAGAAGGGCCCCGTCAGATGTGGGAGGAGCCCCCAGAGTCCCTGCTCAGCGCTGCTGCTTGAAGGCGTTCTTTGGGGACAGCATCTTCGCCGTAGAAACCGCGTCACAGGCAGTCCTTGTAACTGCTGGTTGTAAGGAAGTTTAGTGAATTCTGGGTTTGAAGCAAATACTGTAAAACTATGTTGTCATGCTTTCTGGATTCTAGGAAGAAAGACCCTTTATATTAACATGTATGAAATAAGTTGACTTTGGGCTTTTGCTGAAACACTATGATAATACCACTGTCAGAGGAAATGGGTTTTTTATTAAAAAGTTCTTGGGGAGCAGCCCGGGTGGCTCAGCGGTTTAGCGCCACCTTCGGCCCAGGGCCTCTTCCTGGAGACCTGGGATCGAGTCCCACGTTGGGTTCCCTGCATGGAGCCTGCTTCTCCCTCTGCCTGTGTCTCTGCCTCTCTCTGTTCTCGCTCTCTCTCTCTCTCATGAATAAATAAATAAAATCTTAAAAAGTTATTGGGTACTTACCATCAGGAGATGTAAGCGTGTGATAACTTATCTTTACATAGAAGTAATTCTCTTCCCTAAAAGTCAGAGCTATTTTCTTAAGTAAACAAGCTCATCCAGCCCACATCTCTTCCTGTTGTCTCATCATTCCCCCAAAAAGGAAAGAAACATCCAATCTTGGCTGGTTACCGTTTTTCAGTACAGACTTGCTGCTGGTAATAACTAACTTTTATAGCGTATTTTTATCCTGTGCCAGGCAGCACCGAGCAAATTAGGCATGTTCACTGGCTGACTTCTCCAATAACAGCCTGAGTTTGAGCGCTGTCTATTCCCAACTCATGGCAGCATGGAGGTGTGAGTACATTGTCATTCCCTCTGCTCAGGGTTCTCTGGCCAAGTAGAGCCAGGATGGAGCCTCTGGGTCTGCCTGCCCCCAGGCTGCTGCACAGATGAAGACAAAATTTTTTTGGAAAATAATAGTTATCTGGGTTAGTTGTTGAAGTTGTAAGAATACCTACTGTTTAAAAAAATGTTAAATGGTACAGAAGTGGATAAGTAAGGAGTAGAAAGTCTGATTCTTTACCATTGAATTTAGTGGTATTTTTCTTCAAGTTTAAAGGCATATTCAAGTACTTACAGCACGTAGCTTCCTGTGAAGCTCTCCCAACTATTTTTATCTTAGTCATTAGTGTCCAATTCATTGTTTTAAATACTCGGTTCGTGTTTAGGGTTCTCCCTAGTATAAGTCACAGATTTTCACAGACTGACATTGTTTTATTTCAAAATAAAAACAGATGGATGCCAATTCCTATTTCTTAAGTGGTAGAAGTAATTACATTGAATGTGACGTTTGGAAAACTCATTTCTAACCTAAATTATGATCTTTTTTATGGTTTTACTTAGACCAACTGTGACTTTTTTTAGTCTGTAGGCAAAAGTAATGTTTTTATTAGTCTCTACATTTAGTTTTGACAGGATTAAGATTGAGCAGAATGGTTACATTAAGATTTAGTTCTAGGGTGACACGCATAAGGGGGGCACGTGATGGAAAGAGCACTGGGTGGTATATGCAACTGGCTAATCACCAAGTTCTACCCCTGAAACTAATTGGACACTCCGTGTGAACTAACTTGAATTTATGTAGAATCTTCAAGGGAAAAAACAGATTTAGTTTTTTTTTTTTTTTTAAGATTTTATTTATTTATTCGAGACACACAGAGAGAGAAAGGTAGAGAGACACAGGCAGAGGGAGAAGCAGGCTCGAGGCAGGGAGCCCGAAGCGGGACCTGATCCCGGGTCTCCAGGATCACACCCAGGGCTGAAGGCAGCGCTAAACTGCTGAACCACCAGGGCTGCCCTAGTTACTAATTTTTAAAGGGTCGCCTTGGAATTTTAGTTTGAAAATTAATCCTCTTTGCAGACTATGTGACAGACGAAGCACCCAGTATAGCTGTCCTCTGAAAACGGAGCCCTGGGTGATAAGGATCGGCAAGGGTGGTGGTGGAGTGTTTGTCAGGTGTTCACGTGTGCGCATGTTCCCCCAGTACCTCTCTGGAAGGTGATTGAGGGACTGCCTGACCAGCTGAGCACCCGCTGCTGGCGTCTGCAGATGTGCCAGGGCCACTATGGCTTGTCCTGTGCTGCGGGAGCCTGCTGCCGTCAGCACACAGCTTCCCTCTGGGATGGCACTGGTGGCAGATGGCGTCTGGAGCTGTGCCCAGAGCTGGGAGGAGCGTCCTGTCTGTCGCTGTCCCCTTTGATTGCTTCTGTCCCCGGGGATGGGTTATGGGCAAGAGCCACAGGTTCTGACCTTTGCCTCCGGCGGAACCGGAGCAGGTCGTTTCTGAACCAAACGACCAGAAAGCTACACTGGCCTGTTGTGCCTGGGCTCATTCTCTCAGCCACTTTGTCAGTGACTCAATCAGCTGAAAAAGTTTGATTTATAACCTACTCCTCTCTGTAAACACAGTGCTTGCTGTAGGCACTGTTTAATATAACATAATTGTCGACAAGATGTTGCTACTTGGGATCTCCAGGGTTCCTTTTTCCAGTTTTTCTTTAAAACTTCCAGCATTTCCTAAGGAAATACTGTGCACTAGTATTATTTCAGAAATGTTAGTTTTCTCTGTGTCTTTGGTTTTGCCATTTTCTTGAAGCTCCCTGTTTTCAATCCTTGTGTGACTTATCAATTTTGAGATTTTTTCCAGGCATGTTTTCTAGATTGTTACTAGATTAGTACAGACATTGTGGTAGTAAAAATTCAAATTATATGTGCTCACAGAACTAAAATTCATTCTTGGTTAAAGCATTCAAGAACAAAACAGCTTTATGTTTTCGTCTCTACCGTATGATGTCAGCATAGCACCATGTCCTCAAAGGGCATTGAAGGAGAAGCCTAGTGGAACCCAAAGGGCACTGAAGGAGAACCCAAGACGTGGGGTTCCTGCTGGCTCCATGGGATAAGCCTCCAACTCTTGATCTCAGGGTCTTGAGTGCCTCATTGTGCTCCACCCTGGGTGGGGAGCCTACTTAAAATAATCTTAACTCTGTTTTTATTTTTATAACTTTCTTTAAACATTTTCTTAAACTCTGATTTTCGAAGCCTACTAAGAACTGCGTGTTTGTAAAGATACGAAGGTCCAGCATGAACAGAGGCCCTCTCCTCTGCCTGTGCTTGCAGGAGAATGAGGCACCAGAAGGCACAGCAATCCAGCAGCAGCGCCCTTTCCCCCTTGCAGATGCCGCTCTTGGCCATGTGTCCTCTCAGCTGTGTGCTTTTCCTAGTTAGGAGTGGCAGCTCAGAGTCCAGAGTCCTGAAGAAGCTCTCTTTGACCAGGGCAGAGGAGGCGCCCTAATACACTGTGCTAGGCTGCCCACCCGGGAGAGTCCTGCCCTAGCAGCCAGAACAGAACGAGGGGAAGGAGACAGCCTGGAAAGGACGGCAGGAATGAGGACAGTGGAGCACGTGTGATTGTAAGATGTTGACCTCAGATTCTTTCCAGGGCTTTCTGATGCCATTGAAGACATTTTCAGTCTGCTTTTTCACCTATTGTATGAGAGCAAATCAGCTTTCCCTGGAGTCTCAGGCTGAGGCTGGTAGAGGCAGGGCCACACGATAGGAGCACGAAGCTCTAGGGTTACGTGTGGTCTTTACTTAATGGGGATGGACACGGAGGCTGGGAGCAGCATTTTGAAAATGCTTAGTGCTCATTTTCACTTATCAGCAGATCTGGTATTAGAATTGCATGTTTGCTGTTTGGAATTCTGAGATGCTTCTGATGGGGGCCAGGGGCTGGAGCAACTACCTGTTTGCTCCCAGTTAGAGCCATCCATGCTGGCAGTGGACTGTGCCTTTCATTTTCATCCAGTTATTGTACTTAATGCTCACGTTTCATGGAGGGAACTGAAGAGTGATTTCAAGTGTTCTGAAGCTGTATCATGATCTGTTCAGGGTCAATGGAGAGAGGACCCACATAAATTCTGGTACGATTAGCTGTCATACCCAGGAATTCTGTGCTGCAGTAAACTTGGAAGAGAACAGCAGTCATCCTTCCTCAGAAACTCTGACTCAAGCGTGGTGTAGCCTCCATGTCCACCTGCCTCTTTGCAGGTTCTGCTTTGTGTGAGTGTGGTCCTCTTGTGCTTCCCCAGGGGAGAAGTGGCTTTCTGGTCTGTGGACTAAGCCATGGCAAACACCCTTCGGGGCCACGGGTCTGAATTAAGCTGGGGCTAGGCTTTATGCTTAGCTGCACTTCACTGGAGAACATGACATAAAATTCATGTCCTTACAAGAGTGAAATCAGAATGAGCTGGAAAAAGTGGGTACGTGTGTGGTGCCCTTGTGCTGTGCGATAGTAGCTGCTTAGATGTGACCATCATTGTCCGCTCCACTGTCCCTCCTGTCCTGCAGAGCTACGCTGCCAGGTGTCTGTTCCTAGAGTTTGGTGTCTGCCCTTACTGGTACTCTTGAGGGTGTCCTCTTTGGGCATTTTTATTACTTTTCTATTTCCTAACACATTTTACCAGAAATCTACCATTATCCGGTGTTACTCTGCTTGTGTCTCCCTGTTCTCTCCGGTTGGATTTTTGACACAGTCACTGCTAGAATCCTGTCATTCCCGGGATTCCTATGACAACCAGTCGCTCTGCTTGGTTCTTTGATAGGATTTATTTCAGAGCCAAGAAATTTAATTAATTTTTTAAAAATATTTTATTTATTTACTCATGAGAGACCCACACACAGAGAAAGAGAGAGAGATTGAGAGAGAGGCAGAGGGAGAAGCAGGCTCCACGCGGAGCCCAGTGTGGGGCTCGATCCAGGGTCTCCAGGATCAAGCCCTGGGCTGAAGGCGATGCTAAACCTCTAAGCCACCTGGGCTGCCTGAATTAATCAATTTTTAAGTAGGCTCCACGCCCAGTGCAGAGTCCAGCGTGGGGCTTGAACTCATGACCCTGAGATCAAGATCTGAGCTGAGATCAAGAGTCAGATGCTTAAGCGACTGAACCACTCAGGTGCCCCCAAATTAAATTTATTGTGGCATAAGGCCAACCTGAAACTTGGCTAGAGGTGGTATGGCTCAGGTTTGTCATCTGGCTCATTGATGGGAAGAACTAGGTTGAAAAATCTGGTTGTAGCTGGTCCTGCACCTCCTGTTAGCTTCTGAAAACACCATTTGTCACGCATTAGAAATTAACCAAATTCTCTTTCAGGTAGCTAAAAATGTGAGCACATATAAAGTAACTTTTCAAATAAATATGTGAGTTCCTACATATGCCCTCCACAGGTTCTGTAACTGCTGCTTCTGAGCTGAGTCATAGGCTGGAGCTCCTGGATCCTCTGGCAGCTTTGTCAGACAACTGGCCCTGTCCCAATCTGCCCCACAGTAGGCCCTAGGGGCGGAGCTGGGATTGCAAACCCAGATTGCAGGACTCTGCCCTGCTCTTAGCTGCAGGCTCTACTGTCTCTGTGTCCTGGTCCTGATCTTGGAAGTAAATGCTCAAGTATTGGCTTTAGGGCGTCTGCCATTCCATATAACACTGACCTCTGTAAACTTCAGGATGTAGTCACTAAGGACGTATCAGACACTAATTGTAGTGTAGTTGGTAGAAATTAGCCATTAGGACAACTCTGCTGTGGTTTAATAATCACTATTGCAGGTATTGAAGAATGTTAAGGTGAAAGGTCACTTTGGGAATGAAGTGAGAAGTTTGGGTTTTGTTAATCAGTGAGTAACTAATAGAGAATAAAAAAATCAGTCCCTTATCCACTTGGAGAATGAGGACAATTATGGGGCATTTATATTGTCACTTGGCCTGGCATTTCACGGTTGCTTGGTGAAGGAGTGCTCCAGGTCTGGGTTGTCAGGAGCCATTGTGACGCTGCTGGGGTGGGGCTCAGGCTGGGCGAGGCTGGGCGAGGCTGGGCAGGGTTGGCGGGGGCTCAAGGTCTGCTGGGCCAGGTGAGCTGTGCTGCTAGGTGAGTCGTGCTGGGAGGGAGTGCATTGCAGCTAGAAGGCGCCTGGTTCTGCTCTCCCGCTGCCCCTAAGGCTGGATTTCAGTGTTGGCCGTAGTAGACACTAGGGAGATCAGGCAGGAGAACAGGTGGACCAGCACTTGGGTAAATGGCCAGGGTTAACTTTAATTTTAATTGTAGAAAGAGTGTGCATTAATAGCATGCCAAATAAGGATGAGTCCGTACCTGTTGAAGTGTGTTTCGCCGGCAGGTGGGCTAGGTCTCTGAAGAAGAGTGCTGTTTTTTTAAAATGCAGGAGTCTTGTGGTGTACGTTGAAATTAGGCAGTACAATTTTTTAAATATAAACAATATTTTTTTATTTCTGTGTTTTTTAATTCTTTAAAAGATATTTGTGGGCTGCCTGGGTGGCTCAGTTGGTTAAGCATGTGACTGGATCTCAGCTCAGGTCATGATCTCAGGGTCATGAGCTCAGGCCCCGAGTTGGGCTCTGTGCTGGGCATGGAGCCTACTTTAAAAAATTTGGACTATTTCTGAGAAAGTGGTGTGAATCAAAGAACTTTTGGTTTAGAAAAGTTTATAGAAAACAGCCATTTACACATAAATATTTTTTGCCCAGGCTGGTCTTTACTTTTAGTTTTATCTTCCTTAGATTTTTCAACCATAGGTTATGAATCACATCACTATTATGCAGTGTTTTTTAAAAATTCTAAGTACGTGTGTGTGTGAGAGAGAATATTTTTAGCCAGAGGAAGGTTTGAGTCATTGCAAAGAAATTTAGATGACAATCTGAAAAAAATTTTTTTCATTTAAATTTAATTTTTTTATTAGGCTCCATATACAGCATGGAGCCTAACATGGAGCTTGAACTTATGTGAAATCAAGACCTGAGCGGATGTCAAGAGTTGGACACTTTAACCGACTGAATCTGCTGAGCACCTCAAACCTTTTTTTGATGTTCTTAAGGATTTATTGATTTATTTTTAGAGAGAGTGTGTGTGTGTGTGTGTGCAAGTGTGGGTGGGGCGGTGGGAGGGCAGCCAGGCAGAGAGAGAATCTCAAGCCACTAGGGGCTCGATCTCACGACCCTGAGATCATGACCCGAACCAAAACCAGGAGTTGGACTCCTAACCGACTGTGCCATCCAGGCACCTCCAACAACATTTTTTATTTAAGATTTTATTTTTAAGTAATCTCTATGCCAGACGTGGCTCGAACTCACAACGGTGAGATGGAGTCATGCACTCCACCAACTGAGTCACCCAGGCATCCCCCAAACTTTTATAATTAAAAAATAATCTGGGACACCTGGGTGGCTCAGTGGTTAAAGCATCTGCCTTCGGCTCAGGGCGTGATCCTGGAGTTCCAGGATCCAGTTCCATATCAGGCTCCCTTCATGGAGCCTGCTTCTCCCTCTGCCTGTGTCTCTGCCTCTCTGTCTCTCTCTGTCTCTTATGAATAAATAAATAAAAATTAAAAAATATACCACTTAAAAAAATCTAAGTTCTTTGGAGGAAAATAAAAGTGCCTTAGGCTCGTGTGTCATTCAGCAGTTTCCTGGTACTGAGTGTGTGGGCCAGTGTGGGCATCGAGGGTGAGTGCTTGGCCATGGATAAGGGAGCTCTTCTAGTTCAGTTAATAACAATGAAAACTTATTACAGAAGAATGAGAACATTTTGATATCTTTAGGAACTTAAAAAATACATTTTAAAAAGGAGGCTGAGTCACTCTGTATTCTTTTTGCAAGTGCTGGTTTTCATAATTATGAGTAATGTAGGGTTTCCCCCTTTCACTCCTGGAGTGTAGTGTTGGGGAACTGAACACAACAGGACTTCTTTCTGTGAGAAAATGTGTCTCCTTCACTTAACAAATAAAAACAAAAACGGGCACGAGGTTTGTTTCACTTGGATTGTGTAATGTTGGAGTCCTAGGTGTGCGTCTGGGGTTGGCTTTGACAGGCCCTGTCTGTGTTTCCAACCTGTTAACACCCTGCATTGCTTTTTCCCGCCTTCTACAGTATGACTTGAGGCCGTGACCATGGACTTTTCTCGGCTTCACATGTACACTCCTCCTCAATGCGTGCCTGAGAACACTGGCTACACGTATGCACTCAGGTGAGCGTGCTCGCGTTCCGGCGCCGTCTCCATCACCATTCCCATCACCTCTCCACTCCTGGATGCCAGGGACAGCCCTGCAGCTGAGGGGGCTCTGTGCTGCTTGCAACCAGAGGTAGTATTTTGAGAGGGAAAGAGCTGCAGAGGTCCCAGTGTGCTCTGGCTTTCTGAAACTCCACCGACATGGAGATTGTGAGGTTGTTTTGAAAACCAAACATTCTGATGACTTAGGGTGAGTCATAGCCAGCGTCCTGCTGTTTCAGACCCACCCAGTGGCTCTGGTCTCTCGGATACATCTCTGTGGTTATGGGCAGGGTTCTGTGATTTCTATTAATGGCTCAGTATTTTGTAGTTCACAGATTTGCCTCTGAGAGGAAGAGGTATCATCAACAGAACTTTGATGAAGCCCAAGGTCTTGGGGGCAGCTTTTGTCAGATGCTCAGTTTTCTATGTTTATTCTGACATGGGTCTGAAATGGCCATGTGGCCCCTGCATGTCTAGTTCCCCAGGTCAAAGGATTGTAAGATGAAACTGAAGAGCTAGAAGCCAGGGTTAGTGCCAGAGCATACAGGATTGGGTGGGGGAGAATGTACGGGACTGGGCGGGACCTGGCGGGAGAGAGCTGTGTTCTGACAAGACCTTCAGGGTTTCTCAGTGCTTATCTACTAAAGGGTAAAAATATCATGGAAACTAAGAAAACTAGAAGGTATTTTAACAAACATGTTTTTAACTTCATTAGTCAAACCTCATATTTGATGATTGAGTTTTTATTCATAATTCTAGATTATTTTACCCTTTGAATGTTTTCATCAAAAGTCCTGGTTTATTTTAGAAGAAGGGAGTGGTTCAACTCAATTTAAACTATTCCTTATTCTGTATTGTGGAGTGTAAAAATAACTTCTGGTAACTTATTTCTAGCTTTTAGAACCTATTTTAAATACAGTGTGAGTATCTTCCTTAGGGAAGCAGCACTATGATTTCCAGCATGCCCACTCCACAGCCTTCCTGCAGGTAGATGGGTGCGTTGGTGTGGAAATGGGTGAGAAGCAACCTGGGGAAAGTGCCTGTGCTGGGAGCTTGGCCTGGACTTCAGGGCAGTGGGAACCAGGGAAGGATTTAAGCCCGCAGTGGTGTGATTAGGCCTGTGCTCAGAAGGATGCTGAGGCTGGCAGGTGGGAAGGAGGTAGGGGGTGTGATGCTGCAGTGGCCTGTCCCAGGCAGAGATGGGCAGGGTGCTGGGTTTCTGAGCCAGAGGCTGCAGGTGGGACGTGTCCCAGCTTGGGCAGCTGGGGTGAGGAGGGAAGACGGGAGGATGGGGAGAAAAGAGCGGTCAGTGGAAGACTGTGGGACATGGTGGGGGAGGTGAGGGTGTGGTCAGCAGCGTGATGTGTAGAGGGCTGTGCCCCAGGCACCAAGGGACCAGGTGGTGGACAATAGAAAGGGGTTTGCCCTTGCCATTATGTCTCTTGTCTTCCCATGTGTGCCTCTGTGTCCCCTCCCTGAGTCCCCCAGCTCCCCTGGAAGCTGCTGGTCCCCGCAGTACCTGGCCTCACTGCATGCCCTTCCCTCAGTTCTAGTGACTCTGCACCCCTGGCTGACAAGCGTCCAGCACCACTCTGATCTTCATTCTCAGCACTTCAGGAGACACACAGAGGATCTGACAGTGTCCTGGTCATTCCATTTATTTAAACTATTTCTCTACTGTGAAGCCTACCATTAGCATGCAAGTCGCGGGGGCGGGGGCAGTCATATGCCCCCCCCAGCTTCAACTGTTCTGGCACTAGGCCCTTCCCTCTGTCTCCAGTGTATTGTTGTGAAGCACATCTCAAAAAGATTAGGATACTTTAAAAACAACTACCCGAAATACTAGTATCACACGAAGAAGCTCCTAGTAATTTAAAATAACCTCTGATATATCTGTAATATACCAAAGTTGATGTGCCAATCCTTGGATCTGCATTTCTGTTTTCAATCAACCTGAACAGAACTCTCCTCTGTGTTTCCTGTGCACTGTGGTTAGATGTAGAGTCTGATCAGTGCCAGGTTTGGTTGGTTTGTTGCCAGGACTCTGCATGTTCTTCTTATTGGGGGGGTGCCTGGCACCTGGTTTGGTGCAGAGGCTGAGCCAGACCGTCGTTAAGGAACCCCCCAGCTCCACACATGATGGGGATGCAGCCACTGGGACACTGCCTTGAGCAGGAGGCAGTCTTTCCCAGAAGCCCTCCAGAATCCCCCCCTCCACACACACACACACACGCCCAAAGATGTGGAGACCCCAGCTCAGGTGGCAGCCCATGTTCCAGAGTCAGGCAGTCTGGAAAAGTGTCCCAGCTTGGGCAGCTGGGGTGAGGAGGGGAGGGTGTGTGACTGTGCCAGCCTCTGGTAAGTACACCACAGTCCCTGCCAGGGATGCCCAGAGGGCAGTGTGTTTCTAGAAGGAGGGTTCCAGCCAGCACCAGGCCTGGGGCATCGCCCGTGATTTCAGCCCCGTGGGGCAGGAGTGTAGACAATGTTTTCAACCAGTGTGCCTGGTCAGGGAAGAGAAAGGGCCTGGCTCTGTGGATGTTTCATTGTTGTTTTCCCTGCCATGGAGACAGATGAGATTGTGTCCAGATGCAGATGGTTGGGAGCCACAGAAGGGTTGAAGGGGAGGGAAGAGGCAGCAGACAAGTCTGGAGAGTGGGAGAGACCCAGCCCAGAGCGCCCAGATGGGTGTTAGGATGGCGGCATCCGCTGTAGCAGGAAGGAAGGGAGAGGGCCATTACGAGTGTGGCCTAGGCTCCACCTGAGAGGGGGCCGTAGCAGCATTTCTGGGGTGAAGCAGGGCGGGATGGGTGTGGCAGTGAGGTAGGGGTGAGGCGGGAAGTGCCAGGCAGCAGCGAGGACCTGCTGGCCTTGGGGACTCCGTTGTTGTGGTTGTCTGGGGCCTGCAGCATCTGGTACAGGGACACAGCTGGGTTCATCGCCGGGGTGTTGTCTGCTGCTGGGACCGAAAGGCCAATAGCCAGTGGGGGGGGGGGGCGGCTATAGGGGGAGAGCTGTGATGATAATGCCTATCCCTTATGAGGACACTGGAGTTCTGCACGGCCCTGGCCCTGGATGCTTGTGGGATTGGGGCCACAAGCCCCATGGCACCATCTTGCTGCACAGCTTGTGGCTGCCAAGCATCTGTATCTTCTTTCAACTGTGCTAGATTTTTCTCTAGTCTTTTAATTAAAAGTGCATCTAACTAACGGGGATTTTTTAAAGAACAACATTTAATTGATGAGGGAACCAAACTAAAATCTGCTCTGAAGGATTCAGTCTGTCATTTCCTTTGGGGATCTTTGTACTCTTTTTATATCCTAGTTATAATAAAGTTATAATAAAGTACTTTTAACACCAGACTTGCTGAAGTGTTGCCTGGGGTGAGTGCCTTGTATCTTGTGTCTCCTGCAGATGTTTGTACCTTTCTGCTTAGCTCTGGCACATCTGTCCATAGGAACCTTGTAGGAATGATGGTTGGGAGCCTAGGGCATGAGGGCGCCACTGGCCTGTGTGGGTCCCTGGACCACAGCACCAATGCAGGTGTGGGTCCCTAATGTACCAGATAAGCATGGAGATCCAGACCCGAGTGGCCTGTGTGAGCCCCTTTCCTGGGAAGGATTGCCAGACAGCTGGGTCCAAACTCAGAACCCAGAGTTGCTGGCTTCTCCATCGCTTCCGCTGAGCCCTCCCTGCTTTCAGCTCCAAATACCAACTATGACCAGTTCGAAGAGACTTTCTAGGTCTCTTCTGTGCCCTTATATGTGTGTAAGAATCTGGGCTTCTGTTTTTTGTTCCTTGTTTTAAGTAGGCTCTAGGCCAATGTGGGGCTTGAACTCACAACCCCAAAATCAAGAGTCCCGTGCTGCACTGACTGAGCCAGTGGGCGCTCCATGTGCTTCTATTATATAGTCTGTCGTAATATAAATAGGATGATATTAGAATCTTGTCCTTTTCTACTGAACAATGTAGGCAGGTTTTTTTTTTTTTTTTTTTTTTTTTTTTTAAGGATTTTATTTATTTATTCATGAGAGACAGAGAGGGAGGCAGAGACACAGACAGAGGGAGAAGCAGGCTCCTCGCAGGGAGCCTGATGTGGGACTCGATCCTGGACCCTGGGATCATGCTCTGAGCCGAAGGCAGACACTCAACTGCTGAGCCACCCAGGTGTCCCTCTTTCATGATTTTTAATGGCCTCATGTTTAACCCTTCCTCTGCCGATGGACAGTTCCTGTTGTCTGCTATTGTGATATTCTTGTGTTTGCTTTTTCCAGTGTCTTTCTAATCACACTAACAGGGATTTGGAACACCCTTCTGATGGCCAAGGCATTCCAGGTTCTGTGTTGGAATGCTGGGGCCTCTTCTAGATTATGCAGTGGTAGCAGTGTCCCCAGGTTGGAGCCTCTGGGGCCTGTGGGGCTGGGCTGGGTGTAGAGTTCTGTGGATTCTGTCAGCTTGCTTGCTGTCTGCATATTCCAGATTGGACAGAGGTGGGTGGACTCGAATATCATTGTCTTTTGATATTTAAGTTGCTCATCAATGGTTCTCCTTAGATGAAGAGGAAGAATGTGCTGGTGGAGGGCACTGGTCCATAGATACATGATAAATTCTGACTTGAAAAAACAGATTTTCTTAAACTACGATTGTAATTGTATAAAATATTTTTGGAAAAAAGTAACCGTAATTTATTTATTTATTTATTTATTTATTTATTTATTTATTTATTTATTTATTTATTTATTATGAGAGACACACAGAGAGAGAGGCAGAGACATAGAGGGAGAAGTGGGCACCTCGCAGGGAGCCCAACTTGGAACTTGATCCCCGAGCTGAAAGTGGACGCTCAGCCGCTGAGCCACCCAGGCATCCCAAGTAACTATTTTAGATTATACCCAAATGACGCTTAGCATCCTTGCTCTATACTCAGCATGGGTGAGTATGGAACATTTCAGCCCCCAAAGCAGCCTCTGGTGAGCACAAGAAGGGGCTCTTCCTGAACTTGTGCATGATACCTCAGCCCTGTGGTGACTGGAGCAGCTTGTGTTTATTTACTGTTGCTTCACTTGAAGAGTTTTTAGTGTCAGATCTAATGTATTTATGGTGAATGTGATTCTGAAAATACTTTTATCATATAAAACATAATATCCCACTTCTTTTCCTTGAGAGCCTCATCGTGGTTCCTGTCGATTTCCAGGCCCTCAGCCAGTCTGCCCCCTTGAGCAGGGGCTATTGTCCCTCCAGTGAGGCGGGCGCAAGTTTGTCTCCCTCGTTGGCTGGGAAACCCTCAGCCCAAGCCCCTCTGCTCACCACAGCTTCCCTGTGGAGTGTGGCTCGTCTCCAGCTGTAGCTGTGGAGTCCTCACTGATGACCACACAGCCATCCGCTGGATGGTCTGGGCAGATCAGGAAGTGTGGCCTCCATCCCGGTTTAGGCACATGATAGACACTCAGGTAACATGTCTTGATTTGGAAAAACTTGCTAATGGCACCAAGAATGCATGTTTTAGTTTAGGATGATTATGTGGAAGAGTCTTGAAGTGACTTTATGACAAGCTGTTCTCTGGCTTTGTGGTGAGTTAGACACAGAGTGACATTATGGTACTGCTCAGGGTCTTGCTGCTCTTCTGCCTTTTGGGATTAGTTGTCCTGCCGTCACTGTCTCCTTAACTCCTCTGTCAGGCATAGTGTTTACTAGTAAGTGTGTTCTGGTTCTTTAATGACGTTGACATGGTTCCCCATAAGTGCAGGTTCATGGGAGTACTTATCCTAAAGCAGGTGTTAGGGTCAGCCCCGGACTGAAATATTGGGGTGCCTGGGGAATCGTCTCACAGATGGCAGGGCCAGAGTGTGTGCAGTAAGCATAAGTTGTCGACCGATTTGGGTGACTTCTGCTTTGTAGAAGAGTCATGGCTGTTTCTAAAATCTGCACTAAATCAGTACACATTATATTCATTATTTGCTCAGTATGTTTTAGAAACTGCTGTCTACATTATTTATCACTGACAAAGTTTTTTTTTCCTTCTAGTTCGAGTTATTCCTCTGATGCTCTGGCTTTCGAGACTGAGCACAGATTGGACCCCGTGTTTGATTCTCCAAGAATGTCCCGCCGTAGTTTGCGGCTGGTCACCACAGCATGTGCCACGGAGGATGGCCAGGCTAGGGACACTCACTCCTGCTCCAGTAGCACTGCCTCCCTGAAGGACAGAGCGGCCCGGTAAGTGCTGCTTCCCGTGTTACTAAACACATTCTAGCACCATTAAAACTGAAAAAAAAAAAAAATAAATAAAATAAAATAAAACTGAACGTGCACACTTTCTGGTCTGAAAAACCACACTCTTGTGTCTAGGTATACGTGTCCACACATGCAAATTTACCCATAAAGTCGTAGCTTTGCTATAAATTAGGACAGAAGCTAATTCTGAATTCTGGACCATGGGGCTTGTTTGGTATAGATGTTCTTGTATCGGCCAAATCTTCTCTTTCCTCTGGGTTTTACTCAGACCCTGGGGCAGACATAGTGCCCGTCTATACAGCTGACCTCCCAGTGTTGTCTGCGGGAGTAGCCTTACCAGACGATCGTGTGGCACCATGGATGAGCTCTGCATTATTAACGCTTAGTCTGTTCATTAAAATCTGTGTGAACTAACAGACGCATCCATGAAATTTAGCTGTTTACCTATATTCGTGGTTGTGTTTGCTTGATTTCTGAGCTCACTGTGCACATATCCAAGAAGGAGCAACGCGAAAAATCTTGTGTCCTTTAGAGGTCATGTTCCATTGCTCACATAGAATGACAAGTTTCCAGTCTGAATGGTCGTCTTTCACTCAGGATTGGGTGGTCGCTACGAAGAGGGGCAGTGGAATGCCATCTTGGAGCCAGGCTGTGTGCTGGCAGCCAGCCATGCTCTTCCTGCTGTGGCCTGTGTGTCTCACACTCACTGCGGGTTATTTAGAGAATGAGAGAATGGGAGGTTGCAGCTCAGTAGACTCAGGAGGTGCCCTTGAGGACCCCGGGCGACTCCACGTGGGGACACTGCGGCCAGGCTGGTGTTGTGCCACTTGACGAGGCCACAGCCAGGGTCCGGATGTTCTGTGCTCACATGCAATGGTGTGTTACCGTGTCCTCTCATCTGCTGCTCATTCCCTTAGGAGGGAGGAGCTTCTCCCTGCCCTGACCTGTTGCCAACATTCATAGTTTGTTTTCAGGGGCTTTGTTTTTATCTGAGCTGAATGTGAGTTCAGAGATGAGATTGCAGCCTTGCCTCACAGTCCTTAATGTAGTTCCATCTTTACCAGGGATGGAGAAATAAGGCAGGGAATGTGTGCATGCTGCACATGTTGTGGAAAGGGGAGGGGTTAAATTTATAAATCATCATTTTTACTTTTAAATCATTTTAATTAGATTATTTTAAGTTTTAACCCCTTCTGGGTTGTGGGGCTCAAAATAATCTAAAAACTGTCTTCCGTGTACAATTTTAGAAGCAGCTCTGGGACCCTAGCTTGAGGATTTCTGTTTCAGGTTAATGGGTGTTTCAGTGTAGTAGAGGAGACAAGAAAATTTTGCCTTAAAAATACTATATTTGGGCGCCTGAGTGGCTCAGATGGTGAAGCGTCTGCCATTGGCTCAGGTCATGATCTCAGGGTCCTGGGATTGAGCCCTATGTCGGGCTCCCTGCTCAGCGGGATGTTTGCTTCTGCCTCTCCCTCTGCCCCTCCTCCCTGCTTGTGCTCTCTCTTTCTGTCAAATAAATGAAATCTTTTTTTTTATTTTTAAATAAATTTTATCTATTTATTCATGAGATACACACAGAGAGAGATAGAGAGAGGCAGAGACACAGGCAGAGGGAGAAGCAGGCTCCATGCAGGAAACCTGATGCGGGACTTGATCCTGGGTCTCCAGGATCATGCTCTGGGCTGAAGGCGGCGCTTAACCGCTGAGCTACCCAGGCTGCCCTGAATGAAATCTTTTTAAAAAGCTCTTTATTTTCAAAGATTTTTGTGTTGGTAAAATATAATCCTTTTGTATTAGCTAGCAAAAGTCTATGAACTTTTTCCTTTTATTTTTTTTCTTCTTAGAACAGTAAAGCAACGCAGAAGTGCAAGCAAACCAGCTTTCAGTATTAACCACACCTCGAGGAAGGTGGTGTCCTGTGGTGTGGGCCAGAGTGGCACTAGCACGCTGTCCAGTGCGGCCTGTCTCCGGCCTCCTGTGCTGGATGAGTCTCTGATCCGTGAACAGACCAAAGTGGACCACTTCTGGGGTGAGTTACCTGCCTCTCGTGGGTGGGAGAAGGTTTGACGCTTTCCTCTAGACTCAAATACAGAATGCAGGCAGTGGCTTATGACTGCTACTTCCACTGTGCTCATGCTTAATCATTTGTTGTGACGTGGAACCAGGGGAAGGAATCAGGTGGTAATCTGATAACTCTTTGTAGACACGTTACTTTTGTAGGGTGGTTAATCACAGTTGTTATAAAAATCTTCTGGTTCCAGACAGCTCTAAGCAACGAGGCAGCTGCAGTATTTTTGAGTCATTAGAAAGTACCTGTGTAGACAAGTTGGTACAAGGAAGCAGCGTGGCTTGTGAACCTTCTTGACTTAAGGCCACGACAGTGTGACCCCATCCTTGCCACTGGTCATGCAGCTGCTTGCTGTGTCCGTTCCATGTTCTGGTTGGCCCCTTTGGGAAGATTAGAAGACCCAGATTACCTCCCAAAAGTTGATGTGCTAATTTAAGGCGGCATTAGGATTGGTGTTTGCTCTGGTTTGTTCAGCTAGCAAGGGTTAATCCTAGGTGACAGAGAAGCAGATGGTGCTGGCAGGGCTTCTGCGCCTCTGTACCAGGCTCTTGTCTTCCTGCCCTCCCTTCAGGTGTGTGTGTGTGTGCTACACACCTGCTCCAGAGTCGTGTCTCCAGAGATGTGCTTTCACCTTGAGTCACAAGATCATGTCTGCATATATCTGGAGGAGTTTCCAGTAGTTGTAGGCATTTCAGGGAATAAATCTTGACCATTCCCAGAATGCTGATTTATTAACCATTGTAACCTTTACTTTTTTTGTGTGTGGGCTTTGATAATTCGAGCTCATGAGCGAACGTGTGTGTGTATGTTTTAGGTCTTGACGACGATGGAGATCTTAAAGGTAATTATCTTAGTCCTTTTTTTCTACACGCTTTTTAAAAGGAAGCTTTTTTTTTTTTTTTTTGAGAAGTATTTGCAGATTGCAGTAAACCAGTTCCTTCTACTTTTTGCAAACTTTAGGTGGAAATAAAGCTGCCACTCAGGGAAATGGGGACCTGGCAGCAGAAGCCGCCAGAAGCAATGGCTACACATGTAGTGACTGCCTCTTGCTATCCGAGCGCAAGGACACACTCACAGCACACTCTGCCACCCACGGGCCATCGCCACGGCTCTACTCAAGGGATCAGGGTCAGAAACGTGAGTCTTGATATTTCTACTCACTTTTATAAACCTGGTTTGATAGGTCTGTTAGCATTGTTAGTGTTTTCTGTCATTGACTTAAAGTCAAAATTGTCTGATAATTAAGAAATTAATTATCACCAAAAATTAACTTTGCTCCTCTTCATCCTCTTTGAATTTACATTTTTTGTGGTTAGTCGTTTTGTACCTGGGAGCATCTGCAGTTATGGGAATTTGAACTTCGGGTGAGCAAAGGCAGACCCCATCATCAGGGAAAGCTGGTGGCACCACGTGGCCACTATTTTGACACCAGGTCATGGATGCTCAAATTTGTGGGAGGAATGGCTTCGTGGTGGTGCTTTTGCCTCTGCCACAAAAGGGGTTTTCACCCCTGAGATTGAGGAGCATGTGTTCTGTGTGGTTTCGTAAGAGTTCCTGGCCTTGGGAAAGGCGGCTGTGTGGCTAGTTCCACAGGAATGTGTGGTGCTGGGCCGGGGGTGTGGCAGCAGCCACCACACCGAGTCTTCATAGTGGGCCCATGGCCCCTTCCCCAGCGGTAGTGGCTTCAGAGGCCTGGCCGCACTTACTTGAATAGGGAGGTCCTCGGAGGTAGCCCCGGAGGTTCATGGCTGGCTGTTGCAACCAGGCAGGCCCGTGGAGTATCCTCCTGAGCCTAGGGCTTGCTGGCTCTGATATTTGTCTGGGGCCCTGGGGGAGAGCATTGCTACAGATCCCTGTCCAGGTTCCCTTACACAGTCCCACAGTGTGGGGAGGCCAGGGAGCCCTGGTTCCCGAGGCTTTGGCCCCAGTTTGCTTGGCTAGGCTTGAGGGCATATTCAAGTGGACAGGGCCAGTTATCTGTCACGGTTCCTGGCTCTGCCCTACACCTGAGGGCACTCGCTATTTTTCAAAGAACTATTTTGATGTAATGAAGGACGCTACCAAGACTGAGAGTTATTTCCATCCAATGTTTTATCCTTGTGACTCAAGTTTCTGGTTCTGTCTACTGAAGGTAATTGACACTGTTAGCATTAATATATCAAAATAGGGAGGCAGCGCCTTCTGGATTGTGGAGGCCAGCATCGCAGAGTGCTCTGGGTCTCCCTGGCCTGCACAGCAGCTCTATAGCCCCCCATGTCTTCTAGACCGGCACACTGAGGTCTGGCCAGCTTAAGAGGCTTACTGGGAAGTGACGGAGCTGGGACCTAGACCCAGGCATCTTGCCACCAGGGTGCTCTCCCCGAGATACCATGCCGCCTCCTGGGGGCTGACCATCTGGGTGGAGCCTGGGAGCCAGGTCCAGCATCTGTCTCTGAACTCTGCGTAACCACCAACATGCCACGTGTCTGGCTTTATTGAGGCTGCGTTTTGAGGCTTGAGTAAACGTACATTCTACCAACCGTAAGCTGGTGCGAGAACAGTGTTTGCAGATCAGTGAGCATGTGTAGAAACACTCGCTGCTTTCCCCTGACCCGCATCATGGTAAATAAAGTTCACGTCTGTTTATTACCAACAGCCAATGGTCTTCATCCTGAGGCTCTGGATGGGAGTTGGTGGCTGGACCTCAGCTCAGATGGAAAAGTGCTGGGTGTGGTTTTGGCAGTAGCCTCTGGAAGTCTTGCACTTTCTTGCTTGAATTGATCTTGAATGTTTTTGAGGGGAAAACAAGCTATATTTTTATCTGTTTTGGGCTTCTGTGCTTATAGTTCATTGCTCTTTTATAACACTGATTTGTATGACCAGCAGTAATTTAAAAACTTCTGTTCCTATTTGGGTAAAGTGTTTATCAGAGAACATTTGGAAATGACAGACATGCACAAGGAAGAAAATGAAAGTTACCTGTAATCTACCACCCAGAGGTGACTGCACTTGCAGGGGGTCCAGCTGGCTTCTCCTGCTATTGCCTGGTGGAGACCATACTGCGTGAATTGTTGAGTCTTACCGCAGTTACTGAAAACACATACAACTCTTTTTTAAGCATAAATTACCCACACACACACACACACACACACACACACATTCTCTGTCATTATTTTTGTTTTTACTTAATAGTCTGGTGGTAAAATCTTGGAATAGTACAGATAAAAGTTCCTTCCCCTGGTCCCAGCCCATCCCCCTCTGGTCTCCTTTCTAGAGGGAACTGGTGCTACTAGTAAGAGATCATGGCAAATTCTTTTGCTCTTTATAATGGGATAAAATGCCCGTAACATAAAATTATCTGTCCATCATCTTAAAGAATACGATTCAGTGGCATTTTTTGGTACATTCACAATGTGCGACTGCTACCTATGTTTTGCTTTTGTGTACCCATAGATATACATAGTTTGTTTTGTTTTGCTTAAATGCTATCATAGTACATATATGGCTTTGGAACTCTATTTTATATGCCAATTCAGGTTGACCTTATTCGTTCAGATGTTTATCTACTATTGCATTTATGGTTGTATCAAAATGTATTTAATCAGTGTCTGTCTAGATGGAAATTCACATTTTTTTCTCTTTGATGCTTTTGAAGATTTTATTTATTTGAGAGCACACGTGCACACATATGCATGTATGTATGAGCAGAGGGAGGGGCAGAAGGAGAGACTCCCCACTGAGCACAGATTCTGACATGAGGCTCCAAACCAAGACCCTGAGATCACAATCTGAGCTGAAGTCAAGAGTTGGATGCTGAACTGACTGAGCCACCAGGCACCCCTCTGTTTTTATGCTTCTAAAAATGTTCTCTGGGTGTGTTTCCTTGTGTATATGTATTTAGCGTACATGGGCAAATCCTTCCGTAGGGCAGACAAACTAGAAGTAGAACAGATGCATTTGAACTTACAGACCCGCTTCAGCAGTATAGTTTCTGAGTCTGAGGCTTTTGAAGTTTGGAAGGAGTGCAGCCTTGACAAAACGTGAATTTCTGGTTCACATCAAAAAGGCTTTAAGAGACATGGAAGTCTTTTCCTTGGGACACCCAGCTGTGCTGGATACTGATGGGTGTCTGTGCCCTGACAGGCCAGGTTCCTCCCAGGAAGCATGGAAGGGTGGACTCTAGGGACCTTCCTAGGCCTCACAGGGAGGCACCCAGGAAATCGAGAACTGAGACAAATTCAGAATTCTCTGTTCTCCGTCTTGCCTATGGCAACACATAAATCCTCTTAGGACAGACAGGTCACTACTTTGAAAAATTGTCATTTGTCTTGGTCACTTAGAGCAGCATTGGCTTCCTGAACCGGCCTCAGTCTTTAGAGAAAATATATTTTAAAAGCTGTCCCAGTCTTCAGCTCCTAAATACATATCACTGCTTGAAAAAAAAAAAGTTATTGTAAATTTCAGTTTAAATAGATCCCTCCAATTGATTTCCCAAAGGACTGACCCAGATGGCTCTCTTGCTATGGTGATATGAGCGTCCTAATTCCATACTGTCTAGCCAGTTTTTCATTTGTTTGTGCTTTCAAAATTTTGCCAGTCCCATGGGTTAAAAATTGAATTCCAGTATTTCTGTTTATCAGCAGAACAGACCATGCATTACCTCCAAGTAAGTTTCTCTGAAGTTTTCAGTACAGGGTAAAAGACACCTGGGCAGCACAGTGGGAAACAGAGTTGGTGCTGGTGCTTGGGGTGGAGGGCTGCAGCTAGCTCCGGTTCTATGAGTGCTTTGGTAAGGGCCTCCAAATCACAAGTAGGTTACTAAGTAGGCTATTTGAAAAAGAAAACATGAAAAAGCACATTCCTTGAAAATCACTCCCACTCAGACTCCACCAGTTCCAGGTGGCTGCATGCCACACCTGAACTCAGGGTTCACTGAGCCAGGAGAGTGAGTGGATGAGTCTCAGAAGCATTTCCCCAGTCTACACTCAATGAAAACTTATTTTCAGGGATAAAAATTTCTAGCAACCATAATTTGTTGACTATTACCTTAGACATTGCAGATTCACAGATAAATAGTTGTCAGAGATTCCATTGTGTCTTCTGAAGCTGTGGGCAGTGATGACAATGGAGGAGAGCTGGGGTCCATTGAGGCCTGTTCCTTCCAGGTGCTCATGCCAATGCTCTCTGTAGTGTCCTCTGAGGCACATGCTGTAGTGGATGCTCCTGAAGCAGGTGACAGAGTACGGGGGTGGCTGTTGTGCAGGTACCTAGCCTCTGGAGTGTATGGAGGCAGGGTTGGGGTGCAGTCCCTCAGAACTGCTCTTGTGGGGGGTGTGCCTGTGACCCAGGCTTGTCATTTGGCTCTCTAGTGCAGGGATGCTGGATAGCTCTGCCTCTGTCTGGAGGTGACCTGTGCCACATGGGGCAGAGTGACGTGTGTCATTACGGCTCTTCTTAAGTTGTCCTCCCTGATGTATGTTTAAAAAGCCAGTTCTGCTTTGCCTAAAATGAATGATTTGGCTATCTGACTTTTCAGGGGAGTAAATGGCCTTGTGGGAAGAAATAACTGTTCACGGTTTTTCAATAGGCGGTGCCCCTTTCCACATGGATAGGATTTTGTGGCTGGCCAAGGACACTTCGTCATCCTTGTCATCATTCTTAGTCCAACTTTTTCGAGTGGTTTTAATGAAGCTCAATTATGAATCAGAAAATTCCAAATTGAAAAGTTATGAATCAAAAGATCCTGAATCAAAAAGTTATAAGTCAAAAAGCCATGAATCAAAAGGTATTTAAATAATTTTTTTCCTCCTTTTTCCACCTGATAATGCTTTCAAGGTGGAGAAAATACTATTTTCCCAGCGTGGTGCTTCATCCACGTTTCTCCTCTTGTGCTCTTCCGCAGCCTTTCTTATGGTGCTTTGCTGGGGTCTTCCTGTGAGGGAGCTGATGGAAGTTTTCATGTGTCTTGTTCTGGTTCCGTTTTCTGAAAGTGGAACCGTATTTCAGCATTTTTAGTTATTTCTTTTAAAAAAGTACTCAAGTTTTGATTATTACCTTTTTAAAGCAGAAATACTTTATTTGAATGGCATTTAGAATGTAGTTGTTTCCAGCCATTTTTAAGCGGGGCCTCTCTCTGTGTTGCATTGGGTGTGGTGCCTTGTTCGGTCAGGTGGGGCTTTGACCTCTCTCCCTAGCACAGCCCTGCCACCTGCCTCCCCCGCAAGCCTCACCTGCACCTAAGTCATGGAGGCTGGCCTTGCATGCTCTCTGACCGCATCTGGGAAGCATCTGAACTCAGCCTCGACCAGTGTCTCTGAGCCTGTTTTGCGTGTATTGCAGCTCATTCCAATCACTGTGGGACAGTGAATGTAGGAGGGCTTCTCAGAGAGGACGGCCAGCTCAGTGTGCATGGGGAGTCCATGTGTAAGTATGGCTTCATGTCACGTGGGCTCACGGGGCAGTGGCGGCGGCTCCCCACAGGTGGTGATGTGAGGCTGCTGACACAGACCAGATACCCCCTTGCTTAATGCAGACTTGTTGAACTCTAAATAATGGACACCAGGAGCCACCAGATTGCATTTGCTTTCATTTTTTTCTTTTTTTGCATAACCGAGTTTCCTAATTTTCTCAAACTGCTATTGTTGTGCACAGTTCAGATTGACCAGGTTTGCATAGTAATCTGTCAAATTAATGTCTTGTCACCACCGCCCACAGGCAATGACTCTAAGGGGAAGGAGCTCCTTGAGATGCACAGAGCTATCCGCCAGCAGTCCTCAAGTCCAAAAAGGGTGGCAGGGGCCATTTGGCACATCTTTTCTTACACAGGTTGTTGTTTGCACCTTTTTATTTTGTTTTTAATGTGTTCTTCACAAATGCCGTAATTCCTTGTTTGTATTGGCAAGTCAAGTACTTGTTAAAAACAGACAGGACTACTAACTTTAGCTTAAAATACAGAGACTGTTTGAAAAGTAGCTTGCTTGAGGTGAAATAAAAGGTTTAGAAAGGCTGGTGATCCTCCCTTGGGGGAGTTGATCCACTGGGACACACAGCATCACCCCGTAGACTGCGGTCTCCTGAACATTTACCACAAGGAGACGTACATGCAAAGTTAGAGGTTTTCCGATTTATACCTGTAAGTTTCTTACCAAAGGGGCACCATTTTTAGACAGCTTTTTTTTTTTTTTCCAGATTTTTATTTATTTGTTCATGAGAGACACAGGGAGAGAGGACATCAGGGAGCCTGATGCAGGACTCGATCCCAGGACCCTGGGATCATGCCCTGAGCCGAAGGCAAACGCTCAACCACTGAGCCACCCAGGTGCCCCTAGACAGGTTGTTTTTTTTCTTTTTTTTTTTTTTAAGATTTTATTTATTCATTCATGAGAGAGAGAGAGAGAGAGGCGGAGACACAGGCAGAGGGAGAAGCAGGCTCTCTGCAGGAGCCCGATGTCAGACTCAATCCGAGACCCTGGGATCACGCCTTGAGTCAAAGGCAGACGCTCTACCGCTGAGCCACCCAGGTGTCCCTAGACAGGTTTTTAATAAAGATCTCTTAACTGGTAATAAAACATAAAATGATAGATTAAAAAAATTCCCTTAAATCATATTTCTTTTCATAATTAGGCATTATCAGGAGTCAACACACAATTCCTTATAGGAATATATAATTTCAGCAGTTACTCTTCAAAAAATGAAACGAAACTGATTTCATAAGCAGTTTTTCTGCCTTATGTAATGTGTGATGTTTGATACAAAGTTTATTGTCTTATTCTATCATCCAGTGGTACTGCCTTTATGATCCCCAAGTACTATTTCACTGAAAAATGTTGGTCATTTTGATCTTGGTCTAATGTAATGAGTCGTGCTGGTCTCACTTGGAGCATGTTACCTACTGGTGTCCCCAGAGTTTTAGCTGCAGGTTCTGTCAGCACCAGCCGTGAACATGTGGGGTTTCACAGGAGAGTCTGCATGTCACATTTGAAGTGTCTGCAGGAGGAAGGGAACAACCATTGGGCACATAGCAGCTTTTCATAAGTGAATCTGAGTCTTGATTGGACTTAAAATGGTTGGTTGTTTTTTTTTTTCCCTGAGAAGAGACTCTTGGCTGATTTGAGAGAATTTTGGTGAAATGCATACTAGGGGAGGCCTCTTGTACTGTAACTGTGGAGAGCTGGTTTCTGGTGTATTTTGAGTGTGGCCCTCTCGCACACGTGTTATCTGTCGCAGGTCACCTGTTGGTGCAGATGCTGCAAAGGATCGGAGCTTCTGGATGGTCTGTGTCGAAGACACTGCTGTGCGTTCTTTGGTTGGCCATGGTCGCTCCAGGTGGTTATTTTGGCTTTCTGTGTCAGCATTCTCTGCAAGTCTTTGAGCAGTTAGGCACCTGCAGTTAATATCGAGCTAACCAAATGAAAATTTCATCTTAGGATTACATGCATTACTCCCTGATATAACATGTTTCATTCTTGATTACTGAGAAGTGCTAACATACGTGCTTCTAGGTGCATGAGCATTCCTCATTCTCTGCTGTGTTGGGTCCTGCGTCAGTCCAGCTGCTCGGTTTAACCGCAATTGAGAATGCATGGATTTGGTGTTTCCTCATTGTAGCTTGTGTTGTGTTTCAGCATTACACGTTGTTTTGTGTGCTTAGTGATGTTCCTGTGTTTGAATATATGCTATGGTGATTGACATCTTCCTAACGTGTCCTCCCTAACTTCATATGCTTACATAATATTTGTTAGCAGATTTCCCTGTGCTTCTTGCGTGACCTTCACAAAACAATCCATATAGGAGTTTGATTTTCCAAAGAGCACTTCTTTAGAACGTTTGGTGTTTGTTCTTTTAGGGAAGGCAGCCTCTGGAATATTCTGGTGGCTCGGGATTGGATGGTACCAGTTTGTTACCTTGATTTCGTGGCTGAATGTGTTTCTTCTTACAAGGTAAGGAAACAAGTGTCATGTCAACTTCGAGTGTTTAAGAACTGTGCTAATTGCAGGATATAATTTCATTTGTTATTTTTTTAAAGTTCTTATTTATTAGAGAGAGAGAGAGAGAGCAGGGGGAGGGGAAAAAGCAGGGAGCCTGATGTAGGACTCAATCCCAGGGCCCTGGGATGATGACCTGAGCCGAAGGCAGATGCTTCATCGTCCTGAGCCATAAACATCATTTTATAATGATTTAGTTTATATTTACATTGCTTTTATGGTTTGGTATATTAATGTCTTGCCTTTTGTATATCATTTTATATTTTACAAAATATTTTCATGTTTTTATTTAATTTTCAAACCACACCTGTGAGAAAGCAAAGGCAGCTGTCATTGTTAAAATAGCAGTGTATAGGAGCTAAGTGCCTTGTCCGGGATTACACAGATTGGGAGGGGTGTGATCAGGATTGGGAACCAGACTCTGGCTCCCACTCTGGGGCAGTGTTCCCCCTGGTCCCGGGTGACCATAGTGCCCAGCGCCAGGCCAATCAATAGTGAATGTGTTTGATTGTTAATATAGGTCAGAAGATACTGTTTTATAGACAGGTCTCCTTGTTAGGTGTGCACACAGCTTTTAGATGATATTGTAGCTGTGTTTCTGGGGTGCCCGGCTGGATCAGTCAGGAGAGTCTGTGACTCCTGGTCTCAGGTCCTGAGTTCAGGCCCCACATTGGGTGCAGAGCCTACTTTTAAAAAAAGCAACTGTAACTGCATTTCTAACACTTCAGATTTTCATTTTAAAATAAGGGTGGGGGTATTTTGTATAAAATCACCCAGAGATAAAAATAGAATGCTGACACCCTGCCTTTTCTTTTATCCAAGTTAATATTTTTCTTTTTATTCCTAGGTGCCTTCGAAATATCTGCAAGTTTTTAATCTTGCTCATTCCACTATTACTTTTACTAGGTAAGAAAACTTTGATTTAGTTACCTTATATGATTAATGCATACACATGAAGTAGTAAATTAGGGAAAGAATAGAGCATTGACTTAGTTACCTTATATGATTAATGCATATACATGAAGTAGTAAATTAGGGAAAGAATAGAGCACTGTCTGTACACACACGTGCAGTTGGTTCCTGTCTCCTTCCAGGTGGTGGTCTGTCCTTGTGGGGCCAAGGGGACTTCCTTTCAGGCCTGCCTGTGTTCAACTGGACACGCATATATGGAACCCAGCGGGTGGACAGCCCCGAGAGCATGTTCACACCTGACGCTTCTCAGCTGAGCCAGGTAACCACACAGAAGCTCCCATCTCTGGCATTCTACATCTGTATTCCTCAGAGAACAGGTGCCCCGGCTTAGAAAATATTGTTAAGTGTCAAATGAGCAAGCCTTATAGCTTCTTAAATGTTCTGATAGTTGAAGTAATGCATACGTAAGTTATCTCATTCAGTTAATTTTAATTTAAAAAATAGTAGTATGGGGAAGCCTGGGTGGTTCAGTGGTTGAGCATCTGCCTTTGGCTTAGATCATGATCCTCCGGTCCTGGGATCAAGTCCCACATTGGGCTCCCTGCAGGGAGCCTGCTTCTCCTTCTACTTACGTCTCTGCCTCTCTCTGTGTGTCTCATGAATAAATAAATAAAATCTTTTTTAAAAAAAAAGAAAGAAAGAAAAAAGTAAGTAGGCAATACTTTCAGAAAATATAGAAAGTAAGAAGAAAAGACAAGCCCCCTATAGTCGGCCCCATAAAGAAAATCCCTGATGACAGACATCATCCTGTCCTGTCCTTTAGCATGTCTGCACACATTGTGGGGTACTTTCTGCTGTGATACCCTGTTTTGTGTCTTTGATTGAAACTGCATTAAGGTTATTTGATGCCAGGCTTAATTTTTCATTTGTGCTGCTGTTGGAATTCCCTCCCTGTTGCAGGATGGTGAGGCTTTCCACGAGCATCGGATGAGCGAGGTAGAAAGGCAGATGACCTCGCTGTCTGGACAGTGTCACAGCCATGAAGAGAAGCTCAGAGAACTGGCCACTGTACTTCAGACACTGCAGGCACGGGTGGACCAGATGGATGGTGATGGCGAGGCGACGCTGTCCTTGGTTCAGCGTGTGGTAGGGCAGCATTTAAAGGAAATTAGTGCCGATGGGCTGTCGGACTCTCAGGTAATGCTAAGGAGTTCTCAGGTGTTTGTTTTCTTTTTGGGGACGAAGAAAGGAGACGCGCTGCTGTGACAAGGGGTTGTGCTTTTCAGGTGTTGGGAGTAGGGTGCTGAGTGCCAGGATGGTTTCCTGGTTCTCGTTCAAGACCAGGAGCCAGCAGAGTCTGCACCTGGCTGGGGGGTGGGGGTCAGGAGCAGTGGATGTCGGGGGTAGAGTTGCTGTGGGTGACCTGGTGCCCTGTCTGCATGTTGTTCCTGACCTGCACGTTACTTTGAGAATGGATTAAACGTAATTCAGTGCAGTTTCACTGTCAGCTGGGGTTTGCTTTGCATTTCGCACTTGATGTCCCTCGTTGATTCCTCAGTCTGCTTATTTTCAGTTTCTCGAGCATAAAATTGAGATGATTTCAGTCAGATCCAGTTGACACAGTTAAGCAGTAGTTATGATTGGTGTGTTCTTAGTAGCCATTTAACAGCTTTGTTGGATGGAAGGAGTGAATGGAACTTCACTGGTTGTTTGTGGATGGGGGAGCAGTGGGGAGGCTTGATGCTCATCCATCTCATGGGAGAAGCTGTTTTGAAAAACAAAACAGGACTGTTCTTGGTGGCAGATCATGAAACCTGTCCCTATAGGCAGGACGTTTCCTGGGTGAGCGTAGAGCCATGACAGGAAGCACATGTTGTTTTGAAGGAGTGTTTCTTAACAGAGGCAGCCGGAAATACTGTCATCACCACAGGGATGGGGTGACCATGACGTCCTGGAACAGGCAAACAGAAGTGGTGAGCTGGCATCCTTTAGTTAGGTTTATTTCTTCTCTTGTAGAGAAGAGATGACAGTTCAAAGGAAAGCAGTGAAGTCTCAATTTGTGTTAGTGTTCTCTAAACCATCACATCGTATGCAGTCTGGGCTCACTTAAAATTAAGGTTCTAAATTAGATGAGCTAAGTATAGATTTATCCTTTTCTTCCTCCATACTCCAGTATTTACCTGTACGCAGGTGTGGCCGTGATGCTGATCCTGACACAGGACCATCCTAGGCTTGCTTCTGAAGTGGCCCCACACTCATCTTACAGTTGTGGTCACCTGGTGCTCCCCTCATGCTCCTGGCGAATGTGTTGCACGTGTGTGCTGTGCTGTTGCACATGCCACCAGCTGCATGTGGCAGTGTGAGATTAGCGTCTCAGCTGGGCTGGCCGCATTGTGGGTGCTCAGTGGCACATGTAGCCATGGCTGCTGCAGCCGGCAGCCAAGAGAGTGGACCTTCTGATTGTGGCGTGGAGTTAGGTGGCAGGTGGAGACAGTGAGAGTCTTGGCAGTGAGGATGCTCACGGCTGATTAGTGAGTGGCTGCCCTTTCTATGACAGCAACTCGGGTTCATCTTTCCAGCTGACCTTTGTCCCTGTGTTTCTGTTACTCTTATTTTTAACCTTACTTTTATGTAAACTTTTGTGAACCATTGTGGTTGTAATTTGGAAGAGATATAGAGCCTAAGTAACAAATGGAACCTCCAATAATGAAAGTTCCAAGTGAACTCTCGGTGTCCATATCTCCTGGCCTGGATCTCAGTAACTGGACGCACAGTGCTCGTCCCTGCTGTCTGTGTGTGTGGTTGGCAGGGATCTTTCGACTTCGCTGGGGACTGTATCTGACAATATGCATGTAGTTTTATCTTCTCAGAATCCTGAACAACTTTGTTGGGTGTAGGTTGAGCAAACTACAGGTTTTCAGCAGTTTCCTTGCTTCCCTGATGGGTTTGTCATGCTTTCCTCACAAGCCAGAGGGTAACGTGTGCGGTGTCATTAAGTCACTTCAGTCAGCTGGTACACGTGAGGCAGTGGGGTGCACTAGTCAGCCCAGGCCCAGTATTGAGTTGGGTGTCGCAGCACAGCAAGTGCATGTGAGTGCAGTGAGCGGTCCAGTGTGCCTTTGCTCGTAGCCCCGTTCTCCCTCAACAGGGAGCCGTCCCTGGGGGTGTCTCCTGGTGAGCATAGGTCTATGACCTCTCAGGTTACAGGTGGACGTACAGACATTGAGGAGCCACCCCCCCAGGACACCAGGCCAGGCTACGACCAGGTGGTCTTGGGTTTGGGGTTCTGTGTAGGAGCATCTTCCAGGTCTTTCTTAACTTGCACGTATGTTCCTTTCCAAGACTGACACCGTGACTTTCCGTCAAGAGCACGAATTGCGCCTCTCAAACCTAGAAGACATTCTTGGAAAGCTGACGCAGACGTCTGAGGTATGCACCTCGACCTTTCCTCAGCTAGAGTACCTGCGTCCATCCACCCACATCCGTCTGGGTGCCCACAGTCAGCCTGCGAGGAAAAATCTTTCTGACTGTTGCCTCTTGCCCCTGGAACTCATTTTACTGCTTCTGTGTTTCACAAGTGTGTCTGCCTTTCAGACTCTGGGGTGTCTTTTCGGGGGGGGCCTGAGCCCATTTCTCCTTGAGGTCACAATCTCTCCCCTGAGTTACTTTGTCTGTTGAGCAAGAATCTTTGACAGACAACATTAATTTTCTCGTGGAAAAGCTATGATTATCAGGTATTGGTGAAGCCAAGGGGGGGAGGCTGGGATGTTTGTCCAGATCTGAGCCTCAGAGACTATGGTATGCTCCATTGCGGAGTCACCGAGCACGTGGGATGCTGCGGCCCTGGGGGTCCTACACGTGGAATCAGGTGTGTTCTGGTCACCTGGTGTGAACTCAGAATCTATGGTACAGGATGGGGGCCACATAGAAGGAAGCAAGAGGCCAGGAGAGTAGGCCTTGCTCTGCTTTGTGCTGGGGGGGTTCTGACCTCATTCAGCTGGAGTTTGAACTGATGAGGCTTCCCGATGCGGTGTGATAGCATCAGCCCCCTGTCTCTGAATGGACATGTTGATGAGTCCCATCTCCATGGATGGTTCTCTCCTTCCCTGTTGAAAAATGACTTTTTGGAGGTGCTGGCAAGGTTCTGCTTCTTGGCTTGGGTGCTGGTGACAGGAGCTGCTTATTTTGAAAATCATCAGCTGTTCCTGTGTGATTTCTGCTCCTCAGAGTATATATTGTATATCTTTTAAAAGTTTACTTTGAGGGGCGCCTGGCTGGCTCAGTTGGAAAAGCATGGGACTCTTGATCTCGGGGTCATGGGTGCAAGCCCCATATTGGGTGTAGAGATGAATTAAAAAACAAAATCTTAAAAAAAAATGAGTAGTATAATCTTTTTTAAAAAGTTTACTTTGAAAAGATCCCTCTACTGCCAACCAGCAGGCAGGTCTGGAAGAAAAATCACAGATAAATACATGTAGTTCAATAGAAATATGGTGTCAACGAGATGTGTGATTTATGAAATGTTAGTGTCTAACTCCTGTATTGAAACAGTTCTCTCTCGTCCTTTTTAGGCTATCCAGAAGGAATTAGAACAGACCAAGCTGAGAACAGCCAGGTAGGATAATTTTCAAATGAATTAATACTTTGTCTTACGTGTTTTTGTATAACATGGAATGCAGCCGTCATTAATCAGGGGACACTGTGCACCGCCGGTTACTGCTTTCTGGTAGAAACCCTCCCAGCGGTGTCTTTCTGGGTGGCCCTTGGTGCCACCTGAGGACAGAGAGACTCCCTGCCAGGGAGTGCTGGGAACTGAGCCGGAACCCTGGCACGGGTGGACCTCTGTGCCTGGCTCTCAGTGTCCCACCCGCGTGTTCAGCTCTGTGCCACCCTGATTTGTTTGGCCATCCACACAGCCCTACCCCCTGAGCCGTTTCCTGGGGGTGTGTTGTGTGGGCCGCTCCTCTCTGGCACCTTCATCCATGGACTCAGATTCTCCTGGAAGTGCGGACTTTCCCGTTCCCCCCTACACTCTAGCTGCCCTTTTTTTTTTTTTTTCCCCCACAGCCCTAATTTTATCTTCACGGGCTCTCTGCACACCCCTCCCACGTGCATCTCGGTGGGACTCCTGTGGCTCTGCTGGGGGCTGGTGGGGGAGGACAACCAGATACCAGACATTGAGCTTTCACGTCGTACCTCCTGTCTCTGGCTCCTATGTACCTTATAGATCCTGTTTCAGATTCCGTATGTCCTTCCCAAAGGATGGATTTGAGTGTTTATACATTTTACTCCCTTTCAGATCCTTTATTTCCATAAAAAGATGTATTGATATGCCAGTGGATGAATCCTAAATCCTAAAAGATTTATCCTGGAGTCTGTTTTTTTGAGAAATGAATCGTCTTACCAACTACACCTGCCTATAAACAAATATAGTATTGCAACGTTTTACCTTTTAATGTACAATCTCCATATAAAAATAGAATTGTTAAACTCTGAAGCCATACATTTTTAATACCTATTCCATTGGCTTGAAAGTTTCATGTTCAATGTTATGGTGATTATTGATAAATATTCTCATTTCTGAAATCTTTTTGTAGTTTTGGGATAGACACAGATTTTTACTGATTTATTTAAAAGATACAGGTTTTAAATACTAAATGGTTTTGAGAGCTTTCTCCTAGCACTGAAAGGGAGCCACTGGCCGTAGCATGTGTTGGACAGCCTGCTTGGGCCCTTGGGCATATGTGTGTGTGCACACATGTGAACTGTTGATATGCATAAGGTCTCTTTGGGATTTTGACTTGAGGCTGACAGTACATTTCTGTGTTACGGGGACAGGGCAAGGTGTGTATACTATTGGCCATGGTGGCCCTGGTTCCTCCTACACATGAGTGTTACTCGTGTTTGGTTTAAGCCTATATGGCTGATGACACCTGACTTCTTTCCCCACCCTCCTTCCCTGGACCTGGCAGTGGAGCTGAGGAAGAGCAGCGCCTCCTCTCTGTGGTTAAGCATCTGGAAGAGGAGCTGGGTCATCTGAAATCAGAACTGTCCAGTTGGCAGCATTTGAAAACCAGCTGTGAGGAGGTTGATACCATACATGGGAAGGCAAGTTGTATGATGTTTTATCACAAAAAGGAAAAGAACACTTCAGCTGAAGTTTTAGGTTTATTAAGTTAATTTTAACTTTCTTTAGAATCTTTATTTTTCTATATTTGAAGTTTTTAAGCATTTAAAATAAAATAGTTAATACTCAGTTCTCCTGGAATTTCCTATAATACATTCACACTCAGGCCTGCTTCTTCCTACACTTCATGTGCATGTGGCTGCATGCCAACACATACTCGGGGGTGGGCCGTTTTGTGTTTTCAGCATAGTAGATTCACATTGCACTCTGCATCTCTGCTTCACCTTGCCACATATCAGGGATGTTTTGTCGGGCCCAGGCATCTGTACGCAAGACAGGGAGTCCACATATTTATAGCTGCATGAACATGAATAAACAAACATTTGAATGGCAAAAGTCATTGTAAGGCAAAGGCGGACAGTAGATTGGGAAAAAGTATTTATGATACAGATGATAAAATTATGTCTACCCTGCAAAGAGATTCTAAAGTTGCCAGGAAAAGAGACAATGGGAATGTGGACAAAGCACCTAAGCCAGTCACTCAGTAGCACTGATTGGGTTTGCGTGAAGGAGGAAGGGAGGATAGTCGCTTCCATGCTGACCTCGGGAGACTGGCTTCCTGGTGGCTGACAGCACTGTGAATATCTACAATCTGGTCAGGGGAATGTCTTGGGATATTTACCAGTTATGAAGATGCACACTTTTTGAAACTAGCGCCACACTCTTGGGACTTCCCCAACAGAAGTGAAAGCTCTGGACAGACAGGCATGTAGAGGGCATGCTGAGTGTTGGAGGGTTAGCGCTGGAGGGGCCGAGGGGCTGGAGGCAGCAGCTCACCGAGTGGCAGGGTACTGGTGCTGTGGGATGCCACAGAGATCTGTGTGTGGCCAAGCTGGGCCTTCCTGCATTTCTCTTTTGCATCTCTCTCTGCCCCTTTCTTTATAAAGCAAGAAGATGGGGTGTGTAGACATAATGCACAAGGGCATTTCTGTCATACATATGGTAACACTTCAGTTGGTGCACCAATCCCTAAGCAGGCTGAGTTTGAAGACCGTCCTCCTCCATCTCCGCACCTGACTCAGTTTAAATGTCTGCTGAAAAAAAATAAATAAATAAATAAATAAATAAATAAATAAATAAATAAATAAATAAAATAAATGTCTGCTGAGGGGCATGCGCAGGCTGACGAAGCGGATGGAGTACTGTCTCCTTGGTTCTCTGGGTGCGCATTGAGCTTTTCTGTTCCTGTTCTCTGTAATATATTCCAGCATTTTTGGAGAGGTTTCCAAATTCCATGTGAAGGGAGAGAATTGTCACATTTACATTATGGATTTTTGAGAAGTTTTGTGATCATTTTGAGGTGTTAAGGTGACACAGGTGAAGCATTGGATGATTTCGTTAGAACAGTACTACAGTAACTTCATGTTCTGCTTGTGAATGGTTCTAGGTAGACGCCCAAGTCCGAGAAACTGTCAAACTCATGTTCTCCGATGGGGAGCAGGGTGGTTCTCTCAAATGGCTGCTACAGACAGTTTCTTCTCAGTTCGTGAGCAGAGATGACCTGCAGGTTTTATTACGGGATTTGGAGCTGCAGATCCTGAAGAACATTACGCACTACATTTCTGTGACAAAGCAGGTCCCAGATTCTGAAACTGTAGTATCTGCAGCAAACGAGGCAGGGATTTCCGGAATTACAGAAGCGGTAAGCACACAATGAGAAATGTTGGCAGTGTGTCAGTGCGTGTCGTGATGGTGCTGGTGACTGAGCTGCCAGATACAGTCTTATGGGGATATGGTTATGATACAGGGGTGCTTGGTGCAGCCTAGGGTGCAGAGATGGTGTGATTGCTGCTGTATGCTGCCGGGGGGCCCTCTCGGTCCCAAAGTTCCCATCCACCTGGGTGGCCACACACCTTGTGAAATCACGCACATTTCCCAGGAATATGGCACCAAGCTTCCATCCCAAACTCTAGTTCTTGCTTTGTCCACATTCTGTGGAACCCATGGATTCTCTGGCTCCTGGTTGTCGAGACTCTGTGCCCAGGTGACAGGGCAGCACCATCCCACAGCCATGTGACAGCCCCTGCAGTGCGATATAGGACTGAACACTCCCAAGCCTGTTATCTCCAAATACAGTGAACTGAAAATGTGTCCTTGATAGAAATGTCTGGCCTTCATTTCTCCATTAATGCTGAGTTTCATCTCCCCACTTCTGCACTTGGCAATGTCCAGCAAGCACGTGTCATTGTGAACAACGCCTTGAAGCTGTATTCCCAGGATAAGACTGGCATGGTGGACTTTGCTCTGGAGTCCGGTGGTAAGTAAATGGCTCTGGTTACTGAATACAGTGGTCACCTGTTGACCAGCTGCTGCCTGTTCCACTTCCCAATAGTCTAGAACCTGCTAGAACTTGTAAAAGCTGAGAAAGAGCATCATTCTAGGTACACCCCTCATGCTCTTGCCTTAGGGTATGATCGGTTCTCCCATAGAAGGGTTGGGTTCTCCCATAGAAGGGCTGGTGGCTCACACATCACTTGGCATAAGCCCATGTAATGATGGACATCAGCAGCATCCCAATTTGGGGGCATTTGAGTAGCCTTTGGGTTTTTCTAGCTATATCAGAATTTACTGCCACAGAAACATTGGCAGTAAACATTTGATTGTTTATGATCCTGTGTGTGTAGAAGTGCCGTGACTAACTAGAGCAGCAGTTTTCCACCTGTTCCCCAGAGCTCTCAGTGGCATGAACATGTGTCCTCTAGGCCTTTAGTGAGCGGTGTGGGTCCATGCCTGCTGCAGGTGGCTGCCCCAACCCTGTGGGAGCGTTCCCTCCGTGGGGCAGCCAGGTGACAGCTTGTGATAGCTAGCTAGCCATGGGAATGGCTCCCTCCTGATGGGGCTGCTGCTTCCATTCCTCAGAGAAGGGAAGGGAAATGTGGCTTGTTAAGTCAGGGAAGTGCTGCACGAGCTCGGGACCTGGGTCCTCTGGGCCACGTGTGTTTGAGCCATCAGAACGGTGGCCTAGTGAAGCCTTGTGGTCCACACGTTTCTGTCACCTACCCCCTTGGTGATGTTGGGGATGGCACCCCCGGAGCAAGCACAGGAATGTTTCTGTGGGGAAATGGGTGAATGTCTGTACTATACAAAAGCGGTGACATCACGTCTGTTTAGGGAAGGTTATGCCACCATCTTTGTAACAAAAGATCTTGGTTTTCTGAGTTTTAAAATTTAGGACTAGCAGACCAACAGTTAGTAGACCAATATTTTGTCTCAGAAAAGGAGGTTCTTCATGCACGGCAGCCAGTGGAAGGATCAGAGGACCCTGCAGGGCTGCGGTGACTCAGTTTATGACTGAGCAATGTACATGATGCCCCTGGTCAGGAGCCCGGTCCCTGCAGGCCCCACTTGGCCCAGAGCCGCTGCTGCATGTGACAACCCCCCTACCCCACCCCCCACCCCCCGTCATCCCAGGGTCAGCCCCGAGTCAGGAAGGCTCTTAACTGTTGTTGGCATATGTTTTGTGGAGAACAATTTTTTAGAATATTAAGTGATTTGAGTTCTACATTTTTTAAATTCAATGACTTATGAAGAAAGCATTTTCAATTCAGAGACATCAAATGCTGTCTTAACCATTTAGCTGGGTAATTGTTTTGTCAGGAGTGTAACTATTCCTTACAGACTTATATGTCATTTAGAATTTTGGTTATTTTGATGTCACTGAGCTGAAAATTCTGTCATTACTCAAGGCATTCATTCACTCTGTAAGTTTGAATATTTTTTTCTTAAAAATTTTCCATATTTAGGGGATCCCTGGGTGGCGCAGTGGTTTGGCGCCTGCCTTTGGCCCAGGGTGCGATCCTGGAGACCCGGGATCGAATCCCATGTCGGGCTCCCGGTGCATGGAGCCTGCTTCTCCCTCTGCCTGTGTCTCTGCCTCTCTCTCTCTCTGTGTGACTATCATAAATAAATAAAAATTTAAAAAAGTAAAAATATAAAAAGCTTAAGAAATTTTTTTTCCATATTTAAGGACACTTTTTTTTTTTTTTTTTTTTTTTAAATGAGGATAGAATGTTTAAAAAGGTAATCCAGAGGTTCAGAAGTTCAGGTCTGATGATCATTGAGGCCAAAGTTACTTGTCATCTTGTTTAAATTCTTGGTCTACTTGCTCACAATCCGAAGAGGAGTCTTCACACAGGCCTACGGCTGCATTTGTGCTGGGGCCGGGGGCTCTGGCGGGCCACCACCTCCTCCCATACAAACTTCTCAGCAGTGATTATTATTACTGTTATCATTTTGTTTTGGTTTTTGATAATTTTTTGTTGCTTCCCACGCCTTTCTGTCTGCCCTATTTCCCATTGAGGTCCCTTTTTTTTAAATGCTTTTTTTTTTTTTTTAATGGACATAAAATTCACATAACCTAAACTTCAGCCTATTAAAGCATTATGATTTGGTGTTTTTAGTGTATTCACTCCAGAATACTTGTATTACCCTAAATAGAGTCTTAGACCTATTTGCAGACACCCCTCCATCCCCCCACCCCTGTCCCCTGAGCAGCTGTTAAGAGCATCCCATCGCTGTGGCCTATTGATAGCAGGCCCTCTCATGACACACATGCACCTGTAAGGGAACTCCAGCGCCTGTCAAGGCCACTGCTCTTTACTTAGAAAGAGGCAGTGTTGCTAGAGTGGTGACTTGCTAGAGTGGAGATGGGGCACTGTTTTGGGAGGTCAAGCCTGTGTCCTGAAGCAGCTGCAGACTTTAACCTCAAACTTGGAAAGGGTCCACATAAGCCTGGGCTGATTTGGAAGTAGACGGTTTCTGGATAAGTTAAAAACTTGAGAATGTTGAGTCCTTCCAGGAAGTCCCTGGCGGGTCAGAGGTGGGTGCAAGACCCTGAGACAGCTGTGAATTCTGCTTTAAGGTGGGAGCATCCTGAGTACGCGCTGCTCTGAGACGTACGAGACTAAGACTGCGCTCATCAGCCTGTTTGGGATCCCACTCTGGTACTTCTCCCAGTCCCCCCGAGTTGTGATCCAGGTGAGTCGTGATCGGGGGTCCCCTCCTCCCCTTGTGTTCCTGGGACAGAAGCCAGGGGCTGCGTTGGGGCCACTTGCTCTGGTGGCATGAAGGGTGCTGACCCAAGGGCTCAGCTCGGTGGGTTCACACAAAGCAACATCCCTGCGCCACCCAGCCCCCCTCTCCCTCTTACCCCAGCTGGCTCTCTTCTCTAGCCTGTTCTCCAGCCAGTTCGTCCATATAGCATGAGTTGCTTTTGCCATGATGTGGCCTTGGCCATGGCTGAGGACATCCCCTTGTGAGTCAGGCTGTACTTCTCGGTCTGTGAAGGGGCAGAGCAGGTGGAGGCCCCACACCAGCTGGGGCTTCAGACTCTCCACGGGCTATCCCTGGGCTGCGCAGCAGCTTGTGCGCGCCTTGTGTTACACAGTTGGTCATGGAGACTGAGGAGGAAGAATTTAAATTGCCAGTATGCTTGCTTCCCCTCAGTCCTAACGTGCTTCTTTGTATTATGACTTTTTTGAAGAAAATTAAAATGATTCCTCTTGTGTAAAACATCTCTTGATAGCTGTCTTTTTATTCAAAAACAAGAATTCACAGATTAATCTAAACATAAAATGTCAGTAAACTCGGGGATCCCTGGGTGGCTCAGCGGCTTAGCACCTGCCTTCAGCCCAGGATATGATCCTGGAGTCCCGGGATCGTGTCCCGCATCGGGCTCCTGGCCTGGAGCCTGCTTCTCCCTCTGCCTGTGTCTCTGCGCCACCCCCCCCCCAATGTCTATCATGAATGAATAAATAAAATCTTAAAAAAAAAAAAATGTCAGTAAACTTAAAATTTCGACGCCCGGGTGCCATCCTGGTCCTCTTGTCCTTGGCAGCTGGGCTGATGTCTGGTGCATGTGGGCGGCTTCCCTGCAATCCTAAGCACCTGCCAGGCTGTCTGCTAGGGTGCCACTGCCTCCCCTGGGCACCCGTTGGTGGCTGCTCCCAGGACCCCTCAGGCATTGCCTTGGCTGTCAGGTGGTGCTGTTGTCAGACGGTGTAGAGGGCTTGATGCTCCTGATGTTCCCAGTAATTCCACGCTGGCCCACGGCATTGTGTCCATTACGCTATGGATCCAGTGGTCTGGAAGTAGCTGGCACTTGAGATGTTAGATGTATGTGAATGAGGGAATGCTTTGTCAGGAGAATGCCCACAGGAACTGGAGCTGTTACCTGTAATGAGATTGGAGGAATAGGTGATTGGCTAGTTAGAAGTAAAGAGAGTTTTTAAAGAATCTGGAACAGCAGACCTGGGAATGGCTCTACTTCTCTGACCCAGGGGGTCACCCAAGATAGTGTCCCCCAGGCCTCATCAAATGGTCCCACCCCGGTGGAACTCAGGCAAAGCCCGCCTCCATGGCCCGGGGTACCTGTAGTGCCCCGGCAGCACCATCTGTGGACAAAGCATGATCGGCCCAGGTCCATTTTCACAGGGCAGGCAGAAAATATGCATAAGCCAAGAACAAAGGATAAACCAACAATGAACATAAGCATAATCAAGTTGTGGGGGGATCACCATGCCCCTGACCCTTCCCCTGCTGCTCCTTCTGTGTTCTCATCAGCACAGCACATCAGCTAGGCCCGTCAGGAGGTATGCTGGCTCCTGTTTTGCTATTAGAAGTCATCTCCCAACCACTATCCTTAAGCCTGTCATTTTGTATTTTTGCCAGTGTAGCTAATGGACAGCGGGAGATTGCTGGGTCAAGGGGTCGATGCCTAAGGAGCTGTGCTGGCTCTTGCCAAACGGCGCTCCCCCGCTCCCACGGCAGGCATCTTTTGGTGAGAAAGGGTAACACCCACCATTTAAATGGTGTATTCCTCTTGTTACTATGTAGGGTGGAGCATCTTTTCATGTATTTGAAGACTATTTAAATTTACTTTTTAAAAAAACAGGTTTGTCTTGTCCACGTTTGTTGAGGGTGCTGGTTGTTTTAACTGTGAGGAGGCACACGCCCGTACTGGACATGGAGCCGGCCACCCTCTGGGGTTGAAGCTACAAATGCCTTTCCCCAGTTTGTCTTTTGATTTTGCTAATGATTGTTTTTTACTGAGCAGGTTTTTTTTTTTTTTTTTTTTTCTATTTCAGTATTAGTGTTTTCTTGTTTCTGTTTTTTAAGTTTTAAATTGTCAGACACATTCTTAAGGACTTGTTCATTTACAGTTGACCCTTAACAAGGGGGAGGTTTGAGCTGAGCAGGCAGGTTTCCAGGTGTGTTTTTATAAATACAATCTGTGTTTCCTTTTCCTTTGATTTCCTTAATGTTTTCTTTTCTCTGGCTTCTTTCATTTTAATACAGCAGATGACATGCATACAAAATGTGTGTTGATCAACTTTATGTGCTCTGTACATAAAGTTGACTTTATGGCTTCTGGTCAACTATAGGCTGTTTGGGGTTAAGTTGTGAGGGGCATCAGAAGATACAGGTGGGGGATCCCTGGGTGGCGCAGCGGTTTGGCGCCTGCCTTTGGCCCAGGGCGCGATCCTGGAGACCCGGGATCGAGTCCCGCATCGGGCTCCCAGTGCGTGGAGCCTGCTTCTCCCTCTGCCTGTGTCTCTGCCTCTCTCTCTCTCTCTCTCTGTGACTATCATAAAAAAAAAAAAAAAAAAAAAAGAAGATACAGGTGGGATTTTCACTGTGCAGGGGAGTCAGTGCCCCAGGCCTCATGCTGTTTGAGGGTCAGATGTATTGTCGATGTTCTGTGCCTCTTCCCTAGCCTGACATACATCCAGGTAACTGCTGGGCATTCAGGGGCTCCCAGGGGTACCTGGTGGTGAGGCTGTCTATGAAGATCCGCCCAACCGCCTTCACTCTGGAGCACATACCAAAGACGCTGTCGCCCACGGGCAACATCACCAGCGCCCCCAAGGACTTCGCAGTCTATGTGAGTGTGCTGGGTTCCAGCTCCCCCGCCCCCCTGCCCCCACCAGGGCCTTCCCAAAGATGAGCCCATTGGAAGTGGTTGTGGACACCAGTTTCCTGGGGTCACTGGCTCCTGTCCGCCCTCAGCCTCCAGTGCTGTAAGCAGATCAGATTCTGAGGGGGCCACTCGAGTGCTGTCCCACACGAAGGGCAGCTTTAGAGAGCTTATTCGCTGCCACCCAGCCGTTGTAGGCCTGGAGACTTGTTTGCAGAGAGCATGTGTCCGTTTGGCCATAAAGGCAGTTGTGACACCTGTATGCTTCTGAATTGACAGAAGACTTCAATATAGAAGTTGCAAAGAGAGCACCCAGGGTGCCAGAGGGGTGGTGGAGGCCATAGGGGGTCTGGAGTGCCTTCAGGCTGCTGACCTGTTGGTGCCTGCAGGCTGCTGACCAGTTGGTGCCTGCAGGTAACCATTGCTGACCTCCCTGCACCCTCTTACTCTGATCTATGCTAACCTGAAAGGTGGAAACAGCACATTTCATCTGTATTGCTGTGCATTTTACATGCATGGGTTTTTTGTTTTTTGTTTATTGTTTTTTTGTTTTTCTTCATTAATATTTTGGGATCTTAGCTTCTTTATATATGAGGTTTTTTTGTACAGAAATGTCACGTGTCCCCTACAGACGCACTTCTCAGTATTGGGCTTGATGCTGTTTGGCCACATGTGCCTGTGTCCCATTGTTGATTCCATGCATCCCACACTGAGCAGTCCTTTCCTGTGATGACACACTCCAACAGTCACCTCTATTTCCTGCTGGTGACTTCCTCCTTGTGGCGAAACACACATCAGAGTCAACCCCTGACCTGTCTTAAGCATGCATTCCCTGGATGAAGTGCATTTATATGGCTGTCCTTCACTGAATTATCTCATCTTCCCAAACCAAGGCTCTGTCCGCATTCCACGCCAGCCCCTGGCACCCCCATCTGCCCTCTGTGCCAGGCGGCCTGTTGTCCTTTCCCTGGATTCATTGGGTACCCCCAGGGTTCCACTTGGGAGCGTTGAAGGCCCCGGGGGCCCCATGGATGACAAAGGGGTCTGTGCAGTGGATAGTCTGTCCCCAGTCTCGTTAGCTTGCTAATTCTAGCAGGCTTTTCCTCACCTGTGTGACAGGAGGAGGAATACCTGCCTGGCAAGGTTGTTGTGAGTCATGTGAAGCCTTCAACAAAGGGCCTAGCATTTAACAGGCCTTCTGGAAATTACACCAGGGGGAAGCAGTCCTAGTTAACTCGGGGCCCTTCTTCCATTATTTCATGACTACATGGTTCTGGTTTCAGGGACTAGAAGATGAATACCAAGAGGAAGGGCAGCTTCTGGGACAGTTTACGTATGATCAAGAAGGGGAGTCACTCCAGATGTTTCACGTTCCAGTAAGGTTCCTTTTGTCGGAGGTGGCGGGTGGAGGTGGCAGGACACAGCCGACCTCAGCACTGCCAGGGGTACAACGTGGGCCTCCCCCTCTGAGAAAAGTCAATCTGAGCTTCCTGGCTCTTCCCGGATGAGCCTTTCTAGTTCTATTTTGCTTTGCATACATGTGTCCTGTTCCTGAAGCTGAAGGTAAATCTATGGCTCGTGAGGAGTCCGTTTTATCTGAGCTTTGTGTCCTACAACAGACAGCAAAGGTACTGATGATTTCCAGTGTGGCTGCTTCTTGTCACATGTCAGAGTTGGAGAAGTGATTGGGCCTGGGGTGTTAACTGTGAATTAACTGTACTCTTCCCCCTTCGATTTCAGAAAAGACCTGAAGGAGCTTTCCAAATAGTGGAACTGCGGATTTTCTCCAACTGGGGCCATCCTGAATACACATGTCTCTATCGGTTCAGAGTTCATGGAGAACCCATCAAGTAAAGACTCCCCTGTCAGTTCTTGTACATTTGTATATACGAGGACAGCCTCAAACACTGGAACCCTTCCCGCACCAGGGCACCTAGGGCATTGGGGTGATGTCACCCCTCAATAAACGCTGCCCATTGCCGGTGGGAGCTGGCGCCCGGCTCGCTCTTCTGTCCACAGGAAACACTGCATGCCGAATGCCTAGCTTCCCTGAGATCTGCTGGCCACAGCCCATCTCTGGGAATCTGAACGTGCGGTTCACAAAGACATGTATGTTATTTTGGGGATTTGGTTTTGAACATAAAGCTCTTGATACTTGTATTTTTTCACCATCAGGAACAAAGTAAGCGAGGTTAGAGGTCAAAGTGTTGAAGCTTTGGTATTTAGCCTTTCACTGGCCCTTCTAAAGGACTTTGGGGGCAGACCTGTTTCATCTGTTCCATCCAGCGCACATTTCTTTCAGGGAAAAACATGTCACCAAATTTCAGAGTTCTGAACTTTCTCTCCTGTTCAGCACCAGTAGTTAATATCAGTCCCAGGTGTGGAATAACGGTTTCTCTGCTGAGTTTGCTCCTTCTCAGACAGACTTTCACAGGCTCAGTATGGCTCATGTGGTCCTGAGCTGGAAGCTGGTCTGATGTAAAAGGAGGGTGGTTTGGATCTCAGCTCCGGTGAATGGAGCAGGCAGGTCTCAGCAAGGCTCTGCCCATGATGAGGGTGAGGGGGGGGGACAACTCTGGACCCCAGGAGCCCAGAAATCCAATCTTGGGGTGGCATCAGGTTTGTTTTAAATTTTGCTGCGAAGTTGAACACTAATGTGCTCTCAGCCTTTCAGAATCTTAAGTCTTTACTCCACTGATGGTTCTCTGAGGAGACCATCGAGTGTGGCTCACCATTACACTGTAGGGTTATCATTTTTCTCACGGTGGCACTTTCTTCCTGGCTCTAGTTGGGATTTGCCTCTTAACTACAACTTTTGGCCATTCTCAATTCCTGAGACTCGTTTTGTTAATATTTAATATTTAGACTATTTTACTGAGCAGACTTTATAAATATTTGCAAGGCACTTAAAGTGTTACAGATGTTTTAAAAATTATTTAAGTTTTATTGGGTTAAGACCGTTCTTTCGGTGTTCTCATAAACACTGTATTTTCAGAAACAGAAAGTGATGGTGCTGACTGGAGTTTTGTGTGTACCGCACAACTGTCCTCGACTACATAAAGTAGCATTTTTTTCACTATTAGAATTGGAATTAAATAATGCCTATGCAGTTAAGTTGGATAAAATGTATACAGATGTTTCAGATATTACAAGATAAATATATAAATCAAAATTTCCTATATAAAACTAAATTTGGGAGTTGGGTGGAAATATTTTGAATATTTATTTTTAAAGATGCAAAATAGGACTTTGTGCACGGTATTTTTGTAAATGCTTTTCAAAATACTGGTCTTTGGTAGTGCTTCTTTTGCCGCCACCAAATTGATAAGATGCTATTGAAATGTTTAAATAAAGAATTTAAATTTTTAAAAGTGCATGTGATGTTTCCAGTGAATAATAAATGGTCTATTTCTTTTCTGTTTGCCTTGTTCCTGCCCGGGAGTGTGGGGGAGGGACCGTCCCTCGTGGGGGATGGGGGGGGTTCTAGATCAGCCCGCGGGTGCACGGAGCGGCCCGGGCTCTGGCCAGACCCTCCTTGCCTGGGGCACCTGTTCTGCACAGGCCACCTGACAGGAGGACGAGGCAGAGAAAACGGGGGCATCCTGAGGGTGGCCACCACTGAAGGCAGGTGTGGGACACAAGCTCATCTGGAAGCCTCCCCAGGGTTAGAAGTGCCGGAGGCGCTGCGCTCCGCTGCGCTGAGCTGAGCGAGGGGCCAAAGGGGGGAGGAGCAGGGAGCGCCCCGGGTTGGGAAGGGCCCCTGGAGGCTGGTGCCTAGCTGACCGAGGATTTCCGGGGACAACCAGCATTCCTTGGTGGTTACCCTTCTGCAAACCCCTCTGCCCAGTCCATTTGTCCACCGCCGCTAGACGACCCTTCGGTGTCTCCCTGGTTCCTTACGGACCAGCTCCTGGAGCGGGCCTGCGCTGGCACACAGGCACCGCTCCCACTGAACCGGTCCCCACGGGTCCACGTTTCTTTAAAACGACACCTGTGCAAACAGGGAACACTCCGAACTCCACACCCTGGAGCATCTGGAGAGCTGGCTGCGCCTGCAATCCAGGGAGCCTTCACAGGGCCGACGGGCTGTGCTCCCTCCCCATCCTTGGCCACTGCGCGCATCCCTGTCCCCGTCCTCGTCCCTCCGCCCTCCAGCTCCGCGCCAGCAGGCGGTTCTGTGTCCAGGGGGGCCGGGGACCTGCTCGATCCCGAACAGTGACCTGTCACCGGGACTCCGACCCCTCTCTGGTTCCCAAACAGGACCCGGCTTTAGGCCCCCTCACCTCCCCTGTGCGGCCGGCGGCACAAGGCACGGAAACATGACTCCTTTCAGAATCTTGGCGTCCCAACGACCCCAACCCGGCCGGCCTGAGGCCGCGGGCCCCTCGCGCTGGGTACGCCCGCGGCAGGCAGGCAGGCAGGCAGGCAGGCAGGCAGGCAGGGCACGACGCCCCGCCGTGACGTGCCGCCGCCATTGTGGCGCCAGCTCGCCCAGCCGCGGTCACGTGCGCGCGCTCGGCCCCGCCCCGCGGTCACGTGGCGGCCCCCGGCAGGCTCCGCGCCCCCGCCCGGGTCACGTGGCCGCCCGCCGGCGCGCCCGCCTGCAGCTGCGCGCAGCTCCTCGCGGGCCGCCGTAGAGGGCGTCGGGCGGCCGCCGGGACGGAAGCCGAGAGGCGCTGCCGACCGCGCCTGCGACAGCGTCAGCCCTGCGCGGAGCGCCGGCCCGATGGCGGCGGCGGCGATGGCCGAGCAGGAGAGCGCTCGGAACGGCGCCCGGAACCGAGGCGGTGTCCAGCGCGTGGAGGGCAAGCTGCGCGCCAGCGTCGAGAAGGGCGACTACTACGAGGCGCACCAAATGTACCGGACCCTCTTCTTCAGGTAGCCGCGGCGCCGCGGCCGCCGCCTTCCAGGGCTTTCCGCCGAGCCCGGCGCCCCGCCCCCGGCCGCCTCCCATTGGCCGCCCCGCGCCGCCCCGGGCCTCCATTGGCCCGCGCCGCTGTCTGTCGCCGCGGCGGTGGGAGCAGGCGGGCGGCGGGGAGGCGGAGGACCCGGGACGCCGGGCGGGCCCCCACCCTGGCCCCGACCCTGGCCCCGACCCTGGCCCCGACCCTGGCCCCGGCGTCCCTTCCCCGGCCTTCCCTGCCCGGCCCCCGGCCCGGTGGTGCCCATCCGCGGCCTCGCCCGGACCGAGCCCCGGGGTCTACGGCCCCGAGCACCTCGCTCGTGCGGGGGAAACGTGCTCCTGCCCCGCGGTGGAGCAGCCGTGCCTGCGAGCGCCGCCCACACCTACGCGGCCAAGGGCTCCGGGGGCGCGGCCCGCCCCGGGGGCAGGGGGCGCGGGGGGCTCCGGCGGCGCAGCGGGGGCCTCGGGGCGCAGCGAGTGCCCGGGGTTGGGGTGCAGGAGGCTTTGGAGGCGCAGCGAGGACTGGGGGCTGGGGCGCGGTGAGCCCCGGGGGCTGGGGCCGGAGTGAGTCTTGGGGGCTGGGGCGCAGGGGGCGCGGGACTCCGTGCAGGTGCAGGAGGACTAGCGCCACGCGGGCTGAAATAAAGGGCGTTTCTCCGTGCGGCCCTGGCGCATCGGCAGGTGTATGGCCTGTGGTGACCCTCGTGTGGGCTGCGCGGTAGCTGTGGCTAGGTTGGGACATGCTGCCGCTGTGACCTGAGTCGCGATGTGTGTGGGACGGTCTGATCCCTCTCGGCCCCGGGGGTCGGTGTGGGTGGGCCCCAACCACAGGTGCAGGGGTTCAGTCAGTTAGCTGGCCTTTTCTCTCCAAGCCGTAGTGGTAGGGTACTGATGGGCCACCGGGCTGGGCCTGTTCATCTTTCAGGCCTAGACTTTCCTGTTATGCATCAGCGACAAGTTGGATGGGAGGCTCTGGGACTCTGCGGTTCTGTCCAGGGCATGCTCGAGCTCCAGGGCTTGGAGGACGGGGTAGGAGTGAACAAAGCTGGCCACAGGCCTCCCTGGTCTGGCATCTTCACCAGCCCGAGGTGCGTGCATCTGAGGGGGAGCTTTCCCAGTGCTCCAGATTGGCCCAGGAGCTTGCTGTTCTTGGGATTGCTATGTAGATGTTCACCCCGGTGATTAATCAGCAAAACTGGATCTTCCCAAAAATAAACAGTGTTTCTTGTTCAGAGACAGTTCTGCTGTGTGGGATCAGCTCTCTGGCCAAAGTGTGTTTGGGGGTGGTGATGGAAGGCAGGCTCCCCGCCAGCCCGGCCTTGATGTGGCTTGGAATTCACCTGTCCTCTGTGACCTGTGACCAGCCTTGGCCTCCCCTGTGGTGCATCTGGGGTACACCTACACCTCTTGGGAGTTGGGACCGTAAATCATTTGCCATTGGCCACACGGGGCACGAAGTTAATGGTCGCATTCATGGCCATCCATAAGGCCCATCTGAACTAGCCTCCAGTTGTCCTTGACTCCCAGGGTACCATCCCCATAGACCTGGGACTCCAGCCTCACTGAGACCCTCCTGGGTGTGCGGCTCTGAACAAGTCTGATTTACTGGGTCACCCCAGGTTCTTGGTTTTATATGTTTATATCGAAGTGTTTACAGGAAACGTGCAGTTTGAAGAGTTTTGGTGCGTATGCTCTCATGAAACCGCTGCCAGTCAAGTTAATGGAGAACATCCATCACCACAAAGGTTCTGTTCTCTCTCTCAGAATCTCTCTGATACCCCTTGGCCCCATGCAGCCACTGCTCTCTGTGGCCCCATGAGTTAATTTGCATTTTCTAGAATATAATGTAAGTGGAATCATATCCTTTTTTTTGTATGTTTTGAAAACTCAGAATGATTATTTGGAGATTTACCCATGTGTGAAGCATTAACTCATTTCTGTTGCCAAGTGGTGTTCTGTAGTGTTGGTGGACCACAGTTTGTGACCCGTTCACCTGTTGGCTATGTTTACCGCATTGCTGGATTTTTTTTTTAAGATTTTATTTATTTTACATATAAAAAAAGGTTTTATTTATTTTAAAGATCTTATTTATTTACTTGATAGAGCACAAGCAGGGGGAAGAGCAGGTGGAGACAGAGAGAGAAGCAGGCTCCCCACTGAGCAGGGAGCTCAACACGGGGCTTGATCCCAGGACCCCAGAATCATGACCTGAGCTGAAGGCAGATGTTTCACTGAACGGAAACCCCCCCAGGCGCCTCCAAATTGCCCTGATTTTATTGTCGTATTTCACAGCCGTTGAAGGAGAAGGGGACATGGAATGGGGTAGTCCAGTGGGTTGGACTTGGTCGGTGTGCATGCCTCAGGTGTGGGTAGCAGTTGAGTCCCAGCGGCTAGCTGGAGGCTCTGGCCCATCGATGGTACTGATGCCAGTGGGTGGCCGCCCAGTGTCTTCAGACCTCCCTCCGCCAAGATGAGAAGGGAGTCCGTTTTCTAGGCCTGTTGGGTTACTGGTGCTCTGTCATCCTCCATCCCCTTTCTGGCTTCCATGGCTGTTTTGTGGGATGGCCAGAGGGCCTCTTGGCCCATGCCACCACCATCACCCCCTGGGGATGCCTCTGCAGCAGCCTGCCTCCCCTCAGGGCCTTTCTGAGGCTTGTGTGATTTTGTCTCTTAAATCAAATGAAAATTTTTAAAAGAAAAACTTAAGCGGGCACGTGGGTGGTTCCATGGCTTAAGCATCTGCCTTCGGTTCAGGTCGTGATCCTAGGGTCCTGGGATGGAGCCTCATGGGGAGTCTTCAGCCCTCTCCCTCTGACCCCCTCCGCAGTCAGTTGTTAGCTGGGAGATGGCAGCAGCACACACCCACCAGGTGTGCTGACGCTCCATGTGTGGGTGCAGACATCAGAGCTGTGTGCGTGGGCCCTGGCTGGAGGGCTCTTGCTCCTCCTGCTCTCAGCCCCCCTCCCAGGCCTTGGACCCAGACACTAAATCCCTTCCCATACCCTGACTTCTGCAGAAAGAAGCACGTTCATTTTTCAGGGTTGCCTTTCACTATTTTTTTTTTTTTTTTCTGACTTTCCTCAAACCGCAACAGGTGATTTCACCTGGAGGGGACAGGTGCTGGAAATGGCACATCATCCCATCCCCCTTGGGCCCCTAGCCCCAGGAAGGGAGTTACGTCGGGTGCTTGAAAGCAGGCCCTGTTATCCCAGGGATTTGCTGTCACCTGCTTCTTAGCAATTGCTTTCATCAGGTGTTCTGAGAGTTGGTCTCTTGCTCTGTGTCAGATGAGCCTGGGGTTTGGTCACTTCTTAAGTAAGCAGCTCGCTGGCAAGATGGTCACTTAGGATAAGTGTGTATGTGTCCACGCAGATGGCAGCATGAGGGGGTGTGCCTCTGAATACTTGTCTTTCCAGAATAGCCAGTGGCAGTGCTGGCCCCAGGTCGTGTGCTGGATGGCTCCCAGCAGGATGAGACTGGGATGAGTTGGGTTGGTGTGGGAGTAGTTTGTGTGAGCGTGCGAAAGAGAGAGAGACGCAGCTCACAACAGTGCTGCTGCAGAAACTGCAGGCCCTGTGGGTACCCTCCCGGCTGGCGGAGGTTTTCTTTCCTGGGGTGTGGGGTTTCCCTGCATGTGACAGGGGTGGGGAGGGTGTGTGGTTGTGGAACCTTTTTGAGGAAAAGCCTGTTCCTGTAGTTAATTGAACGGCCAGGCTACTCATATTCCCACCTGACCTGTTGCTCCGGGGAGCTGCAGGCACGCTCCCAGGTGTGCATGTTCGGTGTTTGCCTGTCTTGGTAGCACCTCAGTGCTGCTGCTATAGTATTATTCTTTAGTTTTTGTGTCTTGACCAGGAGGCACAGACTGATTGGTTCTATTTTTTTTCTGATGATCATGAAGTTAAACTTCCAGCCAGTGAATCCAGTGTCAGCTTTGGAGAGCCGCTTCCTGCTGACTTTCTCTCAGGCCCAGCTGGTGTGTTGCAGGCGGATCATCATCCCGTTGTTTGTGTTTAGTTACTTGTCAGGCTCTGGCTGCTCTGTGCTTCTGTGTCTGCAGCTCAGGAAACTGAGAAATGTGTTCAGAGTGGGAAAGGGTAGGAAAGGGTGGAAGGGCCCTCCATTAGTGGTGCGGGGGCAGGAGCCGGAAAGCAGAGACTGTTGATGCAGTCATCACAGTGAGTGCTGTGTGTCCGTCCCCCCTGAGTCTCCATCCAGGAGCTCCCACTGTCCCAGCCTCTGAGCACTGCTTTGACCCCTGGTTCTTTGATGGGCCCCAGTGTGCCACTCTATCCCTTATGCACCTCCTTCCACCCAGGCACGGCCTATGCTGGAAGGTGGAAGTCACCCAGGCTTTCTCTGGGTCCTTCTGCTGAAACCCTTGAGCTGCTCCAGGCACGTTTGGGCACAGACAGCATCCCTGCCAGCGCTGCTGTCAGATGTGGGACATGGGTCTGCTGGTCCCCAGAGGCCCAAGTTGCTGACAGCCGGGGCCCAAGGGCACCCCAACGTGGAGCCTGGACAGACTCAGAGCAGGCAGGGTACTGACCACTGGGTGAGGTGGTGGGCCTCAGGAAACAGACCAGAGCTCCACTCCATCTTTGGAAGGAGGCCTGTATCCCTTCAAGTGTGTGTACGGGATTGTTTGCTTTGTAAAGCTTTCATGTTTACTCATTTTAGCTTGAGCATTTAATCTCCAAACTATAGCCATTGGGTCGGGTGAATGTAATGAAGAGAGTGTGTTGGAGGATGTCTGGAGGATGTCTGCACTGAAGCATCTGCCTCACTGGACCTAACTGGGGCTCTGCTCCTTTTCTCTCTCTTACAGATACATGTCACAGAGCAAGCACACAGAGGCACGGGAGCTCATGTGCTCAGGGGCGCTGCTGTTCTTCAGCCACGGCCAAGTACGCAGCGGGCTTGTCCCTTTCTCTGTTTGGGGCCTGCGGGTTGGAAGAGAACTATCCATGGAGAGGCGTGGTGGAGAACCGTGGACTGTTCTTGGTGCTGTCCACGGCTGGGCGAGTGTCCTCATTGTCGTGGGGTGCTACCTGAGGGTGCACTGCATGTCAGCTGGGGTCTCCATCCTTCAGGATGCACTGCCACATGAGCTCTGGGCTCAAAGGAGTCTCCTTAGCTTTGCACCACCATGCATTTCTAGCTGGAGACCGGAGCAGCCACCCAACTTTGCCGTGTCTTCTGAGAACCAGCCAGAGCTCTGTTTTTGTGATCCTAACTCACTTCCATGTTTTGTAGCAAAACAGTGCTGCGGACTTGTCCATGCTGGTCTTAGAGTCACTGGAGAAGGCCGAAGTCGAGGTGGCCGATGAGCTGTTGGGTGAGGCTTTCTTACTATGCATGAGGTACCTTCACACATGGAGTAGTGATACCCCTAAACACACGCTCTGGTTGTGTCCCAGACACCTGGCTGCCCAGCTTGCCCTGTGTGGTAAATGTCCAATGGGGGAAGTCCTTCTTAGGAGCTGCCTGGCTGGAAGGATGGAGGAGGGACTTGCTCCTGGCCTCTCTACTCCGGCATGTTACCTCCCTACCTGCCCAGGCCTTCCTCCTCTGTAGGCCAGCTCCCTGCTATAGCCCACACCTCCACTCAGCTCCTTGACAAAGGAGTGTGTGGCTGTTGGCTCTGCAGCTGAGAGGTCGGTTGAGGGTCCCTGGGACCTGGCGGGCAGGAGGGGTACATGCACGAGGACACCACAGCATGCCAATTCCCAGGTTTTGAAGTGAAGTAACTTTTATTTTAGTGAATTTTTGTAAGATGCAGCATACAGAGAGCTGAGAAGTACTGTTTCTTTGGGTAAGAATCTGTGTTTGTGTTGTTTTAGAAAATCTGGCTAAATTGTTCAGTTTGATGGACCCAAATTCTCCAGAGCGGGTGGCTTTTGTGTCTCGAGCCCTGAAGTGGTCCAGTGGAGGATCTGGGAAACTGGGTCACCCTCGGCTCCACCAACTGCTGGCCCTCACCCTGTGGAAAGGTAGGCCCAGTACCCCCATGCACAGAGCATCTCTTGGTGGTAGGCGCTGGCGGCCCCAGGAACAGCTATCCCTATTTATGCTCCCCTTTGGCTTTTGTGTTGAACTCATGGGCCACAAGTAATGAGGGAAGATTCTGCTTTCCGTGGGGCGGCCTTGGCCATCCCTGTCCCCCAACCAGTTTCCTTTCTGGGACGTCCTCCCCAGACTGGTTCTCTGAGGGCACTGTGCTCTGTATTTTCTTCCTCAGAAGCTAAGATAGATGTGAAGAAGTATTTGTGGGGACTATTCAGTCTACGAAGGGGTTCCTGGCAGTTTCTGGGTGCGCTTCACACCCGGAGCTCTGAGTCTGCTGCTCAGGCACAGGAAAAGGCATTTGGTTGGGTGCCCTGGAACAGCATTTGTTCAGAAGATTCTAAGAGCACTGTGCAGGAAGCTCATTCACACTGTGTCAGCCGTCCCGGGGGTCCACCTGTGTGCTCTGGTGTTAGCGGCTGCCCACTGGGTTGGGGGCAGGCGAAAGGGAGGTGATGTTTGGCAGGTGCCTTGGTGGGAGCAGAGGGGCAGCCTCCTTTGCTTGAAGGTGACCTTCTGCCAGTAACTTCTGTGACAGCAAGCTCCTCCTGGAAACAGCCTCATTCCAGCAAGTGGCATGGTGGTCAGACAGATCATAGGAGGTGGTCAGTCTCCTCCATAGCCCATGGGCCCAGGACACCTTCCTGCTTTGCTTCTTGTGCAGTGGCACGCACACGTGTGGTGGGCGCTTGCCACGAACCCAGCTGGGAAGCCTGCTGTGTGAGCATATGTGGCCTCCTCCCATCTCCCCTGTGGGCCATGGCGCTCACTCCGCCGTGTGCCCCCCCACCCCGTGACCCACGAGGCAGGAGGCTCCTCCATCCCCCTCCACACTGACATGCCACCCCTACCCTCACCCTGTAAGATGAAATGAATTCACAGGCCAGACTGTTGAGGACATTTCTTGGAGGGTAGAATTCCTTCCACACTCCTACTCAAGGAGGAAGGAGGACGTGGGGCCTGAGAGAGCAGCTGGCACCTCTGGGCCAAGGCGAGTGTGGGCTCCCTCCCCTGCTGGCGCACATTCCTCCATACCTGGGCCACCCCAGCCTTCACAGCTAGCGTGGTGCCTGTGTACTTTCTGTCTATCCCACCCTAAGGATGCTGGGGTGTCCAGCTCTCACTGCCGTTGCCAGGAAACCTCTCGGCAGGAAGCCATCTGTGCTGACCAGCCTGGTGGGGGGCAGGTGGGGAGCCCCAAAGGCCCCTGCCCTAGACTCTTGCCTCATCTTCCCCGGGCAGCCGGATCTGCAGTCAGGAGCGCCTATGGCAAACCCGTGTTGCCAGCGAGCATTTATTTAGCACTCCTTTGGCCCAGTCTGTATTTGTGGAGTGTGTGGGGAGATGCCAGGCAGAAAGTGGAACATGACCCTGTGTCCCTGGCTGAGAAGCAAAACTTATGCTTCAGCAGTCCTTCAGAGGCTTCACTGGTTAAGAGCCAGTTACAGGGCATGTATGTCTAATAGTATGATTTTAAAATTCAAAATATAGCAATTACACATAGTGCTTGAGGCACAAATCCCGAGTGAGAGAAGCACAGACTCCATGTCCTGTCCTCCCCCAGAATGTCCACGGCTCGTGTCCACATTGTTGTAGCGCCCAAGGACAGGCCCACAACCAGGCTTCCCTCTGGGGTGGTGGAGTGGGAGCTCCAGGCAGGTGCGTCTGATGAGGCGGAGCCACCTGCTGCCGTGTTGGTTTGCTCTCCACAGCTTGCATCCACATGGCACGTTTGCTGTGTGGTATTCCATCATTCAGGCATACTTCATTCTGCTGCACTTCACATATACCGCATCTTTTACAAATGGAGGGTTTGTGGCTACTCTGCCTTGAGCAAGTTTATTGTCACCCATGTTTCCAACAGCACTTGCTCGCTTGGTGTCTCTGGCACAGTCAGTAATTCTAGTGATCATTGTAGGCTTTTTCATTATAATTTATTACAATGATCTGTGATTGGGATCCTTGATATTTTAAGTTTTGGGGTGCCAGGAACTGTGTTCCTAGAAGAGGGTGAATTTCATCAGTAAATGTTTGTGTGCTGACTGCTGTACCGACCAGCCGGTCCTATGACTCCCCCTTTCTTTGAGTCTCCCTATTCCCTGAGAGCCAGCAGTATTGAAATTGGGCTGGTTCATGACCCTACAGTGGCCTCTTCATGTTCCAGTGAAAAAAAGAGTCATGTGTCTCCCATTTTAAATAACAAGCTACAGATGGTTAAGCTCAATGAGGATGGCTTGTCCAAAGCTGTGGTAGGCTGAAAGCCAGGCCTCTGCACCAAACAGCCAAGTAGTGAACGAAGGCTAAGGTAGGTGAGGAGGCTGCAGAAAGAGGGAGAAGCAGCAGAGGCTGGTTCATGAGGTTTCAGGAAGGAAGCCTTCTCTGTAACCCTCTAGGTGCATGATAAGCAAGTGACCCAGAAGATCTAGCTGAGATCATTACTGAAGGTGGCTGCACTCAACAGCAGATTTCAGCGTAGATGAAACAGTCTGATATTAGAAGATGCTGTCTAGGACTTTCAGGACTTTTGTACCTAGAGAGAAGTCAGTGCTTGTTTTCAGTGGACAAGCTGACTCTCTTGTCAGGGGCTAATACAGCTGGTAACTTTAAGTTGAAGCCAATGCTCATCTAGCATGCTGAAAATCTTAGGGCCCTTAAGCATTATGCTAAATCTACTCTCCCTGTCCTCTGTAAATCCAGCAACAAAGCCTGGATGACCGTGTATTTACTTACACCATGGTTTACTAAACGTTTTAAGCCTGCTCTTGAGACCTGCTGAGGAAAAAAAGCTTCCTATCAAGATATGACTACTCACTGACACTGCGCCTGGTCAAACAAGAGCTCTGATGGAGATGGGCAACAAGATAAATGTTTTCATGCCTGACACAATATCCATTCTGCAGCGCATGGATCAAGAAGTCGTTTCAACCTTCAAGTGTTATTATTTAACAAATACATTTCACAAGGCTATTGCTGCCACAGACAGGGAGTCCTCTGATGGTTCTGTGAAAGGCCCATTGAAAACTTTCGGAAAGGATTCATCATTGTAAATGCCCCTAAGAACACCAACACCCTTGATTCATAGGAAGAGGTCAAAATATCTGTAGTGACTAGAGTTTGTTAGAAGTTGACTCCAGCCCTCATGCATGACTTCAGGGGGTTCAAGACCCTGTGGAGGAAGTCACTGCAGATGTGATGGAAATGGCAAGAGAACTAGAATCAGAAGAGCGTGAAGGTGGGACTGAACTACTACCATCTCACACTTTAATGGACGAGGATATGCGTCTTATGGATGAAGTGGTTTCTTGAGATGGAATCCACACTTGGTGAAGATGCTGTGACAAATCACATAAACTGAGCTGATAAAACAGAAGCAGGGTTTGAGAGGACACCCAGTCTGAAAGAAGTTCTCCTGTTGGTACAAGGTTATCACATGCTATAGAGAAATCCCTCGTGAAAGGAAGAGTCCTTCAGTGCAGCAGACATCATTTTAAAGAACTTGCCACGACCACCACAGCCTGCAGCACAACCACCTTGATTGGTCAGCAGCCACCATCGTCAAGGCACGACCCTCCACCAGCAAATAGAGAAGAAGTCCCCAAAAGCTCAGGTGGTGATTACCATTTCTTAGCACCTGGTGTTCAGACCGTGCTCTTGCACACTTATCAGACTTTAGTGTCAGCATAGCTTTTATGTGTACTGGGAAGCCGGAAAGTTTGATTTACTTTGTTGCAGAACTTGCTTTGTTGTGGTGGTCTGGACCTGAGCCCACAGTTGGCCCAAGATGCTCCTGCAAGGGTACCAGTCCAGTTCTTGGAGGGAGCTGTGTGCTTAGACAGAATGTGGGTGTAGTTTTGCCTAATTTTTCTTCTATGATACTCTAAAACCAAAAGGTTATTTTGAGGGGTCCAAGGGAGTGAGGAGAGGCAAAACAGCACAGGTACACAAAGAAATGTGGAATCAGAATTATTCTGAGGTCCTAAAGGCAGTGTGCTGGGCACTGAGAGCTGGTGCCGAGGTCTGGAGGGCAGCTGTGCCCAGGCAGGAGCAGGTGTTCCCAGTAGAAGGTGTCAGGCAGCTAAGGCACGGGGCCTCAGCCTTGGACATGCATGGGAACCAGGTGGCTTGTGAGCAGGACAGGGGCGTGGGCCAGTCTGCTCCAGGAGACAAGCCCGGGTGTGGGGAGGTAGTCTGGGTCTCTGCCTCGGCCCACCTGCTACTCTGGGTGTCCTGTGCTTGGTTGGTTGCTGAGCACGCCTTTGTAGCTCTGGCAGCCAGAAATGGAGGGGTGGGGTGTTGAATCCGCAGTGTGCGGGGTAGCAGATTTTTGGGTGATGAGTGGGGAGAGTAGGTTTACAGCCTGAGTCATTTACTGATGTTGGGAAGATTGGGATTTTTGTCGTTTTTTTTTTTAAACAAACGCTTACAAACAGTTGAGCATTGGAGGAGCCTGTCCCCTGCTGTGCTGTTAGCACTAAAGTCTCATGCCTTGCTGAAAGGTGTAGCCACAGGGAACAGGGTGACAGGCCCCTGAGATGAGCATGTCACTGAGTTACCTGTTGGGGCACAGGTTCCAGTTTGGGGCCCAAGATTCCATATTACTGACTAGCTCCCAGGTGACCCCATGTTGAGGGGGACCCCCTGGTCTCCTCTGGGGCCACCGTGGGGATGAGACGTGTTCCTGCTGCACGCAGGACCTATCCCTCCTCACAGGGACTTTCATCCAGAAGGTCTTCTTCCCCTGCCTAGGGGGAGCTCTGCCTTTTCGGGGGGATGGACCGTGAACATGGTGATTGAATCTGTGGACGTGGAACATGCCTTGGAGGAGGCAGGAGGGCTGGCCAGCCAAGGGCTCAGCACATGCGTGTCAGGAGGGCGGGGGCCATGAGGCTCTTGAGAGAACAGGTGGCCTGACCTGGTCCTAGCTGCCACACGAGATTCAGGGCATTTGCGTGTGGAGGTCAGTGTGCCTTGCATCTCATTTCATCAGAAGCATATGGAACTACCGCCATGTGAGTCCGAGGGTCCCCTGTGGGCCATTCCTCGTGGGTCTGCTCACATGAGCACAGACTCAGGGACCCTGAGCACCGGGGCAGAGCAGTTCAGCTAGAAGCCCGCCCTCCCCCACTGTGTGTGTTTGCCCCATGCGTGGACCAGGTATGCAGAGTGAAGGCAGGTGAATGCGAGCAGGGGACCGCACGCTGACCTGTCTCTCTTCGTCGGTGCCCCCCCTTCCCTCTGTAGAGCAGAACTATTGTGAGTCCCGGTACCACTTCCTGCACTCCGCGGATGGCGAAGGCTGCGCCCACATGCTGGTGGAGTACTCGACCTCCAGAGGCTTCCGCAGCGAGGTGGACATGTTCGTGGCCCAGGCGGTGCTACAGTAGGTACCCACGTTTACTCGGTCACATCTGGGCTGGCACAGCTGCCCGGGGCTCCATCTCTTGTGCCTGCGCAGACCTGTCAGGGACACTGCACGCTATCCCCTTGACTCCCCTGGGCTGACTGGTGAGACCTCAGTCAGGCAGCAGGGAAGTGAGTGTTCTGAACGAGCGTTCCGCCCAGCTTCTGTTTTCTCACATTGCCTTTTCCCTGTTTTTGGCTTTTTTAATATCAGGCCACTATTTTTTGTAGGGCACATGTATTTGATAAACTTGACGGGTGTCTTGGAATGAGGAGTGTGCGTGCTTTTGCAGCTTTCCTGAGGCTGCTTCTACCTTCCCAGACATCTCGTGTGTCTGAAGGGTTCGTGCGAGGGTGGTGATGCCCCAGCGCCACCCCCTGCTGCAGCCCGAGCCTGTCCTCCTCCCCTCAGGCCTCCTCGCTTCCTCCTCCTCCTTGAGGACCAGGGTGGTGCTGGCACCCTCAGCACAGGAGGGAGGGTTTGCAGTAAGCACTCCAGTGGGCCCACACCACCCGCCTGAGCTCAAGACGTCTCAAGTGTGCTCTAACTGAAGAAACACTTGGATTTGGTGGCCAGGGATTGAGATAGGGAGCATCTTACGAGTTTAAAGAGGTTGGGGTCACAGAATGCTTGCTGTACTTGACAGCACCTCAGAGTTTCCACGTCCGCCACACAGTGACATGTTGCTGGTGTCTGCTACCGTAAAATGGAGACATTTCTCAGACCCCAGAGCTCCCTGCCCCTGGCCATGTGGCATATGGTGCAGAGTCCCTGGAGTCCACCAAACACCTTCTCGTAGGTCCCTCCCTATACTGTCACAAGTTGGAGGCCTCCTCATGGTGAAATCCCACTGTGGGGATGTCGTCCCACCCAGCACAGTGTCTGGGGGCACCCTCGGCCTCATTCCCAGGGGTCCCTGGGCTGACTGCTCACGCAGACGGGCCTGATGGGTGCAAACAGGCTGTAGTCCCAAGAACTCCCTGCAGTGTCGTAGCTCTGGACCTTGGACATGGTCACCTTCCCCAGTTTAATCTCTTCATCTGTAAATTGTGGGAATCATGAGGTGCCCTGCTCACCGGGGGCAGCTCATCTGAGCATCAAGCCTGGTCCGGCAACTCCTCAGGCCACCAGAGCTGCGGGATCATGCGGGCAGGTGGCCCGGGGGCTGTCAGACAGCTTTCTGCACCCTTGGAGGCACCCTGTGTCCAGCGAGCATGTGAGCTTCTGTAGAAGTGCTGCCATTTCCTCCTTCAGCATCCCTCTTACTAGGATATGACTTCCAGGTTTCTCTGTTTAAAAAACAAAAGCAGTGCGTCAGTGGTGTTCACAACGTACACGCAGAAACACCCGTCCATTGAGAACGGCCCTCCATTCGTGCAGCCCCTGCTCAACTTCATCTGGTTTCTGCTGTTGGCTGTAGACGGGTGAGTCTTCCCTGCGTGTGCAGGGGGTGTGCACGGGCGCTTTTCTTGTTCTGTGATTTTCACTTGGAAAGAGTTGTGTGCCCCATTGTCTTGTTTCAGAGGCAAACTGACGGTGTTCACAGTGTTGTGTGAGCAGTACCAGCCGTCCCTCCGGCGGGACCCAATGTACAATGAGGTGAGTGGTGGGTGGGGCTGGGCAGCCGCTGGAGAGGAGACGTCCCCAGTCCCTGTGTGGCCCTCAGGGACAGGACAGGACCTGAGATGAGGGTGGGGGGAGGTCTTGTGCATCCAGCATGTTCCAGCCCCACAGTAACCCCATGCCCCTGCCTCCTCCAGTACCTCGACAGGATAGGGCAGCTGTTCTTCGGTGTGCCACCCAAGCAGACGTCGTCCTACGGGGGCTTGCTAGGTAAGATGGGAGCAGGGGGCACCCACTGGGAGGGCACACAGTGGGCCTGGCTGTGTGACACCCGGCCCGCACTGGGTCTCTCCCCTGGCACTGCCGGGCATGCTCATGCTGCTTTTTGGGGGCCCCACATCTCGGGCCAGCCAAACCCAGCCTAGAGGCTCTGTCATTCCTAGGGCTCCCTCTCCGTTGGCCACAGAATCAAGGCAGATTGCTTTTTTATTCTGGTAAAACATGCATGTCTTAAAATTTGCTGTTTAACCATTTCTCAGTGTCCACTTGTGGGGCACCGAGTACATTCCCACTGCTGGGCTGCCTTCTCCTTATCCGGCTCCAGAATGTTCTGTCCCCGTGACACACTGACCCCTGCCCTCTCCCCCAGCCCTGCCATCTACTTTCTTTGTGAGTCTTAAGACACCGGGACCTCGTGTGCATAGGGTCCCCACGTGTGTCCTGCGTCTGGCTTGTGTCACTCAGCCTCACGTCCTTAGGGTGCATCCCTGTGGTGGCAGGTGTCCTTCTTTCTGAGGCTGAACAGTGACCTATTGTGTGGACGGATCCCACTGTGTTACCCATCTTTCCATGATGGACTCTATAATGCTGCTGTGAACACGGGGGGTGTATATCTGAGCCCCTGCATCCAGTGCTTTGGGTGATACACCCTGGGATTGCTGGGTCACATCGAAACTGTTTAATTTTTGAGATGCTGCCAGACTGCCTTTCCCAGCTGTGTGCAGGGCTCCAGTTTCTCCATGTCCTCGCCCACACTCACTTTGTCTAGGACTCCGTTGTGGGTGTCTCACTGTGGCTCTGACCCACGTCGCCCTGATGATTAGTGATGTCATTTCTTGTGCTTATGAGCCATTTGTGTGTCTGTGTGTCCATTCAAGTCATGTTTTAAGTCAGGTTGGTGAGTTCTCTATACTAGGTGTCGATCCCTTATCGTATATAAAATTCTGAAATATTTTTTCTCATTCTGTGGATTGCCATTTGTTTTAAAGACTGTTTTCTAAAAGTAGTTTCAGCGGGGCCCTGGGTGGCTCAGTCTGACCCTTGGTTTAAGCGTCCAACTCTTGGTTTTAGCTCAGGTCATGAGATTGAACCCCATATTGGGCTGCATGCTCAACACGGAGCCTGCTTGGGATTCTTCTCCCTGCGCCTCCTGCTCACATTTGTATGTGCACGTGCGCTCTCTCGCTCTCTTTCTTAACTAAGTCTTTAAATAAGTAAAAGCAATTTTAGCTTCATAGTGAGATAAAGAGGAAGTTATGCCCTCACAGCAGTTACAGGCACCCTGGTCAGAGCGGTAATTTTGTTAAAATTGATAACCCTACATGGACACAGCACCTGAAGTTTATGGTTTATGTTGGGGGTCACTTTTGATACTGTACGTTTATAGGTTTAGACACATGGCCACCACTAGAGAGTCCTGCAGCGTGGTTTCTGTCCTAAAAATCCTGTGCTCAGCCTGCTCACGCCCTCCACACTCCTCTGCCTTTTCTCTCTGTGGGTATTGCCTTCTGATGCATAGAATTTTAAGTTTTCATGAAGTCCAGTTTATCTGTTTCTTCTCCATTGCTCTTGCCTTTAGTGTCCCATCCATAAAGTCATCGTCTGGTTCGGTGCTGGGAAGCTTTGGCCCAGTGTCGTCTTTTAAGAGTTGCACTGTTTTAGGGTTTACCTTTAGGTCTTTGATCCATTTAGTAGAGGGGTTTTGTACATGGTGTGAGGTAGGGGTCCAGTGTCCTGGCATTGTTTGCTGAAGATACCATCCTCTCCCCGCTGCGTGGTCTCATGACCTTGTCAGACACTGTTTGACTCCTATGCATGTGGGCTTGTATCTGGGCTCTGTCTTCTGTTCTGTGGGCCTGTGGCTGTTTGTGGACGCCACACTGCTGTTACTACTCTGTAATAAGTTTTGAAATCAGGAAATGCGAGCCCTCCAGTTTTGTTCTTTTACCAGATCATTTTGGCTGTTTGAGTCCATTGCAGTTCCATATAAATTTAAGGATGAGTTTTTCTTCTCTTGCAAACAAACCATTGGAATTTTGACAGGGACTGCATTGACCCTGTAGATGGCGTTGGGTGGCATTGGTCTTAGCAGCAAGTCCAGTCCTCTAATCTGTGGACACGGGAAGTACTTCCATTTATTTATGACTTTATAATTTCCTTTTCAGATTGTTCATTGTTGACATAGAAAAACACAGCTGATTTTTGTGTGCTGACTTTGTATCCTGCTGCATTGCTGAATTCACTTATTCTAACAGCTCTTTCATGGAGTCTTTAGGGTTTTCTGCATATGAGACCATCTCGCATGCAAACAGACCATTTTACTTCTTCCTTTCCACTGTAGATGCCTCTTCCTTCATTCTCATGCCTGATTGCTTTGGCCAGAGTTTCCAGTACTAGGTGCACTGGAGGTGGTGAGAGGAGGCACCGTCCCCTTGTTCCTACTCACCACTGAGGATTACATTTGCCGTAAGGTTTTCAGAGACGGCGGTGATTGTGTGGAGGCGGTTCCTCCTGTTTCTGGTTTGTTGAGTGCTTTTATGGGAGCGTTGGGTGTAGTCAAATGCTCTTCCTGCATCAGCTGAGATAGACGATTGTGCGGGCTTCCCCTGGTTCTGCTGACGTGGTGCGTCACTCTGGCAGGTGTTCACAGGGAGCCCTCTGTGCACTCCACAGACGAAGCCCCTTGTTGTGGTGCATCGTCCTTCACATGCTGCCGAGCCCTGTTCTCCAGTTGCCTGCTGAAGGTGTTGGCATCGTGTTCACAGGGGATGCTGGTCTGTGGCTTTCTCGTAGTATCTTTGGGGTTATGCTGGCCCCATAGGATGAGTTGGGAGGTGCTCCCTCCTCAGTTCTCTTGCAAAGCTTGAAGAGGATTGGTGTTGGTTATTAAATGTGGAGTAGAATTCACCAGTAAAGCCATCAGGGCCAAGGCTTTTCTTGGGAATTTCCAATGTCTGATCCCATCTCCTTCCTCGTTCATAGGCCCCTTCAGATGGTCCATGTCTTCGTGATTTAGTCTCAGTGGGCGTTAGAGGCCAGGTTTGTGACCCTGTGCATCAAGGCCAGGCCTCTGCCCCTCGTCTGCCTGGATGGCGACATGGTGTGGCCTTCCGTGGGGTCTCATACAAACTTCTTGCCTCCACCAGGTCCGCAGCCAGTGTAGTCCTCTCATCTGAAAGTGGCTTTTCTGAGCTTGAGTGTGGTGTTACTTTTGAGCAGGTACATCCTATTTCACGGAGTTTGTAGTTCACCCGTATGCACCTAAACCTGTCCAGCCGTTTAGAGGTCTCGCAGGGCCAGGCAGCATGTGGCTTCCTTCCTCAGCCTCCTTCTGGAAGTGGCGTTGCAGATACATAGATGGCTGTTCCACGTAAGGGGTCTGCGTCCCCCCACACTGACTGCACCGTGTTCTGGCTGGACCTGAGGTGGCCCCAGGTGATAGGCTCAGGTGGGGGGGGCTTGTCCCACAAAGGTCGGTGACACTGCTCCCACCCCACTGCCTGAACCCATGTGGCTCCCCCGTCGTGGGCCCTGCAGGGTTGGGCCAGGGTGTTTGTGTTCTCTGGGCCAAAGTGCACTCTGTGGAAAGGTCCTCTGAGATCATTGTAAAAGTTGTTGGTAATTGGACTTTCTTCTTGTAAACTGCGGGTCAGGATTGGTCTAGTGAAGGCGTCCCCACCATGTGTCCCCACACTCCTGCCACATCCCGGGCCTGGATGGGGCTGCGGGCATCCGAAGCCAAGGTGGTGCTTGCGTGTCTCAGCTTGCAGTCCTGCCCTCGCCCCACACCATGGGGTGTCCTGGCACCTCATGTTCCTTCATTTCCCACCAGAACTTCAGACTCGCCCCTTCTAGCATCCGGGCTGCTCGTGGCTTGTTCATTGGACCTGAGTTCATACGCCTGGATCTGTCCAGAGAACATTGTTCACATTTCCATTTGTTTTCATGATGGTTTGATTTCAGGGGACTTTCTGACCTCCCGAATTTATACTGAATCATTGTTCTTCGAATAAAAATAGATAAGCAAAGTGTCAATGGTGGCAGCTCCTATGGGCAACAGTGGTCACCATTTCTGCGTGTGGCCTTTGAAACTTGCATCCTGACCTCTTTCTGGACGCTTGTAGGAGTGTGCACCTGTATGACATACATGCTTGTGTCCGCTCAACAGTGACCTCCCCAGGGCTGTCCCAGGTGCTGTGCTGTGTCCCCCGATGGGCACTTGGGGTCTCTCCCCAGCTGTCAGGTCCTTGCAGACATGCCGAGTGTTCCCAGAGACTTGTGGTGGGGGGTTTGCTCAACCTATTAAAGCCCTGGAACACGGCGCCACGGAAAGTGGGATTCCCCAGGCAGGGAGGTGCTGACAGTGTGCAGCTGCTGTGCCCCTGATGGCACCTGCGTTTGCTTCCAGGGAACCTTCTGAGCAGCCTCATGGGCGCCTCGGAGCAGGAGGGCGAGGACAGTCAGGACGACAGCAGCCCCATTGAGCTCGACTGACCCCGTCCACCTGGCCTGCATGAAGACGCCCCGACCCCGGGCCCTCACACTCGGGGCTCCCATTGTGAGGCGGTGGTAGCCGCGTCAGCATTTGCGCGCCGGCTCGGGGCCGCGCGGCGTGCTGTGGCCGTGCTGGCTGGGCTGCACGCGCATCTTCAGACTGCCCCACAATAAAGCACAGGCCTTGCCGCGCTACCACCCTCTCCCTGTCCTTTGTGTCTGGTTTGCTTTGGGAGGCGACCTGGCGTCCGGTGCAGGCCCATAGGCCTGACCCCGTCATGGTTGGTGTGGGGGGTGGCTGCTGTCCAGCCGCCCCTTGTGGACATCCTGTGGTGGCCTGGCCACCAGTGTCCCGGAGAGCATCTGGGCGGCTGCTCTGTGCCGCACCCCGAGGCCACGGCCATTTGGAACGGGTCTCACAAAGGGATCAGGAGTCCTTTCCACGTTTCGTAATGCAGTATTTATTTTCTTCGGGTGATTGATTCCTTTGACCTGGAGTTGTAGGTTTTCACCAATTAACCAGTCCAGGAGCGAGCAGACCTGCCCTTTCTCACTGACGCTATACCAGATGCTCCCAGAGCAATGACAAGAGGGGAAACACTTTATTTTTTCACAATTAAAATAAGAGTTGTAGATTAATACACAGTGATCATGCATGGGAAGGAGTGAGATACACACTTTTATTGACTGTAAATGGAATTTAAAGGAAGGTTTGTGTTACTTGTTGAGTTTAAATAAATCCTTTATACTGGGCTTTGCAGCGCTCGTCCTTTCTGAGTGAGCTCCTGGGTCCGGTGGGCGGGAGCGGGTGCCGAGGCCAGTGGTGGCCGAGTCTGTGCAGACCGTGCCCACAGTGGGTGCTGTGAACAGCCACACACGGCCAGTGTCGGGACAGTCTCGTGATCTGCATGTAACTACACAGCGGTGGCTTATTTGCATGTGAGAAACCAAATCCAGTGGGTTCCTGCACTGTGGCAGGTTCTGCACCCAGGCCATGGGGTGGGGGAAGGAGAGTGCTGAGCCCCCCCACAAACTGCCCAGAGAACCTCTCAGGAGAGGGTAGTGTTGGAGGGAGTCCCTGCAAGGGGCAGGCCCTGGGGCGACGGACAGCCGGCTTGTGCTGTGATGCTTGTTCTGAAACCACAGAATGCGTCCAGCGCAGTCAGCGGGAGGGAAGTTGGAACAAAACGCAGGTTTTTATGTGTGATTTTGCCCAAACTCTGTAGATGAACACAGACCACATACCCATGCACACCTGGTGTCCCGCCCCACTCCTTTAGTAGTGGTAGTGGCGTCTGTCCTGACCCTCAGCATGTGGACACCTCCCTCCCGGGGGGACAACTCTGAGGCCGTGCACCCGACCCCGCTTTCCCTGTGAGCCCTGCCGCGTTTCATGCAGTTGTGAATGGTGCTGTCACTTTCTGGAACCACAGCATCCCTTTGTAGCCGGGCGGGCGTGTGTTCCCCACGTCTCCACTGCAGAGCACAAGGGAGACGGACCCCAGAAGCACAAGCAGCCCGCCACGCCGAGGTGTGTGAGGTAAGCACAGTAACCACCCTTGCTGAGCCGTGAGCTTCCACCGTAGAGAAATTCTTCCGCCAGTGCTAAAATGTTTCTTTTTAAAATGTTAGTGTCTTGGGCACAGCACCCTTGTGTCTGGGTAGAGAGGGTCTAGAAAACCAATCCCCGAGAACTTGTGACTAGGGCTGCTCCCCACGGGGACCGGTGCTCCAGGGGGACCTTCAGGTTCCACCCAGAATGAGACCTCCTGCCTCTGAGGCTTGAATTTACTTGACTAGAAGAGGGTAAGACAGACCAGCGATTGTGGGTGGTAGTGTCTGTCTTGGCTGGGGAGGAGGCACCTGCTTGGAGGGGGTGGGGCCTCAAGGACTTGGGCTGGGGCCCTGGGTGACCCCGTGACAGTCCTCACACCCCCGGCCCAGCTGTCAGCCTTTGCTTGGCAGAGTCAGGGCTGAGATGGGGGTGATGGGGAGCTCGTGTTCCTCTCTTGACTTGCAGCTGCCCCGCCCCAGTCCAGGTTTACATGAGTCTGAGCAGGGGAGCCCTGTGCTCAGGTATAGCAGGGAGTCGGGTACCCTTCTCCTAGGGGTGTCCCCACTTCCTGGCATATCTCTGAGGCCAGCAGCTAGGTCCTCCTGGGGACCCAGAGCCCCCACCCCAGCCTGTGACATACACAAGAGGCCACTCACTTCAGGATAGGACCTGCCTTGGGGACACCTTCCTGGTCTTCCCAAGGACCAATCTAGGGCTGCCTTAGGGGATGGGAAGGGGGCTGGGGGGCCACCCAGATCACCCGGCAGGTACCCCCCATCTAAACACACTGTTCCCCCCCAACCCCCCAAGGGTGGACAGAGCCAGGGGCACCTGGGGAGGAGGCTCAGTGGCTGTAAGTACTGGCTGGCCAGCAGCATGCTGGGTCCTGTGGGGGCCACTCTGGGCTTCTATCTTCCAAGGGCTCGGTGGCCACAAGGTCAGGCCAGTGGAGCGGGGCAGCAGACAGGAGCTGACCCTCCATTCTCCCTCCCGATCCAGGCACGTGGGGCCCAGCCGGCAGGCAGTCCTGAGGCCATGGCACGTGGGAGCCACAGCTCAAGGGGTACCTCTGAGCCCAGGACCCTCATGCACGTGCCAGGTCAGCTGCTAGCACCCATGCTAGCACCCAGGACCCCACGACTGACACACAGCAGGTGCTCAATAAATACTTGTTGAAGGGGACTTGGAGGAGGGGAGGCATGCAGGCCGCCCGCTGTCCCCATAGCCCGGCCTCCCACTCGGGCAGGGTCCCGCTCAGGTGGGCAGGTGGCAGGGGAGTCGGTGAGGGGCTGCCGGGCTGCCCGGAGCCAGGCCCGGGCCTCAGGAAGGGTGATCCAGTGGGCAAGGAGGGGGCGGGGACGGCAGCACGGTGGGGTCAGAGGCCGGTGGCCTGCAGCGAGTGTCCCGAGAAACAGGTCCTAGTGGCTAAAGCTCAGGCCCCACCTGGCCGTGTGTGGGGCTGCCCCTTAGCGCAGGGCCCGGACGCCGGTTCCTCCATCTGCCGGCCCTCCAGGCTGGCCGCTGCCTCCTCGATGGACACTTCCAGCGAGTCCGGCTCCCTCGGGCCTCCAGAACCACCTCTTGTTAGGGTTTATGCTTGAAGTGGGCTTCCACTGGAAAAGAACAGCATCCAGGCGTGTCACAGCCACATGGGAGGTTGGGGCTCCCTCCCCAGCCCCCACCTGCACTTACCTGCGTACTCCTGGGGTAGCATGGGCCTGTCCACCACCTTCCGAAAAGCCTCCACCCAGGCCCGCTGCTCCGTCTCTGTCTCGCAGGCCAGCAGGAACCTCCGTTCCGGCGTGACGATGGTGATGCCGTGTGGCCAGTGATGGCCCTGGGTGGACGGTGGGAGCCCGTCCAGCACCGTGTAGCCGCTCTCTCTGCTGCCGATGAAGACCTCCCCACGAGCGAAGGCATCCTGTGGGCGGTGGGGGGGGGGTCCTGTGAGTCTGGACCCCCGAGATCCAGCCCTCCCTCCTGCTCCTCGTCCCCACAGCCCATGGGCAGCAAACGTGGGCCTGCCACTCTTCTCAGCGTTGTGGGGGAGGAGACGTCCCCCTGCGAGGGCCCCCGCTGACCCCAGCCCGGACCCGCCCTTACCAGGGGATCTTTGAAGTACATGAGCCTCCGGTCATCCATGGTGAACCAGCGCTTCCGGAAGCCTTCCGTCTGCTGCGGGTCAGAGCGCGCCGGGTGCGGCCAGTCAGCCTGAGGAACACGAGCTCCCCCTCACCCCCCACGTACGCTCATTCATCCTGCTTCCCGCTTCCTGCGGGCTGTCCGCCCGGGGCGCACCAGGGCCTCTGCGCTGGTCGTTCCTCCCATGGCGGGGCCCTCCCCTGCCCTCCGCACCGCTTCCTCCTCGCCACTCCTCCCTGGGGGCAGTTAGAGCCCCGCCTGGGCTGCGGGGGCAACCGTGCGTGCTGCACACAGTGGCCGATGCAGAGGGCCAGAGCGCTACAGTCCCGGGCCATCCGCACCAACGGGACCTGTTAGAAGCACCCAAGGACACCCCGAGTCCTCGCCCGGGGCGCTGCAGGCGCTCTGACCCTCCAAGGCCACCCCAGACCCTGGTGGCCAGGACGGTGATCTCCGTGGAGGCTGCCGGTCAGACCCACCTTGGGCCCGGTTTTCTCCATGTAGCCTTCCTTCAGGTAGTTCCGGGACAGCTTGGGCACCAGCTAGGGCAGAAGACGGGCTCAGGCTGGGGCCCTCCCCGACGGGCCCCCTCCCCCCTTTCTCGCTGCCACTGGGCCAAGAGGTCCCAGGATAAAGGAGGGGGGTGTGTGGGAGCCCTTGGCCAGCCCTCCGCCCACCACCCCAGGCTAGCGGGGTACCCTTCATCCCCCAGCAGGTACAAGGAGCCGCCACTCACATCGGCGTCACTGGCCCCCGGGAACGCCACCTGCAGGTAGTGGAAGCGGGCTGCACGGAGCGCATTGAACCAGTCCACGATCTCCTGTGGGTGGGAGGCAGGTGTGGGCCTCGGCCCCGGGGCTGGCCGCCAGCGGGGCCGTGAGCTCTGCCTCCCTTGGACTGTCCAGACTCCCCGCCACTGTGTGCCGGGGGAGGGCTGCCGTGAGCACAGGCGGGAGCGCGGGCGTGTGCTGCAGGCCGGCCCCGGGGTGGCTGGGGGCCTGGGAGCGGGCCGTGCTATGGCCAGCCGGCCCCAGGCCCTGATGTAGCTTGGGCACGGGTGGCTTTTCTCCTCTCAGATGGGGCTATTTTTACAAACGGCACATGTCGCCCAGAGTGAGGCTCGTCTATTTTTAAATCCACCCAGAGCTGCTGCCTCCCATCTTCAAGTGCGGCTCTACGTGAGCCAAAGTCCCTCACTGGACAGGGTAGACCCGCAGCCCCTACCTCTCCTTGCTGCCCTGCCCCCCACTCCAGGGACCCCTGCCCACCAGATGCTGGACTCTGCCCCAACCCTGGCTGACCCAAATAGCTCCTTCCCCTGCCAACACCTGGCCATTGCCGGCCACGGGGCATCTGCACGCCAGTTAGGGCTCCCGTGCTGCCCACAGGGGTCACTCTATGCTCACCTGGACCACAGCCACAATTCCTCCTCTGCCACACCCACCTGCTGCACACCCCACAAGTTGCTGACTACACCTTGTCACCAGGCCTGTCCCCTTGGGCTGGCCCAGTGCTGCAGTGTCTCCTTCTGCACTGTCTTCCCCGCCTGGTGCACAGGACTCCCAATCCAGGCAGTGACTTACACTCTGGGCCCTGCCCTCACCACTGTGCTCTCCAGTCTCCCCACAACCCCTGGGGCCAGGCCTCCCACCTCCCTCAGGACTCCTTCAGATCATTGAAACCATGGTAACTGGAAGGGTCACCGGCAGTTCAAGTTGGGCTGTGACACCACTGCATCTCCAATAAAGATAGAAGTCCACAGCATGGCCGCAGGCCCTGCAGGCTCTGCCCTTCCTTTCCTGCCAGCCTCCACCTTGTCAGCTGCTCAGATATGTCCTGTTGCATTTGGCCACAAGGCCTTTGCACATGCCACTCCAGTACCTGTCTTTACCCTTGGGATGCAGTACCCTCCCCCCCGCCCCATTATTCACAGTCCCTGTTCCCAGCGCTCAGTACAGGTGAGATTTTAGTCACTTGTCGCTGATCCATGCCTGTATCTACTGGCAAACTGCAATCACTCACTGAGGGTGGAACCATGTCAAACAGGCTTACCTGTGTCCAGGCACAGGGCCCAGCCCACAGCAGGTGTCCACAACCCTCTTTGAGGGAAGGAGGGCCATTGGGGACTCAGGCCAGCAGAGCATCATGCTACACATACAGAAGGGCCCTGGGCTCAATCTCCCAAGGAAAGTGGAGGTTTCCGGATAAAGCTAAAGATTGGCCCACGTGCTTTGATTCATGTCTTGCCTAGAACCTGTTAATACCACATAACAGTGCATGCAGTCTTCCAAAACCAGATCATGAAGAAATAGAAAATTTGAACACGCCGATTACTAGTAACAAAATGGAATCCATAATCAAAGAACTCACAACACACAAAAGTCCAGGACCAGATGGCTTCACTAGTGAATTTCACCAAAAATTTTAAAAAGGTTAATAACTATTCCCAAACTATTGCAAAAAAAACTGAATCTGGAAGCTTTTCTTCTTTCTATGAGGCAAGCATTATCCTGATAGCAAAGCAGACAAATGCACTATGAAAAAAGCTACAGGCCATGCAAAATTTTGCATCCATGAGGATGTAAAAATCCTGAACAAAATACCAGCACACTGAATCCAACAATATGGTTGAAAGGATCATTCACCCCTAGCAAGTAGCTTCCAGGGATGCAAGCAAGGATGGCACAACATTCACAAACCAGTCAACGGGATACGTCCTATCAACAAAAGGTTTGGGAACTGTATGATCATCTCAACGTATGAAGAAAAAGCAAAGGAAAGCATTTGACAAAATACAACATCTGTTCACGATAAAAACAAAGTGAGGTTCGACAGGCCATGTTGACGTGATAAAGCCTTATCATGGGACAAACCTACAGCTGACCTCACACACCCTGGGGAACAACTGAGCACTTTCCCCCTCAGACCAGGAACAAGGATGAGATGAAAGAACAGTAGTAACTGAAGCCGTATGGAGACATGAGGATCTCAGGAAAGGTTTGTAACTCTCCTGTATAGGATTTAAAAGACTCATGCTTTTAAACAAAAAAGTAATCAAAAATTAAAAGCTACCATTACTAAACTTGTTTGTATTTGCAAATCTTATTTTATACGTACATTAGGAAATAGTACATTTAAAAGAATGATTATATCTTGGGGCACAGAGTGTGTAAAGATGTAATACTTTGACACTGACAACCAAAAAGGTGTGTACACACAGCTGTGAAGGAGGTTTCTGCATGTTACTGAAATTAAACTGTAAAATCAATGGGACGCCTGGGTGGCTCAATGGTTGAGCATCTGCCTTTGGCTCAGGTTGTGACCCCAGGGGTCCTGGGATCCAGTCTCACAACAGGCCCCCCATGGGTGGCCTGCTTCTCCCTCTGCCTATGTCTCTGCCTCTCTCTGTAGTCTCTCATGAATAAATAAATAAAATCTTAAAAATAAACTATAAAATTGATTTAGAAGGTTATAAATTTAGTATGCTAAATGTAATCCCCATGGCAACCACAAAGAAAAGAGCTATAGAATATATACAAAAGGAATTAGGAGGGAATTTAAACATTTCACTAAAAAACTAAACACAGAAGGAGACAGGAATGCAGGAAACAAGGGAGAAAAAAGCCGTAGGCCACACACAACACAGAACGCACAGGACAGGAGGAAGCCCCTCCTCACCAGCGTTCCCTTTAAAGGTAAACGAAAGAGCCTCTCCAGTCAACACAGAGAACGGCGGGATGGATAAAAACACGTGCTGCGACCACTGGCTGTCTACGAGAGACTCAGGTGAGATCTAAAGACACAGCAGGTTGAGAGTCAACGATGGGAACACACGTTACGTGCAGACAGTCCCCAGGAGACAGCTGGTTTCACCAACATCACACAAACAGACTAAGTCAGGAAAAGGTCACAAGGGACGAGGAAGGACAGTACATGTGAGTAAAATCCTCAATACAGCAGGAAGATCTAACAATTACAAGCATTTACGCACCTGAGCACAGACCATTAAAACATAAGAAGCAAAACCCCACAGAACTGAAGGGACTAGCCAGCCTAGGATAACAGCTGGAGACAGTGATGCTGCACTCAGAGTGATGCACAGAAACACGGACAGGAGTAAGGACACGGAGGACTTGCCCCAGCAACCAACCCCGTCCAACCAGACGGCCCACCCAATTAGGATGGCACACGCGTTCCTCCCCGGTGCCCACTGGACGTTGTACTGTCGTATGGGATCGACCACACGTGAGGCCTCAGGTAAGTCTTCATAGATTTTAAAAGGTAGGCTACATACAAAATATCCTCTCTGGCCACAACAGGATGGAGTTAGAAGTCAACAAAAAACAAACATTCACAACATCACGGAAATTTAACACACTTTTAAACAACCAGTGGAAACCAGAGAGGAAATCACCAGGGAAATTAGAAATGAAATGAAATTCGATGAAGGAAAACAGAACGCCACGCCAGAACACGGGGTGTAGCCACGGTGCTGCTAACAGGGAAATCTGTAACTATACGTGCTGGCGTTAAAATCCAGAAGGAAAGGATGTCAAACCAACAACCTATCTACAACTGAAGGAGCTAGACGAGAAACTGAACAAACTAAACCCAAAGCTGGCAGAAGGGAAGAAATCATAAACACTGGAGCAGAGATCAATGAAATAAAGAAAAGAGAACCACTAGAGAAAAGAAATGAAACCAGAAGTCGGTTCTTCAAAAAGATTGATGGATCGGCAGTCCTCGAGCTGGATGGACTAAGAAATAGACTCAAGTCACTAGAATCAGACACAAAGTCGGGGACGCCACTCCCAGAACTAAAAAGGTCTAGGAGAGGGTTCCGTGAACAACTGTACGCCAACAACGGGGTGACCTAGATGAAGTGGGCAAATTCCCGGAAAGAGAAAACCCACCGAGACTAAATCACGAAGACGTGGACCATCTGAAGAGGCCTATGAACGAGGAAGGAGATGGGATCAGACATCGGAAATTCCCAAACCAAGAAAAGCCTTGGCCCTGCTGGCTTTACTGGTGAATTCTCCACCTTTAATGACCAACACCAATCCCCTCCAAGCTATGCAAGAGAACTGAGGAGGAGGGAGCACCTCCCAACTCTTTCTGTGCGGTGTTCTGTATTTCACCCAGCATAACCTGGATACCAAAGCCAGACAGAAATACAAGACAGCCACAGACCAGTATCCCTTGTGAACACAGATGCAAAAATCCTCAAGAAACAGAATCATTTCCATGGAAACATCCTTCCTACCTGGCCAGTAGACATGTCTTATCAAGGGAATGATTCTCTCTGTTACTATGCCTCTATACTGGTAGGTTGGTTCAGTAATAAATGTGAGACCTTTCAGCTGAGCTGCTGCTGTGTCCTGATTTGTGAAGTACTGAATTCCCCCTCCTGTCAGATCTCACATAGCACCGTCTGATAGAACTTTCTGCAGTGAAGAAATGGCCCTTGACAACCAAGTATTTAAAGTGTGGCTAGGGGACACCTGTGTGGCTCTGTCTGCTAAGCGTCTGCCTTTGGCTCAGGTCTTGACAGGGAGTCAGCATGTCTCCCTCTCTCTGCTCCTCCCCCTGCTCATGTGCTTTCTCTCAAATAAAATCTTTTAAAAAAAATCCTCAAGAAAATACTAGCACACAGAGTTCAGCAGCATATTAAGGAACATACAGGGATCCCTGGGTGGCGCAGCGGTTTGGCGCCTGCCTTTGGCCCAGGGCGTGATCCTGGAGACCCGGGATCGAATCCCACATCGGGCTTCCGGTGCATGGAGCCTGCTTCTCCCTCTGCCTATGTCTCTGCCTCTCTCTCTCTGTGTGTGACTATCATAAATAATAATAAATAAAAAATTTTTAAAAAAAGGACCATACACCATGACAAAGTGAGATTTATCCCTGAAATGCAAGGGATGTTCAACATGGGAATGGATGAGTGTAACATATTGCAACAGAATGAAGGAAGAACAAACCACGTGATCATCTCAGTTGATGCATAACACATATTTGACAAAATTCATTTGGAATATCTGGGAACCCAAGTAGCCAAAGAATTCTAAAAAAGAACAAAACTGGAGGAATCGCAATTCTAATTTCAAAACTTATTACAAAGTCACTGTCTAAATAACATGGCACTGGCATAAAGGCAGACATAGACCAGAATAGAAGACAGCCCAGAAATGGGTCAAATGATTTTTTTGAGAAAGGGTGCCAACACCATTCAATGAAGAAAGAACACTCTTTAAAAAAAAAAAAAAAAAAAAAAAGATTATTCATTTACTCATGAGAGACACAGAGAGAGAGAGAGAGAAAGAGAGAGAAGCAGAGACATAGCTGAGAGAGAAGCAGGCATCATGCAGGGACCCCAATGTAGGACTTGATCCCGGGACTCCAGGATCATGCCCTGGGCTGAAGGCAGATGCTAAACCGCTGAGCCACCCAGGGATCCCCAGAAAGAACACCGTTTTCAACAAATGGTGCTAGGAAAACTGGATAGCCACATGAAAAAGAATGAAGTTGGACTCTTCTCTCACACCACATATAAAAATTAACTCAGTGGAGGGGCACCTGGGTGGCTCCTTTGGCTCAGGTCATGATCACAGGGGGGGCCTGGGATCAAACCCCCGTCAGGCTCCCTGCTCAGTGCCATCTGAGGCTGCCCTCTTCACCCACCCACCCCCATGCTCTATCTCTTTTCTCTCTCAAGTAAATAAAATATTTTTAAAAATTAACTCAATGGATCAAGGACCTAAATGTAAAACCTGAACAATAAATATCTTAGAGGAAAACACAAGGCAAAAGCTTCATGGCATTGGATATGGTGATGATTTTGTTGATCTGACACCACAGGCATAGGCAACAAAAGAAAAAGAGAAATTGGACTTCATGAAAACTCTGAAATTTTGTGCTTCCGGGGACACTATCCACAGAGTGAAAGGCAACCCACAGGATGGAAGAAAATGTTTTCAAGTCATGTATCTGATAAAGGCTTAATATCCAGAATAAATAGAGAAGCCAGAAAAAACAACCCAAATCCAAAATGAGCAAAATGGGACCTGAATAGGCCTTTCTCTGAAGACGTACAAAGTGGTCAAGCAGGACATGAAAAGATGCTCAACATCCCTCATCATCAGGGATATGCAAATCTGCACCAAAATGAGATAGCACCTCACACACAGAATGGCTAAAATCAGAACCCAGAAACAGGTGTTGGCGAGGATGTGAAAAATGAGAACCCTCGTGCCCGGTTGGTGGGAATGCAAACTGTGAAACTGCTGTGGACGACAGTGGGGAGGGCTCCCCAAAAAATAATTTCCACGTGATCCCACAATTCCACATCTGGCTATAAAATCAGAAGAATTGAATGTAGGATCTTAGAGAGAGATTTGTTCCCCCAACTTCATAGCAGCATCCTTCGTGACAGCCAGCCCGTGGAAGCAACCCGACTGTCCATCAGGGTAGGAACAGATAAACACAATGTGGTCCATACACACAACAGCCTTTGGAAGGAACTGGACACCTGCTACCGCGGGGACACGCCCTGAGGATGTGAGGTCGAGTGACACAAGCCAGACCAGAATGCACACGGGGACACCACGCACACGAGGTCCTGGCATTGTCAGACTTACAGAGCAGACAGTGGGCGCAGCCGGGGGTCAGTGTGTCATGGGGACAGAATGTTCTGGAGCTAGATGGGGGGACGGCGGCACAATGAATGTACCCAATACCTCAGAACCATATCTCAAACATTGTGAAAATGATGAATTTGATGCGTGTTTCAACTATAAAAGATTGAGAGGTGGTCGCCAGACATGTGCATCTGAAGTGCAGACACATTTCACCCTTTACAGCCCAGCTCTGAAGGTAGAAACGGACGCACCAAAGCAATGAGGAGGAGGGGCCGCCAGTGGACACAAGGACGGACCCAGAGGGGCTGCTGGGCAGAGGCTCTGGGTGTGAGTGGGTGGGGCGGCCCAGCTCCCCACCCCTGCCAGGCAGCCCGAGAACGCACCTTCCCGTCTTCATGGTAGACAAAGATGTTGCGGGTGCTGTTGTCCTTCAGGTAGGTGACCTGCAGGCCGTGGGGGTGGCCAATCTTGGCTGGCTGGAAGGTGGCGTTCAGATGCTCGATCTTCATGACGGCCTTGGGCTCCTTGGCCTGGAAGCAAGGGTGGGCCTGTGGGTGCTGGCTGTGCTGTGTGGCTTGGGGTAAGTTACTAACCCTCTCTGGGCCTGGGCCTCCCGACCTGTATGTCCAAGGTAACAGCAGTCCCCTCCCCGGGGATGAGGAGGGCGAGTGTTCAACTCCTAGGCAGACCCCTCCTCTGTCTGGTGTGCCCCCACCCCTGCCAGCCTGGTTTTCCTCTCCGCCCCAGGGGCTGGCTCTGTGTGTCATGGGGGCGTGCTCTGACCTGGAGCTGTCTGGAGAGGGGCAGGCCCCGGTGGGCCACAGGGTCTTCCCAACCTGCCTGGCCGCCCCTCTCAGGCGGGGGACAGCCCAGCGGGGAAGGGCTTGTCATCTCTGTTCCCACCATGACCGACCCAGGCCCGGCCCCAGGGAGCCACTGTGATCAAGGGGTGTGGGCGGATGGGGGTCCCCACAGGAGGGGGCAGCTGGGGACAGCACACCCCCCTCTGCAGGCCCTGGGCCAGACTCACATCGTTTCTGTTGAAATACTTCAGGGAACCTTCTCGTTCCGTCAGCACAAACTTCCTGCTTAAAAACTGCCCGTTGTCCCGGCCGCGCTTCCAGAGAAAGCCTTCTCGGTACCCTGGGGAGAAAGGGTGCAGGTCAGAGGGTCAGGGCGCGGAGGCCGTCATTCCGACCCGCAGAAAGGGTGCAGGTGGCAGGACACCAGCCAGCCCTCCGGTCCGCGGCCAGGAGTCTTGGTGGCCTCAGGGCTGCAAAGCATGGTGGGTGCAGCCGGACTCGCCCGTGGTGCCGGGACCCGGGGCCACCCCCTCCCCCACAGGCTGCCCACTGCTGCTTGCTCTTGGGGTGTTAACCTTTTTCTTTTTGGAGGCGCAATAAACACACGTGGGGGGGTGCAGTGTGCTACCCTGTGTGCAGGGTCCTGCGCGCACCTGGAGCGTGCACCTGTGCGGCCACCCTGGGGGGGGGGGCGGAGGAGCGGACCAGGGCGCCCGCCGCTGAGTCCTGCGGACGGGCGGGCATCCTGCGTCGTCCAGGTGGGCCTGAGGTCACTACAAGGGTCCTCGCACAGGGGAGGCAGCGGGAGAAGTGACCACGGAAACAGGAGTGGAAGACGCGGGGAGGAGCCAGCCCTGCTCCCACCTTCACTGCAGCCCCCGACCCTCGGGACGGTCAGTCTGTCATTTTAAGGCACAAATTTTGCAGCCAGCTGTTCCGGCAGCGGTTGGAAGGGAATGCTTCCTGGTGACTTCTACCCCGTCCCGTCCCGTCCCGTCCCTGGGTGCGATGCCCGCCCCAGGACCCTGTGCCCAGTGAGCCGGGCCCGCAGCTCCTTCCTCTCACGCCCGTTGGCGCGATCCACGGGGGTTTGCTGGTCACAGGCAGGGTCTGCGGGTTCCCACACAAGCCGCCCGACGGTCTCTGCTGTCCTGGGTTTCGGGGCTCTCCCCGTGCAGTGCCACCCGGGGCCGCCCGTGACGGGAGGGGGGGCCAGGGCGGCGGGTGGGGCCCACCGTTCGTCCTCTTAGCCGCCCGTGGAGCTGGGACCCTGGCAGCTGCGCCCCCCGTCCCCGCCCCCCGTGGCCCTGGCAGGCCGCTCCCTGACGGCACGGAGACGCGGGCCATCTTCTCTGTTCTCGAGTCATGCGGCCCTAAGAAGGCGGCAGCCCGGCGTCGGGAGGGGCAGTTGGTGCCGCTCAGTCTGTCGCGGGACAGCGCCAGATGGGGCCTCGCCCCTCTGCTCCCACTCAGAGGTCCCTGCGTCTCTTCTCTCGGAGCCTGTGTCCCCGGACTCCCTGCGCACAGCGCCACTGTGTCCCCAAGCACACACCGGGCCGTGTGAGCGCTCAACCCAGGGCGAAGCTGGAAGTCCACTTGCCTGCAGGTCAGCCAGGCCGCAAACACAGGGAAGCACCCCAGTGCGGCTTCTGCTCCCCGGCAGCTGGAGTGGTGACATTTGCAAGGACGGTCCCCACCAGCACCCCTGCGCGTCGCCCATGACGAGGCCCTGGCTGAGCACTTCACCCACATGATCCCGTTCCGGCCCCAGAAGGACTTCCGAGTTGTTATCCTCATGGTACAGCAGGGGAGGCTGAGGCAGGGAGACGCGAGGTCCTGGTCCAAGGTCACCTGCCACCAAGCGCTGACCCTCTGCAGGCTGCCCGCCTGCCTTGCCCACCCGGCCCAGCAGGTGGCAGCAGCGCCTCAGGACGCGCCGGGCGCGGGGCTCAGTGGGGTGGGAGGCGGCTCAGCATCCACCCCGTTCCCACTGGCTGCAGCCGACGGAGGGACCGGCTGGCCCCAAGCCTGTCTGGCTCCTGCGCCGTGTGCTGCCCGACAGCCAGCCGCCAGGACGCCTAATTTCAGGCACCGCAACAGCAGCAGCAATATTTTCGGACGCGCGCTGGCCGGGGTCCCTGACTTGGCCTCAGCAGCGGGACGGCTGTTCGGCTGGCGCTCGGCCTGAAGCGGGCAGCCTGCCCGTGTTCGCACCCGGCCGCCCCCTGAGGTGCGCCTGCCGGCCCTGGCCTGGGGCGGCTCCCTCCCACCACACCCAGGGCCTCCAGGCTGTGGGCCCCGGCCATGCCACAGTTTCCAGACCCCTGCAGGCTCCTGCAGACTCCAGGGCTCTGAGCTGTCGTGGCGTCTACGCTGGCTCGGGGTATCTGTGCTGCTCCGCCCTTCCCCACGCCCCTGCCCACCGCGCCCCTGCGAGAGGGGGATCCCGCAGCACACACAGCAGGATGGAGCCCGGGGTGCTCTCCTGACATGCACGCCTGGAGCTCAGCTGTGCCAGGGGACCGTTTTCTCCCAAAGGACTGACCAGTCCTGGGGCAGAGGCCAGATGGTTCACCCAGCATTTGCTGAGTGCCTATTGTGTGCCCTCCCCTACCGCGTGCTGGGCCCTAGCGCGAGCCAGCACCCACTGTGTGCCAGGCCCCACCCTGTGCTGGCTCTGGCACCACCGGCCTGGAAGCTGGGAGAGCCAGCGCAGCCCCCGGGGCCTACGCGCTGCCTCCTCGCGGAAGCCCCGTGGACGGCCTGGAGGAAGCGCACACAGGATCCTCAGCACCACCAGGGGTGACGGGACCCCACTGCCCACCCACCGGAACGGCCAAACCAAGCCACAAAAACTGACGGTCCCAAGTGCAGGCAGGCACACGGGCCGCGGCCCCTCCTTTGCCGGACGGCCTGCAGGACAGGGCGGTCAACTTGTTTAACTTAACGAGGAGGTGTCATCTGCTTCTCACACGACCCGGAGAGAACGAAAGCCTGCGCACAGCGTTCAGGGTCTCGAACTGGACACAACCCAACGTCCCCCGGCTGGGGAACTCCTCTGCGCACTCAACACCACTCTGTGCCCAGGAAGGGGCGACCTCGGGTGAATGGACAGAACCAGGCCCAAGAGGTGCCACGCAGCTGGATCCGTGGATGACACTGGAAGAGGTGCGAGGCTGGGCCATGGGGCAGAGTGGCCCACAGAACGGGACTGTCACCCACCTGCCTTTGTCACAGCTCATAGAACTGTCCCCCGCCTGGGGCACGGGGCTCGCAGCTGGACCGCAGCTTATGTGAATAGGTGACATGTTGATTTCTTGACGGGAGCAGGGACACGCGGCCTCGCTCTGGGGGCAGCAGGGCTTACCAGGTGGCCCGGGCTGGGTGCTCTGTGGCCAGACCCCGGGTGGCCCTCCCAAGGCAGGAGATGGGCCCCCAGGCAATGTGGCTTCTGCCAGGGGAGGCCCGGAGGAAAGGTGTCCTCCAGGCACAGAGCCAGGACCTGGCTCTACTCCCCCAGAGGCTGACGTGAGGGCCCGGCCTCACCTCCTTTGTCACTCCCTCCCTGCTACCCCAGCCCCTCGCTGGGGGCCTGGCACAACCTTCTGCACGGCCAACTCCACGTGCCCCACACCCCGATCCCCACGCAGAGGATGCTGCAGGAAGTGGCCAACAGTCCCGAGTCCAGTGGGGGCTGGGAGGGGCACATAGGCCAAACCCCACAAATGCCCTCAGTCCACTGGACGCGCACCAGCCACCCCCAGGATGCCCACTGGGTGCCCCGCACCTGACACCAGTTCATGCTTCCAGTGACAACCCCACACTGAGGACCGTGTCCTCCCTGCTACACAGAAGGGGAACTGAGGCACAGGGCTGGGCTCTGACACGCAGGGAGGCCCCAGCCCTCAGCCCCCCAGCTCTGCTCGCTCTGTGACAGGACAACAGTGGGGCGGGGCGGCAGCTCTGGGACCAGCCCTGCTTTGCACAGAGGGGAGGCCGTGGGAGGGGGCCGAAGCCCCGGCAGGAAGTGCCGTGTCTGTCGGTGACTGGGGGCAGCCTGGCGGCCTGGCCCTAGGGACAACAGGGGGGCATTGTCCACCCCGTGAAAGGCGGTCATTGAGGCTGTGGCAAGGGGCGGGGCGTGGCAAGGGGCGGGAGCCAGGAGCAGCTGTCACCCGGGTCACCCGTGAGCCGGGGTGGCACAGGTGGAGGCGCCTTATCTGCACACACCCGTGACCCTGGCCGAGGGCAGGGAGCGCCAGGCTCTGTGGCCTCCTCACCCCGCTCCCTGACACGGGGTCACGCCTGGCCTGTCTGCACTCGGATGCCTGGGCACTGACCCGAGGGGAGCCAGCAGGGGGCTCCGCACGCAGGTGGCCGCGGTCGGGTCCTCAGAGCCGGACAGTCCCCTTGCACCACACCACTAACCCCCTTCCCGGCGGCCTCACGAGGGCCCCGTGGCCCCGCAATGCCGTCTGGGCCCGCACGTGCCAACCTCTCCAGGCCTGGCACCTCTGAGGGGTGTTGGTCAGCTTTTCCGGTCAGGGTCCCTCGGGCGGGCTCTGCCTGGCGTCTCCTCAGGGCCAGGGCGAGGCTTTGCACCTCCCGGCAGGAATGCCATGGCAGCCACGCCGTCCGGGCACCGGTCCCCGTCCACGGCAGGGGCAGCAGGTCCGACAGCTTCTCCGCCAGCCAGGCCCGCTTCCTCCACCCCATCCACGCCCAGGGGAGGACATGCTGAGACGTGCAAATCCCGCTCCCCCCAGCTTCCACGGCTATTGGCGTCCAGTGTGGCCCAGGCCACCCCTCTCTGTGGGGGCCTTTGCCTGCTGACGGTCCCTTTCGCCCCGTTTCTTCCTGGTGATCAGTGGACCTCTTCTGTCGGTAGGGCTGAGCCCTGATCTGCGCCCTATGGCCTATCTTGCTGCCCTCACGTCCAGCTTTGGTGCCTGGCGTCCCCCAGACAACTGTGCTCTTCCCCTCAGGAGGCCCCGGGTGCGGCTGGGGGGCTGCACCCCACTCACCCTCCAAGCCCCAGCCCCCTGCAGGTCCCAGCAGCCCTGCTGACCCATGGGGGTCGCAGCCGCCAGCCTGGGCATTGTGTGGCTCCCGGGGCCAGGGCCTTTCCCGAGCCTGCGGTGTCGGTCTCCCTTCCTCCCTGTCGGAGGGGCCAGACTTCTGCGTCGACGTGGCCAGGTGGGCGTGTCATCCCCTGAGCCTGAGAAAGTGCGCCTGTGGCAGGAAGTGCCCACGGGAATCCCCTGGTGCTCCTCACATGGCTGGGGGAGGGGCTCAGAGGAACCGCAGGGCCAGGGACACCTCCGGGGTCACCAGCCCTCAGGTGCACCTGCTCCCCCACCCCGACACTGGGGCTGGTGATAGGGGACTCGGAGGTGCTGGGGACCTGCTCCCTCCATCTCAGCAGGGGCCTGCGCAGGCTCTAGGTTTAGGGGCACCTGGCCGGCCAGGCCTCAGAGGCCTTGGGGTGTGGGGCCCCTGGATGTCCTTCCTCCTGGGAGACCCAGGAGGGCATGTGGGGGGCACTGGGGAGGTCTATGCAGTGAGGTGAGATTTAGAGGCTGTGTGGGACCATGGTCCTGGGTCCCTACGGGGGGTCCTAGTGCACTGGGCTCCCCCCTGTGTGACAGCTTGGCGAGGGCCCCGGTGCAGGCAAGTGGGATGGGAGCCTCTGCTCCTTCTGCCGGCCCTGGAGGGGCTGATGGAGAAGCCGCCGTCTATACAGCAGTGGCCTTCAAGGCCCCTGGCTCGGGGCCTGCTAACGTGCCCTCCTGTAGTCCCCCTGCCCCTGGCCTGATGTCTCACACCCAAGAGGAAGCACGGCCAGTGGCACCGGGAGTTAGGAGGAATGGGTTCTGTGGGGGACCCTGGGCCTGAGACAGGGATACACTTTTAGGCAGGAAGGACCCCAGCTTGTCATTAGCTGTTACCACCTCCTGAGCTCCGCGTGGCAGGAGGCAGAGGGAGAGACTCGCTGTCGCGGACTGAGTGCCTGGGATGGACCCAAACATACCCGCAGTGGAGAGGTCTGTCGGTATTGCTGCCCCACACGCACCCCCACTTCTGGAACCCAGACCCAACTTTTTCCTGGGAGGGCCGCTCCAGGTCCCAGAGGCAGGCCCAAGTCCCACCTTCCCACCTGGGCCGAGGCCTCTGGTCCTATCGCGCCGCACCTGCTCACCCCACACACAGCCCAGCGCAGCCCTGCTGTCCCCATGGCACCAGCCTTGTCTGAGCTAGGGCTGCCCGGGTGCACCTGACACCAGCACCTGACACCAGCCGAGACCAATGAGCCGTCCTCCAGATCCGAAATTTGTCGCCAGTGCCAGGAGTGGGCAGGAGGGGCCCAGAGACTGAGAGCTAGGGACGGAGGGACAGAGAGACAGGGACAGAGGGCCAGGGGCCCAGGGGGCTGGGCCTTACCTGCGGAGTAGGGCTCCTGCTTGTCGGGGTGTGTGAACTCCTGCCGTTCGTACTTGGCCCGGATCCACTGCTCCCGCAGGAGTCTGGGGAAGAGAGTGAGCATCGTGCTGAGCCCGACCGCGGGGCTCACGGAGGCTCCTGGAACCCCGTGGGCACAAGGCCCCTGAAGGAACCCGTGTCCACCGCCTCCAGAAGGCAGGGTGGAAGGGCCACCAGCTTTGATTTTTAAATCATTTGTTAATCAGATAGTTTTACCACTAATACCTCCCCTTCAAAAAAAAAAAAAAATTAGCTCTGGGACACCTGGTGGTTCTGTTAGTTTGGCACCTGACTTGGTTTCAGGTCAGGTCTTCATCTTAGGGCCAGGAGATCGAGCCCCACGTCGAGCTCTGTGCTCAGCATGGAGTCTGCTCAGGACTCTCCCTCTGCCCCTCTGCCTGCTTGTGCTCTAAAATAAATAAACAATTCCTTTTTTTTAAGATTTTATTTATTTTTTTGAGCAAGAGACAGAAAAGGAGCAGGAGTGGGGGAGGGGCAGCGGGAGAAGCAGACTCCCCGCTGAGCAGGGAGCCCGATGCAGGACTTGATCCTGGGACCATGACCTGAGCTGAAGGCGATTCTTCACCATCTGAGCCACCCAGGCGCCTGATAAATAAATCTTTTAAAAATACATGTAAAAAAAAAATTAGTTCTAGGGGCATCTGGTGGGTTCAGCCAGTAGAGCATGCAACTCTTGATCTTAGGGTCATAAGTTCAAGCCCCATGTTGGGGGTAGAAATGACTAAAATAAACTTTAAAAAAAACTAGCTCCAATTCATGTATCATCAAATGTGGCCACGGAAAGCATCAAAAACAGAGGTCCCAGTCTCTCCCGAGGCTGTACCGCCATTACCCCAGAGAGGACCCCCGTGACCCGGCCCCCAGCCACAGCCCACTGCCGCGTGGACACTGTGCGTACACAGAATCGGGCGGGGTGTGTGGCCGTCTGTGCTGGACGTCCTGCATGGAGCACTTGGCCTGGGTGCCTCGTCCCTGAGGCTCCCAGCAGCAGCAGGAGGAAGCTGGGGGAGCAGGCGCCGGGGGAGTCCCCACCCTGCCCAGCAGAGCTCTCCCAAGCCACTCAGCCACCCGGGGCCCCGGCAAGGCCAGGGTGCACCCTTCCCCAGCTGCTGAGGCCATCTGGCCAGCCTCCTATACCAGGGAAAACCAGCACCAAAGGGGGTTCCCACTATGCACCAAGCCTCATGATGAGGGAGGCCCACACTCCTGTCTGACACTGTTCCTGAAACCGAAGACCTGCCTGTGCTCTCAGGAACTTGGGGGAGACAGGCCTCAGGGCTCCTCCACTGGTGCCAGGGCCCTCGGGGTTAACATGGGTGCCCCCCCCTGCAACCCAGAGCAAATGCAGAGCTGGATGTCCCCATGGCACCAGCCTTGTCTGAGCTAGGGCTCAGACGGACTGCCACGGCCTGGAGCCTGGAGCCGGGGGCAGCCAGGTGTGCAGGGTGACCACCTCTGGGAGCCCCCCACCCTACCCTGCCCAGCCCTGGAGCGCCCCGCTCTGCCCCCACTCAGGGCGGGCCTCCCACCTTCCCACAGCCCATCGGGGCGTCCCTAGCGCCAGGCAGGCAGCAGACCCCTTCCTTCCGCCCCCTGAGGCTGGTGCGAGCTGGGGGCACATCCGTGGAACCCCCCGCAGGAGCGTGGCTGTCTGCAGGCTCATCCACCACGTCGGGGTGCTGGCGTCGGACCGCCACTCCCGACCACCCTGCTGCCCTGGTCCCGTCAGCCGCAGAGTCCTACGCTCAGGTCCCTCTGCCCAGAGGCCTGGGCCTGGCCTCTCCCTCCTGGGGAGGTGACTGCCCTTGGGGCCTGCTTCCCCTCCCGCAGGGTGGGCAGCTCACCAGGCAGTGTCGCTCTCTTCCTTTGTACCATGGGGAAACTGAGGACCCAGGCACGGCTGCCGTCCCCACCTGCCTGTGCCCTCTGAACTCCCCAAGGCAAAGCCAGACCTCCTATCATTTAATCTGCCTGATTTCTGGCCTGGTTATGGGTTGAATTGCATCCACCACCCCAAAAATATGTTGGAATCCTAACCACCAGCACTTTACAGATGGGCCCATTCGGAAGGAAGATGGTTGTGGATTAACACGTCACAATGCATCAGGCTGGAGTGGGGCGCCCCCAGAGAGGGGGTCTGGACACAGGACAGCCGTGTGCAAGCTCAGGAGGGGGCTCAGGAGACGCGCCCCGCACATCCCAATGGCCAGCCTCCAGGAGGTGAGCTGACCTGGCCGGGGTTTTGTCCCTGCCCCGTCCAGCTGGGAACCCTGCCCACTGAGGGCTTGGGGGCACCTTAGGGGCACCTTTGGGCTCTGGCCTTCTTTCCGGGCCCCCAAGAGGGAAGCAGAGGGCTGGCTTACAGCAGAAGCAAAACTGGGAGGAGCCCTGCTGACTTTCTTCCTGCAGAGGCAGGGCTGAACCCGAGGGCGGGGGGCAGACACAGGAAGGGGGCCCATGCCCGCCTCTCTCTGAGTCACTGCCTGACGTGAGTGTGACCTCATCCCCAGGTCTTCTGAGCACCGTTCCTCGTGGTCTCCTCGTGGACTTGCCCGTGAACTCCAAGCCCCAGACAGGAGGCTGGGGAGGGGGCACACATCCCCTGGTTCCTCCTCAGGACACCCTGAGGCTGCTGCACCCCCATCCTGCAAGGGGCCCTGCTCCTCGGTGGGGATGCTGCACCCTACAGTTTACCGAGTGATTCAAACCATGCCCCTTGCCACCACCCCACACTGTACCCCACAGTCTACATGGGATCCGCAGCCTGCCCCCAACCACACCCCACAGTGAGCTGAGTGTGTTGGCCACCACTCCTCGCTGGTCTCATGGCTGCCTGGTCAGGTTTCCCTGTGAGGGGCTGGGACCCCACCCCTGCAGGCATCTGCACCCCCCTAGGCCTCAGGGGCGTGGCCTGGGCAGGCCTGAGTGCCTCCCAAGGGTGGGGATGGTGGCAGGCTCAGCTCCCACAAACTTCACCTAGCAGAGGCTTCTGGAAGGCAAGGCCTGCCCGGGGTCAGTTTGCTCCCTCCCAGGATGCCCCGTCACCTGGACAGGGAGTGGTGGAGGCAGGGATGGTCTCTGCGAGCATGTTATAGGGACCAGGGAACGGAGGAACCTGCCAGGCATCCTGTGACAAGGACACAGCCTGCGGGCCAGTCTGTCCCTTGTCATACACTCAGAAGGGAGATACAGGGCACGCATGCAAATAAGCAGACCACGGAGCAGCCTGCAGCTGAAGTGAAAATCCCAACAGCTGCTGGGCCTCGATGGTTCATATCGAGATGGCCAGGCAGGGCCTCGGGCTCCAGATTCCCCGTGGGCCCAGAAGTGGCTGGGCAGGGGGGCTCAGGATGTGACCGGTACCTGCCCCGGGGCGGGGGGGGGGTCGTCCCTGGCAATGGTTCTTGTCCCCAGAGACCTTGTGGCCATCAGCAGCATGTCCCCGGCCAGGTCCTCCCCCTTCTTTGCAAGCAAGGGAAGTTTGCCCCAGGCAGGTGGCTGAGAGCAGGTCTCCCACCTGCCTGCCTGGGATTGGGAACTCCCAGAGGAGACCCACATCCCAAGTCTTGGTTCCAGCTCATCTGCTGGGATCTGTGTCACCCTAAGAAATTCACCCAACCCCTCTGGGCCCTGGGAGCACCCTTGTCAAAAGAGAGCTGTCATCTCCAAGCCGTGGCTGCGCCACTGTGGACAGCGGCGAGCAGAGGCAGGCCAGTTGGGGGGTTTGAGTGATGCCCAAGGGGCCTGTCCTGCCCTGGAAGCACAGAGGGACATGGCGTCCTGGGGGGCGGTGCCCAGGGAGGCAGGGGGTTCAGGGAGGTCAAGAAATGCTGGGAGAAGGCAGCCCTGGTGGCTCAGCGGTTTAGCGCCGCCTTCAGCCCAGGGCCTGATCCTAGAGACCCTGGATCGAGTCCCATGTCGGGCTCCCTGCGTGGAGCCTGCTTCTCCCTCTGCCTGTGTCTCTGTCTCTCTCTCTCTTTCTGTGTCTCTCATGAATAAATAAATAAAATCTTAAAAAAAAAACAAAAGAAATGCTGGGAGAAGGGGAGCCTGGACGGGGTGGACACCCCCCGGACCTTCTCAACATCCTCCTCTGACCACCTGGGGGCACTTGAGGCCCCCGGAGATGCATGCAGAGACCCACAGTGAGGCCTCACTGCCCTCCCTCCAGCCACCGGCTACCACCCCATCACCAGGCTTGGGGACTCGGCCATCCGCCCCCGCTCTGAGGGTGGCAGCCAGTGCCCAGTGGGTCCTCCCAACTCCAGCCCCTGAGAGAACCCCGCTGTGACTTACTGACAGTCGGAAAACGTGGGCCGGTAGTAGAAGGGAGGCACTTTGGACTCGTATGTGTCCCTCGCAACGTCATTCCCGTGGGAGGCCATGAACTGCAGAGGGAGGATGGGGTCAGTGCTCCTGGAGGCCGGGGCCCGGGGCAGGGGCCGGCTGACCCCAGAGCCCTGGTGGCCCCCAGCCCCTCCTGTCCCAGGGGAAGCAGTCCGCAACAGCCGCAGAGACAGCACCTCCAGTTCCACAGCAGGTGGAAGGGGCCCTGGAGAGGGTGGCAGAGATCCTGGGCCCTCCTCGTGTCCCCCAGGGCTGCAGAGCTGTCCCTCTGCTCGAGGTGCCCCATCCTCATCTCAGGTGAGGCCCGCTCTCCACTCATCTGGCCCATGCCCAGCAGGCAGCCCTCGAGTACTAGACACAGTGAGGGCCCGGGGCAGCGAAGGGTGGGCGGCAGGGGTCAGGAACCTGGAGCAGACTACTTACACAAGCAGTGGGGGAGCAGCAGGTGCAAAGGCCCTGGGGGCAGTGCCCGGCATGTGGGAGGAGATGCCCGGGCTGGTGCAGAGATCGGGCAGCAGGGAGTGCAGGCGGCCTGGAGGGCGAAGAGGGCGGAGGAGATTCCTTCCGCTCCACTCCTGCCTCCTTCCCGACGCCCTGGCGGAAAGCCTTTCTTCTAAAGACACTGAGCTTTGAGGACTATCAGGTCGTGACCAAGGCCGACCCAAGTGGGTCAACCGGAAAAAAACACCAACAGTAAGGCTGGTACCAAATTAGAATTCCAAAATCAGCTGCTCTTCTATCTAAAACATCAGTCAAGAACTAGGCAAAATACAAAGGACCAGCCTCATGAGAAATGTTCAGCCTCCACAAAGACAAAACGGACGCGTTCTGAGGGATGCACAAGAAACCCTGCCCAGAGACGCATGTTCTCCTGGTGTCCCTCTGTGTCATCTTTGCAGTTGTCAAACAAGGCAAAACAAAACAGGGATAGGATTTTTTAAAGCTAGCAATGGTTATAAAGTTCATTTTAAAAATTAACAAGCAAAAACGTTCTAGAAAATTCTGCAAAGACTCTTCCTACCAGATATTAAAACCTGGTACTGACCAGAAAGCCTAATCAATCCAACCAAACAAGATCCAGAAATAGATCCAGGAAGTTCTAATATTCGATATTAGATTTAATAGGATGGATGGGGGGAGGGATGCCCATTCGTGTCAGCAGTGGGGGCAGGAAACTGTGAAACCATCAGACAAAGTGCATTTGGACACAAACTTTCAGTCAAAAAAGCTCCAATTGAATTAAAGATGTGATTTCCAAAACTAAACAGTAAAAGTAGTAGATAAAAGCCATGGTATAATTCAAAAAATAATTTTAGGAAAATATGGGAGGAAATCTTTGTGACTTTGGATGAAGACATGGTTTCTTGGATGTGATCCCCAAAGCACAAACAAAAGAAAAAAATGGAACTTCATCAAAACGAACAACGTATGTGCTTCAAAGGATGCCGTCGAGGGCGCGCGAACGTTACGCCGAATGAAAGAATCCGGACGCTGAAGGCCACAGTGTGTGGCTGTCTTCACACGACGCGGCCAGAAGGGGTGACGCCCAAGGTGGGACGCAGCCCAGCAGGGACAGGAGGACGTCTCCTCGGAGGTGATGGGAGCACCCTGGAACCAGACACCAGTGGTGGCTGCACAAACCCAGGAATGCGATCAGTGCCACGGGACTGCTCACTTCAAAACGGCGGAGTCGTGGCTTTCACCTCAGGAATTAAACCTAGAGCTCCTGAAGAATATCAACTGCACGTGGAGCATTTCGAACATTTTATCTAAAAAGGAAAGTTAAAAGATACCTCACAGGAGGAGAAACGCTATTTGCAAATACCGTATCTGACGCGGTGCTCGTGTCCAGAATATATGAAGGACTCCACGTCGGAGCTCCCGGCTCAAGAATAAAAGCACAACCCGTGTTTAAAATCAGTGAAGGATCCGAATGGACATTTGTCCAAAGGACACACACAAGCGGCCAACAGACATATGAGAAGATGCTCACGTCGCTCATTATTCGGGAGACGCAAGTCAACCCCACAGCGAGAGACCACCTGCAGCCCCGGGGGTGGCCCGGCTCGGAGGCCAGCAGGGCAGCACGTTGGGGGGACCGGAACAGTCATGCACGGCCAGTGGGCACGTGCCCCGGGGACCAACAGGTCCCTTCCGACACGGCCGTGCCACCCGGTCCAGGAGAGGCCACTCCGGCCCCCGCCCCGAGAGCTCGCCCAGACTGTTCCAGCGGCAGCATTCACGGGGGCTGCAGTGAGATGACCCCAGGCCCGGGGCTGGACGGGCGGGTGCGTAAGGCGAATGAGGTCCGTCCACACAGCGGGAATTACTCTGCGATAGAGGGGTGTGTGGTGTGGACACCTGCCACCCCGTGGGTGAAGCCCGGACACGTGGTGCTCCCTGGGGGGGAGGAAGTCACAGGGAGCACGGGGGGACATGGGAGCAGTGACCTGACCCGTCCGGAGGAGCGCATCCACTGGAACAGAAAGCAGACTCCCTGCTTCCAGCGGGGGCTGGGGAGGTGGTCATTTGGGGGAAATCTTCCAGGATCAGGCAGGGGGGATGGCTGCGCGGCCAGGCGACGTGGTGAAACCGACGGGCCACAGCCTCGCCCGGGAACTGCCTGGGGTGTGAACTCTACCTGGGTGATGCCGTGATGAGTCAGACCAGGCCTGGGGCCAAGCGGGACCATCTACACACCCTAGAACCCCTGAAACCACGGAAGACTGACAAATTTGACTACATCAAAGTAAATAAGTTTCCACTGCAAAAACCACCTCGAGCAAAGTCAAAAGACAACCCAGAAAAAAACGTCTCCTACTACCACCTCGGAGGGTTAGATCCCCAAATATAGAAGAACACGAGAAAGCGGAAGCGCCGATGTGCGCCCGCAGGGGCCAAGGCTGCGCCTGGCAAGGCGGATGAGAAAGCACAAGAGACTCCAGACCACGGCCTGAGATGCCCGGGGTCACTCTAGACCCAGAAATGCTGCACGAAGACCCCATGGGGATGCGGCCGGGAAGGACCTGGGGCAGAGTGCAGGGTGCAGCAGAGGCCTTCAGATGCAGGCTGCGGGGCCCAGAAGCCGCCGGGGAGGGAAATGGAGCCAAATCTGTGAGAAATTACAGACGTGTGGCCTCGGACCCGCAGGGATGAGGCTTCCAAGAGCTGCCACTGGCCCTGCCGGGGCACAGGTGCACCTGCCTGGCGGCCACTATCCCTCCAGTCACCTGGTCCACTGAATAAGGACTCTCCAGGAGAGGGATCACTGTGCATTGTGGGGGGGACGCCATGGGGGCCCCACACGGTCACCGGCTCCCTGCGTGCACGTGGCTCTTGACCAAAACACAGCCTCGGGGAAGCATCCAGGTGTTTGTGCACAGATAGGCGGGCAGACAGAACAAGGCCCAGCCATATGGTGGATGTTACCTTCTTGTAAAAAGGAGCGGAGCCCTGACCCACCAGAACCTGGGTGACCCTGGACGGGGTGGGGGGGGGCACTCGGTGAGAGAAGCAGACGCAGGGCCACCTGCTGGCCCTTTCATGGAAGTGCCCACCACGGGCACAGCGGTGGGGACACAGCACAGGAGCATCCTCCGGCCTGTGCACCAGACGGCTAAGCGCACGGGTTCTCTCCCAGGTGGAAATGTCCTAAAAGTGACTTTGGTGTCATTGGCCCCTAAACACACCAAAGACTGCTGAGATGTGCGCTTCCAACAGGCAAACTGGAGGCCAAGGGCACAGGACACAAAGGTCCTTTTGACCCCGCCTGGCCCCCGGCCCCACCCTCTGCCCTCTCACCCTCACCCATCCCCCCTCCCCATCCCATCCCTCCTGCCTCTCCCCACCCCTCCTACAAACCCTGTCTTCCCCCTGCCCTCACCCCCTGCCCCCTCCCGCTCCCCTACCCTATCCCTCCCAACTCCCCCCCCCCCCCCACCTTGCAGTGTTAGTCCCAGTCAGGAGTCTGGAGCAAGGGTAAAGGGACCTTCAGGGTGTCTGACCGGGGGGCCAGGCCCAGGACACCCAGGTGGCAGCAGGACTACAGGGGATCCTCCCACCCACGGCCACCCCCACCCCACCCCCTCGCAGGCCCATACCTCCACTTGGGCCTCCTCCCAGGCATCCAGGCGGACAGACTTCACCTTGCTGACCTGGGGGATATTCCGGTGGATTCCGGAGCAGCTGAGACAGATGAACACCCCCAGGGTGTAGGAAGCCCAATCAGGATCTGGAAGGCAAAGGCCAGATGTCTGCTCAGGGAGGCTCCGACCCAGGGAATGGAGCAGGGCCGGGACTCTCGCCTCTGTCTGCCCATCCCTGCAAAGGGAGGCTGGCAAGGAGATCCCTGAGGCTCACGGGTTCTGTCCCACGTGAGGTCCCTCCCACCTGCCACAGGTGAGCAGCCCCATCCCCGATGTCCTAGCTGCTCCGCGGACACCCAAGTGGACAACGCATGGCCATGGGAGATGTGCTGGACGATGGCACTCGATCATGACAGGGACGTTGGCTTGGCCACGTGCCCACGCACTCGGACACACCTTGATGTCTCACTTACCCTCAAAGTGCAACGGGAACACGTGTGTGCATGAGTGGACGCAGCAACGCGCAGGGTGCTGATGGCTGCTTGACCTAACTGGGCAAGCAGGTCCAGGTATAAGTCGGCCCACTTTTCATTTGCAATCCATTTGCAAAAGCTGGTCCATTTGCAATTTTTCATATTGATGCACGGCAACCGAGCACAGTGGAACGTGACACGATATACTGGGCCCTGGAAGTGGCTCCGGGATTGTCTGCGTTCTGCACCCCCCATCCTAGTAACTGAGTGAGAGCCAGAGGCCGAAGGAGGGAGGCTCAGAGCGAGTGCTCAGAAGGGACGATGGTCTCTGAAGCACCTTCCGCTTGTAAGTAAAGCTTCTCCTGCATCAGGCTGGTTTAAGTCAGATGCCGGGAGGCCAGAGCCTCTCCTCAGATACCAAAGGCCTCATCACAGGCCCAAGCTCTGTGCTAGAAGTGTTTGCAGGGCGTGTGCAGATGTGAGTTGGCAGGTGTGGGTGTGCACATGTGTGTGAGCAGGTGTGGGTGTGCACACATGAGTGTGAATGGGCAGGTGTGGGTGTGGGGGCCGTTGCACCAGGCCCCTCTGGTTCCTGGACCAAGGACCCAGCAGCCCTGGCCCTGGGGGTGGCTGGCCCCTGCCCCAGACTCGCAGTGGCCCGAGGGCACCCGCCCTGCCTTGGTCCCCAGCTTCCTTCCCTGCCTGCATGGGGAGACAAGGGCCGGCTTGTTGCGGGACCCGAGAGGGACACAGGGAGTGGTGGGCTGAGCAATTGAGCACAGGGGTTCTGGTGATGACAGGCCCCACTCATAGCATCCCTGTCCCTGTCCCTGTCCCCGAGGCGCCCGTGGGGCGTGTGACCTGCTCTAGGGTCTAGAGAGGAAGTGGAGATGAGGGAGGCAGGTCACTTCTAAGTGGCACCCAGAATAGAGAAGTTTCGGGAGAAAAACAGCTACATCATCCTGAGGGACCCGTGCCCAGCCCCACAGGCAGACTGTCCGTGGGGGCTGGGGATCCTCTGAGCCCTCACTTCCAACCTCCCCTTGATGGGTGTTTATGGGATGGGGGTGCCTGGTGCAGGATGGGCCTCCTGGTGAGCCTGGGGTGCTAGGCGACGGGGCAGTGACCCCAGGCACAGACACAGGCTCCTGGTGGGGAACCTGAGAGCACCAGGGGCCCCAGCCCTCTGCCCCCTCCCTGTACTGGGGTTAGCAGACATCACTGCTCCACACAGGGTCAGCGAGGGATGTGGCCCAGAGAGCCTGAGGCCTCGGAATGTGGTTCTGGGGGGTCCTTACCCCCACTCTGAGGAGCTATGAGCAGAGGGGCAGACAGACCACCGGCCCACCCACCCATCCTCCTGGACATCCCCTGTGTCCACCCTGGCTCCCCGTGTTCCCCCCATGGCCCCAGAAGCCAGAGCATCCTAGCAGCTTTTGCTCTGGAACCCTCCAGGGACTTCTCACCACCTCTCCTAGCTCCTCCTGGGCTGCTCCAGCCCCCCACATTTGGCGTCCCCTTCCTCCACTCATCTGGGTGCAGAGGTCACCCTCACAGGCTCCCCGGCTGCCAGCTGGGGGCCCCCTCAGTGTCCATCTCGGTTCCTAACCCCCTCTGCCGTCCTTGCATTCAGTTTCTTTGCCTGTTTACCGAGCACTGTCTGTCTCAGACCTAGAATATAAATGGGTCAGGGCTTGACGTGCTCTGGGCCCCCTCTTAGCAGCCGGGTCTGTACCCACATCAGGGCCCCAGATGTCTGCACGGCCCCCACAGCCACGTCCCCGAACTCCCTTCCACTGGCCCAGGGAGGTGCCTTGGCAGCAGGGCTTGACTGCAGCCAGAAGCCAGGCCTCCAACATACTGGGGTCTACAGAGCAGGCAGGATGGGCCTGCAGGGAACCCCACAGAGTGGGCAGCTGGGGAACCAGCTCCGTGCCTCCCCGGGGGCCGGAGGGGGGATCAGAGAGCCACAGACCCCTTGCAGCCCAAGCGCTCTTGGCAGCACACAGACTGAAGACCCCACACGTGATCATGGGGACGCAGGGAACAGCAGAGCCCGTGGCTTTGCATGAACCAACCTGTGTCCTCTACTCTCAGAATACACTCTCCCTGCATTTTGGTGCCCCTCTCTAGAAACTGCCTGGCTGCTGCCCTGGGGGCACACCGAGGCCCCTGGTACCACCCCCCTGCCAGGCCTCCGCCCCACACCCCCGCTCTCCTGCGGCCCCAGCCCACCCTCGGTGTCCCTCCTGGATGCCCAGGCACACCCACCGTCCTAGGGACCCAGGAGCTGCTCCCTCTGTGAAAATGCTGCCCCACCAGGAAGTGAGCGACTCCTCTGGTCCAAGAGAATGTGAGCAGGGAAGACCCACACGGGCCACAGACACAGCCGCCAGCTGGGCCGGGGCTGCACCCCTGCCACCGTCCTCTGGTGCTGCCGCCTGCGAGGAGGGCCCCCCTCCCCAGCAGCGAGGAGCTGGCAGGAGTGGGCAGACATGGACTGCGGCCCAAGCTGCAGATTTCTGTAGGAAATCGCATCAGGGCAGGGCAGCAGGCTTTCTCCCAAAGCCAGACTGGGGAGCTGTGGCTCACTCACCCATTCACACTCACCAGAGAAGCACCCGGGCCCCTGTCCACCTGAGTGGCCACACTCCTGCTCACCAGGGAGGACCCCGTAGCCCCATCAGACGTGCTCTAGAGCTGAACAGACCCGCACCCGAGCCTGGGGGGCTGGGTCCCACTCCCTCCCCACCCTTCCTAGCTGTACGCCCCAAAGAAAATCACTTCACTGCTCTCTCTGTTTCTCCTCTGTAAAGTGAACAGAATACCATCAAGGACCCTGAGGCCACTAACAGCAGGGGGGACAGCCTGGCACACAGGGTGCTCAGGTAATGGCAGTCATCACACAGCGGCTGTGTGGCTCTGCTGACACAGCCCAGGCCACACGCCTTCCCAGGCACCCTCACGCACTCACGTCCCCGTTGTCCCCGTTCGGATGCTAATTTCCTCAGCCCCTCTGAGCACAGGTCTGTGGCGGAGACCATGACCTGCCTCTCCTCCTCCCCGGGGTCACATGGCGCAACACTTCTCAGCCACCTGGAAGCTCGGTATGGCCGTGATTCTGGGCTATGGAACGTGATCAGAGGGACCCACGTCCCGCCAGGCCTGGCTGACGGCCACCACCCGCCCATGGTGCTTCTTGTCTGCATCCTTGACCAAGGGGGTGGGGATGGGGCGACTCTGGTAAGGGTGGAGGGGTGGAGGCCCCTGAGTCACTGTCTGGAGCAGAGAGGTCCCAGAGAGCTGGGACAGGTACCTGTGTACAGCACTGTGTTGTGAGCCAGTAACAAGCCCGGCCTCTGAGATGCGGAGCTGTTTGTTGCAGCTGCTGGGCTTCCTGACTCGGTCTGTCTCATTCATCGTGGGCTTCCCAAGGACAGAACCCAGCCAAAACCAGAGGCCAGGTTCTGTGATGAATTAATGACCCAACAGCCCTCTGTCTGCAGAACCCCTACTTCCCAAGAGGGTACCAAGGCCTTCTCCCCGACTCTACTAATGAACATTTGCTGAGGGCTACACCATGCAGGGAGGGCTGGTGGGGCAGGAGAGGGCGACACACAGTCTACAATGAAAGGCTATCCCCGGGCAACAGGTGGAGAGCACCAAACCGAGGTGCAGAAAGGGGACAGTCAATCCACCCCCGGCTTCTGTCTTCCCCAGAGACCTCCACCAAAGCTGCTTAGTCCACCACTGTGTAGAGTGCCTGGCAGGCACATGGTCTGGGGCAAGCAGCACCCCTTCCAGGCTCGCCACCTCCTGTGTAAGATGGGACAGTAACCATCACTTGCAAAATAAGCCCAACTGGGACAGTCACTAGGGTGCAGAAGAGACCTCACTTTTTACCACTTGGTAATATCTGCTCTGACTGTGGACCGCTGGCCCAGGGCTGTCTCCTCACAGCCTTCCCTGACATGTGAGGAAATTCTGAGGTTGGCTAAACAAAGCCCACCAAACGCTTCTGCTCAGCCATCCTCCATCCTCATACACAGACTCTGGGACAAGGCTGTCTCTGTCCTGGCCTAGAAGACCTGTTTACAGAACACCTCAGTGGGGATTGGCAAACTGTAGCCCTTGGGCCTGTTTTTGTAAATAAAGTTTTATTGGCACACAGCCACACCCCTCATTTACACTTTGTGGCTGCTTCTGCAATACAGCGGCAAAGTCAAGTGGTTGTGACGAGGAGGTGTGGCCAACAGAGCCTGAAATATTTACTATCTGGTCCTTTAAGAAAACATTCGCCAGGCCCTGCATTAGAGGGAAAAGAGTGAGACAGATGTGAGAGCAAGGAAGGCATGTGATCAGAAGGCATAGCATCCTGCCACCACTAATGATCAAATGACAACAAGGCTCCTAGTTTGAAGGAGAGGTTACGAACTTGTCTGCCATCCTGCGGCTGGGACAAGGACCTACTGTTGTACAACTTAAAGCTGTTTGGCCCCAGCCTGCCCATCCAGCGTGTGGGAGTGTGGGAGGTATGCACACACACACACACACACACACACACACACACATGCCCTCAAACAGAACACAAGCAGCTGCTTCCATGGAGGGCTCTAGGAAGTCTGAACTAAGGGAGACACTAAGCCCTTCACATAAGGGTAAGGACAGGGCACCAGGCTGGCTCAATCATGACAGCAACTGACTTGATCTGAGTCATGAATTTGACCCCACATTGGGTGTAGAGAGTACTTATAAAAAAAAAAAAATGCCAGCTAAATCAGGTGTGTCAGAGACTAGAGCAACACAGTTATCACTTGAGGAATAGAAAGTTTGTACCTTTTTTTAAAAAAAGATTTTATTTATTCATGAGAGAGAGAGAGAGAGAGAGAGAGAGGCAGAGACACAGGCAGAGGGAGAAGCAGACTCCATGCACCGGGAGCCCGACGTGGGACTCGAATCCCGGGTCTCCAGGATCAGGCCCTGGGCCGAAGGTGGCACTAAACCGCTGAGCCACAGGGGCTGCCCAGTTTGTACCCTTTTAAAAAAGCTTTGGTGATGGCACCCTGTTACTCATCCACTGGAATGGCTGAAAAGCAAAAGACCAACATTACCAAGTGATGACGATATGGAGCAACTGGTAATTTCATACACCACTGGCAGGAGCATAAGTTGGTTCAACTCACTTTGGAAAACAGTTGCTCACATAATTAACCATCTTTTTCCTGTATACCAGCAATTCTACTCCTCAGTATTTACCAAAGTGGAGTGAAAACACATCCACAAAAAGATGCGCATACCCAATAACATTACAAAGAAGACAAAACCATGACCACCAGTGATTTACACCAGGAATGCAAAGCTGGCTTAACATTTGAAAATCAATGTAATTCACCATATTTACAGATTAAAAATGAAAAAACATATAACTGTCACTAGATTCAGAAGAAGCATGTGATAAAATCTAGCACCCTGGTAAAAAACTAGGACGTCTGGGTGGCTCAATGGTTGAGCATCTCCCTTCAGCTCAGGGTGTGATTCCGGGGTCCTGGAATTGAGTTCTGCGTCGGGCTCCCCACATGGAGCCTGCTTCTCCATCTGCCTATGTCTCTGCCTCTCTCTCTGTGTCTCTCATGAATAAATAAAATAAAATAAAATAAAATAAAAAAGAAAACTAGGAATAGAGGGGTGCTTTGCTAACTCGATATACAGCATCATGAAATATCTATAGCTAACATCATACCTAATGGAGAAAGACTGAATGCTTTTCCCTAGAATCAGGACCAAGACAGGAATGTCTGTTCTAATCACTTCTATTCAAAACAGAGTTGGAGATTCTAGTTTGTGCAATAAGGCAATAAAAGAAATAAGCTTCCAGATTGGAAAGGGAAAAATAAAACCTCTTTTATTCATACACAACATGATTATCAACCTAGAAAATTTGATGGATTCTAGAAAAACACTTCTAGAATTAATAAGGCTGCAGGATATAAGATAAATATACAAACATTAATTATATTTGTATATATCAGCAAAAAGCAGTTGGAAATTGAACATTTAAAAATGTCATTTCCATCCTGGAGATTGTTGTACAACAATGCGACTGTTTTAAATGTCACTGAACTATACTTGAAAGAGGGTAAAATAGTGAATTATATGTCATATAGATTTTACTACAATGAAAAGTTAAAAACACCATTTATAATTGCATAAAAAAATGAAATACGCAGTGGTAAATATGACAAACAATAATGCAAAGTAATGCACTGAACACTACAAAATACCGCTGAGACAGATGCATTACAGACCATGCGACTATGAAGTGAAAGATACCACTTTCAGGTTGGAAGACTCGATATCGTGAAGATGTAAATTCTCTCCAAATTTATCTATAGACTCAATGTCATCCCAATCAGAACTCCAGGAGGATTTTTAAATGTAAGTTAAATGAGTTCTAAAATTCAGATGCAAATTCAGGGGACCTAGAATAGCCAAAACAACTTTGGAAAAGGACAAAAATGGAGCACTAATACTTCTGGGTTTTAGAATTTATTGTAAAATTACAGTTATCGAGACAGCACAGTATTGGCGTAAAAACAAAGAGAAGATCACTGGCACAGAACAGAGCCCAGAAATATTTCCATACGTGTTATTGATGAAGGTGGAAAGGTGTCTTAGCAGAGAAAGAATAATCTTTCAGCACATGGTGCCAGAACAGTCGGACATCACCTGCAAAAATACTAAACTCGGCCCATGCCTCCTACCACCTACAACAAAGTCATTCAAAATGCATCATCACGCTAAATGTAAAACCCAAAACTATAAAACTTCCAAAAGAAAACAAGAGAAGTCTTTGTGAGAGTGCATGAGGCAAAGCCTTTTTGGTCACAGAAAACTAAAAAAAAATTAAGTTAGCGTCATCAGAATTTTTTAAAAGGTCTGCTCTTTGAAGGATGCTGGTTGAGGCAAGTTACAGCGGGAGAAATTTTGCAAATCGTGTCTCTGATACAGGATGTGTGTCCAAAATGCACAAAGGACCTCTGAGAGTAACAAGAACACTAACATCTCAGTGACATGAAGAGGCCGACGGGAATCCGAAGCACATCAGTGGGGGCCTGGCTCCCGGCACTCCTACGGGGGTGCATCTTACTGTGTGTAAATCATACCTCAATAAAAATGAATAAAAAGTCAGTGGCTGTTTCTATGGCCCCAGCCCTACCCCAGAGCCCAGAGAATCAGAAAAACCAGGGCTTTTCACCCTGCTGGTCCTGCTGGGCGGGGTGGACAGGGACCTGCTTTCTCTAGGACATGCGTGCTCCCTCCTCCAGGAGCTATGTCCAGCTGGCTCCTGGGGGCCACGCAGGCCAGTCCACGGGCCTGGCCTTAGAGAAGGAAGGAGGAGCGTCCTGGGCATCCCTCAGAGGCCCCCTGGTCACCCTGCCTGCCTCATCACACGCCCTGGGGCTGAGGACTCAGCACGTTACCCCACCTGGTCCCACAGCTCCATCTGAGGCTGATGCTATGATTAGGCCAATTCTACAGAGTAAGACACGTAAGGCCCAGCAGGGGTCAGACACTTGCCTTAGGTCGCACAATGGCAGACTGGCCCGGAACTGAACTACTTTCCTCCACAGGTTCAACAGAGGCAGGGGAGAGAGAAAAGGGGTCCCGGGGGTGGAGGCGGGTCACAGGTGAGACCACTGCTCACAGTGGTCATTGGTTCCCACCTGCTGACAGGCACCCCAGTGCCCTTTCAAGCCCATTAGTAGGCTGAGTTCACATTCAGGTTCTGAGGCTTCCAGGAAAGGAAGAGGAAGGGGAGCCCTCACCCCGTCACAGGGAAGAACCCTGCACTGTGCCAAGGCAAGGGCCCTGGGACAGGTGCGTGGTGCCGGGGAAGCGCCAGCGGGAGGTGGGCTGAGCTGGAACCAGGGGGGGAAGGCAAGAAGCCGAAGCGTGGGGCGCACACAGAGGCCGGCTATGTCTGGATCAAGCCAGTGGGACGCTTGGACCTGAGGTGCAAAGTGTGGTTCCCCCAAATCTCAGGCTGATGATTTCCACAGGGTTGTCTGGGTGCCACCTGCCTAGCAAAGATCTGGCTCCAATGTCACCTTTCTGTGGCCAGACAGGACTGTCACTGAGTGCCACCCAGAGGCTGGCCTGCCTGCCCGAAGCACCTGCACACGGTAGCTCAAGGCAGCTCCAGCAAGTGTGCCACCCACTGATGGGTCGAGTGCCTGTGATCCTAAAGATGGAGGCGTGGGGCCTCCCCCTGGGATCAGCTGGCTGGGGACACGGTCTGGCTGTCTCAGGACTCAGCGACCCTGGAGGGTTCCCCCATGCTTGAAATGCTGCCCTTGAGCCTGGGGTGGCTGTTCAATCAAGAGCCCAGATTTTAAAGAAGGATCTTGCCTCTGGAAGTAGAGTTCTTGAGGGGACTGACTGAACAACAGTTGACGACTTCCAGCCTCCAGGAGAGGGAGCCCCTGCACCCCACCCCCACCCCCCACCCCCCTGCAAGTGCCCGAGGGTGGAGTACCAGCAAGCTGGTCCCCCACTGGCCCTCATGGGTTGCTCCATGGGTTGCTCCAGGAGCCCCAGCACTCCTGCAGGAATTCCTGCTGAAATGTGCCTGCTCTTCACCCCTCCCTCCTCCCTCCAAGAGATCTCTGCAGATCTCTTGGGCAGATCTCCACAGGAGGGCCACCCTGATCCTACATGTGCACATGCGGTGGGAGGCTACGAAGAGCTGGACAAAGGCTGACAGGAGGTCCCCAGGGGAGACGTCACCCCAGCATTAGGGGGCCAGATGGGACTCGGGGCTCCTTCTCAGGCTGCTGGAGCACAGCGGAGTCTGCCCACACCCCCACATCAGAGCCAGGAGAGAGGCACCCAGCGTAAGCAGTCTACATGTCCACAAAAGCCTCATGCTCCCGAGCCCAGAGCCCCTCGGGTGGGAGGGTAGCGAGTGGGGAACCCCAGCACCAGGACCCCCTGACCCCAGGCCCTGTTCTGGCTGCACCCCTTCCACATGGGGCAAGGAGCACAGCAGCAGCAGCCAGCCAGCCAGCCAGCCAGCCAGCCGTCCTCTCTCCGGGCACCAGGGACTCTGAGACTCCTTGCCCAGTAGCCTGGAGTGGGCCTCCAGGGCCCGTGTCCCCCAGCACAGACCACGAGGTGCTCTGTGCAACACTGCACCCCAGGGCATGTGCTGGTCTGGGGGAGCAGATGGAGGCCCTGCACCTAGAAGAGAGGGCTGTAGAGAGCAGCCAGGCCTGAGTGAGGAGCTCCACTCCTGCCCAACCCACATCAGCACCGGCACACCTCCAGTGCCAGCCTCCAGGTGCCAGCCGCGCCCTCTGTGCACAGACTCTGCCCCAGGCTGCCAGCTCTCTCACGGCTCCTCCCAGTACCCCCACCCCACCTCCCAGGGTTGTCCCTGCCCTCTGTTTGCCCCTGCTCTGCCCTGCCTTCTCCCAGGGAGCCTGCAGGTGACTCAGCCCCTCACCATTTCCTGGAGCAGAAATGAGGCATCTGTCCAGGTGAGACAGGGGGCAGGGCGCGGCAGGACGGGGCAGGTGGCATCACCCCCAAGCAAAGTCCAGCAGGGGAGGAGAGCACCGCCTATGCAGGGAGCCAGAACCAGGGGTCTTGGCAGAGCCCTGCAGCCGGCTCCGGAGAACCTGTCCCTTGCACACTGAGGCCCAGGGGTGAGGGGGGCATGGGTGCGGGCGGGGGGCTGCCAGCACCCCCACAGCCCCCTGCTGCCGGAACCCTCCCAACTTGCTCTGCTCTGTCTGCTTGCCTGGTCCTGTCTCCCTGCCCCCAGAGCAGCTCCGGGGCGGTGGGCACGTTTGCCTCTGCATGCCGAGTGGATTCCCCGAAGTGGTGGCCAGCTACAGAGCAGGCAGTGAGTGAGCTCCTGGCGGCGTGGGGCGCGAATCTTCCCCTCTCTCCCCTTCAGTGGGGGACCCAGCCGTCCCTTCAGACCCTCCCCTCCTGCCTGGCCCAGGGGTCTCCTTCTGGCACATTCCCTTCCCACCCTGGGACCACCCCCTTCAGCACCCATGCTGCCCGATTTCAGAGTCCTTCTCCTGACCCCGCGTGTCCACCCTAGCATCCCCGCCACTCACCAGCCCCCGGGGGCACACTCCGCGGGCCGGCGAGGTGCTCCACCGTCCTGGGCTGGGCAGCATGCGGCCGGCCTGCCCACCGCCAGGCTCTGGACACCTCCCTTGCATCTCATCTCGTCTCCTGGTTGTGAAAACCGTACTTGGGAGCCAAGTGGACGTGGTGGTTACACAACACTGGAATGTTCTAAATGCCACTGAACTGTTCGCTTTTATTTATTTATTTATTGAAGATTTTATTTATTCATTCCTGAGAAACACAGAGACAGAGGCAGAGACACAGGCAGAGGGAAAAGCAGCCCCCACGCAGGAAGCCCGATGCGGGACTCAATCCCAGGACTCCAGGATCACGCCCTGGGCCGAAGGCAGGCACTTAACTGCTGAGCCACCCGGGGATCCCATTGAACTGTTTGCTTTTAGTGGTCAATTTTATGTTATGTGAATTTCACCTCAGTGAAGAAAAAAACAGAAAAAGAAAACTGTGTACATTGCCAGTTTGTACATTGGCTTCCTGGTGTCTACCTCCAGCCTCTTTCTCTAGAATGTTCCCCGGCCCCAAGCTTGAGTGCCCACTCAGAGTCATGGCGATTTCTCAATCGTCACCCCTCATGCCAGTTCCTGGTCTCCACCCTTCTTCCCACAGCCTCAGCTCAAAACCAGTGTCCTCATCTCTCCCGGTCCTGCAACTCATACCTCATGTGCCAGCATGTCCTGTTCCCCAAAGTTCAAAATATATCCATGATTTGACCACTTCCCACCACACAACTGCCAGCGTCCTAGAGCGCACCACTGTCACCTCTTGTTTGGACAACTCCAAAGCCCTCTAATGGTCTCCTGGCAACCACCTCACCTGTCAGCCCAGGACCCTCCATTACAGCGGGCAACAAGCCCTGCATGTGCCATGGTGGCGTGAGACTGTCCCCTACTCTCTGCTCCGGACACACTCACCTCCTTGCTTCTCCTCTGACCACAGGAAGCACACAGCTCACAGTGACAGGGGCCATTGTGCCTGCTACACCCACCCCTCTTCTGGGTGCTCCGAGGATTAATTCTGGATAACCCCAGCACCAGCACCCCAACTTCTTACTCACCTGTCTCCATGTCCTGTTCTGGTGACCGCCTCATGCTCAGGGAACCCCAGACCTTACCATACCCCAGGACCACACCCTAACCGTGGTCACTGCCAGTGATGCCACACTCACCACCTCAATACCAGCGCCCACCCACTGCCTGCCCTGATGCTGGGGGCCACCAATCCACCTCCTGTGCCTTTCCACGTTGCCTGTATCTTCACTGCCTGCCCCGTCACACCGTGTAGAGCCCATCCCTCCATTAAAGCCTGTGCCTGAGGAGCTAAATGTTCTAGAGAAGACATAGGATCATCTAGAAGGAACATGAGTTAATTTGGGATCAGGGGAAGGTCTGGATGGTAAGCTGAGTTAACTGTGGTCAACATCAGCTCCTGGCACAGGAGCAACTGGCCTTCTGGACCTCTGGCCCTGGGCAGGCACTTCTGCAGTGTTCTTGGAGCAACTGCACATAGTGCGCAAGAGCGAGGGTGGGCAACAAGGGCCTGACCTCCAGATACGGGGTCTGTACTCTGCTCATTTTTAAAAAAATATTTTATTTATTTATTCATGAGAGATACAGAGAGAGAGGCAGAGACACAGGCAGAGGGAGCAATAGGCTCCCCCTGGGTAGCCCGATGTGGGAATCAATCCTAGATCCCCAGGATCACACCCTGAGCTGAAGGCAGACTCTCAACCACTGAGCCACTCAGGCATCCTTGTACTCTGTTCATCGATGGCTCCTCTGAAGCAGGAGGTGGGCAGCCACTCCCTCCAACTCAAGTGCCTTCCAAGGATTTAAAGGCCTAAGGCCCCCACCCTGGGAAGCCAGACAGTAAAGCCTGGGACTTTCAAAACAGCTGCATGTACAGGAAAAATTTACAAGTGACCACAAATTACCCCAGAAAAGTTTAGAAAAGACCTGAGAAGGGATGCCTGGGCAGCTCAGTTGGTTGAGTGTCCAACTCTTGATTTTGGCTCAGGGTATAGGATTGAGCCCCATACTGGGCTCCACACTCAGTGCAGAGTCTGCTTCAAATTCTGTCTCCCTCTGCCCCTCCTGCTCATGTACTCTTGCTCTAAAATAAATAAATAAAATCATTTTTAAAAAAGAAAAAAAACACCCAAGAAGACATTAAGTTTACACCTCAGGGGGCTCCTGGGTGGCTCAGTCGGTTAAGCGTTTACTTTTGGCTCAGGTCATGATTCTGGGGTCCTGGGATCGAGCCCCACATTGGGCTCCCTGCTCAGTGGGGAGTCTGCTTCTCCCTCTGCCTCTGCCCCTCACCTGCTCCCATTTATGCTCTCTCATGCACTCAACTACATAAAATCTTTTAAAAAAAGTTTACACCTCAGACTGATCCTTGGCAGAGAGCCTACAACAATCAAAACAAAACAAAAATAATAAACAAAAACAATGACTAAGCCCAGCAAGCCCCAAGAAGAGGGGAGAATCTGATTTCCAAGTTCCCACATTACTAGTTTCAAATGTCCGACCAAAATAATCATGATGCACACAGAGAAACAGAAAAGCATGACCCATTCAAAGGAACAGATGAACAGAATCTGTCCCTGACAAGGATTTAGTAGCAGATATATTACACAGATGTCAGAAAAAAAAATTTTAAATGTGCTTGAAGAACAAATGGCATATGTGAAGAAAGTCAAGAAAACAATGTACAGACAAAGGGAAATAGGAATAAAGACAGAAAATCTACAAAGAAACTAGAAGGAAACTTCTAGGGATGCAAAGGCAGATCTGGGCAGCCAGGAGGACAGGACAGTGGAAGTTATGGAAGCCAAGGAACAGACAGAGAAGAAGATGGAAGAAAAGTGAACAGAATCTAAGGGACTGAGGGTTGTACGTGGGAGACACAGAAGGAGAGAAAGGAGCAGGGAGATCTGAAGAAATCACGGGGTGAGGAGACATGAGTGCAAACATCCATGAGGCTCCATGAACTCCCAAGAGGCCACACTGAGACACACTACAGTACAACATCCAAAACCCAGACCCAAGGATCTGAAGGCAGCAGGAGGAAAGCCATGCGTCACTTACAAGATACCTTCAAATAGATGAAAAGATTTCTCATCAGAAACTTCAGAGGCAGAAAACAGTGGCTAATATGTGCAAAGTGCTCAGAGAAAAAAAACAAAAACAAAAACCATGGGGGATCCCTGGGTGGCGCAGCGGTTTGGCGCCTGCCTTTGGCCCAGGGCGCGATCCTGGAGACCCGGGATCGAGTCCCACGTCGGGCTCCCGGTGCATGGAGCCTGCTTCTCTCTCTGCCTCTCTCTCTCTCTCCATGTCTATCATAAATAAATAAATCTTTAAAAAAACAAAAAACAAAAAACAAAAACCAACTGTCAACCAGGAATCCTATTTTTGGCAAAACTGTCCTTCAAAGGTGAGGGAGAAAGCAAGATGTTCCCAGATAAACAGAAGTCCAGGGAGTTTGCGACCAGAGCTGTAGCACCACAAAGCCATACAGAGAAAGGAAGATCTCAGGAAACGTAAATACACAGCAACTAAAAGCTATTGTTATTAGAATAATAGTTAGAAGGCATTAGATGGCATTAAAACAGCGGTTTTCTACATGAATTAAGAGACTAATTCATTTGATGAAAAATATTATTAATGTAAAACTTAGTATGACTATAACTTTAGTATTTAACTCCAAATCTTGTTTTCTACATAATTTAAGAGGCTGATGGATTTAAAATAATTATCTATGGGGGCACATGGCTGGCTCAGTTGGAGAGGCATGTGACCCTTGATTTTGGTTGGGTAGAGAGATTATTTTTTAAAAAATGAATGAATGAATGATTATTTATGTCTTGGGGCACAGTGTAAAGATGTAATACTTTGACATCGACAACCAAAAAGGTGTTGTACACACAGCTGTGAAGGAGAAGGTTTCTGTGTGTTACTCAAGGTAAACTATAAAATCGATTTAGAAGGTTATAAATTTAGTATGCTAAATGTAATCCCCATGGCAACCACAAAGAAAAGAGCTATAGAATATACACAAAAGGAATTAGGAGGGAATTTAAACATTTCACTAAAAAACTAAACACAGAAGGAGACAGGAATGCAGGAAACAAGGGAGAAAAAAGCCGTAGGCCACACACAACACAAAACGCACAGGACAGGAGGAAGCCCCTCCTCACCAGCGTTCCCTTTAAAGGTAAACGAAAGAGCCTCTCCAGTCAACACAGAGAACGGCAGGATGGATAAAAACACGTGCTGCGACCACTGGCTGTCTACGAGAGACTCAGGTGAGATCTAAAGACACAGCAGGTTGAGAGTCAACGATGGGAACACACGTTACGTGCAGACAGTCCCCAGGAGACAGCTGGTTTCACCAACATCACACAAACAGACTAAGTCAGGAAAAGGTCACAAGGGACGAGGAAGGACAGTACATGTGAGTAAAATCCTCAATACAGTAGGAAGATCTAACAATTACAAGCATTTACGCACCTGAGCACAGACCATTAAAACGTAAGAAGCAAAACCCCACAGAACTGAAGGGACTAGCCAGCCTAGGATAACAGCTGGAGACAGTGATGCTGCACTCAGAGTGATGCACAGAAACACGGACAGGAGTAAGGACACGGAGGACTTGCCCCAGCAACCAACCCCGTCCAACCAGACGGCCCACCCAATTAGGATGGCACACGCGTTCCTCCCCGGTGCCCACTGGACGTTGTACTGTCGTATGGGATCAACCACACGTGAGGCCTCAGGTAAGTCTTCATAGATTTTAAAAGGTAGGCTACATACAAAATATCCTCTCTGGCCACAACAGGATGGAGTTAGAAGTCAACACACACACACACAAAAAAAACATTCACAACATCACGGAAATTTAACACACTTTTAAACAACCAGTGGAAACCAAAGAGGAAATCACCAGGGAAATTAGAAATGAAATGAAATTCGATGAAGGAAAACAGAACGCCACGCCAGAACACGGGGTGTAGCCACGGTGCTGCTAACAGGGAAATCTGTAACTATACGTGCTGGCGTTAAAATCCAGAAGGAAAGGATGTCAAACCAACAACCTATCTACAACTGAAGGAGCTAGACGAGAAACTGAACAAACTAAACCCAAAGCTGGCAGAAGGGAAGAAATCATAAACACTGGAGCAGAGATCAATGAAATAAAGAAAAGAGAACCACTAGAGAAAAGAAATGAAACCAGAAGTCGGTTCTTCAAAAAGATTGATGGATCGGCAGTCCTCGAGCTGGATGGACTAAGAAATAGACTCAAGTCACTAGAATCAGACACAAAGTCGGGGACGCCACTCCCAGAACTAAAAAGGTCTAGGAGAGCGTTCAGTGAACAACTGTACACCAACAACGGGGTGACCTAGATGAAGTGGGCAAATTCCCGGAAAGAGAAAACCCACCGAGACTAAATCACGAAGACGTGGACCATCTGAAGAGGCCTATGAATGAGGAAGGAGATGGGATCAGACATCGGAAATTCCCAACCAAGAAAAGCCTTGGCCCTGCTGGCTTTACTGGTGAATTCTCCACCTTTAATGACCAACACCAATCCCCTCCAAGCTATGCAAGAGAACTGAGGAGGAGGGAGCGCCTCCCAACTCTTTCTGTGCGGTGTTCTGTATTTCACCCAGCATAACCTGGATACCAAAGCCAGACAGAAATACAAGACAGCCACAGACCAGTATCCCTTGTGAACACAGATGCAAAAATCCTCAAGAAACAGAATCATTTCCATGGAAACATCCTTCCTACCTGGCCAGTAGACATGTCTTATCAAGGGAATGATTCTCTCTGTTACTATGCCTCTATACTGGTAGGTTGGTTCAGTAATAAATGTGAGACCTTTCAGCTGAGCTGCTGCTGTGTCCTGATTTGTGAAGTACTGAATTCCCCCTCCTGTCAGATCTCACATAGCACCGTCTGATTGAACTTTCTGCAGTGATAGAAATGGCCCTTGACAACCAAGTATTTAAAGTGTGGCTAGGGGACACCTGTGTGGCTCTGTCTGCCAAGCGTCTGCCTTTGGCTCAGGTCTTGACAGGGAGTCAGCATGTCTCCCTCTCTCTGCTCCTCCCCCTGCTCATGTGCTTTCTCTCAAATAAAATCTTTAAAAAAAAAAAAAACCCTCAAGAAAATACTAGCACACAGAGTTCAGCAGCATATTAAGGAACATACACCATGACAAAGTGAGATTTATCCCTGAAATGCAAGGGATGTTCAACATGGGAATGGATGAGTGTAATATATCGCAACAGAATGAAGGAAGAACAAACCACGTGATCATCTCAGTTGATGCATAACACATATTTGACAAAATTCATTTGGAATATCTGAGAACCCAAGTAGCTAAAGAATTCTAAGACGTGGACCATCTGAAGGGGCCTATGAACGAGGAAGGAGATGGGATCAGGTGTTGGAAATTCCCAACCAAGAAAAGCCCTGGCCCTGATGGCTTTACTGGTGAATTCTACTCCACATTTAATAACCAACACCAATCCTCTTCAAGCTTTGCAAGAGAACTGAGGAGGAGGGAGCACCTCCCAACTCATCCTATGGGGCCAGCATAACCCCAAAGATACTACGAGAAAACCACAGACCAGTATCCCCTGTGAACACGGATGCCAACACCTTCAGCAGGCAACTGGAGAACAGGGTTCGGCAGCATGTGAAGGACGATGCACCACAACAAGGGGCTTTGTCTGTGGAGTGCACAGAGGGCTCCCTGTGAACACCTGCCAGAGTGATGCACCACGTCACAACCAGGGGAAGCCCGCACGATCATCTATCTCAGCTGATGCAGGAAGAGCACTTGACTACACCCAACGCTCCCATAAAAGCACTCAACAAACCAGGAACAGGAGGAACCGCCTCCACACAGTCACCGCCGTCTCTGAAAACCTTACAGCAAATGTAATCCTCAGTGGTGAGTAGGAACAAGGGGATGGTGCCTCCTCTCACCACCTCCAGCGCACCCAGTACTGGAAACTCTGGCCAAAGCAATCAGGCATGAGAACGAAGGAAGAGGCATCTACAGTGGAAAGGAAGAAGTAAAATGATCTGTTTGCATATGAGATGGTCTCATATGCAGAAAACCCTAAAGACTCCATGAAAGAGCTGTTAGAATAAATGAATTGATCCAACCAGGGGCTGCAGTAAGTTTCATTTTTATACATAATGAGCAATCTGAAAGTAAATTGCAAGAACAAATCAATTTACAATAGCATCCATCAAAAACAAAATATTTAAGAAATAACTAGAAAAAAAAGAAATAACTAACTAGGTTAAAAAAAAACTTGATGAAAACTATAAAATATCGTGGACAGAAATTAAGACATAAATATATGGAAACATATCCCACGTTATGGGTTGGAAGACTTGATACTGTCAACATGTCAATATTACTCAAAGTCAATCTACAGACTCAATGCAATCCCTATCAAAATACCAATGACATATTTTGCAGAATGAAAAGCCCATCCTAAAATTCATATGGAATCTCAAGGGCCCCTGAAGAGTCAAAATAATCTCAAAAAAGAACAACATAGCTGGAGGACTCACATCTCGTGATTCAACATTGAATACAAAGCTGCGGTCATCCAAACAGTGAGGTACTGATATAAACAGACATTTAGACCAGGAACAGAATAGAGTGCCAGGAAATAAACCTTTGCACATATGCTCAGATGATTTTGACAAGAGTGCTAAGACCATTCAGTGAGGAAAAGATAGGTTTTTCAACAAATGATCCTGGGAAGATGGGACACCCACATGTAAAAGAATGAAATTGGACCCTCACCCAACGGCATACACAAAAATTTACTCAAAATGGACCAAGGACCTAAACCTAAGACCACAGGTCACACATTGGGTCACAAAACAAGTCTTAATAAATTTAAGATTGAAATCACATGAAGTCTCTTCTGACCACAATGGCATGAAACTAGAAATCCATTACAAGAAAACTGGAAAAAAAAAAAAGAAAAAAAAAAAAAAGAAAACTGGAAAATTCACACACGTGTGAAGATTCAACAACATGCTACTGCATAAGCAGTGGACCAAGGGAGAAATGAAAAAAATAACTGAGGCAAATGAAAATAGAATGCAACACATGGAAACTCAGAGAGTCTAGCAATAACTGTTGTGAGGGGGGAGTCCACAGGCAGGTAAGCACCTGCCTGGAGAAATGAGAAAGGTCTGTGATAAACAACCTCACTCTGCACCTCAAGGAACTAGAGAGAGGAACAGATGAAGCCCCGGGTGCCCAGGGGGCACAGTTAGCTAAGCATCTGGCTCTTGGTTTGTTTTCGGCTCAGGTCATGATCTCGGGATCGTAAGATCCAGCCCCAGGTCGGGCTCCATGCTCAGTGGGGAGTCTGCTTGAGACTCTCTCTGTCTGTCTCTATCCCTCTCTCCCTCTGCTCCCCCCACTTGCATGCACTCTCTCAAAAAAAGAGAGTGGGGGGGGGACAAAAAGATAACAGAAAGATCAATGAAATGAAGAGCTGTTTTTTTGGAAAAGACAAAACTGACAAACCTTTAGCTACACTTGTCAAGAAAAAGAGAGAGAGGACTCAAATAAAGTCAGGAATGAAAGAGGAGACATACAAGTGATACCATGGAAACACTGAAGATCCTAAGATAGTATTAGGAATAATTACATTCCACAAATTGAACAAGAAGCTAATAAATCCCTAGGAACATACAAGACTGAATCACAAAAAAGTAGAAAATTTGAACACATGGATTAGCAAGGAGATTGAATCCATAATCAACAACCTTTCAACAAACCTCCAGAACCAGATGGCTCCACTGGTGAATACTACCAGCATTTAAGGAAGAATTAGCACCAATTAATACCAAAAAAATAGAAGATGAAGGAACACTTCAACTCCTCTTATGAGGCTAGCACTACCATGATGGTAAAATCAGACAAGGACACCACAACCACAGGCCTACAGAACACAGATGCAGAAGTCCTCAATGACGTATTCACAAGTGAATTCAACAATATGGTAAGAGGATCATATACCCTGATTGAGTGGGATTTACTCCAGGGATGCAAGTTTGGGTCCAGAAATCAATTCTGGCAGTCTCTCCTTTGCTCTCCTGCCCGCTGCTCCCTTGCAGTGTGGTCAATAAACTCTACGTCCTTGGGGGGCAGGGGGAATCAATGTGACTTCCGTAAATCAATGTTAGTGTGATACACTCCACTAACAAAAAGAAAGATAAAAATCACATGATTTCAATAGATGCAGAAAAAGCATCTGCCAAATTCAACATCCATTTATGAGACACATTCCCAACAAAGTGGGCACAGAAGGAACACACCTCAACACAATAAAAGCTGCACGGGACAAGCCCACAGTTCACATCATACTCAACAGTGAGAAGCTGAGAGCTTTTCCTCTACGGTCAGGAACAAGACAAGGATGTCCTCTCTCTCTCCACCCTTATTCCATCTGGTCCTGGTAGTCCTGGCTAGAGCAATGATGTAGGAAAAAAACATAAAAGGTGTCTCAACCAAAAGGGAAGTAGTAGAACTGTCACTATTTGCAGATGATACATTATGTGTAGGAAAACCCTAAAGACTCTCCACACACATTACACAGACACAGACACACACACACGCAGCTAGAACCGATAAATGAATTTGGTGAAGTTACATGACACAAAGTCAAAGGGCGGAAGGCAGTTCTGTTTCTCCACACAAATAACAAACCATGAGAAAGAACAATTAGGAAAACAATCCCACCGACAGGTGCATCAAAAATAATAAAAAAGTTAATCCAAGGGTTGAAGACCTATATGCTAAACATTGTAGAACTTTAAGAAAAGAAATTGACGACAAATAAATGGAAAGACAGTCCATGCTCATGGCTGGAAGAATTAATGCTGTTCAAATAGCCATACTACCCAAAACAATCCACAATTCAATGCAATCCCTATCAAAATTCCAATGGCATTTTCCACAGAAATAGATCAAACAATCCTAAAATTTGTATAAAATCACAAAAAACTCCAAGCAACTTTGAGAAGGGAAACAAAGTTGGTGGCTTCAAACTTCCCAATTTCAAACTATATTACAAAACTATAGTAATCAAAATACTATGGGACTGGCATAAAAACAGACACATAGGTCAGTGGAATGCAGTAGAGAGCCCAGGAATAAACCCACCTATACATAGCCAATTAATCTATGATAAAAGAGCCAAGAATAGACAATGGGAACAGGACAGTCAATTCAATAAATGGTGCTGGGAAAACAGGACAGCCTCGTGCAAAAAAAAGAAACTGGGCTTCCTCACACTGTACGCAAAAATCAACTCAAAATGGATTAAAGGCTTGAGTCTATGACCTGAAACCATAAATCTCCTAGAAGAATATGCAGGCAGTAAGCTTCTTGATGAGGATCTTGGTGAGGATTCTTTGATTTGACATGAAAAGCAAAGGCAACAAAAGCAAAAATAAACCCATGGGACCACATCCAACTGGAAAGCTTCTGCACTGGGACATCATCAACAAAATGAAAAGGCAGCCTGTGGAATGGGAGAAGATATTTACAAATCATATGTCTGGGAGGGGGCTAATATCCAAAATATATAAAGAACTCACATGACTCAGTAGCAACACAAAATAACAAAAACGCCAAACAATCCAATTAAACGCTAGGCAGAGGCTCTAAGAAGACATTTTCCCAAAGGAGACACACAGGTGGCCAGGAGGTCCATGAGAAGGTGCACATCAGGACCTCACACCTGTCAGAATGGCCACTGTCTAAACAACAAGAAGGAACACCTATTGGCAAGGATGTGCAGAAACGGGAACCCTGGTGTGCCGCTGGTAGGATGCAAATTGGGGCAGCCACTGCGGAACACGGTATGGAGGTTCCTTAAAAAAATCAAAAACAGAACTATGGTAAGACCCAGCAACTCCACTTCTTTGTATTCGCCTAAAAGAAACAAAGATACTAACTGGAAAAGATGTCTACACACCCATGTTCTCTTTTTTTTTTAAACAATTTTTTTTAAAAGATTTTATTTATTTATTCATAGAGACAGAGAGAGAGAGAGAGAGAGAGAGAGAGGGGCAGAGACACAGGCAGAGGGAGAAGCAGGCTCCATGCAGGGAACCCGATGTGGGACTCGATCCGGGGTCTCCAGGATCACACCCCAGGCTGCAGGCGGCGCTAAACCGCTGCGCCACCAGGGCTGCCCCACACCCATGTTCACTTCAGCATCATTCACTGGAGAAGACATGGAAGCAGCCTGGTGTCCCCAGATGGACGAGCGGACACAGAAGATGCTGTGTTTACATACACATTGGAATACTGTTCCGCCATAAAAAAGAGGAAAACCTTGTCATTTGTGACAATATGCATGGACTTTGAGGGCATTGTGCTAAGTGAAATCAGTCAGAAAGAAAAAGATAAATACCATAAGTGGAATCTGAGAAAAAAAAAAAAAACCCTGAACTCCCATACACAGGGAACAGGCTGGTGGCTGCCATTGGGTTGGGTGACAGGGTGATGGAGGTCAGGGGTGCAAACTTGCAGCTCTTAAGATAAATTGGTCGGGACGTAACCTACAGCAGGGTGACCACAGTTAATAACACTGTGTTGTATATTTGAAAGTTGCTAAGAGAGTAGATGTTAGAATTTCTCAACACAAGAAAAAAGTTGTAACTCTGTGTGGAGAACAATTGTTCACGAGTCTCACTGTGATCACGACACACACAGATACTGGATCATTTCGTTGTGCACCTGACACAGATACAATGCTCTATGTGAACTGCACCTCCATTTTAAAAAGGAAGGAAATTTTGCAACATGCCACCACATGGATGGAGCCTGAGGGAAGTCAGCTGGACACAAGATGAGTGACGGAGGACCCCACTTCTACGAGGGACCCAGTGGCAGACCCACAGGGAGGAGCTGGGGGTGGAGGCCAGCAGTGTTTAGTGGGGACAGAGTTCTAGTCAGAACAGATGGAAAGTTCTGGAGACAGCTGGTGGTGATGGCTGCACAGAAATGGGAAGGCATTTAATGCCCCTGACCTGGACACACACGAATGGTCAAGACTGTGAGTTTTATGTTATGTGTATTTTAATACAATAAAAAGAAGAGGAGAGATCCGGTGTCAGCCACTGCCCTGGACCTGGCAGGGACACAGACAGCAGCAGAGAGCGGGGCAGATGACAAAGCCCAGCCCCTGCCCCCCGGCCACCCTGGGCCCTGACAGCCTCCTTGCAGCCAGCTCACAGGTGTGGGGAATAAGGGCAGAGGTCACCCACCTACTGGCAGGCACCTGGCCCAGAGCTGTGGTGACTCAACAGCTGGAGTCCAAAGCTGGCCACGGCAAGGAGGGTGGGGCCATTTCACCCCACCCCCACCCCATCCCCCACCTTAGAGGAGAGGCATCTGGAACTCAGGCCCAGCTTACACACCCTGCCAACCCGGCAGCTCCAAGTCCACTCTGGGGCCATCTCAGCCTACTGAGTCTCCCCCAGCATGGCAAACACAGGTGGCTGTGCCTCCCCTGCAGGGGAGGAGGTGAGGGCAGCCACTCCCCAGGCCCCTATACATGGAGTGGGCAGGATGGGCAGGCATGAGGGTCCTCCTGGCTTGTGGCCGAGTGCAGAGCCACTTAAGGAACACAGCCTGAAGGTTCCCCAACCTGTCAAACATAGAATCACCTGGTGACCCAGCGGTCCTGCTCCCGAGTCTACCCCAAAGACTCAAGAGACTTGCACACCCGTGTTCATGGCAGCCAAGAGGTGGAAGCAACCCAGGTGTCCACGGATGGATGAGGACAAAGTGGTGGTGCATCCACATCACAGGAATGGTAAGAAAGCATGAAGCACGGACACGCAGTCCAACAGGGGTGGACAAGCACAGACAGCATGCTGATGGGAGGAAGCCAGAAACAAGATGAACACTGCAGGGCCCCACTCGAGCCAGGTCTTGGAGCCGCCAGCCACACACACACACACACACACACACACACACACACACACAGAAGACGGCAGCGCTGGGGCTGGGGGAGCACGTGGGGGTCCGCAGTCCAGATTTACAGGAGGATTAGAGCAGTAGGGATGGTGTACAACAGTGTGAATGTACTTAATGCCACTGCACACTTAAGACGGTGCCTGGTGCCACAGTCAGTTTGAGCATCTGACTCTTGGTGGGTTGTTTTTTTTTTTTTAAGATTAATTAATTAATTTATTTATCCATGAGACACAGAGAGAGAGAGGCAGAGACACAGGCAGAGGGAGAAGCAGGCTCCATGCAGGGAGCCAGATGTGGGATTCGATCCCGGGTCCCCAGGATCATGCTCTGGGCTGAAGGTAGGTACCAAACTGCTGAGCCACCGGGGTGTCCCTGACTCTTGGTTTTGTTCGAATCAGGTCACCATCTCCCGGTGAGGGGATCAAGCCCCTCCCAGGGCTCCCTGCTCAGCAGGAGTCTCTGCTCCCCTTCCCTCTCTCCCTCTGCTTGTGTACACACGCGCTATCTCAAATAAATAATCGTTAAAAAAAAAAAGATGGTTAAAATGGTAACTTTTATGCATATTTTGCCACAATAAAAAGAATTTCGTTGAGACGCCTGGGTGGTTCAGTTGGTGAAGCATCTACCTTCGGCTCAGGTCGTGATCCCAGGGCCCTGCATTGGGCTCCCTGCTCAGCGGAGAGTCTACTTCTCCCTCTGCCTCTGCTTGTGCCCACACTCTCAAATAATTAAATAAAATCCAGGTGGGCTGCTGCCCTGACGATAGGTGCTGCCTGCCCAGCCCACCCCTCAGCAGCCCCCTGACAGTCACATGCCCACCCAGGGGACCCTCTCCCAAAAGAGGCCAAATTCCTGAAATTTCTCACCACCAGGAGGCTTCTGTCCTGGCTGACAGCAAGTTGGAAGAGTCATGTCTGCCTTGAAGCTTCTGGGGGCCAAGTGAGCAGGTTCTGCTCTGAGGTCACCTGCGTGGCAGTGCAGGCACATCCTCACTGGTGGCTAAGCTGCAAGGACCGTCTCCCCAGGCCACTCACGGCCAGACCCTCCGGTCCCGGCTCCGGAAAACATATCTGGAGCAGCCCAGCCTCCATGCAGCCAGCCCAAACCAGCTGTCTTGTCAGAAACGAAGACCTCCTCCTCACTGAGCTGACATGCAAATCAGAAAGCCCAGGTGCTCTCAGAATTGGTTTTACCTGGTCCTCCAGGCAATTCAGATGCCCAGGTGACATGCATCAAAGTACCACAAAATGATCCACACCCAAACCCAATTAAGGACCTGAGAGCCCCAAATCCTTCTAGAGCATCGGACCTGAGCCTTTAAGGGGAGAACCTATCATTTGTCCCAACTAGGCAGGCTGCTTGGAGGAAGTGCAGAGGCCCCCCCCCCAACCTCTCTCTCCAGGCGGAGACCCCACTAGGCCTTGCAGAGCAAGAGATGCACTCGCACCCACTCCCCCAGGGCTATCAGGAGAAACACTTCTCTGGGAGGCTGTTAGCTTGCTCCTATGTTTGGGGGGGGGCCACTACTGGAGCAGGTTCTGGAGGTCTGCAGGGACTCCTTCACCCCAAGGCTGCCTCCGTCCCAGGAACCTTTGCATGGCCAGCTGGCCAGGTCTGCCCAAATCTACTGCCAAACCCTCCAGGCCTGCCCTTATGTCCTGCTATCCAGAGCCAATGCTCAGGGACCCTCGCCCCGGCCATGCCCTGCTCCTGGCTGGCTGTGGTCAGGCAGGCAGCCATGAGCCAGCCCGTATCACCATAGAGTGGCCCTCAGCCGCCTGTCTGGGACGCAGCAGGCACAGTGGCACAGAACCTGGACAGACCAGGCAGCCTCATCTAAGCAGCAGAGCTGTGGGCGCGCATTCCACGGGGGTCATGAGGGAGGAGGCAGGGCAACAGGCCTCGCCCCCCTGGAGCGGGGGGAAGGGTAGGAAGGGAGGCAGGGCTAGAGCATCAAGAGACCTGCTCTGCCTCTGAAGCACCACGTCCCTCAAAGGGGCTCAGTTGCCCCAGCAGTGAAATAGGGGCGATCACCAGCATCTAGTCTGCTCCACAGGGCTGCCAGACAGATGAGGCAAGATGCTGGTGTCATGGGCCAATTCTGACAAACCAGAGGCTTGGCCCAATGGGTAAGACTTGGGTAAGACTTGTAAGAACTGACTGGTCAAGAGCCCAGCATGCCTGCCTTGGGGCAGTGGCCTCTTGCTGAGTGGGTGGGCTGTGCACAGCAGGGCCCAACAGGCCAGGAAACCCCCTGTCCCACCTGCCAGGGTGCCCCCCCATCCTGAGGTCACGCAGGGAGGCTCTGGGTCTAAAGAAGCTGCTCCTGAGCACTATAACCAGAAAGGAGAGGGACAGGGTCAGCTCCCCGGCCCCCAACCTCTAGCTCATGGCTGAGAGCTGAACACACTGGCTGCCCTTTCTCATCTGACCTCTCCCTGGTGTGGCCAGCTTTCCTGAACAAGTAAAAAGACTATGGTTTGGAAGAGAGAGGTGAGGGGAGTATGAGGTGAGCCAGCCAGCTGGGGGAGCTGGACACAATAGTGATGCCAATGCTGCCCCCACAGCACCATCAGGGTGGGCCCTGCAGCTCCCCAGCTCAGGAGGCCGGGGAAAAGGCCACCACAGTCTGCCCGGATCTCAGAGAAGCCTGTCCCTGGCTCTGGGATGCTCAAGCTCCTGGTATAGCCTTTCTGGGCAACATTGAAGCTGACCAGCAGATTCCCAGGACCTGGGACTGCCAAAGACCTCTCCCAGAGGAGAGCTGGGGACAAGGTCTCTTTTGAAGTGCCTGCAGACTGCGTGTCTCAGACTGGTGTCTCAGGACAAATGCGAGCCCCCCTTCTTGGGGGGCTTTAGCTACTCCATGGTGTGCTAGGTTTATTCTGAGGAGTTTGGGCTAGGAGCCCCCAGCGGAGTGTCCAGTGTCCCTGTGGAGTGCCTGGGGAACAGCCCTTGAGGGGGGCCACCCTCCACTCTGGGGTGGCATGAGTAGGTGAGGCTCTGGGGCTGTTTCTGCCCCACCCCCGCCCTCAGCAAGGACCAGAGGGTGCTGCCCATGGCTCAGAAGCAGGGTACTGCTGGCTTGAAAGCACAGCCTGTCCCCTTCCTGCCAATCCCAGGACAAATAGGCCCAGGAAGGGAGGGGAAGCTCTTCAGGACTCTGGCGCCTTGGAAATCACCCCAGAGCAGGGCCACCCAGGAGCAAAGTCCAGGAGATGCCTGCCAGGAGGATGGGTGCAGGTGGACTGGGAGCTTGTTACAGGCTGCACCCATTCCCCCCCCACCTGAGCTGGCCACCTGCCCCAAAGCAGTCAGGCACCAGGGTGGGGAGAGGGGAGCCCTTTCCCACTGGCCTTCCTCCCCCAGCCCCCTGCTCAGGGCAGCGCAAACCGGTGGCTCCCGGTGGGGAGGCCATGACGTCACCTCCAGGTGGCAGGGAGCCAGGTGGACCCCCACACCCACGCACAGAAGCCCCGGGGCCAGATCGCCCTTTCTCTCCCTGCAGCTGCTCGCCCGCGCGATTTCCTCTTTCTCTGCGGAGCGAGGTTTCGCAACGCGGCGGTCCGCGGGTGACAGCGAGACACGCAGCCCGGGGGGAGGGGAGGCGACCCAGCCGCAGGCCCGGGGCCGCTGGGAGGCGACCTCCGGCTCCAGGCAGGTGCGCCCGGGGCCCGCGCCCCCGGCCACGCAGGCGCCGCAGCAACCCTCCGTGTCCCCCAGGGGCCGGCATCCAGGCCGGCGCCCACCCGGCCGCACCCATCCCGGCCCCGCACCCACCCGGCCGGCGCCTCCCACGGGCGCACCCAGCGCGACCCGCAGCCACCCGGGCCCCCGCGCCCACCGGGCCGGCCGGGACCAGGGCGCAGCCGCCGGCCCCGCACCTACCCGGGGCGCCGCAGTCGGCGCATCGCGCGTTCCCGGGTCGCTGCAGCAGCTCCAGGACCGCCCTGCGCCGCTCCTTGGCCATGGCCGCGATGCCGCCCGCCGCGATGCCGGCCGGGCCCGAGCGTGCGCCCCGCCGCGCTAGGGCCCCTCGCAGCCCGCCCGCCGCCCGCGGCCCTGCGCCATCCTGGGCGGCCTCAGCCCGCGCGCCGGTTCCGCATTCCTGCCGCCGGCCCGGCTCCTCCGCCGCTCGTGTCGCCGCCGCGGCCGCCGAGCGTGTGCCGGCGCGGGCCCCGGGGCGCACGGCGCGCTCTGGCCGGCACGGCCCGCGGGCGGCCCCCAGCGGCGCGGGCGGGCGGGCGGGCGGGCGGCCTCCTTCCGCGCTCGGGACCGCCGGGGGCTCCCTGCCGCCCCCCCTGCGAGCACGGCGCCGCCGGGCGGGCGCGCTGCTGGGGGCGGGGGCCGCGCAGGCTCCGGTGGGCTCCTCCGGGGGCGCGCCTGGACACCGGGGCGCCTGGCCCGGTGGGCCGGCCGGGGCAGGGGGCCAGCCACGCCATGCCCCTCGCGGGGAGAAGATGGCCAGCAGCCCCCGGGCAGGACAGCTCGGGCACCCTTAGCGAGTTAAAGCCCCTCCATGTCAGGAGGCCAGGGACCCGGGAGTGAGGGTGAGGGGAGAGGCGCAGGGGACAGGTAACCAGGTGGGCCCCTCCTCTGCACTTTTTCAAAATCTTTCCATCATCTTCTTAAATTATGAACGCAATGATACATACAATTGAAACAAGTATCACACTGAAGAACTGGAGCTACTCCCTACCCCATCCCAGGCAATTTTAAGCCAAACACTGTTAACAATCCCTGCGCATCCTTCCAGAATGGTCCCCAGCCTGTGAGAGCACCAGGGGAAGCCCTGATCCTTCTGATCTGCCGCTGCGTTATGGTGTTGTTTTCATTTAATAAGCCTGACATACCCGCCAAGTGAATCCATATGGACCTACTTCTTTCTCTCAGCTGGGCCATGATGTGTTACAGGCTGAGGGGCATTTAGGGCATTTTCAGGTGGTCAGTCATAGGCTCCACAACCCACCTCATCCACCACCAACACCTCCATGTTTCAAGTGGACTCGGGTCCAGAAGGGGCACCTACGAACCAATGGCAGACCTGCCACCTGCCATCGTCAAGGTCACCCAGACCTTGTCCCACCACATCCCTGTTCCACTGGTGCCCCAGTCAACACAGGGAGCATAGACATTCCAGAATCTTGTCCATTTTTTGCATAGAAAGCAGCAACGCACTCTGGTCTGCATGTCTAAGCCACTAGTCCTGTGATGCGGTGTGGTTAACTGGTCACAAGTCTCTCCCCCATTCGTTGGAGCCTCCTGAGCAAAGACAGATGGCATTTCCATCTCTGGGTCCCTGTGCCAGGGTCAGGATCTGCCACCCAGCACAACGGAGATGTTAATAACAAGTCACAGCTACGGACTAATTGACCAGGCACCAGGCATAAGGTTAAATCCCTTAATGGATTTTATTTCATTCTCATCTGATGGGGAAACTGAGGTATGAAGCAATCCTATCAGTTGCCCAAGGCCACACATGGCTGCTACACGTCAGAACTTGGGTAAGCGCATGACCAAAGAAAAGAGGCACATACCCGGACAGCTGCCGGAGAGGACCATGGTTCCACGTGGGGGCAGAGGGGCCACAGAGGGGCCACAGAGAGGCCTCGGAGGACCAGCAGGTGTACAGCAGGCAAGGAGGGAACCATGTGAGCCGTCCCCACCCCCACCCCCCAAGGGGGCAGGTCTTCTGCCTTCTCTGTCTTTCCTTCTGATTGAGGAGGTGATGACACAGTCCAGGGGAGGGAGGGAGGGAGGCGGGTGGATGAGAAGAGAGAAGTCAGGATGTGAAACAGGAGTCCCCAAAGGAGGCGAGAGCAGGAGCTGCAGCCCCTGCCCTGGTGTTTCCTGGCAAGGGGGCGGCCCCCACTGGCTGTGGTCAGGGCTGCATGAGGAGCACAAGGCTCACACAGGACCCAAATGGTGACAGCACAGACGGGACTGGGCCAGAACCAGAGAGGCTGGCCAGGGAAGGCACAGGGTCTGCACACTTCCCTGCCTGCTCCTGCTCCTGCTCCTGCTCCTGCTCCTGCTCCTGCTCCTGCTCCTGCCTGTCTGCCTGCAAGCCCTGCTCCCTCTGCCAGCTGTCCCTCATCTGCAAAGCTGTGCTGAAGGCCCCCAATCCCAGTTACTCAAGCATCTTCTGGGCCTGGGCAGGGGCCCAGCGAGACCTGGTGCCCATCTGCCCATGACCACTCAGCCACACTGAGCAAACAGTGAGCCCCCTGTGGGCAGGGCCCGCCTGCTCCACATCCCCACAGCACGGCGGAATCCTCACACAGCTGGTCAGCAGGCAAGGTAAGACCAGGGCCCCTTCCCGGCATCACAGGGGCTAACTCTCCCAGGGAAGGAGTGGAATGGACGGAGGCTTCCAGGTATCAGAGCCAGTCCTGGACCTCTTGGACAGGATGAACCCTGTCCTCAGCCTGGCACTCAGCCTCTCCTGATAGAGAAGTTACTTTCCAAAGGCTGATGACAGAGGTACTGCCAGGCTCCCTTCCCTGCTGACACATAAGTCATTGCCACCTCCTCCTTGAAGCCCTCCCAGACCAACCACACAGAATCTCCCAGATGAGACCCACACCAAGTGTCAGGATTTTGCCTGTGGACCCCAGAGCTCCCAACTCCCAGCCCAGAGTTTTGAGATCATCAGGCCCAGAGCACGCCATGTTCTAACACCCCCTTGAGAATACAAAAGTAACCACCTCTCAATCATTTCCTGTCTTTCTATCAACAAGGCCTTTTTATTGTACCAGCTGGACTTCTAAGGCCTCCAAAGCAGGGACTGATACAACCATCAAGAAACCGTTCTAGTCCTTGGAATCCCCTGCCAACCCCTCTTTGGATGTGAGCAGCTTTGCAGCGCGAGAATGGCACTTGGTTTCTGCCCAGCACTCCCATGTTTCCAGCCCTGGACAAGCTCCCACTGAGGTGGCTGGAAGCAGAGGAAGCACCACCCTTGCTGGCTTGCAGCTCAGGGGTGTGAGGTGGGCTGGAACTCAGGCCTTCTTGTCAAAACCCTCACTGGAGAGCAGGCCCCCGGCTCAACTGAGGGTCCCGGGATACACAGTGTTGGCGGGCATGGACAGAGACCCTCTGGCCCAGCCAGGGACACAGGATGGGGACTCAAAGCTGAAGGCACAGCTGCAGACAAAATGGAGAAACTGAGGCTGCTGGAGGTGAAAGTGGCGCAGGATGTGTGGCCAAGGCGCCTCCTGGTGGCCAGTGAGGTGTGCTCTGGGGCAGGAGAGCAGGCTGGGTGGGGTGGCCAGAGAGGCCAGGAGGGCGCCTGTGGTGCCTGGTGAGGCAGTGACCTAGAAATGAGGAATCCTGGAGGACAGTGCTCCCCGCCCAGACTGCAGGAGTATCTCCACTGTGCACTACTGAGTTTGCTGCTGGGGGGTTGAACTGCCTCCCCAGGGACATGCTGGAGGCCCAAGTCCATGGAGAAAGACGAACGTGACCTTATCTGGGGACAGGTCTTTGCAAACGAGTGAGTAAAGGTGAGGTCATGAGGGCAGGCCCTAATCCAGTGACTGTGTCCTTACAAAAGGGGGGTTTGGACATGGACACAGGCATACACGCAGGGAGGCCGCTGTGTGATGGAGAAGGAAGAGGTCGAGGTGGGGGTGATGTGTCCGCAGACCAGGAACCCCAAGGACTGACGGCCAAGCAGGGCAGGGAGGGCAGTGGCCAAGGAGCAGCTCCACCTTCCAAGTCTCCAGGGGGAACCTGCCCTCCATCCGGGACTTCTGCCTCCAGGGCTGGGAGGGAACAAATGTCTGTAGTTCTAAGTCTCACCAGCGAACTAACACAGTTTGACATTGCTTTTCTTGGCTGCTTTCGTACAACAGAGTCAGGACACAGCCGGCTGGCAGGTACCTGGGCCTCCCACTGCTGCCCACTCCTGCAGAGACCCATGGCTTCTCTTCCCTCCCCCTGCCTCCTGCCTCCAGTGTGGAGGGTTTAGGCTGTCTGGATCAATCTAACTTGGGGAGCAATGCAAAGGCGGTGGGGGTCCAACAGCCTTAGAGTCCCCAGGCCCAAGTCTGGAAGCATTTTCTTCCTCTTGAAGCCGAAAAAAACCCAGGATGCTCCCTCCACACAGCCTCCTTGGGGCCTCCAGCTGGTCCATTCCCACCTACAACCCTCGGCTGTAGCCTGTCCTGGGGTCATGCCTGTGTGACCCCCACCTGGCCTTACCTCTTTGCCCTGCCTCCACAGGCTGATGGGCAAGGGCAGGCCCTGCCCTGTGTTAGGTAGAGGGAGAACGGGAGGTCACCAAGTACCAGGAGGACAGGGAGGAGTCAGCAGGGCTTCCCCTGGGCTCCCACCTACAGGAGGGTATTTCAGGCTGATGAGCACAGGGGCCTGGGGCTTTGGAGAGGTGCTGGAGGGTCTCAAGGCCAGATCCCAGGGTCCTGACCCAGTCCTGGGGGAGGGGGTAATAAAGAGAGTGGCTGTGTGTCTGCCCTTGGGCACCCACGGGAGGCATGGGCCGTGGTGGCACCACCAAAGCCCATGGAAGATCAGGGAGGAGTCCACTTAGGGATGGCGGGCATAGAGACAGAGGGCTGGAGACAGAGCTCAGGGAGGCGGGTAGGGGCCAACACTGCCTCCCATACCCAGATCCCAGATACATGTAGAGCCCTCCCTGCAGATACAGAGCATTGTAACATAGGCTGAGTGGCCAGCCGGTCCCAGAGTGGCGTTGGGTGAGGTGTGAGCAGAGCAGGAACCAGGACCAGGCCTGGAACCCTCCTGGGGCTTCCTATGCTCCTCTGGCCCTGGCCAGGCAGGACAGCCACATACCTGTGCCTTTGCCTCACTCCTTCCTGGGCCCGCTCCACACCAGACCCCTAAGGGAACCTTCCCCGGCCCCGTGTGCCCAAGTATCAGCTGTGGGGAAAGCCCAAGAAGAATGTAAACACACGCCCAGATAGCCAGCCCCCCAAGAGTGGAGGCTGCAGGAAAGCCACCGAGATGCACACAGCCACATGCATGGCCACGAGGAACAGCTTCCTGGTGTGGCTGGGAACAGTTCCTTTTTTGAAGCCAGCCTTACCCGATGCAACTCCTGTAGCCACTGCCATCGGCCTGTGGCCCCGCCCTGGTAGAAAGGCTCATCACTATTTTTACCAAGAGAAACACAGAAGAATAAAACATGAAGATGATTGGACTTTCACAGGAGACAGGAGGAAATGAGGGGCCAACAGACACGCAAATGCCCTAAAGCCAGAGGTGTGGTAATTCACAGTCCCATAAGGCAGAGGGTGGGCAGGCAGGACACTGCCACCAGACGCTTTCCACATCAGAGTCCGGGAGTGAGAGGAGTGGGGCGTGCAAGCTTCTCCTGCCAGACAGAAGGCTGGCAGAGCCATGAGCCCTGCACTGTGCCCGAGGCCTTGGCAGGCGGCCACCCTCACCGGGCCCAGGCTGGGCAGACAGCGGTAAGGTCCTCTGCCACACACAGCCATTCCCATATGTGGTTTGGGGAGAAGGGTGAGATCTGAGAGAGGACACAGGGGCTTGTCCTCTTTCCCTGACCCTGTCCCCTTCTAGCAATGACACTTGAGCTGTGGCTCTGAAGTTCACATGCAAAAAGAGGGAAAAAATCTCAAAAATCCATGAATAAAGAACCTTTAAACATCAGTAATAAAGAAGGCAAGTGACCCGATTAAGCAGTAAGAAAAGGATCAGAACAGAGGTTTCTCTCAGGAAGATGAGAAACGGCCAGTATACATGGGAAGAGATGCTCAGCACCATCAGTGGTCAGGGAAACGCGGATCAGATTCATTCTAGATCCCACTTTTCTCCCCTTCCCTCCATCCCTATCTACCCCCCACCCACCCACACATACTCATGTGCCCTCTCTAAATAAATAAATAAATAAACTAAATCTTTAAAAAACCACACAGGAGACTCAGTGAAATAAACCAGTCACAAAAGGACACACATTGTAGGATTCTACTCACGTGAGTCCTATTTATAGGAGTCCTCAGACCTGAAGGGTTTTCCCTTGTGTTCCAGTGAGAACTGAATGTCTCTTCATGTTTCTCATGCCTGACATCATGGCCCCTGTGCTGAGCCCCGCTGAATGAAGGGGTTTTGCCTTCCCTCCCTCAGCAGCCCCACACAAGGCTAACATCACAACCCCAAGAGGATGGGGGAGACTGAGGCAGGAGGCACTGGGTCACACATCTCATGGACTTCTCTCCAGCATCAGATCACAAGCCTGAGGACAAGGTCGAGGACAAGGTCGAGCACAAGGGATCCCCACACACCCCAGACCAGGTGGTCAAGAAGCCTTGCAGCTTCATGAAGCACAGGGAGGAAGGTATTGAAGCACTCACAGTTTATCGGTGCCACACACTGCAAACAGAGCTGGCTGCCTCTGAGCCCATCTACCATGAACTGAGTCTATAAACGAATACATCACGACAGACCTCAAATAGGTGCAATGAGACTGGGCACTTGAGACAAGACTCGTATTTCCCAGAGAAAGTCCCTCTGCCTATCCCCCATCCACCCATCCATCTATTCATCCATCCACCTATCCATCCATCATCTATATATCCATTTATCCTTTATCCATCCCTCATTATCCATCCATCGTCACCATCATCTATCATCCATCTATCCATCATCTACCATCCACCATCTATCTTCCATCATCTACCCATCATCTATCATCTATCCATCCACTCATCCATCCAACTATTCATCCATCCCATCTATCCATCCATTACTCATCTGTTCATCCATCCACCCATGCATCTATCCATCATCTATCCATTCACCATCTACCTACCATCCATCCACCCACCTATCCATCCATCTGTCCATCATCTATCTACCCATCCATCCACATATCCATTCATTTATCAATCCATCATCAATCCATCATCTATCCATCCATCTACTTATTCACCCACCCAACCATCCATTCATCATGTATCTATCCACCTATCCACCCATCCATCTATCCATCTTCTATCTACCCATAATCTACTGTCTATCCATTATCATCTATCCATTTATCATCTATCATCATAGATGATATCCACTCATCATTTATTTATCCATCCAATCTTCTATTATCTGTCCATCTCCTATCATCTACCCATTCATCTATCTACCCATATCTATCCATCCACCCACCCATCCACACATCCATCCATCTACTCATAACCTATCCTCTATCATCCATCTACCTTCTCTCCATCTATCCATCATCTATCCATCCGCCTATCCATCCATCCTTTTGTCATCTATCCATCTCCTATCACCTACTCATCTATCCATCCATCCGTCCTCTATCTGCCCATCAATTCGTCTACACATCCATTTATCCATTCACCTAACATCTATTCACCCATCATTCATCTATCTCTGACTTCCCTCCAACAGGATCATCTATAAAGTGACATTTCCCCCCCCCTCACTGAGATATAGGATCTATGTTCTTTTTTTTCTTTTTTTTTTCTTTTTTTTAAAATTTTTTATTTATTTATGATAGTCACAGAGAGAGAGAGAGAGGCAGAGACATAGGCAGAGGGAGAAGCAGGCTCCATGCACCAGGAGCCCGACGTGGGATTCGATCCCGGGTCTCCAGGATCGCACCCTGGGCCAAAGGCAGGCGCCAAACCGCTGCACTACCCAGGGATCCCTTTTTTTCTTTTTTTAAAAAGATTTTATTTATTTTTAATATTTTATTTATTTATTCATGAGAGACAGAGAGAGAGAGAGAGAGGCAGAGACACAGGCAGAGGGAGAAGCAGGCTCCATGCAGGGAGCCCGATGCAGGACTTGATCCCAGGTCTCCAGGATCAGACCCTGGGCTGAAGGCGGTGCTAAACCGCTGAGCCACCAGGGCTGCCCTGGGATCTATGTTCTTACCTTAAATCTCAGTAGGGGTTGGGGTACCTGGGTGGCTCACTCAGTTGAGCCTCCAACTCTTGGTTTCGGCTCAGGTCATGATCTTAGGGTTGTAAGATCAAGCCCTGCGTCAGGCTCCATACTTGGCATGGACTCTGCTTGAGATTCTTTCCGCGTCCTTCTCCCTCTCCTCTGGCTCTCTCTCTCAAATAAATAAAAATTTCTAAAAATATCTCAGTGGGGGTTGTGATTGCTCCAACCAGTGGAGGATGGTTGCAAGACAGCACGCAGACTTCTTAGGGAGATCATAAAAGGATGTAGCTTCCACTTGGTGCATTCTCAGTGTCACTATCTCTTTCTATCCTGGTCTCTGTGTCTCTCCTTGGGAGGCTGAGCTGCCGGGTACAAAGCCTGGCCCCTGGCCACTATACTGCAGAGACCATGTGGAGAGAGCCCAGGGAGATAGTGATGCTCCAGCTGCCAGAGGCCTCAGGTGGGGCAACCAATCCCAGAAATGTGAAAATGAGAACCATACAATCCTGTAGCCTGAAGCTGTTTGGGGTGGCCTGCAGCCCAGCAAGGACTAACTGGTACAGTGGTGGGAGAGAGATGGTCTGGAGGAGCAGGGGCCACAGGGCTGTACCTTGGGACCCCATGGCCCAAGGCCCTGGGCAGACACCCACACTGGAGCACTGGGTCCCAGAGGCTGGGAGGCCTCTCAGCCTGGCCTGAGCCCTCCTCCCAGACCCTTTATTCATAGTAACCCTCTTGTCTCCAGTGGGGTCTCCTCTGGGGGGGATACTGCTGCCCCCAGATCCCATTTCTAGCCCTTGAAGCCTCTACCTTTAGGCAGTTTGTGGGTGCAGGCAGTGAACCCCTTGCCACCCATCACTGATTCCCCTGTGGTGCACTTGTAGTATAGTGGACACAGTAGGCACTTGCTCTGTGCTGCCCTGGAACGAATTGGGGAGTTGGCACAGGGGTGGTGGTGGCAGCTGAGGCTCCCCTTCCTTCTGAGCCCCAAGTCCCTAGCCTGGCTGTCAGGTCAAGAAAACCTGGGGGTTTGGGGATGTACAGCCCTGGTCCTAACTGTAGTTCTTGGGGAACGTGGTGCACACTGTCCTCTCTAGGTGACCCTCTTCAGGTATTGCAGCCCTGCCACTGTCCAGCAGGGGCCGCCATGCCACCACATTCTGTCCCTGAGGCACCAGGGACCCAGCAGGTCAATGAGAAGGGACAGTGGGTTTCCTCTGAGTGGTTGGAGCTCATCCCTGCCCCAAATTACTGTGCTTTTATAATTCGCGGGCGAAGCTGCCGAACCCCACAGACCAGCCCTAAGAGCCCCAAAGTGATAACCAGGTCAGCATCTTCAGAAGGGTCTGTCTCTCAGCTCCAGGACACGTCTGAAGAGACGCTCCCCTGGGAGTGTCCCCAGCCCAGCCCCCACAGCCATCCAGGACCCGCTGTCCTTCCAACACCGCCTGTCCACTATGAGCCTCCTGGATCCCACACCTGCAGCCCCAAGCTTCCAGCTCCCAGGGCCCAAAAGAACCCTTTCCCCCTTGTGGTGCAGAGGAGTTGGGTGTCCCCCAGGCAGAGCAGGGCTCTCTGCTGTTCAGTGGGGTAACTGCCAAAATCCCAAACTGCAAGGTAGCAAGCAGAGTTCTGGACTGGAAGCTCTTGCTCCACAAGCCCCCCATGTCACAGCCAGGGCAGCCCACCCTGCTGGACCATAGCTGTTAGGGTGCTGAGATCAACCTTGCAAGCAGGTCCCCTGCCATATGCTCCTTGTGTACCTAAGTACTTCCTCTCCTACCTCCTTCCCCTCCTCAAATGACCCTGGCCTGCTCTGCCTCACTGTCCAGCACACGCTGCAGCCAAGATAACATGCCCAGGCTCTGCGGGACCAGGAAATTAGGTGCAGTGACAGTAACAGGGCCACAAGCATGTGTCCCTATTCCTGCCTCCTGACCTCTCCACCTGGGCTCTACCTCCAGATTCAGGGGAGGGGACAGAGGCCCACTCCACCCCCGAGGCGAAGAGGGTGCAGAAGTACACAGGTATTGTACACAGGTATTGAAATGGCCACATGCTCTGGGGTTTCACTGGACTGAGGGCAAGAGGCTGGTCCAAACCCCGAGACAGCCCAGAATCGGACAGTGGGCTAGGCAGTAAATTCCTTTTTTAAAAATTATTTATTTATTTAAGAGAGAGAGACGGGGGGGGGGGGGCAGAGGCACAGGAGGAGGGAGAAGCAGGCTCCATGCCAGGAGCCCGATGTCAGACTCTATCCCATGACTCCAGGATCGCGCCCTGGGCCAAAGGCAGGCGCCAAACGGCTAAGCCACCCAGAGATCCCCCTGGGCAGTAAATTCCTGTTACATCCCCTCCGCCAGGCCCTAGAGGTTCCTAGAGCTTGTTTGCTACCTTCTAAGTTCGTGGAGAAAAAGGGCGAATGTTAAGAAACCAAGCAGGCAATGAGGCATTTGGCTGGCTCAGACTCTTGATCTCAGGATTGTAAGTTCAAGTCCCATGTGGGACATGGAGCTTACTTAAAAAAAAAAAAAAATCCAATGAGAGATGTATGCACAACTCTGAACTATACTCATTCGAAAGTGAATTTATGGTATGTGGATTATATTCCAATACAAAATTTAAAAAAGAAACGAAGCAGACAAAAGGACTCATTTCAGACATATCTTGTTCTCCTGGCCTGCTGCATGCACACTCAGCTCTGCTCCTTGAGCATCCCTGGAATACATCCACAAATCCAAGTGCTCTGACATCGCTGGGCACCTCCCACCCCTCCCTAGCCAGCAGCCCTACAAGGACACCAGCCTGGCCTGGAGGAATCAGGGTGTCTGCCAGGAGGAGGAGAGAAGGCACCCAGGCAGGAGGGAACAGGACACTCTTAGGGCCAGGGAATGGTCCACATGAAGTAAGTGTAAAAGGGGCTGAACCACAATGGCAGGGCTCCTGAGAAGTGGCTGGGCATGCTCCCTCTGCCAGGGCGCAGCCTCCTGGCCCCCAGATTGCCCGGGGGACTGGAAGCTCTTGGTGACCATTGGTCACAGCCAAGAGACTGGGGGGGGGGCTGGTGTGGCTAGACACCACAGCACAGACATGCACTCCAGTCCCTCTAGGAGCAAGCAGCCTGCTCTGGCTTCAGCTACACATCTGTGTCAGGATAGCCGCTCTGCAGATGGAGCTGCTGCTGGGTTCTGTGCCAGGCCTAATAGCTGGCCAGGCACCGGGCAGGACTTGCTCAGCCTCTGAGCTCCATGTGCCCACCCAGTGCACATGGCCCCGCCCCTCAGGATGCAGACCACCCCACCCACCACCCGACGTTCCTAGGGACTGCAGATCAGCCCCCTGCACAGAAGCAGAGCTGCCCCATCCTCTGTACAGAGCAGAGGATGTGGTGGACAAGGTGCAAGGAGAGGAAGGCGGGCCCTGAGCGTAGGGCATGCATGAGGCCGTCAGGCAGGCCAGGGAGAACGGCCCTGTTCCAGGAAGAAGAAAGAACCAGCTGGAACCTGGAGGAGATGCTGGACAGTCCTCAATGGGGAAGGGGACGAGAGTCCTTGTCTGCTGCTCTGGTTACGTCGCTCAGTTTTCAGGATGCGCAGACACAAACTAGACCCACCAGCCTATCTGCCTCCACAGCTCTGGGTCTGGTGGGGCCAGCACCAAGAAGGGCCTGCCCTGCTCTTGAGCACCCCCAGACCCACTCACCACACAAGCCAGCAGAGCAGTATTTAAAGCAGCACCACAACACGAGGGCAGAGGCTCCCCAGGCACCCGCCTTCCTGAGTGCCCATGACACTGGTCAGGCTTCCTAATGAAAGCAGGCTGGTGGATGACGTCCTTCTAGGCCTTCAGCAGGAGGCTGGCCCTCGTCATCAGTCAGCACCCTCTTCACTTTGTCCCAGGAGGTGCCCCATCCCTCTACAAAGCTCTGTGCACAGCCAGCTGTGAATGTGAATTCATTCCTCCAGAAGACTGTTGCAGCGACTAAGTCACTCCCGTGGCTTGAGAGAAAGTTCTTGCCATAATAAAATCTCTGCTTTCTCACCCATAAATAATCTCATTGAAAGACAATCCAAATGCCAGGGGGGTGGAATGACGGCAGAGCTCGTTCTTTCCCAGCAAAGACCGGCATGGAGCAGGCGGTGCAGACAGAAGGCATCCCCCATCTGGGGAGGCCCGAGGGCTGGCTCTGCAACCTCAGTTCTGCAGGCAGGGAGGCCAGAGCAGACGGCCACACCCACCCCGCCAGGGCCCATAACCCCCCAGCTCTGGCATCCGGCCTGCCCTCCTTGCTCTGCAGAACTGCACCCAATACAAACCAAAGCGGTTTTACCAGGAAAAATAAACTGGGCTGTGTTTATAGACAATATAAAATTACAACCACAGACATGTAATTTATAGGTGATATAAAATCACAACCAAACACAATAAGCTTTTTTCAAACTACTAATGATCTGTTTCTATAAAAATGATACATGCGGGGTGCCTAGGGAGCTCAGTTGATGAAGTGTCGGCCTTCGGCTCAGGTCATATCTCAGGGGCGGCACTGAGCCCCACATGAACCCCACATCCCTGCTCAGCAGGGAGTCTGTTTCTCCCTCTGCCCCTCTCCCTGCTCATACTTTTTTTCAAATAAATACATAAAATATTTTTTAAATGACATACACCTGATATAAAATACATCCATAAAGAAAAATTCATGGAGGACAAGCCACATACATCTAGATGATCCCACCACTCAGATACTATCATGAACGAATATGCACTGTATAGGATCCCAGACATTTCTCCCGTGTATATTAAATCAGGAAATGTCTAAAGAAACAAATGCTTGACAGGAATGGGGTCATGTCACATGTGCAATGGCTCGCTCTGACCTCCTGATCCTGTTCATCACATTCATACCCATTCTTTATTGTCCGCCAGCAAGAAGTAGCTGCAAAGCAAGTACCAAAGATTTCAGAAAAATAAGGGATTTAAACTCAGCCCTGAGAAAATTCAGTTCATGACTAGGCTGCTGCAGATAATGAGGCAAAGTCCCACAGCCGCCTGAGAGCACATTTCTGGGCACCACATGTGAGCTACTCACCATCCAGCAGCTCGGACCCAAGGCCTGTCCAGGCCCAAAGTTTCCATGTGGGCAGTATCATCAGGAGGGTCAGAGTCACAGAGAAGATGGGAGGGAGAGTCAGGACAGAGAAGATGCTGTCCTGGAAGGATGGGCCCACAGCCAAGGAACACAAGTGCCTCTAGAAGCTGGGAAGACAAGGAAACGGACTCTGGCCAGAGTTCCAGAAGAAACACAGCCCTGTGGGCCCCTTTACACTTCTGACCTACAGACCGTAACATCATAAATTCATATTGTTTACACCCCTGGGTCTGGGCGACTTAAGGGAACACAGGACATTTCACAGAGGGGAGTCTTGCTCTTGATGGTGGGACAGCTGGGCGGAGGGAACCCCAGTGCTAGACCCCAAGCACTCCTGGATGCACTCGTGTGGCTGAGGCTGTGGTACAACCAGCATGCCCCACCCCAGGGGCTCATCTTTGGGGTGGCAGCTATGTGCCTGGGCGACCAGGAAAACATTCTCGAAGTTGTCTTTGGGCACCTCTGAATACCACTGTTGGCTTTCTGCAACAAGTGTGGGTGCTTTACTGGATGGAGCAAGGGGGAGGACCAGGTGCGGTGCTCTGGCATGGGCAGGGTGTCTGTACTCCACACTCCAGGCTGCTAGCAACTCAGATCTGGAAAATCAAAGGCCGCACCAGGAAGTGGCCGCCCTGTGGTAAAGAGGTCAGCCATCTGCACGATGGCACCGGGCTACTTCTCCTCCCATGCTTCCTCCCCCACTTGCTGAAACTACTTGTCACATCACCTGCTTCAAAATCCACTGGATGCACTTCAGAAAGAGAATTTACTCAACCACACACATGGAAAGTTCAATCACACAGTTTAATGCAAAATACTTTTTTCATTTTGAAATAATTTTAGACTTCCAAAAATTGGCAAAAATAAGACAGAGTTCATATGCCCAGCTTCCCCAAATAACATTTTACATAATCACGGCACAAGAACCAAGGATCCTGGTAATCAGCTGCTGGCCACCGTCCTTCCTGGCCCAGGGCCCTCGTGGCAGCCAGTCTGTCTCCTTGGACCCCTCCTCAACACAGTTTTTGTCTCAGGACCCTGATACTTGTGAAGAGCACTGGCCTTCACTCCACAGAAAGTCTGTTTATTCTGGGGTCTGCTCACTAGGCTGAGATAAACTCCAGGAGGGCATCAGAGAGGGGACACTGGGCAGGTCACCAAGTGGTGAGCACAGTTGTCTCTACTGCTCCCTTGGGAATCCCTGAGTGCCCTAGGGGTGGCCCCCAGACAAGGCAAACACACTGGGCCCCGACTCCAGGACCCCATGGGTTCTCATCCACACCCCTTGCCACTGCAGTGTGACTGCTGTCTCCACCGCCGCTTCTGCACTGGGCTGGCCACTGCCAGGAGCTGTCTCTGTCCCGCAGACAAGTGCATTCCTGTAGTTACTCTCGCATCAGTGCAGACTTGAAAACATTTATTCTGGAGACTAGAGCCCAGTACAACACTCTGTTGCTCAAAGTGGCCCAGGTGTGGCTCCGTGGTGGGGACCGTGTTCTTTCAACAAGCCCCCATTTTATTTCCAGAAATTCCTTATTTTCTGACACAAAACGGTCCAAGCTCAGGTTGGATTTCCCCGTCCCTTCTGGAGCCTGGTTCCGGCTGTCGGGAGCGGTGCTCCAGCCCTACATGGCTCAAGGGTGTACCTGCTACAGGTGTCATGGCCTGAGGCCCCCCCGATGTGTGCGCGCGCCCTGATACACTCACACACCTAAATCCGTCTCTCTGTCCAGCCACCTTCTCTGTGACATGACCAGGACTCCCAAGACCCGGCTCTTCCCCACACTCCCCAGTTCTCCAGTCCTAGAATGCTCGCTTTCAGAGCCGATGAAAGCAAACTTTCTGGCCAGAGATTAGAACCTGTCTTCTCATCCCCAGCTCGTCGAACTTCTGCTTTCCACAGCTGCTGGGCACATTCTGTCCCACCCCTACCACGGCAGGAACCACATGTATGTCTGGCTGGGCTGCCACTGCAGCTGCATGTGGGGTCCCCCATAGCTGCATTATTTCTGAGCACATGGAACAGGATGCAGCTTACAGTCAGAGCTACACTGCATGCAGGAGACCATTCTCTTTAGCGGCTGGCATGTCCTTCCTCAATTTCATGTCTGCACAAACACACAGATACTTAATAGTTTCCCGTCTTCCTTACTAACGTTACAACAGATGCTTCTAGAGTCTGCCCCTCTCTCTCGTGTACATGCCGCCTATAGTGTGAGGTCAGCTATGTCACTTCAGAACCCACCCCTCAACCCCACTGAACCCCACGATATGGATGAGCCACAGTCCGCCAAGACTTGTACGCATGGGGATTTGGGTCACTCTAGTGTTTTGCAATGATAAATGATGCCATATCAATAACCTGGTGCACATGTAATTCTGTATGGTTAGCAAACACAAACTAGTTTCATGGCTCATCTTGGTTTGGTGATAAAAGCCAAGCCCTTTCATAAGCTGGGCAGTAACATGAAAAAGATCTGTAGCACAATTCCAGTGAAAGACAGAGACTATGTCCCAACAGTGACACACCGCAGAGGGGAGTAGGCACTGCTACTACTCACGGGTGAACGGTGCAGAGTGAACACTATGGAAATGGAAAAGCTGTGGAGTGGTTTCCTTCAGGGAGGGTCGAAGCCAAGAGGCATCCACCATGGAAGGACTGCACACACAGGGATCTAAAGGCAGAGAGTGGACACGGACACGCCTCTACCACCACAGCCAAGGAGGGGGCAGTGGTGACTTTTGGGAGCCCAGGCCTGAGTCGTGGCTGGCTGTCCCCACTAGGGTCATTGTCCGAGAGCCAGGGAAGGCAGTGCTGGGCCCCGACCCCCCACACACACACACGTGTGGCACTCTGTTCGTGGATCTGAACCTTGGCCACTATCAAACTACCCAGAAATCCTGGCTGGAGGTTTGGATACCTGTGAGGTTCAAACAACCTCAGGCAATTGTGGCGGCTGCCCAAACATCAGCGCTGTGGGCTGTGGCACCAGGTCTGTCGCTCTGAAACATGCTCAGAGGCCCTAGAAGCCTCTGCCAGATGATACGTTAGCATGGGTGTTCTTCCAAAGGGAGACACAGGAGATCACGTATGTAAGGCAAACTACATGTGTCCTGACACCTGTTCCTCAGTTACATTAGTCTGGTCATTGTGATTAAACTAGTTTTATAAATTCAGTCCACACAGGTCAGAAAATGACCTGTGGTTAAAAGGTACCTCGTGTTCGGGCATTACCAGAAAAACGTTACCAAGTCAAATACGTCAAAAGGCAGATGATCTCTCCTTTCCAAGTTCATATTCTGTATTTTGTTCAAAAATTGGAAATGAACCAGCACACAAGAGCACAAAAAGGAAACCAGTTTGCCAGGGAAAGGCTTGATTTCTGGCAATGTCTGCGTCTGTGGCAGAGGCCGGAGCTGACAGCACACAGCACGCCAGCACTGAGAAGCTACACACAGTACCACACGTGTCATGTACACCGCGTGTCCCTACACCAAGCAGCCGCGACTCTGCACTCCCACCTCCTGCCCACCATGGTCTCCTCAGGAACTCTGCCACACACCATGTAAAGATAAAACCTAACGCTACTGGGGGGAAATGAGATCTAAAAGCCAGTCAGTTTTCAAAATAACCTGGGAAACATCAAGTCAAGATGTGTCACATTAAAAAAAAAAAAAAAAAAAAAGTCAAGATGTGTCTGTCAAGGAGGGCGTTCTGGAATCCTCTCCGTCACAGCACCTAACTGTAAACTGTTGACATGCTCCATTCTGGACCACCTGGCAGCAGGAGGTCTTCTCTCCATCAAGAGTTGGTTTCTGCCTTTGGTTTTCCATCGGTCAAATCTCCAAATCCCAGTTTTTCCAGTGGTTCTTGGGCCATCAGCTGCCTATAAGAAGTGAAGAAAACGAAGAGCACGGTCTGCACAACGCCTGTGCGTTCACTCCCATCCCGTCCAACCACAGGTCTGGGGGCTGCCCAGAGCCAGGACACTGCCGGACCTGGCCCCAAGGCCCCTGAGGGGCTCCTTGCGCCCTTTTCCTCTGACACCTGCACCTCTGGACCCACGAGGGATAACCACTGGTGGACGGTGCACAAAGCCCCCCAGCTGCAGGGTGCAGCTCTGAAGGGAGAAGGCAGACCACAGAGATGCTCCCCAAGGTGCCAGTATGGAGCAGACGTGTGAGGCGTGCAAGGGCTCCAACCCCACATGGCTTCTAGGTCCCAGTGAAGACTCAAGAAGACAAGTGCACAAAGGACAGACCGTATCTGGTACAAATGACCCTGAACAATGCAAGAGTTAGGGGCACTGACCACCCATGCAGCTGAACCCCTTAACTCCTGGCCCCACAAAAGCATAAAGACCAATAGCATACCACTGACCAGAAGCCTTAGCTATGACATAAGTGAACCCTAATAAAAGGTAAGCCAGAGAAACAAAATGTTATAAAGAAAATCACAAGGAAGAAACATATTTATGATACTGTATGTACTGCATTTACGAAAAAAGTCTGCATGTAAGTACGCCCGTGCAGTTCACATGCATGCTGTTCAAGGGTCACTGCATTCCTTAGCTTTACTTGCAACTCAGAAACACTTGGGACACTTGGTGTGTGGGCCCCATGTCATCTCACTCTTGCCCCAGGCCCTGCACAGGCCCACAAAGATGGGGATGCCCCACACAGAGCGCCTGCTGAGCTCCAAAGTCTCCCCTATCTGGCTTCCCACTGCCTACAATTCTGGGGAAAGAGAGGGTGGAGTTTCATTCTGTTTTGTTTTGGGGGCAGGGGTGGGTTGATCCTAACTCTCAGAGGCCATCTGTCTGTCCTCCTTGCCGGTGGGAGCACAGCATCCCCACAGGAACCACCAGGCTCAGCTGGCACATGGGTCACCCATGACACTGGCCATCATCACTTAACACACAGTGTCCAGGCTCCCACCACTGAGCCTCCATACCTTTCCCTGGCCAGCCCCGCTGCCCAGCACAGGCAGCCAAGTTCAGCCAGCATGCTGGGAACCGTGGGACATCGCAAGTCACCTGGTCAGACAAGCCACTTTCTGCAGGTTCTGGGGGGCCTAGTGCAAGTGGGCCACACTTCGGCAGAAAGACGAAACCTTGCAGGGAGATGATCTTTTTTTTTTTTTTTTTTTTTAAGATCTTATTTATTTATTCATGAGAGACCCAGAGAGAGAGGCAGAGACACAGGCAGAGGGAGAAGCAGGCTCCATGCAAGGAGCCCGATGTGGGCCTCGATCCTGGGACCCCAGAATCACGCCGTGGGCTGAAGGCAGGTGTTAAACCACTGAGCCACCCAGGGATCCCCAGGGAGATGATCTCAATCTGAACTTCATAAGGGCTCCCTAGGCCGTCCCCGTTAAAAGAACAAAATATGACTGTTTAGACAATGGGAGCGAGGGGATGTGCCCTCAATGGCTCCAGCAGTGGAGGCGGGAGTGGGGAAGTTGCCTGCACTGGGGGACTCTGTCCCTTTACCTGCGTGGGTGCTTGGCAATTTCCATCACGAAAAGCTAGAATCCACTTAAAAAGTCCACGTGTAGGCCAGGCTGACTGCGTTATCTGACTGTGTCCCTAGAAGAGGTGGACAAGCTAGACAAGCCCTGAGGAGGGGCCTCGCTGCTGTCTGGGCGCTGTGACCCCTGCAATACCCGCCTAGCATCCCAGGTGAGCTAAGTGGCCCCGTGGGCCTTTCTCTCTGCATCGTAGGAATGGGGTTTGGAGCAGAAGGCTCAGGCATCTCCACAAGCGCCAGGCACTTCCTGCATGCACTGTGTCCAAAGCAGCAGGGTACAGAGCTGAAGCAGGCGTGCTGCCCTCCAACAGCTACTCCACACAATACAGCAGGACCGAGGCCAGCAAACGCTAAGACCTGACAGACACCCACAGTCACCTGAGCTCCCTCTCCCATCTAGAGAACCAGGAAGTTCCAGGGGAAAGGGACATGGAGCCGGGAAGTGGAGAGCCAAGGCCACAAGATGCTGGGTTTACTCTGTGGGCACCAGTGAATGCCTGCGGCTGGGGCACCAGTGGAAGAGCAGCAGGAAGTCCCATATGCCTGGGCACGTGTCCTGGTAAAGAAGGCTCCATGCCAGCTCACGTGGGGTGCAGGCCCATTCGCCACCCCACCGCCACCAAGCTGTGCTGCCCCTGCCCCACCCCCCTGACCCAGCATAGCCATACCCAGAGAGCTGGTGGAGGTCACCAAACCTAGAACTGCAAACCTTGTCAGTACAATTTAATCTAGAAGCAGATTAAATTCTATAGCAATGGGATACAAGTGCTACTCCTTAAACCAAGTGAGGAAACAATGATACTTTTTCACACATCTTGGCAAAAGAAGACATCTGGCCAACAGTTCTTAGAACTGACCTCTCTCAGACCTCACTGTGGTCTGCAGACGACACCCTCATTGCTGGAGCCTGGGACTGTCGCCCTCCACAGTAGAGGGGAAATCGGGTTAGAGCTGGAACTACAGCTGCAAACTGGCCAATTCTGAGAGTGACATTACCAGGACACAACATCATCACAGGAATCCTTAAAATCAGGGACAGATGGGAAGAAAGGAAGGTTCAAATAAATACACCATCGCCGGCTTAGAGAAGGTGGGGGGCATGAGTCCAGGAGCATGGACACCTCTAGAAGCTGGAAACGGCAGGAAGTAATTCTGCCCTGGAGCCTCCATAAGGAATGGAGCCTGTCCATGCCCCGAATGCAGCCCCATGGGAGCCATGTCAGACTTCCCACTACAGACCGTGACGTGGGCTGGCGTGCTCCTCCAAACACACTGGCCCGAAAGGAAGGACCTTCATGATTAGTGGAACAAATGAGGAATGAGGAAGAAAAAGCTAGAAGCCAAATAACACATAATTCAAGATATCCTTTCTACAAATCTGTAAATCTTCATAAAATCCAGCTCCTTGGCAAAGTCATAAAAAACAACAAATACAACATTTAGCAAGTTCTAAAGCCAAAGGGATGATTTCAATGCCTCCCATTAGCATAAGGAAAGAGACCAAAGAAAACATCCCATTTCCAGTCCAATTTTTTAGGGACTGAGACACTGAGATCACTGGAATCTTCACGGAAAGCAAAATCACTCTCAACTGTTCCCTACAGTGCCATTCTTTTACTTATTTATTTATTTTTAAAGATTTTATTTACTTATTCACAAGAGACACAGAGAAAGAGGCAGAAACTTAGAGGGAGAAGCAGGCTCCCTATGGGCAGGACTCAATCCCAGGACCCCAGGTTCACAACCTGAGCCAAAGGTAGACAATCAACCAGTGAGCCTCCCAGGTGCCCCTACAGTGTCGTCCTTTTAGAGGCATTAAGTGCATGACTTAGGGCAATAGAATTTTTCAACAGTGTGTTCTTCAAGGGTATGAGAACAATAATGACCGGCACCTGCTGGTCTCCCCCTGAACCCAAGACTTGCCAAGAACCATCTGTTGTGTTTTTCTATAGCCCAGCCGGGAGGCCCATCCTTCACAGGAACCTGCACTCTGGAATGTGGCTGCACCGTCCCCACTGCCCACCCTACCTCATGGGAATCAAAGTGAGATGATTAGAGGCTTGAGAATACAGATCGTGCCTGTATTTGCTATTAACAAGATAATCCCAAATTTAACAGCTCTTCCTGTGAGAAAATGTGGTTCACAGCTACTACAGCACACATACTTCCATGTTGGGCTACAATGGCCAGAGGCCCTGAGGCAATTTTAAAAACCTGCTGTGGTCCAGGGGTGCCTGAGTGGCTCAATCCATTAAGCATCTACCTTTGGATCGGATCATGATCCTGCAGTCCTGGGATGGAGCCCCACAATGGGGTCCCTGCTCAGCGAGGAATCTGCTTCTCCCTACCCCTCTGCCCCCGCTGCTGGTGCGCTCTCTCACATGCGCTCTCTCTAAAAAATAAAATCTCAAAAAACAAAGCTTGCATGGTCCAGTTTTTTACAAGATGCATACAGAAGCATGAACTGGTAAGTCATATATGTGATTTCAGCACAAAAGAGAAAAGAAATCTGTAAGAAGCAGGAGAAGCAAATGTGCAAAATCTTGATATTGAATCCAGGTGGTTGCAGATTTTCATTTAAAAACATCCAAGGTGGGCAGCCCAGGTGGCTCAGCAGTTTAGTGCGGCCTTCTGCTCAGGGCCTGATCCTGAAGACCCGGGATCCAGTCCCGCGTCGGGCTCCCGGCATGGGGAGCCTGCTTCTCCCTCTGCCTGTGTCTCTGCTTCTCTCTCTCTGTGTCTTTCATGAATAAATAAGTAAAATCTTTAAAAATAAATAAAAATAAAAATAAATAAAAAATAAAACCATCCAAGGGCAGCCCCAGTGGTGCAGTTTAGTGCTGCCTGCAGCCCAGGGTGTGATCCTAGAGACCCGGGATTGAGTCCCACATCGGGTTCCCTGCGTGGAGCCCGCTTCTCCCTCTGCCTCTGTCTCTCTCTCTGTGTCGCTCATGGATAAATAAAATAAAATCTTAAAAAAAAAATCATCCGGGATCCCTGGGTGGCGCAGCAGTTTGGCGCCTGCCTTTGGCCTAGGGCACGATCCTGGAGACCCAGGATCGATTCCCACGTCGGGCTCCCGGTGTATGGAGCCTGCTTCTCTCTGCCTGTGTCTCTGCCTCTCTTTCTCTCTCTGTGACTATCATAAATAAATAAAAATTTAAAAAAAATAAAAAAATAAAAAAAAAATCATCCAAAAAGGGACACCTGGATGGCTCAGTGGTTAAGCATCTGCCTTTGGCTCAGGGCATGATCCCAGAGTTCTGGGATTGAGTCCTGCATTAGGCTCCCTGCATGGAGAATGCTTCTCCCTCTGCCTCTGCCTCTCTCTCTCTCTCTGGGTCTCCCATGAATAAATAAATAAAATCTTAAAAACAAAACAAAACAAAAAAACAACAAAAAAAAAGTCTACAGCCAAAATCACTGACCAAGTCAGAAACACACACATACCCCCTATTTATCTTAATGCCACCTGACCAGCCAGTGAAGCCACTTGAAATAACAGAGCCCACAGAGTGGTCAGTTGCATCCCCTCTGTCTACCCCCAACCTCAGCAGGCCTCAGGAGAGGCTGGCCTCCAGAAGCTGTGCTCAGCAGGGCAAGGCCACACAGACAGCAGGCAGCTCACTCCCAGGGTCAAATGGGGAGAAAAGACAGGGCCCTTCTGCTGGTCCTCCACCAGGCAAGCCAGGAGCCTCTCTGGGGACTCAGAGAGCCCGACTCCGGAGCAACTCCCAGCAGGAGCAGTGGCCTGTGGTGTGCTGGGTACCATGGCTGGCACGGGGATGACTGACCTGCAGAGGGGCGAGGGACCTGCTCACACCGTCACACACTGACAGAGACCAACTTCAAACTGTCTCCAATGTGCGCAGCACTGAAAAGAAATTCACTTGGTTCCCATGTTTAAAAGACGTGTTAACTTAAACACATGGGCCCCAGTAATGTGCTACTTAATAGTGAGAGCTGGACTTGGGGTGGCCCGCTTCCAATCTAAGCCCCTAGGAGCCTGAACAACTCAGAAGACAGAGTGAGGGCCTTCGTGAGGGGCCCATTCCTAGGGCCCCCTGAGTCTGCAGACAGCCCTCCATACACCTGTAGGGCTGAGAAACACAGAAGATGGTGTCTGGAGGGAAATGTCTGAGTTTGTCATGGGAAAGTAGACACAGGGCTCCAACAGGACTGGTTTATGTCAACCCAAATCCTCAGACAAAGCCGTCTGAAGCCTGGATTCCTTACCAAGCTAATGAAAGGATCAAACAGCAGAAATACAGGTTCTACCCCCACCACATAACAACACATGACCTGCTTCTCCCATCAGAGACCAGAATGGCTTTTTAGTAAAGTCTCAACGAATCCTAAGTTGCAAACATTTGTTTTATTTAAAAGTGAGTTCTGGTAAATTCCATTCAAGACAGAACAAATCCTTCGTCTTTCATCATTTCTGAAATGGCCTATTGTCTCCCCTGTCACATTTCAAGCGCGGCCGAACCTACCCCACCGGGAACAAAACATGTTTATGGTCTGAGAACGTCAAAGAGAGAAACCATGTACCCACAACCTTCAATCTTTTGGCTCAGTCAGCATTTTCATGATGTACGATCCTGAAACCTTCATGACAGGTCAGCAGCTCCCCAATTTGGAAAGTAAATACCCCGAGGAATGCAGTCGCTGAGGGAGGGCCCCCCTCCACTCCCCCGATTGCCACACAACTTCTGGTACACTAAACCTGGCAGGCCTCCACTGCAGTTGTGAAAGACACAGGACTCAACGAGCCAGGCTGCAACGACCCCTGGGAGCGGGGGCACGGAAGGTTCCAGAAGTCACATGTGTCAGCATGCACTTGCCTCTCCATCCTGCATTCTAAATAGGCCTTTGATTCCTTTCTGCACAAAGCATTTTCAAATTTGCTGTCACGGAGACACTTCATAAACTTCTCCTTGAAGCTTTTGCATTCACCTAGAAGGAGAATGGAGACAGCGTTTTCTCCTGGCGCGGACACCGGGCGGGGGGGGGGGGGGGGGTTGGGATGGCCGCCCCGGTCAGCTCTCGGCCCCCCGCCCCCGCCCCAGCTCGCCGGGCAGCAGGCGGGGGAAAGCCGCGCCCACCGCGTGCAGGTCGGGCCAGCACCCGCCACAGCGGGCTGGGGACGTTTCGTAGGAAAACGTGCGCGGCCCGTCAGTCCGCTCCCAGGGTCTCGGCTTCCACCGGCTCCCCCCAGACCCGCCCCCGCTACCGGCCTGCAGGGCCCGGTCCCGCTCCCGCCCGCGCGGGGTGACGTCCGCGTCCGCCCGCCGCGCCGGGCCTCAGTTTCCCCCCTGCACCGCCGGCGGACGCCACGGTCCACCCGGCCGCACGGCGCCCCAGGACACGCAGCACCCGAGGCCCCGCGCGGGAGCCCGCCCGCCGCTCACCGAAGTGATCCAGCGGGAAGCTGCCCTTGTCCGGGGGCCGGGGCTGGAAAGTCTTGGACCCAAAGTTCATAGCCGTCGACATGTTGGCACGCCCCCCCGGGGTGCGGAGCGCGGCGTGCGAAGGGCGGCGGGCCGAGCGCCGAGCGGGAGCCGCGAGAGCGCCGAGCACGTCGAGCGGCTAGCGGCCCCGGGCGACAGGCCCCGCCCCCGCCGCAGGCCCCGCCCCCGCCGCAGGCCCCGCCCCCGCCGGGCTGTGAAAGGCTCCCATCCGGGCTGTTCTCCAATTTTTTAAAAATTTATTTATATCTTAAAAATATTTTTACTTATTTATGAGAAACAGAGACAGAGAGAGCACGGCACAGACACAGGCAGAGGGAGAAGCAGGATCCATGCAAGGAGCCGACGTGGGACTTGATCCTGGGACTCCAGGATCACACCCTGGACCAAAGGCAAGTGCTCAACCGCTGAGCCACCCAGGCTTCCCCAATATTTTTTTTTTAAGATTTTGTTTATTTATTCGTGAGAGACAGAGAGAGACAGAGAGGCAGAGACACAGAGGGAGAAGCAGGCTCTATGCAGGGAGCCTGATGTGGGACTCAATCCTGGGTCTCCAGGATCATGCCCTGGGCTGTCCGCTGTTCTCCAATTTGACCCTCACAATAGCCCAGTGGCAGAGACCCGTTGTTCTTTCCTTATAATACGGAAACAAGTCTAGAGAGGCCCAGCAGACGCACAGCTTCGGTCCACAAGAAGCCCAAGAGCAAGTGCACTCACATCCCCAGGCACCTGGGAGACTTACCTGATAAGGAGGGAGTGAGGGCCACACACTGAGTGGCTCCAGCAGCAGAAGCGTCCTTGCCATCAGCTCTCAGTCCAAGGTCTGAGACAGAGGGGTGGCGGGTCTGGCTCCCCCCAAGGTTCTGGGGAGACCCTGTCACAGTCTGTGCCCAAACTATGGATGGTCACCGGCAGTCCTGGGGCTCCTGGGTGGGTGCATGCACCCTGCCTCTGCTGTCACCCTCCTGTGGGGTCTCCCCTGTGTGTCTGTGTCTAGATGTCCCCTCACAAGGACACCAGCCAGATGGGCGGGGCCACTATAAGGACTTCATCCTAATTACATCTGCAATGGCCTTATTTCCTTTTTTTTTTTTTTTTTAAATTTATTTATTGGGGCAGCCCAGGTGGCTCAGCAGTTTAGCGCCACCTGCAGCCCAGGGCATGATCCTGGAGACCCAGGATCGAGTTCCACGTTGGGCTCCCTGCATGGAGCCTGCTTCCCTCTGCCTGTGTCTCTGCCTCTGTGTGTGTGTGTGTGTGTGTGTGTGTGTGTCTCATGAGTAAATAAACAAAATTTATTTTATTTTTTAAATATTTAACTTATTTATTCATGAGAGACACACAGAGAGAGAGGCAGAGACACAGGCAGAGGGAGAAGCAGGCTCCATGCAGGCACCCCAATGCGGGACTCCATCGGAGGACCCTGGAATCACGCCCTGAGCCGAAGGCAGACTTTCAACCACTAGGCTACCCAGGTGTCCCTGCCATAGCCTTATTTCCAAACAAAGTCACCTCCTAGGTATCGAGGGTTAGGTCGCCAACATCTGAATTCACTTGGGGCAGGGGACGCAGCTCAGCCTAGGATGAAATGAAAGTGCATCAACAATGGTTCCAGCTCCAGCAATCACTTATGATTACTACCACAACAACAGTGAAAGGGCTAAGTGGAGACCCCAGTTCTCCCAAGAACAGCTGCCCACAGCCCTGCACCCTGGGCAACTACTCCTCTTCTCCAAACCCGGCCTCTGGATTTCATGTGGAGGGAGGAAGTGTGCACCTGTGTTCTGTGATTCTGCCAGAGTTCCGGCCTGCACCCATGCCTCCATCCCATGCGTGTGCCCACCATGTCCCAGGCCCTAAGCGGATTGGGTCCTCAGCCACAGAGCTCACCCGCTTCCCCCTCCCCCAGACCCTGATGTGATCCAATGAGCCCGTTCCAGCACCTGAAGGCCTTGCAGAGAAGTACCAGGCCAACGAGTCCTCGCAGCCCCCACCTCAGGGCGCCCCCTACTCAAGGCCTAACTTGGATGCCCCCTTGCCAGGTCCCCAGCATGCCTGCACCTCCTCAGTAGGCACCACTGGATGTCTGTGCCTGAGGTTGCATTCGGCTGCATTCAGCTCCGTGCTGGCGCTGAATGCCAGTGGGGTCCGTTGGGGGTCCACAGGGAAAGCCCACTCCAATTGTTGAGGCCTTGATCAGAATCAGCCCAGTGTTCTGGGCCCGCTAGAAACTACAAAAGGAAAACTGCAGCTTGATGTGGTCACATAAACGACTATTGCAAGCGCTAGAACTAGGGGCCACTCACTGGGTTATTCGTTAATATGTTTCCAGGGCAGTGAACAAAAGACGCTTTTATTACCCAGCAAATAGCACTTTTCCACTTGACTAGATCACGCCAGTTAGCAGTAAAAAGGACAGCCCTGCCCCCCCGGTGGCCTGGGCCTCTCCCTCCAACAGCCTAGAGGGACCAATGAAGCACTGGAGGCCCAGCGACCTAGAGGTGACAGCCAGCTTTTAATTGACATGTCTATACCTGGCAAATGATTATTGCTTTGTATGAGATGTTTGGATTTTTATCTGCAGCACATGGATACAAAAAGTGGGGGAGTAACTGATGTTTCTGGAACCCCGCTCCATGCGAGGCTGTTTGGCACGGGGCCCCTGGAACAGTGCCTGGTACACAGAGGACATTGTTAGTTGTATTGAAGGATGAACCTGGTTCAGGAGGTGTTCTTACCTTCATCTCACACGGAAAGGACTTTCTTGCCCCAGGTTATGCAGCCAGCTTGTGAGCTATCTAGCACCGTGTAACAAACATTCCCAACTCACTGGTGTAAAACATCCATTGTTGGCTTTGCTCAAGAATTTGCAGTGTGGGCTGGCCTTGGTGGAAATGACCTGCCTGACATCAGCTGGGGTCACTCGACCTCAGTGGGTCTCAGCCTGAGGCCACCTCCACCATGGTCGTGAGCCCCCAGCCAGAGGCAAGGGCCGGGAGCCTGCTCTCAATGGAGAGGAGGGCAAAATCACAGCATGAGAATAGCTCCTGGATCCAACTTTGCCTGAAACTAGATGTCATAGGTCTTTTCACTTTAATAAATTCTGCTGCAAAAGTATACTTTTCAAAAGGATGAAAACATAGTTCTCAGAACAATATAAACTGTGCATATGTCAGTTTCATTTAACACATGGATGAAGGAATTTGGCCAGATGGCAAGGCTGGTTCTAGGAAGGGCGCCCCAACCCTGATATATCCACATCTGGTCAGAGGAAAAGAGAGGATGCCAGAATCAGATTGCTCAGCTGAACCTGGAACAGGTTAATGTCTTACAGGGCAATAAACCATAATCTTTGGGATTATCTTTTCTGCCAGACAGAAGTGATTTGCATTTTTACAGGAAAAACAATCACTTGCAGCTTTTTAGTTTCCTACAAATGAACGTCTGGCTTGAGGGCACCTGGGCCTGGTCAATAGTGAATGTAAGTCACATACACGGCCCTGCCTGGGAGGGTCGGATGGTGCTCAGTCAGGCTGGCTGGACCAGGACTTCAGGGGTACGATGAAGGGACACAGTGTCACCCATTTGCCTTATTTCTGCGTATTGGGGAGTTACCCTGAACACTGCTTATTTGAGCCTGGGGCTGCAAACACCACACACGGGGGGCGGAGGAGGGGGCAAACCACCAGCAACCTCTTCTCCCCGGCTCTGGACGCCAGAAGGCTGAACTTGAGGTGGGCAGGGCTGTGCTCCCTGCACAGCTCTCGGGGAGGGTCCTTCCCGCCTCTTGCAGCTCCTGCTTGCCCCACATCCCCTGCTTATGGCCACAGCCTACATCTCGGCCTCCGGGGTCACCTGGCTTCTGTCTGTGTCTATGTCCTCTACTCTTCTGTCTCTGCTAAGGACACCCAACATTGGAGTTAGGGCCACTCTAGTCCGGGATGACCTCATCTAAGCTTGGTTATGTCTACAAAGATTCTCTTTCCAAACAAGAGCCCATTCTGATGTTCTAGGGAGACATGGATTGTGGCAGGAGGCCATTCCACCCAGTACACCACTCCAGCCAGATTGGGTTTTTTTCCCCTACAAAGAGTCCCCGCTGCACAGAATCATGGCAGACGCCATGAACCTTGGAGGAAGGTTCCCATAGGTGGCGGAGCCAGGAGGTATGTGCAGAGCCCTGAAGCTCAGAAGTGCTGAGCTTGAAAGTTGTTCTTTATGCTGAGAAAATTGGCAAGCTGGCCTGGGCTGGAGGCGTGGGCACATCCCAGCAGCCCCCCACCCAGCACTGGCACCAGATGGGGGCAGTACCCGGAGCAGCTGTAGAGGGGCCGGTGAGCGAGGGCCCCTCCCAGCCGCCTCCACAGGGGCGGTCATGGGGAGAGCCAGGCCACGCGGGGGTCAGTGGGCACAACGCCCTGCCGGCGTGGGGCGAAAATCAGCTGAGTCTAATGCGGAGCAGCCCCCTGGCTTGGGGATTCTGGTTCTAGGAACTGATTTTTTTTTTCTAGGAACTGATTTGACAGCACCCTTTGCAACATGTGCACACAGGTATTTTGAGCAGGATGTTTTTGGCCACGAGACAGAACAATGCAGAGGAGACAAGGAAGCCGTATGGTGTCTGATGCGGCCACGCTGTCACCGCAAAAATAAAAAGCAAGTGAACAGAGGGAAGGAGACAAGGGCGGGAGGAGACTCCGGGGTGGACAGGGGTGTTCACTCCCTCAAACTTGGCGAAGGTTTCATGGCTGCATGCACATATAAACTCGCTTGAACACGAGCTGTTTGCTGCACATGAATAAAATTAGAACCAGCACAAACAGGCACACACAGCACCAGGTGCAGCACAGGTGCCAGCGTATCTGTCGAAGGACGTATGAGTGAGCGGCATGGCGAGGAGAAGGCTCACTTCACTGGAGGTCGCTGGTGGGCTACAGACCCCCCGCTGATGTGTGTCCATCATCTGCTTAATGGATAAATATCCACAGGAACACCTCCACATGAGATACAGCCTATTGGACACTGTGGTGGGTTGACTGGTTGCCCCTGCAGAAGACATGCCCAGCGATCTCTGTGCGAGCGGTGAGGATCCCGGGATGAAATCACCATGGGCTATGGCGGGCCAGGTGGGAGAGGCAGGCCAGGTCCTTCCAGAGAGCCCTCAAGCAGCCAACTGGCCCATGAGCCCCCGTGCAGACTTCTGGTCCCGACTGCCAGACTGTATTACTGGGAGTTCTAAATGCCCAGCTGTGGTTCTTGGTTTCACTGCAGCCCCAGGGGTCACACAGGTGTGAGCTATGGGGCCACTGGGGCCCTCAGCAGGATGTGTCCCCAGTGTTGGTGGGCACTCCCTAGAAGTTGCTGAGGATGGGCCTCGGATGAGCAGCTGGAGGACAGGTGGCCTGGGAGGTCGTGGGGAAGGGTTTCCCAAGGCCTGGCCAGCAGCGGGTCCATGGCATTTGGGCATCTGAGTCCCATGACCTTGGGGACACAGCAGAAGTGGTCACACTCTCGGGGAAGAGGGACCCTGAGCCCTCAGGGAACGCGGGATGACTCTGAGGGAAGATGGGACAGTTGCTCCCCACCTCTGTCCTCCACAGACCCTTCTACAACCTTGCCCTTCCCCTTGGACCTGGGGCAGCCTCGGGACCCCCCCACCCCAAGGTGACAAAGCTGTGCAACTCCAAAGCCAGGTCACAAGTTGTGGCCTCTGACTCTCGAGCCCTCATTCACAAAACTTGAAAACACAAGTTCATCAACATCATGCCTGAGGTCAGAGTCTGACACGGCTCTCCCCACAACCCTGGAGCAGCCCAGCCAGCCCCTAGAAGTCCCCACAGGGCCCCAGCTCTGGCTCACCTCCACCGCTTCCTACCCTCCCGGGCCCCACAGACAACCTAGGACAGTCTCCCTATCTTAGGATAAGCTGACAGCAAATTCGGTTCACCTTCTACCTTAATGCCCTTTGTGTGGAACCTGGTGTTTTCACACGTTCCAGGGATGAGGATATGGACGTTCTCGCACTCATTACTCTGCCAACCTTCCCTGGTTCCTGGGCCCTGGCCTGTGCCACCCTGGGAGTCCTGCACCATGACCCCCATCGCCCCGTGGCCCGTGCTACCATGTGAATCCTATACTGAGAACCCTGTAGCCCTACTGCCCATGCTGCTATGGATATGACATGTGGTTCAGGCGGAACAGTAGAAACAGAACACAGGTGCAGGGGTGCGGGGACCAGGGCAGGGATCAGCGTGGGGGGTACGGGAATCTGGGGGGATGGATGGGACTGCCCCACATCTTGATCATGGGGGTGGCCACATGACCATAGGAGTTAGTAAAAACTTACAGAACCGTACCCTGAAAAGGCTGGACTTCACTGGGCATAAATTCTACCTCCATTTATAGGAAAGGACTCCTGCCAGGTAGGCTTCCTGAGGCTCCAGCCAGAGGCCTGTCCCCAGACAGTGGCAGGGGCACTCTGCTGGGTCCCCTCCCAGCTGCGTCTTTCTGAGGCCTGGATGTGAAAGAATTGACGCTCACACTCACGGTTGCCAGAAAGATTCACAGCCAAGCCCCTACTTCTACCCTCAGGGCCCAGATTTGACTCCAACCCTGCTGGCCGGGCTCTAAGAAGCTCCCAGTACCTGGCTGGCCTCACCTGAGCCTGGCCCACGGGGCGGGCTCACCCCGTGCACAGGGGCCTGTGCTGCGTCCCCCAGTCACACACTGCTGGCTCTGTCCATGCTAGATCCTAGGAAACACCAGTAGGGTCAGGGGGCCTATGGGACAGGGTTGGGAGTCTGACTCGATGTGTCTGGTTCCCAAGTCTGCACCCCTCACCACCACACCCCTGCCCCGCTGGGTGGGATACCGGCAAAGCACCGTGGTGGGTGCTATGGGGGGCCTGCCCTGATGCCCCTCACCCCCAGCACACCCAGAGGTGGGGGGGGCGCTGCGAGCGCCTCAAACCTGGCCCCCTTCCTCTTCTGAGAAATAGGGGTGACCCCGCTAGGCTGTCAGCAGGCGCTAAAGGGTCTTGCAGGTAAAATGCCAAGAACTGGCTAAGCCGGGTGGTTTGGTAAAGTCCCCCCTCCGTTCCCCCCTCCCCCGCAGCCTACACAGCCACACCCTGCAGGGGACAGTGCCTGCTCCTAGGTGGCTGCCAAGAAGTGTGGGCTTCACACCCAGTGTGGCTCATAGGTGCCCAGGCCTCACCCACACAAAGGAGGAGGCCATGGAGGACAGGCCCCCACCTCCGACCCTGACTTCTTGCCTTCACCCCCTCCCACAGCTCTCCACCCAGCGCCTTGCTTGCTCCTGCTTCCAGGACCTGGAATACCCTTCCCCCTGGTGACTCACATGCTCAGCTGCAATGCCCGAGGTGTTCCAGTGGCAAAGCCACTGCCACGTGGGTCTCTGCTGCAGAGGGGGTCTCTGCTGGGGGGCCCTTTCTGGATTCCTGACCACCAATTTCTGTGGCCCTAGCTACTGGTGGAGCCTAGCACACACAGGTGCTCAATAAATGCTTGCTGGGTCAATTACGTGGACTGTCCTAGGCATCCAGGACCTGCAGCCTATGCACCTAGTAGCGGCCTTGGACCTGGCACTCAGTCCAAATGATCGGGACACAGCTGTGAGAGAGCTGTCCTTCTTCACCGCAGCCTGTGGCTGTGCAACGGGACAGTCTGCCCACAGACAGTAAGCACCCTGATACAGGAGGTGTGCAAATGGAGGCTGGAAGGGGTGCTGCTTCGGTGCTGGGGTTCGTGCAGGGGCATGGACGGCATCCCCAGGGGACGGCCCCACCGCGAGGGGCCCAGTGCGGGGACAGGGTTCCAGCTGCCTCATGTCAGTGCAGGTGGCGCAGAGCAGGCCCAGCCACTTCTGATGCCAGCAGCCCTCCCGCTGCTCACGGCTCCTTTCCACAGTGGCGCCTCCTCCCCTCCCAGCCGGGGCACCGGGGTTGAGAGGACCAGAGTTCAGTACAGATAGACAAGGGGTGGGGGGCTCATAAACCCAGCCAGCCCCTGGCCCCACCCAGCCCAGGCCAGTGCCTCCCGCTCCAGGTGACAGTGCCCTCAAAGCCACCAGGGAGCAGGTTGTCACTCAGAGACTCTACAGAGGACACTCTGGCAGCCTTTGAAGGCCCTGGGATTTGGGGCATTTGCTCTGCGGACCCTCACGGACCATCCATCACCAGCGTCTCCATGGACATCTTACTCCATGGGCCCTGCTGAGGGAGACTCGGGGCTCCCCTCAGAGCTAGAGTGTCTCAAAGCCCCACGAGCCCCAGTTCTGATGGGGAGACGGAGGCAGAAGGCAGAGCCCTGCCAGGAGGGGAGGACTGGCCACCACGGTGTGCTCTCTCTGGCAGGCAAGGGATGAAAATGCCCCAAGCGTGAGGCCTAGATGCCAGCCCCCTGGACGGCCCCTGGCCCCCTGGCTCCGTGCCACAGACGCGACCCCACATTCCACACACGCCTGTCACTTTAAGCTGCCTGGCTGTCCCCTGCAAACTGCTAGGTCCACATTCTCGGGTTGGGGGGGTGAGGCACTGGCACGCCCTCCCAGCGGCCTATAAGGCACAGGGTGGGGAGCTGGGGCCTCGCCGCCTGCCGTCCTCATGGCCCTGCTGCTCCTGGGGATCCTGCTGCTCCTGGGGCTCTGGGGGCTGCTCCGAACCTGCACCCGCACCCCCTCCTCAGCCTCTCGCTGGCCCCCTGGGCCCCGCCCACTGCCGCTCATAGGAAACCTGCACTTACTGCGTGTGTCACAGCAGGACCAGTCACTGATGGAGGTAGGTCAGGGCAGGTTGGGCTCCTGCCACCTGGACACCCCAGACCCATCTCAGGGGAAGCTGAGCCTGTTTTCCAGGATCCCTATGGGTTAGGAATTTTGTGTCCCAGCCTGGCGCTGGCCTGGTAGGGGACACAGCAGGCCTACGTGCCCATCCTGCCTTGGGGAAGAGAAAGACATCCCGTCCTACAGGGAAGCAGATAGGCTATTTAAGGAACAGAGGGCCAGGAGTGTCAGGCCAGGAGGGCCTCCTGGAGGGGACAGCATTTGATGAACGCTTACAGGAGAGCCAGGACTGGTGGCAATGGAGGGGAAGAGGCAGGTGCTCCCAGGAGTAGTACCATGCAGCAGAGGTCCAGCGAGGGAAGGAAGCTAGACTGGCACACAACTGTGCTTACAGGGTAGGGGGCACCTGCTGGATGTGGCTGCTTGCAGCCTGGGCTTCCGGCTGGCCGGTCCTGGCCACATGCTGAAAGCAGGCCGCCCTGCCCTGCAGCCAGGAGATGGCAGGCCCACGGGTAAAGGAGGTGCAGGCCTGGCCCCCACAAGTACAGCCCAGCCAACCGTGCCCCAACCAGGCACGCCTCCCACGACCACTCCACCCTCCTTCACCAGAAGTGCTGCTGCTTCCAAAACCCTCCTCGAGGCTGCCTGGTGGCCCCCAGGCGCTGCATGTGGGTAGAGAGGAAGGGGCTGCAGCCTTGGCCTCTTAGGAGAGCTGCTGCAGGAAGCACCCTGGGTGCCAGCGTTCTCAGGCTGGGCCTGGTGTCATGCCCAGGGGCACTGTCCCGCATTCGGGGACTAGAGTGGGTGTGGATGGGAAGGGCAGGTCTGGCTCCACCCCTCAGTGTACGTGATGGACAGCAACTCACATCTTGCCTCCAGGTCTGTTTCCCCATGTGTGAAGGCACAGAAGGGGAACAGGCACACACAGGGGCCCCAGAGGCCAGCCCTTGCCGTGCAGTCTGGTTCTGCGCCTCCAGGCTGGGCAGGGGGGTTCGTGTGGGACAAGCTGGCCAGTCGAGGCCTGGGCACTCCCTGCTCCTGTCTGTCTGGGCTTCAATGCTGAAGGGGGACTGAGCGGGGACAGGGCCTCTGCTCCCTGTGCTGACCCCGGGCTTCTACTGCAAGCCACCCTGCAGACAGCCCCTTCTACTGCCTGCCTCGTCTTGGGGTCCCAAGGAGCCCTCTCTGCTGTTTCCCCTGAAAAGAAAGCCATGACCGTACTTCCAGCACCACTGGCAGCCCCCACCCCTACCCCTGGAATGGAGGGGGAGGGGGCTCAGCGGGAACAAACAGGACACTGCCCCCTGGACCTGGCCCCAGCCAAACACACCTCCTGCACCTTTGCTCACATGCTCACTGCTGGTCGGTTTCTACAGACCCTGCCTGGGCCATCCCTAACTCTGAGTCTCCCCAGGGCCTACCCTGCTCGGGCTGCACCTGGGGGGGGCCACAGGGAGCTTGGGGGTGGGGCCTCTGGCTGATTCCTTCCTGTCCCCACCAGCTCTCAGAACAGTATGGGCCGGTGTTCACTGTCCACTTGGGGCGCCAGAAGACGGTGGTGCTGGCTGGCTACGAGGCTGTGAGGGAGGCCCTGGTGGGCACGGGGCCAGAGCTGGCTGACCGGCCCCCCATCGCCATCTTCCAGCTCATCCAGGGAGGTGGGGGTAGGTGTGCGGCGCGGGGTGGGAGGGGGCAGAGGCTAGCTGAGCAAGGGAGTTCCTGGACCCTGGGAGAGGGAGGTCTGCCTCTCTGAGCAGCAGGAGAGTGTGCCCAGTGTGGGTCCTGGGGAGGGACACAGTGTCCACATGGCAGGGGACCAAGACACAACAAGATGGACACGGCTTGCCAAGGTCAGCTCCTGGGAGAATAGGCTCAGCACTAGGGTGAGGCCCAGGCCAGGCCCCTAACTTGCCCCCTGCCTGCATCACCCCGGGCTGCTCACGGGCAACTCCTCTGGCCTGCAGGCATCTTCTTCTCGTCAGGGGCACGCTGGAGGGCCGCTCGCCAGTTCACCATACGCACCCTCCATGGCCTGGGTGTGGGCAGGGGGCCCATGGCTGACAACGTCCTGCAGGAGCTGAGGTGCCTTATGGGGCAGCTGGACTGCTACAGAGGTGAGTAGGGGTAGGGAGACTCCTGGGGGGAGGGTGACCCTCACCCCCTAAGGCTTGTCTCCCCACTCCTCCAGGTCAGCCCTTCCCCCTGGCCCTGCTCGGCTGGGCACCCTCCAACATCACGTTCACACTGCTCTTTGGCCGGCGGTTCGACTACCAGGATCCTGTGTTTGTGTCCCTGCTGAGCCTGATCGATGAGGTCATGGTCCTCTTGGGGACCCCCAGCCTGCAGGTGAGAGGTGGCTGCTCCCAGCCTTGGGGTGGAGGTCAGGGAGCTGAACACAGGCTTGAGACTGGGGTGGGGGGTGGTCTCAACACTGCCCCTGCCATAGATAGGTGAGCTGCTACCTTGCAAAAGCAGCACCAGACTAAGAGCCAGGAGGCCCAAGGCCTGTCCTATTTCTGACAGCAGTTGGCCATGTGACCCCAGGCCAGTCCCCTGTGCCCTCTGGGCATGAGGGGGGTATAGGACAGGGGTCCCCATCTGCCCCCTCCCACACCTGCCCATCAGTAGCAGACGTACCTGCTCAGAGGTGGGGATGGGGACTGAGCATGTCTTCCCTCGATGTGTCCTGTCCTCCCAGACCTTAAACCCAGGGACCATCCACCCAAAACGAGTTCTTCACAGAAATGACATGAACTGGGCCTGCTGACATTCAGAATTCCCAGGGGCACATGCATTTCACTCTTTCCCAAAATGTGAGGTATTTGCTGTCATGACCATTTGTGTGATAACTCGCTAAGCGCATCCATCTGCTTGTGGTGTGTGCATTTACGGTGATGTCATAGCTCCCGGCCTCTCATGGACCCGTGGTCATGGGCAGGAGGCCAGGGCTGACCACAGAGTCTCTGGCCCTCATGCTTCGGTCCTAGGAGCCTCTGACGTCCTCTGGACGGGAGGATTTGGCCTCCTGGCCGAAGCAGGCAGCCCCAGGAGGCTGGAGGGCAGAGAGGTCGGAGTAGAAGTTCCCAAGCCTCTGTCCCTGTGCCAGCTCCTCACCACAGAGGCGTTCTGTGTCATCCGATCCAGGGAGCGCATTTGCGCTGGGGCACACCCCCGAGAGCCGCAGATATCTACATGATGGGCACGTGCTGGCCCCTCAGACCACCTGGTCAAACGCTGCCATGACCCCCCTTTCACAGCAGGGTCAGCCGAGGCTCTGAGGTTTGCAAAGTCATTTTTAACAATTGGTAGTAGGGTTCAGTTATTCCCACACAGGCAACCCTCTCCCCCTCTCCATCCTACTGGCTCTGGTGGATGGAGGGCGGGCATGACCACAGCCGTCTGCAGGAGTGATATCACCCCATCAAGGTGTGTGGCCTGTCCAGCGGTGCCCCCCTTCCTGACCTGGGACAGAGGGTTTTGTGGGAGTCCCCTCTGGAGTCCACCCCCCCCAAACCTCACCCCGCCCCCTGCTGTTCCCACCAGAAGGGTCAGGGGCCCCGCACACGAAGCTGGGCGCCCTCTTGTGGCCACGGGCAGGACCCACCCAGGCTGCCTGCCTGGAGTCTGGGGCTGCGTCTGGGGAGGGGACCTGGACAGGTGAACGTGCCTGCGGGGGTGGGGGTGGGGTGGGGTGTGGGTGTGGTTGGGGCCTCCACCCTAACCCCAGCTTCTGTCTCGCCCTCTGTCTTCAGCTGTTCAACATCTACCCCTGGCTCGGGGCCCTCTTCCAGCTGCACCGGCCAGTCTTGCGGAAGATAGAGGAGGTTCGAGCCATCCTGAGGACCCTCCTAAAGGCGCGGCGGCCCTCCATGCCCGGGGGAGGCCCCGTGCAGAGCTACATGGATGCCTTGATTCAGCAGGGCCAGGTATGGGCAAGATCCACCCTACCACCTAAGAGGCCTGGGGGCATCTGGGGGCCTAGAGTTGGGGTGGGGTTCATGCTGGTCCTACTCCAACCCCTCCACCTCCCAGCTGGGGGGTCCCTCTGAGCCTCAGTCTCCCCATCTGTGAAATGGGCATTTGCAGTGCCTGCCTCAACAGGTGGCTGCAAGGATGTGGTGAGCCCAGAACATAGTAGGTGCTCAGTGGACTTGGCTGTGCCTTCCCAGCAAGTCTGTTTTCCATCCTTTCTTTGAGCTCAGAGCTGGATAGGGGGCTCCATGGGGCCTAACCTCTAGCTAAGTCCCATCAAACTCACCTCTGCAGGGGAAAGACCCCCAAGGCCTGTTTGCCGAGGCCAACATGGTGGCCTGCACCCTGGACATGGTCATGGCTGGCACAGAAACCACATCGGCTACACTGCAGTGGGCTGCCCTCCTGATGGGCAAACACCCAAGTGTGCAATGTGAGCTCCAGCCTCCCTTCCCAGCGCACAGCCACCTGCTTGGTGGGTGGGGGTCTGGCAGGGCCTAGAGGCTCAAGGCTCCCAGAGACACTGGCGCCTACCCTCTCACTTGCAGGCCGGGTGCAGGAGGAGCTGGACCGTGTGCTGGGGCCCGGGCGGGCCCCCCAGCTGGAGGACCAGCGGTCACTGCCCTACACCAATGCTGTGCTGCATGAGGTCCAGAGGTTCATTACCCTCCTGCCCCACATGCCTCGGTGTATGGCGGCTGACACTCAGTTGGGCGGCTACCTGCTCCCCAAGGTGGGCACCCCCCTCCTGGACCCTGACAGGGGGCAGGGCCCTCCATCCCTCCTTCCCTCTGCTCTGGGCCAGGGTGGGCCCCGCTGGGAGTCCCCTGGGGGGACCCTCTCTCTCCGTGCACACCCCCAGGGGAGGGGGTGCCAGGCCCACCTGCTGCACTGCCCACAGGGCACGCCTGTGATCCCCCTGCTGAGCTCTGTGCTCCTGGACAAGACACAGTGGGAGACCCCCCGCCAGTTCAATCCCGGCCACTTCCTGGATGCTGAGGGGCGCTTTGTGAAGCGGGCAGCCTTCCTGCCTTTCTCTGCAGGTATCCACTGCCCTCACAGGTGGGGGCAGCATGGGGCCCCTCACCCCCACATAGCCTGGTCACCAGAGACCTCGGAAGCTCAGGCTCAAGCCTGCTGGGCCTCCCACTGTCCGTAGCCTCAGAGCTGGCCTGCATCCCGGTTATTGCAGACCTTGCTCTCAGATAGCCCCCACTCTGAGCCCTCTCTCATCCCCCCAGAGACTCCCCTCTCCCTCTACTCTAGGAAACTGGCCAGCTCCCTGGCACAGCCTGCAAAGAGCAGACCTGGAGCCCCCAGCCTGTGCCTTGGTTTCCTTTGCAGGCCGCCGCGTCTGTGTAGGGGAGAGCCTGGCCAGGTCAGAGCTGTTCCTGCTCTTTGCTGGTCTCCTCCACAGGTATCGCCTGCTGCCCCCACCGGGCCTCAGCCCCGATGCCCTGGACACCACACCCGCCCCGGCTTTCACCATGCGGCCTCCAGCCCAGGCCCTCTGTGCGGTGCCCAGGCCTGGGGGCTATGACCAAGGAGACTGGGGGAGGGTCTGAGTCACTCCCCCAGATCCCGGCTTGAGGTGCTCTGTGGATGGACAGACAGACAGCCCCTCATGGGGCCCCCAAAGCCCTTCCTTGGCCTGATCCTGTTCTTTAGGGGCTCAGTCTCCTTTCAGTTCCCCATACCTGGAGTCGTCTATACTCCTCCTCCGGTCTCCCCAGGGCAGCTGAGCTCCCTCCCTGCCCTCTGCCCTCAGACCCCCCACCCGTACCTTAGGTGCCCCTCACACTCCAGCAGTGAAGCACCCCCTCCCAACCCACCCCCATGCATGCCTTCCTGGGCTCCCTGCTGCCTCTTCTCCCCACTCCCCCTCCATGCTACCCTCACAGTTCCCCACAGGGCCAGTGGGGAACAGGTGCCCCCCAGGCACAGATGTCTACCTGCAGTTGGGGGTGCAAGGTGACATCCACTCAGAGTCCAGCCTGAGACCTGCGTTCCCAGCAGGTTCAGTCTGTGCTGTGCCAGGCCCTGGATGGCTGGGGCTCCTGCAGATTCCATCCTGTTCTTGGGACTCCTCGGGGCCCGTGAAACCAGGACCCTGAGCCCTGGACATGGGCCAGTTGAGGGACAGCTGCCACCCAGAGGATCGGGGACCCTGAAGGGGTAACAGCAGAACTTGAGCAGGAAGGATGAGCAGGAGTTTGCAGGGATGATGCCGGAAGCCCCCTCACAATTGACCCTGTCGCAAATGGGTGCACAGACCCCAAAGCCCAGCTTCCATTCTCTACACTCAAAATGTACCAAGGCCCCTAGGAGATGTTCTTGGGCAAGGCGCTGTGGCTGACAGGGCCCAGAGATGCCAGGTCAGGGGTGCACAGCAAGGGCTCTCTATGGACCTCCATGGGACACCCCCACACCGACCCACTTCCTGTTTATCTGAAATTCAAAGCTATCTAGTCTTGTACTTTGGTGGCCTGGGAGCCTGGCAGGGTGGAGTGGGCACTATGGTGGCTCTAGGCCACCCTGGCCACCCTTCCCTGTCCCAGGCTCTGGGTGGGGGGTGCAGGGGGCTGGCAGGAAATGTGAGGCAGCCTCTTGACCAGCTGCCATACTCCAGAGCCTTTTCTCTGGTCCCTTCGGATCCTCTTTTTTTTTCCCATGACAGAAGCCTTTGCTTTTTAAATTCAAAACCTTATCTGCGTCAGAGGCAGAGCATACAGGAGGGCAAGCTGGCAGAGGGGTGGAGGGGTGGGTTGAGGATGGGACAGGGAGTTAGCTATGCTGGTCCATTCTGCCTGAGTAGCTAGCCTGACAGCACCACCTTCTCTGGGGAATGCACTGGGCGTAACCCCTCCCAGGGAGGACAGGACAGGGGGCGTGCAGATGGGGTCAGAGGGCCTCCCTGGGGGCGGGTGGACACGTCACAGTGAACACTGGGCTCTTCAGTCACGTGAAGTGTTGGCAACATTGTGGGGAGGCTCCCACGGAGTATAAACCAGGCATCGGGACAAGTCCCGGTGCAGCTGCAGAAAGGGGTCCCTGAGGCCCACAGTCCCAGTACACAGAGGGTGCCCCCTAGGGGAGAAACGACGGGATCAGGGCGTGACCCTACCTGGGAGCCATGTCCAGGGGTGAAAATGAAGCCGCCCAGGACTGTTGCGATCAACATATAAACCTCAAACCACGGATGCTTCCAGATGTGCCGTGTCTGTGCAGGACCCCTGTGGAGGAAGAGAAGGGGTGTTCTGGGGGAGGGGTGATGGACTGTGCCAGTATGGGTTTGTTTCTAGGAAAAGCTGGTGGCAGATTAGGAGTATGCACTCTGTCCTTCTATTCCTTCTGTCTGAAATACCTGACACCCACAGAGAGTCCGGGAGCCTGCCCTGAGGGCCGGGCCACTTTACTCTGCAGTTGCATGGTGCAAGGACCACGGATCTGACCTAAGTTCATCTCAGTGAACAAATCGACAGCATTCTTCAGAGGACGCAGAATATTCCAGAATGGCTGTGGAAACCCTTTCAAGAAGCTGTGGGTTGAAGAGACTTGGCTGCTGGGGACGGGGTTGATGGGAGAACATGGAAAGCCAGAACAGGGGAAATGTGAGCATTCCAAGCGAAAAGCTGCTGTTACGAAAGTCTCCTATCTTTATGGCAAACACCGTGTTGCCTGGACCTTGGTTCCAGAAGCCACTCCTCGCATAGGAGTGGGGTCTGCTGCACCTCCCGCGTTGGTGGGCTTCAGGCAGGGGCAGGATGCAGAACCTGAGCCACGTGTTTCCTAACTTCTAAGAACAGGTGTCAAAATGAACCACTCTCCCTAGTGACTTATGTTTTCTCCAAAGAAGCCAGTAGGACTAGTTGATGTTTTAATTGGCCAAGAACAAATTTGAGAAGCCTTTCTGCCAAGTGGGAAGGTGTAGATCCTAGTGGAAAGCCCTCCACAAATGTGCTGCTCTGGGTCCCTTCCCCCAGGGTGGGTCCTCCAGGTGGGACAGGGTGGGGGGCTCTGGTGGAGGGTACATGGCAGCTCTGGCATGAGATCCCCACAGTGATCTTAATGCCCTGCTGGTCCACGATGTGAGCCTGAGCTTCCTGGGGTCCCCACACCAGGTACTCACAGCTTGGCATGGATGCAGATCTGAGGTGGGCTGGGCACAGGGCTGGTGCACGCGGGACCCTCACCCAGCCTGGTCAATGCTTGGGAGGCAAGCAGCCTCTGCAGGGGATCCCTGAGTCCCCCATTCTCAGGTTCCCTTAACCCCTGCCATGAACTCACCAGGTGCTGTGAAGTGAGGGCTGCGGCTGGGCCAGCTGGCTGGGACCAAGGAGAGCCAAGGCTGCCGACTGGGGAAAACCTGGGGAATATCCATCCCTTTTCACCCTACTTTATGGAATTGACACAAAATAAGCATTTTATACACTAAAGGAGAACAATGTGCCAAGTCTGATGTCTGACCTACGAGGTCACCAGCACATTAACGACACACGCATCTCCATGGCCGCCCTGGACCCCACCCAGCAGGCCTGGCTTAGCGATCACATGGAGACCCTGGCCTGGGGCTGCCTTCCCCCTGCAAAGAAGGGGGCCCACCACGCTGTAGGGACAGACACACGGGGGGCTGAGAGTCCTGGTCCTGAGGCCCCTCTAGCCCTAAGCTTCCTGCCTGCCACTGGGCAGGGCAGTATCTGTCAGAGACATTCCCACTGGATAAAGACTGGTTTATTTAAAAACAGACAGTTCTTCTGGGACCTGGGGAGGAAAAGCATTGTGAGCGGCAACTTGGTAGCTGGTCCCCACTTCTCACCATAGGAAGTCATGTTTCCCCAGACGTAAGGGAAGCCCGAGGAAGGCTGCTACGCCGGAGGGTGGGGGTAGGGGCTGCAGGCCACTGTTGGTGGTGCTGACGGGCCTGCTGAGTCTGACACCCACACCCCCGCCTGAAGTCCCATCCCCGCCATCGCCTATTCTGACATCCTAGTGGTGCTTGAGACCGTCTATGTGATGGAGGCATAGAGCTTCGGTGAGAACAGATGTTAAGGTGACAACAAGCCTGTTTTACCGTTTTCTTTCCAGAGCCCAGTGCTTTGCCTCGAGCTCTGCAGAGAGGCCCTGTCTCTGTTCCCCCTGGGGTGTCATGAATAAGGAGGTTGAGTGTGTGTCACACCTGCATACCCCGGGTAGCCATAGGCTACATTGGTGCCCTAGCATCCACCCAGCCCCTGCCTCGTGTTTTGTCACCGCAGATGAGCTGGGCCACCGTCTCCAGGATTTCATTTGAGTGGTGTCAACAGCGTGCCCTAGTGGCCTGTCTTCCCCCACCCAGTGCCCCGCAGTGGCCCGTATTCACGCTTCTTCCCTTTTACTGGTGAGCACCGTGCACTTCAGTTTCCTGTTCAGCTGCCAATAGACATCTGAGTTATTTCCAGTGTTGGGGGTGTTGGCGGGAAATCACTAGCCACTGTCAAGACATTTCCTGGCCCAGTGGCCCCATGCAGCCTTGGTGTGTGAGGGGCTCACAGACAGCCCCTAGGCACCCCTCGCTGTGGCTTGGCCCCAGGGCTCAGGCCTGCTCACGTCACTGCCCCTGGCGCCTTGTCAGGGCCACTGGACTGGCATCCCTAGCAACTGAGGCTGGGCCCACACCCACACCTATGCCTGTCGACAGCTTTGTCCAGGTGACATGTGTCACCTCCCTCTGTACCTTCCCGAGAGCACAGCACTTCATGCTCCAACAGGAGCTCATAGGGAGGAAAGAGCCCCCGCGTCTGGTATTGGGGAGCATCCTGCTATCCCCACCGATTCTAGCAACAGAAAATGAGGACTTGGGACCCATCACATTTCCCTTTCCAATGGGGCTGCCAAGAAACCCAGAGCTATGGTTCTTGATCAATCAGCTGATTCCTTAAAAAAAAATCTGCCCTTTCCTTGTATCTTATGGGTCTTCCTTTCTATGTCTAGTTCTCAGAACAGTTTTCAGGGTGCCTCAAAGCTGGGACACAGCCAGGCTGGCACTCAGATTGTCTGTGGTGCCATAATGCTCTCACAGACCTGCACCGACTCATGGTGCCAGAGGGCTTCTCTGCTCAAGTACTCACCTGACAGGTACTAGGGAGTCAGGACTTGTCATCTGTCTCCAGAAGCCACCTGGGACAAAGAAGGGGTTGGACCAGTTGCTCCCACCCAGAACTGGACACGTGCTTATGTGTGTGACAGGGATTCCAGCTGCACCAGTGGATGGGGGCCAGGAAGTAGTGGAGCATCACCCCTACCACAGGGGTGCCGCTGAGGTGTGAGGGCTGGGTGGGAGGTGGGGCAGCATGACCCTGAGAACCCAGGGGTCTGGGTTACAGGTGAGACGAGGGTAGGCCCAAGGACCAGCCCAGGCCCCTCTGAAGTAGTGGGGTGCTCCTGGGCCCATGCACCTGAGGCCCTAACCTCATCATTCAGAAGTGTCCCTCAGCACAGGTGCTTCATGATGACTGAAGCTGAAGTCACAGTAGAACCTGAGGCTGGGGATGGTGCTGGGGGTGGGGGGCACTGCTGGGGGAAGGATGGCCTGGGGGGGCGGACAGCGCTGGGAGGGGATGGTGTTGAGGGGGCACTGCTGGGGGGGGGGGACATCGCTGGGAGGGGATACTGGCAGGGGGAACAGCTGGAAAGGGACAGCGCTGTGGGGGACACTGCTGGGGGTGTTGGCACTGTGGGGGGTGCGACACTGTTAGGGGGCACTGCTGGGGGACAGCTGGGAGGGAAATCACCAGCCACTGTCAACACATTTCCTGGCCCAGTGGCCCCATGCAGCCTTGGTGAGTGAGGGGCTCACAGACAGCCCTTAGGCACCCCTCGCTGTGGCTTGGCCCCAGGGCTCAGGCCTGCTCATGTCACTGCCCCTGGCGCCTTGTCAGGGCCACTGGACTGGCATCCAGACAGCCCTCGGGAGGATGGTACTGGGGGGCTTGGCTGGCCCCAGGCCTTCTCCTAGAATAAGGAGTTTACACACAGGCCTGCAGCCTTTTGACTCTATTAGCACTGTGATGTACAACGTAAGCAGGTCACCTGACAAGCTTCATGGTGTCCTGGTTACCTACTGCACACGCCCCTGGAATACAGTTTATAAACCTGTGACATGAGCAGGACGTGGTGGGGACAGCTCATCTCTGCTACAGCCCATGTCACCTGGGGAAGCAGCCATCTGCAGACTCATCAGCACCTGAGCACCCCCCATGTGGCCTCCTCACATGACTGGGGCATCCCATGTCAGTGGGCCAAGTCTCAAGGGCAAACGTTGGGAGAGCACCAGTTGCCTCCTCCTCCTGCCCTTGCTCCAGGATCACACAGCGTCACTTCTGCTTCTTCCCATGCTGGAAGTTGAGCTACGTTCCAGGGGCAGAGCATCAAAAGCCTTGGTGGACAGGTTTTAAGACCACCACACTTGTCTGCCACCCTATGAGATTCTCCACAGGTCCTGGGAAGGGCAGGCCTGCTGTGTGCACGTGGCCCAAGCAGAGGAGGTGTGGGCCTCCATGCCCTAAGTGACTTTTGAGAGAGTTCAGCACATGTGGTTTTCTGGGAATGGGGCAAGCATGTCCCGTGTTTGTGCAGACAGCAGGCCTGTTTCCTTGCTGGGGTGGCTGTGGGAGGGCAGCCAATATGGTCACTGCCAGTATCTGCAAACAGAGGCCTATAGAGCAAGTGCTCAGTGCCAAGAGGCAGTTGTGCCACATGGGGAGCTTGCCGGGATGCCGTCCTGGGGGGCCTCAGCCACAGCCACAGCCTGATGCACGCTCAGGAAAAGCTCTTCACAGTTGGGACAGGCAAATGAGAATAAGATGCACAGAATAAGAGCCATAGCCAACAGACACGGCCGGTTTTATTGAAAACACAGCCAGGTTTTCCTTGGGACTGGTCAGTGAGGCCCCAGCAGACTCAAGGAGGGAGGTGAGGGATGGGCGAGCCACGGCCCAGACCCACTGGGGAATGCAGGCAGGTGACCAGGATGCTGGTGGCCGGCAGCAGAGAGGCACTCTCACCCCCCACCAGGCACAGACTACAGCTGGAGGGAAGGGCTGGCCCTGGTCAGTCTCTAAGACATTTCCAGTAGAAAAATAGACCTTTCCCTCAATAAGCAACTTCCCTGGGGGCCTGAAGCCAGGATGGCATCTTCTAGGTTATGTTGGAGTGGTCACATTCTGCTGTAAAGGGACGAAAACACATCATCATCTATAAACAGTTTGGCCAGAGTTAGTCCTTCCAAGGGTCAGGAGCCAGCAGGAACGGGGACTCAGTACCCGGGAGTCCCTAGGCCCATTGGTCACTGATCTGCTGGTAAGCCTGCCTGTCCCTTGTTGGGGCCGCACCTCCGGGAGGCAGCAGCCAGCTGCATCCTGAGAGTGGCCCTGGCCCACTGGCCACCCCCCCTAGGAGAGCAACTGCAGCACCTGCCGGATGCGCTGGGTCTTCCCCTGAGGAAGGGGGTCCATGCCGCCAGCCTCGTCCAACTTCTGCATCAGGGCTTCTGCCTTCTGCACTGTCAGCTCCCGGGCCCGGCCCTGGAGTCCCTCCAGGTAGGCCAGCAGTGTGGAGAAGAGCTCATCAGGAACCTGGGATGGGAAGAGGATTAGGGTGTCAGGGACCAGGCAGGGTAGCGTGTGGAGCGTGAATGCTGAGTAGTGGAGAAACGAGGTGTTCACAGTCTGGCCCCAAGCTCCAGGCAGAACTCCTGGCCCAGCAGCTGCACCCCTGCGCCTGCAAGAGGAACCCCCACCCTTGCACCAGGCCCGCAGAGCTCGGCGGCCAGGTAGCAGCACCCCATCAGCCCCTGGTATGCCAACTACACAGGTGGGGTGGGGGAGGGCCTGTGCCACACACCTGCTCCCGTTCTGTCCATGGTCTGCAAGACCATGGGACTGGGGAGGCGAGGAGGAAGGGCGGGCCTCCTGCAGTGACCCTTTCCCAGTCCTAGGCTGTTCCCTCTACTGGCTTCAGGCTCAGCAGCCACGGGTTCCTACCCCTTCCAAAATGCCACGAAGCCAAAAGTAAACACACATTAGTGAGGAGAGAGACTTCTAGGACAAAGAATGGAGGTCTGAGGGGGATGAAGCCCATGCTGATAAAACCGAGTTCTGCTGCTGTCACCCCCACCCACCTGACTCTAGGTTCAGCTGGTCCCATCCAGAGGCAAGAGCAAAGGAATGGCCAGATCCACTTAAGAACTGCCAGTGACCCCCACATCTCAAGTCTGAAGCCACAGTAGTGGAGGTAGAGGCACTGGCAAGGACAGATGCCTAGAGCAAGGGGACAGCGCTAAGGCCCAGGTGGTAACCCTCCACCCACGGTCAGCTGGTTCTGACAAGGGCACCAGGACCATTTGATGGGGGAAGGAGCTGTGGTTCCAACAGACGGGGCTGGGACCCCTGGATGTCCATGTGCAAGAGCAGGAAGCTGGAGCCTACCTCATACTGTACTCAGACCTCAGCTCAGAAGGGGTCAGAAACCTAGAAGTGTGAGTTAATAAACTCTAAAAGAAAACATCACAGAAAATCTTCATGACCTGGGATTCAGCAACGGCTTCCTAGATGGATCACCCAGAGCACCTACAGCCATTGACACAGGAAGTGCAGGGACTCCAGTGTGGTGGGCTAGGCACACTGCTGGGCACAGGGAGAGGGCACGAGAGTTCACTTACTGAGGGGGAGCCTTCCCAACTGCTCTCCCACAGGCTGCCTCCCTTCATCTTGCACTGCCCTCTACTCCATGCTGTCCCCATCCCCTCCCTGCATGCGCTGCCCCCCGACTGGCTGCCCACCCCCTCACCAGCTTCCATAGTGTTGACAGCCAAGCCTGTGTCCTGCAGCAAGACTAGAAGATTCTATTCTGAAATCTAAGAATACAGGAGAGAAGATCCAAGATCCTGAGCCAAGCCTATCAACTGGCACGGAAGCACACAGGCCACTAGGGTGCTTGCAGCCCTGGCTACACCCACAGGGTACCACATCTGAGCAAAGTCTCTGATTCCAAAGTCAGAGGCCAGGTCACGTAAACACACCATGCAACCTGGATAAAATAAAAGTTATACAGAGAGAAGATATCGCAACTGTATTGTTACCATCCTTAGATAAGGAGATATGATCTGTTCATAACACGGGAATAAGATGCTATAAGCAGCACATCTCAGAGGGAAGCTGTGTCTTCATCAACAGGCGTCACTGGCCGTCCTTGCTTACAGAGGTCACCCTGGTGTGGTGGGTGTTTCCTCCAATGCCAGTGATGCTGGGCTCCTCTGCAGGTGTTCACTGGCTACCTGAATCATCTGATCTGGAGAAACGTCTACATAGACCCTCTGTCCATTTTGAAATTGGGCCGCCTTTCTGTTACCAAGTCCATCCACTGTGGGGAGGACAGTCTATTCAATGGATGGTGTGTATTCACACCTAACTCACCACATACAAAGTTAACACCAAAAAAAACAAAAAACAAAAACAAAAACAAAAACAAAACAAAACAAAAAAAACAAAGTTAACACCAATAGGTCAAAGGCCCAAATTTGCAAGAACAAAACTAAAAAACCCTTACAAGAAAACAGGAGAGTTTTCCTGACCTTGGAATAGGCAATGATTCCTTAGTTATGACACAAAAAACACAAACAACAAAAGAATAAATAGAAAAATCAGGCTTCATCAAAATTATGACCTCTCCCCAGCACACTTCGCACTGCTGTGATGACTAGGTGGCCTCAGGGGGATGCGGATAACCGGGAAGCAAGGGCCATCTGGCTGCAGCAGTGGTTCCGGAGGTGCCCTGGGGCTCCCTCAGGAAGCAGTGTGTCTACAAAGGCTGGGAGTGGCCTGGCCTGTGGTCACTGCCCAGCACCTCTGTGCAGGAGCAGCTCCAGCCCCAGGGAGCAGAGGGGGGGACACAGACCCGGGACGGGTGGTCAGGGCACAGAGGTCTCTGCACATAGCTTCCTGCTGGCTCCTTGTGTGTGATACCTGCTCCCAAGAGCTCTGGGGACAGAAGTCTGTGCCCTAAGCTGCAGGGAGTGGAGAGCTGCCATGGGGCTGTGCAGGACAGTAGGGTCACAGGGAAAGCATGTGGTGTCATTGCCCCGAAGTGAGGCTCTGCCACAGGTCACACTGCCAGCCTGTGACTCCTGCAACACCCTGGCATCTGTGTGGACATCTGCCCTCCCCACCCTGCCATACCCATAGCCTCATTTCAGACTGTGGCTGTTAGGTGCTTTCTCCACAGAGGTCTCCCCCCATCATGTGCAGACAGGCACCCTCAACCTCCCCATCCTAGAGCCACCACAGTTGTAATGAAAACTATACTTGTCAAAACAAACGATGGCAGCAAGGGATGACCACCTGTGAGAAAATCTACACTGATAGGGATGACCCTGCAGCATCACAGGGGAGGCAGCCAGGCCCTCCCCTAGAGCAGCATGCTGACTGACAAATGCAGAGGAGGATGCACACTGTGTGCACAGTGACCACTGACCCAGACAAGAGCTCCTGCTTGACCAATGGACACAGGTGGGATGAGAAACAGGGTGTCTGCATAATCTCAAAGCAGCTCTACAGACATGGCTCCATAGATCACCACAGGAGCAAACCCAGCAGGTGTCCCCTGAATCCTGACTTACATCAGGATCAAACCATCCTGTACCTGCTCCTGGGTGTGCTAGGAGGACACAAATACACGCCCCTGGGTGTGATAACTGGCCTCTCCAAGCACACCAAGGTTGTGAAGGAAGATCCAAGCTAAAGGAAATGACAGGCACTGACAAGCAAATGTGACTGCAGATGGGACCCTTGCCCATGGATGCCAGTAAGAACCAGTAGAGCCCATGGTGGTCATGAGAGGCCTGGCTCATCCGCAGGAAGAGGATACTACAGCATTCTGGGGTAACACAGTATCTCTTCTACCACACCACACCACCCACCCCTGGATCAAGAGCGCCTGGGAAGACAATTCCCCTATGGTCAGCAGCTTCCTTGGGGAAGGTTCAGCTCGAAGCAGGCAGGCTGACAGCCTAGGACCCAAGCCTGCAAGCCCCTGGCCCAAGTCTTGCCCTGGACAAGCAGAGATTCTTCCTCTACAGCCCCAAGCAAATCCTTTCCTTTGTAAAATCAGGGGTTGGACTGGGGACCCCTGGCGGGGTTCCTACCACAAGTGCTAGGGCCTCTTTCTTAACCATAGTCTTGGCCAGGCCTGGCTGCTGGGGGCCTGCCCTTCCCAAGCCCCTGCTGGAAGGGAAGCCTCAGGCTCCCGTGGCCTAAGCAGGCCCTGCCATCCTGGTCACTGGGACATTGACCCCCACCCCCAAGTATGCACAGACTATCATCTGGGAGATCCCTACGTCCCTGGGAATGCACACATCTCCTCTCCTCCTCCCCACCAGGTACACACACCTGGTTACTGTTGTACACGTGCACACACACCTGCCCCACCCCCCCAGCATGTACATGTATCTTCCCCCCAGTGCGCACACACCTGGTTGCTGTCGTACATATGCAGTAGCAGCCAGGTCTGCCTCGTCTTCTGAAATCTCCAGTTATCATGCTTCTCGGCCCAGCTAGGAAGCAAGGACAGAACATTTCAGGTGCTGGCAGGAGAAGCTGGATGGGTCTGTGCACCGGGTGTGTGTAGGTACTGCCCAAACCTGCCAGCTGGAGGGTAGCAGCCAAGGAGCAGGAGCAGAAGGGCTTCAGGGACTTGGCACTGGGAGGACACTTCACTTCTGCATGCCCTCAGGGCCCTCCCCAGCTAGGCCTGCCTCCACATCTGTACACAACAGCACAGGGCTCTTTCTTCCAGCCCTACAATGCCAAAATTTTACAATGCCAACTTGTACATCCGGAATTCTGTGGTATCAGCCATTCTTGCAAAGCCTTTATCATGTATTATGGCAGAGCCTGCCCACCAGAGTAGGGGAAGCCTTTAAGCCAAGAGCTGTGCGTGGAGGGTGAGGGACAGCAAGCTAAGAGGAGCCAAGAACCCCCAGCCTTAAGGGCCATGCTGTTTGGGTTGCTCGGATATCAGGGACAAGGAAAGAAACCGGCCATGCCAGCTCTGTGCCTCTGCTAGAGCCTCCTGACCTGCATGTCAGCAACCTGAAGGCCTCCGAGGGGCCAGGCCCCCACATGCCAAGACCATGGCAACAAACCCAGCCTGCTCACATGCAGCCCACACTGGAGGGGCCAAGGAAGAGGAAGCAGGTAACATCAGGTGTTGGAGGAAGTAAGTCAGGATGGGTGGGCAGCAAAGCCAGGCTCTTGGAGCTGAGAGGTGAACACAGGGCCAGAGGCTGGCATATCTGGGACTTTTGGGCACCGATGGCCATGGGGCTGCAGCCTCACTGCCTCTACTGGGAAGTGGGGGGGAGGGGGCAGGTAATTGCAGAGAGGGTCCAAGAGCTCCTGCTGGCTTCACAGCTTGTGGGGCCAGGGCAGAAGCACATGATTCGCTGCTGGGCTGTTGTACACACAGTCATGTAAGAGCAGAGCCCCAGGAGCCCTGCCCCACGCCTGTCTAGGGACCAGGGGCACTCTGTGGGGCAGCCACAGAGCAGGACCTGAGCCAAACTGGACCTCTGCTTCTGTCCTCCTCAGGGAGTAGACACCACAGCTCATGCCTGGATTCCCATCTTGAATTGAAATGTCTGGATTCCCATCATTTATCAGTGAGGCCTTGGAGGCCGCCAGATTGGTCCTCTTACAAAGCAGCGTGCCTTTAGGGCAACATACTGGGGCTCTAGAACCAGCAGGTGCGGCACTCAGCTTGTGCCCCCACAGAAGCGTGAAAGCAGAAATCAGAACAGCGGTCATTAGAGGAAGTGATGGAAAAGAAAGAGCCACCACCGCCCTTTGGCCCCTCCCCACACTGATCATCAAGTCACTGGCTCTGCCTCAAATTTTCCTCTATCACCCACTTGGTAGAAACAGGCGGACTCTTCAAAAATGCTTCCTTTGCCACATGGTCTGATGTGAAGTAGAAGGTGCTGGAGAGACATAACCAGACAACAGAGAAAAGCTCTTCTATCCTGGTTCTGGGGAGCAATGGTCCACTGTGGTCCCAGCCAGACCGCCCCTGAGCAGCCTTCCCGGCAAGTCCCATGAGCTCGGCTCCTGTGACTTCCCTGCCATTCTGTGAGCCAGGGCTGGGCCTCCCCTGAGAGGTGTAGGCCCCGGGCTCGTCCCAGCTCTAGGGGAGTGGCTGCCCTGGAATCTGTTCCTCCTGGGTCTCGAGTCCTCGACACACTAGCAAGCCCTTGTTATGCTTAGTCATTCCTTGTAATAAACTTTCCCTGTGCCTCCATTGACTGCCTGCACCCTGGCCCATCCTCCTGTCGTGGAGGATGGCACATGACCTCACCCTAAGGCCTGTGGGGTTCCTCCTGGGCTGACAGAGGTGTGGTGGTGCTGAGCTCCATTGCCTGGGACCTGGGGCTCTGTGGACCTGGCTCCCATCATTGCCACGTCGACAACACAGATGGGCTGTGTGCCCAAAGCAACATCCTTGCTGGAACACCAGGGCTCTGGTCATCTGAGCCCCCATGGAGTCTTGGAATGGCTTCAGATAGGTCATGTGGGCCTGCAGGAAGCAAGGGACACAGGCTGGGGGCTCCAAGCAAGCCCATAACAAGCAGAGTGAAGGCCAATGAGGACAATGAGGACAATGACAGGGAAGACATGACAGTGGACACGGATGAGCCAGCCCGCCTATTGGGGTTCCTGCTCCACCCTTGGAGACCCCTGCTTGAGAGGCAGTGCCCTGCCAGGAGAAAAGAATCTGTATTTTAGGGAGCAGTGAGGGAGTAGGGACCCAGGGCCAGAGTAGGTTCCCTGGTGCCAGGACTGAGCACCACCCTCTTGAGGGCGTGCTGAGTCCTTAGTGGCTTCTAGAGAACTCGACTCTGGGCACCATGAGGTCATGGATGAAGGACGAGCAAGAGGCAGGCACAGTCACTGCCCAGGCCCCAAGCCCATGGCCACCCAGAGATGTGGTGTGGCATAAGGGGTGGCAGGTATGACAGCAGCTCTGAGGCTGTAGTCCCACAGTGAGCCCAGGGCCGAGGCCCTGCCTAGGCCACAGCATCAGGCAGGTTCTGTATTTCTTTTTCCTTTCTTTTTTTAAAATTTTTATTTATTCATGAGAGACATAGGTTCTGGAGCCTCTGAGCCGGTGAATGTGTCTCCTCCCTCCACCAACCCCTCCCCAACACCACGGCTCTCCGGACAACAGGCAGCACATGTGCCAACTCCCACGTTCAAGCCCATCGGTACCAGCATGAAGCAGCCATGCCCCCTGTGGCAATCCCAGCTCTCTGTGGCAGAAATCTCATCTCAGCTGACAGGAAGATCAATCCTAGTGCCTGGACTGGGACCCAGGTATAATTAGGGTCCTCAGCTGTGATGGGGTGTGGCAGCCTCATGCCTGCAGGGAAGCCCTGAGCCACTGGAGCTCCACACCCTGCCAATCCCCAGTCCCCACGGCACTGCCACCCACTCAGGAGCCTCCACCCTGCCTCTGCTCTGCTTATAGCCTGCCTGGGCACCCAATCCACATTACGGCCTGCACTGGGGGTGAGGCTGTGGCACTGAGCGCACCGCGGCTGGGACAGGACACCGCTGTCAAGGAGGAAGGAGGCGTAGGTGTGCATGTCTGCTTCACTCGGTGGGGGGAGAGGGGGCGCTGCTCGTGCCCATGACCCCACTGGCCCGCTACAAATGTGCTCAGGGCCCCTCACTTCTCTTGACCCAGTAGCCTGGTAGCACTGAGACCCGTATCTGTCACACAGCACACCAGCCACCAGCCACAAATGCAGTGTGGGGACTGCAACAGATACCACTGGCTGCATGCAGCAGTAGCCATGGAGCGTGGCACAGAGTGTGGCCTGTATTTCAGCTCCGTACCTCCTTTTCCAGCTCTGAGCTCCTGGAGTCCTGTCTATAACATGGAGCAGTAATACCTTCCTGTTCCAGTTTAAGTGAAAGTGGGGCCCCTCCAGGAGACGGGTGCCCTCCTGCAAACCCCTGCTCTCAGGAGCTCTCTGATGCCCTGCCAGCCACAGCAGCACAGCCCGGCTGTGGTTGGGAAATGGGGCCCCAGCTACTCGAGGTGGAACCTCATTCCCACAAGGTCACTTTGTGTGGCAACAGGTATAGCTGCAGATGGCCCATGGCCTCCTGCCAGGAGGACAGTCCTGCTGGCTTGGGCAGACAGGAGGGACCCCCGGGGAGAAGGGAAGAAAACTACCAGAGTATGTCTCTCTGCCCTCAGCCCATGCCACAGGCACTTGGTGCAGGGTTCCCAGAGGAGAGGAACTCCTCTCCTCTGGGAACCCTGCACCCTAGCTGCCTCTGTCCCAGGCTGTGACATCTCATAGGTACCCAGGACTACCCCTGAGGCTCCCACAGGGTGCACAAGCCATCACTGCTGTTTCACGAGGACACATGGAACACGGCATGGCTCCATCTGCACAGCACCAACACCTGGCAGGCACTAGGGGGCTGCAAGAGTCCATGGGGGCTGGAGGTGAGGCCGGAAGCAAGGACTACACTGCTGAGGACAGGTTGCCAACCAGAGGATGGACACGGTCCCTGGGCTGGCCTCTAGGTAGTGGGGGCAGTTTGGGCAGGGCAGTAGTCCCTGAGGTGAAAACCAGGGAGTTGGGCAATCCAGAGTGAAGCCCTCCCTTTGCCTTCCATAAGGGGTCTACACAGAGAGTGGCCATAGGCACCGCAAGCCTCCTGGCCCGTCCTTACTGCCAGCTGCCCTAGTCAGGCTCTGTGTCCTGCTGTACAGCCTGGGGTCCACTCTGTGGCTGGCATCTCCCTGGCCTGTCCATCTGCTCCTCTGTCCATCCTGGGCCCAATGGCCTTCTCTGTCTCCAGCACCAACCTAGCTGGGAGGACAGCTCTAACCTTGGCAGAAAGCAATTTGCCCAGGCGTGCAGGCTCACAGAAATGCAGACTGGCTCTCAGAGAGGCACGGATGTTGCATCTGCTCTGATCTCAGAGGACGCTGGTGGCACCCACAGTGCTGAGCCCCTGCACCAGGCAGGCCTCAGAGACTGGACAGACCAGTATGGAGAGAAGTGCTTAGACCTGAAGAGGATCCCCAGAGGGTGACAATGGGCTGGGTGTCCTTAAGCTGCTGGTGTGGTCTCTGCACTTCCCTGTGGGGCACACCCCACACATGACACACAGTCGGGTCACCCCAGCCTCCCCCATGGACATCTGGGCCTAGGACTTCCCCTGGCACCCCTGCTGAGTTTAGGGAGGCCAGGAGGGCTGTGCCAGCATGTGGTCCCAGCAGACACAGATTCCCCAGCTCCCTTCCCCACTTCTTCTGGGAACTGTGGGAGGAGTGTGCCCAGGTGATACCAACACTGGAGAACTAGACACCCAAAGGGGCAATGGTTCCAGCACAGACCCACTGTGCCCAGGAGCCAAGGCTGCAGGGAGACTGAAGGTCCCACACCGCACAGAATTACACATCATTACAGCTAATAATGGGCCAGGGGATGGGAACTCCGACCACAGTCCAGGCCACAGCTCCCTCAGCTCTCTGGCCGGCTGCTCCGGGGGTGGGGGGTGGGGGTGTGTGTGCAGCAGAGAGAAGTCCAAGAGCCTATCTGCAGCCCTCTTCTCAGCAGGCAGGCGGGCTTCCAGAGAGGAATTCCTGCCCCCAGTGCAGCCAGGTCAGGGCCTTCTAGCGTTCTGCAGGCCAGCAGGTGGAGGTTCAAGAGCCAGTGGGCAGCTGTCCTCCTGGGGAGGAGTCCATCTTCCTCACTGAGTCCATCCAGTGACCCTCCAGGGAGGAGCCAAGAGGCGGTAGCCCAGCAGCCCACGGAGTTACCTGGATTTTTGGTTCAACATGGTACAGGATGCCAGTGAAGGGGACTATGAGATGCCACCCCACCCTCATTAGGATGGCCATCATCAGAGCACCTCCCCTTGCTGTGGGGCTGAAATGCTGCAACTGTTGTGTCTGCAGCTCTCCTACACCAGTCACCAGCAAACCCTGCCCCAAGGCTATGCCCAAGACAAAGGAAAACACTTCCACGCAGAATCCTGCACATGGGCATGCACCACAGCAACAGCCACAATAGCCACGATGCATATTTGGCTATAAGGAGAGAGGAAATGCTGGCATGTGCTGTCATGTGGATGAACCTCAAAACACTACACCAGGTGGAAGCAGCAGGCCACAAGAGGCCATGTGGTGAACAAGTCCCAAACTGGCACATCCACAGTGATACAAGGGCTAACACAGTGATACAAGTTTGAGGAGGGCTCGCTTGGAGCTGGGGTAGGGAGCTGCATGAGAGCAGAAGGCTGCTTTCTGCAGTAACAAAGGTGTTCTAACCTGGCTGTGGCAGTGGCTGCATGTAAACTGTTCCCCAAAAACAATGAGGAAAAAGAGAAAGCATGTGTCCATGGCAGGCATTCTCAGGCTGACCTGGTCTCGATTGCTGAGGCTCATGGCCTAAAGAGTGAGTACAGATCGGAGAAAGTATGAACTCACTCTCTGGGGAGGAAAACCAGGAGGGGGGGCCCTGCTGGAACACCTGCCTCTACTTACCTATAAGTTTCTTTGCAAAGAGAAGCCAGTGGTGTTACAGTGGCCTCACTTTTCTTGGAGCTTCTAGAAAGTTTCCTACAAAGCTATTAGCAGTGTAACTGCCAGCCTCTACCTGGTTGTGGTGACAGGGTAAAGCAGGGTCTGCTGGGCACCCCAAGGGCTCCAGTCATGGCTGCAGTGACTGTGCCCTGCTCCCCTTCCTCTGACAGCCCCACTGGAGGTGATGATTCTGTGGTGACACCTGCCAGGACAGGCCTCAGACCACAGGAGCACCACTGGTGGTGGCCCTACTGCCCCCAGGGTCCTAGTGGTTCTGGAGCCAGATGTGACCCAGGTCACCTGAGTCCACAGCCCAAATTCCCTCCCAGGACACCACAGAGTCCCTGGACACTGGCCAGGCCCCACGCGAGGGGGGCGTCTTACCCACGGAGGTAGTCCAGGGCCAGCTGGGCCCCGGAACGCTTGGCTGGTGGGCTCTGGGCTGCTCCTGACTCTCGCAGTCGCTTCTTCTCCTCTTTTCTCCGCTCCTTCTTCTGCTTCCTCTCCAGGACCCTCTTCTCCTCCGGGGTTAGCACTGGCAGCTGGGGGGCCGTCTCCTGCCCAGCCCCCAATACTGCTCCTCCCTAAAAGTCAAGGGAGAACCAGCCTGCAAGGATGTCTCGCAGCATCCTGGAGCCCCGCTCTGAGGAGCTGACCCCTACCAGGTGGGTGGGCTGTCCCACACCCCGTGCTGGGCTCCCCTGGCAAATGGAGACACAGCTGCTCAGAGTCTTGCCCTCCTGGGGACTCAGGTGACCCTCACCCCAGGACGGGTCAAAGTTGAGTGACCTCAGCTGCATTTCCAGACCCTGTGTGCTCAGTGCTGGGGACAAGGATTTCTGGGCCACCTGGAGGGCTCCATCCCATGAGGCTCTGCAGGACACTGCCCTTCGCCTGTCCCCAGCCCATTCCCACTGCTGTCTGCCCCAGGCCACCCCCAGGCCACCGCCCAGCAGGACATGAGGTACAGGCGCAATCAAAGGCACACTGCTCCCGGGGGATGGGGACGGGCAGTCTTCCCGCCACAAGGATCCGCTGAGGCCCTTCTGCTCCAGCAAACCTCTCCCAAGGAGAGCAGGAAGCTGTGCAGCTGGCAGACGCGGCACTAGTGGCCTCTTGCCCTCCCGATCTGGCTGGCTGTGGCTTCTGGACACCATTTTCCCAGACACCAGCCAGGTATAGTCCTGACTATCAAACCAAATGAGACTCAAAACCAGGTGGGGGGTGGTGGTGTGTGACTCCAGCAGCTGCACACCCTTCCCCCTTCCTGGAAAACCTACAACACCAGTGCCAGTGTCACTGTGATTCCAGCCAGGGACCTGGCTACTGCTCCCCAGGCCTCCAGAGGCCTAGCCAGCTGCCCCAGGGGCATCCAGCTTTTGCAGAGCCACGCCCCTCCCTCCGGCTGCTCCCCCACCCCCCAGGCCAGGCAAGTCCCTTCATAAAATGGCAGCGTCCTGACAACCTTTGTGTTCCCACTAAACACTGAATCCTTCCGGAATCTTCTAAAACAAAAGAGCAGCTTTCGTCAGCTCCTCCTCTGCTTCCCTTTAAAACCAGCTGAATTTACCAGCAGTGGGGTTTCAGGGTTACACTAGGGAGTCTCCAGCAGTGCCACACGCAAGCATGGACGCGCGCACACACACACACACACACACACACACACACACACACACGTGTGCCAGCGCAGGGCTCTCAGGCCGCCAGGACGGGAGGTGCTTTCAGAGGAGAGTCTCTGGACAACCCCCTTCTTGGGGAGGAGTGGCATCTCCGCAGATACAGCCCCAGGAGCCCAGCGCCCCAGCTGCCTGAGGGGCTTTGGTTTTTAGGTGTTTCCTGAAGTCTAGGGGGCAGCTGTCTGATGAGCATGACGTCTGCAGGGAGTTCCCCTGCCCCAGCTGCCTGCTCAGACCGCCCTGGGCCACGGTGGCCGACTGGGCAGGCAGCACAGCCAGTCTGGCACCGAGAACAGCAAACAGCCGCAGGCCAGCCTCTGCCTCCCTGAAGCCAGGCAGGCAATAGGGCAGCAGCCTTTCAGGGCCAAAGTCTCAGTGAAAGGTCAGGGCTGTAGCAGCGGGGGCCGAGGGCACATCAACACTGACCCTGAGGGCCTGGGCAGGGGCAGGGAGGGTAGGAAGCAGCTGCCCCCTTGCCCAGAGTGCTGAGTACAAACCCTGCATCTGTCATGGTGCTGGCTGTCACCAGGGCCTGGCCTCTGCCTCCTGCTCTGACCCAGTGGGGTAAGGATGCTCCCACCGAGGTTGGAGGGGCCTACCCCACAGGAGATGGAGCCCTGTCTGCTTCCTGAGGGCCCAGGGGTGGCCTGCGGAGTGTGTGCAGTCCCCACAGAGGGGCCACCAGGCTGGTGGCCAGGACTTGAATGCGGTGTGGCCTGTGAGGTCTGGCTTCTTCTTCTACAACACCCAGCATTAAGGACATGTGAACTTGGAAAGGACACAGATAGCTTCTTTCTCTCTCTGGCTAACGGTCACCCTGGCGTGGTGGTAGTTGGAGCCCATGCTCTGCGTCCTCAGGAGCTAAATGTGCCTCCAGAGTTGTTCAGAGGGCCGTGATGCCCACCCTTGACTGTGCCAGGGGTCAGCCAGGGACGCTGAGGGGGTCCAGCTGGATGCCCACACCCTGGCCACAGCCCAGGCTGAGAGGCCTCTCCAGAGAAGCTGGAAACAGAATCACACAGGGTGAAGCCTCCTGAATTTTAAGGGCTGGCAGCTTAAACAATGCACAGTATGACAGCAAAACAAACCATACTGTGTGAAGCAGACGAGGAAGCCAGCACCTCTGACCCAAGCCCTCTGACCCCTAACACCAAGACAGACTCTCCACCTGGACCAGCCTTCCTTTCCCTAAACACTGGCCCTTTCTGATTCTCTTCAGAGGGTAGGGGCCACCAAGGAAAGTAACCAGAGCCACTCTCCCACCAATACTGCCAAGGAGGGGGACAGGGTGACAGACCATTGCCTCTCCTCCAGCTGTGGTCCTTCACCGGGAGGTGAGCACATGAATCCAAGCAATGATTTGTGAAAAACACAAAGGTCCTTGGCATTGCTTGAAGATAAAGAGGTGGGTGCAGGTATGCAGGGCTGTGACCTGGCCCACGCAGCAGGGATAGGCCAAGTGAGGGCTGCAGGGTAACTGGGCTGGCCATGGTGCCCACTGCTGCGTGGACCTCACCTGGTCTCCTTGCTCTGGGTGCCCTGACCTTTCTGGCCTGGACCAGGTGACACCCCCATTGCTGCTACCATCACACGAGTGACGTCAGCTATTCTGGAGTGGTGCCCTGTGTGGACATTAGGCTGGCAGGGCCAGAGTGCTGTGTCAGCCATGGTGGAGCCTGCATGGGACCAGGGGGTAGGGGCTGGGATGGGAGACAGCAGGACAGGCACTGGCTGGACCCAGGGACCTCCCAGCACGTCAGGGTGAGGGCCATGGGGACCTACCCGGGACCCCCCTGCTTCCCTCATCCTGCAGCATCGCCTGTGCAGGGGGGTTCTCAAGCACGGCAGCTGCCAGGGGCCGCCTGCGAGCTTTTAGTGATACCACCATCTCTGGAGGCAAGGCTTATTAATACAACTTTCCTTCCAGCTGAGAATGAACTTCTTCCAGTGGCCACTGCTCTGATAACCCTCCACAGAACTCGGTTTTAATTAGCAAACAACAGTTGGGACACACCTGCCACCATCACCCATACCCCCTCAAAGTTACCTCGTTTAAAGGTTGTGAACAGCCCATGTAAACAGAGAAAAATCTTAAAAGGAATGCAGCAGTCAGATCATCGAAGCCTATTGGGGTCCCTTCTGGGAGTGTCATGGGGTGAGAGGGGGAGCACCCCCAGCCCCCTGCAGGCCTGGCCCACTCTCCAGGGGAAGTCTAGGGCGGCAGCAGATCACCAGCTGTGAACACGACCCTTTTCCAAAACACAGACTGGACAACATGGGGGGAATCTGCCACCACCCTGGTCTGCTGCCTGTTTGCTTGTCACAAACACGTGGAACTGACAGTGTGCAGCCTCCATGCAAACACGCATTTCTACAGAGATGGGATGACCGCACAGCAGTGCTGCCATGGTTTCTGGCATTCCACGTTGGACCACATACAGAATCTCCTATTACGGGAAGTCAAACTTTCAGCAACACATTCTCTTACTGTTAGACGTCTCCTGGACTGTGTTTCAAAAGGCACAAAAATAACTCAATGCACATGGAAAACTTCAGGCAGGACAAATGGACCTGCCACTGCCACCAAGGAGGATGATGGGTGGTATGACCGAGGGACCTGGAATTTCTTCTAGGTCATCTCAACATAAATGTTTTCAAGTACAATAGTAAGTAACGTAGTGTTCATGTCATTAAATGCACTAAAAATCAAATCCTTACCGGCTTCTAGGGCAATGAAAACACTGGCTGCATGTATTAAACATACTGGAAATAAACAAACCCAAAAGTCCCAGACTCAAGAGTGAAACTAGGTAAGTAAAAGAAATATGGGGGCACCTCTGATAGAAACGTTGACACTGTTTGAGGAAAGATGAGTACGTTATAAATGATCATTTTTTAAAAGATTTTATTTATTTATTTATGAGAGACAGGCAGAGACATCGGCAGAGGGAGAAGCAGGCTCCCTGTGGGGAACCCAATGCAGGACTCGATTCCAGGATCCCTGGATCATGACCTGAGCCAAAGGTAGATGCTCAACCACTGAGACATCCAGGTGTCCCATAAGCCACCATTTTCTTTCACCTTGGTAAGTCCTGGCACGAGTCAGGGGAGAAATGATATGACTTTGATTTGGAAAGGTTACCACAGACTCCACCCAGCAGAAAAACCCTCCACCGAGAGCTGCAGGATATAGGTAGGATGTAGTGCAGGATGTAGTACAGGATGTAGGAGAACAGGCTCAGCATTTTTTGGATCCAGGAGAGGGGCCTCTCCAGGCACTGGACTTGGTCACAGAGCACAGGCTCCCCTGCAAACACCCCAGGCCCAAACTCAAGAACCCACAGAAGCCAACAGCCACTGTCATTCCCCAATGAGAAGACATTGGCAAAGAGACCAGAGGGATGCAGGCCAAGGTGGCGGCAGGGGATGGGGCAGATGTCCAGTGGGACTTTTCTCTCCCTCTCAAATATCCGACTTCACAAAGGGAGGGACACTTGAACTGTTGGGCTGGGTCAGCCTCCCCTCACCCTGGTCTTTCCTTTGGGGAGCAGCAGCTATGAACACATACCCCTGGGGGGCTGCTGTGGCCAACACTGGCCACTGGGGGACAGGGACACCTGGCCCCACACTTTTAGCTTGTTTCTGGTAGGCACTGGGGCCAGGCCTGTGGGGTGGGAGGGTTAGGGGTGTGCTGAGGCTCACCCCACAGCTCCTGGCGCTCCTGCCCCCATAGCTGCATCTCCAAATCAGGTTCCTGTGCCTCATCTGTCGGTCACTCTGCTTCTGGGGGGACCCAGTCTAAGGCTGAAGAGAGAGTGTGCTGCATGAGCCTGTGTCTCTGTCCCACATCTTTGGCTTATAGCGGGAAGGGGTCTCACCCCTTCCCCTGCCCCTCAGAACTGGCCAGCCCTACTCCCTGCACCCAGTACAGCAGCCCAGCTATGGGGTCCCGGGGCCTGGGGAGCAGGCAGCCTTTTGGGTGGGGGCAGCTTTGGGATACCGAGAAAGGCTCTGAGAGGACAGTCTTGCTGCCATGTCTCCCCAGCCTCAGAAACGGCCTTGTCCTTGTCCAGGGCTGCCCTGGTCTCACAGCAGACAGGGAAGTGGCCTCTGAGGCTCCCCTGGTCCCCCTAAGCCTTGGAAGAGGAGCAGATTGGGCCACTGTGGGCACGGAAGCTTCAGCATGTGGGTGGTCCCTGCAGGTGTGACAGCAAGGTGACACCACCTCTGGGGCATGCTCAACTCCAAGATTCAGGGCTGGATGCCAGAGTCTCAGTTCTAGGACCAGGAGTTTGGGGCCATCAAAAGACACAGAGGGCTGCCATTCTGCACACATCTCGACGGCTGGCTTTGCCAGCAGCGGGCCGATGCTAGGGATTGCTGTTCCCACCCACACTGGGGGATTCCAGGTCATGATCAGCCCTCTCTTCCTGCAGACCTTCCTTCCTTCCAGGCTCAGGTAGCAGAGCCTTTGTCTAAGAAAGGAGGCAGACTCGGGAAGGCAGGGACGACCCCATGTAGACTCGAGGGACAGGGGCCTTGACCATCCTGTCTGCCAGGACACCCTCCCCCCAGGCAGGAGATGTTGGACACCTGGGCGTGCTCTAGGTTAGCACCTGCACCGCCAGCAACCACAGTCAGAGTGTGGGGTGGTGAAGGGGGCCAGGATCCGGGAGCTGGGAGAGCAGGCTGCCTGGCTATACACAAACCTGTGGCTACACTGGCTCAGGAACACCTGTGATATTGGCCCATTGTTTGAAACCGTTACCCGTGGCAAACTGGGGCAGGTTCCGAGCCAAGCAGGGATGTGATCAAGGGCCGCCCACAGCACCATGTGTGCCCTGAGGTGCTGTGACTCTGCTGTGGCCCTCAGGGATAGCCCTGAGTATATCTACCTGAGTAAGGTGTCCTAGAAGGCCGTGGCTTCCCCTGTAGAGGGGGGCAGCACTGTGGCCTGGGCGCTCCCACAGGGAAGCCAGTCTCCCTGGAGGAGATGGTCAGGCTCCTTAGGGCCAAGCCACAAAGCCACCCCTACAAGTCCTTGAAGACCTAAAACCTGAGGCTGCCACCCTGCCACGCTTACTGCTCCACTGACAGATGCCGAGACCCCTATCTCCAGTGGGGGCCCAACCTAAGTCCAGACCCCTGGCTTCCGAGTCTCACTCATGTGTTCTTGGAGGCCATCTGGAAACACTGGAGGTGCAGTATCTCCTTGAACGGGTTTGGGGGCATCTAGAGCCACGAGTGGGTGGTCTTGCTGTGGGCACGGGTGATGGCCGTCCTCTGCTCTTGGTAAGGGCTTTCAGCACACAGGATGCCAAGCTTGTAGGAGATCAGTTTTGTACCTTTGTGTCGATTCATTTTGGTGAAACCACAGCAGGAAAAGTTTAAGTTTACAAGGCCCAAAGCCCACAGACTTCCTTCCCTGGGGCCCCTCTGCACTGTGACTGTGCTGTCAGGCTCTCTGCTGGTTCAGTGTGGACTTGTGGGCGGACAGCACTGCAGACCCCTATGTCCTAGGCAGCATGGCAGGGGCTGGAGACGTGGGGGGATAGGGGACAGCTGAGGACCAGCTGTCACAGTGTTCACAAAGACTACTGATTCCAGACCAAACTGACCAGAGAAACCAGGCTGCACAGACCAGGGCTCGTGCTTGAGGCCACCCCAAGAGCTGAGGATTATGCTGACGGGCATCATGTGCCCCAGCGCAGGGGGCAGGAGCCAACCTCCCACCCCTGCCTGGGCATTGTGCACTGCCGCTTCTCTGGAAACTGAAGCTGTCCGGAGGCAGTGTCTGTGAGGTCAGCTGATGTGCTCTATCCAGACAAAATGCTGCCTAGACTCTCCTGCAGACCTTGCACCAGTGTCCCTTTTTGAGCCAGACGGTCCGGTTTGGACTTTCTGTCACATGAGACACATCACAGCCGTTTACTCAGAGAAGGGATCTTGCCCTGCCCACTACTGTGGTTTGACACACAGTGCCTGCCAGGGTGACATGAGCTGTGATGTGGGCACTGTCCACGCACCATTGTGTGCCTTGTCAATTGTTTACACCTGCTCCTGAGCATGGCAGCTGCCTTGGTTGAAACGCGGATTGCTCTGAACCTCGGGACCTGAGGGGAGGCTCCAAGGGTGACAGCTCACCCTGACCCCCAGGGCCGTAGTGTGCAGCCATAGCCTCTGGACTGGCTCAGGCTCCATGAGGGTCGACAGCAGCTCTGTGTATCCCAGAGAAAGGGCCCCGTCTTTCCCAGAGCATCCAGGAGCAGAGATCAATTGTTCATCTTCACACAGAGAGCAGGGAGGGGAAGGAGGCCCCTTCCACATGGGCACAGCGGCGGCCAGAGCCCAGGATGGGCCAGGAGCTGCTGAAGTCTGATGATGTGGCAAAGACAGGGTGATGGAGAACACTACCCCCTGGTCAGTGCTGGTCCTGCCGCCAGCTGCAGAGGAGGGCCGGCCACACCAGCCATCCTCCCGTTTTCCCACTTGGAAAACAGGAAATGCCAGACTCAACGCTTACAAGGTTTTGTAAAGCAAAGGAAACTTTTCTTCTTTCCCAAGATTGTGTGTGGAAACCCAAAATTCGATTAGCATTGGAGGATGGGATGAGGACTTCTCCCTGGGCTCTGGAACCTTCTCTCTGCCTGTCTATGTGGTGGAGCAATGCCTCCTTACATTTGCTGGCTATATATTTTTCAGAACGTGGCAAAAGGAAAAGTAAGTCCAGCAGGAGAAAGTGGATCTAGAATGTAGCCAAATTTAGATAAAGACCCTCAACTCCTCTCTGTGCACTGTCCTCGATGGCCCCCCAGGCCAGACACTGAGGTGTGTGCACACCCCTCTCTCTGCTCACCCCACAGCTCCACCAGGCAGGGGCTTGGGCCTCGGCAGATGCCATCTAAGGCAGAAAGCAGCCCAGACCCACCACAATGGTGTCGTCACCTCCCTGCAGAAGCAATATAAAAGCTGGAATGGAATTTTATGTTCTTACTTTTACACTGTCTTTGCAATCCTTGAGTCCTGTACACAGAGAACACATCTCTGTTTGGACTGGCCATGTTTCTAGGGCTCACCACATGGCCAGGTCAGGTTGTCAACCGCAGCCACCACCAAGTCTGGCCCAGGGCAGCCGGCAAGGACAAAAGAAGGATGGGTTTCCCCAGGCCTGCAGTTTTCACCCTGCAAGGCCTAGTGCCCACATTTGCAAATCAGCACCAAGCTTCCCTCTCCACAGGCACTGCACATACCCAGCCACCTCCCACAGCACTCACTAATTTTAACAGCTGACATTTGCAGAGAGCTGTGGGGTTTGACAGAGCTCAGGTCTTTACAGATGGGGAGCAGCACATGGAGCTCAGGAGCCCCCACATCCCAGAGGCCAGTCTGTGTTGGGACTGAAGCAGAGTCGTGAAGGCAGAGATGCCTATCCAGCAGGCTGGGTTCTGGCTCCTGAACCACCAGGACCATTCTCAGAGGGAGGCAAGAACTGAGAAGGGCTGGGCCTCCCAGAGACTTAGACTCTGCCCCAGCTCCTCTTAGGTTCAACATTTCCAAGCTGTTGGCTTTCTACAGGGCATCTAAAACCATAGGACTAGCCTCCTTCAGACCTATAAGCTTCTACCTGTCCCATCTCCACTTGTCACCCCAGCACAGGAGGTAAACCCAGAGCCATGTCCTAGCTCAGGACACGCTTCCTCTGCAAGCTCCAGATGACTTCGAGCTCTGGGCACTGGTACCAGGACTGGGTGCTTACCAAGTACTGGGGAGGGAGCAGGCAGGGAAGAAGAGTCTGAGGCTCCGAGGATCAGAAAGCAGGCAACCCTCCAGCTGGCCCTCAGTGTGGTGTCAGGAAGGCAGGGGGCTGCCGGCACCTGTGCCCTGTGCCTGTGGAGGAGGGGTGCCCCCCTCTCACCAGGAGGTCTTCAGCCTGGCTGGAGGTAAGAGGGAGGAAGTCCTCCCCCAGGACACCGTGAGCCAACACTGGCACTTGGCAGGGGAAGGAGCGTGGTGCACTCTGCATGAACCCAGAGGGTCTGCCTCCCTGGGGGTAAGCAGCGTTACCTAGATGGGGTCTGTGACTGGCACTGACCCATGCCCCCAGGGTGGGTGTGCAGGCAAGACCCAGGGAGGGGGGGCAGGAAGTGCCTGCTCTCCTTCCTCACCACAGAGCCACCATTCCTGAGAAGGAGTGCCTACTGGCTCCTGCAGAGCAGCTTGCAGTGTGCCAGTTCTCACCTCCAGATGTTTGAGTGTCCACTCCCAGCCTTGGTTTCTTCCCACTGAGGAGAGATCAGTTGCCTGGACCCAGGGATTGTGTCTCCTGCTCCATCCACCTCTGGGGTGGGCCAGCCGGGGAAAGTGGAGACAGACCACAGCACAACCCCACAGCCACTCCTCTTCCCTGGGATGTCACTGGCCCCCATCATGTCTACATCATTCTCTGCAGTGTCCTGCCTTCACAGACATCCTGATCCTTCAGAAATGAGCGCAGATCCCCTTCCCATCGTGGTCCTGAGTCAGCTACGGAGCTGGGCATCCTGCCACCTGGTGAGGCCCCTGCCCCTAGATGGAAGGGAAGCAGGGGCAGCCCTGGGTAGGAACTTCCTGCCTGGCCACCCCACATCATCTACACCAGCTCTGGTTGACGGCTGTGCCATCTGGAGCCCCTGACTAGTCAGATTTGCCTCACTGAACCTCCAGGCAAGTGACACTGTGACAGGGTGCCTGGCTGGCTCAGTCGGAAGAGTGTGACTCTTGATCTCAGAGTCTTGAGTTCAACCCTCACATTGGGTATAGAGATTACTGAAAAACAAACAACCTTAAAAAAAGTGACGCCATGATGAGACCAGTGGGCAGGCCCGGTGCTGTCCTGGGGTCTGCTCCTTCTGACCCCAACTGAAGATACGGCCACTGGGTTGGCTTAGGAAAGAGGCCAGAATTGCCATAAAGCCAGAGTGGTTCCCAGGCTCACCCCAGGTCCCAATGGACTTGTTGGCTGCCTCTGAAAAGAAAGGACATCGAGGGGCATCCATGGGCCCTGCTTGCCTGGGGACCAGGGTCGGGCCCCCTTCACCCACAGGACCAGACCTTTACGCTCCCCAGAAATCTGTTCATTTGGTGGCAGAACTCAACTCCTGGGAGTGGTTTTAAGAAGCATCAGAAGGAAAAAAAAAAAAAGCATCAGAAGGCAGTCTGGAGTCCAGTAATCCCTTTCTTCATCTAGATAGAAAGTGCGATCAAGTGGCTGTGAGGCACTGCTTTCCCACAGGGCCTGGGGCTGGGGTGTTCATCAGTGTACCCCCAGGCAATCAAACAGGGCTGTTATTCACTTCCTGCCATTGGATGGGAGGGAACCATCGCCAGCTCAGGTACAGCAGCGCCCTCATCCACCTGTCACCTGACAAAACCCATCAACTGACAACCCAACAGAATCAGTGCATGAGAACATCACGCAATCAGAATGGTCAGTCAAGTGCAAGCCTGAGGCAGGTGTGTGCTGTTAGGTATGCCCTCACCCAAGGGCAGGGGGTAGGATCTGGGCTGAAAATGACAGACCGTGGTGGAGGGGGTACTTGCTGAGGAGCCTCCTCCCCTTCCTTCTCTGCTCCTAAAGGCCTGGGCCACAACGGAGGCACAACCTCTCTCCTGTGTCCTATTCACAGAAGGGGACAGAACCTGCCCGAGCTCCATCTGTATAGGCCCCGGGCAGAGGATCCTTAACCACAGTTGTCCACAAACTGCCCAGGACATACTCCAAGCAGCACCTTTGGCATGAGAAGCCCTCCAGAGACACAGTGCGGTTTGTTGACCCTTCTGAATCTTGGTGCTCTGAAGCCAACAGTTCCAGACCGAAGTTCGGGGGTCAGAAGGGACTAAGGAGATGGGGTTCTAGAGATCTCCAGCTCGCAGGCCTCCCCACCTTGGAGCCCTTCTTCCTTCTGGTTGTGAACCCCAGGAGTCCAGAGGGCAGGCAGGAAGGCCACGCCTCTGTCTGTGGCACCATGGAAATCTGTTCTCAGTTCAAAGACTCCATCAGACTCATTACTGTAGTTATAAAAGTTTAGAAGGGTCATCTATAGTAACAAACTAGTTTCCTTTTCTATAAACAAGGACAAACGAGTGTTTCCTAGAATTTTTCAATGCAATGTTTTATTTTGAAATAAGTAGACACACATGCAGCTGATAGAGGCAATACAGACCTCCTGCTTACCCCCCACCTGGGTTCCTTGGTGGCACTGCCTACAGAACTGGCGTCAAGGCCATGACCAGAGACCCAGAGCAACACCTAGTAGACTCCAGTTCAGTAAAATGTGCAGGGGTGCACTGCCCCTTCCTTCTCAGGATGATCTCCCCAAACTCCCTCTCACCACCCCAAGACACCTGCCTGAGTTAACATGTGAATAGTCACTTCTTTGCTTCTGTGCAAATGGGACAATTTTCCGGTTTCATTTTGTTTGCAGTATCTTTTTTTTTTTTTTTTTTTTAAGATTTTATTTGAGAGAGAGAGCAAGCGAGCGAGCTAGTGCATGAACAAACCACAGGTAGGGGGAACAATAGAGGCAGGGGGAGAAGCAGAAGCAGGGTCTCTGCTGAGTAGGGAGCCCAATGTGGGGCTTGATCCCAGAACCCTGGGACCATGTCCTGAGCCAAAGGCAGATACTTAACTGATGGAGCCACTCAGGTGCCCCAAAGCTGCATTTTTCTTATAAAAGCAAAGTCACACCATAAATACGACATGGTGTCTTGCTTTTAAATTTTACTCACTTGAGAGAGAGAGAAAGCGAGCATGTGCACAAGTGGGGGGGGGGGGGGTTAGGCAGAGGGAGAAGCAGGCTCTCCACTGAGCAGGGAGCCTGATGTTGGACTCGATCCCAGGACCCCAGGATCATGACCTGTGAGCTAAAGGCAGATTAACTGACAGCCACCCAGGCGCCCCTGTTCCTAGTATCCGGATTAAAACAGGAACTTCAGAAAATGTGCATTGATGATTTAGGAAGCTGCTGCTTTGGTACACTACAGAAGCTGCTATGAAAAATGGGAGTCATGTGGCCCTGTGTGTGTAGTGGGGTTGCCACGGCCTCTGGGGATCTTGGATTGGTGCTGAGTGGAGGCAGACGCGGGCTCTGGCCTCGAGGAGCTCACGGCCAGATATAAGTGAGCTCCTGGAGGACAGGGAGGGCGGCTGCCAGAGCTGCTGTTGTGGCCGGCGGAGGCTCCTCGCAGAGCACAGCTCCTGGATCCAGATGCCTAGGCAAGCAATAGAGCCTGTGGACCCCTCTGAGGAGGCTTTCAAATCCAAGAAACCAAACACAGGACACACGGGGGCAAACAGACACTGTGACCAGAATCTAGACCATCCGCACTTTGCTAACACCCATGGCAGACCTGACAGCCCTGTCATAGTGCAGTGCCGCAGAGCACAGGTGAGAGGTCTCTACCCATCACCCCAAGCCTGCAAAGATTTACAGGCTTTGCATCTGTCACCACATGCACTGGAACAGCCAGGCTCCTTCCCCACCCACTTCTCCTGATCAAAATCCACCTGGCCTCAGAGAATAGGATGGAAGCTGCTGGAATCTTTTCCCAGACACACACGCAGGCACACACATCAAAGAACAGACTCCAGGATCCCAATTGAGCTCACCTCCTCGGTTTTCAGAGATGAGGAATTTGATGGGTGAAGTCTTGTTCCTGGACGGTCCTAGTAGGAAGCAGGTAGGGATGGTGGCCCTCAGAGGACTGGCCATGCTCTGGGGAGGGTCTCCCACACCAACGTTCTTCAAATCCCATGGCCTGGGCTGTCAGTGGGACCTGCCTCCCAGGCTCAGCTTCTGAGGGGAAGGCGACAGGGCCACACTTTGTGCTGGGTAGGCCATGTGCACCACATACCTCAGAGCTAGGAGGTCAGCATGGGTCATGAGTGTTGGCAGCTTGGCTTTTATTGCTGCTTCTTTTAACCCCAGGACAAAAATGGGATTTGTGGTGTGAGGGTGAAGTTTGTTAGAGACCAGTACATACTGAAAAGCCCAAAGACATACAGGTGTACACATCTGGGTATGAGAACGAGGTGAGAGAGGACCAGCCCCACAAAACCTTTTTTATGGTCCCATAGAACTTCAGCCTGAGATGGGTGTCAGAATGCTATAGCCTTTCCCAGGCTATGCTAGGGCCAGCTTATGGATTCCTTTGGAGACGGTGGTCCTGAGCCAGCAAGGTGAGCTCCCCTGCCCAGCCCTGCAGTTTGGTACCACAGGTGTCTGCACAAAGGGCTCCATGGTCTCAGTTGCTCCCCTGCCTGCAGAGGGAACCTCCAGCCCTGAGACCTTTATAAAGGTTAGCTTTCTGGAAACAAAGTTCTCTGATACTGCAAGTCACTCCTTTTATTTAGGTCACATTTACCATTTCACAGCTGGTCTGTCTGTCCACCCATCCAAAGTCAGCATGTCCAGCCCTGTCCTTGGAGGGTCTACTCTCTAGTGATGTCAGACACACAGATGGACAGGAGGAGCAGGGGCCAGGGTTTTGGGGGAGGTGGACAAATCTCCATGTTCCTCCCTCCATGAGAGGGAGGGAAGTGTGCAGGTGGTACCCAAATGGCCTGATGATCGATATGGAGAGCCACCTGACAGATATCGGTGACACCTTCCCTCTTTTACCAAATAGCAGCCAACCCCTTCTTTGCTGCAGGGAGTCCTGACTGGCAGAAACTCCAACAAGCCCACCTCCCAGCAGGTGTAGTGGGATGATCCTGCCTCTGTAAAGTGCAGGGCCCACCACCAGTTTCAGTTCAGTGTGGGATGTGGGCCATCTCAGCACTGCTTCTACCGAGCACCATCTGAGGCAGCCATCCAGGGCAAAGCACCTGCCAGGAGCCTCAGGGGATATAAGCGAAGAGCAACTCTGTTCTCAGGAGCTCTAGGTGGACACAGAGGGACGACATGCAAACAGGCTGAGCTGATACAGGTTATGGGAGAAGGGAATGCTGATGGTTAGCAGGAGAATGCCAACCCTGGCAGCAGAGGTGGGAGGTCAGGGGAGAAGAGGTACAATTCACAGGATGCACACTCACAGGCTGAGAGAGGCTGGGGGAACAGACTTCAGGGCCCCGAGATGGTTAAGTAAGACCACACAACACATGGCAAAGAAGAGCATGAGGACAGGGAAGATGCCTTTTTCATCAGAAGAACGTCCATTCCACAGACAACAATCTGTTAAGCGGGCCCTCCATTTCTGGAGACTCCTCTGCCTCTCTAACCAGCTGAGGGGTCGGTGTTTCTTCTTACTGGGCGTTTATGGCAGAGGGGGTTGGCCTGCTCCAGCACAATGGTCTTAGGATCTTGAGAGCAGAGTCTCAAGGAGGTTGTGAGGGCCCCTCCTTGCTAAGCCTCTCACCAGGCAGGCATAGGACCCGAAGCTGGGCCAGGGGGGCCACCCCCCAGCACTTCTCAGCCACAGAGAAGGTGTAAACCCTGCCCTCCTAGAAGAAAGGCTAACTGCCTGGCTGAGGCTGGGTCTTCCTGGAGCTCCAGGCCCCAAGGGCCACCCTGTCCCTTACTACCCCACCTGCCAGCTTTTGCTGCCTTGGGTTGACTCCTCTCTGTATGAGCTTTGACATCCATGAGTAGTCCTAGGCTCAATGGACCCTCACTTGATTTTAGGGAATAATCTAGACTCAAGTCATCTTTCTCTCATTACTAGCGGGCCAGCACAGGCATGGAGCCCAGCTGCATTCTGCATGGTCAACAGCCTAATGTGGAATGTCAGTTATGACTTCTGGGTGCTAGGGCTAGATTGGAAGGCAAAGGTCACATGCACAGCCCCAGGCCCAAGGGGAGCTCACAGCAGGCCCCAAGGCCACGCCCATCTCCTTCCTAGTAAACTCTGAATCTGCTTTCATTTCATTTCCGGAAACGTGGGACTGGCCAGGAATTGAAGGCTGCACTTTGTGTTTAATCTGGAAATGCCATTCTGGCAGGCAGATGGCCAGAATGGGCAGAGCCAGGCAGAATGTTAAGTATACAACTTATAAATGAGTCTAGAAATAACATTTAATACTCAAAAAACAACTCAACAATTTCTGAACTGACACTCGCTTCTACTCTGGAAAGCATTCTACAAAAATGCAAAAGCACCCACCTTCCACCTTAGTGGAAGGGGGGCCCAGGGATCTGGGAGCAGGCACAGAGCACAAGCTCTCCCAGGGCAACTGCTGGAAGAGGCCCCGACACTGCTTCCCTCAAGGACAAGAACCTGCAGTTCTGCACTAGACTTTCCAATGTTTTCAGGCTGCTTCAGCCTAGCAGTCCTTGGACTGCATTCCTCCTCAGCAGCTGTTGTGCTCTGAGGAAGAGGAGATGGCCGAGCCTTTGGGTACAAAGTGAACAGGGCAACTCGATGTACGTCCTCATCTCAGGGGCCCCATTGCCTTTTGGGGCCTATGGGTTGTTCAGGACCCACAAAAGGTCTGAGCTATGGGAAGAAAACCAAAACAGGTTACTGGCTCCAAGATGAAACAGCAAAATTAAAACAAGTGCTTCACTAAATGTCTACAGTACATTGTTAAGTCCACCCCATCAGCTGTTAAATATAATTTTTCAAGCTAATTTCATCACATCTGGAAATCATGGGTTAGGTTTTTGTCACTTTGCAAGAATTCCTGAAGTACAGTGAAAAATCATTCCCAGATAAGGAGCTACGGCCAAATAATTTCACAAGCAAAGAGTAACACCCTTGTACGTTTTCCTCCTTCAAACCATGATGTGCTAAGTGTGGCTGGGCCTTGCAAAGATTAAGCTACCTTGGGCTACAAAGCCTTGAAGAGCTGTCCCAAAGTATGACACCCATCCCAGGAAAGGAGAGGATAAGGACAGGTCAGTCCCAGGTGCAGAGCAAGGACAGGGCTTAGACCACTCCCCAGTTTTACAGAGAAAACAGGGTGGAGAGCCAGGGGACTCCTGTCAGGTCACATGGCCTGGGGCTGAGACTAGAACCCAGGTCTCTGAACCAGCAACTAGAGGTCAGTGGGCACCAGAAGCCTTCCCCAGGTGGGGTACAACTCAGAGCCTCCTTCATGTCCACTCCCCGGTGCAGGACACAGCCTGCAGGCCCCCCCCTGGTGCAGGGCAGAGCTAGGAGCCCCCCACGACTACCCTCCTCCACCCTGGTGCAGGACACGGCTTGGAGCTCCCTCCTCTGGTGCATAACGCAGCTCGAGTGCCCCTCCTCTCTGGTGTAGGACACAGCCCGGAGCCCCCTATGACTACCCCGCTCCACCTCGGTGCACCCCCCCTCCCCCCGTGTAGCACACAGCTCGGAGCGTCACACAATCCCCCCCCCGCCGCCGCCCTCGGCCTGCCCCCCGTGCAGGACACAGCTCAGAGCCCTCCTCCCGCCTCCCCCCGCGCAGGACAGCTCGGAGCTCCATCTTCATCGTGCAGGACGCGGAGGCTGGGGAGCAGGGCGCTCCGGGGCCCCCCATCCTTTGTAAACCGGGACCCGGGAAGTAGGGTAAGTAAGGTGGACCGGGTTGCTGGGCGGGGCTCCCAGGACGACGTGGCCCCAGCAGCGGCCTGGGCCCACCCGCGCCCGACCCCATGGGGGAAGGGCATCCCGCCCTCACGGTAAGCCGTCCTACCGGAGCCTGGGGCCTCCCCCAGCCGGACCCCCGCGGCGAGCCCCCCCCCCGGACACGCCCCGCCCGCCGCGCGCTCCTGCGGGGCCGACCCCCCACACCCACTGGGCCCCTCTCCCGGGCTCCGCGAACTGACCTCCGCGTCCCGGGCCATCAGTGTGCCCGGGGCCCGCCCGGCCGCAGCGCCCGCGCACTGCGCATGTCAGGCCGGCCCGGCTCGGCTAGAACCGGATCCAGCCGGCCATGCGGTGACGCAGCGCGCGGGCGCTCGGCGTGGGAGGCGTCAGCGTGTGGGCGTGGCCCAGCGGTGGGCGGGGCTGCCGGCGGTGCGCGCGGACCGCGACCCCAGGCCAGCTCTGCTCAGCAAAGGGGAAGTGGTGCAGCCCCCGCGCCAGGTTCCTTATTCAACGAGGTTGTTCAGAAGAGGAACGGCGACTCAGGGCAGGTCTGTGTGCGTCAGAGCTCACTTTCACAGGTCTGCCTAGCTCCAGGCCCTGCTCCTGAGCTGCTCCCAACAGAAGAGGCAGGGAAAAAAAAAAAAAACCCACTGCTGCTGCGCCCCCAGTTGCTTCCCATTTTCTGCCCGCAACATGGACCCACGTGTCACCGGCAAGCTCTGGTCCCGCCTGCTGGCCCCATTCCCACATTTCCACCACTTGCAGCACCCTTGGGTTCCTTGAACCTGGCCAGCTGTCTCCTCCCCAGGGCCTTTGCACAGACTCTTCCCTTTGCCTGGAGCCTCATGACTAGTCCTCAGTTTCAGAGAAACCTCTACTTCACCTCTTGAGCACCCTGCCAACACCATGGCCCCGCAGCACTTCTCAGAGTGGTGACAGGGCAACCCACTGGAGTCCTCCGAGTAACAACTAGTCCCTTCAAACTGTGAGGCCTGCAACGGTAGGACTGTGTTTGCTCACGCTGTACTCACATAGGCCAGCAAAACGCAAGCGGTCAACGAAAGCTCCCTGAATAAATGAATCCCAAAGCTTTTTTCTCTCCAGGTGAACACCTAAATCTCTTTTTTTTTTTCTTTTTCTAAATCTCTTCTTGAGCATGTTTCCCTCCTTTAAGACTGCAGATGAATCTCAAGGTACAAGAAAAAATCACACACAGGCAGCCAGGAGCCTTCTGAATTCCCCCAAGGCCCTGTAGGAAGCTCCGGTGGCAGGGCTGCTTGGGTACGGGAGAGCAGGGTCTCAACCACTTCTCTGGCAAAGGTCAGAGCCAGGCATCCTAAGATGCTCTCTACTCTAGGGGCAACTCTAGAAGCCATTTCTTCATTTGCCCACTGTGTGCTGCCTGGTGGGTGTGGGTTTCCTGCTTTGGGTGTGGGTGTCCCAGCTTCCCAGCCTGATAACCATCTCCAAGGTCCCAGAGCAAAGACAGACTCTGTGCTTTTCCTCTTGGTGATTTCATTGCTACCCAGCTGATCCACCTGGATGGAGGCTGGCTGCACAGGGACAACAGGGGCGGGCTCGCAGGGACTGCAGAGGCCAGTAGCAGAGCTGGATGGACGGAAGGAAGGCAGAGGGCAGGATAGGGACTTGCCTGCCCGCTCCCATGGCTTCTGAGCCTGGTATTCTCACCTGTGCTGTCTTGCTGAATCCCTGGGAGGCAGGCATTGGCACCCCCACTTTACAGATAAGGAAACTGAAACTAGGAAATTTTTTTTTAAAGTTTCCAAGATTGCCAGTTTCCTGGAAAGGACTCCATTCCAGGAAATGAGTCCTAGAGGATCTCCGTGATTTTCTAGTGCATTCCAGCATCACTACTCAGCCTTAAGAGCCCTCCGATTGATTGCTTTCTTCTCACCACCCTCTGGTTCCGGTGACTCAGCAGCAGCCCCAGGAGACAGAAGCGGGAAAGGGAGGGAGCGGGCCTGGCAACACGGAGGTACTGGCAGGGCATACCACATGTGGGGATGGGATGCATGGCTCAGAGTGCGCTTTCATGCCCTCCACCCATCTCCGGCTCTCAGCCACCCTGTACCCACAATTCACAGGTGAAGGGCCTAGGGCTCAGGGAGGGCGTAAAATGTGCCAGGGCTGCCTTCTCCCAATCTAGTGCTCCTCCCAGGCCCTGCATGATGTGCTCCGCCACCCCAGGGCACACACAGAGGCAGGTGGAACTCTATCCCACAGCAGGCACTGCCAGGCCATGCTTCCCACGGGGGCTGTCTGACCCTGAGCCTCATCAGGGAACAGTGGACATACGGCCACTCACTGCACCTGTGGGGTTCTGTGGGGGGCCCCAAGAGAAGTGGTACAGAGGACAGCCTGAGAGCCTTTGTGGACAAGGTTCAGCAAGTAGAATGACCAAGAGCCCTCCTGCTGTGTAAGCCTAGCAGCAGCAGCTATGTCCACCCCAAGGGACCCTAGAACCCCACCTCCTCCAGGCAACTTAGCAGCTCTGGTTAGGAAGAGCGGGTATCAACAAGGACCAGTACTTATTTCGCAAATATTTGTTAACCAAGGTTTTCACACTAAATGCTCCTCTCTGAGTACTAACGATACTGTGAGGTATAAAACAGACAAAAATGCCTGCAGCCACAGACCGAATATTTGTTTCCCCCAAGTTCATATGTTCGAACTTAATTCCTAGTATGATGGTATATGGAGGTGGGGCTTTGGGGAGATGCATGGGTTGTGAGGGCAGAGACCCAGAGAGCTCCCTCGACCCTTCCACCATGTGAGGACACAGCCAGAAGGTGACCCTCCAGGAACCAGGAGGACGCTTCGCCACAACCTGTCCAGCCTCTAGAACTGTGGGAAGTAAATGTGTTTATCCCACGCAGGCTGTGGGATTCTGTTATTGCAGCCTAGGGGAACTGAGACACCTGCCCACAGCGAGATTACAGAAGACTGTAATAGTGTGGCGAAGAATAATTGGAGAGCAAGCTGATTTTACATTCTGTGATTTAAATGTTTGAGGAAGGGTAAAGGTGAAGAGAAACAGAGCTGGGAAGATAGCACCTGAAACCCAAGGTGAGTGCAGAGCCTTTGGATATGTGAGAGAAAAGGGATATGGTGGGCACACAAGTCCTAGGGAGGGGCATGGAGACCCCCATGAGGCAGAGGAGAAACTGGGTGGCTGGGGTTCTAGAAGCATGAATGAAATTCTCAACAAACCATCCCCCGAGAGGCAATACAAATTAGCCTTCAAAATCAGGGTGATCCCTGGGTGGCTCAGCAGTTTAGCGTCTGCCTTTGGTCCAAGGCGTAATCCTGGAGTCCCCGGATCAAGTCCCACGTCGGGCTCCCTGCATGGAGCTTGCTTCTCCCTCTGCCTGTGTCTCTGCCCCCCTCTCTATGTATCTCTCATGAATAAATACATAAAATCTTAAAAACAAAACAAAACCAGGGTGACAGGCACCCCAAGATTATGTTGATCATTCCAAGTCATTAAGGAGAGAATGGTATGTCTCACATGGACATTACTAACTAGAACATTTGGTGGACCAGCATGCCGCTTCCCGGAGAACTAATCATCACTGAAATCCACAGGAGATGCTGCAGAGGGTTTGGAATCCCTCCACCCCCTGCTTCCCTGGATACAGACAGCCTACAGAGCTCCTGCACACAGCACTTCCCTCCCACCGAAACCCAGGGATGGGCCCCTCTTGGACAGAGACTGTGTGGCAGAGGGAGAGAGGGGTAAAGCTCCAGGTGAGCAGGGTCCGCTGTTGGCTATAAGTAAGAGGAAGTGAAGCCAGGTACAGTTCAAGGCCCTTGGGCCAGCTGTCTCTGGGTCAGCCCAGTCCCTCCCTTCCCTGGCAGGGCAGGACAGGGTTTCTGTCACTACAGCCTCGGGAAGTGGAGGCCCTGATGTCTCTTGCTGCAGAGCCTGTGCCCAGACCCATGAGGTGTTTCACTGGAATTCTATCCACCGATGAAAGAAGAATGCACAGCAGCTCCATGCACTCTCTTGGAGAACCACAGGCAAGAAGGGATCACTTCTCAGAGCATCCATGAAGCCAGTACTACTCTGACCCCAAATCCAGACAACAGTACAAAACAGAAAACTACAGACCAAAGTCCCCCATAAAATATAAGGGCAAAGATCCTAAGTAGCAATATATAAAAAGAATTATAGATTGCAACTCAGTGGAATTTATTCCAGGGATGCAATGCCAATTCAATATTCAAGAATCAATCTCTATAATCCACCCTCTCAAGAGGCTAAAGAAGAAATTTCACACATCATTTCAATGGAGGCAGAAAAATCATTTGATGAAATTCAAATCCCATTCATGATATACATCCTGAGAAAAGTGCTCAAGCTTCCTCACCTTGACTAGTAACATCCACACCCTCACCTGCCTTGTAAGACCAGGAGCAAGGCACGGATGTCATCTGGCTACCGTTCGTCCACATTAACGCTGGGAGTTCTTGCCAGCACGAGGCAGAAACAGGACATCAGAAGCATTCAGATTAGAAGAGATGAATTACAGCAGTCTGGATTTGTAGATGGCGTGGTGGTTGATACATAAAATCCCAAGGAAACTACAAAATAACTCCCAAGAATCATGAACTCCGCAAGATTGCAGGACACACGATCAGCATGCAAAAGTCAATTTATTTCTAATGAGTAGCAATAAATGTGCAGAAACTTAAATTTAAGATACAATACCACTTAAAATTGCTCCAAAAAAACCCCTCAAAACACTTAGTTGTAAAATCCAATAAAACACGTATAGGATCTGTTTGCTGAAAACTGAAAACGAAATCAAAGGAAAGAAATCAAAGATCTAAGTAAACAGGAGATGTTCTGTGTTCACAGACTAAGGACGCAGCATGGTCAAGTCAGCTCTTCACAGGAGGAGAGGCTGCTTTAATGCAAAAACCGAGCAAGACTTTTATAATAATTTTGAAAAAGGAAAATAAAGTAGGAAGAATCACTTGATTTGATTTTAAGAATTACTGTATAGCTTTGGTAATTCAGACAGTGTGGTATTGATAGAGGGACACACACCTAGGAACAAAAAGGAATACAGAACCGCAAAATTGTCTCATTAGCACTTTGATTTTTGACAAAGGTGTCAAAGTAATTCATTAGAAGAAAAGAGTCTTTTCAACAAATAGTACCAGAGCAATTGGACGTCCATAGACAAAAAAAAAAAAAAAAAAAAAAAAAAAATGAACCTTGAACCAAAGAGGATATAGAGATGGCAAATAAACATACGAAAAATTCTCAACATCATGTTTCACACACACTTGTTAGAACGGTCAAAATCCACAACCCTGTTACCACCAGATGCTGGCAAGGATGTGAAGCAGCAGGTTGCTGGTGGCCATGTACAATGGCACAGCCACTTTGAATGAATAGAGAGACCACAGAGGCTTTTGCTGGCAGTGAAACTACTCTGTATGATACTATAATGGTCGATACCTGTCCTCACACGTTTGTCTAAACCCCCAGAATGTACAACCACACAGAGTGCACCCTAAAGGTGAACTGTGGATTCTGGGCGATGATGACGAGTCAGTGCAGGTTCATCGATTGTGAGACACATGCACCATGTGGGGTGACACAGATAAGGAGGGGAGGCTGTGAGTGTGTGGGGGCAGGGGAATATGGGAAATCTTTCTACCTTTTGCACAACTTTGCTGTGAACCTAAAACTGTTCTTCTAATAGTCTATCAAAACAAAACAAAACAAGAAAGAAAAACAGGGGTGCTTAGCTGGCTTACTCAGAGGAGCATGTGACTCGATCTCCAAGTTATGAGTTTGAGCCCCACATTGGGTGTAGAGATTACTTTAAAAAACAAAACTAAACTAAAAACCTGATCTAACCCTCACAAATATTAATATATAAAAATTAACTCAGATGGATCATAGACTTCCATTAAATATGAAACTTTTAGAGGAAAACATAAGACAAAGTCTTTTAGACATAGGAATTAGTGCAGGATTTCTTAAACATGACACCAAACACAGATCCATTAAAAAAAAAAAAAATCATTAAATTGACTCCACTAAAAGTGAGAAACTTCTCTGCTCTATGAAAGACCTTGCTGAGAGGACACAAGGCTGAGCCAGAGGCCAGGACAAAGTACTTACAGACCCACAGGTAACCAAAGTCTCATATCTAGAACACACGGAGAACTCTTGCAACTCAACAGTGAGAAAACAAACAACCAAGTTAGAAAATGGGACAGAGACAGACATTTTACCAAAGAAGGTATATGGTGGCAAATAAGCACACAGAGAGGTGCTGGCTATGGTACGCATCGGGGTAGAGCAGATGGAAGAGCACGAGGAGGGCCCACTACACACCGGTCAGGACAGCTGAAACCAGCGGGGACCACACCCAGAGCTGGCAAGGCCACAGAGAGCACGGGCGCTGGGAATGCAAACATGCTTCAGCCTCCTTGGAAAACTGGTTGGCTCTTCAAAAACTGAACATGCACATACCCTGTGACCTAGCAATTGAGAAATGAAAGCTTATGTCCACATGAAAACCACTCACAACTGTGCAGCAGCTTTATCTGTAATTGCTCCAAGCTGGACACAGCAAAAATGGCCTCCGAGCGGTGAGCGGCTGAACACAAACTGGCCCCTCCATACTACTACTGCTACTGTTTTAGTGGTGTAAAAAATAAAAATAAAAAAATAAAAAATAAAAAGGAGTGGTTTAATGACACACAACACAACTTGGATCTCTCAGGATGTTAGGATGAGTGGAAAAAGCCAATCCCCAAAGGACACATACTGGATGGCTCCATTTATAACTTCCTCAAAAGGACATAATTACAGCACAGATGGGTGGCTGCTAGGAAGGGGCATGGGATGGTGTGACTGTGAGATCCAGCACAAGTGTAGATGAGCCTTCCTGTGTCTTGATTTTGGTGGTCATGGGAGCACACACATGTACTGTAACAAGGTGCCCACAACAGTTTTCTGGTTTTGACACTGTTCTAGAATTATGTAGAATGCAACTCAGGGAAAAGTGGGGGGAAAGGTACAAGGGAGTGCTCTCTGCTATTTTTACAACTTCCTGAGAATCTATACTTATTTAAAAATAAAAAGCTAAAAAAAAGAGAGCACTCCAGAACAGAAACAGAACCGAAAAAGCAACTTCTGTGCCCTCTGTCTGGGGGGCTGGGCATGGCTCAGACGAGCTGTTCCTGCATGAGCTGCACATGTTGGTGACAGGCCCACACTCAAGCCAAAAGGAGTAAGGCCACTGGGGGTACCCTGCCTCACTCAGCCCTCACTTGGCTCTGGGCCTGACAAAATGCCCAGCCCTCGCTTTTCAGGGCAGCAGAGCCTGGGCCCCTCCTGCTTTCACTGGGACAGGCTGCACTGGGAAAAGCAAGTAAAAGTGGTGCCCAGTAGGGTACTGGCCCATCGCTTGGCCAGATCTGGGGGCTGCAGTCTTTTGCGGTTGTGGAGGCACTCCTTCTGGATTCACCACTCCCAAGCTTCTTGGGGAAAGACAGCAGGTGCAGCCCAATGGGCAGGTGGCCACAGTCCCAGAGAAGCAGGCTGTCGGAAGCCCACTTGGGCACCGGTTCCACCAGTGCGCCCACTCCCACTCTGTGCAGGAAATGCTTCCATGCACTCTATTTTTAATGCCGATGAAAGGATTTGGAGGAGGAAAAGCAAACTGCCAACACCAAGATTCCAGCTTTTGGTGCTAACTCCCACGGGGGCTCAAAGCCCTCAGTCTGCATGGCCACGAAGCCCCACCTGGGGCCAGGCTGGGCTGTGTGCCCTTGCCCAGTGGGGACCTATCAGGCTGCTGAGCTGCACCCCGGCTGCCTCTGACTTGCCCTCCACACCACAAGCAGCAGTGCGCAGTCTCTTTCTTTGGCTCCCTCTTTTGGAAATTTTACAGGAGTTTGCAAACATACACAAAAGTATATTGAATCCTCGAGTGTTCAGCTGTATGGCCCATCTCTCCACTCCTGCCCTAGCCTCGGATGATTCTGAAGCAAAGCCCAGACACCACATCTATCTTAAGCACCAAGCTCTAAGTTCTAATGCGCTCGGGGGCCCGTGTGCTCCCATGTCCCACCCCTCAGAGTACAATGAAGGAAGGTTTCTCCTTGCACAGCAATAGCCCAGGCAATGAGGAGCCCCTACCCCGGCCCCCTCCAGTGGGCTCCTGTCCCAAGCAGCACCCTACTCCCCCTTTCCTCTAGTTTAAGACCAGCTTGTGGGTCACCCTGGTATGCCCATGCTAATTGTAATGCTTTGCCATTCTGGAATAAAGAATGAACTACTTTTCTGGTAAAGTAACTGGCTGTTCTGTTTTTAGGATTAACATTACATGTATTTGTGTGTACTTGCATAGTACAAAATATAGACAGATAAGATTATATAAATGAAAAATATGTAACTACAAAGAATAAATAGCTTTTCCTAAGAAACAGAGTGTTTTTATTAACTGTTCTGTGGAAGCAGTTAATTGTGTGAGTTCCTAGCTAAAATTGGAGCAGAAAAGTTTGATTGGATGAGTCCGATGAGATGCCAAGCTGTTCTCTGACTTTGTAGGCATGTACGTCTGTGATGACAACACAGAAACCAGTGGCCCAGCCCTGAACCAACAGCCAGACGTCAGCCACATGCTTCCCATCTACCCTACAGGCTTTTCTAAGGTGGGACTTGGTCTCTTACCAAGCCCTCCACAGTGCCTTAGCAACATCTACTACAATCTACTGGAGCCCTGAAAAACATGAACTTACATCAATAGGACCACATAGAAGTCAAGATATGAAACCTTCCTCTAAACCAGACTCACAGGAATATTCCTTGTCCCTGATCAACGCATCACCCAGGATCAAAGGTAGTGTCAGCACATAACAACCTTCCACAGGAAGACGACCCTGCCTGTTCAGGGAGGTTAGGGCAGTGGAAATCCTTCACATCATTGTCCCTAGCCCACAAGAGAATGACCACATGCAAACAGACTCTGGGTAGCAGGCTACTCTTGAGTTCCCAACCAGCAGTCCAGAGTCCCTCAGTGTGGAATGCAGCTTTTCTTATCGACTGCCACTCCAGAATGACCAGGAAGTCTTGCCAAGTCTCCAGACTGTGTGAAGCAAAGGGCCATTGTGATGTTTCTGTAATCCAGGGAGAGGCATCTCCGTGATCTCAGCAGAAAACTGGGCCGGAGTCTCCCTTTTCACTGCAAAGTGCGGTGCACAATTAGGGCACCAGCCTTGTGACTGAAGCCAATGCAGCCACAAAGGCACAGCCCTGGGGCCCAGGGGCCCATAACTCCTAGCCCTCAGGAACCCTCACTAGCAATCCAGGGCAGGGCAACTCCAGGTGGTTTTCACAAAGTGACATCTGAGCATGATGCGTTCAGAAACCCAGGATTCAGATCCAACTCACACAGCCCAGGATGGTGCTGTGTCCTCACAGATATCTGGCTCTTCCACGGAAATCGGCCTGAACGGTTGGGGAGTAGCTAGCAGCAAGCTACAAGGCTATAGTGTTCTGGAACGTATTTATGTTCCCCAGCTCTAAAATGCTGATCTTGGCTCAGCTGAAGGGTGGGCTTACTTTGAAGATCACACAGACTCTGCCATTCTTCCTGACCCTGTTTGCCCACTTGGGGAAGTCTTTCTTTGCAGAGAAGGCAATATAGGTGACCTGAGCACCAAGTGGCTTTGATGGAACTGAATGTCAGCTAACCCCAGTTACAAGCAGCCGTTCTTCTGGGCCACTGAGCATCCTGTGGACAGATCTCATTAGACCTGGCATTCCGGGGACTCTGAGCAGAAACTCTGTCTGTTAAGGCCACCCAGACACTGGACAGAACACTTTACTTGGGCAGACTGGGTCCAAATCCTGACCCCACCATCTCCTGTGTGACCTTGGGCAAGTTGCTTAAGCTTTCTGAGCCTCGATGCAACTTAAAATGAGAGTACTATATTTCATTACTGCTAAGACACATTTTCTCTCCCATTCTAACATCTCTAAAGTCAGGATGAGTCTTGTAATTGATGGAGTCAGAATTTAATTGGCAAATTGTTTTCTTTCTAGGGGTTCACAAAGCAATGGCATATGTAGTATTAATGTTGTCTTAGACGTGATGAAATGTGACTGTAAATACCTCAACAGACTGTTGTGGGTGCTTCAAACAGAAGCTGGCAGAGTAAGGCTCCCCTAGCTGAGAGGTGCTGCCTGACTGTGCCTGGTCCAGGCCTCAGGGCACATGTGGCCTGTGGCTCGATACCCACTTCTATAAACCCACTTCTGGTGCTGGGCTGAGAAGCAAGGTGAAGAAATGACAACAGGGCCAAGCGGGTGGTGGGGCCCAAGGTATCTATAAGTGACTTGGACAGAGAATGGGGTTCTGCTGAGCCCTTCTACCCATCAGAGTCTAAAGCCCCACAGCTGATTCCCCACTTCCCTCCCTCACCAGGGGTCAAGAAGCTATCCTGTGAAGGGGGAGGGCCCAAGGCGGAGCCCTAAGCAAACAAGCAGCACTGTGATGCTCAGCACCCGTCTTGGTTGCTATCCTCCTGTGTTGTCACACAGCAGATCTCTGTTCAGTTCTGCAACCTGCATGCTTTGATATTCAGAAAGAAATGTTCTCAGCCCCTGGGCCAGAATGTGCCGCTGAGTGTATCAGTACGCCGTAAGAAGTACAGCGGGGTAAATCATCTTGTTCTTTGGACTAACAACAGCCACCAAATTAACGAGGCTGCGCACAATGCACTATCTTTCAGTGGTTTTCCTGCAGCCAGCTCCGTGGACAAAATCATTCCTAAAACTGGGAAGTAACGGGTGAATTCGGAGCAGCGCCCGCCGGAGGAGGAGCAGGTGCACCGAAAGGACCAGATCACAACCTGGGGGGCGGGGGGAGGCCTGTCCCCTGCAGATTAGGGAGCCTTCTGACTCAGCAGTCAGCACCAGCGCTTCAGGGAGCCCGAGAGGGCGCCCGGGGTCTGCAGCCGGCACGCGGCACGCGGCTGACCTGGGGTCAGGGAACGCGCGCCGCCCCGCCCGAGCGGTGGAGTGCGGTCCGGGGGCGGACCCGGGCGGGGGGCGGGCCGGCGGCGGTCACGTGTGTACACAGGCCCGCGCGGCGTGCGCGCCGTGAGCCCCGCCGCCTCCTCGGAGCCCTGAGCTGCCCGCCCCGCTGCGACTGCGCGGCCCGCGGCCCAGCGAGCTGGTGAGTGGGCGCGGAACGCGGGGTGGGTCGGCGGCCACTCTCGGGGTCTGGGCCCGCGCGGGGAGCGAGCCCCGGGTTGCGGCGGCTACGGCCACGCACGGCCGGTGAGCGCACCGACTCTCGGGTGCCTCGGCCCCGCCCTGGCGCTGTCCTCTTGAGCGGTGCGGGCGCTGTCCTGCCCTCCCTTGGCTTGGGGGTGCTGTCCTGTCCCCCGGAGGTTTGGGGTGCTGTCCCCTGGGGGGTAGGGGCGCTGTCCTGTCCCCTGGAGGCTTGGGAGTGCTATCCCCTGGGGGGTAGGGGCGCTGTCCTCTGGGGGAGTAGGGGCACTGTCCCCTGGAGGTTTGGGGGCACTGTCCCCTAGAGGTAGGGGCGTTGTCCCCCAAAGCTTGGGGGTGCTGTCCCCTTGCGGGGCAGGGACACTGTCCCGAGTCTGGGGCCAACCTGCCGCTGTGCGCTGACTGGGCCGTCGCTGCCCTGCGGTCATTAACCTGTGGAGGGGCATGTGGTTCAGCACCACTGAAGGTTCCTCACATGTCCTGCAGGCGGGGCAGGGCAGGGGGGAGGGTGGTGGAGGGAAAGGAGGCTGACCAAGTTCTCCTGGGTCAGCTCCCGTATAGCTTTCCTCCTTATGATTACACAATTTTTAGTTAAGTTCTGGAACTACATCTAAATGTAATCAGCAAGTCTGTTAAGTGTTTTAGATACTTGATAACACGTAAAATTCCCTGTTCATGGAAAGGCTCCATCATAGGAAGGCAGGGACCCCAGCCTTTGAACACCCCATCTGCTAACAACAGGAATCAAGCAAGCTAAACAGCTTACCTCTGTTCTCTAAGCCAGGCACTCCTCTGCTGTCATCACCTGACTAGTCTTTGCCCTGTCCCGAGGTGGAGAGCCTGAGGGCACTCGTCCATTTGATGTGGAGAATACCATTCACCCCTCTGATCTCCCCCATTCCTGGAGGTGTCCTCCAGCTCTAAGTAACCAGCTCCATATTTCAGCTGAGCAGCTCCTAACCTCCTGGCAGAGGTTAGCATTCAATTGCAAAAGGCCAGAAGCTGGCTTCATGGACCTCTACAAATACAAGAGTGTGAGGAGAATGGCTCTGACCATGTTTCTAGGCTGCTCATGCATAATGGTGACCAGATCCTCCATTGTCCTGACTCTGTCTAGCGGGGGTGCTGCTGAGTGACAATCACATCTAGTGTACAGCCACTCTCCAGGATGCACAGCACAGCTCCTGAGGGAGCTGCTGTAGGGCTTGGCTCTCCAAACCAGAACCTTTACTATCGTCCTGAATGAAGCAGGCCTCCAGATAAGTGTTTATCAGGCCCCTCACTTACAGGAAGCTGGGGCGGTGAGCCTGTCACCCAGGGCCACACACAGCTTTTTGACCATGTTGTGTCCTGCCTCTCTAGTAAATTTGGAAATACCCTGAGGATGGAAGAACACAGCTTTAGGGCAGAACTCAAATGTCAACGCTGAACTGGTGTCCCTGTAACTCAAAGCCCATGGTAGGCTGATGAAAGGCAAGGTATATCCACCTAATGTGGGTCATACAGACTTTTAGGTTGGGATGGAAAGACTGATTATACCTATTATATAATGAGAAAGTGACATACTTGCAGAGATCACTGCTGGGAAATATGCTTGTGTGACTTACTGATGGCAAGAGGGCCCTGCTGCCTCCTGGGATGAGGTAGGGTGGGGAGAGGACTCCTGGGACAGCTGCATATATCTCACATCCCTCGGATGTCATTTGGAATCCTGAAAACATAACTGCCACTTGGCCTTCAGTGACCCAACAACATACCAGGGTAGTTAGTGTCTTAGGGGTGGCAGGAGGTGGGGGTGAGTACAGAGAATTGGGGCCTCTGCATTAATTAGGGCACATGACAAATCATGCCCCTTCTTCCTTAAATGGTGTTTCCTGTTATCTCCCCTTGCTTGCTCCTGGCTCTAAGGCTAAAGCCACTTGTATAACCTGGCAGCATCTGCCCACAAGGGTCTCACAGGCCTAGGATGCAAAATACCACCCAGGCAGGGGACTCAGTCTAGGTAAGAAAAAGGTTGATCTTCTCTCGAATTTGAGATACCAAAATGTCATGGTGCTAGGGTTAGAGTTCAGTCCCCTGGGAGCCTCTACTTGCAAACACAACATCCCTCCCATTGCAGGACAGTTTGAGATGGGCTAGGTGTCCTATGCCTACCCTAGCAGACCCACCCTGGGTCCCTTTCCTACCCATACATGCCAGTGGGGTGTGCCCAGGGGCTGCCACTTTTAATTAGAACCCAGCAAATGGAGGAGGCAACTGTGATGAGTAAAAATAACCAGTGGTTCCTCTCTGGGAAAGGACCTCAGGCGCTGATAAGATCAGCGGCCCTGAGTGCCCCATACCCCTCAGGCAAGAGCACACCTAGCTAAAGGGTGGGAGAGATCAGGGAGCCCTGCTGGTGTGCCAGGCCTGCCCAGTCTGAAATGGAGACCTCATCTGTCCTCAGCCCCTTGAATTTCCGAGTGAGTCTCTTTTCCCCTGGCCCTGTGTGCCTGGAAGGAGAGCATTAGCCTCAAACCAAGTTAGTCAGGGAACAAAAAAGCCCAAGTAACTAGTGCTCCGTTGACAAAAGAACGTGTGTCCCATCTCCTTCCAGGGAAAGGAAGCCAGTGGCCTGGCACAGGCGCCCTGCTGGCCCAAACCTGGCTGCTTGGTCTCAGGCCCCACAGTCCTTCCTGAGCCAGCAAACATGCCTGTTCTCTTCTACAGAGAAAGAGAGGCAGCTCTTTGTTTATGCATCTGAGCCAGGTTGCCTGGCTCACTCACTACTCTGCAATTTAGAACCGTAAAAAGCAAAAAGCTATAAAAATCAAAACAACCCATCTATATAACGAACAGTTTCTTATCACACCCCAGGAAGGCACAGCGTTTGTGATAGGAATCAGTATGCGTAAGCTCTCTACATTGAAAAACCTATGAAAACACCAGCCTTTCCGGAGTGTCTGGCTCCTACCAGCTGGATGTTAATTGTAGCTAAAGTCTCTGCCCATTATTACAAAAGGAAATAAACATTCAGGAGTCATTTTCAAAGTATTTTGATTGTTCTAGAACATTCATCTGAAGTTGAGTCTCATGGTGCACAGTGGGTCTACGTCAAACAGAAACAACCCACGGGACCGTCAGCCAGGCTGAGGTGTCTGCCCACTTAGGGTACACTTCCTGGGCCTCACAGCCCCGTGCCCACACCCAGACCTCCCAGCAACAAGAGGCACTCCCACTCTCTCTGCTACCCGTTGTACTACATAGGGTCTACTGCTCACCTTGGGGAACAGCCTCTGAGAGGACCTAATAATCCTCCTCTCTAGCCAGGCTTCTGGCAGGAATCAAGAGGTACCATCCCCCCATTCAGAAAGCTCTCAGCAGGTGTCAAACAGAGAGCTGCAGCAGGACTGGCTGGAGGGAGTGGGGTGGGGATAGCAGTCAGGGAGGGCTCCCTAAGGTGCTGCTGTCAAAAGAAAACTTCAGGGGTGTTAGTACCTGTTACGTGAACAGGGGAATCAAGGAAGTCTAGGCAGTCTAGGCAAGGGATTGGTGTGTGCACCCCTCCACCCCTGCCCCAGTGTGGGCAGGAGGCCCAGCACCAGTGGGCCCCCAACACCAGAGGACAGGATTTCCTGATTAACAGAGCAAGGAAATAAGGGTAAGGTTTTAGTGAAACCAGCTTAGCTGTCTTGGAACAGGCTGATTTCTCTTTGCTGGCTTTTCATCTCTGCAGGCTCTGCACGTGTACATGCCTATGCACACACGCACGAATGCATACACACATGCAGGACTCCCAGGAGGCATGACCCCCACCCAGCCCAGCAGCAGCCTGCTTCTGAGTCCCTGCAGTCCACCATCACCGCCCCCAAGGCTGCTGCTCTGACCCACTCCTGGCATCCTGCTCCACAGAAATCACTATTTACCTTAGCCCTAGAGTTTAGCAAAGTTCACTTTCATTGCTGACAGACATGCCCTTTGAATCAAGGGCTGGTTTATACCATTCTGGACTCTTTTTTGAAAAGGCACAGAAAGAAAGCCACCAATGTCCCGCCTCAAAATGCTTCTGACAGGCAGCCTAACTGGAGCATGGGCCTTGCCCCAGCCAAGAAGAGGAGTGTCACTGTGGAGAGCACTCCCTGAATCCTCCTGAGTTAAGACCAGAAACGAACTGGACCAGAGCTGCCCCACCCCCCATGAGTGCTGTGAACACAAGCAAGGGAAGCACACATTCACACCCCGATTTCATATGAGTGCAGCACCAGGAAATGCACGGTCTGTGCTGTTACAAAGCTCTAACCTGGACCATGAAGCCTCTGTGATGGGATGGTCTGTGCGCATGGCGGGTCTGGAGCCTGCTCCACCCTTCCCCCAACAGCCTGCACTAGGCTTGTGACTATTGCTCAGGGCCTCATACCTCCCTTCCTGTGTCCTCTTCCCATGTGTCAGGTGACAGATTCTGGGCAGGAGTTCATACACCAGCTTTCTGTGCATTCACTGTGTGTGGGAAGGAGGGGACAGAACTGCACCTTCCTTGTCCCCTCACCAGGGACTCGCTGAGGCCCACCATGCCATGCTCTACAGAGCTGGATCCACCTAACCCCCCAGCAGTCACATGAAAGTCTCCTAAGCTGGGGAAACTGAGGTAGTATTTTACCTGCCTAAACAGCACCACCCAGCGGGTAAGCATTGAGCCTGGGCATTAGTCTGGGCAGGGGACTCTGAGACCGAATTTTCAACTAGGTGAACATTCCACAGAAGTCTGGGCATGTGTGCCTGTCCTGGCAGCCTGCTATGCCAGTTCACAGGTCACTAGGAGGCGTAAGTTTTCGTATAAGCAGCCTCCTTCACTGTGGAGGCCCTATTTCAAAGTTCTCCCATGTAGGGTAGACTGAGGTAGGCCAGGGTTCAAGGCAGTGCTTGAAATCAGAGCCGCTTCCCCAAAGCAGAGCTGTTTAGGATGAGTGCCATCCTGTGTCATGCACGCTTGCTGCACCAGGGTCCTGGGATGCACCTGTCCCTCTCCATCCCCGGCACCTGGCTTCTGCCACTGCAGGCACCACCCTGCTGCTTCTGATGCTTGGCCCCTACTGGTTTTTCAGGGCTCGTCAGGCTGCTGAGCAGCAGCATGGCCTATGTTGCTCATCTTCCTTGTGGCCTGGCCTCCCACCAATAGGTCTCCACTGTATACCTGTGGCCCGCAGGCCTCTTTCTGTCTAGTATGCTGATTCACTAGTCAGCCACCAGTGCTATGGCATGTCTCCCCAGGCCTGTGCTGCTCGTGTATCAGGGTCTCAAGGCTATCTGAGTGACTCCTACAGATGTGGCAGGCTCAGGGGGTTGCCGTTACCAAAAGGGAAGAAACCCAAGAGCCCAAAAGTACTAGCTCAGGGCCCAGAGCTGAGGGTGCATCCACGGAGTTCCAAGCCAGCAAGGGCAGCTGCCCACAGGGGTGCTCGGGCTAGTGCCAGACCTGCTCTGCCACCGCCGGAGGCCCTCTTCCATCAGGACCCACAGGTCAGCAAGTCAGACATCCTGGGGGTTCCCTTGTCAGCCTTCTCCAACTGCTCTATACCTCCAGCCTATGGCACACAGCCTGTCCTCACTCAGGTGGTGAGCCCATAACCCCACCAAAGAGCCTTCAGACCCAACGCAAGGGGAGCATGGCATGACCAGGAGGTGGCTGAGAAAGCTCCTAGAGTTGGAAATTGTCAGATCTAAGAAAGCATTTTCTTGAAATATAATTATTGAAGCGCAGAGGAGATCTTTCAAGAAAATGGCTTTTCTTTTACACGTAAGATTATTTGTAATGAATGTCTGTTGCCCAACTGAGGACACACAGGCCCTAGCTGGGGATGTAGGGAGAAAGAGGGCCTGGAAACCATGAAGTCCCCAGAAACCAAGATGGGGCACAGTACCCCACAAGGGCTCCATGCCCTGGGGGACTCCTAGTGGACACTTGGACAAAACAGCCACCTGCATGTCCACTGGCCTCTCATTCTGTCCTCGGCCAGCACTAACTGGGTCTTCCCTACCTGTGGGAGGCAGCTATTGCACTGTGCCCTTCTTACAGGGTGGCCTCAGGTCACCCCTTGAGCCAGCAGACGCCCGCATAGCAGTGCTGTGACACCAAGTGCACAAATGGATGCCTGTTGTGACCATGCGACTCTGTCCTTGTGAACCTCAGCCTTCCTCTCCTCTAAAGGGTAGGGCTGCTGGGGCCCAAGAGGTGACCCCTCCAGACTGGAGAAGAAATGACCACAACTTTGTTCCCTCTAAAGACTTCCCACCGCACAGCCAGCCTCATGCATGGGACATCAGCTCAGCTCTTAGGTCCCCTCAGGCTTTTCTGGAAGAGAATGTCATTTTGAACCTCTGGACTGTCTGGAGGCTGCCTTCTCTGGGATGTGCATGCTTCCAGGCTTGAAAAAAGGGGTGCTGTGCAGCTGCAGAAGCATACATGGTAATGATCTGAGTTGGCTGAGGGCTCACCTGGGGCAGGGGGCTTGGGGCTGCTGTTCACTCTGACCTGGCCCAGGGTGCAGCTACTCCCTGCTTCCACCAGGCTGGCCTCTCATATGCTTTCCTCCCTCGGGCACCTGCCAGCCCAAAGGCCTGGAACCCTGCTGCCCCGAAGCTGTAATGGCCTCACCATCTCAAGGGAACAGGATCCGGAAAGGGAGCAGGCTCTTAAAAGGCCAGCCCTGTTGTCATGATATAGGGGCTTTCTTCTATTTGAGTGTAATTAGAAAACAAAACAAACACACAAAAAGCCCTAAGAAAGGTAGAGTATGTGAGTCACCTTTATGGAAAAAGCCAGAAGAAAGTTACAAGGGACTCTGTCTTGGACAACTCTAAGCAGGTACAGGGTCCCTGGCCTGCAGAGCTTCCTCCCTGTCCTTGCTCAGTCAAGATGCCCAGTGCCTGTAAGGAGCAAGCCAACCTGACCTTGCATGGCACTCCTGCAGCCTCTCCCACCGGCCGGGGGCTGGGCTGCCACTCTGTCACCACGGAGGCCTGGGGCCACATCCCGCTTCAGGCCCATGTCCGGCCACACAGAGGATGGGGCCCCGTGCTCCTACTGCTGCTGTTCTTGTGGATGCACCTACGTGTGCTGGCGGTGTCTTTGCTCTGTGGACCTGGACTGACTGGCAGTCCTGGCTTGCCAGAGAGCACACTGCACACAGACTCCACGGGAGAAGCAACCACAGACCCATCTTGGCAAGGGTCTCGAGGGTGGGTGGGTTCCTTCTCCCCATGGAGATCTAGGGTGGAGAGGAGAGTGCTCTGGGAAGACATTCAGTTATTCGTGTGTTCCTGGGTCCCCACGGAGTTCCAGTCTGGATCAGCTACCCTGGGAAAAGGCTGGGACCCCAACCAGGAAGGGAGAGGTTCAGGAACAGATCAGCACCCAGCTGAGGTGAGACAGTGGGCTGGCAGGAGTGGGAATCCATGGGGGCCCCAGGTACAGTCCTGTCTGCTGCAGGCCTGTGAGCACAGCCATTGCTGTGGGTGCTGACACGCGACCTGTGTGGATGTCATGGGAGAGTCAGTCCCAAAGGAATTTTGGGGGAGGTTTTGGGAAGTGTGAAAGGCAGTAGTAAGTCTGGCATCAAGAAGCTGGAGGCAGGCCCAGTAGAGAAGGGCAGAGGAGCTGCACCGAGCAAGCTGGTCAGGTGGGAGAAAGTGGGGCAGGAAAGGCAGGCGGGCCAGGCAGCTCTGCCAACAGACCCTTTTAGAAAGGGCTCTAGGGTGCATGGAAAAGGAGGCAGGCCTAGGAGCCAGGGAGGCAGCAGGGAACTCTGTCAAGGAGAGGCCTAGGGGTCCTAGGGAGGAGGTGTGGAGACAGGCCCAGCCTGCTTGTAAGGCCAGCCTGGATAAGAAGCCCACTGGGGTCCTCAATGACCCTGACCCCTTCAGTCAAGGGGCACAGCAGGTGACAGGGCCCTGAAAGCTAAATTATCCATCCTGCCTTTTGGGAAGAATGTGGCAGATTTCCAATTGAGAATGGGTGGAGCAGGGAGTCGGGCCCTGCTGAGTGCTGGCCCAGCGTGGCCCTGGAGAGAGAGCCTTCCTGGAACCACCCGCCTCCCCCGGCTGTGCTCCAAGTTCCTCTTTCTCAGGAGTTGGAAAGGTGGTCTGAGGCCTCGGGGGAGAGAGGGAGCCAAACCATTGTTCCCAGGTCCACCTCCTCCCCAGATGGCCTGAGGGGAAGTCTCTGTTCCCAGGTTCCTGGACTTGCAGAACCAGAGTGCACAAAAGGGAAGTGGAGTCACCGCAAGGAAATGGGAACCAGAGAAAGGCAGGCCTGGGCCAGCCCCCACTAGAGGCCCTCTGTGGCCAGGAGGGCAGGCTTGGGGGTTCGGGGGCATCTGCCTGGTTCCCAGGTGCAGAGTGTCCAGCAGCGCCCCCGCCCCACCCGTGTTCTCTGAAACACCTCAGCTGTGCTGAGTCAGCAGCTGCTGGACCCAGCTGCTGTGCTTTAACAGCTGCCCTATGACTCGGGTTTAGACAGGACCACCGCTTGGCACTCATGCCAGACCTGCTTACACATGGCAATTCTGGGGGTGCTGTCCTGAGTACTTCCCATCCACCTGTGCCATGTGCCCACAGCCCTGGGCTCGGCTAGCTCCACCCCTGGTGCTCACAGGGACTCGTGTTCTGTTTGCACAGGATGTGGGTGAGCTCTTCTTGGGGCAGGCACTTGGCTGACCTATGCCTGGCCCCCTGCCCCTCAGCCCTGTCCTCCTGCAGACAGAAATGAATGCTCATACCACACACCAATCACTGGCCTCCCCAGAAGAATGCTCGAACAAAAGTGTAAAGCTTGTCATCGTCAGGCTGACAAAGTGACCAGTTTGTGTCTGGAATCATGATCATCCTGGTACTTGAGACGCAGAACTACACACAGAATTGAACTCTGGCTTAAGACATAAAGTTGATAAATTCTGTATTTACTAGCTGTCAGCAAATAGAAACTCATGCCTGTTTAAGTCAAAGACCCAGCACTGATGGTCACCTCCTGCTCTCCACAGATCAGCCCAGTTAAGGCACACAGGGACAGCCCCTCTCCAAAGCGCGAGCCAGGGCCACACAAGCACGAGAACTAGGAAGGAAATTCTAAACAGACTGTGCTCCACGTGATGATTTCCTAAGAATGGAGCCACCCTTAGCCCAGCACGGCCGCTTGCCAGCTGTCCTTCCCGCGGCCCCAGGAGGCAGCCATGGGCAGCAGGGCAGTGGCTTCCTGAGCCCTTGGCTGGGGGGACACAGCCAGCAGCACACAAGCCGGCAGCTCCACCGTGGCCAGTGACCCCAGGAAGATACCCGCCTTCCTTCCTGCCGGCGCTGAGGCTATGCCCAGCCCTCACTGCCCAGGTTCCAGGGTGAGCAGCCACAGCTCCTCTCCACGGAGACTCCACGAGGCCCATAGTGCTGTCCTCGGTGGCCACTCCGTTTCCTTGCTCAAGGGAAAAGGGGAACTCGTAAGTGCACATGCTCTGCACCCTGAGTGTTTGCAACAGCCACATGGACCCTGGGCAGTCACTGGGTGCAGGCCTGGGGTGCAGACAGTAAGGAACCAGAGCGACAGGACAGGAGCCTGATCCGACGGTGCTGGCCCTTCCAGGCACAAGCCTGGTTCTGTGAAACTGGCTGTAAACAGAGAGAGGGAGGGGCCATGGTGCCTGCCAAGGGAGGCAGAAACTGAGCGATTTACTGGAGGAAAACAAGTGGTGTGCTTCCACACCGGGCACTAACTGCACACACGCACCCGCGCAGGAAGCCAGCGCCGTGCGGCTGCCGCTGATAAGCACACGAGGTGGGGGGTGGGGGTGGTTTGCAGAGAAACACAGGATCCTCTCTGGCGTTTGTGCTTCAGTGTTGCTTACGGACAGAGTCTGCGGTCCAGGCACAGAGAAGTGTGGGGCTTGGGATAAAGGTAAGCAGCCTGAGGCTCGGCACTGCTGCAGGCCACTCCAGGGCTATACCAGGGGACAGTAAGGGGACATGGATGGGGCCCCGGGGGACATGCGGCAGGCCGTGGCCAGGGAAAGCGGAGGGAACATGCGGCAGACAGTGGCAAGGGAAAGAGGAGGGTAGTGACAGGGCCTAAGGAGGAGTGTGATCCTGGGGTCCTGGCCTGGGCACAGAGTGCGTGCCAACCTTTCTTGCTGGCCAGCACCCCACTTGAGCCAACGCCTGTCCTAATGATGGTGGAGGGCCCTTCCTTTTCTGGGGCTGCAGTTCCCCTTTTCTGGGACAGGTCTTTGTCCTCTTATGAGGAAAGAAAGGGACTTGGATGTGAGAGTAGGTGGGACATCTCAGGCTGACCCTACAGGTACTTGTGCAGGACGTGAACCTGGCAGGGCCTGACCAGAAGGGTCTGGCTGTGGGCTGGTCACAGCACAGACAGATGCTCTGGGATGGAAGATGTCCACAGTGGCCATAAGAATGTACAGTTTCCTGAGGCCCGAGGCCCATGAAGTTTGGCGGACAAGCTCTCTGCAGCCATGGGCTCCTGCGCACTGCACCCCCGCCCCCAGGTTACTGTCAGAGCCATAGTTCAGCATGGAGGCCACATTTAAACATCCACAGCCAGCTCTGTAGGCATTCAGGAAGAAGGAGAGCGGAAACTGGCCATGTAATCAGCTAAAAGAGGACATAAAAGGGACCCCGTCCCCAGCTTCCTGCAGGAACCAGTGCCTTGGCTGTTGACCCACAGGTGTTCCAGGAGCATGCCATCCACCTGGGGCTCCCACCTTTCCCCCCAGAATCCAGCCACTGGGGTGCAGAGCACCCACCAGGGCTAGAGGCTGAGGAGCACTGTCTAGATTTTAGGACCTAGATTTTAGCCCATGCTATGGATGACAGTAAACACTTCTAAAAGTAATGTAACCAATACGTGTGGGCAGAGCCCGGCCAGCCCTGCGCCGAGCCTGACCCTGGACATCGCTACCGTCTGACACATGACATACATCATCTCAGGCTGCTGGGTGGCATTTATGAAGATTGCAGAACATCCCTGCTGACTCGATGTCCCTGATGTCTGCATGGCCCACTTGCCCATGGTAGTCTGATGATGCTGGGCTTGAATGCAGATACAGTCCTGCTGTGAGGGCCCCAACCTCCCTTCATTTTGTTCAGTGCTAACTGTCCTGCAGCCCCTGTGGTCCAGGTGTGGCAGGGCAAGGCAGACCAGTGGGTCACACTGCTCTTTCTCGATGTCACCCCCTTGTTCCCACGCCAGGCTCCGGCCAGCACAGCAGCAGGGCCAGACCTCCGAGCCCTGTCATGGGCAGCAGGGCTGGCAGATCCCTGTCCAAAGCCTGGGAAACAAATGTTTGCTTTGCGTGTGCTTGCCCAAGAGAATTTCTTATTGTAAGAGTGGAAGATCAGGTTGGACCAAACTATGTTCTGAATGTAAGGTTTTCCTCCAAAGAATTGACATTTGTGAACGGTGTTTTTTCTTCACATTATGGGTTCTCATGGCCAGCTGTGTACCCAGGCCTCCCATGCGCTAGGACACAGGCCACTTGGTTGCATTCCGCCTGGGCGCTGCCTCTCAGGCTGGGTGGGGATACTAGGGCCAGTGGCCCACCCCTGACTGTCTCTCTTGGCCTGGACACCTTGGCAGGGTGGAGCTCCCCAATGGGAGCATGCCCTCCTCCCTGAGGAACCCCAGGCTACATGAGGGTTCTCACGGATGTGCCCTCACTGGGACTGTGATGGCCCTGTGGAGACAAAGGTATGAGTATCTCAGCCTGTGGCACCCACCCCCACTTCCAGCCTCCTACCAGTCAGCTTAGCACCTTATGCTCTCTCAGCTCAGTTCAGGGCACACCTCAGTCACACATGCCAGTTTGTCTAGCTGCCTGTCTATCTGCTCCCATGTGTGTACCCGTGCCTGCTGATGGGGCTGGAGGTGCAGCATAATGGTGCAGCCTCGGTGGCATGAGAGACAGGGCGGGCTGACCACCAGATCACAGACAGGTGTGGAAGGCATGCAAGCAATTTCTTTGCACTTTAAGAAGCGTCTGGGCCAGGTTGCGGCCTGCCTGCTCGGCAGAGGCTGCTATTCTTACCCAGGAGGCTATGGAGGGTCACCCTGTCATAGGAAGGCCCATGTCTGTATACATCCCAGCCCCTAGTGCTGTCCAGGTGCCACCCTGGCTGACCTGCCAGCATCCCCAGGGGCACCTGTCTTTCTAACCCCACTTTCAGGAAGAGGTATAATAGCAGGGAGTTACGAGGACTTGCTCAAAGCCACGCAGCCCAGGCGGAAGGGTCAGGACTGGGCCCTCATGTCCCTGGGGCTCAAGGGCCAAGGACATGATGGGAGTGGGGTAGGTCCTGCAGTGTCCCTTCCCAGTGGAGAGAAGCCGGGGCCCTGCAGGAGGCATGAAGCATGCCAGGACAACTCCCCCAGTACTAGCTTGGGAAAATCATCCATGGTTCAGACTCTCAGAAACAGGCTTAGGGAGACTTGCCACGGCCGTTAAGATGACTGCAGCATCGTGACCTTGTTGGACTGAAGACAGCCATACGACAGCACCTTTGCACTCACAGAAAACACTCAGGACAGAGTATTTTTGAAAAGGCCCATAGTCTCTGACTGTTCCTGTGAGAGTTCAAGGGGCAAGGCTTTCTTCCTGCACCACCTCTGCATTTCGGAGGGTTTGCAAGCCCGGGGCTCTGGCTCAAGAACACCCCCTAACTTTCTGCTGCTCTCTCCCACACAGCCCAGCCCGCTGCCGCCGCTGCCGCCATGTGGAGCTGCGGCCCGCTCAATGGCACAGGCAGCCTGGAGGACCAGCTCCTCTGCCAGCACTTCCACTTGGTCCTGTCCGTCTTCTCTCTGCTCTACCTGGTCATTGGCGTCCCCATCGGCCTGGGCTACAATGCCCTGCTTGTCCTGGTCAACCTGTACGACCAGAACAGCATGACCATGCCCGATGTCTACTTTGTGAACATGGCTGTGGCGGGCCTGGTGCTCAGCGCCCTGGCGCCCGTGCACCTGCTGGGCCCCACTGCCTCTGGGTGGGCCCTGTGGGGCTTCAGCAGTGAGGCACACATCACACTGCTGGTGCTGTTCAACGTCTCCTCCCTGGTGACCATGTACTCCACAGCCCTGCTCAGCCTCGACTACTACATCGAGCGCGCTCTGCCGCGCACCTACATGTCCAGCGTCTACAACACCAGGCATGTGTGCGGCTTTGTCTGGGGTGGGGCCCTGCTCACCAGCTTCTCTTCCCTGCTATTCTACATCTGCAGCCACGTGGCGGCCAGGGTTGTTGAGTGTTCCAAAATGCAGGACACAGAGGCTGCTGATGCCATCATGGTGTTCATCGGGTACTTGGTCCCCACCCTGGCCGTGCTCTACGCACTAGCACTCATCTCGAGGATCCGGAAGGAAGACACACCCCTTGACCAGGATGCGGGGAGGCTGGACCCCTCGGTGCACAGGCTTCTGGTGGCCACCGTGTGCACACAGTTTGGGCTGTGGACGCCTCACTACCTGACCCTCCTGGCGCACACATTGCTTGCCTTGCGGGGGAAGCCCATGGATGGGCGCTACCTGGGGATTCTGCTCTTTGCTAAGGATGTGTCAAGATTCTTGGCATTCTCTAGTAGCTCTGTGATGCCGCTTCTTTACCGCTACATCAACAGAAACTTCCCCGGCAAACTCCGGCGACTGATAAAGAAAATGCACTGTGGGCACCAGAGCTGCTCCCCAGACCAAGTGGGGGTCCAGCAGGTGATGGCATAGAGAGCCGACTCCTCTGATTGTGGCCACTCTGAGCACCGGTCTTGGGGCCACTGTCAACGTCCACTGCGGAGCCACCTGACAGACGGCCAACAGTGCATGCCCTGGAGGCACAGCACTTTCTCACTGTCTTCCCCAGGAGGTCACTGAGGCAAGAACAAAGGACAGCACAAGGCATGTTCTCGCCAAGTTTTCTGCCGTTCCAGACAGGCCATGCTTCCACCAAGGCCACATTGTTCAGAGCAGCAGGGGCCTAGGTGAAGAAGGCTGAGTTGGCCCACCTGCTTTTGCCGGCAGCGTGTGCCTGGTCCTTTAGGTCCACACTGTCAGCCTCCTCCACACTGGGTTCCCTGAATGAAGTGATGACAATCAAAAGCCAGTATTTACATGGTCTTGTTAAAATCCTTGATTTCCTCTCTTACTTTATTTTTGTTTGTGAAAAGAGAGGTTTGATAGAAAAGTCACAACAGCATGGAAAATGAAGGAAACAACACAGAAGAGCACCTGTGTTGGACAGATGGGGTTGGGCTTCATGACTGCAGGGTCACCCTGAGGAGGCGTGAGAGGAGAGGTGCATGGTGTCACACAGAGATGGCATGAAAGTGTTTCCGCAGGAAAAAGCCAGCAGCGTGGCTGGTCTTAAGCGAGAATAAAGTAGCCCGGGGCTCTCATCTTGCCGGCCCAACACACCTGGTACCCCTGCTCTCCTCACGGGTGACATTAGCTGACCTCTTTCCATGTAGGTCAACTCCCCCCTAAATGGGTACCAAACTGAACAATAAAGGTAAACTGAAGAAAGGAAAGGGCGGTTTCCACAGAACCTCAAAGGGGCTGCTGGGGGGAGACAGGCCTGGAAGACCGAGCCTTGTCTGGCATCCAGGGTGGAGAATAGGGCCACCCTAGCCACCTCACACCTGTCTGATCCTCCATGGCTGCTACTGGAGGAGAGCCCAAGACCTGCCTGCTTAGCCAGAATCCTGGATCCTCCACACTGTGGCCTGTACACATGTGCTTTAAGACTGTGGCAACGGAAGCCCCCTGCCTCCCACACCATCTGTTCACCTGCACCCCAGCTTCACAATACATCCTACCCCTGCAGCCCCTAACTCCCAACTCTGAAACCCACAAAACTCTAAAAACAGGGAGATTTGTTTCTCAAGTCTGCAGCAAATTAATTTGTAGCAGACCCTAACCTGAAGTGGCACGAGGGCACTTTTCTGAGGAAAGATGAATGTGATCCTGGGGCCCAGCCCCAGTCCCAGTGTCCTACAGTATGCGGTCCATGCTGCTTGTTAACTGTCTGTGTGTGTGTGCATGTGTGCACCTGCACATACAGAACCCAGGTCAACAGAAGTTGTTTGCTAAAAGGAAAACTATAAACAGGCACATTCCTTAAAATATGGTTTATATTTCAACCTAAGTTTTCCTGCAGTGTGATGGTTACAGAGAACAGCTTGGGCTGGAATTGGTAATTTGGTGACTCCCTCCTGCTTTTAGGGTTGTGCACCCAGGAAAAAATTTTTTCTTTGGTCATTGCTCAGTAATGCACCGTATTTATTTATTTATTTTAACCTTTTGACTCTCTTCACCCATTTCCCCCACCAGCCACACCCCTGCCCCTGACAACCACCAATCTGTTGATTCTATGACTTTGGTTGTTTTTTGAAAGATCCCCCATATACGTGAGATCATGAGGTGTTTGTCTTTCTCTGACTTAATCCACTTAGTCCAGTGCCCTCCAAGTCCATCCATGTTGTTGCAAATGGCCAGATTTCATTCCTTCTTGTGGCTGATATTCCATGGTGTGTGTCATGTGTATGTGTACACAACCCCTGCCTCTTCTGTGTCTGCTCCTGTGTCTTGGCCATGGTGAATGATACCCCAGGAACACAGGTTGCAAACATCTTTTCAGTTAGTGGTTTGGGATCCTCTGAGTAAATATTCACAAGGGTGATGACTGGATCATAGGGTAGCTGGTTTTTTTTAACTTCTGAGGAACCTTCTTGTTTGAGTGGCTGCACCAGTTTGCATTCCCACCAGTGGCGTCTGAAGGTTCCCCCTTCTCCATGTCCTCACCAGCTCTTGTCTTCTTGTTGATGGCCTTCTTAACAGATGTGAGGGGATCTCCCTACTGAGGGATGCAGAGTGCATTCATTTCATGTACATGTTGGCCATCTGTATGTGTTCTTTGGAGAAATGTCTATTCTGACTCTGTGCCCATTTTGCAATCAGACTTTATTTTGCTACTGAGTTTCTTTATGTATTTTGGATATTAGTCCCTATCAGAGATATTAACATACTAACCTGTGACAACCTGAAAACTCAGTTCTGACCTGTCTGGTCCAAGGATAACAGAGTGTGGCTCTATTTTTTGCCACGTTCCGTTCAGGGAAATCTCTCCATTTGGTCCTGGTCTCTTGGGAAATTCAGCCTATGACTTAGTTGCCATTGTTTTTTTTATCTGCAGAATATATCCCCTCTAGGATGATGTGAGTTAAGAGTCTGCCTGGGCAGAATCATGAAAGTACACTGGATGCCAGAGCCCTGGTGTGACTTGAGCCTGGTAGCTGTGAAACTCTGGACAGGTTCTGTGGGGCCCATCTACTTCCTAGCCAGTAGATCCAGGGCAGAATGAGAGAAGTTTCCACGTTGCTTCTGTCAGGAATGTGCTATTTCTACTGAAGGACACAGTCCCCTCCGCTGTTCCAGGTCTTCTGATGGGCTGGGGTTTCTTTTCAAATCCTGAAAGCCTCAGGCCTGACCCCTCCCCACTCCTGCCACCCCCACCCTCCTCAAGTTGTGGGCTGCACAATGGGTAGTCCTGAGGTCATGGCTCCCCTGGGAAACCCTGGCGTTGGCTGAGTGACTAGTGCAACTGCACAGTCCCCTAGCACTGCTGCCATAGAACTTCTCACCTCAAACATGCCTGTTCCTGCTTGGCTTCTAGTTCTGTCATGGTGGGTGGGCAGCTCCAGAGCCAGGGTCAGGCCAAGGTCCAGTATGCACAGCCAGGCTCTTGGGTCAAGAAGCCAGCACCGTTATTACCAGAAATGGGATCCAACTTGTGAGCTCGTCTGTAGTGGCAGTGATACTTCAAATAAAAAGTCCCTTTTCCTTGCTTCTCTCCTCTGTTCTTTACTTAAGGAGAAAGAGGTCCTAGGAGAGAGGGAAATCCCAAGAGCACAGAGCTGAGGGGCACACAGGTCTCTGCCACAGCCCTTGAGTCCCTCACCCCAGCTGGGGTCCCCCAAACAGGAGAGGGATCTAAAATCATGGATTTGTTTGTAATTTCTCAGTGGCTTTGGTTGCAAACTGGCTTCTTTCTGACAACTTACTGGGGACCTGAGAGAGTCCTGCCAGGGGTCCCTCCCCATTCCCAATGCCCACAGTTGCTGGTGACAGAGGGCCCCCAAGGACATGTGGCAGCCTGGCAGCTCTTCCTGGTGAAGCACCGGCCCATGGCAGGCTGGGGTTCCTGTGTAGACCCTTAACCTCTAATGGAGACCCTCTCCACTCTCACAAATGTGTCTTTACCTCCATACTCTTCTCCCTGCTGGCGACACCTCTGCCACCAACCCCACATGCTGCAGAGCCTACTCCCCATTTGATGTTTGTTTATCCACATTCTTGTGCTAAATTATTCTCAGATGAATCTGGTGTGACCCAACATTTCTCTTCCAGGTATGGGTGCTTCCAGTGCTTCTGCCAAGTTGCCAAAAAAACAAACAAAAACAAAAACAAAAAACTGAAAGAATTTTGAGCTGAGAGAAAAATGGAAAAAGCTAAAGTAGACTGTAAATGCACGCATATATATATATATGCGCGTGCGTGTGTGTGCACACACACACACACCCTTTAATTGATCAATCTGTATTTCTCCCAGTGAAAGTTTACGTTCCAAGGTAATTCTGTTATCAAAACTTCTAGATGATCACATTTTTATTAATCCACAAACTCATCTATCTTGCCATGCTTAAGATTACAAAAAGCGAGTTCAACCTTAGGTTTACTTCATGAAGGTTAGAAAATTTATCATAGGAAACCAGACATACTGTTACGTGTGGCAGAGATGTCAGTAGGTCAAACATTCCTTTATGGAATGCACTTGATAAAGGATAAGCCTGAAATAATTTATTAAGAAGCTAAATTATAAGTCCAATTCTTGAATTTAAAATCAGTTGGAAAATTTGGGGACTTTTTCATTTCTCATCTGTTAAATCTGCTCCAGTGGTTGCACCCGTTGGCCTAAAGTTCTATGTAAATGATGAAGAAAAACCTGCTAAAGAAAAAACCCACACATTTTAAAATTTAAATTATTTGATATATCTTACTCAATTTTGGAATTCTTAAAATGTGTATTTCCAGGGGTATATGATGTAGATCAGAAAATGGCACAGAACTTACCATAAAACTGGTTATTTCCTGACGTTACAATTACATTAATACAACCAGTAGTCATTCAGCTGCATACAAGCCCCTAGGCTTTGGCTGCTAAGTGGCAGAGGAGCCGTACTCAGAAGCCACTGCACAGGTCAGTCATGAAGGCTAGCAGAGACAGCCTTACAACTCTTACAAATGTTATTCTTCCTTGAGAATAATAATTTAAAAATTGCTGACTGCATCCTGAGGGCTGAGTATAGAATTGAGTGTCCTGGTGGCTCCAGAAGCTCCATATAGGAGGGGCTGTCCCCCGACCCCTCTGTAAGAGGTCAATGAGCTGTGTACACAGTGAGTGCTCGATACACTTGAGAAGTGAATGAGTCCTCTACGAATGAAGGAATTTGAACATACAACATACCTATTTTATATTAATAAAGAATATGCAGTTTAGACTTTATGATTTGTCTTGTTCTGTTGAGCGTGTGTATGAGACAGGAGTTCTGAGTACAAAGCATTTGTTGAGTGCCTATTGTGTTCTCAACCTTTCTCCTGATATTTAAAACCACTTCGTAAGTTCTTTTGGCCCATCTGCCATTAACATTAACGTCATGTGAACCTGTAACGTGAGATGCTAATGTACAATATGCTGTGAAGTTGGAGTGCAGTACTTTTTGAAGTCCTAGCAGGACACTACATGACTCAGAAATACTTTCCAGCCTCTAGAACAGGCGTGTTTGCGGAGCTCCACCCAGTGGCCATCGGCAGACCTTCACTCTGCAGGACAGCCAAGTATCGGCCACAGAGCTCCGGGACACTGGGAACTGTGTTCATGCCACGTGAGGGTGCTTCTCACAGGTCTAACAGCTGACATGATTTGGGTTGGCTGGGTCACATTCTGTGATGTAACTCAGTGATCTTCTATGGTAGCTTTAACTCCCCAACCAGCTGCTGAAGAGCAGACACCCTGACACACATTCCCCAACAATCAGAGCAGGAACAGGAATGTCCTTCAGAAACTATTCCCTGCAGATACTGGCTCAGAATCCATGAGGCTCTCAGAATTCACAACAAATTGTGCTTTTACAAAAAAAATGCCCTCAGCAGCAGTGGAGAAGGGTGCTCAGTCCACCAGGTGCTGCTCTGCGGGCATATACACACACATATACATGCACATACACACTGGTCATGCAAAGCCCATGCGGTCCCAGGTGGCAGCACTGGAGTCAGCAGAGCCTGGCTGACCTACAGGGACAGTAGCCAAGTGTGGGCCTGGATTTCTGTGTTGTTAAGGCTTGGCACACTATTTACAGGGCAACTATATGCTGGACTTTCTGATCTCCCAAGTGAAGCCAAACATTTAATGCAATGTTCTACATACCAGGGAGCAGGAGAAGTGCTATGGCTAGAAAGTAAATAAATAGTTTTAAAGATTGTACATGCTTAAAAAAAAAAATGTTGGAAAAGCTATCTAAAAGGGCACTGGTAAATGATGGAGTGTGGAAGGGGAAAGCACTCTGGCCTGTGGCCGGTAGGCCAGCCCATGAACCAGCTGGGAAGCCTCACAGGTCCAGCCTCTGCTCCAAGGGGGCTGCCCATCACGTGCATCCACAGGTTGTTTCAAAGACCCAAGGAGGGCTGCTAGGAAGGGATAGGGCTCCATGGGGACTCCTCTGAGGTGGGCCTGGGCCATCCTGCACCAGGGAGTAAGGATGAGCTAGAAGACTAATGGGGCTGTGTCAATGGGACACAGGCCCTGGCTTGTAGACATTCCCCATGGCCACATTTGGGACAGTTTGAGCAAACAAAAAGTGAAGAAATAGAAGGGGGAAAAAAGTCCAAAGTTACACTCAAAAGGCAGGGAGCCTCAAAAAGGAGGGAGGAAGGGAGAAAGAAAGCAAAAAGCTCAGGGCAATCATGGGCTTAAGAAGGACTAGCATAAGGCAGGGAGTGGGGGGTTTGGGCAGAAGGGGTCAGGAGTGTCCATGTACTCTAAGCAGCACTGCCAACTCCTCAGTGAGATAAAGACCAGGATGCTCTAATCTGGTGCCCTGCTTGGCACCATTCCATGCAGGTGTATCCTTGGCTCACCTTAGAAGGGCTACCATGTCAGCCTGTGTGTACACAGCTAATGCCTGAAAGGCAAGGCCTAGCCTGTGGGCAGGCAAAGGACAAGCCGGCCAGTACCTTGGTGGGGCCAGGATGCTGCATGTGGGGAGGCACAAGCCCAAGACAGAGGAATGAGTAGCTAGGGATGCCTGGGTGCCTCAGTGGTTGGGTCTGCCTTTGGCTCAGGTCGTGCTCCCGGGGTCCTGGGATCAAGTCCCGCATCGGGCTCCCTGCAGGGAGCCTGCTTCTCCCTCTGCCTGTGTCTCTGCCTCTCCTTCTGTGTCTCCCATGGATAAATAAAATCTTTAAAAAAAAAAAAAAAAAAAAAAAAGTGAGTAGCTAGAAGCAGAACTCAAAGGACAGGTGGGACGGGGTGTGTGTGTGGGATGTCCAGAAGTGAGTCAGGGAGGGGACTTGCACGGCTGGGCTGAAATGCCCCAGCAACAGGTCCAGTCAAGGAAGAGCACCAAACAAGAAGCCCATGAATCCCTGGTGCAACCAGACACCCTAAGCTTGGACCCCACTGCTTTCCTTTCCAATTCCTGGACTGTATCCTGACCTCCATCGCTGTTCCCTGTGCCTCTGTCCCTAGAGTCTAGGTTAAGTGCTTCCAAATCCCTTATTTCCACAGGTGTCCTTGTACTGCGGCTTCCATGACTGAAGCATCCAAATGACTTCTCTCACAGACTGAGAGCCTGCCACTGTGAGTCCCTTCACGCTCCTGCATTTCCAAGATCAAGGAAATGCTTGTGCAATGGACTCACGATTTCACATGGTATGAACAATGCTCTGGAAAAGGGCCTGCTCCCACAGGGCCAGCAGCCCTCCTGCACCGCTTGCCCACCCCTCACCTCTCAGGAGGAGGAGCCCACACTCCTCGCAGTCTCTGGAGGACACTTTTCACCTCTACACACTGGTGCCTCATTTGCAAGGAGACAGCCAGCCAGACAGGGCTGAGTGGACCAAACACTGGGGCCTGAAGGGCGTGGCCATGCTCGCCATGTGGTTGTCAGGCAGCACTGAGACAGGCTGGCAGGCTGCAGGGTTGGAAGTCAGGTTGAAGCCAAAAAAAACCCAAACATGGTTTTTTTCAGGAAAACATTTGTCCAAACATCCCAAATCCCCCCCCAGTGTCTGAAAGGCCCCATTACTTGGCACTATGGGTCTACTCCAAGATTCTCAGGTGACCAGCAAGGCCAGATGAGCATGGAGATAAATCACGAAAGAGCCAGTAGGATGGCCTCTCGGGGCACTGGCTCAGCTCCCTGTCCTGACAGCACCTGTGGGGGTGCCCCCATTTTGGCATGCCCACCAGAGGCCCCCATAATCCCATACAACTTCAGAGAAACAGCCAGACCAAGATTACTAAGTCCACACTAAGCCTGCTCTTTCTTCCTCTTGCTGACTGCATGACAGCAGGACAAGGAAAGCAAAACAAGCAGTTTGGTTGCAAGTAGAGGCAGAAGCCCAGGCAACAAGGGCCGGCTGTAGATGGGCAGGTGGGACCCCTCCGAGGGACGGAGATGTCCCTCAAGTGGGCTGTGATGAGGGCTGCACATGTTGGGCATCTACTAAATACCAGTGAACTATACTTTTCCAAACAGCAGAGTTATATGGTTTATATCTCAAAGCCATTTTTAAACATGTAAAGGTGTCTCAGTGAGGAATCAAGACACGCAGGGGTCATTAGTCCTGGTATTTTAGGACATTACATAAAAGGCGACTCCCCCCAGTGCCTAGCAGCCACTTGTCTTTCTATATGGATTGGCTCCTCCCAGACATGTCCTCTAGTGGAGTCACAGAACATGTGGTCCTCGGTGGCAGGCTTCTCCTGCTGAGCAGCCTGTAAGGTCCATCCAGCTTGTGGAAGATGTGCCAATACCACTGCTCTCTAGAGCTGAGTAATGTTCCATGTGTGGGTATATGTTTTGCTTATCCACTCCTCCACTGCTGGACACCTGGCTTCTCCACTTGCGGCCACAGTGAGAAGAGCTGCTGTGAACATGAGTGTGTTCAGATCCCGGTGCAAGAAGGCTGTCTGGAGAGGCCACAGTACAGCACGTGTCCACAACCTGGGCTGGGCTGTGGGAAAAGCCAAGGGCAGATGTTCTTACTTCAGAGACCAGAAAACCTGACTGTCCTGTGCTCACACATAAGGACAAGATCAACAGTGTGTTGTGGGACAAGGGTGGGTAGGAGTCACTGCTCCCTGAACGGGCTGCCCATCACCTCTCTACACGGGGCCAGAAACATATGAAGGAGTGGTGGGGACAGGGAGACCACTGCCAGTTCCCACTCGAGTTGAACAACCCACCCAGCTGACAGGCAGGCCCCATGCTCTGGGAGAGGAAGGCAGGGCAGGGTGAGGGGTCAAGCGCACCTCCTCTTTCATTCATGTCCAGTATCTATGTGTATTTCATGTGTGCAGAGCTCTGACACACTTCTACCTCTTCACTGTCATCTGCACTCAGCACTGAGAGAGGCCAAGAGTGAGGTGGCACAGCACTCTGTCCTGGAAGCCATGTCCTCCTGCGCCCCAACCCTGATTCAAAGCATACAGCCTCGGGGCGCAGACAATCCAGCAGGGAGTAAATCAGATCCATGGAAACACAAAGACAGGATGTGACAGAAAGCAGGACGAGTCCTTGAGCCACCTCACTAAGAAGGCACCAAAGTGTCCCAATGGTAGGTAGATGGTGGGCAGGAGAGGGACCTAGGCCAGGCTGGTCCCACGGCTGCGCTGCAGAGGCCAACCCACCTCAGACACGTGCGAGATCCTTCCCATGTGAGGGCCACACCATCTGGCAGAAACCTGCATTTACTGACCATCCCTGGCTTCACACATTTAGGTGCCAGCTCATCTAACCCTCTAATAACGACATGGAGCACTGCTAGAATTACAGCCATCTTGCTGGAAGGAATGGAGTCCTGGGGGCTAGCCAGCCTGCCCACCCCCAATCTCAACACCTCAGAGAATTTCTGGACCAGAAATTCAGGATACGAGCACTGGTGGTCCTCTTAGCAGCTATGCTTGTCCTGTGTTTCATCCATCTGCCCTTGGATGACTCGATGGAAGCCCTTCACCTGACACACACTGGCAGGTGAAGAAGGGCTGGGCCCAGTGGGGAAGGTGCGCACGAGAACAGGAGGCAGAGGCATAAGACGCTCCTATGTCGTGGTGGTTCTTGTGGGCCCCGTCAGCTAGGGGCTGACTGCTGGCGGTGCAAGCTCATGGCCTGGAGGCTGACACTGCCTGTCTGCCAGCAGCAGCTACAGCGCAGATGGAACACATTTCTGGACATTGCAGAAAGGAGCCAAACCATACACCAGGCCTCCCTGTAGAGCAGCTGGGAAAGACAGTGTGGTTTTCTCAGCTTAACAGAAGACCAGGAGGTCAGGGCGGAGAGATGTCAGCTGGGCCAGCCAGGCCTGTTGCTCTTCCAGTAGCTTAGAAATTTCCCCACAAGGTTGGGAGAGTCCATAGGGAAGGCTTATTTCCCTAAATCGGGGCTCTCCAAACCCCCAAGGCCCGAGGTCATGGGAGCAGGAAGCAGGATGCCCCAAAACATAAGACAGAGGTAGTTACTGCTCCCTGGGAATTCACTCTAAGGGGACCCCAAATTCCACTTACAGGAGCAACATCCCATGACACCAGCAGAACCCACACATGAGCACTATCCACATGAGAGCAGATGGCAGGACATCCATTATACCTCCTGTCCCCAGAAGGGGCCTGTCCCTGGGGCAGTGCCCTGGCCCCACATAACCCTGACAGGTTTCTGACAAGCCCAAAGAGGCCCACCGACGAGCATCATCATCTGAAGGCATCCTTCCAACAACCATGCACAGCTCTGTAAACCCATTCACAGTAGGAAGGATGGAAGGCTTGTGCTTATTAACAGCCTCAAATGGCACAGTGAGGCCTAAAGTTGCATATTCAGAATTAGAACCCAGAAAGCTTCCCGGGGTTGTGCAAAGGGGCTTGGGACCTCTGAGCACCCACATCAGTAAGCCAGACACTGCAGTAGCTCAGGGCACCTCTGCTTGTGTGCTGGGGGCTGGAGGGCTTTCTTCCTCCACTGGCCTGACTCAAGGCTAGGTCCTTCCCAAGGGGCACTAATGGGCAGAGCTGATGGCCATGGGCGGGGGGGAGGGGGTATCTAACGGCAATGCCTGGTCACCCTGGTATCTGAGCGGTGAATGCCCCAGTGATGCTCACACTGCCCAGCTGCCCCTCCAGGCCTCAGGTCTCCCATCTCTAGGGGACATTAGCCCCTATCAGCAGTCTTCAAGCCTCTGTGAGGCTGCCCCACTCCTGAGGAAGCTCCAGGGAAGTTCCTTGGACCCAGGGCTCTGGGAACAGAGGCCCTAGGCTGCTTTGCTCTCAGGTACTCATCACCAACAGCAGTGTAGGACCCATGTGGGGAGTCCAAATTGTAAGAGACTCTCAAACGAATGCAGTCTCTGGCCCCAGCCTGGGCTCAACGACCAAGGGAGCCCCGGGGACATTGCTTGCCTCCCTGGAGCCTCTGTGGGTTTTCATGGAGTTCACATGGCCAATGGATGCCATCAGTGACCCTGATGGGCTGGGTGCTGCACAGAAAGCCCCCAAAGGGCTCTTCTCTCTCATGCAGGGCCAGCTGCATAAGAGACAGAGATGTGTAAAGTGGACTCTGTATGTCATGTCTCCAACCAGGCTGGCTTGGAGATAGCTGGGGTGGGGAGGTTAGCCATGGAAGCCTCTGAATCCATTTCTGAGCTCTTTCTTCCTTTAGGCAGGTCCTCTCCTTCAGGCATCTGGGGGTCCCAGGCCACTTTCTGACTCCTCCAAGGCTTGGGACCATGTTGACCTCATCCTCCCTCCGAAATTCTTACCTGTCCTGGTGCCCAGCTTCCTTGCCAGGGTGTAGGTGACGAGATGTGGATGACCCTCTCAGGCAACAGTGCCCTGCGTTCAGGATTCCAGCTTCCTGACATCCACACTGCTGTCAGGAGGCAGAGGGCAATCCCCAGTTAGGGTGGCACCAGTGCTGGCCCTGGAGCTGAGTGCCTTAAGGGGAAGGCTTCAGGGACTTTCCTTTGGCTACACAGGTTGTGAGCACTTTTCCCTATGTTATGGGTGGGGTTTTAGGTCCTATTTTAAGTTGTAGACGTTGCCTGCTTTCTGGGAGGGACCGTTTTGTGAACGAGCCAGTGTGTGGGATCTGCAGGAAACCGCTGAGGCCCACAGACACTGGGAGACAGAGGCAACACACTACTTTTTCTGTCTGTGACACTAAGCTACCTCCTGACGTAGGTTTATTTGAATTTTTCGGGTCACGTGGCCAAACCATATATTCTGCTTAAAATGCAATGTGTGTGGTTTGAATGACTGAAGACCGATTTCCTGCCTTCCTTACAGCACCATCGGTCTGTGCCTGCCCGTTTCCAGTGAGCACAGAGCAGCAGCAGACGGCAGGGTTGGAGAGGAAGAGTGTGTGTGGAGCCCTCGCACAGGTGAGCTGCGGGCCCTCTTGGCTTTCCTGTCCCTGCCTCAAGTGCTTCCTCAACCCCCACCCCACCTCCTGCACTGTACTTTAGTGCTGGCTGGCAGATTGGCGACTGCACAGCCGAGCACCTTTTCTCTCTGAAAACTAAGGCTTCTTTATGCTATAGATGGGCTCCAGTAAAAACTAAAATGAGACCTATTTTCCTAACATTTTGACCTGGAAGCAACTGAGCAGACTGCTCAGGTCTTCCTCATTAAGAAAAGATCAATGTGGCTCAAGTTCTGTGTCCTGAAGACGAAGCTAGGAAACGCTTGTCAACTGTCACACATCTGGGTATTGACCGAAGCTGCCAAAGGCATTCATTCCTTGGCTGGGTCTCCCTCCTCGGGCACAAACATGGAGGGGCTCTGGTCTGGCGGCATATAATGAATGTTTTACAGGAGGCAATCTGGAACGTATAGGTTTCATGGGGTGTAAAGCCTGAACAGGGGTCTCTTTCCATAACCGTGGCTGGGCAGGGCTGGGAGCCCAGACATGGCGGTGTTTCCGCCCAGAGGGTGGAGCCTAGGAAGAAAGGTTCCAGTTTTCAAAGCAAGCAGGGGCAGCCAGCCTTCTGCACAAGGCAGGCTTTGTGTTCAGGTGACACTCTGTGGGTGGAAGGCAAGGGTCTCTGTGACCACCTGATTCCTCTCTGTAAGTGGGAAGGAACCACCTGAGTGCCTCCACATGCCACCTTATCTGACAAAATCTTCATAAAGATGCTCAGTGGTGATATACTGCTGATGTGCACCCAGGACTAGATTAACTTATCCAATATCACAGGCCAATAGAGTGAAACACCGGGCTTCCCATCTCACAGAGGGATGGTGCTCACCTGATGCTGGGATAGCACAATGACAGAAGCCCATGGAGCTGAGCCCTCCAGGACCTCTGGGGACAGGGCTGGGCCCTACAAGTGCCTTTGCTGGGGTAGGCAGCTCCCAGCAGGGTTCAGTTGGGGGCCCAGGGAAAGTCAGGGTAGATTACCAGGGGAGGGGTCTGTAGGGCCACAGCACCCCCCTCTACAAGTGGGAGTTGTAGAGGCTCCCACGTTGTGGTCCAGGGCACAGGGTGTGGCATCACTGCAGGGGCCAGTGTGGGGGAGGACAGAAACATGGGTCCAGCAGCCAGCCTGGCCCTACAGTGCAACATGGTACGCTCAGAACACCAGCATCAGATAAGGTCCTGGGAACAGCAGGAAGCAGACAACAGAAGGCCACACAACATCAATAAATTCCTGTCTAGTCAAAATGTGCACTCTGCCCCTTTACCAGTGATGCCACAACCACCCTCAGGCAAGATCACAGAGGACCCTGGTTGTGGTGAAGCTCCCACTTTCTGACAGCGCCCACTTCCTCAGACCCTCCTCCAAATCAACCACATAACCCCAAATCCTACAGCAGGCCTCTCTGCTGTGATGCTCTATGTGGCGCATGGTCTCATCGCGGCCAGCCTTTGCCTGTCCAATGTGGGTGCCAGGTCCAGATGCCCTCGAGCTAAGGCACTGATGGCCCACAAGGATAGGACAGTGGTGGCCAGCAGCCAGGGGCGGGGCCAGGCTCCTAACAAGTACTCAGGAAGTGTGTAGGGATGGGGGTGGGGGGTGGGGGTGGGGATGGAGATGGAGGGTGCATCTCTAAACCAGGGGCGGGTTTACCAAAGTACAGTTCTCTCAGGCTCAGCTTTGGGAAGGAAAGGCTGGCCCCAGTGCCCTGGGAGATGCTGGTAAACACCCAAGGACCACAGGGCTACCAATGGACATAAGTGGGCACCCCTAGGCCAGGAGAACCCTGTCATCTCTGCCCTCAGAACCACCAGGACCAGTGGTAAGCTTCTCATAACATAAGGGGCTCTCCTCTCACTGTGCCTCTAAATGGCTGCTGAGAAGCCAAGGGAAAAACAGCAGAAGTGTGCTCAGTGTCAGAGGAAGAGCTCATAGGTCCCAGAGGCCCAGGCCTCGGCCTGCCCTCCGACCTATGCAGGGACGCTAGATGTATCCACAAAAGCTGCAGGGACAGCAGCAAGGCAGGCTCCTCTGTCTAGACAGGGACGTCCACTGTGTGAGGAACAGGGCTGCTCCAGCGCCAGGACAGACAGGGATGAGCTGTGTTTCCTGGAGGCATGTATGTGTATGTAAGTGAGTCCAGGAGAGACAGAGGTCTTGGAAGACTCAAAAGGAGTAAAATGGAAACCTTTTAATCTTTATATTTCAATGAGGTTATTTTCTGCAAAACTCATAGAAGACGTTCAGAATAGTTCAGGAATTTGTATTTTAGAACCACCAGGACAGAGAGGAAAGAATGCCCAGCAGCAGGTCCCCAGAGAAGCAGTAAGGGTTGGCAGGGGCCACACTGCCAGTCATGGTCCCTTCCCAGCCCGCAGGTGGCGGGGGCCAGAGGCAGGGGCCCTGGGGCCAGCTCCCACATACCATCTGGGCCTGAGTCCCAGGTGGCCCTTATGCCCAGTGTCCATGAAAGCTTGTGCCCTCCACACTGCACCACCTTCGTGAAGCTGGCTGGGCTGGACAGCATGGGGCCTGGCCATGTATGGGCTGAACAGTGACTCATCAGGCGCAGCGGCTCCTCATCTGCAAGGAGCACGGACGACTGGAATGGAATGGAAACATTTACACAGCCAAGACCAGAAGGCGCTAAAAAAGCCAAGTCCTGCCAGAGGGAGCAAGGGGGAGGAGCTGGCCAAGAGGGAAAGAGGTTGGTGCCTCGGGACAGAGGGGTTAGAATTCTCCCAAGGGGCCGGGACAAAAGGCAGTTTACCTTCTCTGTGCTCTGACCTGTAACTCAACGCCTGCCCACTTTCCTACCACTAGATTAACATGGAGCATGTATCTCAGCCACCACATTGTCACACATCTGCAATGTTATGAGATGGTGGTGGAGAAACAACCACAGCCAGAGCTTACAAATGATGGGTCGCCAAATGATGAGTGCCCAGAGGCTCACATCTGAGATTAATGGAGCCACAGAGACAGGCTGTACTCAGAGATTTGGGTGGAAGATCGTGTTGGCTGGCCAGACCAAGAACATGGCACAGTTACCCAGCAGAATCCTGACCTCAAAAGCTTAGGCTCTTTCCACACACAAAAAGTTTGTGAGTCTCTTTGGGATCATATGTGAAATGAGCACAGGACTGGAAAGGATCCAGGAAAAAAAACGACAGCAAAAATTCAGACACTGTAAGCATCCACAATGGGGTCCCGGCAACTGGAGTCGTTACTCATCCACAGAGATGACAAGAAGGGTGGAACAACCTAAGTGCTGAGTGCATTGAGCAGAGCTCCCAAGGATCTAAAAGCTGGTCTGTAACCGTGTATTCAAGAGAAGCCCCTGCTGGGAGAGCACCCCCTCCCCCCGCCCCCGCCGCTTCCCCACTCTAGGGCCAGGGAAGACAGGTCTGTACAAAGTATCCAAGAGGAGCCCCTGTTGGGAAAGGACCCCACTGCTCTGCCCAGTGCCCCTGGGGAGTCCGAAGGAACACAAACCCACAGGAAACTGCCCCACAAGCCCCTCCCATTCTGAAAGCCTATTTAAGGAGCTACAGCCAGGAGCAGCTGTAAAGAACACAAAATTCTCAAGGCTCTGGCTTCGGGGAGCTCCCAGGGGACCCCAGAACTGGACCTTGGCAGCCCTTTTGTGTGGCTCAGAAAAGGGCCCCAGAAGCCCTGGTTCTCGGCCTGAAACTGGCACCAGAACAAGGCATGGGGTCTGCCTTGGAGGGTCAACCTATTTTCCAGGGGAATTCAGAGCCTAAGCTAAGACCTGTGCTGAAAAGCTTAGGTTCTCGCAGGACTGCAAAACATCACAGCCTCTCGGGCAAACACCAGCAACTTCACATCAAGTCAGACACACACGCACAGAGGCAACCCAAGTGCTCATCGGCAGGTGTACAGATCAAGAAGGTGCAGCACAAACACGCAGCCTTTCCCAGAAGCATGCATGGCCCCACAGCACACATGCTCAGAGACAGAGGAGGAGAAGTCCTATAAGAATACAAAGAAGTTAAACCTATTTACAAAACAAGGCAGGGTGCCTGGGTAGCTCCACTGGCAGAAGGTCTGAGTCCTGGTTTTAGCTCAGGTCATGATCTCAGGGTTGTGAGTTAGAGCCCCAAGTCAGGCTCTTCACTCATCAGGGAACCTGCTGGAAATTCTCTCCCTCTTCCTCTGCCTCTCCGTTTGTGTGTGCGCATGATGTCTCTCTAAAATAAAAAAATAAATCTTTAAAAAAAAAACAAACCAGTGAAAGGGTGGTGATGGTGGGATGGGGGTGGGAGTCAAACTGGCAGTGTCTAAGGGTGCAGACACGAAGCAGGAAATGACTAAGCCAGAGACCCACTGCAATGCTGAGGAGCACAGACAGGATTACACCAGGCGGGTCAGCATCGTCCCAATGGCTGGAATCACTATACATAAATGTATCAAAGTCACGCTATATGCCTTAAATTTAGAAAATGTAAAATGTCAAATTTACCAAGTAAAAATTTTAAAACTAAAAAAACAAGACCCCGCTCATAAGTATTCACCCAAGGAAAGTGTTATGCTCACCTATAAAACTGTATGTTCATGTATAAAAACCTACATTTGAGTATTTGAAGCAGCTGTATTTATAAGAGCCCAAACCTGAAAATAACCTAAATGTCCCTGGAATGGCGAACACATAGACAACCGGTTCATCCACAAGGCTGGGATGCTACTGAGCAACAGGAAGGAATGACCTCTGACCCACACATCACAGAGAAGTCTCAGAGGCAGAATGAGGAGGAAGAAGTCATGATGAGAGGAAGACAGCAGCGCAGGGGTTGCCTGCAGGGGTTCAGTGCAGGGACAGTTTGAGCACCAAGAAATGGGCATAAGGGAAGTTAGGGGGTGACGGGACCATTTGTATACTGCGTGTCGTGGTGCTGACATGACCAGATGCATCCATAGTACACACCAAAAAATAACTTTTATTGCATGTAAATTTTTAAACTGTACAGGTTCTGGAGTCAAACTGTCTAGGTTCTGATCCTGATGCCATCATCACCTACCTGGCTAAGTGAGCAAACCACTCCATTGCTCTGAGAGCAGTCACCTCCACCATGAAGATGTGGGATTTTAACTGTCCTACCTCCTGAGGAAAACTGCAAGGTCTGAGGAAGTTATTATATATAATGTGCTTCCAACAGAGTGTAGCAAGTGCTCAACACTCAGCAAGTAGTATCTATCTATCAGAGAAGGCCCTGACTCTCAAGAGCTGTCTCAGGGTCTTCTCTGGCTGTGCCACCCTCCTGGCCCTTTGGGGGTGAGCCGGAGGGGCTTGAAGAGAGAGAGGGCCGTCAAAGCCAAATAGAAGCTATAAGATGTAAGAGATATGAGACAGCCAGGGATGTGGGTGGGAGTTTGGCAGAAGAGCAGTAATCATGGGCAATTTCATGAGAAAATATCTTACATCTTTTATTTTCTTTCCGAATAAAACCCAAACATGGTGGTAAGGGGAGGGACGGTGGATGGCCTAGCCACTGGGTGCCATCTTCGGCTCTACGAAGGCCCAGCCTAGAGACACAGTAGGTGGGGTGGGTGAGGCACACTGGGAAAAGATTCTGTGCTCCCTGGGCCCAGAAGGGGGCAACCCTTCCCAGGCTGACCTCACCAAGACCAGGGATTCAGAAGCATGTCAGGTCTCCCACCTGGGACATCTCACCCCTGGGCCCACTTCTGCACGTATAAAAATATGCTAGCAGGCCACCCTTTGTCCACACAGCCTGTAGCAAAAGGATCAGAGCCCGCAAACCTCAGCTAAATCCAGGAGACAGAGCACGGCACAGGCGGCAGGGAGCAGTATCCCACTTTATGTGCTGCAGGGACCTGGGGGCCAGCAGCACACCAGGGACTTCCTGTCCTTGAATGATACCCTGCCTGGCAAAGGGCTGTCCTGGAGCTCAGCGTGCAGACGGGCAAGTTGGGAACAAGAGCCGAGGTCACCACACAACGTGAGTACGTGTCAATGGAAGCACACCTGCTCCTGGCTGCAGGCCCACCAGTCGAGAGGCCTCTTACCAGACATCTCACACACCGAACCAGAAGATATCATGAGGCTGCACCTCCCCTGGCACGAAGGCAGGCTCCTTGCCTCTGAAGAAAAGCACAGAGCAAGACAAGAAGATGTCAACAAGCTGACGGGTCTGGGACTGGGATGTGCTCTCAAGGTCAGATTTGGAGACACACACCGTCTGTCCACCTGGCTGGGTGACCCAGCGCCTGGCCGCTAAATCAAGTAACAGGGTTAACTGCCACAAGCCAGGTGGCCTCTGACCACCAATGCCTGGGGAAGCCCCCAGCAGAGACAGGAAGTGCCTGAAACATGGGCCAGCTGCAGGGATGAGACACCAGCACAGCCTAATGCTGTTTCCTGATCCGTGGTCAATGTTCACAAGATCTTCTTTCCAATTTGCCTTAATTACAGATTAGCATTCCAAATCACTTCCTCTCAGGTCACTATTCTTAATTTTGAAGTCACTCAGTGTCCTGGCAATCATTCGTCACCTTCAGCAGCAGATGGAAAACAGCACAGTTCACCATGTTCCTCATGAAGCAGGCCAGACGTGGACCTGGAGAAAGGCAAGTTCCTGTCCCCTGCAGGTCTGCGGGGAGGGGAACAGGGTCAGTGCATGGGGAGAGTGACTCCTGAGCCCACTTCCATACGGTGCACCCACAGCTATCGGGCAGCAAAGGACAGTGCATCAGTTGTCCGGCCACTGCGGGCATCTGGGAAGGAGTGAGAAAAGCCAGTGACATGTCAACGTATGCAAAGATGCCACATGTCAGACAACCTGTGTGTATAATAAATGCTTCTACATGCTGTCTGCTATTGAGATGGCTCTGGTTCTGTGAAGTCAGGAAGAAAGGCCATTCACGTGTGCTCTCTTCTTTTGACATACATGCTGGTGCTGTGGGCCACACTGTGTGACTCTGCTAGTCAGGGCCTCAAGCTATCCCTGCAGACAACACAAAAGCTGGCCATGGGGCAAGGCCAGGCCCACCCGTGAGCATTCCATGAACATGAACCTTTCAATTGAATTTCTTCAACTTCTTCTGAGTGAGCACCGATGCTGTCTCCCAGCCTTGTCTGCTATTTGGTTAAAATTTAAGTGGGAAGACACATTTATACAGAAACGAAATTATTTCTGTGACAAAAGACTGGCCGGAAAGGTTATGAGTTTGTTAGCACCGCAATTTAAAGCCCCAAGTCAGGACTTTATAGCTCGGCTATAATCAAACGGTTCCCAGCTGGAAGAGCATGAGGCACTGCAGTCTTCAGGGGGCCAGCATCCGAGGCACGCCACCTTTCGGTCTCTAGAGTCAATACTACGAGTGCAGTCCCTTCAGACAGGCCAGAGTCCATCAGAATTCCTCTGGGTCCAGAAGCTGGATGGCGACATGCAAATGTGTCACAGAACAATGCGCCTCTGGCTGCTCCTCCCTCCATGAGGCAGAGGTCCTGAGTGAAATGTGCATGATGCCCTGGAGGGGCTCCAAATCCGGGTCCTGGTACTCCACTCCCTGCAATCTTTCATTGATCCCCAATGCTTTAGGGGAGGGACTCAGATGTGACCTCACTTCAAAACAGTGTTTCTCTTATGAGCAGTATGTTTCATTCTGTTGTGGGAGGAGAGGCAGAGGGGCACCAGGCCCCCTGCTCTTGTGGGCCCTGGCCAGAATGCCCCCAGAAGGAAGCTGGCTGTCACATTGATCCCTAGACCCATCCACTTGGATGGGAGTCCCTTCTACAGGCATAGGCTCCCTCCCCGCCAGGGCAGCCCCCTTTCCCCTCAGTGTGACCCCGTGGTGACAGCCTAGTAACGCCCTGGTGTGCTTCTGTTGCAGCTCAGATGAAGTCGGGATGAGCTCTCACAACATGTCATGGGTACAGTACCCAAGCTGCGTCTCCACAGCAGTGGAAGATGTCATCGCCGCGCAGAGCATCATCTCTAGATGCCTGCATGTCTATATGGCTCTGAGTGTCCCGATAAGCTTGGTGGCCGGGCTCTTCAACCTGACCACCTTCATAAAGGGCCGCGCAAGGCAGGGGAGCCTGGATGCATTCCTCTTAGACCTCACTGTCACCAACATGCTGGTGACATTGCTCTCCCTCACCGCCATCAGCCGGCCGGACTACATGGCCACCACCAACCTGAGCTGTGCCATCCTCTGCTTCCTGGCCAACGTCTGCTACTTCAATGTGCAATACGCACAGCTGGCCATGCTCTCTGTGTTCCTGCTGCAGGGCTCCTTGCCCTGCCTGCGTATGGCCATCAATGGGGCCCAGAGCTCTGTGGCGAGTCTGGCTGCCATTGGGGGCTGTGCCTTCTGCAGCTCCCTGGTGCTGGTGGCCCTGCTGGGCACATCTGGGGAGCTGTTCCAAACCACCCTGTGCCAGGTAGACCCACTGACCGCCTGGCCGGAGTATGAAATTGTGAAGGTCAGCCTAGGCTTTGGGCTGGCCCTTGTCCTGAAGCTGGCGTTCTTCATCCTGCTTGTTGTCCAGCTGGCCCGGCGGGCAGCCCCTCCCCAGAGAGATACAGCCTCTGCTCCCTCAGTAGTTCTGGCCATGGCCCTGACCACGTTTGCCTGCCGACTCCTCTACAGCATCGCACTCCTGCGACGGGCCCGGCTGAAGCTGCAGAGGGACATTGGCTCGCCCAGGGATGAGCTCTTCATGAACCTGGCAGAGCTGGTCCTGTTTGGGGAGAGCTGTGTGAATTCGCTGGCCATCCTCTTCCTCCATGGGCCTTGCAGGCTGGCACTGCTGAAAGTTCCAGAGCAGCTCACCCAACGGTGCAGGAAGGAAGAGCCAAGCAACAGCTTTTCCTTAAAGAGAATCGAGGGTTAAGGCAGGGCCTCACCTATAGCAGATGAGCGAGCCAAGCCAAGTGAGAGAATCTCCCTGACAGGAAACACAGCCATTTGCTGAAACTCCAATCTGTGCAGTAAGTACCAAATGGGGCGACAGGATAGTCCGGAAGGCACTGTACCCTAGCAGCCTGGCATTCGGCTCCACTTCCACAAACACTCCTGACTTAAACCAAATGTCTGCAGCTAAAAGAAATCCTGCAAATCAAGAGCGTAGTAGATGTGGGGGCAAAAGCTGCCCAGACACAGGTCTGACTGGGCGGAGGTGTCCTAAATGCTGGTGAGCAGTTCTATTAATCTATCTGCGATCCAGCATCCTTCTCTGCCCCTGCCTAGACGGGACAATGACAAAATCTTGACAATAAATACATTATTCAAATAACTTTAGGGCCATATTATAATCTGGCCGTAAAGGGTCACTAACTGGTTAACCTTTAATGTTGCTGGAAACTTTGGACCACATAAATATTGCTGATAACAAAGAAGTTTGATTTTATCTTTTACATTTATCACCATCACTGGACATCTGAGAATATCACCCACACGCTGATGAAGTGTCACACTGTACTTCCTGCTGGCCGGTGACTGGTGCAGATCGCCAGGGCTCTGGGTGGTCAGTGAAAAGCTCTGTGTCCAAAGCCCTATCTGCTCTGTTTGGTATTACATGTAGAAAGGCTGGTAACATATGAAACATAAAATAGAAGGTTCAGTAGTTAATCTTCATCCAAAATTGACACTGACCATTCTTGCTAGATTTTTATTAAGATTTTCCTGGTTGAATAGAGAAGGAAGGCGTGCAAGGAAAAGGCGTCTCTGATTTTAAGGACCTCTATGTTTGATGGTTTCAGTTGTTTATGAAAACTTTACTGTTCAGAGCAGTTTTAGGTTCATGATAAAATTAAAAGGAATTAAGAGATCACTCCTCATGCCATGCCCCCACACTGATATCCCCCCAGATAGAGCATTTGTTACAACTGATGGACCTATAGTGACACATCACTGTCACCCAGAGTCCACAGTTCACATCTGGATTCATCCCTGGTGGTGTACATCCCCTGGTTCAGACATGTTTATACGGACATGTATCCTTCTTATGGCATCACAGAGTACCCACAGTCCAAAGAACCCCCGGGCTCAGCCTCTGCAGACCTGCCCTCTCTGCCCCAAGCCCCTGGCACCCACTCATCTATCCCCATCTCCACAGTTCTGTCTTTTCCAGAACGTTCTATGGCTGGAATCCCATAGAACAGAGCTGGCACAGACTGTGTATCAGGTTCCTCAATGTATTCCATGGCTTGGTAGCTTATTTCTTTTTCAGTGCTGAATAATACTCCATTGTCTTCTATTTTAATGAACATTTTGTGTTACTCTGCAAACTACAGAACAAAATTGCCTCTTGCAAGTATGTCTTTTCAATGTTGATATATCTGTATTACTTCTTTGGAAGAAAAAGGATTTGGATTATATGGTTAAGAAGATTCTATAATATACCATTAAAATACTAAACGCTTAAAAATCCCACTCCCCTTCTGTTTCTGCTCGTCCATGTGCTCACATACTCACAGAGCCTCTGCCCTGGACTCCTGTACGAGGCCCACACATGAGAGCCAGGAGTGTCCAAGAACGCTTTCCCTTCCATCAGGACAGTCAGGTAGGACAACCAGCAGCAGTACTGAAACGTGACAGCCGCTCCTTCACACACAGTAATTTTTACTAGATGCTAGACATCATGAATTTCCCTTGTTGAGTGTTTAATTTTACTCTTATTTTTTTAAAGATCTTATTTATTTATTTGAGAGAAAACGAGTGAGAGTGAGCAAGAGAGAGCAGGAGCAGGGAGGAAAGGGAAAAACAGACTCCCTGCTGAGCAGGGAGCCCGATGTGGAGCTCAATCCCAGGACCCCAAGATCATGACCTGAGCTGAAGGCAGACGCTTCACCGACAGAGTCCCCCAGGAGCCCCTTACTCTCTTCCTTTAAAGAGTAGTGAAGTTAACTCCAGCAGGCGTGGTGTTCCTTGTAGAACTGACGGATTCTTGGGACAGCTGTGTTTAAGCTTTGTTAGTCAGGGTCAGGAGTGGCCCATTCTAGGGTCTCTCCTCATTGTCACAGAGGCTCAGACACATCTCTAGTCTGACTGGATGCAATAACATGGCCCAGGCCTAAGTAAACCCTGGCGGTTGTTCAGCATATAGCTGGCCTGTAGTTGTTCTCAGCATTGCCCTGACTATTCCCATTAGGCACATACAGGCACATCTCCTGCCTCAGGACAGGAGCCCAGGTAGGCACAGGGCTCACCACACTTTGCTTCCTTCTCTCAGAGACCAAGATCTTGTACTATCCACTGTCCCAATGACTGAAAACCATGATGTCCTGTATTCTATCCAGCTTTTAATGGCTTATGGCAAGTTCCCTTGTGTTATTCATGTTCAGAAGTGGAAGGACCTAAATCAATGCATAAATACACAATAATGGATGCTAATACCCTGTTAGTTTTAGAACAGAAGGAGGGGTTAGGCTTACATGTGCTCAAGGCTCCTTGGAGAAATGGCTGACCAGGGCTGAGACCGCAAACACATAAGCAAAACCTGGAGAATCTGGTACCACTGAGCTTCTCAGTATTTTCGCTGAAGGAATAGCTTTAGAACCCAACCACAGGAACATAAATCATTGGTTCTCAAACTTCTTTTATTAAGCAGTAGGATCCCTTCTTTAAACAAATCCTATGAGGAAGCCCAGGATCTAAGACACTAAAAAGTACCGCTGTGACCAAAGAGAAGGTGGGGAACCCCAACCTCTAAAACAGCCAGGTGCCCCCGGCCCCACCCACCAGCTCCACGTGGGCCCTTTGGGGATGGAGGAGCTGCCAGATGTGGGTCTCGTCTGCTCATGCCTCATCCTAGGAGAGGAGCTCTTCAAGGACAAAATTGAGAGAAAAGTCAAGAGCCACAGACCAGAAAACACGTAGAATCATGGCTTTCCAGCAGTAGGAGGTGCTTCATCCACAAAACCTCAATTTGAAAAAGATGGCTCAGAGCAGAGAGGGGACACAGGGTGAGGGAAAAGCCACTTCCTGCGGATTTGAGCCTCTCCCTGAGGACCCAAGCCTCCAGCCTGGCATTTTAGAACATGCCACCCACAAACACCCCTCCCAAGGCAGAACCTGGTAAGCACCATCCAGCTGCACTTCCGCGAGCCACGTGCACCATGTTCTGGTTGCCACTGGCACATCACTGAGAGATTTAGAGGAAATATCCAGAAAGCTCCAGGCAACAGCTAAGAGGAGCCCAGCTGTCCAAAAAGTCAACATCAGTGAAACTACAGGGACTGCTCCTTTATGGTGTCATAAAACACCCCCAGAGTGAGTGGGTGGGTCTGAAGGTGCATCTGATGCTGGAGAGCAACTAAACACTCAACATCCCTTTCAGAAACAGAAAAGGCTGGGTAGTGGGTCTGCAGAAAGCCCATCCGTTTTCCTCTACAGTATAGCCTGGAACAGTGCAGACAGCCGCTATTTGGCACACTTCGGCCTGGGTGCACACACCTCTGCACACACACACCTCTGTGCGTGCGCGCGCGCACACACACACACACACACACACACACACACACGACTGCCGCTTGGGTCTCACTGACCTGTACACCCAGAGGATAGGATGACAGCACTGATTATGCCCACTCTGCCAGCACAGGCTATGGGCTGGGGCTGCAGAGCAGAGCTCAAGTGGAACGAAGTGCCTGGTGGCTGCCCCTCCACTCCCCGGGCCAGCTTCCAGGGCAGCACACACACACATCCAGAATGAGAGGCCTGTTTGCTCACCAGGGGCCACAGGATTCCCTAATAGCATAAACCTTCTTAGGCCAATCCGCAGCTGACCAAAAGGGTGCAGGATGCCCAGCACACATGCGTCCCCAACATAAGTATGTTCTCCTCCCTTCTCTGGGCCCTGGCCTATGTCTTTATAGAAGGTGGTGCTTGCCTGGATGTTCAGGGTGGGAGCGAGGACAAAGCCCATAAAGGGCTTTGTATGTGTCCCAAAGAAACCTCTTGACCAGCTGAGGGGAAGGGGCGCTCTGCTTCCCCGAGCTTGGGATAGATTATCATAGGAAATGCAGGAAAGGCTGTGCATGCAGTGTCGCCTCTTAAGTGTGGGAAGCCCATTTGCTTCCCCTTCCATAAGCACCACACAGGCCAGGCTGAGTTTCCCAACATGGAGTGACACCAAAGCTTGGCACCCACATTGCCTGAGGTCTGGACTGTGAGTCGAATCCTGCTGATAAGCCTAGAGAAGCCTGGGACTCTGATCACCTCTTGTAACTGGGCCATCCTGGTGAGGGAGATGCGAGGCACCGTGGGAAGACAGCCCCACCCAAGGATGAGGATGGCAGAGACATGGGGTATCCATGTGTTGTAGGTGCTCCACAGGCATCACGTGGCTCCACAAGTACCACAACTCCACTCACCCTTGCCTGACCCAGGGCCATGGGGCAGCTATCTGCAGAGGGAGAAAATGGAACCTGGCAATTCAGAGACTGGGCTTGCTCCCTCCAGGCACTATGTCTCACCTTAGGGGTCCCTCTGCAGGTCGGGGGATAATTCTTTGCCAGGGAAGAGGAGGGGACACAGGGAAGTTCAACAGCTACATGCAGGCAGCACCAGACCTGAAGGGTAGATTTTAAAATTTACAAGTCTTCACGCTTTACATAGACATCTGCGAGATGTTCCCAGACCCATGCAAACATCAACCCATGCTTGAGTTCAGTGGATTGAAATCCCTAAAAGCAGGGTCCTGTGCCTCCTACTAGCTAGTCGTATGAGGGCAGACAGGTTACTAGCCACCCAGTGCCCCAACACTTGGCAGCCCCCTACCGATTCCAAGCCTTCCACATAACATCAGCATGCCAGTCACAGGGCCATCCATTACACAGCAAACTCAGTGGGAGATGCAGAGTGGTGCATCTGGAGCCACTGGAAGCTCCTCCTTGGCAACTGGGACGAGAGGGGCTGCAGGCCACAGGCTGGGGCGAGTAGGCAGTGGCTATTTTTACGTGACATGTCTTAGCTATTTCAAGGTTTGGATTTTTATTTATTTTTTTAACACAAGAGGAAGTTGTGCTTTCTCATGACTCATTTCTTTCAAAATGGTGTCCTAGGGCATCATTAGTGCTGGAATTGTTGGGAATCTGCAGCTGGCCACGGTGGACCTATGATCACACTAGTCTCGTTCACATTACCATGTCATTCAGAATTTTAAGAAGCCAACAAATCAGAATTATGGCTGGATTCTAAAGCTGGAAAAAAATGTATTTTTCCATATAAAATTTAACACAGTATTGTCTGTTGAAAAATACGTGTATAAAACATGAATCTGAAAGATGTTAGATTATCATCATTCAGAATACCTTCAAGCTCCTTTGAAATAGGCTCCTTACAGAACAGAAAGCTTGCAGGGAAGCCACACTGGCTGCCCCCACTGCACATGACCAGAGGAGCCCCCATGCCCAACTCGCCCTTCTCTGACCAGACGCCCCGCTTCAAGCCTGGAACCAGCCTCTCTCCTCCAGGAGGAGCACATGCTGACCTGCAAGGTGTAGGCATGGCGGCACTTTGCTTTATTCACACTCAGTAATACAAAAGACCACGCTCAGTTCAATCTCACAGCTTCAAAAAATTTAAAAAGTGAAGAGTCACCAAGAGTAAAGTATGAGATCAATTAAAATGTGACGTCTACAAACATCCCATAAGTCAGCGTGAGCAGCCAGGGCACAGGTCCTGAAGGGCCTTACAGACCTGAAAGGCAGGCACCTGGGCCGGGGGGCTTCTACCAGCCTTTGTCTGAGCCGCTGGGGAGTCTCAATCACTGGGGTGAAGGGAGGGGTGGGGGAGGTACCAGGACACAGCAACTACCCGCAGGACTGAGTTCACCCCACAGCACCGGGGCCACAGCCATGGCAGGGAGAGGGGCCTCTCAGGTCCGTCATCGCCTTCTGCCGCCTGTGGGACAGGTACACTCCAGGGAAGGGGAGAGCTAGAGACACAGCTACCCTACTCTGTTCCTAACATACTTGCCCCCAAATACCTGCTATTTCTTGTGTTTAAATTTCTTTCTGGTAGTGCTTTTGTACAATTTCTAAGTTAAATTCTCCAGGTATAATTAGCACAGTATTCTCTAGACTTAGGAAATCCAGTGCTTAGTTTTAAAAACAAGCAAGACTATTTCAGTTCCAACAAATAACGATGGGTCATCATCTGAAAGGTACACAAGACCTACTTATAATGCTTTCAGACTTAAAAAAAAATTGTGTCAGTGTGTGAAGAAAAGCAATTAAATCTGGAAACTTCCATAAAAATATGTAGTGGGACTGAGCTCACTGCCACAGTGTGGGAGAAAAAAGGCCAGCAAAAAAATGGTTAATGCTGGCCTTCTGAGGAGGCCGTCCAGTGCAGAGCACAATGGGCGGCCCTGGGAAGCCTATGAAGCCTATAAAGCCTGCAGTGTCTTGGTATCCCGAGCAATGACGGAGCGATGACAGGCACCGTGGCAGGTCAGCCTCGTGCACCAAGTCTCCCCTTCCAGGACCACCGCTCCAGCGTTCTTCGACGGGTGGAACCAAGTCCAGAATCACCAGTACCCAGAGAGTTTCAGCCGTGCCTGCAGCCTCCCATGAGTATCTTTGCCGAGGCTGGCTGACAAGCCCTCCAAAGGACCAGAGAAGGGTCTGCTCAGAATCGGCCCGAGCTGGGGTGGCCGGCTGCGGTGCAGGTGAGTCTCAGTCCTGGGTTCCTGGTTCTATGTTGGGGTCAGTGTTACCATGGAGACCACCGGGCAGACCTGGCCAGCTGGTCTCACGTAAGGTGCAGCATATGATGCTTCCAGCTGGATGCAGGTGTGGATACACAGGCCACCTTCTGCTGACAGGGGCACTGAAGTTACATAGCCTCTCCTCCACATAAAAACCCAGACTTGGCTCTAACAATCTCAGTGGGACTATAGTAGGGGAGGCTTTGCACAAAAGTTCTTTCTAAATGCATGCCGAAAATAACATCCTGTATTCTATTGTATTTCCTTCAAGCGAGGGGCTGTCTCACGTTAGGACAATGAGATGGCTTGTCTATAGTACCATGCTTCAGTCACTCAATGAAAACACTCGCGAAAGCCACATGTCTGGGAGGACTAGTCTTCCTACACAAAGATACACACCCAATAGATTTGACAAAATGTGGTTTTAGTTTTCTAGAACTGGACATGCAGTGGAAATGTGAAACAAACAATACCAAACTATTTAATGCTCATCTTTATATATTCATGCTCCACTCTCACAAGGGTACTGTGGCAGCAGTAAATCCACACTAGTTCCTGTCTCTGTTCTAGGCCACTATGAAAATAACAGTGTTGTCAAGGATCAAAAAACTCACATACATGGGAAAGAAGGGGAGGACTCGCTTCAAAACTCTTCCCACAGCCTATTTTGACAAGCACGGGACGAGGACAAGTGTGTGCGGCCAGCTCCCTCACCTTTAAACCTTCCTCTGAAATCAGTTGAAAACGGCCCTGCATTTCCACATTTAGAGAGCAAAACAAGCACTTGGAGCACTTCTTACAAGAAATTAAAAACAGAGGGGCTTTAAGCATTTCAGATAGTATCTGAGAACAATGACATTTATGTGGTTGAAACTGGTATAATCTACTAAAGATGAACAAAAAAATGTAAAATAACTAATAAACTTATCAGCCTCAGCTAAGCAAAGCTTACGGAATACTTTTTAAGTAATAACTGACCCCAAGGCTGTAATTTAAGGCCGTTTTTCTGCTTTTCTTTTGTTTTTTTTTTTTAAGCAGTAGTTCAATAAATGTCTAGTCTGCTTTGGCAACAGTTCAAAAATGACTCCTAATGATCTCACAGGGTAAAACAAGAGCTCTCAAAAGAAAAACAATTCAAGTCCATTTAAATGTGCCAGTTCAGCTTCCTTGGGGTTTCTCATTCTCTGTGTCAGGCCCCCACCATCGATGCCAAGAGCACCCCTCCCCAGTGGTGATGGCCCAAACACCACAGCTGCTGCCCGCGTGTGAAGACTGCGGACAAGCCAGGTTGTTATGGATGGCCCCGTATGCAAACCTGTCAGCAGCAAAGGTCTAAAGGACTTTGCTTAGGTTTTATTTTTTTGTTTTACCCAGCTTCTTGGTTACAAACAACATTACAAAAACATATTCAATTTTATAACAATTTATGAAAACACCAGATAAATATTATTTCCTAAAGCAAGTACCGTTTTTATCACCTTTTCTTTCATTTCATATCATGAAAAAAGTCTTATTTGGGGCACCCAAGCTTAGGTTAGCAAAAACAAAACAAAAACAAAAACAAAAAAACACAGAAACACACAAAAAAACACAAAATCCTAGATTTCCTTTATCAATTTTATTGTAAGAGACTCTACTCCAGTTTCCACAAAGCATTCTGGGCCCATGATCTTCAGAGAAGCTGGGTTTTTCCCTTCATCTTAGTTCTCTTTCCAACAGCTGCTGAAATAAATTTTATTTCCTCTGCTGGCAAATAGTACTTTTCCTGAGATTTCCATACCCAACAGCCACGTTACTTCATAAGCATGCTATTCAACTATTTTAAAACACAGGCGTCCACCACGCATTAGGATGACTCACCGTCCGGGCTCCAGTCAGACCAAGCAGCCCCGGAGCCCTGCAGACAGAAAACTGGGCATTTTTCTACTCTGAACTCTTTTCCCTCAGTTCAGCGACAACTATCTCCTCATGATGCTAGGATTTCAAGTCCCAACCTGTCCTTTGCATTCACGAGCCTGCTGTAACCCTGTGGCCACCCGCCATACCGACTGTCCTCATCAGAAGGCCTTAAAGACTTACTCATCTTCTGTATGCTTCCCTCAGGTGCGCAGATAGTGAGGGCCAGCCAGTGGGCACTGGACATTGCAGCCAACACTGTGGTGGATGTCACACCCTACGCCCAGTCAAGGTACCACCTGCAGCCCGGACATGGATGACCTTCCCCATCTGCTGAGCTTTCTGCAGAGCAAACCCACACTGCTACCAATGATGCTTGTGATGAGTTCCCATCTTACTAACGTCTGGCTCACTTCAAAGAGCATAGTTTTACTTTCTAGAAGTGGTTTTAGTATGGAAGTCAGACTTCCATGAGCTGTGTGGCAAATCCTGAAAGCTGTGCACCTGGGGCTATGGATGTGACGTCCCCAGTGCCTGTCTTTGGCATGGAGACGCGCCCAGGCGCCTCCAACAGCACCTCCCCAGAGCTCAACTTGTCCCACACACTCACTGGCGCCATCCTGGCAAACCAGACAGGCGAGCTCTCTGAGCACCAGCAGTACGTGATTGGGCTTTTCCTCTCCTGCCTCTACACCATCTTCCTCTTCCCCATTGGCTTCGTGGGGAACATCCTAATACTGGTGGTGAACATCAGCTTCCGGGAAAAGATGACAATCCCAGACCTGTACTTCATCAACCTGGCGGCAGCTGACCTCATCCTGGTGGCCGACTCCCTAATTGAGGTGTTTAACTTGGACGAGCAGTACTACGACATCACCGTGCTATGCACCTTCATGTCCCTCTTCCTGCAGATCAACATGTACAGCAGCATTTTCTTCCTCACATGGATGAGCTTTGATCGCTACATCGCCCTGGCCAAGGCCATGCGTTCCAGCCTGTTCCGCACCAAGCACCATGCCAGGCTGAGCTGTGGCCTCATCTGGATGGCTTCTGTCTCTGCCACACTGGTGCCCTTCACTGCAGTACACCTGCAGCACACGGAGGACGTCTGCTTCTGCTTTGCAGATGTCAAGGAGATCCAGTGGCTCGAGGTTACCCTGGGTTTCATCATCCCCTTCGCCATCATTGGCCTGTGTTACTCCCTTATCGTCCGGGTCCTCATCAAGGCTCACAAGCACCGAGGCTTGCGCCCCAGGAGGCAGAAAGCCCTCCGCATGATCTTTGCGGTTGTCCTTGTCTTCTTCATCTGCTGGTTGCCGGAGAATGTCTTCATCAGTGTTCACCTCCTGCAGCGCACGCAGCCAGGAGACGCTCCCTGCAAACAGTCTTTCCGCCATGCCTACCCCCTCACTGGCCACATTGTCAACCTGGCGGCTTTCTCCAACAGCTGCCTGAACCCCCTCATCTACAGCTTTCTGGGGGAGACCTTTAGGGACAAACTGAGACTGTACATTGAGCAGAAAACCAACATGTCAGCTCTGAACCGCTTCTGTCATGCTGCCCTGAAGGCAGTCATTCCAGACAGTACTGAACAGTCAGATGTGAGGTTCAGTAGTGCAGTGTAGAGGCGGCTGAGCTGTACTGGCATAGACCAAGCACTGTGTCACTCCCAAGGCAAGGCAGGAGGACTGGCCGGTCCACACTATGCTCTGAGCCTGGTCAGAACATGCCAGACTGCCCACGCCCCAGCTGCAGACACACCTGGGATCTAAGGAGCCCTTGCTGCAAGCAACCTTGACTTTGGGCCTTGCGCAAAGTCCTGGAGCTCCCCGCCCACACTCATGGCTGCGGGGCATGGGGGAACCAGCGTGAGCTTACACTCCACTCTGCACACACCATCCCACAGCAAAGGACATTTCTCATGTTGGCCAATGAAAGCAAAATGAAGGGGACATTTTGGAGGAAAGATCTTAGTTTTAAGGTCGATCTGCCATAAATCTGCCAACCTTGGAAAAAATGAAGTCTGGAGACAACACACTCAGCAGATCTGACCTGGTTACTGTGATCCATTCTCCACATCTGTGGGTTATGGTTTACTGTGCGTACTAACAAGTACACTCAAGTTAGGAAAGGGAAAGCATTTCTCCCACCCACACCCTTCAGAGTGGCCCCTCGCCCTCCGTGGCTGCGTGACCCTGAGCACTTGGGCTGCTTTAGCCAGAAGGCTCTTCTCCCACCAGATGCATCTCTGCACCTATGCCATGAGGGAATGATACCACAGGAGTATAGGCTGGGGAACCAGCATGTGTGATACAAAGTTGGCCTCTGAGAATAACAATGGGGATGAAGATGATGGCAATGTAAACAGTTCTCCTTAAAATGTATAAATGAAAAACTAACAATTGCTAGGAATGTCCAGCCTTTCTTAATAAAGCATAGTCACATCCTGATTCTCAATTCTGAGTTGTCTGCTGTGGGTGGTGGGGCAGCTGGGCAAGGGTCTCCAAGCCTCAGCAGCAGAACTGGTCTTTCCTCACAAGGAAAACCCACACCCCTGGCACCACCAGGCTCACCATCCAGCCAGAGCTCCCTCACAGGGCCAATATCTAAATCCAGTCACCCACATACACCTGGCATCTCCAAGATGTCTGACATTCTGCTGCACAAGCTCTGGGTGCCAACACAAGCAATACCGTAAGTGCACCACACGCTCTGGCTCTTCTAGAAGGCTCTGCACTATCAGCATCAGGCACAGTGCCTGCAGAAGCAGAGTGCTCATGAGGCAGTTGGGGGGCAGAGGTGGTCCCTGTCCTCCAATGTGGTCTGAGGTGGGATCAAAGTGAACCCCATTCCCCCTGCCCCATATACTCCACTCAGGGGCCCACCTCCCCAGAAGATCCTCAAGGATCTTCACACAGGCAGGCACAAGGATCTTCCCAAGGGAGAAGCGAAATGATGTTTAGGTGATAGGGAAATGAGCCATTTGTAGTTTTTTTTTTTTTTTTAAGATTTTATTTATTCATGAGAGACAGGGAGGCATGCAGAGACACAGGCAGAGGAAGAAGTAGGCCCTCCACAGGAGCCTGATGTGGGACTCGATCCCAGACCCCGGGATCACGCCCTGAGTCAAAGGCAGACTATTCAATTGCTGAGCCATGCAGGCGTCCTGCATTTGTAGTTTCAATGGTTTTTCAGGTGCAAATCTCTAAGAAAGAGGTCTGTCACAAGTAAATATTGGCACTAACCCACTGTGACCTTACAGAAATGCCATCTCCAACATGCAAGTTCCACTTCAGATTCACTTTCTAAATAAACATCCCAACTGCAGGACAGGAAAACCAATGACCACTGAGGATGGTTCCCATGCACTAGCAGGTCTGCTGTGTGGGAACATCACTACAGGGTGAGTAGTGATGTGATGTTCCATGAGCTCACCCGCGGTGCTGTCATAGGACACCCACCCTGCAGCTGAGGTGAGGGAAAGTGGGTGGGTTAGATCCAGAGCAACTTCCAAGGAAGAGTCCTCCCTCTACCCTCTGTCTCTCCAGAACCTCCAAAAGTCACAAGTCTATGAAGGGTGCAGACACCGTGCTGATGCACCTCATCTTATAAAAGCTGAGAGAGGTTATAAGATGCTTTCTCTCACACATGCTCCGAGCTCCCCCACACCTCCCTGAAACAGCTTCTCAGGACAGGCTCTGCCCCAGCCCAGGACTCGGTCAAAGATGCCACACCCAAGTACCTGGCCTGCAAACCCTGCTCCTTACCAAGTCCCCTTTGACCTCAGTGCTGACAACGCCAAGTTGCAGATCAGATGCACCAATTGGCGCCCTAGCCTCAAGTGTCTGACTATATGCAAGGGTTCATCAAATTTGTGTACCGTTCCCAGTGTGAAAAGCAGTAGCAGGGAAGCATGAGAAGGCTGCACAGAGCCTGGAGATCCAGGCTGTTCAGCTGTAGCTCTTGAGGAAGAGTGGGGAGACAGTCCATCAGGGAATCTGGCCTACTCTCTGATCCTTCCAATAAACCCATGAGATGCGCACTGTCCTGTTACTCAGAGTCCTGAACCACTTGAAATCTTAAATGGTTAGTGATGTAGGCAGGAACTGACCCACAGCCCATGTCTCCAAAGCCCACATTCCTTCCTCTACAGCACTTAGGAATCAAGAGGTCAACCAGGGTCACAGGCTTGATCCCTTTCCAAAGGTGCACCAGACAAGATGTTCTGGGCAGGAAGGAGAGGAATGAAGAGCCCCTCCAAAGATGTCCGGGCAGGAACTGTGTCTAACCAAAGCCCCAAAGCACTGGTCAAGGGCCTGGACCTCCTACCCACAGGCAGCCCTCCAAGAGGGCTTGAAAAGGTCAGCCCTGTGTTCATTAGCCATCTCCTGCTCCTGAATGGCCTTACCACCAGGCCTTTTACAGCTGGTGCTTGCCCAAGGCACCGTCCAATGAGACTGGACATAGTTCATTACCTTGAACCTCTGAAATCCCATCTCCTGATGTGTAAAGTGGCAGCAGAACTGCTCCAAGGGTCCACTGGATGGTTGCTAGAAGGGCAAGTACAAGGTAGAGGTCCTGACTTGACAAAAAGGATTTCTTACTGAGCCTGAGACCCCAGAGCCCATGTCTGAGAGATGGATGGAGCCAGTGTGCACAAGCTGCCCGGCCCATTCAAATGCAGACCCTTCTCAGCATTTGCCTGCGAGCAGAGGCTGATTTAATTATTTTGTCAGGAAAGCCACAAGATAAAATCAAGGCACTTGGTTGCCTTGCTGTTTCCTGGTAACCTGGCTCTCCTGGGCACTGATGCTCTGTAACCCCACCAAGAGCTCAAAAGTAGAGCTGTAAGCACACAGAAACCACTGGTGCTAGCACTGAATATGACTTCATAATTTTCTTTGTGCTTAATAATTAACTCTTGATTATGAGGGTGGCACTTCCCAGACCCCACATCCTCCTTGGAGGGGTGGAGGCCTTCAGGTCATTACAGCCTCAATGATATGCATCCCCTCGTCTTTGCAGGTGGTATGAGTGAAGCAGTCCTGAAATTTTTACATGCATTCTGAATCAGCATTTATCAATGAACCCAGACTTGTACTCAACTGGATGGTGGGAGATGCAATAAGAAAGGGAGGAGGCAAGCAGGGAAGGCCCCAGGGCTGATGGAATTGAGGGTGTCCAGTGAATCCCGAGATCTCTAAACTGAGAGTACATGCAGGACAGCGCATGGGCCGTGTATGTGCATGGGCACACATGTGATCGTTTGTTCCCTGGCTCCATCTGAGTAGGGGCCTGAGTGGTTGTGGGCCCATTGGCGCCCAGACCAACCCCCTGAGAACAAAGCAGGCTCCTCAGAGCAATAGCCAATGCAGGTAGGCCAGGAGTACAAGGTGAGCCCTGGCACATGGTGTTCCACCAGAAGGAAGAAGAACTTCAAGAGAATGACAGGGTCACATGAGAAGGACGCGGAGCCTACCCAAAATCTGGGGCTCTTTGAGCATCAAGACAATAACAGACTGCTGAAAGGTAAGAATCCATGCATCCATTCTGGTATACAGACAAGTAAACACAACAGAGATAAAACAAACAGTGCAATAAACAAGCACAGTGTAGTCACCCACAAGAGAGGGTTGAGTGAGCTTTGCATACCTGAGAGTGGAAGCCACCAGTGGAGATGCCAGCGAAACCTGGCTAAACCCAGCATGTCTGCAGGAGCAGGACATCGTGTGTCCACACTCGGCCTGCTTTCATGTGAGAGAGACAGGCACCATATCACAGAGATGGGACAGCCCTAAAGTGAGTGCCAATGAAGAGCCCACCACGTCCGCATCTAGAGTAGTGACCTCAACCCAGTCAGAAAGAAGTATTAGAAAATCCAAAATGGAGACAGGGTCACGATCCAAAATGTAATGTCACAGAGACAAAGAAAACCAGAGGGACTGTCCCACATTAACAGAGGGCCAAGCGATAAAGCAACTAAATGCAGCATGTGCCACTCAGCAGAACATTTTGCTAGAAGAAAATGCTGCAGGGGTATTTTTATGGGCCCCGGGACAGGAGGAATATCACCTGTTGCTGAGAACTGCCCCATGGTCCGTGAGATAATGCTCTTCTTCTGAAGAAGCACATATTTCAGTATTTATGGCTGCGGGACGTCCAAAGGTGTAGCCTGGGGACAAGCATGCACACAAACGTCAAAGCAAATAGGACAAAATGTGTGGAATGTCTATCCCCCTACCTGAATGTCAACCCAGATTGAAACAGGTGTTCAAACAAAAACTCGTACATCAATATTCACAGCAGCAGCATCTACACTAGCCAATGGGTAAAAACAACTCAATGGTCTAATCATCGACCGATGGGGTTTCGTCACCACACAGGAGGGATGAAGCATGGACACCTGCTAAGGCCTGAGACTCAAAGAAAGAAGTGAGACATTCCTTACTGCACCTCCTCTTATCCATGTCTGCACCAGGCACATTTTCTGTTTGGGACAGAGCCCCTGCTGGGCACTGGGAGCCTCAAGGTGCATGACACCCGTTGAATTCCCATCTCTCTTCTCAGGGCAGGTGAGGTCCCTGCTCCATATCTGCACTGGTGCTCAATGCCTGAGTCAGGGAAGAGAAGCCTGAGCTTCTTCACATGACTCATCAGCAGAGCACCTTGCCAGAGCCCATTACTGAGGCCGAGGCCTGGCTGTGAATAGGTGAGCACTTGGCCTTCCCAGCTTCTGCCAGATGGGGGGGCGGCAGTCATCCAGCCCAGCAATCACCAGAAACTGGAAGGGGAGGAGGGAGGAAGGCAGTGTCACTGATCAAAAACCCACTAGGTCCCAGCCTCTCCCGAGTGCCCTTCTCACACCCCCATCCACCCACAGGACAACCTACAGGGCAGTGTGGCCATCGTCAGTCAGCAAGCCCTTGCTAAAGCTAGAAGAACCCCAGATAAGTGGGGTGGCCCTGTCCAGGACAGTGGGACAGCTGCACAGGGACCCACCCAGGCGAGACAGACACAGTACCTACTTCCAGGAACACGAGGCAGGCGTGGCACAGCCCTGTCCAAAGCTCCTGCCCTCCCGGATGGACGGTCCCTGAGCCTGCGTGCTCACCATGCGGGCCAGAGAGCACATGCACTGCCACAAGCTTCACCTCCACACCCAGTTCTCTTTGGGCAGAAAAGTGCTGGCAGCTGTGAATTAATCTCATTTTTGCCATTGTCCAGTGGGCGGGGGTTCTCGTCTGGGAACAAAGGTTTTAAAAGCCAAAGGAACACAAAACAAAAGTGCACCAAACCTGACTGTAATTCTAGGCCTTTATCCCAGGGTGGAATCAATCTAAAACTTATCAGAAGAAATCAGTGTAGGGAGTCATGGAAAGATGCCAGTTGTTATCAGAAAAAGCAACATCCCCTAGTCTCTCCCAGGGGGCTGGTTCTGCTGAATGCAGACATCAACTGATAGGAGGTCCCGTACAAGTTCCTGCATCTTTTTCCCTCCTCCTGCCCCTGGCTGGACAGCCCCTAACATGCTCACCAACCTCCTGCCCCTGGCCCCACTTCTCTGGAGCCTGAGCTCCAAAAGGAAGGGGCTGGACGAGACCCCACAGCACGAAAAACAGGGCTCTGCAGGAAGCACAGGCTATGCAGAGGAAAGAAGACCGGTGGTGCTCTCAGCACCTTGGTATGCCTCTCCCAGTCACCCTCTCCCAAGAGACCAGGCTCTCCCAGGAGGTCACAGAAACTCCTGCCCAGCAGGAAAGGAGGTACACATCACCTGTGGGAGGCACAGACTTGCCCAGGACATTCTGTCTTCAGCAAACAACACAGCCTTTCCTTCATGGACTCAAAAATGTAATCACCCCAAACGAAGAAAATCCAAGGAAATCACCCCAAATGAATAAAATCTGAGTAAGCCATTGCAGAGTCCCAAGTTCTCTGAAGAGTGCAAAAAGGTAGAGGGTTCTTGACCTCCAAGTTACCACACAGAACTGCCCCAGAGGGACCGCAGTCTGTCCCCTGGACTCGAAGACCCAGTCCCAGGGCAACACCCAAATCCATCAGGCAGCCTCATCAACCTGCCCCAACAACAGTGGACACAACTAGATCAGGCGACCCAAGTCATGTTTTACACCTTAAAAACAAGGGAAATCTGAAGGTACGGGGGACATCCAAATAAGTTTCTGTAAGAAAGCAAGAAATAGGGGAGGGAAGTTGCATGAAAAAGCCACCGATGTCCTGTGGTCACCCGTCACCCCACAAGGCCTGCACTGAGCTAAGGCCCCAAGGGACTGTGCTAGAACTGCCACTTGACACACCAGCACCCCGAGTCCCCATATCACCTTCACCCCACCCCTCCAAGTGCACATGCGCGCACATACACGCATGTGTGCACACACTGTATTTACGGTAGGCTAGAGAACAGACACTCTTGGTGCTGATGAGCGCAAACTTGCCCAGGGAGCCAGCCTGGGGCGGGAACTGAGGTGGTGTGCTGCAGCAACCAACAGGCTTCTGGGAGGCAGTAGAAATGCCCATGAAGGATTTCCGAAGAGCAGTGACCAGGAGGTAGCAGAAGACGGCCGGGTACAGAGTGAGAACAGCAGCAGACACATGGGTGCAGAGACAGGATCAGATGGGCTCCATGCTGGAATACCAAGTGCAATGCCTAAAACAACTGCTTACCACATTTAAAAAAACAAATGTCAAACTTGAAAATATCTGCAGGGAATATAAAACTATAAAAAGAAACAGGAAGTAGAGCAAATATTCCAAAAGCATGAACTTCCACCATCAACAAGTCCTATGAAATAGATTATTTCAGTAGCACTGTTACTACTACTAAGGAAGCTGAATCCACAATATAAGAGCCCCTGAGAAAAAAATCTCTAGGCCAGGAGGGTTTCAATGCTGACTTTAACCAAACATTACAAGGACTGACACTAAATACCCTGTTTCAAAACCAGACAAAGACAGTAGAAAGAAACCTAGAGATCAGTGTTCATGAATCTAGATGCAAAAGTCCTTAAGATACTGACAACGGAATTCAGCAGCATCTAAATGCCACTATCTACCGGGACCACATAGGGCTCATCCCAGGGACACAAAGGCTGGTTCAAGGTTCAAGTATCACTCAGTGTCACAGGCCATAGTAAATAGGCTAACGGGGAAAAAAAAATCACATCATCTGAACAACTGATACAGAAAAAGCACTTGACAAAATTCGACATCCATTCATGGTAAAAATCTGAGAAAACCAGGAGTACAGGAGTTTCCTCAACTCGACAAAGAACATTTACTCAGTTTGGAAGACAGGAGACTGAAGTGGGACCCCAGGTCTGAGCCCCAGTGGGACTTCCAAGGGGAAATTACTGACCCACAGCAGCACTCATAGCAGCCTTGATGGAGGCGGTGAGGAAGACCAGGGAGGATGAGGACCCTGGGCCAGGACGTGGCCAGCTCTGGTATATTCCAAAGTTGCTGGCGCTCAGTGACAACTGGATGGGGATGGGGGAGGCAGCCAGGATCAAGAGACAAACACAAAGATCAAAGGATGCATGTGGGAACCCCAGGCTCATGAGGTCCCGGGGTGGTCACAGTCAGAGAGTAGACCTCAGGGCCGGGGCTGGGGGAGCAGGTGGTGTCACTGTGCAATGGGGATGGAATGTTCCGGAGATTGGGGTGGGGAGGGAATAGCAGCTCAGCAGCGGAATGTGCTCGGTGCCCCTCAACTGGACACAGAAATGGCTCAAGTGGTCAACTTCATGTTATATGTACTTCAGCACAGTAAGAAAGAATAGATACAAGCATTCTGCCTGGGCACGTGGAACGGCAGTGTGGTCACAGGGCCCCAGGGGAAGGCTGAGCCAGCGGCTCTGGGGGAGTGAGGACTGGAGTTCAGGCAGGGTGCTGAGGGTGAAGGGATTTGGGGTCTGTGTGGTCTGTGCTGGAGTGCCATCTCAGAGTGCTGGCACCTGCATCCAGAGCCAAGTCACTCTGGAGGCCAGTGCAGGACGAGCAGACAGCAGCAGGCCCCAGGCCCTCCAGCACAGAGGTGCCTACGCTGACCAAATGCTTCCAATCTGGGTAGCTAAGGTCTTTGTCTCTAATCGCGAGTCCATTTTACCTCTAAATACACAACCATCCAACTATTAAAAGCCCACAATGAGATGCTACTCAAACTCACAATGTTACCAGAAGTCTGATTAAGACTAGTGCTGTGGAAAAGACCTGTCATGTACTCTCCACTGCTGCAGGAAGGTCGTCAGGTCTGTACTTTTTAGAAGACACCGGGGGTGTGGCAGGCTGCTTCTAAAGTGGTCCCAAGGTCCCCACCTCCCGACAGCCCCACCCTTGTGTCGGGGCTGGACACTGTGACACGCTTCTGACCCAGAGACTGCAGCAAAGGGAAGGGGAATCACCTTCAAGACGAGCTATTAGAAGAAACCATGATGTTCCTTTGCGTGCTCTCTCCTTTCCTCTCACTCTAACAGCAGGTGCCACACTGTGTGTGCTCCCTATAAAAAAGCCCACACAGCCAACAGCCGGCAAAGAAGTAAGGCGCATGGTGTCACAGCCGGCAAGGACGAATCTTCCCAAGAGCTGGGGAGCTCCCTGGATGCAGATCCCTGCCCCCTCCTCAACACCCCATCAGGAACTAGGCAAGAGCACAGACACACCACACCCTACTGGCAGCCTAAGAGAGACCGAGCCCCACCCAGACCCAGACCCACACAAACCCCAAACCACTATATGTCAGTAATTTGTTACACAGCAATAAACAACAATGTAGCGGGTTTATGTAGTGGAGATAAAGATGAAGATGAATTCCCAAGACCCTGTGCTCACACAGTAGGTACACAGCCCCAGAGAGACGTGTGTGCATGTACAACAGGACACACAGAAGAAAGCACTCATTATAGCACTGTTTATAATTGCCAAAGCCTGCAGACAAGGCGAATGAGCACCACTAGAATAATGGGTAAACCATGGTATATTCACACACAGATAAAAAGGAACACTCCAGAGCTATACGCTACCATATCGGTAATGCACACAAATAGTTTAGCTGAAAAAGTAAAATACAAAAACAAAACATGCATAATACAACTGCATCCACATAAGTCTGAACACAAGCACAGCCAAATCGCACAGTGGGGTGCACACCTAAGAAACACAAAGAGGTGCTAATGCTCAGAGCCAGCGCAGTTCTATCTCCTCTGCTAGCTGTGGCTTCCTCTACACTGTATGCACTTCCGTTACCTGCATATTTAATAATAAAGAGGGAAGGGAGAGGCCACCAGAGTCTGGCTGTCGGTAGCCGTGAATGAAACCCGCAATGGCTCAGTATAAAATCAGAAGCTCAATTGAGAATTTAACTCCAACAGTCACCACCATGCCCCAGATTAAAATGGCCTTACTTCTTCAGTAAAAGCAAAGGAGCATCGCAAACCCCACCACACACCCTGGGCTCCTATTCTTGAAGGTTACGTCAGTAAAGGCTAAACTCAGGACGTTGATAACATGAGACACAGAACTAGAAACTCCAGTAAATATAAGGAGCAGCAGCTCCTGCAGACAAAGGGAGTCTCTCCTAAGAGGGCAAACGTGAAAAGAAAACAAAGGTATGCAGGCCCTGACATGGCAGGACTGCAGGTAGGGGGAACCAGGAAAAGAGAGAGAAACACATCGCCCTGTGTACACCACCTAATTCCCTCCCCGCCCTGATGCTCCTGCTTCCCTGTCTCCAGCTCCCTCCTCAGGGTCACCTGGCATTGCTCCGAGCCCCTGCAATCCCAAGGATGCCTAAGGGTCGAGCCCCTGCAATCCCAAGGATGCTTAAGGGTCGAGCCTCTCCACACCCAGCCACACCATCAAGCTGACACTGGTTGATTCCCCCAAACACTCAGAAACACTTCTGGCTTCCTGCTTCCCTTAAGCTCCAGAGATCCACAATTTTGCCCTAAAAACTCTTTTTTTTTTTTTTTTTAAAGATTTTATTTACTCATGGGAGACACAGAGAAAGGCAGAGACAAAGGCAGAAGGAGAAGCAGGCTCCCTGCAGGGAGCCCAATGCAAGACTCGATCCCGGGACCGGGATCACGCCCTGAGCCAAAGGCAGACGCTAAACTGCTGAGCCACCCAGATGTCCCTTAAAAACTCTTAAATACAGTTTAGTCCACCAGTAATGGATACAAAAACTGAGAAAAAAATTAACACTGCATTTTCTATTTATTTTTCATTTTATTTTTTGAGGGGGGTGGCAGGGGACAGAGAGAATCCCAAGCAGGCTCCATGCCCAGTGTGGAGCCCAATGGGGAGATCGATCCTGAGTGGAAGGTCAAGTGATGACCTGAGCGGAAATCAAGAGTCAGATGTTCAAGCCACTGAACCACCCAGGCACCCCCAGACTGCATTTTCTACAAGTCATTCATCCTGAGGGACAGACCTGCCTAAACTCCCTAGCTGGCTACCAGCTGACTGGCTCAGAGGCTGGTACCCTGAGCTCGTTCTGTCCCTAAACTACAGAGCTACGGGGTTTCTGGTTCCACAAGCCATTTACTACTTAGGCGAATACCATGCTCGGATATGAACACTCCAGGTCTGGGTTCTGAAAATACAATCCCTCCTTGTTTGTTTTGCTTGAAAAAAGTTTTGCTTTCCTTTTAAAACCAAAGTTCCAGAAGGGTCTGTGAACCCAAGAGATGTAACGTTCAGATGCCATACTTGCACCAGCTGCGATGTGGGAGGTGAGGGTGTTTGAGAGGATCAGGGGCAGCAGGAAAGACAGAAAATGCCACAGGTTTGAATCTCCTCCTTACAAAATACATGCTACACAGAAACTCAGTTTACATGCACAAGAGCATCTCTACCCTCTACCCTAAGTTACAAATTTATGATTCTTTTTCAGACATGCTGGTGGCAACTGTGCTACCCGAGACACCAGGGTGAGGGTGCCAGGCGACCCATGAGTCTGGCATCAGCATCCAAGCCCAGCTGACAGCCGAGAAGCTCAGTGCTGCCTGGTCCGGGGTGAACTGCAGCTCTGGGAACACTGGCCACTGTCAGGCCTGGGCACAGCATCAGGTGCAGCCCCAGGCTCTCAGGCTAGCAGCACTGCTCAGCTGAAGCTGGGCAAGACAAACTCTTGCGTGAATATGGCAAGCACAGTGCCAGGGAGCTCTGTGACTGTGGAGCCTCACACACACACTTTCACTCACATGCTCATCCACACTCCCCTGTGCATCACTCACATCTTGCTGACCTGGGGTCCCCCAAGCCTGGCCTCTGGGAGAACTCTGACCCCTCAGTTTGGCCAGGCAGACAGACCCCTCCATCCTGAAAAGGGTGGCAGATACCACATGCCACTGGGAGAGGCACTCAAGTGGCTGCCAACAAAACACCTAAAACCTCAATCTCTGGTCCTCAGGAATGGTGTTCTCCTAACCTCTTTCAAAACAATTTACCATCATGGAGGGGCCACACAACCAAGTCTTTATAATTCCCAAGGGACCATCACCCAGTCATTTGGGGCAGTGACAATGTCCCACTGGGCCACGGATGCAGCACCCTCCAGCGGGAGTATGAAAGCAGAAGCCACTCTGTGAGGCACCACGATCTGCTCCCAATACATCCAACGACCGAAGTCCAGCCATCAGGTGCTATAAGTGCTCATTACGACAACATGTTAGCACAAAGACAAACATGGTCACAATGGAATACCCATTGCACGGTAGGGCTGTCATCACACGGTCACAAAAATCATCCTTTGTGTTTCAATGCCCTAAGTGCAGCCATACCATCAGACATTTGCTGATGAAACTACTCACAAAGCCTGACCTCCTGGTATGAAATCCAAGACTAACAACTCCAGACCCCATTTTCATGTATTACTAGATTAAAAGAACATATCACAGTGATAGGCACTGAGTGTTTACCACAGCCCAGTGCGGTCTCAGCTACTCTTACTGTCCCCCTGAGCCTGGTATGTGGTCACCCCAACTTCTCAGACATGATGCTGGAGCACAGAGGGGTCACCTTGCCTCAGGTCAGTGGACAGGGGAAGCAGAGGCTTCTGTGGGTTTGATTCCACAGCCAGACTCTACTAAGAATATACCAGCTTTTATAGTAATAATGTAAACAGAATACTAATTCATAAAACTGCTAATGCAGACATGCACTCAAATCATGCCTATGCCACCTACACAAACATTAATACCACCTTCCCCAAAGGATATATGTTCTCATATGTGTTCCGACAATCACAGGAGCAGCTACTGCTTCTTAAGCACTCACTGGTGGCAGGCACATCACTGACCCTTCACCTCTTGGCATCCTCGTGGCCGTCCTGTGTGCCATACCAGTCATCAGAGAGAAGTCTGGTGCCCCAGGTCACCCCCTATCCCACTGCCCTGCTGAAACCCAGGTCTACCCAGCAAGTCCGAAACACTAAGTGCTGCTTACATCCCTCTTCTCTGAACTGGAAACTGAGGTGACTGTGCTCATGACAGATTCCCCCAGTGCCCATTTTCCCCATCCTGCTTCTGGGAATAGAGCCCCCAAGTTTTGACCGGGCTCCTGCTGCCCAGTTGAAGAGGACAATCAATGCCTCACTTGCAGCCAGATATGAGCAGATAACTAAGGTGGGATGAGCAGGGCGTGAGCAGAGAGCATGCCAGTAGATTCCTGGTCATCTCCATAAAGATGAAGCCACCAGCCCTCACTCCATCTGTCCCCTTCCCCGGAACTGAAACGTTAGCACGGAGTGAGCCACCACGGACCAGCAGGGACAGCACCCTGGGGGGACCAGAGCTGTAAGATGAACAAGGCTCAGGTCCCTGGACAACCCCAGCCTAGGCTACTCATGCCTTGAGCTATGGAATAAACCTATAGCCTGTTTGAGGCACTGAGTCTTGGGGTCTCTGCATGAAAGCATTGGCCTGTACCTGATACATGTGCACAAACCTCATGCTTAGACTCTACTTTTTGAAGAAACAAAAAACAGCCACCGAGCCCCATGGCCCATCTGTAGTATTCCCAATGGCAGCACCTGGACATTCGTCCTAGGTCATACAGGTCTTGTATCCTGCCAAGAACCACGATCTGGCCCAGTGGGGCAACGTGCCTGGCTTCAGGTGCAGCTGTGCTTAAGTCTTGGCTAATTTATGGGGCCCTGGGGCCAGCAGAGGCTTTGAGGACGAAAGGATGGCATCGTCCAGACCAACCTGATGATCGATGTGAGCCAGGTCTTCAACCTCTACTGTGATTCTCAACCTTAAAAGATATTACCTATCAGCATGAAGTAAGAGCTAATTAACACCCAGGAAGTCTGATACCCACACCTTCACAACCGCATTCACTTATGCATCTGGGCAAACCGCAGCATGGTTTCCTCCAGGTTCGTCCAAGTACATTCCTGAGAACGGACCATACAGCTCAGCCGGAAAAAGGCCATCCTATGCCAGTAAAACTTACCAAAAGAATGGCAAGTTTAAACTAGACACTGTTTATGCTCCTAACAGCAGGAGACGTGAGCTCTGTGCCTGGGAAAACCATCTTCAAAGCAACAACTGTTTTCCCAGCTGTGAATACTCCATCCTGGGAAATCTTTTCATACCATTACAAAAATAATTTTGAAAAGATTGAACAAATATTCAGCTTAATCTCCCCATTCTGGTATTTTAGACCCAAAACTGGAGATCTGTCTTGCAGTGACACTGTCTGATTAGCCAGTGACTGATATTCCTTATGAACGTTAGTGAATGCTATAACGAAATAAGCTTCCTTAAGTAAATGCAGTATCCACTCAACTGGAAACAATAAATTTAGTAGTTCCCTTTAAACAGCCAGGAAGTGGAGATAATTCCAGCAGAAAAAGGGGCAAGGCAGGAAACACCCCACTTCTGTGTGTTGTTTTGTGAATACAAAAACTGAACAGAACAAAATCAGTTCTGATAAAGGGGACAGCCTGGCAGCCCAAGGCAAAATCATCCAGGAAGGAGCATGCAGATGTTACCAGTGAGTTCCTGGCACCTCTGAAACAGAACCTTCCATAAGCTTTATGGAAGTGCATGCCATGTCCAGTGCATGCCAGGACAGATAGTTTCAAGACACAGACTATATGACATCCCCCTTCTAAAGCCAAGAGAAAAAAAAAAAAAAAAAAACCCGAAAAACAAAAATACAAGCCACTGAAGCAGAGATGCATTTAAGAGACAGGTTCCAAGCCAGCTCTGGTTTCCTAAGCAAGGGAGGTGACATCCCAGCCTCACCTCCAGTGCTGTCTGGGACAAGAAAGTAACAATACTGAGCCTCAAAGAAAGCAGAATGGAGCTGTCTGACCCTGAGTGGCTGGAAAGAGTATGGTTCAGTCTCCAAAATGGCACAAGGACCACATGAGGGTGAGAGTGGGACCCTCACTTCACTAACTCTGCAGAATGAAGCAATGTGTACCCACCTGAAAGCCAACCACATCTTTCAAAATACAGATATGCTAATGTACCAAACCTTTCTCTCTCAACTTCTCCACGTTTTCTGAATTTCTCACCGTGGGTGTGTTTGATTTTTATAAAGTGTGGGGTAGAGGGCTTTGTTTTAAAAAATTAAGAATGATATGAAAAATGGCCATCTTATAAACTGAGTGTGTGTGAAGAGCTCAAGTGTGGGAGAGACACATCCTCAGGTTGGTATCCTAGGAATGGAAGGGCCACTTAAAAATGGAACACACTAGGGGTGCCAGGGTGGCACAGTCAGTGGAACATCTGGCTCTTAGTTTCAGCTCAGGTCGTGATCTCAGGATTGTAGGATCGAGCACTCAGCATGGAGTCTGCCTGAGGTTCTCTCTCCCTCTCCCTCTGCGTGCCCCCCTCCTTCACGTTCTCTCTCAAATAAATAAATTAAAAAACAAAAAAATAACATGCTGGATATCACAAGAGTAGAATAGGGGGTCTTTGTCAACTTTCCTTTTTCATTGTTTTGATGTTATTTTTTTAAAGATTTTTTTTAAATTTTATTTATTCATAGAGACACACAGAGAGAGAGAGGCAGAGACACAGGCAGAGGGAGAAGCAAGCTCCATGCAGGGAGCCCGACATGGGACTCTATCCCGGGTCTCCAGGATCACACCCTGCACTGCAGGCGGCGCTAAACTGCTGCGCCACCAGGACTGCACTGTTTTGATGCTATTTATCCAGTAAAGAGGTAAAGCATCTCCAGGGTACACTGTACACACGCACCTATTTGAAACAAATGGTCTAGTCTCCTCTCTCATCAGTATTTGGAGATGCTAGTCATCATAGCCACCTGAGCCGCAGCGCAGAGGCCCGTGAGCCTGGTGCAGAGCACAGCTGAGGGAGGTGCCCCAGCCCCCTGGAGATGTCACCGAAATCTCTCTCAGCAAAGACAGGAAGTGGGTTGTTCCCAGGCCTCCAAGGTGTGGGGGGGATTGTGAACACTCCAAATCACAGTGGGAACAAAGGTCCCAGAAACGAGCCAGTCAAGCAACATTTGGGTGCCTGCTGAGTTCCAGGTATGTGCTGGGGGTGCAAAGGTGATGAGTGAGCAGAGATGCTGTCTGTCCTTGAGGACACGTGGCCAGAGGGTGAAGGAGAGGCCGGAGGTATGAAAACAGGCAGTTGGAGGGCTGGAGGCTAGCGCAGGGTTTTGGCTGTGAGCTGCTTGCAGCAAGAAGCCACTCCTCACGCAGGCAGCATGCAAGCAGTGCCCATTAGAGAGAGAGCTCCAGGGACTGCAGTGGAAGGATAGGGTGAAGGTGAGTGGGTGGATGAAGTCAGATTCAGGATGTGCCTGACAAGTGGAGAAGAGTGAAGAAGGAAGCAGAAAAGTCCTCCATGGGGAGAGGGGGTCCCAACGGAGCCCCTCCCTCCCAAACAAGTGCCCTTCCTTCATGCTGCCACTGTGGCGTCCAGGGATAGCTGGACTGAGTGAAGGAACAGTGAAAAGGAAGCGAGTCACAGTGCACAGCCAGCAGGGAAATGTACTAGAGCACTCCCAACTCCCCACCCATGAAGGGCAAGGGCTGGGGGGGTGCGGTTTGCTGCCACCAGCCTCTACCCAGCCTCCACCGGGAAGGGATGCTCTGCTGTTCCCCATCACCATAGCCAGCAGGACGAGGTGCCCAAGGATGAAAGCAGGTAGCATGTGCACTGGCCGTGAGAACACAGATGTGTGGCCATCTGTGTGCACCCGGCCCTCCCCATGCACCGCCAATCGGCAGCCGCGTCCCCAGTTCATTCCTAGGCTGCGCTGCGAAGTCTCATGGAGAGAAGATGCCAAGATTTTCCTTATTTTTCACTTTTTCCTCAGTTAAGTTGTCCACTAAAAGAACACTGCTGGTTCACAACTTACAGACACCTGAAAACTGGAGACCATTCACATCATCCGTTCAGTCCTCCCCATGAAACACACCCCCCACCTCAGCTCTAAGCAGCCACATCATGCCTCCCATTTGCTGGGACTCATGGCGGCAGCATGGGGAGCCACCTGCTGGGTCCTGGGCTCTGACCCCACACCCTGGCCCCTGGCCCCACAGAGGTGGGGCACAGCGAACCTGTCCCTGCCCCAGGAGCCAGCCTCCTCTCTGGTAACCACCTCAGTCCCAAGTGGCAGCTCACCTGTTTTATTCAGTGCAGTGCCTCTGAGTTTGGAACTGGATGCGCCCCCTTCGACATCCACGCTGTCATCAATGCCACAAATTTCTCAGCCATTTTATCTTCAAATACTGCCCTTCCTCCAGCTTCCCTCCTCTCCCTCTGACTTCCCCTCCTGGTTTCCCTGGCAACACATCACTGTGTGCATCTGGGGCACGTGCTCACCTCTCTAAGTCAGGTCTGGCCCACCACATAAATCCACAATGAGATTTTTACTTTTGCTATTTTAATTTGATTCCTTTCAACTCTTCCCATTTGCTCTCAGGCTGGAGGGAAAAAGGATAGAATGTTGACTCTCCCTTTATCCCTCAAACACCTTAAATCCATTTAAACTCTTCCAGGTCAGGGCAGTCCCGGTGGCTCAGCAGTTTAGAGCCTGCCTTCAGCGCAAGATGTGATCCTGGAGACCCAGGATCAAGTCCCATGTCGGGCTCCCTGCATGGAGCCTGCTTCTCCCTCTGCCTGTGTCTCTGCCTCTCTTTCTGTGTCTCTCATGAATAAATAAATAAAATCTTCAAAAAAATAAACTCTTCCAGGTCCTCTGCCTCGTGCTTCTTGTGAATTCTGTCCTGTCTTTCCTGCTGACTTTGATGAGGCTCTCCTTCCTTGGACTGTGCTTTTCTACGAGAGCTGTCCTCATTGGGAGACCCTATTCAGTGGTTTTGCATTTGTCCCTGCTGGAGGGTTCGTGAATTCCACTGATCCAACTAATCTCCCTCTGAATTTCTTGACTGGGGGCTCCCATGTTGTGGGTTGGTGCAAATTTGGGTCTGGTTCTTTTTTTTTTTTTTTAATTTTTTTTTTGTTTTTGTTTTTTTATTTACGATAGGCACACAGTGAGAGAGAGAGAGGCAGAGACACAGGCAGAGGGAGAAGCAGGCTCCATGCACCGGGAGCCCGATGTGGGATTCGATCCCGGGTCTCCAGGATCGCGCCCTGGGCCAAAGGCAGGCGCCAAACCGCTGCGCCACCCAGGGATCCCTGGGTCTGTTTCTGACACACAATATAGGTTTGGGATTCTGATTCTCCGTCACAGACTCTTTGCCTGCCCTGGTTTCCTGCTAAGTCTGCCCAATGGATATGAATTTCTAATTCACGTGTGAAGGACACATGGCTCTTGGCTTTGGGATAGGAGCCCAGTTCCACTCCACATATGAGTGTGTGGGTCCACATCTCAGGGCCGTGTTGTTAGAAGAGCAGCCCAGTGGGTGCCCAATTATGATGCCTTTGGGGTCACCAGCAGCTTTGCTTACCAGTCTGGCTTTGAGTTTCTTCATTTCTTGCACACTGCTTTCTTTAATCACATAATTCTGTTCTCATAATTCTTCGAGCCTGTTTATGTGTTGGAAGCAGAAGGGGGTATTTCTCATGTCAACCAATACACCAGACTGATGGAAGGTCTATATACATGTATTACTTAAAATGTCATCATAGCCTGAATACCGTGAGCCTACGGATCACCTTGGGAACATAGCCTACTCATGTGGCACACAGCTCTTCTCTGGTCACACTCACATGGCTACTAACTCCCAGTTCATTCTCCCCCTGACTCCCAGCCAGCATGCAGGCCAACAGCTTCTCTTGAGTACAGTACATGTAGCTTCCAGGCATGAAAGCTGAGAATGGTTAAGTGATGCTCACAGTTTTGGGATAAGCGTCAGAGCCTAGACCGAGGCTAGGGATCACAGCCATTCTCCACCACCAGGCCCTAAGTTGGGACCGGCTTTGAGGCTCTGTTTGCAATGACATCTCAGGGCCCCGCATGTAACCTGGTGCAGATGCCAGCAAAGATGTCTTTCTGCTTACCAGGCAAGTACTTCTCTCCTCATTTCATCTGAGGGGACCCGAACAACATGCACCCACACCCCAAATGCCACTGAGAATGACTCATGCCCTCGCACCACACAGTGTGAGGGCTACACCAGAGCCCGTCTCATGGAGCAAAGAGACTGTAGGCAGGCAAACAACACAGTATAGTGCAGCCAGGAGGCTGAGCAAAATGACCAACCAACCAGAGGTGAGCTAGCTGCCAGGCACTCCTAGATAACGAGAAAGAGGCTCCAGCAGTGGGCCAAGTACTTGGTTTGTGGGAGGACTTCACCCAAAATGGCATGTGCTCATGATCCCCATGTGGCCACTCTTTACTTCCCCTGGAAATGCTTTGGAGACACCAGACATAAAAGAACTCACATCAGCAATTTAAACTGATGTGGAAATGTTGGGGTTTGGAGCCAATGGCCAAGAGAGAATTTTTGAGACATCTTTGGTGCAAAAAGGTGGTTTTTATTAAAGCATGGGGACAGGATCCATGGGCAGTAAGGGCTGCTGCTGCTGCTGCCCCAGGAATTATGAGGGGCAACTGATTATATTCTATGGAGCTGGGGGGAGGGGAAGGCAGGGAAGTTTCTGAAAGGATTTCCATTCTCTAAAGGACTGGAGGCCTAGCCAGTGTCAAGCTAAAATGGTTTTTCCCTCTAGCATGGCATCACCATTAAGATGGGGAACTTCCTGGAGGAATGTTCTACTCTGCCTGTCTCAATTATTTGTCAAAGGGCTGCAGGTTATAAGGAAATTTAATTTTATCTACATTTCCTTTTGCCTTCATTCCCCATACTGAAAGCTAACCAATCAGCTGTCAAAATCTGGGGTCTCCTCTAGCCACGGGGTGGAGCAGGCCTGCACACTCAAATGCAGCCCAGGCACAGGAATTCCACTGCCTGTCTCACAGTCCCCTCGTCCTCAACCAGGAGGCCACAGGCTTTCTGAGGCAGCCAGGGGACACCTCACTGCACGCCCCTTATTTTTCTGTAATGGCTGGAGAAACATAACCCCAAGGGGGCACAGGGTAGGACAGGGTTTGGGGAGGCGGTGGCAGCCGTCAAGACCTCAGCCTGGGGGAGGTTGTTCAGGCACAGAGGCCCAGGAGGCCAGTGTGGAGCCTGGAGGCAGTGGGACAGCCCTGCACTGTGAGGGGCAGAGGGGCCGTCTGCTCAGGATGGAAGCCATAAACAAGAATAACTCGACTGGCAATCTATGTGAAGCAAAGAGCAAAGAGCTCTTGCATAAGGAGCAAGTTTTCAGGGATCCCTGGGTGGCGCAGCGGTTTAGCGCCTGCCTTTGGCCCAGGGCGCGATCCTGGAGACCCGGGATCGAATCCCACGTCGGGCTCCCGGTGCATGGAGCCTGCTTCTCCCTCTGCCTATGTCTCTGCCTCTCTCTCTCTCTCTCTCTCTCTCTGTGACTATCATAAAATAAATAAAAATTAAAAAAAAAAAAAAGGAGCAAGTTTTCAGATCAATACAGAGAAGACAGGCTTTGCAACAGAACTGGTACAAAAACCAATGGGTATCCACAAACCAAATGACCAATATGTACATGGAAAATGACCATTTGCGATTGTAATTAAAGAGAGTGTAATTAAAGCAATCGTGAGCTACCTTTTTCTCTTGTTATACTAGAAAACATGAAAACAGATTATGGTGCCCAGGGCTGATGTGGGAACTCTCTTACACAGAAAAGAAAATATATCCATTGTGAAAATACTGAGGACATACTCCAAGATATTCACCATAGGGTAATCTCAGGATGGCAGAATTAGTCTTTCTGATTTCTTCCTCGTGGTTTCCGGTAGTTTTTCTTTTTTTCTTTTTTTTTTTTCACATTGGTCATGTATAACTCAGGAAAAACAACAAACATTGCTTTTTTAAAATTCCACTTTGCTGAGTTACTTTCTGCTGACCACAAGGAAGCAAAGCTACAAACATCTCGCTGGCTGGCCGCAGCAGCAGTAAGAGCATTAGCAATGGATGTGCCGACAGCTGGACTGGGGTGAGGGGAGGATCCTGTTTTCTTTGGCCCAGAATGAGGACTGCCGGTCTCCATGGCAACAGGGAAAGCTGATCAGCTTCCAACTTTTCTGCAATTCTCCAGATTTGACAAATGAGTGTAGAAAACCCATTGTAGAGACTGAGGGGCCGCACACACTTGTGGCAGGCCTAACAGACCATGAGCTTCATGGGCCCCAGCCACCTCTGAATAATGCCCAGTAAGGCCCACCACTCCCAGAAAACTCCTGGAGAGAGAGACAGGATGTCACACATAGGCAGGGCAGAGGAAGCCATGTCAAAGCCGAACTCAGCTGGATGGCCCTGCCACAAAGCTAGGACCATGCCCCAATACCAGCCCACTGGCAGTTTCCAGAACTGACTAAGCCAGGGGCACACATTGCCAAACCCTGGAAAAGCAAGTTTTACTTTCACCTCTCCTAGTTCCTAGGACACTTTTATGAGCACTGCCATCAGGATGACTAAAACAAAAGCCAGAGAAACATCAGACACTGGTGAGGAGACAGAGGGGCTCATCTTGCACAGGATGGTGGTGGAGACATAAGACTGAACAGCCGTTCGCCCTGGATGCAAAGCAGTTCCTCAGAAACTAAACATGCACGTGGCACACAACCCAGCAGTTATCCTCCTGGGGGTTTACCCCAGAGAAATGAAAACTTATGCTCATGGATGTTCATAAAAGTTTTATTTTGTAAAAGCAAAAATCTGGAAACAACCCAAATGCCCTTCATTCAGGGAGTGAATGGTTAGAAAGGGAGGATGCAGGGCAGCTGTGTGGTGACAGTAGTTGTGCCCCCTGACTGGGGTGGTGGCCATAGCAACCTACACCTGTGATAGAGCTGCACATGCAAGCACACCCAGAAGCACACACATATCCATACATGTAGGACTGTACACACGGGCACACATGCGAGCACACACACATGCCAGCATAAGTGCGAGCACACGTGAATATATGCATAAGTATACACATGGAGGGGTTTTCCTGGGTGGCTCAGCAGTTTGGCACCTGCCTTTGGCCCAGGGTGTAATCCTGGAGTCCCGGGATTGAATCCCACGTCAAGCTCCCGGCATGGAGCCTGCTTCTCCCTCTGCCTATGTCTCTGCCTTTCTCTCTAGGTCTATCATAAATAAATAAATAAATAAATAAATAAATAAATAAATAAATAAATAAATAAATAAATCTATCTTTAAAAAAAAAAAAGTATACACATGGACACAGACATCACCACACATGAGTGTGTACACATGTGAACACACATGCAAATACACACACAAATATATAAGTGCATGAACACACACAAAACTAGTGAAATCGGAATGAGCTCTGTGGGTTGCACCAATGTCTATTTCCTGGTTTTGAGACTGTGGTTTGTGATCAGTGGGGGAAACTGGGCACATTGACCTCCCTATAATTTTTTTTTGTAACTTACTATGTATCTATAATTATATCAAAAATAAACTCTCCTGGGTTCCCTGCCCAGTGTGGAGTCTACTTAGAAAAAATAAAAAATAAAAAAATAAACTCTCTTTCAGAAAACATCAAAGTGAGCACTCCAAAGACACAGTTCTAAGCAGCCTCTCTAGACGAGCTCACTCTGGGCACCTGGCAGCAACAGCTCCAGCAGGAACAATGGCTCCCTCAGGCAGGCCCAGTCCTGAGCCCACCGTTCAGAAGACAGATACTCTGCAGTGGCTGGGAAAAGGCCTGTTTCTATCACACCAAGAAGAGCCCGTGGTATTATCAGAGGTTGCTGAGAGATCACTATACTCCATGGGGACACAAAGTGGGTAGGACAGGGGCTGGAGCACTAGAGGGGGACTTACATGTCACCCGCTTCCATCCTCCTCCCCACGGGAATCCTTCCAGCATGACCCCTACAAACCCACCCTACCCTGTCTTGGCAGGAGCATGCCTAGGGACAGGTGAACTTGCTACCTCTTATTTGATGGCTCTGACTTTCAAATGTACCCGCGTCTGACAGCGAGAGCAAGAGAGCACTTGCACAAGTGGTGCAGAGCCCACTAAGTCACTAGAAAGCTCCTCAATGACTTAAAAGCAGCCTCGGGGACTCACTGCACAACTACTTCCATCACCCCAAGGTCACTTCCTTCAAACAGTCCTTAGGAAACCAGGACCCCCAACCACCCCCACATGGCAGCTGAGCAGCAGACAGCCCAGATGCCCCCTAGCACAGCAGCACCACCAAGCCTTTAAAATCCTGAGATGACGTTCCCTCTGGGACTTCATCTGTGGATCTGTATTCACTTCTCCTGGCAAGCTGCAGCCAGGAACTCAGTCAGTGGCCTCCCTGTGGGACAGAGGAGCCAGGGACCAGGGGACTCGGGAGGCTAGAGGGCCACACCCTTGCACCCTGGACCATCGGGGACTGTGTCCGGAAGAGAATGCAGGTGTCCAAGCTCATGAATAAGTGGCACATTAGCATCGATCTCTTGGTGGTTCCACTTCCTGTCTGTATAGATACTAATTTTATATTTCAAACCGAATGTTCTCTTGCTGCGTCGTACTCTTTTTCTAATTAGCCATCTGTGTGGAGGTGCCCATGGTACCCTTTCTCCTTGCAGCAATGACACAGGGCCCTCATCAGCCCTAGTTCAAACCCAGAGGCCTGCCAACCCTCCTAGGGACCTAGATAAGGGCCATCTCTTGCCCAAAGTGCAATCCCTGGGCTTCCTTTCCTACTGTCAGGGCCCAGGAACTTTCGGCTGAAAGATCTACATACAGCCTGAGCCACCAGACCTCCGTCAAGCAGTCCTGCTTCAGAGCAGGGAACAAATCCAGGTTGGGAGAAGCTGTGTGGGCCAAGGGCCAGCAGAGGCCAGCAGGGGCCAGCTACACTGTTCAGACCAGGGGAATGCAAACTCTGGGCCAAGGCCCCTGTGCCCGCCTATTTTGGTAAATAAACTTTATTTGGACGTGGCTGTGTCGTTTGTTTACATACTGTGTGTGCCTGCTTCTGCTCCACACGTGCAGCCTGAGCAGTGACAGGGACCACACGGCCCACAGAGCCTGAGACATCTCCTAGCTGGCCCCTGACAGAAGAAATCTGCCATGGCTTTGATTGAGATCAAGGCACTGCGGCGGGGGTGGTGGTGGTGGGGTGTGTGTGTGTGTGTGTGTGACCAAAAACACTGGCCAGAGTACAAAAGCCAACCATTTTCTTAAAGTATCACAGAACTGACAAAAGAGTAGGCAATCTCCAGGCTCAAACTGGTGGTACCCAGAAGCTAGAATCCAGAGACATCACAAGACATGGGGGCCATCCTGTCAATGCGCAGGTGCCAGAAGTCCAAACTTTGGCTCTGATGCCCTCTCAGGGTGAGGGGATACACCCAAAGGCCAGGGCCCCCAAGGTGGAGAGCCTAGCGGCAGCGCCACCCCAAATCTCCTCAGCCTTTTGACAATTCAGTAAGCACCTTTCTGCTGAAGTTAGATTTAGAAAGACATGTCTGATTTTGTAATAAATCTCTACTATTTTTTAGGGGGAGAGGGCATTTCGAGGGTGGGGATAGAGAGATTATCTTTAATCATGGATGGATGTTAAATTTTACTGAATGCTTTTGCAAGCATGTATTGAGATGAAAAATGGCTGCAGACACAGGCCCTTTCCGTCCTTCTGGAAATATCCAACCTAAGGTCCGGCCTGCATCCGGCTTCTCTTCTCATCAGGTTTTCTCACTTTTTGTGCAATTTTTCCACCTCAACAGTGACTGATGTGACTGTAAACCCAGAGGTTAAGCAACATGGTAAATTAACCATGGCTCGGTCTAAAACAAGTACAATTTTACATACCTTCTGTGTTTTGCTACAAGTTGTATGTGAGAAAAGCCAGTGCAGGTTACTAAAAACAGGAGGCTGTTCCAAAGCCCTCTAAACTCTACCCCAACCCCCATAAAAAAAAAAAAAAAAAAAAAAAATCACCTTGCCTAATTCACCTTCCTTTATAAAACAGATTATCAGATTATTAGAATTGGTTGAAAAATATATACAATAGTAAGCAGTCCAATAATCTCTCATATATGAAAACATAGAAGTTAATTCAACATAAAATGAAACTTGTAACTGTAGCAGCATGAAAAATAATTTTTAATATATGCTTGCTGGACAAGTTAAATGTCCTAACTTGATCCCAATGAGCTACCACTAGGTTTGATTGATTACAGAAAAGTTAGGTGAAGGGTTAACATGGAGAATGTAAGAAAGTAAGGAGTGAAAGAAAATTAAAGGGTTGGGGGATCCCTGGGTGGCGCAGCGGTTTGGCGCCTGCCTTTGGCCCAGGGCGTGATCCTGGAGACCCGGGATCGAATCCCACGTTGGGCTCCCGGTGCATGGAGCCTGCTTCTCCCTCTGCCTGTGTCTCTGCCTCTCTCTCTCTCACTGTGTGCCTATCATAAATAAATTAAAAAAAAAAAAAATTAAAGGGTTGGTCAAGCCAGAAAGCTCAATTTCCAAAAGGAACATGGAGCAGAAAGAATCCGCCTGGAAGGAGAGGAGAAGGGCACACTGTAGGGCTAAGCAGAGATAGCGGGAAGACCAGAGTGAGCAGACGGGCCTGCAGGGTGTCCAGTGCGGTAGCAACAGGACCAGAGATCCTCGTGCATGAGCCTCCATCATCGAGTTGTATTTTGACATCATGTGACATGGAAGACAGACCAATGGAGTCTGCCCCATGGTTATTATGGGAACCCCATCCAGGTCACTCACTCCTGGACAGACACTAAGATCTCCTCAGAGAAAAGAATGAAACTTACATGAAGGACATAAAAACTATTCCCAATAAACCACAAAAGACTTTTCATGAAACCTGAAAGCTGATTCCAAAACTCACACGAATAAGATATGAGACAAAGGCAAAGAACACTGTCCCCAAAACAATAAGGAAGTCCTTACTCTACTCAATATTAAAATATGTTTTTAAAAACTAAAGAATTACACAGTCTGGCAAGAAGCAAGTTAATATATAACGATGTGACAAGTTAATGAGCTATTATATAACAAAATTTAGAGAAAAATATGTTCATAATTGTGGAAGAGAGAAGATGGCCTTAATCTTAAGGGGGAAAAATAATACCAGACAGATCTGACATCTGCCAGCACACGCAGAGAGCATCACTAAAGTCAAATTGGGAGAAAATATATGTAATACACACACAAAGAAACATTTCTTGGGGTGGGGTACCTAGGTGGCTCAGTTGGTGAAGTTTCTGCCTTTGGCTCAGTTCATGATCCCAGGGTCCTGGGATCAAGCCCACAAGGTGGGGGTGGGTCCTTGCTCAGCAGGGAGTCTGCTTCTCCCTCTCCCTCTGCACCCCTCTCTGCCCCTGCACTCTTTCTTGAATAAATAAAAATCTAAAAAAAAAAAAAAAAGATGTGATGAAGAAATTCATGGAGAAAGACAAATCCTTAATGAATGACTGGAAATCATCTCAGTCTCTCTAGTGATTAGGAAAATACAAATTAAAACAGGCCTTACTGGAATGGAGCCCTGTGTTGGACTTTGTGCTCAGCACGGAGTCGGCTTGAGGATTCTCTCTCTCTCTCTCCCCTCTGCCCCCCCCCCTTTTTTAAAGATTTTATTTATTTAATCATGAGAGATATACACACAGAGAAGCAGAGATACAAGCAGAGGGAGAAGCAGGCTCCATGCAGGGAGCCCGACGTGGGACTCGATCCACGGTCTCCAGGATCAGGCCCTGGGCTGAAGGCGGCGCCAAACCGCTGAGCCACCCGGGCTGCTCTCTGCCTCCCCTCTAAACAAACAAACAAACAAACAAACAAACAAGTCCAACTCTGCACCCACCAAATCACCAGACACAGAAGCAGCAGGGCCCCTAGACACCACACATCATGTGTTCACCTACCAACCCTTCCACCTGCCACTCTGTTTCCAGGTTGCTTTCTTGAACCCAAGAAAAGCAGTCACGCACACAAACGCAATGGACATGCTGGTGCTTGGGAGGCATTTCCACCAGTAAACAAAGAAGGTAAATGATTCTTACCAGGGAGGCCATGAGGACGCCACACTTTCCAGGAAATGCTAAGTAGGAGTTACAACCGACAAGGAAGACCCACAGGCAGACTTGGAAGTACCTCCAGGACACAGTGAGCCAAAGAACATGTTAACAGGAAGTGCAAACCAAAAAGAAAATCTGATAAAATTAGATTTTATCAAAATCCATAATTTCTGCTCTTCAAAAGCCACTGTTGACACAATGAGAAGGAAAGCTACAGACTAGGGGGAAATATGCTTGCAAAACAGAAATCAGATAAAAGACATGTATCCAAAATACATAACCAACTCTCAAAACTCAACTACAGAAAATAACCCAATGAAAATGGGGAAGGGAGCCACGCAAACACTTCATAAAGATTAACTCACAGTAGCCAGAAGGCATGTAAGATGCTCACACCACCAGTGATCAGGGAAATGGTAGTGAAAACCACAAGTAATTATGATTTAAATATAAACAGTTTACTTCGTGTCAATTATACCTCAATAAAGCTGTTTCTAAAAACCACACAACATGGGCAGCCTGGGTGGCTCAGTGGTTTAGCGCGACCTTCAGCCCAGGGCGTGACCCTGGAGACCCGGGATCGAGTCCCATGTCCGGCTCCCTGCATGGAGCCTGCTTCTCCCTCTGCCTGTGTTTCTGCCTCTCTCTGTGTGTCTCTCATGAATAAATAAGTAAAAAAAAATTGTTAAAAAAAAAAACATACAATCACGCACACAGATCAAATAAATACATACATACATACTACACACACAATAAGATACAACTACATTCCCTAGAGTAGCCAAAATTAAAAATACTGGCAATACCAAGTGTTGACAATACATGGAGCACCTGGAACCCTCATGCATTGCTGATGGGAACACATGGTGGTGTAGCCACTTAGCAAGATAGCTTAGCAGCTTCTTAAAAAAGTAAACACACTTACCATATGGCCCATCCAAGTCCTGAGAATTTACCCAAGAGAAATGAAAACAGAAAGCTTTGCGCACAAATATTCATAGCATGCTCACTATAGCCCCCAACTGGAAACCCAAATGTCCACAAACTGGCGAATGGAGAAACAACAGTGGAGTATCACTCAGCCACAAAAAGGAAAGAACTCAGGATGCAGCAGAGCCAGCTTACTGAGACAGGACAAGGGGAACTTAGCATCCCTCCAACTTGCCATGGGCCTCAGGGAAATCATAGAACTTCTCTGGGTCTCCCTTTTCTCTCAGCCCCTTAGCCCTGAAATCGGTGGGTTTGTAATTCCAGTTGGTTGACAACTTAGCATTCAGTAGTCACAAAGTAGAACACAAAACAACAGTGAAGGGGAATTTCTGCTAAAAAAAAAAAAAAAAAAAAAAAAAAACTCAGGCTCCCAGGGACCTGCCTATAAAGATTAGCATCCTCTCATCCCTACTAGTTTAACAACAAAAAATCTACTGCCAGACCAGTAATATTTCTTAAAGCAAAATACCATTAGAATGAAGTATTTTGGCTCTGAGTAAATTTTCAAGGCCATAAAGTTCACAACATCATTTGATAATTTTATAAAGTGCTTATTGGCTTGATGCCCATGTAATTCCTATCCCATTTTCAAGATTACAAAAGAAGGAAAAAAGATGGTCCATATGGAGTAGCTGTGCTTCCTTCCAGAGAGAAGCAACACTGTGACCGGTCAGAGTGTGGCAGTGCAGAGTTTGAGCCACCTCCATCCCCAAGGTCACTGGCCACACTCCTATATGAAAATGCAAGGGGCACATGAGGCTGCATTGGGAGTCAGCCAGCTTATGCACAGCACATCACATTCTGAAAGGACAGTGGCTATTATTGTCAACATGCCCTGCAGACTTCAAGAATGTACTGTCATTCCCAACACGGGACAGTCTGCTCAACAAATCCGAGGTCTTTCTCCCAAGCACATCACCAACATTTATAGTGTGAGAACAGATGCCAAAAAGGAGCTGGTATATCCCTTATATGGTGCTGGGCATAGCTACCAATGCACATGGCGGAGCACCCCACTGACGGGCAACTCTCCGCCCAGTTACACTAGGGGCTGGGCCAGGCAACAGGCAACACTGCAGGTCCCAATCTTCCTCGTGTGCTCCAAGAGGTAACCAGATGCAGGAAACCCAGGTGTGAGTCTTTTCTCTACCCCAGCTGGCCGGGTGACTGAGCAAGTATCAGCCTCTCTGGTCGACTCACGTGTGAAGCCAGGACAACAGCCACACCCAGGCCCGTGGCATCCCAGGGCTGCTGAGTCCCATCAGAACTTTAGTGAATGGAACGATACTCTACAAACATGGGTTCTCACCTGTGAGATGGAGAAAAGAGGCCCCTGCTCACTGCCAGCCACCCCTCCTATCTCCAGACAGCCAAGGCTTGTCCCGGCAATATTCCCTCCCACAGGCTTGCCAAGGCATGCAGTGGCTGACTGGCCCTGAGGGGACAGCCACATGATGCCATCCCCCTGTCGTGTGGCTCAGTGCCTGGGACAGAAACCAAATCATGGAGTATCCTCAGGGCGGGGGTGACCCGTACGAGCAACATCTCCAGCCCTTTCCTTTGACGACTAATAATGGGGTTGCAGCCTCTCTGTACATACATACCTGCTGCCTGAAGATTTAATCCTTGCAACCCTCCCATTGAAAGGGGTCCAGCAACTTGCAGGTATGACTGTCCGGCCCCTAAGCCCAGGCTCACAGGAGGGTTTCCAGATGCCAGGAGATGAGTGGAGACTCTTTGGTCCAAGGCATCATCCTTGGAAGAGAACAGGCCTGTGGACCCCATCCCTACCTCCTGGGTCCCCTGTCCAGCATGGCAGTGGGAGAAAGTATGGCACAGGCAGTACGTCCTTAGTAAGGCCCGTGGCCATCCAGCAAGAACCAGTTACCAAGGCACCAAGGAACGCATCAGGAGGGCTCTGGCCCACCCTGGGAACATCACAAACACTGTCTCCAAGACCCAGACCTATAAGAGCCTGGCCAGGTTAACGGGCTAGCGAGCCGTGCAAACAATGCAGTGAACAGGAAGGAACACGAGGTTCAGAGTGCCCAGGGCTACATAAATGGCTTTCTAGTTCCAGAGTGCATGAAAGCCAGAGATGAGCCTGCTGGGTGTGCCGAGGCCCCACCCCCATCCCCCCCCAGTGGGACGTCTGGCTCTGAGGAGGCTGCCCCAGGGGCCAGAGAGGGCCAGCACTGGAGAAGTTTCAGCCCTCCTGGCATAGGCTCAGGGCACTGGTGCTGTGGGAAGTGGCCACACAGGGTCCCACAGGCCTATGCAGACGGACAGTCCCGGGAGGATGACACAGTGGTCCAAGTGGGGACAGAGGCTTCTCTGTGCTTCATGTGGATTCCGGAGGTTTATCCTGCAGCCAAGGCAGTGCGGGGACAACACAGTACTTTTCCACGAGCTCCCAGGGTAATAGGATGTACTCTCCAGGCCTGGTCCACTCGTCTTCCTTTAAATTAGGTGCAGTGTTTAATGTTCTCCCTTTTATTTTTTTTTATTTTTATTTTTTTAATGTTCTCCCTTTTAAAACTGCCTGACAGGGATCCCTGGGTGGCTCAGCAGTTAAGAGTCTACCTTCAGCCCAGGACGTGATCCTGGAGACCCGGGATCAGGTCCCACATTGGGCTCCCTGCATGGAGCCTGCTTCTCCCTCTGCCTGTGTCTCTGCCTCTCTCTCTCTCTCTCTCTCTCTCTCTCTCTCTGTCTCTCATGAATAAATAGATAAAATATTTTAAAAAAATAAAATAAAATAAAACTGCCTGACATCACTTTTTCATAATTTCCCACGAGAACCAGAGTGAAGAAACACTGTTATTAGCACAGCTGAAGGTGCGTCCTCCCCGAAGAGTCTCCACTTCTCTGGGTGACCGGCACCAGCAATATAAGAAGGGGTCGTCAGGACCCACGTCCACAAGCACAGCACCTCACTCAGACACCCACCTGAAAGTCCTCCCTGGGCCTGAAAACACGCTGGGCTTCAGCTCCTTGGGGCAAAGGAGAAGCACCAGCTGCCTGTAGGCAGAGAGGTTGCGACCCCTTCTGGCTAGTCTCAGAACCGCACCGACTCTCCGCAGCGGCTGCCAGCAGCCACCCAAGCCTCCACACCCCGGGGAGCAGAAAACTGAGTCCAAGCGCACAGGCTTCTACCAGGAGACTCCTCCATTATGTTGCATACCAAACTAAAATCCAGTCATTAAAAGAGAAACCAGAAGCTCCTGTTTTGTTTTTCAAATTTACTGCAATCAGTATGTACTTTAATAACAAAAAACAGTCTCATACTTTTAAAAAACAACCTGAACTTAGGAAGAGTATCGGCTGTGATCTTAAATTCTAACTTGTGCTGACATCCACTATAAACCCACACTGTTCTGTGGGTCCTGCCTCGTGACCAGCAGCTAGCAACCAGATACTATCAAGAAAGGAAAGCTGGAAGTTTTATGACAAAACTTAAAATCACCAAGGTGATAGTATGGAGTTTATTTTATTTTTAAACACTTATTTGAGAGAGAGCAAGTGTGTGCTAGGAGGGGGGAGGCGGGGGGAGGGATTGCAGAGGGGAGGGAGAGGGAGAATCTCAAGTAGACTCTGCACTCTGTGCAGTCTGACAGGGAGTTGATCCTATCACCCTGAGATCATGACCTGAACCAAAACCAAGAATCAGATGCTCAACTACTTGAGCCACCCAGGAGCCCAATAGGGGTTTATTTTTAAAAAACTGGAGGAGTAGGGATCCCTGGGTGGCACAGCGGTTTAGCGCCTGCCTTTGGCCCAGGGCGTGATCCTGGAGACCCGGGATCGAGTCCCATGTCGGGCTCCCGGTGCACGGAGCCTGCTTCTCCCTCTGCCTATGTCTCTGCCTCTCTCTCTCTCTGACTATCATAAATAAAAAAAATTTAAAAAAAACTGGAGGAGTATAAAAGCAGCAGTCAAGTATCCTAGAAACAGCCCAAGACAATCATGTGTAATCAAAGAAGGAACCAGGGGCAGACTGAACCACCAAATGGGAGCTTGAGGAGCTCTGAATGCCAGCTTGCACATGCGATCGTGAAAGCAGGAAGAAGAGACACAATCAGGGCTCAGGTGGTGGAGCAGAGAGTAACAAGAATTGGCCCAGGGGACACAGGTCTGCCAAGAGCCTGCATTCAGGACATGATGTAGGCACCAGTGAAACTAGTCAGGCATCCTCATACTGATGCCATGCAAACCACGAGACTTCCACACACAGGAGTGGAGTGGCCTTGTGATCAAATGAGCCGCCAGACCTGGTGGCTTCTCTGTCAAAGAGCACACAGGGAAGTGGTAGCTGGGACCAGTCGGGGTCCTGAAAGCCAGCCAGACTCCCTGCCCACCCCAAACCCCCTGCAATCTGTGGCAGCAGCTGAGAGATGGCCCCCAGGCTCAGCTGAGTAACTTCTCTCTGCACACACCTGCACTCACTGTGCCACCCCATGGCTTCTTGACTGCTATGGCCACTGGGAGATGAATCAGCTCACACCACCTATCAAAAGCACAGCAATGCCTAAGTGGATGCAGTCCTCAAGTGATCTGGACCAAAAGTCATCAAACAGGGCACATATACCCTGAAGGACACTGAGACTCACCCAGGCATGCACATGGGTGGTCTCAGGAGTGCTTTCCCGGGGCTCTAATGCCATGTGCACTCATCCTGAAACTGCTCTGAGAAAAGGTCAGAATGGCCTGCAGCCTGGGAGTTGGCTGATGTCAGGTGGGCCCTTTTGGCTTCCTCCCACTTCAGCACAGTCCTTTACCCATTTTGTGACAGGAAAAAGCCACCTGTGAGGGCACCTGGGTTGAGCATCGGACTCTCGATTTCGGCTCAGGTGGTGACTGCAGGGTCGTGAACTCCACTCAGAGTCTGCTTGGCTTCTCTTTCCCTCTCCCTCTGCCCATCACCTGCTCATGCACACAACCACACACTTTCTCTCTAAAATAAATAAACTAAAATAAACCTTAAAAAAAAAAGCCACCTGTCATCCTGAATCTTACTAGGGAACACTGCTAAGGGCATAAATGCCTCAGGAGCACTAAACAAAGACACAGCTTGAAATACTGGTGTCGCAGAAGTCAACCTCAGTAACTAGCCAGCAATACATCCTTGACCCAGTCAGGTGGTTTCTAATTCTTTCTTCAAAAGAACTGAAGGACTAGTTGTCACCTAATGGCAGACCTTTAAAAATAAATTTTGATAAAATGTGTCCCAAATCATATTCACTGTTTCCAAGTTTGAGGAATTAAGAATGCCACGATGACCAAACTTCCATCCTCATTCACTTATGTTCAGGGCTTATAGGCAGGCATGGGAAACAGGAAGAAAAGCCACACTCGGCCTCGTCCCATCCAAGCAACAGTGACACTTGCCCACAGATGCGTGTGCAAGAAAAGCCCACCATGTCATTATACGATGTACACTTGACCAAATTTTACTTCATGCGCAATAATTTGTCAGAATTCATAGTATCTTACACCACTTGGATCAACTGCATGCTAGGAATTGTAAAGACAGCTCAATAAAAAAAAAAAGGTAATACTTAGAATATGGTGGTAACAAAAAACAAATTTTAAATGCATATACATATTTTTCTGGCAGACTTACGTCAAGCTAGACATGAACATTTTTATGTTAAGATCTGAATTCTTAAATACAGATTCTCAGGCCACACTGCACATCACCCAGGGTGAGGCACCTCTCCTTGTGCACCATGCTGGCTTAGCCCTCAGAGCACCAAACGGCCAGCACCACCCAGCCACTGCCACTGGGTCCAGCTTGTCCTTCAAATGCCCTTTGCAGCACAGCACCCCAAATAGCAGTCTGGAGATCTGGTGGCTGAAGAAAGGCGGTCATGATGTTTGAACCTAAAATTTACTGATTCTCTTATTGTCTTACGGCGGCTCCCAGAAGGCACTGAGTATGTCCACGTGTAACTTGGTCCATCCTCTGCTCCCAGACAGACACCAGCAATACAATGCCCAACTCTCTCCCTCCTAGCTAGGAAACAATGGAGACCATGGGACTCCATGTGCACCTACCTCAGGGTGCACTTCTTTGGTGCCCAGTGTGACTTCAGGCACCATCAGGATCTCTTTTGCTGATGCCTTCTTCAATTTTTTGTTCTTTTTCTCTGTCATTTCGGTAACTTTTCTCTTCTGTTTTGCCATCCTGCAACAGAGAAGGTAAATTGCTCAATACGTGGGAAATAAAAGGTCTCAGGCCACAAAACATTTTTTATAAACAAAGGAGGATGAGCACTCTTCCATTATAAAGCAAGTACAAAGGTACTTCCAAAAATATAATACAAGTTAAAAGAAAGTCAAATCCCCCAGGTATACTTCCCCACCAGCTGGGGAAGCTGCATCATCTCAGGCCACAGGTGACCATCACACACCCTGTCGCTGGGGCATTCGGTCACCAACGGGTGGAGGGGACCACGATGTTTCTGAAATGGCCTCCTCAGATTGTAGAAGAAGTACCAACTGGGGCTTGGTATGGGATGACACACAGTCTGAGAAGTGTCTGGTTACATACTTTCTCAAGCATAGTAGCATCTAGAACTCCATGTAAAAGATTAAAAAAAAAAAAAACGTGAATTCTAAAACTGATTTCCTTTGTGGGATTGTGCCATGGGAGAACCAAGAAATGGCTGAAGTATCAGAACCTGGAAGCATGTCAGAAAGGTCATAGTGGAGAGCCCTCCACTGAGGGGTACTGGCTGCTGCTGGGACCTCTGAGAGGATTCCTCTGAAGGAGAAAGTCTAAGGGAGGATGTTGAGAGTAAGGGGACATCTGAGGAAGACATCTAAGGGAGGACTTCTGAGGGAGGACATCAAGATGTCTGTGGGAAAGACATCTGAAAGAGGTCTGAGAGACCTCTGAGGGAGGGCAGCTGAGGCAACATCTGAAGGAGGAAAGGCAGACTTTCCGGGGCCGGGGGGGGGGGGGGGGGCACAAACAAATCTGAAGAAAGGACATCAGAGGGAAGACATCTGAGGGGGAACATCTGAAGGAGGGACATTTGAAGGGGGGGACACATCTGAAGGGGGGATGTCTGAGAGGACATCTAAAAGGAGGGACATCTGGGGACACATCTGAAGGAGTAACATCTAAGGAAGGACCTCTAAGAGAAGGCATCCGAAGCAGGAATTCTGAGGGAGGACATCTGAAGGAGGGACATCAGAGAATGAGGAAGACATCTGAGGGAGGATGTCTGTGGGAAAGATACTACTTCTGATGGAAGTAGTCTGAGAGGGGATCTCTGAGGAAGGACCTCTGAGGGAGGGCATCTGAGAAAGGAATTCTGAGGGAGGGACATCTGTAGAGGGGACATCAGAGGAAGGAAGGTCTGAAGGGGGATCGTCTAAGGGGGAACATGTGCAGAAGAACATCTGAGGGGAGACCTCCGAGTGGGGAACCAGGCTGATTCTTAGAGGGAGACGTGGGAACTGAACCAGCTCCTGCTGCTGCAGTGAAGGCCACTGTTGGGTGGCACTGACCACAACAGCAGCAGGAGCAAGAAGTGCCACCATCTACTCCCCCATCCCACCTCACCTCCACCCACCCCTGCTCCAGTCTCCTCTGTCTGCCCTCTTTGTGTAGAGCCAAAAAGGAGCTGGAAACAGAAAAGCACTTTGCAAAGGCCCACAACCTATGATGTGAGCACCACGATGCAGAGTATAAAAGGTGCTTTTGGAACTGAGATAATAATTTAATAACAAGCACCTGTAAACATATACATACTGCTTTTTATACACGTGGTTTTTAGTAGGAACAACCCAATCGCACATCAACAAAGGATTAAATAAATAAATCAGAATAAATCAACAAAATGGAAACTGACTCAAATGAGATAATATTACAGATACAGAATGGAAAATATAGAATACTATGTGTAGTATTACACAATTTCACTTTTAAGAATATTGAAAATAATAGTAATAGAGAAAGTATATAAGATAAATATACAAACATATATACACAGACTTATGTACACACATATATAAAACGTCTGAAGGATATATACAAAACTTTTACCTTTATTTATATCCAGGGGTGGGGTTACAAGGGACTTTTTTTTTTAATTTTATTTTTACAAGGGACTTTCTATTTACTTACAGCTCAGTTTCATTTGTTTTCAAGGTTTTATACTTGAAAAAAAAAAAAAAACGAAGATTATTTTTTAACACCAGTCCTTTACAAGGCCCACTAATAACAGCTTTTATTCTAACAAATTATGAAAATGTATTTTGTTTTATTTATCCTAAATTCACTCCCAGTGGCTTCATCCTCCATTTTCTAGATTTTATAGATTTTACATATATATGTAAATTATACATTTATCTATTGCATACTTGTGTCCGTATTTTTTTAAACTTAAAAGATTTATTTATTTATTCATTTATTTATTTAATCATGAAAGAGACGGGCAGCCCCTGTGGCGCAGCGGTTTAGCGCCGCCTGCAGCCCAGGGCATGATCCTGGAGACCCTGGATCGAGTCCCACATCAGGCTCTCTGTATGAAGCCTGCTTCTCCTTCTGCCTGTGTCTCTGCCTCTCTCTCTCTGTCTCTATGAATAAATAAATAAATAAATAAATAAATAAATAAATAAATAAATAAAATCTTAAAAAAAAAAACAAATAATCATGAAAGAGAGAGAGAGAGAGAGGCAGAGACATAGGCAGAGGGAAAAGCAGGCTCCCCATAGGATCCAGGGATCATGACCTGAGTGGAAGGCTCAACCATTGAGCCACTCAGGTACCACATTTTTTTTTTTAATTTAATATTTAGTAGACATGCTGTTCAAGGCTGTATATATAGATAAAGGGACAGAAACCCAATGTCTTTTTCTCTTGACACCAGAATTCATTTTGGATTCTATCAACAGATGTTCAAGAAATATAACTCACTCATTCAACAAATATTTTTCAAGACCCAGTTCTGTGCCAGGCACTATGCTAGACCCTATGAACACAGAGCAAACAGCACAGCAAATAAGAGCCTTGATTTCATGAAGCTTCCCTTCTAGTGGGAAAGACACTCCTATTTATTTAAGTAAACGAGAAAACACTTTCACGTGGGGATAAATGGGGTCAAGAAAATAAAATAGGGCAGCCCCGGTGGCACAGCGGTTTAGCGCCGCCTGCAGCCTGGGGTGTGATCCTAGAGCCCCGGGATTGAGTCCCACATCGGGCTCCCTGCATGGAGCCTGCTTCTCCCTCTGTCTGTGTCTCTGCCTCTCTCTCTCTCTCTCTCTCTGAATAAATAAAAAATAAAATAAAATAAAATAAAATAAAATAAAATAAAATAAAATAAAATATAAAATAAATAAATAAATAAATAAATAGATAAATAAATAAATAAATAAATAAATAAATAAATAAATAAATAAATAAATGGAAGAAAGTGAGCACAGGTGACAGACAGGCAGGGAGCCATGCACAGTGGCAGGAGGACTCTGTGAAGCCACTGGGGACCAAGCAGACAGCACAGGCAGAGCTAGGGGAAGTGCAGGCAGTGCAGCAGTTACAGCAGGCGCAAAGAGGGGCAGGGTGGGCAGGTGCAGGAAGAAGGCCGCTGAAGGTAAGCAAAAGTTGGGTGTGTCCTGAGCACGTCCTGTCACTGTGAACAGATGTACTGAAATGTACATTTCCCCCAAAGCAAAACTGTTTCCACAGGGACAGAAGGGGAAAATGACATCAAGGTATCAGCTGGTGGAATGAAGTACACATACAGGGTCACCCAGCAATCCCACCACAGGCTCACTCTGCTCCTGTGTCATCACTTGCTGGTCACTGTGTCACTGCCTGCAGAATGCTAAGCAGGTGCTAGGAATTGCTAGGCTGGAGCAGGCATTCCAAAAGACCTATCCACATACAGCTGACATGCTTGGGGTGGGGGTCGGGGGGACACAAATACAGGATACATCAGAAGATGGCAAGTGCTACCCAAAGCCAAGCAGAAGCGGGAAAGCATTATGGGAAGGGCAACAATAAATGTAAAGGGCCTAGAAGCAATGCAGACATAGAGAGCCCAGATTTGGGTTCTAAATGCCAATCTCTATAAAATAAAAGGAGGTGGGAGGGGCATGGTGCAGAGCTCATTAAGACTCTAGTCTGGAGCAAGTGAAGTGTAAGGTGAACCTAAGCTGTGCTGAACATCCAGGAAAAGTCAAATGATCACAGGGCCATGTCAAGAGGACCAACATCAGCATGAAGGACTCTCTCTGCCCCATCTGGGGCTGTAATGTATTACAGCACACTGAGATAGTATTACTGTTGTGGAATCAGAAAAATTGCAAGTTCCACAGTCTTTAATTAAGCCTTATTTTAAAAAAAGCATTTAAAGCCAGAGGCTACAAATTTCAATTAGCAACGTAATAAGAAATCTTCAAAGAACAAGAGACTGTTGACACAGGGGCTTTGAAAAGACAAAGGACTCTATCAGCCAATTACCTTCTTGGAGAAATAAGGAAAGTTTAGCAAATAATTACATACCAGTTACCATAAAAGTTAAGTTAAATCTTTATTCATTCTGTAAGTTATCACTAAAAAGTTTAATCACTAAGTCTATTTGCTAAAAAGGGAGAAAGACTTTTCCATATTATGAAAAGGTTTCTTTTAATAGTTCTAAGAGATGGTGTCTCATGACTTTGAGACAATCAATGTTTGTGATAGAAAATGACATTTCCTTACATTTATGGCCAGTGATTTTCAAAAAGGGTGCCAAGACAATTTAATGGGAAAGAACAGCTTTTTAACAAAAGGTGCTACTACACCTGGACTTCCACATGCAAAAGAATGAACCAAGAGCCCTACCTCACACCAAACACAAAAATTAACTCAAAATGGATCAAAAACCTAAACGTAAATCTTTAAGACCCTCAATTAGGCAAGAGTTTCTTAGACATGACACTAAAAACATATGCAACAAAAAAGATAAATTGCAGACTCCTCAAAATTAGAAATTTTTGCACTGCAAATAATGCCAGCAAGAAGGTGCAAAGTGTCCACTATGTATGAAGAGTTCTTACAACTCAACAAAAGAGACAATCTCTGGACAAAAAGATCTGAATAGAGATTACCCCAAAGATGACACACAAATGGCCAATAAGGGCATGAAAAGGTGTTCAACCTCATTCATCATTAGGGAATGTGTATCGAACGACACACCACTTCATAGTCACTAGGTTGGCTATAATCCAAAAGATAATCATAAATACTGATGATATGGAAAACCTGGAATCCTTCTTCACTGCTGGTGGGATATGAAATGGTGTAGCCACTTTGTACAACAGCCTGGTGGATCCTCAAAAAGTTAAATGTGTTGCCATATGACCCAACAACTCCACTCAAGAAAATGAACACATCCACATAAAAGTTCAAACACTAATGTTCATAGCATAAGTCATAACATCCAAAAGGTGAAAACAACCTAAATGTCCACCAACTGATGACCATTTCACAAAGTACGGTATGCCCATGAACATCATTTGGCAAAAAAAAAAAAAAAAAAAGGAGTGTAACACTGACAGGATAAATCTTGAAAACATTCTGGTATGTGAGAGAGGTCAGTCACGGGATACTACAGATTGTATAATTTCATTTGTATGAAATTTCCAGAGTGAGTAATTACAGAGAAGGAACGTAGCTTGGTGTTTGCTCAGGGCTGGCACAGAGGGCAGGGGCCAAGAGTGACTGAATAGGTACAGGGTTTCTTATGGGAGAGGGAAAATGTTCTGAAATTAGGATGTAGTGATGTTCACATAACTATGTAAATACACTGAAACATGCAGAGAAAGAAAAAAGAAGCCTTCTAATCTCTCTCAAACTCTTTGTTATAAATTTAACAATATGATGCCCCTGTATCGGTTTTACTTCTTTCTCTTTTTTTCCCTTAGCGGTGACGCTATTTCAGAGTAGCTATGGGGTGGTGTGAGCATGTCTATGCATCTGGCACACCCAGAGCCAACAAATGTTCCTCAGTATCCTCAGAAGAATGCCAAGGAAACAAAGGGAGGAATATACCTGCTAAGGAGGGTGCTGAAGAAAGCAGCCTTGGGGGAGCCTCTCGGCCTTCCCCTGCGGGCCAGGGGCAGTTAAGTGGGCCTGGCACCATTACCTCAGAAGGAACAAGACCCCTCCGTTCTGTGTTTTTTTTTTTTTTTTTCCTCCCTAGCCTTTCTGTAAAACATCTAGTCCCTCATAAAGCTATGCCAGCATATGTTCTCCCCATATTTGGTGGCCAGGAGGAAGGTCATGGGGAGGGGGCTGGGGTGTTAGGAAAGCTAATCAGAACAACGGTGACAGTGAAAATTGACTTACCCAGAGCTTACAATGTGCCAGGCCCTGTTCTAGATGCTGTATACATGTGAACTCTGTTCCTCCCATGGCCGGTGAGGGTGGCACACAGGTGAGGAAACCAGGGCCGACTAACAGGGGATGCCTAGAACTGATAAAGCCGAGTCACACACTATGCTCTGGAAGTCTCCAAGTGATCCCAGTTCGAAAAGCTGAAAAGCTGAAGAATGACAATGCTTGCCTCTGAGGAGTGGGCCAGGGGCAGCTGATGGCCACTGGCTGTTCTCTTTTGTCTCTTGCTACCGCTGGAGGGGTTTAGCTCTATGTGTACATTACTTAGCTAATTTGATAGGTTAAAAATGCCATTTTTTTTTACATAAATGATTTTTAAAATTTTATTATTCAGGGTTAGCCAAAGAATGATGAAAAGGCCATTATCATGCCTGCTGACAGGAGAATAAATTGGCACAATCTTTCTAAAAGGAAATTTTATAACACTTATCAAGTGCTTTGGCCTGTAATTCCACTTCCAGGAGCTTATCCTGTTGAAATAATCATGGACAGAGATTCATATGAATGTGCTACAGAGATTCATATGAATCTCTGTCCATGATTATTCATCAGGATAAGCTCCTGGAAGTGGAATTATATAAGGATGTACAATGGATGACAATGCTTCTTCAATTAAAAAGTTGAACCCCGTAACTGTCCAACAGTAGCTGAATGGGAAAATGAACGACTCACTGGTGCACAGGAGCACGCCTGCCTTGAGAGCACACAAAACGTTCAGTCAGGAGTAAGAGCTCAGAGTACAATATAAAGGGAAAAGATGGGGTGTAAACTTAGGTATGTGCAATATGATCCTCAATTTGTAAGAAAAAATGTATACAAATATGCACGAAGAAAAAACTAGAAGAGGCTGTGGACTGTGGGCCACCGGGGTCGGTGAAGGATCTCAAGATGGCTGGGCGAAAACTTGTTCTAAAAACCATTGACTGGGTAGCTTTTGGGGAGATCATACCCCGAAACCAGAAGGCCATTGCCAACTCCCTGAAATCCTGGAATGAGATGCTTACCTCCAGGTTGGCTACTCTTCCTGAGAAACCACCTGCTATCGACTGGGCTTACTACAAGGCCAATGTGGCAAAGACTGGCTTGGTAGATGACTTTGAGAAGAAGTTTAATGCCCTGAAGGTTCCTGTGCCAGAGGATAAATACATTGTCCAGATGGATGCTAAAGAAAAAGAAGGTGTGAAAAGCTGTGCTGAGTTTTTGTCCCTCTCAAAGGCCAGGATTGAAGAATATGAAAAAGAACTGGAGAAGATGAAGAACATAATTCCATTTGATCAGATGACCATTGAGGACCTGAATGAAGTCTTCCCAGAAACCAAATTAGACAAGAAGTATCCCTATTGGCCTCACAAGCCAACTGAAAATTTATAAACTTGAGTTGAGGAGAAAGCCCTGGCTCTCATATTATAAACATTGGACGTTAAAAATAATGATACGGAAAAAAAAAAAAAAGAAAGAAAAAGAAAAAACTAGAAGAAAATACATTACAATATTAACATTTTAGGGAGTTAGAATTACAAGCATGGTTCCCCCTCCTTCTACTTTTCTGTAATTTCTACAACAAAAGCAGAAACACAACACTTGAAGATACCAGCTCAAAAGTGTTCAGTGGAACAAACAAACACTTCCACCACCAGAAAGCCAAGGACCCACGTCAGACACAGAGACCAGCTAACTACTGTATAGGTGAGGCTACGGTCACTAATCAGGACAAGTCAGCACCAACAGGCTGAGGCTGAGGCTGAGGCTGCCGGGTCTCCAGGGCTGAAAAGAAACCCCATACGATCATAAAAAAATAAATAAATAAATCATCCTAAAAGAAAATAGTCTTAAATCTGAACTTCCTACCTGTAGCCAGCTCCCAATGCCCCCTCTCACTCAGCGCATGATACCTCTGACGTGTCCTGTCAGGCTGCAGAGAAGGGCACCTCCCAACTCATTGGGCCAAGAGCCCCTGGAGGAGAGTATGCGCCCTCACAATACACAACCCTTGAGGAAATCAGTGCACAGAGGTCAGGAGCCGAATCCCAGCTCCTGCATCAAAACTGGGACTGACTTTGCTCCTGTTCATTCTGATCCAAGACTGGTGTGTGTTCTGACTTGCCCACTCAAAAATGGCCTCTAGGTTTTGCTCTCTTGGTACCTTGCCCTCCTTTCCTCCTCCCTCCAAAGGCCAAACTTGAAGTCTGGTTATTACTGCAAAAGCTGCAAAAATCTCATTCACCATACCCACCTCCCATCTTTCCAGCTCACCCCAACCCCCAGCACCCTGGGGTCCAATAATCCTTCAGCCTCACTGGCAGTCCCACCACATTTCCCCACCCCAGCCACTCGCCTGGACCAGCCTCTCCTCTCTCAAACCTCCAAGGTCTTCCCCTTGTCTCACAGGACCTGAATTCCTGATCCTAAAGGAAATCAAAGCAACCACAAGGAATTTCCACAAGCTCTCACATCTACCCCTTACCCTTCTCTCCTGCCACGTTCCGACCAAGGCCAAACCCTCCTCTAGGGTGCTGTCCCCTTCCCCAGGGGACACCCTGCCTGCACAGGGACAGCACTGAGTAATCCCCCTTGCACACAGTTCCAGCCTCTCTTCTACTCAATCAACTACAATTTCCCACGTTGTAGAAGCTCTCTTGATCTCAGACTTCACCTACCTCCCTGCACTGGCTGTAACCCTTTCCTCCTGTCCCCTCCTGCCTCTGCCGCTCCAGCACAACTGTTGTCAGGATCACCAAGGGCGCCACCCTAAGGACAACAGCTCCGCCTGACCACACTCTAGCCAGGCTCTTCTCTCTCTGCTGGTCCTCAATCTGGACCCACCAAGACCTGAACAAAACATCAGTATAGTTTCTAACACCTCAAGGCCCCATCCCTACAATTACCCCGGCCCCCTGAAAAAGTGCCTGCCTAAGAAGTCAAAGCTGCCAAAGAATCCAGCCAACACCAGAAGCTGGGGCCCACGCAGGCAGCCCTGGGGAAGGCGACAGCCGGTCAGCAAACCTAGATGGGGTCCATGGACTGACCCCCTGAACCCGTGTTGTCCTGAGCCTACCGGGTGTCACCCCTCCTTCCCGTCCCTACTCCCTCAGTCACTGAGGACAAGCCCAAGGTGAGCTCAGCTCCCCCACCTCTTATCCCTACAGCGGGTCATCACTGGTCACCAGCCACTGCAGACAGGAAATCCCACCGCAGGTTCTCCGGGCGGCACGTCCTGCCGCAGCTGCAGCACCTGCCGGCCCACGCTGGCTTCTCTCTCCGCGCGATTTCTTACCTTGGCTCCGAGACGGACTCCAGAGACGGCTTTCCGTGCTCCCTGGTGGCCTCCCGACACTCCGTGCGCTGTGCGCGCCTGGTCCTTTGGCGAAGGGAGCCCACCTGGCCGCGTGTAGGGCCGCTCTGGGCGCTGGCCCCGAGGTGCGCTGGTCCGCGGCCTCGTCGCCCCCAGCACAAGGCCTGCTCAGGACCCTCGGGCCGCGTGTCCTCCCGTCGGCGGCCCTCGCCTCCGCGTCTCTCAGGAGCCCCCGGGCCACGCTGCAGGGCTCGGCGGTGCCGGACGCCCTCCCCAGGCTTCCCGGTTCGCTCGCTCGCTCGCTCGCTCGGGGACAAGCCCGCGACCTGAGGCAGGCCTGCGGGCGCACGTGGCTCCCCCTCCCCTCCCCTCCCCTCCCCCACCCCGCCGGCCCGAGTCGCTGCACCCGCGTCGCCGCGCCCTGCTCCCTCACTGTCCCGCAGGCGCCCGCCGCCCCTTCAGCACGCGAGCGCCCGGGCCGCCGACGTTCTCCGGGGCCCGGGGCCCGGGGCCCGGGGCCCGGGGCCCGGGGCGGGCGGACGCGCGGGACCCCACCGAACGCCTGAGTCAACGACGGAGTGTGGTGACGAGAATGCCGGGCTCGGCGGGAACAGCCCGGGGCAGCGGGCGCCTCGGGCCCCGCGGGGCCGCCCTCGACCGTCCCGCTCCCTCACCCACGTGGGAGCCGCCCCGCGCCCCCGACCCCGACCGCGACCCGACCCCGACCCCCGAGTCCTCCGCCTACCTGCGCTCGGCCGCCAACGCGGGCTTCCGGCAGGCGCCCCGCCCTGGTGACACGGGCCCGCCCCCCAGCGGCGTCGCCCCGCCCCTCCCCGGCCGAGGCCCACCTCCGTCTGCCTGCCGGCCAATGGCGTGCGGCGGCCGCGAGGGGGCAGGTCCGGGCACCGACGCGGACTGCTAGCGTCATCCCTGGGCGCCGCGGGTTGCCGGGAGCCGCGGGTTGCCTAGCAACCCCCACGTGCGAGCTGCCGGGACTGTAAGACTGTGCGCAGTGTTTGCACGCCGCACAGGCGGAGCCTCGGGAATGCGGTCGTCTGCCTAGGGGTCGCCCGGGCGGCCCCACGTGGCTGGCAGGTGCACGAGTGGGGTGACTGTCGCTGCCTCGGAGCAACTGGGGGTCTGGCGACCGGAGCGCCGCACCGGGAGCAGGTGCAGGTCCGCAGCGCCTCCCCTGCTTCTAGGTGCGAGGGTAGCCCCCGCGTACGCAGGCGCAGCTCCGGTCACTCCCCGCGCTCCCGTTGGTGCAGATGCGGGTGCCGCTCGGGTCCCTTCCCGTCCTCACCCGGGTGCGGCTCCGCTGCGGTCACTCCCCGCGCTCCCAGCGCGCACTGGTTTGAGCATGTCCAGCCTTGCTGACCTCGGGAGAAACTGTCCTGCTTTCAAACTGCCCCGAGGCCTCGTGGCCCCACGGAGAAGACTTCATCCTATAAGCTTAAATAGCACATAATGCCATGTAAAAATATATAAATGTATAATACATTGTTTAGTTTTGCCTTTTAAGAAAAGAGCTCTGGCAGCCCGGGTGGCGCAGCGGTTTGGCGCCGCCTTCAGCCCAGGGCGTGATCCTGGAGACCCGGGATCGAGTCCCACATCGGGCTCCCTGCATGGAGCCTGCTTCTCCCTCTGCCTGTGTCTCTGCCTCTCTCTCTCTCTCTCTCTCTCTCTCTCTCTCTCTGTATGTGTCTGTCATGAATAAGTAAAATCTTAAAAAAAAAAAAAAAAGCTCTGATAACGGAGGGATGGGTCATTCAAGTCAGCCTCCCATTAAGAATAGCAAAAAAAAAAAAAAAAAAAAAAAAGCTAGCCAAAATATAATCGTTTAAAAATAACTGTTATGGGGAGCCTGGATGGCTCAGGTCGGGATCTGGAAGTCCCAGGATTGAACCTCAGGTCCTACTCCCTGCTCAGCCAGCAGTCTGCTTCTCCCTCCCCCTCTGCCCCTCCTCCCAGCATGTGCTCTCTCTCTCTCTCCCTCTCTCTCTCTCAAATAAAAATAAAATCCTTTTTTTAAATACAATCTTTTTTTAAAAATTCTGTTATAGGGGTGCCTGGTTGGCTCAGTCAAGTGGAGCATATGACTCCTTCTTTTATTTTATTTATTTATGGTAGTCACACACAAGCAGGCTCCATGCACCAGGAGCCCGACGTGGGACTCGATCCTGGGTGTCCAGGATCGCACCCTGGGCCAAAGGCAGGCGCTAAACCACTGCACCACCCAGAGATCCCTGGAGCATGTGACTCTTGATCTCGGAGTCATGAATTTGAGCCCCACATTGGATGTAGAGATTACTTAAAAATAAATAAAAACTTTTAATACTAATTCTGTTTAATGCCATCAGAGTGCTAATTTTACAGTGAAATATTCTTACAGGTTAAAAGGAAAGTCAGAGTAGTACACATGATATTTAGCAATATTTTCCACTCCGGGGTCAGTCGGTTCTGGAAGAGGTAGCAGGAAGGCTAAGAACCTGAACAGAGATTGACAGCTTAGCAGGAAGGCTAAGAACCTGAACAGAGATTGACAGCTTGGTGGGCTAGGGCTGCTAAGGGGGAGGCTTCTTAGAAAATGTCCCATCTCTGAGCTGAGATCCTGAACAGCTACACGGAGTGAATATGAACCAGAGTAGATCGGCTTCGCAGGGACTTCATAAAATCCGTATTAAATTCATCTCAATTTCTGAAACTGCAAGTGATTCAGGGTTTATTGTTCATCTCAATTTCTGAAACTGCAAGTGATTCAGGGTTTATTGTTGGTGCTGCTAGCCTGCTCAAAAAGGGTAAACTCTTCCTAGAAGAATAATATCCTGTGGGCCAAACTATAAATGCTCACATATTATGTCCAGCACTCAATAGGAAACAGCTATGTGCACAAGGAGACAACACAACGTGATAGAAAACCAAGAAAAAGATAGCACTTTCACTGTACAATGGATTGCTGGCACACTCACCCAATGTTGTAACATCATGGATCTGAAAATGTCTAGTTTCTGATGAACAGCTCCAGTCACCTGCTAGCACAATATCCATGGCCATGTGTTCAATTTCTAAGGCCGGGTAGCACGTCAGGAGCTTCTTAGCATGGTATGTAATTCTCTGCAGCAGAGGGCATGGCTTTGCACCAAATTCTGGGGGATGGTGCCAGGGACCACAGTCTCATCTACCATGGATGTACCTCTCTAGCTGTGTTAGACCTTCCAAGTTATATGCCCCAAATCCAGGACAGCTTATGCCACATACTGATCTGCTACAGAGCCTTTCTTTGTCTTATGGCCTCACTGAAAACCAACAGACTTCCAATAAATGGATGGTGGTCGTATTAAATATGATCCATGCTGCCTCCCAAATCTAAAAGGCAGAAAATTGTATTTGTTTTCTATTTCTGCATAACAAATGAACACAAAATTTAGCAGTTTAAAACAATAAATTAAGCAGCTTCGTGTCACAGTCTCTGAGGGGTATTCTCAGTCTCCGGTATTCTCAGGAATAGCCCTGTGCCTCTGACTCACTGTCCCTCACTAAGCCACAGTCAAGGTGTCTGCCAGGGCTGTGGTTTCATCAGAAGGCTTATCTGGGGGACAGTCCATTTCCAAGCTTACAAGCAGCTATTGGAAGGACTCATTCCTCAAAGGCCACTGGGCTGAGGGCCTCAGTGCTCACTGGCCATCAGAAAAAGGCCTCTCTGAGTTCTTTGTCATGGGGGCCCCTGCACAGGCAGCTCACATGGCAGCTGGCTTCCCTGGGGCGAGTGAGCAAGAAGGCACACAAGAGAGAAGTCACAAGCTCTTTGTAACCACATATTGTATGATTCTATTTACATGAAATGTCCAGAACAGGCAAATCCGGAGACAGAAAGTAGATTAGTAGTTGCCCAGGGCTACTGTTGGAAAAGAATGGGGAATGCTTAATGGGTGTGAGTTTTCCTTTGGGGACACTGAGAATGTTCTGGAACTAGATGGTGGTGAGGATTGCACATTGCAAATGTACTAAGTGGCACTGAATTATTCACTTTAAGATGGTTAAAATGGTGAGTTTTGTGGGTTTCTTATCACCATGAAGAAAAGTGTTCTTGTTCCTCCATAAATGTGGCTGTTTGTTGGTGTCTATGAGCTTCAAGTTGCAGGGACTCTCGTCCCCAGCATCTTGGCTGAACTTTGTTGAAGATGTAAGACAGTAACAGGAGTCCGAAAGTTAAGACTGCGCAAGTATTCTATTCCTCCCAACACTCCTACCTCATTCCCACCTACCCAACCTCACGTAGGTAGCCAACTTCATTAGTTTCTGGTTTATTCTCTCTGAGCTTCTTCTAGCAAAAACAAGCAGATGTGTGGCTACTTCTTTCCCCTCTTCCCTATACAGAATGCAGCACTGCACACATTCTTCGGCACCATGCTCCTTCAAGCCAACAATGCATCCTGGAAAATCATCCATCACTTTACAGGCATCCTCTTATCCTTTCCCACAGCTTCACGGGGACCCACGGGTAAATTTACCATGGCTCAATTAATCAGTATCCATACACAAGTGTTCAGTCTCCAGCTGTGCAATTCTAAACTGTGCTTCAATGAATAGTCATGCACATATGTACTTTACTATTGTTGGTGGTACACCTTCAGGGTAGACTCCTAGGGGAGTGGGATCACCAAATATAGTTTTGCTGGGTATAGCCAGATTTTCCTCTATGATGGCTGACATTTGGCACCTTCTCCAGCAACGTGTGGACATATCGCTTGCCTATAGCCTTGTCCACAGAGCATGCTGTTCAAGTTTGGATTTCTGCTCATCTAATGTGAGCTAGACCTCAGTGTGGTCTTGATTTGCGTCTCTCCCAACTCAAGTAAAGTGGAACATCCCTGTCTATGCCCCGGGGTCGTCATCATATACTCTTGTGTCATTTCATCCATCTTCTTATCCAGTTTCTGATCTTTTTTCCCCCTCGATGTGCACATTCTTTATGTATTAGAAATATCAACCTTGGGCAGCCCAGGTGGCTGAGTGGTTTAGCGCCGCCTTCAGCCCAGGGTGTGATCCTGGAGACCTGGGATTGAGTCCCACACCAGGCTTCCTGCATGGAACCTGTTTCTCCCTCTGCCTGTGTCTCTCTGCTTCTCTCTCTCTCTCTCAGTGTCTCTCATGAATAAATAAATAAAATCTTAAAAAAATATATCAACCTTTATCTATTACGGATGTTGCAAATACCTTGTCCTGGTTTGTCACCTGTCCTTTGGTCTCACATATGATGTTCTCCACCATGTAACTGTGCTTTGCCACTATGAACCTTTTACTTCATCCATCTAACTTTTGCATCATTGTGAGGAGGCCTTTCCTACACCCAGTTTTGGAGAAACTCACCCAAGTTTTCTTCCCATAACCTGTTTGGTTTCATTTCTTACATTCACATTTCTGATGGGAATCCTTGTGTGTGTGTGATCTAAGGTATAGATCCAACGTTACCTTCCTCTAAGTGGCAACCTGGTGAACCCACACTGCTGTTCAAAAAACCCATCTTGGGGATCCCTGGGTGGCTCAGTGGTTTAGTGCTGCCTTCGGCCCGGGGTGCAATCCTGGAGTCCCGGGATCGAGTCCCGCGTCGGGCTCCCTGCATGGAGCCTGCTTCTCCTTCTGCCTCTCTCTCTCTCTCTATCATGAATAAATAATAAATAAAATATTTAAAAAAAAAAAAAAACCCATCTTGGCTCCAGTGACTTGAGATATACCTTCTATCACATCCAAGTTTCCACAAGACCTTGGATTTGTTTCAGGGTTTCCTATTCCATGGTACTGGCCCATCTATTATTGTGCCTGCAGTGCACTGTTTTATACATGGGGGCTTTACAGTGCACCATGAGAAGGGCTTTCATGGTCTCCTTTGCTCTTCCTCCATGTGCAGTTTTCCATACGAACTTGAGTGTTGACTTGTGTAACTCCAGAAAAGCAGCTTGTTAGGAAAGCCTGGGTGGCTCAGCAGTTGAACATGTGTCTGGCTCAGGGCATGATCCTGGGATTCTGGGATTGAGTCCTGCATCAGGTTCCCTGTGAGGAGCCTGCTTCTCCCTCTGCCTAGGTCTCTTCCTGTCTCTCATGAATAAATAAATTTTTTAAAAAGCAGCTTGTTGGTATTTTTATTGGGATCCTCATAGATTTAAAATTCAGGCAAGTCAAAATGAGTGGCAGACAACAGAAAAATCAGAAAAGACACAACTATTCTAAGCCCTGAGCTCTACAGTTACACACTTGGCAAGAACACTTAGAAGGAAAATAGAAAACTTGGAAACTGCTAAGTTTCCAAGTGGATTAATTCCTCTTACAAAGGCACTCGTCAGGGCAGCCCGGGTGGCTCAGCGGTTTAGTGCTGCCTTCAGCCCAGGGCCTGTTCCTGGATACCCTGGATCAAGTCCCACGTAGGGCTCCCTGCATGGAGCTTGCTTCTCCCTCTGCCTCTCTCTCTCTCTGTGTCTCTCATGAATAAATAAATAAAATATTAACAAAACAACAACAACAAAAAAAGGCACTCGTCAAAACTATCAAAAAAGTATTGAGAGACATTATGAAGTTGGAAATGGTTCTGACCTTTATAACAATAGCAACTGATAGGAGTTTTCTGTTGTTTTAAAGATCATATTTATTTGACAGAGAGGGGGAGGGGGAGAGAGAGAGAAAGAGAATATGCACAAGCAGGTGGCAGAGACAGGGGGAGAAGCAGACTCTTCACTGAGCAGGGAGCCTGATGTAAAACTCAATCCCAGGACCCTGGAATCATGACCTTCATTTCAATGAAGGCAGATGCTTCACTGACTGAGCCACCCAGGCACCCAGCACCTGATATGTTCTTTAAGGAGTGGGAAACTTTTTAAAAAAGATTTTATTTATTCATTCACAAGAGACACAGAAAGAGACAGAGACATAGGCAGAGGGAGAAGCAGGATCCCTACAGGGAGCCCAATGCGGGACTTGATCCCAGGACCCCGGGATCACGTCCTGGGCCAAAGGCAGATGCTCAACCACTGAGCCACTCAGGTGTCCCAAGGATTGGAAAACTTTGTTTTTTTGGAGCTGAGTTGGCCTTTATGTTAAAGTGGCTATGTACCAAGTCTTTTTACAGGACTCATTGTCATCCAGGGTTGTATTGTTTTACTATTTTTACTTTTTATATATAAAGAATTAAAAATAAGAGAGACTAAAGTAATAAGTTGGTGGATAAATCTAAAAAAATTTAAATAAAAAAAGTTAAATTGAGGCAAAATGGAGATCTTTATGATGTTGTCTTAAAGAGTAAGGCCTGTCTTGCTGGTTGTGTATACTTTTGTGTCTTTCATGTTTTTTTTTTTTTTTTTTTTTTTTATGATAGTCACACAGAGAGAGAGAGAGAGGCAGAGACACAGGCAGAGACAGAAGCAGGCTCCATGCACCGGGAGCCCGACGTGGGATTCGATCCCGGGTCTCCAGGATCACGCCCTGGGCCAAAGGCAGGCGCCAAACCGCTGCGCCACCCAGGGATCCCTCTTTCATGTTTTAAAGTTTAAAGTTTTATCTAGATCTTGCATAGATCTCGTTGAGTTTATTCCTAAGTATTTTATCTTTATTGCCATTGTAAATGGGATTTTTCTCTTCTGTCGTATCTTCAGATTGTTATTTATGGCAATGAGGGCTATTGATAGTCTTAGATCTTGTTATTTCTTGAAATTCTTGCATTGTCAGAGGAGGTACATACATTTTATGATCCTAAGGAAATTTTCTCTCACGTCCTACTTGTCTGAGCACTATATGACAGATATCTGATTAGATACTACACTTGTTTTACCTCTTCTCCTCCATGTTTCTATTCCTTAGAACTCAGTCTGGGCCTAGTCCTTGTTCCCTCTCCCTCTCTCCAACTCTGTGATTTCATCTGTTAACATAGCTTTCCATCCAACCACATGCCAATGATTCTAAATCCTGTTTCTGGTCTGAACCTTGCACCCTGGACTTGCTTACCTGCCTGCCTACATGGCTTCTCTACACAGCAGCCCAGTAAATATCTCAAACAGGGATGCCTGGGGGTGCTTAGTGGTTGAATGTCTGCCTTCGGCTCAGGTCGTGATCCTGGCGTCCCGGGATTGAGTCCCACATCGGGCTCCCTGGGGGGAAGCCTGTGTCTCCCTCTGCCTGTGTCTCTGCCTCTCTCTCTCTGTCTCTCATGAATAAATACATAAAATCTTTAAAAAAATAAAAAAAGGACACGCTCACAGCTCCACTCTGGATTCTTCTTTTCAAACCTCTTCCCTTGCTCACCGTGCCCCTCTCATCCTCAGTGCCACCAGGAAAAGATACTGTCCCCACTCCTCTCTGCCTGGCACCCTATACGTCTTGTTAAAAGCAACAGGCTTTCCATGTTTCCCACCCCGATCTATTCCTAGACTCCACAACCTCACACCCAGGTCACCCCCACTGTCCTCCTAATGCATCCTCTACCTCCCAATGGCCAGAAATATCACTTTAGAACATGGATCAGATTACCATATTTTTCACTTTGAGGGTAACATGTTTGTATTTTTTAAGTATTCTCTATGCCCAACATGGGGCTTGAACTCACAACCCTGAGATCAAAAGTCACATACTCCACTGACAGAACCCGCAGGGCGCCCCCAATGTTTGTGATTTTATTACTTCATTTTTTATTTTTTAAATATTCATTTATTTTTATTTTTTAAAAGATTTATTTATTTATGATAGACATAGAGAAAGAGAGAGAGAGAGAGAGGTAGAGACACAGGCAGAGGGAGAAGCAGGCTCCATGCCGGGAGCCCGACGTGGGACTTGATCCCGGGACTCCAGAATGGCACCCTGGATCAAAGGCAGGCGCTAAACCACTGAGCCATCCAGGGATCCCCAAGATTCATTTATTTTAGAAAGAGCACACACGCAAGCAGGGGTAGGGGCAGAGGAAGAGGGAATCTCAAGCGGACTCTGCTGAGTGCAGAGCACAACACAGGGCTTGACCTCAGGACCCTAAGATCATGACCTGAGGTGAAATCAGAGTCAGTGCTTAACCAAGCCACCCAGGCACCCTCCCATATTTGTAATTTTAAAATTCCCTCAAGGATTCCTCATCAACTTAGGGCCTCATAGTCAGTCTCCACATTTGCCAGGTAGGAGCATGATTCTGGTCTCATAACTAACCATATAATAACACAGCTATAGAGACGACAATTTCAAAGTAGGAGTGCACAGCAATTTTTGTGTGTTTTAATTCTGTTGCGGCAAAATCATCCTTTTGGCCACGTAAGAGGTGGTTTTATACATAATGGCTTTGGTATTCGTTACCATGAATACCATGCTTTTAGAAGCAAACATAATATTTTAAATACTGTATTTAATACTGTGTTTTAAATACTTAAAATCGCTAAGTATTTAAACAGATTTCACTACTCTATGGATAATCATAACAAATAAAGCAGTGTGGGATGTTGATAGTGGGGGAAGTTGTGGGGGGCAGCACAGATAATGGGATGTGCTTTCTACTCAATTTTGCTGTGAACCTGAATCTGCCCTAAAAAATCAGTTTATCAAGTAAAAAAAAAGTCAAATCACAAATGATCCTGCTCTAGGCTTATAGTTTAAGTAAGTATCAGGAAACAATTCTTCCCTGTCGCTAGCTGTTGCAGCAGGAATTTGAACCATGCACATCAAGCCCAACTCCTGCCAAATACTCCTGGGCACCCCAGATGTCTCTGGTCTCAGTTCAGTAAAACTGGTTTCCTAATTTATAATAATTTTCCTAATTTAGCAAAAATTATGGTGATATGGTTTTCTCCACTTGTTGTTCCTTCCTACAAACTCCATCTTACCCTTGGATGCCGAGATGGATTCTAGGAAACGGTGTATCTGATCCTGTCTAAATGCTATGGTTATTGCAGCCTCCAGCTGAGCAGGCTCCTGGCATGTACACAGCACCGCAGAGGGGTTCCAGGCTCCGAACAAACTTGAGAACCACTGCTATAGCCAAACCATGCAAGGCACACCACACCACCCTCCCTTAAACAGGGGTGTGTGACAATGCGGACATGGGTGGGAGGGCATATGGCCTGAGCACACCAAAGAGCCCACCACCAGTGCTCTGTGGCTAGCAATGCAGGGCAGCACCAGAGGATCCGCCTGCAGTGGGAAGGCAATGACACCAACCCTTGGCCAAGCCACAGCCATGAGGTCATGTGTGGGCACCACTATGCACCAACACCCAGCTCCTCAATACACAGAACCTGACCTTTCCCCTTGCATCCTATAAGCTTCCTACCTGCATGCTATGGAAAAAGTGGCCCTTCTAAGTGCTCTCATTCTCCAGGGAACGTTCACATGAAAGCAGGAAGAGAGACACTGGTACACGGGTACTCTTCACGCACATCCCTTCTTCTTAAAGTTGAGCCAAAGAGAAGCTATCTACATAAGTAGCTTTACTTCAGAATGATAATCTACAGAATGTAAAATTAACCTACTTCTCTGTCTATTGGCATTTTTTGTTTTTGTTTTTACTAAAAGACCATTTTAAAAGATTGCTTTTGTAGCATTTATTCCAAGAAAATCTTAGCTAGTGATGCATTTTAAGATCTCATCACCCAGAACAAGGGTGTGTATAAACTCTACAAATGTGGGTTTGGGTAGAGCTCCCCCTAACGTCCTAATGAGAGGCAGTGAGCAAAGGACACAGACAAAAAATTTAGAAACAAACAGCAAACGAGCTCTTGTTACGGTGTTTAACTACTAGCATAGCAGGACACTCTCCTCCTCCTGCACTTTCTATACTCTCTACTGCGATCACGAGTCTTTATTTCAAGAAAATACAACAAGGCAAATCAACACCCACCTGGGGAAAGCTCCTGGCAGACCAAATAGAAAAGTCAGACCTGTTCCCTCAGCATGTTCCCCAGAACATACCATCACTGTCTCAAGACATCTGCAGTGCAGGATGAATGCCAGAAACCCTGTCAGGCAGGAAGCTTGGAGAACCAAGGCCATTTCAGCTACTAACCTAATTTGGAGCCTATCTTTTGAGTTTAATCTTAGGCTTAATTGAAAAGAATGAACATGGAAAATTGATTAAAAATACATTTAAAATATCCCTAATCCTTATCACGATGACCTACAAATGCTGACATGGGGCTGACGGCTACTGTGTCCACTCTCCCTGTGAGGCCGCACCTGACTTCCCAAAAGCAATCAACATTCCCACCAGCCCTCATCACCAGCCCGTAAAAGGCCTCTGGTGACACCTTGTGAACATCTGATGCTGCAGCCCACACACCACTGGGCAGGCAGTGGCCGGTGTTTCCAAGCTGCAGACAAGACGCTGGACACCAGGAACGATGGGCAGCCTGGCTCTGGGCCTTGCCCAGGAACAGCTGGTTGGTGCCAGCCCAAGGCCAACTCAGGAAGAGCAGGAAGGTAATGTGAGTAAAGAGGTGCTCCCCCACGTGGTGGGACCTTTCCAACCTTTCGCATCCCTTGGGACCACCTGAACTCCTGCTAACACACCACTGGAGAGAGAACACAGAGAGCTCTGAGTATAACCATCCCCCCTTGTCTATGTTTCAGCGCCCATGGGCCCCACAATCCAGCAGTTGATGACCCTTCCCTCCTGACATCGCAGCCCCAGGTCAACAGTGGACTGAGGCTTCATCATAGGCCTACGTCATTTTCCTCCTTCATCTCACCAGGAAGGCATCTGATCATCACACCATCACAAAAAAAGGGGGCATGCAGGACAGTAAGGAATTCCAAGGGGGGAGACACCCATTCACATAACATTTATTGCAATACGTTGTCACAGGTATACCTCGGAGATCCCACAGGGTTGGTTCTAGACCACCACAATAAGGTAAACATCTCTGTAAAAGGAGTCAAATGATCTTTTTGGTTTCTGGTGCACATAAAAGCCATTTATGCTATCCTGTAGTCTATTAAAGTGTGCAAAAACATGGTCTAAAAATTGTCAACACACCGATTTTTTTTTATTTTTTTATTTTTTTTTAACGCACAGATTTTAATTAAAAAATTTTACCAAGTAGCACCTGGGTGGCTCAATGGTTGAGTGTCTCCCTTTGGCTCAGGGCATGATCCCGGGGTCCTGGGATAGAGTCCCACATCGGGTTCCCCTCAGGGAGCCTGCTTCTCCCTCTGCCCTACATCTCTGCCTCTCTCATGAATAAATAAATAAAATCTTTAAAAAAACTCAATCAATCAAAAAAAATCAATACTTCATCAATAAAAAATGCTTTCACCCAAGCTGAAATCACAGACCACCACAACAAATATAATAATCAGAAAATCTGAGATGTTGCAAGATTACCAACATGTGACTCAGAAATGTAAAGGGAACAAAGGCTGTGGGAAAACTGGCACCCACAGACATGCTCAATGCAGGTTTGCCACAAACCTTCTATTGGTAAAAAATGCAGAATCTGTGAAGCACAATTAAGCAAGGAGCAGTAATATGCAGTATGCCTGGAGAACTGCACTTGCTCTGTTTTACTAGCTGTAGCTTATCTTACTGCACTTAATTCATAAAATTAAGTTCTACCACAGAACTGTGTGTATAGGGAAAAACCATACATACGTATGTATAGCCCAGTGTAATTCATGGCCTCAGACACCCACAGGGGTCTTAGAATGTACCCCTGTGCCAAGGGGGGACCACTCCACTGTGCTTGAACACTCTAATAAGGGCACTTGGGTGGTTCAGTGGGTGAAGTGTCCGCCTTCAGTTCAGGTCATGATCCCCGGGGTCTGGGATCAAGTCCCCATATCAGGCTCCCTGCTCAGTGGGGAGTCTGCGTCTTCCCTAGTTCACATTCTCTCTTGCTTGCTCTCTCAAATAGGTAAAGTCTTAAAACAAACATTCAAATCAAATCCAAAGACAGAAGCACGAGCACTCATAAGCTGACCATTCTTCCTGATAAAATGTGGGGTTTTGCCCTTTAGTTTGGATGACCAAGAACACCACCATCCAACAGAAATATAATGCTGGCCACCTACCTGTTTCCAAAGTTTCTAGTAGCTACAGTTAAAACAAGAACAGGTAAGATCAACTTTATTGCTTTATTTAATCAATTGTATCCAAAACATCACTTCAACATGTGGATAATTTTAACAATGACATACTTTAGTATTCTGGTATTATCTTCAAAGCTCAGTGTCTTAGATTCTCAAAACAGGTATTAAATTTCCATGAGAAAGGGCTGACCTGTATTTAAAATTTATAGTTGAAAAAATAGACTCATATACCAAAGTTCCTAACATACTGAAGAATTTTCTAAAAAGTGAATCAAGTTAATAGCCCTTAAGTTAAATATAACTAAAAATTCAATCCCACAGTTGGGCTGACTGCATTTCCTATGTTCCAAAACCTCTGTGGCCAAGTGACCATGTACTGGACAGTGGGGGTGCACAGAAGTGATTTGTCGAAGTGGAGTCCCCAGCCTGGCAGCATCAGCATCAGCTGGGAACTTCCTGAAATTCTCAAGGCCCACCCAGGCCCACAGAACCAGAAACTCTGGGGGTGGGGTCGGGTGCCCCTCAAACAAGCCCTCTAGGCAATTCTGAACATGCGGAAGTCTGAGAACCACTAGTTCAGAACACACACCAACTAAGACAGCCCGCAGAAATAGTTTTCATCACTTCCTTGTGGAATGGAAAAAGCCCACCCCCACCAAATCATGCTTTGAGGCTCTGAAACCAGGAGTAATTGCCTGTATTTTATTAATCTAGGAGCAAGAGGAGGTCTGGATGTATAGGTAGATGACCAGTGGGTTAAGATCAGGACCCAACTCAAATGACATTTTGCTTCACTGTTTCCCAAAGTCCCGGGTTGAAGGATATGGGGCTCTCTCATGGACCATGGCCATGACTGGTGTCTATATGGCCAAAGGGCTGTTCTCAGTGGAAGAGTGGCCACATCTAAACAAGGCCCTTAGCAAGGTACATGGCCTCCCCCCTTTCCTGGGCTCATGTAGCTGTCACCACGGAAGCCACAAGATGAAGACAGAGTGCAATCAGCTGTGTGACAGAAGGTTCCAGAACACTGGGTTCTTTGGGGACTCAGGCCAGGGCAGAGCCGCTCTCTTATCTGTCACACCCCTTCAATCCTTACGGCACTTTACTTGGGAGGCAGGAGGGAGGAAGCAGAGGTTGACGGAGCAGCTTAGTCTAACTTAGAATATCCATATCCTTCTATTTATTTTGCCAAAATTTGTACATTTTACTGGAAAACTTTTAATGACATTCCCGACCGTTTGTCATGAGTAGTACAAAGGCACTAGAGCACAACTTTGCCTACAAAGCTAAATATACAAAACAAGTGAATGTGCCAGTATGTGCAGATAGTCCCATCATCTCTTTACTTTCCACCTGAAAGAGAGCAAAAGAACAGCTTATTTTTTAGGTCTGTCTTGATTAACCAGGAGCAACTGATCATCTAAAAGCTCTAGGCCGGGCAGCCCAGGTGGCTCAGCGGTTTATTGCCACCTTCTGCCCAGGGTGTGATCCTGGGGACCGGGATGGGGTCGCCCATCAGGCTCCCTGTGTGGAGCCTGCTTCTCCCTCTGCCTGTGTCTGTGCCTTTCTGTGTGTCTCTCATGACTGAATAAATAAAATCTTTAAAAAAATAAATCAAAATAAAATAAAAAATAAAAGCTCTAGGCCATATAAGGTATTTTAGCAACCAGCTATAAAATGTTACTGCTAACTATGCTCCATGCTAGAATGAACTGTGTTGGTAATTCAGGGTTTGAGAGCACACACAACCAGACCCTTATCCCTCCTTAAGACTAAGCCAATGGAGCACGCAGTTAATCAGTTGGTTATTAACTGCATGCACTGCAGTGACTCCTCAGTGCTCGCCACTCGGACAAGAACTGTTCCTGCTGGTACAAAGCAACCATACTTGTGCACGCTGTTTACATCAATACCTGAGTCGCTGAGCCCGCCAAATGGTAGACAGCCTGTGTAAAGCTCCTGATGGCTCGGATTCAGAGGCTCTGGCAGCTGCATACCTACACAGAAAGGCAGACCAACGGTCACCGACCCCTCCGTCAGCTTACCTGGAGACCTATGTGCACAGTGAACCCTATGCTCTGTCCAGGTACAGATGACACGAGAAATCACCGCTAACTACAAGGTAAACCCATGCTTCCATATTCATTCAACAGCAGGTTTAGGCAAACATCTCCACTTTGAGAAAGGTACTCTTGCTTATACCACTACCAAATGGGATAGATTGTGTCCCCACAAAAGATAGGCTAAGCCCCGTACACTCAGGACCTCAGAATGTGACATCTAGAAGTAAGGCTGTCACAGATGTACTCAGCTGAGATGCGCTAAGAGTGCAGAGGTGTGGGACCCTAATCTAGGATTGTCCCCTCATAAAAAGGGGACATTTGGACACAGACACACAACAGAAAAGCAGGTGATGGAGGACACAGAGGTTGGGAGAGGCATCCACAGCCAAGAACGGCTGAGGACTGTTGGCAGACCACCCGCAGCTTGAGGGGATGGCCTGGAGTGGGCTCTCCCCACAGCCTTCAGAAGCCAACCCCGCCATACCTCCAACCTGTACTTGTGTCTCCAGAGCCAGAGAAAATGAACTTCTGCTGTTGAAGTCACGCAAGCTGCGGTACTTTGTTTTGGCAGCCATAGAAAACAATACAACTAGAATCCAACTTTAGTTTAAAATCCAATTTTAATTTAGATTATATTCATCCAAACTCCTACAACAAACACCTCACCTCAACAACTTAGGTCAGTACAATTCTCAACGTTGCCCTATCCCCACTGCTGGGGTCAGGCAGGTCCATTGATGTCACTGTACGTGAGCCAGCACATCAGAGCCAGCCTCTCTTCTCACCCGGCTACGCTGATGGGGCGGCTCCCGTGCTTGCAGCTGTGATCCAGAGGGTGTCTATGCTGAATGCAGAAACTGCCACGACACTGGTCACAAGCCACCTGCAGCATCTCTTTCTTCTTGCACCCCTCTTTTGAGCACCGGTACATAAAAATCTGAGAAGGCGAGAGTTGCTTTAATAAGTAATTATTTAAGAAGCCCTTAAAACAACCAACACTGAAACTAGAAACAGTTTTTAGCTACATGAAATGAAGACATCAAAATTTCATTCAAACATCTGCCAGGTAAATAGGTGAGTACTAACTAAGGAAATGGGAGAGTTTTAACAAACACAAAAATAGCATATTAAGTTGGGTATTCATGAGAGATGATCAGAGGTGTTCTCAGCCAAAAAAACCCCCACAAAATCCAGGGGAGTGGGGACTAGGGACATGGAGGGAAGGAGGCTAAGCCTGTGGCATCATACACAGTCCTACAGAAGGCAACTGGTTCCAGGGGCATTCCAGGGAGCTAAAAATTTATATTCCCTATACTCATTATATTATTAGAGTTTTGGGGTGGTTTTTTTGCAGGGGTGATGTGGGACAAGGGAGTGATACAAATTCTCAAGCACTGCTGACTCTGTGAGGTAAGGATGTTGACCAAAAGGTACCCACATAGAAGCCTGAGGCAGCCCTCCAGCAAAGACAGGCAGGCACAGGCTGCCAGGAGTGACCTGATGATATACAAACAGCACAAGGATATAGGGTGCCTGCTCCAGGAGAGCAAAGGCAGGCATGCACAACCTGGGGCTAGGAGAGTGGGGACAGGGGATGGGCTTGGGTCACAAATCTAGAGTGAGCCAAGAATGAGGAAGACCTTGTTAACTGAGGAGGAAGGCATGCCAAGTGGAGCTGTGGCCTTACGTAGAGACAGGGAATTTTTAAAAGAACTTCCAGAGGGCCTGGAGTAGTATGAAGAGAAGGGGGTTATGGAGGATGACTGGGGTCAGCTGGTTAATAAAAGGTTCTGGGTGCTAGGCGAAGACACACAGAGCTTATTCTCTCATGTTGGAGGCTGAAAGCAGCAAGACTTTATAAGCCTTATGCTTATATATTGCAATTATTGTGTATTTAATGTAACATGATAAGGTAGTTCCTAACTATAAGCCAGGATCCATGACTGGAAACCGGGACGTAGGCCTGATGAAAGCCAATTTCCTGGAGACAAGGTCCTTCAAAGCCTATGTGGTTATTTTGGAGAGCAATAGGAGAGGAAAGCGGGAGCAGGGCATCTGAGAAAAACCACCTGAGTAACCTGGTAAGGTGTTCGAGAAGGGCAAGCTGCAGAGCTGCCTAAGACCAGACCCCATGAAGGCCTGAGAGGCTGTGAGAATCTGCAGTCCAAGGGGAGAAGGCACAAGTTATGTGCCATCATTGAAGGCAAATTCACTTTGAGTCTCCTTAGGCTTCTGGTTAAGGAAGGGAAACTGAATACACATACTGGCTGACTCCTCCCCAAATACGATGAAAACAACAGAAGATTTTTTGAAAAGGGGTATACCCACAAAGGCCGGGAATAAGAAAACAGCTACAAGATTTCAGGAAAAAAAAGCACACAAACAAGTAGCAATGAACCTGGCAGATATGAGAAAGCCAAATTGTAAACTAATGGGGAAGGTCAAGAAGCACTCCAATTCATGAAACAAAACCCCGAAAGGCTCAGAAATCAGCAAGCTCAGGGTGCCTTGGGACACAACAGGAGAAATGGCTGCAAGTCCAAGCAGCAGACCTGCACCTGATGCCAGCAGATGTGTACTCAGCAGAGGATCCAAGAGAGGCTGCTGGCCTGGAAGTGCAGCAATGGGCAGAAGGACCATGAGAATCATGGGAGGGGCACCCAGAAGCCAGTAAGGACTTCACACTCCCCGCAAAGGAGATGTGAGTGTTCTTTCTACCTGGCTCCATAATCCTGGAAGTCAGAGTATGCTCCCCAGGAAGGAAACAGAACACCTTCTCTGGGGAATTTGATTAGCCCAAAAGAAAGACCTGAAATCACAAAGCATAAAAAGTGGACTGGGCAGATGACCTGCAGCCAACGTGAGAGTCCGCACTGCTCCCACCATGCAAGTGAGCAGTCAGCTGCAGGCTGGCACATGAGAAGGACACTCACTGTGATGCAGATAAAACACCCTGGACAGAGAATTCACAGGTAAAGAAAACTTGGGAGAAAGGAGACCCATCCAGGAGGTTCAGCACCCAAGGAACAGGAGTCTAGAGGAAATCCAAGAATCTAAGACGGCATTCCAAATGGAAACACTGGAGTTTCCAGTTTGGGAGGATCCACTGCCTGCCTAGCAGGACAGATGGACAGATGAAGATAGATCTACGCCAGCAACAGTCAATGTGAAGCTTCTAAATTCTGGGATGGAGCGGAGAGGGGTGGGGCCAGGAGAGAGCCTCCAAGCTGCCAGACTGAAACTCATCCCACAAAGGACCAATGTAGAACAGCAGGGGAATTCTCTAAAGCAACAGCAGAAGCAAGAAAACAAACCAACACCTGCAAATATTCAAAGATTTCAAATCAGGCTGTTATCCCTGGGCAGCTAAGCAAGGAGAAATGGAGAAAAAAGACCCAGCAGAATATACTATCTCCTATTTATCTTCCATGGTCCTTCCCAAGGAGCAAGCGGGGCCTATGACTCCCCCCAAATAAGGGAAAAACAAAGAAAAGAAAACACAAGGCATAGGAGGCTTGGGACCCACAGTTAGGGAGACAGACGCAGAAACGAGGACCTAGCATAAATGCAGAAGGAATCTCTCAGCTGTGTCCTCAGAGACGGAGGCCTGGAACATCAGCCTAGGAGCCCACTCCACGTCTGCTGGGAAGGTGGCGTTAAAAGATGTGGCAGCATAGGAATGGGGGTAGGGGGACTCCGTGCTCAGCCCACACTGTGGTCAACAGGTAATGCCCCAAACTACAGGGCAGCAAGACAAACTCAAGATACAACAACACGTGGAGAAAAAAATAAGAGTTGAAACCACCTGCTACGTAGAATAGGGACCTACTGTTTTTTCCTGACAGAATTTACTCCAAATGAATAAATGCAGGACTCACAAAGACACTGACACTACAAAAGCAAGAAAGCTAAATGTTCAAACTTTTATGTATCCTTTTTCATTTTCCTAAGAGGAGCTTAGGAAAAGTACACATTAACAGAATGGTTCTAGAAACCACATTAGCTCTCCATCTTGGGAGAAAAAGGTGAGAATCCTAAAGGTAGCAGATCTCAAAGTAGACTCTAATATTCAGAGTACTTGAAAGTATTTGTAAAAAGCCAAGCCATCACAACATGGGGAAAACACAGACACATCACAAAGGTTTTATCTTGCACGCAATTAGGACTATAGATCATAGTCAGATAATTGACCTTTTACCTTCTACAGAAAAAATAGCATTCACAGGGTGATCATAACCTGTCCTTACCTTCTCTTTCTTCCCAGGAAGGTAGTTACAGTCTCGATCAATGTGCTCACCAACCACCACATCTGGTATCTCTCCCTTTTTTACTGGGACTGGGTTGTTACAAAGTGGGCATACTGGGACCTGAACATCCTGAAAATGACAAAAGAGGATATTCCAGATTCAGACAATCAAAACTCACAAAAGAAAGTGGTATGGCATCATAGTGCATCAAGAATCACATAGAGTACACACACTGATCTTTCCGCTGCTCATCAGAAGAGGACACTGTTCACATAAAGGATTAACAGCAAAGCCAACCCTACAGATTCAGGATAGAGCTGCTCAAAGTGGAATCCAGTGGAATTTAATCATAACAGAGTATTAACCAGTTGTGGAAAAGACCATGAGATAATCAATAAAAGGCAGCCAAGAAGCTGGTGAAACTGATCTGGTCTCAGAGCACCAGGGCTGTCTGTCTTGCATGACCTCAGTGAGCAGTGACAGAGCCCAAACACCTCCAGATGGAGAAAACATAACAGAAGAAAACACTAGCCCCGAAGACCCCCTAGCTCCCTACAACTGTCAACAGCCTCTCCAATCTTTTTGTTGCTTTCACATGCAGGGAGACTCACTGAGCTAACAGCTAGGCACACAGCTAGGCTGAGCTCTCAGTACATAATGACCATCCCAGCCCAAGATTGTGGGGGCTCTGGAGGAGGAACAAAACACCCAGTGGCTGCATGCCTAGCAGTGAAAAAACCTCAGAGCCAAGGCAGGAGCTAAGAAAACCTGGCTCAGCAAGAAAACAGAGGTGACAACTGATATCCCAACAGGTAATCACAGAATTCTGGGGCCTATACTGTCTGCAGGGGCTGAACTCAAGGGTCACCCAGGACTTCCTCAGTTGACAAGTCTGCACACTAAGAAATAAAGCTTTACTAACAATCTCTAGCCAGACTCTCCCTATCTACGGAAGACGGAAAGGTCAAGCCAACAATAAACTAGGTAGTGTGGCCTAGTCATCATGGCCTGGGTAAATATGACTCACCCTCCCCCGCCCCCTATGATGACTTAGAAGGGTCAGACCCTGGCCAACACTAATGGAAGCATGTAATAATGCTAAATCATTCATGTTTCTAACTGCCATTATAGGGAAACAGCAGGACAGATAAAATAACCTCTAAACCACTAGAAACAAAATGAATATAGGCTGGGGGCCACCTACAAAGTCAGTAACAGAGATAGCACACTTTTGTTGGACTTATACATGTTCGTTTTCTTAGAGTCCTCCTCATCTTCCCGTTTCTACCAGGTACTATTTGCCACTAAATAGGATCCCAAAGCTGTAAAGTTACCCAGATAAGCATTTTTAATACTTTCCAGATTAGACACTTTGTCAAGTCTTAAACCGTTTCCTGTGCTTCATAAAGCCTCTGCTAGGTTTTTCCTCAGCATAATCAGTGAAAGGAATGTTTTAACATGCGAAGTAAAAAAAAAAAAAAAAAAAAAAAAAAATAACATGCGAAGTAAGCTTTGAAGGTTTGGATACAACAATTTAACTTCAAGATCCCCTTAAAAAATGCAATCTGTTGCTTAGAGCTGTGCCATCCAGAATTTCCTGTGATGGTGGAAATGTGCCATATCTGCACTGCCCAATACAGTAGTTACTGGCCACATGTGGTTGCTGAACACCTGAAATGTGACTAGTGTGACTGGGAAACTGGATTTTAAGTCTTATTTCATTTTAATGAAAATATCAGCTATATCTTGTCTTATGTTTACTACCTGGACAGCGAAAATTAGACTCTTTGGAATAAAGTACGATAAATTACCTTCTTGAATGCAAAGGGACATTTGTGTGCAGCACAAGTAAAATGATCTTTACAGAAATCTTGTTTACATGCATCACATTTAAACGGAAGAAAATCTAAAAAAAAAAAAAAAAACAATAGCATTTTAAAGATTAGAACAAAAGAATTACAGATCATGTTAAACATTTATTTACCTGCAGTGAGTTCTTTATGCCTATCAAACATATCCTTGAGGTGGCACATGTGAGAAAAATGTAATTTCATGATGCCAACAGTAACAAAGAATCTATAAAGCTATCTTTTTTTTTTTACAAAAAAATATCTTTCTTTTAGAAAGAGAGAGGCTGCCCAGGGCAGGAGGGCACAGAGAGAAACAAGCAGACTCCCCGCTGAGCTTGGGAGCCCATGAGGGGCTGGATCTCACAACCCTGAGATCATGACCTGAGCCAAAACCAAGAGTCAGATGCTTAATGGACTGAACCACCCAGACGTCCCTATAAAACTATCTTTTCAAGAGACCATCCCATGTAGTATCACACTTAAGCAGCACACTTCTATCCAGTTGGCTGTGGCCCTGGTACCTGGCCTTGGGTAGACAGTGAATAATAATACTGAACAGAACCTGCACCTCAGGCCAGCCTCCCAACACTGAAAAGCCACGAGGGCCAAAACCCAGAAAACAGCTAATTAATCAAATAGACAGTTCTCCCTAACCAAACAGTGAACGTAACACACATTTCCTATTAACAATCTCTTAAAAGTGCTTACCTAGCTGTTTACAAGTTTTTTCTGAACAATGCTTCCCCAAATCAGGGAACTCCATTATGAGAACGTGTCCAAAAGCACAGACGGCAGAGGGATGGATCACCTACAAGAATTAAAGTAGTTAGGAAAGAAACCATGGCCATAATTTCCGTCCCTGGGGTGCCTAACTTCGGACTAAGAAAGTCTACAAAGATGCTCTGTGGGAAGAATCCGATGCCCAAGTCATCCTGCGCCCCTGGGAGGCACTAAAGTATCGGATTCTCCAGGCCTTTCAACAAAGAAAAGCAAAGCAGCTCCAGCACAGGTACCAGCTCGTTCTGAACCTACCCCCTTAGGACACCAATTTCTTCTTGGCCCTTTAAATTCCCCTTGAAAAAGCTCACCCGGAATTCAGGCTTGCTTTAAACCGTTCTGACTCACGTTGACAGGGTTTTCCCATGTTCAATTTACGCAACTTCCCACAAGAAGCTGGGCCACAATTCCATCGACCGAGTCTACTTGTTGACATACACAAAGCCGTCACCAAGGGCTAAAATCACGTTGACAGCACTATCCCGAGGCGCTTCAACTCCGTCCCTGCGGTCCTCCTCCCTCTTGTCCTGAACTTTACTTAAGAACTTACTCCCGAGACACCACCTACTCCCGAGACACCACCAACTCGGGAGTGGAAGGGTGGACACTGGGAGGACGAGGAGGGAAGCTCCTGCACTCGAGCGGGAACTCGAGCTCGTGACACGCCTCACGAGAGCCCTGCCAGCCTCAGCACCTACAACCCTATCAAGAGGTCCCCCCAGGGGGATCCCCAGGTGGCTCAGCGGTTTAGCGCCTGCCTTCGGCCCAGGGCGTGATCCAGACGCAGGATCGAGTCCCACATGGGGCTCCCTGCATGGAGCCCGCTTCTCCCTCTGCCTGTGTCTCTGCCTCTCTGTATCTCTCATGAATAAATAAATAAAATCTTAAAAAAAAAAAAGTGCCCCCAGAAATCAGGGTCTGCGTGCGGTCCCCGGGCCTTGACACAGCAGCGGTGAGAGCCCCCGAACATGGGCTCGTTCGGCTAGCACCTGAAGCCTTTCCCCGACACCGTCCCCGTCCCCCCGACCCGGACCCGGACCCGGACCCGGACCCGGACCCAGACCTGGCTGTCGTCGGGGGCCCGGGCGGCCGCGGAGACGAGCGGGAGGCGGCGGAGACGGGAAGCCGGATGTCCCTTCCAGCAGTCAGCCGCACGGTACAGGACCAAAAGGCTGACGAAAACGGAATCCAACGGACAGCACCGCGCCGTCCAAGCCCGCCGACGAGCGAAGCATTGTGGACAGCCAAAACCCCATTTATTCGCTGCCTCGGGATCAGAGAGCCGCCGCGGCCAGTACGTGCCCGGCGCGCCCTGATTACGTCACCGCCCGGCCGGCCAATCTCGCCCCACTGCGGCTCGGCTTTCCCGGCGCGCCCCCGAGACGTCAGCACCGGGCCGGCCAATCCGCTCCCGCCGCAGCCCCGTCGGCCCGCCCACTCGCTCCCCCGCCTCCCTTCTCGAACAGTCCGGCGGCTTCTCGGAGCTGCTGAGTCACTGTGAGGTCGCTCTGCGCAGGCGCACTCGGTAGGCCGCGCGGCGCGGGCAAGCTGAGTCAGGGTGGCCAGGCCACCGCTCCACGCGTGGCAGGGTGGAGGGGCGGCCTCGCGGAAAGCCGCACCCGGGGAGGGCCGGAGCCTGCGTCGCAGAGGGGCCGCCGCGAGGTATGGAGCCGGCACGGCCGGGCGGAATGGGAGGGGGGGCCTGGCCTTGGGTAGACGACGCCCTCTGCCTCGACGGGAGCTGGCCTGTCCCCACGTCGAGGGCTCCCGCCCCCTCCCACCGCATCCCCCCCACCCCATCTTCTCTCCCCGGGTCCCCTCCCAGCATCCCCTCCCTGGGTTCTCTTCTCGTGTCCCTTCCCCTCACCATGTCCCCTTACCTGCTCCATCACTCCCCTCTGCTCCCCCTACAAACGTGTGTGTGGTAGTTTATCCCCCCCCCCCCCCCCCGGGAGTGTGTGATTTTGTGAGGTCCCCGCAAACTGAATGAGCAGGTGCTCTCAGGGGGTCTTGCCAGGTTAAGTTTCCCCAGAGCCTCTGGGCTCGTCCAGCCATCAACCCCTAACCGTGTTTTAAATGCGTTTCTGTTTAAAGATAATTGGTGTTGATGTGTTGTTGGTTTTGTTCTCATTAAACTCATGGCCCGCGGTAAGTCTTGCTGAACCCGGCCTGCCCGCCGCTGCTCTCCGTGAGGTGCATCGCAGCCTCCTGGTACTTAGGAAACTGGACAGCACTTAAGCGCCGGCCTGAAGGCCACTTGAAACCACAAGATCGCCACCAAAACACAAAAATACGGAGTCGTAACACTAAATAGGCTGTGGAACAGAAGCTTCCTTAACCACATCAGAACTGAAACACGAAAGAAGGCAGGTGTCGTCGCCTTGTCCCACCTCAGCTGGACGTATGTTCCTCGGGCAACTCAAGTCTTTTGCCACTCCGCACAAGTTGGCCAATAACTGCTGAAGTACCGCAAATACTGATTTTGGAGTTACAAGTAAATTTGGCAGATAGGCAAGTTCACAAACGTGGAATCCACAAATAACAAGAATCAGGTGTGTGTGTGTGTGTATTTGTACGTGTACATGCCCATTTTCCTTGGTCTTTTTCTGAGCCATTTGAGAATATGCTATAGACCCGGTTACCCATCACCTCCAAATACTTGCATGTACATTTCCTAAAAGCAGATACTCTTACACAACCATTCTGTAACCATCCACACGAGAGAATCGGTATTAAAACAATATTAGGGCAGCCCAGGTGGCTCAGCGGTTTAGCACCACCTTCAGCCCAGGACGTGATCCTGGAGACCTGGGATCGAGTCCCATGTCGGGCTCCCTGCCTGGAGCCTGCTGCTTCCTCTGCCTGTGTCTCTGCCTCTTTCTCTGTTTGTCTCTCATGAATAAATAAATAAAACCTTTAAAAATAACAAATAAATAAATTTTAAAAAACAATGTTAAAGTCCAGTCCATAGACTCCATTGCATTTTGCCAACTATGTCAACGTCTTTTTTTTTCCTTTCGGCTCCAGGGTCCCATCCAAAATCACATGTGCATTCTCCTCCATGCTAGGATAGGTCCTCCATCCTTTCTTTCCCTGACGGTTTTTATTAAAGATTACAGACTTTTCTATGACATGTCTCAGCATCCATGGATGTTTTCTGACGATCAGATGCAGGTCATGTTTCTTGGTAGGAATACTACAGGAATGGTATTTGCTGCAATCCATCCTACCACAGGTGATACTCATCTTGGTTACCTAGTGACATAGGTGTCTGCTAGGTTTCTCCTTTTTTTTTTCATTTGTAAATTGATTAGTATTTTGTAGAGAGATATTCCAGAATTCAACTGTAATTTTATTCCTTTTCAACCTTTGTCTAACGATTTTAAGCTTTAACAGTGACTTCTGCCTAGATCACTATGCTCATTGCCAAATAGTGCTTTTTATTTTTGCTAGAGTAAGCTCCACACCCAGTGTGGGGCTTGAACTCACAACCCTGAGATCAGGAGTCACCTGCTCTACTGACTGAGCTGACCAGACGCTCCCTAGGTAGTGCTGCTTAAAATGTCCACTGTTCCTTTCACATTTATTAGTTGGTATTCTATAAGAGAGATATTATTTATTTATTTATTTATTTATTTATTTATTTATTTATTTATTTATTTATTTATTTATTTATTTCAGTATGGACTCATGGATTTCTTTTACTCGGTGGTCATATTCTGTTCCTGTCATGGTTCATTTTGAAGGCCAGAGAGCCATGTCTAGCTGGCTCTTGAGTCCTTCTGACATGTCCCTGTCATCCTGTCATTCTTTGTTCCCTTTCCCACCTTTTAGCACAAGGTGCTCCAGCTTCATTTTGTACTCTTCCTGCTGCAGACCTGGAATCAGCCATTTCTCCAGGGAGCATTGTTTCTTTTTAATGGAGGATGGTGTTTAGAAATCAAGATTTGAGTATGTGGTGTACTTAATGCTAGTAGGGTGTCATTGCTTCTAGACCTTCTTGTGGACATGTGTCAGGAAGTGTATGTATATTCATGTGAGTATGCACATCTATAATTGTCTTTATTTGTGTATGTATTTTTTAGGAAAACATTCATATCCTTACCTTCAATTTCAATCTAACATCTCAGGATTTTTAAAATCTTTTTTGTGGGATCCCTGGGTGGCGCAGCGGTTTAGCGCCTGCCTTTGGCCCGGGGCGCCATCCTGGAGACCCGGGATCGAATCCCACGTCGGGCTCCCGGTGCATGGAGCCTGCTTCTCCCTCTGCCTATGTCTCTGCCTCTCTCTCTCTCTCTCTCTGTGTGTGACTATCATAAATAAGTAAAAAACAAAAAAACTTAAAAAAAATAAATAAAATCTTTTTTGTATTTACAAATAACTCCTTCAGCAATAAAAACCTGGGTTTCATTATTCTATTTTTTTCTTTTTCAGTCTATGTATGTATTTGCTTAATGTAACAAACTACTCTGGCCATCACAACCACCTGCTTTGTGCTCACGCCCTCAGCACTCCATATCCTTGTTCAATTCTAGGCACTGCCTCTGCAAACTCCTCTCTCTCCCTTTTTCCAGTTGGTTAAAATCCAGTGCCAGTCAAAGCCTTCAGTTTTCTTCCAGAAAGATTTTTTTAAAAGAAGATAATTTACTAAGGAAGCATAAGTACAAATACATACTTTTAAGAACATTGTCATTTGTGAGTTAAAAATCACGTATTTTTAACAATTCTTGCACAGAACTTTTTTTTTAAAGATTTTATTTATTCATGAGAGACACAGGGAGGCAGAGACATAGGCAGAGGGAGAAGCAGGCTACCTGTGGGGTCCCTAGGATCACGATCTGAGCTGAAGGCAGACGCTCAACCACTGACCCACCTAGTGCCCCCAGAACCTTAATTTCTTAGGTCTTTCGATAAATGCAAATACCTATTACTACAATACTATAGATCTTCAAATTTCCAAAAGTCAAGAATATTAAGTAACCAGAGTGTTAAAAAATAAGTTATAATTAAATGAATCAATTACTATCAAGAAAGTGCCTCTTGGTGGCTCAGTTGAGCATCTGCCTTTGGCTCAGGGAGTGACCCCAGAGTTCCGGGATTGAGTCCTGCATTGGGCTCCTTGCAGAGAGCCTGCTTCTCCCTCTGCCTGTGTCTCGGCCTCTCTGTGTGTCTCTCGTGAATAAATAAATAAAATCTTTTTTAAAAAGAAAGTGGTTTTTCTTATAAATTGTATGCCAAAATATTGAGATTAAAAAATCTTTAAATCCATGTATTCCCAGATTATCTGGGTCTTGCTAGAATCAATTGTAACACTAAAATGTCAAGTTTTATATTTACACTAACTAGTGAGTTTTAGAGCAGAAATCCAGATTCTTGCATGGTATCGGGTTTGCCATGCTACAGACTAAATTTTGCACTTGGTAGTGTATTACTTGTTGCTGCTGTACCAAATTACTGCAAGTTAAGTGTCCTAAAACAGACTGTCTTATCATTCTGGAAGTCAGAAATTGAAAATGTATCTCATAGGCCTAAAATCAAGGTGCAGGGCAGCATTCCTTCTGGGGGCTATAGGACATACATACTTTTGCATTTTCCAGCTTCTGAAGGTTGCCCATGTTCTTTGGCCAATCACATCACCTCGACCACTACTTCCATTGCCACATCTTGTCTGACTCTTATTCTCCCCCTTTCATGTAAAAGGATTGCATTGGGCCTGCTTGTGCAATCCAGGGTCATATCCCCACTCAGGATCCTTAGCATGAGCACATCCACAAAGTCCCCTTTGTCATGTGAAGTAACAGATTCGTGGTTCCAGGATTGGGACATGGACATGGGTAGAGGGGTTATCCTGCTTACCATGGGTAGTGCCCCCACTGCCATAGGAAAAAACAAGATTACATTATTTTTTTGAGAAAGAGAACAGAGGGGGAGGGAGAATCAGCCTGATATGGGGCTTGATCTCATGAACCTGAAATCCTGACCTGAGCAGAAGTCAAGAGTGGGACGCATAACTGACTGAGCCACCCAGTCCCCCCAAGGACTTTTATTCTTTAAAATAAAAGTAAATAAATAAATAAATAAATAAATAAATAAATAAATAAATAAATAAATAAAATGAAAGTAAAAATTTAAAATTTTTGTGTACTTTTATCTCCTTTTCAAAATGTAAAACTTTAATGAGAAACACCCAAATTTTGATAAATGTTTTCAAAACAACCAGACTCATGAGTTTGTAACCAGAGAAAAGAAATGTAGTTGGTTGGACACTACCTCCCCTCCTCAGACACAGACACACACAATCACGTGAGCACACATACATAGATGGGCATTTGCATGCCTTCTGAGAACCAGAATTAGCCACAGCATGAGCTGGTACACGGGGACTATCAGGAGATGTGAAATTGGACACCCAGGGGCTTTACCAGGAGTGTACTTGGTCTACCTCTGCTGTTCTTTTTGGTCCTGATCTGGCTAAGACCACGCCAAATTGTGGGAACAAAAGATTATCAAATTCGATCTTTTAAATGCAGCTTTTGCTATTAACTGAAGTCTGCATTCATTAAGTGACCTCCGTACATCTAAGCTTACCACATCAAAATTAAGGGCTCCCTAAGATGTCCTCTGAAAACTGCTTTGTGGTCAGCAGGGAAGGAAGGATCTTGTAATACTCATGATGCTCCATGGAGAAGTGGAGACAGACCTTGGAGTCTTGGTTAGCAAACCTTAAGAAGTCTGCTTCAAAAGAAGAGGCTACAGTGCATGTCCAGTACATTCCTCTATCAAGGGCCCCCAGTGTTCTTCACCAGCAGGTCACTGTTCTGATCTCTATTTTAAAAACGGGGAAGCGGAAGTATAGAAGTGTTTGAAACCCAGGCTCCTGAGTCCACATTTGCAATTCTTTCTCTGCCACCTATACTAGCTAGAGATGAGGATGGAAAGGCAGGCAGAGGCCAGACCACACAGACGGTTTTGTTTTTGTTTTTTTTTTTTATGTTGAAAACTTAAAGATTGACCTCAGGCAGCCCCGGTGGCCTGGTGATTTAGTGCCGCCTTCAGTCCAGGGTGTGATCCTGGAGACCCGGGATCAAATCCCACATCAGGCTCCCTGCATGGAGCCTGCTTCTCCCTCTGCCTGTGTCTCTGCCTCTCTCTGTGTCTCTCATGAATAAATAAATAAAATCTTAAAAATAAAAATCTTTAAAAAATAAGATTTAAAAAAATAAAAAAAAGATTGACCTTGAGGAGTGGAGACAAAATAAATAAATTTATTTATTTATTTATAATAAATTTATTTTTTAAAATTTTTATTTATTTATGATAGTCACACACACACACAGAGAGGCAGAGACATAGGCAGAGGGAGAAGCAGGCTCCATGCACTGAGAGCCCGACGTGGGATTCGATCCCGGGTCTCCAGGATCGCACCCTGGGCCAAAGGCAGGCGCTAAACCGCTGCGCCACCCAGGGATTCCAATAAATTTATTTTTTATTGGTGTTCAATTTGCCAACATACAGAATAACACGCAGTGCTCATCCCGTCAAGTGCCCCCCTCAGTGCCCGTCACCCATTCACCCCCACCCCCCGCCCTCCTCCCCTTCCACCACCCCTAGTTCCTTTCCCAGAGTTAGGAGTCTTTATGTTCTGTCTCCCTTTCTGATATTTCCTCCCACACATTTCTTCTCCCTTCCCTTCTATTCCCTTTCACTATTATTTATATTCCCCAAATGAATGAGACCATATAATGTTTTTCCTTCTCCGATTGACTTATTTCACTCAGCATAATACCCTCCAGTTCCATCCATGTTGAAGCAAATGGTGGATATTTGTCATTTCTAATGGCTGAGGAATATTCCATTGTATACATAAACCACATCTTCTTTATCCATTCATCTTTCGATGGACACCGAGGCTCCTTCCACAGTTTGGCTATTGTGGACATTGCTGTTATAAACATCGGGGTGCAGGTGTCCCAGCATTTCATTGCATCTGCATCTTTGGGGTAAATCCCCAGCAATGCAATTGCTGGGTCATTGGGCAGGTCTATTTTTAACTCTTTGAGGAACCTCCACACAGTTTTCCAGAGTGGCTGCACCATTTCACATTCCCACCAACAGTGTAAGAGGGTTCCCCTTTCTCCACATCCTCTCCAACATTTGCGGTTTCCTGCCTTGTTAATTTTCCCCATTCTCACTGGTGGGAGGTGGTATCTCATTGTGGTTTTGATTTGTATTTCCCTGATGGCAAGTGATGCAGAGCATTTTCTCATGTGCGTGTTGGCCATGTCTATGTCTTCCTCTGTGAGATTTCTGTTCATGTCTTTTGCCCATTTCATGATTGGAATGTTTGTTTCTTTGGTGTTGAGTTTAGTAAGTTCTTTATAGATCTTAGAAACTAGCCCTTTATCTGATACGTCATTTGCAAATATCTTCTCCCATTCTGTAGGTTGTCTTTTAGTTTTGTTGACTGTATCCTTTGCTGTGCAAAAGCTTCTTATCTTGATGAAGTCCCAATAGTTCATTTCTGCTTTTGTTTCTTTTGCCTTCGTGGATGTATCTTGCAAGAAGTTACTGTGGCCGAGTTCAAAAAGGGTGTTGCCTGTGTTCTCCTCTAGGATTTTGATGGAATCTTGTCTCACATTTAGATCTTTCATCCATTTTGAGTTTATCTTTGTGTCTGGTGCAAGAGAGTGGTCTAGTTTCATTCTTCTGCATGTGGATGTCCAATTTTCCCAGCACCATTTATTGAAGAGACTGTCTTTCTTCCAGTGGATAGTCTTTCCTCCTTTATCAAATATTAGTTGACCATAAAGTTGAGAGTCCACTTCTGGATTCTCTATTCTGTTCCACTGATCTATGTGTCTGCTTTTGTGCCAGTACCACACTGGGAGACAAAATTTATATAATATATATTCACACAGCTGTACAAAAAATAATTTAAGTTTTTCTGTTTTCCAAAATAGAACTCTGCTTTCCTTTGAAGCCCCCAGACTGCCACAGGCAGCTGTTCTCATCCATTAGCATAACCTAGCCTGCAGTGTTTTTGTCATCTATCTGGGTCCAGTCATGGACAGGCTCAACCTCAGTCATGGTCAGGCTCAAATCTTGATCATTCCAAGGCTTCTTCCTCCCAACTACTTCCTTTCTCCCTCAGTGGCATCTGGGGTTGGAGAAGCTGGATAGATAACCTCATGGCAGCAGAGGCTCTGGCATACATGCTAGCCAATTCCTCCCTGGCCTCTGCAGGTGTTAAGACTTGTCCCACCACCTCTGCTCATGTGCTAACATTTGCTGCTGCCGGCCTCTGATCATAGCTCCTTACATGCAATGTCAGCCTGTTCAGACTTTAGGTTACATCTGCTTCAGTGACCCTCTCAGGGTTCCATGCTACTGCACATGGGGATTTGGGAGTTTCCTATAGCTTATGTGCAGAATGTGGCTCCGGGGGAACCACCACAGATCCTTTCCCTGTCTGACCACATCCTGGGTATCCACTATTGCACTTTCCCTGCATTGGCACAGAGAAGTGCCTTTTCTTGAAGTAGAGAGGGGAAACCAAGCATGGACCCCTCTGCTTTCATATCATCCCTCTACTCATCTGAATTGTTTGTCATCTCAACTGAGTACTGTAGAATGAACATCCGGTCCATTCTCAGGGACCCAGACAGATGTCTTCTCTTTCAAAGATCTTCAAACGTCTCCCCATCCCTGGAAATAATTTTCTGTGCTGCAGGAAATTTCTCTCACATCATATCTTTGGTTTTCTTGCTCTAGGGTAAATCTCCAAAGCTTTGGTTCCTGGTCCTTTCTTCTCTCTCTTGAAAGCCTGGTTTTTAAGATGGTGGCTTGCTATGAGCTCTTAAAAGTTTAGGTTTAAAACTCAAAACTGAGCAATAACTTCTTGGGCAGACCTTTCTTTGCAGCTATGAGTGTCACCTCCTGGCCTAGTCATGATGGTGGAAGACTTTTCAATAACAGACAAAAGAAAATACATTGACATTATGCCCACATACACATTGAAATTTAAAACATTTGTTCAGCTGTAGTATGTGTAAGACCTTGAGGAGAGGCAGGAGCAGAAGTGGGAGAGCAAATAAGCTGTTACTGCAGTCTAGGTAAGAGGTGACAATGACCACAGAAAAGCAGAAACCTTACTCACTTTCACAGCTTCCCTTGTAGGTAGGGCATGAACATGTGATCCAAGTCTTTCAGAGGGAGAGAGTCTTCTGGGAAGATTCCCTTCCTTTAAAAAAAAACAAAAACAAAAAACAAACAACAACAACAACTACTACTACTACTCATTAGGACAAAGCCCTCTTCTGGAAGGTATTTTTAGGATGCTTGGAAATAGTAGCCTTTCATTAACATAAAGGGCCAACATTAGGGACCATGTCCTTATGCTGAGCTGACAGAGCAGAAAGGTGGAAGGAGCTAGGTTGTGATGGCGATGTTGAGCTGCTCAACAGCTTCCTTGCCTCTCGGTTTCTTGTAATATAAGATAACACACATCCTTATTCAAGACATTTTTTGTTTTCCCTATTGTTGCTAGCCAAAAATACTGTTACTTATAATTAGAAAAGTTATTTCAATTCAGGACATACCAGTTATGAGATAAAACAGAAAAGTGGGTGAATAAGTGATTGGATACATGCATCTGCAACTCAGAGAAGAGGTCTGGCCTGGGAAATACAGTTGTGAGTCATCAGCACACAGTGTGTTGATGAGATTGTCTAGGGAAAAACAAGATGTGGGGGAGAAGAGGATGCAGGCCTACACCTTAGGAAAGGCAGCGCTGGAAAACCAGACTGAGAATGAGCAACCAGAGAACTTAGGAGAAAAATAAGGAGTGAGAGGCATTGTTGAAGCCAAGGGAAGATGGAGATTTCAAGAGGGAAAACTGGCTAACTGGCTCCTGCTGCTGAGAGAACAAAACAAAACCTGAAAGTGTCCTTTGGAGTTAGTGATGGAGAGGTCACCATTGTCCTAGAATGGTCCCAGAGGAGAGGAGGAAGTCAGATAAGTGGGTGAAGAAGATAAGGTGAAGGCATGGAGTCTGGGCAAAAGAAGCAGAGAAGCTCTTTCACAGAAAGGAAAACAGTGAAGTATACTCTCCTGGTCCCAGGCTGCTGGCCTAGTCTGGGTTCAGCAGATGATGTTCCACTGCCCCCATCCCACAAGACACACTCTCTTCTGCTCAGACACATAGTCAATATTACCTTTACATTTGTAACTCATATCCTCAACAAATATTTATTGGGTGCCTGCTGTGTACACAACACCCTTTTTGGCCTCAAGAAAATATAAGAAAAGATTAAATGGGGTCTCTGTCTTTTCCCAAGAGCTCATAGTTTTGATCCTGGAGGTAAAAAAGGCCCACATCCTGAAACAACTGGACATTAAGCGTAAACATTGTATTTATGAGGTTGCGGGGCAAAGGGTGTAATCATGATTGGAATTCAGAGAATAAAAACTTCCCAGAAGAAGCCTGAAAATTTTGGGCTGGAGCATCTAGGAAAATTTCACAGTGGGGGGTGCTCCAACAGACCCTTAAATACAGGGGATATGGACTGGGGCAGGAGGTAGACTGCTAAAGCCAAGCCATGTGTCTGCCAGGATTTTTGGTTGCGGGTAACAAGAACTCACCTCAAAATAGATTTTTCCTAGAAGGGAAATTTTTGCCTCCTAGACTTGAGTTGTGCCTGGATCCAAGAATTTAGACAAGGTACTCCACACCTTTCCTCTGAATGCTGGCCTCTCTGTTCTATTGTAGAGCAACCTCATCTTTGACAGAAACATAGCTGCCAGCAACCTGGACTACTGAGATACTTTTGAAGGTGAAAATGGGGTGCTGCTAATAGTTTTGTTGAGACAATAGGCACAAACTGGGACCCTGCTAGGAAAACTGGGGCACAAGATCATCATAAGCAAATGCCCACTCTAGCCACTGGCTGATGACCCTGCCAGAATCACTTGAAATGGGGGAGAGACAGTACTCCAAGGACATTGTGCCATTACCAGATGAAGGAGGGACAAGAATGCCAGAATCATATAAAGCAATGGTATCTACTATTCATCATGAGTTGGCAATTCAGGGAAAAGAAGAGAAACAATGAATAACCCCCCCCCCCAAAGAGATTTAGAAGTGGCTGGAATCAGGCCTGAGGAGGGCCTGCCACTAGGTAATGGGAGAAAAGAGCCTACAGCGGTGTTGAAAAAGAATGCTGAAGCGGCATGGACGAGAGGCCATGGGTGACAAGTAGCACCAGGTGCTTTGCTGAATTCCACATGAGCACCAGAAACCTGCAAGAAGTTTGCCTAGACAGATACTTACGACTTTTAGGAAAGTCATTTCCTTATAACGGTCCAGCATTCAGGATACCTGGGGTTATGGTATGTAACAGACAATCCCAAAGTCAATGGAGTCGAAAACAACAAAAGTTTATTTCCTGCTCAGGTGTCCTGTCCCTGATATATACACAAGCTCTGCTCCACATTGTCCTTACCTCTGAGGCCTGGAACTACAGAGTGTTAAGTATTGGAAGTCTTGCTAGTTGCCTTGGCAGAAAGGAAAAGGTGGCCAAAGGGGCTTCACGCTGGCCTTAAATCCTCCTGCCTGGGAGTTTCAGAGCTCACTGGTTGAAACCAGTCCCACACCTAAGCAGGGGATCCAGGAAGCACAGTCCCAGCAGGTGCCCAGAAGGGGAGAACTGAAATAGTTGTTAGTTGTCAAAGAGGAACAATGACTAGCACATCATATGGTGGTAGAGGTTGGATGTAAGGCTGAAGGAGGGGGACACAGTGGAATTTGCTTCTCTAATGCTCGGTTATGTAACTGTTCTTTTTTTTTTTTTTAAGATTTTATTTATTTATTCATAGACAGAGAGAGAGAGGCAGAGACACAGGCAGAGGGAGAAGCAGGCTCCATGCAGGGAGCCCGACACGGGACTCGATCCCAGGTCTCCAGGATCATACCCCAGGCTGCAGGCAGCGCCAAACCGCTGCGCCACCAGGGCTGCCCTATGTAACTGTTCTTATAGGGATCTTATTCTTCGTGTTAGACCTTAGGCCCCTGAGGACAAGGACTGTGCCCTTTAACCCTTTATAGATGGTATTTATACACCTCATCATGTTAGGTAGGCTCCTTCAGGTGACAAAACTGGAGAGAGATGCTCTGATGACATCAGGGCTTCACCATAAGGATTCTTAGGGAGGAACAGGAAGTGTCTCAGTGCAGTCTTATAAGAAGGAAATATGTCTCCTTAAATTCTGAGTGGCCACATAGACTGCATGTGGTGGCCTCATAATAAATACACCAATGATGTAAACTCAAGTTAAGCCAATTTTCCTACTGGAAACTGTCCTAGGGGCACTAGGAACAAAGGCCTGCTGGGTGGGATTGCTGACCCCTCCTGCCAGTGCTGCAGAAGGCAGCCAGTAGAATACTCTGTCCTCTAACTGACATCGTCTCTAGGTCTCTGCAAAGGCTTCGGCTCTGTGAATCTGAGAGTCACAGAGGGAGGCATGATACTTTGAGTCAAAATTGCCAACAGAAATCAAACTGTATTCCCCCAGACATGTGAGCAGAACATAAATATTTCATAGACACGAAGTCAGCTAGACAGAGATTTTAATTCCAGAAAGTGATCATAAGGTAAACTACAGGAGATGCGGCTTATGATTTGCCTCATGACACATTTTTAAGTAAGCAAAAGCCCTATGGAATAAAAATAAACTTGTTCAGGTTCCCCAGCGAATGGGAAGCAGCTGAATGGAGCAGAGATGAACTAATGTTTTCTTTTTCCATCTCATAATTTTGTGATGTGATGTTATCTAGCATATGGGACCCCTTGTATCATAGAATCTGTGTCACATGACTCTTTCTTACTCCATCCTTTGATGACAAACCAGGGCAAGGGCATCTGTTTCAATATCTTTCCAAATATTGTTAGAAATGACCTTGGAGAACCCTTTGTTTAGTGCCTATTGAGCCCCCAACAGTGAGGAATGAGTGATTGCTTGTTGGTAATTGTCCATGTAAAATGTTGTATATGACTGGAAATGCAAATATAAAATTAGAAAAGTGAAAAGGGAGCCTTCGTTGAAAATGTGGCAGAAACGCTCACCCTTGTGAGGACCTTTCAAATCTATCAGAATGATTCCTCCAGTACCATGCAACCAAAGCTGTTCCTTGACTTCCTTTAACCTCCAGGATCACACCCTTTGCATGTGGCACTCAGTGGTTGCTGAGAGAGGGATCCGAACACTCCTCTTCTCACCATGAGGAATCTTTGGGTCTAGTGGGTAGGTCAGAGTCGGAAGCCTCTAGAAATGATATTGTATCCCTGGCAGACTACACTGTTGATCATGAGTCTCCTTGAGGGGGTGACAGGAGAAGACAAGCAAGGGCGGTGCCAGGCACACAGGGGAGCCTTGGGTGAATGCCTGTGAGTGGGGAACCGGGAAGTCCATACAAACTCTGCGAACTCTGCAGCTCAGTTAGCAGTGCTTACCAACACTTGCTTCTGGGTCTTTAGAAGTGTTAATGTTGGGGGGAGCTGGCCCAGGGATGCAGGCCCCTCTGAGCTGGCTTTACAGCTCTTCTGTCAACTTAAAATGATTTCAATTTAAAACTTACAGATGGAGCTGCCTTTGTCTGCCCAATAACAAGATTTTGATTTCTTTTGCAAGCTTGCCTGTTGAGAGAGCACCCAGTTGCTGTATGTTGGAGCAGAGCAGCAAGGGCAGTTGCCCTCATTACTTAATAGGAAGCAAGTCTGCACTTCCTTTTCCCTCATAACCACTGAGGGAGGAATGAAAGTGCCTTGTGAATTGTATACATTACCCCAAAATTGAAAAATCTGGCAACTGCTGTAACTACGGTAGAAATATCTTGATTCACAGAGGTGTCACCATGAGAGGAAATGGTTGCCCATATTGAGGTGTCAAATTGCTATCTGAAATGGAAAGGAGCACATAGCAGTATAAAGTATGAAACAGTACTTTGTTTTGAATTTAAATCTTTATGCTGTACCAACTGGGAGAAATAGGAAAAGTGTTTTGGACTGACTGTGGCACGTTTTGTGGCCACTGTCTATATCTATGCAGTACGGGCCATCACACTCGCTTGGCTTAGAAAGATATCTGCCTATTTCACATAGCAATGATTATATTCTCTCTACATCACTTGTAGCATTTATGCTTCAGCATTGTTGTTCTTTATTTTTAAATATAGCTCTGATCTGGTCACTGCTGAGGATTCCTAGTCTTAGAACCATGAGAACTCAGGAAAAAGAATTAGTCCAGAATGAAATAACAGCGATGCAAAGTCTCTAATTTGTTTTCAACTTCGTGTTGGTTCCTGAGTGGGTTCTGAATAAGTAATAATCATCCTGATTTCCCAGTGACTTGATGTTCCATTCCTGGCCAGGCCCTTTTGCTACCTCCTCAAATTGCTGTATTAAATATTAAAGCCACTGTGCCTGGCAGCTCCATCCTGGAGACAGTGGCAGAGTTTTTGTGGAATAACTCCTCCTGGTTGGCTGCTAGATTTGTTCATTATTTTAATCTATGCATATTGGCTAGGACTACAACACTGTCTATTTTTTCTACAAATACTAGTTTGAAATGAGGAGTCAACATCCCGGCAGCCCAGCCCTGAGGAAGGCGAGGGCTCTGATTCTTTATAGTTGCCACACCTAGTGTGGGGCACTGACAGGGTGGTCTTCAGAACACTCTGTGCCTTCCTCCAGCCAGTAGGGACATTTAGGCCATCCCAACCAGGGATCTGTTGAAGACCTGCTTTATACAATGTATTTTGCTGGGTACTGTCAGGAGAGCGGGAAGCGTAAGATTTGAACTTGTAAGCTGCTTGGAGAGTGAAAACATGTATATAAACAAAACAAAACAAAAACAAAACCATAACAGTCCACCCAAAGCAGTGCCCAGTGCAAAGAGGATGAGTCATGCATACAAGAGATGCTGTGGATGTCTGCAGGAGAGGGAGTGGTTCTCTGGTGCTATGGACAAGGTGGGCCTTTGACAGAGATGTAGGACTTCAACATATGTGCAGGGGAAAGGGTGTCACACTGTGGGCATGGCATAGAGGATGCAGACTCCTCCCCAGCTATGTTAGCAGGCAGCACTCACCATGAGGTTCCAGCTGCCAGGGTAAGTCCACTGTGGGCCTTGGAGTCTCTGAGGAAAACAGCCTTCATGAGTCAGATTTGAATGAAGGGCCATGATCCTGGACACTTTCCCCAGAGGGATTCAGGTCTGTTTTCAGTGTTGTTCAAACAGACTTTGCTCTTTTGAGACCAGGAATTGTCCTTTGTGTTACTGCCAGCAGAGCCCCACACCAGGCTGAGCTGGGTTGGTGTGACCATTCCAATAGCACTGTGATTAGATCTAGAGAGTTGTGCCTGAAGGGGAAGAAGAAATGAGAGGAGGGGGGAAAGTGTGTCCTCAAAGAGGGAGAGCAGAAAGGGGCAGGTGTGGACCTCCTGGGCAGCAGCCCTTGCCAGCCCTCAAGGCCCAGGCAGCACCAGCAGCTCCCTGGTGTATTCTTTGGAAAGAGCTCCTGAGGCCTTCTCTGCCAGCAACCAAAACTATAAAAACAGATACTAATTGTAGTGATAAATTACCAGACTCTTCCTGACAGGCTTTTGGGTCCCAGGCAGAGAAGTGCTGACTTCCCCAGCAAGACAGCCTGGTGGCCCATTCCCTCCGCTGATAACCTCCAGCGAGCAGCTCCTGGCAAGAACTCCACTTAGCTGTTGGAGTCCGTGTTTGGATGTGAGTCACATTTGGCAGGGGGAGTCCTAGGCACTTTAGGAACCTCCTGGGCAGCTAGCAGGGCCTGTCCGTAGGAAGGCAGTTACTGAGGCACCAAGAGCTTCCCAGCCTCTGCTGCTTTAGACTTAGAGCAGAACCAGTGGTTCAGTGGTTCAGGGAAGGAGCTTCACCCTGCCTCCACCACATGCACAGAACCAATAGATTTTAAAAAAAAAAATTTTTTTTAAATTATTTATTTATGATAGTCACAGAGAGAGAGAGAGGCAGAGACATAGGCAGAGGGAGAAGCAGGCTCCATGCACTGGGAGCCTGACGTGGGATTCGATCCTGGGTCTCCAGGATCGCGCCCTGGGCCAAAGGCAGGCGCCAAACCACTGCGCCACCCAGGGATCCCCAGAACCAATAGATTTAATGAGGAATTTGGAGTTTTGTTCTACACTGACTCCAGTTTAAGTGAGGTTGAAGTTGGAGAATCTCACATTTTGGGCTGCTCTTCTTTTTGATGGGCAAGAGGGCCGAGGGAGCTGGAGTACTTCACGGAGTCTGAGCCTAGCCCCAGCTGGGGTTCACCATGTGGCCAAGATCCTTGTCTTTCCAGATTCCCTCAGGCCTTTCCTACCACTCTGGACAGGGCAGAGAGGGCCTTGCCTAAAGCATTGAGCAGTTCATGGTGAGCTCCAAGGTTACAGTGCCATAAACAGGAAATTTGACAGAGCTGTTGTTGCTCTGCATGTGGCCACGTGAGGGGGCAGTTGGAAGTGCTTGATGACCATATATCCATCAGCCACAGACAGTTGGGCTGGCTATTGGGTCTCCCAGCATCTAAATTCTTTCTGGCCTAGGATGGTGCTTGCAGCCTTCACCATGAATTCAGGTAGTTGGGAGAAGAAGATTAGGTCATTTAGGTCACACAGCCATGACAGGCTGGTTTTTCTGTCAGCTGTATAGCCAGCTGCAACACCAGACCTCCTGCCTGTCCTTACCTCTCATGTGTGGAGCTTAACTGTCTTTCCTCTAAGAACAGTTAGTGTCACACACGCTTCGCGTTTCCTTTGATGCGTCACATCAGTTGTCACTGCCTCAGCATGTCCAAGTGCCTTCCCTGTAAGCTTCCTTGGAGCACACCTTAAACACTCTTGTGACTGAATCCAGTTCTGTTGAGTCTAAGCAGGAAGGAGAACTGAAGATAGTGAGCTTGCACATGGAGACCCAAAGCAGCAGTGCTTTTGCGAAATGTAAACAGATCCAGCAAGAAGAGAGAAAAGCTCTATAAAACAGTACACACAAGGGAAATGAGTAATTAGGCCGTCAGCTTCAGGCACAGACTTCCATAAGCAGCTGTAAGTCTTCCTAACCCTGCCAATCCAGGAGCAAGAATTAGGCAGGGAGGTAGGCCTTTATGTGCTGTGTATACAAGTGCATTGAAATTGAGTGTCATGCGCACAGGACCCCATTCCTTTCCATTTTGCCTGATATGCTCCTTCAGGGTAAAGGTATAAAACACATTTAAGGTTCTTTACCTCCTTCCCTGCAATAGTAATTGGCAGTTACTCAACCCCCGTGGGTATCATAAATAAGGAGCACACCAAGAGACTAGGTTGCTGCCATTAGAACGCACTGGCTTTAGCTGGATTGAACTAGTGTCAACCAGTAGACAGTGTGAAGAATGTAATGGTGTGCCCATGGTAAAATCGCCCCCAATTTATGCCCTAATTTTTGTCACAAAGGCCAGGCTTTCTCCTGACTAAGCAAATGGAGTTTGTATATTGATGTGTGCATTCAAAGGAGTGAGTCAGAAGATAGGTTGTCTACGTCAGGGCACCCTGAAGTAGGTGCTACGCTGAACTCTGGAGCATCATTAGTAATGGCAAGAGAGACTGTGATGTATTGCTTCCTACCCTACATGGTAAGTACAGGAAGCAAACCAATACATGATTGTTCACTGCTCTCTTGATAAGACATGGAATTTATACCGACAGCACATGGTTACTTGGGTTTTGTTCTATTCTGGCAGAAGACACATGGCATAAAATGTACCATCTTAACCACTGTTAAGTAAATAGTAGTATAACTATATGCACATTGTTGTGCAACAGATCTCTAGAACTTTTCCTTCTTACAAAACTGAAGCTCTGTCCCCATTAAACATTCATTCCCCATCCCCTCTCCCAGCCCCTAGCACCCACCCTTCTACTCTGTCTCTATGAATTAGTGACTCCAGGGACCTCATGTGAGTGGTGGAATCATACAGGATCTGAACTTCTGTGTCTGGCCGATGTCAATGTGCATGATGTCCTCAAAGTTTATCCACCATGTAGCAGGTGTCAGTGTTTTCTTCCTTTTGAAGAATAAATAATACACCATTGTGCAGATGGACCACATCATGTTTATCCCCTTACTCACTGATGGACACTTGGGATGGCTTTTGTGAACCATGCTGCTATGAACTTGAGCGTGAGAATCCCAGTTGATGGGGCACCTGGAGGGCTCAGTCAGTTAAGCCTCTGAGTCTTGATCTTAGCTCAGATCTTGATCTCAGGGTTGTGAGTTCAAGCCCCATGTTCATGGAGCTTACTTAAAAAAAATCGAAAAGTCACAGTTGCTTGTTTTTAAAAGAAAAAACTCAATTTCCTGAATAAGAACTTTCTTGACTTTAATATTCTATTACTAACATGTAAAAGGAGCATACCCAGCATTTGTACCACTAATATTTTTAACTTCTCTGTGGAGGTAGTGCTTTAATGGTTGTAGATAAAACAACAACCTTGCTCTAACCTGTCCTCTGTGAGGCTCAGCACAAGTAGAATAAATCACCTTTTAAATTCTCAGTGGCCATAAAAATGGAGACAAGTTTTGCTCTTCAGAATAGAGTAGCAAATAGGTCTTGTAGGCACGTGATTTGATGAATGGAGAAGCAGGGATTGCCTGTTGTCCTGCTCTATATCCCTGAGGCAGTAGTCCTCAGGGCGCTGAAGGACAGAAAGGGAGCTAGAGGTCTCAGCTGAAGCAGGCCTGGGGCACACCGTCCTCAGCTCAACCTGGACCCTGGGTCCTGCATCCCAGAAATAACTGGGTAATCCCCCTTTCCTCAGTGCAAAGTGGCCTGAGGATGAGTACTGGCTATAGACTTCTTGGTGGAAGGCCCAGGGGCATTATGATAGTTTGCATTTGCTGTGGTTTGTGTAGTTGTTCCTCATAAGTACCTAGCTTCTCCTTCAGTCGGGGGGCACAGATCCAAGACCAGCTCAGGTCTAGAAATGGAGCAAAAGACCGTGACTTCATGTTGGGGTGGTTTCCTTCAGCCCCTATTACTCATTCAATAATGACTTCTCTTGATTGTATAATTAGGTAATATCTTATTGGCTGCCTATTTGTCCCTTAGGAATACCTGCTTTTTAAATTTTTATTAACCATCTTCATGGCATTGTGCAGGTTACACCCCCTCAACACTCCAACCTTGCTGCTCTTACAAGAACTACATCCACCTTGCTTTTGTTTTTTTTTTTTTTTTTTTTTTTTTTAATATTTTATTTATTTATTCATGATAGTCACAGAGAGAGAGAGAGAGAGGCAGAGACACAGGCAGAGGGAGAAGCAGGCTCCATGCACCGGGAGCCCGACGTGGGATTCGATCCCGGGTCTCCAGGATCGCGCCCTGGGCCAAAGGCAGGCGCCAAACCGCTGCGCCACCCAGGGATCCCCCTCCACCTTGCTTTTGATAATTAAGTGCAGCCACCTATGATTCTTAGATCCTGATATCCTTGTTGCTGTAATGGAGCCCATTCTATGATAGTGTCTCCTTTGCCTGCTCTGGCTTACAGAGCACAGACACTGCTGAGTTCCTCATTGATTCTGGTGCCCCCACCAGCCCAGTCCTCATTGATGTGGTGAATGGAGTGTCCTCAAACCTTTCTGTGAAATGTGGTTGACTGGTGTGTTGTTTCCAGCCTTATGAGGTACATTCACATTTGCATGCCCACTTCTCTGAGACTTGATTCCTTCTTCCAACATTTACCTCACCAGATAGAACATTTATATTTCTTTTTTTTTTTAGGATTTTATTTATTTATTCATGAGAGACACAGAGAGAGAGAGAGAGAGAGAGAGAGAGAGAGAGAGGCAAAGACAAAGGCAGAGGGAGAAGCAGGCTTCATGCAGGGAACCTGACATGGGGCTCAATCCCAGAACTCCAGAATCACGCCCTGGGCTGAAGGCGGCGCTAAACCACTGAGCCAGCTGGGCTTCCTGACATTTATATTTCAATTAGTGTGGGTCACCACTTTTTCCAAACTTCCAAGAATCTTCCTAGATGCAAATTAGCACTGCCTCCCAGCATGTTAAATACTATGTCCTGGGAAAGTGCTTCTGTATTGATAAACCCTCCTTTAACCCATCTGATATTCTGCCCCTTGATGCAGCATATCCTGTTGGCACATCTTGGCTAGGTCGTGCAGTGCCTTCAGGATACAATCTCTTCCTTCTCTGGCCAGGCCCAGCTCTTCCTTGGCTGGGTTATATTGTGATTTGAACCCTCAAATCAGCCTGACAGCCAGAAGGGGACTGTAGCCTTTGATAGGACGAAGTAGACTACTACTGCAAGTCCAGAGCATTCAGAGGGACCTAGGGTTCAAAGATTTTTTAGTGTACCAACGTAGTTGTTCCCACCCCAGGTTTCAGGGTCCTTCTCCTTCTAGTTGGGCCCTGACCTTAGCATAGGAGATATGCTAGGATTGAGAATTCAACCTTTTCTGGAGGTCTACTATCTACATCATTAAGTCTTGGACTTGACTCTCAGTTCCTCCTGCAAGACGTGGGGTCTCTCTGAGTGCCACTAGAGAAGACCTGGGGGGGAGCACCTTTCACCTTGAGTTGGTGATTAATCAACCTCAGCCTTCCTTTTCTTCTTCCAGTGCATTGATTGCATCCAGCGACAGCCACCTTGTCCCAGTGTCCTGATACTCACAACTTCCCCACACCTCCCAAATGCATCAGCTAATGTCATTCCTTCCACTGATAGCCCATACCAGTTTACCACTGTTAGGTTTTTATTTTTAATTCATAGATGTCATTTTATTTTTTTAAAGGTATTATTTATTTATTCATGAGAGACAGAGGGGGCGGGGGCAGAAACACAGGCATAAAGAAGCAGGCTCCATGCAGGGAGCCCGATGTGGGACTTGATCCCAGGACTCCAGGATCACACCCTGAGCTGAAGGCAGACACTTAACCACTAAGCCACACCCAGGCGTCCCCATAGGTGTCATTTTGGAAGACAGTTTTAGGTTTACAGGAAAACTTGGGCAGACAATACAAAGATTTCCCATATACTCCCTCTCTTCTTGCACAATTTCCAGTATTACTACCATCTTGCATTGGTGAAGTACATTTGTTATGATCAATGAACCAATATTGATACGTTATTACTAACTAAAATCCATAGTTTATGTTAAAGTTGTCTCCTTGTGTTCTCCAGTTCTATTGGTTTTGACAAAAGTGTGTCATTTGACAAATGTATCCACAATTACATTAACATTCAGAATAGTTTCTGCCCTGGGATGCCTGGGAGGCTCAGCGGTTGAGCAGACGCCTTTGGCTCAGGGTGTGATTCTGCGGTCCTGGGATCAATTCTGCATTGGGCTCCCCACTGGGGTCCCTCTGCCTATGTCTCTGCCTCTTTCTATGTCTCTCATGAATAAATAAATAAAATCTTAAAAAAAAAAAAAGAATAGTTTCTGCCCAAAAAACTTTGGTGCTTCACCTATTCATTCTTCCCTTTGAAAACCCTGGGAGTCATTGATTTTTTTGCTATCTCCATAATTTCACTTCTTCCAGACCATCATATGGTTGGAATCGTACTGGGTGTAGCCTTTTCAGATTGCTTTTCTTCCCACTTATAATATGCATTTAAGGTTCCTCCATATCTTCTAGTGTCCTGATAGCTCGTTTCTTTTCACTGCTGAATAATATTCCATTGTCTGGATGGACCATGGTTCATTGGTTCATCTATTGAAGGACATCTATGCAGGTTTTTGTGTGGATGAGCTGAAGGCAGATGCTCAACCACTCAGGCGAGGGAGCCACTCAGGCGTCCCTACGATTAGGTGGTTTTAAGTTATGATCCAGTTTGTGTAAATTTTTGTGAAAGGTGTGAAGTCTGTGTCTAGATTCATTCTTTTGCATGTAGATGTCCAATTGTTCCTGCACAACTTGCTGAGAAAACTATTCTTCCTCCATTAAATTTCCTTTGCTCCTTTGTCAAAGATAAGTTGACTGTTTGTGTGGTCTGTTCCCAGGTTCTTTGTTCTGTCCCATTGATCTATTTGTCTGTTCTTTAGCTGATACCATGCTGGTGTTATTACTGTAGCTTCTTAGTACGTCTTGAAGTCAGGCAGCATTAATAGCTTTAACAATTGTTTCACTATGCATGCCAGGGATTATCAAAGCTCAACCTCTAACCTCATTGCCAGCAGGCAGATGATCCAGCTCAAAGGTCCCATATTAGATTTTCCTTTTTGGGACTACTTTTGGTACCAACTGTCACTCCATGAAAACAGACTTTAAGATGGAGAGTTGCTGCAGGAGCTTATTAAGCAGTGCCTTCATGAACAACACCTGTAAGGACATGAGGGAAGTAGGGTAGAGCAGAGGGTGAGGTTGAAGTGCAATATAGCTGCAGCAGACTGACCATACACTAAGAGTGTGGGGCTGGATGCCCTTTCTTGGTAGTTCCAAGTTGAGGCAAAGGTGCTGGGCCATTGTAGCCCTATATCAATGAGCTATTTAGTGCAGGTTCTCTCACTTTAGTGAATTTCCCTTGGAAAGAGATGCATTTGGAGGCATGAGCCTTGATCTTGATGCACTCTGGATGGTGCATCACACTGTCTACTACACAATCCTTTAGATCTCAGCAGAAATTCTCCACTTATAGATAAAGCTTGAGGTTACATGATTTGCCTAGGTTACTGCACTGTTAGGAGATCTTTTAAGCTATTAACAAAATCTGGAGGCCTACCTCTGCACCATGAAGGTTGCTGGTAGTAGAGAATTTAAAATTAATCTACATTTTAAAATATTAGCATAGCATTTAGGATAGGAATTGCGGTTTCTTGCCCAAAGAAAGAATGGGTAGGAAGGGAAAAAAATATAGAAGAATTATTTGAACGGCTTCCTGTAGCTAATCTGGTCTCAGGACCTCCATAGGCAGGGGTACCTGCTTGCTTGGTGTTCCAGTCAGGCTTGGTTATATTGTCACCAATCAAATTGTCAGGAAAAAGATTAGAATTGCTTAATCAAGCAAGGACAAAGGCTAGGAGATGAACTGCCCTTCTGCCAATATTAATAGAAGCAAGGATTAGAAATTAGTTGGTGGCTTAACTGATATTTTTAGAATTCCACTTGAAAGGGATAAGGATTCTAAAAACAGGAAAGTGGTAAATGCTACATAAGTCAGTAAAGGATCATAGTTAGCTTCATGTCCTTTGTAAAGAAACTATTACAAATTATGTGGGAGGATTTAGCTATAAAATTGCTTGAAAAGCAGAATGTGATCTGAGACAGGCAGCCTAGATTTATGAGAGGAAACATGCCCATAAGTTGTGTTGGAGATTTTAAAAGATATTATATTTATGACAGACAATGAGAATGCTTTGTGTAGCCTGTATCTGTGAAGAATTTGATAATGCTGTACTTAAAGATTTATTCTGAAGGTAAGAAGTGGTAAAAGATGCAAAAGGAAATCCTGCATTTCCAAAGCACTGCATCTTCATGCAGATGCTCATTCCAGCTATGTTGGTAGCAAAGAATGATTTGTTAATTATCCCCCATGCCATGCATGGAGCCTAGCACAGAGAGAAGGCTTGGTTGTTGATTACTATCTGCATGAACAGATGGATTAATCTTGTTTCACAGTATCTATTTAAGCAGGAAATCTAAGCAGTGAGGAATGACTCCTACATGTTGTTAAAATCACTCTTCTTACCATTTATTTAAATTGGAAAGAGCAAGGACGTCTTCCCATGAAGGATAACCAGCTTTGTAGGGTCCTTGTTGAAGCTTTGTCCAAGGATGAGGTCTTTTGGAGAGACAACTAGTGAATTTCTTCTGGGCAAACAAAACCACGGATGGGCAATGGAAACCTTCATCCAGGAGTATATGAAGGACTCAGCAAGCAGGGCTGAGATAGAAAGAGGCAAGCCTGTGGTTCCATGGGCAAAAGGGGACAGCCACTAGGGATCTAGGTTTTCAGGAAGAGCAATGCTCAGCAGGTGGATGGGAGTCCCTAAGTCAGGACATTAGGGTAGTGCTGCCAAGAAGACAGGTGTGGTGGGAGCGGTATGACCTTCAAATCCAGTGCTCTGTGGCTCCTGTTAGGGAAATAGGGGGCCCAGGAACAGATCCAGATCTCCAAGTCAGTATAGTCAGGTGGCCCAGCTCTCTCAGGAATGAAGAGTCATGGAAAAAAATGAATAAATGAACCATGACCAGAAACAAGATGAGAATGTCCCCCCCTCATTCCTCCTATTTGACATGATCCTGGAAGTCCAAGCTAATGCAATAAGACAGGAAAAAGAAATAAAGCATACAGTTGAGAAGGAAGAAATAAAACTGTCTTTGCAGACGGTATGATTGTCAAAAACCCCAAAGAATTGACTAGCTAACCAAATAAATAATAAAAATTCTGGAACTAACAGCAATTATAGCAAACTTGCAGGATACAGAGTTAATATACACAAATTAATTGTTTTCCTATATATCATTGATGAGTAATTAGAACTTCAAGTTAAAAATGCAATGACATTTACAAAGTGGACAATGCAAGTGAACCTGCAACTCTCACCTTGAGCCTTTGCATTTGCTATTCCCTCTACCTAGAAGGTTTTTCTCCCAGGTGTCCATATGACTAAGTCCTTCACATCCTTCAAATCTTCTCTCAAAAAGTTATTTTTCTGGAGGATTCTGGGAAGATGGCAGAGTAGGAAGCATCAAGAATCAGTTTTCCCACCTAGACAACAATTGAACTGGCAGGCACTGTCTGATGTAACTCTTTTGGAATTCTGAAGACTACTGAAGGCTTGCAACTTTCATGGGAAGCCTTAGATAGCAAATTGCAGTTAATTTTGGTCAATTTCGACTCTTGGTACAGTGGTAGCTACCCATTCCCCAACCCCCAGACCAGTGTCAGGCACCTGTCCACGCATTTCTGGAGCAGCTGTCATGCAGGTTGTGGGAGCTAGGGTGAATACCCACCAAATATCAAGGATCTATCCTCTGATTGCTAATTGCTGTTTTTGATCACAGAGGTACCAAAATGAGAATGGCCATTGTTGCTGTACTCCACCCCTGTATTGTGGCAAGCCCTTCCCCTTCTAGTTGAAATGACTTCCAGAGGATTTAAAGGGCTCACACCCTTCCCCCCCTCCTTCATTTCTTTCTCTTTTTCCCCTTTTGGAAGTCAGACATTGAAGACTAAGATGTTCAAAAGCAACTTTTTGTATAAAGGAAAATCAGAAAGTGACTGTGCGTGCCCAGGGGAAGACACAGGCTCAGAAAAGACCTGAGAAGACTTTAAGTCTATAACTCAGATCTTTGGTGCAGAGACAGGCTGCAATAATAGAAAAAACAAACAAACAAACAAACCCACATAATAACCCAAAGCAGCAAACCCTGGGAAAGAGGAAGATTCTGGTTTCAAGAGTTATCACATTATTAGATTCAAATGTCCAGTTTTCAACAACAACAAAAAAAAATCACAAAGTATACATAGAAATAAGAAAGTATGGGGCAGCCCTGGTGGCTCAGTGGTTTAGGGCTACCTTTGGCCCAGAGCATGATCCTGGAGACCTGGGATCGAGTCCCACATCGGGCTCCCTGCATGGAGGCTGCTTCTCCTTCTGCCTGTGTCTCTGCCTCTCTCTCTCTCTGTGTGTCTCTCATGAATAAATAAATAAAACCTTAAAAAAAGAAAGTATGGTCCATTCAAAGGAAAAGGAAAGAAAATTAATAGAAAGTATTCCTGAAAAAGACCTGGTGGCAGATCTACTAGACAATGACTAAAACAACTGTCTTCAAGGTGCTCAAAGAAGTAAAGGAAGACGTTGAGAAAAATCATGAAAATGATGTATAACCAAAATGGAAATATCAATAAAGAAATAGAAAACCTAAAAAGAAACTAGAAATTCTGGAGCTGAAAACACAACTGAAATGAAAAATTCTCCACAGAGATTCAAAGGCAGATGTAAGCAGCCAAAAGAAAGAACCAGCAAACCAAAAGAGAAGATGATGGAAATTATTCAATTTAAGGAATAGAAAGTAAAAAGATTAAAGAAAAGCAAACAGAGCCTAAGGGACCTGTGGGACAACACAAACAACCAATATATGAATTATGGAGTCCCAGAAGAAAAAGAAAGGAGCAGGGAAAATATTTGAAGAAATAATGGCTGAAAACTTCCCAAATGTGATGAAAGACAAGAATATAAACATCAAAGAAGGTCAATAAACCCTAAGTAAGATGAACTGAAAGAGACCCACACTGGGACACAACCAAACTTTAAAAAGCCGAAGGCAAAGAATCTTAAAACAGCAAGAGAGAAGCAACTCATCATATATATAAGGGATCTTCAATAAGATTACAAGCATATATTCCATCAGAAATTTTGGAGGCCAGGGGTGCCAGGGTGGCTCAGTCAGGTAAGTATCTGACTTGATTTCAGCTCCAATTATGATCCCAGGTCAATGACATTGAGCCCCATATCTGGCTCTGCACTGGGCATGGAGCTTACTGAAGATATATATATATATATAATGCCCAAATAAATAAATAAATAAATATTTTTTAAAGTAAAGAAGAATTTAAACCAATTCAAAAAATAGAAATGGAAAAAAAACTTCCAAACACTTTCTATGAGGCCTGCATTAGCTTGATCCCAAAACCAGACAAAGACCCTATCAAAAAGTAGAATTACAGACCAATATCCCTGATGAACATGGATGCAAAAATTTTCACCAAGATACTAGCCAATAGGATCCAACAGTACATTAAAGAGATTATTCACCATGACAAAATGAAATTTATTCCTGGGCTGCGAGGGTGGTTCAACATCTGCAAATCAATCAATGTGATACACTACATTAATAAAAGAAAGGATAAGAACCATATGATCTTCTCAATAGATGCAGAAAAAGCATTTGACAAAGTACAGCATCCTTTCTTGATCAAAACTCTTCACAGTGTAGGGATAGAGGGAACATACTTTATTTTATTTTATTTTATTTTATTTTATTTTTTGGGGGAACATACTTTAATATCATAAAAGCCATATATGAAAAGCCCACAGTGAATATCATTCTCAATAGGGAAAAACTGAGAGCTTTTCCCCTAAGATCAGGAACACTAAGGGATATCCACTCTCACCACTGTTCAAAACAGTACTAGGAGTCCTAGTCTCAGCAATCAGACAATAAAAATAAATAAAAGGCATCCGAACAGGCAAAGAAAAAGTCAAACTCTCACTCTTTGCAGATAACATAATATTCTGTGTGGAAAACCCAAAAGACTCCACCCCAAAATTGCTACAACTCATACACGAGTTCAGCCAAGTGGCAAGATATAAAATCAATGCACAGAAATCAGCTGCATTTCTATACACAAACGACGAGACAGAAGAAAGAAATCAAAGAGTCGATCCCATTTAAATTTGCATCAAAAATCATAAGATACCTAGGAATAAACCTAACCAAAAGACAAAGGATTTGTACTCTGAAAACTATAGAACACTCATGAAAAAATTTGAGGAAGACACAAGGAAATGGAGAAAAAACCTTCCATGCTCATGGATTGGAAGAACAAATATTGTTAAATTGTCTATACTATCTAGTACAATATATACATTCAATACAATCACTATCAAAATACCATCAACTTTTTTTTTCACAGAGCTGGAACAAATAATCCTAAAATTTGTATGGAATCAGAAAAGACCCCAAATAGTCAAAGGAATGTAGAAAAAGAAAACCAAAGCTGGTGGCATCACAATTATGGACTTCAAGCTATATTACAAAGCTGTAATCATCAAGACAGTATGTGGTACTGTCACAAAAACAGATCCATAGATCAAGGGAACAGAATAAAGAAAACCCAGAAATGGACCCTCAACTCTATGATCAACTGATCTTTGACAAAGCAGAAAAGAATATCCAATGGAAAAAAAAAGACGGTCTCTTCAACAAAGGGTGTTGGGAAAATTGGACAGTCACATGCAAAAGAATGAAACTGGACCATTTCCTCATACTATACACAAAAATAGACTCAAAATGGATGAAAGACTAAATGTGAGACAGGAATCCATCAAAATCCTAGAGGAGGAGAACACAGGCAGCAACCTCTGTGACCTTAGCCACAGGAACCTCTTGCTAGGCATTTCTCCAAAGGCAAGGGAAACAAAGACAAAAATGAACTATTGGGACTTCATTAAGATAAAAAGCTATTGCACAACAAAGAAAACAGTCAACAAAACCAAAAGACAACCCACAGAATGGGAGAAGATATTTGCAAATGTCTTATTGGATAAAGGGCTAGTACCTAAAATCCATAAAGAACTTATCAAACTCAACACTCAAAGAACAAATGATCCAATCAAGTGATGGGCAGAAGATACAAACAGATATTTCTCCAAAGAAGACATACAAATAGCTGACAGACACATGAAAAAAAAATGCTCGACATCACACAGCATCAGGGATATACAAACCAAAACCACAACAAGATACCACCTCACACTGGTCAGAATGGCTAAAATTAACAAGTCAGGAAATGACAGATGGGTGAGGATGCAGAGAAAGGGGAACCCTCTTACACTGTTGGCGGGAATACAAGCTGGTATAGCCACTCTGGAAAACAGTATGGAGGTTCCTCAAACAGTTAAAAAGAGAGCTACCGTATAACACAGGAAATGCACTACTAGGTATTTACTCCAAAGATACAAATGCAGTGATCCAAAGTGATCCAAAGTGATCCAACATTGTACCCCAATGTTTATGGCAACAATGTCCACAATAGCTAAACTGTGGAAAAATCCCAGATGTCTATCAACAGACGAATGGATAAAGAAGATGTGAGACATATATGTACGATGGAATATTCCTCAACCATCAAAAAAATAAAAAAAAATCTTGCCATTTGCAATGATGTAGATTGAACTAGAGGGCATTATGTTAAGTGAAATAAGTCAGAGGAAGAAAATTATCATATGATTTCACTCATGTAGAATGTAAGAAACAAAACAGGAACATAGGGAAAAAATAAAACAAGATGAAATCAGAGAGGGAGACAAACCATAAGAGACTCTTAATCATAGGAACAAACTGAGGAATGCTGGAGGGGAGGAGATTGGGAATGGGGTAATTGGGTGATGGGCATTAAAGAGAGCACGTGATGTAATGAGCACTGGGTGTTATATGAGACTGATGAATCACTGAACTCTACCTCTGAAATGAATAATATGATATATGTTAATTAATTGAATTTAGGTAATAAAAGAAATACTAGCAAGCCAAAATCAGCAAAGCCTTAAAAGGATTATATGCCTTGATCAAGAGATATTTATTCCTGCAATGTAAGGATTGTTCAACACACAAAAATTATCAGTATAATACATCACATTTACAGAATGAAATAAAAAAAGACATGATCTCAGTTGATGCAAAAAAGGCAATTGACACACCTCAATAGTCTTTCCTGATAAAAACACTTTACCAGCTAGGAATAGAAGGATTATCTCATAATATGATATAATAAAAGTCATATGTGAAAAACCCACAGCAAACATTGTACTAGATACTGAAAGACTGAAAGCTTTTCCTTTAAGATCTGGAACAAGGCAAGGATGTACACTTTTGCTGCTTCTTTTCAACATATACTGGAAGTTCTAGTCATAGCAATTAGACAAGAAAAATGAATAGGCATCCAAACTGGAAAGAAAGAAGTAAAATGGTCTGTTTGCAGATGATATGATTGTATATATAGAAAATCCTAAAGATTCCCATAAAAAACTGCTATAATAAATGAAATCACCAAAATAGCAGGATGCAAAGTCAGGACACAAAATGAGTTGCATTTCTTTTTTTTTTAAGATTTTATTTATTTATTCATGAGAGACACAGAGAGAGAGAGAGGGGCAGAGACACAGGCAGAGGGAGAAGCAGTTTCCATGGGACTCGATCCCAGGACTCCAGGATCACGCCCTGGCCTGAAGGCAGGCGCTAAACTGCTGAGCCACCCAGGGATCCCATGAGTTGCATTACTATATGCTAACCGTGAATAATCTGAAAAGGAAATTACAAAAAGAATTCCACTTATAATAGTATCAAAATAATAAAATATTTAGAAATTAATTTAATCAAAGGGATGAAAGAAGTACAATGAGAACTATAAAACATTGTTGAAGGAAATGAAAGAAGACATAAAGAAATAGAAGTATAGCCTATGTTCATAGGTTGGAAGACTTAAAATTGTTAAGCTGTCAGTACTATCTAAAGTGATCTAAAGATTCAGTACAGTCCTTTTTATGATGACATTTTCTGCAAAAATGAAAAAAATCCTAAAATTCATACGGAATCTCAAGGGACCCCAAATAGCCAAAGCAATCTTGACAAAAGAACAAACCCAGAAAACTCATGCTTCCTGATTTCAAAACTCACTACAAAGCTACAGTCATCAGTATAGTGTGCAGTGACATAAAGAGACATACAGAGCAATCGGATAGAATGGAGAAGAGCCCAGAAATAGTCTTCCACATATGGTCAAATGATGTTTGACAAGGATGTTAAGACCATTCAGTGGGGAAAGGACATTTTCTTCAAGAAATGGTGGTGGGAACACTGCACATCCACATTCAAAAGAATGAAGTTGGACTCTCATATAATACCATATATGAAAAAAAAAAATTAAAAAAAAAAAAAAAAAAGGGATCCCTGGGTGGCGCAGCGGTTTGGCGCCTGCCTTTGGCCCAGGGCGCGATCCTGGAGACCCGGGATCGAATCCCACATCGGGCTCCTGGTGCATGGAGCCTGCTTCTCCCTCTGCCTGTGTCTCTGCCTCTCTCTCTCTCTGTAGCTATCATAAAATAAAATAAAAAAATTAAAAAAAAAATACCATATATGAAAATTCACTGACTTTGAATGGCTCAAAGATTGGGATGGAAGACCTAAAACTATGAAACTCTTAGAAGAAAACTTAGGATCAAAGGATCATAGCATTGGGTATGGTGATGAATTATTTGATCTAATGCCAAAAGCACAGGCAACAAGAAAACAAATAGAGAAATAAGACTTCATGGGAATTGAAAATTTTGTGCTTCAAAAGAGATTATAGAGCAAAAAGGCAACCCACAGAAAACATATCTAACGAAGGATTAATATCCAGAACAGATAGAACTTCTAAAACTTAGCAACAAAAACCCCAAACAATCTGATTTTAAAATGGGCAAAGAACTTAGACATTTCTCCAAAGAAGATGTACAGATGGCCCATAAGCACATGAAAAGATGCTCTGCATCACTCATCATCAGGGAGATGCAGATCAAAACCACAAGGAGAGACCACCTTATACCTGTTAAGGATGACTACTATTTAAAAAAAGAGAGAAGTGTGTCTGGTTGGCTCAGTTGGTGGAGCACGTGTCTCTTGATCTCTGGGTCCTGAGTTCAAGCCCTATGTTGGGTATAGAGATTACTTAAATAAATAAACCTTTAAAAAAATAAAATTTAAATTTTTAAAAAAGACCACGTTGGAGAGTATGTGGAGAAATTGGAACATGTGTACACTGTTGGTGTGAATGTAAAATGGTACAACCACAGTGGAAAACTGTATAGTGGCTCCTCAGAAAATTAAAATTATCATCTGACCCAGAAATTCCACTTCTGGCTATATACTCAAAAGAACCAAAAGCAGCATCTCAAAGAGGTATTTGCACAACCATATTCATAGCAGCATTATTCATGATAGCCAAGAGATGGAAGCAGCCCAAGTGCCCATCAAAAGGTGAGTGGATAAGTAAACTGTGGTCCATCCATACAATTAAATATCTCTCAGCTTTAAAAGGAAGGAAGTTCTGACACCTGCTACAACATGGATGACTCTTGAGGACATTTTGCTCACTGACATAAGCCAGTCACAAAAAGACAAACACTGTTGGATTCCACTTACTTGTAAGTACTCAGAGTGGTCAAATCAAAGACAGAAAGTAGAATGGTTGCCAGGGACTTGGAGAAGCAGGGAAGGTATATTTTGATTGGTATAGTTTCAGTTTTACTTTACAAAAAAAGTTCTGGAGGTGGATAGTGGTGGTAGTTGTATAACATTATGAATGTGTATGATGCTACTGAACTTTGCACCTCAAAATAGTTAAGATGGTAAATTTTGTCATCTGTATTTCACCACAATATTTAAAAATCTGTCTTTCCAGTGAGGCCAACCTTCATCAACCTCACCGTGATCACTGCCCTGGCAAGTGTTCCCTGTGTCCCCTTATTTTACCTCTACTACTTCTTACTATGTAACATACCATTCCCTTACTTCTTCATCTCATGCACTGGATGTGTTTTTCACTCTGGCACACAGAAATGCTCAATAAATATTCATTTATAAAAGCTTTATTGAGATATAAGTCATAAACCATACAACCTGCTTACTTAAAGTGCGCAATTCAGGGATTTCTGTATATTCACGGGGCTGTGCAACCTTCACTGCTGTCTAACTCCAGCATGTTGTCATGATCTCAGACAGAAACCCCCTGCCCACTAGAGGTCATCTTCCATAACCCCATGTCCCCCAATTCCTGGCAACCACTGATCCACTTTCTGCCTCTGGGGCTATGGGAATGGACTCATCCCGTGTGTGTTCTTTTGTGGCTGGCTCCTTTCACTAGGCATGATGCTTTCGAAGTTTGCTCATGTAAAACACACCAGTACTTCATTTCTGTCTCACTTTTTTTTTCTCATCTCTCCATTTGGTTCACCTGCCCAGACTTAGTACCACAATCCAGGATGCCCAATGCAGGAGGACCACACCACTACTCCAGAAATGGACATTTGGCCTGCTAATCTTCAAGACTAAACTAGTTATTCTTCAAGACTTCTTCAAGACTATTCCTCATTTTCTTCTACCAAGGTTGATTTTCCATTTTACATGCTGCTGGAAGACACTGGGAAAGTAGATCTAAACCTCCCAGCCAATGCACTGGGAAGTCAAACCCACTTTACTCCTGCCACCAAGTGGTTAGAGGTAAGCATGACACCAATCCAGACTGAATGGACCAGACCCCAGAGTGATGAAGAAACTGAGCCAGGCTTGATACTCTTGTGAGGTAAGCACAGAAACTTAACTTCATTTTCAGAGTGGGGCATGCTTGCTTTGGCTGAAGATGTTTCCAAATCCAGGTCGGCCTTTTTTATGATTGTGGTTCAAGGTTGTCTCAACCACTTATAAACTGAGCTGGTTGTCAGAACTACTGTGGACGTTTAAAACATAGACATGCCAAAGCCCATCTCAGCCTAATGAATTAGAATTTCCAGGATTGCAACCCAGACCTCTGTATTTTAAAAATCTCGATATGTTGAGAACCACTGTGCTGAATTATAAGTTCAACACTTAATGCCTGCTCCTGGCACATGGCTGGCACACCAAAAGTACACAGGTACACGGACTGAATGAATGAATGGATTCAGTGAAAGAACAAATGGCTGAATATTGTAAGGACTTTTATAAAACAGACTTTTTTACATTGAGGTTAAATTAACAAAATATGCCATTTTAAACTGAACAATTTAATGGCATTTAGTACATTCATAATATTGTACAACCATTCCAAAATATTTCCATCATCCCAGAATGAGGCCCCATACCCATTAAGCAGTTACTCCTCGTTCCTGCTCCTCAGAGCCCCTGACAGCCACTAATCTACTTTGTCTCCATGCGTTTGCCAGTTCTGGACATTTCAGTAAATGGAATCACACAAGATGTGTTCACTTTTATCTGATTTTTCTCACTGAGCATAATGATTTCAAAGTCCATCTGCATTGTAGAATGGATCAGCACTCCACTCCTTTTTGTGACTGAATAATATTCCACCCTACGTAGAGAGCATGTTTGTCATTTAGCTGTTGATGGACACATGGAACAGTTTTCATGCAAAGTTAGCTGGTGAAGGATTTGCCCCACAAGATCATTTTCTGGCTTGATGCATGTGAATCTGATGAACCCCTATCTTGCTCACTCTGGGGTCTGTGGTCTAGCCTACAGATGGCTGTTTTGTGGCATGAAAGGGAATGACTGACATGTGATATTTATGGAGAAACAGAAGTTAGCCTCAGTATGTAACTTCTGAGGGAAGTCTCACATCTTCTTCAGAAAGCTCTATATGTTTGAAGCTCTTCTGGTTTCTTTGATTTTAGCCTCTAGCACCCTACTCTAGCCCAGGATCCTCCTCAAAAGGGCTAAGCACCCACTCATCCTGGTACATGTTGCCAGTGATCCTCTCTGGCTGAGTCTGCTGCACACTGGCAGGCCTTGGGGTCATCAGTCCCAGGTCTCCAGGGGGGCTTCACAGGGCCCTCAAGTCATACTCATTACCTGCCCTCCAGCCTGTGAGGATGGGGACCCCAGCAAGCTACTGCTTACAGGCTTTTGGCCCACAAACCTAAGACCCTGTTAAGTAATAGCACAAGAAAACCTGAGAAATATTTCCCAAGACCCCTTTTGTAGGATACTGACATTTCCTCTTATCTTCAGGATTCCTGTGAGTGTAAGGCCCCTGAAACCCACAACTACTTGAAATTTGGGTATAAATTACCTACAGTGAAGTATACAACTCTTAAACATACAACTTAGTGAATTGTAATATATGTATATATATATATATTATATATATATAATATATATATATATATACATCTGCATCCTCCCTCCCTAATTGTGTTGATCATCTGCAGCCCCTGAAAGCCTCCTCCAGTTGCCTGTGCACTGGATTCCACTCCCAGAGGAAAACCATGTTCTGACCTCCATCACCATCCAGTAGTGCTGCTTGTTCTGAACTTCACTAAATGGACTTGTAAAAATATACAATTTGAGTCAGGATTAAGTTATGTCTTTGAGATTCATCCATGTGGTCATCTACAGTATGGTTTGTCTTATCCAATTATTGTGTGGTATTCCACTCTGTGTACATGTCACAGTTCACTTACCATATCCAGTGCATGTCCATATCCAGTGGACATCTGGGTTGTTTCCATTTTGACTGCTGTGAGTCCCATGCTCTGGCCATTCTTATCTGCTGGGGTCACATTCCCTCATTCCTGTTGGGTGTATATGCAAGAGTGGAACTATGGGTGGAGTCCAGTGTTCATTTGTTCACTCATTCAACAATATTTACTGAACATGTATTACATATGAGGCCCAGCCTTAGGGCACAGAGCAAGAACAAATTCCCTGTTCCCGCGAGCTTCATCAGTAGTTGTGGTTGAAATAGTAGATAAGGATTGTAGGCATCTGGGGCCACCACCTCACCATGCACCTCTTGTCTGCCTCAGTCTCCCTACCTGCCATGCAATACTGATGGGAACACCTGTCAGTGTGGTGATGCTCACCAAGGTGACAATGTATTGGCAGTGTTGCTGGCCTGGATGTCTACAGTCCTGTCAACAGAGCCTTTGTTGCTTGGAGGAGCCTTGACTCCTCCCATCCAACCCTCAGCCCCCAAAAGAGCAAACTGGCTGAGAAGTTGGCACCTAAGTCACATGCAGCCAGTCGACAAGCTGGGTAAGATCTTAGGGGCCCCACCCCAGGGAACAGAGGCAGTTAGTTTCTCAGTCCTGGGGTGCAGAGTGGGGCTGAGCCAGAATCTGAACAGAGGCCACCAGTGCAGAGGCATGGCAGTGACCAACTTCACCTGTAACTGTGGAGAAGACATGGAGTAAACAGATGCTAGGAGAGGGTCAGGGGCCTGGGGTGGGGGGGAGGGTCTGAGGTCCTAGGGGAGACTTGGAGAGTCCCTGTGGGCCTTAGATCCATGCCCAATTCTCCCCAGTGGTTCCCTACAACTGACAGACCTTCTCTGGAGCTTGCCTGACCAAGCCCCTGTACCTTGATGGAAACAATGTCTCCACATACCCTGGATTTTTGGCGAGGTCGAGGTCGAGGTCGAGGTCGGGTGCAAGACTAGATGCTCCTGCGTGCCATTCTGTTTTTTCCTTGGACCCTTTACATTTCAGACTAATTTCCTTCTTGAAAATCAACCTTCCAAAATTAAGTCCACCCAAGTTCCCAAGTAAAATGAAAAGCCATTTTTCTTGCAAATCTTATATGAACATAATTTAATATAAGGCATAAACTAATAAACTAAAGATCATATATTACAGCAGTAGCACAATAAAAAACAAGCCACTATAAGAGACAAATGAACAGTATTTTCGCCAAGGGGAAAAGCGAAATAGAAATGAGATGTGAGTTATATTCTGTGTATAAATAACTTTAAAGAGAAATAATAAAGATGACTTTTGTAACTTTCAGTATATTTGGGGAGAGATTATTTAATTGAGGTAAAATAAGAGGTGGTAAGTTTAGCTGAAGCTTTGCATAATCAGGATTAAGTTAGTTTCCTAAGAAAGGCACAATAAGCAAGTATCATTGTATAGAATTTTTAAGATTTCGGACATATATAACATTTCCACATTTCTTTGTGTTTGACTGCCACAGACTTCAGCAGGGCAGTTCTCCTTCACGACAGGGAGGTGAAAGGTGACAAGTGGTCTTTAAAACTTAGAACTTCCTATAAAATCTCATTAAATAAAATACTGCTGAGCAATAAAAAAAAATGAACTATTGATATGCATGACAACTTGGACACACCTTCAGAGAATTATAGTGCATGAGAAAAGCCCACCCCAGAAGGTCACACACCATATGATTCCATTTATATAACATTCTTGAAATGAAAGATTACGGAACAGGAATGGCCGAACTGTTGCCAGGGTTAAGGTTGGAGGGAGGGAGGTGTGGTCATAAAAGCAGGGACCCTGCTTTTGGTGGTAATGAGTGTTCTGTCTCTTGACTGTTGGTGGTGGACACATGAACCTCTGCTTGTGACAAAACCCATGCATCCCAATGCACACTCGTGTGCAAGTGAGCAGATGTAAATTTGGGTAAACCTGAGTAGGAGCGGTGGATTGCATCAATGTTGATACATCAGGATCCCGGTGATAATACACTATGGTTTTGCAAGGAAACCAGAAAATGGTAGACAGGATCTCTCTGTAGGGCATCTTAGAATTGAATGTATAAATGCAGTGATCTCACGGTAAAGACTTTAATTTTAAAAAAGCAAGAAGAGAGGCGCCTGGGCCTCAGTCAGTTGAACGCTCAACTCTTGGTTTCGGCTTAAGTGGTGGTCTCAGGGTGGCAGGTTCAAGCTCTGCATGGGGCTCTGCGCTCAGTGTGGGGTCTGCTTGAGATTATCCCCCTCTCTGTCTGCCCCTCACCTCATTCTTGCACTCGCGCTCTCTCTCTCTAAAATAAAATAAATAGGGCAGCCTGGGTGGCTCGGCGGTTTAGCGCTGCCTTCAGCCCAGGGCATGATCCTGGAGACCTGGGATCAGGTCCCGGGTCAGGCTCCCTGCCTGGGGCCTGCTTCTTCCTCTGCCTGTGTCTCTGCCTCTCTCTCTCTCTGTTTCTCATGAATAAATAGATAAAATCTCTAAAAAATATTTAAAAATAAAATAAAATATTTTTAAAATAAAATAAAATAAAAAAGCAATAGGAGTGGGGTGTGTGCCTGGCTCAGTTGGTAGAGCATGTGACTTTTGATATCAGGGTTGTATGTTCAATCCCCACATTGGGCATGGAGACTACTTAAAAAATAAATAAACAGATAAATAAATAAATACATAAATAAGCAGGAAGGAACTCTCCGTAGAGTCCAGCCCTCCAGGGCACCCACAGGGATTGTAAGGTAGGAAGGGAAGCTGAGACAGAATCCTTCAGGCTCTGCTTGGGGTACGTGCCTGGTGTCAGCTTCCTGTGGCACAGCTGTCTTGCCTCTATACATGTGAGAATCTGGGTGCTTGGCTTGGCTGGTGGCAGACCCAGGGAAGCTCCTTCCAGCTGCCAGTCCAACTCTGCTGCTGGCCCAGGCTGCCACCCTTCTGTCTCAGATATTTTTAGGGCTTGCTTAGGGGAATACTTTTGCCAACATTTCCAGCTTCATTACTATTAATTTGCTGGTGCCCTTGCATTTGTTTGCTTGCTTTGTTTTACATGTGAGCAGGAAAGAGGAAGTTGTGTAGGTCAGGGGTCAGAATTCTCTTCTCACTTGTCCAGGGAGAGGCTCTAGAATGAGGCCAGGTCACAGTGTAACTCTCAGCTTGCAGTGTGGTGCCCCACAGAGCTTGGAGCTCGAGGGCTTGTCCTGTGTCTCCCACGGGACCCAGGTACAGGAGGGTCGCTCACAGAAGATGTAGTAAATTCTCAGTACTGCAGGGAATTTGGAAATGCAGAGACATGTAAGGAAGAGAATGAGGATAGAAAGCACTCACAGTCCCACTGCCCAGAGAAACCCAGGGTTAACCTGTCAGAACATTTCCTTGCCTTTGAAAAAATAGTGTGTGAATGGGTACAATGTTCTGTTTTGATTCCACATTTTTCACTTAATGTTGCATTATGAACATTTCTTTTTTTTAACATATCTTTTTTTTTAATTTTTATTTATTTATGATAGTCAGAGAGAGAGAGAGAGAGGCAGGCTCCATGCACCGGGAGCCCGATGTGGGATTCGATCCCGGGTCTCCAGGATCACGCCCTGGGCCAAAGGCAGGCGCCAAACCGCTGCGCCACCCAGGGATCCCTTTTTTAACATTTCTTAATGACCAAATGAAAAGAGATAATTTATAACATCTTAACATTCTTGAACTTGGTTATCCCAGATCCTCTCCAACCAGCCACCTGTTGCTTGCTCAGTGGTTTTTGACTATTTATTTCAGAATCAGGTTCTTCCGGAGACCCCATCCAGGTATAAATCCTGCTCAGAGATTTCTTTTTTGTCTAGTAAGCACAGCATTATGAAGAAAAATTGAGAAATTTATTTGCTTCCCAAGCACATTATAAGACTCGTCAGTGTAGTAAAAGTTTTACTATTGTATTCCTGCTTGGATCAGTTTTCTGCAATGAAATTGGGGGTGTTCGTGCAAAACTTCTCTGTTGCAGGGAGAGGAATGGTTTGTGTCTGGTTAAAAAAGTTGTTTCTTAATTATATCTTGGTGCATTTGTCTTAACTAATGACTCTAGTGTGCTGAGATTTTTATAGCTTCTTAAAACTGTCAGGAGATGCCGTTGGACCTTTCACTGGGGTCACACCAGTTCAGTGGTGAAACCCCTTTGACCAGGAGCCCCAAAGAACGCAAACAGAAGCATGTAAGTGATTGACTGTGGGAAGTCAGGGGACTGGGAAGGGCCAGAGGACTGCTGTTTCTCAACATAAGCTCTTCAATGACATTTCATGTTTTCACCTTGTGAATATGTTACTTTGAATATAACACACAAGGAAAGATGGCTTCAGTTCATTCTCGAAAGTCACAGGGGATAAATCTTAATTTACAGAAATGTAAGTAGGTTCGTGTTTTTTTCTCTTCTGTGTGAAAGATGTAAGATAGGGTATTTGCCAGAGAAAGAAGGTATTTCTGGTCTGCTCAGCAACCCAGGCTGGCCTGTGATTCCAAAGCAAGGCTGTGCCATCACCCAGCCTAACCTCCCTTGCTTGTTCGTGGAGGAACCCACTGGATGGAGTGTTGTCTGTGACCCAGAGGAGATGCTGGTATGAGGGGAGTTCAATCATGGTGTTCCCACATCACGGGAAGACAATGCTGCCCACGTTCAAAGGAAATTACGTTAACAAGTGAATGTGTCTAATTTAAGTTTTTTCCCATAGCAGTTTCCTGGGCCTCAGATGCCTGCTGCTACCACTGGCTACTGGTGAGGGTACAGATGTTCAGATGTCGGCTCCCCCGGGCCAGTCTGTCTATGTTTCACATCATACCTTCCTTTCATATCTCAGCTTTAACAGTAAATTTAGTAAATAAACTTATGAAATTTATTTCTGTCTGGCTAAAATGTGCTTTCTTGAAATAATGTATTTTTGAGTATAGAGCACTGTATGCATATCATATAGAAGTCTTTTCTACCTGTAGAATTGTTCCAAGTACCTATGATGGAATAAAATATATTCATAGTCCTAAGTGTTCAACAGAATCATCATGCCCTCCAAAGTCTGTACTATCTGAGCAAAGCTGGTATTCACTGGAAGATACAGAACATTCTACCTTCTGTAACTTTCCCACAATGATTTATGGAGTGAGCCCTTTGAAAAGGTTGATTTTTCCCATAAAATTCAGAAGTATATTTCAAGGAGGTGCCCTCATTGGTCCCAGACAAAGTTGAGGTGATTGCTTCCTGGGACCTTCATTACTTCCCCTTTGGCCCTCAGTAGCTCTGAAAATTCAGCTGCTTCCTTGATGCCCTGGACTAAGTATGTCCAAGTGAGAATTCTTGATTTTCCTCCTGAAAGCTGCCCCTTCCTGTTCTTATCCATCTCAGTAAATGGCAGCTCCATTTGTCGAGTTGCCATAGTCCATGCCCAAGACGCACCAATTCCTCCCTTTTTCTTGCTAACCCTCCAGGGCCATCCACCAACATGTCCTGTTGACAATACCCCATATCTGTGGGCTGCTCTCCATCTCTGCAATCACTGTGACACCCTGCTCCAGGCCACCGTCCTCTCCCGCAGGCTTCCTCCTCACTGGACTTTCTGCTTTCTACTTTTACCTGGTAAAATCCATCTTCCATTATAGCAGCCACCAAAACAAGAAATAATATCATGTCACTAGCCTGTTTAAAATATCTTAGTGTCATTATATCAGTCACCATCTAGCCAGGAAAACAGGCCCAACTTCAAGTAAATATAACCAAGGGATTTAAGGTAGGGAGTTGTTCACACAGAGGTGAGGCAATCCAAAGACAGCCCAGATAACACGGCAGGTGTCCGTTGCCACCTCTAGTCCAGAGGGACAGAAAGAGGATGCTGTGGTGGCACTAAGGATAATCCAGACTCCTTCCTGTGGCCACCACGGCCCCAGTACCTAGAGCAGTGTCCGGTGTAGAGGCACTCAATAAATATTGGCCATTCAGTTGGTTGGTTGGATGGATGGATGGATGGATGGATGGATGGATGTACTGGCTTTCCTACTTGGCATCTCCCTTTCAGACGTTTTATATATATATATATATATATATATATATATATATATATATATATTTAGAAGGGGTGATGGTGGCATCTTGCTTTCCTTAGGCAGTGGCACTCCCCAGAGATCTCTGCCCAGGAACTATGTGGCCTCTGGTGTCAGACATGCTTGGGTTTGAATCCTGACTCTGCCATTGCCCAGTTGTATAAACTCAGATGCTTCTGTTTCCTGATCAGTAAAGGAGGGATCATAATAGTGATGGCTGCCTTACAGGGATGATGTGAGCCCCAAGGCGCTGGTATCCCATCTCAGCACAGTGCAGCACAGCGCTGTAGGCAAAGGTAGCTGTCACCTGGACAGAGAGTCAGCCTGTGCTTTGTGAGCAGCTATCTCCCAGATAAGCACTGCTATAGTCTGGGCAACATTTTGGGGGCATCACAGAAGCGCCATAGTATTCTATTCATAGTATTCTTTGTAGAGCTGACATGCTAAGTATTTTGGAGCTGGGTGCCATGGGGTGGCACTGTTTGCTAGCCGTTGGCTTCAGCATCTGCGCACTCTGCCTGGGTACAGGCCCTCCACCAAGTGAGTCTGTGCTGACAAGGCTCTAGTGGCTCTGTGCTGGTCAGCACAGATTTTTTAATTTAAAAATCACATTGTTTTTGATTTACCATATAATTTAGAAAGGTCTTCCAGGAACTGGACTGGATGTAGAAGAGATCACTTTGAAACCTTTTGTCTAACCAGTCAGTTTCACTAATCTGTGTTTTGGAAATGCATAGAATGTGGTAAAACCAGATGGAATCCCTGGAACATGTTCTCAAATGCATCAGATCTCCTGGAGAAAAACAGTTGCATCTCTGTCCTAAGGATGAAGGGGGAGGTGGCACTTGTCTTCCTTCACCCACCCACACCACCCTGGCTTCATGGGCCTCGCATCAGCCCTGTGGATCTGGATCAGGACTTACTGATTGCAAAGTTTGCTAGTATATGGAGTGAAGTATTCAGCCTAGACAAGTGGTATTTACATTAAATGAAAATTTCAGAAGACATCTACCTGATTGAGGATTTATTTATTTATTTATTTTTAAAAGATTTTATTTATTTATTCATGAGATACAGAGAGAGAGAGAGAGAGAGAGAGAGAAGCAGAGACACAGGCAGAGGGAGAAGCAGGCTCCATGCAGGGAGCCCAATGTGGGACTTGATCCCCGGTCTCCAGGATCATGCCCTGGGCCGAAGGTGGCGCTAAACCGCTGAGCCACCCGGGCTGCCCAGGAATTATTTATTTAAATATCCATTGCAGATTTAATAATGGCAATTCCTACCGTTTATCAGACATTGAATAACTGCTTGACTCCCTGCACTAAGTGCCTTCCTGTGTCCAGCCTCCCAAGGACCACCAAATCAACTCAATTTGACAGTGAAGGAAGTCCATGCTGGAAAGAGGTTTACTGACCTGCCAAGGTGTCTAGTCTAGGAAGAGTCAGAGCCAGAATTCCACTCCGGGGTGTCAGGCCCCAAAGTCTGCCGTTGGACAGTGTGCGCTGGCCCAGCTCAGGTCATGTCAGTGGGAGGAAACTACTTTTGCTGCATTATACTTTATAGCCGGACCTGGGGTTCAGCATCGGGTCTCATTACTATATTTCATGTGCTCAAAGGAGATTTGGATGGTGGTTGACATTTCCTGATCCACCTTCTCCGGGGCTACGGCGTGAAAGAAGGGGACTGTAGAACATAGTACTATGTGCAGACTGCTTCCACATCACTAAGTTTGGTCACTGAGCCTATCCCTCTCGCCTGCCTGGCTTAATTCTTTGGCTAGGGGTAGTGTACTGAGCAGACGCCTCCCTCATGTTGGTGTCAGATTGAAACACTTCCTGGTGAGGCTTTGCTGGCCACCCTGTCACCTTCTAGTTCAAACACCTTGTTTTAATTTTCTTCATACTTTGTGGTGTTTGATATTGTCCTATTGAAGTGACTGTTTTTACTATGTCTCCTCCTGGCTAAAATTGAAGTTCTATGTGATCAGAAACTTTATCTAGTCCTCTAGCCAATGGAAAGATGTTAAACTCACTTGGCCCTGCTGTTAAATTGGGATGCCTGGGTGGGCACCTGCTTTTGGCTCAGGTCATGATCCTGGGATCCGGGGTCGAGTCCTGCACTGGGCTCCCTGTGAGGAACCTGCTTCTCTCTCTGCCTGTGTCTCTGCCTCTCTCTCTCAATCTGTGTTTCTCATTAATAAATAAATAAAATCTTTAAAAGAAAGCTGTTAAATTAACTGTTAAAGGAGCCATTCTCAAAGCAACAAACAAAAAGTACGGGACAGACCTCACACCATAAAGAAAAGGATGAACACTGATGTCAAACTTTAAAGAAATGGGGGGATCCCTGGGTGGCCCAGCGGTTTGGCGCCTGCCTTCGGCCCAGAGCGCAATCCTGGAGCCCCGGGATCAAGTCCCACATCGGGCTCCCTGAGTGGAGCCTGCTTCTCCCTCTGCCTGTGTCTCTGCCTCTCTCTCTCTGTCTCTCATGAATAAATAAATAAAATCTTAAAAAAAAAAAACAACTTTAAAGAAATGGCTAGAATTTAAGCACACACTTAAATTCATTTCAAGACATAGTGAGACTATATAAACAGCTTGATTTTTCCTGCATCTTAGATCAGCAGCCTATTTGGATGAAGCTGGAAATCCTCAGCTTTTTAATAAAAATCTCACCAACAAAGAATGGCTACCGGATACCTTTGGATTGGGCACCAGACCAACACAGCCGTATTAGGCAGCAGTGCTGGCGGCCATCTGGCCCGACCGCTCGGTGTTTCAGAGGCTTAAACATTTCCACCGAAACCCGGTGTAGCTTGTTCTTCATTGAGTGGAAGGGGCAAGAAGAGGTTTTTCCTGAGCACTGGAAATGCACTTTGGTAAAATGATGTCTACCCCACACTCCAGCACCAACGAGGCTAGTAAAACGCACACAGAAACCCTTGTAATGTGGGAGGATTACAGTTACCATAAATATTTATGGAGCCGCAGCAGCTTCTTAAGCGGAATACGCAGGACATCTGCCATCTGACATACAGACTGGGTATTTCCATCCGCAGACTCAAGTAACATGTTCATTTTTTTACAAAGAAAAGTTGCATTCTTAAAGTGAGTTCCTCACCTACCCAAACTGTCTGCCTTAAAGATCTGAGGAAGCCCCTGCCCCACTGATTTCTAATACCTTGCTATCTGCCTCCAGGAGGGGACTCTGATATCTAGCCCCTGCCAGTCCTGGTATGGCACCCCAATGTGCGGCTCCAGGGAGGTGTGCAGTACATAGAGGAGACGCGTGCCTGCTCGACCCCCAGTGTTGACTTGGCCTTGAGCCCCCAGGAGGCTAAGCGCTCAGTTCTTGAGTTTCGCTGGCAGTTTTCCCATTTGCCGCAGAGTTCCCTGTAAGAAGTGTAGTCTTCCTCCTGTTGTTTTGGGTTGTTGTTTATACAGTGCTCCAGATACATATGGCACTTGGAAGCAATTAAGGTAAAGATGCAAAGTGGGCCTTTCCCACAGGGCTCTCGATCTGCCAATCTCCTGCTCCCAGGGAGGCCCTACTCAGACAGGAGCCTTATGAGGCAAGGCGCACACCAAACGAGCATAGGGAGGATACACTCTGAAGAGTAGTTCTGTTTTGCGCCCCCCCCCCTTTTTTTTAAGCTTTATTTATTTATTTATTTGAGAGAGATAGAGAGATGAAGGGAAGGGTAGAGGGAGAAGAGAATCTCAAGCAGACTCAGTGCTGAGCCTGAGCCTGATGGGGACCTCGATCCTACTACCCGACATCATGACTAGAACTGAAACCAAGAGTCGGGTGCCCAACTGACTGCGCCACTCAGATGTCCCTGTTTTGTTCCTTTTTAAGATTGGTTTTTAATGTCAGTTGATAGAAAACAGAAGCCCTTCCATTCAAAGATGAAGCAGAAGATTTACACCTGCTACCGGTGAAAATCAACACTGTGGCCTTGTAGTCACACAGGCTGTTGACAACATTCACCATCTCTTGTCTGGAAACCATCATAAACCCCTGGTCCAGGTGTGTCTCCATGAGTGCAAAAGTGAAAGACCAGAGGCTTTGGGGAACAAAAGTCGTGAGATCAAATGGCTTCTGTGTTCCTGTTTGTCACTGGCAGTTTGGTCCACCCGGAGGTAGCCATACAACGTGGCATGGGGATTCCACACAAGCTCTCTCAGTGACTATGACTTGCCACCATTGCCCCCACCAAACCATGACCTTTCTCCTTATGGTAGTGTGTACACAAGTGACTTGTAAGTGTGCTGTGGCTGCTAGCAGCCAGAAAACACACCCCTCCTCTCTCTTCCCCCCAAAACTGCCACAGTGATTGTGTGGAATATAGTGAAAACAGGGGATTCCTAGTTTTCTTATGCTTAGCCCTGATGAGAAAACTAAAATAGCATGGAACGTCATTAATGTGGAACAATAGGGAAAACATTTACACTGTGCACTTATCAAAGTAAAGTGGACTTCACGTACTGAAAGTTGACTTGATATGCCATTAAATGTGGTTAATTAATATATGAAAATTTAACCAAGACATATTTGTGTAGAAGGGGTTATGCAATAGAAAGAAGGTTGTATTTAACCTAAAGGGGCAACAGATTATTCTCTCCAAGTTTTGAAGGCATATTCTTTAGACCCATGGGAGGGGAGAGGATCATGCAATGGGAGTGTGTAAGTTATAGTTGTGAAGAGCAGATATATGGGAAAACCTGCCACATTCAGATTTTAGCAATGCTCATAAACTTTCTGACAACATATAATGGGGAGAAGAGAGCAGGGGATAAAAATTTGATAGCAATTTAGGCTGACTGAATGTTAACAGACTCGATTTAGTCAAGTAATTTGCTCTGAACTCCAAAATAATAAATATAAACGTGAGGTAAATGGCATCCCACTGGCCAGAGGCCCGTAAGGGAGAGTGGCACACCAACTCAGGATGGGGACTCTGCTCTCTTTCTGCTTTAGATCCCCAGCATTCACAGCTGGGGTAGCTGGACAGATGACCCTGGGATGTGTGTTTCTATACCTCAGCCTGGCAGCCACTGGGCTTTGCCAGGGAGATGTGTGTGTGTATGCGTGTGTGTCTGCACATGCGTGTACTCCTGTCTGTCTCTTGCTCTCTTACACACACACACACCCCTGACTAAGCATGTCAGAGAGCAATGCAGTTCTCTGTGACTCTGATTCTACAGAAACAGGTAAGCTGCTTGTAGTCAGGGAGCAGGATTTTTTTTTTTTTCTGGGCTGTGTGACGAGCTCAGGAGTTATTTTGGCAAGCTCAAAAAGTAATATGAATTCCTGGGTATTGTTGGGCTCAGCTGGGCTGGGTGGGAGCCCCTGGGTTCCAGGCCCTCATGGCCTATGCTCATTTAAAAAAAAATGATTTGCAGCATCAATAAGAGAACAGTACAGAAGCAGAAGCACTCATCTGTGTATTTTGGTTTAAGAAAATAAGATGGTCTCTAGGACACTACACAGTAACTTCATTTTAAATACTGTCCACAGATTTCAGTCTTACTTGAATATTTGAAAGCAAATTATGGGTGTTTACAGTATTCGTTGATCTAGAGTTCAAGGAGTGTGCAGAAAAAAAATCCTAAGCATGGGACGCCTGGTTGGCTCAGTGGTTGAGCATCTGCCTTTGGGTCACGGCATGATCCTGGAGTCCCGGGATCGAGCCCACATTGGTCTCCCTGCATGGAGCCTGCTTCTCCCTCTCCCTGTGTCTCTGCCTCTCTCTCTGTGTGTCTCTCATAAATAGATAAATAAAATCTTTTAAAAAAATACTAAGCACTTGAACAAGGATATTTTCAACTTCTTCTTCCAAATAAAATCAAGGTGCTGTGCATGCCTGGCAGCCATGCTTCCCAAATCTCGTTCACTTTCCACCATTACCGGGTGCCCAGATCATCCACACTGCTACCCACTAAAACTCACTAGTGTTCTTCTAAGTTAGTGTACTTTCCAAACTTATGTAAATTTAAGACAAAACTATATCGTGCTATAAAATTATACTTGTAGTCTTTTAGGAGTACCCTTGACTTTTAAGACACATACTTGAGTTAATCATCTAAAATTAATCAGAATCTTCACCCTCCTCCTGGTGGAGACAAGGACCTTGGGTTGCTTCCACTGCAACCACCATCACCTGCACCTCATGTTACTGTCTGCATGTAGCACTTTTGGAATCAGCGTCTTTGCCATAGACATCTTTGCCTCAAGCGCTTTTTCCACAGAACTTTTCACTGCATAACTAATTGGCCATAAGGCAATTTTGCCATAAAAGATAAAAATACTTGTTGACAGTTTGATTTTTTCACTTTGGTTCACTAGACTGGTTGACAGTTTGGTCTCTACTGGTGCAGGACTCCCACTTTTATATTATATAGATCTCAGCCCTTGTGGTGGTCTACACAGCTACACAGGGATCTCAACACACGTTCCTATGGAACTTTGGAACGTCCATCAGTAAACATGCAACAATTTGCCAGGAACAAACAGCAGTGTGGACAGCTTTCACAGCATAGCACAAAGCTCAGTTGCAATTTGCTTCCTAGTATCTGGAAATTGGTGCCTCTCTTAATGAAGGAAGAAACTTTAGTGAAAATAGGAAAAGTGTGATGCCAGACAATTGACAAGCAAAACAATGCACAATACTATAAACAAAAGACTTGGAAGACAAGTACTCAGTCACAATCCATGAAATAGGACCAGTCATTTGTGCAGTATGATGTGAATCTGCACTTAAAGTTTTGAATGTGTTCAAATATTTTCTATTTTGCAATAAAGAATTGAATTGGGTCAGCCCCGGTGGCGCAGCAGTTTAGTGCCGCCTGCAGCCTGGGGTGTGATCCTGGAGACCTGGGATTGAGTCCCACGTCGGGCTCTCTGCATGGAGCCTGCTTCTCCCTCTGCCTGTGTCTCTGCCCCTCTCTCTCTGTCTCTATGAATAAATAAAATCTTTAAAAAAATAAAGAATTGTATTATTTATTTTTCATATTCCATTATGTCCTTTTTAATGAGTGTCCTTTTATTTTTCGTGATTCATCTTCTATGGCAGCATTGCCTCATGGCCAGCTAGTGTTGTGGCAAAAGTACCTAAAACCATTATTGTCACCCAGAATTTTGTTTCTGTCTTGTTTCTAAATCCCCAATAAGCTCTTTGTATTTCTTTTTTTTTTTAAGATTTTATTTATGCATGTGAGAGAGAGAGAGAGAGAGAGGCAGAGACATAGGCAGAGGGAGAGGAAGAGGGAGAAGCAGACTCCATGCAGGGAGCCTAATGGGACTCGATCCCAGGTCTCCAGGATCAGGCCCTGGGCTGAAGGCGGTGCTAAACCACCGAGCCACCGGGGCTGCCCAAGCCCTTTGTATTTCTATATGTTGTATAGTCATATACATTTTTGAGGCTTAGTCACATTTACTTTCTAAAAAAATTTCACTAATGCATCTTGCATGTCACTTTTTCCTTCCAAAATTTCCTCATCTCCTTAGTTCTTTCAGCAAGGGTCAGCTGGTGGCAAATGTTCCTGTTAAAACATACCTGTGTGTCTTCATTTCACCTTGAGGTGGTTTAGTGAGGTGTGGATGGTTCTGCACCGGAACGCACTCGCTCAGCCTTTGGAAGATCTCATTCCATCACGTCTTTGATTCTATTTTGCACTTGAGAAGTCTGCTGTCCTGGCCTCCCCTGCCAATAGCTGTTTGTCCCTTACTGACGACCTGCAAGATCATCTCTCTGTCTTTGGTAACCTGCGGTTCTCACTACAACGTGTTTAGATAAGGATCTCTTTTATTCTGTTTGGGACTTAAGTTTTATGAATCCAAGGAGGTGTATTTTAATTGATTCTGTAAACTTTTCAGGCATTATCTCTGTGTGTTGCCTCTACTGTATTTCTCTGTTCTCTGAGGACACATGTGGGCCATGAGCCGCATCTTTCCCACCTCCTGCGCCTCCATCACCCTGTCCTCTGCCTCTTGGTTCACGTTCCTTTCAGTCACCTCTTTGTCCCCACCTTGCTTCCATGCACAGTCATCACTGGAACCTTCTTCTTCTTCCTTGTTCTCTTTATTCCTTTTTTTGCTCCCAAATTACTGCACCCCAAACAATACCTTACTCATTCTGGAGATGCAATAAACAATTGGTGATCTGATTTAGTTTTAAGAATATTAGGAACAAACACCCAGAATTCCACTAAGAAATGTGTCCCTTGAGAACCTCACAAAACAAACAGGATCACATTTATAGACTTCTCTTCTAGGCCCCCTGTATTTTCGGTTGGCAGCCAGCCTGATGTCTTTTAGGCCTGTCCTAATTTATTTTTGGTCCCATGCATATGAGCCAGTGCTTATTTTGATAACTGCATTTATGCTTCCAAGCTTTGACAGACAAATCATTGCCCTGGGCTCCCTAGTGGCTCCAAGCTTCAGCTCGCCTCCTGCCCGAAGGAGTAACTCACCCTCCAGCAGGCTCTGGTCTGTTCTCTGCAATTAGCTATCAAGCAACTGAACTTCTCAGGATGATTGTCTTTCAGAGAAATAAACTACAAATACAGCATGTGAAAGCTTTCTGAAGTCTAAAATTCCATGTACGTGGTAAGGAGTGGTGTTTACTATCTGTGAGCATTTGAAAAGAAGCATGAGCAGCTACGACAATGATGACGGTATTTGTTTCCAGCCACATTACTAGCCAGTTGGCCCCCTCCTACCATGTCCTGGTCCACAGGCTCCAAGAGGGAAGTTTCTGTTCTGGAGCACAGGGATATTTTTTTTAAAAAGATTTTATTTATTTATGAGAGACATACAGAGAGAGACAGAGACAGAGACAGAGACAGAGACAGAGACACAGGCAGAGGAGGAACAGGTTCCATGCAGGGAGCCTGATGTGGGACTTGATCCTGGGACTCCAGGATCACACCCTGGAGCACAGGGATATTGATGAAAGAAAGCCTCTCTTTCTTTCCTGTCAAAACATTCCTGACAAAACTTCCACCTTCCGTTGGTTCAGGATTTCTGTGGAATCTGGACACCTATCATTCCAGACGTTCTAATTAGGCAATAAACTTGCTTTCAGAGTGCTGGAAACATCAGCTCAGAGCCTCCCAGCCCCTTCCCCTGAAAATCCCAGCATGAGCAGAAGAAGGCCAAGTTGAGGGAGGGTAGAGATCTGAAAACCAAGTCTAGGTTTTCAGACAGAAGTTGCTTTGCCATTTGGCTTCATCTAACTAGGCAACGACTCCAAATTGTTCTTTGGATAACACTGAGGGTGGGGAGGTCAGAGAGAGGGGAGAGAGGGAATCTTTGCCTGCTGGCCGGCTGCCAGATCTAAGTCCAAACACCTGGGTGCCAGATGTGCCTCGGGCGTGAGGCCCACTGTTGATGCAGCGGCTGCACTTTGCATGTGGGAGCTGCTGAGCATGGCTGGGAGAGGGTTGTGAGGCCATCGGCCCTGAAGACAGGCAGGCCTAGTCCCATTTGCTTTCAGATGCTTGCTTGCTTCTCGCCCCGCCCCCTAGATCTGCTGCACCCTTTCCTGCCTGGCGGCTTCCTGTCAGCTCATCAGTTTGGCACCGCAAGCACCAGACCTTGGCACTTATTTGGTCTCTTTGTTAAAGTTCATTGAAAAGAGATGTGGTGGTTGGTGCACTCAGATGATGCTCTGATTGTCACACCATTGCCAGGTGGAAATAAAGCAAGAAGCTGCAGGCTGGCCACCCTGTCCCAAACTGACAACTATATTCAGGAAAAGTCTGGAATGCTGTGGCAGTACCTTGTGGGGAAGACTGCCCCTGGCCGGATGACACAGGATGTGAAGGCCACCTCAGATCTGTTTATTATTTATTGAACTCCTGTCTCCTTTCAAGTAGGACCACTTGTTGAGAAGGTCCTCCCTCTTTCCTCCTGGGTGTCTGAGCTTGACTATCTCTGTCTCAGGTTAATGGGGTTTGGAGGAAAGGCAGGCCTGGCTTGAATCTGACTCTCCCGCCTGTTGCTAGCTCTAGGCACATTACCTGATCTCTGCTCCAGCCTCGATGTATGAAACTGAGGGGTGGTAAGAAGCATCTTTCCAGGCCATCGAGAGGAGTGAAGGGGCCCAGGACTGGCTGGTGCTCTGCGCTCCTCCCCCTTCATCTGACCTTTGGTTGTGCATTGCTAGGTCTTTTCAACTGGAGTGCTGGAAGATTTTAGCATAGTTCATTTCAAAATGAAGCAAGTTTGGGGATAAAAATGTAGATGTGGCCAATACTAGTACCATCCTGGGGTGACCTGACACCCATTCTGGCACCCACATGGCGGCATCTCAGGAAATATCAAGCCACACCAATCACTGCCAAGCACTCTCCAGTCTGTGTCCCACGGTCCTGCTAGGACGAGCAACTACTGTCCCCGGTCACCAACTCTGCACCTCCTATCTGCAGTCCTTAACTGGGACAGCAGGGAGCAGATTGACCAGCAAAGACTGAATGAGTAGAAATGGCTGGTGGCTTCTCAGAAGTTAAACATGACGCTGCAGCTCCAGCCCTGGGTAGATAGCTGGAAGAACAGAGAACAAGCACTCCAGATAGATACTTGTGTTCAGTGGTCACAGCAGCACCACCCACGGTAGGCCACGGGTGGAAGAAGTGTCCGTGATGGCCGAGTAGAGAAACAGAATGCGGTGTGTAGGCACATGGAATATTACTCAGCTGTAAGAAGGGATGAAATGCTGACATCCAAAAGCAGGGATAAATCTAAAAAATGTGATGCTTGGTGAAAGAAGCCAAACACAAAAGGCCACATTTTCTACGGTTCCATTTATCTGAAATGTCCCAAAACAGACAAATATGCAGAGACACCAAACAGATGGGTGGTTGCTGGGGGCGGGAGAGCGGGAAATGGGGGACAACTTCTTAGAGAGTGTTAGCTACATGATACTGTGAATGTACAAATGATATTCACTTTAAGATGGTTTCACCTAAAAAAAATCATACCTCATAGAACCATACACCTTTCTGAAAGAACATAAGGAAAAGAATAAATCTGTGTGTTTCTGTGTGAGAGCCAGCGAGTACAGAATTCAAGCAGAACTTTCCCTAAACCATTCCTGAACAAAGAGGAAAGTTTTCTCTGTTTCCTGCAAGATCCACTGTGCTAGCTACCCCCATGATAAACCATTTCCTAACCTATATGTGCTTCTGGAGATCGCACTTGTGGAACTGCTCTTTTTCTGATTTGGCTTCTTTCACATTTGAAGTAATTTGGGATCAGCTCTAATATTTTTTGCTTTAGAAAAGTAGTAAAAATTAATTAATCTACCACTGCACTGATAGCAAAAGTTAATAGAAATTTTAATAAAAATACAACCTCAATAAGCTTCCCTATTGTTCTAATAAATGCAATAGTAGTTTAGAACTGTAGATAAAAAAAATTAATAAAACAGCTGAGGCTAGGGACCAGGAAGCTCAGACAAAGGGACACAGTCTCTGCCCCGCTTCTCCAGCCACTGAGGTGAGACGATGCCCTCGACCAGCAGCACCCACTTCATGCTGTGCATTGGAATTTTTCTTGAATATTTAACTAATTCTCCTTGTTTGATGGCTTATTTTTAATCAGATATTTTTATCCAATATAAAAAGGTCTTGTGGACAACTCTAATATTGAAATACAGTGACACATTCACAGAGAAAATAACTGGGGAGAGGGTTTTAAGAAAACCAGAAGAAAAAAAAAAAAGAAAACCAGAAGACACACTTGGCTTTGGGCACAGAGAAAAGCAGACGTTCCACATTCGTGAGGCCCTTGTCTCTGGATGGCATTCCCGGAAGCTACGTGTGGTCTGCTGTTCTTCTTTCCAACACTGTGACAGAAACAGAGGATGCAGGAAACCACTGCTCCTGGAGAAAACAAATGCAGGCCTCACTTTCAGGGATGGGAGGTCCCACCAAGTCTCTCCTGGAGGACTTTTAAATCATTTTTTTTTATTTTTTATTTATTTATGATAGTCACACACAGAGAGAGAGAGGCAGAGACAAAGGCAGAGGGAGAAGCAGGCTCCATGCACCGGGAGCCCGACGTGGGATTCGATCCCGGGTCTCCAGGATCGCGCCCTGGGCCCAAGGCAGGCGCCAAACCGCTGCGCCACTCAGGGATCCCTCTCCTGGAGGACTTTCCTTGGGTTTGTGGCAGCCTGTTCCTCAAGGTGAGCAGAGAAATCCTGGAGTGGTGGACGATCAGGTGAGAAGCAGCTTCCCCGAGGCAGGTAGCTTCTTCGGAAGTCACAATTGCTAGTTGGAGGAGCACCTGCTGCGAAGCCCGAGGCCCTGATGATGATCTGCTCTGGTCAGAAAGTCTCTGCTGGCCTTGCCACTGCTCAGAAAACCAAATGGGAATGTTTTTGGTCAGGTAGAGGTTGTTAGAAGGGGAGGGAAATATGGAAATAAAAGAATGGGGAAGAGAACAACATTTTTAGTTGCTTTTAATTTAGTCAGCTTTCTTCGCTAAACTCCAGAACAAGAACTTAAATGAATGTAAATGTTGCCAGAAATCAGTATTCTGCTGTGCTGAAAATAGGGAGGTAGAGGGACAGGTGTGCCTGCAAGACCCATGAAGGGGCTAAAGCAATAGAACCAAGGCTTCCAGAGAGGGCCCGAGGGACTACGAACCCCATGCCCTCCCCCCCCCCCCCCCCCCCCCGCCGGCGCCTCTGCCCTGGGCCACAGAGCAAGGGCAGCTGTAGTGGAGACAAACCCTGGCCTAGACCCCATGTTCCTTGGGCATGGGCACCGGCTTCTGGGGGCAGTCCCCAGCCCTTCCTGGACTGTCGTTACTGCCTCTCCTGAGTGATGGGCAAGAATTGGCTGCACGAAAGTTCTAGATTAGGAGGACTAATCTAGAAGGAAGCACTTTGGGGTGGAAGGAAGAGTCAGAGTGCCTCAGTGTGGCTTCCCTCAGTCTGTTCCACTCTCTGCCCAGACTCTACCAGGCTCTCATAGCTGCCTTTGCTCAGGGGCCTCAGAACCCCTGGTCCTCGAGGAGTCCCCTTCTGTGGAGAGAGACATCAGCCAGCTGCTCCTGGGGGAACCTTGAGAAATCTCTTTAAAAATATTATGGGGAAGATTATTATGGTAAATTTCAACCATGAACAAAAGTAAAGGCTTTAGCATGAATCCCCATGTACCTATCACCAGTTTCTTCATCCCTCCCCACTACTATTTTTCTCTTTATTGTAGAAAAACATGCATTGATGGGATGCCTGGGTGGCTCAGTGGTTGGGCGTCTGCCTTTGGCTCAGGGTGTGATCCCGGGGTCCTGGGATCGAGTCCCACACCGGGCTCCCTGCATGGAACCTGCTACTCCCTCTGCCTATGTCTCTGCCTCTCTCTGTGTCTCTCATGAATAAATAAATAATCTTTAAAAAAAGAAAAGAAAAGAAAAACATGCATTGCATAAAATTTACCATTTTAACCATTTTAAACATACAATTCAGGTGCATTAAGCACATCCACACTGTTGTGCAACCATCACCACCTCCGTCTCCGAAACTTTCCATCCCCCACACTGAGACTCTGTCCCTGTTATACACGGCCCCCTGCCCCCTACCAATCCCCGAGCCCCAACCCCACTGTCTATTCTCCATGTCTGTGAGTCTGACTCATCAGAGAACTTCACGTGAATGGATTCATGTGGTGTTTGTCCTTTGATGACAAATTTTAAAAATTTATGATTTCACTTAGCATAATGTCCTCAAGGTTCATCAACCCGTCCACCGTTTTCAGACTCAAGAAGTCTTGGACCCCTAGAGAAGCCCAATAATTAGCTCAGGTTGAAACTGCCTCTGGTTTTCTTTAGAACAAAACCACTAATATTTCCTACTCTACCAGTATGAACTCACTTGGCCCTGCAGTCTGCTCACCCTGTAGAAGAGTTGAAAAGGTGGGTCAGAGAGGCGGAGAGACTGCTCCAGCATCACTCAGCGGTGGAGGGGACAGGAGGACTTGCATGCTTACTCTACCACAGGGGCTGTTGCTGCTTCACAGAAAGATGGTTTCACTTCTGCAGAACTATCATAAAGCCTTCTGGGGCAGGGTTTTCCACTGCACAGGACAGCATGTTCCGGTGGCATGTGGGATAATTATGGGAGTCACACGGACTAGCATTTGTTACTTCAGTAACTGTTTATTGTAATGTATGTACACAAAAAAGCAAGGGGCATGTCGAGATTGTGATTTCATAGATTTGATCTTATGGTGAGACTGACTGAAACAGTGATTCTATTTCAAGTAGATTTAGAGAGAAATATAAAGTAAACAGTGGTGTGTGGATCTGAAACCCACGGCTCAAGTAACTGAGATTTGAAATTTGGGAGCCACTAAGTCCAGAAGTGCATTTTTGCCTGGGGGGTGAAAGAAAGACGAGCAGCCCACAATAGCCAGGGTCAGGCCCCACTGGAAACCTTGGTGCTGCTCTGTTGGATGGCAGCAGCTTCACAGAACATCACACCGGACACAGTCACACTCTGGCCTGAAATGAATGGAAACTCTTTATTTTGTCTTAGTACAAACAAACACAGTGTCACTATGCAAACCACAGAAGGACCAAATATACCCTCTTCTGGTGGACAGAACCAGTTACAGGTGGCAGCTGGGCCTGGTCTTCCTTTTTTATAAGATTTACCAAGCTCCCCAGTGTGGAATGATTCCTGCTTGCTGACAGCACCAGTGCCATCGCCAGCCCCTGCCTCCTCAGAACCTGAAGCCCGCAATGAGTCCCCTGTTACCCCATCCCATGGAGGTGCCTCTGGGCCCCAGGTGTGCCACCTCCCTCTAGCCACAAGCCCTAACCTAGCCTGGATCCCCGAGTCCTGCTTGCCCATGGAGCATTGAGGAGGTATGGGGTATTTATGATGCAGAATGTGCTGGCTGGAGCTGAGGTCCTCTCATGGGTCAGGCAGGGGGCAATGAGGTCACTTGCATGGCTCTGACCCCAGGCTTGGAAGCAAGCAGGAACTTCTCCTGCACTGTTTGGTAGCACCTATCCTTGAAGCGTGACAGCATGAGCTTCCTTCCTAGGTGGTTCCTTGGTGTTAACTACTTCCCTGCTTGCTCATTCATGTTTCTGTGATGCTGTATTCTCAGATATGGGCCATAGGCTCCACCATCCAAGAGGCATGGGTGTCTCTTTCCTCTGTGTCTGGTCAGAGTTCCAAGGAGTCAGATCAAGGTGGTGTTCTCTGACTTGGAATCTGTAGTTTTTCCCATCATACAGAACTCTGCTCTACTAGAAGGCTGTTCTCAGTAAGCTGGAGGGGAAGCAAAGCCATAGGTCCCTGTTGGTGAAGACCCTCATGGTGCAGGGCAGGCTGGCCACCTCTAGGCTGGAGCTTTCGCCCACAGCCCGGAGCGCACGCTTCAGTGTAAACAAGCCCAGTGCCCAGTGCCTTTCCCATGCATTGTTATTTAATTGTATTGATGAAAGCAAAGGAGGGCTTTTCAATATGAAGGTAGCCTGTGAGTAGGGCATAGCAGAGCCTCTCTGCTCTGGAATGTACTGGGCCCTAGGATTCCCTGAGGACACTTGGGGTTCCATGAGCCTCTCTGACAACTCACCCTGGCCCATTTAGCCAGAGAAGGAGTGAACACTGGTTCTCACCTCCTCAGCCCACTTCTTATTAGTTCCAAGAATCAAATAGGACATTCGACCTCTAAACAGCCTCATCAAGATGAAGGGGCCTAGGCCCTGCTTCCTGTTGTCACTAGAATGACCTGTTCTGTACATATGACACTCTAAATGATGTGTGGCTCATTCCAGAGCCATAGAAGGTAATTAAGGGGTCTGAAGGTGGGGAGGGAGTGGGGCTGGAAGGGCTCTGCAGGGGCCAGTCCACCCCCATCAGGGTAAGTGAGCCCAATAGGCTGGGCAGTTGTGCTCCTGGGACAGAAGTCTTACCCTTGGGGTCTCCCAGGTTCACTGTCTTTTTCCCACTGCTGTTTGTGTCTCTGGAAATGAAAGCTCTTTCTTCTAATGAGGACAACAGCAAGCCACCAAGAGCAGTCTCTCATGCTCTGGGGGGGCCTGGGGACACCCGGTGGCTGGGCTGGGAAGGCAGGTGAGGGAACTTGTGATTTATACTGAACATAAACATCCCCTCTGCCATCCTCACCATCATCCACAGTGATATTGGTAGGCTCCAGCTTGTGCTAATGACTCTAACCAGTGTGTAATTTCTTCTTGTAAACCTGCCACCTCTCTCCATAGATTTCTACTGCTGCCACTCTGGAACTCATCATTACTGTACTCATTAACTTAGAGTTAATTCAGACTATCTTGAGTATTCTTCTTTTTCTCCTGGTGGATGGAATATCACTGACATCTGACTCTGTAGGAAAGTCACAGGCAGCAGGAATATATAATTCCTTTAACAATGCCTTTGTTTATGCATTTCTTCACTGCAATCTTGCCACCCCGGCAGCTATAAATCACCAGGCAAGAATGAGCTGATGACACCTAGTGGGCCTACGTCATGAGGAACAAGAGGAAGGAAGCCACGGGTACCCAAGGACCTGCCGCCTCTCCCCTTGCCTCAGTTTCTCTGTGTATAAAGTAGCCGGATGGGCTCTGCTGAGAATTAATTAACAAATGTCCATTAAATGTTCACAGGGTGAGCGCTCTGCAACTGCTAAGTGGTATTAAATAATTATAGCCCTCAAATGATGAGCCTATCATGTCGTTGATCTGATGCATGAAAATGTTGTTATATGTCTTTTCACAAAGACTTTATTTAACAAGAGCTGATCTTTGCAATTTAGTTTATTTTCTGTATCCCTTTTAATTTCAGACTCATGGGTTATTAGCAGATAACTGCTCATTTCTGCTGTAAATCAAGAAAACACTCATTAGAAACCCAAAGCTGTGATTGCTAGGAGTTTTGGCTTGTAAAGAGTGGAATAGTGGCAAGATTTGATGTTAAAAATTGGCTGAATTCAAAAGTATTTTTTGTTCAGAGAAAACGAAATGGCATTTTCTGACCTCAGGAACCTCTTAAATGCATTAAAATCCAAATCATACTTGGCAAAGCACCAGGACCAGAGCTGGCCATCAGATTTCTGATTGGGTGCTCATGGCTGGGGAGAAAGCAAAGAGAATGGCCATGTGGAGCCTCCCCAGTGACCACTCTGGGTGCCAAGCCACCCAGATGTTAGCATCTAATGAGCTCAGCCTCTGCCATCCTGGAGGTCACCTCCCACCCACAGATGCAGACACACCATAGAGGGGTCAAAGGCGATTTTAAAAGCAAATCTGTAAACTCTGAAAAGAAAAAGGGCACTGATTTCTAAAACATCTGCTCTGGACTGAAGACCAGTGGCCATCGAGCTTTCATCCCCTACTTCTGGCCTCTGGTGACATTTTCTCCTTGTGTCTTGTAGGGAACGTGTTGATTCGTAGAGAGAGCGTTCAGGCCTTACTCCCGCATTCCTCATTTATACACGCCTTTCCAGACTGGTAGAATTTCTTTTTGCAAAATTATCCTTGTCTAATCCATAGAGACGGAAAGTGGATTAGTGGTTGCCAGGGGCTGCGGGGGAGGGGTCCAGGATGGGGAGTGACTGCTAATGGGCATGGGGCTTCTTTCCGGAGTGATGAGGCCGCCCTGGAACTAGAGCATGGTGATGGTTGCAAACTCCTGTGGATGCACTGAAAACACTGAACTTTACACTTTAGAAGGGTGAATGCGATGATGTGTCCGTGATAATACAATAAAGCAATTGCTGAAAGAACATGCCACCCTCTTCTTGATGGCCTACCTGCAGGTACTGAGACCTCATCCTACACTGAGGGTACACAGGAACTAGGTCCCATAGGCCTGCAGCCACGCTGGGACCCTGTGGTCAGGAAGTAGTTTCCATAGTCTTTCAGCCAGGCTTGGACCCCATGGTCAGGAACTAGGTCCTGTAGGTCTGCAGCCAGGCTTGGACCCAGTGGTCAGGAAGTAGCCCTGACAGCCCTGCAGCCAGGCTTGGACCCCATCGTTAGGAACTAGGTCCCATAGGCCTGCAGCTGTGCTTAGACCCCGTGGTCAGGAAGCAGGTCTCATGGTTCTGCACTTGGCACCTAGACACTGTAATGCGGAAGGAGCCCTGAAATTCCTGCAGTGGCCCTTGGACCCTGAAGCCAAGTGTAGGTTTGGTAGATATTTAGGTGCACTCTGTAGTTTGTAGTTTAGGGCTTTTAATATGTAGTCTTTTTTTTTTTTTTTTTTCTTAAACGCTTTCACATGTTACCAATGCTGAAGATCCCATGCATTTGACCTTGGGTTGGTATTCTTAAGATTTATCAGAAGTGGATAAAAGACTTGTACTTTTGATATATTGCAAAATTGACCTATAAAAAGACTCTACAAACAAAATCACAAAGACTCTGGTTTTAGGCAAAAGAAGGGAAGGAGACAAAGAGTTTATCTCACTGTCCCTGGACTTTTGGGAACCACCAAACTGTCCAAAAGGAATCATAGTTCCCATTGCATCAGGTCAGCAGCAGAAAATAGATCTCCCTAGAGTCAGAGCTCTGGTTCATCAACAGCAAGGGTGAGGCTCCGGGCAGGGAGAGGCCCATAGAGGGAGTTCCTGGTGAGGTGTGTGTGGTAGGAGACCCTGGGTGATCTTAGAGTATGTCCTTTCCTGTTTTTCGTGCAATCTCTTTATTTAAAACCCTAGATGGGGGCTGCATCGGGTGGTTCAGCAGTTTAGCGCTGCCTTCAGCCCAGGGTGTGATCCTGGGGACCTGGGATCGAGTCCCACGTCAGGCACCTGCATGGAGCCTGTTTCTCCCTCTGCCTGTGTCTCTGCCTCTCTCTCTCTCTCTCTGTGTGTGTCTCTCATGAACAAATAAATAAAATCTTTTTAAAATAATAAAAAATAAAACTCTAGATGAATTTTATTTTTTTTAAGATTTATTTATTTAGATAGAGAGCATGTACACACATGCACGCTGGCTCGCACAGAGGGGAAGGGCAGAGGGAGAAAGAGAATGTCAGGCAGACTCTGAGCTCAGCTCGCAGAGCCAGATGTGGAGCTCCATCTCAGGACCTGGAGATCATGACCTGAGCTGGAACCAAGAGGCAGAGGCTTAACTGACTGAACCACTGGGGCACCCCAACATTCTCAATGAATCTTAACAAGAAGGTAACGAGGCAGAGATGGAATCTGGAAGCCCTTTTACCTTGCCTGGATATGTGATGTCTCCATCCTCCAGGGGACACTTAATGTGTCCCAGGATGACCTTGTAAGAGGCCACTGCCTGGCCCCGGGATCAACATTTGTAAGAGAGAAAATAAGTGCAGGTAGGTTCCAGAGAAATAAAGAAGGAGGTCTCCAGGAGACCAGCGTTGGGCTCACACTGACCGTGGGTGTGCACCCAGCCTCCTGCCTCGGTCCTGCTCCCACTGTAGAAAAAGGTGACCCCCTGGTGGCCTGTGTGGACAACCCTTGAGCAATAGTCCACCTTGGTCCTGCCACACTGGTCAAAAGAAAGCATTTCTGGGAGGGAATGCTCTGGATACTGCAGACAGACACAGCTACAGAGGGGAAGGGGGCCTGCCCTCCACAGGTCTCATCAGGCTGCGGTCCTGCATCTCCAGTGATCGCAGGCAGAAGCACAGCCGTGCAAGCGTGGCCAGCCTTTGCTGAGGGCAGTCTGCTTCTCACACGGTGTCTTGGCCTCCGGGAAGTCGGCTGGGCGGAGGGGAAAGTGAGGTGCCCCTGGGGAGGGGCCCCAGTGGGCCCTGGCCCTGGGCTGAGGTCTGCTCACCGCAGCCCGCGGCACAAGGGCGAAGGTGGTGGTGCCGGAGGCGGAGGCGCCCGGGTTCCTCTCTCAGGGAGGAGGACGGAGCGAGGAGGCGAGGGAGCCCTGGGCTGCTAGCAGGTTACTGGTCTTTGTTTACGGGCCACGAGGCGGGCCTGCCTCCGGCTTGCCAGTCGCACGTCCGGGGGACGGAGGGGGCTGCGGGGCGGATTAGCTCCCGCCCGCCGTCCCCGCGGCGGCAGCTGCTCCGCGGCCCTGCCAAGGGCAGCAGGGCCCGGCTCCCCGTTTGCTCCGCGCGGGACCGGCTCGGCCACCGCGGCTTCCTTGCGCATCCCCGGCCCATCCGTCCCGCCCCGTCGGGCCGCCGGCCGCGCGGCTCCGGCGGCGGCATCAGCCGCGCACAATGGAGAGGCTCGCGCGCCGGCCCCGTTTCGGGGCTTTGTCGCCGGAGCCTCGTGCCGATGGGTTAATGGGGCAGAAGAGATCGGTGAAGGGCGACAGAAGTGGTCTTTGAAAGAGGGTGTCAGTACAGGGCAGCGAGACAAAGGCCAAAACACACAGGGGCGGAGAGGGACAGATGGGGCCGGGCGGGGGCGGGGGCGGGGCGGGGCGCGGCGCGGCGCGGGCGCTCCCCGGTTCACCAGGCCGCCCCGCGCCCTCTCCCCACCCCGGCCCGGCCCCACCCGCCCCCTTGCTGCTGGGCTCGGCGCCACGGTTCCCTGCGTCGGCGGAGGGACGGAGAGAGGGAGGGAGGGAGGGGCGAGCGGACGGAGGCACCCCTCCCCGACCCCTGGTGGGCCCGGCCGGGCGCCCCCCACCTCGGAGCCGGGCCGCGGGGGAGCGCGGAGCCCGGGAGGGGACCGCCAGCCCCGGGGCCCGGGACCGGTCCGCACGCCGCGAGCCCGGCGCCCGCCGAGCCGGGACGCCCGCCAGGCGGCGCTGCCTCCCTCCGGCCGCCGGCCGCGCGCTGCAAACCGAGGCTGCTTAATTAACGTGCAAATTGAGTAGATTAAATGACTCTAAATAATTAGCCACAGATCCTATAAACAGGATAACATATTTAATTAAGCAGCGATATAGATTTTGGAAACTGTTAATGTATTTTTAGAATGGCTGCTTAGATCTTTCACTTTTCCCCCCTAACTTCAAACATGTAACTACAGCCCTTGGTACGTGGATAAATATCTGGAAACAAGATTATGCCTGTTAACTTCAACTAATAGAAATGTTGGTTTAACAGGAACTTGCACGGCCCTGGCGCTGGCGCTGGCGCCGCTCGGAGCCCGGAGCCCGGACGGGCCGAGCTGGGGGGCCGGTTCTGTTTAGCTTTGTTGTGATGGGGTGCGCAGTGCCCGTGGTCCTCGGTAGAGGGGCAGGATGATGCGGAGTGAGGGGGAACGGAAGAAGGCAAGTGAAAATACAATCCAATTTCATTATATCAATCACATTTAATTGGCAATTTGTACAAGCAATGACCGGGCTGGCTTTAGGTAAAACTATTAGGCGACAGGCGGGTGTGCTACTAAAATTCTTGGTTAGTTAATTAGTGTCTGAACTGCGGAGGGAAAGGATCCTCAGATTTACTCTCTACAAAGAGAGAGCAGCCCAGACAATTCATTAGGCAGGCGGCTTGTAAATTAGAGCTAAGTTAACCTGATTTCCCTTAATTAAAACATCTTTTCTCGTTTACGATGTGGATATAAGTAGATCTCCAGGGTTTTGAATTTTCTGCAACAGCAGATGGTCAGCTAGAAGCAGATAATAGTTAACGCTTTCTCTCTACCAGTTCCGAACAACGTGAGCCGCTGGCCCATCTGAGGATTAAAAGGAGAGATAACAAAGAGCGTTAACCCTTCCTAGTCTTTGGGCTCTGGAAGCTCTGAGGGAGGGGCTGCCCCTGGCTCAGAGGAGCCGGAGAAAGACCTGGCCAGGACGCAAGAACCCTGGGTGGGACATGGGACAGGGGTGTCAGGGTAAGTGGTCACTGAGCTGTCTCCTGGGGAAGGGAAGTGTCAGGAGGGAGGAGTGCCATTTGCTGTGCCCCAGGTGGGCAGGGTGTAGTGAGGTAGCCACCTGCAGACTTCCCTTTGCTGAGCCTGGCCACTGTCTGGCCATCTAGCCATCTGCCCACCACAGCCTGAGTGAGTCCCTGTCCTTCTAACTCCTCCCTGCCTCGGATCCCAGTCCTAGTTCGGAGCCCCGTCTGGGCACGGGCAGCTGGTCTGGGCCCAGTAGACCACTGAACTTCCTTGTGTCACTTGGGCTCAAGTGACACTAGGGCTTGAGCAGCCTTCAGCTGCCCCATAGGTACCAGTGCCCTCCAAGGGGTGTGGGGTGAAGATCTGAAGCTGTGGGGGACTGTTGGTGTGGGTCCTTCGCCTTCTACTCACATAGGTTCCTTCCCTAAGGG